>NC_135577.1:62825000-65325000 GCF_965152235.1 Eretmochelys imbricata | reverse complement strand
CTATTTATTAGAGTTAAAAAATATATATATGGTATTAGAGTTGGGGGTGAAAATTGACAGTAAATTCCAAAATGAAAAGAAACTCAAGGGATTGGCTGCCAGCTCCTTCCCTGCTGTTCTCTTTATGGGCAGCTGGAGGTAGGTCATCTCCCAGCCAGCAGTTCACTGCTGCCATCTAGTGGAGCTCTCCTTGAATGCGACTGGTGCTTTGCAAAGTTACGGTCTGACTTTTGAATAAACATTAGGCTTGGCAGAATTTGATTTTTGTTATTTTGATGGATAATATCAACGTTTATTTTAAGCCATTTTAAATTTCTATCGGTTTAAATTTTTATAGTTTTGGGAAATCTGGGGAGAGGGTCCAATTATTTAAAGACAGTAAACCTGAGATTCAAAAAAGTTAAAACTTGATAACCATTAAAACACAAAAAGAAAAGGAGGACTTGTGCCACCTTAGAGACTAACCCATTTATTTGAGCATAAGCTTTCCTGAGCTACAGCTCACTTCATCGGATGCATGCAGTGGAAAATACAGTGGGGAGATTTATATACACAGAACATGAAACAATGGGTGTTACCATACACACTGTAACTAGAGTGATCAGGTAAGGTGAGCTATTATCAGCAGGAGAGCGGGGGGCGGGGAGGGAAGAAAACCTTTTGTAGTGATAATCAAGGTGGGCCATTTCCAGCAGTTGACAAGAACGTCTGAGAAACGGTGGGGGTTGGGGGGTGGGAGGAGGGAAATAAACATGGGGAAATAGTTTTACTTTGTGTAATGACCCATCCACTCCCAGTATCTATTCAAGCCTAAAGTTAATTGTATCCAGTTTGCAAATTAATTCCAATTCAGCAGTCTCTCATTGGAGTCTGTTTCTGAAGTTTTTTTTTATTGAAGAATTGCCACTTTTAGGTCTGTAATCGAGTGACCAGAGAGATTGAAGTGTTCTCCAACTGATTTTTGAATGTTATAATTCTTGACATCTGATTTGTGTCCATTTATCCTTTTACGTAGAGACTGTCCAGTCTGACCAATGTACATGGCAGAGGGGCATTGCTGGCACATATCACATAGGTAGATGTGCAGGTGAATGAGCCTCTGATAGTGTGGCTGATGTGATTAGGCCCTATGATGGTGTCCCCTGAATAGATATGTGGGTACAGTTGGCAACGGGCTTTGTTGCAAGGATAGGTTCCTGGGTTAGTGGTTCTGTTGTGTGGTGTGTGGTTGCTGGTGAGTATTTGCTTCAGGTTGGGGGGCTGTCTGTAAGCAAGGACTGGCCTGTCTCCCAAGATCTGTGAGAGTGATGGGTCATCCTTCAGGATAGGTTGTAGATCCTTGATGATGCGTTGAAGAGGTTTTAGTTGGGGGCTGAAGGTGATGCATAGTGGCATTCTGTTATTTTCTTTGTTGGGCCTGTCCTGTAGTAGGTGACTTCTGGGTACTCTTCTGGCTCTGTCAATCTGTTTCTTCACTTCAGCAGATGGGTATTGTACTTGTAAGAATGCTTGATAGAGATCTTGTAGGTGTTTGTCTCTGTCTGAGGGGTTGGAGCAAATGCGGTTGCATCGTAGAGCTTGGCTGTAGACAATGGATCATGTGGTGTGGTCTGGGTGAAAGCTGGAGGCATGTAGGTAGGAATAGCAGTCAGTAGGTTTCTGGTATAGGGTGGTGTTTATGTGACCATCGCTTATTAGCACCATAGTGTCCAAGAAGTGGATCTCTTGTGTGCACTGGTCCAGGCTGAGGTTGATGGTGGGATGGAAATTGTTGAAATCATGGTGGAATTCCTCAAGGGCTTCTTTTCCATGGGTCCAGATGATGAAGATGTCATCAATGTAGCGCAAGTAGAGTAGGGGCATTAGGGGACGAGAGCTGAGGAAGCATTGTTCTAAGTCAGCCATAAAAATGTTGGCATACTGTGGGGCCATGCGGGTACCCATAGCAGTGCCGCTGATTTGAAGGTATACATTGTCCCCAAATGTGAAATAGTTATGGGTGAGGACAAAGTCACAAAGTTCAGCCACCAGGTTTGCTGTGACATTATCGGGGATAGTGTTCCTGACGGCTTGTAGTCCATCTTTGTGTGGAATGTTGGTGTAAAGGGCTTCTACATCCATAGTGGCCAGGATGGTATTTTCAGGAAGATCACCGATGGATTGTAGTTTCCTCAGGAAGTCAGTGGTGTCTCGAAGATAACTGGGAGTGCTGGTAAATAAATCTCCCCACTGTATTTTCCACAGCATGCATCCAATGAAGTGAGCTGTAGCTCACGAAAGCTTATGCTCAAATAAATTTGTTAGTCTCTAAGGTGCCACAAGTCCTCCTTTTCTTTTTGCGAATACAGACTAACACGGCTGCTACTCTGAAACCTGTCATTAAAACACAAATTGTTAATATCTCGTCAAAATATACAAATTCAATAGCCTTAAATCAAACTCTAATAAGTTCTCAAGCAACATTTTTTATTACTTAGCCTATCTGTAAATTTCTATTAGTATTGAGGGAAATATTTTTTTCATGGGTTTGTGTGTGTACAGTGAAATCAATGTTTACTGACATTTATCAATAAAAATTGAATCCTTCCAAACCTAAATAAAATCCATTCTACAACATTCCACCCTCTCTCCTTTTCCTTTTGCAAAATCTCTATTTACTCCCTTATTTGTTGGCGAAGAACTTGCAGGCAGTTCCCACTATTTACTGTTGTACCTCCTTTGATCAGTATGGACACAAACTGCTCTATGAGGCCCAACTCAAGCCCTGGAGCACTCCTCAAGGCAAAGCCACTGCCAGCAATGCTCTTTTAAATGTTTTGCCACCACCTGGGGGCATGCCCCCTTAGGGTAGGTCTTCACCCTAAAACACTGCCGATGTGTCTCTTCACTAATATCCAGATAGCGGTCTTCAATTGCTGGTAGTCTCTAGCCTGCTCTGGGTCAAGGCTATGGTAGACGAGCTGTGCCTGTACCTCAGAAAGGGGGCTGTCATGGGGTGCACTCACTGATGGTCTGCTGCCTCCTCCTGGTCACCCTGGGGATTAGCTGTTGAGGTCAACATCCCCATCCGCAACTTACACGCCATCATTTATCTCTCTGACAGGTCTGCAGCTCCTCTTGTCCCAGGAACCGCAGCGTCTTCTTCGTGACTCAGCCCTCCGGCCAGATCACCCCGTATTCCCCTGTTCCAGGGTAGCAAAGTTCCTTCTCCCTAGCAGTCCTAAGCAGTCTTCCCTCTCACTGCCCCAAGGTGTCACTCCCTTAGTAGCTGGTAGGGGACCCTGGACCTACTCTCTCCTTCGGGTTTCAGTCCAGGGTCTCTCCGCTCAGCAGTTCTGGGCCTTCCTCTCTCAGCCCTCACTGCTCTTTCCTTGGACTACTTCCTATCACACCTGGTTCCCCTTCTCCCTCTGGGTGTAGCGGCTCCAAAACAGTCATCCCTCTTCCAAGGGAGAGACTGCTGCCTGCCTTCTTGCAGCCTTCCCCATATCTGTTGCCAGCTACCTGGCTTTATATAGGCCCCACCTGTTCCTCCACAGCTCAGCCTGCTCTCAATTATGTCCCTGCCTCCTCCTCCAATCCTGTATGGGGTGGACACCCCATCACAGGGGCTAAAACTAACTCCCAGTGCTTCGGAGGCTACTGAGTGGCCAACACTACCCTCTCAAAGATGGTGAGGAATGCCTCCAGATCATCGTTGGGGGCCATCTTTGTTAACTTCACTAGCATAGGTGGCATGGCTCCCCTGGTATACTGGGCCCTGCCAGGCCTCCCTGAGCAGAGGTCAGGGTTTTTAACTGCTGCAAAAAGTCTCTCTGAAATTCTTGTCGGTGGGTCACAATCTCCTCCGGCAGCTGCTATTGCTGTGCTGACTGGGCTGTCGACTGCTGCAACATCTGCTCCTGGAATTGCTGTTACTGGTTGGCTTGCTCTGTTGCCATTCTGCCATCCATTTACACCAGTGCTCCGGATCCATCTCAACTCATGTCCCTTCTCCAAGGACTGGTGCAGAACCTGTTTCTCTCTCAAGGCCTTCTATCAGGAACAGGGTATCATGCCCACATTTTCTAACACTTGTAGTCAGCCAGCTCTCAGCCATCATCTCTTTATGCCTCTTGCCTGTGGATCGCCATGAGAACCCCCACTCCTGGGCAAGCTCATTGTTCCCTACAGGAGCTAAGCTCACTCATGGGGTCCTTTCTGAGTCTAATTATCTCCAGGCCCTGGCACTGCTCCTCAGGTCCAGCTACAGAGCACTGGCAGAGAGCAGACACCCAGAGCCCCTCTCAGGACTGTTGTGTCTGTCTGCCCTAAACCAAGGGGGAGAAAAAGGTGGGGCTGGGGCTGGGGCTCTCCTGGCTACCGGGCTCTCTAGCAGCCTCTCTTCTTTCTCAGGAAAACTTTACCCCCTTGCTCTGTGGCCTGCCTCACCTCTTTAAGCTCCCCTTCTCCAGGCAGTGCATGCACTGCAGGTGTGCCTAATTAGCATTGCCTGAGTGCAGGGATGCTCATTAGGCTTACTGTCAGCGAGCTGGGCATGTGTCCTATCACAGGCGGACAAAAAAGTGCCCCTGGCACTTGGAGCAGAAGGTTCCTGAAGGAGTTTGTTCCACCGACTTGGAGCGCCCCCGCCCCCCCCAACAAAACTCTGTCTCCTGCACAGATGAGCTTTTTTACCCCCTTACACAAAGGGGATTTGGGGAAAAAACTACTTGGTCTGATTACCCTCTGGCTAAGCAATGACTGAAATCTAGGCCTGTGGAGGGGAAAACAGATTTCCAAACAGTGTAAGTGCATCATTGCCCTGTGTCTGATCAAATCAGAACTGCTCCACTGTGTCACCCACACTGTGTTTGCAGCACAGGTGCAGAGTATGGGGTAAGCTATACAGGAGATCGGAATTGTTCTCTGAGTCAGGATGCCGCCCACTATGTACGCAGCGGTACCACACAGTTACACCATCAAGGGATGAGGTTGGATCCAGTTGCCAGTGAATAGATAAAGCTACAAACTGGTCATACCTCCCTAACTTAAGGACTCAGAGCTCTCAACCATTTTGGCTCATGCCAACTAGTGGAACAGGCAGAGGCGGATTAAGATTTATTGGGGCCCTGGGCACAAAGAACATTTGGGGCCCCCACATCCCATTAAAAACATGAATGTATCAAAATGCATTAATAAAAAGACTCCATTCAGTGTTTTCACACTGCATTAATAATAAAGCAAATCATATCCCAGTTCATTATGCCTAAATTAAGTGCTCAGTTTTTCCACATAGAAATTGAATATGGCTAGATATTATGCATACCATTACAGAAAAGTGTTCACTGCTAATCTGGACAAAACTGGGGTTACAAGAATCAGTCATTCACAGGTCAACAAGTGGTTCTTTCACCTCCCTCAGTTTTCTTAAACCTGATCATTATGCACTTTTTCCCCACCTGCTGAGGCTGTTACAATTTTTCTACTGTGGAAGCAAAGATGTCGGAAAGACAAAAGTCACAATTCCAGAAAGTAATTTAATTAAAAGAAATAATCCTAACCTGAGGTAAAATTATTCCATTATTAAGAACTAAGTTTCAGCCAACGGTGAGAACTGGTTTAAAATAAAGTTTGCAACTGATCACATAAGCTATGAAAAAATGTTGAAAGAATCTGATGTGTGTGCCAAAGTGACTCTTTTGTCTTTCTGCCAAAGGCAATTCATGTCAAACCAGGAGAAAATTGACATTGAACCAATTAAGTTTTAAGACTAACTATTTCAGCCAATCAGAAACTAGCTTATACATATACATTAAATCACACTTTTAAGAATAGGCCAGGTTCTGATTAGCCAGAGCACACAACAGGATGTTCAGTCATGACTCATTACTAAGCCAATGAGAATATAGTTTTTCCAATAAAACTGCAGAGATAGAATATTCATCACTCCATTCTACCAATGCCTCATCATCAGCGTAATGGAGAGGAAAAAGTCACTGGAACTGAAGGTCCTCACAAGATAAATCTCTCCCACTTCTGTAGCTATCTGGGCTTGTCCTTTATGTTTTATCCCCCCCAACCAGGCTTGGCTTTGGAATTCACACAGCAATAGATAGTTCTGATGAAGTGAGCTGTAGCTCACGAAAGCTTATGCTCAAATAAATTGGTTAGTCTCTAAGGTGCCACAAGTACTCCTTTTCTTTTTGCAATAGATAACCATTAGCCCATGACAACAGGTGATTCCACTGACCATCTTTGTTAAGTAAATTTGAGTGGGTCACAATTCATTGTGAAATTCATAGCTGAGTGAGTTGGGTCTGGAAGCAGTGGACCAGCATAAATAGTGCCACATCAGTACATGCTGGGTGAGGGGGGAAATACACACAAAGATCTTAAATGGGGTAAATAGCACTATAGTCTTTTATCCAATGCTAAGGAGGGAGAATTATACTGTGGAAGGCCTCATATCAGCTGAGCAGGCAGGTAAATAATGCCATATCACAATGTACATGGCAAGAATCCACACTAAGATCCCAAGGCTCTGAACCACATGGCTGGGGAGGCGGGGTCCACAAAGGTCGCAGGGGTGCAGGTGGGGGTAAGTAGGGCTACATCGTGACATATTACAATGGGGTAAATAATGCTGCCTTGTGAGATACAGGGATAGGGGAATCCAAAGGCCTCGAAACTGTGGATGGAGGTATAAAGAAACCCAAAGAAAGCTTCTGTCTCACCATACATTTACAATCAGCAAAAGACACAGAAAAAAAACTGGAAGAGGAGGGGAGAGAATAGGTCCCGCCTTGGGGAGAGAAGTGATTGAACATTGAGAGGTAAGGAAGAGGCAATAGGGGCTCCCACAGTACATGTGGGGCGGAAGGATTGGCGATTTCCATGTTTCCCCACCTTGAGCAAGACAACAGAGAGTCCCCTGCCCTTGGCTCCCCGTGTGCTTGTGGGGGTTGCATTTCCCTGGGGACTGCCCCTGTGGGTTGAGGTAGTAAGGATTTCCCCGGCCCCGGGGGGGTGGGGAAGCTGTAGGGGGATTTCCCTGGCTCCCCTGGCTGTAGGGAGCTCCCCATCCCAGCGGATCCCCACCCCACCCCTCTTACCGTCTATGTTCTCCTGGTCACTGATATGCTGCAGGTTGCAGCCCGTGTCCTCGCAGCTCAGCTCGGGCTCGTAGGACTCCAGCCGGGGTGGGCATTTCTGCACAGCTTGGGGCTGGAGGAGATGCAGCAGGAGGTGGTGTTCTATATCTTCCTTCACTGCCTGTCCCCAGCCACCCAGCCAGACACAGTAGGAGGCAGGGGGACCCCATCACCAGCAGCAGCGAGAAGCCATGGGCAGCAGCGAAGAAAACAAGCAGGAGACGTAGAGGTGGCGGCTGCTGCTGCTCCCTCCAGTCACAGTCATTTGCTGATCTCCACACCAATTCATCCAAGAAGCCTTGCCCAAAGCATGTCCAGCCCAGCCAGCAGCTAAATCCTCCTGCTCTAGCATCATGAGATTTTTCTGGGGCTCCCCAAATTGGCCAGGGGCCCTGGGCAAGAGCTTCATGAGCCCATGTGTTAATCTGCCCCTGGGAACAGGGCTTACATATATTTTTTAAATGTACCCATCACAATGGCTCTGGGCCCATGTACATAAAGTATCACAAACAATACCAGTTTCAGAGTAGCAGCCGTGTTAGTCTGTATTCGCAAAAAGAAAAGGAGGACTTGTGGCACCTTAGAGACTAACCAATTTATTTGAGTATAAGCTTTCGTGAGCTACAGCTCATTTCATTGGATGCAATACAAACAATACAAAATTAGTTGTCTGTTCAACTAAATCTAAAGAGATAACCCCACAATCAGCTAAGCAGAGATATGCCTCTCCCCTACAGGCAAAACTCTCAGTAAACAGAAGAGCTTTACGTCATGCCCTGAAGGACAGCAGAATGGTTTTGTTGGACAAATGGCCCAGGGAAACTGAATGGAGGGTAGATATGGCCTCCATGCAATATACTCTGCCACCAACCCCTAGACAGTCCAATCTGTGGACTGTTAGAAAAAGCACATCAGCTTATCTCAGCTGTTACAATGGGATAGAGGTGGCTTCCACAGGTAACCAGGTTCCAAACCACATGTAATCAATAGAAATATACTGAATAACACCCAGAAGTGAATCTGGAGCCAGTGCAGTCTTGGAATGATGGAGTGGTATGCTTTGTGTGGCTAACACAGCTCTGCAAGCGCAGCCATTTGACAATGATGTCATACTGTGCTTCTGCAGAGAGAGGGTCACTAAGCCCTGGATAGCTGTGGCAAGAGCCAGAGTGTAGATAAACTGCTCCCATCAGCAGATGATGAACAAATGGGAAAAGGCACTGCTCATGGCCAGGGCACGCCCTAGACCAAATGACGGCCCAGGTGGGGAGCATCTTTGGCACCCACCCCCAATCCGTTTGCTGTACTTTTGAATACCTTATATTTTATTGCATTTGTACCCCATTTCACTTTCATTTCTCGTCAAATTTCCCACCATTGTACTACTCGAAGTGTGAACACTGAAAGCATTTTTAGTATTTATTGCTATTTATTTATGTAGGAAGTATTAACAGGTTTACAAATCCTTGCCATGTAAGATTCAGAAGCAAAACAATAATCGTTACTACAATGAGCTTTTGTTTAAAGAGACATTATAGAGTAATATAGTCATCAGATCTCTCTGTTTCACAGGCTTTGCATAGAGACAGGTTTCAGAATAGCAGCCGTATTAGTCTGTATTCGCAAAAAGAAATGAAGTACTTGTGGCACCTTAGAGACTAACAAATTTATTTGAGCATAAGCTTTCGTGAGCTACAGCTCACTTCATCAGATGCATCCGATGAAGTTAGCTGTAGCTCACGAAAGCTTATGCTCAAATAAATTTGTTAGTCTCTAAGGTGCCACAAGTACTCCTTTTCTTTCTGTTTCACAGGGTATTCCCATCTTATAGTGTGAGTATCATTACAGCCCCCATGACGTATCGTTTCTAGTGATTTTATTAAATGGAGAGAAATCTCTGATTACATGCATTTTATAGACCAGGAATGTCTATCAAATGTTAATATTGAAGAATACTGGACGGGTGTGCTGGGGGGATGGGGGTTGCAAGTGAATGTACTTTGCCTGAGTATTGAATAAATGGTAACCAAATATCCAAGTATCTGTTTGTTCTGTGTATATTTTGCTGGGTACATCAGTGGAGTGTTAATTTTTCCATAACAAATGCCCTTATTTTTTGAACCATTCCTCTAGAGTTGGACTATTTTTAATTTTACAGTGAGCGGCTATTAGTAGCTGAGCAGTTGCTAGCAGATGAGAAATTAATTCTTTCATTTCCTTTTGTGTGATCATTTCCACTGGAAGCATTTTAATCACAGTCACCTCTAGATCTGTGGTTAAAATGCTGGCAGACAGTCTACACTAGCACCTGGCTGCTGCTGATGAAGCAGCTGTAAGGGTGGTGTGACGGGGGGAATTTGAAAAGGAATGCTTCTGTGGAGGCAGCCTCGCTTTGTTAAATTTTGTTCCAACTCAGAGTCAACAAATCTGGGATCTTTTTTCTCCTGAAATTTCCATTTCTGCCTTCATTGGAAGATGCCAACCCCAGCCTATGCCATCACCCAGTTAAAATAAAATCTGAGAACAGTCAGGTTTTCTGATCATTTCAAGTACACAAAAAAGATCAAATTGCATATTCCAAAGTATACATTGATAATAAGAGAAACCTTAGCCAAGTAGAAAACTGACATCTGGGTTCTACTACATTCAAATCCTGGGTCAGATATTGACTTACTGTAATGCGCTGGACTGATCAATTAACCTGTGTTAACATTTCTATTGCGGTATCTCGTAAAGGCCACAACCAAGTTGGGCCCCCTTATACTAGGTACTGTACAAGTATAAAATAAATGCCAGTCCCTGCCCCAAAGAGGTGTGCCTCATTTTCCCCATCTGTAAAATGGCAAAGTATTTACCTAGATTGCAGGGGGATATGAGCGTTAACCAGTTAATATATGTGAGGTTCTTTGACGGTGTAAAGTATTCGCTCATTATATATATAATTTGAGGGGATTTTCTTTAAAAAAAAAAAAAAAAAAGCAAACACAAAGCATACCATTTCACCTTTCATTGAAAAGTCCATAAATCTCTATCGTATTTTTAAAATACATTTTTAATGCATGGAGGGTGGTAAGCATTCTGTGTGCAGCACCTCTTATTTGGTTACTTTCTACCAAAGAGATTTAGGGGAAGAAACTAAACAGTGTCCATTAATTTTGGGTGCCCAACTTGCGGCACCAAGGTCAAAACTGTGGCACTTAAACTTAATCCATGTTGTTTAAAACTGAGGCCTTAACATCCATTAAAGGATCTCACTTGTCTTTTAGGACTGACTATTGTGCTATTCCTGACCATTAGTGGTTCTAGTGCACATTATATCTTGCCAAGCTATTTAGCTTTATATAACATTACAAGAATAAGGTCCTTTGTACTGTGAGAAAATATACTTGCGCTTATTTCTACTATGGGGAAAAAACCAAAGAGCTCATTGTGCTAAGAACTTAGTCCAGAAATTGTCCAGAGTAGGAAAAAAATATTTGTATCAATTACAGTTCCCAGGGCAATCTCTGCACTGGGAATTAAACTGTCTTAGCGGAATGGGTTTAAAATGGTTATGCCCACTGGCCTAGCAGTGAGGGCTCAGTTGTGCCCTCACTTACAACCATGCAACCTGCTTTGATATCTCAGTAGGCTTCTGCATAGGGAGAGAGCAGAATGCAGCCACCCACTGTTAAACTGTGTTGAGGGAACTTGATTGAAAACAGTTCAAACTAATATAGCTCAGTCCCCAGTGTGGATGGGCCCCACCCAAGGGCCCACCCAGCCAGTAGAAACTTTTTAAGCACAAGCCCCTACTAAGTATTTTTTAATTGTTACTATTATTAGGACAGTTCAGACAGTTGCTACACTCCTAAAGATGGAGAGAACTATTTACAGCGTTGTCAATTTTTAAATGTTTAACTCCTGCAGCGGCGCTTGGGATATTCTTTGGGCAGCCAACACAGTGACACTGAATAAGAGAACAAATGCTTTTGATTGACCCACCTTGCATCTTCTGACATTATTCACTATTAACATAGACAAGCCAAGACAAATACAATAGAAAGCAAACAACTACCCAGAACTTCTGTGGATATTTGGAGAAAAGGAAGTGGGGGAAGGGAAGAGAAATTGCTGTAGATTTTACCCCAAAATTCCCTATAGATTTCCAATGCCCTTGTACATGTGCTACCTTGATTGTGTTTATTTATTACTCATACAGCCCTTCAAACCATGCCCTCCCTGCCCCCAAATAAAAATGCATCCAAAAATGCCCAACTTTGCATAGCACCTTTTTCTGCTTGCTGAGCTATGGCCTTGGAGACAAAGATCTACCTTCATATTATATCACACCATTCACCTGCAGGTCTCAAAGCACTTCTTAAAAATGAAGCTTCGCAATGCCTTCTGCAAGGCACATAGTATTATCTCCATTTTACCAGGATGGGGATTATCCATGAGCGTGAGAGGTGATGCAACAAAAAGATCAAATAACTTTCTTGAGGCCACATTGCAAGTCAGTGGACAAGGCAGGGAAAGAACCCAGGTGTCCCTGTGCCAACCATTAGTGAAGATTCTCATTAAATTCTACCTTACCTATGGCTCCCTCCTTCCCCTAAACTGATTGGGGATGCCTATGCAACACTCGAAAGCTGTTGCTGCTCCAGCTACTCCTTCCTTCCCTTGTGACGTCCTGCCTATTAGAAGCATTTTCAAATCAACACTAGAGAGAGAAACAGGAAAGAAAGGCTCCTACATTCCTTCCAGCTTTCAGTCATGTTTCCAGAGCAATTGGGCTGGAAAGTTGCTCACTGGTGAGCTCCGCTATGAATAGAAGCAATGAATAAATTACTGCAGCTGACAAATTAGGGCTTCTCCAGCAAGAGGGAAGGGTTCACAGAGAAAGCAGTGCAGTGAAAATCCATTCCCCAACCCTGTGCCCAGGAGAAAAAGATCCAACCTGCACAGGCTGCCTCTGGACACATCGCCATCCAGCAGATTCCAGTTTTGGTCTTCTAGGAGATATTATCATACTCTGCAAGCACAGGACCAGGCTTTGTCAGATGGGGAAGGGATTTTCTTGAATCATGATGGCTAAAGGGCCTTCTGAGTTTTATTGCTTGGAGAACTCAGCCAGGAATGGATCATCAAGTAGCATGTAAACCCTTTGAAAAGTGCAAAGACAATATCCACCTTCTGAAGCAGCAGTCTAAGGGCTAACGGTAAATTAATTAATTTCCACTCTGTACTTTAACGTGTCTAGGGATGGTGTGTTTTTGCAGACACCAGGTCTGATCCTAATGGGAAACTCCAGATGGCTTGCTCCATATTTATTTGTGTATGTGTATAGGGGCTCGGAGAACAGGGAGCAAAGAAGAAGGTTGGGCACCAGTAAATGCGGTTCCCAAGTCTGGCATACAGAATGAAATGTGTCCTCCTGCTACATGGTTAGTATGGCAAGGACCTACTGAGGGATCAGAGGAGTCATTTCAATTTGCGAAATAGTTTCTTTAAAGGACACCATGCTGGCCCCACTTCCTCCTTATGTCCACCTGTGCAGCTCCCATTGATGTGTGCTGCTGGTAGCTGCAGGTATGGCAGGAAACATGGCTGGCTGTCCCATGCTTTAACAAGGCCAAGAAACCTGGGGGTTTTCCCTCCTCTGCCACTGACTCAGTGTGTGTCTTTGGATGAATTAGGTAGCCTCTGTGCCTGTTTCCCCATCTCTAAGATGGGAATGCTACTTTGGAACATTGTGAAGCTTAATTAATTCATGGTTGTAAATGTAACAGAGGAATTGCCCTACCAGATCAGAGTCTATCCAGTCCAGTATCCTGCGATCAGCAACAGGTGCTTCAAAGTAAGACACAAGACAGCCTGTACTGGAATAACCTGTCCACAGGAAAAGCTTCTTCCAAACTGCCATGAGTCAGAGGTGGGCTTAGCCCTGAAGCATGAGGGTTTATAACCCTTCTTAGGCTTCACCTATACTGTGAGGTAGGGGGTATGAGTCCCCTGCTCATGTGCACATATTCTAGCTAGATTGAGGCGAGCTCGTGTGAGTATAAACAGCAGTGTAGCCACTGTAGTGAGGGTAGCAGTAGCTTAGCCATGCCGAGTACACAGATGCCAGGCCCCTGTGGGAATGCACAGGGCATGGCTAAGCTGTGCCTATGCTACCGCAGTTACGCTGCTGTTTATACTCAGGCTAGGTCAGCGAGAGCTAGCATGTGTACGCAAGCGGAGGAATCGCACCTCTAGCTCATAGCGTAGATGTAGCCTTAGAGGGAAAAATGAATTCTTTCTAGTATAACTGGGGATGTTCTCACTGGGTATATAAATGCCTAACTATTTTGCATCCTGCTAAGCTCTTGGCCTCAGTAGCATCTTGTGGCAATGAGTTCTACAGGCTATTTCATTTTATTAGCTTTATATTAGCTGCCTTTCATTTTCATTGACTGTGCCCTTATTCTCATCGTGTGGGAATGGCTAAGGAAGCTAGAGAGGAGTCAAGGCATTCAGTTGGAAGTCTTGGAAAGCTAGTAAATAGTGGAAAGTTTTTATTCTTGAAATCAATGGGCTCTGTTTCATGGCTCTCAATGAATAGCCATGAGACAGAGGCTGAAATTTTGTCATGCATGAAATATTAGTCAGCCGTCAATGTGGCTATTAGAGGGGTTATTCTAGTCCTAAAAATTAGGAGCGTGCTTTGAATTCCTAGGGCAGAAAGGTGCAAACTATTAAAAATATGATCCCTGACAAAATAGCCTTCAGCTGCACTCAGTACTAGATGATAAGAGCTCAGGCCTGGAGAAGAGAAGGTACTGACTGCAGGAAGGGGGAGTGCTGGATGTGATGTTTATGTGCACTGGATTTGTATGGTTTCAGGCTTTTGAACTAGCTTCCTTCCTCACTTTGCCAACCACATCAGGAAGAAGGGATGACTAAGCTCATAGTGACAATGAACACCACCAGAGGAGCCTATGGGAGCCCCAAATCCTGGAACCCAGAGCACACCGAGAATGCCTCCCTGCCCAACTTTACACTGCCTTTCACGTTTCACCAACGGGCCACTGACCAAGCGCTGAACGGAATCCTCATTGCTGTCCTGGGCATTGTCATGGTGTCACTGGGGTGCACCATGCAGCTCTCCAAGATCAAGACTCACTTCTGGAAACCTAAAGGGGTGGCCATTGCTGTGGTGGCTCAGTATGGCATAATGCCTCTGACAGCATTTGCCCTGGGAAAGCTTTTCCATTTGGGCCCTATTGAGTCTCTGGCTGTGCTCATCTGTGGCTGCTGTCCAGGTGGAAACCTCTCAAACATTTTTAGTCTGGCAGCAAAAGGAGATATGAACCTGAGGTAAGGAGAGCTCGGTACCTCACCATTGTCACTGGCCAGGCCATTTCAGTTAGGAGACTGGTCTACAGTCTAACTTAGTTCTCTCAATTCTAATGCTTCAGGCAAGAATAAATTTGGTATTGTACCCAAAGTATTTTTTGAGTACTCATCAGCTTGTTGCTAAATGCTGCTTAGTCACTATTGGTCTGGAGCAGCGCTCTGGCACCTAAAATCTAGAATAGAGCTGCACTCCAGCAGTTGGGGTCACACCACCACTAAGATTTGACCTGGCTACCCCTCTATAATGCCAGCCAGAGCAGTAGCCAAGCCAAATTTCAGTGGTGGTGTGACCTGACGTACCAGGTTGCAACACCACTCAAATTTAGCCCAGCCACCAGTGTTCCCTCACGTTCCCCACACGTGCACCAGTAAACTACCTCATGTGGCTGGGAGCGTGACCGATGCCTGGGTTGGGCTTTCCTGCCAGAATCACAGCAGCTCCTCTTGGCACTGGGGAAGCCTCAAACCAGCAGGGAGAAGGGAGAGTAAGGAGCAGAGTAGGGTGGAAGGGAGCCCAGCCAGCAGCTGGGTCCCGTTCTGCCTGCTGAGCCCTCCTGCCAGAACCCACAGCAGCTAGTCGTGGTGCTGCTCTGGGAACCAGCAGAAAGTTGAGAGCCAGCCAGCAGGGAGGAGTGAAGTAGGCAGAGGACGTAACACCCTCCCAGGAACCCAGGACGTAGGATCAAGCCAGCACGGAAGGTAAGGAGCAATGTGAGTGTAGGCAGAGAAATAGGGGAGTTTCTACCAGTCTTGCAGTTAGGACACAGGAATTAGAAACCTACACAGATTATAGCTTTAGGAGGAAAGAAACACTCAAAAGAGGAAGACAAGCTGTGTACTTTTGTTGGTGCCATAAGAAGAATTGATTTTAATAGCTTACCTGTGGCATACTCATCAGTCTTGTTACTCAGCACAGTATTGGACTACAAGCTACATTTCAAAGAACTTGATGTGAGTTTAAACCTTTTCAACCCAGGATTCAATCAAATGGCAGATGTTGTGCCCAATTACAAATTGACTGGGTAGTTAAATGAATAGATTGGGGAGACAAAGGTCCATCTAAACGTGATGAAAATATAATGATGAATTAAAGCCCAATAGGAGTGGTCCCTGTCCTCTCACCCTTTCATTAACAAATTCAACTGGTTGACATAAAATAAGGTTCTACCGTGGGACTTTTGATTATTTAGTTGGTTGTTTTAATAGTGCTTTTTGTTGTGGTGGTGGTTGATTTTATTTTTATTGCATGGCAATATGGATCCTTGCGTTTGGTCCTGTGACACAGAGACCACATTTTCAAGACTGGGCTGCATATTTGACAACCTTGTTTGCATTTGGTGCCCAGTCACGTAATTTGTGAATGCAGAAAAGCAAAAGCTGTATGTGCTCAAAAACTGCAAGTTTGTCCATGGGCAAAACTGTAGGTTCAGATATAAAGATTTGGGGCTTGATCCTGCATTTCATTAACTTCCCTTTTATAGTGGTGTAACTCCATTCATTTAGTTCAAGTAGAGTTACACCAACTTGAATCTGAAGTAACACAATGGTGATTCATGGCCATGGCTGAGACCCTTTTGAAAATTCAGTCAATTCAGCATAAATTCACATGCCACAGAGGTTTATGAGCAAATGCTGAAATTAACTAAGGAAAAGTGGCATTTCTCCCTGTTAGCTCTCTGCCATTAAACAAAGTGTCCCATAGTGCATCTTGATCAATGAACTCATCAAAATGACAAGACTTTCTAGCGGACCTTTTTGTGCACCCTGTGATTTAGAATCCACTCAGCATAGATTTCCCATATGACGACCATGCAAGCCCACCAAGCAGCAAAATACTGATCTAACATTTCATGCTACTTTTCCTAAGGAGATGATTTAGAAGCAATAGTAGGAGAGGGTCAGAAATTCAGGAGGCAAGTCACAGTAAGGAATATATCCTGTGAGGGTCTTATGAAAACAGTGAAACGCTTCATAGAATAAGCAGGAAAATACTACAAATTAAGGACAGGAGATGCAGTAGATGGCACTTCTCTCCTCAGCTCTTTTGTTTATTTTTAAGATATCATTATAGTCTGAATTCCCTTAAAACACACCAAGTTTTCAAGTTGAGAGTCACACTTCTTTCCCAGCTACCATCATAAAAATCTTATGCAGTAGATCCAATTTACCTTTCTTCTAAAAGGTTATGTGATCAATTTAATCAGTGGATGTGAAATCTGAGTAAAATTCAAGACCCATGTAAAATATTCTTCTAGCATCTTAAATGCTTTATTTGAATTTTGCAGAGCATATGTTTTATAAAAGGAGTATTTTACATGTTCTGCCGATGGCCTCTTTGACTTATTACATGTGTGCTTTGCCTGTGTATTGCTACTTAAAGTTTGATATAGGAGCTGAGCTACACGTTTATATTAGAACAATGTGTGTATTTATTACTAATGTGTGAAGTCTCACAATTACTGTTGCACCGATTTTCAATTAGATAAAATTTACCAGTAAAATGTTAGTTAGGTTTTGAAAATGGCTGCTTTATCTTATGGTGACATCACATGAAAGATGGATTTTGGAGATTCTCTCACGTGATAGAATTACCAACTTGAGGGAATTTCTGCGGGGCTCCTGCACTATACAGTTTAGCACTACAGCATTACTGTTGCATCATCAGATGCATAATGGGGTTTTATACCTTTTTTTGAAGTGCCCAACATTAGCCACCGTTGAGGGCAGAATACTGGCGTAAACGGACCATTGTTTTGTTCCAGCGTGGCAATGCCTACATTCCCTTCACCATTCCAGTTATTAGTACTTAAGAGACCTCTTTCTATTCCATGTAAATCAAGCAAGTCTTAAGGGGCTACCCCAAATAGAAAAAGGTAAGCCGCCCCCCCCCAAAAAAAAAGAGACAAGCATTGCCTCAGTCCCGTGGCCCTTGTCCAAGATAAGAGTGAAAACAACAGCAAGGGAAAGACAGCTGAACTTTTGCACTTTATGTACATGGATAACAAGAACATCCAGAGTTATAACAGTAAGTATTTAGAAACAAACCAACCCAAGACCTTTGAAGATATAAACCCTTATGTCTCAGGGGAGAGCCAAATTTCTAATTAATGGGAGTTGAGAAGAAATTTTCCCTATGGGCAGGTTATTCCATAACTGCCTATTGTGCAGTTTCTTGTACTTTCCTTTAAAGCAACTGGTACCAGTCACTGCTGGAGATAGGATACTGGACTATGATGCAGTATGGCAATTTCTATGAACCAAGATGCATACTTAAGACTACTTTTTGAGCCTAAAATAGAACTGTCCTTTAAACTACTCAATCTTCCCTTACTTCCATTGCCATAGGTCCTTTCATCACCTGGTAATGCTGAAACCTCTGTGCGGGAAAGGGGAGAAATGGGAAAAGTGAGCTGAAATTGTAGATGGACGTAAGTGTCCAAGTTAGATAAAGAGAAGAATATTCCAACAAATAATTTCATTCTACTGCTATTACATTTTCCCTTCATCTCAGCATTGTGATGACCACATGCTCAACGCTCCTGGCACTTGGGCTGATGCCTCTTCTCCTGTATCTTTACTCAAGAGGGCTGTACCAGGGCAACCTAGAGGGCAAAGTGCCTTACAAGGGAATAGTCATCTCCTTGGCCATGATGCTCATTCCCTGCACCATTGGCATCTTTCTGAATGAGAAGAAGCCACAGTATGCTCGCCTCATCATCAAGGTAAGAAGTGGTAATCACCTTTCCCTAAGGGCCTCGAAACAATTTACAAACTTTTTGTCTTGTCTTTCCCAACTCCTGATCCACTTTTATTTCAGGCAGGGATGATTGTGCTGCTTGTATCATCTGTTCCAATAATCGCTCTGTTTGTGACAAGTGTTGGAAACAGTATTTTGATCATCTTCTCGCCACCCCTACTGGGAACGTCTGCCTTGATGCCTTTTATTGGTTTCCTGCTTGGCTACATGCTATCTTCATTTTTCAAGCTCAATGACAGGTAGGTCTTTCTACATCCATGTAGAGGGGCAATTACACCACCGTCCCCCTTTGGGGGGAGGGGCGAGTCTGCCTGCCTGCCCTTAGCCTCAGGGCAGTATGGCCCAATGGCCAGAGTCAGTACGCTTATGCTTGTCATCAGGGCAGTACAGCTTAGTAGTAGAGTCAATATAGTTGTCGATGTCAGGGCAGCACGGCCTAATGGCCAGAGTCAATATGGTCACCTTTGCTGTCAGGGGAGCCGAGTCAGTATGGTTGCCCTTGCCTTTAGGGTGATATGTTCTAATGGCCAGAGTCAACGGAACCCCCTCCCCAGTGGAGTCGTGTGGCCTGATGGCCAGAATCAATGTAGCTGCCCTCCTCAGCAGGGCTGAGTGGTCTAGTGGCCAGGTGGGGGAATAGGCAGCCACCAGTTGGGTAGGTGGCAGCCAGGATAGAGGGACCTGGGACCTCCAGGCTCCACTGGGTCCCAGCCCAGGGCCCTGACAGTGGCGAGTGTGATTGCCACTGAGTCAGCAGGGATCTGACCAAAACACACTGGTTCAAGATCCAGTTTGATAACCAGTCCACTGTCTAGTTCCCTATGGCTACTTCCTACCATATTCCCTGATGCTGTGGTTTAGACGTCTTTGGGGTCTCCCGGTTCCTCAGTGTGCACTGTTCCCGACAGCTCTGGCCTCCCTTAGGCGTCCACAGGTATCCAGGCATCTGCCTGGATCTCAGTGCCTCTGGCTCCCGCCGTCTGGGGTTCTAGCTGCTCCCGGGCTGGAGCCTGCGAGGTGCATCCTTCCTTTCAGGCAGTCAGCCTAGAATGAGCTGGGCTGCTCCCCTTAATACTGCAGCAGCTGTTGGAGCATGTCTAACAGGGCGAGGGGGCATGGTTTCCTCTGTCCAGAGTGTGGGGTTAACCCCTTCTTGTCCAGTGTGGGGCAAGTACACCCCATCACAATCCCTTATCACACTCACTCCTTTTTTACCTAGGAGTTCTAAGAAAGGGGATTGAGTACAAAAGAATGACACTGAAATCTTGGGAGGTGCTGAATGAGTTGCTTTCAGCATGGAGGCTCTGACGCACTCTGACAACTGAACTTTGAACATCTCCCAGTGCTGATGCTGAAGTCTGAGCACAGACGAGAGAAGTTGTCTACACAGATCCCACCCTCACCCCCCAAAAATATGATTTTGTAGTGATAAAATGGTGCCAGCAGCAACCCTGATATTGACACTTGTTATTTAACTACAGGATACACATGAATACAGGCTGTGACACTGCAAGTTACCTCTGTACCAAGTTCCCTGTAAGCTGCATGGCTGCGCAGCAGGCTATCAAGGGTCACGCAGGCGGGAAGAGGTGCCTCTCCCCTGGTCCTAGAGCTGCTGCAGTGAGAGAGGGCTGGGGGAAGTCCTCTCTTCCCGCAGCCTGCACCCCAAACCCCCCATCCTCAGCCCCACTCGAGAGCCTGCACCCCCAGCCAGAGCCCTCACCCCCCTGCACCAGCCCTGAGACCCTCACACTCCAAACCCCTCGGCCCCACATCACCTCCATATTGGTGCACATGACAAAATTAATTCTGCACATGGATGTAAAAAATTAGAGGGAGCATTGCCTCTGTATTGTCCCTAGCCTACGTGCCTCAATCCTTACGGGGAAGAGAGATGAGTAGAGTCTCATGGACCAATTCATTCTTTGGCCATCTTGGGTCTGCCAAAAGTGGAACCAATGGCAGAGGCAATTCTGTCAAATGGACCTGAAGACCCACCAAGTTATTTCACACAGGCCTCTGAACAAGCTGATGGATGGTTTGACTTTTGGTCACTACAGACCTGTTCATTTCAGAATTCTCAGTTACGGACAATGAAATATGAGAGAAAAGTCAGGATAACTCCCAAGTAGAAAGTGATAGAGACAAGGGTGAGTGAGTGCTGATAGAACTGCCAAAACTCAAACAATTATTCCTATTTTGATAACTGCTTCACATCACAAAGGGCATAACAATATTCAGCTGAAGACCCCAACACAGACTCAAAGCGAGGACCCCACTACACAACTCTGAATCATCCCTTATCATGCCTTGAGCCCATGGGTAACCCAGCCCAGATAACCCTCCTAACACACACAAACCTCCCCTTACCTTTCCCGGGTGGCGCTCTCTCCCTCTCCTCACTTTTGAACCAGATTTTTTTTCTCTTGTGGAGGCAGCAGCTCCTGGAGAACCTCAGATTCATGACCGCCAAGCATTACTAGGCAGGATTTCCACCCATGCACACCATCTGTCACTACCTACCCTTGCACACTCCCAAAGGAGTGCTGGGCAAAGCATCTCATTTGAATTCTCAGCACTGCTCCTACTGCAGTTTCTTTTACCACAGTCAAATGCATAAACATCTGGGCACCATGTCTACTTTAAGCTGTATAGAAATGTAACCGTTCTGCAATTCATGCCTGTGTTTAACTCCTTCCTGTACAGGTGCAGGCGGACAGTCTGCATGGAGACTGGTTGCCAGAATGTACAGCTCTGCTCTACCATCCTCAAAGTGGCCTTTGCCCCTGATGTCATTGGACCCCTTTTCTTCTTCCCTTTCCTGTACATGGTATTTCAGCTTGGAGAGGGCTTTCTCCTGATACTGGCCTTCAGGGTTCATGAAAAACTAAAGAAACCAAACGGCAAGTGTAGTATAACCAAAACCTCTCTCCTGTTCCTACATGCTTTTCATCTCAAAAGTAGTGCATATCCTGGTATCACTGACCTGCTGCTATCTCTGGGGTGGAACTCAGTTGCTGCGTAACAGGACACAGCAAAACGAAACTCAGCAGCTAGAAGTGAAAAATAGCCTCTCCATATAATACTGCATAGGGAATTGAGGATACTAGGGGCCACAACTTCTGATATCAAAAGTTTAGTAGTGTGAGATACTGACTATGCAACCCACCAACGGTCACAGCTTTCCAGAGGGTCCTGTGCTTCAGTGTGCAGGCACACCCCAAAAGCAGGGAATCTGTATTGACACAACTCTAAGGAGAAGAATATCGTGTCTATTTGAAACAGAGAGGAATACGAGGTAGACAGCCGCCTGACACATCTTGAGTATCACTACACGTTGTTGAGTGACGGGCGGGAAAGGAACGAGCCCCCCCCATATGCAAGTCACATAAGGCATGTCATTAGAAGGTAAATGCTGGGAGCAGCCCACTAGACATTTCCTGTGTGACATTTCTGCATAGAAATTAGAGGCTCCAAGACTGGAAGCTCTGTAGTGTAGGATAAGAAGATTTTCACCTTCATATTTTGTTACCCAGCCCTCGCCAGTAACATCATACTCATTACCATCTGACAACTGTCAGGTCACTGTGACAGGGTGCAACTCTTGCGTGCACCCCTTTGTGGTACAACATGGTCCTATGACTGCTCTGCCTCAGTTTCTCATATACATATTATGGCCTATCCAACCATAGTATCAGCCAGCCCTCCAGCCAAGTGACCTCAAAGCATCCAGCCTCTTCCAGGAAAAGGGATCGTTCAAAAACAAAGTTTCAAACGATACAAAACAAAGGTATCATCTGCCCAGCCAGGCTCTACCAGTGCTGTAATTGCCAGCCATCACACGCTAGCTCCGCATCGCTCAAATAGTTCAGTTTCATAAGTGCAGCAAATGTGGATACCTGAGCCCAAGACTGGCCTTTAACCCTTTCTAGCACAGGATAGGACAGTTTCACCCTATCACAGTGGCCTACAAATATGAGTTGATTGTGTCATTGAAATTCTTAATGAACATGAGTTCATTTACCTCTGCCAGATGCTGCTCTTCTGGACCAATATACAATAGTTTAGGATAGAAAGTGAAGAATGCTTAATCCAAATGAGTGGATTGCTTTTTGGTGAGGTTGCAAACAAGTATTGCAGCTGAGAGGGGAGACTGGTTGGATGTATAAGCAAATTTGGCAGCTGCCTTTGTGGTTAAAAAAAAAAAAAAAGGGTAGGCCAATTTCATAGCAATCAGGACAGCTGTTCTAGTCCAGTACTACTGCAGCTCTCTCTCTGGGCTTCAGCTGGGGAACAGCTTCAAACCCCATTGAGCCTTACAGGCAGGGGCTGCTTGGGAGAGCCACTCAAGCAGAACATCTAGCAGCCATCTTAGGCCTGCCCCTGCCCTAGACAGCTGGCTCCATCTACTTTGGTAGGCAGAGCAGAGGTTGATTTGCACCACGGAGTGCAGTAGTGGTGGTTTGTCATATTTTGTAAATGCAGCTAGTTTGCTGATAGACACTTTCTTTTAAATGGAAAAGCAGTGTGCACTGGAAACATACAAAAAGGTGACATTTTCCACTTACTGTTAAATGGACTCTTCTCTAAAAATTCCATGCAAATCAAAGTCTGGTTCATGAAGTGACTTGAAACAAAATAGCTGCAGGTTTTTTTATTTGTTTGGGGGACGGGGGAGGAGCAGGGGTGCCACTTTTATTTTGCACAGCTCTGTCCCTTGAGCTTCTTTGAGATCTAAAGAAGACCAGGCATTGCTCAGTGCAATATCGGAATCCCTGCATTACAACAACCATTCATCTTTCCTGCAGCATCACCTTCCAGTGATATGGGTTAGGGACAATGTGGTCTCATATGGACTTTTTTTTTCTCCCCACCTCTTCTTTAGATACAGCAAAGATGATCTATACAGCTGTGGATGATCTTGCACAAGAAACAAAGCCACCCAGGCCCCTAAGAAACACCAGCAAAATAGGGGGATACTACAGAAGCTCCACACCTCAGATACACCCACCAATGCTCCAGGTTATATCTTCTGCACCTGGTTTGCTGCACTCCAGCAGTTTTGCATGAAATGTTGATTTTAAAACAAAGGGGTGAGCAGATCTTCTCACAGGCCCACTTCTATCCCCACTGGACGTTCTCCAGAAAGGGCACCAAGCACCACAGGCTATAGTTTGAGACTCATTGGACTAACCAATTTTTGGTCATCTACAAAACATTCATATTTTGGCTGATGATGAAATGGTGCAGTCCATCCCAGTGAGCTCTCTCCCAGTTTCCCACGAGCTCTGTGCCAGACACCTTGGAACTAACAGCATGACAGCTTATTGATTGCTACCATTAATGCAGCCAGACCCATTCTTTTGAGTTGTTTTTCTGGGCACATAGCTTGAACTTCTGAAAGGCTTTTACCTCCCCCTCTAACACTTGCCAGCAAAACTAATTTCTCTCATTAGAATCTAAAAGGTATCCTGGAATTTTCTCATAACAGGATCGACAAATGAAAAGTGACCACATGTACAGTTTAGGAGTCCTTTACTATCAATCACAGGCACTCCCCTTTACCCCAGCAGTTTTGTACATCTAAAGTCCCCAAACCATAGGCCTTGAAGCCCCAAAACATGACCTGCAGCCAACCTTAGCTTGTCTATAATTTAACATGGGGAGGTTTCTAAGATACTTATAAGGCTGACCCTAGTGTCTGACTGCCTCATACACTTAAGAGCTATTATCCCACATCTTATAAATGGAGAACCGAGGCACACAGAGGCTCTGACTTGCCCAAAATCACAGAGTAAGAAACTGAACCTGGGTCTGCCTCATCCTAAGCTAGTACCCTAACCGCTGGACTGGTCTGCCCAAGGACAAGACCACCTGTCCTGAAGCGCCGTGCTTTATAGAAACACTCCCAACATCTGAAGTAATAATACTGAACACTCTGAAAGCATCATATAAAGCATTAACTAAGGCACAAGGCCAGTCAGTAACAAAGCAGCATTAGAACTCAGAAGCTCCAGGCTCCCAGTTCTGTGCTCACACCAGTGGTTCACCCTACCTCAGAGTAAAATAATTTAAGAACATTGAGCATATTAAAAAACCACCATTCAATAAAGCCACAAACTTTTGACTTACAATTGCTGTAGTTTTGCTACATTATGTAAATTAGATGTAGGCCTTAGGCTCCTGGCAAGAGGCCAATAGTCATTGGTGATGCAAAGATGAGAAAACTCTTTTTGCACGCTTAGTGCGATTCAGACCCCATTGAAGTGAATCAGAGCCTTTCCACTGATTTCCATTATGCTGGTACCCATCATGGTCGTAAAGCTCTTTAGAAGCAAGTATCTTTAGCCACTGACCATTTATTCAATGGCTGTCTCACTTGCATTCCAAAGACCTTTATCCCTTACACTGCTGGATAAAGCTTTCCAAAATGCAGCAATTGCATATGGGTAATGTTCCTCTAATAGCTAGAATATCCTCGGATGCAGAGTTTAAAGATTTCACTGTAAGTCTGCCAACCCCCACCGTTCAAAACCCCTCCCACAAAGCATGGGATTGCCTTAAAATATGGTCGTTTTTCAAACCCGTTTTTCAGCAGCACCATCCCCTCTACATTGTCCCGGCCTCTACTTAGCTCCTACATGACGTCTCATGGTGGGCCACCATCTTCCTTGCGGGCAGACTGATTTCAGCCCCTTGGAAACAGTGTTTCCTGTCTTCACTGGTAGCAGCCTGACTGTGACCAGCTGGGTCTTTAGCACCACTCACATTAGCAGCGGCCATATTAGTGAAGAAATAAGCTTCATAGAAGCAAAAACAGAATCAGTCAGGAAAACCTTTATAAAACACTACATATACTTTGGGAGCAGAGGCATAATGAGGCCTGACAGAAGCCTGCTGTGGATTTTAAGAGTCTGTTCTGTTAACATAACAGTGTAAGCATAAGTAGAACTATGTATGCGTAAGTGTAAAAAATTGCAGTGTAATCATGTTTGCAAGACCAAGAAAAAAGTGACTAAAAAGCTAGAAGGCCAGTTTGAACTAACACTAAACCTGTACCGAGAGGAAGAAAGTTAACATGGAAATGAGAAACCAATACATATGCATAAGAGATAACAAGCTTATGTAACAAAAGATAGTTTAAAGCTGTATAGTCTAGTGCTGGAAGCAACCGATCAGGTCATCGGACTGAGCTTCCCATTTGTAATTGACTGCTACTTGTGAGTGTTTGCCTTAATAAAGATTAGACTTACCTGCCAAGTGACTCCAAAGCCAACAATATATTGCAAGACTTGAAATAACATTGTGAATTGGTAATACTATCCTTGGAAGAAGTTGCACATGCCCACCACTTGTACCCCAAACACAAAGCCAACCAAAAGTAGAAAACAAAGTCTGCCTCACATTGAATTGATAATTTAAAGGGACAGGGATATTTGGCACTGAAAATGTCAACTCCTTGCAACAAGAACTAAGCGTACTTAAGGTATCACTTGTTTTAAAGCATAAGGCAAGTCCTGCTTTTGCACAGACCAGAATCTTAACTGCAACAAAACTGTAACCACCTAGAACGGTCACTGACCTGTGGACACATAAAATAGCAATGGTAGCAATGACAGAACTCTGATCCAGAACCTACAACTGGAACTGGTTAGCAGTACATAGCCTCTATTACATGCAATTGAGCGGTTAGGACAAGTTGCATACAACCATTTACCAGAACATATTTCCCCGGAACGTCCTATATTGTTATGACTGCACCCCAAGAGATGATCCATAACTACCTGCCATTATTTCTAGTATTGGGCACTCTGATAATTGTTAGAAAACAAAAATTCACAAATCACTTGAGTTTAAAGCAGACTTCAGCCTACTTGGCAAGTTGTCAAGTTACTACAGCTTTCTAGGCCATGCCAACATGCTCTGCTACTGCTGAGACCCTAACCCACAATGAAATATTACCCAGAGATTTCATGTCAGCTAACAATCTCAGGTTTTATGAAATCTACAGTGCTCTGGAAAAGGCTCCCAGTTTCTTATCAATACCACTCACGTCCTCAGTGAGCTCCACCTCCCTATCCTAAAACAAGGCCCCGACTACCTCAAGAACCACTCTTGCTTCCTAGCAGCTTTTTAAGTACTGGGGCATGTAAATAATACAAATTACTACAAGTACCCACATTTCAAGTGTTTCCCTGTAATCAAGTTCAAGCTTGCACTCTTAATGGCCTCTTCCTGTTACCACCTTTGCAGATTGAAAGCAGCAAGGAAGAGTCCATTTTACACCCCCGACTTTTATCACTAATTTCTCAATGACCAAACCTCTCTGAACATAAAAAGGCAGACTGCTTTTCGTGATTAGGTTCCAAATATACTACTGTGGGTAGACACCACATGACATTAAAAAGAGGCAAGGTGGCTTTAAGAACAGCCATACTGGTCAGACCAAATGCCAGGTTCCTCACAGGTAATGAGCAGACAAGGTAATCAAGTGATCCACCCAATTGTCCATTCCTAGCTTCTGGCAGAGGCTACAATCCCTGCCCAGCCCAGTTAATAGCTATCGATGGACCTATCCTAAAGGAACTGATCTTGTTTTTTTGTGAGCCCTGTCAGTCTTGGCCTTCAAAACATTTTCTGGCAGAGTTCCACACGTGTTGTATGAAGAAATACTTCCTTATTTTAAATCTGCTGCCTATTCATTTAGTGAGTCCTAAGAGTTGTGTTATGAGGAACAACACTGCTCCACTAAAGGAGTACTTGTAGCACCTTAGAGACTAACCAATTTATTTGAGCATAAGCCTTCGTGAGCTACAGCTGTAGCTCACAAAAGCTTATGCTCAAATAAATTGGTTAGTCTTTAAGGTGCCACAAGTACTCCTTTTCTTTTTGCTAATACAGACTAACACAGCTGTTAGTCTGAAAACTGCTACACCAGTCATGATTTTATAGATCTCTATCACATCCCCCTGAAGTCATCTGTCACAATTGACAAGTCCCAGTCTTATTAATTGCGCCGAAGCCCTGAGCTCTTCCCTAATCATTTTGTTGCCCGTTTTGATATATAAGAATAGATATCTTGGAGCTGGGACGACCACATGAGCACGTAGTATTTGATGTAGATATACCCTGGATTTATATAGAGACAATTTTTGTGTCTAATCTCTTTTCTAATGATTCCCAATGTTGTTATAGTCACACTTGATTTCCTTTCTTCAGATCCATTTAATTGTGCTTACTCATGACCACCTGTTCCTTGAAGATATGCACTATCAAGTGTTAGGTAGAGGACAAAAACCATTTCCTTATTATGAGTCTGCTTGTTTCTACTCCAACACAGGGGAGCGACACAAAATCTCCCCCACAAGCTGCTGCCTGTGAGACAAAGTGAATTTTTTTAAATGAGTTGTGTGATTAAGAGACCTGAACAGCATATAGATGTTTTGGGTTCTTTTCGAGTGTTGAGTGAAAATGCATGTTAAATGAAATGAGACAATTTTTAAAATTAAGGTTTTATTATCAATCTTGAACAGCGTAGTCTATTTTGCTGACTCAACGGAAACAACTGAAGCACAAAAAACCCTCCGATATAAAGCTTTATGTACAGCACATATGTAGAGCTCTTAAATGTCTAAAGCTACTAGTTTAATTGAAGACATTAAACTAATCTTGAATTACCATTCACATGTTTGAATACACTGGGAACTAAAACGTTCAGGTGATTTTTTTTTTTTTTGAGTACAAAAAAAATAGAGATTAGCTTTAGTTATAAAGAGCTCTGCCCATATACACAAAACTATACACTTGACATCCACAAAAATGTGAGCAAGAAAGAAAAAGATTATCAAAAGACAATACATTTAATTCATACCCCGCTGTGGTCCATATCTACAAAGTTTTTTGTCCCTCCCCCACATCCAAACCCTTCCCCACAGAAAAACCACCACATACTTACCATAAGTTTTTAGCAAGTATGCTTTAAAAAAGGCCTTCAAGCATGTTACTTATATAGTTCAATTTCCACTGTCAACAGATCTGGACCTTGACCGAGACCTCTGCCGATCCACAGATGCTGGAGATTTTGATCTACTAGAAGAACCTCGTTTCTGGCTCTTCTCAGGCATTGGAGACCTACTAACTGAACGAGACTTGCTACGGCTCCTACTCCTGGACCTGGTGTAAGACTTGCGGCTTCGGGAACGAGAACGGCTGCGAGACCTGGATGAGCTCCTGCTACGGGAACGAGACCGGCTTCTGGACCTACTAATGAAGTTATACAAACCGATGTTATACTCCTATGTCAATACGTAGTAGTTAATAGCAATGTAAAATTCTGAATGCTTTGTCAAGGAGAGGAGTGTTCACAAGGAAATTTCAGTCTGTACTTCAGCATCATTTGGAGATTTAAAAAACAAACTCATACCTGTGTCTTTTGCTGCCTTCAATTAGTTTAATTTTCCTTCCATTGATTTCTTTGCCAGAGAGTTTTTCAATAGCATTCTTTAAGTCACTGTAAGAGGCAAACTCAACCACCCTTTAAAAAAGAAAAAAAACAACCATGATTCACATTAAGTGACAGGAATTACCTAGCCCATGTGACAGATCTTAAAGTATTGCTACAAGATTTGTTGGCTCATTCATGTCAGTAACTGAACAGCGAATTAATGTTTTTCTCCCTCAAATAGCACTCATTTGCTTTTGCTAAAATCCGATGGGGCTATGTTTCAACTCAAGCCGTGGGCACCCATTAAGAGTGCTGAAACTACATTCAGTATTTAGAAATATCTGAATCTAGTAATGAATGCTAAACAAGTTTGACAACAGTTCCAGATACTTACCCTTCATTTAGCTTAGGCCTGTGTGCATCTGCAAAGGTTACTTCCCCAGCTTGTCTCATGAAGTCTTTGAGATCCTAACACGAGACCAAATTTGTTATGCAAAGAAACAGAACTAATGTTTACATATATAAAAAGGTAAGAACATGACTACTGAAAGAGAAGATGTTAGATAAAATTACAAACATGGCACTTGCCATACTTGTATTCTATCAAAATTGAAATATCTACATCAGGGCACGAAATAAATGAAAATAGCA
This sequence comes from Eretmochelys imbricata, assembly GCF_965152235.1. Classification (NCBI taxonomy): domain Eukaryota; kingdom Metazoa; phylum Chordata; order Testudines; family Cheloniidae; genus Eretmochelys; species Eretmochelys imbricata. The sequence goes on along the minus strand of NC_135577.1, from coordinate 65,295,635 downwards.
CATTTGCTTAAAGCAAAATGCTGATAGTTTTAACATTAAAAGAAAGTATTAGTCTATATATGGAGCTGAGGGCATATTACCTACATATTTTTGAAGTGTAAAAAGATATTGCAATAGAATAAGCCTTATGTTCATACAGAATGTTTACAATACACCAGTTATTTTGTGCCCCATATGTCATAAAAATATAGTTTACTTTACCTTCATTAAAATTTCCCTAGGCTAGCCAAGCAGCAAACTGCATTAAGCGATCGAAGATACCGTCATGATATATGCCCGACTGGCTCTTCGCCACCCATTTGAAGAACACTACCCAGTCGATGGAAGCCTTTAATCGCACAGCCCTCCCTATTAGCAGACTACTGACGGATGCAGACATTTTCTACTCTTGTGGAGTTACCAAGGACCACTTTACTGCGATCAGGATTCCAACGACCGACCACCTAATTTCGTATCTTTCAACTCTTTTCGACCAGGACCTCTTATTCGGAAGCGTTACAGGAGGAACAGCTCTCAACTTAAGGATCAGATCTCGTTAACTCTCTGGGATCGCTGCAAACTGGCACTTTAAGGAAGTGCATCGATTACGTCTAGACCAGCAAACACAGATCTAGAGGTGGCCAACTGCTACATTGTAGGAGCTGACTGGAAAAGTCAACCAGGCCCAACCAAGAGTGACCAAGACAACGATTAGGATAACCCACAGGCACTCCTCGTCATAAGGCCAACGACACAGATAGGCTGGCAAATAAAGGGTTTAATATGTGGTTAAAATTGATTTTGAACAAGAAAAATATATATATATATATATTTATAAATTTCCTCAAATATTTACACTGAGTATTTACATATTACATTAATTTGAAAATACCTAAGTTATGTTATTTAAACTTACATTAATAATAATGTTTTCAAATATATTTTATTACAATATTTTTATTAAAATATAATTTTACATTACATACCTATTAAATGAAATCAAAATAGTTAATTATGTTTTAACAAACCTGCCAGCTGACTCGGGAAGACAGATTCTCTACTATCAGACGGTTTTCTGTTCGTACAGGTGGGGCATTTCTGTGTGGAAAATATTTAGTGTCATCTTCAGTATTTCAAGTTAAGGACACTACAATTTCACTAAGTTTTGCAGGACCAATGAAAAAAAGATGGTCAAGGATTTAAAAATATAAGTTACAAAGTAACCTTCCATAAAATAAGCAGAACATGCCTATTTCATGTAGTAACTTTCTTTGCCACTGCTATATCAATTGAAGTACGGGGGGGGGGGGGGTCAGATGTCAGTCAGATGGTAGTATGACACACTTAACTGGATCATATACATTAAGACTACTCAACTATACATACCTCCTGTCATTACGTGGACGGCGGCTACTAAAGCGATCAGAGTATCGCCCTCTGCCTCTGCCACCTCTGGAACGGGCCCGTGCATGTTCAATTGTAACCCTGAAAGAAAACAGGACTCCATTTCACTTGTACCCCCTTTGTGACAAGCTTTTGTTAATGAGAAATACAAGAGAACGCATACTCACATTTTATATGGAGTATAAGTTTAAAATAAAACTAGATGAGTAAATCAAACTGTTTTAAAGGTGCATATGAAACAGCATACTGGATGCTACTAGTATCAAGACATTTACCTCTCACTGCAGAGCTCCTTTCCATCCAGTTCATAGACTGCATCATCTGCATCCCTTGGATCCTCAAATTCCTAATTCATAAGAAAACACCATCTTTGATACTACATTTAATAGAAAAACATATGCAAACTGCCTAGTTATTAGACTACTACAGCCTTATAAAAGAAAGCATTAAAAGCAGCTCTCCAGTTTATGAAACTAAATCTTAGCCTACACTAGGAAATTAGGCTGGTATAACTTCACCACTGAGAGGTGTGAAAAATCTATACCTCTAAGCATGCAGTTAAACCAAGTTTAACCCCAGTGTAAGCAGGGCTAGGTTGACAGGAGACTGACCGACCTACCACCTTTTAGGGAGGTGGATTACCTACACTGACAGAAGCCCTGCAGTTGGCATAGATGGTATCGTCACTGAACCACTGCAGTGCTTTAAAATGTATACAAATCTTAAACTACAGCAAAAATTACTACAACACATTGCATTACTAGTAGAAATCTTAACTTTTTAGACAAAAATTTTAATGGAAATGGAAGCTTACAGGCTGCATTACAGCATGTTTACATTGCACCATAAACTCTCAACCCAGACAAGCAAAATCTGTTACCCCAACTTCCAGCCACCCCAAATAAAAAGAAAAATTACATGTTTTATCCCACTACAACGAAAAGGAAACAAGGGCATAAATTAGGTCAGTCCTTACCCAAGGGATGAATCTGCCTATTTCACTCTCACCTATGAGGTAGAGCAGCTATATTTCAGAGACATTACAAGCTACTGAAGGCACGCAACAACCTCTGCAGGGAGTTGAGTTTTGCGGCAACAGCTCTTACCACAAATCCGAAGCCCCTTTTCAGATCAATATCCCGGATGCGTCCGTATCCCTTGAAGAATCGCTCCACATCCTTCTCCCTGGCTGCAGGGTTCAGCCTCCCGATGAATACGCGGCAGCCGCTCATAGTGTCGTTAATCACGATTAAATCGGCTGTAAGAGAAGCAAGGCGAATATCAGCCGCGCCAGGCGTCAACTGCAGCGGTCACGGGGATCAGGGGCCCGACATCCCCCCACCTCAGTCAGCTTTTGTCCGCCTCTCCCCCGCCGCGCCCCGCAACGCCCACCCCACCCTCACTGCGCAGCCGCCAGCCCTGTGCCGCAGTCTAGAAACTCCGAGAACATCGCACCGGCGAGCCCCGCCCCTCCCGCTCAGCCCCAATGAGAACGAGCCAAGACAAACACCACCCCTCCCTGCACCAATGAGGACGAGCCAAGAGCGCTCCCGCCCCACGCTCGGGTGACTTTCTGCGGAGCTAAGCGACCCGCGCATGCGCGGAGAGTTCCCAAGTTAGAGGAGAAGGCAGTAGACGCCGCCATTTCCATTCCACAAAATGGCCGCCCGAGCCGCGCCCAAAGAGAACAGCAACGATAAGCACCCCCGCCAAGGCACTAGCGCCCAGCTCCCAAAGGGTAGAATTAAGTAGCAGCGAGAACGCGACAGCAGCACCAAGCCCTTCCCCCGCTTCACTCCCACAGACCAGAGACCGCCTCCCCGAGTAGCGCTGCTCCTCCTCCCCACCCCGGTCTTCCCCAGCCCCGTCCCGCGTTCCCCGCAATTTCCTGTCTCAGCTCCCTTCTCTCCTGTCCGTCGTGCGGCCCGCTAGCCCCTCGCCAACCTGCGCTACGATGGTCTCGCGGTGCGTGCCGAGGCCAGACGGGTGCGCGGGTTAGATGATCAGTAACTATTCGCCCGATCTTCCCCCTGCGGCGTCTAGCTCCCGACTGGCGAGTACGCTGCGTAACTGCGCCACAAAATGGAGGCTGCTAGCACGTGACGTTGGCGTCACGTGACCCATCTCCGGCTCCCCCATGGGTGGAGAGGCGAGGGGGGGTGGGGCCCCTCGTGGCAGAGAGAAGCTAGGTCACCGGGTAGGCGGGGCTTGTCCAGGTGTCCCTGAGTCTCGCGATACGGGCCCGGCGCGGCCCTGGCTGTTAGTCGGGGGGCTGAGGCGCTGGGCACCGTAGAGCCGTGGGGCGGCTCCAGGCCCGCGGAGAGCAACTCGGGACGGGCACATCCAGTCCCCCCATTTCTTTACACCTCCCGTACCGCCGGCCCGGTGCAGTGCCCACCCCACCCCCGGAGGCAGTTGCTGGGTCACGTGCGTTTTGACACCGTGACTCACTCCAGGGCCTGGAGGAGCCTGCGGGCTGGCCTGGGAGAGGCCGCTGGACCGCGGCGGGGGCCCATCAATGCCAGCGCAGCCTCCGCATTCGTAGCGCGGTAGCGAGCTCGGGACTCCCCGCACGGTTGGCACATGAGTCAGGCGAAAATCTCCCCCTTTCCCAGCTTGGGGAAGCCCTCGCGGGTGGTGAAATCTTCCGGCTGCCCTGGGTCCTCCCTTTGTGATATTTCCCCGCTCCCAAACTTCCTGCCTCCAGGCTGGCCCTACTGCTGGTGGAGGAGAGAGAGTGGGGGGACGAGGTCATATCTTCTTATTGGACCAACGTCTGTTCAATGCAGCATGGTGGTGAAGCTGCCGCTGATCAACTCATCAAATCCAGTGTTGTTCTAGCACACAAAGGTCAGGATCAGCCGGCACTTTAAAAAGAGCGTTTATTTCGCAAGATCCTTTACAGACATCAACAGTAACTTGAAGCTGTCTCTGTGTGCGCGCGCGAGAGAGAAAGGGCTGTAAAAAACTGGCCTGACATCATAAAGTCTGGAACAGAAAGGGTTAAACATTGCATCATCCAGGAAGCCATCTTGGGGCTGCGGTGGAATACAAACAACTCTGTTTTCATCATGCTTCCTAGCACAGCAGCGTACCTGAATCTGAAATAAGGTGCTAAGCTAATAGCAAGAAGGGTTAACAAAATATTGCCTATCTATCTAATGATATATCAATTAAGAACTGCACCTCTGTTGAGCATCTCATATTCAGGACCCTGACAGAAGTGAGCAGAGGCTTGCAGGAACTGAAAAGCAGTGTGCTGTTGCCCACCAGCTTATTAAAACAATAAAAATAGACCAGAGATCTAAATAATTAAGGTTAATTCAGAACCAAGCAAATAGTGACAGACTAAAGACATAGGCCAACTTCAGCCCTGATTTAGCTCCGTTGATTTTAGAGATTAATTTGGCCTAGGATTGTTTTATTTAGTTTGGTTCCAGAGGAAGGCTGCAGTCAAGATAACAAATGGCCTACTGGGTTCTAAAAGTGAAAGAAATCTGGGAGTTACAAAAATAATGCAGTTTGGTTGTTTCTTCTAATTTGAACTGAATTAATTGTGGGAGAGGGGAGGAGGTTTTGGTGAGGGGATGTGAGAAGCTAAAATATGAGACTGCGATGATGAGATGGGCCCTTTAACTCTTGGATAAACCTTGAAAGATAGGAGTAAAAACTAAGACTACATGGACATGTTAGGCAGAACTCACTTCTTTTTGATGGTGCTGGAAACAGAAGCAGAAACATGTTTGAATTCCCTGAAAAACATGTTTTCCTTCATTATTCCATCTTTTTCCTGTCTCTTCACATTCCTCTCTTTTCTTTGTTTTTCCATACCTTTCTTTCCTTCTTTTCTGCATTCCTGTTTTCCTCTGTTCATACTTTGTCCTTTTTCCCTAATCTCTGTGTACTAGACTCCATTGTTACCACTGGTGTACTTCCACTGGTGAGAGCAATAATGAAGTTCTTGTTTTAAAAGTGTTACTGAAATGGCAAAAATTAAAACACAGAATATAACCTTCGCACGCTCTTTGAATTTTTCATGGTATTTGATGAAAAATGAATTGATAGAGAGCATAGTATGTTTAAGAATCAATCCTGGCAATTTTTCACTGGATTTCCCACTTTTTTATTCATTTTGCAAGAAATCTAAAACCCTCTGCACTAGTCCTTTATCCACATTGCCAGTTCCTGTTTGGATTTCTGGTAAGTTAGATATAAATTGATAGTGTTTGTCTACAGAACATTTTATAACTCTTTAGCCATCGTAGAAAATATGTGCACAAAGCTAAACTTCTAGATTTTAATTTGATGAAAAATTTGCTGTGAGGTGGAGATCAAATGAGAAACTAACATCAGCTTAATCAGACTTGCTGTTTAGGGCAAACCTTAATAGGGAGCATAGTCTAAGAAAAAAGAGCAGCTCCAGAGACAAGGGGAAAAAACCTGCGAGCACGACTGCATGAAAACTGCCACCCAACTTCATAAAAACAAGCCAGCCTTGTTTAGTGCATGCTATTTTGGCAACCTCCTGGTTCCTTAATTGTCTCTGACAGCTGTCTTCAGTGGATGGCTCATTCACACAAGTTTCAGTGAGGTTTAACCCAATGCATAACTAGGTTTAACTCAACCCATAATAATAGTGACCTCAGCAGCGTTAATGGAGAATAACTTCCCAAAGACATGGAATGTGTGACAGTTGATAAGCATATGAGGTCACTGTTCAGGTTTTGCCTTAGACTACAAGTTTGATGAAGTTGGGCGTATATAATGCTTTTTGGTATCTGTTGGAGATGGAAGCAAAGGGAATGTTGGGAGAGCATTATCAACAGTGTAATAGTAGTGAAGGTGGAAAGGAACGTGCAGAGCTTTCCCTTTAACACCTTAGAGTCAACACTGGAAAATTAGATCCACCTAACTATGTCTTTCAGGGTGTGAAAAATCCATACCCCTGAGTGACATAATTCATCCAACCTAAGACTCAGTGTAGATAGTGACTGCTAAGTTGATGGAACAATTTTTCCATTAACCTAGCTACCACCTCTCAGGGAGTTGAATTACCTACACTGACGGGAGAACCCCTCTCATTGGTGTAGGTAGTGTCTATACTGAGGTGCTACAGCACTGTAGCTCCAGCTGCACCACTAGCATTTCTAGTGTAGATAGTCCCTAAATTCTGTGCTTTTAAGGTTTTGGGTTGATAGACTGTGTCCTGCCACAGCCTTAACTATCTGTAGTTTTGTGTGCTAATTTTAGAGAAACGTTAAACACAGTACTAAAGTGATCATGCTTCCACTACACAGCCCAGACAAACTGTGTTTAAACTGTGGTTATGATTACAAGAACCATTTTTAAACCAGCTGGACTAATAAAACACTGTTACCATACAAATGTTAGCAAAGCAGAACTACTTGCATAGCGGAGAGGGACTTTCACATGCATAGGTGGTGTCTATTTTTATCTGTGCCCTCCAACACCCAAGGTCTTGTGTTCCAAAAAAAATCAAGATGCAATTTCCTATACAGTCTGAGCAGCATGGAATTGTGTCTTAGGGCTGGCCTACACACAGTTTTGGTATAGCTGGTATAACTATATTGGTTTAGAACTGATATATTTAAACCTGTTGGACTAACAAAACACTTACCATAACCATAACTTTTCTTGATGTCAGGTAGGCCGGTAGATGCATTCCTAGATGTTCAAGTTATAGAAGACACATCAGCTGCATCTGTTACAACCCACATCTTAGAGTTAAATGCTTGTCAGTTGGACCCCAAACGGATGGCTGCTTGTGCATTTGTTGGAGCTGCAAACTTCTCTGGAAGATGTGGTGGAGTATAAGCTTTGCTCAGAGAAAAGCGTAACTCTGATCTCTCCTATACACACTGCAGAGGCCATCTACTCCAACTGGCACTAGTACGAGCTGCAGAATCTTCTGAAGACATTAAAAAAGCTATAAATTTAATGTCTTCATTATATTCTTTTTTCAGCAAGAGTCCAAAAAGACTGAATATCTTGGAAAATATAGAAGATACACTGGGACTGGAGTTCAAATTAGTCCAACCTGGGAAAACCCGCTGGCTTTCTCATGAGTGATCCTTGGCTGTTGTCTTAAAATTCCACCAGCCATTATTGCTGGCTTTGGAAAGTACCTACCAAGATGGAATGGATCTAAGTAGTGAGGCTGGTGGATTACTTTTGCTACTACATTCAGAGAAGACTATTGCCATTCTCTCCCTCGTAAGTCTACTGTTGAAACCTCTTGGGTCATTAAACAATGCCATCCAGGCATCTACTACAACAGTAGTAGATCTTTGTCCAGCAATAGAAGTTACATTTGGATCAATCAGAGAGCTATCCATTGAAAAAGTACTGGAAGAAGCAAAAATTTCAGTCCAGAAGCTGACTAATGAAGGCATTTATAGAGGGATAGCTCAGGGGTTTGAGCATTGGCCTGCTAAAGCCAGGCTTGTGAGTTCAATCCTTGAGGGGGCCATTTAGGGATCTAGGGCAAAAATTGGGGATTGGTCCTGCTTTGAGCAGGGGGTTGGACTAGATGATCGGCTGAGGTCCCTTCCAACCCTGATATTCTATGATCTTAAAATAATCCTTAAGTGAAGAGGACAAGAAGTATTTAAGACAACTGAAAACATACACAGACTTACAGATGCCTGTCCCATAAAACATCAAAAGTTGAGTGGAGTAAGGCACTACCAGCAATGGGGCTGCTGTGTGCTCAGGACAGAATAGAGAATTTGAACACAGTGGAATATCATACAATGAATGAATGAATGATTTGACTTCAACTTCTTTTTTATCATCACTAGTGGCTCGACCTGATCTTTGTGCTATGTCTCCTGGGATGAAAGAAGTAGGAATTCATCTCTTGCTACTTCCAGTCACAACAGCTACAATTGAGTGTTGTTTTTCATCATTGACTAGAATTTTGTGTTCTGAAAGTAGTCGCCTTCTGCCTGATCATGTGAATGAACTAATAAGCATATCAATTGAAGGAATGGAAGTACCGGACACACGAGAAGCCACCGAAGATGAACGCATTACATTCAAGAAATTCATTAACAGAGTTGTGCAAAATTATAACAAGAAACCAAGAAGGATGTAGGCATAGTGCTTCATAGAAGGCTTGAGTAGCCAACTTTAATTTGTGTGATTTTGAAACATGAGTTAAATCTAATAAATGGTCATGAAACATTTTTTCAGTTTTTACTATGGTGCCATACAGCCCACCTTCACTCTCACGGTCTCACCCCTCATTGACCCTGACAACCCCAACCCCCCCCCCCCAGGAAATTCAAACACCTCCCCCCACCCACCCCTAATTTCAATTCCTGGGGAATACAATGGTTAGGAGTTCTCTAACTTCATTGCACTGCAACCCCCTACTGACAGCAAAAATTACTGCACGACCCCAGGATGGGGGATCAGAAGCCTGAGCCTGCCCAAGTCCCACCACCCCGGGCAGGGGGATCAAAGCCGAAGCCCAAGGGCTTCAGCCCCAGGCTGGGGCCCTCTAACCTGAGCTTTGCCAACAAGGGCTTTGGCTCTGGTCTCAGATGGTGGGGCTCGGGCTTCAGCCCCTGCCCCTGGGCCCAGCAAGTCTAATGCCAGCCCTGGTAACCCCATTAAAACAGTTGCAACCCACTTTGGGGTCCTTACCCACAGTTTGAGAACCTCTGGTGTAGGAATTTGTGAAGCATCTTGGCAGAGCTATGAAAGGCAATCTGGGGGGCTAACATCAATGTGTATGATCAAAGGAAAGAGGTGCATATGTACCCTGAGAGATTCAGTATGCATTATTTCAGAACTGTGGTGTATAGGTATTGTCAGTAGCAGGGTACAGGGGTCTTGTTGCCATGGGGATTGTCAGACATTAGGTGAGAGATGAGTGTGATCTGTGAGATTAATGAATGGTAAGTGAATGTATAGTGTTAAATGGCATCCTGGGCAAAAGGGTGAAAGGGTTGTAAAATGAAATAGGTGTGGAGTTCTTTTTATGGTGTAGGCTTCGTGTTTGAGTGTAGGGCAGATACAGTTAGCCCAGGGGTGGGAAAACTTTTTGGCCTGAAGGCCACATCTGCGAATAGAAATTGTATGGCGGGCCATGAATGCACACAAAATTGGGCTTGGGGTACGGGAGGTGGTGAGGACTCTGGCGGGGGGTGAGGAGTTTGGGGTGTAGGAGGGTGAGTCTCTCCAGCCCTTGATAATGTTATTCTATGATCTTCTCCAAGTTTGTCTGGATTTTAGATTTAAGAACAGCACTATTGATATACAAAAATAAATACTGGTTTGCTTTGAATACATGGTGTCAAGGCTGATTTCCCCACTCTGGCACTTTGAGTGCAGAAGGTGGGGGCCCTCAAGGATTCTAAAAATTATACTGGTCACTCCAGTCTTGTATTAAACTCCCAAGGTTACAGCTTTTTCCTGAGCTTGGATGGGTAGATGCTGCCACCACCCAAGTGCAAAAACCCCTTTGAGAACCCAGGAAGGCGCACTTGGGAATTTCTACCTGTGGGGTACCCTTAAGCCCTTTCACCCCCTCCGGGAAGAGCTGACAAAGAAAACCAGCTGTTGCCACCAGCTAATTAAACAACATATGCACAAGCCTCTTAGGACACAAAAATCCAATCCTGCCCCATTCCAACTCCTTCCCCAAATCCCTGCCCCAGCCCTGCCTTTTCTCCCCCCCGAGCGCGCCATGTTCCCGCTCCTCCCCCCACTCCCAGAGTGTGCTAATGCTGCCAAACAGCTGTTGGTGGCGGCTGGACAGGAAGTCCTGGGAGGTAGGCAGAGGAGAAGGGACACAGCGTGCTCAAGGGAGGGGGAGGAGGTGGGGTAGGGGGTGAGGGTAGCTTGGCTGCCAGTGGGTGCAAAGCACCCACAAGTCTTTCCCTGTGGGTGCTCCAGCTCCAGAGCACCCACGGAGTCGGTGCCTATGCTACCAGCTTTGACTGCTTTTCTTGAGGGAAAACTGTGAATTCATGTTACCAGGCAGATCTGACAAAACTGCCAATCTGTACTGTGCTGCTAACATAGGCATAAAAATGGGCTCCTTCTCTAGTTAAAGGGAGATACATGAACCCTACCCTCAGACATCTGAAAGATTAAAAAATATGTACTATGTCACTAGGCGCTGGGACACTATTTGACATGGGGAAGAATAGCTTCCCCTAGTAAAAAACTACGGGAATCCATATTAATGGTTTAACATACACTAGTAAACTCAGATAAACTGGAGCATTGTAGAGGATTACTGCATTTCTTTAAAAGGTGACTTGTAAAGGGGAAAAAAAGGTGATTTGGGTTGGGAGGGTGATTTTTGCTGTTTATTTTTACATTAGGGGAAGGGAGGATGGTACTGTGGTTAAATAATTGAACTGGGACTCAAGAGACCTGGGTGTTGTGAGGATAAAATCCATTAGATATTTAAAGCACTCAGATACTATGATATCTAGTATGCAGGAGGATAGAGAGAGAGAAGAAATATACTGTGGTCTACCTTGCAAGACTAACTGGAGAATAAGTGAAATGAGATCATCTATAGGACCAAGATGGTAGAAGCTGTGTTAATGAGAGGGAAATATATATTTCATCCAGTTATTTAAGACTCTCTTTTGTTTAAATGTATTTAACTTCAATAGCTAAATAAGATTAAATTGCTAATGGGCAAAGGGTCCTTTTGTTAAAGCTTCAGCAACTTTACTCTTTTAAGAGCTCACAGAGAACATGTTGTGAGGCACAAAGGCAGACCTTACATTCCTGATATTTTTAAGGTAGAAGATATTTTAAAAACCATTTTTTCATGCCTTCATTATATAAAATAAAACAGAAAAAAAACCAAAACAACAAAAAGACAAGTTCAGTTCTTTAGCAATCTTTTGCTGGTCCCACATAAGAGTTATTTAGGGTTATGGATCCTGACAGCTACATTTTCTTGATATACATATTTTTTGAAAATAAAAATAAAAACATTAGAATTTTGGCTGCTCAAAATTAAAAGGCAGTAGCAAAAGTTGCCCAAAAGGGTTGCCAGTCCCTATCTGTTGAGTTTATATCTTCTTCTTGTAAAGAATGGCTCAGAGTTGTCTGGCAAAACAAATAGGGCAGGGCTGGTTCTGCCATACAGGGCAGTACAGGTAATTGCTCACAACAGCAAAATAATGTATTTGCACTATATATTGCACAGCTCTGGCATTCACTGGGCACACTGTCATGTCTAAGTTACTGACACAAACTATACACTAGATGAACTGTCAAAGTCAACAACAAAGTAGGTGCGGTAATATCTTTTATTGGACCAACTTCTGTTGGTGAGAGAGACAAGCTTTTGAGCTTCACAGAACTCATCTTCAAAGAGGGCTTGTCTCTTTCACCAACAGAAGTTAGTCCAATAAAAAAAATATTACCTCACCCATCTTGTCTCTCTAATATCCTGAGACCAACACAGCTACAACTACAATGCAAAAGTGAACACTGCTAAGACAACTCCTTGTCAGACTGAGCAAGGAAGCAAGTTCCAGAGATGAGGACCTCTGCTGAGAATCTCCTTCCCCAACCCCAGATGAACAAGTTTTATGAGTTGGCTCAAATGCCCCAACTTATCTCGTGTACTGTGTTAAAACATAAGGCGATAAGGGATCTCACAAGTCTTGTTTCCATGGGACTCTTTTCTTAGGATTTCCCACTGTTGCTATCACCACTACAGCTCCACTGAACTTAGCAGAGGTCAAGGTGGGAGATCTAGTTTACCCTATAGCCACTGATATTTTAACAGGTGTGTCTTCTAGAAATTCTTTGAACTGGGCTAGAGGACACAGTGATTAAAATACTAGCAGCTAATGGTGCTACTCTTGTACTTCCGCCATTGCTAGTACCAGTAAAGTCTCCCCACAATAGCAATGGAGGGTACGTCTACACAGGAACTAGACACACACGGCTGGTCTGTGCTAGCCAATTTGGACTTGCAGGGCTCAGCTGCGGGGTTGTTTCATTGCTGTGTAGACTTCTGGGCACAGGGTGGAGCCCAGGGTCTAGGACCCTGTGGGATGGGTGTAGACATAGAATCATAGAACTTGAAGGGACCTCGAGAGGTCATCTAGACCAGTCCTCTGCACTCGTGGCAGGACTAATTATCTAGACCATTCCTGACAGGCGTTTGTCTAACGTCCTCTTAAAAATCTCCAGTGATGGAGGTTCCATAACCTCCGTAGGCAATTTATTCCAGTGCTTAACCACCCTGACAGGAAGTTTTTCCTAATGCACAATCTAAACCTCCCCTGCTGTAATTTAAGCCCATTGCTTCTTGTCCTATCCTCAGAGGTTAAGAAAAACTATTTTTCTTCCTCCTCCTTGTAACAACGTTTTACATATTTGAAAACTGTTGTCATATCTCCTCTTTTCCAGACTAAACAAACCCAGTTTTTTCAGTTTTCCCTCATAGGTCATGTTTTCCAGACCTTTAGTCATTTTTGTCACTCTTCTCTGGACTCTCTCCCATTTGTCCACATGCTTCCTGAAATGTGGCACCCAGGACTGGACACAATACTCCAGTTGAGGCCTAATCAGCATGGAGTAGAGCGGAAGAATTACTGCTCATGTCTTGCTTACAACACTTCTGCTTATACATCTCAGAAGGTTGTTTGCTTTCTTTTGCAACAGCGTTTCACTGTTGACTCATATTTAGCTTGTGGTCCACTATAACCCCCAGATCCCTTTCCGCAGTACTCCTTCTTAGGCAGTCATTTTCCATGTGGTATGTGTGCAGCTGATTGTTTCTTCCTAAACGGAGTACTTTGCATTTGTCGTTATTGAATTTCATCCTATTTGCGTCAAACCATTTCTCCAGTTTGTTCAGATCATTCTGAATGTTAATCCTATCCTGCAGAGCGCTTGCAACGCTTCCCGGCTTGGTATTATCCACAAACTTTATAAGTGTACTCTGTATGCCATTACCTAGATCATTGATGAAGATATTGAACAGAACCGGACCCAGAACTGATTCCTGTGGGACCCCACTCGTTATGCCCTTCCAGCCTGTCTGTGAACCACCGCTAAATACTCTCTGGGAATGGTTTTCCAGCCAGTTTTGCACCCACGTTATAGTCGCTCCATCTAGGTTGCATTTCCCTTGTTTATTTATGATAAGGCCATGTGGGACAGTATCAAAAGCCATACTAAAATCAAGATCATACCACATCTACCGCTTCCCCCCATCCACAAGGCTTGTTACCCTGTCAAAGAAAGCTGTCAGGTTGGTTTGTCACAATTTGTTTTTCACAAATCCATGCTGACTGTTACTTATCACCTTATTATCTTCTAGATGTTTGCAAATTGATTGCTTAATTATTTGCTCCATTATCTTTCCGGGTACAGAAGTTAAGCTGACTGGTCTGTAATTCCCTGGGTTGTCCTTATTTCCCTTTTTATAGATGGGCGCTATATTTGCCCTTTTCCAGTCTTCTGGAATCTCTCCCGTCTTCCATGACTTTTCAAAGATAATTGCTCAGATATCTCCTCAGTGAGCTCCTTGAGTATTCTAGGATGCATTTCATCAGGCCCTGGTGACTTGAAGATATCTACTTTATCCAAGTAATTTTTAACTTGTTCTATTTTAGCCTCTTCTGATCCTACCTCATTTTCACTGGCATTCACTATGTTAGACATCCAATCGCCACCAACCTTCTTGGTGAAAATTGAAACAAATAATTCATTAAGCACCTCTGCCATTTTCACATTTTCTGTTGTTATTTTTCCCCCCTCATTGACTAATGGGCCTACCGTGTCCTTGGTCTTGCTCTTGCTTCTAATGTATTTCTGGAATGTTTTCTTGTTACCCTTTATGTGTCTAGCTAGTTTGATCTCGTTTTGTGCCTTGGCCTTTCTAATTTTGTGCCTACATACGTGTGTTATTTGTTTATATTCATCCTTTGTAATTTGACGTAGTTTCCACTTTTTGTAGGACTTTTTGATTTTTAGATCATTGAAGATCTCCTGTTTAAGCCAGGATGGCCTCTTGCTATACTTCCTATCTTTCCTACGCAGTGGGATAGTTTGCTCTTATGCCCTTAATAATGTGTCTTTGAGAAACTGCCAACTGTCTTCCATTGGTTTGCCCTTTAATGTTAAGAATGTTTAGGCTAGACAGCTCCTGTGAAGCCCTATGGTGGGCAGTTGCTTGAAGTATCTGGTTTTGATAGACACGAGGTCTTTGGTTCCCTTTACACCTTTTCAACACTTGTATAGCATGTTATGCAAACAGTGTATTTGGAACACACAGCCAGATTCTCAGCACTCCTTGTGCCTGCTTTGTACTGCTCATTAACATTAGAATCTTAATTCTGTTCCCATAGAGATGCCACACTTCTATCACTTCCTCCTTCCATCACATTTTCCCCTTCCCATGGGAGCAGAGTTAAAGTTGTTTTCCAGAACTTTTGTTTATATTTAATGCATTTGTTTTGATATTGAAAGAATGATTTTTGGAGTGCCTAACTTGATTATCATGCACATTGTGTAAAGAGTTGTCACTTTGGATGGGCTATCACCAGCAGGAGAGTGAATTTGTGTGGGGGGGTGGAGGGTGAGAAAACCTGGATTTGTGCTGGAAATGGCCTAACCTGAAGATTACTTTAGATAAGCTATTACCAGCAGGACAGTGGGGTGGGAGGAGGTATTGTTTCATGTTCTCTGTGTATATATAAAGTCTGCTGCAGTTTCCACAGTATGCATCCGATGAAGTGAGCTGTAGCTCACGAAAGCTCATGCTCAAATAAATTGGTTAGTCTCTAAGGTGCCACAAGTACTCCTTTTTCTTTTTGCGAATACAGACTAACACGGCTGTTACTCTGAAACCTAACATTTCATTGCACCCCTTGATGTGCCCAACCAAAAAACCCCCCCTAAACATTACGTGACAACATATAAAACCTAGGTAATTTTTTCATTAGGTCTTGTGAGAGGCAGTTTTCAATGTCAACTGATTTTTTTTAATTTGTCTGTTACTTTGATTTAGTATTCAAACAATTTCTCCTTCTGTCCCTGCCAAAATGCTTTCTTTGTCTAGAAGAAATTTTGCATAGTTTCATGTTTAACTGATTAACACAGTGTTTAAGTAATGTGCAAAGGTGAAGTTTGTGGTAGTGCTGGGAACAGAGGTCTAACCTGTGTAACCAATATCTCATCCACTGGGGCATAGTGCTTTGATATAGATGACTTTAAATCTTTATACTTTATTAGACCAAGTTTAATGGGGCTAATGCTGATACCTCTTTGAGATGTATAGGTGAAAGAACACTAGGTACGTTTTTCAGTAGGTTATGTGGTTGAGGCAAAGGCTATGGAACTGCAGACACAGGGTTCTTGTTTCAGCTCTCCACTTGGGTATGGTTTATCTAATAATCTAGTCATCTGAAGTCATGGTTTTGTTACACTGTTCACCATTTCCTGTAATGTCTGACAAATCTCCATGATAAAGCCACCAGATCAGCTGTCTGTGAGGATGACAGCTCTGTACTGCAACCCAGGTCCTTCTCCTGCAACTGTTCTCTCATACACAGCAGAAATGTTTTTGTTTTGTGTTACAGCCAGCCATTGATAGTCTCATGCAGCCCATTTTGGGCAAGGTCATCTCAGAACCTTAAAAGCAGGGATGCCCAAACACTGCCCCCATAAAAACCACCATGGCCATTTACCAAGAGGAGCTGCACTTAATTTACCTAAAATTCACCTACAGAGCAGTTTTCAGCCACCCTCATCTTTAATAATACTGAGAGAAGACCTACAAGGCTGCTGGGCCCAGCTTGCACTGCTTCAGTTTAGGTCAACATTAAGGATTGCAGGCTGGAACTGGTTCTGGTAGCTCCATTGACCCCATCTCCACACTTAAAATGAGACTGGGACATGACTGTTGTGTTCTGTATTACTCTGTGGGCCATGCTTTTGCCTAAGCTACACGTTGGCCTCCCAAACTCCTGTTCTGCTGGGCTGTGAAATGAATTTATCATAGGTCACCTGACTTGCCAATCAAAATTGTAAACATATCCTCCCATTCCTCGCTTTCTCTGTGGACAACATTCCTTTTGAACAGGAGATGGTGCTATTTAATCACAGTGGCTTCTCTGTCAGAGGTTTTTCTATTCTCAACCAACACAATATAAATAGAATCACTAAATCGGGGATTACTACCATCATTAAAGTTAGGGAGACCTCAGAAGGATCTGTTGGTAACTCCTGGTCCTGATTAGAATAGCTTAATAACAAATTCAGAATGGCAGTGAAGTGAAAGTCCTTCCAATATCAGAGCTCTTCAGTAATAGCTTGTCCTATGCAGGCTGCTTTTAACTTTCTTGCACTGATTTCCAAGGAAGTATGTTCTGGTTAATAATCTACCATTTTCTAGGCTGCCTCTGCCCCCTGCTTTTTCTCGTTTGCTAGCTCTTCCACCTTCTCTTGCATAGCATGGGTGGTGATGCATAAGCCTCTGGGCTAATGAGTCATGTTTCACAAGACATTTTGGCTAATATAATTAGGCGTTCAAGGATCAGATATTTTCAGTAATCATCTCATGGTACAGTAGTAATAGATAATCTACCTTCAGGTCTGGATTTACTATGCATGATAAGGAGGACTAGGTGATTTAAGTGAGTGGTAATGAGCTAGAACCATTTACCTCTTGGTCACCAGTCCAACAGTTAACATCTGGAAATGAATGAACTGGGGAGGAGGGTGTGGGTGTGTCTCAGCAAAGAGGTCAAAGACCAAACAGATCTGGTAATTGAGCTATCATTTTTGTAAGAGGACCACTCAGTGCAACAAAAATAAGTCTATGCACTGTACTGCAGGCTGATAACTCACGACTTGGTTTAACTGAATCACAATAGGAAAACTTCCATTGATTAAACATGTAGTAAGGGAGGGGTGGAGCATGGATCAATCCCATAATACACTGGATAGCCCAGTTAACCCTATCATGAGCACTTTACTACCATCTGCTTGTCCTCCTGGTGCCCTTGCCAGGGCACGGTTGAGCACAGCAGATGTGGCCAAGGCACAGTACAGTGTTGGGGAAGCTGATCCAGCTGTAGTCATCAAAAGTTTTTATTGTGATGGTTTTTAATTATCACTAGAAATGCAAAACAAAGAAATTACCACCAGCAGAGGTGAGGTAACCCTGGCCTTCAACCTCTTGTAATATTATCCAGGGGTTAACATCTTGTAATATTATCCAGGGGGTTAACATCCCGACAGATACTGGCATTCCCCTCACAGTGCACCATGGCTGGGGGTAATGCATCGTGATCTGAACATTTTTTTTCAACTATGATTGGTGAGATGTGACTGATTTGTCTCATCAAAAGCAAATGAAGATTCCCACCATAGAATGACTCTGAATGCACAACAGAGGTGGTAAACTGGGGTGGAGGCAAGAGAGAGAAGGTCTGCGTGAGGAAGGGAGAAATTGATTCAGTCACTGTGACCTATTCAGTCTTTGGCCTCTCTGCCAAGACTGCCAACAAGAGGGAGAACTGTGGTGGTGGGTTTTCTACCGTGAACCCCAGGCCATCAGAACCAGAACTGTGATGATAAACTCACACCCCAACTAGTCAACAAGTGATGAGAACTTTTGATCCTTATTGAAGTGGGGAAAATTCAGAAAGTCCCAGCACCAAGTGTTGGCACTGCCCAGATGCCCACATTCAGCAGTTGCTACATTTTATACCATTTTGGGAAAGTCTTAATTTTGCTACCAAAATGCTGCAAGTGGGAAGATTCCAAGCTGTTTAGTTCAACGCTCCTGGATGGCTCTCTAGAGGCTCCAACTCTTCCTGAGGCTCCGTTGACCTTTCCGGAACTACAAAGAAGAAGGATTCTTTTCCAAATAGGAACCTGTAATGGTCTCATCTCAAGCTGGGAGAGGATCATTCAACCCAGAAGCAGGATAGCACAGTAGTAATTTGGAAGCTGTGTAGCGAGGTGTTGCATTCATTAACCTACTTGCACTATGAATAGAGTGATAATATTTCAAGCTGCCATCCATCTCACCCCCATATGTGATACACCCTGGATTTGGACGTAATTGAAATCATTGGAGCAACAGTTGTGCATTATTAACAACTCACTGTATGCATGTTATTTAGTGATGGAAGCATGATTCCATCATGGTTAAAGCACAGGCCTTGGCTGCAAGGGTATAGGAGGGCTTTCAGAAGGACTGTGTTCTTTTTGGCTCTGCCAGACTTCCTGTATGACCTCGAGCAAGACATTTAACCTCTCTGTGCCTTACTTTCCCATGTACAAAATGGAGATAATACTTACCTTCCCGATGGGATGTTGCAAAGATGAATTCATGACTTTGCAAAGTGCTTGGAGATTTTGGAATGGAAGGCACTGTAGAAGTGCAAAGTGTTCTTATTAATACACAGAATGATTCTTTTTACAGTTTGGCAGAGGCAGCAATACGTGGCTCCAGATTGGGATTAATTGTGGGGAGGGATAGTTCAGTGGTTTGAGCATTGGCCTGCTAAACCCAGGGTTGTGAGTTCAATTCTTGAGGGGACCATTTGGGATCTGGGGCAAAAATTGGGGATTGGTCCTGCTTTGAGCAGGGGGTTGGACTAGATGACCTCCTGAGGTCCCTTCCAACCCTGGTGTTCTATGATTTGGGATGTAGGAAGGTGCTAACATCTCAGAAACCATCCTGATGAGACTTCAGCCCCAATTGTTGTAAATCTCTTGAGAGCAGCTGTTATTGTGCAGTTTCTGCCCTCCTGGCCAGACATCTTATGGGAACAGAGAACAGTTGTTTTTGCAAGACTGCTATCACACACGAACCACAGCTAAGATGTGCATTCCTACAGTTTGGGAACTAAAACAAAACCCAAACTGCAGGGAGAGGATGAGCTCTAGGGAATTAGAACTGAAACCCACCTCCAACCCCTCACCCCTTTTATTCTCATCTCCCAAATTCAAGTGTCCTGGTTTTGGGTCTATGTCAAGTTGTTTGTTAGGACAGGCAAATTCTGAGTAACCAAACTCCCATGGTCTGAGAGGGCTGTGAAATGAGAGGTTTGTTTCCCTGAGCATGCAGCATTCATGTCTGACCTCTGAGTGATTTAGGTGATCAGGGTTTACCTGTATTATTTTGTTAAGACTTTACACAA
Source organism: Eretmochelys imbricata (assembly GCF_965152235.1). Taxonomy (NCBI): domain Eukaryota; kingdom Metazoa; phylum Chordata; order Testudines; family Cheloniidae; genus Eretmochelys; species Eretmochelys imbricata. The sequence continues at coordinate 65,276,076 of NC_135577.1, read as the reverse complement.
ACAAACAGCTCCAAAAATAGGCAGGGAGCTGAGCTCCTTTAAGGGAAGAGCTGCCTTTCAGGCCCAGCCCACATGTGCAGCCTGATTAAGAAGCATACAGAGGGGAACTGGAAAAGCTGGCTGTGCGTGACTGAACGCCTCTGCTGGAACCTGTGGCTTCTCCTCAGCCCAGGCAGTTTCACAGATTGCAATTTACACATGAAAGAAAGTCAAGCATTGAAAGCCAGCCCATTATGCCCATCCTTTTCCTCTGTCCCACATCCTTCCTTTGGAGCCCTTTGCTGTCCTACACTGACATTAGGGGGTGCATTTACAGGTAACTGACTCCAATGGAAGGGATGTAGGAATATAACCCCAATTACAGCATATAGAGTTAGTGATAGCAGTGGGTGAAATGCTGCTGAGAGCCCCTTTGCTGCAGAGCTTCGTCTCCCAGTGACCCATGAAGTGACTGCTCTGCGCCAATTTGCACTGTGTCCTCCTCACAGCCATAACCAGCTCCCAAGGCTGCTCACCTGCTGGTGCTCTGAGACTGCCCCATTGCCCCTTACGTGTCATTTCCAGCCGGCTGGTGATTCTCTTGTCCAGCACAAGTTCTGCCTGGCTGTCAGGCAGCTGCTTGAATCGTTGCCCAAAATGACCCGCCCTCGTTCTGGGCCTCTGGCTTTACGGCCTATGCAGCTTGGCGCCCTCCCTTTGCATGGTCACCCCGGCTCCCAGGGTCCAGCTTGGGGACAGGAAGAGCATGTCTCTCCCACCTGGCAGGTCACCCACACCACACTTCAGATTTATGAGCTGGGAATCTTGTCCTCCCAGTTGCCATGGAAACACAGCTTGCCAAGCAGGGCTGAGAAGAACAGAGCAGGCTGGTGAGTTTCCCCTTCACCATCCCCACTTCCTGCTTGGCCTGGCCACCCTGCACTGTGCCAGCAGCGGCCACCGTCCCGCCGCCAGGGAGCATGCACGAGAGTTACCAGGCGGTGTAACAGGATCAGCAGGGGAGGGCGGGAGAGAACTTGAAGGCGTTAAGTTCTTTTCACACTGGATGGAATCCCACCCCCAGGAACTGCGCTGTATGAACACAGAACAAGACAGTCCCTGCCCCAAAGCGGTTCAATCTACTAGAAGACAAGCGGCAGCAGATGGGTACAGACAGGAGTACCAGGGAAACATGAGTCTTTGTGCCACATTGACCTGGTGGAGGGAACCTAGACCCTTCGTGCCCTTGGATCCTGGGTTTTGTTGTGAATGCAGCTTCAGGCCTGCAACTCTGAGGATCCTGTGCTTTGTGATGTGGGACAGTCTGGGCTCTTCGTGGCCCAGGCTCCTGTGGCTTGTCAGACTGGACGAAGGCATGGTCTTTCGTGCCCTGGGGCCCTGTGCTGGGCTCCTGTGTAGACTGATGTTGTCTGAGCTCTTCAGCTCCACTGTCCGCTCTTTGGGCTCATGGCGTGTTGTCCAGTTTGGGCGTTTGAAATGTCAGGAACGTGGCTTGAGCTAGTCACTGTCATTCCAGAATGAAATGGGATGAAGCTGAAGAGGCCCGCATAGTGCCCCAGGGCTCAGGGCAGAGAGAGATTGCATTAACAGTGTGACAGCATATTTTGCTACATATAATTCCCAGCTAACAACGGTCGGTGATGCCTTCCAGTGACAAAGCCACTACCGAGCTCTAGTGATAATCCCTTCTGCTGCTCCCCAGGGCATTGCCCTGGAAGGTTTCCATTAACAGACCCTCTTCCTAATATAAAGCAAGCTCTGTGCTCAATGCCCTCTAACACAAAACCATTAGCCCCAATGAACATACCAGTGTGGGGGTGGGAGTTGTTTCCATATCCTAGGGTAGCCCCAACGGTGGGTCAGAGGCTGTGAGGGAACTGAAGATTCATGGGAGATTCCAAGGAGTGGGAAAGGTGTGACCTATTGGAGGGCAAACTGGTGGGCGGGAGCTGGAATCTTGTTGGAAGGCATGATGGGGTTGCTGCGCTCAGCAAGGCCAGTGCTGATGTGCACTTGTTACAGGATTCACGCAGACAGTTACGATGGAGTGGATGTACTGGTGGTTTTGTATCGGTGGATAATCCACACACACCAGAATGCCATCCCCAGGGTTTGGGCAGTACACTGAAATGCCTGGCTTAACGCCGGGTGAACTAGGAGGGTGTCTTGTTTGTGTGTGTCTGTTCCCTCTTTTGAGCAGGTTTCCTCAAACCAATTGCATGGCAGGGGCATTTTTGTCTGGCTGCCTCTGCAAACTAAACTCCTCCTTTGAGTATTGACTTTTGAGGTGCCTAGTACTCCAGACTTTTCTCTCCCCACTGCAGCCCAGCTAAGTCAAGCTTTTCTGCATATGGCCCTCACTTGCTACAGGCACAAACCCAAAATGACAAATTGTTTCCGATACATTTAGCAGATAAAAGCTGCAGAACGCCACATATTTCTGGCTGCAAGAGCTGCTGCCAGCAGCAAGCAGCCATAGCCTGTAAATCTGTACCCAGAAGGCATCAACCCCACCCACCCGTCTGACACAAGAATGCCCACAGATGCTGTGGGAGTCAGGGAAAGGATCCTCCATGTCAGAACATCAAGTGTTACAGCATCAATGTGGTGTCCGGAAGTTATGTTTGAGAATGCATTGTGGTAAATAAGCAGAGATGTCACCTCTTCTTCCCACTTAACCCTTCTTCCTATGCTGGGATTTGGGATGCAGAAAAATCCATGACAAAAATTATCACTCTATAGAAACTATCTTTCTGTAGTGAATAAATTTATATTATTGTTTTATTTTAACCAGTGTGTTTGGATTAGAGTGTGGGGGAAACTCCATTTGGGATGTCAAAGTTGGTGCATTATCATTTTCCTTTGATGAAATGCTGATCTATGAGCTTGTACTGTTCAGAACTGAGCAGTACAAGATGCATATTTGGGGGTACAAGACTGGGACTAGGACTTTGCGCGTGTCACCCTGTATGTAATTCAAAAGTGGCTGGTCAGAGTGCTCATGTATTTATCTGAGAGTGAATTTGCATGCTGAAAGCTGCGTGAGCAGGCCAAGAGTGGCTGTTCTGACAGCAAAGCAGTGTAAAAGGCACCCCAGGCTAGAGAGTTAAGGAGACACAGCTGTTCAACAGTCCAGATTGTACCCGGGGGAATGTCACAAAGCCAAAACCTTTGATGGTCTCCATTTCTGTGGTTTCTGAATTTTTTTCCCTCCTCACGTCTGTTTTGTATTTTCGCATAGATCAAAGGATGCAAGACCTCAGTCTACCATAATATAGGTTACTGAGGCAAGGATCGTGATTCCTGGAAACACCATTGATATTTGCAGGATTGAGAAATCCCAAATCTTACCCTGGCCAAGAGACTCCACTGGTCAGACAGGCAGCTGCCCAGCAAAGTTCAGCTTGGGTATGTATCCAGTATGGTTTCAAGTCTCATTTTTTGGTCTGGGATGGTTGAATCATTTTGGAGATTTCAGGGAAGTTCAGGTAAGCACCTGCGAGGGAGTCTTACCTAGATTACCAGGAGACTGTGCTCACTGCCTCAATTTCCCCTTGCTGGTAGCCCCTCCAGCTAAACCAGAAACTCCTCCCTCTCTTGGGTAACAAAATTTCAAGGACAAATGTGGAAGAGGAGCCCACAAAACCCATCTCCGGAGGGTCCATAGGCTTTTAGCTTCTCAGTCCAGGGGAAGTGGAGAAGAGCTTTTCTCCCCCCTGTGCTGTAGTTGTGGCCCTGAAGAAGGAAGCAATTGCCTGCATCAGTTGTTCAAGTCACCTTGTTCAGGGGCTCCCCATGCCAACAGTTTCAAAATGCCTCCCTTTCCAGCCTTCCATTCTCTAGCTGGCTCTCAGTGCAGGTCAAGATGGAGAGACCATTCCTTCCCCAAATGCCCCGGACTGCAGGCTGAAAGCTTATATACAGCTGGCTCCCTTCCCAGAATTCCTGGAGTCTCTCTAACTCTCATGGTCCTTTGGGCCACAAGTCCCAGAATCCTTCTGTTCTTAGTTTCTACCCAGAACAGGGCAGAGCTGGTCCTGCAACCTGTCTTAAAGTGGCAACATGCCCTAAGACAGGGTGTCACACCGCCAGTCCTTACTCTGGGACTCAATCAGATCTGCATATCCCCTAGTATTCTGCCTGCATTTCAGAATGCCTCTCCAATATCTCCTCCTGTTGTCCCACTGCTATCTCCAGTTCAGGATCTCAGCAGATGAGCTTACCTTTCCTCCAGAAATTCTCTCATCCTTCTCACTACCAAACCCACCATTGTCCATGACCCTGACGCTTTCTCTGTCCCTGAGACTTGCAACCTTGTCGTTTGTTCAGCTCTTCTTTATCCTTCCCCTCCAAATCCTCTCTCCCTGCATCGGCACGAACATCCTCCCTTTCCTTCATCCCAACTGCTAAACCCTTAGCGTCTGGTTTATTGGAACCCCCTCCTCCTCTCAACTCTCGCCATTCCAGTCTATCGAAACCTTGCAGTAATTACTGCTCTTTGCACTGCAATAGTGCCTAGAGGGTCTAGCTCCCCTGTGCTAGTCACTAGAGAAACTTTAAAATAACCACTCTGCTGCTACTCCAAACACGCCACCATCCTCAAGTACTTACTGTCCCCTTCCGCCCCATGTAAGCACAACCTCATCCCCCAAACTCTGACCCGCTCCAACCTGCTTACATCTCACCCAGATTTCTTCCAGTCCTACTTTATGCAAAACACTCTGCCTATCTCCCTTTTTCTCTTTTCCCCATTTGTGGATTTGGGCCTTTTGTGTTGTCCTCTGTATCTTGGAAAAGGCAGCCAATCACACCAAGTGTCTTTCCTCCATTGCTGGATTGTCACTGCTTCCTGTTCTTGTGCCACAGTTTTTAATGGGTTTTGATCTGCTAATTTAGGATGTAGAAGCTCCCTAGGCTCCTAACCCAGTGTTCCCATGCAGTTGTAAATTGCATGAACACACATGATGCTAAAGCAATTAATAGTAGAGGGAAGCAAAGTGCCTTGTTCGAGATCATGCAGCAAGTTAGTAAATCAGATGGGATTAGAGCAGGGCATCCTCGTGCAGGATCAGAACTCTACACCACATGGCATATGCGGAAAGCAAATAGGGATGGGTATATATAATAACTGCACCAGACAATGGCCCTGGAGTTTGTCTCAGGAAATCTAGGCCCCCTCCAATCTGTCAGGAGATTAAGAGAATCTGGTGCTGGGATCAAGATATCTCAACCTGTTCTTAGGCTAAAGCTAATTTATACCAGGCAAGCTCATTACATCTCTCCCAAACCAAGTCCACTCAATACCAACAGTTGTTTCACTGGCAGATCCACCCATCTACATTCAATGAACACCACACTCTTCTTGGAATTTTCCTTCCTCCCACTCCTTCACCCTCCACCTTTCCAGAGTCACTTTCCCCTAAATAATACATAGGGGGTGGAAGGTGAATGGGCAAAGACCGGGCCCTACTTTTTGAAAGTTATCCAGCAGGCCCTACTATTTGTATGCATGGAAAAGGCGACTGTGCAGTTCCACAACCACGTGTGGCCGCTAGGCACAAGCTGGGCTCCACTCAGCTAAAGGGGTGGGGACAGGGAGAGGAGGCTAGGAACATCCATTCCCCATGGCAGAGGCTTGTTCTGGGCAGCAGAATTTATAGTGGATATGAGCGGGTACCTGGAAGACACTAGCAGCAATGAGGCCTTGGGGGAATACAAACGGGACAAAATTGGTGAGAATAGGTCCATTTGCCCATGGATGCTGGGCAGAAACTGGTGACATCCCCTGGGAATTCCACTGCTCTCCCACCACCTAGGAAGAATGACATGACAGAAGTATGTGCAAAAAGGCTGTGCAGATCTAGGCTTCCTTCTGTACAGTTTTAGGCTGAGAGCATAGAACCCACTGTGTCAGTTTTATAGATTGTGGGTTGTCTTTATTTACAGGCGCGGACTGGGATTCAAGAGCTATGGACTCTAATTCGTGAGACTGCCACAGAGCCAGTGTAGCCTTAGGTAAGACACATAACCACTCCCTGCCTCAGTCTGCTCCAATGTAACATGGGGACAGTACCCTGTCAGAAATATAAAGGGAAGGGTAAACCCCTTTGAAATCCCTCCTGGCCAGGGGAAAGCTCCTCTCACCTGTAAAGGGTTAAGAAGCTAAAGGTAACCTCGCTGGCACCTGACCAAAATGGCCAATGAGGAGACAAGATACTTTCAAAAGCTGGGAGAAGGGAGAGAAACAAAGGGTCTGTGGGTCTGTCTTATGGTGGTTTCTGCCGGGGATAGACCAGGAATGGAGTCTTAGAACTTTTAGTAAGTAATCTAGCTAGGTATGTGTTAGATTATGATTTCTTTAAATGGCTGAGAAAAGAATTGTGCTGAATAGAATAACTATTTCTGTCTGTGTATTTTTTTTGTAACTTAAGGTTTTGCCTAGAGGGGTTCTCTATGTTTTTGAATCTAATTACCCTGTAAGATATCTACCATCCTGATTTTACAGGGGGGATTTCTTTATTTCTATTTACTTCTATTTTTATTAAAAGTCTTCTTGTAAGAAAACTGAATGCTTTTTCATTGTTCTCAGATCCAAGGGTTTGGGTCTGTAGTCACCTAGGCAAATTGGTGAGGCTTTTTACCAAACCTTGTCCAGGAAGTGGGGTGCAAGGTTTTGGGAAGTATTTTGGGGGGAAAGACGCGTCCAAACAGCTCTTCCCCAGTAACCAGTATTAGTTTGGTGGTGGTAGCGGCCAATCCAAGGACAAAGGGTGGAATATTTTGTACCTTGGGGAAGTTTTGACCTAAGCTGGTAAAGAGAAGCTTAGGAGGTTTTTCATGCAGGTCCCCACATCTGTACCCTAGAGTTCAGAGTGGGGGAGGAACCTTGACATACCCCTTAGCTCCCACTTGCGGTAAAGCTTCATTCGTTGTCTGCAATATGCTTTGAGATCCCCAGATGGAAGGTGCTAAAGAAGCGTAGAGTATCATCAGATAACCTGCTGGCTGGTTTCTCCACTCCAGCCAAACAGCACGAGACCAAAGGACAGCATGTTTTTTAAAAAAAAGCACACCCCAGAGGTTAGACACTCACTTCAAAAGAACTTTTTTAATTTAGAAATGCAGTTATATACATAGAACAATTAAAATTAAATTAAACTTTGTACAAATATTAAAATACTATCTTCACACCCACTGCAATGTACAGGAGACCAGAAAAGCAAAAATAAAACTGATTGAGTGACATCCTGCACAGCATCAATTACGTTTCATTTGTTTTAAAATCCCACATCTAGGAGTACCATTCCGCACACAATTCCATAGTGGTGTAACTCAGACAAAAACCAGAAAACAAATTAATGCATTGAAGGCAACCAAGCTTCGCTATCTGTAACTACCTGCAGTGTGCTCACTGCATCACACAGTGTCTGCTCCACAGACAGTTCAGCTTCGTGTTCGGTTTGAACTCTTATGTAAAGTTGAGAATCAAAAATAAAGCATTACTTTCCAGCAGAATTAGATTGCCCCTCTCCTTAGCTCACCCTTGGACAGAAGCAAAAAGCATATGTTAAAATAGAAGAGCATCAATTTAATTCAGACATCCACTCTGGTGCAACCACATGTAACCTCTTAAAGTTCTCCAGAAGGCCAAGTTAGAAGCAGTATGTAGGACAGAGCTCTCTGAAGAGAGGGCCCAGAGACTTACATGCTTTGTCCCAGGAGCAGTGAGAGCAGGACAATCATTCTTGGGGTTTGTTTTGTTTTTTTCACAAGGTTCTGAAACGTTGGCAGAAAATTCATTCCCAATATAAAAACACTCCCTCAAATGAAGCCAGCCTTAGGCAGCCTCTCTGCATTCCCAAGGCCTTTTACAGAGAGAACTGAAGTTTCTTAACTACAAGTTTCTGTGAACAAATGTTTTCAAATTTAATCAGCAGTTCCTTCTTTTCAGGATGAAATTTATTGTGCTAGTGTGAGAACCAGGAAATGAAACAGATTATATTAGTTCTGCTGTCCAGGCTGTGTATGAAGTAAAGAATATTAATAAAACAATTGCTGTCCAAAAATAAAAACTAATTTGAAAAATTAGTTTAACAACATGACATGTTGTAAACAGATCAGCAAGGAAATCTAAACATCTCTATCTTGCTGCGTCTCCACTTTTTTACATGGCGGAGTCGTTGGTTTTTAGTATCTGATCATCTAGGCACAGTGAACCCTTCTTTATGGGCTCACCATTATATGCATTTGCACCCAATAGTTTGAGCCACCTACAGGGCCTGCCGGAGTTTTTAATAACAGCTCCTACTCACTCACCCCAAGTTTTCTAGGTGCTCTCTCTTCTGTACTCACAGCAGTGATCTCCCAGCCCAGCTTACGTCCTACAGCAGAACTTACTGCGCTCACTGAGTCCCAATTCAGATCAACCCAAATTCTCCACACTTCGGGGAGTCTTGTATTTCCTTCTGGAATAATGTCAATATTTCTCTCCAAATTACTCCATGTGCTGTGAGGGCAAGTCACCCCTCCAGATGCATAAAAACCCTGCTAAGTTGTTGAATTGTTAAATGGGGAAACCCTGAGAGAGTTCACTTCCAAGAGGAAGTACGTAAGATGATGCTCACAGAGTGTAATTTTATGTTGCAAGTTTGCTGTTGGTTTAAAAGGATAGGAATCCTCTGGCTCTGCTCCGTCCCAGAGCCACAAAGCTCTAATTGTGCAGCAGTCCTACAAAGGAGGAGAACGCTACAGAACCTTGCTCCTTCCACCCGCAGGAGTCAGGCCCTTATTTAAAAAAACAACCGAAAACAAACCACCAAAGTTCCTTACCTGTTACTAATCCCTTTACATTATTCCAACATTGACATGATTAAAGTTTGCTTTTAATTCACCTTGCACTTCATAATTTCAGCACTGAGAAGAGACCAATCCAATTCACTTTCATTTGTAGTCAGTTTCACTTTCTGGATCTCTCACACTAGCCTGGTACTGTAATATCTGAATTGCAAACAGGGCAGAGGAATATCCTTGTTTAAAAAACAACTACAAAAACCCTTTCAATTGGAATAGCAAAGAAATCATGGAAGAGTTTTTATTGCACATAGTGTTTTGTAAATTTCTCCTGACAGCATCCCTTTAGGTTTTGTACCCCCTTATACTTTTAATAAGTGCTATTTTTAATTTTCAGGTATAATTAAATCATTTGAATATTCTTGTTAAGCATTTCAGGGTACAGAATGTGTAAGACAACATAAAACTGCACCATGCTGGGAATGCTATAGGGGGACTGTTTCCTTTTGACTACTCTGGTCTATGATTCCAGCACGAAATGCGGTATTCTTCACTCCAACTTAATGCTAACAAGTTATGGGAGAGCTCATAAGAAAGGGTTCTTTAAGGCTGAGTTCTGCAGTTCTTGCTCCCATTGACTAAAATGGGAGTTCTGAGTGTGCAGTATCTCACTTATCTTTCTAGCTCTCTTCCTTCCCCAGAAATTGATTTCTGCCCCTTCAAGTCTCCCTAAGACTTTAAAGGTATGCAGGTAATGGTCCACATGTTGCTCAGTAAAGAGAAAGAAAAAGCATTGTTTTTTCTTTTTGAAAACTTATCTGCTGGATTTTAAACAGGTTTTTCCCCTCCTCATTCTCTCTCATTTTATATGAAAGTAAACTCTAAAGCTGAATGCTTGGGAAGGTGAAACACAAGAATCCAAAAGCTGTTTCTGCTTGTTCTGGCTTGCATGGGATTTAATGTCTCTAGTCTGCATGGATGTTTCCACAGAAGAAAGTGACATGCTACTTTTCTGCAACCGCCAAGGCATCCAGGGGCATCAGAGATTTCCAGCCAGCAGGCTACAATTAGATCCCCCCATGAAAAGCCAGCATCAGTAGCTGCTATTTTATCCTCTTAAAATCAAAGAGACATCGATTGTCTATTTCTGCTGATTATTAAGATTACAGGCACATCTTTTCCCTCTCCCCACACCCCTCCCTCCTGGGAAAGAAACTCTGCGGGGACTCAAACAAAATTAAGGTCCCCTTCTTCTGTTGTTTTTCCCCAGTTGATTATTTCCCTCAGACTGGTGGCTAACCACACTATTGTGAGTCGGGGTTAGTGGACACAGCCACTATGCGCTCTCTGTTAGGTACATGGCTGTCAGTTTCAGCATTCAGAGCAAGGTCAGGCCCTGGGATCAAATTCCAGCTTCATTAAGAGAATGCTCTTCTGTCAGCTGAAAAGTGTGGCACCTGGCCTTTGCACCCAGGCTGCTGGATGTCAGCTTTGGTTACCAGGGAACCTTAAGCTAATTAGAGAGCAATTCATTCTATTTTCTATTTGTTTGATGAGAAGAAAACAAGGTCAGTGTTTGCACTTCGATAAGAAGTGAGAGACCAGGTTATAGGGACACTTATTTCAAACATGTGATTTTGTAGAAGAACAATTTTAAAACTAAGAGTAGAAATATTTCCATGTTGATTTTCTTTAAATTCCAATGGAAACGGTTTACAAACTAATACATTTATGCCTGCAGTCTGAAAGCCAAATACTGCAGCACCATTAAGCTGGAAATGAAACAAGTTTGTTTTTTATTGTCCAAACTGAGACAGAAACAAAACCACCAAGGATAGTGAAAGTTGGATTTGTCAAATTCTTGCAGTAACCTCGGGTGTTGAGCAGGTAAAGAAGTTTGTTTAAAATATACTACTTTTAACTTGACAGTGTCTCTTTAAAACAATTCTTGTGACTTAATTTAAGAGATACAAGGGATGTGGGAAAACAGAGCTGTTCCCCCATATACACACACACACACACACACACACACACACACACACACACACACGCGCACACGCGCACACTGTTACAGCCGTCCTGGGAATTAACAGGCAAATGCATTAGGGAATTTAATGAGCAGGGGAGGCAGGTTGCTGGCTATACACTGCAGCCAATCCCTGCCCACTGCAGCTGGAGCTTAACCTCAGTTACTGTAGCAATAATCCATTTTAAAGTGTTATATAACACTCAGTATTCTAATATAGTCACTGCTCTGGGTAGGGAGTACAATTATAAAAGGGGAGAGAAAGAGGGGCTGAGGTATTCACCCAGAAGTCACAACTTGCTGAATAAAGCCACGTCTCATTGCTCCCTCCATTTCAAATACAAATTCACTGGCTTCCCTTCGGGGCAACTGCTGGTTGACCACTTGACTAAGGTACGGGGTGAGCATGCACACCTCCACCCCCGGCCCCTTTTGCCTTAGTCCAACTAATGAGCTGCATAGACCTTTTTTTGAGGGGCTAAGCACTGCTGCTGGAACCAACTCTAGGGAAGCTGTTCCCTTGTCTTCCCTGCTTAACTCCTTTAAATCCACCACCAAGCCCCAAACATGCATTTGGCCATGGGACACAGTTGTCCCTATGCAGCACCATTCAGGAAACGACATGTAACAACCTCCAGTATGTCACACCAGGCCCTACATATACAAGGGACAAGAAATGTATTCCTAGGCTTATTTTAAGACAGCCCTGTCAAGAGAGTCATTAAAACTCATGATCTGGACTAGGGAGTGTCCTGTTCCAGGTAACTGTTTAAAAACTGCTCTGCTGTCTCCACAATGGCCACGCAACCCAACTGTGTCAACTCCATTCTTCAGGAGGGGTTTTAGCGAACACACTGTTCCCCATCCCCATGAAGAAGAGGCCCACATGTGGGAGCAGCTCCAAATGCACAAAGAGGTCCCATTAGGATAAAACAGCAGCACAACTCTTTCCATTTAAGGTTCTGAAGACATGGTGCAACTATTTAGAAAGTGTGATGCTGTACTCGAGTACCCTGGTATCTCTTGCCAGGCAACCGAAGATGCTAACCACAAACCCCAGCATTAGCTGACAATGTTAATATTTCTGCTGACAAAATCGCAAACATAAAAAAGGGCCAGTGAATCCAGAGAACATCTTAAAAAGCCCTTACGTTCCCTGGAAAATTGAGGGAGTAAGGGACAATGTTTCTAAAGGACTTTTCCATTTTTGCTGTCATGTCAAGTTAAAAGTTGTTCGTAGCAGTTACCCAGGAAAACCTGATATTTTTAAAACCGTGTCAGACACCCGACACCTGCAAAAGAACAGGCCTTTGGATAAACTGGCCACGAACATGGCACACCATGTCAGCAGAATGTGACTAACCTGCAGTTAACACAGGCTTGGTTAACTGGAGATCAGAAAATCAGGGTTGTACTGCAAGTTTTCTTGCTTCTAGGCCTTGTTTACAACTAGCCTTTTGAAGAAATTCTCCAGGAGTTTAGCACCAGGAGCTGCCCCTATGCTAGACCAGCACTGAAAGGAACTGGTAAATTTTCCTCAGAGTAGACAGCCCTAGACTTCAGGAAACACAAAAACTGAGTGTGAGGTCAATGAAAGAACGAGACAGTGGGATTTTCTGGAATGGAATCTTGCAGAGAGACAGTCTGCTACATTGAAGGTGTATGTATATTTTGCGGGGAAGATGAAGGATAACAAAAAAGGCATGAAGGGGAGGAAGAGAAAAATCTTCAGGCGTTTCCAAAAATCTTGTAAAAGATGTCAGACTTCTCTGCCTTTACAATACCCAGTAATGCCTAACTGTTAATATGCAGTCAAGTTACAGAACATACCACTTTATTTTTTAAAAACTATGAGCACTGCTGGATAGTGTAAATTACCCATATTGGAACTTTTCCCAAGCCCAGGTTCATCCCTCTTGGAGAGCTCTGTCCTGCCCTAGTCACCAGGAGGATACTGGAAGAAAGGCCTTTATATAAACTATGTCTGCACCCAACGAGCAAGCAGTTCTTGGTCCCTGCTCTCTGGGCTGCTGAACAGCTAGTGAGGCCTGTGAGAAGCTGCGACAAGCCAGTGTGAGAAGGAGAAAGGCACAAGTAAGTAGCAGCTCTCCAGACGCTGCTGTAAAACATCTGGCACGGGGAGGGAAGAAGAGGGAGGAGCTCAAATCCATTACATTATTCAAGCCCCTAATGTAGATGAAATGGGAAGGCTGACACCGCACCAAACGGCGCATCGAGGAGACAACCTGGCAATATCCTTTGGATCTTCAGCTGAAGGGTCTCTGCTTGGAGGTATCCAGGGCCCAGCTCGTGAAGGTGGGGAAGGCTGCACAGAATGCTTGCATCCCAAGAAAGAAGAGGGGGAACCAAGAGGGAGAAGGCTAAACAAGTGCAGCAGGCCTCATGCTTCCTTCAACAATGGAGTATCTGGAAGGGAAAAGAAAAAGAGAGGTCAGACTTTACACGGGTCACTCTATGGAACTTCTAACAGGTGGCAGCAAAGTGCACAGACAGGGCATATGTTACAGCCCCTCCCACATCCCAGTACAGACACACACTCTCCGACAATGGTAGTGCAGCATTTGCCCTCTGACACCAGGCAGCACTTCTCCCCAAGCCCTCCAGCAGCCTCCCTACAGATCAGGAGTTTCCTATTGCCTTAGCCTAGCAGCAGCAGGTGATTGCAAATAGGCCTGTGGCAAGTTAACCTTTAACTACAGCCAGTGCAAGTTCCCATGTAGGTGAGAGTTAGGTAGCTTCAGCATGATCTTGACCCAGTAAGCTAGCCTTTTGGTTAGTCTTCATTATAACATAAGGACGGCCATATTGGGTCAGACCAAAGGTCCACCTAGGCCAGTATCCAGTCTTCTGACAATGACCAATGCCAGGTGCCCCAGAGAGAATGAACAGAACAGGTAATCATCAAGTGAGACACCCCGTCGCCCATTCCCAGCTTCTGGATTATAGCAATTTGCCCCACTGAGAGGTGCTTTAAACAGAGATTTAAAAGCAGTGCTATACATTGCAGAACACATGGATTGTCTGCCTATTTCTGCACAGTCTGAAAGGCCCACTGGATCAGCTTTTGGCAACACTATCCCCAAACTCTGCTACCCATGTTTGAGGTTTTCCTCCCATATCTGGGAATCTGGTATTTCCCTCCCTGTAGGGGAAATAACCTTTGGGGTTTTATTGTTGAGTAGGGTTCCAAGTCATGTTACTGACTATTATAGGGCTTGCAGCAATGGAAAATAAAGTTCTGCTTTGTGCTATCTATAAGCCATTTATGCTTCTTGACCTAGCAGGTCTAACCTCTACAGAAGCAAAGCTTTGTTCTGTCTCCATATCAGCTCTGTCCTTGTAAGGCCTCTCTTTTCGCAGAGTCCAGAAAACTCAGAGAGCTGGTCCATGTTATGTGGACTCCTGTCCGCTACAGGACTGAGGCACAAGACCATCATAACTCATTCCTCTTAGGACTTCAAACTAGACTTGTGCTCTGGGTCTGTAGTGCTTTATGCACTACGCTAGACAGTCCCTTGCCTTGTCAGTTACAGTGCCCCAAATGGAGGAGCCCCAGAACTGTAAACTGCTCATTTTCAAAAAAGTGCCCCCCTCCAACAAGCAGTTGCCCCTAAATAGGACTGCCCTGCATTTTCATGGCACTGCTGGGGATGGGGAGAAAGTTCTTTGCCAATGACTTGATAAAGACCAGAGGAAGCACAAGAGCAGAGCAGAACAGACCTGTGGTCCTAGTCTGGCATCTTGCCTTCGATGCAGGCCAATGCTGGATGCTTTGGAGGAAGATGTACAGCCCCCAGTATGCATTTAATTACGTAACACAGTGGAGGTAGGGAAATTTCTTTGACACTCAGCTGGTGACCAGCTTGTGCCCTTAAACCGAAGAATCAATGGCCCTTGTAATTCTCATCCTAGCTAGCTTTACTGTGGCGACTATTCTTATGCACATTAGTGTCTCATTCAGTATTCCCTGTTCATATCACGTACCGTCTGTGTATTCCTCCGAGGAAGTAAGTGATAAAAGGCTTTGTAGATCACTGCTTTCTGAGTCTTGAGCATCTTTGTGCACAGGTCTACTGCTAGCCATGCCAGCTACCCAGGAAGAGGTGGTGGCCTGGTGTACGAGAACAGTTTCAGAGCGTTGAGAGCCACTGGCTTCACACAGTCCAGAGTGTCCTGGGGCCTCGTCCTCTCCAACGAAGCAGTCCCGAGCCCCTTGGTCCTGCTGCTGCTGCATCTCACTTGTTCCACTCTGCCCAGCTCCCTCTGACAGCACAATCTGTACTCGTGAATCCGAGGGCGGAATGCAGTTCCCTGCGCTGCCATAGACTGCTTCTTCATAGGACGGCAAGGCCACCTGGACACCATCCACCATCATGGAGACCTGATCCCCAGATACACCTTGATCACGTCTTGCAAGAGGAAAAAGCTAATTTAGGGTGTATACACAGACCGATAGCTCTGTGTGTCTGTGAGCCCCCCACCACGCCAATGAGCCATGAAGTAACCTTTCCTTAACCCAATTCCACCACTCAACAGTGACCTGTTCAGGGGGAGAAGGACTGAATTTTACCAGCACCCCATGAAAAGCAGTCACCTCCTTGTGCTGCCATGCCAGTGACCACACACTAGTTCTCCTGTTAACAGTGGCTGGCCCTGCGGAAGACAGGGGCATGCTCCAGAACTGTGCCCTCAAATGAGACAATGCCCTGCTGCTCAACAGCCACCCCACCAGCTGTTCAAGGAGCAGAAATGGCTGGCTCAGAAGACCAATCTGTGCCCATCCGGAGGAAGGGCAGCAGAGCACAGTACACACTGCCGGCAATGGCAGCAGTTGAAATGTGGGACCCTCCCCTCCTCCATGTACAGCTGTCTTTTCCCAGGTCAGGTGGGCAAATGTCCTGTATTTTTTCTATTCCCCCCACCCTCCCCGCAGCAGGGATAATCAGAGATGTGCACATACGTCAGAAGCTCCTGAATAATTAATTTATTCTGGCTGGTCAGTACCTTTATTTAGTGATATCAGCACAATTCACAGCCACAGAAGCAACGGAGGGATCTCTTAAATGAGCTGGGCACTGGCAGGGAAAGGGGCAGATGTAAATCCACAGGCTCTTACCTTGGTAATCATCCAGCACTGGAAAAGGAAGGAGGCTGAAGTAGAGGACAGTCCAATAGGGTTTGGATAATGTCTTACATTTAAAATTTAGAAGCACAGAAATAGAATAGCAAATAGATCAGGTGGAATGGGAGAACAGTAGCCACAGAAAATGCTGTATCCAAGTTCAGGGGGTCTCCAGGAGGAGCCGTTCACAAGTGCTGGGCACACTGCTTCACAGTGCACAAATGCTGTGTTTCCTGAAGCCCATAGACACTCTGTGCCACCCACAGACCTCTTCTCACCCATAATACTGCCTGTGCCTCGTCACTGGAGATGCGTAAGTGGGGCAGCTAAAAGTAAGGGGTGCATGGGGGGTGGGGGGAAATAAAAAAAAAATCACAGCTCCACTATGTCCTGAGTTTGTGAGGCCCATGGTTTAAATAAGGCAGGGAATAGCCCTTTCCTCAACTCTATTCAGTATGCTGTCCTACGGGAAGTGAATCTGGGGGGGTCAGGCCAAGCTTCCAATAGACTATGTTCACATCACAAAAAAACACCAGCACACATTAGTGCTGACTGATGTCAACAACGGGAAGTTTTAATGGACAGACCAAAGCCTGACAGGAGCTGGAGACTAAACCCTCTCCAGATAAGGGCTGAGGTACATTGGCAGGGCAGTGGAAGCCTGTGGTAAGATTGCCAGTATCCCATCTATTCTGTGAATGAGAAGAACAGTCTCTTTTCTTGTGTCATCAACCCGATGGCATCTTTTGCCAGCAGTAAATTTATTTAAAGGAAAGGGATGAGAAGTTATGGCCATTAAAACCAGACCCTGCTCAACATGACATGAGGAGATTATACAGAAACCCAGCAGACCCCAACAAAGCAACAGACTTGAAGGAAGAGTGATGAAGAAAAGCACAAAAGGATGAAAAAAGGAAATGAGAAAAACAGAAGAACAGGACAGAGAAAGGAAAGAAGAGTGATGGGGTTAAGATGACAGAAAGGGGAGACAAACCCAACACCCTTGTGGACTGTACATGTAAATAAATATTACATCCCCCAGCCCCTGCCCTCAGCTGAAACTTTTCCCCCACTGAGCTCACCTGCTGTGATGAAAAGACTTCAGCTTTGGCTGCAGCAAAACGAACAGCACAACTAAGAGAAGGATCAGAGCTACTGAGCTTGCTGTGGAGGCCACTATGGAGAGGGTGGGGACCCCGATGGTCGGGGGCGAATCTTTATCTACAAAGCCAAAAGAAACAAACGGTTCATGCCTCAGAACAGCCATTATGTGAAGAAGGTACATACAAGGGTACTCTGAAAAATGGAGGGAGTGTCAGGGAAGAGCAATAGAAGGGGGGAAGGAGGCTAAAGGGGCTGATTTAGGAGAGGATGAGTTAAATGCATACGTTTAGTTTGGCTAAGTGACAACTGTGACGAAGCAGGGAGGGGGGAGTGTTGACCTGGGAATGTGGCAGGGGAGTTTCATTGGAGATGGGATACCTGAGAGCCTGTAACCTGAGCCGGGGGAGATGAGGGAAGTAACACCTCTGCCCGGGAAACTGGACAAAGGCTGCAGGAGAGAGCCTGCTGGGGGGGGGGGGGGGTTGGTTTCAGTTTTGGGCTGAGTGGTGAAAAGCAGGGAACCCCAAGGCTAGGGTCTAAGCTCCCTGCCACCCAAGAAGGACTTGACTGAGGGGTCCTGGTTGTACCCACAAGCTCTGTTTTAGACTGTGTTCCTATTGTCCAATAAACCTTCTGTTTTACTGGCTGGCTGAGAGAATCACAGTGAATCCCAGGAAGAGGGGTGAAGGGCCCAAACTTCCTCACACTCCGTGACAACAACTACAAAGAGGCTTGATGACCATAAGGAAGGAAGAGAATTGTTTAGCGTAACAGAAGGGGTGTTTTAGGCTGAACAGCAGGAAAAGCTCCCTGTTAATAGGAATTCTTAGCCAGTGGAAGAGTCTGCCCCAAGGAAAGTAGTGGAATCCCCATGGCTTGTGTTAGCACAGGTAAAGTGTGACAAGGGAGCTGAGCAGGGGTAGCTATGTCGGCAGGAGAAGCCAGCATAGCGCTCTCTACACTGGCGCTTAGGTAGGTCCCACAGTAAGTGCTAGTGTAGACATAGCCTAACAAACATGTAGTAGGGAATAATCCTTTACTGGCAGGGAGATGAACTCAGACAGCCTAAGAGGTCTTCTCCCTCTCTAGACTGTGTAATTAATTGCCTGTATGTTGCTTCTATCCCCTAACCCATTTAAGTGATGACTAAAGTCTTCTGTACTAACCCGCCCCGCAATGCTTGTAGGTTCACTGGCCAATGCTCTTACATGCTTCATATACAGGACATCCCCATTTAACTGAATCCCAGTTAAGCAAAACTTCCATTTTGCTACAATTCACTATGTCCTCTAGGGTCACACCTAGCAATAGGTACTAGTGTAGACAAGATCTTCACATCATGTTCCTGTATGGCTGCATTTTCTGTGAAACGGTGCGACACCCGAAGATGGATTAAGATGTGATTGTTTGCTTTGAAGCCTATGGTCTTAACACAGTTTCCTCATTTCTCACTGGCTTTTTCAAGTCACTACCCTTCCACCAGTGACTTGAGGCCCTATATTTCTGGTCAACCCAGGCCATGTGTGGTATTAACCCATCCCCGGTGATACTAGAGAAAAGCCACATGGTCATTGCCATTCACATTGCTACTTGCAGTCCTGGAGTGGGCAAAATGCCATCATGCAGGAATGCTGTCCAAGCATGGCGAGTTGTCACAGTGAAGGGTTTTCTTGCATGGACTGGGACTGGGGGAGGAAGTGGGATGGGAAAGAACAGAGGAATTTTTACAATCCCACACTGAACTCAGAGTGCTTTCAGGTTCTACCTGGTCGCAGGTGAATTCCACTTCCCCCTCCCCTGGCACAGATGCTCAGAGTAAGGGCTGTAAGAGTGGTCAGGAGGGAAAAGGGCATCTTTGGGAATAGTACAGTAGGTTCTAGTGGCCACAGAGCTCGGGTGAACTCCAAGAAGGGGTGCTTTTCTGTTTGCTTTCTGATTAAGTTAAGCCAGAAAGCAAGATGTGTTATAAACACTAATCCCGGAGGAAAAATTTGACTCCAATTGTTGCTGCTGAGTCATTCCACCAGTATATGGGCTCCTCCCTCCATCAGCTTTTACTGGGTATGTATGTTTTTTAAAACCAGAAATCCTTAAACATAGACAATAAAATTACAGCTGTATAACAAATATTTTTCTGCAGACTGCTTTACTTTCCTGTCATGGGAGAGGAATTCCTGTCCAGCTTGGAAAAGCCTCACATAACAAAAGCTGTCAATTTCCATTTGGAAAGAAAGAAAACAGAAATCAGCAGCAACATCCATCAGGCCAGGCCAAACAAACAGCACCATGGAGCTCTGCGCTGCAGCAGACTGCAAGCTCCAAAAGCAAATAAAGCAGCCCCTCCAAAAATGGGTGTTAGAAAGCACTGGTGAAGAAGAAAAAACAGAGACACAGCCACAGTCTGCAATATTGTTGTAGCCCTGTTGGTCCCCAGGATATTAGAGAGACAAGACGAGGTGGATGATGTATTGTCAGCTTGCCAGGAGCCAGAGGGGCAGCACTGAAAGTGCACATGATAGAGCAGCTTACTGCCCCCTTATCTCTAATACGGCAAGATGGAATCTATTGTCTCAGCAGGCTAATACACCACTCAAACCATGACAGAGATCTGCATCCAGAAGCACATCTTCACAGGCCATGTTTCTCTGTTAAAGAACATGGGCTGGACTTTGAAAGGAGGAATGTAGGAGAGGTGTTGTGCTTTTACACTGTGAGCTGGGATTACCACTGATTTTGTTTGTACAGCACCTAGCACAACGGGCCCAATCTTGTTGCGTTCTTTAGGCACTACCGCAATACAGGTATCAAATATTAAAATATATAATAAATAAGAGAAGACAGTCTAAAATGGAAGCTACCTTCCTTACTTGCTGTAATGCATTACTCACCTTGGCTTAGCCTACAGCTAATTTCCATGGCTGGATTCCATTCTCCATTCTTGCATGTCAAGTATTTGTAATCTCCCTTTAGCATGTAGCCTTCATCACATACATACTCTATGACGCTGTCAGATGTCAGAGGGTCACTGCAAGGAGTTGGATGGCATTTGTAGCCTCCATTCTCAGGCTCCGGCGGACGGGGGCAAACTGGAGGAAAAGGGGAAAGGAGAGAAACCATCATGAAGATGTTGTATAGAGGAAGACTCCAACTGTGCAAGTACTGACTTTGCAAAAATCAGCTGAAAATGTGGCGCATGTTCGTAGTTCCTCCTGCTGGCTTCTGAGAAGTCTTTTGTTTCTAGAAATGGGAAGAAACACCATAATACAGCAATGACGCTCCACTGCCTGGGTTTCACCCCTACTAAATCTAGTGCAGTTGCTGAATGCTAGGTTTTATTCCAATACTATAAGTTAGCCACCAAGTTGAGGAAGGGTCAAAAGAAACAGACTTAGAAAATAAGGTAAGTAGAGCATGTCTACGCAGCAAAAGACAAAAACCAAAACTATGGGTCAACTAACTTGGGCTCTGAGGGCTCATGTTACCGGGCTAAAAATAAATGTAGATGTTCCCATGTAGGCTGGAGTCTGGTCTCTGAGACCCACTCCCTCCTTGCTCGGTTTCAAAGCCTTGGCTCCAGTCCAAGCAGGAACATCTACACTGAAATTTGGGTGCAGACATGCTGCCATGGGTTTTTTTCCCCCTCTTTCTTGTCAGTGTAGACATACCCTAAGACACATCCATAGCAGTGCCACTTGTAAATTGCTTCAAGTGTGGACACCTCTCTAGACAGGCCCATAAAGTCCTTAATCCTATGTCTCCCCACACGGTCACTTCATTATTGCTTTTCTTCTTTTTCTAAGGTCCAGATGGCTTAGTCAGCCTGCACAACTTGATATGGAGAGATAACATGGTTTCCTCCCACTCAAATCAATTATAGAATCATAGGACTAGAAAGGACCTCAAAAGGTCATCTAGTCCAGTCTTCTGCACTCATGCCAGGACTAAGTATTAGACCATCCCTGACAGGCATTTGTCTAACCTACTCAACCTCCAACGATGGAGGTTCCAACAGCCTCCCTAGGCAATTTATTCCAGTGCTTAACCACCCTGACAGTTCGGAAGTTTTTCCTAATGTCCAACCATTGCTGCAATTTAAACTCATTGCTTCTTGTCCTATCCTCAAAGGTTAACTAGAACCAATTTTTCTCCCTCCTCTTTATAACAACCTTTTAAGTCCTTAACGACTGTTAATCAAGTCCTCTCTCGTCTTTTCTTCTCCAGACTAAACAAAGCCAGTTTTATCAATCTTCTCATGTAAGTCATGTTTTCTAGACCTTTATTCATTTTTGTTGCTCTTCTCTGGACTCACTCTAATTTGTCCATATCTTTCCTGAAATGTGGCGCCCAGGACTGGACACAATACTCCAGTTGAGGCCTAATCAGTGCAGAATAGAGCAGAAGAATTACTTCTATCTTGCCTACAATACTCTTATGAATACATTCCAGAATGATGTTTTTTTCGCAACAGTGTTAACACTCTTCTCATTTAGCTTGTGATCCACTATGATTCAGATCCCTTTCTGCCATACTCCTTCCTAGGCAGTCATTTCCCATTTTCCTTCCTAAGTGGAGTATTCTGCATTTGTCCTTATTGAATTTCATCCTATTTACTTCAGAGCATTTCTTCAGTTTGTCCAGATCATTTTGAATTTTAGTCCTATCCTCCAAAGCACTTGCAACCCCTCTGCAAACTTTATAAGTGTACTCTCCATGCCATTATCTAAATCATTGAGGAAGATATTGAACAGAACCAGACCGGATCCCTGCAGGACCCCACTCATTATGCCCTTCCAGCATGACTGTGAACCACTGACAACTACTCTCTGGGAACAGTTTTCCAACCAGTTATTCATCCACCCTATAATAGCTCCATCTAGGTTGGATTTCCCTAGTTTATGAGAATGGCATGCGAGACAGTATCAAAAAGCCTTACGAAAATCAACATCATACCATATCTACCACTTCCCCCTCCACCAGGTTTGTTACCCTATCAAAAGAAAGCTATTTAGTTGGTTTGACAGATTTATTTTTGACAAATCCATGCTGTTACTTATCACTTTATCTTCTTGGTGTTTGCAAATTGATTGCTTAATTATTTGCTCCATTATCTTTCAGGTTACAGACCAGTCAGCATAACTTCAGCGCAATTTCCCGGGTTGTCCTTATTTCCCTTTTTAGAGATGGGCGCTATATTTGCCCTTTTCCGGTCTTCTGGAATCTCTCCCGTCTTCCATTAGTTTTAGAAAATAGTCACTAATAGCTCAGATATCTCCTCAGTCAGCTCCTTGAGTATTCTAGGATGCATTTCTTCAGGCCCTGGTGACTTAAAGACATCTAATTTGATAAGAGCAATGCCCAGGTTGGGGACCTTTGCCTCAGATAAAACAGTTGTCTCATTTGAGGGAAAAAGCAGGCTCTAAGAGCTGAATCTAGAGAAGGGAGGAAGGCAGATGAAATAGCCTCAAAGCTAAACCCAGCTGGCAGAAAGTCTTATTTTGTGTTTGTTTTTGTACTGACTTTGGACCCTGCTCTGTGTGTGTGAGTGAGAGAGAGAGAGAGAGGTGAGAGTGTATTTTTGTAGTAACCTGGCCAACAGGCTCTGCTGGAAGCCATCAGAGCTGCCTGAAAACCTTATTGGGGAAAACTAAGGCCGAGCAGTTGAAGCACGGTGCCTCATAAGGAGGTGGGGCAGCAAACTGACAACATGGTAACTTGTCAATTTAGAAGGGGCAAATGCATTTCAAGGCCTCGTGGAAAACCGAAGACAGTTCTGCTACATTTCTGCCAGTATAATCAATAACCATGGACGGGGAAAAAAAACAGAAAATGAGGAAATCGGAATGAAAACAGGATCTTTGCTGCTTATGATTTCATCTCCTCTGGCAGCTTACAGTTATTGCTGGCAGCATGCAGAATCTTTGATATGCTCTCCACTACCACCACTTATCAAATGAGGAACCCGTCCTATTCTGAAGGTGTTCCTCCTCCAGTAATCTGGATAGCAAAAAAAATATCAAACTGAAGCGAATGTTCTTACATTACTCAAACACTGAATGCAGGGGAGAAGAGTCCATCACTTCTCCCTTTAAATCCAGATCAACATCTCAATCCTAGTGAGGAAGCTTGTTCATATTTAATAAAACACTTTGGGGCTTGAATAAATTCAGGTGCTTTACTTTTTACCACAGTGGGTTACCCACACCCTCTCTTGTAATCTCTGGCATACACGTATCTTCTGACACATGCAGAGGAGTGATGGTGTTACAGTTCCACCCATGATCCCAGGGTAACTGGATGGTATTACCTGAAATGATCACCAATGAAATAGTTAATCCTGACATACCGTATACATGCGTTCATAAGCCGAATACTTTTAGTAAAAAAGTGACGCATCAAAGAGCAGCGGTCAACTTATAAATGGGTCTACACCAAAATTTGATGATTTTAAACTCCATGACATCATTGAATTGAATATCTAATAGATTGTCATTTTGTTTACCTGGAGCGTTCACAGGCACGGAGCCCCTCAGTTCCCTGTGGCTGCGGTTCGCTGTTCCCAGCTAATGGGAGCTGTGGGAAGTGGTGTGCCACTTCCCACAGCTCCCATTAGCTGGGAACGGAGAACCGCGGCCACTGGGAACCGAGGGGCTCCGTGCCTGTGAACGCTCCAGGAAAACAAAACGTCCGACCCGCCAGCGGCTTAACCTGACGGGCCGGGAGCCAACATTTGCAACCCCCTGAAATTTAGGGTTGGCTTATGAAAGGGTCATACAGTTTTTACAATTTTTACCTATCCATCTTGGGGGGGCTGGCTTATAAATGAACGGGCTAATGAATGAGTATATACGGTAACTTGGAAAGTGACAGCTTACACTCCACAGTGAGATGAGGGAGGGCAGGTCATCTCTCTTAGGACCAGATGCTTTGTACAGAGGACTGAAGGAGGAGAGGGGGAGTATGGGAAGAAGGAATCCTCCCTCCAGTCCAGTAATACAGTGTGCTATAGCTACAACCCTGAAATTTGGGAGCAGATGGCACAACACTTGTACACCCACTGCACAGGAGCTGTATAGAGTCACTTAGTAGCAGGCTAAACAGCCACTGCTCTGCACTGCCCTAGCCACACCAGACTCTTCTATGTGGAGTCCCTTCAAGCAGCCTGCCCCCTCCCCTGCACAGCACCATCACAGTGGTTCTGCTGAGTTTAGGGCCTGCTTCATCTGCAGGGGGAGGTGATTTAAGCATCTTGTCCACCAAGCTATTTCGTCATGTCTGTCTGCATACTGAGGACTGCAGTGGGTCACATTCTAAGTATTTTCCCAGCAAAGTTCCTTTCCCCCCCCCCCACCTTTTTAAATGGAAGTTTAAACTGATAGATCCAGAAATCTGCTATTGGAACATACTGCTGAGAAGCAACCAGCTCAGTACAACCCCTGGTGACAGAAGTAAGGTATCGTTAAGCAGTTTTCATCTGGACTCTAGCCACTAAGGCAGGGGTGGGCAAACTACAGCCCACAGGACGGATTCAGCCCACGAGCCGCTTAAAGCTGGCCCACAAGTTCCTGCTAGGGAGTGGGGTCTGGGGCTTGCCCTGCTCCGGCACTCCAGCTGGGGCGCAGGGTTGGGGGCCGCATGATATGGCACGGCCCTGCTCCAGAGTTCCAGGCGGGGCGCAGGGTCGGGGGGACGCACCACGCGGCTCCCGGAAGCAGCCACATGGTCCTCATGCTCCAGCTCCTATGCGCTCCAATGACCCCCTCTGGTGCTCCAATGGGAGCTGCAGGGGCGGTGCCTGCAGATGGGGCAATGTGCAGAGCTGCCTGGCCGCACCTCCATGTAAGAGTCGAAGAGGGGACATGGCACTGCTTCTGGGAGCTGCTTGCGGTAAGCACCACTTGGAACCTGCACCCCTGAGCCTCTCCCCACACCCCCCCAACTCCGTGCCCCAGCCCTGATTCCCCTCCTGCTCTCCAAACCCCTTGATCCCAGCCTGGAGCACCCTCCGGCACCCCAAACCTCTCATCCCCAGCCCCACCACAGAGCCCGCCCCCCCAGCTGGAACTTACACCCCTTCCCGCACACCTGCCCCAGCCCTGATCCCCCTCCCGCTCTCCAAACCCTTCAATCTCAGGCAAGAGCACCCTCCTACACCCCGAACTCCTCATCCCCAGCCCCACCCCAGAGCCCTCACCCCCAACCAGAGCCCTCACCCCCTCGCACACCCCAGCCCCAATTTTGTGAACACTTATGGCCCGCCATACAATTTCTATTCCCAGATGTGGCCCTCAGGCCAAAAAGTTTGCCCACTCCTGCACTAAGTGTACATCTCCATGGGAATTAAAAACCCTTGTTCGGCCAGCTTGGGTTGAAGGGCTGTAAAACTGCTTTGTAGACCTTTGGAACCCAAGCTCTGGGACGCCAAAGTCCAGCCTCCAAGCCCGAGCATCTACAGTGCAATTTTTAGCCTCAGAGCCTGAGCCCAGTGAGCCCAAGTCAGTTGACCCAGGCCAGCCACAGACATTCCAGGGGTCTTTTATTCCAATGTAGAGGTACCCTCGCTGCCTAAGAATGTTTCTTCTAGTCTCCATTCTTTTGCACTGTATTCATGCATGCCTTTTATATCAGAAGCCCTATTGGGCAGGGATGTACTTCTTTGTTTGGTGTGCTCTCTATTGTGAAGGGCTATACTATGTACACCAGCAATGCTATATAAATTATATACAAAAAGCTTTACTTTAAAAATGTTAGCTTTCAACTGCTTGATCATAACCTTGCAAATACCAGAATTTAGGTTACCTAAGGAACCTTGTGTGTATGAATCAGAATGAAGAGAGTCCTCAATTACGTGATCACATGTTTTCCCTCCAGAAACTCTTGGTCTCATTCAGTGCAAAAGATGGATGATGCTCACAGAATGAAGCAGCTGAATATTGTTATCCTCATCATTCAGTGATCCCTGCCTTGTTTATTGCATACAATGCAATGATTACAGAATTAGTCATTTCCTCATTGACTTTTCTAGGGCACTTATTGCCATGGGATCTGAGTGCCTCACAAATATTAATAATTCATCTCCACTGTGAGGAAAGAGTATTACCACCTGCATTTTATACCCCAGGAAACAGACACAAAGAGACATGCCTGAGGCCAAATGGTGACTCAGTAGCAGAGGCAGAATTAGAGCTAAGCACCTCCCAACCCCTTGCTCCTTCTTCCAGCCCACACAGCCTTAATGCTACAGGGGTTGAGCATGCACAGCTCCCAATGACTAATAGCAGCTGAGTGCTCAGTACCTCTGCAAACCAGGCACTGGGTGTCTCAAGAGGATACCCTGAAAATGAAGAACATGTGGCTATAAGCCAGACTTCGCATTTAATGACTTAGCATCTAAATTCTGGAATTTCCTAGCTTTTGACTGCTTGATTTTGCAATATAAATAATGTTTGAGTTTTTTGTATGTAACTCATTAGGTCTTAAAAAAGGGGCAGGGGAATCTATTTTGTGCAACTGCAATACCATCCTCATCGTGCCTCAGGAGCAAGGTTTGAGCCCCGATCATTCAGCACCATAGCATGCCTTGAGCTACAGGACCATCCCAGCTTCTTCCCACTCCTTCCTTGAATATCTAGGGGACCTTCTTCCCTATGTGGTGCCACCAGAGGGGTGGGTTTCCAGGTGGGCCACTGGGGCTATGTGCTGAATCCAGAAGGAAGACTTGGTTGGGGGAAAGCCCAGCTTGTCTCTCTCTCCCCCTTTTCCTGGGAGGTATGTAGATGTAAGTGTATGGGTGTGTGAAATTCCTTGGAACCCTTCTTCATGTAGTGCCCCAGAGAGGGGAAATGGGCCACTGAGACTGTGTGCTGTGTCTGGAATACAGTGGTCAGGAAGAGTTTGGCCTAATTCTCTTTGCAGAGAGACATTCTCCGCTGCTGGGTTTAGTGCAGTGTGGGGGCCCAGCCTTACATTAGAACACTCACCTTCAACATGGCATGTTGCCCACATGTTCCCCACGAACACAAACTACAGAAGGGAAATGGTGATTTCCCAAAGTTATTTCTCTCCATCAAACCTGAACAGAATTTCATCAGCCAAAGAAAAGGCCCTTCTCTGGCCCCCAGGCTTACTTCCTGCCAAATTTCAAAGGCCTGCTGCACACCAGCGTCTCAAAAAGGTAACAGGAATTCTTTATAATGGAAAGTATTAAGCAACCTAAAACCAGGGGGAGCTGGTAGCCATCTCTACAAGATAAATGGCACACCCCCATTTTCACTGGCTTTTTTTGTGTACCTGAAACCTTAACAGAATTCCTATGTACTTCTTGCCTCATCCCAGGCCATAATGGTTTAATTCTTGTTCATAGAAGTGTGAACAGTGGATGGAGCTCCTGTTGATGAGACACTTATGGCATTGTCCCAAGCAATGGAGGGAAATAAAATAACTCTAGGTAATCGTAATTTCAAGCTTTCCAAGGGGATATTACAGCCCTGGGTGAGTAAAAGCTGTTTGGAAAGCTATGCCTATCCCCTTGGCACAGCTTTCTTTTAAGATTCTCTTATTAGTGTAAGAATAGGGTTTGAACACAGCCTACTGGTGCGAGGGGCCAAGGTCCGATATTAGGTTTACACATCTCTTCAGAGAGGTTGTTCTCAGCCGGGAAGGGACAGAGGGGGAGAGAACAGGGAAGAATCACAAGGTGAGAAAGCCAAGCATTTGCGTATCATTGAAATCAGCCCAGCAGGAGAGAATTGCCATCTCCAGATCGAGGGGCAGGTTTAATCTATGTATCAGGATTTCTACAAGGGCAGTTCTAAATGTGTCAGGCATTGTTATTCATTGTCAATCAAAATGCAAGACAAGTAGGATGTTTGGTTTCACTTTGTAAAATAAAAAGTGACAGAAGTCTTTCTTTGCTTTATATCACATTTCTCCTTCTCAATAACCAATGGGACACAGAAAACTGCTGCTAACCCCATGTTGTCAGTAGATGTTCTCAAGAGAACTCTGCTCTCCTTAGAAGGGAACTAACCACTTTCATGTCCAAGCTGTAATGTTCTTTGAATACATTTTTAATAGGACAAAAGAGCAGGAAATATTCTCCTATCATGTGGACAAGAAAAGCTACCACAAAATGACCCTCCTAGACCCCTACCCCAAGGAAGACTGCGATTGTCTTCTCCATTTACTTCTTTCCGCCAAGCTCATAGGCAGACATCCTTCCAGCTAAGAGGGGCTACATGTAGCTTCCTTTGGAGCTGATCAAAGATGTGTAAAGTAAGGTAGTGTGGTTACCAAAGTGTTATATAGGTGTTCCTTGGCCTTTGCTAGCCTGGGAATATGCTCAAGTTCTGAACTCTGATCAAAGATGGTGCTGTAAAGAGTTTCTGATGAGTTGTAAAACAGAAGCCCAGACCATGTGTGGTCATTAAGTATCCCATGGCACTTTCTGTTACGGTGGGATACCTACCTACTACAGCTGCCCTGTTCCACCCCACAGTGGCCCTCAGCAGTGGGTGAGGCAATTCTTCCTTTTTTTAGGAGCCCCTTCATGATGAAGCATGATTTATATGCTAAAGAAGAGATTATAGCTATGACTGGCAATTAGAGAATTTTGTAACTTTCTCAACTGTGTATTCAGTTTGGTTAGTGGACCTCGGAGTTGCCACTTAGTGAAGGAATAAAGCATTAAAAACTCAGTCACTCCTTATAGAAGTACGAAGCACACAGTTTCTCTTTATTTTGCTGTGAAATGTAGATCATCCCACGAAGTGGTAAAGTCACATTACAACAGAGACCATCAGAAACAAACCAAGAAACCCACACAAGCACACTAGATAGCAAAACAGACAGGTTTCAGAGTAGCAGCCATGTTAGTCTGTATCCGCAAAAAGAAAAGGAGGACTTGTGGCACCTTAGAGACTAACAAATAATAAATTTGCCTCTGTTAGTCTCTATGGTGCCACAAGTACTCCTTTTCTTAAATCACAGACAGACTTCCACAGCAGAAGAAAAGCACTCCCAAAAGACTGGATTCTCCAATGCCCTTAGATACCAAAGAACAAATGGAGAAAAGCACAGTCTCCTGCCACAATGTGGATTTACATATAGTATAGGTTTTAGGATCATAACCAAAAACTAATAGAGTACTTGAACCTGACAGAAATAACCTCCACAATTACACAACAGATAAGGAATCTGCTGTGGCAATGAAGGAGTGTAGCACAATTCACTTACATGCAGGATGAAAGAACAAACTAAACACTTAAATCCACATAACTAGATGAAGGCTAATATTAGCAGCTTGTCATAGGATTATAAAACCCATAGGCATTTATCTTCTTATTGCCCAGTAGTGACGCCATAAGTGATGCTAGAAAGGCACCTGGTCAAAGTCTTATGTTCCTTTCACAATGTGTATTAGGAAAATTTGTACGTGCTTAACTTAAAAGTTTCCTTTCCTCAGCTGGCCAGGTCCATAGATCCTACAGCGTGCTTGTTGCAGCAGAGGCTGTAGAATTCAATTCCATCAGTCGCTGGCTCAGAGATACAATTCTGCTGCCAGTTTAGCACTTTACACAGCTATGGTGAAAACTGTGTCCCCTTCTAACCAAATACATTCTTATGAGCGGTTTCAGAGTAGCAGCTGTGTTAGTCTGTATTCGCAAAAAGAAAAGGAGTACTAGTGGCACCTTAGAGACTAACCAATTAATTGGCACCTCTTCCCCCTCCCCCGTGGACAGAGATTGGGGGAGCATGGGGCGGTGCTCCCCTCCCCCCACATACTGGATACATGCCAGAGGCAACACTGCCTTCCATTTGGTCCTGTTTCCCTCCCTGAGCACAGCTATGCAGGGCTGGCCTTGTGCCCCCCTGGGTCTGGGTCGGGCTGCCGGTTGCCCAGCCCTACAAGATGGGGTCCAGCTATGGCTGCCCAGCAGTGCTGGCTGGCAGGGTCCAGTCCTGTGCTACGGGGTCCCTTTTCCAGCTGCCCAGCTCCACTCCTCACCCTGCTCTATGGAGGGGTCTGAGCGGGGGGGGGGGAGCGGTGCTGGGCATAGGGGATGGTGGAGGGGGTTGGGAGGG
The DNA here is from genome assembly GCF_965152235.1 of Eretmochelys imbricata. Taxonomy (NCBI): domain Eukaryota; kingdom Metazoa; phylum Chordata; order Testudines; family Cheloniidae; genus Eretmochelys; species Eretmochelys imbricata. The sequence continues at coordinate 65,245,933 of NC_135577.1, read as the reverse complement.
TGCTGTGGTTCTTAACCTGCAGCCCACATAACACAGGTAAACAGGTTGAGAACCACTGAGCTAAACCATTCAGAGCCCAAGCAGAGAGGCTTGACATGGTGCTGAAAATGGTGTCTGCAGCCGGCAGGGACCCCAGGGGATATGGCTCACACGAGCTGAATGGCAAAAAAAATTAGAATTCTGTACCTATGTATTTTACATAGGAGCTTTTCCCAGAAAGTAGAAATCCTAGGCTCTGGAAGATTTCCCAAAAGGTACCAGCCAGCTAGTTAGCAAGCGACTGATATATTTAGAGATGCTGCCCCTGGTTCAGCTGCTGGAAGAAGGAGCATGTGTCTTTTCTCTCTCCTCCAGAGTTCTGTCTACAAGGGGGGCAGGTCTCCACTCTTACACCCTTTCCCTCGCCTCCTGATTGTTTTGAGAGTATAGTTGAGAGCAGGTGAAAGAACAAGAGGACTTTGCTAGTTTACTCCTACTTCGGCTTCCTTTTAGGGTCCCTACTCCTTACTGAACATATTCCAGTGCCTGCCTCTGGTACCCAGAGATTTCCAAAGCAGAGAAGCATAAACTTCACATGATCATTTAACAGTGTCACTACTGCCCTTAGGGTTTTGAACAGCATCAGGGAACCTGACCAGAACATTGATTTCACTTTGTTCTGCTTGGCAAAGCTATGAGCAGCAGCAAAAAACACCAGAGACGTCTCCCTGAGTCTGCAGTCAGACAACACTGTATTAGTTTACATTTGATATCACATTTGAAAAGGTCTCATAAGGGCTAGATTTTTTTTTTTTTAATTTTAAATTCTGCAGGAATTGATCACCTAGATCCCACATTCACAAGGGAAAGCTCCCCACTCAGCACTAAAATATGCTCTAGGCTCACAATAACAAGGGAACCTAAAGCACTGGTACAGAACGAATGAATGCAAATGCCATTTTCAGCACTGAAAGCTTTTATTATATAACCCTTCCCAGCTGGCCGCCAGGAAATCCATTGTCTAGCCTAGCTCCTTTTCTCATGAGAAGGTCATGTGCCAAAAGGGTTTGGCTAATCAGCTGTTACTGTCTTGGTAAAGATATCCACTCCAATTACTATCTCACTAGACCTTTGAAGGGCTCCTCTGGTCAAAGCCTTCTGCTATACCACTGACTGGAAACATGTCTGTGGGAAGGCCAGCACTGCACCTATCACCAATTCAGCCATCTGAAACAGCGATTACACAACACAAATTCCAAAGATATCTCAGTCAGGATTCTTTGCTTAAACAATACAGGGCCGTCCATAACCCACACATTTCCTTCCTTCCTCAGGCAACACTTGTGTTTGGTTACAAAATTCTTTCACAGAGAAGGAGATTATGAGCAAAGAGGACCAGACATCATCTGTCCTCGGTGTTAAACAATTGCGTGTCTCACGCCACACCTGCAACACACCCCCATCAACCCGCAAAAAGCAAAGCAAAGCTGCCGCCTCAGGAATTCCTCCCTCAGGAAGCTGTTTGAGTGGGGAGATGTATCTGAAATCAACAGCCCTCTTTATGCCAGCTGTACCAAACTAATACACTCCCCATTTCCTCGCAGGAAACTATTCCCCATGCTTCTGGCTTGCAGGGAAATGGCACCAACCCACCTGACTCAGAAACCATAGACAAGGGATAGGGCTGGGGATGCAGGAATTGTTAGCCATAGAAATGGCCACCACAGCAGGTCACGCATAATTCCATGCCTGGTTTTTAGGGTTCCAATAGCTTGAAACTCCCAGCAATAGGTGTTTGCCGAGCTGTGCCCTTCTAGCTTGCTAATGTGGTGGCTTCCTACTACAGCTACAGGTTCTTTGAGATGTGTTCCTCTGTGGGTGCTCCACTCCAGGTGACTCTGCATCCCAGCGCCATTGATCAGAGATCTTCGGTAGCAGTGCCTGGTTGGGACGCACGCGCTCAGCTGCTGTCTTGCAGTCTCATTAGAGTCTGCCTGAGCGCACGCGTCCTACGCCCCCCTCAGTTCCTTCTCTACCATGGAGAAGTCAGACTATTACTCCAAAGCAGAGGGGAGGAGGGCGGGGAGTGGAGCACCCAAGGCGGACACATCTCAAAGAACCTCAGTTACTGCAAGGTGAGTAACGTTTTCTTCTTCTTCTTCTTCTTCAAGTGCTGTCCCTGTGGGTGCTCCACTCCAGATGAATGTGGAGCAGTACCCAATATGGCTGGTGGGACTTTGGCGTTACGGCAGTGAGTACCGTAGACAGTACTGTATGGCCCACTATGGTGTCTGCCATGGTATCCTGCGTGATAGCATTGCCTTCTACTTAGACAGGACTAAGCCATTTCATAAGTCCTTGTGATTATTTGTCTCCACTACTGAGAGATCAAAGGGTGCAGCCATTTCTAAACACAACTTTCCAAGCGGATCTCTTGGGGATACCTGATACATGACGAGCCCTGGTTTTGAGGCTCGTGCAATGGACACACTTAGCAGAGACGTGTGTCTCACTGAGACACTTCACACAACGTGAGTGTCCATCGGACCTTCGCATACAGTCCTGACAGGAATCACATTTCTTCAATCCTGAACCCCCTGGCATTATTGAACTTGGAGTGCCGGGGGAGAGTGTCTCTGCGGGAGCTAAGCTTGAGGAAAAAAGTTTTCTTTGTTTGTTTTCCCTTCTTTTAAACTAAGTAACTATCCTAAGGGAAGGGAAACAACTATTTCTATATTCTTTGTAATTGTTTCCCTTAGAGAGCAGGGAAGAGGATCAGCACTGCCCTGAGTCCCGTCTTCAGCCAAGGATGGTTGAGAAGGAAGAGAGGGGTGCACGAGGTGCGAACGCTCAGGCAGACTCTAAACGAGACCGCGAGACAGCAGCTGAGCACGTGCGTCCCGAGCAGGCACTGCTACCGAAGATCTCCGATCAACGGCACTGGAACACACCATCACCTGGAGTGGAGCACCCACAGGGACAGCACTTGAAGAAGAACTACGATTGCTCATGTAGCGGTCCTATACTAACAAAGGGTCACTTAAGAGGTCAGGCGTAAGAGCCAGACACCAACTACCTGACTTTTGGGTGGTGTACATGTTGCCACCCAACATTTTAAACACGTTTTTGGCTGATGTGATTACAGCCCACCATGCAAAGGTTTCTCTGCCAGTAGTGACATTACAACACAGGTTTATCCTCTTTTTCCAGAAGGGTTGGCTCTAGGGTGACCAGATGTCCCGATTTTATAGGGACAGTCCTGATTTTGGGGGCTTTTTCCTTATATAGGCACCTATTACCCCCCACCCCATCCCGATTTTTTACACTTGCTGTCTGGTCACCCTAGTTGGCTCTGACACATGTAATTCCACAAGGTGGTAAATTGTACTGTCCTGCAACCCTCAACACACATAGCTGTCTCCAATGAAATGCAGTCTCTGGCTAGAAAGAATAAAATATACTGTATATTCTCTTTCATTTCCCCTTCCGATACAATATGTTGCCTCCAACTTTGTTAACCTAGGTTATTTAAAAATAAATAGAAAGTTGGGAGCAGCATCTGAAATGTCTAAGAAGTTATTTAAACTGCATCAGCTACCTGCTGCTGATGACTGACCATTTTGTTTCCAACAGCAGCAAGCTGCTTGAGCATTGCTATGTAAATGCTTTTAGTTGAAGCCAGAGTCCACATGATAGCAGTGAAATCATCTGCAGTCCAGACCTTCCTCAGATTTATTACAGTAAGATTGTTTTGTGGTGTGGGAAGAGCCCCCTGGCCATCTTCTCTTCAGCAGTTCAGCTTTCTCTAGTACACGAGCAGATGGCTCATCTCCCAGAAGGGCAAGTCAAAGAAGACAACTGCTACCACCAGTGCCAGTCCTCACAACAGGGGTTAAAGAACCTCTTTATATTTTATTTGCAAGAGGCAAATGACAAAAACAAAAGGACTCAAATGTGAACACGCAGAGTTCCAACATACTCAACCCATAAAACAGACGGGGCTTAAAAAAAATAATAATCCCAAAATGTAATCTCCTTTGGACTACAATGTATTGCATGGAAGACAAAGTCCAATGGAAACCAGCTCTCTGTCCTTATTTGAGCCAGTTTCTGCTCCTAGTGAAAATCAATGACAACTTAAATCAATAGCAGGAGGACTGGAAACTTTATTGGGAAATTACAGTTTCCCTACCAAGAAAACATTTTGAAGAGGAGGCTTAATTTTTCATGCACTAATGTGGCAAATGAGATGAAACCGAAGAAAGGAGATCTGTATATATAATCATATAGCAGTGTATTTATATAATTAGACACAAGTACTTACGCTGTGTACAGTAATGGACCCCCTCACAGACATTCCATGCATGCCAAAGAATTTTTAAAGAGACAAAAAAAGAAAAAGAAAAAGAAAAGAGACTAATTGCAGTCTTCCACCAATGCAGTCACCAGCTGGTGACTCAGTAGAAGCACAGAGTTAAATTAACTGAATTAACATGCTGCAACACTAGAAAAAAAGAACACTATGCTTATTAACACTCTGCCATGATTAGCCAACCATGGAGGAAGCCTGCTATTGCCACTATAATTATGGATATTGTCGTCTTTCCCATTTGAAATTATTTTTTCCAGTGGTGTATTACTCTGCTGAAACAAAAACCATCGGCTTCAGCCAGTAGTACTGCCCCATGTTCCTGTTTCTAAAGCTGAATTTTATTTCCATCCCTAAGAAGTCAAAATGCTTTACAATCACATGCAGGTGGCTAGTTGTGCTTCTCGATTGCTACAACTTTATTTAAAATGAAGTTTTACAGACTATGGGGGAGACTTTTAGAGAGACAAATGGCAGTTGGACACCTCGCTCACGGGACTGTCAATGGGAGTTACACGTGCCTTTGGGAATTCCTCCTCCCACTCCATCATGTGGAACAGGAAGGAATAATATACTGTAAAAACAAACAAACAGCTCCCAAACCACTCCTTTTGAGTAAAAGAAAAAAAATCTCACACAAATGAATACGCAGGAGTTTCCAGGCCTGACATAAGAGCCAGACTGCAAGGCAAGGTCTATATGATGAGGGATCGTGTTATAATACAGCAGCGACCCAAGCAGTAATATAGTGCTGTTTGGTTTTGCCTCTAAAGTAGAGCAAACAATTTTATAATCAGGTTTCCAAACACTGTTACAGCCATGCAAAGGCATGACCGGACCATGGTTCCTACGTGGTCAGGATACTATAATGCTAACATGATTCCCCCCATAAAATCACAACTTGCTTGGGTTGACAGACCTGAAGTCAAGCAACTGCCATGATTGTAAGACTAAGATTTCTGGGGCAGAGACTGCCTCTGTATGTGTTTGTATAGTTCCTAGAGCCCAAACCCTGATTGGGGCCTCTGGATACCATAGGAATATAAATAATAAAACAAAAAACGGGAGGTCTTTCAACAGAGATGAGCTGATAATCCTGGCCGTTTCACAGGCAGTTTTCAGTCACGTTAATGGCTGGCAAAGGGCTTAGATATCTTTGGAGGAAAGGTACTATCATGTGCAAAGATATGAAAGCCAGTGCACTAACCATGTGACATGCTCTGGCTCTGTGAACAAGGCAGGCTGACTGGCCTAGTCAGCAGCACCAGGACAGCATAAGAGATGTGGTGGGCACCACTGCTACAAAACTGCCAACTTCAGTTTAATCACAAGAACCTGCTTTGGTCAAATGTGCATAGCCAGCCCTTATAAATGGGCAGTCCCTACACAGTCTTCAAACAGCACACAAACCCAGAAAGTCTGCCCATCCCCTGGGAAGGTGGTGGGTTTAGCTTCATGGGCAAGTTTTGACAGTTTCCTTTCCTAGACACCTAGCTCTTACATATAGCAAAGGAAGCTCACAAGCTATTACTACTCACTCTAGTCTAGAAGACACTACTGAAAGCAAGGTGGTGCTTTAGACACTAAGAATCTGCTACACTAGAAAACGACCTGTAGGCAACAAGTCACTTAACTCCTTGCCCAGCAGATATTGTAAATAGTTTAGCTGCTAGAGCGGACCACGCAGTCACAAAAGGCATGACTACGGCCTGGGGTAACTTTGCCTCAATCACCATTACAAGAAGTGTGCTGAACTGTTTTGTGCTCTCTGCATTAGCAATGTCACGTTTGTCAGCACCATCTGACCAGCAATAAGATGGAACACACTGCTGCTGTCATGAACAGCAGGTAATTTTTTTGAGCACAGATGAATTGGGAACTCCTAGGACCTAAAGCGTGGGGGTAATTCTGTGGGGAATTCTTGAGCAGGGCACTTGCCCTTCAACAAAGTCCTGTGTCCTCCTCCCCCTACAGATTTTGAACTTCAACTCCATATCTTCCTAGTGGCTCCCCCCCCGGTGAAGAATCCCCTGCAAAACTAATTCAGAGATTACTGGCATGTTAGCTACATCATTCCCTTAATCTTTTTCCAGACTGATGTTCAGTCCGCGTATAGTAACAACATAGTGTTCCCTTTTTTAACGCGAAGTATCCTCAGGGCCTAACATCGTGGACAAGGGGGCCCTGATCGGAGGCAGATAGATGCTTGTTCAAGACAAATATGCAGAAACAATGAATGCTGACGATCTAGCAATGAAGAAAGATCAGGTGTTTTATATCAGTCGGCAGATTTTGATACTGCTGACCATTAGGTTGAGCTGATTAGTCCAAATCCCGGCTGAAATAAGTGCTACTGTTCCACTGGTTCTGGTCTCTGCTTAAGGAAGCTCCAGAAACTGGTGTGGGGGCAATTGCACTTCTGCAGGATACGGTGTTCCACGGGGTTCTGATCTGTAAGCACTCCTGCTCAACTGGAGGCCATAACCTGGATGACAAGAAGCCATCTTTTTTGCTGTAACAGACACCCCACTCAGTACAGGTAAAAGTAGTAAGGTTGGCCAACTGAAGGAAAGCATCTTCAGAGGATGGTGCGGCAACCCCGGCCTCCACCATTGACTGAAGGACGTCTGGCTGCTCATGATTTTCAGAGGTCCAAAAGGGACCACCCTACACAACATTTATGTTGAGTATGGTGGTCATGACCATTGCTCTCTAGTGCAGACCTCACCACAATTGTTCTGGGGTTTGTGAACTCCAGAGCTCTACCATGGTGCTGTGAAGCTCACTCAAGCTTTGGCTGGTGCAGGACATCTGCCTGGTAACATTAAAAGCAGTGTGAATATTATACTAGTTGGACAATTACAACATCTCTCTTCACTGCCGAGTGTAATTCAAGCCATTGCCATTGAACCATAAAGCACATGACCTTAGTCCTTGCTATACGAGAGTCTACCTCACTTGTCGGTTCTAATCCCAGCTCTACCTCTGATTTGCTATGTGACCCTGTACAAGTTACTTAACATCTCTAGGTCTTTGTTGCCGCACCTATACAAGGAAGGTGATACCTATCTCACAGGGAGGTTGTATCGATTAATTAACATATGTAGGGTATTAAGTACTTTAGGGCATCAGAGTTGAGAGAGAAACCAAATGAACCCTTCATACTTGTGCACGAGAAGACTCTTACCAGCCAAGTAACTTTAAGACCTATCATAGAATTCTCATTTACTAATAGCCTTTTGGAGGGAGTTTAAGCCAATTCATTTTTTCATCCCTTCTGCAACAGCAGCTGTTGGCTATGCTGACTCAGCCTACATGAAAAGTACTAATCTGGAAATTGTCTGGACCAGTTGTAGCAATGGCATTTACAGTACAGAGTTCGCAGTCTGCTCAAGTGTCTATTTTCCATCTACCCTGAAATGCCACCCGGAGAATTCAAAGCCCCGATTATAGAAATTTCTTTCTGCAGCTGGTTTAATGACAGCTTCCACGGGAGGAGTCGAATAGAGCAAGGCCAGCAATACTTACCAGCAGTGGGGAAACCTTATTCATTGACAGGTTTCAGAGTAGCAGCTGTGTTAGTCTGTATCCGCAAAAAGAAAGAAAAGGAGTACCTGTGGTACCTTAGACTAACGAAATTTATTTGAGCATAAACTTTCGTGAGTTACAGCTCACTTCATCGGATGCATCACATGCATCTGATGAAGTGAGCTGTAGCTCACAAAAGCTTATGCTCAAATAAATTTGTTAGTCTCTAAGGTGCCAGAAGTACTCCTTTTCTGATTCATTGAGACAGTCTACTTATACCCTGACCTTGTCTTAGCTCGGAGTAATTGCAAGACTGACATCTTAACAGCTGGGTAGATTTCTCTCCTTTATTTATTTAAAAAAAACTTGGAAAGGGACTTGTCCATTCAAATGTTCAACCATTTACCACCAGCAGGACTAGTAACTCCTTAAAACCCACTGGAACATTTGCTTTTAACAAACAAATTCAGACCTTTTGGAACCAAAGTTTGGTATAGCCATTCACTCCTGTGCCCTCTTCCCAAAGGGTTTCAGAGTCCCCCACACCATTCAAACCACTTTACGCAGTCTGGCACAGAATCAGTATTCAGTCCGGTCACTTCATCAGAAAGAGTTCAGGGGACACTGCCGAGTCCAGAGACTTAAGTATTCTCAGTAACAGGCATGAGCCTGTGAATCTGCTCCCAGAAGAGATCAGGCTGAGAGTGACTCACTCTTGCTATCTTCAGGTTATGTTGCAAGATGTGGCTCTTTGGACAGGCATTTTCCTAACAAAAGGGCAAGGTGATGCTGAATTCACTTGAGGTTTGCCTCTCACATCAGAGGCTGTTAAGGACAAAGAGTGGTCGGAGAATTATGCTCTTCCCAGCAGGGATGTTTCTTCGGCTATGTCTACACTTGCAGAGTTTTTGCGCTGTCAGTTTCACTTGAGCTTGCAAAGCTATAACATAAACTGCAGGATAAGTGTTCAGGCCTGGTTCCTGAGGCTCAGCGAGGTGGGAGGGTCTCGGAACCCAGGTTCCATCGAAGCCTGAATGTCTACACCACTATGTTTAGCCCTGCAAGCCCGAGTAAATTGACCCAGGCTCAGACTTGGTTTTTTAATCACAGTGTAGACATACCCAAAGAACATCCCACTAAGGTAACCAATTGGTGGAGTAAGAGGCTAAGAAGTGACTGACAAGGGATAAAGAAAAGGAGTACTTGTGGCACCTTAGAGACTAACCAATTTATTTGAACATTGGTTAGTCTCTAAGGTGCCACAAGTACTCCTTTTCTTTTTGCAAATACAGACTAACACGGCTGTTACTCTGAAACCTGACAAGGGATAAGAAATCAAGGAAGAGTATGCTACTGCTTTGTCTTATGAACCATAAGAGATTCTCTACCCCACAGGCAAAGTCCCACACTGTCTTCCCACACCCACACCAGCGATGTCGGCAAGTCTGCTGTTAGACCAAACAGTGTCAGTACTGAAAGTCTACTGGACACGTAGCGACTTTTTACAACCCCTAAATATGTGGTACATAGAAGTAGCCCTATTTCTAGCCATTTCTTGTAAAAACTTAACTATATACATAAAATACACTCCCTATTATTCTGTATTTTCCTTTATATTTTTAATTGCTGTTTTTCCAGTGCCTACTCATGACTCTAAGCAGTTCAAATAACTAAGAACAAACAATATTTCAGACAAGATGCAACACTTGTAAGCACCACTTAAAAACCGCCTGTTGTCATGAACATGAAACCCCTGGTGACCTTCCAGCCCCTCAGCTCATCTCCTCCAAGTGAGTGCCCAGGTGGTTAACAAATCCTTAATGTGGCAGACCAAGGTAGATGAGTGTTCCAAAATCAAGTACCTCTCAGGGTGAGGCAGGTCAGCATCCTCCTCCATTTCAGTGGGGCATCTCTCAGCTGACCAAAATTAGGCTATCATCACAGTGGGAGAAAGGCAGTCACCCTGGTAACCAGATCCCAAACCATTTAAGCACTTTAGAGGTTATAACCAATCCCTTGGATTCCACCTGGAAGCCAGCCAGTGGTATAATGGGAGATTTTGCTTTTAGCTGTTTTGAAAAACCATAAAGCACCTTGACAGAGACTGGCATAGGAAAAACTGGAAGGAAAAAAAAAGGCCAAGGAAATTGAGGGTCATTTACAGTTACAGGCAAGCCAGTATTGGAGTGCCTTACGTCCAAATTGTGGGGTAACAGTGGGAGATTACAGAGCACTGGTGTTGTGAGCAACACTCTGCTTATTAAGCAGGCAATCACATTTTGTACTAGCTTGAGATCATTTGGAAATTCAGTACAGATCTCCAGGTAGATCCCATTACATCTACTCTAATCTTGAACTGACAAAAGAAACTGCAACGTTCATGCCTGAAAGAAACAGTTGCACCACTCCTGCCAAGAGTAGATTAAAAAAAGGCAAGCAGCTACTGCCTGGATCTAACAACCACCCCAAATTGCAAACTTGTGGGGCAAGCCATAGATTCTTTCCCTCACCTCAAGGGTGGCAATAATATGGCAGACTTTTAGTGACATCTCCCATCCTACCAACATTACCTCCATTTTGTCAGAAATGATCCTTAAACCGTTAATCTCACACTCACACTCACTTGGTCACTCGTTCTACTTGGCATCTTGTCATTATTAATATTACTGGAGTTCTGTTTTCTAGCAGTAAGTACTTCATCTCTACTAGTGTTGAGGGCAATCCTCACAGGAACAACTACAGTGTGCCAAGCTGTCCTGGGGAATCCAAAAGGAATGTGCCATACAATCGATATTGTGCTCTAGTGTCTTGTGCCATAGTTCTCCCAGAGGACGAAATATTGCATAATGGCTCAAGCCTCTAAACTACTCCAACAAGAATTTAAGGTTCATGACTAATGTATTTTTAACATGAAAAATAAGATAATTTCTGAAACAAAAATAAAATGTAAATAGTCTTCCACTATTTCTGCTCAAAATTCAACCCACATCATTCAAATCCTAATATTTCTGTTGAAATTAAAATTTTCAGATGTAATAGTGTGGCTATATGCAGAAGCACTGAAGGGCTCCAATCTGGATGGGGAGGAACAGAGATCATTAACGTGGATTAGCGACTCTAGCACTGGTATACTTGACCACTGAATACTGGGTACCAGTCTGGGTGGGTAGCTCACCTACCGAATCTCTGGACATGCAGCTTAATTCCACAATGAGAACTTATGGATCATTAAAATCAACAGGTTTCAGAGTAGCAGCCGTGTTAGTCTGTATTCGCAAAAAGAAAAGGAGTACTTGTGGCACCTTAGAGACTAACAAATTTATCTGAGCATAAGCTTTCGTGAGCTACAGCTCACTTCATCGGATGCATTCAGTGGAAAAATACAGTGAGGAGATTTATATACACACACAACATGAAAAAATGGGTGTGACCATACACACTGTAAGGAGAGTGATCACTTAAAATGAGCTATTACCAGCAGGAGAGCGGGGGGGGGGGGGGGGAGAGAAAACCTTTTGTGGTGATAATCAAGGTGGGCCGTTTCCAGCAGTTAACAGGAACACCCGAGGAGCAGTCGGGGGGCGGGGGGGAATAAACATGGGGAAATAGTTTTACTTTGTGTAATGACACATCCACTCCCAGTCTCTATTCAAGCCTAAGTTAATTGTATCCAGTTTGCAAATTAATTCCAATTCAGCAATCTCTCGTTGGAGTCTGTTTTTGAAGTCTTTTTGTTGTAATATTGTGACCCTTAGGTCTGAAATTGAGTGACCAGAGAGACTGAAGTGTTCTCCGACTGGTTTATGAATGTTATAATTCTTGACATCTGATTTGTGTCCATTTATTCTTTTACGTAGAGACTGTCCAGTTTGACCAATGTACATGGCAGAGGGGCATTGCTGGCACATGATGGCATATATCACATTGGTAGATGTGCAGGTGAACGAGCCTCTGATAGTGTGGCTGATGTGATTAGGACCTATGATGGTGTTGCAAACTACGGACCACCTTGCAAACTGTGCCCACTTCAATCGTTTCCTGGTGGCATCTCAGACTTTCACCAAGCCACTTCTGAAGCTGTTCACTGGCTCACTCATCTGGACTTGGTTATCTAAACACTGATAATAGCTCCCTTGCCATATAAAAGGAGGAGGATAGGAGGTCACTTTGGGATCCAAAAAGATACGGTGTTCATTGTGCTGGGTCATGGACTCACTAACGATCTGTGAATTTATTAGCTTGTTGGCACAGAAGCATATTTTATATTTTTGTCTTGTTCAAATAAAAAAAGCTCTACAGATCTGCCTATTACATGTACTGATATGGGCATTTTGGGTGGACATTCCTACCGGACAGTGGGAAGACTGGGACAATTACCATGATTGTTTTTCTTGCTTCTTTTTTTTTTTTTTTTTTTTTTTTTAAAGTGACTCATTCTAAAAGTAGTTTTTGAGGTAAGTAAGTATACATGTACATGTGAAAAGGCCAAATTTTGCAAAATCTTAGCACATTGCTGGATGTTAACCCCAAGCTATACCACCAGTTTCAAGACCTTGGCTGGCAGTAAAAGTAACCTCGAAGTAGATGGTGAAAAAATATTTTATTGTTCTTTAAAACTCCACTTGCTGTTGGACACGTTTACTGGTAAGTATTGGTTTGAGCCAGAGATAAGAAAGTCAAAATACCTAGTTGCAAAGTATATAATAAAAAGGTTGGAGGTGACGTGACCTGCAAGAAGAGATAAACTTGTCTGTAATCACATCTAAATCTCAAGAAACAGTGACAACAGATGGATTGTCATTCCTTTTGTTCATCAGGAAGAGGGGGTTTGTTTTTTTTAAAAACACAGTATACTATTTTCAAAACAAAATCCACAGAAAAAGACCCAGAACCCCACAAGAATCCTAAGCTTCAGTTTTCATCTACCCTACCTTAATGCTTTTACACATGAAGAAATATGAGCATGTGTCGTATGTCAAATATTTATATTCTTTAGCACCTTTGGAAATGCATATTTGTTTTAAACCAAATTAGATATCAAAATACATTAACAATTTGTGCAAGTTGCACAGTTTGCCTGCTTCTGCTCTTTTCCTGTGGCTTTTGGAGTGTGGCTGGCATGATGAATCCTGCACAGGACAGAACCTAGCCAGTATAAATTGCTATGAAGCTCTGACAATTTACACCAGGTGAGGATCTGTCGGTTGGTGTTTCAGTGGGTTAGTCCTTTTCCCGAGAGACTGAAATCACAACATTAATGATTTCATCAATGTTATCAATGGATTTAACACCAGAGATTAAAGTGTTGTGTGCCTCCCCCCTAAAATGGGAAGCATAAATGTAAAATGATACCTCTATTTTGTTATTCCTGTTTATGTTGGTTTTTCCAGTTCTCCAACTCACCTAAAGCTTTTGTTTGCATAATCAGAACTTCATCAGAGGAAGAGGTGAGCTGGATCACCACCTGTCAATGTTACGACCTAGTTTTAACATGATACAAGACATCCATTGTACGAGGTTAAGAGTGGGTTTTATACACTAGCTGTAATATTTCACTAAATTTTGTTTAATGCTTAACATCATTTCTTTCTCTGCCAGGCTCTCTTGTGTGTCCCTTGTTTATGTCTTTATTTGTGCATCAGTTGATCTGCATTGGTCATATAAATACAGTTCTAAACAGAGCAAGATCATCATTCTGGGCAATGTACAACTAATATTGAGAGTCTGATCTTGAGACATGCTGAACCCTCTCAGCTGTGATCAGCTTCAAATGGAAGTTGCAGGTAACCAGCGCTATCAGGGTCATGTGATTATTTTCAAGGACATCTGAGCATGAAAGATCCCTTCATAAAAATCTGATGCTATGGTATTCTGAGAACCGAAGTGGAAGAAAGAGACTGATGGAGACTTTTAAGAGAATGTTATTTTTAAAAAAGGAAAGGATTGTTTTTCCAGCTTGGCCATTTCCTAGAACATGGCAATTCCCTCCCACTCCCCAGTCAGCACACACACGAACACGTCTCCATACTGCCACCACTGACTTTCACTCAGCAGACAATAGATTTCATAATCTCCTTCTGACTCAAACTTTTAAGGGAAATGTTTAGCAACAGCAGCCAGGAGTTTGAGAGAAATGACAAGTGCCACTTTAGCTAACTTCCAAAAATGTGTCAAGGAAAAAAAAGCAATCTATAAAAACTGCTCATGCACGGAACATTTCAGATGTTCTCTGGGGAAGAAACAGGCAGCATCAGCATGCCTGAATGTTAAAGGAAATACTCCCCAAACATTGTGTGTGTAAATTTCCCTGATGTGTACAAGAGAAGTCCCTAGTTCCCACCAGCTTTAATGCCAGTTCAGCAGAAGGGCTGAGAACACCCGTGGGAGCCTTCATGTAGACTAGCTCCAGCAGCTGGACCTATTTGACCACCAATCAGTTACGTCTTCTGAAAGCAAGTCCAATTGACACAGCAATAAAAATAGGTCCAACTGCTGGAGCCTTGTGTATGCTAGTACTCTCACTTATTACCACAAGATCCACTAAACTGGCATTGAAACTGCAGAGCTTCCCGCACCACCCCCCCCGTAAAACGGTCTCCATTAGAGAAGACTTTTAAAAAAGGGAGACTGTATACTATGTTCCCTTGTCATTTCCTAGCCACCACCAGCCACAGGCCACAGCAATGTACCCTGGGCCATGGTAGAGCTAGTGATGTATGCTGTCTAGAACTACTGAGGCTGGGTCTAGACCCACTAGATTATTTCTTCAGGTTCATCTCCATCACCCTGCTTGTACTCTCTGCTTGTCCGGAACTAGATAAGTTCTGGAAGGAGAGGTCCATCAATGGCTATTGGCCAGGGCTGGACAGGGATAGTGTCCCTAGCCTCTGTTTGCCAGAAGCTGGGAATGGGTGACAGGGGATGGATCACTTAATGATGACCTGTTCTGTTCATTCCCTCTAGGGTACCTAGCATTGGCCACTCTCAGAAGATACTGGGCTAGATGTCTTTCTCCCTTGAAAGAAAGCTGGACACCGAAGAGGAGATTTAAATCTAAGAAAATTATTTTTTCCTTTGAAATAATCCCTTTCTAATATCTGGGAGGTTATTTATTATTATTGAATTCAAGCCATTAGCCAAAGGGGAAAATCCAAACAAACTGCGGCATTTCTGTAAGGACAGGTAAAGAGCAAAGTTGACATGTAGTCAAGTTAACATGGGTGGTTTATCCCCATGAACCCCATTCCATGAATAGGCTACTAAAACATGAAATGGGGAGCTATTGTGAGGGTCCTCCACCATTCTACTGTCTCCACGATGGTTTGACTGCCGACATCTGTGGCAAACTATCAAATCGTCCATTAATGGAGAGCCTCTAGGGCCACAAGAGAGGTTTGGGGTGACTGAAGAAGAGCTCCAACCTTTGTATACAAGGGTTAATGAGAACAGCAAACAGTTTAATCGAATAATCTCTCCCCCACTCCCCACCAAATAAAAAGGCCACTCACACAGAGTGGAGAAACAGTCCACATTTAAGCAATTAACAAGTAAGTCTTCAGACAACAAAGCCCTCTGTTATTTATGAGAGGTGCTGGACCCATGCTTCTGTATCACCCACCTCCTTGCCCTTTTGTTGGCACCCTGTTTGAGAACAGAGGACAAAGACCTCCAGAAAACCAGCAAAGGTCACTATGATACTGGATTTTTTTATTATTATTTTATTAGAGGTCAGTACATCGGTTGGCTCCTTTTTTTACAGATGTGTGTGGGGTTGTTTTATATACAGTAGATGAGCTACCTTCTTACTACCCACAAAAAACAGCAGAGCTTAAGCAAATTCTCAGGGGCTAGTCACTCCAACAAGTTATTGTACACAAAGCCGCCACTGCCATTTTGGTTCTTTGCCTCCTTTATTCCGTCCCTCAGATGGATCACCTCTAGGACATGCTTCCAAACACACAGAGCAGTGATCCTAGACCTCTTCAGAAAGCAGCATGAGGTACTGCTGCAGCCACTCTACTAGGATGTTATTTTTCTTCATTCCCTATTTTACTCCCTGTAACAGTAAAATAAAATCAGTCTCCTGAATACACCATGCTCATTCCTACATGATCAATGCTCTGGAAATTACGCTTCTTTGCCATTCCTTCTACCCCTCCCAAACATAAAGGGCCTGATTTTCATAGGTATTAAAAGCCTTCAGTTCCCAGGCATTCCAATAAAGAGAAGTTCTCAAGGATCACACAGACCTTAGCCTCTCCTTTTCACCATCCATAACACCTGTGGCTACTACAAGAATTGCTTATTTTGGGAAAGTGAAGGCAATTTATTTTTAGGTATATTTTAAAGCTATTTAGCAGCCTAAAATGAGGAGGAGCTGTCAGCACCATGTGACCAGCCACCACTACATGTGCTGTCAGCATGCACCCTGGGGACCTCTGAACTATAGCTATTATTCCAGCATGCTATCAAACCTAGTCACCAACAACAGATTTACAGTCTAGACATCACAGAAAGCAGAAAAGCCTTTTCCATAATGCTGTATTCTGAGGGACCAAACCAACACACACCGGAGGAGGACTGGGACATATTAATCCTTGCTACAACATAGACTGCCTTTATATTACTCACTAGAAGCTATTAACAAGGGCTTGTGGCAAAGGGAATGTAACCTGGAAATCCTCATGAATAATGAAGGCTCGACCCAAATAAGTTCCTGTCTAGAAGTAAAACCGCAGAGGGAACTGCAGCGCTAAATACCTGAGCAGACAAAGGTTTGTTATAGTGAAAACTGACTTTCAGTGTCTGACAGAAACAGGCTGGATGGTTGTACAAAAAGTGCTCCAAGGGCAAGACCTAGTAGTTACTTTTGTTGCATGGCTTTATAAATCTTCACATGTCACTAGCCACAGTAGGACAAGATTTGCAGTGTATTAAACAGAATACTGGGGATATTTTGTCCCATTGATAGGTCTTGGATGAGAATAACCAACAGCATTGCACCTCACTCCCGTAACCTCTTACACTTCTTTGTATTTTGATTTAGGATTAAAAGGGGGGTTGGTAATGGAAGTGCCCATGAGAATTGTAATCAGGGCACTAGAACAAAGACAACCAACACTGTAATATCTTATGCAATGCTCTCCAAAAGTCATTACCATATATTTGTAAACATGTCGCTGTTCTTATCCCCTCCAACTGTTAACTAGCTACGTACTGGAGGCTGAAGGAGAAACGTATCATGGACATCAAAAAAGGATTTGTGCTTATTACACTATTCGCAGTTACGGTAGCCAAGAGGTGGGTCCCACCTCTTGCAATTCTGCACAGAGAGCAGCAAGTGCTTCCAGAAATGGATCAAATTGTATAATCCTAGATAGCTATATCCTCAGGAGGGGGGACGTGCTTCTCCAGGTGAAATTCCAGTCCCTATATCCCTGTGCTGCCAGCAGCTTGGTCCAACCTCTACCTTCCCAGCCACACCCCCCACACCCACCCCCGGTTTTAGCTGTTTAACTGGACCACCCACTTCTATATTATGATTTTGGAGAAGGGAAGTTTGGGATCTTTTGGAATAAAGGGCACAATAGTAATAGGAAACATGTAAGGGAACCCAAATGCTTCTAATGAATATCCATGACTACATGAACAGTGATAGATCTCCACATTAGAATCATAGCGATAGGGTTCATCTCCCACTTCCTTGTTTCATGAAGTAATGCCTCTACATTTAGACCAAAACTGCACTGGACTTTTCTACTGCTTTACTGCATTGCAAACTCAAGGTTCATTTGCAGCCCATTATAATCCTTAAATCTCTCAGAATGAAGGCTTTCCAAGTTTCTCCTCTGAAGTCTGGATTATTCTTCCTCTGAGATGCTTTCCTTTTCTTGACATTTGAGTCATTTGATTTTCTGTCTATTTTTCTACCCTCTTCAGGTCTCTTAGTATTATTTCTCTACCTTCACAGGTATTTGCAACTCATCCCAATCCATTATTACCTGCAAATTTCCTCTATGTGATGCTTACTTGCTCTTTTAGACCATTAAAGATGATGGGTAACATTTTCAAAAGTGCCAGAGTGACTTAGGAGCCTAAACCCCATTTACTTCCAATGAGACAAGATGCTTTTGCAAATTTTACTTGATGTTAATTAAATCCAGACATCACAGCTATTCCACTAGACACCTTTCCTAAATTGAAGTAGATAAAGGATAATGGTAAATGGCAGCGTGGTTAATCAGACAACTTTCAATCTATGTGATCATGTTACTACATAAGTCAATTTAAATTAATTGAAGTATCATAAAATTGAGATGTATCAAATGATTTATTGGAATCCAATGCTATTATATTTTGTGGTTCTATCAAAACAAGCACTCTGTCAAGTTTTATCATATATTTTTAGTTCTGACAATTTTCTTTTAATAAACTCTTGCTGCTTAGTACTTATGGTTCCACTACCCTCTAGATATTTAGCAATTTTCTCTCAGTAGGTCTTCCTACTTTACACTGACAGAAGCTAGAAGGACGATCTTAAGTATAAAGTCTCTTGTTTGAAAATTAATACCACAATTTCTTTCCTGCAGTTTGAGTCAGTGCCTACTAGCCCATGATTTTTCAAATGTATTGGTAGCATAACTAAATTCCCTTAATATCTTACAATTAGCTTGACCAACTAATTTGTTTATATTCGTTAAATTTTTTCCTTACTCGCTTCTTAAGTTATTTTTTCAGGGTCTTCCTTACTTTATAGTTGTTCAGACTTATTTGTCTTGTTCAAAATAGATTAAAAAATGTTTGGTATCAGCCATTTAAGTAATTAAAATTAATTAAATTTACAATGGCAAGAAGATAAAATTAATTTATCTCTAGTGGTTTTCCTTTTCTCTCACCCCAGCAATTTTAGAGAAGCCTTCAATTCCCCTGACTCCTTTGGCCAGCGTGAACTATTATTTTTAATTATCTGTACGGCTGTAGCACCTAGGAGCCCCAGTATCCCACTGTGCTAAGTGAAGTACAAACACAGAATAAAAACAGTCCCTGCCCCAAGCAGTTTTCAATCTAAAATGTACAAGAGACGACAGATGGATATGGATTGACAGGGTAGCACAAAGAAACAATTAGCATGATAAGCAGTGGTCTCTACACACCAGCAGCCTAACTGTTAAGTTTTTTGTAGGCATATAAAGGAGAATTTTAAGGAGGGATCGGAAGTAGGACAATGAATATGTTTCTCCCAAGTGAGAGGCAGCAAGGGAGAAAGCATGATGGCACTTGTTTGAAAATTTTACAAGTAGGCCCTGGCGGCTGGCATCATGGGCCAAACAGAAGCAAGAGCAGACACTGATAATGAATGAGAAACATTATGTAGAAGGGGGAATTGACTGTGAAGACAAGTAGCTTCTGTTTAATGCAACAGAGAAGGAGTAGCCCGTGCAGAGATGCAACAAGAGAGGTTTCAGAGTAGCAGCTGTGTTAGTCTGTATTCGCAAAAAGAAAAGGAGGACTTGGGGCACCTTAGAGACTAACAAATTTGAGCATAAGCTTTCGTGAGCTACAGCTCACTTCATCAAGAGAGGTGACATGGTCAAAGTGACAGGCTAGACAAACAATCTCCACAGCAGCATTCTGAATAGATAGGAGGGGGACAAGACTTCATTTGTCTAGACCAGTGGAAAGAATGCTGCAGTAACTGAAATGAGAGAGGACGATGGCTTGAACGAGAGTTTTAGCTGTGTGGAGATAGGAAACTCATTCTACTTTTTGCTGCCTTTATCCTTCCCCTGCAAACATTAAGTGTATATCAATGTCCTGAAAGTAGAAAAGGAAGCAACCAAAGAAGATGAACAATTTTGGGCAATCTCTCAGAAGCCACAATGGCTATTTCTTGTTTCTTACATTCCTCGCTTCCCAGAATTGAAGTCCATTGCATCTTGTTTATGGTTTTAGGATCTCCCCAACATTCTTCCCTACTAGCGGAGTTTAATATTTCCTCTCATTCCATCTTTGTCACCATAGACAGGTAGGAAAAAGAATGCCAGTGAATTTTGTGTTTGTTTTCCAGAAGCCTAATTCAGGCACAATGGTAAACAGACTATTTCAGCCTTAGCTTCTTGGCAAGACAGCAGCTAAATTTCCATAGTAATCTCAGCTGGCACGCTTGCTGCACAAGAGACCAAATCAGATCAACAGAAGGACAAACAATGTGAGCATAGTGACATACAGATTTTGCATCGAGAGCTCTCCATCCATCACAGCTTTGTAGAAAGCTGAGTGCACAAGAACCAAAGGCAGCTGGGTTTTCCCCATCTATAGTATGTAAAATCCAGTCTTCAGTGCAGTTCAGTTTGTGGGTGTGAAGCTGATGCCACCCCGTCCTGTCAAAATATTTTTACAGTCACATAAATATGACTGGTCACAGTATTAGACTCTTCAAAAACAAATGAGAACACTTACACAAGATTGGTAGAAATAGTCTGATAATATCTGCTGGGTAAGCACATGCAGTAGAACCTCTGACTGTGAAGACAAGTAGCTTATGTTTGATGCAACCGAGAAGGAGTACCCCCTGCAGAGATGCAACAAGAGAGGTGATATGGTCTGAACTCTGAACACCAGTTACGGACTTACCAGTTCAAAGCCATCAGCGGTATCAGTACGAGTGCAGACACAGCTTGTGGTAGCCAACAGCATCTTAGGCACTATAACATCTGATCATGCGCAAAGTAGATCTAGACCACACAGTGGTTAGAATATCAGAAACTCCCTAGAGCTTCCGGCTATCGCTACCAATGATGGGGTCAAAATGTTAGTAACAACTGTGAGAAATTCTGGACAGAGAGCCCAGTGTGCACAAGCCCCTAATATAAGGCTGAAATGAAGAAAACATTTTGGGCTCCTCAGTCATAAAAAAAGAGGAAAACTGTCTAGTGTCCTACTGAGGAGATTAATGAGTTCTTACTCTACATTTTTAATCAGATATGCTCAGGTAGTTTTAGACCCCAAGATTCAGGTGATTTTTTAAAAGAAGGGTTGTTACAAGGCCCAGGATGAACAGAAATATTTTCCTGAAATTCTGAAGTGCGTCAGTAGAAATAATGAGTTTGGATGCAAACAGTTTTTTTGCCAGTGCATGATAACCAGGACGGTAGACTATCAACAGAAAGCATCAGATCATTCTACTTTAACTGTTTGAGGTGCAAAAACAAAGGAATATAAGATAATTAACCTGAAATTCTCCAAAATTAGTCACATTTACCTGATTTAAGGATGCCTCCCTTGAATAGGATTTGGTCCCTTTAATTGAACTTCTCCAGTAGGTAACTGTCACCCACTCTAAATTAGTAAAATAAAATAACTTCATGTTTAATTGCTTAAATTTTTAGTCCTATAAAACAAAACTTTCTTCCTCAACAAAAGAGTGTTTTCAACATGATGTGGCCTCCTCCACCAACCCTCTACATCTGCTACCTATGTAAATCAGCAATATTGATAGCCATAAAGCAGCTTTTCTATTAGCAGCCAAAACACCTCCCTCTTAGAACTTGGGGGCTGTGGTAATCCCCCTTTTGAAATGCTAATGTCATTACAACCACAGCACCAGAGGACAAATGGCAGGGAGCTGGGAGACAAGCTCCAGCTGTGCCCTTATACATATGATTTAAGCAGGGCCCTTTGTACCTCTCCTCCCGCAAAGCCATCTCTCTGGCATCACACTCAACAGGATCGACAGATGCTATCCAACACTTCTGATAAATGAGGGTGGAAAGAGGCTTTTTCCAAGGTGATGAATACATGTGTGGTGAGCAGCTTGTGAACAGGCAGTGGTGGACATGGGTATTGTTCTTTCAAACAGACTCAGAATGAGAGAGAGGTTTGGGCAACGCTTGTAAAGACAAAGCAAAAAAGCTTCCCCTCTCTTGCTAATGGGGAAGCAGAATACGGTTACAGAACTGTGGCAAGACATTTGAAAAGTCAACATAAGAGAATCAGACACAGAAGAGTAAGGATTAAAAACCAAGAATTTTGGAAGGGAGATAAACCCTCATGCTTCAGTGCACAGGCCAATCTCTAACTGAGGGCAGCTAGGCAGAATCCTGCCAATAGTGAAATCAGTTTCCTAACTACCTACAGCATAGGGTTTCTTGCACCTTTTTGTAAAAGCAGCTGGTGCTGGCCAAAGCCAAACAGGATATTGGAGTGGACAGATCACAGGTCTGATCCAGCATGGCAATTTTCATGTCCCCATGCAATATTTACCAATTGTTAGCATACAGCCGTCACAGGTTATGGCTGTTCTAAGGATTATGGGTTTTTTCGCCCTCTGATACCACTGTGAGGCAACTGATGGCAAATACTGACTTCGTAATGGTGATCACCAAATATACCAAATACATTTAAAGATTTTTTGTAACGTTTCCAGCTGCTTACAATTTAGTTATTTCTCAAAATCTAAATTATCACAGAACAAGTGAGACCGCATACACGATGGCTCGGTTCAGTCTCCACTCAAGTGTAAACAGGCTAAGGTTTTACATATTTAAACAGGTGAACACACACATTAACTGGAAGAGTATGCTACAGTCCAAGCTACTATATCCAGTTCATGAATACTGCTGCGTTCATAGAGTTTTCCACTTCACTGTCGCAGACTGGCTGTAATTAACGGACAAAGAAAATATCTTTTTGCCAGAGCAGCAGTTGTACACAGAGGATTCACACAAAGGGGCCCTTTAACATTAGACGAAAGTTTGATCACTGCAGCTTTGCTTGCTGCTTTAGGAGTCCTTTAACTTCTACTCTTTCAGCAAGGCAGTGTGTCAGCATACAGTGAGAGGCGGCCATTCTGTATTACCACTGGTACAGAGGGAGGCTCCTGGCCCCTACAAAGAGGAGGCTGCATTAGATGCAATTTGTGTAGAATGGGATACTAGCAAGAAGCTCTGAACTGAGGCTATTTTGCGAAGAAACAGAGCTTCACTCTCCAGGGACCTGCCATCAGAACTACACTCTCTAAAGAGAGTCAGGAAATGCAACGTATACCTTTAAGAGCAGCTAATTAAAAACTTCAGTGGATGAAAACCACTTTAGTGGCACTGATGGACACCCATCTGCTGACAGCAGGAGAAAGGCAGATAGCTACACTCCTCCTCCTGGAGCTTTCTGTAGCATTCAGTGCTGCCAACCATGAGATACTGCTGTCTCACCTGAAAGAGATGGCAGGTGTCCTGAGGTAAGTGCTAAAATGGTTTAAGTCTTTCCTAAAGGGATGAACCCAACAAGTTGTGATAGGAAACTGCACCTCCTCCACTAGACCTGCATTATTAGAGTCCATAAAGATCAATTCTCTCTCTGACCTTATTCTACATCTATGTGCAGTCCAGGTGAACTGGAAGATGGCATGGATTCAAGTGCCATCAATATGCAGAGGACACAACTCTGCTTATCCTTCACCACATACAACAGTACCGCCAAGATGACCCAATGTACGGAAATCAGCTCCTGGATGAAGGACAGCTAGATGAAGCTGAAACCGAGCAAGACAGAAGTGATGCTGCTGGGCAGAAGAAAGCATCTGGAAGAACTTCCAGCCACAGTGTTGTCTCCTTTGGTTGAAGATGTATCACAGTTCAGGGGAACTACCCCTCTCTTTTCCTCTCCTAGTCCAGCCAGGGCACTCACTCTCAGGCTTCCAGCCCCGCAGCCATCACCTCAATGTGAATTCCCCAGCAAAGACAGACTGCCTAAGAAGGCCTGCTCTGCTTTTGCTTACTCTTCAAGGCTATAAACCATGTAATTGCCACAGTTATAGGTTGCAAAAAAGCTCCTTCTAAACACAGGACATACATTAAGGTAAAAGCATTGCAGAAAACATTTTGAACAATAGGAGAACCTACGTATATGCTAATAAACTTACCAGAGATCTCTACTCCAACAAGGGCTTTGGCCAGTGAACAGTCCTTCAAACCTCACCAAGGGGTTTATTCCATGTGTGACTGGTTCCCCCCAGGTGCCACCTGAAACTGGGGTACCACTGAGCCAGCCTGACTCACCAGCCTGGGCTCCCTTTACACTGTACTGCTGTGACAGGCCCTCAAGCCCCTTCCAGCACACACACAGGTAGGGACACGTCCAGCTGCAGCTACACACGCATGCTTGGGAGCAGCTCTGCATGGGAAGGCTCAGCTAAAGCACCTCCCAGTTCTTAAGGCACGCACCCCCCTTTGGAGAGTAAGCCCATAATTATACCATTTTGTGCTGCACCGGGAACTGTACAGTGTAAGCTCATAAAATTCACCCCCTCCCTCAGTGTGGAGAGAGATATGCAACAGCTTTCTGCCCCTAGTTATTTTCCACACACTGGTTTTAACTACAAAAGATAGATTTCAAAGTGCTTATAAGGGATAGCAAACAGATCAAAGCAGATTACCTAGCAAAACAAACAAAAAGCAATCTAAGCTTAATATACTAAAGAGATTGGATATGAGTAGCAAATGCTCACCCTAATTGTTTTAGGCAGTTTGCAGAGATTCTTGAGGGTAAGCTGCATTTGCTTGCAGTTTAAAATCCCAGATATTCTTTTCAGAGGCTAGAAATCCTTCTAGCCTGGGTTCAGCCCTTCTCCTTTAGTCCAGTCTTTATTCCTCAGGTGTTTCCAGCAATCTTCTTGAAGAACCACGATGACATCACTCCCATGTCGTAACTAGCTTTTGCATATGGTGGGAACCCTTTCTCTCCCCTCTTGGTTCCCACACACAGTCAGTGGAAAAACACTGGTACTCCAAGATGGAGCTTAGTACCAAGTGACTTGGTTACATGCCCCTGTACGGACACAGCAGCCATGAGGCCATTTGTAGAGTCCTCAGGAAGGCTCTCTGGTGGGAGATTAGCATCTTCGAAGACCCACTATTCTCCCCAATGGCCCTTCCCAGCCAGCCATCTAGACTGATTACATTCTGCCTAGTGGGCATTCCCCTGGTGTAAACACATTTGTAATAGATGCATAGACAATATTTCTGACTTCAGATACCAAAATGATACATGCATATAAATAGGATAATCATATTCAGTGAATCATAACCTTTTTGATGATATCTTACATGACCTATCTTGCACAACATACATCAGTTATGCCGTAATCATATCATAAGACTATGAAGACTATGGGGTGTAATGCCACACCCTGGTCACAAGTTCAAAACAGCTGATGCACACCCATCATTTTGGGGATCACGCTTATCTACTTTGGGCCTCTGGTCTGGTCCTCACATACCAAAGGATCATTATTAAATATTTGTTCCCAATGTAGATAGACTAATCAAGTCACCCCTTAACAAAGAGAAGGGTAAGCTAAAGAGATTGAGCTCTTTGAGTCTGTCACGATAAAGGCATGTTTTCTAATTCTTTAATCATTCTCATGGCTCTTCTCTGAACCCTTTCCAATTAATCAACATCCTTCTTGAATTGTGGGCCCCAGAACTAGACACAATATTCCAGCAGCAGTCACGTCAGTGCCAAATATAGAGATAAAATAACCTCTCTACTCTTATTTGAGATTTCCATTTATGCCTCCCAGGATTGCATTAGCTCTTTTGGCCACAATATCACATTGGGAGCTCATGTTCAGCTGATTATTCACCACAACTCCCAAATCTTTCAGAGTCACTGCTTCCCAGGATGGAGTCCCTCATCCTGTAAGTACGGCCTACATTCTTCGTTCCTAGGTGTACACATTTACATTTAGCTGCATTAAAATGCATGTTTGCTTGCACCCAGTTCACTCTGAATCAGTTTCCTATCCTCTTCATTATTTACTACTCCCCAAATTTTTGGGTCATCTGCAAACTTTATCAGTCATGATTTTAGGTTCTCTTTCAGATCACAGCTAAAAGTGTTAAACAGCATAGGGTTAAGCACCGATTCCTGCGGGACCCCACTGGATAACGATTCCCTGTTTACAATTACATTTGGAGACCTATCAGTTAGCCAGCCTTTAATCTATTTAATATGTGCAATGCTAATTTTATCTTGTTCTAGGGGGTTTTTTTGTGTTTTTTTTTTTAAATCAAAATGTGTGGTATCAAGTCAAATGCTTTACAGAAGTCCAAGTATATTACCTCAACATTACCACCTTTAATAACCACACTTATAATCTCATCACAAAAAGACATCAAGTTAGCTTGACAGGATCTATTTTCCATAAAACTATGTTGATTTGCATTAATTACATTACCCTCCTTTAATTCTTCATTAATGAGTCATGTATCAGCTGTTCCATTATCTTGCCTGTGATTGATCTCAGGGTGACAGAACTATAATTACCCATCATCCCATTTACTCTTTTTAAAAACTGGCACAACATTTGCTTTCTTCCAGTCTTCCCCAGTGTTCCAAGATTTACTGAAAGTCACCATTAATAGTCAGAAAACTCCTCAGTCAGCTCCTTCAAAAGTAATTTAAAAATATGTAACTTGAGTAGCTTCTGTTTAACATCCTCCAGAGACATTAGTTGAAGACTGATATCACCATATGATGAGACAACGTCATGTTTTCCCCCCAAATACAGAACAGAAATATTTATTGAACACTTCTCCTTTTTCTGCATTATTACTGATAATTCTAGCATTTCCATCTAGTAAAAGACTAATACCATTGTCAGGATTCTTTTTTTCCTAATATATTTTAAAAATGCCTTCTCATTGTCCTTAACTTTGATGAGCACAGATTTCTCCTTTCTCCCTTTTGCTTCCCCTATTAGTTTTCTAAAATTCCTACCTTCTGGATTTATATTCATTACTAGCAACTTCCCCTTTCTTACATTTAAAAAAAAATATGTATATTATGGCTGACTTCTCTTCCCCTCTAAGTCAGGTTGGTTTCTTAACCAGCACAGCCTTCTTCCTCAATCAAAAAGATGCTTTTTGGGCATGTAGTCAGGTTTTCTTAACTGGAATTCATTTATCATTCACATTTTTCTGAGACTCCGTTCTTCCTCCTAGCGGATTTGGCTCATAATGAAGAACATGAGAACTGCCATAATGGGCCAGACCAGTGGGCCATCTAGCCCAGTATCCTGTCTCTGACAGTGGCCAGTGCCAGAACTTCAGGGGAAGTGTACAGAACAGCCGCCATTGATGGACCCTCTGCCATGAACTCATCTAGTTCTTTTTTGAACCAAAAGTTATACTTTTGGCCACCACAACATCTGCAGACTTTGCCACTTCAAAATGTTCATTACTGATCCGGAACAGGGAGTGAACTGTGAACAGCATATGTCCCAGAACAGAAGTTTGGAGGACCCTGCTGTTTACCTCTCTCCATTGTGAAAACTGACCATTCATTCCTACCCCATTTTCAGCTTTGTGAAATGGGCCCTATTAAAGCAACAAGTCTATATTACTGATATGGACTTTATTCTGCTTCCACATTATAAATATGATCAAGTCATGATCACATGTACCTAAGCTACTATTAATTTTTAGTTCTGTCATCAGGTACTCTGTTAGGACAAGGTCTAAAAGAATTCCCCTGTGTAGGCTGGAACACTGAGTTAGGGAACTGTCATATAATGTTTAGAAATTCCAAGGATGTTTTAAGTTTTGGCAGCATGAAACCTCCAGCATGTCACTCAAATTGATGTCCCCCATGATCACGCAGTTTTTTCCCTACACATTGTAGATAGGAGCGTATGCTTGGAATATGCTTCAGATTTCAGTATTGCCATCTTGTGCCCCAAGACTGCTACACTGAAACCAAACCAGTCAACAGAAAAATACATTCCACAGCTTGTAAAAAAGTGCCTAGTTACTTTCCTTAGGGAAGCCAAGAGAGTCAACAGAAAGAGGAAGAAATATTGCACTAGTCATTGGGACTGTCAAATGTCAGGTCTATTCTCTCCACATCCATCCCAAATAGAGAAGGAAGAAGTGTCTGAAATATGTCAGCACACGGCTCAGCAAAAGCCACCTCTAAAACAGCACTAGCAGTTTTCAGAAGCAGCTCTCTTCTTGGTGTACACTGGGCCTAAAATAAGAACTATTTAAAGTTTACAATCTGGTGGACAGTTTTCCCAGCGCTATAGTCAAGTTTCTTCTTAGGAGCAGCTAGAGAGTAAGCAACAGCCATCTTTGTGGCATAACACACCAAAAGCCAGTTCCAGGTAGAACTCCCTCTGCAGCAGAGAACACAATTCTCCTGGCTCACATCTTTGGTGGTGCTGGCGCCCAGGAAAGTAGGCCACTACAGTTTGTGTTACTTTTTCCCCTCACCCTATTGCATTAGGAAAGACCCTTCTCCACTGAAAACCCATACAGATCTTGTCTACGCTGGGGAAATTTAGCATTAGCAGGAGCCTTAGTTTTGACAAGGTTTCAGTGGTTGTTGGAGTTTTCAGACCACCACATTGACAGTTTTAACTTGTCTACACTAAGGCTCCCACTGGACCAGTGGGAATTTTGTTTTCTTTCCTTATTTCTTTTGAAAAACTCCCCAACGCAGACAAAGTCACAATGGTGGCCAAATAGAAAAGGGACCCCAAAAAAGCAGGTCAGAAAGCTATTTTCAAAACTTTTAATATGAGCAAGAAAAAAAAAAACTAGAAACCTCTCTGAAAAGTAGAGAGCATCCCTCCAAATGTAGCAATGGCTTCTATTCACAATTCCCCTCCACCCCCTTCATTTCATGGCCATGCATTTCAAACCCTCCCCAATCTGATCTACACCAATGATTTCAGGGCACTTACAAAGGCAGCTGACAGCAGATGCTCCAGTCATCAGTATTCTCACCACACTGTGCCGCTTATTGATAAAAGGTTTCAGAGTAGCAGCCATGTTAGTCTGTATCCGCAAAAAGAACAGGAGTACTTGTGGCACCTCAGAGACTAACAAATTTATCTGAGCATAAGCTTTCATGAGCTACAGCTCACTTCATCGGTTTTCATGAAGTTGATAAATTTCCACTCCATACGGCTAAATTCAGTGCCTTGCATAATGACAGGTTTCAGAGGAGCAGCTGTGTTAGTCTGTATCCGCAAAAAGAAAGGAGTACTTGTGACACCTTAGGATGAAAAACCAATGAAGTGAGTTGTAGCTCACGAAAGCTTATGCTCAAATACATTTGTTAGTCTCTAAGGTGCCACAAGTACTCCTTTTCTTTTTACTGATAAAAGGCTTCCATCCCTCGGGAGTCTCCCTTAATTCCACAACGTACTATGAACCCTCAGGCCGCAGATCAACTTTTAAAATCCCTACAATACTCTAACAGAGGTGTCGTTAACTGCAGCTGCAGCAGAGACCGTGAGCAGGGAGCTCTCCTAAGTATGATGCTGTAATGAAGTAAACCTTACCTAACCATTAAAGTGTTAAAGTTCTTCCAAGAGCATCATGTTATTCTTATCCCTCCCACTCTACTCCTCTGCTTGGACACCTAAACACCCCCTTCATTTCACTACTCACCCTTTGAGCCATTAATTGGTTTGTCAAACCATTGGTCCTTTTTGCAACTCTAAACCTAAACCTTCTTTTACATTCTACCTCCACATACTCCTCCCCCACCCTTCTTCTGCCCATCCTAGCATCTTATCTTTCCAGTTTCCCTCCTGCAACTTCATTCTACTCTCTCCTCTCCCTGGAGCTCCAAATGCGTCTCCAGTCTTATTTTACGGCCATATTATAGCTGTGAATCTCTATAGCTAACGTTGCAGGAGACTATCTATTCTTGGTCCTATTTTTGACCCTCTTTTAAATAATCTGCTTTCCTGTAACCCAGAAAAATTTTACCCATGGCTAAAGCAATGTGACACCTTTGCCAGTGGAAGTTGATGGAAAAAAATGCAAAATTGTCCAAGTAATGGATTCAATACTGCGGCTACGTTTTATAATCTTAATTTGTTTCTTTAGCATAGGTGGTAAAGGGGGCATGAGGATGACAGAGGAGAGAAACTGGTGCCAATGAAAAAACAACAGCCTTCATGAGAACGGTGCAAGACACCATGCAAACCTTTTCCACAGGATCCTGCCAAATGCAGCTTCACACTGAAACAGCAGCAGCCCTTGGTTTTCCAGGGTCTAGCTTTTTATATATGTGCCAGCAGCACCACATTCCCAATCCTATCTTTGGGTTGTGATGACACAAAGGCATCCTCCAGTGATGGCATTTATCTTCCTTTAAAAAAAAAAAAAAAAACAGCATTCTGGGGCCTAAACAGGGTGGTGATCCCTTTTTGCTTTAAAAGGTGAAACAAAAACAGGATCAAATACAAAGACAAGCATCAATAAGCAGCAGCAGCTATGCTACAGAGATCAGTCCTCGATTCTGCTCTCAAGTAGGGAGTAAAGATTTGCCCCACCGAAATAAGCCTGGCTGAGTATAGGAAACAGAGCATGCAAGATTAAATTAAGGCTCCTTGGTTACTGTATTGCTTCGTTTCCTAGCTTCTCTTCCCCCGAGACCTTTTTTGTCTTACGGTTCACACAAACACAGCATTCCTTTGCTTCCATGAACATCTTGACTGCAAAGAAGGGAGTCATGCAAGTACATAGCACTGAAGCATTTCCTGTTGGCAGCTCCCATATATGGAAAAAACACTGGGGCACAAGAGAAAGCTTCCTCAAATGCTGGCAGCACAAGCCCTGTGACAAAGCATTCTCTCTCTTTTCCCAACCTCTTTCTTCAGCTCCGTACCTCCAACAGACTCATCCCCCTCCTTCCCTCACACAAAGAGCATAAGAGTTCAGCCATACTGGGTCAGACCAATCGTCCATCTAGCTCAGTATCCTATCTCCCGACAGTGCCAGAAGCTTCAGAAGGAGCAAACCAGAACAAGGCAATTTAATCAAATGATCCATCCCGTCATCCAGTCCCAGCTTCTGGAAATCAGAGGCTTAGGAACACCAATGGCTATTAGCCAAGATGGTGAAGGACCTGTCCTCCAAGAACTGATCTAATTCTTTTTAGAACCCATTTATAGTTTTGGCCTTCACAACATCCCCAGCATCAAGTTTCACAGACTGACTGCGTTGTGTGAAGAAATACTTCCTTATGTTTGTTTTAAACCTGTCTATTAACACTTCCTTATTCTCTTTCTCCACACCACCCATAATTTTATAGACCTCTATCACATCCCTCCTTAGTGGTCTCTTTTCCAAGCTGACTAGTACCAATCTTTTTAATCTCTCCTCATACGGAAGGTGTTCCATACCTCTAATCATTTTTGTTGCCCTTCTCTGTACTTTTTCCAAGTCTAATATATCTTTGAGATAGGGTGACAAGAAAGGTTTCAGAGTAACAGCCGTGTTAATCTGTATTCGCAAAAAGAAAAGGAGTACTTGTGGCACCTTAGAGACTAACCAATTCGAGCATAAATTGGTTAGTCTCTATGCTCAAATAAATTGGTTAGTCTCTAAGGTGCCACAAGAACTCCTTTTCTTTTTGGTGACCAGAAATGCAGTCTTCAAGGTGTGGGCGTACTATATAATGACATTCTGACATTTTTTCATCTTATTATCTATCCCTCCCCTAAAGGTTCCTAACTTTCTAACAGTACCTAACTGTTCCAACAAATGGAGACTGCACAGCCCATGAATTCTCTTTCTGCTTAGATACAACAGATTTCAGTGTGATCCAAGGAGTGTACCCTACAGTTACTCTATCCAGTGCTCTAACATGCTGCTGTACCTACAGGTGTAACTCACTCCCCTTTCCAAAGCTTCCATAGCATTCCTTTCAGTGCTTGAAGTTGCAATTCATTCATTCTCCAGATACAACTCAGCTCCCTGTGCAACCAGAGGCTCAGTTGCCTAAGGAAAAGAAGTCTGAAAGCTCTCCCAGGTTTTTCTTGGTTTTTTTGCTTTTTTTGAGAGAGACTGATACTTATGGTAAAGATACTTGAACCTTGATTACACTACAGCCTTTAGCATTAGGTTTCAATTTTCCTAGTGCAGACGCAAGCGAAGTCTTGATCTGGTGACCCAAGTGTTTCTCCCCAGCTGAGACAGCCACACTGTAGAGTTGGGGATCACTAGCAGTGCTGCTAGTGCTTAACCCACCCTCAGAGAGCTTAAAGAGATCAGGGGAAGGAGGGGGACTGGGGAAGAGGAAGAATCGGTCAGGTAATTGGGAAGAAAGAGGCCAACATTTTTCTTTTGGGGGGGGGGGGGGGGGAATCTATCCTACTTGAAACATAGGAACGTAGGATGTAAGACTGGAAAGAATCTCCTGGGTCATGGAGTCCAGTCCCCTGCTGTTGCAAGCAGGCTTATCATAAACCCAGCGCTTCAGCTGCCAGAAGAGGCAATTCAGGCATCAAAAAGGGAGAGAAGTGACAGGGGAGTGACCAAATTACATGTAAAAAGTTGTCCAAGTTGGATTACCCTGTTTCGAGTTTCAATGGCAGGATATGGTCCCACAAGTTCCAGAAACAAACCCAAACTTGAGAATGTTTTCAAACTGCAGTGCTCAATAACTAAGAGTCTGGGCCAAGTGCCAGGATTACTCTGCATATTCTTCTTGTCAACTGTTTGAAATGGGCCATCCTGATTATCACTACAAAAGTTTTTTTTCTCTTGCTGATAATAGGCCACCTTAATCGATTAGTCTCTTTAGAGTTGGTATGGCAACCCCCATTTTTTCACGTTCTGTGTATCTATATCTTCATACTGTATTTTCCACTGCATGCATCTGATGAAGCGGGCTTTAGTCCACAAAAGCTTATGCTCAAAATAAACGTGTTAGTCTAAGGTGCCACAACTACTCCTCGTTCTTTCTGCATAAAAAGTTTACAAGGGAGATGAGTGTCTTCAACCTAGTCTGCAGAGAACATCAAGGAAAAAGCAATTCTGATTTGCCATCTTCTCACAAGAAAACCAGGAGAAAAAAAAAAATGGACATGGAAGCCTTCATGCCTCCCTCTAGAGTACCAGTTTCTCGATTTCATGAGCCCTAACAGGCTGGCTCCATTGGTCCTGATCTCATTAGCTCAGTGATAGTGTAGAGAGGCAGGATCCTCAGCCAGTACAGGTATTGCCAGCAGTTACAGCTGAGCCAATTACTCTGGGGGCAAGAATTTAAATATCTTATTAAGTCAAACTTAAGAATTTGAGGAGCCCATTCTATGTTCCCCTCCTTCCCACTCCTTCTCCCTGAACATCATGGCAGGATGGGCAATAAGACCATCTTTTTGGACCCTACATACAAAGAATCAGGAGAAATTTCAGGCAGAGTGGCTCAGGTTTTAATGAGAGTTTGGTGGGGAAAGCGATTATGTCAAAAATCTGTCTTCCAATAGAGACCAGGCCATGTGCTCAATTATTTATCTACTTACCATAATAACAAACCTTCTGTAATTTGCATGAGGGAAAGGTTCAACCAGAAAGACCAGTTCTGATCCCCAGTAAAGAAAAGCAACAACCCACAGTTAATCTACATAACCTGGCACCTCTGGCAATTTGCCCTTCTTGCTTAGATTAAAGGAAATAAAGGGTTTTTGCCTCAATTTGTCCTTACCACTCACATACCCCCATCTTCTGTGCAGCCTCAGAGCATTGTTTTCCCTTCTTCTGCCAAAAGCAGCTGCATACAGACAGTCCTTAAAGATCAGCTACAAATCAGTGAAGCCTTCATTGTGAAGGTCACCCCCTCACACCCTGGAGAGGACTGGTTCACAACACAAGACATATGGTCACTAATGTTCCAAAATTAAAAATTGTAAATACAGATTAAACTATTAGGAACAGGCCAATAGTTGCCATATAGTAAAAGCCAAAGCCTCAAGAGACCAGAAAAGGAAGACTCCAACTGAGAAGACAGTGGCAGGTTCCTCAGGAGTGAGTCAGAATTGGACACTTAGTTCTAAAGGTTAATTTATAGTTACCGTTTCTTATCTATTTTCTTATTATCCTTCAGTTCTTTTTACTAATCTAAATTAGGTTTCCTAATTGGCATAGTCTTGCCACAGATTGTGTATACACAGTTCCAAGTTTCCCAACTTTCCTGTTGAAGGGTTTTGGGGGAGACACACACACACACACCCACACACCCCACTTATAACATACTCCTGGGAAGTACAGACGGTCAGTCTCAGAGACCTCATCATTTGCCTCCTCTTCCCTGAACAGGCGAAGGGAGGAGCAAGTGACAACCTTGTTTACTGATGTTCAGGAAGGAATTCAGGCGGCTGCCAGTTCAATTTCAGGAGTGCCTCACCAGAGGCCTGTTGCAGCAGCCTGAGATGCTGGGTACAAAAAAAGAATAGAGTAAAAAAAGGATCATGCCACCCTACAGACCACTAATTTCTGTGTGTTCGGATACACTATTTATATACTCACAAGTTAACATTTTGTGCTATTACAGCACTTTTCATCTGAAGAGCTTAAAGTGCTTCACAAACAAAGAGGTAGGAGCCTTGGCACTTAGGCACCTATTTAAGCCACTCCCCATTTCTCATTAGAATGGGGCAAGAATTACAAATCAGCTCACATACAAAGGATCGCTATCATGGTTTTATTAAGTCTTCCAATTTGAATTTTCAAAACCCAGCAAATTGTGTGGCTGGTTCAGTTTAACAGAATTCTACTAAAATCGAAGTCTTGCTTGATTCATCACTAAAAGTATGTTTGAGTGGTCTAGTTCTGGTTCCATATGGACCAGTTTCCACATAAACCAAGCCACTATAAACACTGCATTGTTACCATCATGCGTGCGTGACCAATGGCTCCATTGTTATACACTCTAATCCTCTGCATTGTACTTCCAATTTGTGTGTTCTTCATGAGACACCCCATCGACCACCCACCCTCCTCCCTTCCTCTGCTTCTTTTCCCATTGCCAATTTTCCTTCTCTTTCCAAGGTGCTATATCCCCTCTCTGGATTTTAGATGACTACAAAATCAGCCCAATCACTTGTCTGTCTAGCCAGTGCTATCACAACCACTAAATAATTCACCCACAACTACATGAACGTCATGTTTTAATCTAGCATAATTCTAGAGGCAAAAGCAATCCTCAGATTGCTATTCCTCTGGAATGTATATAAAGCAAACAGAATCCCTCAGTGCCTTGGAGTGTTCTCACAAGACAGAGCAGGAATAGTGAGCTAGCTGTTCCATGGGATGCAAACATCACTCAGCACTATCCAAGAGCCTCTGCATGGAGCAACCTTAGCACTGAATAGGCCTTAGCACAGCAAACATCACATTTGTCATGTTTGCATCAGAAGCAACATACAGGAATGGGATCTTCTCAGTTCCTAGGTGTTTGAGCCTGAATATACAATTGTAAGTGGTGACCTTAAAAACAAGTAGCTTGTTGTACAGTGCATATTTCACTAGTGACTAGTCAATGACACACACACAGTATCTTGGCCACAGTACAGATGCATCCTACAAGGAAATGGAATCAGGTAGGACAGGAATTCAACTGCAACATTTCTGGCCCCTATTTTCAGAATGTTCTTTCTGTCTCCAACCTCCACCATCTTCTCTCATTGAGACTTTGAGAGCTTGCTAGTATGAGCACAGATACAAAAAAAGCAGAAAAGAGAAGAGACTTTCCCTATTATAAACCCAAAGAGTATCCTTAGGAGTCCACTCTTCTTCCCTCAAAGCCAAAGACATGGAGCTGTGAAGTACGATAGATATTTCTGAATATCCCCCTCTTCTGATTGATTGAGCATGGCTTCCAATCTATCAGCACCAAGTTGTACTGTTTTACGTGTTAAGGGTATTGCTGGAGTTGAATTTCACTTGACTGAAAGCCCTGAAAGTTCAAAGCTGCTTTCCCCAAACACTGCAACATCCTCAGTCACTAAGCAACTTATCACCTTCACCTTGAAGCACATCAAGGATATTAAGAAAGATTGCTTGAGACAATACTGAGGATTTTTCTCAAAATCCATATATGAATAATATCCATTTAACACACAAAGAAGAGACCAGACACCAGCTGACTGGAAATGGGTCTGTCCTCTGCATCTACCCACACGGCAAGGAAAATGTTTGTCTAGATAGGAATATCTAACCTACAGGCTGCTGAAATAATTTAGGTTACAGCTTATACAAAGCAAATCTCTACATTATTATACACATTACACAGTCCTATATACATTTGTTACATTTAACACTGCACTAGCCACAGCCTTTACCTTCAATCTCTCTGACCAGAAAGAAGCCCATTGTTTTTACATTTCTAACAAGACAACCAAGGCAATTCTTGTACCGTTTGTGGCAGCTGCGACCCATGTGGCTATAGCTCTGCATTCAAGACAGTCTTAACACAGGAGTCTTTACGAAGCAAGAGCTTATACCATGACACACACCCATGTTCCTCCAGAGCATTTATGTGAACTAAGTGGAGTTTGAAAGAGGAGCAGGGGGAGGAAGAGATGATTTTCCAACTGATTTGCCTGTATTCATGGTTTATACCTCTGGATCTCAGCTCCTTGGCAGACTCACTCACTAGCGTGACTCAGCTGACAAGCTGCTGCAAGTGCACTCCCTTGGTTATGTGCCACATTGCCTTCTCCTCCTAGCAACTATCTTTTAAATCGGACACCAAGATCTCAACCAAGAACTACTGCAACAAAGCATCTGAACTTGGAAACACTCACTTCCCAAAACACGAGATTCTTTTCCTCCCATAGGAAATACAAACCTATCTTGATAAAAAACACTCTTCTCCTGGGTTGTTTTCTCACCATTTCATACCTGGTCAAAAATGAATCCATCTGGGACAGAAGATAATTGTTGTAGACTAATCCAGAGTACTGGGTGGAAGAAGGGAAACAATTCAGAACAACTCTAGGCTTTTCTGGCATGGTAGTTGAATGCTCTCTAGTGCTGTTGTGTGTAACACACAACTAGATATCTCTAAAAAATAACACTGTAAAAACTTAACAGTGTCATGGTTGACTTTTCCCTTTCAGCAGCCCTGTACAGCAGTGGTCATTTGCATACAGATTACAGTCTCAATTACAGATGTTTCAATATGCAATTGGAGTTTCAGGGATGGTGGAGCTTCAGTCCCAGATCACAGAGTACTTGACAGGCTGGTGGCTACAGAGTCTATGCTGGGTTATTATTGGGGGTAGAGGGGCTGGAAAGAGATGGATTATGATTTTAAAAGGTCTTTTCCATCTACAACTACAGATTTTAAAGTAGATAGTGGTCACCCATTCCTGTCTGTCTCTCGATCCCAGCAGCTCCCTCCCCACCAGAAAAGGCCAGATGCGCCAACAAGAGGGGCTCCTCATTTGTCAGTAGCTCCCAACATCAATAGGCTTTTCTAGCCAAATCCACCTCCAGAAGCAATTGGGCATCCCTTATAATTGGCATTTCTAGTATCTAGAAGAATCTCATTGTGCTAGGCCAGGGGTGGCCAACCTGTGGCTCCGGAGCCAAACGCAGCTCTTCAGAAGTTAATATGCGGCTCCTTGTATAGCAGGGGAGGCAAACTTTTTGACCTGAGCGTCACATCAAGGTTCCGAAACTGTATGGTGGGCTGGTGTAGTGTATTAAATTGCTCCCTGTAGGAATGTGCTACTTACAGTGTACTACTTACAGCTGCCAGTCCTGGTGCTCTGAGCAGCATGGTAAGGGGGCAGGGCCAGGTT
Source organism: Eretmochelys imbricata (assembly GCF_965152235.1). Taxonomy (NCBI): domain Eukaryota; kingdom Metazoa; phylum Chordata; order Testudines; family Cheloniidae; genus Eretmochelys; species Eretmochelys imbricata. Next base: position 65,208,452 of record NC_135577.1, on the reverse strand, counting down.
GTTTGGGGAAGCACAGCCTTCCTACACAGTTGTACGGTATTAAATCGCTCCCCATAGCCATGGGCTACTTATGGTGTACTACTTACAGCGGCCAGTGCTGGCGCTCAGTAAGTAGCACATTCCTACGGGGAGCAATTTAATACACTACACCGAGCAGTGGCTCTCGCAGCCGAGCTGCCCGGCAGGAGCTTGCAGCCCCACCGCCCAGAGCACTGGCAGCATGGGAGCTGAGGCTGCGGGGGAGGGAGGACAGTAGGGGAGGGGCCGGGGACTAGCCTCCCGGGCAGGGAGTTCAAGGATTGGGTAGGACGGTCCCGCAGGCCGGATGTTGCCCACAGGCCATAGTTTGCCCACCTCTGTTGTATAGGCACCAACTCCGGGGCTGGAGCTACAGGTGCCAACTTTCCAATGTGCAGAGGGTGCTCACGGCTCAACCCCTGTCCCCACTCCACCCCTTCCCACCCCCTCTCCCAAGCCTGCCATGCCCTTGCCCCTCCCCCTTCCCCCAAGGCTCCTGCATGCCACAAAACAGCTGATTGGGAGATGCAGGGAGGGAGGGGGAGGCACTGATCAATGGGGCTCCTGGTGGGCCGGAGGCGCTGGGAGCCCCCCGGGGGGCGGGGGGGGGAGGAATTTGAGCTGTAGCTCAAGAAAGCTTATGCTCAAATAAATTTGTTGGTCTCTAGGGTGCCACAAGTCCTCCTTTTCCTTTTTGCAGATACAGACTAACACGGCTGCTACTCTGAAACCTGAGATATTACTGTGGCTCTTTGGCAATGTACATTGGTAAATTCTGGCTCCTTCTCAGGCTGGCCACCCCTGTGCTAGGCACTGTACAGATAACTACTGCTAGGCTCTGTAAAGACAGAGGAAGTGACAGTCCCTGCCCCAGAATTGAGCTTCCAACCTTCACATTTTGCGGATTTTAAACTTTTATTTGCAATGCTTATATCATCCTGTCTCCAGTTACTGAACTCAAGACCTCATTCACCCTCTTTGTTCCCTTCTTCCCTTCCTTCTCTATTCCTTTTGACTTTCAACCCCTCCTTGTGCCGACCTCTACTCCATAATGTCCTTCCCCCAAACCTAGAGAGAAACTGAATATTCGCTCTTTTTAAAAGCCACGAACCACTAACAAGACTAGCACCAGCCACTACCTACACTACTTTGCTTGTATGCTGCATCCCTCTCCCACATCTCATCCCAGGTTTTTAGTCTTTAAAACTGTAACCTTTTCAGTGCAGCGGTGTACGGCTTCTAGTATATATTGGGTGCTACTAGACTATAAATTATAATTAGGCTTAACACTTATTTGGAATTTATACTTCATTTCCAGCAGGAAGCCACTGCCATACATAGCAGCAATTATTAGAAGTCAACACATTTTCTTTTTTGTAGTAAGTCTTATTTAACATCGCTGTGCAGGAACAAGAACACCCTCCTCTCCCCCATTCCCAATATTTCTCATTCTAGTGGTCACCACTGCAGATGTTCACTGTGGCGCATATCAAAAAGCATCTCAAGAAGGCTAGTAATACAGAGAGGTTATTAGCTTTCAACATGCACTATGTAAATATAAATATATAAATATAAATATGTGTGTAAGTAAATGCAATACAATGCTAATTCATCAGTGAGCCCTGGTGCATGTATATATGTGTATACACACACACACACACACACACACACACACTAATATACATATAAAGTGTGTGTGTCTTATTTGTGCATTTCCTATACAAATTCTACCCTCAAGGGTTGGAAGCGATGTATTGTTTGGCACTTTCTCCATCAGCCAGTTTTGTCCACATTTGCACCTCTCACCACACACTTCTGTCAGAAGAGCATCAAGAACAAGAGACAAGAAGAGAGATGAGATGAATGGGGGAGAAGCTGGAAAGTGGCTAACAGCAGGTCAAGTGACATGTCAGAAGTTACCAAATAAGAGACCAAAATGAAATCAATTGATCCCAAACTGCAGTCTGCAGAGCATTGGCTGGTCATTTGGTGCTGGCTCTCTACTTTGTTTCCAGATTTTAAAATCACATTTGCAGCACTAAAAATACATTAAGGCCCTTCCCAGTAGTATTTTTCCATGTAAGCTGTAGCTGCCACACAGATGTTATATGATCATCTAGGATAGCGAAAAAAGCACAATCACAAACAGAAGGGGAACAGAGCCTATAAGATCTCTGTATATGAAGAAGTGGTCTCTTGTATTTTGCCTAACACTATGTAGGTGAAAATTTGCTACTTGTGTATTTTAAAATGCATCTACCTTGCACACACAGTAAGTAGGTGCTGTAAAAGGTTTTACTTACCTGAGGCCAGTCCCTCCAAGATGAAAGTACTGAAGATAACTAACGGAAGAAATAATCCATGACCAGTCAAGGCAAGTGGTGATGCTGTGTTGCTCTTTGGTGCTACCATTCCATGGCACATCTTAAAAGAGTTCTGGTCGTCTAGGAGTGATCCAATCTACAACACAAGAACAGAAGAAAAATGCAAGTGAAGAAGACAGATCTCTATACTATTAGAGGGGAAGTGAATAAAAGAGAAATAAATAAGCAAAAGTTGCTGCTTGTTTTAATGTTTAGGAATTCCACCATGTGAATTCATCTGCATTTTAGTGGGGGGGGGGGGTGGAGATCGCAGAAAGATTTCCATGTGAAGTGTCAAAAGGCTAGAGTATCTAAGCCAGAGCTTTTTTTGGCTGTAATCCACTCATATTTTACATAAAGGCAACAAAAACAGCGCTTACATTTTCTCTTTCCTTTAAGGCACCCAGACTGACTGCAGCATCTGGAGATGTTAAAGCAGATTTCAGGTAAACCAGTTTTGCTAGACAGTCGCTGATTTTAAGAATGTCTCAAGGAAACAGCAGTCTGACTACTAGACAGCTGGGATAAATCAAATGCTTCCTTAGCTACTTGGAGAGGCACAACAGCACACTTGCATGCACACACTTAAAGACTACCTAAGGAGGAATGTCAAATAGACACTGAGGTCAAAACATCACACCTGTGGATTACAGAGTGCAGCCAATTAAATTCAAGGATGTGATATCATCATACCTGTGAATTCAGCCAACAGTTTGTCACCTTTTTCCACACTCAGAACATAAACCAGATTAACAAGAACTGCCCTGATGACAAAAATCAGTAGAGAACCAAAGAAGCACAAGTCAAAGCCCCATTTATGTGACGGGAAAGGCTGTATAGGCGTGACTCCAGAGATCCAAGGTTTACTACAGTTTATGTAAATTTAGAGTTAATACACCACTCAGGTTGCATCTGTAAAAAATCCCCTTAAGGGAAGTCAGAATTAAAATCCCAGTTACCCTTTAAACTAAATATATATTTAGCTTACATTTTTTGCCAGGTAGCTAATGCTATAGTCAAGGTTATACGGACACTCACTATAGCCCCTCTATTCTTCCATATACTTAAGACTTTCAGAGAGAGATTCTCTTTTGGGGATAAGATCTTCCCATGCCTGGTCCCAACTAAGGAATTTTAAATTTGGGGGGAGGGGGGAAAACACACACACAAAAAACCCAAACAAACAAAAAAGCCCTCTTCTGCTATGATTTTTCAGTTCAGTGGATGTTCTCATTGTAGGAGGTTTTTTTGCTTATGCAAAACAGCTCAGCTTCAGAATTTGGATTTTTCAGGTTGATTAGTCTTCATTTAAGGAAAAATCCTTTTTCTGTTTTGAGGTTGAGGAAAGAAGGAAGAAAATAAAAGTATAAGATTTTTAAAACTTGCTATTATGCATATGTGGTAATAAATCTGGCTGTCTCTAAGATCTAGGATACTAAGTTAGTAACACAGCAAATAAACACAGCCAGAAACTGAAGTTTGTTTTATCCTGTCTTCAGTTTTTTATTCTGCCACAGAGAAAATACTAAAGTAGTTGTTAAACGAAGGGAAATGATAAACTTGGGGATCACTTGAGAAAACTGGAGGAACATTAGTTGAGCTTTCTGTCAGATAGTTCAAGCATGGGCTTAAAACAGCATTTAAACCACCACATTAACAAGACGCTTGGAGCATCTCTGGAGGGCAGGCTGCTAGTGAGAGAATATTTGTCTGTGCCATAAGAACCATGAGAATAAACCTGTGGGGGTGTAACCACCATGTCACACTTGCAGTATAAGAATGGGTTTATGACGCTTTGTTCACTCAACTCATTCTTTCCACAGTGCGAAAAAGGATTAAGAAGATAGTTGCTGCCAGTTACTGGTAAATTTTTTTTTATGTGAAGATTAGACCACATTTAGAGTGAAAATCTTTACCGACGCAGAAAGCCAAGACACACTAAACAAAGGAACAGAAACCAGATGACAAACAAATGTGTTTGTCCCCAACACAGTCAGATCTATTGCATAGGATTTTAGAATTATATTAAAGAAGGAGGCCTAAATATATGCTACTCTCTACCATATGGCCTATAGTCAGTTTCATTCTTCCATGAGCCATTGCTCTGGGCTAAACTACAGACCCCAGCATGCAATGCTTCATCTTGAGCCAAGTATCCTTTCTGCTTACATCAAGATGAGGCACTGCAATTTTCCCCAACTCAAGAAGATTGTACTGGCATGATGAGCTACGCAAGTGTTTCCAAAATGTTAAAAAAGAAAAAAGAAAAGAAAAAAAGAAAAGAGGCAACTACCGCCTCAAGGATAGGTACCTTCCTCACAGGAAAGCACTGGAGACTGACGCAGGAGTAAGCTCCTGGATATGTGTTTGTTACTACCTATTGCTGCTCTGGTGACAGGCTGCTGCATAGCACAATGCTGCATGTCTCCTTTCTCACAGGATCAGGCACTACAGTTTCTCTTAGTCACTTTTTGATGAGACGTCTCATACGAGTGCTGAAAATTTGGGGAAGTATCTGTGTGACCCAGGGACCTCTTGGTGCCAACTGGAAGGGGGCACAGTCATGCAAAAGGGTTACTGGGATCTCCTGGATCTGATATCTATATACTAGTTCACCAAAGGGCAGCATGTAAGGTCTCTGCTGAAAGCCTGTGTCACAGCGATCATAACCATTGTGAAATGTATGCACGCACACACGCACTGAAAATATGTTCTTAAGACCTGTGAATTGGGGCTGGTCTCCAAAAGATGATAAATGAATTGCTTTTAGGAAGGAAATGCTTATCTGTCTGGCTATATGCAAATTGAGTATTGTGTGCTTCACAATGGCTGCATATTTACAAACGGAGCAAAATGCTAATCAAAAGATTGCAAAAGCTACAGAGAAGATTTTCCACATGAAAAAACAAGCAGCAGGGGGTGTGCTGTTTTGGAATAAAGACAATGGACTGTTGGAACTGTAACTAGAGGCAGACAAACACCCTGCATCCTTCATCTAGGGCAGCAATTCTCAAACTGTGGGTCAGGACCCTAAAGTGGGTCACGACCTCATTTTATTGGGGTCGCCAGGGCTGGCTTAGCCTTGCTGGTGACTGGGGCCGAAGCCAGAGCCCCACTGCCCGGGACCAAAGCCTGAGGGCTTCAGCCCTGGGCAAAAGGGCTCAGGTTTCAGACCCTACCTTCCTGGGGCCGTGTAGTAATTTTTGTTTTTAGAAGGGGGTCGCGGTGCAATGAAGTCTAAGAACCCCTGATCTAGGGCAGTGGTCTCCAAAGTTTTTGGATCGTGCACCCCCACGGTGCCGCCGAAGAAAGGAGAGGGGAAGACCTGCTGCAGGCATGCAGAGCTGCCGCCAAAAGGAAAAAAAAAGGCGGAGTGCCGTCCGGCGGCGCTCCTCCTGCCATGCACTCCCTGGGGTGTGCGTACCCCACTCTGGAGACCACTGATCTAGGGGACAAGCTGCCAGCATTCTTGTCTTATGAACGGAGGGTCACAGCCAACGTCGTTGTTAAGGACTGGGAGAAAGACAGACTTTGGGTGAGCAAAACTTCATCAGACAGGAAAATGTCCTGTTAACGAAGTCTAGGTCCTAGTATGCCTGTTATGATTTTATTTTGCATGTAACTAGCTGTTTTCAAATATTTCTATTGCTATCACTTGAATCTCCATGCTTTGTTAAATAAGCTTCTTGTTTTTACTACAAACATATCTAAGTGTTGTGCAAAGTGGTGATATGAAGGGAATATGGTGATCAGGTGTGTTTCACTGGGAGCAGAGAATCTGGGAATTCTGGGAGTGTCTAGTGGAGCCAGGGCTAGACACTCTACAGATGCAGGGAAGGCTTGGGGTGTGCCTCTTGCTGCCTGCAGAAGGAGCCCGCGTAGGCCGAGAGGGGAGTACTTGTGTTGCATGTAGCTGGTGGAGTCAGGGAGCCAACCTCCAGTCCTGTAAGGTACAGACAAGGCTTCCTCACACTGAGGGCAGGTGGTAGTGAGGTGTCTCACAACTAGGGTGACGAGATGACCCGATTTTGGGGGCTTTTTCTTATATAGCCACCTATTACCCCCCCACCCCCAGTCCTGATTTTTTACACTTGCTATCTGGTCACCCTACTCAGAACCCTGGGTACTTCCAGGAAGCATCACAAGCTGGTGCTGCTCTGCTCTGATTTATGAATACTGTATGCTAATCTGGTTATTGGGATGATATTTACTGTATGAATATGTTGGTTAAATTTAATTGCAGGGTGGAGGGAGAGTTGTAAGAGAAAAAAACAAGCAGGAAGTGAAACAATGGCTCTAAATAAGCCTCACACCCTGAACACCCAGTAAACCAGGGGTCAGCAACTTATGGCACGCGTGCCAAAGACAGCCCGCTGCTGCCTGCCAGGTCCCAGCTGCCGACCCCGCTCAGCCTGCTGCTGAATCCAGACGAGGACCCCGGCAGGCAGCAGCGTGCCATTAAAAATCCTGCCCACCCCCTGGGCCAGGTGAAGAAGCTTGGTCCTGCCAGCTGCTGCTGCAGAGCAGACGAGCTCCCCCTCCCCCACCTCTTCGCCCAGCATGCTGGGTTCCTGCCCCTCCTCTCCCTCCCTGCCGCCAATCAGTTGATGGCCCTTGTGAGGGAGGGGAAGAAGCAGAGCTGCAGCAGGCTGGATGCTTTGGGGAGGAGGCGGAGAAGAGGTGGGGACAGGGCCATGGGTGGAATCAGAGCATGGCCCCACGACCCCAGCCCTCTGCCCTGACACACACCCAGCCCTCTGCCCTGACTCCTTCACCCCCCCCAGTCCCCCGAGCAGCAAACAGGAGCTCCTGCACTACCCATACATTCCCACCTGCACCCCTCGCACCAAATGGGAGCTGCCTAGGTAAGCACTCCACACCCAGCTCCCTCCCTCATTCTAGCTCCTGGCCAGACCCTACACACCAACCCCCAGCCTGCTCCTTCACCCCCAGCCCTGTGCTCAGTGCACTCGCACCCTCAGCTCAGTTGAGAGAGAGAGAGAATGGGCTAGAACCAGGGAGAAGGTAGGTACCCACTCTATGTGGGCAGGGCCAGGATCCCAGACCGGCAGCTGGGACCCTGGCTGGCAGGAGCCGGTGGACGGAACCCAGACCGGCAGTGGGCTGGCCCTGCTCAGCCCGCTGCCGGTTTGGGGTCCCAGCTGCTGGCCCCCTCAGCCCGCTGCCAGTCTGGAGTTGTGGCTGCTGGCCCCTTGCCAGCAGGGGTCCCGGCCGCAGGCCCTGCTCAGCCTACTGCTGGCGTAGGTGAACGGAACCCCAGGCTGGCAGATGGCTGAGCGGGCTGGCGATGTAAGATCAGCATTTTAATTTAATTTTAAATGAAGCTTCTTAAACATTTTGAAAACATTGTTTACTTTACATACGACAATAGTTTACTTATATAATATATAGACTTATAGAGAGACAGTCTAAAAAAACGTTAAAATGTATTACTGGCACACGAAACCTTAACTTAGACGGAATAAATGAAGACTCGGCACACCACTTCTGAAAGGTTGCCGGCCCCTGCAGTAAACATTTCAGGGTTGTTGAGCAAATGCATTATGCTAAATGCTGCTGTTGCTCACAGTTAGCTATGTCTTTAAACAAAAAACAAAAAAAACAAACAAACAAACTGTAAATCTGTAACATGTACAGCTGTGGGCTGTGCATCTTTAATAGGACCATTTAAATTTGAAATGTACACTACAGCAACTCTTTATATAGGCTTCTTAATATGCCTCTTGAAAGAGAAACAGTTACAGAAAATGAATAAAATAGGAATCGGTCTTCCACAGTTATGAAATCAACATCTACACACCCTTGCAAGTAATGTTATGCACCCAGAAGGGAAAAAAAACAAAAACAGAAACCAAACCATCTCTGCCACTTCCTGGTTATAGTTCCACACCAGCCATCATACGATCTTTTGCAGTGCATGACTGAATATGCTGGAGTCTAAAACTTCAGTTTCAAGCAGCATCCCATTGGCTTGCACTTAAATCTCACCTGCACATACATGTGCACGCTTCTAAATGAACTTAAATCAAAATGAGTCAGCTGTACCGATTGTGTAGCGGTACAGTAGCAGCAGCTACAATGAGCCAGCTCCTAGTGTAGGCACTTAATTCCACTAAAACTAGGGAGAACATATTTCCTGCTCTTAAAAATGTATTAAGCTATTTCCAGTGGCGTATACACTCCACATGTGGCAAAAGCTTTGCTGAGATAATTGCTGGTTCATTCTGGGCCTGTCTTTTCTCCTCCAAAGCTTTGGAAGCTACCAACTCTTATCCCTCACCCCCTACAGTCATCTCCCCTTACATGCTGTCCTAGCTCTATGAATCATTTGCAAGTCTCACCACTTCACAAAGGCAGTGCTCTTTGAATTACCATGTGATCACAGGTCAAGATAAAAGGACCCAAGCAGATGCAAGCAGTTCTGATGCTCTGAGGACATGAGGGAAGGAGGAGTTTGAGACTTCCTGGTTGCTTGGGCTGTCTAATAAGGATATATTCTACATCACTGTTTTTGGAACACTGGAAATAGATTGAGTATTAAACCTTAATTCCATCTTCATGTTGGTTTGGAGAAGCACTTGGTGTGTCTGGAATGCCCACTTTTCAATACCATATGTGAGACTCACATGGATAAAGCGAACAACATCCTCACGCACATCAGAATTCTCTAATTTAACCAGTTAGCCTCCTTCAAAAGGAATATTTATAACGTAAGTATATCTTGAAGGCACATAGCGGAGAGTATGTTTCTGATGTATGAATTCTGGTTGTGCACAGCAGTCATTATGAAAAAACAAACTGAAAGACCCTTCTTGCCTTATGGCCACATTGCAGGTGACACCTAGAGCAAACTGAAATGCGGTACAGAAGATTGTAACTAAATGTGGTGGTTAAAAAACACAAACCGAGCTATTTTAAAAGTAAGTGCCCAAAATAAGAATTTAAACAGCAAAACGCAAGTTACCATCTGCCTCATGAGGATGCTGAGATGACTGGGGAAAAAAAAAAATCAACTCCCATTAGGAATGTTTTGGGGAGAGGGGGAGAAAACCTGCTTCAAAGCTGCTTAAGATAATTTTACCTGTTTAATTTTTGTGGTTTATTTAATATCTTAAGCCAATTTAATTTAACTGAAAGCTTTTAAAACAATTCTATTTTTAAAAGTTCAGATAATTGAACAGTTGCTTTAAAACTGTTTAATTAAACCACAGTAAGAATTAAACCAATAGTTACCTTAAAACAGCTTTAAAATAGTCTGATTTTTCACTAGTTTGTAACAGAACATGGATTTACTCGATCCTAAACTACTTCATGAGGCATAACCTCCTACCCTACCACCAACTACAATGTTAATTCAATTCAGATGGCAGTCCCCATTCGGACACAAGCCTGGTCTATACCTAAAACTTAGGTTAACCTAGCTATGTTGCTCAGGGCTGTGAAAAGTTTCACACCCTGAGCACCACAGGTAAGTTGACCTAACTCCCAGTGTAGTCATGGCTGGGTCAAGAGAAGGATTCTTCCATTGACCTAGCGACTGCCTCTCAGAGGTGGATTACCTACATCTGTCAATTTTGGAAGCATCTACACTATGGTGCTACAGTGCACAGTGGCTGTAGACATACCCACAGCCTCCCTAATCACTGAATGGAGTTACTAAAATAGTGACAGGTATTTGTAAAACATTGCACTAGAAAGGAAAAGCTTTGTCTGGTACTACAAGCAGCTAATCTTCAAGAGTAATTTCATAGGACTTGAGTGCGAAGTTACAGCCAACAGGGTCCTGCTGTGGTCTTACAAGTATTAGTGATAAGAGGAAGTGAAAAGTTACGGGCAAACAGTATGGAGATATAGATGGTATGATTCATAAAAAGAAGCCTCTGATCACTGCATAATTACAAACAATTACAAGAACACTACACTAAGGGATTATACCCACAAATGAACAGCACCCAAACTTCTAGAGAATTAAGGTGGTTTCCTAGAATCACCTTATTTAATATAATGAGCAGCAATGTAAGCAAAAGCATGAAATCACGTGGGGGCTTGATTTAGCGATAGGAGCAGCAATATAGAATATTGTTGCAGTCCTCTCCAGTTGATTTCTTTTAAAACATGCTTTATTTTGAAGAAAATTCCCTTTAGAAACTATTGTTTCAGCATTTTTTCCCCCGCACTACACTGCATCAGAGAGGCTAGGTTTCATATTTTCAGCTTGATCAATCCAACAGAACATTTGCAGAGGGCCAAATGCACAAAATGTTCCAGAGCACTTTCCAAAAACAGTAAGACCTAAAAAACAATAATAAAAATCACAATCTAACTGAGAGGGCTTCAGGGAAGGAAAATGAAGACAAGCCAATGAGAAGAGCTAGATAACCTCTTGAAAGCCTATACAAGCATGAGAAGGTACTTACTAACAGGAAATAGATTCTGAGGCAATTTTGGATTGGCATGCTGATTTGCATACACCTACCCAGACAGCTCTTCCAGTTTATACAGCTGTGCTGATTTCAGTTTTAGGAAACAAAACTACAAGGTCTGTGTGCAATGAAGGCTGGCTTTATGAGATGAACTGTTAAATATGCTCTTCGCCACCCTTTAAACTTTGTACTTGTGTTTCAACTTACACGGCTAAAAAGCATCCACATGCTATGAATCTGGCTGGAATATCCTTTCACAGTACTGCAGCATTATAGCTAGAAGAGGATGCCCAACTGGGAAATCCTTTTGTTATCAAAGCTTCCCATACAACTAGCTTGCCATTTTACTAGTTATCAGTCATACCCAGAAGAAAGGATGACACTCCTTTATAGATACACTAAAGCTACAACTGAAAGCAACAGTTAAGTACAAAGTGAGTTTAAGGACTGCTGTTCCAATTTCCAGACAAGAAAACATCCACACCTTCACTTTTTAAAAGGGTGAGAAAATGTTTCAAAGAGTATTTAATTTAATACGAGGAGATACAGTTTTTAGGAAAGGCTCACACAGTATGTTCAAAAATCAAATATTTCAAACTCAATTAAAAAGGGAAATTGTTAGCACAGGAGTCAGTTCTTTCAAATTCCATTACCTTCAACTGTCAGAAAAAGCAATTTTCAAACATCCAGTTTTTCCACCATCTAGTTTTACTGACCAAGTTAAATGAATTGCAGAAGAGAAAAGGAGTTTCACTTTCTAGTTCTCAAACATGAGATCACGTAGCTTGGTTTAGGATTTTAACACGGAACGGAAATGTTTTAATGAAAACTTCCATTGACATTTTTTTTAAAATACAAAAACCTAAAAACACAATAGTGTTTCATGAGGGCTTGTATTTTGCAAAAAAACTACCTGGCACTGTCCTTCCTTTGCTGCTGCTGCTAGAACAGGTACATGTCTCATGACTCAATGTATTTCAGTTTATTAGCATGCACAAATCTCTATACAAGCTACATAGTGATAAAGAGTGATGATAGCAGTATCTGACATATTTGGCTTTGCTGGACATAGCCAATTTGCTGTCTTGTCAGTGTAGCACATTTAAAAGGGAAAACTGAACTTTGCATTGTCATTCAAGGCATTTGTGATTAAGACTAAAAAAACCCAGAGCCTCCCAACAGCCTTTTACCTGCAATCAATACCATTCTGCTGAACTCAGCTCAGGCAGGTGTGCCTCTGTTAGATATGCAGGGAGTAAGCTGCAGAGGTAAGTGCCTTCCACAGAGAAGCTGCAGCCACAAGGCACACAAAAATTAAGAACAGTCAGTTCAGGGGTCTCAGCAGATCTAAGCTGGTAGGATAGAAGCCATCATTTAGTCTCAGGTCAAACAAACAATCAGCTTCATTTCGATCAGGGTTGGAACTCCCTCACTTTGTCCTTCCCCATCCAACATCCAAAAAGACATGTCAGAAAGAGGAACAAGAGCATCCCGGGAGTTCAAAAGGTAAAAGCCCTTAATTAATCAATACCTTCATTTTGCATCTGAAAAGAGTTCTCTGCAGATTTATGCTCAATCTTGCCTTTCACTTGCTTAAAGAATTGTGCCATGTAGAAGTTTAAAAGGAAAATCCCTTCATAGACACTATGAAATGTAATTGTCAAGCTAGTGGGAAGAAGAGCTTCAGAATGAACACAAGACACACAAAAAAGGTACCTAAAAGAGGAAGAAAAAACCCCATGCGTGCACCACAGCTGCAGTGCAGTCCGAGTCACAGGGGAAAATTATTCCTCAACTCTTTTGAAGCCAGACAAAGATGCCCAACTGTTGTGTTTCTATGTGAACTATGTACTGCAATTTAAAAAAGACAGACCACACACTGAACAGCTAGGCAAGCATTTTAAAAGGAGCTCTGGGCATCAGAAGTGCACTGGCTGGTAATATTTGTTAATCCAGTGGTTCCTACCTGCTGTTTTGCAAACTTGTACTGGTACTTCAGGCTTTGGTGACTGGGACTGTCCCTTCCTTCCTTAATGAGGAGACCCTGTGCTGAGCCCTGTTGTGCCCCAAATCCATGGTGATTAGCACATGCACGACTGATTGAGGCTTGAGTTGCTCCCAACACAAACCTTGCAGAGAGGTGGTGGCTGTGCTTTAGAGCAGGCAGGTCACCACTGCAGGTTGGAGAAGAGATCTGAACAGGAGACCGGTAGGCCCTGGATGAACCACCACAGGTCTCAATTTGTTAAACTGGTACAGCTCCTCCAGAAAGATGAAAAAGTCAGTGATTAATCAGGGAGGACCCACTGTGAAGTAGCAAAACAATTACCTGAAATTCTGCTCTACACAGACCCGCAACGGTGGCTACCTCTATACTATGAGTTAGGAGTGTGATTCCGAGCTTTCGGAGACAAAAAAAAAATCACACTAGCTTTCATCGAACTAGCACGTTACAAATAGTACTGTAGCTGCAGCAGCATGGGCAGCACCAAGCGGTGGCACAGGATAGCTGCCCCGAGTACAAATCAATGCAAACCCTGCGGGTATGTAACTCAGACAACCAGCCCATGCTGCCGCTGCCCAGGCTATCCTGGCTACACTACTATTTTTAGCATGCAAACTCAGATAAGAGTTAGTATGAGTAGATCTACATGAGCTGGGACTCTCACCCCTACACTATAAGCTAGGTGTAGCCTAGAAGTTGGGTCAAATTCTCATTGCCCTACCTTCCAAAGAGGGGAGGAAATGGGGACTGAAAACCCAGAACAGAATGAGAGAAAACAGGCCACACCAGAGAAGAGAAGGACAATCGCTGTTTGTTCCTCTGTGCCCCACTATATTATTACATAGCGAGGATTTGAGTAGTAGAAGATCACATCAAAGGAGGACAAGTAGTAACAGCATTACAGGAAATAGCAACATTTCCAACTGCCCTCTTTCAAATGTGAATTCATCAAGTGTGTGCCGCTTATTCCTGGAGTGCGTCTCTCACCATTTGGTAGCTACAAGAGGTTACTCTGCATGCAGCCCAAGAACTCTGAAATATTCAGTCCCAGAGATCTTTCTGAAGATCAGGGAGAGACATGAGAGTTCAGAAAGCAGGGACTATTGAAGCTCCTACTTCTGTTTTGCTTTCTCACCAGACTGCTTAAGAGCACACAGCCAGGTTGACTCAATGTCCTCCACACAAATGTTACCCAAGATTAGATTTCCCTTTTAATGCAAAAATACAAAGACAATAGATATGAGAATAGCATAGGCCAAACTTCCTGAATACTGCTAAGAGCAGCTAGCTAAAAGGTGGGGCTTTCCTGTCACCACACACTAAAAAGCTGGTTCAATGGCAAGGCATGTTTTTTGGTGGAACGTGCTGCTCATGGATACAGGCCATTTAACTGTTTCAGAGCTGCCCAACATACCACACTTGGGCAAAACTCACCCTTGGTCCATCCTAATACGTCTGGTACTCCCCCCGTTTCTATAGTGCTATTTTCTATAGCAACAGAATGTGGTAGCATGCCTGTAAGTTGTAAGGTAGTGTGGTAATATGCATTTCTTCAGCAACACCAACTCTCCAATTCCTGTGAAGCTGGCTGTCAAGCATCCAGGTTACTTTCCAGGTATTACGGTACCCGAAATACTGGCAATAAAGGGAAAGTGTCCTCAATAGGTTTGTGTGCTTTCCGGGACCTGCAAAAAACCCACTGCAAACTGTATGGCACCACAATAGCTCTTATACTCAGTATTAGCAGAATGTGTGTTTGTGTCTATATTATAGATTTGTGCTGGAAATGGCCCAACTTGATGATCACTTTAGATAAATTATTACCAGCAGGACAGTGGGGTGGGAGGAGGTATTGTTTCATGATCTCTGTGTGTATATAATATCTGCTGCAGTTTCCATGGTATGCATCCGATGAAGTGAGCTGTAGCTCACGAAAGCTCATGCTCAAATAAATTGGTTAGTCTCTAAGGTGCCACAAGTACTCCTTTTATTATAGATCAAGAATCTCTTCTCCCACTCCCCCATTCACATAAGAGGAAACCAGGAAGCGGAAGAGCAAGAGAGGTGTCAGATCTATCTGGTGAAAGTTCTTAGCTCAACAGGAAGTGAGCAAAGCCTGCAATCCCTGTTAAAGAGGCAAAAAGAACTGAAGCAAGGAATTTGCACACGCCTTGCTCCCTTCTTAGGCAGGTATCCTAAAGCAGTCCCTTACCCTCTAGGGCAGGGGTGGCCAACCTGTGGCTCCGGAGCCACATGCGGCTCTTCAAAAGTTAATATGCTGCTCCGGGGCTGGATCTAAAGGCACCAACTTTCCAAAGTGCCGGTAGGGGGAGGAGGGAGAAGAGGGAGGGGTTCTCACTGCTCAACCCCTGGCTCTGCCACAGGCCCTGCTCCCACCTTCCTGCAACCTCCCCCAAGCCTGTCATGCCCTCGCTCTCTCTTCCCTCCCACCCCCCTGCCCACCACAAAACAGCTGATCAGGAGGTGCTGAGAGCAGGGTCGGGGAACTGATGGTGGGCTGCTGACGTATTACTGTGACTCTTTGGCAACGTACATTGATAAATTCTGGCTCCTTCTCAGGCTCAGGTTGGTTACCCCTGCTCTAGGGTATGTCTACACTGCAGCTGAAGCAAGCCTCCCAGCTGGGCAGACAGACTCATGCTAGTGGGGCTTGAGCTAGAGTGCTACAAAAATAGTGTGGATGCTGCAGCTCTGGTGGAGACTCGTCCTGGACACCCAAGTTCAAGTGTAGGCGATCGAGTGGCTTGGCCTTGGCTGGCTTGCCAGAGCCACAAAGTCTACACAGCTACTATTAGCTCGCTAGTTAGAGTCTGTGGACTGGGAGGCTTGCTCCCAGCTGCAAAGTAAACATGCCCTTAGAGACTAGGTTCCTTCCTCACAGTCGCAATGATTAATTGTACAAAAGCTACTGAAATTAGAGGATCACTACTTGTATGCAGCAGGCTAATTTATTTTGTTTTTAATGAGTCTTCCATTCCCATCTCTGGCTGGTAACACTGTACTCCAAGCAGCAGCATGTTTAGGAGGGACCAAGTATGGAGTTACAAATTACTATGATCACTATTGCAAGAGCGAAGTATTAAAGGCAAGCTAGAGGCGAGTTTTGTCCCACTTATGTTATACTGATGAGCTATGAATATCTGCACACCCAAGCAAGTTATACTGAAAACTATGAACCAGCATCATTTACCAATTTTTGACCAGGATAATAAGTCTAATCGCCCACTCTAGTTTCTTGTGGAACCTGTGAGTGGACTGTGGGTTTTTTGTTGGTTTTGTTTTATTTGTCATAAGGCACTGTAAGATTCACTATGACAAATAGGTTCCACCCCATATGGGAAGTTAATGTTTGATAACTCAAGTCATGTAGCATTTCAGCAATCACAAAAACCAGTTTTAAACACAGAATCCATTCTTCAAAGACACTTACCCAATTCCATTATTACTTTCTTCAATCTGTGAATTTGATATGCAACTCAGGGCTTTATTTTTAAAGACAAAAATCCTCCTTTCTCACCAAAACCGCTAAACTATTGCAGCTTTAGACTAGGTGATTTACTGGAAGGCAACAGATTTCATTTGCTAAAATCTCCTCAATCCTCCAACATTCCCAATAGGCATTTCTTCTAAGTTCGGGCAATTAAAAGTGAATCATAATGGACACGCAGCTTTCTAGTTCATAGAATCGTAGACTATCAGGGTTGGAAGGGACCGCAGGAGGTCATCTAGTCCAACCCCCTGCTCAAAGCAGGACCAATCCCCAATTAAATCATCCCAGCCAGGGCTTTGTCAAGCCTGACCTTAAAAACTTCTAAGGAAGGAGATTCTACCACCTCCCTAGGTAACGCATTCCAGTGTTTCACCATCCTCCTAGTGAACAAGTTTTTCCTAATATTCAACCTAAACCTCCCCACTGCAACTTGAGGCCATTACTCCTTGTCCTGTCCTCTTCTACCACTGAGAATAGTCTAGAACCATCCTCTCGGGAACCACCTCTCAGGTAGTTGAAAGCAGCTATCAAATCCCCCTCATTCTTCTCTTCTGCAGATTAAACAATCCCAGTTCCCTCAGCCTCTCCTCATAAGTCACGTGTTCCAGACCCCTAATCATTTTTGTTGCCCTTCGCTGGACTCTCTCCAATTTATCCACATCCTTCTTGTAGCGTGGGGCCCAAAACTGGACACAGTACACCAGATGAGGCCTCACCAATGTCGAATAGAGGGGGATGATCACGTCCCTCGATCTGCTCGCTATGCCCCTACTTATACATCCCAAAATGCCATTGGCCTTCTTGGCAACAAGGGCACACTGCTGACTCATATCCAGCTTCTCGTCCACTGTCACCCCTAGGTCCTTTTCCGCAGAACTGCTGCCTAGCCATTCGGTCCCTAGTCTGTAGCTGTGCATTGGGTTCTTCCGTCCTAAGTGCAGGACCCTGCACTTATCCTTATTGAACCTCAGATTTCTTTTGGCCCAATCCTCCAATTTGTCTAGGTCCCTCTGTATCCTATCCCTGCCCTCCAGCGTATCTACCACTCCTCCCAGTTTAGTATCATCCACAAATTTGCTGAGAGTGCAAACCACACCATCCTCCAGATCATTTATGAAGATATTGAACAAAACCGGCCCCAGGACCGACCCCTAGGGCACTCCACTTGACACCGTTCATTTGTGTACTGAAATGACTGATTAATTCCAGGCCAGTGGAATTAATCAAACACATTTGCAAGGCTAGCCCCTCAGTCTCAAGTCCTAAAATACACCCAGCATGATGGATATTTGGTGTGGGAAGGAAGAGAAAGCAGCAGCAGACTGACATTAATTGCAGAGCGGTGACACTAAAGTAATATTTGGTCACGTGCTCAAGAGAAATGGAACAATTGAAAAGCAAAAACTGTCTTTTGTTGGAGAGAGGAACGGCTGCACATAGGCTTCTTTCACACAAAATCTAGTTCGGCCTCTTATCCCTACCATTTGAAGGCAACCTTACGCAAAGCCTCCAGAAAGCCACACCACAGGAGTCTTTATTCAAAGTACTACTGGCTTAAGTTACCCTCATCCTCTTAAGAGTCAACTAAAAAACACACATACACACAAAAATATGGAAGAACCACTACCATCTGTAGCTCTAAATCAGTTTAGGCAGCAATTGGAAAGATCCTACTTAAAACACCCCACAAACAGTAAAGGCAAAAAAATTTTAACAAGGGCAAAGGGCTTAACATTTGTTATCACCTAGTCTTCAAATGACAGTTCCTTTCAAGCTGGACAGGATTTTGGAAAGTTTTGTTTACCATACACCCAAGCCACCTTGATACATACTCA
This sequence comes from Eretmochelys imbricata, assembly GCF_965152235.1. Taxonomy (NCBI): domain Eukaryota; kingdom Metazoa; phylum Chordata; order Testudines; family Cheloniidae; genus Eretmochelys; species Eretmochelys imbricata. The sequence goes on along the minus strand of NC_135577.1, from coordinate 65,190,276 downwards.
CTGCCCCCGCCTACCTGATAAGAGTGCTTCTTCTTGGCAGACAGATGTTACTGTTTAACTTTCATACTTGAGCCTAAGTGGCCTCCAGATAGCAACATATCTTCCTTGTGTTCCTCCCACTTTAAGGCCCATTGTTCAAGAGAAAAAAAAAAAGTCATTTATTCTGTATTTTACTTTCAGCAATTCAGGAGATTTGGGTTTTTTTCCCCTTAGCTAGGGCAGTATTGCACAACAAACAGCCCAACTAGGTAAACTAAAGGGGATGAAGAAAAGCATATTTAGCTGTGCTAGGGATAGTTCTCTCACACACACACACTTAACAGGATCTCCACCTCTGATTAACAACCATTTCTTTCACAGCAATATAATGGCCTTTGCTAATACACTTCTGCAGCCTTTGCCCTGATAGCTCCCCCAATCACTTACCTCTCCATTGAGACAAATTCAAGAGAAATGGCATTGAAGGAGAGTCGGTATTTTCTATTGCTTTTGAATCATACACCTAATTCTGAAGGGCAAGCTGGAAGTATGAAGGGTATTTAAAAAACCTAATACATTCTATTCAAAATTCTCTACATGCCAGTCAGTTAACATGCTAGCTCTGCATATTTGCAAACTACAGTGCATATACTTGGATATGAAATTAAAACTAGTTTGGTGGCATCCACCTACTCTGTAGGTCATAGCTGCTCACTTCATAAAACCACCACTTGGCTACCTCACAAGCAACTATGTCAAGGAAGCCCGTTAGAATATGGTTATCACTTGACTCAATAAAAGCCTGGTTCCATCTTGCCACGCAGCATAATTAGGGCCGTCCAAAGATTTAGTCTAGTCCCGGTCCTGTCTACACTACAAAACAAAGACAATGCTTAACCTTGTCAAGGGACAACAGTGTTCTTACTGGGACTCTTGCAATTGTGTTTCAGTGTAGACAGGCTCCAAGAAATTGATGTTTAAACAGTGATGAGAACCAGCTAACCTTGTTATACCAGGGTCTTGTCATGCCTGTGTTGATGAGAACAATTAGACATGCTGTAGCCATGGTCTTTTTAACATATTCAGTAAAGAACCGTTTAAACACTGTCAATATTATAGCTGCAGATGGCCTAACAGTTTAGCAGCAACTCAACAAAGAGCACTCCCACACACCCTGCTGCAGTGAAACAGGGCATTATTGGTCAGAAGAAAACATACACTAGCAGAGCTGGAAGAAGCTTGGTTACTGTTGCTTAATGAATAGCAAAATTCAGTCAATCTCAAAAATAAATTAATAATGCAATATGTATTATTCCAAAGGGATCCTATTTCTGGTTTAAAAGGTCTTTGGGATGCAGGCCCTTTAAAATTAAAGGTACCTTTTTAATTTCAGCAACAAGAGCGTGCTTAGCTGTACCTCTTTGCTGAAGTGCAGACATTCCAACCTGCAATGAGGAACGAAAAGGCTGGAGGTCCCCAAAGCCGGCACAATCAGCTGCAAGCTGCACAAATTCCCCAAATCTGGAAGCTTTCTATGCACTTTACCACTCATGTAATGAACTTGCCAGATGCATGGAGCTCTATCACAAAAAACCCAAACGTGGGAATACTGCAATAAAAACCCAAGTTTGGGGGAGGGGGAAAAAGTGAGGGGGGGGAAGAAGAGAGAATCAGTGACTTCTCATCTTTGTGGGACCAGTCAGACACTCTGGAACACAATAAATACAGTAAACAAATCCCCAACACATCACTCCTAACCATAGCAGTCAACTTACATGGGAGCGCAAACGGCCCAAATACTACAGCTGACAAAATGCAGGGTAGTCTCAGCTCAGAAAACATTAATTCAGGATACCACCTAAAATGAACAGATTGGATTAAAGAATGAATGGAGTTGAACAAACAGTTTGAGGCTACCAAAACAAGAGATATTCTCTGAGGGGAAAGAGAATATATCTAGAGAATATGCAACAAACACAGCAAAGGACTAAGATGGCTAAGAATCAGGACATGCTAACAGGTTTCAGAGTAGCAGCCGTGTTAGTCTGTATTCGCAAAAAGAAAAGGAGTACTTGTGGCACCTTAGAGACTAACCAATTTGAGCATAAGCTTTCGTGAACTACAGCTCACTTCATCGGATGCATGCTAACAATGTTCCACTGCTGGAGTCTGCAGCTGGAATGGAGGGTGGAATCTAGGGCATCATCATAACATGATTAGGGTTTTTTTTCTTTTTGGGAGTATGGGGATAGGGGGAGAGTCTAACCTACAAAGAGAATTATCAGAATGGGTTAAAGAAAGACCCACAGCACCTTCATAATGACAGTGACAAGATTACTGCCCTAGTGAGTAGGGGGAAGCTGAAGATGTGATAGAACAACTTATTGTTCATAAGGCTTTTGACAGTCCCATATGACAGTCTTATAAGAAAACTAGGGAAATGTGGTCTAGATGAAATTACTGTAAGGTGGGTGCACAACTAGTTGAAAGACCATACTTAAAGAACAGTTATCAACTGTTCATTGTCAAACTGGGCAAGTGTATCTGGTAGGATCCTGGAGGGGTCAGTCATGGGTCTGGTACTATTCAATATTTTCATTAATGAATTGGATAATGGAGCAGAGAGTATGCTTATAAAATGTACAGATGACACCAAGCCAGGAGGAGTTGCAAGCACTTCGGAAGACAGGATTATACTTCAAAATGACTGACAAATTGGAGAACTGGCCTGAATTCAACAAGATGAAATTCAATTCAGACAAGTGTAAAGTACTACACTTTGGAAGGAAAAAAGCAAATGCACAACTACAAAATGGGGCATAACTGGCTAGGTGATAATACTGCTAAAAGGGATCTGGGGGCTACAGTGGATCACAAACTGAACAGGAGTCAACAATGTGATGCAGTTGCAAAGAAGGCTAATGTTCTGGTGTGTATTAACAGGAGTGTTGCATGTAAGACACAAGAGGTAACTGTCCTGCTCTACTCAGCACTGGTGAGGCCTCAGCTGGAGTACTGCATCCAGTTCTAAGCACCACTGTAGGAAAGATATGGACAAATTGGAGAAAGGCCAGAGGACAGCAACAAAAATGATAAAAGGTTTGAGGAGAGCTTAAAAAACTGGCCATGTTACTCTTGAGAAAAGATGACTGAGGGGGATCAGATAACAGTCTTTAAATAGGTTAAGGGCTGTTATAAAGAGGTCTGTGATCAATTTGTTCTCAGTCTACTGAAGGTAAGGACAAGTATAATGGGTTTAATCTGCAGCAAGGGAGATTTAGGTTAGATATTAGGAAAACGTTCTAACTATAAGGGTAGCTAAACTCGAACAGGCTTCAAGGGAGGTTGTGGAACCCCACCATTGGAGGTTTTTAAGAACAGATTGGACAAACATGTGGAAGGGATGCTCAAGGTTTACTTGGTCCCGCTTCAGTGCAGGGGGCTGGATTTGATGATGACCTCTTAAAGTCCCTTCCAGCCCTACATTTTTATGATTCTATAAAGGAATAGCCTGATGACTGTGGCAATACAAAAAAAACCCACCTTCTAAAAAGAAAACACAATAATCCTGCTTTGAGACTCACACCAACAACCCAGAATTGGGGGAAAGAGCAGCACAGGAATCAAGAAAACCTTCTAAAGATTAAGAGCCTGTAATCTTCTACTCAGACATATTCAAGTATAAATGGTAAAATATAGCCATTAGGGAATGACAGTTCTGCCCCAAACCTGCTGGACAAGCCACAGCAAAGTCTCAAAAGAGGCAGATGATTAACACTAGATCTATGTAAAGGAATATTTTGGAAAGAGCCCCTTTTATAAAGTTTGATAAGCTTAATGCTAACTATTTACTCTGATGCAGATATCTATGTAAGAATGGTATCACCTAGTACAACAAAAGAGCTGTTAATATAGTTAAGATGGGGTTTCAAAAGTGCATAGCAACTACTTGTTGATAAATTACTCAGAAATAGGGACTTTGATAATCTAGCCACAGAGGTCACTGTAGACATCTAGTGAAGTCATTTCTGAAGTTGTTTCATGTTTGTCTTTAAACTGGTAACATCACATCTTGGGAAAATCCTAATTCTGTGCCCAGATTTTCCATCCTCCCCCACAAGCAGTGAATAGGCTTTTATGCAAATCTGAAATTTCACACATGTTGAGATTTAGAAGGTTTATTAGAAGTAGAATATTGGCAATAAAAAAGGTAGGGGTATACACCATCACTGGTTGATTAGACCTATTATCTTACATGTGGCCACTGAAGTGTATTAACTTGGAGGAACTAAGGCCCCCACTCCTTTCAGCAAGATTTCTTTGTTTGCATTACACTGAACAAGCTGGCTATTACATAGAGAAATAATGAATTTGTTTTAGCTACAGAATCTTTTTCAGGCTGCATAAGAAAAGCCCTCCAAGTCTCCCCCACTGCCATTCCCCTCCTCCCCATCCCAATGGGAGTATCTCAGAAGAAATGACATTTCTTATCACATTTTCCATCCCTAGCACACGTATCACAATATTCTCATCAATACTTCTATGACTAATTTTTCTGATTCGCTATGTAAGTCTGTACAAAGGGAGAGAAGCATATGGGAAGCCTTGGATATGTGCCAGAGGATGAACTCTTGCTGAAGACTAGTGTGCGCTTTGTTAAATAAAAAACAAGCAAATGATCCTGATTTCAGAAATATAATCTGATTTGCAACCATTTCCTCTGATCCTACTTCAGCAGGTTCTTCCAGTTCAAGACAAGGTTAGTTTTCAAAAACATTTATCAAATAAAAGTTTCTAACATGCAACAAAACGTGTAAGTACTAAAAAAAATAGATATAGATAGCGTTAAATATATGGATTCAGAGAACTGAAAAATAATGTGAAAGGCAGCTCTGGACCTGTGTGCTCTTTCTGTCCCAAAGCACGTAAAGTATTTGGCACAGAGGCAAAAGTTATAGCACGAGACTGCTTAGGAACAGGTTAAAGAAAGCAGAGTTTGAGGTTAATGTTCAGTAAATATTTGACTCAGCTTTTCATTGCTGAAATGAGAATCACTGATATTAATTCAATATTTTTAAATACAGATTTAGAGAGACAGACATCCTACCCCAACCACTTTCCTCTTTAAATCCCTTAACTTGCTTTTCTTCTTCAAATTTTCAGCACTTTGTCCTCACCTTCAATATTCTACACAGGCTTCACCGCTGCCTACATTTCTACTTTCACTTCCTCTTACATTTCCCCACCCCATTCACCTCCTTATCTTAAATACCCCATCTTGGCACATACAGTTTCACTCCTTGCATGTGAGGAAGAGCCCTTCATCTTCCCCAAATCCTTCTACAAAATCCATTTTTCATGACACTTCCTAAAATGAGGTCATCCACAAGGTTTCCAAGCCTTCCCAGGGCTGAACAACTAACTGCTTCAAGAATCATACAGGAGTTGGTAAGGTTTGCAGGTATGGGCTTTCTGCAATTTGCAAGGTCCTGTGCACAGTTCCAGCTCTAGAAAATTATATCTACTAGTTTACAACACACACCATCCACTTCTTATTTTATGCTAACAATTTAAGGAGACTTAATTTGGACTGATTTGGTTCCTCTGCATGGAGCCTGCAATCTCTACTACATGGTATCTTCTGGAGCTTGACTACTGGGTTTCCTGAAACCCATATGAAATTCAGTTTATGTACCTCAAAGATGAAGGGCTGAGTCCTTCCTAACAGAGGACACCTCCTCACTTACTCTACATTCCATCGTTTAAAAAAAACAACAGTTTATGGCTCCAGTCATTTATTTCCTGCACATCAGACTGCTAAGTGATGCTGCAGCATGTATTTGGGCTCTTATGTGAATGCCTATCTAAAGCAATCTATCATCATCATCTGTCTGCTCTACCTTACTAAGCTGGAACAGCAACTCATGGGTTCATATCAGAATGAACCAACACTTAGACTGGGAGGGGGAATACAAAAAGAAGCAATTGCTTATGTGCAAAAAACATCCCCACCCCCTCAGAACAACATTTCTCCAGAATATAAAATGATGCAGATTTGTGAATAGAGATTAAATTCACCACACACACAAAAAGCAGAAGGAAGGTGGAAGACTCAGATATATATTAAGAAACCAAGTTTGAGGAGGCCAACAGAGACAGTCACACAAAGGAGAACATCTTTGACTGGGAGCCTGGATCCAGAATCTACTATCCAGTTACTGCACTCTATCAAAAGGATGCTTCAGATCCACATCCCAAACAGCTCCTTCACCCAATCTGACATGAATTGTAATGTACACATTTAGAAATTCACACCAATAACCTACAATACCAGAGCTGCTGTTGCGATAGCCCTCTGCAGACAGGACATGAGGAAAGAAACAAAGAAGAGCCATTCAACAAAGCAAAATAAATAAATAAAATACACACAGAGAAACATCTGCTAGTTTCACCAGGAATGCCATATGGTACATTCTGAGGATGACTCAATTCAAATTTAGAGAAGTGACCTATTTTGCTTTTAAAGATAAAAAGAAATGTCAATCCCCTTTCCTCTGACCCCAGCATTACCACCGCAAAATTAGTATCTGGCTTGATGAAGAACCAATGTTGCCAACACCCTAGCCAAGGCAGTAAAGCTAGGAGCCCTTTTCATGAGATGATGCTAGAGTAAGCGGGATCAGAATACTCACTTCAAAATTTTTATTAGCTCTAACAGAAGGTTTGTTTTACCCACAGTGCTCTTAATGCTGCTGCACTGAACAACTAGTTTTGCTACGAGCCAATTACAGTGGAACCGTTCAGCACACACACACGCACACAAAGCATCTGGCACAAGTTGGATGGTTGCAACGCTAAATCTTAAACGTATCCACTCTCCAGTCAGGCTGCAATTCCTAAATCAGCAATACACAGAATCGGAACCAGTGCAGCAAGTCTAGAAATGAGAGTTCAGATACAAACTTGATATAAATTAAAAGGAAGCCAACAGCGCAGAATCTATCAAATTCCAAAACACTGATACATCCCCGAGATGGAGCTAGAATTTGATGCAGGCTTGAAGCAGGCATAAAAGTTCCTGAACAATCCCTTCTGGTCTTAAAAAAAATCTCCTTATGTGAGTACATCAGTGAATTCAGTTTGTTCAGGGAAGAGGCTCCAACAGCTAGTGATGGTCTCCTCATATTTATGAAGGCTTCTAAAAAAGATCAAGATTAACATGCAAATCAATTCACTTTTCATAACAATCCCCCCTGCATTTCTTGCCATATTTGTCAATTCTTTATTTCTTCCCAGCTTAAATTCCTACTCACTCTGTAAAACTGAAGTGCTCAAGTCGTGAATTTGGTTTTCCAAGACAGGAGGGCGATCGTGAAAAGGATTAGTAGGATTTCACAGCAGCACAAGCTGAGAGAGGGAATTCCTATTCCAAACAACTACGGTGGCTGAAGTAAAACAGAAGAGGACTGGCCAAGTCAACTTCTGTCAGCGTTGTACACCCCCCCCCCCCAATGCCTCTCACATACCCCAAAATAAGAGCCCCTGTTTAAACAGCTGCAGTCAAAATCCAAAACATTCTTTCTTCCCTTTAAAGTTTACACTATTTAACATATCTAGTATTCGTTCAAAACAGATTTGTACACAGGACATATACTTGTAGCCCTGTATTAATTTCATACTTGCAGAAGGGAGATTGGGCAAGAAGCCCAAATGCTTCAAAGTCCAAAAATCAGTCCTCCTGCTGTCCCCACACCAAGAGTAACCAATGAACTATTTTAGCAATGCCAGGCATTTGCTTACAGAAGGGTACAATCAACAAAGACTCTTGGGTACCAAGCACAGCTTTAACCTGGACCACCTTCCTCTGAGCTGCCCAGATGCTTGGTTTTGTGATGCTGCCAAGGTTGTTCCTGCTTATGTGTGCACAGCAAGAAGTGAGAAGGGTTGCCCTATGGAAGAAAGACAGCAATTGGGTAGGATCAGGGGCATCACAGCCAAACACCATTTGGGGTGGGGGACCCAAACAAACGTGCAAAAAAATCTGACATCAGAACTTCATCACGAAAGTATTTATTGAGGAAGGGGGTGTCAATATTCTCATTTTGAAATTACAGGGTCATCTTTACCCTTTAAAGAAACCAACTTTTGATGACAAGCCACATTTATGTGGTATGTTAGCTAAAAAACGAAAAACAAGATTTTTTTTTTTTTCAGATTTGGTGGGGGAGTATGGAAGGGGGGCTCTGTTTCACTTACCACTGTTTTCAACCAATGAAAGCTCTGTTAGAGGAGACATATGCTGACCCAACAGAAGTAGAGAGAGAAAAAGATAGACTGGCTAACCCTCATAGAAATACAATCGAGGTGGCAGTAGCCCAATGGAAACTGAAAATTGGTCCAAAGGTCCCCACTTGAAGTTTTTTTTTGCCTTCTCCCACTCTGGGTTCACATGCACAGCTGTATGTTAGCCATATACAGGAGCTTCCATGACAGAAAGCAAAATTACCAATGCTCTGGAAAGTAAATCTTACAGGAAATTCAGATCTCTCACATACAAGCAGATTTTTTATTACTGGTGAAGGCATCAAAGGTAGAATTAAGCTGTGTTTTCATATCCCAAGGAGATAAGTTTGTGGTACTGACACAGTTAGAAAGGTCACAGCTCGACTTTAACCAAGAACATTTGAGCTGGAAGCCACTGAATTAGACTACACATTGAACTCCACAATATAAATTCCTACAGTCACTTTTCTGCTTGTAATCATATTTTAACCTGCTCATGGCTCACACTGACACAGAGCCTCATGACTCTCCTCTGGGGAGCAGGATGACTGTTGGGGAAATAAATGTGAAGCCCGTACTTCACAGCAAGGGATCTGGGGCAACCAATCCACTTAATCTTGCCTGAATTCACAAGTGCCCTTCAGACATCCTTTGGGCCACGTTTTCCCCTCACATCTAGACAGTCACGCTCTGAACTCTTGTCAGGCCTCAACCCAAAATAGGGTCAAGGCAGGTCTGCACTTAGATGGGAGACCTTTATCAGTATGTCTACACTGCAACATAATCCCGTGCTTGAACCTGCCTAACCCCCATTCGGTCTACATTGCAATTGCACTAAGTCAGGGCTGGAGGATCCAAACTTAAGTCAAGTTGGGACTTAGGGTCTGAGCCATTGTTTTAATTAGTGAATGCCTGTAAAGTGATCTGAAATCCTTAGATGGCAAGTATTTACACACTCCTGCTAATGTCCAATTATGTTCCATGTGAGAGGAAACCATTCTGTTCTGCACAGTCAAACATTTAAGAGGATGTGGCTGGTTCTCTGATTTTTGGACAATTGATTCCCACATTGGGCTTTCATGAAAGCAGAGACAGATCCATCCTGGGATTTGAAGTTATTTCACATCTTTGTTCTTTGACTTGAATACCAGAAAATCCATACCTAGCAAGATACAGAAATTATAGGATAAAAGGGTTTCAGGGAAACCATCATTGCACACTTGTATTTGAGGTAAAGCAGACAGACTGTATTTCATCTGGTATAGCAAAATCTGTACCTGTACAGCCTGGAACACCCTTGACAGTTAAATGGTTCGTTCCAGAGGCCTACACTGGGTGAACAGAATTTGTAATTAAAAGGTAGGGAGAGGTCTCTCTCCTCTCCCTAATGTATTCCTAGAGTCTTCTTCATAAGCAGCACTGAATTACGATTTTTAAAACCCGAGAAGCAGCACTGCATTCCTGTTGTGGCATTTGTTTTGGATTGATATTTAAACAACTGAAAAGTTCTATGTCTAGTTATAGCTCAGATAGTCTATGCAAAACACAAAAAATACCCACATATATTACATAAACTATTATCACTCACATTCCCTTCCAACAGAATCTAAAGCAAATAAAACCACTTGGTAAACTTAATTCCTGACTGGCTGATTACTCTTGGGTGCTTGAAAGAAAGTTCCCAATTAGGCCTACCTTTCAAAGCATGAATTTTATAGCTACAAAATGGTTTATTATAGGATTATCCACAAGACTTCCAATGCCATTTCACACCCAGGAGAGCCAGTCTAGAACCCCAGGCCAAATTCTGGCCACATTCCACAACTAAAAACTCTTTTGCGTCTCAGTTGTTCAGCTGTTAGTTTATGTCTGCACCTAATAAGACCATGAACAAATACAAAACTAGCAGAATTTACTATAAAGGTTTCTTTATATTAAGAATTCAGACAGCATTAAAAATCTGATCACTCTTGAAAAGTCACAGCAGCATAATAAATAAAAATAGGGAGGGAGGGACACAACCATTTCTTTGCAATTTACCTTTAATCTATAGTTCACCAGTTCAAATCTTACTCAAGATTTTTAGTAGAGACTGAAATTGTTACCATCTGATGTATGTTTCATTTCACACAGGCCATGCCTTTATAGAGTTAATTTTTTATGGCATCCACCGCCTCACAAAATTTAAACAAATTACCATTGGACAAATTAAACAAATCTCACCAGCTAACTAAGCCTCCCAAAATCTCTACTCCCTCAACTTGTTGATAAATCTCTTCTACAAAAGATGCCTTAGTAAATAAGCTACACTGACACTTTCTGAATACAGCAAGACATAGGCCCTGATCAAAATTTCAAGGGCCAGATCTACTCTACGCACTTACTTCAGCATAACAACGTCACTCAGGGGTGTGAAAAATCCACACCCCGAGTGACAATCATACCGACCTTAACCCCTCCCCCTGGTGTCCAGCGCTATGTCAGCAGGACAGCTTCTCCCACCAACATAGCTACCGCCTCTCATAGAGATGGAGTTATTCAGCTGATGGGAGAGCTCTCTCCCACTGGCTTAGAGCATCACCACCAGAATTGTTACTGCAGCACACCTGCATCAGTGCAAGCTTGTAGTGTAGACCTGCCCATAGGAAAAGATTTCCAGATCAGGTGATATCAGTCCAGCTTTCCATTACTGCTGACAGCTGCACCATTCTGTATCATGCAGGTCCATACAAACTGTGGGTTACTTTTGTCCCCGCCCTCTGCCCAACCCCACACATCCAGGCGGTTTCTAGATCTTGCTAATAGAAATGGCTGACGTTTTTCAAAAACCTGCAAAGTTTCCATTAAAAACTTTTGCACAAGTGGATCTCACACCCCTGGTGCCCAGTGTGGGAAAGGTTGCCATTTTCTAACCAGCTCTACTTGTACTTTTCTTTCTTCACATGTTTCTCAGATCTAAATGTTACTTTCTACACACACTGCTGAAGACCATTGTCATCTCCTGCGTCTATTATTGCAAGCTCCTTTTCTCTGGCCTTCCCCACATCTTCTGCCTCAGTCCAGCAAAATGAAAAGGAGTACTTGTGGCACCTTAGAGACTAACCAATTTATTTGAGCATAAGCTTTTGTGAGCTACAGCTCACTTCATTGGATGCATACTGTGGAAAGTATAGAATATCTTTTTATACACACAAAGCATGAAAAAATGGGTGTTTACCACTACAAAGGTTCTCTCTCCCCCCACCCCACTCTCCTGCTGGTAATAGCTTATCTAAAGTGATCACTCTCCTTACAATGTGTATGATAATCAAGGTGGGCCATTTCCAGCACAAATCCAGAGTTTAACAAGAACGTCTGGGGGGGGGAGGGGGGGAGGAAAAAACAAGGGGAAATAGGTTACCTTGCATAATGCAAAAAACCATCACAAGATATCCATAGGAAAGTGCAAGGAATGCCGCAGAAAGCAATTATGAAATAAGCACAGCACGGAATGAGGCTTACATTTTGGTGCCCACACACTACATTTTTTGAAGACCAATGGATGACCTCAATCTCATCTTTCACTAACACTGTAAAATTAACATTCAAAATAATTTTATCAGTATCAGATTCCTCTGGATGTTGGGACAGTTGCAAATTTCCCAACACATCTGAAAGATTGGATATCAGCATCTCTTCTATTTAGGACATATCTGTCTTTTCCAAAGATATCACAGCACCAGCTCTCCATGAACTGGAAACTAAGGGTCAAATTCTGATCTCAGTCATAGGTGTAAATCTAGAGTAGCTCCATTGAAATCAATGGGTCTTCCTACAGAATGCAGGGTGGGGGAGGGGGCCACAGGCACATGGGAGGGTCACGTGAATGTAATGCTAATATAAGTGTCAGATTGACAGCCCTGCAGACTGGTACGGTCACAGAACAGGTACAGCAGGCAACACAGGCTTCCCCACACACCTGCCTCAAGCCTCACCTGAAGGAACAGGTCAGTCTGCATAACTCGTTCAACCCTTGGCCTTTTTACTCACACTCCAAGATGAACAAATACATCCCAGTTTTGACAGATCAGTGAAGTGGACAAGTGTCTAGTTGCCAGTACAGTCCAACTTCCCACCTTCTCACAAACACATTGTGTAAAGGATCACGAAGAGCAATACCTTTGCCACTATCAATCTGTACTGGATTCTAACCTGCAACACTATATCCCATTACCAGTTGCCTAGACCCATCCACTCCCCAGAACAGCAAGTGTATGTTTTGAGAGAGCGCGCGTGCATACACACACACACACACACACGCTACAGGTAAATCTAGGTGAGCGTTACAGCAAAAAAAGAGAAAGTTGCAGCACACGAAGAACCGACAAGCTCACAGTTTCAGTTAATGAAAGGAGAGGTCCTGGCACACAATACTTTCATTCACATAAAGTTGCTTGCAATGGGCAAACGTAAGTCATATCCTTTTACAATAAAAGTTGTTCAGAACCATTGAATAACTTATCTAATAGCTTAAAATCAGTAAAAATTACACTGGTTCCATTACACTGGGTATATACACATCTATCATGGCCATTGCAAACAGCTTTACATATGCACATATCCTTCCACTCAAACCAGGGACTGGCTTGGGATTTACATGAATTTTTATCCGTTTTTTGGCTCACAACAAGAACCTAACCAGCCAGTCATTCTTTGCCTAAGGAAACAGGCAGGTGAAATCTCCCCTGGGCACCAAACAGGCAATTTCTTTTGACTAATTTATATTAGTTTTAAAAGTCATCCCAAAATAGCCCCTGGTATTCCCTCTCACGTGCTGCATGGCCCAGCACTTCATTTTGAAAAGAGAATGCTGCCATGAAAATAAAAAACAAATCTACACAGAGGAGTGGAGATTTAAAATAGGGTTCTCCAATTTCTTCACATCACAGAACAGAGAGAGAGAGTCCTAAAAGTAATGTAAATTTTCCTGCTTTAAACTGATAGTTACAGTAGATTACTGGGACACAAAACACTTATTGAAGGCATAGGTCAAAGAGCCTTACAGGGAACTTCAAATAGAATTGTCTCAGAGATGCTTCTGCTTATGTACCATATTTCCCTGTATTCTCTCCTCTTTCCTTATTACCCACAGGATATTTTGTTTCTGAAGAGGTCAGCTGCTCCCCATTACTTGAAATCATGATCCTCCATTTGAAAGATAATTAGTTGTGGAATTGTTTAGAATCTCTTCAATCAAAGCTTAAAACTTTAGGTGGGACAGCTGGAGATGTAGTCTTTCACACATGAAAAATCCAGTTTTCAAACACCATTGTCCCTCATAATTAACACACCCAGAGGAAGAGAAATAGCTATAAGATGGTAATATTTTAGAATAATTGCTTCTAATTACAAAAAACCCACTAATGGAATGCTAAAAATTACTCAATATAAATAGGTGAAGTACAAGATATACCTTCTCTAAAAGTGCCATGCACATACCAGTTGAGAATAAAAAAAGAATACACACACACACACACACTTACTAGTTTTTATTTTAAGTTACCATGGGACTGGGCATTTTCTGGGGTTTAATGATGGGCTGGGGATAACTGCCTTCACATAGGCCATTAAGATAGCCTATCATTTAATCCATACTAAATGCAGTACTCCACAATTAATTATTACCAGTGTTTTTCAAAGGTATCTAAAAAGTGTCAGCTGAGCCAAAGGGGTGAGGGGGAAGCTATTCATTCTGTTTAGCATTGCCCTTGAATTTCCTACTCACTCCTACCACCTCTGCAGTGGCAGCCACATCATCAGATGTTAATGCTGGTCATCAATAAGTCTTGGAACTCTGGGGAAGTTCCAAAAGACTGGAAGAAAGCTAGTGTCGTAACAATTTTTTTTTTTTTTTTTTAATTTAGGGTAAATGGGATGACCTGGGTAATTAACGGCCTGTCAGCCTGTTATCGATCACAGCCAAGATAATGGAGCAGCTGATATAGGACTCTAATAAAGAATTAAATGAGGGTAATGAAATTAATGCAAACCAACATGGGTTTAAGGAGAATAGATCCTCTCAAACCAAACTTCATTTTTTTTTTTTAAATGAGATTACAAGTTTGGTTGATAAAGGTAACAGAGTAGACATAATATACTTGGATTTCTGTAAGGCATTTGGCTGGGTACCAAACAATGTTTTAATTAAAAAACTAGAATATAAAATTAACATGGCACATATTAATGGATTAAAAGCAGGCTAACTGATAGGTCTCAAATGTAACTGTAAACAGGTAATTGTCACCGAGCATGTCACTAGGTGTGTTTCCAGTTGGGTCCCACAGATTATCAGCTTTATGCTATTTAACATTATCGGTGATGATTGTATATTTTTTCCCCAGGTCATTGATAAAGATTGCAGATGACAAAGACTGGGGGAACAGTAAATAATGAAGAGGACAGGTCACTGATTAAGATATATCTGAGTCATTTAGTAAACTGGTTTCAGAGTAGCAGCCGTGTTAGTCTGTATCTGCAAAAAGAAAAGGAGTACTTGTGGCACCTTAGAGACTAACAATTGTATTCGAGCATAAGCTTTCGTGAGCTACAGCTCACTTCATCGGATGCAAGCAAACTGGGTGCAAGCAAACAATCCAGGTTTGAATAAGGCTAAAAGTAAATGCATATTCTAGGAACAAAGAACATCGGTTATACTTACAGGATGGGGGACTCTTTCAGAGTCACTGCTTCCCAGGATAAAGACTTGGAGGAAGTGGTGGATAACAGCTGAACATGAGTTCCCAGTGTGAGGCTGTGGCCAACATAGCTAATGCTCTCTTGGAATGTATAAACAGGCGAATCTTGAGTAGGAGTAGAAAGATTTTTACCTCTATATATGGCACTGGTGCAACTGCTGCTGAACTCTGTGTCCAGTTCTAGTGCCCACAATTGGAGAAGGTTCAGGGAAGAGCCATGAGACTGACCAAAGAATTAGAAAAACAGCCTTATAGCGATAGATTGCACTCTTTGAGTCTATTTGGCTTAAAGTGAAAGTTAAGGGGTGACTTGATTACAGTTTAAGTATCTACAGCGGGGGACAAATATTTAATAATTGGCTCTTCAATCTAGCAATAACATGACGCAATGGCTGAAAGTTGAAGCTAGATATATTCAGACTGGAAATAAGGCATTAATTTTTAACACAGAGTAATTAACCATTGGAACAATTTGCCAAGGGTTGTAGTGATGATTTTTAAATCAAGACTAGATGTTTTCCTAAAAAAAACTCTGCTCTAGGAATTATTGTGGGGAAGTTTTCTGGTGTGTGTCACACAGGATGCCAGAGTAGATGATCACAGTGGTCCCTTCTGGCCTTGGAACATATGAAGGTGTGGGTGGGGAAAAGAGGTAGAAAGATTTGCAATCAACTCCTACCCCCCTTCCTCAA
The DNA here is from genome assembly GCF_965152235.1 of Eretmochelys imbricata. Classification (NCBI taxonomy): domain Eukaryota; kingdom Metazoa; phylum Chordata; order Testudines; family Cheloniidae; genus Eretmochelys; species Eretmochelys imbricata. Next base: position 65,174,588 of record NC_135577.1, on the reverse strand, counting down.
CAAGTTAATCCGCAGAAATGATAAACACAGATAAAAACAAGGCAAAGTTGTTAAAAGATAAGATGGAGAGGAAAATAATCGGATCATTTCAGTCTATATTGGAATGCCTTGTATTAAGTACATCTTCAGTCTTCTCCTTTCCTTCCCAGCCAGGAATGTAGCTTACAGGTAGGGCCCTTTGTTTTCAGTTTTAATTTTATTTAATTTTTCCCTAGATTTTTTCATCTAGATATTTGCCTAGTTTTATAACAAAAACAGATAAAAATCAGTGCAAAAAAAATTACTACAACAAAAGCTCTTATCCAGCACTTCACAAACCAGCAAGATCTATAAACTGGCATTTCTGAACTGCACTGAAAGTCCAGTTTATTGTGTGGTTGGTGCGGGGCCGGCAGGGGGCTGAGGCACGGGAAGGTCTGCAGGGTACACTCTGGGAGGAGTTTGGGTGCAGGAAGGGGCTTGGGGCAGAGGTGTAGGAGGGACTTGGGGTGCTGGATGGGGGGGGCACTCACCTCCAGCAGCTCCCCATCACTTTGCCTCCGTACTGCCTCCCCAAGCGCTGACCCCATTCACCGGGAACCGCGGCCAATGGGAGCTGCGGGGGGCGATGCCTGCAGACAAAGGCAGCATGCCCACTTGCAGAGCCACCTGGCCACGCCTCCACCAGGAGCAGCAGGGACGGAGAGCCACTGGAGGTGAGTGCCCCACCCCATCCAGCACCCCAAGCCCCCTCACATGCCCCAACCCCCTGCCCCAAGCTCCCTCCCGGACCCAATGCCCCACAGCCCCTCTCATGCCCCCTTCTAGCGCCATCACCACCCTGCACTCCAAATCCCTCCCTCTGAGTTAACCGGTATTTTTAATTTACTAGCACCCCCCTTCCCCCAGCATGTCAGTTAAAAAAGCTTTTACTGTAATAATTTTTCTGGGTAAATATCAGGGTTTATTTTGGTGGATGAAAAGATTGGGGGGAGGGAGTATTCAGTAGATTAATTCTTTGAATTCCGTTCATCAATGTGGTTTGCTGCAGAACTTAAAACAGTACAATGCCACCTCTGAGTTTAAGACAACGATATATCTCTAATCCCCAAATAAAACTTTTCATTTGAATAAATCATTTACTGTTGTAGACTTAGAACTATTAGCCTACAAATATTTACATTTAATAATTGAGGCACATTATTTGCAGCGCATACACTCAACTTCATCCTTTTCTCCTGTTTTAATTTTTTTTAAAAACCCTTGTGAATATTTCGTGTTCTGAAACGTACTCTGATACAGATTTTCATTTTCTTCCCATTTTAGTGTCTCAAATCTTTGAACAATTATCTGCTAATAGCTTGAAATGTGTAAGTGGTGGGTGAGAGATTCGTCACTACGTTCAGATGCGCACACACTTCAGAGATTGCATGCATGCCTGTTTGTTTATTGTGTGTATCTTTTAGACTAATACATAGCCTTACTTCAATAGGCAGCTGTGATATACACAGACTAATGTATTATTGTTTATATATATAAAAACAATATCTCATCATGCAATATATTGTACTGTTCTAATAAAACAAGTTAGTTTTTATATATTCAAATGACACAAAAGTAGGGTGAAAAATCAGAAAAAACTGAAGAATACTTTCTGTAAGACCTGGGAATTTTTCGGTAAAAATCAGTTTAGACTGAAAACAAAAGGGCTTACTTACAGGTAAAGGATGGTTTAGTTGACTCATTTTAAATCTTAAATTACATTCAAAGTGTTCCTCATTGTATGTCTACGCTTCAGGTTCCACTGTTGACTGCTATGCATTTTCTCTTGGGGGCGGGGAGAAAAAAACCCCAATAATTGCAGCAAGTTAAAATATCAGGATGTCCTATCACACTTGTGCACATCCATTCTGTAAAGCTAAGAGCTACAATAAAACTTCCATAGCACATAGGTCTAGTTACCTTGGTGTGGTCTTTTAAAGGGTAATAAAAGTTTAGAACTCTCACCTTCTGTTGTTCACTCTGGCCAAAGCAAGCAGTAGGCGAAGGGAGAGGAGGAGGGAGGGAAGTTACTTTTGTTTGAGTTTCATCTACTCACATACCTGCATTTTTCAGTTACATGTTCCAACACATAGCAGGAGATACCACTATACTGAATTCTAAACCTAACATGTCTCTCACCTGAGAGCCACTTCTAGTTATAGCTGTCTCCAAAATATTTTTTAAAATTATATTAAAAAAATTCAAAAGTATCAACATGACCTAGAAGCACAAGTCCCACTGATAGACAATGAGATCTGTGTTCCTAAATCACATAGTTGCTTTTGAAAATCTCACCAGAAGACAATGAAGAATCCAACAAGAGATCTAAAAGCTCAAATTAGAGCAGTGGTTCTCAACCAGGGGTATACACACGTACCCCATGGGGTATACAGAGGTGTTCCAGGAGGTACATCAACTCATCTAGATATTTGCCTAGCTTTACTGTTATGTTGGATCATATTAAAGAAGTTCTGTATTAAAATCACAAATAAGTTTGATTCCCCATAATTAGTAATACCCTGGAATTTAAACTAAGAGGTCTCTTGGTCTCTTATTTTTACTGTCTCTCTCCCTCTGTGTGAAACTTGCAAGCTGCTAATTGTGTTAGTACAGATTTAATAATTTTATTAAGATGATGTTGAAGTAAAAAGAAAATGGTACAGAGTTTAAGCATAGTTTCTGGTTATCAGGGAATAAGGTACAGATTATCAAAGGGTGCGAAATTCGGTTTAGGAACGGGTGGCATAACGAATACATAATCTGCAATCTCCCCAATTGGGGGTAAAAGTTTAACATGTCAAAGTACACACATTGAGATATGGGGGTATGTTGTCCATATAATGGCTATGTTTGGGTGTGGAGTATAATGAGTGGATACCATGATGAGGATGGATTTACCCTCATTTGGTGGGGTTTAATGTTCAGTGAGTTTATGGTTCCAGTTCATATGGTCCAATGGAAAAAGTCTCTCAGTCCCTTTCCCATAGTTGATGCACAATGTCGTACCAGCTCACACCTCCTGGTACTGTCGGTGGCCGGTGATGTGTTCGATGTAGATGTCCCTGGATCATCGGATGGTGTCCGAGACCATGGGGCGCTGCAAGAGCCGTGCGTAGCGTCGACAGATCCCCAGGTCCACAGCACAGGCTCGTTGCAGGGGTCCCAAGCGCCCAGGGCTCCGACGATCAGGGCATCCATCTGCACCTTGGGCTTCGCAGAAGGTCAGGGTCCTGTTCTCAAAGGAGACCGTGACGTCGACGAGGATGATCTTTTTCTGGGCCTCGTCGGTGACTACCACGTCAGGTTGCAACTGGCTGTCAATACCGGGGGATGGCGCAGTTCATGGCGACCTCCCCAGGCGCGGTGCAATGGCTTTCACCAGGCAGTTCTGGATGGCATTGTGGCGCAGCTGCCGGGCTCTGGAGCGGGGCTTGCAGCTGCACAGGACATGGGGCAGGGTCTCGTTGGAGTAGCCGCACTTCCTGCAACGCTTGTCTCGGTTCCCGTGACGGACGGCTCCGTTGAACGGGACGCAGTTGAGCCGGGCACGGTGGATGAACCGCCAGTCGGCGAAACGGGTAAAGCCGCCCCTGGCGAGGAAGTGGTTGCTGGCATCCCACTTGCTGGTCAGTTCGAAGGCTTTAGCCCGGTCCGGTTTACGCTTCAGGGTTTCTATGTACAGCGATCCTGCAAGATCTCCTGGATGGTGTCCTCGGGTGTCTGCCAGACACGGAAACCCACTGGCGTGCCAAGGTGCTGGTATGCCTGCCCCTCTGCCAGGGGGATGATGGGCTCGCCCTGGATCTGGAACCCTGTCGTCTGTACAGAGTCCCTTTTGCTGCCGTCAATGTGGAGAGTTGCGCACTTCTCTGCACTGAAGCGGAGCCCCATCCAATCGGCAGCTCGACTGGTGGCATCTAGCATACTTTGGAGGTTCTCTGGGTCGTCTGCGGTCAGGACCAGGTCATCCGTGTAAATCAGGACGTTCAGCCTCTCACTGTGGAGGTTGAAGCCATCTGTGCCATTGGAGATCGCTCGCAGCAACGGGTCCATGGCAAGGTTAAAGATGATGGGGCTGAGGGGACTCTGCTCCGGATTGGGATCTTGGCGGTCTCCCCTTCGACCGAGCGAGTGGTGGTGCTGCATCCCTTGTACACCTCTCGGATCACATGAAGGAAGTTCTCTGGCATCCCAAACTCCTGGAGCACGGCAAAGATGTGGTGGTGGGGCATGGACCCAAAGGCATTAGCCAGGTCAAGCCATGCTACCGTTCACTGCCTCTGTGCCCTTCTGGCCATTTCGATGGTGGTTTGGAGGACAAAGTTGTGTTCATGGCAGCCCTCACAGGACATGAAGCCTTTCTGGATGGAGCTGATGGCTCCCCCGCTCACCGACCACTCCGTGATCCTCGATGCCAGGCAGCTGGCGTAGAGCTTGTACATCGTGGAGCAGAGGGAGATGGGCCTCCAGTTGCTGGGGTCATCCCGCTCACCCTTCTTGTACACCAGTACTGTCATGGCCTTCTTCCAGGAACTGGGAGTCCAGCAGAATCGTTTGCACTGGTTGAAGAGCGTGGGGAGGACCAGGCAGCCAGGATCTCGCTTTTTCAGGAGGCTGTAGGGGATGCGGTCTTTCCCAGGAGCTGTGTTTTTTGTTTTTGAGAGTCTGGCCATCGCTTCCTTGGGCGTACGGTCAGTCTCCAGGGCACCTGCTTCGTCGACACGGGGCAGGGGGTGGAGGCGCTCCGGGCGCTGTGCGTCATCCTGGGCTATGCAGTCGAATACCTCCTTGAAGTAGCTGTAGAGACCCTCAGATGCGATCACGCAGTAGGGTGAGGGCCAGTCTAGGATCTCCCTCATGGCCTTGGAGTGGTTTGCCCAATAAAGCTTTTGGATCCTTGAAGCTGCTGCTGGATCATAGCGGCGGCTGGCATCCCTATTTCTGGCTCCCCTGGTGGTGGTGGTGTGGTTTGGAGCAGGCGTTCTCCTGGTTCGAACTTCTCCCATCTAAGACAGGGTGTCATGGTTCCTTCCCCACTCTGAACTCTAGGGTACAGATGTGGGGACCTGCATGAAAACGTCTTAAGCTTACTTTTACCAGCTTAGGTTAAAACTTCCCCAAGGTACAAACTGTATCACCCTTTGCCCTTGGACTTTCGCTGCCACCACCAAACGTTTAACCGGTTACTGGGAAAGAGTTGTTTGGAAACGTATTTCCCCCCAAAATCCTCCCAAACCTTGCACCCCACTTCCTGGGGAAGGTTTGGTAAAAATCCTCACCAATTTGCATAGGTGAACACAGACCCAAACCCTTGGATCTTAAAGAACAATTAAAAAGCATTCAGTTTCTGAAAAGAAGAATTTTAAAAGAAGTAAAAAGAATCTCCTCTGTAAAATCAGGATGGTAAATACCTTACAGGGTAATTAGATTCAAAACAGAGAATCCCTCTAGGCAAAACCTTAAGTTACAAAAAGACACAAAGATAGGAATATTCATTCCTTTCAGCACAGCTTATTTCCTCAGCCATTTAAAGGAATCATAATCTAACGCATATCTAGCTAGATTACTTACTAAGTTTTAAGACTCCATTCCTGTTCTGTCCCCGGCAAAAGCATCACCCAGACAGACCGAGACCCTTTGTTTCTCCCCCCGCCAGCTTTGAAAGTATCTTGTCTCCTCATTGGTCATTTTGGTCAGCTGCCGGCAAGGTTATCCTAGCTTCTTAACCCTTTACAGGTGAAAGGGTTTTTCCTCTGGCCAGGAGGGATTTTAAAGGTGTTGACCCTTCCCTTTATATTTATGACACAGGGTCTGTTCTCAAAGCAATACTTTGTAACAACAGAAATAGCACACACAGAGACTCCCGGCCCTTTTGTTGTATTTATCTCGCTTTGTAAACAATTGTGATTAAACATAGAGAGACAGAGGATGTATGTAGATGGATGGTTGGTCTGGATAAGAACTGAATGATCAGAGAGGTGCCAGCCTAAGAATCCAGTGTCCATCAGCCGAAGAAGGCGTCAAGTGGAAACAACCAGAGGACCCCCGGAGGGCAGACTGGAATCCACCCAATAGCCTCAAGGATGGGAGAGCCAAAGAACAAGACAACATCTGGCAGCACAGAGCCATCAGGAATGTGCCATCTGCTGATTGATTCAGCAACAGCATGATGAAGCAATTCCCATAGACAGGCATAGGAATAAATTCCTATAAAAATGGACTCTAGAAAGTGAGAACTTTGGGGTCTGATTCTGCAAAACAACTTCCAGGAGCATCAGATGAGCATCTGACAAGGTCCTGCTCCCTCCTCATGTCCAAGCCATCTGGCCAGTGGCTTGGCATGAGCAACTCTAAGGCTGGTAACTATGATAGCAACCTTGCAGAACCGTGTGAGTGTGAGAATAAATATGAAATTGAATGGAATGTTATAGCTATAACTGCTTACTATGATTCTTTCTGTATTCACAATGAATGTGGCATTTTGTCTTTTCCCCTTTAAGATCCTGCTGTTTTTTATTTTATTGGTGTAACATTAAAACAGGCTACGTAAAAAGCACTAGCAAAGTTAGCACAAACTAAAATTTCATACAGACAATGACTTGTTTATACTGCTCAACATACTATACACTGAAATTAAAGTACAATATTTATATTCCAGTTATTTTATAATTATATGTAAAAATGAGAATGTAAGCACCAGGGAGAAGTAAAAAGCAGGCACGCATAGGCTGTGAATACATAAGGGATAAGAATCAGAGGAGCAGCCACGTTAGTCTATATCCACAAAAACGAGGAGTCCGGTGGCACCTTAAAGACTAACAGATTTATTTGGGCATAAGCTTTTGTGAGTAAAAAACCCACTTCTTCAGATGCATGGAGTGAAAGTTACAGATGTAGGCATAAATATAAACTGACACATGAAGAGAAGGGAGTTACCTTACAAGTGGAGAATCAGTGCTGACAGGGCCAATTCAATCAGGGTGGATGTGGTCCACGAGTAGTCCACTCTGATTGAATTGGCCCTGTCAACACTGGCAACTCCCTTCTCTTTGTGTGTCAGTATATTTATGCCTGCAGCTGCAATTTTCTACTCCATGCATCTGAAGAAGTGGGCTTTTACCCACGAAAGCTTATGCCCAAAAAAATCTGTTAGTCTTTAAGGTGCCACTGGACTCCTCGTGCTTTTATAAGGGATAATAGCGTACATTTGCATAGAATGGAACCTATCGCTGAACGAGTAGTAGAAATTGTTACATAAAGTAACTGGGGAACATGAACTATGGAGGTACATTGTAGATGCAGGCCTGTGTCACAGAATTCAGCACTCAATTTCAAATTCCCTCAGCAAGTTTTCTGGAGGGGCGAAGAGTAAATCTAGAGGTACACATGGAGATACTTGAAATATATTTAAATAGCAAATATTAAAATGAAAGATTATGGGCTAATGATTTGGAAAATATCATTGAGATACAAACCGTTGCAATCTCCCTCCGAAATAGACATTGAAGGGTAAAATTTTTCAAGAGCACTTAAGGCCCACCAAAAAGTCCATGGGACTTAAGTGCTCTTGAAGATTTGACCCAAAACTGCTGGACTATACTTCCAATCGCTTTAAAAAGATGAAGAAAAAATCCCCAATCACTTTAGAAAGCTTTTAATCATGCAGCACCAAAACATCTACACTCTTTCAAAACAGGGAGTAAGAGGAACAGACGTTTAACAGTGACTTGCAAAAGGAAAAAAAATTAAGCTTGTGCCTTTTTCTATTTCTGGAGGGTGGATAAAGGAGGCCCAAAGAGCACAAAACCAAAAAAACCAACCTTGCCTTCAAAATACAAGTCTTCTCTACCTTGAAAGATCTGATGGTGAACAGGGAACTATTGCAACAGATACATCATGAGACACAAAAGTGAAAGACGAGCTATGGAGAAGAAGAAGAATTTTTAACTCGGGCTGTTTAAAAACTTATTTTTGTTACTACATATTTAACCCCAATGCCTTTGGAACATTCTGAAACACACAAGACCCCCAAATCAGTCCTCAAGCAAAACCAAGGAACACAAAACTTGATGTGACTGAGATTAAGGCCACCAGGGTCTCCTTTATTCATCAAGAGCAATCACAAAGGAAGTAGCCCCTTCCCCTAATCTGTTAAAAAGCCTCTGCGGGTCACTTAAGAAGCTTGTGCAATTTTTAATAGGCTCTGCTGAAGTGAAACCAGCGCACAGCCCATGAGGTAATCTCCATTGTGGCCTTGTACTCATTACACAGGCATTAACTTTTGGCAATGCAGATCTTCTACAGTGCTGTTCCGGCAATATCGTGAAGCAGCAGTGCTAGAGTATCCCAAAAGCTCTTGCCTTCTCCTTTATCTCTTGCACTATGCACTTCTCACCCCCCTTCCCCACAAGAGAACAGCTGCTTTGAGGTGTATTATGTTGTATATCTTCTGTGAAAAGGTCCTGTATATGGCAGCTTGATCATAGAGGGTCTATACACTGGCAGATAGAACAGTGTGGAATTTATCCAATGTCAGAGCAATGCTTGGACATTTCTTTGTGTTCTCTGCTTTTAAAGAAAAATATCCCAATCTACTTTCACAGAAAGAATAGTATTTTGTCTACAAAAGAGTTACTCGTGAAGTGATTCACAATTTAACACAGTCTTTCCACACTGTTGCGTCAGTTTCTCTTCTTTGGAAAAAAAACAATATACCCTGAAGCAGCACAGATTGCTAACTAGCCAGTTTAAGTATTTTTCATAGCACGTCAATTTTCTTCTGCTTTTTACCTTTTGGATTACTGGACAGCCACATCTAAAACGTGTATTTCTTTATACAGTTTTTCCATCTAAGCAAGCTTCAGGGTATTGGTGTGCTTGTCTAATCTGACATACAACAATCACTTTTTTTAAACAGGTATTTTGTTTAAGTGGGCTCCACGGTCTAATGGAAATTCTGACAGCTCTCTCACTATAATTACATTAGCACATGCTTTAATTGAATACCTATTTTTCAAAGACTTTTGAAGATGCAAGTCACCAATAAAAAAAATCAGAAACTATACTTTGAAAAAAAATCAAAGCTCAGATACTTCATTTATTTGCACATTTAAAATACTGCATACAAACAGTAACAGCTTTCATGGCAAGCCAGCTTGAAACAGTTTAAAACCCTTCAGAGTCACATCACAAAGCACAAATTATCTTGTTGAAAGAGACATAAACCTTACTTAGAGTAAGAACCTCACTGTGCACCCCTGATACACAGGACCACAACATAAAGAAATTAAGGCTATGTCTACACTGTAGCTGGGAGGTGCGGTTCCCGACAGATAGACTCTCATTGGTTCAGCTCAAGCTAGCGCACTAAAAATTGCACTTGTGGCTGTTGCAGCGTTGGCAGTGGCTCAGGCTACTCACCCAAATCGAAGCCTGCCTGACCCCTTGGATCCAATCTCGAATGGCCTGCCCAAGGTACCATCAGTGCCACAACATCCACAAGGCTATTTTTAGCATGCTAGCTCCAACTGAGCTAGCGCAAGTCCATCCATCCATGATGGGAATCACACCTTCCAGCTGCAATGCAGCCATCCCCTACATCTACGTTATTAAGAGTATTGCAAAAGAAAGAATATTCTAGTTCAAATTTTCACCATCTATTTACCTTAGCCCCAAAATATGTGAGACACAAAAACCAAAACTAAATTTGGTTACTTTTGCTTCCTATCTATATTCAATTTCACTTCATCCTCCTAAAGTGGTTTAAATGCGGTTTTGTAAACTAAAAAACAAAAAAGAAAAAAGTGATGCAGTGAAAGCGTTTAGATGCTCAAATACATTAGGATTTTATAAAACTTAAGATGGGGAGCTAAAACTAGTTAGTCTACTTCCTTCATTAGGGATTACCTTAAAATGGTGCACTGCAAGTCCAACTGCCTCTTTAAAAAGTGGACTTTTTCTACCAAGCTTGCAGCCAATGTTAATGTAAACTAAGAGCTTCACAAGGAACTCAGACTGAAGTGGCTGTCTTCTGATGTACAAGTGCTTCCAGAAGCAAATTTCACTTCACTGTGCCCTATCAGCTTTGTCTTGTGTACAAGGTTATTGTCAGAGAGGTGATGGCCAAGTAATACCACTACATTCCACTTATGCACACTTGCATTAGGGAAGAGGATTTACTGGTGGATGGGCTGGTTTCCAGGATAGAAATCCCCCTTGAGGAATTACTGAAGTGGCATGAGACACACTGATCCTTTCTGCAGTGAATAAGGTTCTCAGTGCTATACTTTGCTTCCAGAGCCTGGCCATCTTTCACACTTGTGAAGTGAAAGGTGCAGGCAATGGGGCGGACAAAGAGACAGGAGTCACTTCACATCTAACTTCTGAGACTATATGTTTTCAGAGAGCCCCTTAGTTAATACTGCTGCATTGCACAACAAATCCTATTGATTACAGCTAAACAGGCCAGGCTTCCACTGCCATCTGGCTGGCCCTCCTTGGGAGGGACTCTCACTTCCTAGACAACGCAGGGTATCAAGACACATGGTCTGGGCATGGAGCAAAGAGGTAAAACTCAAAGCATGTTTAAAGTGTTACTGCCAACCAATTTTTGTTACTAGCAATGCTAGGTTAATTCTGAAACTACAGGACTATTTGTGTTCTGTGCAAATATCCTGTTTGAGGACTGCAGCACAAAGGCAGATGAACAACACTAACAGCTTCCTGTTTTTACTCATGCTTTTATTCAACCAACAGCGGCCAAGTTAGCAGGTTCCACTTCTCGGTGCACAGGCGAGTCTACTTCCTGTAGAAGTAAACTTCACAAAGCTGTTCCCTACTTAAGAATGATTCCACAACTGCTCCGCACACAAAAGTCTTCCCCTGAAGTCAAAGGGAATTCTACTTGTGAAGCTGCTATAGAATCAGAACCAATACTACAGGCCTCGCAAACAGACACAATGAAAAGCGAACAAAAACACATGGCATATTTAAGAGTTACTCACCCACCACAAGTTCTAGTACAGCGGCCAGTTACATTAGTATAAATCCAAAGTAATTCCATCTATATCCAGAATTACTTCAAGATCTGAATGTGAGAGAGACTAGAATTTAACTCTATATGTTTAAAAAGCGGAACTTGACATTTACAACCAACATTTATTCAGCCAGCCGTGACAACACCCATGAGTTTTTAAAAGGGATCTGCAATGTGTGAAAGATCTCCTAAATAACTTACCAGAAGCACCTTGACTGCATTTATTTGGCTAGATATGGGAAAATCTGTATAGAGCTTTTTCCTTGACTTTATTATGCTTATATTGTTCCCCCCGCCCATACTGAGATGTGTGCTTTTCTTTAAATATAGGCTTTTAAAAGAGTAACAAATAAGAATGTCAGTGCCCTGCTGTCACAGGCTGGCTGATAATTTAAGGGGAGTTGGACCCAACCTCACCTGTGAGTGGTCAATTACTTCCCCAGCTGAGACTGATCAGCTAGAAACATATTTAAAAGCCAGCAAGTAGGCCAGTCAGGAGAGAGCTGGAGGGGGTAGGACAGTTCCTGCAGTAGACTCTTGGGTAGTGGGAAAGAGCTACAGGAAACAAGTTGGCTCCTGTGGCAGGCCATTGCTCTCAGAAAAGTGGCCCATAGAGAAGATAGGCCCCTGCAGCAGACCCTGGGTTATGGGGAGGAGACAGCTGATGTGCTGTTCTAATTCTATATGGAAGAAACAAAGCTGAAGCCCTGAGAAAAAGACCTGAAGCAAACGGAGGCAGTGATGTCAGCCCTTTCAGAGCTGAGGGAACAGGCCAGAAGCCCACACCTGCCTTCTCACAAGAACCACAGAGGCCACAGTGATGGATGTAGTATAAATACAAAGAGATTTAAGGAGGAATGGTGCAACATGAACAACTACGAACACACACAGAACCTGGGTTTGTTGTTGGAGGATCACACAGCTGAGAAAGAGGTTATTAATAGCATAGTATCTTACTTTTTGGAGAGCTGAAAAGATTCTCAGGGTTAGGAGAAACAGTTAAACGTTGGGACTGGATTGCTCATGGGAGACGGAGCCTTTCACTTCTAAATCACCATGCTGAATACAAGACAAGCTGCTAGTGATCAAAATAGTTACTATTATCTGCTGTTCAGTGGCCTACATGAAATAAGGCATCAGTCTTAGTCCCATTCTGAGCCAGCATCACATGCCACAACTGACATTAGACATCATGTTTCAGAGTAACAGCCATGTTAGTCTGTATTCGCAAAAAGAAAAGGAGTACTTGTGGCACCTTAGAGACTAAGCTTATGCTCAAATAAATTAAACATCATCTGTGTCAGTCTCAGCAGAGAGACAAAGAACTGAATGGCTCATGGAGACTCTCCCTCGAAGTGATCCCTCAGGCCAGGGCTGAGTCACACTGATGAGCATGCAAGGGAGGTGGGGGTCATAGTGGAACTTTGTGCTACAACTGTTCTGTGGTCAGAAAACTTCTGGCTCAGTACCTTTCAACAACACTAAATTCACTTTAAAAAAAAAATTTGTATACAAAATATTTCGAGGATAGGTTCATTTTGGCAGTGGCCTTTTAAATAAAAGTCTCAATTTCCTTGTCATAAACCAGGTTTTCTTCAGTTGGAAGTATTATATAATTACAGGTTTCAGAGTAGCAGCCGTGTTAGTCTGTATCTGCAAAAAGAAAAGGAGGACTGGTGGCAACTTAGAAACTAACCAATTTATTTGAGCATAAGATTTCATGAGCTATAGCTCACTTAATCGGATGCATTCGATGAAGTGAGCTGTAGCTCACAAAAGCTTATGCTCAAATAAATTGGTTAGTCTCTAAGGTGCCACAAGTCCCCCTTTTCTTATTATATAATTGTAGCTCACTTTTAAAGTGCGTTCAGGTATACCTTCTTCCCCAAAAAACCCACTGCCAATTTTCTGGAGATTTAGAAATTGCATTTTCCAATTTTTTATTTTTTTTTAAAGTGTTGTTCTCTCCCTTACTGCTGTGTAGGAGGTCAATGCAACAGGAAAAAAACTGGCTTAACAGAGTGCTGACAATTGCACAGTTATTTTTTACTCAAACTTTCAGTTACAGTAATCTTTGACATGAATTGTAACAATATCAGGTTTAAAAAAAAAAATCAGAAGTGTGATTTTTAAGTTGCCAGTGTCCCTTCAATCTCCTGTATAGCCATAAATTATGATGCCACAAAGAATTTTTACCTCTGCATAGATATAAGTGGAAGAAACAGTGGGTGGGGAAAGAAAAAAAAGGCAAAAACCTGTTTGTAAATCTGCTTCTAAACTAGTCATCTGAAGGATCAGCCATCAACTGCTAACACAAAACCATATTTATGCTTGTATTACATGCCGCTTAACCTTCGAGAATTGAAGTTTAATATGCAAATCATCTTCTGCTTAGTGGTTTTGTCTCCTCTTGATGAGCACAGACACACTACAAGTCCCAGCTACAGATGCGGATTGAGGGGAGAAACCCTCCCTTTTCTGTACACTGCCTGGGCAATTCCTCAGTTTGCTGAGAATAACCATTACACTTCTGCTTTAGCACTGGAAAAAGGAAGCAAGTATTAAAGGTTTTATTACAAAAGAGGAGACAAGGTAATCATCCTCCCAGTTCTGACGCAGGATGTAAGCAGTAAGCTGGTGTCTGATGTCATTAGCACAGCCTGAGAAAAGGGCTGAACAACTGAGAGTAAAGATGCCTTGGAACTGAACCAGAAATTTTGAGCTTAGTCTCACTGCATGAAAAATTAAAAAAAAAAAAAAGTTAAAAAAACTTCTTCCTAAGTGGTAATAAAGAACCTTTTCCTATTGTTCTTACTGAAACTCTCCTGAACAAACTGCATCTGTCAAAAAACAAAACAAAAAACAACACACAGGAATACTGTGAAAAGACACTGCTGCCAAGAGACGCACTATTACACAATAGCATTTATGGGAACACACACACAAAGCCATCAGGAAGTACGAGTAGACAAGTCCTCTCAGTTTCTCCATTCTTTGCAATTCTAAACATGTCAGAAATGTAGGATGAAAATATTCTGAAATCTCCCACCCCATGCCACAACCAAACAAAAGCTACACTATAAATAAAAGCCATCCAGTCACAATAATTAAGCCTCCCAAAAGAATAAACCCATTCAAAACCATGTATATTTGTTGAGACCTATTTAAAGGAACATGATCATTCAAAAATATTTTTTTTAAAACCCAGGAGTCACTAGTAATGAGATATTATAACTGAATCATTTGTTTGTGTTATTTACTTTTCTCCATTTCTCTTATACTGGATCCTAAATACGGTCAGTTTCACTTTTGTTGCAGCTTCTTTCCACCTACTGGTTCTTATATTACAAGCTTGTAATAGTTGTTACAAATTCTTTAGGGGATATTTATAACCAACTAAAAACTTATGACTTATTTGTTATAAACACCACCTAAAATGTTACGCCTAAACTCTGCCAGTGCTTTGTATGTTTGTATAGTGCCTAGCACGATGATGCCCTGGCCTCAGGGTACTACTGCAATACAGATAAATACAGTACTAGAGAAACCTATTGGGCCCCCACCCTAACTGAACTCAAATTTCACATAAGGAGGTGGAAGTTGTCAGATCTGTTTGACCAGCTAAATCATTTAAATTAATAAATAACTCAGCTCCCCTATAGCATTTTCCATCAGTAGATTTCAATGCACATCAATAATCTCTACAGAAGACAGGGAATACCAATTTACAGGAATGAGATTTAAAATTGTTCTATACATGTACCAATATCTTATTGCCCAAGATAAGGTATTCAAGACGTCCCCCCGACACTAGAAAGGATTCTGAAAGGCTGACTAGGATAACTTTAGAGATAGTAGACTAGTAAGAAAATTCAACTTAAAATTGTTAATTATTTATATAGCACAGTAAATATAAAGAGTGCTTAACCTACACGGCTGTGTTAATTTTTAAAACATTACATAATGGAACTAATCAAAAGTCATCAAATGCATTAATCATTTTCTTCTATTACTCACTAGTTGCAGACCTCCATTCCAAAGTCTGTCTATAAAAAATTTAGGGAAGACAGACCAAAGGCAGCAGTTAAGTTTCCCTTGGCAGGGAAGGAAAGTGCGATAATTGTTTCTGTTGTATGTGGTAAATTAATTACAGAATGTATTAACTAGCAACTAGCAGGCTGACTTGTTAGGAATCAAGATCAACATGCTGTCTGCATTCCACGATTAACAAACAATTCCGATGTCAAGTTTCATGGAAGAGGGGTTTTGTTGCAGCAGAGAGGTGCAAACACTTTTATTCTAGCAATTAACTTTTGATCCCACTTGCTCTTTTCATTAGCTGCTCCCACCCTTTTCTATTTAAGAAATTATTTTAAATCTAGCCTCACACAGAAACTGGCAGAACAGAACTAAAATTAGTATTTAGTACCAATACAAACAAGCATTTTTGTTTTTCAGGAAGTGGCTAGTGAGCAAGAATACTACACTCAAATAGAGCAAAAAGCAAACAAACAATTTTTAAAAGAAGTGACAATTTTCAAGAAGGAGACAGCAGTGAGACAGAGTTTCAACTTTACTCAGGAAATACACCATTTCTGAAATATCACCCAAGCAGTCTGCTGCTGGAGACACAAAGGAACTAAACACTACCAAGACCTACAAAGTTTGTTTCGCCAGAGAGCTTTTTCTGTCTCTCTCCACCAATTTCCACGGTAAAAAATTAAAAGAAAAAGCTTTTCTTTCACAGACGTCAGAAACAGAAAAGATCTATGAGGTCATCTAGTCCATTCCTAGGGGACATTGTAGGATTGGTCTGTCAGACGCTTTGTCCAGGGTAGTTTTAGAAGACTCAAGCAATGGGATTTTCCTTGGGAGCCGACCCCACAGCCAACGGGGCAAATGTGATCCTCAGTTATAGTCATCCAACCCCAATGAACTCAGAAAGAGATCCTGCTGTCACGCACTCCCCACACCTGGCCCAACTCCTAGTTACACCCCTTGGTACCCACGGGAGCAGATCTGGCACATTTAAGCCGCAGCTCCCCGGGCGCCCTTCCAGGCAGCAGCTCTCCCTCTTCAATGACAGCTGAGGCTGGCACATCAGAGCAGGGACTGCGTGGAAGCGGGGCGGTCCCGAGAGGCTAGTGACAGGTCCCGGCGCCCAGGAAGGTCCCCGATCTCTAGCCAAGTGCTTTCGCGCTGCGAGCTCAGAAGGCCGAGGGGCGTGCGGGCAAGGGGGAGCCCGCCCGCCGGCCCCGGAGATGTCAGCGCTCACCCCAGCGCCAGGCACGTGCCTGTCCGGGGCTGGCACCGAACACCCCACCCCACCGTACGCCCCTGGGAGGCAACTCACCCAGCAGCTCCGTGGCAGGTCACCGGGCGAAGGCGGCGGCGGCGGCAGCCGGCTCCCCTCCCCCCCCGCCTCCGAGGCGCTGGCAGGCTGGGCTGCGGCAAGGCCCGCGTGCCCTTGGCTGTCTGGCTCTGGGAGGGAGGCGGGGAGCGGAGCCTGTCGCAGGGCTCGCGGAATGGACCATTCGCGGCCGCAGGCGGATACAAAGTAGCAGCAGAACGTCCCGTCTGCACCAGCGTCTCGCGAGCCGCCGAGAGCGTGAGGCTCCTGCTGCCCCCGCCCTCTCCCCGCCGGCTCAGCCGCCCGCGTGCCTCCGCCTGCGCTCTCGCGCTAGCTCACCTCGAGCGCCGGCCGGGGAGAAGAGAGGAAGGGGGCGGGGCTGAACCTTAAAGGGGCAGAGCCTGGCCCGCCCACCAGCGGAGAGGCAGGGCTGAGGCAGCGCAGGGAACTGCGCGGGCCGGGCCAGGCCAGCGGCGCCTCTGGGCGGGCGGACGCCAAAGGGCCCGGCCAGGTGGAATCCCTCCCGCCCCCCACGACGCAGCAGTCCCGCACCCCAGCTTCAGAAGGGTGATACCCGCTCAGCTGCCATTGCCCAGCCTCCACTTAGCACAGCGCCCTGCACCCAGGAGCGGCACGGGGGCTACCCAATTGTGGGAGCAGGCTGCTACTGTCCCCAGCGGCCGGGTCTGGCCACACTGCATTGCAAACCGAGCTCCGTGGGACTCGGGCTTGTGGACTGGATGTCTCTATGCCCGCACTTGAGACTCCACGCTGCTTCGTAAACCCAGGTTTACAATCGCTGCACCTGGTTTTCACAGCCAAGAAAACATATCCATGCTGCACTACACCGTCCCTCTGACTCAGGTCCACGGCTTGAGCTGCATCCATGCTGCAAAATGACAGGGCTTGGACCCAAGCCACAGAGGGACTTAGGCTCTTACCCATCCCCCTACCAAGCACTGAAGCCCTGGGGCGGAGTGCTTGCTGACCCCAGTCAGACTAATTTGTGTGTGGACAGAAGTGGGGCATGGGCTCAAACCTGAGTTAGAGCCCAGGCATAGCATGCAGCGTAGACATACCCTATGAATTCAGGTTTCAGAGTAGCAGCCGTGTTAGTCTGTATCCACAAAAAGAACAGGAGGACTTGTGGCACCTTAGAGACTAACCAATTTATTTGAGCATAAGCTTTCGTGAGCTACAGCTCACTTCAGCATCCGATGAAGTGAGCTGGAGCTCACGAAAGCTTATGCTCAAATAAATTGGTTAGTCTCTAAGGTGCCACAAGTACTCCTTTTCTTCTTCCTGTGAATTCAGCCTCACACCACCACTGTAAAGCATCATCAACCCTATTTTAAATGTGGAAATGGAGAATGCTGTTTGGGGTTTTTTTGCATTTAGTTTAAGTCTACTAAGTTTAAGTCAGTTACTTTCTGGTTCTAGTCAGTTTCATTTCTTCCTGCTGTAACTCAGTCTTGAAGGATTTCAGCTTCAAAACACTCCCAGTATTATTTTAAAATGCTAACCAAAACGAATATTTTTTCTTGACTTTTTACTTCCTAAATTATACGAAAACATTTATACTGATAAGATTTGGTAAAAAAATATTTTAATCAAAAGGTAATATCTGAGCCTACACTACATTAAAAGAAATAATACTACCCCTTTAAAAATCCAAGCTAATTTATACCAAGAGCCTTGTCTTGTCACAGTAACTATTTTTTTTCATGAATTCTAGTTATGTGGATTCTAGGAACAGAGAAATTCAAACAGTGATCACATTTGTAAATAGGAACACATCTATGTATTTAACCTAAATTTTGTATTTCTCTGTTGCTACTTAGTTCAAATAGATCCCTACGCTTGTCTTTGTAATCACTGTACACATTTCGTCACACGGCATTACCCACCTTTGTAAACTGTATCTTCTCTGTAATGTACAAGCTAGACTTCCTCAGCCTCAGTTGGTATATGACCTACATAACTGATCAATTTAGTAGCTCTTTTCCAAAACTCCTTCACAATTTACACCCCCTTAAAGGACCAGTGCCCCAAACTGGACCCACTATTCCAGGTGGGGTTTCTCCATGGCCTTGTATATACCTTATAAGGAAATTCTTATCCATCAGTCCAATGAAGAAACATTTCTCTGCTGAATCAATCAGGACATGTCATGTGTCCATTGAAAGTTCATGATCAGCCAATTTGTGATCAGCTTGTATGATAAACCATTCATTCAGGGTTTTTCTTTGTTTTTAAACTCCAAAGACAATTTGTTTACTTCATACAATACATCTGGGATGAAATTCACACCTAACCGGAGGATCAGCAAAAGCCCACATATTACTTCAATGCTACTTAAACCCTCAAAATACAGTAGAACTTCAGAGTTACGAACTGACCAGTAAACCACACCTTTCATTTGAAACTGGAAGTACGTAATCAAGCAGCAGCAGAGACCAAAGAAAAAAAAAAGAAAGGAAGAAATACAGCACAGCACTCTTAAACACAAACTACTAAAAATCTAAAGGGAAACCAGCATTTTTGTTCATAGTCAAGTTTCAAAGCTGTATTAAGTTATTGTTCATTTGTAAACTTTTGAAAGATCAATCATAACGTTTTGCTCAGAGTTACAAACAACCTCCATTCCCAAGGTGTTCGTAACTCTGAGGTTCTACTGTAGAACTTGAGACATTCCCATCAATTGTATGAAGTTTTGGGGTTATGATTTTATTTGGGGGTGGTTGGTTTGTTTTGTCGTAGGCAAAGCCGAAGATGGAGCAAATGATGTTCTGTCTTCATTCCCTTATTCCATAGTCTTCATTTGGTGGAAGTAGGTAGAATTTTATTTTTTCCTCAGTTATTATAACAGCACTTACATAAGTGCTAAAGAGATAGAAAAGTACAAACAAAAACTTGGTACTGAAATGTAGAAATATTATATGATATACCGAATATCATTATGTAGCCCATGGTTAGTTGTTCAAATCCAATCACATGATGGACACTCAGCTAGTGGTATAATAGTTTCCCCTGGTTTTGTTTACAGTTCCCCTGTTGATGAAGTATAGGACCTTACTGGCCTTCTTGGCTGCAGCTGAAGAGTTTGTTTCCATCTTCATGTTACTTGTAGTATTAATCTCAATGGGTTTCATATCTACAACATTCCACTCAGCAATATTTAGGTTGCCTTATTATTTTTATATCTAATTTAAGTATCACCTGTAGACATCATTCAGTTAAAGGTATTATACAGTCATCTGTCAATTCAGGTGTTTGGTCCAGCGGCAGATTATAGTTTTGTGGAGTTCTGGGCCAGAGCAAATGGGGGCCTCCCCCACCCCTTCCATCTGCAGTCCCATCCCCCTCCCACCCTCCTCCCAGCACTCCTGCCAGGGAGCAGGGTCAGGGCACGGGGGCTTGCCCCATTCCACACGTCCGGTGCTTCTACCAGGGAAGAGGGTTGGGATGCAGGGGCGCTCATTTTCCAGGGCCCCCCAATTGGCCAGGGTCCCTGGGCATGGGTTGACAGATATGACACTGCAGAGGACTTACCAGTTATGGCCTATTTACACTCAAGAGCCACCGTGAACGGGATTTGAGTTCTGTACTGGAGGCAATTATCAATTGCACTTCCAAAAGGAGTTTGAGTTAACACTTCAGGGTAAAGCAGAGTAAAAACAAAGGATCTCCAAGTTGGTCATAAACAAGCCATTGTTAACCTCTGATGGATCAGTCTCTACTGGGGTAGTGGCATGAAATGTCTCAATAATATTTGGGTGCAAAATAAAATGTTATACCCACCCACCTAATTTAAGCCTTGTCACCATGTAATGAGAAAAGGACTGGCTAAAGGAACTGTGGTGTTAAGTAGGGGTTAAAATATTTTTCTGGGTATGACAACCCACATTCAACCACGCACAATGAGTCTTTCATTGGAACCCAGAATCATTTATGCTAGGATCAGCAGTACTTAAAAAAAGTCCCGTGGGAATTGGGGCAAATATTTATGGGGCGTTTCTGGCACCAGCGGAAGACCAGGTTGCCAGTAACTTATGAACTCCACTGTGCTGGCTTTCTGTTTCACTGGATTCTACCTAACTGAAGCAAAGGGTTCCATTTCAGAGTAAACCCACAGAAGATTTTTTAATAGTGGCTGCATTTTGCACATGTATAGCACCCTAAGGCTGCCAACACACTGTACAAATACTAATGAATGAAAGCTCACAACGCCCTCTGAGGCACCTCCATCTTAGAGAAATTGAAGCACAGGTTCAAGATCACACAGCAACTCAATGGAAGAACTGGTAAAAGAACCCATATTGCCTCACTTCGACACCTGTGCTTTAACCATTAAACCTCCCTGAACCATGCTTTAAATCTAGACAATTCTAGAGAGGGTTAGGCTTAGGGAAAAGGAGTATATGCCCCACAGCATTGCCAGCCCCACACATTCAAAAATCACAAGTTAAACTTTAAAAAAAAAAAAAAAATCTCATGAGTGGCTTAAAAGTCATGAGATTTAAAAAAAAATTTTGGATTTTTTTGGGGTTGAGCCCTTACAGTACACTCAGTACATGTACTTAAGCTTTTCTCTGCAACCAGGAGAGCTAGAAACATACTTTTAAATGTAAAAAAGAAAAAAAAAACCACCAGTCACTTGATTCCCAGGCCTAAAGCTTTAAGGAAAACATCACAAGAAATCCCCCTCTCCTTGGACCAGGGACCCATCTCTTTCATCCATTTGGGCTCTTTCATCCTTTTCCTACATGGGGAGGAAGTAGCCTATAGAACACCAGCTTCAAGGTGCATTCCCAGAGTTGAGGGGATCTTCATTACAGAATAATTATATTTTTAAAAAATCTCTCTCATGGCAGACCAAGACAGGAAATAACAGCTGCCTCATGGTTTTTTCATCCTCACTTAGACACCTACCAGTGTTTTCCGCCTTCAGGGTGTTGACGCCCATGTATTGAGATAATAAACAAAAGAATTCTTCTGTCAACCTGGCAAGGTCTATACCTTGGTTCTTAGGTCAATCTAACTGTGTCTCTCAGGGGTGTAAATATTTCACACCCCTGGGAGACATAGCTAGGTCAACCTAAGTTTTAGGTGTAGACCAGGCCTTAGATTATAACTGCTTTAGAGCAGGGACCATCTTTTTATTCTGTTTGTACAGGGCCCAGCAAAATGGAGTTCTGGTCTATGACTAGGGCTCTTAAGCACTATGGTGATACAAATATTAATAGAACAATTTGCACTCATGTAGGTCACTTTTCCTGTGCACGTCTTTTTGTTCCCATAGTTTAATTTTTTAGTCAGGGCGGTGGAGGTGTGGGGGCTGGTTGGTTTATTTTATTTTATTGTTTGTTTTTCTTTTCATAAATTGATTTTTTAAAAATTGGATAAACATTGCTTGGTTTTGTTTCATTTTGCTATTTTTGTCAAAATATAACTCTGGAGAAGAGGTGACAGAGATGCAAACGGTAAAATTGTGACGCGAGCTCAGAAGATAGAAGAGAAGACAGAAATGGAGGCACTGCAGAGAGGGGAAAGGGATAGGAACTGAGAAGTGCTGAAGACTGGATAAGTAATTTGCAAGGAAAGGAAGTGAAAAGAAGCAAAAAGGTGGTGAACTGAAAGTGGTCAGTTAGTGAAGGTGGCAGCAGTAAACAGCTTCATTCAAACAAACAAACAAGGTAGTTATGCAAGAGGCACCAACAGGTTAGAAATTGACTGACTCACATGGCAGCAACAGCTCATAGTTTTCCCTACTTAAAAAAGTTGTTTTGGTTCTTAATCCAAAAAGCTAACATCCACAAATAAACAACTCTTTAAGAGAGGACATACAGAAGACAGTCTGGGACACAAGCACCTCACCGCAGTGTGCTATCTCCAGCCATCCCCAATTTCTTTTTTAAATGTGTAAGACTTCCCTGAGCACAGCTGCCATCTGTTTATATTGTGTGGATGAAAAACCAAGGCAAGTAGGCAGTCTTCCCACGACTTTCTGTTGCTAGATAGAGCAAATATCCAATCAAGCATCAGGCAGCATTAAATTAGTTCAAAATCAGAGATCCCCCCCCCCTCCCCCCAACATCTGTGTTTTCACCTATTTGTTACAGACAGCACCTTAGACAGGAGCAAGTCAATCTGGTGATTTGTGGTATGTCATGACAGCACTTCATTGGTGCCCCCATCCATTACTGCAGAATTTCAGCCTTCTTTTAAAAGAAAAAGAAAAAGAAAAGAAAAGAAAAGAAAAGAAAAGAAAAGAAAAGAAAAGAAAGAAAGGGCCAGAGGCTCAACTGCTATAAATTGGCCTAGCTCCACCAACTTCATTAGAGTTATGCCAATTTACACTGGCAGCCAGAGGCAACGCATGGGATCATGTGCCCCACCCCACCCCCACCCCCACCCCTGTGTTTCAACCGGGGGGGAAGTTGGGCTGAGTGTGGCTGAGGCAGGGACATGACTGGGAAAGGCACTGGCACCTAGCACTCCCGCTAAGCCCCGCTAGGAGGCACCCGGAGCAGGGAAAAGGGAAGGGGCTGGCAGCGGATCTCTGCCAGAGGGGACGCAGGGAAGCCCACTGAGTCCCGTCCCTTCCTCGTCCGCAGCCGCAGTTACCGATGCTCGGCAGTAGGTGTCTGGAGCCCGCTCCGCACCCACAACAGGATGGTGATGGGAGAAGTTGGGAAGGAGCTGTGAGGGGAGTGGGGGCAAGGTAGTGCTGGCTTGGAGCAGGTGTGGGAGGCATAAGGGGAGTGGGAAAGGAGGCAGAGGCAATGCGTGGGGTGGTCATGTGCCCCCCTGAACCTTTAAATTGTGTCCCCCACCCCCACTATCAAGAGTTACATGTGGCCTCTGTTGGCAGCTGAGAATCTGCCCATAAGTTTATAGTGATCCTGGTTGGGACAAAAACCTTCTGTGATCAAAAACAATGAGGAGTCCTTGTAGCACCTTCGAGACTAACGAATTTATTTGGGCATAAGCTTTCGTGGGCTAAAACCCACTTCATCAGATGTATGGAGTGGAAAATACCGTAGTCAGGTATAAATACACAGCACATGAAAAGATGGGAGTTGCCTTACCAAGTGGGGAGTCAGTGCTAATGAGCCAATTCAATTAAGGTGGAAATGGCCTAGTCTCAACAATTAACAAGAAGGGGTGAATCCTAAGGGAGGGAAAATCACTTTTGTAGTGCTAATGAGGCTAATGCAATCAAGGGGGCCCATTTTAAACAGTTGACAAGAAGGTGTGAGTATCAGCAGAGGGAAATTAGTTTTTGTAGTGACCCACCCACTCCCAGTCTTTATTCAGGCCAAATTTGATGGTGGCCAGTTTGCAAGTTAATTCCAGTTTCTTGTTGGAGTCTGATCAGAGTCTGTAAAAGAAAAGCCTGTACCAATAGCTTGAAGGCAGATGTGAACTGTCCCCTTTCATCTCAATATAGTGTTTACTGAAGCTTTGAGATGACAATTTAAATATGTCAACATTATTAATCATTTCACTTCAGATCATTTGAGAAGCATTCAGCTTTTCTGGGATTTTAGGCCTTATCTAATATTTATTGTAGAGGAAGTTATATCAATTGGCCCCCCTCAATCAATTGAAAAGCACCTTGAGTCTGTCTACACAGCATTTTGGAAGGAGCCAGAGGGCGCCTCCCAAACCAGGTCAACCCCCTTTCCTAGGCTTCAGAGCCCAAGCTCCAGCCCACAGCACACACTTATAGACAGCTAGTGTGAGTCCTGCTACCCCAAGTCTGTAGACCCAGGCTGGGAGACTTGGTCCCACTTACTCCAAAACGCTGTGTAGACATACCCTTGCGTCCACACAGTTAGGTCTGGACTATGCTTAAAATTTAGATCGCCATAGCTACATCCCTCAGGGATGTGAAAAATCCGTACCCTGGAGTGCCGCAGCTATGCCAACCTAACCCCTGGTATTGATACAGTAGGTCAATGGAAGAATGCTTTGGCCAACCTAGAGACCACCGCTTAGGGAGCTGGAGTTCCTACAGCAGCAGAAAAACCCCTTCCATTGCTGTAGGAACCATGTACACTACAGTGTTACAGTGGCACTGTAGCCCCCACTGTGTAGATATGGCCTTAACAGATTGTTGGGGAGGTAGAATTTATATGGGCATGAACCACAGTAGCCCAAACAGGTGGAGGCTCAGTGGACTGCATGCCATTGTGGACATAGCACATAGGCACAATTGGTGCACTCCCCTCTGACAGCTGTCATCTTTGGCAACTCCATCAGCCCACTCAGCATCTCTTCAGCTTCCTCAGTTCACCAGCTGATAAGTCCCTCTGCACTACCCCCAGCCATCTCTCAACATTACCTTCACCGGGAAATGCAGGCCCCTCAGCTCTACAGGTCCCGCTGGGGATCTCCAGCCAGGACTGCACTCTCCCCTACCAGACCCCCTGCACCCTCCATATCACCAGCTGTAGAGTTGCAAACACAAGTCAACATTTGAGGTGGTAGGGAGCATACACAGGGGAGCGGGGCAGGGGGCATGGTTCCAGAGGTTACGCTACAGCTCCCTGCTTCCTCTCTATATTCACAGCTTCTTGCCTCTCCAAAGACAGCAGTATGCGGTCATCTTGACTCAATGTGGCATTGATGGATAAGGAAGAAGGATTTCGTCCTTGGTTTCCTCTCTCCCTCAGATTAAGATTTGATTACTGGTTGCAGCCAATCATCAGTCCCAACCTGCCGTGCTGTTAGTTCATATTTTTTGCTATTGGGTATGGACCTATATGGTCCTTTCCCCCCATATGAAAAATAAAATATCACCAGATATATCCTGTATGGGAGGGTAGGGACAGTTCAGATTATTGCCAAACAAAACATCATCATCATCTAGCTGTACCTTTGCTCCTGACTGCAGTAGTACAGGGATCACAACATAAAGACAAACTGTAATGGGCTATAAAAATAGTTTCCAATCACTTGATCCAATGCAAGACATGACTACTACACGTGACAAATCATTTCTTTATACAGACAGCACTACTGACACTTTAAAATAAAGAAGCAGCAGGAAAGAGTCACATCGTCTACATGGAAAACATGCACCAAGACAGGAAGTTAGAAGCTGGTGCAGGAGACACTGAAAGCTACAGGGTGATTTCTATAGCTGCTCTGTGCAAATTCTGTATTTTATTTTGACCCTGACTTCCCCTCTCCTTCCACTACCACCTTTTCTTTGTTTAATGAGGATATCTCCACTGAATCAAAGAGAAAAAATAAATCAGAGAAAAACACCCAGTCACCTGAAAAAGAGCATCCTGTGTCTCTGGCTACAGCTTTGATCTTCCTGACCTTACAGCTGCATTTCCTGTTGTAATTCTCATTAAAACAGTAGCCCCCTGCAGGAAAGATGCACAATTTTAATCAACTGAGGTTTTGAAATATTTTCAGGTATTTAAATTTGCTATTTTGTACTTAACACATGTATTCTAATTAAGGGAATTTCACGGTAGTTATCTAAGGGCTTATCTACGCTACCAAGTGTTGACAAAACTTATGTTGACACCCAAAAGTCGACAAAACAAAAATCACCAAAGGGTGTTCACACTTGCTCCCTCTGTGGGCAGATCATGTCCACACTGGGGACACTATCATCGATGTGGTGAGCAATGCACCGTGGGTATGTATCCCACAGGGCAGTGTTGTGGGAAGGAAGAGCTGATCACTGCGTGAGTTCTCCCACAGTTCCCTCAGCTGCCGAGAGCAGCATCATGAGCAGCTCTGTGAGCTCTTCGTGCTGAGGAATAGCAAAAGCAGCAGAGCAGTCTGTCCCCTGCCCTCTGAAGCAGCAGTCTGCCTGCTGCTTTGTTCCTAGTGCAGGGCAAAACAGGAGCATTCCAATGATTCGCTCTTTGTTTGTTCCCCAAAGGGAGCAGCACACAGATACTTCCTGGAGCTTTGAAAGGGGAGGGGCGCATGCCTGCAGGGCAGCAGAGACCAAAACACTGATCTGAGCAATCAGGGCAGGCATTGTGGGATACTGGCGGAAGCCAGTTCTGGGGACAAAACTATCAGCAGTGTCTACACTGGCTCTTTGTCGACAATAAAGGGAGGGGGAAAGACAAAAGTCTCTTGTAGGGGTGTATCAAGGTTCCTTCCCCACTCTGAACTCTAGGGTACAGATGTGGGGACCTGCATGAAAGACCCCCTAAGCTCATTCTTACCACCTTAGGTTAAAAACTTCCTCAAGGTACAAACTTTTCCTTGTCCTTGAACCCTATGCTGCCACCACCAAGCATCTTAAACAAAGAACAGGGAAAGAGCCCACTTGGAGACACCTTCACCCAAAATATCCCCCCAAGCCCTACAACCCCTTTCCTGGGGAAGGCTTGATAAAAATCCTCACCAATTTGCATAGGTGAACACAGACCCAAACCTTTGGATCTTAAGAAAAATGAAAAAACAATCAGGTTCTTAAAAAAATAATTTTAATTAAAGAAAAAGTAAAAGAATCACCTCTGTAAAATCAGGATGGTTAAATACCTTACAGGGTAATCAGATTCAAAACATAGAGAATCCCTCTGGGCAAAACTTTAAGTTATAAAAAGACAAAAAACAGGAATATACATTCCATTCAGCACAGCTATTTTACCAGCCATTAAACAAAAGAAAATCTAACACATTTCTAGCTAGATTGCTTACTAACTTTTTACAGGAGTTCTGAAGAGCATTCCTGATCTGTCCCCGGCAAAAGCATCACACAGACAGACAGACCCTTTGTTTCCCCACCCCCAGCTTTGAAAGTAACTTGTCTCCTCATTGTTCATTTTGGTCAGGTGCCAGTGAGGTTATCCTAGCTTCTTAACCCTTTACAGGTGAAAGCGTTTTGCCTCTGGCCAGGAGGGATTTTATAGCACTGTATACAGAAAGGCGGTTACCCTTCCCTTTATATTTATGACAGGGTGGAAGTTTTTTGTAGCCAAAACTGGGCATTTTTCACAACAAAAGTCCCATTGTAGTGTGTACTCTCTTGCTGATTTGTTGCCAAAAGGCGGTTTTTGGCAACAAAACTTGGTTGTGTAGACAAGACCAAAGGCAGTAGTAAAAAAACCACTGCAATTTTTGTTTGAGGGCCTAGGCCTTGGACATTAACATTTAACTGCACCTGTGTTTTGTTTATTGTGCGACAACAACACTTGGCATGTATATAACTTTACATGTTCAAAGCCCTGTGCAGACATTCACTAATATTTTTAACACGATTTTCCATACCACATCAGACCACTGATCTATCTAGCACTATACCCTGCCTCCAGCACTGACCAGTAGCTTATCCTTCAGTGTAAAAAAAGATTTCCTCCTAATGCTGTTGACCAATTGTACATAGCATGTGGCTGGGCTTAGAAATACCTTCCTGACCTCTGTGACAATCAGTTTACACTCTGAAGCATGATATCTGATTGCCCATATTCTCATTTTAGTGAGCATGGCCAACTGATTATAAAAAGCTATCCAGACTCTCTCTAAGATAGCCCTAATTAACAATGGAAGATGGATCCAGCTATTTTTCAGCACATCTATATTATTAACTAGCTGATTTGTTTACTAGTTAGTTTTTCTTCCCAAGAGAGGTCATTTTGGGTGACATCAGCCAGTTTCAGTGAGATTCCTGGTGGTTTCCAGACAGGTGAGGTAAATGGCAGATTAAGGCAGCAGCTGCAGGACTTAAATCAAGCTTTCACTTTTTGGCCTTGGGAAACAAAAACAGGATCTTAGCTGTTCCAGATTCTCTCTTTGTATCTGTTATTTCTTTTGGTCTTTACACAAGAAGAACAATATGGAGAAGCCACACAGGCACAGCTGGGCCCCAAATGACCATGTTCATTAAATAGAGACAAACATGCAAGACCTAGCTATATACACACTACTGTTCTGACCACTTTCTGTGGGCTTCTGAAACATGGAACACAGTGAGCACCACTAAAGGGCTCACAAACTATTTAGAGGGATACTCCCTATATCTCTACATTACAGTGTCGTAGACCTCGCTGCTTTCGCTTCCCTCTGCATAACCCAGTTCTGAACTTAAAAAGGAAGTGGCTGGAAAGCAGAGACTCTCTTAGGGCATGTCTACACTATGGAAGTCAATCTTTAGTAAGTGATTTTATAGACTTGATTGTGCGTGTCCCTACTAAGTGCATTAGGTCAGCAGCATGCATCCTCATACTGTGGCTAGCATCAACTCATAGAATCATAGAATCTCAGGGTTGGAAGGGACCTCAGGA
Organism: Eretmochelys imbricata; assembly: GCF_965152235.1. Classification (NCBI taxonomy): domain Eukaryota; kingdom Metazoa; phylum Chordata; order Testudines; family Cheloniidae; genus Eretmochelys; species Eretmochelys imbricata. The sequence goes on along the minus strand of NC_135577.1, from coordinate 65,145,913 downwards.
AGTCATCTAGTCCAACCCCCTGCTCAAAGCAGGACCAATCCCCAGCTAAATCAACCCAGCCAGGGCTTTGTCAAGCCTGACCTTAAAAATATCTAAGGAAGGAGATTCCACCACCTCCCTAGGAAACGCATTCCAGTGTTTCACCACCCTCCTAGTGAAAGTTTTTCCTAATATCCAACCTAAACCTCCCTCACTGCAACTTGAGACCATTACTCCTTGTTCTGTCATCAGCTACCACTGAGAACAGTCTAGAGCTACCCTCTTTGGAACCCCCTTTCAGGTAGTTGAAAGCAGCTATCAAATCCCCCCTCATTCTTCTCTTCTGCATACTAAACTATCCCAGTTCCCTCAGCCTCTCCTCATAAGTCATGTGTTCCAGTCCCCTGATCATTTTTGTTGCCCTCCACTAGACTCTTTCCAATTTTTCCACATCTTTCTTGTAGTGTGGGGCCCAAAACTGGACACAGTACTCCAGATTAGGCCTAACCAATGTAGAATAGAGGGGAACGATCACATCCCTTGATCTGCTGGCAATGCCCGTATTTATACATCCCAAAATGCCATTGGCCTTCTTGGCAACAAGGGCACACTGTTGACTCATATCCAGTTTCTCGTCCACTGTAACCCCTAGGTCCTTTTCTGCAGAACTGCTGCCGAGCCATTCAGTCCCTAGTCTGTAGTGGTGCATAGGATTCTTCCGTCCTAAGTGCAGGACTCTGCACTTGTCCTTGTTGAACCTCATCAGATTTCTTTTGGCCCAATCCTCTAATTTGTCTAAGGCCCTCTGTATCCTATCACTACCCTTCAGCGTATCTACCTCTCCTCCCAGTTTAGTGTCATCTGTAAACTTGCTGAGGGTGCAATCCACATCATCCTCCAGATCATTTATGAAGATATTGAACAAAACCGGCCCAAGGACCGACCCTTGGGGCACTCCACTTGATACCGGCTGCCAACTAGACATGGAGCCATTGATCACTACCCATTGAGCCCGACAATCTAGCCAACTTTCTGTCCACCTAATAGTCCATTCATCCAGCTTCTTTAACTTGCTGGCAAGAATACTGTGGGAGACCGTGTCAAAAGTTTTGCTAAAGTCAAGGAACAACACGTCCACTGCTTTCCCCTCATCCACAGAGCCAGTTATCTCGTCATAGAAGGCAATTAGATTAGTCAGGCATGACTTGCCCTTGGTGAATCCATGCTGACTGTTCCTGATCACTTTACTCTTCGCTAAGTGCTTCAGAATTGATTCCTTGAGGACATGCTCCATGATTTTTCCAGGGACTGAGGTGAGGCTGACTGGCCTGTAGTTCCCAGGATCCTCGTTCTGCCCTTTTTTAAAGATGGGCACTATATTAGCCTTTTTCCAGTTGTCCGGGACTTCCCCCAATCGCCATGAGTTTTCAGAGATAACGGCCAATGGCTCTGCAATCACATCCGCCAACTCCTTTAGCACTCTCGGATGCAGCGCATCCGGCCCCATGGACTTGTGCTCGTCCAGCTTTTCTAAAATAGTCCCGAACCACTTCTTTCTCCACAGAGGGCTGGTCACCTCCTCCCCATGCTGTGCTGCCCAGTGCAGTAGTCTGGGAGCTGACCTTGTTCGTGAAGACAGAGGCAAAAAAAGCATTGAGTACATTAGCTTTTTCCACATCCTCTGTCACTAGGGGGTTGCCTCCCTCATTCAGTAAGGGGCCCACACTTTCCGTGACTTTTTTCGTGTTGCTAACATACCTGAAGAAACCCTTCTTGTTACTCTTAACATCTCTTGCTAGCTGCAACTCCAGGTGTGATTTGGCTTTCCTGATTTCGCTCCTGCATGCCGGAGCAATATTTTTATACTCTTCCCTGGTCATTTGTCCAATCTTCCACGTCTTGTAAGCTTCTTTTTTGTGTTTAAGATCAGCAAGGATTTCACTGTTAAGCCAAGCTGGTCGCCTGCCATATTTACTATTCTTTCTACACTCTCATGGAGTGGTGCACTGTGGTAGCTATCCCACAGTCCCACTGCCCATTGTAATTCTGGGTTCAGCTCCCAATGCCTGATGGGGCAAAAACATTGTCACGGGTGATTTTGGGTACATGTCGTCAGTCTCCCCTCCCTCCCACTTGAAAGCAATGGCAAACAATCGTTTCTCGCCTTTTTTCCTGGGTTATCTGTACAGATGCCATAGCACGGCAAGCATGGAGCCCACTCAGCTGCACACTGCTTTTGTGAACATTATAAATACCTTGCGCATTATCCTGCAGTATGTGCAGGACCTAGCTAGGAGCTGCCAGCACGAGGAAGACTGTGAGGAGGACATGGACACAGACATTCCTGAAAGCACGGGCTGTGGCAATTGGGATATTATGGCAGTATTGGGGCATGTTGACATGTTGATACAGTGGAACGCCGATTCTGGGCCTGGCAAACAAGCACAGACTGGTGGGACCGCATAGTGTTGCGGGTCTGGGATGATTCCCAGTGGCTGCAAAACTTTCACATGCGTAAGGCCACTTTCATGGAACTTTGTGAGTTGCTTTCCCCCACCCTGAAGCGCAAGAATACCAAGATGCGAGCTGCCCTGACAGTTGAGAAGCGAGTGGCAATAGCCCTGCGGAAGCTTACAATGCCTGACTGCTACCGGTCTGTCGGGAATCAATTCAGAGTGGACAAATCTACCGTGAGGGCTGCTGTGATCCAAGTAGCCAGGGCAATCAATAACCTTCTGCTAACAAGGGTAGTGCCTCTTGGAACTGTGCAGGTCATAGTGGATGGCTTTGCTGCAATGGGTTTCCCTAACTGTGGTGGGGCAATAGACAGAACGCATATCCCTATCTTGGTACCAGACCACCTTGCCAAACAGTACATAAACCACAAGGGGTACTTCTCAATGGTGTTGCAAGCACAGGTGGATAACAAGGGCCATTTCACCGACATCAACGTGGGATGGTCAGGAAAGGTACATGACGCTCGCATCTTTCGGAACGCCGAGCTGTTCGAAAAGCTGCAAGAAGGGACTTTCTTCCCAGACCAGAAAATTGCCGTTGGGGATATTGAAATGCCAGTAGTTATCCTTGGGGACCCAACCTACCTCTTGCTTCAATGGTTCATGAAGGCGTACTCAGGCAGCCTGGACAGCAGTAAGGAGCAGTTCAACTATCAGCTGAGCAACTGCAGAATGGTGGTAGAATGTGCCTTTGGATGTTTAAAAGGGCACTGGCACTGTTTGCAGAATAGGTTAGACCTCAGCGAAAGCAATATTCCCACTGTTATTGCTGCTTGCTGTGTGCTCCATAATATCTGTGAGAGTAAGGGGGAGACGTTTATGGCAGGGTGGGAAGCTGAGGCAAATTGCTTGGTGGCCAATTTTGAACAGCCAGACACCAGGGCAATTAGAAGAGCACACTGAGGCATGCTGTGCATCATCAAAGAGAAGCTTTGAAAAACAGTTTCATGACTGACCAGGCTATGGTGTGACAGTTGTGTGTGTTTCTCCTTGATGCAAAGCCAATCCCCCTCCCCCACTTCAACCACAGCTGGCACAGGAAATAAAGTCCCTATTGTTCTGAATCCATTCATTCATTATTTATTTTTTAAAAAAAACCTTGAGATCACTGACAACACTGACTCGTAAAAGGTAGCCCAGGTGGGGTGGGGGAGGAGGGAAGGACGAGGCCACATTGCTTATTGTAGCCACACTACAAATCAAAGCTGTTTGAATGCCAGCTTTCTGTTGCTTGGGCCATCCCCTGGAGTGGAGTGGCTGGGTGCCCGGAGCTTCTCCCGCCACGTTCTTGGGCGTCTGGGTGAGGGGGATATGGAACTTGGCAAGGAGGGCAGGCTATTACACAATGGATGCAGCGGGGGTCTCTCTGTAGTTGCGTTTCCTGCAACTCCACCAGACGCCTCATCATGTCCATTTGCTCCCCCATTAGCCTCAGCATCTCCTCCTGCATGTTCCAATCATGCTCATTGTCTGCTTTCCTGGCTTCTGCCACTGAATGCCTCCATGCATTCAGCTGTGCCCTATCAGTGCGGGAGGACTGCATGAGCTCTGAAAACATGTCATCACGAGTGCAGTTTTTCGCCTTCTAATCTGCGATAACCTCAGGGACGGAGTTAATGCGGGGAGCATAGAAACATTTGCAGCTGCGGGGGGGGGGGGGGGTGGTAGGGAGAGTAGAATTTAAGATGATACATTTCTGAGAACAAAAGGGAGACTCTTTCACAGTGAATCAAACAATTCACAGCAGACAGCACATGTGTTTTAGGTACAAGGTCGCATTTTGCCTTTTATTGAGCACCTGCCGGTATGCTGACACATCACACATGGCTGGGCAACAGAATTCAGTTTCCAGGCAGCCATGGTAAGCCAAAGGGTACGCGGGGTTGGCTTCTTCTGCATTCATAACATGTGGGAATGGTTTCAAACTGCAATGGGTTTAAAAGGCAATGGGTTTGCCTTTTAAAAGGAGAGTCTGTGGTTGCTGTTTAAAAGGAGGGGCTGTGGTTTTGGGATGGGTGTGCAGCACGCTCTCCCCCCCAGCATGGCTATTCTTTTGGGGAGGGATAGCTCAGTGGTTTAAGCATTGGCCTGCTAAATCCAGGGTTGTGAGTTCAATCCTTGAGGGGGCCATGTAGGGATCTGGGGCAAAAATTGGGGATTGGTCCTGTTTTGAGCAGGGGGTTGGACTAGGTGACCTCCTGAGGTCCCTTCCAACCCTGATATTCTATGATTCTAGGATGATCCCTTTTAGCCAAGCACAAACAGCCCAGCATAACTGGGTGTCAAGGTTCCTCCCCCACTCTGAACTCTAGGGTACAGATGTGGGGACCTGCATGAAAAACCTCCTAAGCTTATCTTTACCAGCTTAGGTCAAAACTTCCCCAAGGTACAAAGTATTCCACCCGTGGTCCTTGGAATGGCCGCTACCACCACCAAACTAATACTGGTTACTGGGGAAGAGCTGTTTGGACGCGTCTTTCCCCCCAAAATACTTCCCAAAACCCTGCACCCCACTTCCTGGACAAGGTTTGGTAAAAAGCCTCACCAATTTGCCTAGGTGACTACAGACCCAGACCCTTGGATCTTAAGAACAATGAACAATCCTCCCAACACTTGCACCCCCCCCTTTCCTGGGAAATGTTGGATAAAAAGCCTCACCAATTTGCATAGGTGACCACAGACCCAAACCCTTGGATCTGAGAACAATGAAAAAACATTCAGTTTTTTACAAGAAGACTTTTAATAGAAAATAGAAGTAAATAGAAATGAAGAAATCCCCCCTGTAAAATCAGGATGGTAGATATCTTACAGGGTAATTAGATTCAAAAACAGAGAACCCCTCTAGGCAAAACCTTAAGTTATAAAAAAAGATACACAGACAGAAATAGTTATTCTATTCAGCACAATTCTTTTCTCAGCCATTTAAAGAAATCATAATCTAACACATACCTAGCTAGATTACTTACTAAAAGTTCTAAGACTCCATTCCTGGTCTATCCCTGGCCAAGCACAGCATACAGACAGACACAGACCCTTTGTTTCTCTCCCTCCTCCCAGCTTTTGAAAGTATCTTGTCCCCTCATTGGTCATTTTGGTCAGGTGCCAGCGAGGTTACCTTTAGCTTCTTAACCCTTTACAGGTGAGAGGAGCTTTCCCCTGGCCAGGAGGGATTTCAAAGGGGTTTACCCTTCCCTTTATATTTATGACACTGGGGTTTAATGTGTCAGGGATCACCAAACAGAGGGGATTACGGTTCCCTTACAAAACTTCCCCTTTTTCAACCAGATGACCATGAATGATATCACTCTCCTGAGGATAACACAGAAAGATAAAGACCGAATGTTGCATGAATGCGACCAAAACCCGGGACCATTCCCTGCCATGCTTTGTGCTGCAATGATTCCAGACTACTTGCTACTGGCTTGGCGTGGTAAATTGTCCTACTGTGGAGGACAAAATAAGGCAGCCCTCCCCAGAAACCTTCTGCAAAGGCTTTCAGAGTACTTCTAGGAGAGCTTCATGGAGATGTCCCTGGAGGATTCCCGCTCCATCCCCAGACACGTTAAACTTTTCCAGTAGCTGTACTGGCCGCAAATGCATCCCAGTTCTTCAGGGCAAATTAAACACAATTGCTTTTAATCCCTGTAGCGCAGTTACAAATGTGCACTCACCAGAGGTGCCTTCCTGCCTTCAGGGTCTAGGAACAATATGCCCTGGGAGGGTATTGGCTCCAGGGTAATTTGATAGGTCCTGGCTGCCGGGGAGAATGGATTCTCCGCTTGTCTGCTGCGCATTCTCCTCCTCCTCCTCTTATTCATCCACAAAATGCTCCTCCATGTTGTGTGAGGCTGCCACCTTGCAGGGGTCCATGGACAGTGGTGGGGTAGTAGTAGGGTCCCCCCCTAGAATAGCATGTAGCTGATCGGGGGCTCTGACCTGGAGCGACCGTTTGCCTCCTTAGTCTTTTGGTAGGCTTGCCTGAGCTCCTTAATTTTCACACGGCACTGCTGTGTGTCCCTGGTGTAGCCTCTCTCCACCATGCCCTGTGCGATTTTGGCACATATATCAGCATTTCTTCTGCTGGATCGGAGTTCTGCCTGCACAGATTCTTCTCCCCATACAGCAATCAGGTCTAGTGTCTCCCTTTCGCTCCATGCTGGAGCTCGTTTGTGATTCTGGGACTGCATGGTCACCTGTGCTGCTGAGCTCGCCATGTTGAGCGAACAGGAAATGAAATTCAAAAGGGCCTGGTGCTTTTCCTGTCTACCTGGCTAGTGCATTGGAGTGGAAAGTTCTGTCCACAGCAGTCACATTGGAGTACTCTGGGATAGCTCCCAGAGGCCGATAGCATCAAATTGCACAGCGCTGCGTCTACAGTACTCCAAATTCCACCCAGGAAGGTCGATTTTAGCACTACTCCCCTCGTCGGGGAGAAGTACAGCAGTCGATTTTAAAAGCCCTTTAGGTCGACGGAACTAGGTTGTGTTATACAATTGACCTAACGAGGCTAAATTCGACCTAACCTCGTAGTGTAGACCAGGCCTTACACACTATAGCCTGGTGGTTAGGGCACTGGTCTGCAATGCAGGAGACTTACAGTCACTTCTCTTCTTTGCCTGATTCAGAGTGATAGGGACTGGGGGGGTGGGGGGCGGGGGGGAGAGAAAGAAAGAAATCTAACCACCCATACACCTCTTCTCAAATCAAAAAGCTGAAAACCTCAGGTTTCCGTCCAACAAAAACAGACAGAATTCAATTTTTGCAAAAACATTCAAGAGATTTTGGTTTCTTTCCAATGCAGAACAAAAACAAACGTCAAAGCCTGGAAAGTTGCTGTGAAAGGAAATTGTTGTTCCCCCATCAGTTCTAGCAAGATTCAAGCGTTTGCTGTTAAATGACTGAAATATTTCAGGGTGATACCAGTTGCATGTCATACAAAGAACATTTATTTTTGCATCTTAACCCAATTCAGAAATTATTTCATAATCCAGTGGTTGGGGATTTTGTTTTTACCCAGCATTAGTGATACCATACCACACCAGTCCCACTTTGTCAATATACTACCTCTTATCTTGGCAAAGATTTTTATGAGCATCTGATCATGCTCTAATCAGTTGTCTTAAGGCCCAGTATGGAAGGAAGTACTGCTTTGCTGCAATCTGGTGTGTGCCCTAAGAGCCTCAGAAGCACAGGTTCAATGGAGTCAGCTCTCATGTGGTGAGGTCTGTCATTTGGTACTATGCAGGGAATTATTTTCCTATTAACCCATTTATGAGCTTGTGACCCTCTTATTCAAAGGGAAGTCAAACCACCAAGAGAGGGCTGAGAGCCTGATGTGCTCAGTGACAGCTGCCATATTAGAGTCAATACCAAGAGCACCGATACTTTCCATGTATGTGCAGTTTCTTTCACCCTGTCAACTTCTGGGTGTGAGAGTCTCATCCTAGGGCTAAACATGGTGCAACTAGGTGCTTTGCAACTAGGTGAATCTGTACGATTTAGCCAGCATCACTGAGGAGCCAGCCATCTCACTCCTGATGGGCAGTCTCCCCATCCCCACTATTTCAGACTCATATCCTACACAGCTCTGCCAATGCACCTCAAGCTTGGCCTGAAGCACATACAGTCACATCAGTCCTGGGCCTCTCCTGAGGAGAGTCTGCCAGTTGGACTGACTTGGTTATGGTGGGTGTTATGGAAACAAATGTCCATTAGGAGCTAGGATCAGCCCAAACTTACTTTCACTGGGGCCTACACTGTATTCATTCCCTGCAGTGAGGCAAAGGCACCAAGTCCAGCTCCAGCTCCTACCACCCCCTCACCCTGAGTGGCAAACCTTTGGCTCCTCCACTTGCTGGGCCATGCTCAGTGGGCACTGAAATCAATGGGAGTTTTACCTGAGCAAGGACTGCAGCATCAGAACCAATCAGGCCAGGATGGAAAGCAGTGGACAAGAGTCTCTGCTCTGTGGGTGAGAGGCGCTGTAGCTCACGAAAGCTCATGCTCAAATAAATTGGTTAGTCTCTAAGGTGCCACAAGTCCTCCTGTTCTTTTTACTTTACTTAGCACAGCTGTAGCGTCTCCATCTCTGTTTTAGATGGGCAACATGACACTGAGCCCTGCTCCCCCACTTCTAGAACCCCAGGACTGAGACAGATCTCAGTAAAACCAATGGCACAATCTGAACAACATGAGCTGATCAGTGAGTGCCCTCTGGTGGCACATTTAAAAAAATCCTTTCACTCTAGTCTGGACATGGGCACACCAATGGGATACATTTTCAAAGCCCTTCCCTTTATATGCACGCAAAATTGGGACCTGGACCTACCTGTGTGTGCAAAACCCAAGTGTGTATTCTCAATGTGCGCAAGATAAAAAGGTAGCCTGTAGATGCAAGCTCTGATTCTTGCCCTTCTATGTTAGGGGTAGAAGCTTTGTGGTTTGGGCCCATCAGGACCCATACGTTACTAATGTGCAGTGGGCTGGAACACTTAATAGTGGGGATGCTGAAAACCAGCCCCTTTACCCTGGTCCGTACCCCCTCCCCCCGAGCTGTGGTTGGGAGCAGGGCCGTGTCTCTGGGAGAGGGGGATACGGACAGGTGTAGAGGGGGTTGAGGCTGGGGCCACAGCTGGGGGCGGGGCTGGGCGCCTGGACCCTGGGCACAGGGCCGAGAGCCGATATCCCGCATTTGGGGCTGGGAGCAGCGCCCCGTGTAAAACCTGGAGGTGCTGCAGCACATAGTTCCCGCACCTCTGCTAATGTGCATAAGAGTTCAGATCAAAGCTTTTTGGTTTGGGCCTCTCTCTTAGAAAAAATTAAGTTTCCATCAAAGAAGGTCTGAGAACTCTCTATGTGCTGGGAAAGCGAAGAAAAGGTGAGACACAGGAGTCTCTTCCCACCACTCAGCTTTATTTCCTGACTACAGTCACCTGAGCTGGGCCTAGGTTACAAAAGTGAATGCCTTTACACGTGACACAGCAACATCTTCCATTTAATAAGACATCTGAAAAGAAACATATCCACTACAAACAACAGCCTTCTGGGATTTTGTCCTCCCCACTCCCTGCCTGTTAGGTAAATTCTTAGCGAGACAAGGTGGGTGAGGAAATATCTTTTCTTGGACCAACTTCTGTTGGTGAGAGAGACAAGCTTTCAAGCTTACACAAGCACACACACGCACCCACGTCAAACCTTCCACCACAAGAGGTGCTATGCAGGTTAACATGACACCAATTTCAGGGTAATCTCCTTCCCAAGGAGGAACAAATAGACAACACTGGATGGAGAGCTCAGCAGGGAGTGGATCTCACAGCAGTCTAACCACTGGCAGAGAGCAAAACCAACATCAGAAGTAATGTTACCTCACTGCAGATGCAAACTTATTCCTGTCCTTGGAGTCTGCAACGTCAGTGGTCTGTGCCACATCATCTTCCCCCTCCCAACCCACTGATTTTAGTCTCTTGGTTCTGGTAGCTAGCGTAGTGTGTGCTCCTAGGAGTGGCGATGGAGTTCTTTATATGCCATTATTGCATTTACTTCCTCCTGCACAAAACAGAGTCAGCCTGACAAGGTGTTTAAGGAAAAAGAAGGAAACAACTTTACTCTAGTCACAAGCTTACACAAAAATCCTTCAGCACTGAGCTGACAATGAGGAATTTACAACCTCACAGGGCTCCCTCTCACAACTAACAGCCTCACTCATACAGCCTGAAGCCCCTCACCCCACCGTTTGCTGCCCCCCCCATCAGTTTCCTTTCTCCCCAGTGGATTGTTCTAGCCAGCGCTTCAATGGGAACATACACAGGGCAGCACTAGAGATGCTTTCTGCTACTCATTCTTGGGATTGTAGTTTATCTGGGCTCCAGCCTCTCCTGTCTTGCTTGTACATGACCCCGGTGCCCCAGCTCTCTCCACTGTCCTCTTGCAGATAGCAGTTATGTGACGCATCGGTCTTCAGCCTGTTTGAAGTGAGATTCATGACAGCAGCTGTAGCTCAGGCCCAGAACATGCTCCTGCCAGACAGCTTTTTAAGGATCCTCAAAATTCCAAAGGCCCCCACTTCAGTTTTTCTAAACTAGAAATAAGGGCCTGGCTTAGCTCACCTACTGCCAATGGCACAGACCCTGGAGTCCCCATAGCCTTATCTTACTTAGCACTTCCTTAGCATCTTTCACTGGAGGTTCTCTAACCCTTTTATGAAGTACGGCAAGCATTATCCTAGGTGTGGAAACTGAGACAGAGGTTAACAACTTCCCCACGGTCACACAGTCAGTAACAGAACTGAGAGAAGGATCCAGGTCTCCCAACCTCTGAGCCCACAACCGCAGCAGCCTCATTCACGTAGCAGTTTGGCTGTCCCTGTTGTCAGCACTGGTTCAGTTGTAGACATGGCCACCCACCATCAGTGCAACACCAAGCCCCGGCCAGTGTTATCAAAAGTTCATGAGAGGTTCAAGAGAGCCAAAGCGGCCCGTTGACCCTGACCTAAATGCAGCAAGAGACCACTCAGGCTATTCAGGACAGCAGCCCTAGCAACAGATATTCTTTACCCACAGCACAGCACTTGCCGACCTGCCCCGGGTAGTGAGAGACTTATTGTTTGTACAGCACTTGGACCCCTGTCAGAGGGCTGGTCACTAGGACATTCCCAAGTTCAGTTCTCACACATGTTCTGGGTCTTTTTGTGTGGCGTGCTTAATGGCGAGTTGTTTTCAACCTCAGTTACACCTGACACTGCAGCTGCCATTCCTTTCCAATGGGGGTCGAAGTCATTCACCACGTCTTAGGATCAGGCCTATACTTTGTAGATTTAGTAGCACAGCAATGGCCTAATCCTGCAGTCCTTGCCCATGGAAGTCCATTGGACTTGTGTTTGAACTACAGCAGGACTGAGGCCTAAGTATGCCTAACAAGGCAGCAGGTAAATGCTACCCACATGTACACAGAGCACTGAGAAGTAGTCAAATGATTACAATCTTTTTGCCAATATTTTTGGATCCCCGCCATCTTTTATAGGCCCTGGGGCCTCACTTCACGACTTCCTTCCTGTTCCTTTCATGCTTGAACAAAGTCTTCTTGTTCCTGTTAGCTTCTTCAGACATCTCCCTTTCTACACTCAGGCACTCTCTTCACTCCACTCTAATCTTTCCAGTTCTCTTCTGTGCACAAACTGTTCTCCCAACACATCCTTTTCAGCCTGAGTACTTACTGTTGCGCTTCCTGAGTTATTAATTTACACATGGGGAGTTGTTACATGTTTACTGGTGCAGCATAAATCATTAATTAAAGATTATTCAGGGAAGATGTAAATATGAAGACTCATCCCCCAAAGGGCCCCAAAGTAAAGTAACTTGGGGAAAATTGGCACCATCTCCTGAATTGTAATTTGTGAGGCCTAGATTATCTGGATAGCTCCAGAGGCAGAGAGGATGACTATCCAGTGAACACCAGAGGGGAGAGAGCCTTTCCTCTGCAGCAGCAGCCTCTTCTCCCCTTCCCTCCCCTCTCTCTACAGAGCTGGGGATCGGCTGATGGCGGTGAGGTGCAGGAACAGTTTTATAGCGGGGGTGCTGAAGGCAGAAACCATGTATTTGGGTCATTGCTACTACTTCAAGCCAGGGGATGTGGCAGGACCCCCAGCACAGGTCATCAGGTGGGAAGAAGCATAAGGCTGTGTGGATCACCACGTCCATGAGCATTTGCTTCCTCGATTAACACTGACACGTTATCTAAATTAATAGTCAATTTCCTCTTCCATGATATGAAGTCCCCTGCTGTGGCACTCGAGCAGACACTGCAGGAACTGTGCTACCAGAAACACAAAGGGAACCAAGGGGCCCTGCGGACAGCACTGAAACGCATGGGATTTGCAGGAGTGGGACCACACACCATGTGCTCTGAACAAGTAGGCAAAATTCCCTGCAGGAATAATCCAAAGGACCTCAGAAAAATCTTGCAGTCTCCTATCAGCTACATGAGCCAGTCCCACCTGGGAGCAATGTGGGCCTTAAATTATTTTTTCCATAATTACAGCAATTTGATTTTTACCCCAGTAATCCAGGATTCAAGCCCATACTGCAACAGCAGGAATTATGCTTCACCTTAGACTGTCACCTAGACTGTAAGCCGGGGTAGTCAATAGGCAGACCGTGGGCAAAATCTGGACCACCAGATGCTTTTGAATGGACCCCAAAATATTTCTATTTACTTATTGTTATCATTATTTTATCTGGAGTCTGGACCTTGACAAAAAATAGCTGACTACCCCTGCTAAGCTGTTCAGGGCAGGAAACATGAACTTACCCACAGGCCTTCACCTATTTAAATCAATGACAGAACTATCATTGGCTCTAATGGGAGCAAGTTTCTTCAGAGCCTGTATTTATAAAGTACCATGTAACTCTATGATACTAAATGGTGCTGCACATCATGAGGTTAATACAGCCAAATGGGGCCCCAACTTATAGGCAGCATCTTAGCAAGTGCTATATACAGTAATGAACAGGAATTAAAGATATCACATGTGAAACTGCATAACTTACTCCAAGGGCCAAACTGCCCATTCAGTGACACAGGTGGAACTGCATTGTTGGCCCGGCACTCAGGTACTATGGTGATGAGAGCTGTATGAGCACCTGAATAGAAACCAGGAGAATTTGACTCAGTATGTAATAAACAGACCAATATAGGGCTAGCTCCTTCCCTGTTTCTGTAGGCAGAAGAGAATGAGCCTCTCTTAGGGAGCAGGAAGGGGTGGCTCCTCCATTCTCCACCATCTCTCTTCTCTCCCACAATGGAGCCCCACAGAAGCCCACTCTCCAGGGTTCCATGAGGATCTGGGGGCAAGACAGATGACAGAGGGGCACCCCAAGGTACTAGCTACTCTCTGTGGAACTGTTCCATGCTGAGTGCTCCATATCCCAGTCAGAAGGCTAAGTGGGAGTTAATGTTGCTTCCAGTAGAGGAAGGAAAATGTGGAGGGGCACCCACCTTTCAAAGATATTTTTGCCTCTAGAAAACTAGGTTCTGCTATCCCCACTGCACCCTCAACCCCAACCTGTGGCGATAATTACTTGGAAATTCCAAGGCTAGCCATGAGGACCCACCTGCCTGTCGAGCTCCATCCATAGATTCCTCCATGAGAAAGGAAGACAACTTAGCCCTTTGCTATAGGACACCCACTCCCAAAGACCTCATAGCACTTAAACATCAAACAGGCACTCTTGTTCTACAGTAGGGCCCAGTTCCAGAACCCTAGCAAGAAACAGCCTGCTTGGGGAAAAGCCCTCTTCTGCAAAAAGGCCAGTTTAACCTCAGAAAGCCAATAGCCAGGAAACACTTTATAAAAAAAATCCTTAGCCTCTTGGGCAGCTTACTCAAAAGACAAGACTCACAACAGAAAACAAACTCACCGGATAAAATACCCACAGTGAGAAACCCAAACTGCGGAGAGTGATTTCCCCCTAGAGTAACAATCACTGCCTCCACACCTGGCCCCTTTGCCTCCTAGTAATTGGATCCAGACTCCAGCTTCTAAATCGCTTTCCTTCCTACTGGGAACTATTCCTCTGGGTCCTAGGTTCCACCCTCAGAGAGAGGCATTGCCTGATTTTATAAAGTAAACCAGGACATGGGGGGTCCCAAAGCATTTGTTCACCTGTCACATGCACAATAATAGCTGGATTATGCAAGGTGCTGAGCAACTCCTGGAGTACTCATTGTCACCCTGCAGGATCCAGGCCTGAATCTTGGAATTGCAAAAGAGAAATTTCTAGTAACTTGATTTCTAACAATAAAACAGCCACCCACCCAGTTACACACAGTAGCCACACTCTGATCTGAGCCACACTGATCTGAACAGTCAATGGAGTTAAGAAGTTCTGAAAAAAGAACTTGCTTCAGATGGGTTTCACAGGTGTGAATGATGGCAACATTTTATCTATGGTCCTGTCTGGTTCATTTGTCAGTCTAAGACAGAGTATTCTAGTGGTGAAAACATGGACCTTTGGGTCAGGAGACCTGGGTTTTAGCCTCAGCTCCGCTTCAGTCTGATAGTGTTACCCTGAGCAAGTTACTTGGACCTACATTTTCAAAAGCATACCCTAATTTTAGTGCTCCAGTTTTCAGCTGGCCATTTGAAGACCCTTAGGTGTCTCAACAGACAATAGAGCTTCTAGAAAAGGGCTGCAACAGAACACAGAGGCAGGGCCACTGAGTCCAATGGGCTACATGAGTAAGCAAGTCAGGGTTGCTGAACTGTGTCATATATAAACATATATATTAAAATGGAATTCTACAAAACTGATTTGAGAAATCCCTGTCACTCTTCCCTGCACTACATAACTATGAATAGCACTGGGATATTCTGCAATGGAAGCTGCTATTTTACTGATATTTCACAGCATGTACTTTAGACTGGAGGTGTACATGTTATGTGGCTCCTGCTTCTACGAGGTGAACTCTCAAAGTGGTTGGAAGGCAAGTTCTAGTTCTCTTTAAATACCTATAAATAACAGAAGTTCCCTTCCAACCACTTTGAGAGTCTCCTGCATTCAAATTTATCTACTGTACTTATATAGGTCCCATCACCATCATATCTGAGCAGCTCACAATCTTTAAGGTATTCCTCATTACAGGGAAGTGCTATAGTCCCCTAGAGATGCAGAACTGAGGCACAGAGCAACCAAGGCCCATGGTCCAACCCTCAAAGTATTTAGGGACCAAGCTCCTGTTGATGTTAATGGGAACTAGGTACCTAAATACCTTGAGCTATCTGGGCATAACTGACTCATCC
Organism: Eretmochelys imbricata; assembly: GCF_965152235.1. NCBI lineage: Eukaryota > Metazoa > Chordata > Testudines > Cheloniidae > Eretmochelys > Eretmochelys imbricata. The sequence goes on along the minus strand of NC_135577.1, from coordinate 65,130,622 downwards.
AGGCTTACACAGCAAGGCTGTCAGAGAGCTGGGAATTATACCTGAGTCTCTCAAGCCCCAGGCTAGCACCCTAACCATTGGACTATCCTTCCTCTCAGGCATGAGCTGTATTCCCTCTGTCCTAGTTTACATCAATAGAGTGACAAACTTTCAGCTTCCCATTTGATTATGTTTTAAAATTATATTTAAGAAAGTCATTTATGTATAGTATAGATTTACTCTGCTTTGTAATTAAATGTAGCTATTAGACTCTTTTATATTACACAGCAATTTTTCTTTAGGTTACATCAGTTAACCCTTTGGTACCTAGTCTGTTATATATATACATATATATATATATATATGTGATGCTGGATCCTTTGGTACTGAGCTGCTACATGCAATGACTCCGTGAGCCTCAAGGAATTAGTAAATCATCAGTTTTGCAATAAGAACTCAGCACAAGCTAATTGCAAGGGCAGCATATTAAAACCCCTGTCCAGTGGCTTTCATGTTTTCTGAGATAACATCTGGCATAGAGTTTTGTTCCAAATATTATCAGAATTAGGAAGATTTCCCTCCAGCAATCTTCAATTTGGCAGTATTCCCAGATGTCAGTTTAAAAGAGACGTAACATCGGTTTGGCATCTCCTCCAGCCATAGTCTTTCATTGCTCAGGTAGAATTGCTCCACTGTTCTTCAAAGGTTGGGGGGAAATGGTAGCATGAAGGCAGAATTAATTCTTGTAGCACCTTCATAGTTTAGGATTAGTTGACTTATTCTTAAAACAGGAATTCTACCTCTTAGCTGTGCATGAATAACATAGCGTATTCTTGCCAAGCTCAGGGCACTTGGACAGAACGAATTTTCTGGGAATGAACAAGTAAATCCACTAATTCTAGTCAAAATTAATGTAAAATGGGCCATTTAACATTTTTTTCTGAGAGTCATCTCTTTTTTCTTTTCTTCTAGCTAGGAGATAGATTTGGTGTTCGCCTCTCAAACTTTACATACAGTTAAAACTCATTTGAAACTCAGGCATCTTCTGTGTTTGTACAGCACCAGCGGCCCAGAGCTCCAATCCCAATTCAGGTCTGTGAGTGCTATCATAATGAAAATATTTACTACTATCATTACTACTCACAGATTACATTTGAAGATACATATTGTGCCTAAGCAAAGTTATTAAGAATGGTTGTTGTATGTAATGGTTATTATGCCTGTAGTGAGGGCCAAGTCAGTAGGTCAGGTAATTGTTAAACAGTGTCATTGTGACAGCAGGGGTAACTCAACCAATCATCACAATTCTTCTCTAGTCCATATGGATGCTAGACAGGACTGGAAAAAGTGAGACCCCCGTCTCCAGCAGCAAGTCGATTAAGCAGTGCAGATGGGCCTTTTGTGTCAGTGTGAGGTGAGTGTGTGTGATGTGAGTATACCTGCTGGGGATCACTCCTCCCATGGGAGTGTGGTTTTACATTTTTTTCTTCAAATTCCCATGAATGCCTGAGGCAAGCACCATGGTCCTGATTCTTCATTGTCTTTCACGTTATGCAGTAATCTACAGCTATGCAAAATGCTACCTGTGTGATATGGTCATGTTTACATGCATTTTACACTCACACAAATGGAAGTGATGACACACAATATAAAGCAGTGAAGAATCAGGCCCTATATTGTCATCAACCCCCCCCCCCCACCACTACCCCTCACTCCAACATGAGAACTGAGGTGTGTATCTGCCCTCTTCCCCACACATATGAGAAGCTGCATGCAGCCAAAGAGGGTGCGGATTACTAGGACAGAGCAATTAGAATCCATAAATGAAAGAGAACTCTGAGTTAGGCAGAAAGAGCAGATTACATTCCTGGAAAGTGTGTGTTGGAGGGATGATTTATTTTATTTTTATTAAGGCAGACTTACATTGCTCATTCAGGAGCAGGTTAATAGTCAAAGACCCTGGCTAAGGATTCTGGCTTGTTGGCTGGGGACTCCTCCTCGAAATGTAGTTTTAGTACTGTTCCTCACAACTATGATGAAAGGTGGAAGGCAGGAAGGTTGTGTCCGCTCAGTTTCAAAAGCTCCATAGGTTCTTGGTGTCCCTTTAATGGGAAAATCAATGGACCAATCAGGTTAAAATCATTTCGAAAGAAAAAAAAAAAAAGAAAGAAAAAAATCTCCCCTCTTGTTTTATAAATAACACTTTAGATTACTGAAAACTAAAATAATCTTAAACTCTAATCTCCATCACACTATTTATTCTGCTTGGTTACATTCTGCATTTCACTCACTTTGGACAGTACAACCAGACTGCTCATTTTCACTGTCTCTTCCTCATTTCACATTCAGGTTCTCCAGCAGTAATACAGTACTGCAGTGTTACAGCTGCAAGCACTGTGGGAGGAGCGGTCATTTGTTTCAAACAACACTTTCCAGTAACACCTCAGCTGGGGAGCTGGACTATTTTTATAATGAGGGCGCTGAGAGCCATTGAAGCAAACTGTAAACCCTGTATATAATGGAAACCACTTCAAGTCAGGGGATGCAGCAGCACCCATGATGTCAGCTTCATGAGTGTTGGGGCTTTGCTTCAAGATGGGCAAGCACACAGAAGGGCAGCGGGTGAGCTGAATTGATAGATTTGAGGGAGCTGAGCCCCCTCGAGCCCTAGCCACCCGCAGCTTATGCTTGCTATGTGGAGTCGCTCTGCTGTGAGCGCAGGGGAACAGAGCAGTTACCACAGCTGGTCAATTTCTCTTTGAAGTCAGGCATAGCCTGCAGACACAATTACATGGACTCTTTCTGAATAGGGAAAACTGGCCTGGGGGTTGAGAAACAGACAAAGGGGAAGGGACATAGGGGAGGAGGGAAAGGGGACCAACCAGCTCGGTGCATATTTATCTGAGGCAGAAGTGTATACTGGTAGTGAGCAGCCACAAGACTGCCAGCATTGAGTGAGGACGCAAAAGACGGCCAGGACTGGAGCCAGAATGTAAAGTGGGAAGAGAGAAAAACAAAGGGCAAACCAAAGAAGTAAATAAAAGGAGACACCATAGCCAAATTCTCTCGAACTGGAACCTGGCAGCTTATCCCTTTCCTTTTTGTAGTCTGGCTACCCCAGTGTTCTCGTGTGCTGAGTTTCCCCCCTCTGTGACCGAAAAGCAATGCATGGGGTGTCTGACCGAATCTCACTCCCAACATTAGCCCAAAGCAGCTTACGTGGACTGAAAACTGACAGCACAACAGTAAACAAGGGGTTATGAGATGTAGCAACTGATTGAACTGGAAGGGGGGGGGGTGGTGTGTGTGTGTGTGGGCACACGCATGCGCTGACGTATCACAGGGATAGGCCTGAGGTCCCGTCTTATTTAATATCTTCATTAAAGATCTAGAAAAAAGGGAGCAAGCATCGTTTTAATCAAACTTGCCTATGATACACAGTGCTAGATTGTGTTTGATAGATCATCTGGGAGTGGGGTGCAGTTGTATCACCCGTGGGAAGCTCTAGGAGGGATTCTGCTGGATTGTGCACACTCTACTACCCCTTAGGAAGACGCAGGATGTTCTGCTGGCCCAGGCAGGGATGGGGGAATGACTCTGCGTACTCCCTTCCCCCGTTGCGAAGCCTAGTCCCTGTGGGGGTATAAGGAGACTGCAAGGAGCGCAATCATACTAGACCCTGCATAAGGGGGCAAGGGGGCTCCTTCTACCCTTCCCCACATACCCATGAAAGGGACAGGAATAGTCTGGGCCTAAGATGGGAGGAATTGTGAACCCCAGTCAGTACAGAGAGACCCAGGGGGAGTAGAAAATCCAGACAATACTGAGACGTGATTCATCTCGGAAAACATAAGGAGTTACATTAATGGGGAAATAACCATAAACCAAATATTCATTGGAAGGGAGAGACCTGAGAGGCAGGAACATTGAAAGAAAATGTAAGAGTCACAGCAAATGAGATCTGAGTTGGAGGGTGATGTCGGAGAGAAAAAGGCCAATGCAACGGCGGGCTCTACATTCAGAGGCACCATGCCACAGAGCAGGGAGGTAACCATCCTTCTCCAGGTGGCTCTGGTGTGACAACACATAGAATACCATGCTCAGTTCTGGCCATCTAATTATCCGAAAGATATTGACAAATTGGAGGGAGTTCAGAGAAAAAGCTGATAAATATGGGGCTGGAGGGATTGATTTATGAGGCTAACACGGTTAGCTTGGCTAAGGGCCAACTAAGAGGGAACATGAAAGCAATTTACAAATATGTGAAAGGTGTAAACACAAAGGAGGCGAGGACTGACTTGAGCATAATAAAAAGGGACAGGGGCACTTATTTAGGGAAAATTTAAGCAGAATATAATAGAAAACATCCTGACAAGGAGATCTCTGTGGAATGGTTTCCTAAGGGAAATGGTCGAAGCCCCATGTGCTGGCAAATTTAAAACTAGACTGGACAAAATGCTTATAGATGTGCAATAAAGAGCAGCTGTACACTGGCAGGGAGATGGACTAGCTGTGTTAATACATCTTTTTCCAACACTGGCTTCTATGGGACTGATTCTGCATTTCCCTGCACCTTGAGCTGTGATTTATCCCAGTGCCAAAGTGCTGTAAAATGCTACCAGAGCAGATTAGTAGCATTTTATCTCCTCTTTGGATTAGTGTATCAATGACTCCTCAAGGTGCAGGGGAAAAAGAGAAATAGACCCTATGATTCTGTAAATAAATAAATAAATAAATAAGGATCAGTGACAGAACCGTGTCTCTTCAATCCCTCCAGAGTGCCTTTGGACATTCAGCCTCTGGTCTGCATCAGTCCGCTAGGGAGAGATTAATATAGCCCTGTGATCAGACTGTGCATATTAATACCTCATAACGACACAGAAGGCTGCTTTTAGTATTCCTTGTGTAAAGAAGGTCCATAAGTAAACCAGAAGGAACAAGACCCAAACTAGGCAACAGTGAAGGCTGCAATAGCAACTTTCAAAGAGCCAAAGGACCACATATACATTTGCATATCAATGTACATAAGGTTTATAACAAAACACAAACACACGCAACTCTAATATTTTCCATGAGGCAGAGACTATAGTTCTAGTTAGGCAGTATCGGTGTCTATTATTATTAGTTTTACTGGTTATTTGCATTATGGTAGCGCCTACAGGCCCAATCCTCAGTGGGCGAGGCATTGAGCACACCGCCGTGTCCTGACGAATTGACAATTGACGCATGAGACTGGTTGCTGACCTTTACAATTGTCACCTAGATACTATGACGATAAATCCATTCAATTTGATAAATCAGGATTGTTTCTTGGTAGAGTTTGCCACCTATCTACTTGATATTCCGGTATGGGTGTGCTAGAAATCCCTACGCAGACAGGTCAAAAGTGTTTGTTATCTGAGTGCATAAGCAATAACAACCTGCAGTTGGCCACTAGTCCTTACCTTGCTGTTACAAGGAGAGGGCAGTCCCGGACTGCATTTTAGGCCTTTGTGGGCCATATTTGATCCTTAAGCTACATTTTACTCTTACACTTTACCTGGGGCTGTCCTAGAGGTCATTTGACCGGTCACGTGTTCTTTTTCAAGTAACCCTAAACTGTAAATGTATCAATTAAATGGCAAGTTGATTAACAGCATTAATGGTTGTAATGAACTGGCTAGTATGTTTACTACTGCACTCTGTTGGATAGAGCCAGAACTGCTTAGCTATGTGTCAGAGACAGTATACTGCTGACAGCTAGCAGAGATTCCCCATACATTCAACTGTGCTTTTACAGCAGGAAACTCTTTATCTCAGAGGTGACAGTGAAGCGTGGAATAGCCAAGACAAGCTGAATAGTGATAAAGATTAAGTCCAAGGAGGCTGCAGATTTATTACAATATATTCACATAGTGAGCTATTTCCCCTTAATTCTCTCCCCAGCAAGCAAAAATGGAATAAAAGTAACAGTAGATAACATTCTTAGTAGGGGAAGTAAGGTCTTGTGGTCAAGGCACTGGACTGGGACTCAGAAGATGTTGGTTTAATTTCCAGCTTGGGCAAGTCACTTAATCTCCTTGTGTCTCAGTTCCCCATCTGTAAAATAAGGTTACTAATCCTTCCTTTCCTCCACACTTTCTACTGTCTTTTCTGTATAGTCTATAAACTCTTGGGGGTGGGGACTGTCTCTTTTTAGGTATATATACAGAGCTTGGCATAATGGCGCCCAGACCTCCACTGGGACCTGTATGCACTACAGTAATACAATTAAAAAAATAATAACATTCATAGGGAAAAACAGACATACACTTCATGGAATTGGCAGGATAGCATCTGGGGCTTTACCATCAGGGTAAAGACTCTCTCCAGGAAGAAGAAAAGGAGTACTTGTGGCACCTTAGAGGAAGAATTCACCTGGCCCTTTTATTTCAGAGTATTCCAAAGGGTTAAAACAAGAGGGAGGGAAAACCTGGGGAAGCTAATTAATTTGTTTGTGAAATTTGTCACCTCCTCCACCTAAAACACCCCACACTAAAACCGCCAGACAGGATGACCCCAGTGTTACTTGGAGAACTGCTCATCATTTATTCATAGTCCCTTCTTTTTGACCCCCCCTCCCCCCATGAAAAGAGAAGCAGTTTGGGGTTATGGGTAGTTTGTTTCCCCCCCCCTTCTTCAGCCAACCCTTCCTCTCATCAAATCCCAGTCTCTACCAAGGATAGCTCTGGTGGGCGTGAGGGGAGGGGGAAGGAGACAGAGGTAAACTGCAAGATTTTGGAGGCTGCAGAGAAGAGAGGTCAGCGGTGTAACTCTCTGTCTCCTTAACAGAATGCCTGAGATTGCACCCTCCTCCTGTGTTTAGGTGAAGTGTCTGCGCAGGGTTTGCTGGGAGCCATGGAGGGGCAGCTGCTGCTGTTAGCACCAGTAACCTGATCCAGCACTAAACAGCTTGTTACATCTACTGAAGAGGAGGCGGCGAGGGGACAAAAGCCCACGGTTCCGCCTGCCGCCGAAAGAGCCAAAGCAAAGTGCAGTAAGTGAATGACGTCCACGATTCCGCTCGATCCTGAACGATCCAGGAAGGACGTTTAAGCCTCAGGATGTTGTCTGCAGGCGGAGGCTGATGCACGTTTGTTTGGGGGTGGTTGTTTTTTTTAGGGCGGGGGGAGGCAGGGGCATCAGCCGGGAGTCCCAGGCTCACAGGCATGGGGCGGGAGGTTCTCCGCGTCGCAGGATGATGCTTCTGAGCTCGGCGGAGAAAGCGCGGGGGCTTTTTGCCAGGCAGTCTCTCAGCAGGGGCTCTGCACGGCCAGGGTCCTCGCGCTGCATCCCGGCCGCGGAGTACCCCGCGGAGCTGTGGCGCTGAGAAAGCGAAGGGGCGTTTGCTCGGCTGGCGCTGGCTGTTCGATCCGGCGGGCAGCCGCCCGCTCCTTTGGGAACAAACGGAGGGGCAGCTTGGCTCCTCTCCGCCCTCCTCACTGCCCCCCTGCCCAAGGTTAATGTCGGAGAGGGGGGATGCCACTTGAAAGCCAGGGCCTTTGGTCCCGGCCCAAATAAACCTGCCCAGCCTGGGACGCCTGCCTCCCACATGCTGTCTGGGCAGCAGGTCCTTTCACGCGCCTCTAGCTATGACTTTGCAACTCCCGGGAGAAATGTGACTGCATGAAATTCACACAGGCTGGGCTGTGCCTCCAGGGACCGCGGACTGTTTTCCTCTCAGGGTTGCATCAGATTTGTGTGCTTGCGAGAGCAGAGCCCGGTTAATCCCCGCGTAGAGTACATCGGCTGGCCGGGGTATTTATTGTACGATTGATCCCCCGGTGGGTTTTGTGGGTTTTTTTCTCACTGCAGAGTCTCCGGCGGGTCAGGCATGGTGGATCCGGCGGCGGAGCCGGGCGAGGAGAAATGCACAGACCCAGGCGGCGCAGCTGGAGATGGGGCGCCCACGGCAGCAGCGGGCGAAGGGCCCCCGCGTCCGCCGCCGCCAACGCCCGCGGGGGAGCCGGGGAGGCGCCGGGAGCAGTCCCCGCTGCTGCACTTGGACCTCTTCAACTTCGACTGCCCGGAGGCCGAGGGCAGCCGCTACGTGCTCACCAGCCCCCGCTCCCTGGAAGCCTGCGCCCGCTGCGCCGTCAAGCCGGTGGAGCTGCTGCCCAGGGCCCTGAGCGAGCTGGTGAGGGAGGCCCCGGGCAGGTCCATGCGGGTGGCGGCCGGCCTGTACGAGGTCTACGAGATGGACCGGCAGAGGAAGCTGCAGCAGTGCCGGGAGGAAAGAGAAAGGATTATCCGGGAGGAGAAGAGAAGGATTTTCACTCCCCTCATGCTAAGCAGCCTCCCCTCCTCCCCAGCTGCCAGGATCTCCTTCAAACCCACCACCAATGGGGGCTGCGCCCTAGCCCCAGGGGCAGGGGCTCCGACTGGGACCAAGACCAAGAGCCACTCCCTGGACTCGCTGCAGAAACGGAGAGAGGGGTTCTCCACCAAAACATCCTCTGAATCAGGGGCATCCTCGTCCTACAGCGGAGAAAGTTTTAGGGACAGATGGACCAAAGGGACCCCTCGGACTAGGACAGTGGCTGCCATGAACTCCCTGGCAGGCAGAAGCTTCAGCCTGGGGGATCTGAGCCACTCCCCACAGACCACAAAGAAAGTGGAGAAGATCGTCAAGGAGGTGAAGAAGAAGGGTCTCAAGGAGGTGCCCAAGAGGGACAGAAAGATAGCTGCCCTGATGATAGCCAAGCACCAGGAGGAGAACATCCTGAATGAGCAGAGGTATGCCGCCCACCTCCAGTGGGACAGCCAGCGGCGAAGGGCCGAGCAGCTGAAGGAGCAGGAAGAGAAAGAGAAGCAGAGGGCTCTGCTGCAGTGCCAGAAGATGTGGGAGTCCCAGGTCGAGAAGCGCCGTGGGAAGCTGACCCAAGGGCAGAAGGAGGCTACCATGATGAAGCAGAGGCAGTGCCTGATGTATGAAGAGAAGTGGAGGGAGCAGGCAGAGAAGCAAGACAGAATGAAAAGGGATAAGCTAGAGAGGGCCGTCCTGGAAGACAAGCAGAAGAAGCTCCATCAAGAGCACAACCTGAAGGTAAAGGAAGAAGACAAGAAAGAATTCCTGGAACGTGAAGAACATCTTTTGCAGGAGAAGATGTCCACTGCTGCACAGAAGAAGCTGAAGAAGGAGCTACAGCTGCAGAAGGAAAAGAAGTTGCTCAACCAAGCTGAGAAGCTGAAGCATGAGGCCCTGCTCAAGGAACTGGCCAGGCAAGAGGCAGAGGAGAAGGAGATGCTAAAGGCCTCTGTGGAGGTTAACCTACACAAGGCCCAGGAGAACTATGAGCAGCTAATTGAGAAGAGGAATCAAGAGCTAAGGGAGAAAGCTAAGCGGGAGGAGATGCAAATCCAGAGAGCCAAGCTGGCAGCTGAGAGGAAGGAGAGGGAGCAGAAGGAGCACTTGGAGGCCCTGGCCAAAGCGACAGAGAGGAAGCTCCAGCATGCTGCCCAGGTGGCTGAGGAGGTGGTCCAACAGAAAGCACGCAAGGTGGTCCTAAGCCGCCTGGAGAAGGAGAAGATGCAGAAGGTAAACAAGCAGAAGGTGGAGCAGTACGAGGACTTCCGACGCAGGGAGATCCTCCTGTCCATTGAGAGGAAGCTGGAGAGGAGCGAGCAGATCTTCAAGGAGAAGAAGACTGTACTGGAAAATGCCAGGTCGGTCGCCCGGGCATCCTTCCACGTCCGGGAAAAGGTGCGGGAGGAAACGAACATGCGCACCTTTGACAAGATGGTCTCTGAGGCAGAATTGCACGCCAGCCTGGATAAAAAATGAAAGGCCTTCTCTTTCTGTGGATAAATGGGGAATACATCATCTGGTGCCCATCAGAAAACATTAGAAAGCCCTTTCATATTAGAAAATTTCAGGTTTTAACCCTGATTTATTATTTTTGGGAGTAGGGTACAGCACAAACCCCGTGGCAGCTATTTCACATAACTTCTAAAAATGCTTTTGTTTTGAGGGTTATTTTATGAGACTGACCTTTGTTATCCCTACCAGAAGAGAAGTTACCCTGTCCCCACTCTACACAAAGATGTGTGCAAGGATTAAAGCAGAAGCACACAAATTTACTCAACTGAGGGTTCCAAAGGCAACTTCCCAGAAACCTGTGGGCCACCTCAAATTTGCCTAAAATGGAGCAATTTGCAGTCACCCTCATCTTTATTATGACAAGGGCACACAATAGAGAGTACATATCTCAGCATGTAACACTTCATTTTGATTTGAGTGACTTTCAGCTTGGATCAAGAGGTTGGGAACTGTCTTCTCCTTGTGTCATGCTTCCATACTAAAGATGAGGATGGCCCCATTATAGAACTCCATAGGTTGCATTTGGCCCATGGTTTGCACTTTATCCACTACTGATGTAAAGTGTGGAAAGAGAGGTGCCTATTACAAGATTTTTTAACACCATGCAAGAAGATATCATAACCACAGCTGGGCATTTGCCGCAAATCAACATTTACTCAAATAACCCCCCAAAGTTCGTTTTGATGATGGTATTCACAACCCCTTTTATTCACTTTCCGCAGATGATCGCACAAAGGAATTTTTGTTTGCAAGAATGTTTGCAGAAAGGGAAATTATCACAAATACGATTGCAAATATGCATTCCTGGGTTATTTGCACAGGAAGTGATTGTGTGGCCTTCTTGAAAGCTCTGTATATGTGTTATAGAGTTATCCAATCAGGGAGCAGAAATAATACCATGTGACTTAGGTGACCAATCACACAGCTTTAATAGCATATTACGAACTACTACTTGACATGATAGCTATGGTGAAAGGTTCATGAGCAATCCATAGACTGAAATATGATTGCACAAACCATTCACTGAATAATGTCAGAAAATGAACAAACTTCTGAAAACCTGCCTGTTTACAATCATTTGTGAAAAGAAAAGGGGATTAAATTTGTCAAGTAAATTATTTGCAATGAATAGTTCACCCAGCTCTAATCATGACTTACTAAACATTACAATATTTATTTGTCCATTGGTGCTAACAATTATGTTCTGTTCTTTATGGCACAGAAAACAACAAACGCACATTCGGGGACAAATTGTGTTTTGTTGTGGATTCACTCAGCAGAGGAATGTGGCATTTTCACAACTCTAACTAGGTATCTTGTACAGAGGAATGAGCCCTGCTGTTAAGGAACTGGGACTGTGAAAAGCCTGCTCACACCTCATGGAAAACAATCTATATATAGAGATAATTCTGCTCAGATTTTCTGCATTTATTTTCTCCTTAGTTATTGTTATGAAAACATAGCTGCTCCAATACAGAAAGCGTTGCCATGTTTCTTACAAGTTTGTGGTGCACCAGTAGCTTGTTCACAAATGGGAGGTATAATCCACTGTCTGTGATATCATATCAGGTTGCTGTGGAAATGGTGATGTCACAAACAGAACATGATCACTTCAGATGGGGGAGAGGCTGCAGGAGCAGCAAAGCTCCTGTGTTCATACAAATAGCTCTAATAATACAAAATACAGGGGAAGAGAAAGACAAAATGTGTGTTACGTTTCACAGATTCATTTCTAAATAGATTGCTCTTCAAAGTTTTCCTTGAGATGGTAGCAGATCTTAAAAGATTTTAAAGAGGATGTTAGGTTAGTGGCAATGATAATGTTAGACCAGTGTTACCAGGGTATGAACCATGGAAATAGTGTAAAAACCAGTGATGGAAGTGAACAGGCTGGTGGTTTATACCGAGTCTGATGGTATTTGCTCCCTCTGGCTCACTGGGAAGAAAGACAGTAGTGTCTAGCATAAACAGAAGGGTATTAGGAGTCAGGAGATGTGGATTTTATTCCCAGCTCTGCCACTGACTCGCTGTGTAACACTGGGCAAGTTGCTTATGGTACATCTACATTTCAATAAAAACCCCGAGGCTGGCCCAGGTCAGCTGACTCGGGCTTGCAGGGCTCGCACTGTGGGGCTAAAAGTAGAAGTGTTGACATTCAGGTTTGTGCTGAAGTCCAGGGTCCAAGACCCCCGCTCCCCCATTGGGTTTCAGAGCGCAAGGCCCAAGTCTACGTGGCCATTTGTAGGCCTGCAACATGACCCCAAGTCAGTTGGCCTGAGACTCGCTGCTGTGGGTTTTTTGGTTTTGTTTTTTGTTGTTGTTTTTTTGCTGTGTAGATGTATCCTTAGAGCCTGATTCTGCTCCCATGGAAATGAATGGCACTGATTTAAAAGGAAACAGAATCAGGCTCGTAAGCCTTGCTATACCTCAGTTTACCCATCTATAAAATGGGGATAACACCAAACTTTGTAAATCACTTTGAGAGGTTTAGATGAAAGGTGCTAAAGAAATGCAAAGTATTACTAATGTTTATTTATAATTATATGTATTTATTTCATGTCTTTGTTTTAGTTCGAAAGTAAAGTAAAACATACTTGCCAGGAATTATTTTTGCCTTTGGAAAGCACCAGCTTATACCAAATGGCAAGAATATTCAGAAATGTAGGGAGGACGCTGCTGGATGGCCACGCCCAGAAAGGGTTCTCTTCCCTCACCCCCACTGCTTGGTACATGTGTAAGTCTGAACATGAAAATAGGCCGAATTTCTCCTGTGCAAGCATATACAGGCCAGCAAGGCACCCTATTTTTTGTACTTAAGTTCTCCACCAATGCCCTAGTGGCCGCAAAGGTCTAAAGCAGGGGTTTCAAACATAGGAGCCCGATGTAGCCCACTTGATGTGCTGATATGGACCGAGTGACATATACAAACTGGGCACAATCTAAGCTTTCATTACAAAAAAAGAGCAAAGGTGAAATCCGGCCCCAATGAAGTCAATGACAAAATGTCCATTGATTTCAATGGGGCCAGGATTTCAGCCTTGTTTCTAGCCCTCTGGGCTGAGAAGAAAATCTTCCAAATGTGATGTGAGTCTATCTAATGCACTGTTGTTTCAGGCTCCCTGCAGTCCCAGAAAAAACAATGACTGAGAGGTAGGAACTCCTCTACCCCTATTCAGCTCAGTGGGGGGTGGGGGGGGTCAATTTTAAAGGCCATTGCTGATCATTTTAGCAGATATAATGGGGGAAGTGAGTGATGCTGAATGTGACAGTAAAATGAACAAATACATAATAATAGCTGAAAATGTAATCAGTCCAAAAAGGTCACATTCTACTCTGCATGTATATACTTTCTAAATGTAGTGGCCCTGATCCAAAGCCCGTTGGAGTCAGTGGGAATCTTTCCATTGATTTCAATGGGCTTTAAACAAGGCCCCAAATAGTACAAATTCAGAAGTACTCAAACTTGTGGCATCAAAGGCCATGTCAGCAAGCTTGGCAGAGGCCTGAGAGAGGCTACTAGAGCCTGCTCCTGCTTCTTGTTGATTTCAGTGGGAGCAGTGCTGAACATAGGGAAAGACCATCCTCCCTGACCCCTGCCAGTGATTGCACCTGCAGCCAGGAGATTTGATTTTGGTAGTTTCCACTTGTCTGTGAATTTTCTTGCTTGTGTTGGTTGTCAGAAAGTAAGTGTTCTAACACTATTTTGTGATGCTGTGTTTAATAGCCTTTTAAAAAGCAGGAGAGAAGGGGGAAACAACAAAGTAAAACAATGAAATATCCATCTCTGTGGTGCAGAGAGCTGTAACTACCTGAGAGTGATGAATCATGTCACTCCAAGCTATAAAGCCAATAACCATGCCAGTTTCCATACAGAATACAGCTTTGCGGCCCTGTGGCTAGTTCTCTTCTCTCTAGTATGGCAGACTCTCCTGCACGCCTTCAGTCACTGGTTTCAGGAGTTTGCGCAGGCTGGATATGCTGTGGAGGCAGCAGGCAGTGCTCCCCTGGTGAGGCACGAGCAGCATGTCCCATGGCTGGTAGGGCTCCCCCACCTAGGAGACGTGCACATGAGTTCTGAAGGGGACTGCAAACTGTTGCGAGCTTTGGCCCCCAACTCAACAACGTATGTAACTTTAAGCATATGTTCAAGTGACTTGCTGAATCAAGGCCTTTGGGAGCTAGTCGACTGGAAAGAAATTCAGCCATCACAGTTTTGTGGGGGGAGATTGTCATAAGCACAAAGGGCAGATAGGTGTCCAGCTCCCCTGTAGTTCCTTTGAAAATTGCCCCGTGATATTTACATTGCACGGGCACATTACATCAGTACAACCTGATGACGTTTTAGTGCAACATCGTTACCTTTCATACAAATGTCATTGTGTTGCAATGCAGCCTCACAGCCTGCTGCATTTGTAGGCTATGAAAGTCGCTGCAGGATGCTCAGACCCCTTACAAGTAGCACATGCCACATACGGCATGTTGAGTCATCATGCAAAAATTAGAACGATTCTGCAATTCCTGAGGCAGGCAGCAACCGTCCACCTCCCTTGATTGAAAGCAGATTACCCTGGCATGGGGTTTTGAAGGGGAGGGGCAGCCAAGGGAAAACACAGCGGGGAGGCAAGAAAAGGGAGGCTCCTCGGTAGTGGATAGTCCCCAAAACACTTAGGAAATAAAGTTGCTGCTTATATATTGCAACCCATTTTTCAAGTGGTTGAGAGAACCAGATAAAGGAAGAACATAGGGTCTAAACCTGCTCCCACTGAAATAAATGACTGAACTCCCACTGATTTCAGTGGAAGCAGGATGTGACTGAGTGTGCCATACAACCACTGACGGGGGAATCTCAGCAAGGCCAGTTCAGGCAATACCCAAAGGGTTGGCTCTTTAGCCCAACCTCTGGAGTGTGGAAAACTGGGCTGCAAATCTACCCCAACAGGCTTACTCCTGATATTTCCAGCACATCCTGGTTTTGGTCAGAGTGGAAGTGTCAAGAAAATCGCCCTAATGCTACTCCAGCCCTTCTGGACCGGGTCAGAACCTGCGAGTGTGAAGGTAGCACATCAGAAAGAGAAATGAATACCAGGAAAAAAGGTAATGGAACGGGTTTCCCCTTCCAAAGAGGTTCAGGGTTTGGTTTAAGGTTCAGGACCAAACGGATACCAGTGTCAAACTGGGTGGGTGGCGAATCAGGTCCAAAGGGGTATGTGAGAATGGGTGTGCGTATGCTGTTCATATTTCACCCAGCCCAGTTCACCCAGCCCTATTTAAAATAGTGTCAAAATAGGCCTCAACCAACAACCCAGATCCAAACACACCTAACCTAGGGGATGTTCAAAACACAAATCCAGATGTGAAATTCACAGTTAGCCTCTTTGGGCCAAACCACTAAGATCTTACCCAGCAAAACTCCTATTGACGTTAATGGGATTTTTGCCTAGGTAAGGACTCTGGGTCGCAACATTTATAACAGGATGACCTAAAATGCCAAATTCCCCTAAACCTTGAAAGGTGCTAAAAAGCCAGGTCTGGATCTGAATTTTGCATCTTGAATTGATTCCCATGTAAATTGTTATTCCTTTAGAGGATAGTAGCTTTTCTGTGCAACATGATTGTGTTTGTGCCAGCTTCTAGCCCAAAAGGATCCATACCAGTTGCCAGGTAATTTTGCATACATCTCCTGTCTCCCTTGTAGAGCTGTGTTCAGTGGCAAATATCACTGTAGTAGGATATAATACCACTAATACTATGCATAGTATTCTTATAGCACTTTACAGACTTTCCTAGAGCAAATCTCTACCTCCTGTGAGGTAGGTAAGTATTATTGTCCCCATTTTACAGATGGGGAAACTGAAGCAGAGAGAATTAAATTACTGCACTTGCCTAAGGTGCTATTAGACGTTAGTGGTACAGCTGGGATTATCACCCTGGGAGTTCCTGACCTCCCCAACCCGTGTTCTAACTGATGACTTTCCCAATTGTTAAGGGAGGCCTGGCTCCACATGATAGCCGCAGTTCTGAACCCTACTTTCCAGGTGGCACTGTCTTAGAGAATCAAGGATTTAGAGTGAAGCTCCCATCGTTCACTCTCCTGCATTGTGCCAAAGTCCAGCAACACCTGTGGTGCATATAAGATTTCCCTACTCCTATATGGAAGACCATATAGGAGGGACCATTTGGTGGGGGAGGGATAGCTCAGTGGTTTGAGCATTGGCCTGCTAAACCCAGGGTTGTGAGTTCAATCCTTGAGGGGGCCATTTAGGGATGTGGGGCAAAAATTGGGGATTGGTCCTGCTTTGAGCAGGGGGTTGGACTAGATGACCTCCTGAGGTCCCTTCCAACCCTGAGATTCTATGACCATAAGATGTAGTTGCATGGGCAAAGCCCTGTGGGGAGCCCTGGACTAGAAGAGCAGGGCCACTGCACCTCAGGAGTGAGATGCATTAGCAGGGGAGTGGGGGCTTGGACTGAAATGGTGCAGCAAATCAGGACTGAGGTCCATTGGCAGTGCTTGGAGGGCGAAGGGGAGGACAATTGCCCAACACCTGTCCAAGTCTGAGTAGGCCACCACTTTCATGAACATAGACAGTAACACTCCTTGTGGGGTTTAAATTGTTAAATGTGCAGGACCCAATTCATCCCAGAAGTAAGCACACTGACATCCGTGGAGTTCCACCACAGATCAGTGTGACTCACACAGTCTAACCTCTGACGTGTTTGTGAGTATTGCTGTGAATCATTGATTTAGTTCTTATCGGATAGACTTTCCAGGAGCGCCAGGGGGAATCATTCTCCAACCTCTGCACTCTATCCACGGAGTGGGATGGGAGGGTCGCATATCTGCCTTTTTATTTTTAGGTGCAGTGGTGGGTTTGTCAATACTATGTGCTCCATGCTGCCTTCTGAGCTGTGTGTGGAAGGCAGACATTCTGACCGAACAGTTGCAGCACTGCTGAGCTGGGCAGGATGGACCAGTATACAGGTGCCTTACACAGCAGAGAGAGAAACACTAGAGGATAAAAAGAAAAGGAGTACGCGTGGCTCCTTAGAGACTAACACATTTATTTAAGCGTAAGCTTTCGTGAGCTACAGCTCACTTCATTGGATGAATCAAGTGGAAAATACAGTGGGGAGATTTATATACATAGAGAACATGAAACAATGGGTAACATGTTTCATGTTTTCTATGTATATAAATCTCCCCACTGTATTTTCCATGGCATGCATCCGATGAAGTGAGCTGTAGCTCACGAAAGCTTATGCTCAAATAAATTTGTTAGTCTCTAAGGTGCCACAAGTCCTCCTTTTCTTTTTGCAAATACAGACTAACACGGCTGCTACTCTGAAACTAGGGGACAAAAGATTAAACTCTGTCAGATGCTAGTAGAAATGGTGGGAATGTTTTGGGTTTTTTGGAGGGGGAAGGATTGGGGGATTTGTTTCTCCACATCCTTAATCAACCTCAAGTTAACCTGGGGGGGGCGGGGGCGCGGCGGCAGGGAGGCCAGGGCCTTGAATTTTTGACATCTGGCTTTAGCCAGAAGACACTCTTCTCTTTCCCCTCAAAACAAATCCTAACCGTGTTATTTTGAGTAGCAGGGGTTGGATGATTGCATTTTGCTACAAACTGAAAGATGGGCCCACTTAACTGAAAAAACTTTACTACGATTTGCAAGTTTCCTGCTCAAAAATGCCCATTCTGAATGCAAGCAGCTGCAAAATGTGAATTCTCGCATGTTTACAATTCAAAAACCAGCCGTTTTCTTGCAGCTTGAGGAAAAAAGCGAACTGGATGAGGCACGAGCAAGATCACCCAAAACAAAAAAAAGCAACAATTTTTGTGTGCAAAAACAGAGTGGAAAAAAGTCCTTTAAAAACTTGTTATTCCCAGCCTGAGCCTGCCATTTGCCGTGGCAACGTGAAGGTCAATGGGAAGTGGTAGACCAATGGACTGGCCTGTGCATCAACCAGCTACTCCCAGCAGTGTCAGGACTCCAGTCCCTTGCTTCAGGGTGAGATTTGTTTCTCCATCTTAGAACAGTGCACCATATAAACTACGTCCTGGCCCCTATCCAAGTGCACTGCCTGGGAGCTAAGGAGAGTCTCTCTGCTCCTTTATGTCTCCCTGCGCTCAGGCTGCTCTTTATGTCTGCAGGCCTGCTTCTCAGTCACAAAATCCCACCCTATGGCCCCAGCCCAGGGTGCAGCTGAGCCCCAACTAGCTCACCCTCTGACGGTCACTTTGTCCTTATCTACCCCCTGCCCTTACAGTGGAGTCATACTGGGAAAGATCTGGTGGCATCTATGCTCAAATCAGCACCTTAGTGAGAATTAGAAGTGGAGTAGAAAAGCAATGCTGTCCTTTGGGTTTGCTTTTAAATAGTAGCAAGTGGTTAGTTTTATTACCCACATTAATGGAATTCCCAATAAGTGCACAATGAAGGTATTCCACTCTATAGCACCAAAAATCGCCCCTCAAGAGTTAGAATACAAAGACCTTCCAGTGTGAGCCCCACAATCTGGAACTTTTTACAACACCTTGGCCCTGAGTAGGGGACTGACAAAAGACCACTGACGTCAATGAGAACCTTTCCACAGACTTCAGTGGGCTGTGGATTAGGCCCTAGGTGCCCAGAGGATGGGAGACGAGCGTGCAAGAGGAGCTCCACTTACTTTGTGTCTGGATAGGGGCCAACCGCAGTCACAATCTTTGTGCTCCCAGAGCACAAGAATTGGGGATCCAGCGCAACCAGTAGCACTAGATTTATCAGTAGTGTAGGGTGAGCATGGGGAAACAGCCTGTCCACAGCAACCAGCAGAATTGAGCCAGTTCAGGGGGAGCTCATGCTCTGCCCCGTTAAAAGTTTACTGTGCAGACCCTTCTCTAGCCTCCATTCATTTAGGCCAAGATTTTATGTTGATGTAAGGCAGAATACAAAACACGAGGTGAAACCCCAGGCCCCACTGACTCAGTGGAGCCAGGATTTCAGCCAGGGGGTGTGTGGAGTGGGTCATATGAACATGCTTAAGAGTGTGGTTCTGGAGCCTCCAGCACAGGAGAAATACACAAGTGGCCCTGCACAAATCCCTAGAGCGTGCAGCAGCTCTTATAAATTAAAGATGGTGAGTTTTGCTGTGTGTGGATCAGAACTGCAACGGGAGGGTGTATCCAAAGAAGCACAGGTTCAAACACTGCTCACACCACTAGGCAAACTTGTACCCAAAATGCCACATCTTCTGTGTGACTCAAGAATAGGCTCCCAGAGTAGGGGTTCTTCTGGTCCAGCCACAGAGAAGGACCAGGCCCTTTTCTCTACAGCATAAGTGGTGTTCAGATCACAGTGCAGTTATGAACACTGTGAAGTGAAAGTCTTCTGATCATGAAGTCACAGGATGTTTGAAGCCTCAGAGATCCAACTCTCTCCCCATACACATCTAAGAGCTCCAGTTCGGGGACAGGATTCCTGAGGATTGGATTGTGTGCTGACCCAATGGAACTAGGGAAAGGATTTTTCTTTCTATGAGACATGGGTATCTGGGATTGAGGCCAGAGAAGATTCTTGCATGGAAGTGAGATAGAGGTGGTCTTTCCACCCATAAAGAGACTGAGAAATTAATTCAGAATTTTATGCAATACTAATGGGAGCTGCTGGTATTTACTTGCCTTTGTGTTAAATAAAAGGATGCATTCAACATGAGAATGCACAGTAGCTGATGCTCTGATTCACAGAGTCTGCTAAATGCTGCAAGGTATGGGACACTTTCTGTGCAGGAGAGACATCGTCTTGTAATAAGAAAAGGAGTACTTGTGGCACCTTACAGACTAACAAATGTAGGTCACGAAAGCTTATGCTCAAATAAATCTGTTAGTCTCTAAGGTGCCACAAGCACTCCTTTTCTTTTTGCGAATACAGACTAACACGGCTGCTATTCTGAAACCGTCTTGTAATAGAGACTCTCTGTGACCCCTGCAGGAGCTCCCAGAATCTGTGCATTCCTCTTGGCTCAGTACAACATGGTAACACTGATTTGCTCTGATTCCACTAGAATCTCCTAGAATCTGCAGCTGTCTGTGTGCAGGGACACTGCGCTGTAATGCAGACACCTTCCTACTGATATGATGGAATTTGCAAGCTCCTCTCTTTAAGGGACAATGTCCATACCACAGATTTCTTGTGGTGCCCACAGTCTCATGATATTAAAAAAAACTTTCCCTGCTGGAGACACTCTACTTATAATGCAGATATTTCCTGCAGGATCTCATCAAATCTGTAAAACTCTCTCTGTATGGACATTGCGTTGCAATGCAGATTCTGTCAGATCCTGCAGGAATCACAGATCCACAACTGCAAGGACATTGGCCTGTCATACAGCTACCAAGGGATTCCTGCAGCATCTCATGGTATCTGCAAGCCCTTCTGCTTCTTTTCAGATCGTTCTGATAGAGGTCATGGAAAGCTGCTCAATCCCTCCTGTGTAAAATACATTGTGAATCATCACTACATTCTGAATCTTCCTCTTCATGACAACACATTGTCAGGGTTGGCCCACAACATTTTGGCACCTGAGGCGGGGAGCTCAAATGACGCCCCCATGCCCCCTCGCTTGGGCCAAAACTTTGAAAGGTCTCAATTCTGCCTTCTTCCTGTTCTACACCTCATGGTACTGCTCTGCTACCTACCCCAATAAAGGAAAACTAACAACTTAAAATGCCTTGTTCAAAAATTTTAAGTAACACGTAACTTTCAAAGGCCGGAACAGCAAATGTAACTTTTCTTGTCTGCACAGTAAACACTGGCATTTTTATCTGTTCGAATAATCAAAGTGGTGCTTTCTGTGCCTTCTTGGTTGCAAAGATTGGAACTGCTTCCTGCTGAAGGTCCACAGTCTGGGCCAGCTCATGCTCTATTGAGATGGTTGCAAGGCCGACCAGCCTCTCCTATGTCACTGTGGAGCATAGATGTGTTTTTATTAACTTCAGCTTGGAGAAGCTGCGTTCTCCACTGGCAACTGTTACAGGAAGTGTTAGAAGTATGCACAGAGCAACAAAAGCATTTGGAAAGAGGGCGGTCATCTTATTTATGCACATATATTCCAGAACAGCCTTTGGAGTTGATCCTGCTGAAATGTATCTTGAAAGGGCTTTCAGTTCATCACCTAAATCACTCGCATCAATATCGCACATGTCATCATGTGTCAACAGTGTCTTAGTGCCCTGCATTGCTGGTGTAGGTCGTCTTCAGGTATAGTGAGGAGTTTTGGAATATCCTACAACATCCCAAATATATTGCTGTGTTCCTTGAGCTGCATGAAACGCTCTTCAACTGACTGCATTGCACAACCTAGCACTTGGTTAAAGAATTCAACTTGGAATTGTTGTTTGGGGTCTCTTATGGGATTATCCCATGCCTCATAATCAAAATGTCTTCTTCTTTGGTGACTCTTGAATGGGTGGGAAAATAGCTTCAGTGTGAAGTTCCTCTGCCAACTTCTGTGCACTCTTCAGAAAGTTTTGAAATCCCTCATCTGACCGGAAAGACTGTAGGTATGACTTTGCTTTGTCCAATTCTTCCATTGCTCCAGATATATCAAGGTCAACACCTTGGCGTTTCTTGCTTACAACATTTATTTCAAAAACAGTATGTCATGCCACAACACTAAGCCACACAGAAATTTGAAATGATGCATGTTTCTGGTGATTCCATTTCCCTCTGCCACTGTTCTCCCATGAACAGTTCCTGTCATAGCATTGTCCTCCATAATGGCAACTAGGACATCATCTATCTTCCCAATTCGGTGTTTGATAGACTTTATCACCTCCACTCGACTTTCCCATCGTGTGGCACTCAGTGGTTTCAGTGTCAGAGAGGATGTTCCCAGATGTTGCTTCAAAATTTGCCATCGATGAGTTGATGCAGAGAAAAATACATAGATTCTTTGAATTACATTAAAAAATTCAGCAGCCTCACTAGAAGCTGATGCTGCATCACTGACACCAAGTTCAATGAATGAGAACTGTGTGGGACAAAAAAATCTCGAGGGTTGAACTCTCGGATCTGTGTCTGCACTCCTCTGTTCTTTCCTTTCATGTTGGCAGCATTATCGTAGCCCTGACCTCTCATGTCAGCTATTGCAATTCCTGTATCTTCTGGCTTTTTAAGAAGTACATTTGTCATACCAGCTCCTGCAGTATCATCAATGTCAATAAATTCTAGAAAATGCAGGGACATTTTCATTAGGTTCTGTTATTGCTGCAAAATGCACCATTAAAGTAATTTGTTCCGTATGGCTGATGTCAGGTGTGCAGTCTAGAATAACTGAGTAATATCTTGCTGACTTCAGATCTGCCACAATCTTCTGTTTGACTTTTGTTGCCAGAACTGTATCATCTCATTTTGAATTGTTTTTCCAAGGTAGTGGTGGGCGTACATTTCTTGGGTGGTGACTCTTCTTAGATGCTCCTGGAGT
Organism: Eretmochelys imbricata; assembly: GCF_965152235.1. Classification (NCBI taxonomy): domain Eukaryota; kingdom Metazoa; phylum Chordata; order Testudines; family Cheloniidae; genus Eretmochelys; species Eretmochelys imbricata. The sequence continues at coordinate 65,108,337 of NC_135577.1, read as the reverse complement.
ACAGCATCAAACTCAGCCATCAGCTGCACAATGTTAAGGAAGTTTCCATTGTTTGGCACATACAGTTGATCTGAAGTGCCACACAGTGCTAGGTTTTGGGTAGCAAGCACTCTCACAATGGCAATGAAAGACTCTGATGCACTCTTCTCTTGGTGCTGATCATCTATGGTGGCCTTTAACCTTGGTCTCATCTCAAGCTCTTTCCACCTATGGAATGCTCTCTGGTGATTTGCTGCCTTCTCATGGCATGCCAGATTTCTAGCCAGATTTTTCCAGTCCTTTGTTCCTGTAGAACCCAGTGTGGCTGGAACATGAGACTGGAAGAGTTTGCAACAAAAACTGTATGCAGCATTCTGGGTTTTTGAGCACATAAGCCATGGCCTCTCCACTTTGTCACCATTGGGGATTTCACACCAGTAATGTGTTGGATGGACACTTCTATTTTCATTGTCTTTGGGGAACATGAAGTTTTTCACTTGCTGTGGCCCATGCAGTACAAGGAAGTCCCTCAGGCTACTGCTCAAGTGGGTCCACAGTCCTGGATCATCTAGACTTAAGGAACTAAACTCAGCAGCAGCTGTTTGAGCCTCCACCACACTCTTCTCTGATCTACACTTTTCTTCAGGAATGTGCCCGGTTAGATCCATTTGAGATGAAGATATGGACGCTGCAGTAGTTGCCAGGTCATCTGCACTCTGACTAATTGGAAGATCCGGCATCTCCTCACCACTCACATCCCCACTGGGGCCAGAAGGTTCACCGTGAACATTTGTGTCTATGTATCTCAGGAAAGCTCCTTCCTGCTTAGATAGAAAAGCTTCCTTTGCTTTCTCTCTTTTTCTGAATGCCGCCCCAGAGGGGCGTTTTCTTCTTTCACTCATGACTGCTGTTCTGTGCCAGCTATAGTGGCTCTCAACACTCAGTTGAAGGGGACAAATAAGCAGCCTGGTAGCAGGGCCTGACTGAGGGAAGATATCAGCGTCTTAAGGGCCTAACTGGCTCCTACTACTTCAGTCGATTGCCTGTTCTCCTCAAGTGGGTTCAGGGAAGCAGCAGGAAATAGGAAGCTCCCTGAGAAGTTGGTGTTAATCAGTCCAGGCTCCTGGGGGTGCTAGAGAGGTACATAAGAGGCTCCTCCTCTCTCTCTCCCTGCAGCTCCTGCTGCTTTCTGTTAGTGCCTCTCACCTTTTCTCCTGCCTGTCTGTTACGTCTCTTGTGCCCTCCTTCCTCCAGCACAGCACTCCACGATCTCCGTGCATCTAGAGCAGAGGGAATACATATGCACCAGCAGCAGACACAATTTTCTACACTTTGTTCACCTCATGGTAAGGCCAGCCCTGCACATTGTGGTGTCCCAGGCGTAGAATGCCTTGTGGCATGCTGTGTTCAGGGAAGTTTTGTTGGGAAAACACTCTGTTGAACATACAGGGCATGGTTTTAGCTCAAGCCCTTTTTCACTAGGGAGCCAGACGTAGAAAGTGCAAAGTGAAGAAATGCATTCCGAGAAAAAGAAAAAGAATTGCTGAGCATCTGGGAGAAGAATGAGAAGCCATAAAGTGGGATATTTAAATCGGCTTGAAATTACAGCGAATGAAAGTTGTGTGTTTTTGCCAAGTACCAGAGCTATACAATACACAGCAGCTCCTAAGTGTTGTAAGCAGGTTCGGAATGAGCTCTCCCCAGAGTGTCTTTCATACAATTTCCATCCCAGAACGCTTCATAGAATTAATAAATAAAAAGTCAAAGGAGAAATCAAGAGGCGCAGGTGATGGAGAAGAGAGGTTTTCTGATGGGATTTGTGACTAGATGGAATGGAGTGGAGAGATACAGAAAAGCTATTCCAGACAGCTGCAGAGAAGGCAGCTCTCACACTAACCCTGTGAAGAAGAAAATTCTAGGGGAGTGATGGGAACGGGGACTACAGGGAAGCAAGGTGCATAGGGTTGCTGGAACAAAACCCTGAAGGATCTAAACAAAGGAGAATGTTGAACCTTGCAGTTAACTCCTTGCCCTTTCTTCATTTGACAAATATTAGACTGGAATTCTATTTAATTATTACAGGATCGTGATTGTTTCCTTGGGTGTTTTGTTTGGAAGAGGTGAGAGTTCACAGAATGCCCTTTGGAACCTCCCAGCTCTGTGATCAGAGGACTTCCACCCCACTGACAAGCCTTCACGCGTGCAGCACTCCCTGCTGTTGCTAGGCTTGCCTTGTTAGTTTTGCTTGTTCAGCTGATTTAAGATTTTATTTTTAAAATAAAGTCCAACTTCCCTTTGATCTGCTTCCCCTTCCCTCATTACTCCCTCCATCTCCCATTGTACACCAGCAGGGGCAATAGAGAGTGACACCAGGTGTTCCCTAGCCCTGACAGGGGCTGTGCACATTAGTGTTACTTCCAGCCTCTGCTAGAGTAGGGAGCAAGGGACCAAACTCCCATCCTGTGAGTTGCACCAACCAGGCCTATGGGGCTACTGCAGATTCTGGTGCTTTAGCCATCTTACTTCTAAGGTGCCTGTCTCCTGCATGTCAAATGCTGTGCATAAGGCATATAATGTGGGGTTGAAGTTTAACCAGTTACATGCAGGGCCAGCTTATACACATTTGTTTAGAAAAGTCAGTTTTGGTAAAACAATTATGAAAATTATGAGTTTGGGGATTCATGTCACCGCTGTTTTCCCTGCTGCTATTAACACTGTACATTGAACTGTAATCGACGGGTGGCAAACTGGGGCCGATACAGGATTCGTTGATTTTTGTTAGTTTGGAGTGGGGGCAGAGCGTCTCTCTGTTAAGCCAATTTCCAGTGTAGCCTGGACCCTAGACACAGTACATACAGTAATTCAGATTTTGTGAACAAACCGTTTGCCTAGGTCTGAGTTTATCACAGGTGGGGTCATGAATACAAAGATGCCATGAGAGACGCCCATGGTGAGAAGTGTCCTGCTGCTCTGTGCGAAACCTGAGGGGGTGCCAGGGCTAGCTGGCCTCCTTCAGCTGGCGTGCTTTCTATGGATGCCAAGAAACTAAAGGGGTAAGGAACACCAGAGGGCAGAGAAGGGGGAAATTACTTTTAAACAAAGACAGACCAAAAACGTGACCATCCTAGGAGCAAGGTACAGTATCACCACCGATAGACCTGCATTGTATACTTGGCATTTCCAAGGTAAAGACCCTATGTGATGGTCAAGCTTTCAAGTGATCCCCATTGTGTAACACCCGCTAAGTGTGAATCAGTTTTATGAAAGACCGCTCCATCCTGAGCACCATTCTCTTATTTTGCAGACATATCTGTCTATTTTAGTAGCCTGGCGCTATTTTGAAATGACAACTGCCACCGAACCATCCTCGCCCCAACTCCTACAGCATCCCACCATCCTGAGGCTGTGGATGGCCTAACCACGGTAAAGCAATAGTGCAAGTAAGGTGGTACGGTCAAGCGGGTGGTGCCTTTTTTACCTCCACTCCCCCTGTTTTCTCCACCTGGCTACGCCACTGGGTCCAGTACGCTGTACCAGTACGATATTTATAACCAGTTCAGCATCCTGAAAAGACAGAGGAGGAGCCCGCCCTCAGCCCCACCCCCTGCTCTTCCATGGGCTGCGTCCCCTCCATCTGTACAGCAGCAGCCCCGCCGGAGAACAGGACTGGGGAGGCGGGGCAGAGGGTGGTACCCGCCGCTGGAGAAGCTGCCAGCGTTCTGCTCCTACTGGGAACCGCAGTGGGGAAAGGGGCAGGTGTACTGCCCCCAGGCCGGGCTGCTGTACAGACCCCAGGCAGGATGACTCAGGAGCAGCTGCGTGGAAGGGCTGGGGGCTGGGCTGGGGGCGGTACAGCCGTGTCAGAGGAGCTGCTGGCGTGGGGCCACCCGGCAGCCCCATGTCCTTCTGCTCGTTTCGCCACTGCGGTTCCAAAGAGCCCTGATCTCCCAGGAACCACAGCAGCGAAAGGGCGGCCCCAGGCCAGGAGCTCCTCCAGCACGGCTGTACTGCCCCCAGCCTGGGCCCCAGCCCTTCCACGCAGCTGCCTCTCCTGAGTCCTCCTGCCTGGGGTTTGTACAGCAGAAGTCTCCGGCACAGCAGAAGGAGGACAGAGCATGGGGGCGGGGCGGGGCGGAGTGATGTGGGGAGCTCACATGCCCCCACTCCCTTTGTGTCCCTCCTACGAGTGCAGCGTACGGGCAAGAAATGATTTCTACTTGCACCACTGCAGTAAAGTGTCCCTGATTAGTAAGAAAATCCTCACGCTGTAAATAAAGATACAAAGGAATGAGCTTGTACAAACTTTTCTGAATTAAATTTCATGGTGGACTTTGTGTAAATGTTTTAGCATTTGGTCTGTTGTTTGAGTCACTGAGTGGAACGATCACTGTACTGGGCATACAGGACACACTGGCGGACTGGGCACTTTAGCCCAGATCCTCAACGCTACTTTTAGGCGCCTAACTCCCATTGAAGTCACCCTTCGTCAGTCTGTGCATGCGTACACACACACAAATATGAGTGCGATACCAAGTGAGAGAGAATTCAGATTAGCACTTGGTACATACAGACAGCTGCGTGGAGGCCCAGGACTGAGACAGCAAGAGTGCCATATGTCATGATTGAGGTCCATTGTCAGCAGCATAGGACGCTTGCACAACAGCTGCCTTCATTATTCCCAGCTCAAGTGAGTCTGATCGGTCATTCACTTTCAGGAGCAATATATTCACTCAATCAATAAATAAAAAAAGGGAGGAAAAATAATCAGAACATGCATTTTATATATGCCAGCTAGCACTGAGGATCAAGGCACAAAGGGACTGTTTGATTCCTGATGTTCCTAAATCTTCAAATGCACCATATGGCTACATCCACTAAAAAAAAAAAAAATGCCCTAGATATTGCAGACAGCAACCAATGAGCTTAAGAGGACGAGCACATATAGGAACCATTTCCAAAGGGTTAATACAGCCTTCTGCAGCCTCCAGAGTAACAAAGCTATTGCTAGACTCTTGTTTTTGCAGCCCCCAGAAAATGGATACTGGAGGGATGTAATATGTTACATTAACCAGTGCATTGACTTAATTACTAAGCAAAATCCCCTGTTTATCCCTTGACCTCGCGGTCACGGATTTATCTCTTGACAAATAACTCAGCCAGTGTTTGGAACATGATTGAAAAGCTAAACTCTCAATGTCAGCCAACAATCTCTAGGCTTATCACTGTTGCTAGAAGCCCAATGCACAGTAAGATCCAATTGAAATGCACAGTTTGGCTTTCCCCACCTGCCCTCAGCATCCTCCCTGAGGATAGCCTGCGATAAGCAGGAATCCAGCCTGGCACACCCAGCTCCACCTTGCAAGACTGCCAGTCTTGGGCAGCTAAGTGTATTTGGCACTGTGTTGTAAAGGATAACATTACACAGGAAGAGGGTCATGAGGTATTAACCAAGCACTCAGTTAGGGCGAGAGAACAGGGTCCTTTAAAAACAATTTGAACCTCAAACTCGTTGACAGAATTACTTGTCAATGCTCAGTAAATTCATTTGGTGCTCATGGAGTGCTCTTAAGTGCTGCAATTTTGGAGAAGATGCACTGACTGAGGTTTGGTCCCTGCTTTATGGGCAAAGTCAATTCAGTCGTAGGTACGGAGGTGCTACCAGGAGAATCCCCTCCAGCCTTTTTCTGCTTCTTCAGGTAATATTCTTTTAAAATGAGATGCTTCATCTCTTCTCATCAGGTTTCCCCCAAGAAGAGGTTTAGCCATCAATCAGGGTAGATGATAAAAATCTGAATTGATTTTTTTAAAATCAAAAGAATCAGATTTTTAAACATTTAAATTAAATGCAGGTTAATTCTTACAAATAAACCTATTTGAAGCTATGACAGCCAATGTTAAGGCCTAAACCAGGGGTGGGCAAACTACGGCCCGGGGGCCACATCCGGCCCCTCGGGGCTTTGGATCCGGCCCGCGGGATTGCCACTGCCGCGGGCTCCGCGCTGCTCCTGGAAGCGGCGACACCACGTCCCTGCAGCCCCTGGGGGTGGGGGTGGGAGTGGGAGTGAGGTGGCAGAGAGCTCTGCACACTGCTCTTGCCTGTGGGTACCTCCCCCAAAGCTCCCATTGGCCAGGAACAGGTTAGTGCGGCCAATGGGAGCTTTGGGGGAGGTACCCACAGGTGAGGGAAACACGTGGAGCCCTCTGCGCCCATCCCCATCCCCACGGGCTGCAGGGACGTGGTGCCAGCCGCTTCCCAGAGTGGTGTGGCGCGCGGCCGGGACCAGGAGGGAGCCTGCCCTGGCCCTGGTGCACACTGCTGTCACCCCGGAGCCAGAACCCCTCCTGCACCGCACCCCCCAACTCCCTGCCCTAAGCCCCCTGCATGTACCCCGCACCCCTCCTGCACCCCAGCTCCCTTCCCTGAACCCCCTCCTGTACCCCGCACCCCTCCTGCACCTCAACCCCCTAACCTGAGCCCACTCTTGCACTCCACACCCCTCCTGCACCCTCACCCCCTTCCCTGAGCCCCCTCATACACCCTGCAACCCTCCTCTACCCCAACCCCTTTCCCTGAGCCATTTCCTGCACACCGCAGCCCCTCCCACACCCCGCCCCCGCACCCCAACCCCCTGCCCCAGCCCTGCAAGCAATTTCCCCATCCAGATGTGGCCCTCGGGCCAAAAAGTTTGCCTACCCCTGGCCTAAACTTATAAATCTATTAAAAACATTTAAAAGTTACATTTTAAATAAATATTAAACAGTACATATTTGCTGCCAAGTTTTAAAGCAAATGAAACCATTGAACTGGTGGAAGTTACTAGCTAAGCATCAGGAACCTGAGTTTGTTGAAGTGCTAAACCAGCTTTTGAAGCAATAGCCGCTTCTGCAGGTGCAATGAGAATATTTTCTTCATTTCTGTTTATTCAACTAGTTCAGTTTAATGACTAATTCATTCAAAGTTAAGAAACCAATTGTGAGTTGAAAAAGCAGATAACCCTGTTTTCCATTCCCAGCCTATGAATAAAAAGTAGGTGTGAAAGAATGAAATCTACTAGTTCTAAAATCTTGAACACCATGGTAACCAGGAACAGTCAATTCACTCCCTACAGAGAATACTTCCTTTGTTTAATACATCAGTTAGTTTAGATACATTTTGTGATAAATGTTTTTTTCCCTTATATAGCCGACTGATTTAAGATAGCTTTAACTAATTAAAAAAAAAGAAAGATATCCTTGTGTATTTGTAACTGAATTCAAATGTCCATCCAAACAGAGCTTGACACAAGTCACAAGTAACAAATTAATCCTGGTCTATTAAGTAAGAAATGCACGACTGACCATTTTCTAACGTAATAAAAAATGTAAATATTAAGAATCTGAATAAAGTTAGGCTATATGATTGCTTAAATAAATGTGTATCGTATATCCACCTGGAGAAAGCAGCACATTTGGTGTAAAGGCTGAACTTAGTTGCAAATCAATGTGTTTTAAAAGTTACCAACCAATGAGAATCAACCTTTCTTTAGGAAAATAACTAAAAAGTACAAATGCAAAACAAGATTAAAATTAATTATTAAAATCAAGGTTTCCTGCTTGCTGATTTAAATGGCTTTGGTTTAAATCAATCCAGCCTGCCCTTCATCACACATCTCCCTTCTGTTGTTCTTTAAACTCATTCTGTTTTAGTGCTTTGGAGAGCCATCTACTACGTTTTGTGGGGACCTATGTAAAATAATATCTATGGCACCCTCATCCAGCTCTCCCTTGCTCTACTTACCAAAGACCCCTACTCTCTAGATGCCTCCTGACTGCAACAATTGCCCCTTTCCCCCACATGTGTGCAATTCTCAGTGGCTTCAGTTGATGCCACTCACATCCACAGACTTATACATGGGCCCAGGATTCCAGGAAGAAGAGTTGGAAGCCCAGCTTTCTAAGCAGGCTGCCTGAAAAGACAGTTGAGGAATTCAGTCACCTAGTCCACTGAAGACAGAACTGCAAAGGGGGAATTGGGGCTAGTTCTCTAGTTGGCATGTTGGGGCAGTGTGTGTGTGGGGGGGGGGGGGGGGGGCAAAAGAATCCTGAAACAGCAGGGCCCTGTAAGATTACACAGGTCCAAGGCTGCTGCCCTTTAGCTCTCTTGGGCAATAGGAATAAGATTTAGATATTTAAACAAAAAATTAGAGGGAACATTGCAGGGCAGCTTGAACAGGCTGCATGGAGCTTGGAATGGGACTGATGTGGTTGTTGCAAACAAAAGCTCTTTTCTCTGGTCTCTCATGTCTTACAAGGAGGATAAAGAGCCATAGCTCCCTCCAGTAGAAAACTGAAAGCTTCATGTTTTCCACTTGGCTACTCCTCTCCTGATTCCCTTCCCTTTCCCAGCTTACTTTAGGGGAAATAAGAGACACTTAATACATTTCAATATTGTTCTTGGGATTTTTTTTTTGTCCTAATTATCTCCTCCTTGAAGTACATCTGGACAATGCCCGGGCTCGAGTTCAAGGACTGTCTCCCTTGCAGCAGGCCTTGAGTCTTTATGACTCCTCTATTCAATGTCCCTTGCACAGTCGGTGCACCTGCAGCCCCAGCCTCTGCAGCACACACTGCCATGGCACAGACCAAACTCCTCAGATATTTTCACCGAACTAGAAGCTTGACAAATCCCTCAAAAATGTGAGTCTCAGGCTGAGTGCACCACTTACCTTATGCTTTCGGTCCATCTGCTTTTTGGTCCATTTGTTTGACTGTTTGTTTGTTCCCTGTGTACAGGCTGTAGGTCTAAGCTTAGGCCCCAGCCCGTGAGCAGGAAGCTGAGACAGGTCTGTTTGTTAGTACCTTGGTAAAGGCCACAAGGCTCTGACGCTTGGAGCTTTGTCTGAACTATCTAAGTGGTTAATCACTGTCTGGTGGTGAGGGGGTGGAGCTGAGCTGAGCTGAGCTAAGCAGGGAGACTTGCTATAAAAGGTCACTTGCTAGGAGAACTTGAGGGCTGCAATCAGGGGCAGGTAGCAGGAGAGTTTCCGAGTGAGCGTGAGAGTTTCCTTCCATGTTCAGCTCCATGTGAAATGTCAAAATGGAACAGTGCTGATGATCTGCAATGACTGTGCAATGTTTTCTTTCCAGAAGCCAGAAGGGACTTCCTGTGCATGAAGTGCAAGATGGTGGCTGTGCTGGAGGCCATGGAAGTTGTCATGACTAGTGTTGGGACCATTACCTGATGATGTCAATGTTCCTTTCTCTGGGATCATCATCTCCACCAAACACAACGAGCCCTTGGGGGTGTCTCCTCTCATTGCATTGTCTGCTTTTCACCTCTTTCCCCTGTGGGGAATCTCCTCATCCTAATCCCATCAGTTCCTGGGAGAACTTCCAGTCTTGCACAGTTATTACAGGGGAGGCTAAATTGAGGGCCATGAGTTCTGTCTGTGTGATTCTGCAGCATTAGCTGGACTTGCCTCATGGTGTATGGATGTAAATCCCCACAGATGTGTTGAAGGAATATAGGACCCAAAGGTTCTCCCTCGCTCCTAGCCAGGTGTTCTCTGACCATTGTCCAACTACAGCCCAAGTATACCAAGTCTTGGATTCTGACTCCATTAACCTGTACTGGGACCACCTGTCTCCCTAGTCCCCTTTTGTGGGCTCTGGATTTGGCTACCCAGAACTGTCTGTAACTGCAGACAGTCCATATAGGGACAATTTTGTCTGAAGTGGCCTGGCTGTCCTCCTGCAAAACAGTTGCCTGATGGGAGAGGTGCTTCAATTGTTTGGGCTCCCACGCTCAATGGTGTTTCTGTGTGGAGCACCTTGGACCATGCTGGGACCACTCTCCTGTCCCATCTCTCCATGCGGGTAAACTCCTGCGGTCGGTCCTTGCTCAGTTAGTCCTGTCCCCTTGGGAGTGGGCAGCCAGGTTTCTCTTGTGCTTCCCCTCCTCCATTTTCCTCTACTTGTCTGAGTTGGCCAGTCTCTTCCTAGGCAAACACAATGACTTTTACTCCAAAGCCATTCAGGAATCCATCAGTATCGCCCCAGTGACTCTCAGCCAAACACCACTCACACGCTTCAGAAGCAATGTGAAAACATTGGCACTACACTGTACGCTGTCCTCGTTACCTAGACACACCTGTTTGGATATGTACAGCAACAAAATAGACCAGAAACTCCCAAGCTTCACACCTCAAAATTGGATAGAGTTCACGCTATAAGCCAGGGTAATTCCCCTCTGACAGGAGGTGTTCAGTTGGTGAGGTTTGGCAACACAAACTCACAGTTACATGACTGAGCTCTCCACTACAGTGCTCTGGGCTGAGCTAGCTGCCTCTCTCTGGGTAGCTCCAGTTTTATCCAACCTGAGTACCTCCCTCTGAGCAGTTGGGGTTCGGTCCAGCCTGGCCTTACATCCTTTAGGCAGGTCTGGCCTATTTCAGCTACATGCCCCTGGGCAAAACTGGTCTTTTCCAGCCCAGCTTCTCCTAAGGACAGCTCCAGATAACTTCTTTCAGGACAGCATTCCTGACACAAGAACTGGCTCCCCAGTACATTAAGCCCATGACTACCTTAAAGAAAAATCTCTTTTGTTGGCTTTTACCGGGTGGGCTTCACTCTCCTGCAGACCTTAACATGTGAGGGTGACAAGTCTGGACAAGAGCACGCTCTCCCTGAATCAATAGCCCATAGCAGCTTAAAGCTGAACAAGCCGATTACAAAGTGAAAACAACATTACTGCCACTGAAAATCAGGAGCTCAGCCTATGCGCTGCTTATGCAAATCAGCAAACAGCTTATTCATTTCCTTCTCATCTCTGTACATGGAGCCAGCGATGTTAAAACTTTGAGTAAGGGCAGAGCCAAAAACTTTTCCAATACCTATACTGGATACCTGCAGTCAAACATAGTGCTTTTATTACTTTCTAGCACCTTGTTTCTGTCAACGTGTTGTCTGCTTAATTTGTAAGATCTTCAGGGTAGGGACTGTGTCTTCTAGCCTGTCTATACAGAGCCTAGCCCACCAAATTTTTTTTACAAATCATTAATGATAAACCCCTGGGTTCTTCTGTTGGCTGCCACCCCTCAATCCCTGCTGTGGGGGCTCCTGTTGCAGATGAGGAACGTGCATAGATGACAGAAGCTCACTTTGAATGTGGGGGGAGGTGCCCACTGAAACCTAAATGTACTAAGCACCATACTAAGCTACCAAGCCTGTATGCCACTCAAAGCCCATTTCCTTCTATATACAATGCATCCCACTCTGCACTCCCCAAACCTGTGCCCACCAAACCACTCCTCAAATGGGGGCAGGGAGGTTGGGGTGTCAGAGATAGGAGAGGGAGTAGGGTTGCTACTCTGTATGGGAGCAAGGGAAGCTAGTGAGACATGGGGGAAGGAGAAGTCAGTTCCAGGCTGGAAAGTGGTTTTAGCATCTGCTCTCTCCCTGGGGTAGCTGCTCCCATCACCTCAGTTCTTACCCACTCCCCTGGCCTGATCCCAGGTTCTGTGGCAGCCTCTCCAGCTCCTCTGGGGCCTGTTCTTGCTTCTACCCCCGGTATGTGCACGCAGTTGACAGAGAACGCTGGTCTCCAGAATGTGTGATGGAACAGCTTGTTTAAGAACATTAACATGGGGGTGGGCTGGGGATGAAAACATAGATCATCTCCCATGATCTTTCCATTGCAGGGGCACTTGCCCCCACTGACCCTTAGTTCTGCTGCTACTGGGAACCTGTCTAGGATCATGCCAGTCCAGTCAGCATTAAATTACATGAGGAATCCCACTGAGTCCAGGAGACAATTCCTGACAGTGCAGCTCCAGCCCCTTGCCCACCCTCTTCCAAGTTATGGCTCCCATTCCCCACAGACCAGCTGGGCAGTGGCTTCTCAAGGTGAGGGTGAAAAGGGAACAACGCAGCAGAGGCAGCCCTCTCTGCTTCCATATCCTGGGCAGGATCCACCTGATTTCCATTCCTGCCACCCAGAAGTGGAGTCCAATGCTGCTCTCCATTTCATCCACACAATCCCATTGACTTTAAAGAACCTAGTTATAAATCAGTATAAGATTATTGGGCTCAACACAGGGATAAATGAGTGAAATTTAATGGCCTGTGTTTATGCAAGAGGTCAGACTAGGTGATCTAGTGGTTGCTTCTGGCCTTAAACGCTATGAAAAAAATCTATAAAGATTAGATAGATTGATTGAAATGAAAGCAGAATCTGAATCATCTTCAGATATAGCATTTCATCCAAAGATGATTCACTCCCTACTTCCTTCCTATTGTCTCCTCCTGGACCCCGCAGCTATATGTCTAGGGCTGCTTCATATTGAACTGCATCAAATGCTTTATTCAGGAAAGATGGGGCCATGAAATCAGCTCTGCCATTATATTTAGTGTCTGTCGTGGGGAATGGGGGTGGACCAGGACTACAGGCATGGCAAAAGCTGACCCATTTTCCCTTAGAAAGAAGACAGGATTCATTTTATTGTTCTCTGGGGCCCCACAGATTATTAGGAGTGCAACTGATTTGCTGCTTCCAAATATTTGGGACACATAGTAAAAAGCAGCATATGGTCCTATAGATCCTCTCCCCTACTGCCCTTCTGAGTTAATTAACCAGAATGCACCGAATAATGTCTTTCCCTCCTTCTGAACAAGCAGCCAGTAGTTGTACTTTGGTAGATACTGCACTGCAACCTTAATAGGCCAAACCCAAATACCTTTGCAAAACTGCCCCAGCCTACTCAGCACCTCAAAAGCATGAAATCTTCCTTCAACACCCAATCCTGTTCCCCTCAGCGTTGTTGCCATAGAAACCCAACTCTACCCCCCCACATACGTATACAGAGTCTCCTAGCCCTTCACACACATTCTGAAGGGAACCAATTATCTTGTATTTTGTTCCAAGTAACACTCAGAGATGCTAAAACACCCTTGATGCATGTGTGAGGCAAAAATTTTCCAGTGTTTTAATACGAAGGGTGGTGGTTGTTTTTTTTAACTCCATGTGCATACAAAAAAGAAATCAGTTACAGGAAGTGGAAATCCTGACAACAGGTCTTTTTACTAGTCTTATTTATGTGAAATTATTGCTGGTGAAAGATGCTGGCTTGACAAGCCCTGGAGATTCACGTTCTATTTATCCACAGAACAGCAGTGGCACCAATCACATATCTCTTGAGTAGGGGGAGGGGTAAATTCTGGTCCTTCCCCATCCTCACCAGCAGGGACTCCATTGTGGTCCCCGCTATTCCCCCCCCACCACCACACACACAGAGGGATGCCAGGTCTCCCTCAGCCAGAATGTCTCCCGTCTCTCTTACCATGCCACACATGAACTGATGCCACCAGTAGTTGAGTTCTTGATGTCTCCCCTGAGGTCTGCTGTACAGGAACAAAAAAGAGCTAGATAAGTTCATGCAGGATGGGTCCATCAACGGCTATTAGCCAGGATGGGCAGAGATGGTGTCCCTAGCCTCTGTTTGCCAGAAGCTGGGAATAGGCGACAGGGGTTGGATCACTTGATGACTACCTGTTCTGTTCATTCCCTCTGGGGCACCTGGCACTGGTCGCTGTCGGAAGACAGGATACTGCGCTAGAGGGACCTTTGGTCTGATGCAGTATGGCTGTTCTTATGTTCTTAACAGATTCTCTGTGCACCAGGTCACAGCGCTATTTGGCCCAGCCACCCCCTCCATCTGGACAAAGGGGAGGATGGGTCAAATTTCAGTGGTGTTGTGACCATGCAGCCAGAGCAATGCTCCAGACAACTCCAGCATCAGCTATAATGACTGGGCACAGGATCCCTGCTTGAAAGTGATTGGTCCATGTGTCCCTCCCTCCCCGACTTTGCGCATGTGCAGAAAAGCCTTGTGGCACCTGGGTAAACCACTGCAAAACAGGTACAGTACAGAGAGTGACAGATCATGGTTCCTTCATGCTGGCTTGCCAATGTGCCATAACCCCAACCTGCAGGGCCCAGCTCTGTGAGTGGATAGGACAGTCAGGCTCCATGACACAGTGACCTCTAGTACCAAGACTGCCCTTAGCAGAGTGAGTATGTATCCTACAAAACCAAGTCTGTCCGAGTGTGTCTCTCAGCTATACAAAAAGCAGTGCCACGGTGGGCTCTGGCCACCTGAAGGAACTCTCACCAAGCTGGGCCAGCGGAACCGACAACAGATTGGAAGATCACATATGTGCCTCAAGTGGGGACTTCTGAAGTACCATGATAATGAGCACCATATAAAACTTGAACAAATGGAGCACTCCCTAACGAGGCCTGTCACAAATTAAGAACTTGCCCTCCACCACTGCCTCACAACACATCCCAAATCAGCTCCCCACCATTGAGCTCTCAAGGAGTCCTCAAGCCAGCACTTCCCAACACACGAGGAGAAGGTCAGAGGATTATTTGGCAGAAGAAGGGGAGAGAGAAGAGTGAGCACTATATTCTCTTTCCCACAGCCATTGCCAAAATCCTCCACTGCACCCCTTCCTGACTCCAGCCCTGCACCAACCCTCCCTCTCGCAAAAGCCGTCCTAGTTTGTCACTCTGACAGGCTGAAGATCACCTTAGTGTCAGTTGTAGCAACAGTGTTTTTTGCAATATGGAACCGGAATGAGACTCACCAACACATTTCACAGAGGCCACTGGAAAACTGGTAGCATTGCTAGGCCATGACTGCCCTGAAATTGCTTTTTGTTGTTTTGCAGATGCCGAACCGGGCATTAACATGAATACAGAATTAGTTGGTGCCTTTCTCAGGATTGTTTCCCTAAGCACTGCTTTCTCACCGGAATTGATCCTTTATTCATTAACAAGGGAACCGCAGGAACCATCATCGTTACAGCTCTATAATTATTTCCCTTCTAAATCATTCATTTTTTTTCAGGCTGAAATTTTCCAGGTCTGATCTCTGCCTGATGGGGAATGGTTCTAGGGAGTAAAAAAGGATATAGCCATTTTTGAAAATGAGAAGATTTCTCCCCTTCCTTTTCCCTAAATTATGAAGTAATTCTTGTGATTTTTTTAAAATCGCTGTAGCACCAAACCTCACCCAGAGGAGAAGAGGAAATTGACATTTGACAGGGAAATATGAAACATAGTGACTCATTGAAGGAAAGTTCTTTTGAGTGTTCTGATTAAAACTGGGGTTGGTTCGACCAAGTTATGAAGGTTTGAAAATTGCCTTCCACACATGTTTTGCACTGAATTTTCTCTCTGAGCTCATAAAAAAACCAAGTTCTGCAAGGTGCTGAGCAACTTGTGAAGGTGCTGAGTGTGTCAGCTCCAGGAGATGCACAGCACCTTGCAGGCTCAGGGCCAAAGTGTGCAATCACACCTCAGATTAGTGTGATGATCTGTGAAAGCTCTGGTGAAGGTGCAGAGTGAATGCTGTACCGCATTGGGTAGATAATTCTATGAATTCCATGCATAAAATGTTCAATTCTGAAGGCTTTATGTGCTAAGTGCATAGCAGCTTCCAGGCAGGAATCTGATACCATTAAAAATGCATGAGCAGCTGTATACAATTTTCTACAGGTTTTTGTCTCAGCTCCTTTACATCCAACAAGGTAAAAGTTGACTAGCTTTTAAGACCCACAGGAGAAGGGCTCATTCCTCGGAACTGACCATTCCTCTTGTGTCTGTCATGTTTTCTCATACACACCAAAACAAAGTAAATCGTGCCAAGGTAATATTTATTTCAGCCTAAGGAAAACATTAACAAGCTGAGAAAGAACTAATGTAATGTCTCTAGGGTTGGAGGAAAAAATGACGGCTTGCTTTGTCACAGTCTATATCTGAACAGCATTGGGTGCAGTATAAGAATCTGTATAGACAGTAAAGGTTAAAGCAGGTTGAAATGGGAGGGGAAGCTTTCATCACACCAACAAGGAGGGGAAATGTGGGTAGGATCGCTTCCTACCCAAGCCAGGGAGAGGAAGGGGAATTGTCCTTCTGCTTGTAGCAGAGGAGGAGCGTACATTAATCACTGAAAGACAGAATCTGAAACACAAAATGGCATGTGATTAAGTGAAATCTCAGTTTTCTAGCTGCAGGGTTGCAGAGGAAAGCTTGAAAACCAGAAGACAAATAAAAAGAACCCCAAATGTATTTTTTTAAAATCTCATGACTTTTAAGCTACTTTCATGATTTTGGGGGCCTGACTTGTGATTTTTAAATGCTTGGGAGTGACAGTACTGCTTCCCCTATACTTGAAGGTTCAGAAAACAGAATGATTTTTTTCAGTTACATATCTCAGTGGCCAGCCAAATATTTCCACATTGTGAAATATCTTTCTTCTTTCAAAGAAGTTTCTTTTTAAAAGCTAGAGAGCATTACTATTTCATAACTAAGCATCCAAATGTCAAGAAATAAAAAAAGTAGGTAGAATGTGCAACCTTAAGACTGCCCCCTTGTGTGTATGCACACAGAATAATACAATCAGACTAATTGCATGAGTAACACTTTTTAAAAACAATACAATATCAGATATTTTTCCGTATCCTCAGATGCATAGGTGTGACATCTTAAAATACTGTCTACTCTATGTGTGCCAGCAGACAGACCCCATAAAAGCAGGGCCGAATTAACTACAAGATACAGTAGACCTGTATCTAGGGCCTCCAGTTCTGACTGCCGTCCTGTGCTCCAGTAGGGAAAGGAGGATCTCCATATGGATCCTCAGGAGCAGAGGTCCACACAGAGCCCTCCTACTGGGGTTAAAAGAGGAAGAACAAGAGAACCCTCTGCTTCCACCTACATGCTCCTGCTGATGTCCCTGGACTGGTGCCTGGTCACCTGTCAGCCCCTGAGGTCACTGCACAGGAGGTCTGACTGGGTATCTGTCCTCCTCACCTGGCAGGATTGAAGGGGATCCTGGACAGACCCTAGTTTGCCTGAAGACAGGAAGTAGTGGGACAGGGAGGAAGGAGGCTGCAGCCAGTCTGATGAAAAGCAGTGGCAGCCCACTCCTCCAGTCCAATAGCTGGCTCTTGTGTGGGTGGCCCATGTGATCACCAGCCCAAGGTTTGGCAGGGCCACAGTGGGACCAGGAGTGGAGTCACAGCACAGACATATGGCCAGGGGGCCCCTGTGTAAGGATATACCTAGGGTGACCAGGTGTCCGGTTTTCGACCAGAACACTCAGTCGAAAAAGGATCCTGGAGGTTCCAGTCAGCACCACTGACCGGGCCGTTGACTGTCCAGTTGGTGGCGCCACACAGTGGGGCTGGCAAGCTCCCTGCTATCCTCCACGCCGCATGGCTCCTGGGAAGCAGCCAGCATGTCCCCCATCTGACTCCTACGCATAGGGGCAGCCAGGGGGCTCCACATGCTGTTCCCACCCAAAGCGCTGCCCCGCAGCTCCCATTGGCCAGGAACCGCAGCCAATGGGAGCTGCGGAGGCTGTGCCTGCAGATGGGGCAGCACGCAGGGCCACCTGGCCACGCCTCTATGCAGGAGCCGGAGTGGGGACATGCCGCTGCTTCTGGGAGCTGCTTGAGATAAGTGCCCCCCAGACCCGCTCCCAGGCCCAAACCCCCTGCTTCAGTCCTGATCCCCCTTCCCACACTCCAAACCCCTCAATGCTAGCCCAGAGCACCCTTCTGCACCCCAAACCCCTCATCCCCAGCCCCACTCCAGAGCCCGCACCCCCAGCCGGAGCCTTCATCTCCCCCTGCACCCTAACCCCCTTCCCCAACCCAAAGCCTCTTCCTGCACCCTGAATCCCTCATTTCGGGCCCCACCCCAGAACTGGCACCCCCAGCCGGAGTCCTCAGCCCCTCCCGCACCCCAACCCCTGCCCCAGACTGGTGAAAATGACTGAGTGAGTTAGGGTGGGGGAGAGCAAGTAATAGAGGGAGGGGGATGGAGTAAGCAGGGGTGGGCCTCAGGGAAGGGGCGGGCCAGGGGCGGTACAAGGGTGTCAGTTTTGTGCAATTAGAAAGTTAGTAACCCTAGATATACCACAAAGCTACTTTAGTCAGACCTGGCTCAGGGCTGGGGTATTATTGGTGGGACGTAGCCCCACCAGCCCTAGAGAGAGGCACGGCTAACTGCACAATTACAGGCAGTGGGACAGGAGGGACCTTGTACCTTCCGTAGATGCTCCTGTGTAGATGCCCTGGTAGAGTAGAGAGTTGCATATGTGTGAATCCCAAAGCTCCAATGACCTTTCGTTCGGTTGGATTTCTACTGTTAGGATTTTGCTTGTGGCTAGGAGTCAGGAATAGGAATAGTAACTGAGAGAATCACATGCAGGGATCAATACATAGGAGCATAAAGAGACAGGCTGAAAGAATGAGATACAGAGCATGGACGTGAGCCATTAAACATGAAAAAGAGCAACACTGTTAAGTAAAGTAAATCATGGTTACTTCTTTGATGTAAGTGGTTTCCCCAGGGATTCCCATGTGCTTGCATATTCAGGGTATTATGCTAAATCATTTGCAAAATAGCATCAGCTGAAGAAGAGCTGAGATTTGTTAGAGCAATTCCAAAAAATACAGCACTAGGATTGGTTGATAAGGATTCCAAATGATCTGTGGTATGCAATCCAATATTCCAACGTGGACCAGTACTTCTCCACCCCGGAAGTGTGACTATCAGCCCTCCACTTTAAACAATAGAAGTAAACTGCCAAACAAAGAGAATGCTCAAAAGCAAAGAAAACCGATAAAAATCACAAAAATAAACGGCATCTAAAGTTGGACGGCTTAGCATGTCCTCTGCCATTGGCAACCAATGGACTGGAACAGCAAGTTGTACCAGAGGTCCTGTGAGGCAGAACTATGTGAGGGCATATGCGTGAGACAGCCTGGAGTGCTGGAGGTCATGCACTGGAAAAGCTGTAGGGAGTGGCAACTCAGGACTGGAACAGAATGGGATGCTACACATCTGAACTGAGGTATACGGGCAGACCAGTGGGGGATTAGACCTTGAATAGTGTCATAGATCGAAAACTGAATTGCTTTGGCAGAACAACGTGTGGGGGTACGTAGATAGGGCCTACCCACACCGTGCATGGATCCAGCTGGAACAATTAGTCATTGATTCATCTTCACCATTCACTGGGGCGGGGGGGGGGACACAACTATTTCTAAAGACAATATTGGCAGGTCCTTTCATTATCCACCCACACCCCAGCTAGAAATAAAAACTCCCCTCTCCTTTTCATCCCAAGATGTGGGTGAGTAAGAATATAATCATGGGCTCTCAAGCAGCTGTTAGAAAAAAAAAAAAAGAACATTAGTGTCTGACATTCACACAAGTGGATAATTTTAATTTTGCAGCAGCTGTCCTAATTAGCTGGAAGAAAAGACATGCTGGGAAATATCAGAATTGTTAAGTCTTGCCTTTATTGCTTAGGGTCTGTCTACACACCCAAGGTGTATGACTTTAACAATACAGGTATAGTTAAAGCAGAACATCCCACGAGTGTGGACACAATTAGAAAGAATTTTATACCAGTATAGCTATTCCTGTATGGGATGGGGAATAAGGCTATGCCTACACACGAAGCACTATACTGCTATTCCTATACCAGTAAACGATACCAGCAAAGCACTCCTACTGTGGACACAGCCAAACCAGCAACGCTGCGCTCTGTAGCAGTATAAGCGGTAAAACACCCCCACATGGGTGAACAAAGCTAAAAGTAAACGTGCAATTTTGCTGGTATAACTGCACCTACACTAGGGGCTTTTGCTGCCACCACTGTACTGGTCATGAATCACACCTCTTCATACCCCTGACCAACATAGATATGCTAGCAGAAGTCTGTAGTGGCCTAAAGCTATACTGGGGTAAGGCCCTTCTATACCAGTATAATTATGTCCACACTAGGGGCTGTACCAGTCTAATTATATCGGTAAAAAAATCAGTCAGACCCCTAATCGACATAGTTACACTGGCACAAAAACTGTGTGGAGACCAGGCCTTTGAGGGTTGGCTGGGTGACTCAGCCGTGCACTTTATTTTCTGAGTAGCCCTCACTGAACGGGATGTGGGCGGAGGTTCCTTAACATACAGCCTCTCTCCCAATTGTCTTAATTAAATAGGTGTTTACAAATACCAAACCGAGAGAGTTTTAAGTGGCTTGAATGAAAATCATTTCCCCTCTCACTAGTTCACAGGAGCTTGTGCTGCCCTATGCGTGCATGATTCTGACAGCTCTCCAGTCACCCACAGTCTGACAGCGAAGGCAGGATCAGAATTCCTAGCTTGAAAAACAAACAAAAACCAAGAGCCAAACCACCCTTTTGGGCCTTCTCTCTGAAGCATAAACAGTAAAAAAGTCGCACGGCCACTTTATTCCTATGCAGGGCACTAAAAAGCCCCATTTCCCTCTTCCCCTTCCCTACTGGGATCTCACCCTCTTGTCCCCAAAGTTCCACTTGCTCCCTTCCGGCTCCAACAAAGCCCCAATTT
Organism: Eretmochelys imbricata; assembly: GCF_965152235.1. Classification (NCBI taxonomy): domain Eukaryota; kingdom Metazoa; phylum Chordata; order Testudines; family Cheloniidae; genus Eretmochelys; species Eretmochelys imbricata. Next base: position 65,087,930 of record NC_135577.1, on the reverse strand, counting down.
CTTGCCTCTTCTTCTCCCCAGAGCCCCCATCTCTTGCCTATATTCTTATTGTTCTTTCTCTTTTCCTCTGCTCTAACCCTCCAACTCTTCTGCCCTTCTCCTCCTCTAAAATGTGACACCATCCCTTTCCAGATGCCCCCCTAATTTATCTCTTCCACTATGTGATTTCTGTTTATTCTCCAGAGCAAGACTCACTGGCCATTATCCCTGAGGCCCTAATCTTGAGCCCGTGTCCTGGTCCAGGTGTGAGAGCAATAGCCAGGGACAGTTCCCTTGAGGTTCCTCTGCTGACTATGTTATATTTTCTCTCTGCACTGCAGTCAAGAGGGGGGCAGAGGTGAGGGGGGTATCAAGAGGCCCACTTGCTATAGAGCAGAGTGGAGAAGGGAACACAACCGCACTCCTTCCCTTGGGAGAAAGTTGAATGGGACAAGTGTGTCCCATGCTCCCCTTTAATTACACCTGAGTTCAGTCTGCTTGGCTCATCAATTCCTCACCCTCTCCACTGAGACAGCTGACAAGGGGTCACTGGGTTCAAGTGTGCAGGGAGGTTAAAAGTGGGAGAGGAGAGAATGGAAGGGAGCCACCCCTACACCTGCATAAGGAGCCATTCAGAGGGACCTAACAGCACTTTCTAAGCTTCTGGTCTGATTTTCAGAAGTGCTGAGCATCCACTTCACTGGGAGTTGCAGGGGATCAGCATTCTGAAAAACAGTCCATACACCAACACCCACATGTTCTCACCCTCCCTTTCTAGCAACCATTTCAGCCACTACTGAAACATAACCAAATCTGGGTGGAACACAGCACATCATATTTCCATGCTTTAGGGCTTAAATTAGCTGGGGTTGGGAAGCATTTTTCTCTCCATGTTATTGTTCAGCAATAGAAGCTGCAGGAGAGAAAAGGAGCACAGTTTCATAAGAACATAAGAGTGGCCATACTGGGTCAGACCAATGGTCCATCTAGCCCAGTAGCCTGTAGTCTGACAGTGGCCAATGCCAGGTGCTCTAGAGGGGATGAACAGAACAGGTGATCATCAAGCAATCCATCCCCTGTTGCCCATTCCCAGCTTCCGGCAAACTGAGGCTAGGGACACCATCCCTGCCCATCCTGGCTAATAGCCATTGGTGGACCTCTCCTCCATGAACTTATCTAGTTCTTTTTGGAACCCTGTTATAGTCTTGGCCTTCACAACAGCCTCTGGCAAAGAGTCCACAGACTGACTGTGCGTTGTGTGAAAAACAAAAGGAAGTATTTTGTTTTAAACCTGCTGCCTATTAATTTCATTTGGTGACCCCTAGTTCTTGTGTTATGAGAAGTGGTAAATAAATAACACTTCCTTATTTACATTCTCCACACCACCCATGATTTTATAGACCTCTGTCATATCCCCTCTTAGTCGTCTCTTTTCCAAGCTGAAAAGTACCAGTTTTATTAATCTCTCCTCATACGGAAGCTGTTCCATAGCCCTAATCATTTTTGTTGCCCTTTTTCAATTCCAGTATATCTTTTTTGAGAAGGGGTGAGCAGAGATGCACACAGTATTCAAGATGTAGGCGTACCATGGATTTATGCAGAGGCAGTATGATATTTTCGGTCTTATTATCTATCCCTTTCCTTATGATTCCCAACATTGTTAGCCTTTTTGACTGCCGCTGCTTATTCAGTGGATGTTTTCAGAGAACTATTCACAATGACTCCAAGCTCTCTTTCTTGAGTGGTGACAGCTAATTTAGATTCCATCATTTTATATATATAGTTGGGATTATGTTTTCCAATGTGCATTGCTTTGTATTTATCAACATTGATTTTAATCTGCCATTTTGTTGCCCAGTCACCCAGTTTCGTGAGATCCCTTTGTAACGCTTCGCAGTCTGCTTTGGACTTAACTATCTTGAAAACAATGAGGAGTCTGGTGGCACCTTAAAGACATTTAAGACATAAAGACATTTATTTGGGCATAAGATTTTGTGGGTAAAAAACCCCACTTCTTTCAATAAATCTGTTAGTCTTTAAGGTGCCACCAGACTCCTCATTGTTTTTGTGGATACAGACTAACACGGCTACTCCGCTGATACTATCTTGAGGAATTGTGTCATCTGCAAATTTTGCCACCTAACTGTTTACCCCATTTATGAATACGTTGAACAGCACTGGTCCCTGAACAGACCCCTGAACATACCATTATTTACCTCTCTCCATTCTGAAAACTGACCATTTATTCCTGCCCTTTGTTTCCTATCTTTTAACCAGTTAGTGATCCAGTTTCATACCCTTTTCTGAAGCAGCTGGGGTTGGACACTGGCTGAGATGTTAATTCTTATGTTCCTATTTCACAGCTGAGAAACCCAGCTCTCTCAGAACAGCCTAACCAAGAAACAGGACTTAAGTTCACCTGCAGACAGCAAGATCTTTCTTTTGCCTATTAATGTGCATGTGTCATGTGTGGGAAAAGGTGACATCCTTTAACAGACATGCTGACCCACAATCAGGGGTACTTTGGCTATCAGGGAATTTGTTTTGTTCCTGTTTTTAGTTGTCAGTCGTACTGCATGAAGTCATAGCATTGTGTTCTGTCTCCATGTACAAGAAATAGTGTACGATGGGAGGGGGTGAGGGAGGGTAAGATGGGAGTGGTGGCTTTTTCTGAACTGAAATGCTTTCCCTTCCCACTGGAACTACATTTTGTTGTCTCAAATAATCCTGCTCCTAAATCTTGCTGCAGGAGGGCTCAGCTTTTGGATGGCTGCACCTTCTTTCTTGGTAATTTTCCCAACCTTCTCATTGTCCCATGCTGCATCTGAAAGTGAGTAGGGTATCAGTGAGACTTAGCTACTCGATGGGACTTAGCAAAGAGAGAGCCTTAGCATGCGAGTGAAGGGCTGCCCAGTGCACTATTGTCTGTGTACTAATACTGACTTTGGCCGGCAGGTGGCTATACGCTTTCAGGAGTGACCACAATACAAGCTCCCTTGGGGTAGCATTTTCATCAATGCTTATGGAATCTAATGTATTTTTCTTAAAGGGACATTAGCAACTGCAAAGTGACCAGTTTCATCCAAACCTAACAAAAGCAGCTCTTGTCCCCAAGGCCCCTGGCCCTTTTTTCTTTCTTTCTTTCTCTCTCTCTTTCTTTCTTTTTTTTTTTTGGTTGCTTTTTTATTACCACGTTTGTTTTGTGTGGGCTTTTGAAAAATATTTTCCTCTGTCTCCCCTGCTGCTGTTTGCGACCCACAGGAAAGGACTGGGGCTGGACTCCATAACAAGCAGCAGCTCCTGCAGAGGGCTTCCAGGAGCCCTGCTAGCCACCCAACTAACAGACTGGAAAGCAGCAGCAACTACAAGGAAATCATCTGTCCCTGCTCACTCCCTCTTCTGGTCTCTGGTGCTTCCCAGGGAAAGATCACCTGTCCCTGCTACTTCCATTAGTGTTTACCTGTCCCCGCGGCAGGGTTGGGGAGTCGGGCAAACCCAGCTCCTCTGACTCTTCCTGCAGTCCCAGGAAGGGGTGTGACTCGCCTGCCACTCCAATCTCCCTGGGCAATTTCCCAAGAGAGATTTATATTCGTACCTTTTAGAGTTTTAACAATTAAACCGTATTGACTAGATGAAGCAGAGATGACAGCATCCAATCCTATTCTCAGACAACAGCAGTGCAGTCCACTCCTTTTCAGAGAGGCTCCCCAAGCAAGGTATCAGAATGTCACGCCATCAGGCTAGGACAGGGCACTGGGAAGGGAAACTAGCAGTGCAGAAGCCAAAGTGACTCTACACAAAGCCCCATCCAAAGCACACAACCAGCTCAAAGAGAAAACTGTTCCTGAATTCCAGAAAACATCAACACCTTGAAAACACTTCAAGCAGAAATGTGACTATAGAGTTGACCGGGGAAAGATCATTAGTGACCCCATGCAGGCTGAAGAAAGAAATGCTATATCACGGGGGCAGTGCGCACCAGTGGTACTGCCTGCTCACCAGTGAACAAGGGGTTAACTCCAACACTACTATTTCCTCCTCTTGCGTATAAGCTCAGGGGAAGGGCTAGAAGGGCAGCTGTAGAAGAGAGCCTGTGGGGCTCAACACCTGGTGGCCACAGGATTGGGTTTACCCACAAGATGGGATGCTTTTCTGTTAGCTTTCTGGTAAGGTAACTCATTTTGCTTTCTGGTTAGACATATTAACCCCTGGGGAAAAGACCTCACTGACTGCAGCTGTTTCCTGCGGCTCAGTCACTCCCTCCAGTCACAGAGGCAGTCCTGGAGGACACCTGACTATGGAATTAAGCAAAAGGTGAGCAGTAGCAATCCCTTCCCGGCTTGATATGAACACACGGATTGCAGAAATATCCCTCCACTAATCACAACAACCTAAAGAACAACAATCACTTTAGCAACCACCTGGAAAGCCCTTGGCAAAACATATCAGCGGAACTCATTGATTTTCAAGGCAAATATTAACAGCGGACTTGTATTTAGGCTCTGTTGAAGTGAGTCTACCACAAACTTTCCGAGTGTAGCCCACTTCTTGAGAGAGGGACTGTCTTGTGCTGTGCTCCCGCCACATCCCCACTGGCAAGAATCACCTTCCCTCCCCATGACAACTACAGCAATTGCTCGCATGGAAAAGTAATCATAGGACAATTTTTACAGGGTGCCCACCATCTCGACAGAAACTAGAGATTGACACAGCAACATCCAGAGCTAGAAGCACAAATGTCTACAGCTTGAGGGAAAGAGCCAGGCTCTGTAGCTGAGGCCTCTCTTCTCTGTGTACGGGGCACACAGCGGGAGACACCTAACATACACTGACAGTGGGTTACATACAGTTATTCTCAACTGTTCTGCTTCTGGCTCTGAGGACAGTTTCCTTTTCCTCTCCATCTCCTCTTATGTAGGAGTGGTTGACACTGGTGCAGATTGCATGGCTCCTCCTCCTTGTTTTCATTTACTTCTCTAAGCACCTGGGCTCTTGTGTGCGATGTGGACCTTGGGCAACCATAGAAGCAGCTGGACGCAGAGAGGAGGAGGAGCTGCCCTGCAGGCCAACAGTTGTCCAGGGAACCACAGTTTGTGAACCACCGTTCTAAAAAATGCCCTGAGTGAAACAGTGATTTGTCATCACAAAACTTCCTTTGCCAGCCACAGAATTCCTTTTCAAGCCTTTCCACATAATAGGTTTAAGCATGTTACATGGAGGCCGATGTACCCTAGAAATGGGCTAGCAGGCTTTACTGTTCAAACCATCAGATACACTCAAGGACACAAAAGAGCAGACTCAAAATATACTTCAAGAGCACCTTAAAGAAGGAAGGGAGTTTCAGAGGCAGCCATGGGTGGGAGAAGATCTTATTAGCGTGGCCATGGGAACCAAAAGATGGGGCTTTATGTAGAGGGCTTAGGGCCTCCCTGAATGCCTACGGTCTGTGTAGATCTGGGGAAACTGCATAGTCTAGCGTGGAACTGCCTGCTTTTGCATGGGGGGAGCAAAGTCTCCCGCCCTCACACATGCAATGGAACAATTTAGGGAAAACTCACTAAGGTAGACCTCACAGAATTCTCCCACCCAAAGACCCTGCCAGGTTTTATTCTGTGGGAGGGGCCAATCTGGTTGATGGTGATAAATGGTGTTATTGCACTAGGTGGATCATTTCCCTTAGCTGCTGACCTATTGGCGGATGTTACTGCTTTACATTGCAAATCCATGTAAAGCTGTAGGGTTGGAATAATTGTTTCCATATCACCATTGGTGAGCATGGCACTTTGCAGACAGAGAAAAGACAAGGGTTCTGCAAGGACAAGCATATAATCTATGAGCCCAGTCCTGCCCTGACTTCAATGGGAGCCCTCCAGCCTCAAAAATCTATGCACTAGCAGATTGCATTGCAGGATCAGGGCCTAAGATAAGCCAAGAAGGATAGCAGCTGGGGTGCAACAGAAAATCCTGTGGTGTGAATTGGTAGGTTAGCCATGCAGTTCATTGATTCCAGGTTGAGGTTTTTAGTTTAGATTTAGTGTATCTTGACTTTAATTTTAGAATAAATTTTAAACTGCTTGGCAGCAGAGATGGACAGAGGAGCAACAAGACCTGGGTGTCCGGGTCCATCACAGGATGACTATGAGCCACCAATGTGCTACAGCTGTGAAAAAGGCAAATGCGCTCCTAGGATGTATCAGGTGAGGCATTTCCAGTGGGGGGGAGGGGTATTAATGCCATTGGGCAAGGCACTAGTAAGACTTCATTTGGAATACTTTGTACAGTTCTGATCACCCATGTTTAAGAAAGATGCATTCAAACTGGAACAGCTGCAGGGAAGAGCTGTTATGATATGGGGACTGTAGGGCCTATCTTATGAGAGGAGACGGGAGGAACTTGGCTTGTTTAGCCTAGCCAAAAGAAAGCTGAGAAGGAATATGATTGTTCTTTATAAATACATCAGGGGGGTAAATACCGGGGCGGAGTGGAGAGCTATTTAAGCTAAAGGACAATGTTGGCATGTGAATAAATGGGTATAAACTGGCCAGGAACAAAGTCAGGCTGGAAATTAGGTGGTTTCTAACCATCAAAGGAGTGAGGTTCTGGAACAGCCCCCCACTAGGCCTCAAGAGGGCAAACAACACAATTAGTTTTAAGAAAGTGCTGGACACATTTACGAGTGCCATTGTAGGACAGGGTTGCTTAGAATCATAGAATATCAGGGTTGGAAGGGACCCCTGAAGGTCATCTAGTCCAACCCCCTGCTCGAAGCAGGACCAATTCCCCGTTAAATCATCCCAGCCAGGGCTTTGTCAAGCCTGACCTTAAAAACCTCTAAGGAAGGAGATTCTACCACCTCCCTAGGTAACGCATTCCAGTGTTTCACCACCCTCATAGTGAAAAAGTTTTTCCTAATATCCAATCTAAACCTCCCCCACTGCAACTTGAGACCATTACTCCTCGTTCTGTCATCTGCTACCATTGAGAACAGTCTAGAGCCATCCTCTTTGGAACCCCCTTTCAGGTAGTTGAAAGCAGCTATCAAATCCCCCCTCATTCTTCTCTTCTGCAGGCTAAACAATCCCAGCTCCCTCAGCCTCTCCTCATAAGTCATGTGTTCTAGACCCCTAATCATTTTTGTTGCCCTTCGCTGGACTCTCTCCAATTTATCCACATCCTTCTTGTAGTGTGGGGCCCAAAACTGGACACAGTACTCCAGATGAGGCCTCACCAATGTCGAATAGAGGGGAACGATCACGTCCCTCGATCTGCTCGCTATGCCCCTACTTATACATCCCAAAATGCCATTGGCCTTCTTGGCAACAAGGGCACACTGCTGACTCATATCCAGCTTCTCGTCCACTGTCACCCCTAGGTGACAGTGCTTGTGATGGCAGTGGGCAGGGCTCGGCCATTTCTGTTTTATGTTCCTAAAGCTCATACTTCAGGGTTTCAGCTGGCCACTGGCAGGGGTAAGAAGTGGATTTTTTTCCTCCCCAGGGTATTCTGGGAGATTGTGACAGAATGCACCCTGTATTCATCCCCTACACACTGTCAAAATCTGTGTACAGAATATGCCTTGTGAGGTATCACCTGAAAACTAATAACTTGCAGGTCAAGAGTATCATGGTGAAATGCATATAGCAACAGTATGTGTAAAGTTATGAACATCAGCTGAAATTATGACAAGTGTGTTTACCAGACAAGTCTGGGGAGTAGGTAAACCTGTTTCTCAAAGACAAAGGAAGAAGGTTTTTTTTTTTTTGGTTTTTTTTTTAAATCTTCTTCCTCTGAAGCATCAGGGAAGACCATGGCAGAAGATGGGACATTGGGTTGGGAGGGTTCTGAGCGTTCTCTCTCTCTCTCAGCTGCTTGAGTGGCTGGTTCTTGCTCCCATGCTCAGGGTCTAACTAATCACTTTATGTGGGGTCAGGGAGGAATTTCCTCCCAGATCCGATTGGCTCCAGAACCTTGGAGGGTTTTCACCTTTCTCTGCTGCATGAGTGCAGGTCACTTGCTAGAATTATCAGGTATAGCTCATTTAATCATTTCCAGCTATTGCAAGGGCCTCACGTACTGGTACACTTTGTTCCCTCCTCATCTTTGTCTGTGACACACAGCAGTCTAGTCTCCTGTGAGCTGTAACACTTTGGTCTTGTTGTTGGCTTAGTGTGCGGGTGGCGTTGGTGGCCTGTGATATACAGGAGGTCAGAGTGGATGGTCTAGTGGTCCCTTCTGGCCTTAAACACTAGGTCTCTACCACACTTGAGGAAGGTGTGTGAAAGTGGGAGGCCAGGGAGATGGCATTTTAGGTGCAGTCCTGTCACAGTCTGGCAATGTACAGCACCTAGCACAGTGCAGTCTTGGTCCACAACCCAAAACTCTTAGGCACTACTGCAATGCAAATAAGAATAAACAACAATAACAATAAATTCACTCTAGTAATTACTGAACACTGCTAGACTGATTTGATTGATTTTCATAGGGGAGAAGTAATGATCAATACTGCAATGTCACATCAACACCAAACACTGCAGATGAAAGGTGTTGTGTTAACAAATCAAAAGGTGATTTTTCTAACTGCCAGAACTGCAGATTCTCTTGCTGGGATCTAGATTTGTCTTTCTCCCTCTTACATCATCAAATAACAAAGATTCTGCAACTGGAAATTAAATGGTGTTTTAGTCAGGAATGTGCAAGGAAGAATAGACTCCAGCTTGGTCTCCCATAGCTGTATTGGCTCCAGGGGTGCTGGAACAATTTGTATAGTGGGGGTGCTGAGAGCCATTGAACCAATCTGTGAACCCTGTATATGATGGAAACCTCTTCAAGTTAGGGGGTTCTGCAGCACCCCTAATTCCAACACTTATGACTGGCTCTGCAGAGCAAATAGGAGTTGAAAACACAAAAGGATCAAAACTGTTAAGGAGGCATTTTGACAAGATCACTTATCTGATGATGACATTTTATGCCTTTGATGTTGGACACTGGAATCATTAGGCACATCTCATTGCCTGGCAGAAGGATGCCTGCGACTGCCTGCACAAATGTATAAAATGAAACACGATCCATGCCTTCATGACCTCCCCTCAAATTTCCTGCTTATTGCCCAGGTAACATCTGCATCTCCTGAATCACTGTTTGGCCCTGCTTTAGGATGGAGAGGGGAGAATGGAATTCTGCAAAATACACAAAACAGACCCTGCTGAATTACAGCAGCAGACCTGCTCTTCAAGCTTAACAAACACCATGTTCACTGGGACAGCATGAGGCCTGGTTCCAGCCTCACTGCTGCTGTCTACCTATAAACAACACTTCATAGATCGGAAAAGTGGCCTACTAGAATGAGCAGGTAGTTGGAAGCCAAGACCCCCTGAACTCTAATACAGGTTCTGCCACTAATTTTGTGACTTTGGGTAAGTCACTTAACTTTTCCGTGCCTCAGTTTCCCAATTCATACAATGGGGATATTAATACTCACCTACCACATATGTTTGTAAGTTATATCTGAGTGCTAAGAACTATTATTATTGTATTCTGGATACAAGCCTTGTACGGCTAGTTACTTAAAAGAAGGTGCTAGTGGCCATCAGGTTTGTATAAAAAAATTGATTCCTCTCTCTTCAGCAGTTTACAGTATTATTAAACGCTGGGCAAATCCTCTCTTCTAGTCTAGGTTAAGTCTGGGCTTCCATGACAAACACATCACCTACAGCATTCCAGGAAGGATGCAGGCCATGATGGAAAGGGAATGGAAGGAAAAGCCCTGATCTCTCAATAGGGGCACCACCATTGATAACACTTGGATAAACCATGGATGGTGTCCATCCTGCTGTAACCTGGATAGTTTCCCGAACTTAAACCTGGTAGGTAGCTGACATGACAATGGTGGTGTTATTCTGGGCAGTGAGGAAGCTAGCGCTCCTCAGGTTGTGTGTTAATTAACTAAGACTGTGGTAGCAGGACTTGTTGCTGGGTTCTCGTCACCCACCCACCCCATGTTGTCTTGTTGCCACTGATGACAATGGCACCATAGGCGCTGACTCTGTGGGTGCTCTGGGGCTGGAGCACCCGCATGGAAAAAAAAAGTGGGTGCTCAGCACCCACTGGCAGCCCTGCAGATCAGCTCCTTCCCCTCCCTCCCAACCACTGGCAGCCCCATGAGTCAGCTCCTTCCCCTCCCTCCCAGCATCTCCAGCCCACTGCAATCAGCTGTTCAGTGGCATGCAGGAGGAGCAGGGGGAGGAAGGGAAGGAGCAGGGGTGGGAAGAGGCAGGGGCTTGGGAGATGGAGTGGGGGCGGTGCCTGGGGCAGAGCAGGGGTCAAGTAACCCCCGTCCCCAGAATTTAGGAAGCTGGTGCCTCTGGATGGTACTCTCAGCCTTGCATTATTACCTGCTTAAAGGGTGCTACATCAAGAGGTTGTTCCGGGCTTGACATCATTGCACACCTCAGGAGACTGATATAACTGCCGTGTCTAGGCAACACGCTGAGGAACATCCCCCTTCCCAGCACAGATACTGAGGGATGTATTGGACCAGCTGAGAAAGAAGGCGAGCCAGAGCAATTGGGCTGTGTCTCATCTGCTAGTTTCACTAGCTGGACATTAGGCAGAGAAAGGGGTTTATTAGCAGCACCTACATTTGGCCACAGAACTTGACTGTGAAGAAATGACCCAACACTCTCTAAGCTAAAGTGTGCGATTCATTTGAACACTGATTGTGGGATTTTGGCAGAACATGTCCTAGTGGAAATGGCTGAAGTAAACAGAGGTGATTTGGGGGGAATGGCAGAGCCTCCCTGCAGTCTGGGGAAAGAGAGATTGGCACTGCTCAGGAACACACACTAAAAGCCACAACCCTGGAGGGTGGTGCATTCATCCATCCTTCCCCTTTCCCCACAAAGGAGCAAATCCTCCCCCTGACCCCAGTGGTTTAACTTCTGATGAGTTGAACAACGAGTTGAGATCAGAAGCCCCCTGCTGATGGGAGGAGATGAGGATTCACTTTTCCTCCCCTGAAGCAGAATTTTTTTGTGACATCATGATTTGATAGAGGGTTTCCCGGAAGTGCTGGTCCCAGCTGAGCCTCTTGGCTGCCTCCTTCAGCTCCTCAATATTATCGGCTTCTGTCTGGGAGAAGATGAACGACTGGGACTGTTTCACTGAAACAACAGCAGCAGTAAAACAGGTGAGCGCTCCCATGCCGGAGACCGCCCCAACATTGTCCAAGACCCAGATTCAACAGGGAGCCAATGCAGAGCAGTTGGAGCCAAGCAGTGCCATCTTTATGACCCTGGACTCTGGTGGGGGAGGAGATAGTAACCTATGATGACATTTGAGAGCACATGGAATAAGTCCATCTTGCTTTCCTCAGAGAGGGGCAAGAATGAGGGCAAGGCAGTGCCTGTTTCCCCCTCCCCCTTTGCTGCTGTCAGGTTGCACAAGGGCCCCAGAAAGGGGGCTTCCTATGGATCAATCACTCAAACCAACCCAGCTGCAGCAGCATGCTTCCCCAGCATGCACACAGAGAGCCGATGGCACTGAAGGGGTTCACCCCCATGTTTCCAGGTATGTGAAAAGCCAGGGAATTCAGGTGGAGAATTGGTGCCTGAGGTTTCTCTGCAAGCAGCCCCGTGAGTGGGTGATGCCACAAGGGGGCAAGAAACACAAAGTCCTCGTGGAACAAAATCCTCACCTCCTCCAGCAAACCTCCTCCCATCCCCACTCCCCAGAGCATAATGTGGGAAGAGCCGCCAACACCTACATGAAGCGCTGGACCTCCTGCGGTGAAGCCGGCAGCTCTTTATCCGGCGGGTGGCAGCCTTGTGGAGGTACACAGAGTTCTTCATGATCATGGGCATCTTGGCTTCCAGCTCGGCATTCCGGATGCACTCCTCAAAGAACTCTGGGGAGGAGAGATTCCAGGAAGCCACGTGAGGGAGGCACTTTAAACGTTAACATTGGCCCCAGAGCGAGCTTATCCCAGTTGGGCACACTAGATACCAGCTACACTGTCCTGCTCAGAACAGTCCTGCACTGCCCATAGAGATGGACCAGGTGCTCATACCTTGCATGTCTACAGCACCATTTAGAGGAGGATCTGATCCTGGAGCACATTCACAGACACTCATTCACAAAGCCCCACATCACCACCAGAGGACGGTGGTGGTTTGAAAGTAAGTGGGGCATCGATCACAACCTAGGAACAGCAGCTTTGGTACGACACTGTGTAGAGTGTGTCCCACAGTGACCCCATGCAATTAAAGCCAACTTTTTCCAGGTCTGCACCCACTGGCAATCCCCCCTCTTTGCACTCTAAGCACTGTCAGGGGGTAGCAACTTCCAGACTGTATTAGATCTGGGCTGGATTCAGACTGGTGAAGTGAAGGCTAAAGAGCCCATTACCAGTCCCACAGGAGCCATTCAATCCCCCCTCAGTTATTCCTACAGCTGCAGCAAGAATATCTCAGCGTCACAGTCACTAGCCAGGAGCCAGCTAGCTCTTTCCTTGGTATTTAGCAGGAGAAAGTCTCTCTTCATGGGTCTCCAGAAATGCAACCCTTTGAAGCACTACTGGTTGTGCTTTGGTTCAGAGAGTCTGAAATCAGCAAAGTAATCAAGACAGATGGACGCTGTGGCCACTGGTAAGCACAGCCATATTTCATGGCTCAGTGGAAGCAGAGAGCGGGACTGTGCCCCTGGCCACTGCACTCCTTGTTTCTCAAATGCTTCAAAGAGATGGGGTTCCCCAAGGTGGAGAAGGGGAAGTCCTGCAAATGTTTCCATATATCTCCAAAGAAAGAGAATTTGCACGTGTTTTATTCTCTCTCCAAGTGAGCTTTGGAAATGGAGGGACTAACGACACGGGCACATGCTGGGCAAACATTGCCGAGCAGCTCTGCTGATGCGTTTCTTCCCTGACCTGCAGCACCTCCTGCTATTCCAGCCTCAGTCCCCCTCCACCCCACAGCTCTGCCAATGCACCCGCATCCTGACCTGCTACATACCCTTCTATTCCAGCCCTCGGCCCAGCTCCCTTCATGCTATGCCAGCGCACCTCCTCTGCCCTAGCCAGCTACATCTTGGACCATTTCAGCCTGGCTCTCCTTCCCCATCCGCACAAACACACCTTATGTCTCCTCTGCAACTCCCCTGCTAGTCACAGGCCCCCAGACATCTTTGCTACCACATCTTGATCCTGACCTGAAAGGACAGGGATGAGATGGGGTTTGCAAGCCAGGCTTGAGGTGTGTGGTATTGACCCCTAACCTTTATAAGCACTTAATTCACCCATACTCTTCAATTCTTTTAAGAGGAGACACAGTAAAACCTAGGGCAGAAAATTAAAGCTGGGAGGAGTTCTAGTCCTTGTGCGAAAAGTTACCCGCCTTTTCTGTGCCAGAGCGAAGGTTTCTGTTCAGTTAACTCAACACAAGGTAGAATTCCGTGCTGACAATGTAGATTTTGGACCTGATTTTCCATTCTCTAAGGCCTGGTCTACACCACAAAGTTAGTTTGATGCAAGGCAGCTTATGCTGACCTAACTGTTAATGCGTCTACACTCAAATTGGCTTCCCACCGCTGTAAGCGCTGACACGGTAACACCACCTACTTGAGCTACGTAGAACCACGGTCAGTGTACTTAGGTTGACGCAGTGCAAGTGGAGAGGCTGTGTTACTTATGTTGACCTCAACGCTCTGGTCACCTTTGTAAACTTCACTGCCTGGGGTCACAGAGACCAGAACCGCCCCACCCCCATCGCCACATAGACACTTTTAAAGCCCTGTGAATTTTTGAAATTCCTTTCCCAGCTTGGTGAGCACCCCTCACAGTTCTCCATTGTTGTGTGCGAATGCCCACCTGACCATGCCACCGACACACTCCAGACATGCTCCTGCCTGGAGCAGACAGGAGATATTGGCTCTCCTGGACCTGTGGGGAGATGCTATGCAGACACAGCTCCCACCCCAGCCATAGAAGCATGGACATCTATGAACAGATTGCTCAGGGGACGCTGGAGAGCAGGTACTACAGGGACCAGCAGGAGTGCTGTGTGATAGCCAAGGAGCTGCAGCAGGCATATTGGGAGGCCGACAAACAATCGGGCGCCAAGCAACAGACCTGCTGCTTTTACAAAGAACTATATGCCATCCTCAGTGGAGACCCTCCCCCACAACAGCACCGTGGATACGTCTGAGGAGCCCAAGTCACAGGCTCCTGCCATGAACAGCGAGGAAGGCGGAGGAGATGTATGGGGGAACAGATGACTGGGGGATCCAGCTGCACAGTGAGCCAGGACCTGGTTTTCACTCCACCACAGTCTGCTGGAGCAATGTAGTGGAGAACCATGCCCTTTGCTTTGCTGCTACTTTGGAATCTACTGATTCATGTAAATGGACTGAATGCTAATCACTTGTATTTCTATGGTGAATCTCACTCTCAGGATCCCAAAGGACTTTGCACACTCTATACACAGGCCCACGTCACCCACCCTGCACTGAAATGAAGCCCGGCAGTTCTTTAACAGCTCCCAGCAACATTATAGGACAGGAAGTGAAGAATACTGCATTCAGTTGGAGCTGCAAGGGAGTTGAGGAAGGGATAATTACCCAAAGCTCAATCATCCAGGACCCTAGAGTCAACCCCCTTATCTCTTATTGAAAGCATCTTTGGAACTTCAGTGACACATGGTCAGGAACTCAGCTTTATGTCTCATCTCAAAGACTGCACCTCCAACAGCACAACACCCTGTAATGCTAGGCTGGGGCACTGATGCAATAACTGAGTCACAGTACAAGGTTAACTGTAGCAGATTGCAGACTCACTGGAATGGCGCCTCCTGCTGGTCACCTGGGAATTAGCTCGCCCAGTACTCAGAGCACCTCCTGGTGGCCGGTGTCTCGCCTGCCTCAGGCCCCATGTCCATCCCAGATCCCAGTGCCCTCTTATCTTGGCGTTCTGCCCCACAGCAGTCCCACACACTCTGGGTCTCCCCTCTCGGTTAACCCCCAACCCTCTAAGCCCACCTTGCCTCAGTGGCTACTGCCAGTCATCATCTAGCCCCCTTTGCCTGAGGCAGACTGCAGTCTATAATGGCCACTCATCATTGGCAAGGGGGTAGGACCTGCTGCTTTTGCCTATCCCTGGGATGCCCCTCTGCGGCCCCAGTACCTTTCGTAGGCCTTCAACAAGGCCTGCAGCCTGCGTGTTTACCAGGCTGGAGCTCCCCAGCTCCCTGTGCCCTTCCCCAGAACTGCTCTGCTTCAGGTACCTTGCTCCCAGGCAGCTAGCCCTTCCCACTCCAAGGCTAGAGTGAAACTCCTTCAAGCTCCTGGGCCCCAGCCCTCTTATCAGGGCCAGCTGGGCCCTAATTGAGCTGGCCACACCTGTGGTCAGCTACTCCCTCAGCTGCTCTCACTCTTTTTATCCAGCAACAGCTCTCTCCAGGGGTGCTTTTAACCCCTGTTCCGCCGCAGTGGGGCAGCTGCCCCACTACACAAACCTACTGAATCATCCAGCACCAAGCTGAATGCTCCTTAGGCTGCTGTCATCCAAATACAGAAGGATCAGATTGTAAGGACTGTATGGTGGTGGAATCACAGGACTGAGATGCTGAGCTCCATTTAGTTCTGTTCCCTGATCTGCCACAGCTTTCCTATATGACCTACGACAAGTCACTTAACCTCTCTATGCCTCAGTTTTTTCATCCATAAAACAAGGGAGAACAACACTGACCTTCGCAGGAGAGTGAGACTTAACTCACTAATGTTTGCAAAGTGCTTTTGCAATCTGCAGAGGGAAGCTGCAAAGTGTTTTGAGAACTCACTAAACACCACTTTGCTTGACTTGTGGAGATGGACCCTTCTGTGGAGCGTATTCACCAGCAGAGAGGGGGATGGAGGATAGATGACTTACTTTTCAAATTGCTGACATCTGTTTTCATTTTCTCCTCCTTCTCTTTGTTGCAATCCAGAGAATTCAAGCCTTGCTCCAAGCTCTGTAGGGCTTCTTCAGCCTCCCTCAGTCTCTTCTCTAGATCCATACGCACCTTCATCTCAGCCTGAGGAGGACGGAAGGAAATCAGTCACTCTGGAAAACCATTCAACACAACAGTGATACTGCTGCTGACTCAGGAGTTGCAAGGAACCCAAAGCTGAGGGTGGCATTGAATATGAAGGGATTGCCAGTGTAGATAGAAACCATGCAAGCTGTTCATCAGTTCCTCAAACTGAACCCCTCCTTGAGGCTCAGCAGTGTTTGGGTAACTGTCTATTACTCCAAATTCCTGATTTCACAGCTGCCCCCACCATTCTAGGTTCTGTTTGGAATCAGAGGTGTTTAAATACCATAAGAAAGGCTGTTTGGGTAGGTATTGCTAGCTGAAAAAGAACAGGAAGTATATGGAATCTCATGGAGGGGGAAAAAAAACTGTCCTTGTGACATTTCTAGCTAAATGTTACTGACTCAAGATAAGGGTAAAAAACATTGAGACTTCTGGGTGTTTATCCAAACTGAACCGCCAGCCCTTCTGCATTCACCCATCATGATAAGATAGGTGGAAATCCATTTTCCTTTGCCCTTTGGCTAAAATCAGATACTCTATCCCACTTTTTCAAGAAGAAGTGTCTGGTGGACTAATAGACCAGTGATTCCCAAACTGTGATGTTTGGTCCATTTATTGCAATGAGATTGACATGGGACAGCCAAGACCACTCATATGATTCCCTTGGTGAAGACTGCAGCCCAATCATGTCAGCAGTCAGGAACATCTAAGCCCCGCTCTCCAGAGACTGTGCTGATCCTGTTCAGCTCTGGTGTTGATCTATAAATACCTACAAGATCTGGGTGCTGGCTAGTTGAGAGGAGTCCCTCTATACAGCACTATGACAGCTGAGATCATCAGGAGAGTCCAGGAGTCCCTGGATATGAGCAACTGGTTGCAGAGGCAGGACAATCTCTCAGAGGATAGCCCTGCTTAGTGGAATTCAACTGCTTGTCCCATCAGAGCCTAAACCTGTTGACCTACAGGGTCTGGTATAAGTCTCTACTCTACCCATGCATGCTTTTTGCCTCTGGAGTGGAAGGGCTGATCATGTTCTTCTTCAGAGACTGAGCTCATTTAGGTTGACATTGCCAATAAGCATCTCTCTGACCAAGTGCAGGCCCCGAAGCTCTCCCCACTCCCATCTTAGGCCTCAAAAGAAAAGCTACAACACTCTGAGATCCCTGAAGAAGTCTGCAGTGGAGAAGAAGGAGATAATCTGTTGGGCCCAAAGCAGGGGCAGAGTTAGTGAGCAACATATGCAGTACCTTGAGGTCTCTCTCTGTCTGCTGTTTCTCTGCAGTCAGTTCTGAGAGCGAGTTCTGCAGCACCTGCGACTGAGATGAGTAAAACTCCCGCTCCTCCTCCAAGGCTCGGGACCGCTCCTCATTCTCCTTCATCCTACCACACAGCATGACAAAAGAGCATTAGAGAAGACCTCTCCCTGGCCATTACAACTCCCAGAAAGGAAGGGAAAGAAGACCTTGGTTGAAAGCTGCTCTGATGGGTCAGACAGAGCAGGGCTGGTCTTGCAAGTCCAGTTGGCCTCAGTTTTAGTTGTACATATTCACTGCGGCATTCCCTTAGAACTTTATCTCCATTTTTGAAACAGGTAAATGCAGTGATCCCAGATTGACAGCTCTGGAGGGTGAAGTTCTCTATGAACAGAACAGGTCCACCAGTAGCACATGCTTCTGGCCTATTGTTGGGCTAATGTGCCCCAATCCTGATCTGAAAGGAGCAGCTCTAGAGTCAAAGAGGAGTTCATTCTCCATGGCCCCTGGAACCCTTGGCCTCTCTGCTTAGACTGTCAAGTGTCTGCAATATGAACACTTGACCACAGGGAATTAGAAAGGTCAACCAGCTCATTTCACACTGGCAACCAAGCAGCACGGCCACAGATGGCCACACTGACCAGGACGAATTTGAACCTGCCTGGCAATCTGAATTGCCTGACTAGCACTTTCCCACTCCTCAGCCGGCATCCATGAGGGGAAACGACAAAAGGTCTAACAACTCTGCAGAAGGCTGTTGGCCACCAGGAAATAGCCAATGTTAATGAAAATAGAGAAAATGCTTTAAAATTATTACAGTTCTAAGTCTGGAATTTATTCCAGTGTCTCCTCTTACTATGACCTTCCCTCTGCAGGAGTAATGGTAGCTCCTTTCCCAACACCACGTTCCTTCTGCAAGGAGTAACACTTCATCCTTCCTCTTCTGGGATTCTGTAAGCTACATTCCCCACCTTACCTTCTCTCTGCCAAGACTTTCTCCTTCAGGAGCTGGTGCATCTTCTCCTCAATCTGGCGCAGGTTGCTGTGCAGACACCCGGTGGGGTTTGGCTGCTTGTTAGCATTGGCCAGGGGCTGAAGTTGGCTCTCATTCTCCTCCAGCATTTCCAGGGTTCTTTGCTTTTCCCAGGAGAGCTCCTTGGGACAGAGAAGGAACAGAGCATGTCATTACTAGCCAGGCCACCGACATTCTGACATGGAGGTTCCTAGGCTAGGCACCTTCCCAGATGACTCCTCTCCAATGGCTCCCTATTGCCCCTCCTTCCTTCTGCTGCCCTCCTTTCCCCACCCACTTAAACCTTGGATTCCCCTTCTCCCCAGCAACCCTGGGAGCAATAACCTCCTTAATGTTCTCTCTTTATGCAGGAAGACAGGCCATCACTTGGGGCTTCTCTAAAGGAATCTGCCAATGCGGGCTCATGATTATTCAGCAGACAGTACTCCAAGAAAGGGGAACTTTACTTCCTCTACTCATCACTAATACTGTACAACCTCACTGCCCTTCTTCCTCCTCCCTCCAGGCCTCTCTGCACCCTTGCGTGCCAGCAGACTCTCCCCTTGCATGCTGATGAATCCCTATCAGCTAGAGGGGAAGGGCACACGACACTGTTTTCCTCTGTACTGCTCAACCTATTGACTGTAGTCAGGACAGAATCATTCCTTCCTTAATACTGTCATTCCCAAACTTTGTCTGACCAGTACCTGCAACAATGGTGGAGCAGACCAGGTCGGGCAATGTAAGTGACCTGAACCATGAACTCCTGGTTTTTGCCCAGTGCTCAAACTGAAACCCAAACCACCCAGCAAAAAAACTAAAGAGCAAGAGCAAATGAGAGAGGATCTGTATTATGGGAAAGTCCTGCAGAATCAAAAAGGGATTAAATCAACAGGATTCTATGGCCATTTCTCTAAAAACCCGCAGAATGTAATACAGAATGAGATCCTTTCCATAGGATAGTTGGACCATCCTGCAGAGTTCAGTGGAAAATTATAGGCCATATTCTGGGTGCTACTGCCTAGCTGAGAATTCCCAGTGTGTGGGGAGGGATCTCTCAGAGGGCATAAAGCTAGAGGAGCCATCCTGACATAGGGGTTATAATAGGGGAGGGAAGAGGTGTGATGGAGCTCCACTCTGTGCCACATTCTCAGCTGGTATATGATTTCTCCGAGACCATATGCAGCTTTGTAAATTAGAGCTGCCACCTGGTTGCTCTAATTTAGACCAGGGCTAGGCCAGGGAAGCTGCTGCTTGAGAATCAGGGAGCTATAGCTGGGTCTCTGACAGCTCCAGCCCTGTCCTGAAGAGATCTCAACACAGGAGAGGATCTTGACATATGTCCCTGCTAAAGAGTTCTATAAGCTGGATCAATTGACCTGTAGAAGGATCTGATTCTCTGTCAAACTCTATAGGCTTTTAGAGTAATTGCTACAGGATACTATTAGTTTAATCCCTGTTTAGTTCTATAGCACTTTCCCCGAAAGGCTGTCACCATGAGGAGAAAAATCTATCACTGACCTCCAGTGTTTTCTGTAAGGACTCTGTCAGGCTTCGCAGTTCCTTCTTCTCCTCCTCCACTCCTTTGAGGGATTGGGCTGTCAGTTCCAGCTCCCTAAAAGGACAATGGTTATGCACTTTGTGGGGGAATAATAGCCCCAAACACTGCACTCACACTACCATAGGCTGTAGAGTTGGCCATTGCCATAGGATGCTCTAGTATTGATTTGGAAGGGGTGCTGTCAGGAATCAGAAATGCCAGGCACAAGTTAACTTAAGGTGGAGCTGGGGGACACAACCATAACAGAGGAAGCATTCCTCCTCCTCTCCCTGGCTTGGGTAGGCAGTGCTCCCCCAGCTCCCATCCCCCCATGGCCAGCGTGGTGAGAGCCTCTTTCAATTGACTTTAACCACTGCATATGGGCATATGTGCCTTATAAATTCTAGGCACTTAGGGTTCAAATCCATCCACAGTGTCACTCCACTGACTTCAGTGCAGTCGTGGCACGGTGACTTCCAGTGTCGAGAATTGTGACACATGTGCCAATAATGTACATATGCTCCCACATGCCATGACCGGCCACGGGAAATGCCCTAGTCTGGAATATGCACCCATGTGTGTGCTTATCGCCATAGTACTCAGAGTTTATGGGGTGGTCACTCTTCCATCCTATTTACTGCACTGCTCTAAAAAGGCTGTTGGGGTCCTGAATGCAAAGTGAAACCGAGATCGCTTCTCTTCACCTGTGGAAGTGTCAGCTGTCTTGTCGCCCACCTGGTTTCCTACCTGTCTTGGATTCATTACCGTTTAATCTGCTGTTGCTCCAGCCGCAGCTCCTGGACCACTTCTTCAAACTGCTGCTTCTCTGCTTCTAGCACCTGGTTAAGACGCTCCAGCTCCTGAGAGGTAACATGGGGAAATAAGTGCACTCGGCTGCAGCGCACAGAGGGTTAAATGGTTACCCCTGCAGTAACTCAATTCATTTTATGTTATAGTCACACTGCCCTTTTCTAACTTGGCCTTCCCCACCATCCCACATGAGCACTAGTGTTGCCTCCAAATCCAAAACAGTAAAGACATGAAATACATAATTATTAAATCACAGAACCATAGGAATGGATGGCTGGAAGGGAACTCAAGAGGTTATCTACTCCATCCCCCGCACTGAGGCTGGACCCAGTAAACCTAGACGATCCCTGACAGGTGTTTGCCTAACCTGTTGCCAAAAACCTCCAATGACAGGGATTCCACAACATCCCTTGGTAACCTACTCCAGAGCTTAACTCTCCTTGTACTGTAGTTAGGTTGCTTTCCCTAATATCTAACCTAACTCTCCCTTACTCCACATTAAGCCAATTACTTCTTGTCCTACCTTTAGTGGACATGAAGAACAACTGATCACCATCCTCTTTAAACAACAGCCCTTAACATATTTTAAGATTGTTATCAGGTCCTTCCTCAGTCATCTCCTCTCAAGACTAAACACGTCCAGTGTTCTTAACTTTTTCTCCTAGGTTAGATTTTTTAAACCTTTTTTCATTGTTGCTCTCCTCTGGGCTCTTTCCAGTTTGTTCACATCTTTCTTAACGTATTGAGCCCCAAACTGTACACAGCATACCACCTGAAGCCTCACCAGTGCTTTTATGTATGACACTCCTGTTAATACACCCCAGAGTGATATTAGCCTTTTTCATAACTGCAACACATTGTTGGTTGATATTCTATTTGTGATCCACTATAACTCCTAGATCATTTTCAGCAGTTCTACCACCTAGCCAGTTATTCCCCATTTTGTAGTTGTACATTTGATTTTCCTTTCTAAGTGTAGTACTTGGCATTTATCTGTATTGAATTTCATCTTGTTGAATCCAGACCAACTTTCCGATTTGTCAAGGTTGTTTTGAATTCTAATCCTTTCCTTCAAAGTGTTTGCAACTCCTCCTGGCCTCGTGTCATCTGCAAGTTTTACAAGAATACTCTCCCCTCTATTATCCAAGTCATTAATGAAAATATTGACTAGTACTGAACTCAGGGCTGACTCCTGCAGGACCTCACTTGATATATCCTCCCAGTTTGACAGCAAACCTTAAAACAAAAAAACTTCAAATCCAGACTCCAGCGAGAAACTGCTGAATTGGAATTCATTTGCAAATTGGATACTATTAATTTAGGCTTAAATAGAGACTGGGAGTGGCTAAGTCATTATGCAAGGTAGCCTATTTCCTCTTGTTTTTTCCTACCCCCCCCCCCCCGATGTTCTGGTTTAACTTGGATTTAAACTTGGAGAGTGGCCAGTTTGGATGAGCTATTACCAGCAGGAGAGTGAGTTTGTGTGTGTATGGGGGTGGGTTTTTGGAGGGGGGTGAGGGAGTGAGAGAACCTGGATTTGTGCAGGAAATGGCCTAACTTCATTATCATGCACATTGTGTAAAGAGTTGTCACTTTGGATGGGCTATCACCAGCAGGAGAGTGAATTTGTGTGGGGGGGTGGAGGGTGAGAAAACCTGGATTTGTGCTGGAAATGGCTTTTAGATAAGCTATTACCAGCAGGACAGTGGGGTGGGAGGAGGTATTGTTTCATATTCTCTGTGTATATATAGAGTCTGCTGCAGTTTCCACGGTATGCATCTGATGAAGTGAGCTGTAGCTCACGAAAGCTCATGCTCAAATAAATTCGTTAGTCTCTAAGGTGCCACAAGTACTCCTTTTCTTTTTTCTGAATACAGTTTTTCAACCAGTTGTGCACCCTCTTTATAGCAATTTCATCTAGACCACATTTCCCTAGTTTGCTTCTGAGTATTGGCATTGAGTAGTGTTTGAAATGTGTGCTAGCTGCTATCCATAACCAGCTAACATTTTTAATGATGGGATAACATGATTTTGGTAATTAATTGATCTTTAAATATTCATAGTAAATAGGCTCAATGGCCTGTGATGAGATGTTAGATGGGGTGGGATCTGAGTTACTACAGGAAATTCTTTCCTGGGTATCTGGCTGGTGAATCTTGCCCACATGCTCAGGGTTTAGCTGATCGCCATATTTGGGGTCGGGAAGGAATTTTCCTCCAGGGCAGATTGGAAGAGGCCCTGGAGGTTTTTCACCTTCCTCTGTAGCATGGGGCACTTGCTGGAGGATTCTCTGCTCCTTGAAGTCTTTAAACCATGATTTGAGGCCTTCAATAGCTCAGACATAGGTGAGAGGTTTTTCGCAGGAGTGGGTGGGTGAGATTCTGTGGCCTGCGTTGTGCAGGAGGTCAGACTAGATGATCATAATGGTCCCTTCTGACCTTAGTATCTATGAATCATCACTGCCTTTGTCTACACTTGGTGATAAGTGGTGTTTAAAAAGGCTGATAAGTAACACCACCCATCTTCCCAGTCTCAACAAGCTTATGCTCCCCAGTCAAAATGGCTATTTTTTTACACCAGTGCTGTGGACACTGCACAGGAGAAGGATCCGCTCAATAACTGAATAACAAAGGACTTTTGTCTCAGGAGTCTTGGTTTAAAACGTACTAGAGTTAGCCACTAGGTGAAGCTCTTATAGTGGCTCCGTTAGTGTCATAGAACCATTGATTGAAACTGACAAGATAAATTAATAATAAAGACTGTACATCCATATGGCAGATCCAACAGTTCAAACACAGTGCACTCCCAAACCATTCCTGTGAAGCCCTGCAGGCCTGTAAAATGTCAGACCAATTACGCTCCCTGTAGATTATATTTTTCTCCCTCCTTTAGGAACAAAGGACCTCAAAACTGCCCTTGCTCCTGTCTGCTATCTGTGAATGTTAAAGCACCCATGGCAGGCTTTGTAAGAGTAGGGATCCAGCCCAGTGCTCTCGGACAAAATTACTCCCTCTCCACTGCAGGTCTACTAGCCAGCTGCCCAAAGGAGCTAGAGGGGACAGTAGATTAGCCCTAAAAGAGGGAGAAGTGGACCCGCCACTTCTGTAGACCCCGGAAGGGAGCAGAAACTTTCTGAAACCCCCACCCCTCAAGAAGACATAATAAAGTAGGAGGGGTCTTTGAAAGGTGTTTGTGGTGATGCCAGGGGAGAGAGCAAGTGCTGAATCGGTTCTAATAATTTGGGTAAGTTTCATAGTAGCATTTGAATGATTGGGTATTTATTTGAACTGAACCCAAAGCCCCAAACCTCTTGAATTTCACCCATAATTAACTGTCTCTGCTCAAGACTAGAATGGGCCAGGGTACTACTGCAGGTCGAGACTGAGGTACACCAGCAATGAGGGGCAAGGACTAGAAAGAGAGAGTCCTGACCAGCAGAAACCCCTCCTGGTCCAGGTTGTAATTCAAATAGCATCCTTATTCCCTCTCACAACAACTTTCAACCTTTCCTACATGTGACTAGATGCTAACATCAAGGAAGGCGAGATGGTGCAGTGAGAAGAGATGAAACCAAAAGCGTGCAGGATCCATCTACAGGGCTTGGTTGTCATCCCTTTACTCATCAAAGGGGCATCCAGGAGCATGGTTGCCTTTGGGCTTTGCATGGTGCTAGCCCCTCCAATCAACAGATTGCCCTACACTCTGCAGGGAATAGGAAGGGGTATGATTTGATTGGCTTTGAATGGGCACCCACCTCTTTTTGCTCCCTCTGCAGACACAGCTCCTCTGTCTCTTCCATCAGCTTATCTGCAAACACACACAACATAGGCCAAATTAGGGTGACCAGATGTCCCGATTTTATAGGGATAGTCCCGATATTTGGGGCTTTTTCTTATATAGGCACCTATTACCCCCCCACCCCCTGTCCTGATTTTTCACACTTGCTATCTGATCACCCTAGGCCAAATGCAGGAAGAAAAGCAATTGATAATGCAGTGGGGTGTTTATGATCTTGGGGCACTGATCACACAGAGCTGGAAAATGCAGACTTCCCTCTTGCATTGCATACATCTGTCTGAGTGTTTCCTAAGGCCAAGACGACTTTAATGGGATTTTCTGTTATCCTTCTCCTGCCAAATTTTTAACAAACACACAAACACTAATATTTTGCACTCCCTCTGATGTCTTCCTTCTAAGACTCTTAGAGCATATCAGTGAGGGAACCCTCACAACCCTCATGTGAGGTAGGAAAATATCATTCTCTCCATTACACAGCTGGGGAAACTGAAATACAGATGGGTTCAGTGACTTGCCCAAAGTTTTACAAAGTGGCGGAGCCAAGAACAAAATCCAGGTGTCCTGACTCCCTGTCCCTTACCTGAACTAGCAGGCCACATTCTGTTCTTAAGCTAGGACTAGACTCTGGGTCATGATCTCAGCCATCAGCTACTAGACACACTTGTCTAGCCCTCATTTCCTTTAATGCTCACTATTGTGCTCACTCCACCTGTTTATTCAACAAAATTTGCTCTCTCTGAGGTTGCCATTGCCTATGTCATGCTGATAATCAGCTGCTCACTACTAACAGGGATGCCACCAGCCATCCAGTGAGATGACTATAGCATCTATGTCCCATTTCCATCTCTGTGGCATGACATTGTGAAGAAACTGGTTGCACTGTTATGATGCCCCAGCTAAAACTGGGTTCCTTCAGTTGTCTTGAAAAGCTCTAAGCCTCAGAGGGATTCCTGTGAGTAACGAAGTATCTCAGCCCTGCCCCTTCCTAAGGTCTCCAGCTGGACTTCGGCCATGCTGAAAAGAGCACCTATTGGTTTATTAACAAGGTCAGTACCCAGAGTTCCTGCGCACTCTGAGATTAACTCTTAGAGAGCATTAGTGGGACTCAGCAGAATGGGTTCAATTCCTAGTTCTGCCACTGGCCTACTGGGTGACCTTGGGCAAGTCACTTCACTGCTCTGTGCCTCAGTTTCCCCATCTGTCAAATGGGGATGGCGATACTGACCTCCTGTGGAAAGCACTTTGAGATCTAAAGATTAAAAGCATGAGCTAACAGCTAGGTATTATTATTATTGGGCACAATGGGATCCAGATCTACAACTAGAGCTCCTAGATGCTACAGTAATACAGATGAATAATATCATTATTCTGTTCTTTCTGAGAACCTCTACTCCTCTCCTTCCTTCCTCCTGTTCCTTCTCCCCCATCCAAAACCCCAGACCCTTCCACTATCTCCCTGTGAGCGCTGGAAGATGCTGCCAAAACCACAGCTCCCCACCCATGCTGTAGGCTGAAGAACCTATGCTGCCTGCCCCATGTGCCACACTGCTGGCAATGTGCCAATTCTTCCCTTTCTTCGAACTCCTGCCCGTCTTGGGAGGACCAGGTCCTGCAGGGTCTGACCTTCTGATGCAGTCCACCAATCCCTGTGGTTCCCAGCCTGGGGGCAGGACTGGGCACAGGGGCGAGGGTAGGAGATGGATGGTCATTCCGGAGGGGGTCGGGGGAAGTACAGACGCTCCCAATAGAAGGGAGGTAGAGCAGTATGCGTGCCTCCCAGAGTCTTGACCTGATCTCCCAGTGGCCAGAAACTCTCTTGTCCTCAAAGCACTAACCATTGGAGGGACACGGAGCGCTGACCAGGATGCTAATAATAAGGCAGAAACCTCAGCAGTTATATTGGAACAAAGCAAACCAAAGCAAAAGCTGTCAAATGAAAGTGGCCAGGCATGACAGTACTGAATAGTCAGCCTGAATGTCCCTGCTATGGATCAAAGATCCCTGTATATACATAGCTGCTAATTAGCAGAGAAGATATCTCTTCCTCCCCCGTATAGGACTGCAACCTGGGAAAGGACTAACAATTCTTATGCTATCCTGGGGGTTATGAAGGGGATGTTTGGCCACTAATAGTGAAAACCCGCTAACCTGTGACATTCAGCAGTGAGGGACAGGTCTTCCCGCTAAGATCCTGTTATGTTCTTATAGGGAGAATCTCTCTCATAGCTACCACATTCCGCTAGGGTTCCACTCCCACAGAGCTGCATAGCGTTCTGCAGCCTCCCTACAGAATTTGGTAATGGTATTTTAGCACCTGAAGTGGGGTGGGGAGGGAACTGAGAGACCATGATGCAGGTGTCTGGAAACATCCTGGAGAAACAGGGGTTGGTTGAGAGAATCCTCCCATAGATCAGTCCCGGGTCAGTCCCTGGAAGGTTGGAAAGCAAGGCCGGGGATGAGAGCAGGGGAACGGGAATCTGGTGATCTGGGCTCTGTTCCCAGCTCTAACAGACTCACGGTGTGGCTGTGGGCAAAGTCATCAGATTTGGTTGAAAAATGGGGGGGAAATTTTTTGTTAACTAAAAGTCATTAATAACTCCCTGTCAGCACTACTTCTGGTGCACAGGGGCCAAAGAGAATTTTTTGCACCAATTTGTTTCATCAATATTTTAACTGAAAATGTGATCGAACTGTGATGTAAATGAAAATGGTCAGTAACCATTTCCATAACTTTTTAAAATAAAAATTACAATAAAGGTGTTGATAAAAATATCACCCCAAAATTTATGAACAAGATTTGAAATACACACCAGCTTTTCATGAAAAAAATCTTGGCAATTTTAGACAAAGTTTTCTTCCAAAACATTTTGACCAGCTCTACAAGTTATCCTCTCTGGGTTTCTGTTTATCCCTTTGGCAAATGGGGATGGTATTATTTTCCTATCTCACTTGTGGGTTGTGAGGCTTAATTCATTCATTATAAATAAATAAAACTTTTATAAATGGCTTTGAGATCTTCAGACTGAAAGTGCTTTAGAGCTCTAATTATGGTTACTACTATTAAATCCCAGGCAATGTACTGAGATCATCCTGGAGCACAGTGAATGCAATAATGTAAAACAGAAATATTTCTTCATCTTCAGATTTCCATAAAAAAAAAAATCACAGAAATGTAGGGCTGGAAGGGATCTTGAGAGGTCATCAGGTCCAGTCCCCTGTACTGAGGCAGGACCAAGTATGCCTAGACCATACCTGACAGGTATTTGTCCAATCTGTTCTTAGAAACCTCCAGTGATAGGGATTCCACAACCTCCCTTGGAAGCCTATTCCAGAGCTTAACAACCCTTATAGTTAACAAGTTGTTCTTAATATTGAAATATATTAAAGTTTTATTAGCAGGAGTTGGATGACAGAGTGTAGCTCACAGCATTCATATTAATTATTATTTTACCAGGTGCCTTAGCTTAAGGTGTAAGTAGTCTCAATTACCCAGAGAAGCCACTAATTATCTGAAATGTACACATGCACTAGCTGAGCCATTTGCCTGCTCATGAACCCATAATCTACCAGGCTAGAATTGCCACCATACACATTATCACCACTAACACAGGGGTGAATTGAGATGGGGATTCAGCAGTGTGAAAATACTGGAATGGAAAAACCCCAATGGAAAAAAAACAACAACCCCAAAATTGTAGTCACCATAAGAAATGCCACTCCTGAGGAATTAAAACTGGCACACGAGTACCTATGTATGCCCGGCATGCGCTAACTGCCAGAGTCAGGACCCTCAAACTTTTCAAGAACAAGAGTCACGTTGTCCATTTATTAGGAGCTAAAGGATCACATCTGACTGGACACATGCATACTTTTAAGCACCTACAATAAATGTCCTGAACTCAACCCTAGTATTTGCTTTTATGTTCATCTCCCTTGATAGCTGAATAGAAATGGCTGATTTCATAAAAGCCTGCAGCTGACCAGCCTGGACCTCACCAGCAGTTACAGAAAGTGGAGACAGGGGTGCTATTTAGGATTCTGCAACCCTTGGGCACTTCTGAACCTAAAGAGTCCCCAGTACAAAAAGCTGCTCAAGCTAACCTAAGTATTCCTGCTTCTCCTTGGCCAGCTGGAGCCCCTGAGCTTCCAGGCTCTCAATCATGGCTTCTCCCAGTTGAGCATTCTTCCAGGTCCTAAAAAGAGAATGAACAGAAATAAAGAGAATTGGGAAGGAAGCAGGGCTAGGAATTATTGAGTGAGGAGGAAAACTCAGGCTTAAATTGTCTACAACTTCAAACAGAGTCCCATGCATTTGATGAATTATTTTTTTAAAAAATAAAATATTATTTCTGCTAAAATGAGTTGTAAAATTTCCTGGCATACAATCAATAGAGGGGGATTTTCCAGGTACCTGGTAGTAGGATGTGCATTGGGCCTGTCAAATTGATCCTGATGGATTGGTAAGACACTGATTAATAGATGAGGATGATGACCAATGCCATCGCACCTCCTGTCTAAGACCCATCTCTTCTAGCCACTTGTACCTCCCCTGGCTCCACCCCTTTCCAACGCTTTGCCCCACCACTGCCAATTTCCATTTGGGCATTACCCTGTCCCCAGCTCCTCCCCTTCTGATTTTTGTCCTCATCCCTTTTGGTATCCCATGACCAACTGGAAATCTCTCCCTGATGGGCAATTAGCCAGTAGGATTTGATGTATGTCCTGGAGCCCCTGCCTAGCCCATGGTTACTACCTCTAGAAACAATGAAGAGCCATAACTAAACATCAAAAGAAAAGCTAAAATGTAAAGAGAGAAGGGGGTGCGTTATAACAATACTTTGCATGCAGTATCTGCCAGAAGACCTCAAAGTGCTTTGCAAACATTATTAAATAAAGCCACACAATCCTCCTGGTGTGCATCACTGGCCACACTTTAAAGATACAGTAAGCTGTGGTACAGAGCTTAAGTGACAATCCCAAGGACTAATAATAAGTCAAAGGCAGAGCTCCAGCTTCTCAGTCCTCGGCTTCAACCACTAGAAAAAACACAACCTTTTTATACTTAAAATGCAGACCAGTTAATTATATGCACATATGAATAGCATGCCCCATTTAGGAATTTCTCAGTTCTTTACCATCCCTACTAACCCATTGTGACAATCAGGGTCCAGACACATCAGCGGGAGAACAGGGGATCTGAACTCCAAAAATAAGCAATTAAATCAGCTGATTGGACACAGTATTATTGTGCTATAGAAGTGTATCGAGTAAAGTATCATAAACACGAGTGCCACATTAGTCATGAATATCACCGTGTGATACATGTACAGATGGAGTGTAAGGAGTTATGTAAAGTGTTCTAGAAACAAATTCCCACAATGTGTTCTGGGGGCAGATGCGATAAACAAGTTTGCCCCGGGCAAAGTAATGTTGTTTTGCCTGTTGGCCTGTGTCTCCAGTGTAAAATGAGCAAGATGATGCCAGAGACAAAGTGTGTCTCCAGTGTAAACTGAGCAAGGTGATGCTCATTTGCATCTGAATCCACAGGAAAAGCAAAGTGAGAGAAGACTGAGACAGCTCATTGTTCTAACAGCAAATTAGAAGAGAATTAGTAAAAATGTATGGCTTTAACTGTTATTTGCACACAACTGGATTTCTTTTAAGCTAATGTGTATCCATGATATCTAAAATGCTGAGAAATTAGAAGAAAATTAATAAAAATGTACAGTTTCAGCATCCAATTATGTGCAAAATATGTCAATGTGTGCCCATGTGACCCAAGAACACGTTAATGCCAGCTGGGGTTATGGAATGTCCTGATACTGATCTGTACATTCTGGTTCACCAAAGAAAATCATTGGAGGCCTCAAATGAAAGCCGGGGTCACACTCGTCATTAATGTCACTGTGAAAAGCACGCGCCGATACGTAAGGAGCTATGTATGTAGACCGAAAATACGCTCTTAGATACTGTATCGAGGTACGAGTCACCAGCAGAAACCGCATTTCTGTCAAACAAGAGATGTTTATTCACTGCTCTTTCTGTCAAATGTAAATGAAGCGTTGCAAGCTAACACAATGGACGTCACTTTACATGCAATATCAACAAAGGCATGGGACGTCAACAGGGAAGGAGCATGCAGGAAAAACAAGCCACAGGTAGCTATACTGTCTCTGAGTACAGACAATGAACTTTGGGGTGTAGAAATAGAAGTCAAAGACGACATCCCCTTATCCTGCACCTAGAAGTAAACAGACTGCTTGTTTACACTCATGAAAACAGGATCTCAGCCAACCTTGGGGGAAACACTGCAGAGAACCCTGGGGATGAGATAAACTTCTTTAGACAGGAGGTTAACCTGTTAGTTAAGTTTAGTCTCTAGAAAGCATGTTATGATTTTGTTTTGTATCTAACCATTTGTTTCCAATATTCTTACTCACTATCATTTGAATCTTGAATCTCTGATAATAAACTTATTCTTGTTTTCACTATAGATACATCTCAGTGCTGTGGTTTTGTACAAGGAGATGATTCTGAGTTGAATCATTCAAGCTGGTGTGTACTGTTCCCTCGGGGACAGCAGACTGTGTATTACTAGGATTGTTCAGTGGATAAGGGGCTGAACACTACAGGGTAATGTTTCAAAGGGGTTTGGGGACTGGGATGTACCAATTGTTAACCCACAAGGCAAACCATGGGCTGGCATTGCCCAGAAGAGGAGTCAGGGAGCTGACACCAGTTAAGTACAAGTAGGTCTCCCTCATGTTGAAAGCGCGGGGGGCGGGGGGGTTAACAAGATGACTCACAGTCTTGGGTACCCAGAGAACCATATGTGTGTGTGTGTGTGTGTCTGTGTGTGAGAGAGAGAGAGAGAGAGAGAGATGTGCACAAGGGGTGTGGGTAGTTTCTGAAATGCTGAGACACTGGGCGACCTCATTGAAGTCACTGGCAAAACTCCCATTTTCTTCAATGGGGCCAGGATTTCATACATTGTTATACTAATGGCTTGAAAATGATGAAAGCATTTAGAATGTCTGTTTATTTAGGTTAACTTTTTCACAAATACTCCCCTAAAATTGTCATCCCCTCACCCTGTCCCTATGATACAATCTTAAGCCCATTGAAGCTGAACTTAAAAGCAGATGGGTCTCCCATGTCTGCATAACCTGGCTCATATTTCAGAAGTAATCAACACGTTTATTTTATGTGCATTATAAACGAAAGCTGCAGTCTTATGACCAGTGGCCCAATTGCCTTGAAAGTTCAATCAGAAACCAACTATGTATTTCTCAAAGAACTTCCCTTAGGACTTTGGGACACTAAATAATTGATATCTAAAGTTCTACTGTAGCTGGCAGACAACTGAGAACCTCTGTTGGTATTTGCAATCTGTGCTTGTGTGGGTGAGTTGTTTTATATCAAATATTATATCAACTAGTATGAATGCATGTTTAGCTGGTTTAGGGGTTGTTTGCTTATGGATTTAGAAATTAGTTACATTAGACTATTTTCATAAGGGGAAAGAATGCCTGTGCACTTTGTGGCATCACTTTCAGTTAGACAAATCTTGGCTTTTCTAGATTTTGGCCCTGCTCCAACAAAGAACTTAACCACATGCTGAACGTTAAGCACACGCTTAAGTCCATCCCTATTCAACAAAGCTTTGCATATGTGTTTAAAGTTATAAACATGCTTAAGTGCTCTGCTAAATTGGGGTCTTAACCCTGTTTTTGCAAAAAGAAAAGGAGTACTTGTGGCACCTTAGAGACTAACCAATTTATTTGAGCATAAGCTTTCGTGAGCTACAGCTCACTTCATTGGATGCATCCGATGAAGTGGGCTGTGGCTCACAAAAGCTCATGCTCAAATAAATTGGTTAGTCGCTAAGGTGCCACAAGTACTCCTTTTCTTTTTGCGAATACAGACTAACACGGCTGTTACTCTGAACCCTGTTTTTGTAAACCTATCTAAAGATACACTTTTCTTTTAAAGAGTTTCTTCTTTACTGGCTTTTCGTTCTTTCTATTTATGGTGGTTATTCCTTTCCAAGAAGGATGTGTGGTAAATTTGTGGCTATGAACTTTGATTTTAAATTCTGCCACAGCACAGAGGCCCCAAATTAGGAAAGAATCCCTTTGGAGGACAGCATATAAGGATGCACTTAACTTTAAGGACTTACTTAAGTGCTTTCCTGAAGCAGGGCCAAACCATGTGGCTCCTTCACTTACACTGTTTAGCCCAGCAAGCCTTATCAAGGTAAGAGCTAGGCATTATTAGTACATTTTCTTCTTGGGATATGTAGGAGACACTGTGTCATGATTACGAATTGCATTTATTTTCTAACAAAATATTACCTTGCACATCTTCTCCATTCATTATTATAACAGGGTATAAGAAACAATCTGCAAACAACACTCATATGTTTGTGACATTACAAACGTTTCCTTCCCCCAACACTCACTGTTTACTTTAAAATCAGTTATAGCATAGACAGCGTACCTGCATGCTTTCCCGAATGACGGTTGGCCCTGTTAGCATTAGCCTATTTCTGGAGGAGGAAATAAAATTTATAATACAGAGTATAAATTTGCTCTTGAGCAATAATGACAATTATTATTACTGCAATAGCACATAGGGGCCCTATGTGAAATCATGACCCCATTGTGCTAGGCTCCGCACATACCTATTACACATCACACTTATTTATAATAATCCCTTATTTTAAAAATCATTTTACTCTCAAATCGCTCATGTCAGGTATTTTAGCTACTCATCAGCCAACCATTCCAGGTTCCAGGCTATACACGAGTTCCTACTGGTTAACAGCCTAGGCAGAGAGCAACTTCTGGATGTTCATGGGGCAAAAAAAGAGGTGCTTGAAGGGATAGGGAAAACTATCGGAAGGGGAAAGAGAGAGAGGAGAGGGCAAAGGTCAGAAAAGGACATTGCAGTGGTAGGGTCAAGAGTTGAAAGGAGTAGGCTTAGGAAAAGGCCAGTGGTCAGAAGGGACAGGACCCAGCTACAAAAGGGGATCATCTGAATTGGAATCACATGTGAGGTTACCACCCTTACCCATCGATTAACCTCTTATTTATTCATCTGAATTGATTTAATAGGTACATGCACTCCCTACTACTGTAATGGACTGGCCCATTGTTGCTCCAAATCAGTGGCAGATTCTTTATCTGCCCTACAAATGCTAGATGGCCACCAGTGGAACCCAGAATAGATCCACGAAAATCGGCTGCCATGGATCGGAAAGTGAAAGGGCTACACACTAAACTGTAGCAGGAATAAGTTATTCAGGGAGAGACAGCCAAAGGCACAAAGGCCAGTAAGGTTCCCAACACCCACGGCAAAATCAATAGTAGTTGGGAGCCTAACTACCCTTCATGCCTTTGAAAATCTCACCTTTATGGGTTGATCTTACGAAGGCTTGCCTGCTATATGACAAGAACTTGTGATCCCAGCCTGCAAAGTCAGCCCCTGTAGAACTAACTTGGCTATTATTCACAGTTGACCATAGACACTCCCAATTACTGGCGGTCGGTATATTTTTTGCTGAGAAAGGTATTTATTAATCAACACTTTTGTGACTTTTCTCTATTTTCTGACCAGAGCTACTTCTAACCAACCCAAGAGAACATAGCAAAAGCAGCTCCAAAAATAATATTATGGTTAGTCTCTAAGGTGCCACAAGTACTCCTTTTCTTTTTGCGAATACAGACTGACACGGCTGCTACTCTGAAAAATAATATGCATCACCCTAGCATCATGGGTATATGGCCCCCTCCCCAGACCGGTGGAGTCTTCTGAATGCCTGTCAGAGCTAGAAGATCCATATCTTGTTTGCACCACTTCACACTCAAAAGCTTTCAGGGCCTTATGTGCACTGTGGCTGCTGTCCTTCTGGCCACAACAGAGTGAAGGGAGGCTTCCCTTTGAGAAGCCATAAACTCTAGTCCTTAATTAATCAGAGGGCTTTGGGATTAGTCATTAAGCTAGGGAATGAGAGCTCAGGATGGGCAATCAGTTCAACCACCCCCAGGTGACAGTGCATTTTCACTGAGACACCAGACTAGCCCATCTTTCTGATATTTTAAACGATCTATACCCCAGTATATTTGCACACTCCCCCTGCTCCAGATTTAAAGAAACAGTACACGTATCCTCACACAGCACAAACAAAGGATTCTGGGGAGAGGATGTTACCCCATACCAGTCTTATTCTTTCCTATGTTCCTTCCTTATTTATTGTAACCCTTGTCTATCTATGCTCTCTTACGTTATTATTATGAAGCGATAGGCTGCAATGATGATAAACCCTATAAACCTTACAGTGGAATAAGCAGCATGCTTTTCCTCTAGGAACAAAAGGGCAGTAAAATGTGGTGCCTAAATGACTCAAACAGTGTCCTTTTAACTTTCCCTTTCATCACTGCTCAATTTACTGGCTGGTCTGCACTTTTTTCGCTGTTGCTCAGCTCCACTCCCGACCTTGCTAACACAAGTCGCATTATCTCCGCTCTTCTTCACACACACACACACACTCACACACACACACACCCCCCGAAAGTGATTAGGTGAATGCTGGAGCCAAATCCTTCCTGCAGCGATGGTGCATGGAGAGGCAAGACACATGCCACAAGCCTATTTTCATCCAGCACAGTGGGTTATCCTGCTGCACGGCTAGAAATGTGCCAGCAGCTGGATCAGCTTCTGTATCAAACACAAGGGGTTGGAGGAACAGAGTCGGGGCCTAGAACATGGCTGGTTCTAGGCATGGGATGAAGCTGAAAGCACACAGGGCATTATCCTTTTGGGAGCCCTCTCTTTATTAGTGCCCCTCCCAGCCTGTGCCCACAGCCACCCCTACCATGTTCCCACCTGCATACTGAAAGGTAAAGTTACCTGTCTCCCAGCAAGAAAAGTCCCAGGGCTAAATTCAACATTGATATAAGTGAGTGCAGCTCTACGAAAATCCTCCTATTTACACTAGGGCTGAATTTGGTCCCCTCATCCTCTCCAGCAGCCAAACGCTTCCACCCCCAGGTACACTATGTAGGTCACAGAGATCTGCCTCAGGCCTGGCATATCTTGCACCTTGTCCTGCCAAACCCAGCTCATCTCTGGTCAGTACATACAGGGATCAAACCCCTTGCCTACACTAGCACTCCTGTTAAAGTCTCCCTCCCATTTCCCTGTCCACAGTGCTGCTCTCAAGGGGTATTAACCACGGTGTCAGCTACACCTGAGCTGAGTGGTATTAGAAAACAAGGAGATAAAAAAAACCCAATGGCCAATCGACACTAGCATCCCAGCTGTGGCTAGCACAAGGGGAGCTGCACTGGGGATAGGGCCGGGTATGGACTGTGGAACAAAAATGGTAGTGTAGAGTAGACAAAGCCAAAGAGAAACATACAAGTTGGCCTCTCTTCTCGTCTTGTGCGTGAGATCTCATAGATGGTGGGCAAGACTGAGCTCAGAGGGGGATGCTGGGTTAGGGCTGAGCTGGGCACATACTCCGTGCAGCCCTGGGCAGGGTGCTTTGTAGTGTGGTCACCACTAATAAAAAGTGAGCCTTTGTAGCACTTTTCACTTGATTGTGATATTCCCCCCCCCGCCACACACACACTTTCCTCTTCACAGAAATGAGCATTCCCATCTGCACATGCTGATACCCAAGGATAAACTCATCTGAAGGAGAAGCCTTTTTCTAGTGGGGCTCAAAAGAATAAGTCCAGTGTAATAGCTCCCTGAGGAAAAGCTGCAAAGATCTCTTTCCTCTAAGAAGCTTAGCTGATTACCAGGCTCCGGAGGTTCTGAAAGTTCCCATGTGCTTTGGGAAAGTTCCCGTCACTCAGCTCCCTTCCTAGCCCCTGCCTTTTGATATTGCTGCTAAGACCTAAGAGAAGCATGTTAGTATTAGAGCCAGCTGCTTACTTCCTCTGCAGCACACTTAGCAGTGACAACATGCGAGGGCTAGTGCTGGCCAAACCTTAAATCTTTCAAAGGTTCCAGCCAGATAAGCAACCAAACATCCAGACACTTACAGCATCGGAACGCTGTAGAAGTGGGCTGGAAATCCCATGATAACAGACTCTTTCAGGGGATTTACTTTACTTCCTGATTTTCAGAGCTAAATACACCTCCCTCTGCACAGCCTGAGCCTACTGGGATCTGGGCAAAAGGACCCCAAGGCCACAGATCCATTCTACAGCTGCAATTGAAGCCTCAGGGTGGAAGTAGCCCTTGTGACACCTGTGCTCCCTGTTCATGGGGAAGTTTGACTGGTACATCTACATAGTCATGATTTGACCCCTAGCTGTCCTTCATCCTGCCCCCATCTCACCCAAAAGTCCTTCTCCCTGAGGCGCAGGGAGCTTCTGTGAAGCATAACCCCAGAGCAGGATCTTGCTCCCCACACACAGCAGAATTGCACTGTTTTCTCAAAGTCCAAGGACCTCCACACCTGAGGAAAAGGAGCAGGACAGCAGAGGCCATGTGGCATTTTATCACTCTCAGTCCTGACCACAACCAGGGTTGTATTAGCAACACAGTGAAACTTTAGTATGACGGAGGATGCTTCACTTGAACTTTGAAACATTTTGGTGTCTGTTGGAAGCAGAAAGCGAGGAGCCATGAAGGAGCACCTCAGCTCTTCCTGTCACTCTTGTTAGACCTTCTTCTCCTCAAAATCCCAGCACCTCCCGCAATGCTGGGCCTTGTTCTCCTCAAAACCCCAGCACCTCCTGCAATGCTTCAAAGAGAAGAAAATAAGGGAAATATATCCCCGGTGCTTACACTTTTCCAGACTCCTGCAGCATCTCCAACCACTGAGCCTGCTCAAATTCTGACTCCGCTGCCAGCACAATGTTACCCTGGAAAAGAAGAATCAAACGAGAGATGCTGACGTGAGCACATGCAGACGTGCCCACCATCATGCACAACCCCCATCCCTAGTCCGGTTCCTAGTGGACATAATGCAGGAACTGCCACCACTGCAACTGGTACTAACTCGTTTCCTCCTGTTAGCCCATTCTGCTGCTTTGGTGCCATGGAGACTATCGGGGGGGGGGGTTGTTGAGGCACACTGGGAGGGCAGTGGGGCATGGCGAGGAGGGTTGCAAAACAAAGGACAGGAATTTCCAGGGCTGTCAATCCAACACCTTTCCCCAGCACCAAGTTCATTGGCCTGAAAAGGGAAAAGTTCACGCACATGGAAGTCCTCATGGGAGATCTTCATGGCAAAAGGCATGTTGGGCTCTTCTTTGGCTTCCACGATGCAGCCGGCCAGAGGTATGACGCCCTAGCGATGAACCAGAGAATTTGAACGGGTCAGTGAGGTTTTACTACAAGGCATAACTATAAACAATAAACGTCAGGAACTGGACACTGATTCCTAGCCCCAGTTTTTGCTGCTGGCTCTTCCCCTGTGCTGGAAGCATCATGGAGGCAGTATGTTGAGATCCTGAGAAGCAGGAGTGCCTCACATCACCCAGGGGAACTCCCTGGAGCTGACTAAAAAGAAGTGTTCGTGCACATCAAAGAGAGCCTCATCTCATCCACCTGAGCTGGGAGATTGGTGGCTGGGGATACGTAGGCGATGGGGAACAGGAGCTGTTTTATCAGGGATGTGCAGATTTTCCCAATGGTCTAAAAGTTCTCCTGGAGAGCATAACGACAAGAGCTAAAATGAGGAGGGAGTGTCCTCACGTGTAGCCCCCCCCATTTTATTTCCCTACATAATTCTGTTTCCCACGTACATAATGCACCCATGGCTAGTGTGTCACTGCTTCCCAGTGCTGGATGGAATCAGACCTGCTGAAGGGCATGCGATTGTGTTGTCCTGGAGAGCTGGAGATCCACAGAGAATAAGACTAATACCACTAACAGAAATACACATTCTGCTTCAGCTCAGGTGATAAAGCCCAGGGAGCTGAAAGATCCTGAGTCCTCTTCCCTATGCTGCAGGTGTGTGGTTTAGTGGGCTTCTAATCCACATATGTGACTATGAATTAATTAGTTAGTGATGATGAGTAAAGCAATAAACTTCCTGATTAGCAGGCTAGCCTCGCAGAGACTATTCAAGTGGCTGCAGGATCGATGGTATGATGAGAAAATCGCTAAAACAAGGCAGGGTATAAATCCAGTATCACGTTAGATTTATACCCTGCCAAGCAGCTGGTGTGGTAGTGGGGAACCTGAATTAATTTCAGTTTTCAGAAGGGGTTAATCCATGTCCCCATGCTTCTCGGAGGTTCCTCTGGATCTAATTACAAGGCTGGAGTCAGAGAACCTGCCTGTTATGCTCTCCAGGTGCCTGTGAGAGGCCAGGTGGAGTCAGAGGGGAAATAGCTGGGGGGTGCTCACCTTGGGATGGATATTGAAATACTTATTGCTTTCAAAGCTCTTCTTTTCACTCTCAGAATAGTAAAGCAGAAAACTCTCCTTGATGATGAAGAACCTGAGAGGGGGAAGAGAAGGAAAGCAATAAATTCCTACTAATAGTCATCCTTTAAAAAGCACTTACTTCATCAGAGCACTGAACAAACATTACCTAATTTACCCTCACAACAGCTCTCTCAGCTGCGAGGTTTTATTATTTCCATTCTATACATGGAAAAACCTAGGCAAAGAGCGGTCAAGTGACTTGCTCCAGGTCATTAGGCAACTCAGATTTATGCTTGGCATAAGTGGGTTGGCCACTGTCACGGACAATAGCGTTGTAGTAGTATATGCTAGGAGTGAAGCTGACCCGGTGAATCAGCATTAGAAGTGGGATTAGAACTTCAAAATTCCTTGTGCCCTGCCCTGTCCTGTGCTCACTCCATTAAAGAATGGAAGATAGTTTCCCAGGAATTACTAAGCAGAGATCCCGGCAAAGTTGTCATTCTTTGTCATCCGGAAATACAAAGGAAATAAAGTCTCTGAAATATGTATCACATTAACTCTTTCTTGCCCTGTTTGGTTAGGTTTCACTATCCCCAGATGAACATGGTATGATAGGTGCAAAACATCACAGCTTCTGTAAAGGAAAAATCAGGCCTCCCTGATCTATTAGAATTCTTTGAGCATTGCCTCAAAATTGTGAATGAAGGAGCACCAGTTGTAATTTTTTGGGACTTTCAAAATGCTGTTGACAAAATTCTCCCTCTGTTTAGGAATCCATGAGTTAAGAGATAAGGTACTGCAGTGTGCAGAAGCTGGCTACGAAACAAAATACAGAGAACAGGGTTAAATGGTCAATTTTCAACATGGTAAAACATAGGCCCAACATTTCATACCAGGGGAGAAGTTATGACGCTTTATACCAGCTGAGGATCTGGGCTTAGGACTGGTGTTCTTCAGTACATTTATCAATAAGCTGCAAAAAAGGGGTGAACAGTGAAGTGGCAAAAATTGCAACACAACATTATGTAGATCAGTCAAATCTAGAGAAACCTGTGAGGAACTTCCAAGGGACCCGCCAAACTTAAGGGAAAGGACAACATGATAGCAGATGGAATCCAGTGTTGAAAACCATGGTAAGCAATATACATTGTAAGGAATAATTAATTCCCATATGAGCAGTTCAAATTTAAATGTAACTACTCAGGAAAGAGGCTGGTAGAGGTGGTTGAGGTGGGTGGTGGGAGGGAAGCATCACTGTGGATGGCTCAACAACACCCTGTGATCAATGTGACAGAACAGTCAGAACAGCAAAATCCCTAGTGGACTTAATGGAATCTCTAGCTTTTCTCCTTTTGGGGGGAAAATCCCCTCTGACTGGGTATTTTTTGTTTGCTTTATTTGTTTGTTACAGGGCTTTATTTATTTTTTGAATATATTTTATTTCCTTTTAGCATGTTTGTTAACATATGTAAAGAATGAGATAGAAAATAATGCTGAAAGTATCAGAAGGCCCTTTTATAAAGCGATGGTACTCTCTCTGGTATGCTGAGTTCTCTTCTAGCTTACATGGGACATAACAGAAATAGAAGGGGTCCAGTGATGAGAGGCATGGAAAGACTGCCATACAAAGAGCAGATTTAGTGGGGACATGACAGAGATTTAAAAAATAATTAGTGGCACAAAGAAGGTAAGCCTTTCCTTATACAAGAATCAGGGGATCCTTGACGAAAATGAAAGGCAACAAATTTGAAACTGATAACAGGAAATATGTTTTTACACATTGCAAAACACACCTATGGAAGTCACTATCGCAAGGTCTGGAGGCCAAGAGCTTAGTAAAGTTCAAAAAAAGAATTAGATGTTTATATGAATAATGAAAATATTCCTGAGTTCCATTAGACAGGATTAAAAAATGAGAAACATTATAACCTCACGTGTCAGGGCATAAACCAGCCACTAACAGAGAGGGGTCAGGAAGAAACTTCCCCCTATGGGCAGGCTAATCCCATACTGATTTTTATGAATAATAATGTTTATTATAGTAGTGCCTAAGAGCCAAACAAGATTGGGACCCATTGTGCTAGGTGCTGTACAGATAGAGAGCAACACACAGTCCCTGCCCTGACGAGCTTACAATCTAAATAGTCAAGACAAACATAGGATGGAGGAAGGGACAGGACACAGACAGAGTGAATAATGTGATGGCAGCAAATGGCCTGTTAGTGCCAGGACTGATTTTATTGGGGGGGGGGGGTGTTAGGAGGGGATCAACTAAATGGAAAAAAAGAGAAGGGAAGGGTAGAGGTGAGGGGGATGGGACAGGGAAGGAGAAGGTGAGAGGGGCAGGTGTGGAGTGAAGCTGAGGGTGAGGGAAGAAGGTTTAGAGCAAACAGCCAATCAGGACAGGGACAGAGAAAGCCCAGTCAACACCGTAGAAAGTTCTTTGAATGTCCAGAGGTCCCTGCTTTGGCCTCTTCTGCACCTGCCAGCTGGAGTCAGGCTGGATTCTCTCTGTGGTTTTTCCCCAAAGACACATGGGGGAGGCACCCCCGGACACTACTGCCCTCACACTGTGTGTGAGGTCTCCCCTGCTCGGTTCTGTGCTGGGGAAGGGGTGGATCCAGCTGGGCCCCATTTTACCCCCTCCCTCTAGTGTAAAGAGGAGAGGAGCCCTAGCATCATAGGCCTGTTAAATAATAATTAATAATAATAATAATTAATAACTGCATTCTTTGAACAATTCTTGCACCTTCCTCTGAAGCATCGGGTGCTGGCCAGTATCAGAGACCGGATACTGGGCTAGATGGACAATAACTCTGATCCAGAATGCCAGCTCCCATTTAACACACTCTGCCCACCACTGCAATGCAGACGTCTATCAGGTGGAACTAAGCAGCCGTGTCCTAGTACAGGACAGCCCAGCAATACTATGCAGCCGTTTAAGACAACAAGTGAACAATAATCTCCTACCGCACTGAAATTGCAGAGAGAATTTTGAATGAGGCAGAATGTAATTATCCAGCTCAGAATTTGGTCAGCGCTTCATCTTTTGAAAAGTGCCATGTGATCTTTAACAATGGCCAGTGGTTCAGTGCCCTGGCTTTACACCCAAAAGTTTTGTGAACATAACAAACAGTTTGAGAGGCTTGCCAAACCTCAGACTCCAGCCACTCCTGCCCAGGAGTATATTTTGGACTGTGTGCATTTCCAGAGTTAGGCAAGGTAAGGCAGTTTGCTGCATCAGCAGAACATAGCCCTTTTGATTCACACTCCCAGAGCCTCAGGCCTGGCTGGCTGCTCCGCATTCTGTTCCCCACACAAGCACCTGCTCCTGCACTCAGCCCAGCAGTATCTTTCTAGATCTAAGAGCACCACTCAGGGTAAACTCACTGCTTACTGATCATAGGGTCAAAGAAGGGTCGTAGCTCCCTCTACAACAAATCATCTGAACAGAACCTGTTGACCACCGCTTTATTCTCATGCACCTGTTCCCCTCCAAGCAGTTACTAATTTCTCAACTTCTCAGAGGAGCCTTAGCAACACCATTCCTCCAGCTGGTAAAGCGATGGCTGGCCTGATCTGTAGCCACTGACAATGCTTTGTTGTACACTAGCTAACAGATGGCGATGTATGGGCAAGGCAGTTAGCACACGCGCTCACAGAACCAGCACAGTACCTCGGTGCTGACCTCTGAACTGTTTTCTAAAGTTGCTCATTTAATATCTTCGCTGCTCTTCTTACTAGGCTCTTCTCTCTTGTGCTTGGAGTGCAAGCATTTAGTAGGCTACCTGCAAATTAGAATTAGAAAAAACAAGGGCCTTCACTGAGTGAGATTAAATTAAACTGCACAAGAAGTGGCATAAGAAATATCTTGAAACTGGAAAATCTCAGTCCTGAGGCCAGTGAGAAATGACAAAGGAGTAAATGTTTTCTCTTCCCTCAGTGTTTCTAAAGATCTCAGGCTTATCCTGGTAATGATTATTATTGTGTTAAAGTTATGCCCAAGATGTGCTAGATGCTGGACTGCCCAGCTAGCTCACCACACTTTCGGTGGATCTTGACAACGCCCTCACAGGTGTCTCTAGAAATCTCATGTGTATCCCATGAGTTACCTCCTGACCCATGTCAGGGACCAGGGTTTACACTAATCCCTGGGGACAGCACGGGGAGGGACTGAGAGACTCAGAGAAGGGAGGGGGCTGAGACATCCCCATGCCTCTAGCACTCTTTGCCATTACTGTTTCAAAAAGATCAAAGCCCATTTGCCAAAGCTGAACATGGCTCTGTGTGAACCCCTCCTGATGCAGTGATTCCATTTAGGTTTCACCTCTGGGTGATGGGATTTTCCAATACATTTACACTAATGGAAAATGCATCAGCATTTACTGCTGCAGCAGTTCCAGACCTGCTGGCACCCAGGGATTCATTCTACTTTGATAACTCTAAAGTGCCCTGTCATGGTGCCCAGGCAAGACATCAGAAATATCCATACCAGCTGACTAGCTCGTTTTGATCCCGCAGCTCTTTGCCCCAGTCTTTTGTTCTTCTCCACTGCATGCCAGCATCCTAGCTATTTGCTTGTTTCATCCACCTGTTACCCTTGATCATTAACCCAGACTGTAAGCTCTTTAGGTCAGGGTGTGACATTGCACTCTACATGATTTTATGAAAATATGCAAATGAGTGTGAATATAATGTATCTGGAATATGCTTCATGCAAAAGATGTCTTGTAAGGTATCATTACAAACCTTATAATCTACTGAGTGTGGTCATCCTATTTGTATGTATGTATCATTCTTGTGTCCGAAACTAGAAATATGAAATAGAACTCTGAGGGCCTATTGTAGTTATGCAAAGTGTGGGCCATTAATGGTGGTTTGGAAGCTTGATGGCTCCCATGAACCAGGACAATTGACTGTGGATGGCTCTGTTTGCAGGCAGGTCTTTCTATGAGCCAGGCTGGGAGGAATGAAGGCTTGGGGTCCTGGTACTGGAATCCATCTTAAACCTGGTGCTTTTCCATTTAGGAGGAGAGGTGGGGACCCAGAGAGACAAAAGATTCCCGCGTTATGCCAAAGCTATATAAGGGGTGGAACAGAACAAAGGGTGCTGCAATCATGAGAAATCCCCTAGCTACCACCTGAGCTGAAATAAGGATTGTACCAGGGGAAAGGATTGGGCCCAGACTAGGAAGGTGTCGAGTCTGTGATAGAAGCTTACTGAAACATCTCTGAGGGTACGATTTCATCTGTAATCAGTTTCTTAATGTATTAGGCTTAGATTTGAGTGTTTTATTTTATTTTGCTTGGTAATTCACTTTGTTCTGTCTAAGTTTGGAACCACTTAAATCCTACTTTTTGTATTTAATAAAATCACTTTTTACTTATTAATTAACCCAGAGTATGTATTAATTCCTGGAGGGGAAACAGCTGTGCATCTCTCTCTATCAGTGTTATAGAGGGCGGACAATTTATGAGTTTACCCTCTGTAAGCTTTATACTGGGTAAAATGGATTTATTTGCGGTTTAGACCCCATTGGGAGCTGGGCATCTGAGTGTTGGAGACAGGAACACTTAAACTGTTTTCAGTTAAGCCTGCAGTTTTTGAGGGACGTTGTTCAGACCTGGGTCTGTGTTTGTAGCAGGCTAGAGTGTCTGACTCAAACCAGGCAGGGCACTGAAGTCCCAAGCTGGCAGGGAAAACGGGCTCAGAGGTAGTCTTGGCATATCAGGTGGCAGTCCAAAAGGGGGTTTCTGTGATCAAACCCATCAAACAGGAGCTGTCTTTTTATTACAAGTTTCTACAGTGTCTAGCACTGTGAGGACTCGATGCCTGATTTGGATCTCACACCACTTCTGCAACAATTTAAAAA
Source organism: Eretmochelys imbricata (assembly GCF_965152235.1). Taxonomy (NCBI): domain Eukaryota; kingdom Metazoa; phylum Chordata; order Testudines; family Cheloniidae; genus Eretmochelys; species Eretmochelys imbricata. Next base: position 65,043,210 of record NC_135577.1, on the reverse strand, counting down.
AAATATATTTTAAACATATCTTCTCCTGTAGGGCTTGCAACTCAAATGCTGCAGCACTCTGCTGCTAGCGCATGGAAATCAGAATGTGAAACTGACTGCCCACAAATACAAAATGGAGTGGTCTATTGCACTAAAAAAAATGCAAGCAGCAAACAGTGTAAATGGTGAAAAGTACATTAATTTTTTAAAAATTATTTCAGTTTCAACATCAGGTGTTATTTGCAACACAAGTAAGGACATTTTATTGTTATGTACATGTAATTAATAAAAGTCAGCAGAGCCCCCCTTTAAATCCAAGCTCTATAGTATTAGTTTTTCGGCTGCTTAGTGCTCCCAATAATCCCTATGATTTAGATTTTGCTCTGAGAAAACAGAGTTGAGTTCTGAGCAGTGCTGTGCTTCTGGGGGATTAAAATCCTGGCCTCCAAGAGGTTGGCAGAATCCAGGGGGATTTGGAATGATAAATAAATGAAATAGAATTCAATGATAAATAATACAATAATACACATGAATAATAATAAAGGAAAAGAAAACCATTTCAAACCTGGATTATTGATGGGCACCTCATGACATGTTACATGCATATCTCATGGTCTCTCCCTACAAGGGAGGCTATCATCAATAAGATTGCCACTTTATAATCGTTGGCCTCTAGGACACAGTCATCACATCACTATGTAAGGACCCTGGGAGACCCTGAAGGGGAGGATGGCTAAGGCAGTGTGAAGAGGGGAGCGAAAGACCCAGAGAAGCCTGGGGGCTGTGAGAGAGACACCCAGCAGAGAGCTGAGAGACACAGAATGAACATAGGCAGTAAGTAGGGGCATCTTGGGGAATGGGAGGGAAAGAGGGGGTGGTGAGGAGACAGGACAAGATTGTGGGAGGAGCAGGAAGGGAGACAGACAGACTGGCAGGAGAATGAAAGGGAAGGTGAGGGACAGGAGAGAAGAGCATGGAACAAACGAAAAGCATGAAATATTGCACAATGGAAACATTCACCCTTTGTATCTGTTTAGTCACCTTGGGCTCTTTGGCTCCCTATCCCCCAAATGTAACACTCTGCCATTGGGCCCCTCATGCCATTTGCCATGCCTCCATTTAAATCCACCCCTGTAGGTTACAGCAGATGAGTCCCTAAAATCCTATCTCCAGCGTTAGACCATACTACGAATGTCAGAAACAATTGGCTAGATGTCTCCCTAGTGTGACTTTACTGAATTCACCTGCGTTACACCAGGGTTGAATTAGGCTCAGTGAGCAAGGTTCCCCTTGCACATCAATGTCATTGAAAGAACAATTTGACCCGGTTGTTTTATGTCACTTGGAATCTGCATGCCCAGCTCTCAGATTGGTTCCAGCTGCCATATTTGTTTCTAGCTCCAGCCAATCTCAAGGTAACAGCTGCTGAAATCATGTTGCAATTAAAGTAGGGAAGGAGAAGAAATTATAGTAATCAGAGATAGGGGATTCAGGTGAAGGTCAGAGGCATTGTGCTCTTCTAGGGTCAGAAAGCAAAGCTGCATCCCATTCAGAAGCTGAGGCTCCTGATCTCTGCTGACAAAGTGCCTTTTTTCTAGCACTGATGGCTAATGAGGTTGGTTAGTGAATGTCTGTGAAGTGTTTTGAGGTGATAACATGCCACACACTAAGTATCAGGATCATCAGACTTTAAAACCATCACTGGGGCTTTAGTCTCGCAGTGCTTTTTTGGCACTGGTCCAGGATTAAATACAGCAAGTCCCAGATGCTGGACCAGTATGATTGGCATTCCCTGAGGCTATCCCAGGAACACTTGGACAGTGGCAGCCTGAAAAACAAGTTAACTCGGAGGCGGCAGCACCTGTAATTTCTTCTGCCCCTCGGGATAGATATAGGCTTTCTTTGTCTGTCTTATATGCTGGTGAGTTCTAGCTGGAGAAGGAGACCGCAGTGAAGGCCATGCTATGGGGAACAGGTGCACAGATCACCGAAATAACACACCAGGAAGGGCGGGCTTTTGACGAACATTTTTCTCTCTCCCTCCAGGGCGGGGAGCCCACTGTGGCAGTCCTTTTCTGGGCAGCCACACAGTGAAAATCAGTCCTTGCAGCATATACATTTGGACATTTACAGTGTGCTTTTAAGTAACACTTTTTAAAAAAAAATCACCGTGCAGGTTGCCTGTGATTTTCAGAGCTGATGAGAGCACTGAAGACTGATGGCTTCTGTTTATCCACAGAGCAGCTACAGAAACAGCAGCACTTCTCAACCCTGCTTCTGCTCAAACCTGACTCCGGAGCTGGAGGGACCACATCCAACGAGGAGAGAGGAGTTCAATCTCCAAGGCCCATTAACGACCTTGACCTCTGCTGAAATGGCCACAGCAGGTGGTAGCAGGATGGTCAGGCTGCGGGGAGCATACACGTAACGCTGGAGATGGGGATGAAAAGGACACATGCTCCTGCCCTGCTCTCCTACTGATGAGCCCCTCAGTGCAGCAATAGGTCTTGGGCATTTCACTCTGGCTCCACTCCCGCCGTCGGCATTAGTGTTGTGGTGTCCGTGGCAGGGAAAGGGGTTGAGCTGCTAGTTGGGAACCATGGGAGGAATAAGCAGCTGCAGGGAGAAGAGGGGGGAAATCACAAGTCAGGCAGCAGAAATTTCTTTCCAAAGTTGCTCTGTACCACAGCAGTCACCCAACTTGGACTTGACCGGTCAAAAGCGCCACCAGTGTCCAGTCAGGGAACCAAGACTGCTGCTTCTCTCTCAGGGGGCTGCTGGGAAGGGAGCTCTTTTCCACTGAAAGACGTTGCATTGCCTGAGGCATTAATCTCTCCCTCTCCTCCTGGCTGGAGAGGATGCTGCTAATATCACTTCAGATTATTGCTTATACAAAGCACAGCACACAGATGTCACAATAATGACAGATGAACTCAGGCTGTCAGCCTTGTTCCAGTACCAGACCTCCCTCAGCCACTGTGGATCAGTAACAGAGACAAGCAACCAAATGAAATAACTTGGGCTTTGCCACAGTATAGGTTGGTAGATTGAGACAGCCCTTTTCTCTGCTGTTTTTCCCTATAGCCCTCTGATTCTCCACTGCCTTGTACCCTCAGCAGTTATTTACACCTGTGCAAAGTGAGCGTACTGTTCTGATCTTATGTAAATGGCTACACCAGGGGCAAAGCAGTGAAGAATCAGGTCCATTCTCGCTCATTTATACACACATGGCCAAATCTATTAGTCTTTATACAGGCAAAGCTCTCATTGACTTCAACAGGAATTTTGCCTAAGCCAGCACTGCAGGATTTGGACCACATGCCCCAACTCCTTGTCCCTAAACTCATTCAGTCACAAGCACTTAGTTTGATGGAGCCGGGTATTGTCAATGAAGATTCTTCAGGGGGTCAGAAGCTGAATTCCTCCTTATACTGGTAGATGGATTAATTACCATTAATCTGTGTTTGCTCCATTCCAACCCCTGTCTTTGATAGTCCCAGGGCAGGAAAGAGCATTTCTGCTGTTGATGATGAGACAGGAGGTGGGGAGGGCAGTGTGGTGTATGTACATATGGAGAGTGATGGGAGGGCTGCATAATAAAATGCTAACTAAGGGAACTCATCTAGGAAAACTTGTTTTTCCAGCTGGCCCGCATCCAACATTTGCTGACACTCTGCTACAAATGATGCTCTGACTTTGGAAGGTCTCCCTCTACTTGCTTTTTAACCCTGTTTGCCCCTCCACCCAAATTGGCTCTATGCTATCTGGCTATAACAACTGCACAGGGTCTAGATGAGGTGGAAGGTGGCTATTATCATCAGCGTTCCAACATAAAAGGTGTTAATTATTACTCCCAAGTCCCCCTGCACTCTGCAGCCAGTTAGACCTACTTTCTTTGACAAGGTCCCTGGGCTCTGCAGCTCTCTGGTGCAGCAGGCTGGGAGCTCTAAGGCATCTTCCTTTACATTTAAAATTGAAGTTTTTAATTAAATATGAAAAATTAATAATAAAATCAGTTCTCTATCCCTTCTGTTTATTTTTAATAGTAAATTCTCCTCCAGGAGAGGGTTGTTTGTGACAGGGATAAGGGAAATAGTTAACCATGTAGAAACCAGATCGCAGAGTTGTAGAGTTGTTAACCCATTGAGACGCCTAGGGGCAGTTCACACCTCTCCAAACTATTATTTCAGGCTTTCTGCAAATTCAGGAAGAAAAAAACTGCTACAGTCTACATATCCTGTTCTCAAGATTATTTTCAGAACCACAAGGACAAGAATTTTTAAAAAATGAAATCTTGGATGCTTGAACACATTTATGTGGCAAAAAGGTGAATTGTATGTCAAATGCCACGTGTGGAATCACCAGATAGGAACCCCATCTGACCTGCCCCATTATGGGATCATAGTAATCAGACATGAGATCCCAGTAGAGCAGTGATTCTCAAAGTGTGGTCCATAAAGGGCTGGTGATCTGCAAAATAAATATTTCCAGGTGGCCCACACAGCTGATTCTGCAACAAAGATGGAACCTGTGTTGGTCTTCAAGCAACGACAGTTCCTACTAGATGCAGCTCTTCTAACAAACCTCCAGAGACTGTTTAGGCCAACTAGACTCCAAACAAAATTAATTCTTTTTTGCATCCTCTGCAGCAGCTTCACGGCTCCCTTAATCAACTGTTTCTTTGTTGTAAATTCAACCATGATTCAAAGTGAGAGGTAGCAAACCACAGAAAAGGACAGAGCCAAAAAGCTTCTGTTGTCTGGGAAGACTGGAGCATTGAGCACTGCTGGAAAGAGGGTAAATTTGGTCCTAATAGATCTAAAGCCCTTTATACGTGGAGAGTAAATAAACAGCAGAGGTACAAGGTGGAGGTAGGTAACTGCCCATGACTCATTACATTGAATTTATCCTAACTCCTTACCACTGGGATATTACATTTCCTGGAGGAAGGTGACATTGGGGGTGGAGCAGGAGATGGTGCATGAGAAGGTCCTTCTGAAGGAGTGGTCCACAACATGAAAGAGTTTATTACCACTGTAATAATGAGGGTCCTGATCCTGTCAGGCGCTGAGTGCCACCTACTCCACCTAATTTCAAAGGGAAGTCAGGACACTCAGTGTCTTGTGGGACAGGGCTCGATATCATCAAGTCCATCCCCATACAAGGTATGACTGAGCCTTGATCCTGCACGGAGCTCTGTGCAGGTGAACCCCTGCAGCCCCACAGAGCCCCACTGAAGTCAATAGGACAGGGGGCAGGTGCAAGGGCCTGCCCATACATACGAGTTTGCAGAAGCAGGACTTTAGATGGTCCCCTCATACATACCAGCTCAGGGCCGGATCCACATCCACACTCCACTCCAGTGGCAGCAAAGGGGACTCAGGAGATCTGGGCTGTTCCTTATGCTGGAATATAATTTCCTGGTTGACCTTGGACAAGTCACTTTGCCTTTTGGTTTCTCAACTCCTGGTCTGCAATATAGGCTTGATGAGAATATTCCCCTGCCTCACAGAGGGGGTTGCAAGGATGAATCAAATGTGAGTGAGGCACTCAGCCATCGTGGTGATAAGTGCTGTATAAATGCCGGCTGCTGCTGTTTGACCCGAGTAGCTAGTCAAAGTTGGGGGCCCGGTGGGTGTTCCAGTTGGAGCAGAAATTGGTGGTAGTCAGGTATTTCTCTGTACATTCTTTGTAAATCAAATTGCACTAAATTCCTGTGTCTCTGAACTCAAAAGGAATCAAATAGTGGGAAATAGCTGCTTTTGCTCACAGCACCAAGAACACTGTTTTCAGCCTGCAACCTGACCCAAAAACCTCTCCTCAGGTTTCTTCTGGGGTCAGCCACATGCTTTTAGCTACTCCTTCAGGCTGCCTCTGAATCTGTTCTTGTCTAAGTTCAGCATCTTTGAGATCTCTCCTCCCCACCTTCCATGGCCCTACTGAAAACCATATTCAGCCCATAGCGCCAAGGCAGGTGCACACGCAGCTATTGTGTACGGCAGTGGTTCTCAACTGTGGTCCGCCGCTTGTTCAGGGAAAGCCCTGGTGGGCTGGGCTGGTTTGTTTACCGGCCACGTCCACAGGTTCGGCCAATCGCGGCTCCCACTGGCCGCGGTTCGCTGCTCCAGACCAATGGGGCTGCAGGAAGGGTGGTCAGTACGTCCCTCGGGCCGAGCCACTTCCCGCAGCCCCCATTGGATGGGCACAGCGAACCTCGGCCAGTAGGAGCCGCGATCGGCCAAACCTGTGGACGCAGTAGGTAAACAAACTGGCCCAGTGCGCCAAGGGCTTTCTCTGAACAAGTGGTGGACCACAGCTGAGAACCACTTGTCTAAGGCTATGTCTACACTAGCACTTTTGTCGGTGTAACTTATGTTGCTGAGGGGTGTAAAAAAACACCCCTCTGAGAGATGCTCTCCCGCTGACATAGCTACCGCTGCTCACTGGGGATGGTTTAATTATGCCAGTGGGAGAACTCTCTCCTGTCAGCTTAGAGCATCTTCACCAGAAACGCTACAAAGAGGCAACTGAGCCTCCATAAGTGGTGTCGTGTAGACATAGCCAAAGTTTCACCCAACCAATCAGTAAAATGTTGTTGCCCATGTCCGGAGTGACCTGCCTGATCAAGTAGCCCATGGACATCCCTGAGTCCCCCCCTCTACATACGTTTCTTTCCAGTCTCTCCAGCAATGACCTTAGTACAACCCTATAAAGCAGAAACCAACACGTGAAGCATGCAGCTCCAGCAGGTGTGCACCTTTAGCTGTGTAAACCTTCTTCCCTCATCTCCTGATCTGGTCTCTCCCCACATCACATGATGTCATACTTCACTTAGGTTGTAGGCACCTCAGGGCAGGGAATGGGCCTTTAGGTTTTATGCAAGGTGCAATGCAAATAATAGTAACAAACAAACAATAATAATAGGATTTCATAACAACAAATCCTTCGCCATAATCAACAAGACCACTAGTGCATCAAGTCACCTGTCTCCAGCATTGACCAATAATATCCAGTGAATTAAATTAAGATGAAAAACACCTGGTCCCCCTACCCTCTGACCTAATATACCTGACCAAGGATGTTTTGTTATACTGGGGGTGGGTGGATTATTTCTTGAGCCTCAATATGATCAGTTTACACAAGCCTGCAAGAGATGATTTCACAGTAAAACCCTTCTGTGCTTGAGAAAGTAATGCTAGTTCTACCGAGAACTTCAAGAGCTAGCATCTTTAAGCAGAAACTGGTGACACGGCATCTTAAAATCCAGCCCTCTGCAAATCCTGACATGTTAAAAGCCCTGAGAGCTCTGCAAGGAATTGCCATCTGTAATGTGCGCTGATGCAAATGCACATCCAAACTGCGAGGCTTGCAGGAGGGAAGACAGCAAAAAGAAACACGGGATGGGAAAGTCTGAGAAAGATTCAACATGCTGCAGAACCTGAAAGCCTCAGCAAGTTTATGTCCCATTTTCTTCCAACGGTTCCTCTGACTTCCCTTCCCCTGCTCAAACTCTCTTTTTGTCTTCCAGGACCCCAGTGCCACTCCATTTTTGCTTTTCTTCCAGACCCCTTGCTTTCAAGTCCCCTGTAACCTCTTGCTCCTATGCCCCAGCCTTCCATATGCTTCACTTCCAGGCGTCTCCCTTTCCTTCCTAGGGTACGTCTTCACTGCACCAGAGTCAGCCCAGGCTCTTATGCAGGTTCTAGCCCCAACCCCCCTACCAACCACACAGCAAACCACCTGACCCAGGGTTGGCAGTCCTTTAAGACTGAGCTAGCTTACTCGGCTGGGTAGAGTGGGGTGTTAAAGTCCGGGATTAACTTTCATTCACTGGAACTCACCCACTTTGCAGTGAGGATGTAGGCAAAAGAGTCACCCAAGTGCTGACAGTCCTCCAAAGCCTTCCCACAGTTCTCTGCAGAAGATGGACAATTTCTCTTGCAGTTGACATAACTGACTGGAAAAGAATCCTAGAGCATCTCAGTGCAAAGAACCATGGGCTATACCCACAGACACACATGGGCAAGTACAGAAATGTGAGGACACAGTAATGCAAGTAGGGCTTTGAAATGGGGCCAGTTGCCCCCGGGCTAAGTGAACCTGGGTGCTCAGACCTGGGTGGTAATCGCCCACGCTAACTGCCATGAAGCCATACCCTCACGCATCTCCCCATTCTCTTCATGCCTCCTGGCTTCCTCTTGTTCCCTTTCACCATTTACCCCAGCCTCCTGACTTCAGGATACCCAATCAATTCCTTTCCTTCCAAGCCCAAATCCCTCCCCATTTCTTTTCTCCCAGCGTACCTCAGAGTTCCAGCTGCAGCAAACATTCCATCCCATCGCATTGCTGGCTCATGAGCGTCTCCCCCACCTCTTGCCACCTGCTATCACTAAAATATTTACAACTCGCTGCTGAAGGGGGTGACTTCTAGGAATAGAACAGTGTTAAATAAATAATGACTCAAACGTCGGATAGAGTTGGACAGTTTGGTTGCAAGAGATTCTGATTGAGAGGAAATGAGCGTGTTAAGGACTCTTTTTAATCTGTGTCATAAATATAAAGGGAAGGGTAAAAACCCCTTTAAAATTCCTCCTGGCCAGAGAAAAAAATCCTCTCACCTGTAAAGGGTTAAGAAGCTAAAGGTAACCTCACTGACACCTGACCAAAATGACCAATGAGGAGACAAGATACTTTCAAAAGCTGGGAGGAGGGAGAGAAACAAAGGGTCTGGTTTGTCTGTCTATATGCTGCTTTGCCGGGGATAGACCAGGAATGGAGTCTTAGAACTTTTAGTAAGTAATCTAGCTAGGTATGCGTTAGATTATGATTTCTTTAAATGGCTGAGAAAAGAATTGTGCTGAATAGAATAACTATTTCTGTCTGTGTATCTTTTTATAACTTAAGGTTTTGCCTAGAGGGGTTCTCTATGTTCTGAATCTAATTACCCTGTAAGGCACCTACCATCCTGATGTTACGGGGGGATTTCTTTACTTCTATTTACTTCTATCTCTATTAAAAGTCTTCTTGTAAGAAAACTGAATGCTTTTTCATTGTTCTCAGATCCAAGGGTCGGGTCTGTAGTCACCTAGGCAAATTGGTGAGGCTTTTTACCAAACCTTGTCCAGGAAGTGGGGTGCAAGGTTTTGGGAAGTATTTTGTGGGGAAAGACGTTTCCAAACAGCTCTTCCCCAGTAACCAGTATTTGTTTGGTGGTGGTAGCGGCCAATCCAAGGACAAAGGGTGGAATATTTTGTACCTTGGGGAAGTTTTGACCTAAGCTGGTAAAGAGAAGCGTAGGAGGTTTTTCATGCAGGTCCCCACATCTGTACCCTAGAGTTCAGAGTGGGGGAGGAACCTTGACAATCTGCCTTGAAGGAGATCTTGCCCTTGGTTATTCTCTCTTGCTGGGAAAACACCAATCCTTGGCTCTTTTCAGCAGCACAATCACGTTTGTTTTGAAACATAATTCATGTAACAAATGTATGTAGGCGAAGCTGCGGTTACTTATCACAAAGCACCTCCCAGAAAATAACACCTCAGTTTGCAGAAAAATGTTGCAGTACACACAAAGGTGTGTGTGTGTGTGTGTGGGGGGGGGGGGTTGGCCTTCTGCGGCCTTGTGCAAAAGACTTAACCACTGTATGCCTCAGTTTCCCCAGCTGTAAAATGGGACTAAATAAATAAATAACTCTGCCTTTTACAGTGCTCTCCCACAGGTGGTGGCAAAGCCCCTTTCTGGGGAAGAACTGTCATCTCCTTTTTACAGAAGGGGAAGCTGAAACTCAGAAAGGTTAAATCACTTGCATAAGACCACAAAGCAAATCACTGACAGTAGCAGGAGAGAAATACAGGTCTCCTGACTGCCAGGTCGAGATCTGAACTGTTAGACCACAATTCGGACGGATAATGGTATTTCCCTGCTTCTCGTGGTGTTGAAAGACTTAATCTGTTTGAGTGTGTAACATATTGAGAGCCTTAAACAGAAGGTGCAATAAAAGTGTGAAGTGTTATAAGAAGAGCATATATATGTAAATAGTCACCTTTTGTTATTTGAAGGTCACCGGAAATTTTTTAAAAATGTAGTGAAACTTACACTGAAATAACATCAACTTTAAACAAACAAAAAACCACCCACTGCTTCTGTAGTAAAGTACATACTTTTACCCAGATAATAAGTAACAAAGGTATAGCCACCTACAAACTTCCTGGTCACCAGTATGCAACACACTATGCCAACTTTATAGCAACAGTGGGGATAGAACTTGTACTCTCCCTCTTCAGAAACAGAAAGAGAATCTCTTTTTGCTGTTAGCAGTATAGCACCTATGACTCAGAGTGAAGCAGTTCTGATTCCAACCCCCAGAAAGCAGCAGTACACATATACACTAGCCAAGTATCTCAAGGAGCTTTACAAACACTAATGAATCAAGCCTCAACTCCAGAACAAGGTAGAGAAGCAACCTCGGCCGCTATCACACAATTATCACACTATAACATTTGGAACCAGTTCCAATGCTGAAGTGATGTGTATACAGCACAGGGGTGAAGCAGGGCTAGAAGGAAACTGGCTGAGATGCCCGGTGTATACAGCAGTCTCAGAATGGGGGAGCTGTCCCCAGAGGTTCACACTGCTAATCTAACCCCTGCCTCTGAGCCCTCCCTATCCCACTTGGAGCCTGCCTGTGTATCCTTCCCTGCTCACCCAATGGCTCTTTCAGAGATTCACCCAAACCCATCTAACTGAACACTTAATTTTATCCTCTCTGCCCCAGCTTGTTAACCCCTCAGAGGGTCTAGCTGCTTATCTATCCCTCCCCTCCCCCCTTGAACTCTGCATTTTCCACTGAACAGACAGAGAGTCCTGCAGTGACTGCACCTCATCACAGCCAAATCCTGCATCTTACCTTCTGGACCATTTGGCAGACTGCCTCCCAAAGGGTCTCTTCCAGAGCACGCCATACAGCTGCACTTTGGTGCTGATATCCAAGACATCCGAGTCTGCCTGTTCCATGGATGGAGAGGGGGAGACAGAGTTGGATTTTGAAGTGAACATCGTAGATGGATTTTATTCTAACTCTCCCCCTTTGCCTGGCAGCTCAGGGAATCCAATTAAATGCAATGACCCAGAAGGACATTACCAGCCACTCCAACAGAGAGACTGAGGCTATGGTTTAAATCAATAACAGGACTGCTCAGTGCTCAGGCGATAATTCTCCCCCGATGCAGAGATGATGAAAGTGTCTTCATTTTGTATCACTTTGTGATGCATTACGGAGAGCGCAAAGGTCCCAGCCCATGAGTCAGAGGGCTGAATAGAGCCACAGACCAGGAATACAGAGAGAGAGCGCACACACTCAGAAATAATGCAGCAAGCCTAATTATCTGAGTGAGAGCTAGGGTGTAAGGATGGTTATTGCACTGAACACTCAGAAGCCCCAGATCAGAGTCAGAGGAGACAGTCTGCAAATTGCCAGGCTTGTTTCTGTGACACATGCCCCCAAAGTCTTGTGCCTGCTCATGAGTTCTTCTGATTGGCTCATGGGACAAGGTGAGCAGAGTGGGTGTGAATCAGTGAGCTCCAATCAGACTTCCTCATCTATTTGGAGAGGTTTCCTTTCTGTGCCAGCCTGGAAGCCAGTGGGTAGGGTTCAAATGCTTGCTCTGGTTTGAATGGGTATTGTCCATGACACCAGTCTCATTCTTCCTTAAAGGGCCATTGCCAGCAATAAAATAATCTCTTATACAACTCATCAATCCCAATTCTGGGACTTGGGACACATTATGCTTTCTGCTGCTCCCTGGAGAGCTTCACCACTCCATTCATTTCCTCCGACTCCATCGCCAATGAACAGCTCCCCAGCCATTGCCCACCCCACACAAAGTCCCTCCAAGAAACACTTCTTCCCCAGGGCTCACAAGAAACCACAGCATAATGTTGCTCCAAGTTCCTGCATTCCGCATCCTGCCTTCTCTGTCTGTCTCTGACATTGTTAGATCTTTGAGGAGGGATTGCCTTGGTTTTATCTTGCCCAGTGCTGAGGGCACATTGATGGCAGCATCTAACAAATGATAAAGAGAAGAAGTTAGAAGTATTATATTAATAAGTTTTGTGAACTGGTAAAATCAGAGTGAAAGCTGGTGACATCTAGACGGGGAAGGCAAACCCAGCATGCTGTTCCTATTCTCTCTACGTTGAGTCCCTTCTGTTGCATTACTTTACATCTCTTTCTAGACCTGTCCCTGAACAGTGCCAAGAACAATTCTCTCCAGCTGCAGTCAATGGGACTTGAGTGCTCAGCCCCCTCAGGATCAGGCCCACAATGAGGTGTGTGAAGACCACTGAAAACCAAAGCAGGCCCTGCCTCCTGTGCATCCTTTGCCTGTGTTGGGTGCCTCTGGGTCCCTGTGGAGCAGGCAAGCACATCACTCAGGTGGGCTGCTACATTGACTGCACCTGAAATGTGGAGACCTGAAGCAACTCTTCAGGATGCTGTTCTGAAAAGAAGCGATTGCTTGTGCTGGGGTGGGGATCTGGGAGAAAAACAGGGAGGACTTCCGTTGGAAGCCTACTGCATGCAAGGTAAATAAAAATACTGGGTCCAATACGTCCATCTTTACTTACCCGTGCCCCACTGAAAACTCATGTAAGGACTACTTGGAGAAGTAAGGGTTTGAAGGATCAGCCCTCAAAATAGGATTGGTATCAGTGAGGGGAAAGGAGGGCTGACAACTCTCTAATTGCACAAAACCAAACACCCTTGCCCTGCCCCTGCCCTGTCCCTTTCCCAAGGCCCCACCCCTTCTCTGAGGCCCTGCCCCACACTCACTCCAGCCCCCCTCCCTCAGTCGCTCGCTGTCCCCCACCCTCATTCCACTTTCACTGGGCTGGGGCAGGGGGGTGGACTGCGGGAGGGGGTGAGGGCTCCAGCTGGGGGTGCAGGCTCTGGGGTGGGGCCAGAAATGAGGGGTTCAGGGTGCAGGAGGGGGCTCTGGGCTGGGGAAGGGGGTTGGGATGTGGGAGGGGTAAGGGCTCTGGCTGGGGGTGCAGGCTCTGGGGTGGGGATGAGAGGTTTGTGGTGTAGGAGGGGGCTCCAGGCAGAGGCCCAGGGGTTTGGAGTGTGGGAGCAGGCTCAGGGCTGGAGAAGAGGGTTGGGGTGTGGGAGGGGGTGGGGGCATTGGAGTGGGGCCCAGAATGAAGGGTTTGGGATAGAGGAGGGGGCTCCAGGCTGCGGCTGAGGGGTTTGGAGTGTGGAAGGGGGCTCAGGGTTGGGGTGTGGGAGGAAGTTTGGGGTGCAGGCTCTTGGGGGGAGTTTGGGTGTGGAAGGGGGCTCAGGGCTGGTGCAGAGGGTTGGGGGCAGGTGGGGGGGGTTGGGTGGAAGTTAGGGTGCAGGAGGGGGTTCTGACCTGAGGCAGAGGATTGGAGTGTAGGAGTGGGTTTGGGATGCAGGCACTGCCTGAGCAGTGCTTACCTCAGGCAACTCCTGGTCGGTGGCACAGTGGAGTTAAGGCAGGTTCCCTGCCTGCCCTGGCTCCACGTGGCTCCCAGAAGTGTCTGGTATGTCCGGCCCCTAGGCGGAGGCGTGGCCAGGAGGCTCTGCACGCTACTCACAGGCACCACCCGCACAGCTCCCATTGGCCGCTGTTCCTAGGTAGAACAGACTGAGATGGCCTTTGGGAAAGACAGGCAAGTATGTAGACCATTTATTCTCTTAAGATCTGTTTTATCTGAATTTACCTTGAATTTTATCTGAAATTATTTTGTTCTAAATACTTTGCTTGAAGGAAATGTTGCTTTAAGGTTACCACTGTCATTGCTCCCAGAGGAGACAGATTGCAGGTGCTGAAGATAAGTCAGATCTCCTGAGGTAATCACGGGACTGCAGCCCAGGGCTCAGCCTGAAAATGGGAGAATCATAAGATTCCACCCCAAGAGAGAGGTGACGGTCAGAAGTCTGAGAGGGTGAGCTCTTGAAGAGACCAAGAGCGGTCAGAGCTGCAGTTAGCTCAGTGATTGTGGCAGGGTCTTTCATCTAGAAAGATCTCAGAGCACAAATACATTGAAATAAAAAATACTGGAACCAATTCCATCTCTGGGGTAGATTGTCAAATCTGTTGGTCAGTGCATCGCACTCTGTACAATGAGTTAGGGCAGGAAGTGAAAAGGGATATGGTGTGAAACTCAAACAACATGGGCAATTTTTGACAAGAAGAATCCATTTCCTCAAACTGGGAATGTGGTCAGCACAAGGGAATTAAAACTATATTCTTAAAAAAAAAAAGTTTCCTGAGGTCATTTAATGACCACAAGTACTCAAAACCTTGGCTTCATACTTCAGCATCAGCTGATAGCACATCCAACAGCACTGACTGCATATGTAATGGGTTTGGAGACAGCAATACGCTAACATCATGTATAGTACCTCAGCATACCTTTCTGCTGTGGTACACACGAAAATTTAGCCTTATCAGGACTTAATATGTTATGCAGAATTAAATCTCCAATAGGAGAGTGACACAATATTTCTAAAGGAAAATACTTACTAAATATCAATTGTGAATACATATGTTTACTTATACCCCTTGAAACCACTATGAACATGGTCACTAATATCTCTTGAAAGAGAACACTTTAGAGGGGGGTTTCCCCAAGTTTTTGTACTTGTTACTATCACAATTGCAAATACCAAATATAATTATGCACACACACACACACACACACTCAAATATAGTCCCTTAGGGCTCTTCTCCGAGAGGATTTACACTTCTCAGTCACTGTGGGATGGTGTCCTGATCCTCTGTAGGGACTGCAACCTCCTTAAAGTCCAGGAAACAAGCTACAGTCTCTCTTCAAACTCCCTATGTGGCTCTGCAGTGACAGTCTTAATCTGCAGTCTGCAGCAGTTCCAGTCCTCTTCTTCTCCAGTGGGGTGAAGGGAGCCTATAATTTAAATCCAACAAATTGGCAAAATCCCTAGAATACAACCCCTATAGCAGACCTTTCCGGGCCTTGTGCTGCTCCACCACTGAGTCTCCAACACTGCCTCCAACTCCTCCTATGTATAAACCCCTCCCCTAGAGTTTCCACTGGTTCCACACTCGGCCCTGGTCTACACTAGGACTTTAGGTCGAATTTAGCAACGTTAAATCGATGTAAACCTGCACCCGTCCACACAATGAAGCCCTTTTTTTCGACTTAAAGGGCTCTTAAAATTGATTTCCTTACTGCACCCCTGACAAGTGGATTAGCGCTTAAATCGGCCTTGCCGGGTCGAATTTGGGGTACTGTGGACACAATTCGACGGTATTGGCCTCCGGGAGCTATCCCAGAGTGCTCCATTGTGACCGCTCTGGACAGCACTCTCAACTCAGATGCACTGGCCAGGTTGACAGGAAAAGAACTGTGAACTTTTGAATCTCATTTCTGGAGACTGCGGGAACTGTGGGATAGCTACCCACAGTGCAACACTCCAGAAGTCGACGCTTGCCTCGGTACTGTGGAAGCACTCCGCCGAGTTAATGTACTTAATGCACTTAGAGCATTTTCTGTGGGGACACACACACTCGAATATATAAAAACGATTTCTAAAAAAACGACTTCTATAAAGTTAACCTAATTTCGTAGTGTAGACATACCCTCAGAGTGACTCAGTGTGTGTCCTGTCAGGTGCTTTCCCTCAATGGGAATCACAGAAGTAGCTTTAAACAGCTGATGAGCCCACCTACTGCCCACCACACCCGCTTTCTGTATGATTCTGCCCCATCTGGCTCTGGCAAGTCTATAGGCAGACAAACACAAGAACTATGTATCCTCCCCACTGTTTCTTCCCTTATTTACACCACTAAATGCTGCAATGCAAGCATGTAGGTTACCCAAGCACCACACTAGGGCATCACTTCACTATTGTGTCAGAGGGAAGAATATTACCTACCAAATCATCAGTTCTGGCATTTCCCTTAGAGCTCTCCCATCCAAGTTTTGCTCAACCCCAATCCTGCTTGTATGATGTTATGATATTTGACAGTCTGTAGTAGTAATAGCCTCCAAACCCGTCAACTATTCAACATTTTGACTGGTGCAATACATCGTCATGTCTGTTACGTTAATTAGAATATTGCATCCTTGCTGGTGAAATGCACTTGAAAATAAACACACACTTTCCTCTGCTATAAAGTGTATCAGTGATTATTACTAACCAATCAGATCGTGTAAAAAACAACAAAAAACAAAACAAAACATGATCCACACATGCATTCCACAGACTCCAGGTGTCTGAAAGTGCCAAGTAAACCCCAGGCAGACATGGGGGAAAAGTAGTCTGTCCAATCTATCTGTCTAGGTTCTTCGCTGGCCCAAATCACTGTGACTATGATTTTGGATACTAGATCTCCCTTCACACAGTGATTAGTATTTATGAGGCTCGACATGGTAGGACTGGTTCAGGCTCCCAAGTACAACAATATTCTTCATAATTGCTCTCTTCTCTTGTATTACTAGCTGAGGTCTGAGAACTTCAGCATTTTCAACTTACTGTGCGAACTCTCTGGAAGAGAGGTCTACTTCCTTGCTTCCTTTCTTAACTCCTACCAATACTGAGAGAAGCTAGCAGGCTGTATGCTGTCACAGATACGTATTTTTTCAAGTCAACTGTGGGCACTGAGTATGTCTGCTATAGGGTGAAGTCACTGGCTTGGTGATCAGAGTGAAATCTATGGCAACTGGAAACTGCAAACCCTGTGAACTAGGCATGAAAACTGAACTGTGAAAGGTTGGGAGCTGGATTCAGATAAGACTCCATGAATGTTTGGGTTTGAAACAAATAATTCCCCTTGTGAGCAAGAAGTAATATGAGAGCTGCATGTCACCTGACACTTCCACATTTCTGCTCCCTGTATCTAGCAGAGGAGACAGCCTAGTGAAAAGGACAAATAGAAAACATTAGCCAAACTTTAAGTCTCAGAAACAACACTTATTGCAAGATTTAGTAGGTGGTACTCGTCTATCTGAGGCCTTGTCTACACTAGAAAGTATAGCTATGCTGGCAAACCCTCCTACTGGGGACACCACTTTCGCCAATATAACTGTGTCTACACTGTGGCTTTTGCTGGCATAGTTAAGTTGCTTAGAGGATGATTTTTCCCCCCACATTTCTAACTGGCAAAGCTATGCTGGGAAAACTTTTAAGAGCAGATTAACTCTGCACCGATTCAGGTCTAATATCCTGTCATGGTGGGGCCACTCCTCTGCTGGAGGAGCTGTCTTTCAGATGAAAGATAAAGCTAAAATCTTTCACTAACGGTAGTCAATAAAGATTCCACAGCACTCTCTGTAGGAGACAGAGTGTTACCTTTGTTCTGCCTAGTGTTGCAAAGGTGCATTGCCTATACAAGAAATTGTATTCTACTGATCTCTGGGCTTGTGCCACAAACTTTGGATCTGGATCTGAGCCACCACAAAGTCTAAAAGGGTTCAGAGCTGGTGTTTCAGTTTGGATTAGTCTTCCTAGTTTCAACTGGACATTGTGGCCGTTTCCAACTAGGGAGCCATTAGCAATTGAACCAGCTTAATGAAATAAATGGAGACACTTACCATATATTTGATGCTACAAATATAGTTTTAAAAAAACAGAAGCAGCAGCAGCCCAGTCCCCATTTGATGCTAAAGTTGGATATTTATTTCTGAAAGTTATTTTCCAGCCTTCCAAGTGCTTAGCTCTGTGCAGAGGAAGGTTTAAAAGGGGGGAAGGCAGCATGCTGCCAATCCATCCATTCCCATGTGACACATGGATAGATGGAGTTTGTTCTGCACACCATTATTAATTTTTAATACCTCGGATGGGAAGAAAAAAACAGCTGCCCTGCAGAGCTCAGAGAGGAAGGTTATTCAGCAAATAGTCATAAAAATAAAAAGCCTTTGGCAATGCATTCTGCACCCAATACACACAGATAGGTAAATTTACAGCCCCATCTGACATCTTTCTCTAGTGAGAACATATGGTCTGTGTGACGTTCTGTACCTTGTGGGAACACCCTGCACCCCACGTTCATCCTTATAAAATGATTATGTGGTATCCAATGCAAAGTTTGTCACGTTGGGTGTCTTCGGAAGGCTCATGATGCACTGAGCATTGTTGTCATAGTAATGTTATAGGTTGTAATTTCATGTATATAAGTATGAGGCTGAAAATGTGTCCTCATGGCTTAACAACCCAGACAAAAACTCTCCAAGAGCAGAGGGGCAGTTCACATCTTATCAGGGCAGGTATGGGACAAACCCAGCCCAGCCTCACAGGAACAAAGGACACTGGCCTAGGAAATAACAAAGGATCTGCTGGACTCTTGAGTGAGTCACCTCCCTTCCTTTGGTCAGTTTGGGACTGTGATGAGGTAATGCTCACTTGACTCTGAAGGGTGGGGGCAAAGCCAAGAGGGAAGAAAGGACATTATAAAAGGGAGAGACATTTGCCATTCTCTTCCTCTCTCTTCCCCCTACATCTACAGACACCACACCAAGCGACTGAAGTGCTGATCAAAGGGGAGAGCCTGGCTGAAGGGCAACAAGCCAGCCTGTGGTGAGAAGCATCTAAGTTTGTAAGGGCATTGGGAGTGTTAAGATCAGCTTAGAATGCATTTTGCTTTTGTTTCATTTGACCAAATCCGACTTGTTATGCCTTGACTTATAATCACTTAAAATCTATCTTTGTAGTTAATAACTTTGTTTGTTTATTCTACCTGCAGCAGTGCATTTGGTTTGAAGAGTGTCAGAGACTCCCCTTGGGATAACAAGCCTGGTACATATCAATTTCTTTGTTAAACTGATGAACTCATATAAGCTTGCAGTGTCCAGCTGTTACCCGGGGTTCTTTCAACCAAAGCTCTTGGTAACTTTTACTCTGTGCGAGGTGGTGTCAGGAAATAAATCAAGGGACATGCAGCCCTCCGATCGATAGATGGCTGGCACAAACTCAGCAACACAAGAGTGCTTTCACTTAAAGCTAAACTTTAGTCTCAAACACTTACACAAGTCCGCAACAGGTTAGTAAAACACCCCCAACTCCCAATAATTACTGAAGCTGAGTGTGGTTCTCAAGTGGCACAACGGCAGTCTTCTGGTGGTCAAATCCTCCATCTGCTGGTGGGAAACACAAGATGTATCCAGAGGGAGAGTCCCCCTACCTCAAACTTTTTCCCCTTATTTATCCATTAGTAATACAATGACATGTCACTTAAAGAAAATTTGTTAAGCAAGCAGTTTCAAGGTCAAGCCAAGAGATTTCCTTCTGGTCATCTATTAAGCAGGTGCGTTTTTTTCAGAGTTTGCACGCCTTGCGACCTCTAAAATGCATGTATCAGCAACTTCAACACAATTCTTATCAGGAAGGATTCAGGGTCAAGCTGCCCTTTCTGTGGCACCCAAAATCCCCTCCCCTCCCGCCTTGGTTAAGCTAAGGCTGCTGCATGGCCAATTTATGGTCTGCTGACTTGGCTGCTTTTAGGAATAAGCAATAGTGGTTTCAGGCACTTTACTGGTTTGCCAAATCTCCCCGTACACAGCGGGCATAACAGGACACTGCAAGACAGAGATTCTTAGGGTTGTGTCTGGGACCAGAGATATTGGCTAGTGTCATTTGGTTGCACAATCCAAGGAGCAGCTTACATGCCAAGGCTGTGCGTGAACAGCCCAGGAGTGGGGGTTCTCAAAGCAGAGCAGGGCTGGCTCCCAGAGTCAAGGATTGAAAAAAATTGCTCTGTGGAAGATACCCCCAAATTCTCATAAGAGGCTTTTCCCCATCACATTTCAAACAGCACAAAATGAACTGTAACTAGACCACCAGGCTTTCTAACAAGCACACTGTTAAACATGGTTTTTCCCTTAATGTGGACAAGGACTAAAATGTTAGCTGGTCGACTCACCATTCCCTCTTCATGTCACCTTTATGGTAGTGGAGTCCAGAGTACCAGTGACAGAAGCCTGGAGGACTAATGCTTGACAATCGCTTCTTTAGAGTACACATATCAAACAGCCAGAGACTAGTCCTCTTGCTCATGACAGGGACTCTTATTCACAGCTCATTCACGATAGCATCTGTTCGGCTTTGTCTTACAGTCTCTTTGGCCCTGATGCCAAAGGACATCCCACCCTACAAAAAAAAAACAAAACATTGAGGCACCATGTAAACAGATAGGCCTGGGTCATCTCCTCCTACAGTAAAATCCTCAGCTGGGGACTCTGATAGGAAATCTCAGTGAAAATCCCCTCCGAGAATTCCAATCTTGCCCTACTGATTAGCAAAAAGCTTCCTTCTCCCCCGCCCCCAAAGAAAAGGTTGTGGGCTCTGTCCACATCCATAAACCGGGTGGATCCCCTGGGATCTGTGGGAGGCTAGGGCCATCTGCAGAAAGGCCTTCCCCGCCACTCCCTGAAACTTTCTCAGGCTGGGAGGGAGGCAGAGGAACACTGTGGAGGCAGATTTCAGAGTAACAGCCGTGTTAGTCTGTATTTGCTTTGTTGCAAGGATAGGTTCCTGGGTTAGTGGTTCTGTCGTGTGGTATCTGGTTGTTGGTGAGTATTTGCTTCAGGTTGGGGGGCTGTCTGTAGGCAAGGACTGTCCTGTCTCCCAAGATTTGTGAGAGTGTTGGGTCATCCTTCAGGATAGGTTGTAGATCCTTAATAATGCGTTGGAGGGGTTTTAGTTGGGGGCTGAAGGTGACGGCTAGTGGCGTTCTGTTATTTTCTTTGTTAGGCCTGTCCTGTAGTAGGTGACTTCTTGCAACAAAGCCCGTTGCCAACTGTGTCCACATATCTATTCAGGGGACACCATCACAGGGCCTAATAACATCAGCCACACTATCAGAGGCTCGGTCACCTGCACATCCACCAATGTGATATATGCCATCATGTGCCAGCAATGCCCCTCTGACATCTACATTGGTCAGATTGGACAGTCTCTACGTAAAAGAATAAATGGACACAAATCAGATGTCAAGAATTATAACATTCATAAACCAGTCGGAGAACACTTCAATCTCTCTGGTCACGCTATAACAGACATGAAGGTCGCTATCTTAAAACAAAAAAACTTCAAATCCAGACTCCAGCGAGAAACTGCTGAATTGGAATTCATTTGCAAATTGGATACTATTGATTTAGGCTTAAATAGAGACTGGGAGTGGCTAAGTCATTATGCAAGGTAGCCTATTTCCCCTTGTTTTTTCCTACCCCCACCCCCACCCCCAGACGTTCTGGTTAAACCTGGATTTGTGCTGGAAATGGCCCACCTTGATTATCATACACATTTTAAAGAGAGTGGTCACTTTGGATGGGCTATTACCAGCAGGAGAGTGAGCTTGGGGGGGGGGGGGGGGCGGAGGGTGAGAAAACCTAGATTTGTGCTGGAAATGGCCCAACTTGATTATCATACACATTGTAAGGAGAAAAGGAGTACTTGTGGCACCTTAGAGACTAACCAATTTATTTGAGCGTGAGCTTTCGTGAGCTACAGCTCACTTCATCAGATGCATACCGTGGAAACCGCAGCAGACTTTATATATACACAGAGAATATATTCTCTGTGTATATATAAAGTCTGCTGCGGTTTCCACGGTATGCATCTGATGAAGTGAGCTGTAGCTCACGAAAGCTCACGCTCAAATAAATTGGTTAGTCTCTAAGGTGCCACAAGTACTCCTTTTCTTTTTGCGAATACAGACTAACACGGCTGTTACTCTGAAACCTGTCATTGTAAGGAGAGTGATCACTTTAGATAAGCTATTACCAGCAGGAGAGTGGGGTGGGAGGAGGTATTGTTTCATGGTCTCTGTGTATATAATGTCTTCTGCAGTTTCACAGTATGCATCCGATGAAGTGAGCTGTAGCTCACGAAAGCTTATGCTCAAATAAACTGGTTAGTCTCTAAGGTGCCACAAGTCCTCCTGTTCTTTTTGTGGAGGCAGAGGAACACTGACAACACAGCCTGGAGCCCCATTTCCAGCTCCAGGCTCTCCCTTCTCATCTCTCCCCCTCAGCATGGATGCTGGACTAGTGGAGAGCCCTCTCCAGTGGGCACAGGGGAGGATGGTGCTGTGGAAAGTGAGGAGATCTCTGTGCAAAGGGTCTGCTCCATCATGCACAATTCAAGCCCGGGAGGGCATGATCTGGTCAGCAGATTTTTTCAATTTGTGGGAAATGTGTTCCAGTAATCAAAGCACTCCACCTTGGGGATGAGTGGTGAACAACAGCATGCAAAAGAAAAAAAAGGACAAACCTTTAAAACGATAATCATGACTGTTACATTTTCTACCTAGCAAGCACACCATGTATATTAAATGCTGTAGGAAAGAAAAATATAAATTTTACCCAAACTTCCTATGCTTGATGTTAATGCTATTCCTCCCTCCTCCAGGAATTACAGCAGCATCAGGAACGGTGGCAGGTACAAAAGGAAACTGATTGAACAGGATAAACAGAACAGGGGTAATAACTTAAGTGAACACCAGTGGAAGCTTTCTGTAGAAAGAATACACAAGTCATAATGTTCCCAAAGCTACCTGGAGCCCAGCAATGAACTTCCAGAGGCTTTCATATCCCATGCTGTCTTGGAGACCAGAACGCTCCAGGATCTAATGAATAAATCATAAAGGCAAGCTTGCTATTCATAGCAGTCATTTATTTGGAAGAGCGTGAGTATTAGGGGCATCTACTGTTGATTCAAGCCTGTTGTTCATTTCCAGTCCAGCTTTCCTTTAAGAAGATGGACAGCCTTGCAGTGAAGGCACTAACTCAGGGCTCAGTAAATCTGGGTTCAGTTCCCAGCTTTACCAAAGAGACTGTATGTGTGACCTACAGCAAGTCACTTAATCTCTCTGTGCCTCAGTTCCCCATCTATACAATGGAAATTAAAATACTTCCCTAGTTCCCAGGAGTTCTGTGCGAATAAATTCATCAGTGTGTTGGATTACCTCAGACACTGTTCTGCTAAAGACAGGTTTTGCAAATGTCAGGGCTTCCACCTTCCAGGGTTTCCTTGCAGGACAACTGCTAGATCATGAGGTTTTTGATAGTGAATGTCATTACATAATTACATGACATCACAGTGTGACAAGTATGTCATCAGATTCCATTTGGGATTTTTTTAAAAATCTGACAAGTTAGTCTTGCAGCATCTGAGGGCATGTCTACAATGGCAGAGTTACAGCACTGGGAGTTACAGTGCAGCTCAGAGAGTACTAAAGGGAAACCGCTGTTGTGTGTTCACATTTGCGGCACTTGCAGCAGTATTCGGAGCAGTGCACTCTGGGCAGCTATCCCACAGATCATTCCTCTTCTACCACTAAGACTTGTGGGAAGGTGGATGGGGGTCAGGGGCATCCTTGGTCCTGACCCAGTGCCCAATGATGCATTGCTTCGCAACCCAGCAATCCCTGTGCTTCCGTCCACATCTGGCACCATCTTTCAATGGTTTGTGTACTGCACACCCTGCTTCTTCAGGCTTCAGGAATGGATCCTGAACTGTTGACCAGTATGCTGCTTGCTCTGACCAACACATCATGAGTGGCAGTGGAGTTATTCCTTAAACTACAAAGGCAAGAAGAGTGCACCATTGATCTTGTCACACGTACTAGCTAGGACACGGGATTGCTTGTGGCATTCACAGAGGTGCTGACCTCAGTGGAAAGCCACTTTTGGGCTCAGGAAACAAGCACTGAGTGGTGGGATCACATCGTGATGCATGTCTAGGATGATGAGCAGTGGCTGCAGAACTTCCAGATAAGGAAAGCCACATTCATGGGACTGTGTGATGAGCTTGCCCCAGCCCTGGTGCATAAAGACTCGAGAATGAGAGCTGCCCTGTCGTTGGAGAAGCACATGGCGATTGCACTGTGGAAGCTGGCTACTCCAGACTGCTACCAATTGGTCGCTAACCAGTTTGGAGTGGGAAAGTTGGACTCATGTTGATGGAAGTGTGCAGGGCCATCAATCACATCCTGCTCTGGAAGACCATGACTCTGGGCAATGTACGTGACATTGTGGATGGCTTTGCACAAATGGGCTTCCCTAACTGCAGAGGGGCAATAGATGGCATGAACATTCCAATTCTGGCACCAGACCACCTAGCTACCAAGTACATTAATCGCAAGGGGTATTTCTCAACAGTTCCCCAGGTGCTTGTGGATTACCGTGGGCGTTTCACAGACACTAACTCAGGCTGATCCGGAAAGGTGCATGATGCACGCATGTTTTGGAACATTGGCCTGTTCAGGAAGCTGCAAGCAGGGACATTCTTCCTGGACCAGAAGGTCACCATAGGGGAAGTCAAAATGCCCTTTGTGATCCTGGGAGACCTTGCCTACCCCTTAATGCTGTGGCTTACGAAGCCATACTCGGGGCAACTTGACAGCAGCAAGGAGTGGTTCAACAACAGGCTGAGCAAGTGCAAAATGACTGTTGAGTGTGCTTTTGGCCATTTAAAGGCCCGCTGGCGCTGCCTCTATGGGAAGCTGGACCTGGCCGATGACAATATTCCTATGATTATAGCTGCATGTTGTATGCTCCATAATATTTGTGAAGGGAAGGGTAAAAGCTCCACTCAGGGCTGGACTGCAGAGGCTCAGTGCCTGGAGGCTGAGTTTGAACACCCAGAGACCAGGGCTATTAGAGGGGTGCAGCACGGGGCCATAAGGATCAAGGATGCCTTTAACCTGCAATTTGAAGCTGAAAGCTACTAATATTTGTTGCTATGCTCAAGAGAGCAATGCTCATAATGCTAGGAGATGATTGTGATTGATGCAGACGATGCAGTATGAAGGTTTAACATAACTGTCTGTTGCTTTGCAGGGCTCTGTTTGCTTTTCACTAATAGAATAAAGATTGCTTTCAAACCCACACAATTCTTTTATTAAAAAACAACAACCAGAGAAGAAAGTCGAACAAAAAAAAAACAACATCAGCAGTGAGGGTGATGGGGGAAGGGAAGGTCCCAGGAAGAGGTGGAGTCCCAGGATGGCTAAAGATTTGTGGGTGTCCAGGGATCATATCCAACCTTCTCCTTTGGAGTACAATGCAGTGGGTGCTGTACTTCAGCAGGGCCAAACTGCAGAGGGATGGGTGTTAAGTGCAGTGGGAGCCCACAGTGCTGGACTGTGAGGAGGGAGAAGTGGAATGCCACCGGTATAGACTGGAGCCAGGAGGTTGATAACACCGTCTCGGGGGAGAATGGGAATGAGCTTTGTGATAGCGGCTGTAGGGGAGGGAGGGCAGGCACAGAGCTGCTCAGTTTGCAGAGCTAGTATCACCTGGAGCCGTGTCTGCTTGGTGCTCAATAACCGTTAAGAGCCTCTCTGTGGCTTCATTCTGGTGTGCCATGTTCTCCTTTTGGCCCCTCTTCGATAATCATTCCTGTCCCCATACTTTCCAGAGGATGTGATCATTATGGAAGATACCTCACTGCTGAGGGTGAGTGGGGAATCAAGGGAGGATCTTCTCCAAGCTTGCAGCTTCTGCCCTCGCCCCTCTGAGGCTCGCCTGTGTGCAGCAATGGTCCCCACCCCCCACCCCGTGACAGCACAGTGGCATGGAAAAGTTACCGTTAATGGGGCAAGAAACAAAGCAGCTCTGCCCAAGAACCTGCGGCAGCGGATTGCCCAGTATCTCCACAAGAGTTTCCTGGAGATCTCTGAGGGAGATTCCTGTGAAGTGAGGGAGTCAATCAACAGCCTGTTCCGCCGCTCTGACTAGGCATGGGGTGGGAGACAAGCCTGTTTCTGGAACCCTCCTGCCCCCAACAACTTGCTTCAGTGATTCCCAAAATCAAATCCACTCACCAGGGGCCTCCTCTCCTGTTTGTGCTTCACCAACATCCAACAGCTGTGACTGGCTAGGCTCCTCCGGGGTAGAAAAGAGCTTCTGACTGCATGCATCTCTGATCTCTGAGTCATCCTCTGCCTCCTAGTCCCCCTCCACATCCTCATCCAAGATTTCCTCCTCCTGGCTTGGTCCACTCTCAGCTGGCGCGCAAGCCAACAAAGTATCCACAGTGGTCTTTGTAGTGGAGGTGGGGTCGCTGCCAAGTATCGCGTCCAGCTCTTTGTAGAATAGGCAGCTCGTGGGCGCAGTACCGGAGTGCCGGTTTGCCTCCTGTGCCTTGTGGTAGGCATTCCGCAGCTCCTTCACTTTGACCCTGCACAGCACTGCGTCCCGGTCATGGCTCCTTTCTGTCACACATCGTGAAATCTGTCCGTAGGTATCATAATTCCTACGTCTGGAGCACAGCTGGGACCGGACAGCCTCCTCTCCCCAAATGCCAATGAGGTCCAGCAGCTCGACATTGCTCCAAGTTGGGGATCGCCTGGTGCATGGAGCAGGCATGGCCACCTGGAAAGATGCGCTGAGACCACTGCACACATCACGGAGCAAACAGGAAGGGGACTTTCAAAATTCCAAAGGAATTTAAGTGGTGGGGATGACAGTTGGGCAATAGAGTTCAAACCGATAACAGGCATTGAGGCCAATCGCAGCGCTGTAATTGACCACTGTGTCTACATTGGCACTGCAGTGCAGTAGCCCTGGCGCAGAAAGCTGTACGCCTCTCGTCAGGGTTGTTATTTTACAGCACTGCAACTGCACAGTTTTTGCACACTAAGTGGCTTGGCAGTGTGTACACCTCAGGAATCACAGTGCAGAAAGCTGCTTTACTGTGCAGAAACTTGGTAGTGGTAGACAGGGCTAATGATAGACCCGTGACAGGACAGATGACAACTATCCTGTGAAACTGCGATGGGAAACACTTTATTTAGTAGTTATGGTGGAGTCAGTAGAACTGAGTTCTGTTTCTAAATTACTAAATCTTGGTCAATCACTGATTTCAAATCTGGAGGCCAGTTATACAATAGAAGTGCTTTGATTAGCTTAGAAGCTGACCATGATCCCTGATTCCCTTCTATTTTCTCTCTCCTGTGCTGACATTGAGAGCAATAAAGTCTTCCATTGTATGGACAGAATAGAGGTGTATGCTTGGAGTTTTAACATACTAGATGGAGCCCAGGAAAGTAGGGTTTGTTAAAACATGCTTTTTCAAAATCCAAACCCCATAGAAATCTTTCCTTTTTTCCCCCAGAACAATTTAAACATAAATAATGGCTTTTACTAAAACATTTCCCTACAGTGTTTGCAACCCAAACCTTGCATCATAGAATCTGACACACTATAAATAATAAATGAACAACATTGGAAGTAAACAACATTGGAAGTGACTTCATGGATTTTCATTATGGAGGCAGAGTTAAACAAAGCATAAAGTAGTGAAAAGTAATTTTAAAAAGCATCATTAGTTATCTAAGGTTTTATTAGTAATAACATCTGTAAAGAAATGTGATAAACAACATTATTGAGTTGACAGTATCCATTTAAAAGGTTTACTTTTAGACTAGTTGAAGGTAAGGGCTTGAAAAACAGGACTGAGGTGTTGTGACTCCTTCTGTTCCAAGTCCTGGACACCCCCTACTCTCCACTCCACCCACACAACACTCCTCCCAGACCCCTCAATCTTGATCTGCAGCAGCCCCTACTATTTGAGTCCTGGTTCCCCACTCCCATGCTATCCAGATCAGCGTGCACCTCCCTGCTGACCATCTCATAGACTGGTTTTGTGCTATAGATACATTGGGTAAGGACAAAACCAAACTCCTTTTCATGCACTGGAAAGAGCTACTTCCCATCCAAAGCCTGTTTGTCTTTTTTCAGCTCTCAGATGCCTAAGTAGAAGCAAAGGCCTCACCAATACCAAACCCTATCTACCAGTGGCCAATAGTGAAATCCACCACTGCTCATGCCCCCTAGGAAGAATGTTCTGCCAAGTGAAAGGCTAAGACTATGTCTGACTGTGCAGAAAATAGAGGACATGGTTCACAGCACAGGCACCTGGTCACATGCACCCCACTACAACCAATCCATTTCCTCTCTTCTGGCTGCTCTATTCACAGAGCCGCAAACCTTTGCAGGTGGTAATCGGGGATGGGGCTTATTCATCATCACTGTAGCCTGGCACCGGCCCATCACTGACAGAACCCACTGGTTTAAAAATATGGTTTGCTGTTGTGCACAGCAGCAATTCTCAGTGGAATCCTCATTGCTTAGCGGCCACGTCTTGCCAGAGCTTTGCCATATTAAATGCTTACGGGAGGCAAGGTAACAGAGTATGATGTTTTATCCGAGACCATTAGTCCCCTCACCTCCTCTATAGATGAGCAAACTATAAAGTGCTGGGAAGCAGAGAGGGAAATAGACCTGCTGCAGTCGTGAAGTTGGCTGCACCCTTGTCCCAGCCTGACCCTGGGGAGGCAAGCAAGGGAAAGCTTATAAAGAGGTGTTAGAACGAAGGTCATTTGGGATTAACCTAACCCCCTCTTCACAGGGCTCCTAGAACCCTTGCAGCTGAGCAGGATGCAGGAATTCACTTACTCAGCTGAGTGGCTGATGGGGATTGTATTATTTCCATCTAACTTGGTGAAGTGCCAGAGTGACATGTTAGCTCCTCAGGGTGACCTGCAAAGAAACAAATTTGAGTTTGGGCTTTTTTTTTGAAAAAAGCAAAAACTATTTTATTGAATATAAAGGCCTATATTTAAGTGGTTACATTTCATAGTCATAAATTTGATTCTCATCTACCTTGTTTTTCCTGGAAGACTAGAGAACTAGACGGTTAATGACTTCACAACTACAAAGTGAAATCTGATTGCGAGCGAGAGAGACTTTCAGTCAGACTGTTTCAAATATTTTGTCTCTATTAATGCTGATTTAGATCAAACATCTGTCAAGCACTTGGAAGAAAAGATTTCCTTGTTAAATTTTCAACACTCCGTTCCCTTCAGTTAGGCTGAAAACCCTCCCAAGTCCACATCTCTGGAGCCTTCAAGTAGACCTCTAGAAAGAGGGAGGACAAGAGTGGAATATACCTAATGAGATTCCTAAATCAAAGGAAAAACTTCAAGCCTTCCTTAAACATCATAAAGAAGCAAAAAAAAAAAAAAAAAAAAAAAGGGAGCATATGGCTGCCTGGTCGCCTTTAACAATTAGGAACTTGACTATATTGAAGGCTTATTCCCTGAACACCATGCTGACCTCCACCTGCATTCTGTGGTTCCACCCATCTCTTAGGGGTTTCATTCCTGCATTTCAGGTCAGCCAACACTAGTGTCTTTGCTATGACAGTGGCCCCTAGGGTGAGGCTATCTTCCCTCTGACATCTACCTCAGCTCACTCTTCCTCGTTTAGAAACACAAAATACCAAAACATCTGAAACGCTTCTAGTTAAAAAACAGACAGAGTAATTGCCAGCCGCTGCACGTTTTCCTCACTACGTGTTGCAGAATCAAAAGGCAGCAACTGAAGGTTAGCATTTTGTTAGGGAAATCTATTAAAAACAGAACAAACATTATGAGAAGAGACTGAAACAGTCAGTCGGTGAGTCAAGAGACCACTACATCAGGGTTTCTCAAACTTCATTGCACCGCGACCAGCTTCTGACAACAAAAATTACTACATGACCCCTGGAAGGGGGACCGAAGCCCGAGCCCCTCCATCCCGGGCATGGGGGAGAAAGCCCAAGCCCCGCCCCTCTGGGGGCAGGGTGTGTGAAGCTGAAGCTTGAGAGCTTCAGCCATGGGCGGGTGGGAACTAAAATCTGAGTCCTGCCACCAGGGCTGAAGTCCTCAGGCTTTGAGCTCAGACCTGGGTGGGGCTTGGACTTTAGGCTTCGGCCCCAGGACCCAGCAAGTCTAACACATTAAAACAGGGTAGCGACCCACTTTGAGGTCCCTACCCACAACTTGAGAACTGCTACACTATATCTGGTCTGTCTTCATGTGTATCACAGGACACCAGCGCCACCCGCACACCAAACCCAGCAACCAAAATTAGACTAAAGTTACATAGCTCACAGGAGAGTCATTTATTCTGTACCAGAGGCACAGAATAGGAAAGCTTGAGGGGCACCAGCAGTTGCGGGCCCCGTAATGGCAGGAAAATGATAGTAATATACCCAGATAATCCCAACAAGTGACCTGCTCCCGCACACTACAGAGAAAGGCGAAAATTCCCTAAGGTCTCTGCTGATCTGACCTGGGGGGAATTCCTTCCTAACCCCACATATGGTGATGTTAGACTATGAGCTTGTGAGCAAGAACCAGCCAGCCAAGTACCTGAGAGACAGAGAATACTCGGTGTCACCTTGGAGCATTGGCCCTCCCCACCCACTGTCCCAACTCCAGCCGTGGCCATCCCTGATGCTTCAGGGGAAGGAGATTTAAAGAAAAAACAAACAACGTACTGGTTGAGGAAAAATCCCTGGCTGGCTGAAACCCTGACACATAAGCTTTACAAACATAAGACATGAACACGGGGCGAGCTTGGAAGCCCTGCCCCCTACCATCACAAGCAATCCTGTCATATAATTGCATTCAAATGTGTCCAGCTCTCTCTTGAAACTAATTAAGTTGTTTGGTCCCACATCTCCTACTAGGAGGCTGTTCTAGAACCTCACCCCTCTGATGGTTAGAAGGTATTTTGTAATTTCTAGCCTGAATTTGTTCATGGCAAATTTTTATCCATTTGTTCTTATGCCAACATTGTCCTTTAGTTTAAAAGCTCTTTACCCTCCCTGGTATTTACCCCTCCCCCCCCCCAATGTATTTATAAAGAGCAATCATATCCCTTCTCAGCCTTCTTTTGGCTAGGCTAAACAAGCCAAGCTCCTTTAGTCTCCTCTCAAAAGATAGGCCTTCCAGTCCCCTGATCATCTTAGTAGCTCTTCCCTGCATCTGTTACAATTTAAATCCATCTTTTTTGAACGTGGGTGATTGGAACTGTACAGAATATTCCAAATGATGTCTTACCAGTGCCTTGCCCAATGGCATTAATACTTCTCTCTCTCTGTTGGAAATACCTCACCTGACACAATCGTAGGATGTATTTGCCTTTTTCACAGCCACCTCACATTGGTGGCTTATAGTCATCCTATGATAAATCTGCACACCCAGGTCTCTCCCCTCCTCCATTGCTTCCAACTGATGAGACCCCAGCTTGTAGCAGAAATTCTTATTAGCGCCTAAGTGCATGACCTTGCACTGCGTACTACTGAATTTCATCCCATTTCTCACTCCCGACTTCAGGGGCATCCAGATTTTTCTGTGTAATATTCTGATCTTCCTCTTCATTGACGATGCCACCCAACTTTGTACCATCAGCACATTTCATTAGCACATTCCTACGTTGTGTGCCAATATAATTAATAAAAATACTGAATGAGATTGGTCCCAAGACTGATCCTTGAGGAACTCCATTAGTAACCCCCTTTCCAGACTAATAATTCACCTTTCAGCACAACCCATTGCCTTCTCCCCTTTAGCCAGTTCCTTAATTGCCTTACAATTCTTGTACTGATCTGCATCTTCCCTAAGGTAACGAATAATTTCCCTAGTACCATGTGGGGTACCGTGTAAACTGTTTTCCTGAAGTGCAAGCATATTAGAGCTACTGAATTTCTTTTATCTAAGATTAAAAAAATCAGCTATTTTCTTAAAGAAGGAAACCAGGTTACACTGCCATGATGTACCTTTGGTAAATCCATGTTGCATTACATTCCTCTACCACTTACCTCCATGAATTTAATTATTCTTTCCTTCACAAATTGTTTTAAATCCTTACATACTCCTGAGGTCAGACTAACAGGCCTGCAATTGCCCAAATCACTGTCTTCCCCTTTCTTAAACACAGACACAACATTAGCTATTCTCCAGTCACTTCCACCAGCCTGGGAATGGTGCTCTCAAGTCAACTCCAAACCAGACTAGTGGCAATGGTGTAGGCTAGCACATTAATTGCGACAGTATGTCCTTTTACTGTCCCCAGATTCCAGTAGGCAAATCCCAGGAGCTCCCTGGACTCCAATTTAGACTGTGTTCACACTGATATAATCACTTGAGTCACTGGATTAACATACTGTGCAAAACACATACTGTATATCTTAACACTTCTCCCTTATTTCACATTGTTTGGCTTTTTAGGTTTAAATTCTGTATATTTTAGATTTTAGCCATTGTTAGCTCACTTTTTATTGTTTATGTAGCCCCTGCAAGCCTTAGGCAAAAGGCATTTTTTTATTATGCCTTCTAATACAGCTGATAGTTAATGTCTAGACACCTTAGGCAACAGAGAAAATGCTCTGAAAAGAAGGTAGAATATGCTGTACTTCTGGCTGGAGGGATATTTTGTTAAGACTTGCACACATCAGTAATATGTTTTAATTTGCACATTGACACAAACTAACAGCTCAGCTCATTCTTCCTGTTGTGCACATGCCCTAACAGCATCTGAAAAAACGTTGATAAAAATACAACTGTCAATGAATACACACACCTTGTACAGTGATTGCCCCTAAAACAAATGTAACATTTACTTTGTATTTATAGAAAATACTGCAGTAAGTTAAACTATGATGGGGTAGTGAATGTTAACTTGTGAGTGGTAACTATTGTAACCAAAAGGTGGTCTCTTCTTGCTCAACTCTCTGTAGGATTTCAACAAGTGGTTAAGTCTTGCATTCCTCAGACATTTTTACAAAATATACTAACAGTACATTTACTACTATATGATGAAGCATCATAAATAATTAAAGCTGAGCTACAATTGTTAATTAAAAGAATAAAGTACATTTTGTCAAGCATTTAGCCTGGAGTTCCCTTTCTATTTGTTCACTAGCTAATTTGCAAAAATCAGTAATGTACCTTGGATCTCCCACTGGTGAGCATACAATAGCGATAAATTATTAACATACATTATTTTACTTAAGTGTGCATGGAGAAATACTATTTTATTAACTGAATAAGTCAGCTTTAAATTTTAAGCTGAACTAGCAGAAAAGTCAACCACCTCAAACAATTAGTTCAGAGCATCATGGGTTTATTGCTTGCGGAGAGCGGGGACCGGAAAATGGTTTTATAAGTATGGTAAGTTTTGAAGTTACAGGATCTCAGAGAAGGCTGTGTGCAGCAATTGAACCGAAGGGGAGATGGGAGGAAAGAAATCCCGCTTTTGTCTAGTTACTGCTAAACTGTCTCTGCCCAGGAATTTTTTTTTTAACCCAATCCATGAAAATAATTTTGAAGAGCAAATGCTTTGCTTTGGGAATGCAAATAATGGGAGGTGCTTTCAAGGCATTTTCACAATGGAGGCTACGCCTGAACCTCCTACAAGAGCTTAATTTCCCCCCAGTTCTTCTGGAACTATATGTATTTATATCACACCTATCGCAACGGCGGCTAGGTGCATGCAATAGAAAAGGGGCTTATAAAACTAGTGAAGTAAGTCAAAAAACTCACCCCTTGAGCACTTTTTAAAAAAAGCTTACCAAGTTTGACTCTATAGAATGTGATTCAAGTTGGCAGTGACTCCTATCATCAGGCCAAGCGAATGCAGCCCTGTCCTCTCTTAACACTGATCTCCGTACAATACTCCTAATCTGTATCACCGCAAGGCATGTTAAGTGCAGTTACCTTAGACGTGGACTCCGATGTTTCTAGGTTCAATTCAAGGTACTGACTAGGCTCTTTTAATCCTTAATAGTCTAGGAGTCAGCTACCTAAGAGGCCACCTAACTTGGTTGCATTACAGCAGTTAAGATCTACTGGGTTGTTCTTCATGGTGAATTTTACTGTCTGAGGCCAGCAATGGCATATTTTTGGTTGAGGATCCCTCGCTGGTGGAACTCACTCCATTATCTCTCCAACTATCAGAACCAAGTGTGGTGAGCTTTAAGGAACAATCCAAAGCGTATTCGTTTACATGGGACTTTTAAGCACAACAGCAGACTGTTAAGATGGAGACTTATGTTTGTGGGTTTTAACTGTTACAGAGCTGCCACAATGGGTGATGTACTAAAAACCAATAAATAAATAACATGCAGAACAAACATCATAAAATCTCTTCAGGGATAGGTTTCACTTTTCAAAAAGAAATGCTGACAGATTCTTTGCTATGGGCGCTGGAGCAGCTACTGTGCAACACACATATCTCAAGTCTCAGCTTGAGCAACAGGAGGAGAATAGCAGCAGAACAAAGATTGTGAAGGGGGGACTGTACATTGTTGGCAGCAGGAATAATATAATATCACCCCTCTGGTGGGGAAGAGCCATAAGGACTGAAGGATCTCTCTGGCTTATAATGAATGCAATATAAAAATTTATTTTTATATATATCTATATCTATCTATCTATCTATCTATATCTATCTATCTCCATGTACAACTCTGGAAAAAACTGAAATGTTGCCTCAGTAATAGAAAATCATGTCTTTATTTGGATCCTGTGGACCTTCTGACCTTATGCACAAAGTCCCTTAGACTTCTATGGGATGTTGCACAGATGTAAGGGTCCTCATGTATGGATCCTGCACTACAAATTGCAGGCTGCAGATTGTAAATTCTTCAGCACAGGGAAAATCTCTTGAGGCTAGCCCACTCAGGGTACTGTAAAACAAATATTAACATCATACAGATTAGTTGTACACAGCATACAAACACTTCATCTTAATTTTGTTACCTTTTCAAAGGGTCACTCAGGTCAAATCTGGCCCCAAACTGAAGTCTGGTAAAAACAAGTGGTTAGCCTGGAGGTATTGGTTGTGACTACACAGTTAAGGTGGCACTAAGTTTTTCACTTAAAGCAAGGATTCAACCTGTTTTGTATGACGAATATAGTGTCTCCTCCCCCAAGTTCATGGCATACAATCTGAGAAAGGACTGAATTTTCTGATGATCTCCCATTAAATCTGCAAATCTGTAAGAAGTATGTCCTGGTAAATCCTCTTTTTTGTACCTTTTTGCTCAAAAACCATGTCAAAACTTCTCTCACACGTCCTCAAATTTCTGACAACCTCTTGGATGTAGGCCCACAGGTTATTTTCCATTAGCCTTTATAACTGAAAATGTGTGTCAGCAAATATATTCTTTTCAAGAGAAACTCAGGAAGAACTCTCTTTTAAAAGATCACAATCTGCCCTCATTTAAGAGGCCCCCCATTTCCCTACTGTATTGAAAAGAGGATGTTTAGGCTGCCCTTAGCAGAGATGGCCACTGCCTTCCATTGTTCTAGTGGGAATGACGCCAGGGAAGATGGCACCTTTCTTTGCTGCCAGGAGCCATAGAGGGAAACAGAGGTGCTGTGAAGGCATGTGTGCCGGGGGTAAGAGCATGTGGAAGATAGATGGAAAACTAGGCTGCAGCCACGTGTGGTGTACACAGAGAGATGGAGAAGATTAGAATGGCAGCTTCTCCACAGCCCAAAGGTGAGGAGAGGCTAAGTACAGTCCCGTTCAAAATCCAGCAGAGAGACTCACATTTTGTTTGCGCATTTATTGTTGAGTTTTTAAATCTGAAATGCTCACACGCAAGTTGGGGGCTGGCTATTTCCCCCTCAAGGCTCAAAAAATCAGAAACAGGCAAAAGCCAATGTGCCTATGAATATTTAAGTCAGTCATGGTTTCAGAGGTGTCTAATTCATGACTATTGAATACTTGTGGTTGGCAATACTGCTCCTGACACCCACTCTCATTCCCATCACTGTAATCCCAACTTCTTTCTGGCTAGTGGCAATCTTGGGTGAAGACGCTCTCTGGGGCTGCCCCAGTAACAGAACTCACCCCTTCCCCATGTCCCAGCTCCTAAAATTATAGGGGGAGGGGAGGGGGACACTGGCAACAAACTCCCGTTAAGTCAGTCAAATTCTGCCCTTGCTT
Source organism: Eretmochelys imbricata (assembly GCF_965152235.1). Lineage (NCBI taxonomy): Eukaryota > Metazoa > Chordata > Testudines > Cheloniidae > Eretmochelys > Eretmochelys imbricata. The sequence goes on along the minus strand of NC_135577.1, from coordinate 65,007,449 downwards.
ACATCTTTATATAAAATCATTCATACCAACACAACATGACAGTCCCTCTCTCACCAGCTTTCCCTTGTAGCTTTAATTTTTGTGGGGTACTCCGACATTATGGCTATGAGCCCACAGAAATGCCTATACAATAGAACCTCAGAATTATGAACACACTGGGAATGGAGGTTGTGTGTAACTCTGAGATGTTTGTAACGCTGAACAAAACGTTATGGTTTTACAACTGAACATTGACTCAATACAGCTTTGAAACTTTTCTATGCAGAAGAAAAATGCTGTTTTTAACCATCTTAATTTAAATGAAACAAACACCGAAACAGTTTTCTTACCTTGTCAAATCTTCTTTTAAAAACTTTCCCTTTATTTTTTTAGTAGTTTATGTTTACCACAGCACTGTACTGTATTTGCTTTTTTTTTTTTTTGGTCTCTGCTGCTGCCTAATTGTGTATTTCCAGTTCCAAATGAGGTGTGTGGTTGACTAGTCAGTTCGTAACGCTGGTGTTCGTAACTCCGAGGTTCTACTGTACATAAAAATAAAATGCACTAGTCTTCAGCAGCACTACCTTGAAGTGCCACTGCTCTTCACGTGCTCGCTAACAAAACCTCATATGATAAATGAGAAGCCAACTCTTAAGCACTGCACCTAATAAAAATTTAATATAATAAAACAAATCAAAAAACCAACAACATTTTTTTAAACCATTCACAATTAAAGTGGGAAAAAACAAAAAATTATAAGGCAGCCATTCATGGAATGATTTCATGTGTACAAATGGTTTTGAAAAGACATTAAAATTACAGCTCAGTATGCAAAGTCACTTCAACTACAGTAACCAGGCAATTTTATTCCCTAGAAAGCCTGAGTTGCTGGAAGATGTAACCAAAGGAAAATGAGAAAAGCTGATATTTTTAAAAGTTTGAATCTGAAATTCACTGGACAGGTTCCCCACAACACCACAGACAAAAGCAACCGAACTCCTCCTTCCAGATTTCCTGAGGATGATCAAGGAGACGACGTAGAAGAGGCCAACAGCAACATAGTTATTCCATAGCCTCTCCATGTTCTTCTGAGTATAGTTGACAATAAGAGCACAAGTCAGCCACTGCCAAGGAATCCTATAAAACAATCACCAGCCTCTACATTAGTTCCTGAACAAATTCTGTTGTTCTTCCGGGTCTCTTGGATAATGTTAAGGTTTTAAGATATTCCATGCAGGAGTGCTCTTTGAAGCTCAGATGTAGTCACTAGGTTCTCGTGCTTAATTCCTGGCCAACTTCTAATATATGGAGCAGCCATCAAAACATCCTTATCCTGGTGTGACTGCCCTGCCATTCTCACATCTGTAAATATAAATGAGGCTCCTGTATCTCAGTTGTCATCAGGTACTGAAAAAAAATATTTTGCCTCTATTACGAGGAACAAAAATGATATCAGAAGTCAGTGAAATAGCTGAACCCATTGGAACTAACACAGATGTAATCTTAATTGATTCTTAGTATCAACTTAACCATCAGGAACTGATAAATTAGCTGATGTGGAGAGTTCTGGTTTGGGGGTGGGATTTGGAAAAAGAAGGGAAAAATGCAAGCCAATCAGTTACAGCGTTGTCTGGGTGTACCTATTTTCCACCCCATCACAACTGAAAGCCTATATAAGATGGACATTACAGACAAAAATGGAAGAGTAACGAAGAATTGATTTGCAACTAATTTTCCTGAGGAATGGAAACCGACAAGAGATGGCCCAGACTACATGTGATAATTGATTTTATCGTGGCAGATGAAGAGGGAGGATGGAGGTATGATCAGAGATGTTTTCACCCCAACTCATATTTAACTGAAATCCTATGTTGAAAGAAAATAATTTGCTGAGGAACTACGATCAGGATAGATTTGGTCACCTGAGGCAAAAACCAGTTACCTTCTCGTAACTGTTGTTCTTTGAGATGGGTTATTCATGCCCGTTCCAATCAGGCGCACAATGGCCACGGGGTTGTAATGAGCTGCAGGCACCACCGGCATCACTGGAAGCGGCACCGCTGACAGAAGCGCCGGCACCGACCCTCCCGTCAGCGGCACTGCTGACAGCTACGGCTTCGATTCCACTGGCGTTGATATTGGCACTGCCGGAACCAGCCATTCAGCACCTGCCTTGGCACCCTCTGGTCCCTCTCGTGTCGCCTTGTCTTTAATAAAGACTGTCGTAGAGACGACCAAAACGCTGTGGCAGACCCCTGCTTCAACGACTGGGTCTGATTCCTCCACCACCGCTTCTGGCTGTGTACCCAAGGTCTGGGCAGCATGGTGTAAGAGCTGCTGGAGTGCCCCGTTATCTTCCAGAGCTGGGGACGTCGACGTCCCGCGACCACCTCATCCAGGGACGATAAGGAGGAGCGGCCTGGCAGCGGACCCTGCTCACTCCCTTCAGCGCCCCGTGGGTCTTGCGGCATGCGGTATTCCACAGCCCGCGGTGCCGCAACCGCTGGAGGAGGAAATATCGGTGCCGAGGCAGGCGGTGCTGAAGTTGCTGGTTCCGGTGGTGCCGATATGGTCGACGCCAGTGGAATCGAAGTTGTCACTGTCGGCGGTGCCGCTGCCAGGAGGGTCGGTGCCGGAGCTGTGGGGGGCAACAGCAGTGCTGGCGTGTCTGTCAGTGGTGCCGCTGCCAGGAGGGTCGGTGCCGGAGCTGTGGGGGGCAACAGCAGTGCTGGCGTGTCTGTCAGTGGTGCCGCTGCCAGCAGTGCCTGCAGCTCACTACAACCCCCGTGGCCATCGTACAGCTGATTGGAAGGGACATGAACAAGCACTCGAAGAACGAAACTTTACCTTCTGCTACAATATGCATCTCTCTGATAACCCCCAATTCCCTTGGTAACTGGGGCAGTCTCAGCCACGTAAAGTTTAAACAGTTCAACGGATATATACCATTAAGGCAGCCAAAACAAAGAAGCTCGTTCAAAGTGGACAGGAAAAAACATAAAACTTATGCCACTTAGTCAAACTGCAAAGTGAAAATTGCACCTTACTGGGCCTTCTGTCCCCTTTTGTTTGTAGATATTTTAACCTGTGAACCCTTTTCAGACTCTTGCGCTGTTCTATCTTGGCCAATAATGCTTAATGCTCTGGCCTCACAAGCTTAGTTTACACAATACTAAATTGAGCATTATCATCACTGGCAATTGCCCCAGAAGTTGGAGACTTGATCTTATGACGTGTCTGTGGCAAGAAGTCTGATAAAACCCTCTTAGCAATGCCAACAGGAAGATGATTATCACTATGGTAAACCTGCCAGAAGCTATGTCAGCAGGGGAGAGAAATTTGGTCAAATGTCTCCTCCTCAATAAGTAATGGTCCATAGAGAAAGGTTCTGGCTGAATATTGCACACTGGCAGGAAAAGATGGTAAATGATACTCCTACCTACAGTGGATATATAGGTTTCTGACCATTACAGTGACGTGACATGAAATGAAATGATGGCTGAAGCTGAACACAGATGTTGAAAGATAACCGTAAGAACGTGCTGGGGAAAAATGGAAGTAAACGTAAAGTGTGGTTCTACCCCAAAATGTAACCGCAGACGTGTCACCAGGGAGGTTCTAGTTTAATTGTCTGCCAATGATTACAGATCAGATTTGCTCAGTTTACAAACAGAATTGGTGTTTTTTCATAACTGCCAGCCCTGCAAATTTACCAAGAGGTCTAAGCGCAGGATTCTTTATACGTTGCCTGTCACTACCACCTGTCAAAAAGGTTCTACAGGCCCAATTATGCCCTCAGTGACACTTGTGCACCATCACTGCCTTCAGTGGATTTACACAGGTTTGTCAATTGCAAACAGTTACACAATTGTGGTGGTACACAGAGAACAGAACCCAGCTCTCTAGCTGAGCTGTGTTGGCTTTTCAGAGCTAACGGGAGTAAAAAAGTATAGATTTGTATTTGTCTCTTGAGAAACTAGGCATGACTAAATACATAGAGGGAACAGATCTAGTCAGTTAGGTGGTGCTATTTTTGCTGTTGCTTTTCAGAACACAATAGCTTTTTAAAAGTCTAGTGTCATGTAGACAATATTAGGTCAATATTTTATCTACCTTAAAATAATTAGTCTTGTGGGAAGGTCTTCTACATTCTAATAATTCTGCACTGATTTTCAAATCCACCTTTCTAACGGTAAAAAACAAAAAAGCAGTCACCACTGTTAAAATCTGATTGTGGATTACTGTTTTTGTGCTGCTACAAAGCCACTGAACAGAGTGATCGCTAATTAAACTAACAAATCCTGTTCCAAGAGCCATGCTGATACCCACTGCTGAGCTAGAAGATGAGGATGTAATGAAGTCAGAGCCATGATGGCCTGTGTACCATAAGAAACAGATGGCGAGGGAAGAAGGGGGCTCTCTCTTTCACAAGGAGACAATAAGTTCCTTGAGAAAGCAGTGTTTTCAAGCTTTGAAGATTTGTTTCAAACAATGAAAATGACTAAAAACAAAAACAACATGTTGGCAATATTATATTTAAGAAGTGCAGATAGATTCAGACTAGGGCTTAAAATGGATGTAGCATAAAAGAAATTTTTGTAAAACAAGAGTTGTGTTTTCAATCTGTGCATGTCAATTGTTCTGAATTTGTATGCATTACAGTTATTAAAATGTACCATTTCTTGCATAATTAAACAAAAACATTGCCTGACAAGAGAAGGCATGTCTTGATAAGGAGAGAATCTTTTATCATCCAGCTGCAATGGCACTGAATCCCAGAGTAGCATCAGGACAACCAACCATAATCAAGAGGTGGTGGATTGCAAGATTCCCAAAGGAGAAAGGTATGATTTTAATAAGTTCTTGACAAAAAACAAAATGCTTCTTACTTGTTGGTAAGAAGATTTAGCAGAGCAGTTAACTAGTTTAGACACACCGTGGACCTACCAACATGCACAGAGTATGAGTATTTAACCAGAGATCTTGTTTTGTTAACCTTAATATTTTTTATTTAATGAAAGAAAGAAAAACCAGACCACTAGTTTCAGCCCTTTGTAAATGAGCTAGTATAGTTCTCTGGTCCCTCAAAATCCATTTCCATCAGATCTCCACTCAAAGCCCTGAACAGTTTGATTTAAAAAGACACTGTGTATTTGTCTCTCAAGGATAGTAGCAGTGCAGCCCTGGTGCTACATTCCTAAATGTCTCTACAATTTTGGTTGTTACTCTTTACGGACATGATGGGAGATCTGCTTCCAAAGTGTGCTGCCTTTGTTTTTGTTTTTTGTTAAATAACGTAACAAGCCATTGCATAAACTAAGTAAAAACAGAATATTTCCTTGTTTCTAGGACTTCCTTGGTTCCTTTGTGTTAATCCAGGGAATGCAATGCAAAAGTCATCTCCACTTACTAAACTAGCTGAATTCTCACATCCTAGACTTCCTCTAATCTTTGTCCAATAATGTTTCTTCCAATCAACAGTTAGTGTCTTTTGCAACAAGTGCATTACCAAGAATTTTGAGTACTACATCCTTACAGCAAGGCTTGTGGCACTGATATTACAAGGATCAGTCACATATGTCAGGACAACATAAAAAAATTGTAGGGGAGATTCCCCGATTCTACTGGTAAGAAGATTTCCACATATTAAAAGGCATCCATCCATTGTTTTATTCTCAGCTGTGAATGCTGAGTTACAGAATACTTTGGTGATTGCAATTTCATGACGAGCCATTAAATTCTTCCCCACTCACCTTTCTTAAAATTCAAAGTCCATCTTCCCTGAGAATAGGGGCCAGAAATCAAAATTAAAATATCAAATGTCTTCAGAAAAGAAAATTACACAAAATTTATGTCCGGCTGCCAAAGTACATTTTGCTACACTAAAAGCTTTTCCAGAATTCCTCATGTTGGAATCAAGCTTCCCTCTGAACTCCACAGCGCAGATGAGGTGGATGATGGGGTAAGAGAGACAACGATGAAAAGAGCAGCTGACATTTACTGCTCACACCAGATCAAGGAGAAGAACAGTGACTTTGAACCTTTAGTGCTGGTGCCCGATGGACAAAACTAGAGGAATAAGGCAGCCTAGGACCAGGGCTGCCACCTCCAGGCGGCTGAGTCCTTTCCCACCTGTTGATTCAGGTTTGTGGCTATGCCCCATTCCTCCTACCTCTGGGAGGACGTGCACTGTGGCAACATACAGAAAAGTCCCAGCAGAGAAAAGCATGGCAACTCCAGTAGCGTTGACTTCTGAAAGGGCTTCTTTGCTGCTCTGTGAAAGAGAAAAAAAGCGGGGGGGGGGGGAGTGAAAATGAATCCAAACTACAACAGATTCAACAAATAAAAGGCCTTAACATTCCAGCTTTATTATGATTTAGTCAACAATCATTCTTTCAAAATGACAATCTTTCTTAAAAAAAGATACCACACTTGTGTCTGAAAATGTTTTAATGACTTATACTTTCAAGTAGCATCTGATATTATAATCATTGACAAAGATTAGAGGAATTAAATATTTTTCCCCCCACTTTGTTTACTTTGTGCATTTGGCAGTACTGTGTGTATAGTAAACTGAACTGTTTCTCTTGTATAGTTAGTTACCCCTGTTTGTGAGAGTCTTCCACACAGCAAAAGAGGAGCAAAATATACTTTTTAAAATGGGAAAATTAAATTGTAAAACCACAAAATTTGGCACTCACACACTGAAGTTAATTTTTTTTTTAAATGACTAGATTTCAGGATGACCTCAAGTCTTTAAAGGCCTGATTATTTTCCCACTGTGTCAATGGGAGTTTCACTACTCATTTCAATGAGATCAGATTTCAGGGCATAGATGCCACCCAGCTGTATTTAAATTGTAAGCACAGAAAGCACTGTGCACTTTCCAGTGGTTCTATACAAAATTATTACATACATAGACTGTATCTAACATGTTAAGAATGATCAAGAATCCTTCTGTTCATTTTATGTTAGTATGTCTCTCCATTTATAGAAGAGGTTCTGCCACACTGGGATTAGGATCACACTACACCATAGATAATAAAATGCAAAATTTATCCATTCATTTTTAAAGTCCTTCTTTGGTCAAGCTCCCATTTATCTCTGTGATCTTATTTCCTGGTATATTCTCAACCTATCCCTCTGACATAGGAGAGGAAGCCAACATTGGCAAGCAGAGGTTGATTCTTTGCATCTGCAACTGCACTAGCTCCATAATTATTTCTGCCTTCCCAATCCCCCATTCTTCTAAAATGCTGCTCAAAACTCAGCTCTGAGCCTGCCTAAAACCAATGACCCATCAACAAAGATCCTTCATCTGTGTTTTTTATTAACAAACCCATCAAACCTCTCACCATCTACTGTGTAAATGGTGTTGCAGCTAGCATAGTTCCTTTCTAGCGTGTCTCCCAGGCTATTTACTCAAAGTCTCTCCCTGTCCTTTATTCTAGAATCCTTTTATACAATTTCATAGCACATCATCTATGCAATTTACAGCAGTGGATTTGTTACAGAACAGTGGCAGTAGACAGGAACATTCAGATTGGGACAGGTGTGATAAGCACATGTGCAGTGACCTAATTGACAGCTCACTGGTTGTAGATAGCCTAGTTGAGGGGGTTTTGAGCTGTGCTTTTTACAAAGAGATGGGAAATCAATAAGGCAAAAAGGCTATTTTAGAGAGAGAGAGAGAGAGAGAGAGAGAGTCTAAAATTCAGCACCTGACACAGGAGGGATGATCAAAACTGAAAGAGCAAAGATTGAAAAGAGAAGGAGCTCTTGAACATGAGGAGAGCAAACTGTAGTGGAAGGGGAACAAGAGGAGACCTTTAAGAATTGGAGATGATGGCACACATACAGGCAAGAAGGCATGTCACAGTGTTCTGAATGGACCTGAATAGGCATGACATGACAGAAAAATATACCAAACGCTTAGAAAAAAAATCTTGGTGAGAAATAGCATATAATCCTAAATAGGAGTGTCACTTTGTGGTATGCACAGAACAGGACAGTTTCTTTTCACATCTCACATACAGATAGCACTACCATTTTTATCCCTTGATTTCTGATTAGTTCTCGTTACAATTTTAACACTGGATTAGGGAACAGACTTATGCATCCTAACCCTTCTATTTTAGCCAGAGATTGGATCACCAAGTGTTTCCTTCACATCACAACAGAGACTTCAATTCCAAATTGCACAGTCTTTAACTTTTTACTCACTGCAAGAAGTGTCAGGCTCTGTATTAGGCCAGTTTCTTAGGTCATTATATCAACTATACTGAACAACTGGAGGATGGAAGTTCTGAAATATCTATAGCGCTAAGAACTTTGCTGAAGTTTCTACACTTGATGCATTTTGAGTCTCCACTTAGGCCCTGCATATTGAGCTATATCTTAGACTGGGCTCGGTGACAGATCTCTGAAGACAATACAATACATTAACCAAATCAGCCTCCCACATCCTACGTTCTACAGATAAGTTAACAGGCACTTATATAAAGACTGCGTTACACATGTGTACACTAGTGCAGTGGTTCTCAACCAGGGGTAGGCATACCCCTGGGGGTACACAGAGGTCTTCCAGGGGGGTACATCAACTCATCTAGATATTTGCCTAGTTTAAACAACAGGCGACATAAAAACACGAGCAAAGTCAGTACAAACTAAAATTTCATACAATGACTTGTTTATACTGCTCTATATACTATACACTGAAAGCTTCAGTTTATATTTCAATTGATTTATTTTATAATTATATGGTAAAAATAAGAAAGTAAGATATTTTTCAGTAATAGTGCACTGTGACAGTTTTGTATTTTTATGTCTGATTTTATAAGCAAGTAAGTGAGATGAAACTTGGGGGTACACAAGACAAATCAGACTCCTGAAAGGGGTACAGTAGTCTGGAAAGGTTGAGAGCCACTGCACTAGTACATTTAAATATATTTACTACAAACTAGTTAAGATGAACAAATGAGGCTTAGCCTAATGAGTATCTTATTGGGTGTTCATTCGAGGCAGATGTTGAGGTTTTCCTTGGGGAGGATGTATGGTCACTAACAGTGCATCATTTATTGCTGTAAGTCTGTTTGCCTTGGAAAAACTTGATTTTTCAAGGGAACACCTGGTCTGTCTCAATCAGAGTCCACAATACACACACAGTACATCCTGCATATACACAACTCTACAATCAGGACTTTATTATGTAAATAAATATTAAATGTTTTTAGAAATGTTTAGGTACAGATCACTTTGAATGTTTGGACTGCTATAGTCAAGAATCCAAACCTTATGGGTGGGCAAGTTGTCTAATGGTCGTACCAGCACACTTGGGAGTTGCGATTCCTAGTTTTCCTGTTCCTGGCTTTACCAGCAACTCAGCCCGAGCTTCTGTTTTCCTATGCTTGATTTACAGGACAGTTGTAAGACTTAATGACGTACGTTTTTAAAGGACATGGATTGTCTCGGATGAAAAGCACCATGTAAATGTGAAGCATTAGCAAAGTCCCAGGGATTCTGTCATGATCTGGACCCAAGTTCTGCAGCAAGGCCTCAACTTTGAATGGCACACCAATGCTGAATTAAGTGATACTTGATAATGCTGCAAAATTTACAGTGTATGTTCAAAACATGAGATTTTTTTTTACCTTATTAGAAGTACAGTGTCCCTTGTGACATTATATTTTAATATTAAATACTGTATATTGTATGCTTCAACTACAGTTTTGATGTGCTGCAGATTTTTGTATTGACAATGTAAGAAGTTGTCAAAGGGGAAAGCTGGAAGCTTTGGGCAGCATTTGGGGCCTTTGTCATCATAGACGGAAAGGGAGATGACTTGAGTTTGAGCTCCCAGGAGCTGTTTCAGGCTTTGGGCACCAAGGAGGGGATGCATCTCTTCTTTCCCTCTTCCTAGAGGTAACAGTTTGTCCCTCAAGGAGCTGGGGCTTGAACTCCCGACCCCTTGACAGTGACAGCCACACCACTGTCCCAATATCTTCCACTGAATCCAGTATGGATGGATACGCACAACAACTAAATGTTTCCACTAAAATTATCAGCACTGTAACTGTTAACGTTAAGATTTAAATTCTCATGTTTCAGCAGTAAAATCCCTTCAAGATGAATGGAGACACATTTCCACATGTCAGAGCTACTGTTTCAGCATATCTGCTTGCAGACTCAGGAGGTCAACAATGCATCCATTTGTATTTGTCAGGTTAGTTTCTTAAAGTGAAACTTATAAAGCAATTTAGCTTCTTAAAATGAAAGCTTAGATTCCCCAGCACAATTGTATGACAGATTCAACTGCCACAGAATTGTGGAAAAGTATTTTTTGTTTAGTTAAAACAAACAGAAGCATCCTTTTTTGAGAATTTTGTTCATAAACTTGCAACCATAAGGCGGGAATGTCCCAGCTACAGCGGATAGTATGGAAAAACGTATTGGTGGTGGGTGAAGCAGTTTGGAGCTATGTGTTCTACAAACCCAGTAAGGAGTTCCATGCCCCCCAAATCCAATTGCTAAGCTCCCGGCAAAATTAAATCCCAAACATTTACCTTGCTTAGCCCTAAGTACGTCACCATTGACAAAACAGGTGCTGCCAATGCAAAGACCAGCAAGTGCTTTCTGATTCGATTCCGTTCCAGCCCAGCATGCATTAGAAAGGAAACCAGGCCAAAGGCAGCTGGTGCCTGCAAAAGAACAATGGTCAGTGCAATATTTTCTTGGCTAGGATTCCCTGTAATTTAAGATGTCCAAAGACAAAAAAAAGGTGTGGTAAATATGTATTATTCCTACTAACTATACTGAAGTGGAATATTCCCAATCAGAGTGCAAGGATGCTCTCCAGTTACTGACCTAGAACAGTTATGCCACTCTCTGCATTCTTTTTGGTTCTGGCTATCTTATTTGCATAATCACTGGATGGTTATTTCATAATAACAATACAGCATATGAATCCACGTACTATTACTGAATGCCAGGATTTTCATTACTGTACAGATTTCATGGGTAACTTTAACCCTTTTGTTCTGACTAAAAGCTTTGGTGATCAAAATTTGTTCTGATCAACTTTTGTAATCAGAACTTTTAGGTTACCTGCAAGAAACAGATTTGCCTCGAGTGACTTTTCTTCAACTAAGGCAGGAAAAATTCCAGCATTTACATGAGAGAAGAAATGCCATCAAAGCAAAGAAAAAGGGTCTGTCAAACGGTCAGTAAAAGATTAACAATCTTTTTGATTTATTTCCCTCCTTCAGGCCTAATTCTGATCCAACTAAAATCAATGAGAGCTTTGCTACTGACTTCAGTGGAAGCAAGACCAGACATTTCTTCCCTTCTCCCATCAATCCAGTCCCTTCCGTACAAGCCACAAGAACTATCAGTTTTATGGTTACATCGGGACAATCCCAATTTAGTTTTGAAACACAATGTGAACTAAAATATATTGCGGCTGCCTACAGGAGAAGCTTGCTGATCTGTAGGAAGTGAAATATAGATGGGGAAAGGAGATAGGTGGGGGAAAAAGTAGCAGTAATTGTGGAAGGGGTAAGGAAGAGAAAAAAATTCAATTCTTTAAAAATTCTTTCAGCATCTCATTGACAACCCACTTTTAAAAAAAATTTCTTCTTTCATTTAAAAATATTTACTGTACACTTTTAAAATATTGTTAATAATCATTTAAAATGTCAGAATAATAAGTGTGCACTTCCCCTTTACTTGGAAATAACCAGATCCTGACCTACAAAACACCATGGCCTTTGGCCTCAACGTTGTCATCCCAGAACATGGTTACCATGTATATCAGTTATTATACAAGTGAAAAGTGCAAACACAGCAGACCTGATTTTCCAAACACTTTAGGCATGCATCTACACAGGCAAAAGATCTGAACAAAATGCATGACTAATTACTGTGAATGGCAGTAGGGTGCAATAATTGCACATACAAATTAGGTGTGCAACTGTGTGCTTGAGGTATTTGAAAACTAGATCCAATAAATCTTTTCCATACCATGTACAAATAAGGACTGAACAAATACATGTTTACTTTAGTATTAATGGGAAATTGAAAGGCTACTGCCCCAACTTTGGAGTTTGGTGTGTCTTCTTTATTGGCAGAAGACATATCAAAACACTTATTACAGTACAAAGGAACTGAATTCAATTTTGCTTCAGATGTCTGTGATGCTGTAACCCTATCAACCTGTTATCCTTTAATGATGCAAAATGACTGCAGACCTCTTAATACGTTACTCCTGGGAGAATTCTGCACAGAATTAATGTCCCCTGCAGAATAATTGATTCATGTGCCCCTTCCAGGCAGCAGTCCCGAGCAGGTGTGTCTGATTTGGGCATTAGGAACAGCCGGGGAGACATAAATCACTGCCTTGGGGGGCAAGGCTGGGCATGCATGCAAGACTCTGTCCCTCTTGCTTGCTATCATGGTGTGCCCAGGACCTCCCACAAGTACAGATGCCCCACCGAACCCCACCCCTGCTCCCTGACCCAAGGCCCCGCCCCTTCTGAGGCCACGCCCCCTCACTCTATCTCCCCTTCCCCCGTTGCTTGCTCTCTCCCACCCTCACTCACTCACTCATTTTCACTGGGCTGGGACGGGGGCTGGGGTGGTAAGGGGTGCAGGCTCTGGGGTGGGGCCAGGGATGAGGTATTTGGGGTGCAGGAGTGGGCTTGAGGCTAGGGCTGAGGGGTTTGGAGTGTGGGAGGGGGCTTTGGGTTGGGGCAGGGGGTTGAGATGTGGAAGGGAGTATGGGCTCTGGGCTGGGGGTGTGGGCTCCAGGGTGGGGCCAGAAATGAGGGGTTCTGTGTAAGGGAGGAGGCTCCGGGCTGGGGCAGGAAAGTGGGGTGTGGGCTCCAGGAGAGAGTTTGGGTGCAGGTGGGGCCCTGGGCTCCAAGAGGGAGTTTGGGTGTGGGACAGGGCTCCGGGCTGGGGCCGAGGGGTTCGGAGTGTGGGAGAGGTTTTGGCATGAAGGCTCTGGGTGGCACTGACCTCAGGCGGCTCCCGGGAAGTGGCCAGCATGTCCCTCTGGCTCCTAGGTGTGCTCCACCTGCCTGTAGACACCACCCCTGCCCTTAGGCGCTGCCCCCACAGCTCCCATTGGCCGCAGTTCCTGGCCAATGGGAGCTGCAGAGCTGGCACTCAGGGCGGGGCCTGCACGCGGAGTCCACGTGGCCGCCCCTTGGTCTAGGAGCTGGAAGGACATGCCAGCCTCTTCCTGGGAGCCAGGCAGGGAGCCTGCCTACCCTGCTGTACCACCAACCAGACTTTTAACGGGCTGGTCAGTGGTGCTGACCGGAGTCGCCAGGGTCCCTTTTCTGGGTGTTGTGGTCGAAAACTGGACACCTGGCAACCCAATGGAAGGGTCCCAGAGCTCCGGCTCTAGTCTGAGCCCAGAAGTCTGCACAACAATTAAACAGCCCCACAACCTGAGCTCCATGAGCCCGAGTTGGCCGGCTCGGGCCAGCCGTGGGTTTTTGTTTGCTGTGTAGCCATATAATTAAAGTCTTTTGTGCTTGACATACATGGAAATATTATGGCCGTCTGTTCTGTGAAGCCATATAGATGTGCTAATACGCCTAATAAGGAATCTATTTGTCAAAAAACATTTCCTGGATCTTTTTTGTTGTCTGTATCGTTACAGACACACTTGCTGACAGGTATTTTGAAATAAATTTCCAATATAATTGAACATAGCATGATTTGTTACTTTGACAAATAAAATCTGCAGAATTTTAAAGTATTGTGCACAGCATTTCCCCAGGAGTAATATGTATATATTGTTCCCACAGTGCTGAGAACCACACATACAAATAGAAATGAATCCTAGCAGGAGGAAACAGTTTTCCATACTTTAACATAACATACATAAGTACCCCTTGCCATATCCCCAGGGCTACTTCAAGTATCCTTAGGGACTGGTCTACGCTACCGCTGAGGTCAATGTAATTTAAGTTGCTTAGGGGTGTGAAAAAGCCACGCAAGTTACATCGAATTAAAGCGGGGTCCACACTGCGCTATGTTGGTGGGAGACGCTCTCCTGCTGACACAGCTTTCGCCTCTCGTGGCGGTGGAGTAATTATGCCAACAGGAGAGCACTCTATCGTCAGCAAGGAGCATCTTCACCAGACATGCTGCAGCCGCACAGCTGCATCAGTGCAGCTGGGCCTAGGTAGCGGGGTAGGGTAGACTAGCCTTAGAGTCCCAAGGCTAAAACCTTTATTTGCCCTCTCTGCCTTCAACAGCCCTGTGTGGCTGCTACATTTCCTCCAGGAAATACACTGTTCTCCTTTCTCTCTCTGCCCCGTTTTTGTAGGTCACAGTCAGTTGTTTGGGCAGCAGGGGGTTGGGTTTGTCAATGAACAGCTGAAATTCATCCTCCCCAACCCAGACTGGATACACACCTCTACCCCGATATGACGAGACCCGATATAACACAAATTCGGATATAACGCGGTAAAGCAGTGATCCGGGGGGTGGGAGGGCTGCGCGCTCCAGTGGGATCAAAACAAGTTCGATATAATGAGGTTTCACCTATAATGCAGTAAGATTTTTTGGCTCCGGAGGACAGCGTTATATTGGGGTGGAGGTGTAGCTTCCTTTGATACCCATAGCCACCCCAATATTATACTTGTGTTCTCCAATCCCTTATTTTATATTACCACCTGATCACTTCACTGCAGCTCCATATACTGAGGTTAACTCAAGCAAGAGACCCAAATAATTAACTCCTCCTATATGCAGTAGAAACGGACTTTTCTTTATTTTTAAAAAAAAAAAGTATGATTTTATGATCAGGACTTACCTTGTGTAACATAATTGCAACAAACACTATTAACTGGACACTGGTCTGGGAAGTAGAAGCTGCTGCCCCCAATGCAACACCATCAGCTTAATGGGTAGAAAGCCAAAAGAATGCATAAGAGTTCATGGATTATTCATACACATCACAGGGTTTACTCATTTTTCCACTGGCTACCAATATAAAATTGTATATTGCTTTAAAAATAATTCCCCTTACTTACAAAGCCACTCTGAGGTTTGAGGGCAAAATCCCAGTCCTAGTGAAGTCAATGGGAGTTTTGCCACTGACTTCAATACCAGAAGGATTTCAAACTGAGTCGGCTCAGTCTTTGGTATGTCCTAATATAAAACTGGAATAATTCAGGGAACAGAGTTTTAGTAACTAATTTCCAAAGTTATGGAATGTGTTTCCTATCTAAACTTAAAGCTGAAAATCAGTTTTAATCTTAACTAGAATTCTTTGTAAACCTGTAATTACTTTTGGAATTTTGAAATCTCTTACTGGGTAAAAATCAAAAGAAAAACATACAAATCAGTTAACTGGATGTTCATAAAAAACTTCTCTCTTTTTATATAAAACACATGCATTAATGAAACAACACTTTTTGGTTAAAATCAGTTTTATGATGTACATTTACACAGTGCCTTTTATCATGTAGATCTGAAAACATTGTGTGTATATGTATGCATTTACTTCTCTCTCACACACCCCCACACCCCCTCACCCACACACTGAAGTGTAGAGGATTACTTCATGAGCATTTGAGCTAGACAAATTATATATAAACAATAAAGTAATGAAGGAGTTAAAAAGATCATCCCAAATGAGTGTGAATCAAAACCGTAACACTTATATGAAACAGACAAATATTTTGTTTATAGAACAGATTTTTAAAGGAAAAACTGCTTTAAAGAAGTTTTAGAGAACTTTAAAGTAGATACTATTTTTCACAACATCTCCCACTACCATCTGTAAAAATGGCTTATCTTATGACCATGAATCCAAACTGTAAAGATCTTGGAAAGAAAGGGGGAAAAGTATTAACCAATACATTTTAGAAACTTCTAGAAGTTACTTAAGATATACATTTATATAGAGAAAAACTAATGATGACCAATATCTTCCAACCTACCAGGAGTAGAATTAAGTGTTGCCATTTCATTGTTTGTTGTAGGAGAACATACCTACATTTCCAGTGGTTAAATGCACCATTTTCTAACCCCCGTGGTCTGCAAAATATTGGACCTAGAATCAGTCACCGGTCCAGCACTGAATATTGCCCATCCTGCATGCAAGTAATTCCTCTCCACCAAATATGGATTTTTTTCCCCCCGTAAAATTACACCTTTCTTCCCACTCCTCGCCAAGTGGCTGCTCTTTGAAAGTTTCTCAGAGGTTTGGAATTTTAGAAGCGGTCCCAGCGGAGACAGATTAGTGGGCAGACTGAAGATGAGGCAGCCAAAGGTTCAATATAAACAAATAGCTAAATCTAACTTGCATTTAAGTGGTAAAATCCCTGGAACAAGAAGTATCTTTTTTATTAAATGTGTTTAGGATGCCTAACCCATTGTGCACAATTAAAATCCAAATAAATGAATAAATAATTCATTACAAAAGATTTCAACTCCATATGTATGACATAACAAATATTTGTATGTATTGCTTCATCCATCACTGATCAGCAGCCACCACTGGAGTTGGAGCGGCAGATATTTAACAATGCACCACAAGTCTTCAGGAAAAAAAATGAAGAAAAATATTGTATCTAATTAAGACGCCCAGGGACATTTTCGGGAGGCAGAATACTATTTTCATATTCGGATTTAATCAAGCCAATCACTCTGCTTTTGTTTTAAAATGAAACAGAAGATGCAAAAAATTCAAAGCTTTCAAAATATCCTTCATTTTACAGTAGAAGTAATTTACTAAATATATAAAATGGGGACTCACCAGATCCTAAATGACTGATTAAACATACTATAATACTGTTACAGCTGCAGTTATAATAGACAAATTGGTGTCCCCTGCCCCTTAAAATTTTTGGATGAAGTGTTATTTTGCATTGCTAACACTTAACCCCAACTATTTATACATTTAAAAAATTCTCAATGTTGTTTCTTAGCATCTAGAGTAGTTTCTCTCCTACAAAGTTAAAAATCAGGTTTACTGTGATTAAGAATTCTAAAAACCTCCCTAAATCCTCCTTATCTGGCTCATATCTAGACATATATCCCAGTCCTTGTGTGGATTTTTTTCAAACCATTTTTAAACCATGTTCAGTTAGCTCACTTAGGAAAAGATAGAAAATGTGCTTCTAAATACATAAAAAAATGCCCACAGAGCTAGCTATTTTGGTGAATATACAGTAATTATTGCAATTTAAAATTCAAAAGGTTTATTTAAGATAGACAGGAAAAAAGACAGTGACAGAAGATTGCCGCTTACAGATCTTATAGTTATTCAGCCTACCTGCAGCATGGACCACTAGTCCTAGTGTAGTAGTGATTTTGGAATTGCCTGACCTTGCCGCTTCTGGGTCTGAAATAATCATCAGGAAATTAAGCATTAGACAATATAAGATATTAACAAGCGTATGAATCATGCTGGAAGAAAACATATTACAAACACCAAGGCATAATTTCTCAGCTGTGACCCGTTTTTAAACAGTTAAGCAATTACCATAGGTTTCCCAGGCAAACTAGTCAAGACATTGTACACTATCCTTCAGAATTTAAGGGAACATTGACAGGGATATGGAACAGTCATTTTCCCTCATCCTTCTGAAATGAAACTATCATTTGAGATTCTTTACCTTCCCCAACTCAGCACAGAAAGGTAGCTTTAAGCCACCTTTGTACTCAGGATTCTGGGCTACTCCAAGGGCTAGTGCATCTCCCAGCCTAACTAAGAGCAGCCAAGATTTGCTCTAGTTTACATCAGCCTTCCAAATACTGCCTCTGGGCTATTCTACAGTCTGATGCAGTACAGAATGCCCACATTATCATGTGCTATACAGGCCTGCTCCCTCCCACTATGCCCCCTGAGCTGGGGCTGATAGGAAGGGCCACCTATGGCAGTGACTGGACTATGGACAACTCCCTGCTGGCTCCTTGTGGGCTGTTTATGAACCCTATATGCGGTCATACAGACTGAAGCAGATGGCAGAATCCTCCCGTACTCTTTAATGTGGAAAGTGAACATCATGCATAACTGCTTAGGATTGAAGGCAGATGATGGGCCATTCATGTCCGTAATTGTTTGATATCTACTTTTACCTCACCATCTATTTGTAAACTAACTTTTTCTGGAGAAATAAAAAAAACCAACACTCCTATAAATCCAACAGAAGGGGAATTAATCAGTGAAAATTGTAACAGTAGTTGACAGGCCACTGGGAAAAAATATAAAAATATCTGATCCTTTAAATTTCAAGTGGTCAGACAACTTTAACTATATTGCTACTTGACTCTGCTACCTCAACTGGAAGCCTATTCCATCTATTCACACTCAAGTTCAAGAGACAAAGTGGATGAGGTAATATATTTTATTGGACCAACTTCTGTTGTGAAAGCAGACATTTTCTAAAGCTTGTCTTTCACCAGAAGATATTATCCAACCCATCTTGTCTCTCTAAAGCCCTGGGACCAACAGAGCTACAACATCCCTTCAAGTTCTTCTATCATTTAATTCCTCTTAATTTAAACCTATGTCCTTAGTTCTGGACTATCCACCAAACCCAAACAGATGATCACATTTAAAGGTTATACTCCATTCTAACCTCTATAGCTGTCCTATTTTAAGGGAACAGAAAATCTAGTCAACTGAGATAACATTAATGGATAATGAATACCACTGGTTCAAGTCAGGAAAAGGCATTTTATAAATCCCTAACTATTCTGGCAACACTTGCAGTTACTCGGTTATATTTCATGTGGGAGATAAAGCAAAGGCTCAGAAAAATTGTTCCCTATATTGTTCAGTTTTTGAGTCTGTGCATCTTAATAGGTCAAAGACACAAGGTATCCCATTTTCTCCTAACCAGGAAAGAGAAAAAAAAAGCATTGTAAAATATAGAAAACAAGGATTTCAATACAAGTTGGTCAACTGAGTTTCTTGCTAACCTATTTGCCAAGCCTCCATTTGAGAAGCTAAGCTTATAAGCTAACAGAGTCAGTACACAGAGCATCTGTAGGGAAGACTTTTAATCAAGGTGAGAAGCCTATGTGTAGAGGAGGGGAAAGCTAGAAAAGTGAGAGTGTGATAAAAAGTATAAAATATTTACATTAACAAAATCTAAACATAAGCACATTGCTGAACACTGACAAGAAATAAGGATGTAAGTGAAGTGTGATAGAACGGTCATTTCAACAGTATTTTGAGCCACATTTTATTCAAAAGGTTTTTATTGGGGAATAAAATTTCACATAAAAAAACAAATATTTAATGATTTAGTTTTCAGGAAAGATTACCTACATTTTGTTCTGCTGTACACAGAAAACCAGCATGCACTTACAGGGAAACTACTGAGGAAAATTACCAGTGAAAGTCACCATAGCTCTTATGCTTTGTGGCCCATGTGAAGTCCACTGAGGTCAACAGGACCCCATGTGGTTCCAACAGTCAGTCTGTGCAGATCACAGGGGAGGCCTTTCTTCCATGAAAATTTACAGCCTGAACTAAGCCAATATTTTGTTCTCTAAAATGTTTAATTCAAAGCAAGACAATAAAGTAGCTAATGAAGTTAAGGCTCTGGCTCTTCAGTTTTGCTATGCTATGTTGGTGGACTAATCTATTTGTCATATATTAAAACCTACACTGCTTAAAGCCTTAACACACAAAGCTGTTGATCATCTATTATTTCTAAGTAGACTTTCTCTGTCAGCATGAGCACACACTTGAGCATTATGAAGCAAATATTCACATTACGCTGGCTTCCAGCATTGACAGTAACACTGCTTTATTATTTCACATAGCAGACCATGCTTACCTTTATGTTTGTAGAATACAACTAGTTAAATAGAGCCCTCATCCTGACTGGGCACTACTGTATTAAAAATACATAATAAATAATCATATTCTGAAAATACACTTTGTTAATTCATTCTAGTTGCTGCAATGGCTCCAAGGCAAGTGCCAGTCTGGCAGGAGAGGCTTTACTTACCATCTGTAGAGTGCACGTGGGAGCTGCCTATCTGGTCCACCAAAAGCATGAAGACAAAACCAAGGACAAGGGAAACACCAATGTACGCATGTAATTTTGAATGGTCATGACCATGCTCATGCTCAGCTGTTATTTCTGCTGCTTTCTCAGATTCAATCACATTTTGAGTCTCACTGGCCTGATGGTGCTTCCCTAAAGCAGATAAACAGGTTGATTAGAAGTGAGGATCCCAAAGGTGATGTTCTAATATTTTCTGCTCCTTCACTGAGAGCTTTCTTCATACCTGAACTTAATAATATAAAGCGGGAAAGAAAAATAGATTTAGAATTTTTTGTTTTGTTTTTAATGTCCTAGATTATCCCTCTTTGGGGACAAACACTGGCAGAATTTGTATACTTGCTCATCCCCTTCCTTAATATCTTAGTGCAAGGAGGGGAGGAGTGAATCCTCAATAAGAAAGGAGGCTCTATGTTACCTAAAAGCAACATTTGAATACAATCATTATATTTATAAGAATTGCTGTATTATTTTTTAAAATCATAGGTTGCCAACTCTATTAAGGTTTAAAGGGACACTCAAGCACTTTTAGGCCATATATTTGACCTACTTTTAAATAGAACAACACACGGTGAAGGAAATGTCCTTGTAACATCCCATAAAACACATTTATGTTATTTGTTCACTAACAGTCTTAATGAAATTTGAAAAAAGAAAAAGCTTTATAATGAGACTAACCAAACCAAACTCCAAGCATCAGTCCCCACCGAGGCAGGAGTTAACTCAATTACTCCCAGAACCGAGTTGACATCAGTGATACTTGTGCACAAACAACAGAGTACACCAAGACGGGATAAAATTGATGGTACTGTCCTGTTAGGTTATAAGTTTTTGGTTTTGCAATTACAAATGTTTTAGAAAAGCCTAGTATGAATAGAAAAGCTCTCTTTATTTTGTGCAAATTTCAATGAAGACAGTTTCCTGAGGAGCAGGAAAGGGACAGAGATAATAGAAGAACATTGAGCTGGTACATGAGAACCAGAAAGGGAAACTAAAACAGAACCTCACCAGTCTCATTTCATTCTGAAATATTTTTAAATAATGGGGTTTACACTGGGCTCTCCAGATGCAATAGCAGAAATACAGGAGCTAAGTTAAAAACCCATTATTTTTAAATATTTCATAGCTTATTGATAATGAGAAACACCTCTCACTGCAAAAACAACAAGGAGTCCTTTGGGCACCAGAGAGACTAACAAATTTATTTGGGTACAAGCTTTCGTGGGCTAAAACCCACTTCATCAGATGCATGGAGTGAAAAATACAGTAGGCAGGTATAAATATACAGCACATGAAAAGATAGGAGTTGCCTTACCAGGTGGGGGGTCATTGCTAACGAGGCCAATTCAATCAGGGTGGATGTGGCCCATTCCCAACAGTTGACAAGAAAGGGTGAATATCAACAGAGGGAAAATTATGATTGAATTGGCCTCATTCGCACTACAAAAGTAATTTTCCCTCTGTTCCCCAGTGCAAGACAATTTAGTTCTGGGGTGCAAAGCTGGCGAGCTCAGGGGAATTGGCTGGAGCCTCCCTATTGATAGTTCATGAGTGGCTGGGAGATCATTTGTGTAACACAGTTGGATGTGTCCACGCCTGTGGATGTCTGTGTAAGTGCAGTGCTTACCAGAGCATGACCTCAACATGAGTGTGAGAAGCAGCCCAGGTTGGTGGGTTTGAAGGGCACAGTGGTCCCAAAATCCAGGTTGCACCCCAAGGACCCCGTCACAACATTTGAAGTTATAATATAGCCCAAAATATGGAAGTCAGACTTTACTAAAACATGCATTTAACCATACTTAAAAGCCCCAAGTATATTCACAAAAATGAAGCTGTTTCAGTTTCTTGATAATATGACCCTAGTCATCTCAGCTGCCTTTCGTTGTTTAGGTGGGAAAAAAACAATAATGGAAGCATGGTGATTAGTTTAAGCAAAGTTCTGGGGGGTCAGAAGTTTTGGGTTTTGTTCCTGACTACAACGTGACCTCGGGCATGTCATTTAACCTCTTTGAACCTCAGCTAACTCATCTATAGAAATACTGTACACTTCCATAGCACAGATCACCTGAATCTCTAAAAAGTACTTTATAGATAGCTGCACCTGTTTTGCTATCTTGCCAAATCAGTGACTGAGTCAGAAGCTCTGAGATATAGTCCTGACTCCCAGTCCCCATTATAGCCTCTAGATAGAACTTGATGCCTCCATCACAAAACAGGGATACTAATTCTGAGTGTGTTTGCTAGGTTTACTTAGAATTTGTAAAGCACTTCAAGATCCTCATAGGAAAAGGTGCAACAGAAGTACTAAGTAGGATATTGTGCTGAATCCAACCTTTGTCTCTTGTAACATTATTATAATTATTTTGTAAGGTTTTTTTCCCCAGAACACATAATTAATGTATATTCAGAAGGGCGACTCCATATTTTCATGAAAATTCTTAGGGGGGGATTTGTTTTAAAATGAATTTAAATGAAGCATTTTGCAACGCTTCAATGCCCTGCAAAATGTATGCATGGTGACTTTGAACAAAGAGGTGTCTGTGGCACACAAGACGTTCTACAGCCTCCTGAAGAAACAGTTAGCTGTGGATGATGAAATCATTGGGTAAGTCTGGGTGGGTTTTTTTTGCTTCAAACTATTGAATAATATTGAATATTGTTTTCTATTATGAGGTCTTCTGGCTTAATTAAATACTAATGGCCTCTTGAGGACAGCAGCCACCGTTGGAGACATCTGGGACAACCTGAGCAAAACATAATGATGTCTCACTGCTACTCTTTCTATGAATTAAATGGACCTTTCAACAGATCACTTCGGGGGAGGGAGTGGGACTCTATGTGCAAATGGTCAGTTATACCCTGTGCACAGATCCTTTAATTTGCAGTTAAAGGGACACTGTCCAGTTTATTGCTGTTTTTTCCACTCTTCCTATATCTCCATCTGGTCCCTTTGCACTGCTCAGGCATTACACTTGTATGAATCTCTGTCTTGTCTTTGTGTCTTCTCTTATGCTGTTCCCTAAGCTTGAAACTGTCTCCTTGATTTTTCATGCCACTAAAACACCTTTTCTTCTTTCAATCTTCCTTAAAAGCACTGCTTCTGGAAGACCTTCAAACAATAACCCAAAAACAAAATACAAACCAACTTTAAGGGAAAACAGACTATGTTTAACTTTCTGGTACTTATACACTAGCACAAGACAGCAAAGTTTGTGTTGGAACACTGCAGTGGAAAGTGTATTGATTAAGCAAACTTTCCACTGGAATTTTAAAAGATGTAAGGAAAACATTTTATTTGCTTTGGTTTTGTAAGACTCTCAGGCTTTTACAAAAGCTTCATTAGGGCCAAATATAACCTGACTGTGTATCTTTAAAAATAGTCAAAGGTATGAACAGACAACTGGAATAAAGAGAAGAGAACACAGTCCATTTCTTAATCTAGCACTTCAATAAGTTTTAGATAGAGGACAAAAGCAAAAGAATTAAATTTTAGGCCTGCTAGACAGCACATAGAAATTAACAGCAATAGGGATATTAATCAGAGCGGATTATTTGATCAGAGCATTGGAATTTCTTTCTCAATAGCAAAACAGACCTGGCTTTGACACAATCAATAAGCACTGAAGAAATTTTGGCTACAGATGGTGAATGGGTCTGCTACCACCATTACTTAACTGAAAAGCTGAGAAAGCAATATATTTGTTTGTTTCCTCTATATGTTGAGTTTGTCAATTTCCTATTTACTGGGCTTTACATACAGCAACAGAGGAGAGAAAAATATATAGCAAAAAAGCATCTGTAAACCACAACACTTACTGGGGGGCCTCAGGGATAGATGTAGTATCCTTTAGTTTTCTGGTTTATTTTTTAATAAACTTTAAGTTAATTGAAGTTGAGAGTTTTCCTTTAAATTTGTCCAAAATTCTTGGAAACTAACTCCAAAATCCCATCTCACTCTAACAAAGTCTCATTTTGTGAAGGTCATCTTCGATTTGGCATCCAAGTGCACAATGTTCTATACTGAAATTATGGCCCAAGGACTGTTATGAAAAGAAAATGCTGCATTTGGAGGAGTTTTGGGGGCTTAGATAAACACAGATGTGATACATTTGTTGCACAAAGATTAACTCATTAGATTTACCAATTTTAGGCCAAATGATATTACTGCCATCAGCATGGCCAAGAATTAGTGTCCCTTTAGGACACTTCAAGACACAAATGAAGTCTTTATCAAGTGTTTCACTAATTTTTCAGTGGAAAGACAAGGATGACTAGATAAGAGTCAAGCAGAATGTGGTTACTTCTGGGTAGCATACAGTGAAACTAGCTGTTCAAACAGGTGTATTGATTCATTAATAAAAACTAGACACATCATGATGTGTTGTTTGCTCATTTTTCAGCCCTTGAGATCAAACACGAAAAGTTAGTTACATACTATTTTAACTGTGCACTGACCTCATAGACTAAGGTCAGAAGGGACCATTATGATCATCTAGTCTGATCTCCTGCAGAACGCAGGCCACAGAATCTCACCCACCCACTCCTGTGAAAAACCTCTCACCTATGTCTGAGCTACTGAAGTCCTCAAATCATGGTTTAAAGACCTCAAGGTGCAGAGAATCCTCCAGCAAGTGACCCGTGCCCCACGCTGTCCCATACTATTCACTGATATTATTAGATTGTTTCATTTGTATGCATACTGTCTAGTTATGCAGTTTTTAATCCCGGTCAGTCCAATTGCCTGCTCCATTCTAGCCACTTTAAATAAAAATTGGAAATCCCAGCTCTTCACAGCAACATCATGAATTTTCTGATACTGACATAACTGACCAATAGACATTCAACTATGCTGATTTACACCAGATGATATTTGAACCACTGTTTCTCCATTTTGGAGAGAACTAGGCTCTCTTACCTCCTCTGTATAGCACCTGCATTCATGCTGTATGTACTTGGTTTAAATAATGAGTCACCTGTGTTCACACTCTCTCTCCTCCTCTCTAAGAATACAGTGTTAACAGATCTTTCTTTAAAGGACTCTGCTCTGGCTGAAAGAATGTCATTGAAAAAGCTTTGAACCTTCTTTTTGCTCCTTCTACGGATCTTAGAATGGATCAATTTACAGAAATGGACTTGTATCACTTATTTTCCTTGGACTTTTTTCAAAGACAAATGCCAAAATCTGTAACAATGCACTTTATTTTCACCTATCCTCTCCTCCTCTTCAGTCTTTTCTGCCCCTTCTTTTCCTCTCACTCTTCCTCTCCTCCACCTTTAATTCTTTGTGTGGTATTTTAGAAAAGGTTCCCTGAAAGAGTATATTCCATTTAATTAGGGCTGTCAAATTATTTAAAAAAAATAATCGCAATTAATCGCAAGTTTTAAAAAATAATCATGATTAATCGCAGCTTTAATCTCACTGTTAAACAATAACAGAATACTAATTTAATTTTATTATAAAATATTTTGGATGTTTTTATACATTTTCAAATATGCTGATTTTAAGTACAACACAGAATACAAAGAGTACAGTGCTCACTTGATATTATTTTTGATTACAAATATTTGCACTGTAAACATTTTTTTAAAAAGTCAAAGCAAAAAGGGGCATACAAATGTTTTGCATATCTGGCACGTAAATTCCTTGCAACGCTGGCTACAATAGTGACATGAGAACTCCTGTTCTCACTTTCAGGTGACATTGTAAAGAAGAAGAGGGCAGCATTATCGCCGGTGAACGTAAACAAACTTGTTTGTTTTGGCGATTGACTGAACAAGGACTTGTAGGCTCTAAAGTTTTATATTGTTTTGTTTTTGAGTGCAGTTATGAGAAAAAAATAATTCTACATTTTTAATTGCACTTTCATGATAAAGAGATTGTACTATAATACTTGTATGAGGTGAACTGAAAAATACTATTTCTTTTGTTTATCTTTTTACAGTGCAAATATTTGTAATAAAAAACAAGTAAGCACTGTACATATTATATTGTGTTGTAAATGAAATCAACATATTTGAAAATGTAGAAAAACATCCAAAAATATTTATAATAAACTTAAATTGGTATTCTATTATTGTTTTACAGTTTGACTAAAACTGATTAATTGTAACTTTTTTAAATCTAGTTAATTTGTTTTGCATCAATCACTTGAGTTAACTGCGATTAATTGATAGCCCTACATTTAATTTTTTTAAAATATAATCACACACAATTCCAAGGGAACAATATAAGCCAATGTTTCGTTTTATCAAGGTTTATTTTCTGCATTTTTTTCCCTTTTAGCTGTATAAACAGAAATGATTTTTATAGGCTGTTTTTCTTGTACGTTACTTTGCTATTTAAAGTCAAAAATAAAAATTCGGAAAATACACTGCCAATCAGCATGTGTTTTTTTTATATCTAGCCCAGATCAGTTTGTGTGCATGAACCTTCTCAAAAAAAGGTGAGCTACAATGTTCAATTCAAGAAAACATTCCCTGTTCTGTTTAGATTAGTAAATCAATTCCATTGCCACAGAAACAGACCTCTTAAAAAGAAAATCAATTTTGTTTTAAGATGTATTTGAAAAGTTTTGAAGTTTAAATATATGTTCTGTTTTTTGCTTGGGATCACAGACTTTATGAAGAAAAAAGCTTTATAGTTCATCTTTACTTAATAAAATCTGTAAGATTTGTGAGTAATAGTTCCGTGGGTTGGCGGGGAATGCTCACAGTACCTAATCACTCTGCAGACACACTACAGCAGAGTACGCTTGGGAATACTGACTGTCTACAGCAGAGGTGGGCGAACTGTGGTCCGTGGGCCACATCTGGCCCACGGGACCATCCTGCCCAGCCCCTGAGCTCCTGCTCCCGTGCGGTCCTCCATCCCCCGCAGCCTCAGCGCGCTGCGAGCGCTCTGGCCCGCTGCTCCTCCGGGGTGGCAAAGCTGGCTCTAGTGGGGCTGCGAGCTCCTGCTGCTCTGAGCAGCATGGTAACCGGGCGGGGGGGGCGGGGCGGGGGTGGATGGGGTGGAGGTTCAGGGTGGGGCAGTCAGGAGACAGGAAACAGGGGGCATTGGATAGGCATGAGAGTCCCAGGGGGGTGCCTGTCAAGGGGGCAGGCTGTGGATAGGGGTCGGGGCAGTGAGGGGACAGGGACCGGGGGGGGTTGGATGGAGGGTGTGGTCCCGGGGGGCCTGTCTGGGGGCAGGGGTGTGGATAGGGGTCGAGGCAGTCAGGGGACAGGGAGGGTTGGATGGGGGTGGGGTCCCTCAGGGGGCAATTGGGGCAGTGGTCCCAGGAGGGGGTGGTCAGGGGACAAGGAGCAGAGGGGTTGGATGGGTGGGGAGTTCTGCGGAAGGGCACTCAGGGGGCGGGAAGTGGGAGGCGGGGGATAGGGGGCAGGGGCCAGGTTGTTTGGGGAGGCACAGCCTTCCCTACCCGGCCCTCCATACAGTTTCACAAATCCGATGTGGCTCTTGAGCCAAAAAGTTTGCCCACCCGTGGTCTACAGCCATGTTATGATTGCACCAGTCAGGCCTTTCCAGTGATATACCAACTCACAGTTTGGACCACCCCACTAAAAATAGAATCCCTATAAACCATTATGTCTAAAAACAATTCTGCTTTTAAAACACAGGGGAGAAAGAACACCTGATGCATTGGGACCTGGAGCAGCACATCTTTTCTTTATTCTTTTCTTCTAATAGGAACTTTAAAAAAAAAATAGCGGTGGTACACATTACATAAAAGCAGTTTTGGGGGTGGGTCAAGCTAATAAGCCAGACGATCATAGACCACTCCAGGGCGTGCATTAATAGGCTACTGACTGCACTTCTCCAACAGTTGATGGTACAAGGCCACTGATCTTGTGCCTCACAACATACCCAAGGTTGTACTAATAGCCTATCACTGCACAGCCTAGAGTGAACATTGCTGTATTAATCAATTTGTTATGTTAGCATAGTGAGAAAGAGGCATCAGTGAATAATTTCTGTGTCTCAATGACAGATACAAATATCCTTCTAGATACATGCAGTCTCTGTCATGCAAAAATCAGATTCAAACTTAGTTAAACATGGCTGCATATGTGAAAGTAGAATCAAATAAATTTAGAGCTAAGACTAAAAATCTTCTTAGCTGACCTTTCAGACTTAATGAGTGAAGGAAAACAAGCCAGATCAGATTCTTATGCTTAATTCTGAATGCCTTACTTTTGTAAGTGGACTCTTTATCTTTTATAACGACCTTCATGGCTGAGTCTATGTAAGTGGGTGCAGCTCTCTACAACTTTATCTTCACACGTAATACACACAGTTTCTGCAGTAATATTAGGATTAACTCATTTTTCCTTGATTTATTAGTTCTAGTTCTCTTCTATTTGCCCTAAAAAGGGAGACAAAGGATCAAGATTTGATTTGTAACCTGAGCAACACTGAAGGGACCTAAATTCTGGGCTGAAATCACTGTATCTGAAAAAAATAACTCTTAATGTTACTTAAATAATTTCTTTACGGCTAGATTGGCTTTGTGCAGGGCATTTCATGTTAGAAATTTAGTTTAAGATAGCATTAATGCATACTGTAAGTTTCCCAGTTATGTATTTTACTTCAATATGGATGGACAATATGCATGAACTGCTGTGTAAATAGGAAGAGACAGAATTTTTCAAATGCCTCTGATTTACTTGATAGTTTAATGGGTCAGCTCAGCTCACTGAAGGTGTCAAGCCTTGGCAATAAACCGACCAAAAATTTAATGAGAAAAATATAAGTGCTCCCAATAACGTTATCTGCTGCTAATCATAACAAAGAGAAATAATGTGTTGCCCACTTAAGATTAAAATGGAATGGATCACAAACCCTCAACTGAAGTGCAGTATAGTGAGATGCTACAACAAACATACAGATTGGAAAGTGTATGAACACATGAATAAATAGTTAATGTTATTGCAAGATTCTATGTTTATTAAATACGAATAATTTTAAGTTACATGAAAGGCACTAGACAAGCCTAAAATACACAGACTATAAAGTAGGTTAAATAAGTGCAAATGGTAGAAATGAAAAATATATTCTTCTCCAAAACATGTAAGAGGAAAGCACAGAGATATCAAGAAAAACAAAAAAACACCTTACTATGGTATCATATAGTTCTCACCCACTGATATGCAGTAGCAGAATTGGTACTTCAAACATGTTTGAAAAGTCCTCTAGAGTCCCATCTTCCACATCTTGACATTTCTTTGTATTAGGATCCAGTGCGCTGCTGCCACCCACCTTTGACTGAATTACTGATCTTAAATCTACTCAAAACCTGTGTCATACAACTGTAAAAGCACCTCAAGCTCCAATGAGGATTAGAATGCACTCGAATGAGAGATGATGGGCATTACCTGATATAACTAAGGGATGGTATAACTGGTACAGTTATCCAAGACTTTTGGGCTTCAAGGATACCCTAAGCCTATGTCTCTCTAAAGACATGTACTTTCACTTAACAAAAAAAATCAGTAGGCCTCAAACAATTTTGCCAATTAGTTTAACAGGCAATTTTGGCCTGTTAAACTAATTAGCAAAATTGTTTGAGGCCAACTGAGCTTAGAAAGTTCTTCAGCTACAAGGGAGTGAGACTCTTTTGCAAGATAAAAATATATGGAGATCTATAAAACACCACTGATAGTGACTGCAATAACCAAAAGAGACCTAAACCACAGAAAGCAGCAGCTTATAAACACAAATTAAATCTTTTTCAAAGGCAATTCCTTTTGTCCATTATGTCCATTGTTTGAGGTTTAAGCAAGAGATCAACTTTAATTATTCTCAGAGTAAGAAACTCTACTTGTGCCTTTCTGGCTTATCAACTGTCTTGCACAAGGACATAGATCAGGCTGGTTTTTTTCTCACCCTCCAAAATGTCTTCATAAAGTGCATGTACTCCTTCAGGCACAATTACCGCCAAGGCAGTTCCGCAGAGGAGCCCAGCACCCAGAACTGTCACCAGCTTTAACCTTTCCTGCAAGGAAGCATAAAACAAGTAACACTCTTTAGTAATGAAAAAAAAACCTCTCCTATTCCCCAACAAAAACCAAGAACTTTAACATTTGGGATCAATATTTTTGCTCAAGAGTGTTGAAAAGACCAGTAGCATGAGAAATCATAGCTCCTGATCCACAGATCAAGGTAGGATGGATGCAATGCATGTTTCCCTTGCGATGTTTTAGAGATTACTTTAATCCAGTGTTAAGTGAGATTTGTCATCCATAGACTCACTTCTGAGCTTTTTCTGCATACACTGCCAAACACTATTGAACACACACTACTTACTTTACGCTGGAGTAAACTTACTTCATGCAGTTCTGCTCAACAACTCAGTGCTTCATAAGATTTGTTACTTTGAATGACAAAGTAGG
The DNA here is from genome assembly GCF_965152235.1 of Eretmochelys imbricata. Taxonomy (NCBI): domain Eukaryota; kingdom Metazoa; phylum Chordata; order Testudines; family Cheloniidae; genus Eretmochelys; species Eretmochelys imbricata. Next base: position 64,977,033 of record NC_135577.1, on the reverse strand, counting down.
GTGGATAGAAGACAATGCTTTTTAAAAAAATATATAATTGGATTATTTTATTTAAATACATTTTTCTCTTTAAAACTAAACCTATTTAAAACTAAATTTGAAATTACGATAGCTGACATAAAGGCCTAATTTTACCATAATCTATTAAAATAATTTAGATTAAATAAAAAATATTCAAGAAGTACATTTGCTGCTGAAGTATTAAAGAAAGTAAAACCACTGAACTGGTTGAAGTCATTGGCTAAGCACCTGGAACCAGTCTGTTGAAGTGCTAAACCAACTTTTGACAGAACTATCCTCTTCTGCAGGTGCAGAGAGAGTATTTTCTTCATTTCAGTTTATTCAGCTAGCTCAGTTTGATGACTAATTAATTCAATGTTAAGAACATAACTGGGAGTTGAAAAGCAAGGAAGCTTGTGAATTCAAATGAGGTGCAAGAGGGTGAGATCTACTAGTTCTAAAATCTTGAAGGATGTGATGACCAGAAATAATAAGTTCAATTCACTAAATACAGATAATATAGTTTAATAAATCAGTTAGTTTTAAATACAAAACATTTTGATAAACTTTATGTATGCATCATATTTACAGTAGTTTTATTTAATAAAAACAATTAAAATGCCATTTGTGAATTTTAACTGAATTCCAATTTCCATCCAAATGCAGATTGACACAAATCAGAAGCAAAAATTTAATCATCTAGTAAAGAAGAAATGTAACATTCACTGTTTTCTAATGCAATAAAAATATAAAATTTAAAAATCTGAATAAATGTATGTTCAGCTATATAATTGGTTAAATACATGTGCAGAGATATACTGTATCCTCCTGGTTAGCAAAAGAGAGGACCAAATTTAGTGTAAAGGTTATATTTAGTTGCAAACCAATGTGTTTTAATGGTTACCAAACAATAAGAATCACCTTTTTTAGAAAAATCATAAAAAGTACAAATGCACATCACGATTAAAATTGATTATTATTGATTAAATCAAAATTTCCTGCTTGCTGATTTAAATCATGAGTAAAAGCAGTGATTGATATCAATCTACCCTGTCAGAAAAACACAAAGGGTTAAAATCTGCCAATCATTTAGGATTCCCTCCCTTCCCCCCACAAAAGCGAGGTCTATTAGTCTACAGTACAGTTCCCCAAGAGAGTGGTAACAGATGAATAGATTGCGATCCCTTCTAATTTATATGGATTTAGAAAAAGTTAGCTGTTTTTCATGTATGCCTGATAGATTCCAAAGCAGTATAAAAAAAAAAGATTATAAAAGAGTAGGGAAAAAATGATCCACAAAACTTTACGATATATATTTTCATTCCAGAAACTGAATTTCATAACTTTACATTCTTAAAGGTTAATAAACAGTTGGAATAGCAATGTGTACTGTCAGCATCTCTAACTCAGACAATTTTGAGCAGGAAATGAAAATGAAAGATGTCCTCTTCTTTGATAAATAAGGGCAGCTGACAAGCAATGAAATGGGAAATACCTGCAGTAGAAAGGACTATTTTACTTGATAATGAAGATTACTCTAAACCCCGGCTGCCAGATCCACTGAGGTGAATACTGTTTATGCATGTATGAGTTTCGAAGGATCAAATTTGAAGGATCAGCAGCCCAATTTTGACAGAATCAGGTTTATACTTTCAGAGCCATTCAAGCAAGGCCATTTTTGAGGTGTCCCCCTACAAATGATACTCCTTATTTTTGTCCATTGTAAAAATCCAAATTTTTGCCCTATGAAGCCAAAACCTACTCTGCAATGTTAAAACCAAAAAATAATAATGTACTATTAATACAGCATACAACTTGTTGACTATTGCTCTTTAATGAGGCTAGATTATAGAAACAGAGTAAAAAATACCCTTTATAACTTATTTTTTGAATTATGGTAGCACCTAAAAACCCTGATCAGAATCAGGAGCCCAACTGTAGTAGACCAGGGTGTCAAATATACACCTGGCCAGCAAGGTGTATTTATAAAGCCTGCAGGATATATCCAGACTGTGCAGAAACTCAGCTTTCATTTAAAAAACAAAGGAAATTTCTAGACTTCATGGATGCAGAGATAACTTTCTAAACATAAACAGAGTGTAACTGATAAAGTGATATCTGCCTGAATCCAGTTTGAAACAACAATGTAGGGGGAAATCCTCTGTTCTCTATTAATCTAGAGTGTCAACTCTACACCCCAATCATGATATTTCAATGTCAACATTAACTGTTAATTGCTGATCATTTTAATAGATGGACTGGGAAGGAGCTGGGATTGAAAGCCCCATGCTGGAGGCAACTGAAGGTTGCTATCAGCAAGGAAATGTACAGGAAAAAACAGAGAAGACTCACAAAAACAAGGAAGAGGGAGAGAAAGAGAGGATGGAGGATAAGAAAGGAAAAGAAACAAATCAGGAATAGCAGCGGGCCTAAAAGGGAGCATACTGCCTCAATGCGTGATTAATGTAACAAGGCACTAAACAGCTAATAAATAATATGTTGAGTTACTACATGAAGGCCACATGCTCCCTTTGAACCCTGTGCAAACCTCCCATTGACAAGAGTGGGCATTCTGCTCTGAATTATTAGGAATATATAGCCCTGAATTTCTCTCTGCCCATTGATCATAGCTGTATAAGGGGATTTGCCCTCCTCATCTCCAAATGCATTTCACATCTTGTGCTAACCACAGTACAAAGTGTAAAAAAATGGTCCTAATACCAAAAAACTTCCAATCTAAATGACAAGAGATGCAACAAGTGAGGCAACCAGAAGGAATGGAGAAAGTAGACAAGGGAAATAGTTATTAGATAACCCAGACACAGCTAAATAGCTGACAGTTATATTTAAAAAAAGGGGGCGGGGGAGAAGACATCTCAGAGGTACCTACTGACCATCTACCTAGCTTATGAGCAACATAGCTAGCAGCTTCCCCAGATACTGTGCTAAAGAGAAGTCCTGATGACATATTTGAATGAGGACAGAGTAGTGTCTTTACGAACCAATTCAGAATGTACTCAATGCATGAGTGACAGCATACTTAAAAAAAAAAAAAAAAAAAAAAGCCCAAAAGTCTTCATGGGAGGAGTGGACAAAAGGATAACCAAGGCGGACACTGACAGTAAAATGGACACCACACAAATCGAGAGAGGATCAATTCAGCTGTGTTAAATTGTGAAGGGTAAGACTAAGAATCAGAAGTCAATATTTGATGTGGCAGCAAAGAGGGAAACCAGTAGGCGATTTCAGAGAGGGGAGCCACATGAAGAGAATGACGACCCAGGAAGATTAGCAGCTGCATTTTAAATGGAGCTGAGGGGAGCAAAATGGTTATCAGGAAAGCCAGAGAGAAGGTGGGTTCTATAGCCAAGGCAGCAGATGAAGAGGGTTTGGATGGAAGTTTTAGCAGCATGGGCAGAGAGAAAAGGGTAGGATTTTATAGATTTTATAGAGGGAGATAAGGCAGGATTTGAATGCTGCCTACATGTGCAGGTTTAGAGAGGATGGAGATGAAAATGACACCTAGGTTGTAGGACTGCTGCTGGTGAATGAACCAATATGCAACATAGCTTGTTCACCTATAGATGATACTGGTGCTGAATAGCAGTGGTAACAGTAACAAAAACAAATGTACATAACTCAGATATGTAGGGAGTGCAGTGGCAGCCAAAAAAGCTAACAATGTTAGGAACCATTTTAGGAAAGGGATAGATAAGAAGACAGTAAATATCATAATGCCTCTACATACATCCATGGTAAGCCCATATCTTGAATACTGTGTGCAAATCTGATTGCCCCATCTCAAAAAAAAAAGATACCTTAGAAATGGAAAAGGTACAGAGAAGGGCAACAAAAATGATTAGGGGTATGGAACAGCTTCCGTATGAAGAGAGATTAATAAGCTTGGAATTAATAAAGTTTTCATCTTGGAAAAGATGACTGAGAGGGAATATAGAGGTCTATAAAATCTTTACTGGTATGGAGAAAGTGAATAAGGAAATGTTATTTACTCCTTCATGTAACACAAAAACCAGGGGTCATCCAATGAAATTAACAGGCAACAGGTTTAAAAACAAACAAAAGGAAGTACTTCTTCACACAGTGCACAGTCAACCTGTGGAACTCATTGCCAGACGATATTGTGAAGGCCAAAACAATAGTCGGGTTCAAAAAAAGAACTAGATAAGTTCATGGAACATAGATCCATCAATAGCTATTAGCCAGGATGGTCGGGGATGCAACAGTATGTTCTGAGTGTGCCCTAGCCCTGGTCTACACTATGAGTTTAGGTCGAATTTAGCAGCGTTAGATTGATTTAACCCTGCACCTGTCCACACGAAGAAGCCATTTTTGTTGACTTAAAGGGCTCTTAAAATAGATTTTTGTACTCCTGCCCGACGAGGGGATTAGCGCTGAAGTTGACATTGCTGGGTCAAATTTGGGGTAGTGTGGAAGCAATTCAACAGTACTGGCCTCCGGGAGCTATCCCAGAGTGCTCCATTGTGACCGCTCTGGACAGCACTTTCAACTCAGATGCACTGGCTAGATACACAGGAGAAGCACTGGGAACTTTTGAATTTCATTTCCTGTTTGCCCAGCGTGGCAAGCTCATCAGCAGAGGTGACCATGCAGTCCCAGAATCGCAAAAGAGCTCCAGCATGGACCGAACGGGAGGTACTGGATCTGATCACTGTAAGGGGAGATGAATCCGCGCTATCAGAACTCCATTTCAAAAGATGAAATGCCAATATATTTGAAAAAATCTCCAAGGTGGTAGTCTCACGCAACAGGGATGAGGATTTACGGGACGAGGAAGACTATGAGGAGGAGGAGGACAGCACACAACAGGCAAGTGGAGAAATCGTTCTCCCCGACAGCCAGGAACTGTTTATCACCCTGGAGCCAATACCCTCCCAAGGCGGGCTCCCGGACCATGAAGCCGGAGAAGGCACCTCTGGTGAGTGTACCTTTGTAAATATAATACATGTTTTAATAGCAAGCGTGTTTAATGATTAATTTGCCCTGAAGACTTGGGATGCATTCGCGGCCAGTACAGCTACTGGAAAAGTCTGTTAACATGTCTGGGAATGGAGCGGAAATCCGCCAGGGACATTATTAAGGGGACATTCAGAGGTGGCCTTTCCTGCTGGGCTGTTTGCCTGTGGCTGAAAAGAAATCCTCCCTGCTTTTAGCCACACGGTGGAGGGGGGGCCCGTTCACGCTGAGCTGTTTGTGTTTGGCTGGCAGGGATCTTCCCTGATATTAGTCACGCGGTAGGGAGAGGTGCTTGGTATGGGAAAGGACGGCGCTGCTGTTTGAAACCATTCCCACATGTTATGGAGGTTGAAGAAGCTGAAAGACTGTGGTTTACAATGGCTGCCTGCAAGCCGAATTCTGTTGCCCAGCCCTGCGTGTGTGATCTCTCACACCAAACCAGCAGGCCCTCAATGTAAGAGGCAAAATGCGACCTTGTACCAAAAGCACATGTGCTATGTAATATTAACAACTTGGTTCACCGTGAAAGAGTCTACTCATTGTTCTCTAAACTGTGTCTATTTAAATACTGCTCTCCCCCTTTTTCCTCCAGCAGTTGCAAATATTTCAACGCTCTGTCCCAGAGGCTAGTGCAGATAAGAAGGCGAAAAAAAATGCACTCACGATGAAATGTTCTCTGAGCTCATGCAGTCCTCCTGCACTGAAAGAATGCGTGGAGGCAAACAATGGCAGAGTCCAGGAAACAGAAAATGAATGAGAGGACAGGAGGGACGAGCAAGATGAGAGGTTGCGGCAGCGTGATGAGAGGAGGCAGGATGCAATGCTGAGGCTACTTGGGGATCAAACTGATATGCTTTGGCATCTGGTAGAGCTGCAGGAAAGGCAGCAAAAGCACAGACCACAGCTGCAACCCCTGTGTAACCGCCCGTCCTTCTCCCCAAGTTCCACAGCCTCCTCACCCAGACACTCAAGAATGCGGTGGGGGGCCCCCTGCTCCGGGCCCCCAACCACTCCACCCCAGAGGATTGCCCAAGCAACAGAAGGCTGGCATTCAATAAGTTTTGAAGTGCAATGTGGCCCTGGCCTTGTCCTTCCCTCCTCTCCTCATCCACCACCCCACCCGGTGCTTCGCTCCTCCCCCACCCCTCCCAGGCTACCTTGGCAGTTATCCCCCTATTTGTGTGATGAATTAATAAAGAATGCATGAATGTGAAGCAACAATGACTTTATTGCCTCTGCAAGTGGTGATGGAACTGGGGAGGGCGGTTAGCTTACAGGGAAGTAGAGTGAACCAAGGGGGCGAGTTTTCATCAAGGAGAAACAAACAGAACTGTCACACGTAGCCTGGTCAGTCATGAAACGGTTTTTCAAAGCTACTCTGATGTGCAGCGTGCCCTCCTGTGCTCTTCTAATCACCCTGATGTCTGGCTGCACATAATCAGAGGCCAGGCAATTTGCCTCAACCTCCCACCCCGCCATAAACGTCTCCCCCTTACTCTCTCAGATATTGTGGAGCACACAGCAAGCAATAACAACAGTGGGAATATTGGTTTCGCTGAGGTCTAACCGAGTCAGTAAACTGTGCCAGTACGCTTTTAAATGTCCAATGCACATTCTACCACCATTCTGCACTTGCTCAGCCTATAGTTGAACAGCTCCTGACTACTGTCCAGGCTGCCTGTGTATGGCTTCATGAGCCTGGGCATTAAGGGGCAGGCTGGGTCCTCAAGGATAACTATAGGCATTTCAACATCCCCAACAATTATTTTCTGGTCTGGAAAGTAAGTCCCTTCCTGCAGCTGTTCAAACAGACCAGAGTTCCTGAATATGCAAGCGTCATGTACCTTTCCTGGCCATCCCACGTTGATGTCGGTGATCCACCAGTGCCTGCAGCACCACTGAAAAGTACCCCTTGCGGTTTACGTATTGGCTGCCAAGGTGCTCCAGTCCCAAGATAGGGATATGTGTTCCGTCTATCGCCCCCGCAACAGTTAGGGAATCCTATTGCAACAAAGCCATCCACTATAACCTGCACATTTCCCAGAGTCACTACCCTTGATAGCAGCAGCTCAGTGATTGCGCTGCCTACTTGCATCACAGCAGCCCCCACAGTAGATTTGCCCACTCCAAATTGATTCCCGACTGACCGGTAGCTGTCTGGCGTTGCAAGCTTCCACAGGGCTATTGCCACTCGCTTGTGCACTATGAGCACTGCTCTAATCTTGGTATTCTTGCGCTTCAGGGCAGGGGAAAGCAAGTCACAAAGTTCCATGAAAATGCCCTTACACATGCGAAAGTTTCACAGCCACTGGGAATCATCCCAGACCTGCAACTCTATGCGGTCCCACCAGTCTGTGCTTGTTTCCCAGGCCCAGAATCAGCATTCCATGGCATGAGCCTGCTCCATTGCCACCAGGATGTCCAAATTGCTGTGGCCCGTACTTTGAGAGAAGTCTGTGTCCATGTCCTCATCACTCTCGTCACCATGCTGCCATCACCTCTTTGCCTGCTTTTGCAGATTCTGGTTCTGCACATACTGCAGGATAATGCGCAAGGTGTTTACACTGCTCATAACTGCCGTGGTGATCTGTGCGGGTTCCATGCTTGCCGTGGTATGGCGTCTGCAGGAGAGCAGAGTTGCAATGGAAGCAATGGTTGACAATGGATGACATGAGAATAGATATTTATAGAGAACGACGAGAGGACCTGCTAGGTGGAGTTACAGCAGAAGTGGTGGAGGACGACAGTTAGCACTGCGTACGTTTCCCGAGGAAGAACACACGTACCCGGGAGCCCATGACAGACAACATGGAGAAATTCACTATTGAGACAACAGCAGCAGAGCAGAGTTGCAGCGGAAGCAGTGAATGACGATGATTAGCAGTCCTACTGCACCATCTGCTGAAAGCAGTATGGCATCCGCACAGAAAAAAGGTACGAAACGATTGTCTGCCGTTGCTTTCACAGAGGGAGGGGTGACTGACGACATGTACCCAAAACCACCCGTGAATGTTTTTGTCCCATCAGGCATTGGGAGCTTAACCCAGAATTCTAATGGGCAGCGGAGACTGCAGGAACTGTGGGATAGCTATTCACAGTGCACTGCTCCATAAGTCGATGCTTGCCACGGTAGTGAGGACGCACTCTGCCGACTTAATGCGCTTAGTGTGGACATACACAATCGACTGTATAAAATCAATTTCTAAGAATCGACTTCTATAATATCGGCCTAATTTTGTAGTGTAGACATACCCCTATCCTCTGTTGTCAGAAGCTGGGAGTGGACGATGGGATGGATCATTTGATGATTACCTGTTCTGTTTATTCCCTCTGAAGCACCTGGCATTGGCCACTGTCAGAAGACAGGCTAGAGGACTAGATGGACCATTGGTCCACCCCAATATGGCCGTTCTTATGTGCAAGAAGTTGTCCTAACTACACTTTCCTGAGTACAACTCTGCTTTAAAGACCCCTCTCCAGCAACATACCGTCAGACAAATGGACTTAATTTTAAAAAAATGGCACAAGTGAAAATTACTATAGATGGACCCATGTAAAAAAACCTAAAACCTTGCCAGGGCTTAAACTTTTCACATTAAAAAAATGAATATGAATTCTAGTAAAGGATTAAAACTGGAGTAAGTAGTGAAATTCCTGTTTTGCAAGCATCTAAAATTTCACATTACAGAAGGGATTCAATCCCCAAGGTAGGTTTAAACAGAAGTCATGAAAATCATTAAAAGTGTTTATTTAAAGGAAAGCTTGAATTATGGCACTGTAGTAGTCAAAAATGACAAAGGAGCTCTCAAAAGCACCAGTACACAGTTTATGTCAGCTTGATTTAAAAAAAAAAAAAAAAGAAAAGAAGTGTGATCAGGAGATACATAAATGCAGAATGACCCCAACTGTTTTATGATACTTCTTCAAAAAATTTACCATGGCCCTTATACTGATCTGAAAGTCTGACTAGAAGGATTAAATAAAAATTGCAATGGACTATAAAAAGGTATTCTACTCTCTACACAACTACAAAGATGTCACTGCAAAAGTTTAGTTTTTCTTAAACAATTAGCAAACTGCAGTGAAAAAGCAGTCACCATCATCCGAATTTGATACATAACAAGGCCAAGTGCTAGTTCGTGATGAAACTAACAACTTATTTGTTTAAAATATAATCATCAGCTAGTCAGAGGTCAAAGTGAAAAAAAAAATACCAGAGAACAAGTAATTTCATGAAAATTAATAATGTATAGTGACACCTCACAACACAAACATGTTGCAATCAGAATCATTAGACTAGCCACATTAGGGTCTTACCTACACACACAAATGTACACCGGTTTAGATAAACTAATGGAAACCACTGTGTGGACACACATTTCATTTTAAGAGTGACTTATATAATTTAGCTTAAACATGTTTCTGAGGCCTTGCCTACACTTAAAATTCTGACAGGCATAGATAGCTACGTCGCTCCCTCGGGGGTAATCACATAGTTATGCCAACCCAAACACTAGTGTGGATGCATGGCTAGTTTGACAGCAGACTGCTTCTGTGGACCTACCCTACCACCACCGAGGGTGGTGGATTACCTACAACAGAAAAAACCTTTCCATTGCTGTAGGAAGGGTCTACACTATGGTGCTACAGTAGGAGAGCTATAGCACCAGTAGCGGAGACCTGACCTACACACATCAAGTTTTAAACAAACAATTTAATACTGTACCCAGCAATGATGATTGTGAAGCTTGGTTGAGGTGGTGAAGTTAGAGGGTGGAAGAGGGTGGGATATTTCCCAGGGAATGCCTTACTGCTAAATGATGAACTAGCATTTGGCTGAGCCCTCAAGGGTTAACACGTTGTTAATGTAGCCTCACACTCCACAAGGCAGCACGAATGGAGGGAGGGGAGACAGCATGGCAGACAGAGACAGAGAGAGACACACACCCTGTGTGTAGGAGAGAGAGAGAGAGATGTGCATTGCCCCTTTAAGTATGCCGACCAAACTCTAAGTACATTGCCTTTAAAAAGATCAGGAAGTTGAGACAGCAACTGCAGTCTTGGTCTCTCCCTCTCCCTGTCCCGAGCTCTGTCCTATCCCCACCCTGCTCTATATGGAGAAAGGGTAAGCAGGGAGCAGGAGTAGGGGAGAGGGGGACACCCTGACATTAGGCTCCCCCCCTTCCCTCCTCCCCTGCACAGCAAGCAGGAGGCTCCGAGGAGCAGCTCCAAGGCAGAGGGCAGGAGTGGCACATGGCAGCGGGGGGAGGGCTGAACTGCGGGCAATTGGAAGCCTTCTGGGCGGCTGCTGCACAGGGAACCTAGGGAAGCGGATGGGGGGCTGCCGATCTAACCTTGTTCCAAGCCCCCACCAGCTAGCTGCAACGGGCTGCTGTTCCTGAAAGCAGTGGACAAAGTAGGTGGCTGCCAAACAATGTTATAAGGAAGCATTGTGCAACTTTAAACGAGCATGTTCCCTAACTGATCAGCAACGTAACAACCTTAACCAGGACGACTTTTAGCGAGGAGTTACTGTAAAATATGCACAGAACAAGAGAACCATAAAATCCACACTGTTTTCTTGCACAGTCACAAGAGTGTCTTCATGTCAGTCAAGTTAAAAAGAATTTGGGTCTAAATTGACTTGTCCTTATTTGAAAATTAATTAGGTAAACAGATTTTCAGTTAACAATTCACTAAACCATCCCTTAAACAAACTGCTTCACTCAAAATCTGTAGTTATACAGACTTTGGAACCTTCTTTTGAGACTGTCTGCACCCACATCTCACAACATTCTAAGCAAAGGTAATTTCACCCCTAAACTAATCTAGTTTAGAACCCTAGGATTACAGTTTGGAATTAAACCTTGAACAAAGGGAAATAAACTCAATATTTTTGCACACCAGGTTAGTGAATATTCCAGAAAGGCCAAATTCTTGTAACAAGCAAAGGAAGAAAAATGAGGAAAGGATTTACTAGTTAAACCATTACTGCTAATACATAAGATGCTACCTTGCTAATGAGACTATGAGCTGGCCATAATTCCTATTAAGACATTTTCTCTACAAACTTTCAATATCACATTCACTTCTAAACTCCCCCTTTCATTTACTCATTCCATTATTACAATCACAAATAAAAAAAGTGTAATGCCACTGATATACATCATATCTAAAGCAAAAAGGGAACTCAGAGCCAAGCATTAAACATTTAATTATGGGAAGAAATCCGTTGGTGCCTAACGTGTGTTTTATTTAATAAAAGAAGTTTCTCTCTCTTCTCCAGAAGATATTTCTTCATCTTAATGTCTCTATGACAGTCTTCATTCATGTAAACCCCCAAATCAATGTTGTGTACTTAATGTGCCTTATCAAGGATAAGGCTCCTAACACTATATTATACTTATATCATAAACTCTTTGTGGCAGGAACTTTTATTGTTTGTAAAACACTTAAGACAATGGGGCCCCAGTCCTAACTGGGGGTTCTGGGTGCTACCCCAATATAAAAACAAACTATTTGGGGGACTGGGAGAGGTGGGGTCACTGTTGAACAATGGAGAACTGTGAAGATATGAGATTCAGCTCATAAGAGGTGAGAGAACAGTGGGTTATTAAATCACCCCATCTCCCTCAAATACTTCAGTAATGTGGACCATATAAGTATCAAAATAGATTACATAATGCTCAGAAGATTTTTGTGAACTCTAGAAGTAATCAAACCCAATTTTTTTTTGGCACAGGGAGAGCAACCATGATGGTGGTTTTGGAATATTATTGTGGAAAATTAAAGAGGGAAACATTGAGTTTTGTAGAGAATTTCTCTTATTATTTGTACTAGTGTTTTTAGAAGCCTTACCCAGACACTATGCAGACATAGAGTAAAAACCAGTCACTGCCTTCAAGAGTTTATAGTCTAAAACCATTTTGAAAAAGAAACATCAAGCTTCTGCCACCTCCCTCCTACTCATGCAGAGTCTTTGTTCTACTTTGGCAATGAGAGGTTCAGATCTGCAGTTCCAAATTAATTGTAGGATTCATTTTAAAGCAATTTAAAATACATTTTACATTCATCACAGATTCTGTACTGTTGAATGAGATTTAATATTTCACTTAATGTTTCTTTTGAAATCTCCCTAATTTAAACTGTCACTGGTAACAAGCCAGCAGTAGCCCCAAGGGGACGAGCTAGACGAGTTGATAGGTGTCTGTCTCTCTCATTCCCAAGATTCTTGCATGACAAGGGATGGACAGTCTGGTGGAACCTGCTTACCTCTGAAAAATTAACTGCCAAGGGGATAATCCCTGCCACGTAACAGCCAACCAGCATAGCCAGAGACAGCAAACTGATGGACATGAAATCATCCATGTTGTTGCTTTTTGTCCACTCGCTTAAAGTGAAATTCAACTTTTCCAGCTTTTAGTGCATGTAGTTTTTCAACTTGTTCAGGTGTTGCGGCTCCAGCAGAGTCATGAAGGTCAGAGGCGCCTCTTCCCCGGTGGTGCCACAAACTCCCTCCCTCCCCCAAGAGCTTAAGTGTGTGAGAGAGACACCCGGCTTTCCTGGCCCTGATCCCTGGATCTGTCAACAGCAGCTGGGATCCCACGATTCTCTCCCTCTCGCCGCCTCCCCTCTCAAGGGCCCCAGGGGATTAGGCCACCCCTGGGGGAGCGGAAAGGCCCTTTCTCTCCCACAGCCCGGGGGCAGGGGGCACCTTTTCGCCTGGGTGAGAGAAGGGCCCACCCCGCTCACAGACGACACCAGCCCCAGGGGCAACAGAAAGGCCGCTCGCCCCGAGACTCAGCAAGGACGGAGCCCGGCCCTTCCTACCGGCCGCAGGGAGACGCCGGCAAGGCCTTCGCCTTCCCCCGCTGGCCCCTGGTCTCAGCGGATTGGCGGAGGCGGGCGCGGAGCGGTTCTGTGGGGAGCTCAGTCCCTCAGGCTTCCGGCTCCCCTCTGCGCCCGGCGTCCCCCACGGCTGCCATGGAGGCCAAGTGGCAGCTCCGCAGTCAGACACTTCCCCTTCCCGCGAGCAGCTTCCGGGTTAGCCGCCTGAGCCTCCCCTCAGCGGGGGGGGCTGGAACGGAGGGGCTTTCTCACGTGACTCACTTTCTGCCGCCACTTCCCGCCTGATTCCAAGATGGCGGACAAATAATCGCTAAGGGACCATCTTGGAAGGGGCGAGAGGCGCAAAGCCTCTGATAGGACACGATGCCCCTATCAAAGATGACTACTAAAGTCTCAAAGAACGGCGCCATTGTGCCCCTTCCGGCATACGCAACGCCGGTGACGCTTTGCCTTGTGATATTCTCGCGAGAGTTCCTCTCGCCCTGGAGGCGCTCTGGTCTGGTCTCGTGATGTCTATGGTCGGGAACTAAGGGCTGGTTGGCGGTTGGTGGAGTGTTTCCGGTTAGCGCAGGGGATTGCGGGTGACCGTTGGGAACTGTTAGTTCGGGACCGTCACAGTCAGCGGGGCTGTGGAGAACGAGTCGCCATGGTGAGGAGGGGGGATCCCGGGGTGCGGGGAGGAACCGGGTCGGTCGGGCCGCGACGTAGTGGTGGCGGGAATGGGTCTGCTGAGGGCGACGTAGCGCTGCGGCCTGGCGGAGTCCCCAGCCGCGTGTCTCCTCCCGCCCCCCGCTCCAGGGCTGGGGACCGAGCGGGATACAGACCCCGCCTCTTCCCGACCGCACGAGCTCCGCGGGGGGAAGGGCGGGGGCGAGTCTGGCTCGCGCGGGGCAAGATCACGGGGACCCTCACGCGGCACCCGGGGGCGGCAGTTTTTTTCCCATCCGCGGTGGAGGAGGGGCCCTGATTCCCCAGCGGACATCTCCAGCCCTCGGCTGCTCCTTGCGCAGGGAGGGGCGAAGGCCCCTGTTTATCCACGCTGGTAGATTCCTCACCCACAGCCCCAACACGTGTCTGCCCAGGCAGCTGGCCCCTGGGGCAGGGGGTTTAGCCTTAGGGTGACCGAGTTGCACGCGCCGTGACTGGGCTTGTGGCTTTGTCTGGCTCTCTGTGCTGCACACGTGGGCCCAGGCGGGTTTTCTCACGATGCGTTTTCCGTTTGTTTATACTCCAGAAATTCGAGGTTTGTTGTAGGCTGGAAAAGTCTGTGATGACAGGAGAACTAGTGTAAATGAAATCCCCAAAGGGAGTGAAAGGCTTGTATACATCACACGTGGGGAGAGTCAAGTCCAATTTTTAAAAAATCCTTTGCAGGTCACTTTTTAATCAATATAAACTCTTATTCAAAGAGCCGCTACCTTGAATTTGTAGAACATAATGCCATTAAACAGCTTTTTTTTTTATTCAAATGCTTTCTTGTAGCGCTTGGAACCCAGAGCCCTCTTTATATGTTAGGAAAAGAAAGTGAAATTGATCTGTACTGCTTCACTGGTTAAACTGAGTGAAATGCAAAAAGAGATGATAATCCTAGTGTTTTGTTACTTTCATGTGAAAGTGAACTACACTGAAGGAAGCCTACTGATAAGTGCTTTGGTAGCTGACTAACCGCTGCCGGTGAGGAGGAGGATATATTTGAAGCACTTCTGTAAGGGCTAATGCTACTATGACATTCATTTAAGTGAAGTTCTTGAGCCAATTCAAGCAAACTACTACTTCTGGCTGGCAGTAGGAGTAACTTAAAACCCTGCTACATACTATCTGCATTCACTTGATTGTACTTATATCAGTGCTCTGGCCCTGCCCTCTTTCCATCTCCTGCTTCCCCGATGTCCACTGTTCACTATGGGTGCAGCATCTTAGTCATGTGCTGAGAGCTAATCTATAGTTGGTAGAAGCCTTTCTGCGTGCGTACTGAGTAGATGCTGATGTCTGAGCCTTAGTACTTTGGCTTTCTGCACTATGTTAAACATGTTTTGCTTGGTAATGGCCGTAGGTGGTAATTAAAGCCATTTTTAAAAGTCCTGACAGGAACATAGTAGGACTTGCTATAACAGATCAGATGAAAGTTCCATCTTGTCCAGTACCGTGTTTAGAGTGGACAGTATCAGGTGCTTTGGAGAAAGGTGCAAGGAGCTAGAAAGTCCTAGAAATTAAAATGCATTCATCCTTGAATAGCTAACTGCAGACTATAATTGTGGAACTTTGTGTTCACTTGTAACTGATGGTGAATACTCAGTCTCATGTTTCATGTGCTGGCTTTTCACCTTGAGGTGAGATTTTTAATGTTAGTGAAATGAAAGTTTGATTCCACCCTGGTTTTCCATCATTTAGGGTATTAAAACAAAACCAGTAACTGCCAGCATTTACAATGGAATAAGCAAATCAATATAATCTCCAATATAGTAGGTTTTTTTTAATTCTCATTTCTTTTGTTACGCTGGTGTTGTATTTACAATGGAACAGCCTGGGCCTTGCATACTATTTCTTGAATGCAGTCAGTGCATTTGAGTGTGAAATAATACAAGATTGTTATCCAAGAGAGAAGCACATGTGTACATTGACAAGTCTCAACTGTGATTGGAAGAAAAAATTGCTGGCCAAAACAGTGCCACGAGGCAGTCCTCTTTTCAGTTTCTAATTCATGGTATAGTGTGACATTTGTTTTCTGTACTATAGGCCTCATAGGATTTTTTTAGAAAGAAATGCAAAGTGATTTTAAGACTCTTACTCTGATTCTCCTTTAGACAGTAAGATTTATATGTTACAAGTATATAAGATCTGATTACTAGAAATACAGCTGAATTTGTGTCTTATGGGTTGGTCTTCTAAACTTCAGTTTAGTCTTTGTGTATTTAATGAGTATTTTTAAGTCTGAGTCACTGTCTTGTTTTTGTGCAGTCTCACACAATTTTGCTTGTTCAGCCTACTAAGAGGCCAGAAGGGAGAACATATGCTGACTATGAATCGGTGAATGAGTGCATGGAAGGTAAGCATTGCTGCTTCTGGGATGAAGATGCTTTAGACAATCTCTTCTTGTTAAGGCCAGTTTAGTTTGATTATTTTTTCCAAACTTTCACCTGCTGAGAGAATCCATTCTGAACACGTTTCCTTAAATTAAAAAGGTATAAAAATAACTTAGCAAAAAGTGCCCTATAGGTGTAACAGTTTGCTGCAAGGGGCGAAAGAGTTATTTCAAAAAGACTGTTCGTTGCTTCACAAATCTTCTTCCTGTATTTATTCAGAGTTCTATTCTGACTTTACTGACTAAGGCCCTGAAACTGCAATGAGATGTGCACTGTGCAAGTGGTCTGCCTGTGTGCATCTCATTGCAGGATCAGATCCCAATTTTCTAACTACTAATCCCTACAAAGCAAATACTGCTATGAGCGGTAATCTAGATCCCATTGTTTTGCACATAATCAACTGAATAAATACTAATTGCAAACTCTGCTACTAGGAGTATGTGAGCCAGAAAGAAACCAGTTTGACTTTCAGACACACACTGGTTTGCAGGCTAGATGGAAGAAAATGTTTTATTTGTAAATTGGGCTGATTTTATATGGATTCACTGGTGGCATCATTATCTGAGGTGCTAAGCACACTCATCTCTCATTCAAGTCCATAGAATGAGTGTTCAGCACTTCAGGACCAGGCTCTGTGAGACACAGAACCTGACCGTTCAGACTGCATAACCACACATGAAGCAATTTGGGTGTTTAATTTAGCATTACACTTTAGCACAATATAAAGAAGAGTTGACTGGGTTAACATTTAAAAAAATTGGTATATCACGTTAGTTCTTATACTCTCTAACATCAAGAATTATCTTATTGTACCAACAGCATTAAAGTTTTCCTCAGCTAGATAATTTTTGCTCACCAAAAAAAAATTCTAAAAGACTTTTTCTTCCAAGATGGGAAATGTTGATTTGCTGCTTAGAGGAATCTTAAATTAATGTATAAAATATTGAACTCTTGTGGGTTTTTTAGAAAGTGCAATAATCATATTTTCACCCCTGCTATAATCTGATCTCTTTACATTTGGAAAACTGACTTTCTGCCTGTTATGTATGAAAGTCCATTGCTCCATTTGAGAATATTTACTTCCTTGTTTGATGTCTGATCCTGTTGCACAGCAGGCAAGTGTACAGCTCTGTTGCTAGGATTTGTCAACTTTGCTGCTTTAGAACCAGCAATGAGATAATTCTAAATATTTGACCTGTGTACTCAGTAAAAAAAAAAGTATATTGTACATTTTTGTAAAATTATGCCTTGAACTAAGTGTAGAATTAAAATCCAGAAGACACTTCTCACTACTTCATAAGATATGTTCTTGAACTATTTGACAGTACTTCCTTAACTGTGATACCTTAAAAAGGTGTAAATAATAGCGACCCATTTCCCACATCAGTGTGTTCTGGGTGCTGTACAAACAATTAGGAGAACTAGTCAACATTGTAAAATTGAAATAAAATATTAAAGCTGAGTGGTATTGTCTTTTAAAACAATTCTATAGCATCTGCATGTTCCCATTCCAAATGTGCTTCTATAAACTTTATTGTTGCCTATAACTTTAATACCAGAAGGAACTTATGGCAAACTGAAACCACTAGCCTTTTAATGCCATTATTGATGGTACTGAAAGTTCTTATCTCTCTGCAGGAGTTTGTAAAATGTATGAAGAACATCTGAAGAGAATGAATCCCAACAGCCCATCCATTACATATGACATCAGCCAGTTGTTTGATTTTATTGATGACCTGGCAGACCTCAGTTGTCTTGTGTAAGTACTATTCTGCTGTATGGAAGGTAGTACTTCAAAACACCCATCCTATTTTGCAGATGAAGGGATGGCTTCCCTCCCATTTTGGGAAAACAGTGGTTTTAAAAGTAACAAGGAATCACTTAAGCCTGTGTACAAAATCAGTGATATAATACTTGACAATATCATAATATTTTCCATTCTCACCTGTACCTATCAGTTGCTTACCAGAAATGTGTGTCATTTCCGTTTAAAATGCTCTTTATATTCTGTGAAGTGTAACTAGCTGTGTTGGTGAGGCAGCAGTGTTCCATAAAACAGACTGGCATTCCATATCACCCTTAGCAAGAGTTGCACTGGGACATAACATTTGTCTGAGAGTAAGTACACATAGCTTTGAAGTTGACAGTTCCATTTCAGATTTTATCCACAATAATGCTTATAACAGTTCAGGTATTTGTACCCGAACACATTTCAGTAAGATTACAAATTGCATTATAAACTGCCCAGAACTAGTGCTTGATCCCTCATTTAACAAAAACTTCATAAGAAAACTTTGTACTGGAGTTCCAAATGCTACTAAAGCTTGTGTAGCATGGTTTGTTTCTGAAGAGGCCACAGTGTTGGTAAATCTTACTCTACTGAGGACCATATTGGCAATGTGCTAGGGAGCCTACAGGCTGCACCTAACTTTCCTAAAGTGGAGTACGCTGTAGTCAATTTACCTGGATCAAGACAGAGCATTGCACGTTAGAAATGCGGGGTGGGATATTAAAAAAAAAAAAAAATTACTTAAGGGACTTAAGAACACAAGTCCCATTGATTCTCAGTAACAGTTGTGGTCTTAAGTCACCTAGAGAATCTCACCTGCAGTCTCCAGGGTTCTTCTCTGTATATAAAAGATGAGGGCAGCTCAAGATGGCATTGTAAGTTCTGCATGCTTTCCTACACCTGTGGGTGGCTAGACTCATTTCCCCTACTGTTCTGCTCTGGAAAATACAATTTAAATCTCAGCACTTCTGGCAATTAACAGCTGGTTTTCATACCATAAATATTCAGCTACTTTTTGACTTGCATCCTTAAATTTTGTAGAATAAGACAAGAAGTCTAACATTCAGTTAAACTACTTTTTTCTGTTAATTCAACTGACATGGGCGCAACTGCTCTTCATAATCAGAGTAGAAGTTAACTGTAAAAGGATTGTCAAAGCATTGGATAACTACTGTAGGAAGTTACGGAGTGTAGTATGTGTGCAGGTCTGTAAGTCTTCTATAAAACTTGATCCAGCCACAGTGAAGCTATTTTTAATAGGTGCCTACCTCTCTCATACAATTACTTGTTTTTATGACGTATTATTTTGAGAAGTCAGAAAAGAGCTTGCAGGCTTTGGATTCCTTACCCTTTCAGATTCATCAGCCAAAGTCATTGACGAGAAGGATGAAAAGATCACTTAATACTAGTTTTGGAAGTTTTATCTTGTCCTTCAGTTCTCCTCCTGCTGTGCCTGATCCCCAGCTACAGCAGTATTGGGGTGGTGCAGGGTTGACCAATCATGCTATATTTTGTTTTCCCCTCTGACAGATTAATGATATGATCCTTGTTTTTAAAAAGGAGCCTCTGTTTTCTAATACAATGTTATGTTTTTTAAATCAGGAGCCTAGTCAAACCTAGTAAAGCCAAAGTGTGTTTGAGCCAAATTCTGTTTTAGCTTATAGTTTCCCACCAGATGGCATACTTAGCATGTAATGTACTGTGCACAGTTTGACTACACAAATCCCTATGCTGCTTGATACCGGATCTTTCAATGCAGCTTTAGTTACTGATTCTTAAAGATGCATTTAGTGCTCTGAGAATTAGTAAAAACCTAGTAGCTTATCCTGAATGTATCTATTACAATTGCATAGAGATACTGAAACACTTGTCACAGTCTTGCTGGGTTTTTAAAGGTCGTTGGTGAGATTTTTTTTTTTTTTTCTGTTTGTTCTGTAAAACCTCTAAAGTATCTTGGACTGAATCAAATGGCATTACAGATCTTAATTTTTGGCTCATCCACGGCTTAATGCCAATGTTCCCTTTCTTGTCCTTGTCACGTGGGTAGAAAGGATTGTGTTCAGAGATGTTCTGTTAATCCTGTTACACCACACTTTCTTGGAGTATCCAGGTCAGGCACTGTATATTTTAAAAGGCACATCCCAGATTTAAGTATTAAAACTGGGCATGAAGGGACAAATCTTAGTACTGCATCTACACAGATACCTCCCTTCATGCATCAGCTTGCTGAGTTGCTTTTGCTATAAGTAGCTAGGACTGGCAGCAGTGGAGGCAGTGTTTTAATATAATGTTTCCTGGGTCTGTCGAGCTTGGTGATGAACTTTGTGTTACTTTATACAGTAAATGAGCTCAAATAAATTTGTAATCCCTGACTTGTAAAGAGAGAATGAATGTGTGAGAGCTTAGATCGCAGCCTTCTTTTTTGGGGAGCCTGCTTGTTCTGGGATCTAGACTCTCATTGCCAGATGATATGTGAATGGGTTGCTGGCTGGAGCTGCTTCCTTATTCTCTTGGCTTTGATCTTTTGTTAGGGAGAATGAAGAAAACACTTAAGAGCTCTATAAAGCCTCACATGACTTGAAGATCTTTGGTTTAAAAAAAACTTCTTTAAAGATTATAAGCACAAGTAGAAAATCTGTGGTCTTAAATTCCAAATTTCTCACTTATTTAATGTTTGAAAATTAATACCTTGCCTGCTATTTCTTAAATTTAAGGAGGACCAGCATTTTGATTTTTTAAAAATGTTTCATGACTTGTGTACAATTCTCAAATTCTGAGGTGTTAAACACTTTTTAAAGGCTTTCTCTCTTCACTTTCTACTTTCTGTAGATGGAGGAAAATCATTTTCCTGAATTTTAATGTAAAAGAGAGAGAATGTGATCTAGTAGTTACTGGTGCTTGAAACATCTGGGTTCTGTTCCATGCTTTTCAACTGATTTGCTGTGTAACTTGATCAAGGTTACTTCAGCTAAAATTCCCACTCAGTCAAATGGAAGCATGATTAGGCTTCAGCTATCTGTCTGTAAAACATGGATAATTACTTTGCTATCTCACACACTTTGTGAGCTTTACAAACAGTTGTTAAGCCTCTTCTGAAATGTAAAACCAAAGGACAAAGCAATGTTACATTAACCGTTTTTTTCTTTCCCTAGTTACCGTGCTGACACTCAGACATACCAACCCTACAATAAAGACTGGATAAAGGAGAAGATCTACGTCCTCCTCCGCAGGCAGGCTCAGCAAGCAAGCAAATAATGGGGCAGCCTCATTATGGGGCTTGGGGAGGGCTGGACAACAGGTGTGTACAGTAGTAGAAGTTTTGTATTATAGTCATCCTGTTGTCATCTTGTTAAACTAGTCAGGACTGAATGTATTGTTAGAGATGCAAGGATTTTGTTCAGTTTGAAACCCTCTTTTTAGTGTAAATGAAGAAGAAAATGTAACATCTTTGGCAGGGATTTAACTTTCTCTCTGGTTAGCTAATAATCCTACTTTTGGTCAACCCCCTAGGGCTGTTCATATGCTTCACCAGATTCACTGTATGTGCCCTTCTGCAGGATGTCCAACTATTAGTTATGTCATTGAGACAAAAGACTTAGTGGAAAATAAAATGAATGCTCTTTAGTTAAATCTTATGTGTACTGGACTTCTTATCTGACTTGTAAAGCACTTTAGAGTAATTTAAATCCTACTGGTCAGTGTGCTGTATAACAGGGATTGGAAGGAGTACGTGGACTGAACTCTGAAAGATTTTCTGTTGCATAGTGTATAGCTTCATATGAGCAAACTTTTTCCTAAGTGCTGCAAAACAACAAGGTCTGTAAACAAAGTTGATGGGTCTCTTGGACTGAGTGCTTATGGCTTTGATAGAGCGCCCAGGATTTATACTTATTGCTGGTGAAAATCTTTCCACTTGGAGTATAAAAGGAAAAGGTTTGTTAGTATAAAGCTATGTGGTATGCAAGAAAAAAATCTTTGAAACACGTAGGACTGAACAGTCTGGAAGGAGTGTATGCTGGTTAAAGTAACGCACAATTTAAAAGGACAACTAAAATTCTTAAATACTTTACTTAATGGGTCATGTGGTGACAAAGAACATCATGTTTATAGTGGTGTTGCCAGAACCACTCTTACATTTATACTAGAACTGGCAGTTTTTTAATATTGAGGGGCTCTGATTGCCATGAGTGGGGCTCACCTTTATCTGTTGAAAGGTTTAATGTATTTATAAACAAAGTAAACTATCGAGGAAACAAACAGTGCTTGAACATTCTGCTCAGTATACTAATGTAGTTAGAGGGATAAGTGTCCTTTTGAGGCCCCAAAAATGTATTTTAAAAGTTCTGCGACACATTGTGTTTTGGAAGACTGTCTTTCAGGGATGCTGCATAGAATGTAGCTTTCTTTAAGGTGATTGCAGAGGATTTTTTTTAAATAGGGCTTGTCCTTTCTTGCTACTTCATGGGTAAAGGGCCTGAAACCTTTTTTTAAGGTGGCTTTTTTTCCTACAGTTTTCTTTAAACTTAGAATAATCAGGAATGTCAAGTCTGGTCTTCCTTCATCTTGTTGCTCCATTGGGAGCTCTACCACTTCAGCTGAAGGGGTGAAGGTGTTGGGTCTGTAACATTTTAGAGAAAAGGCATTTTTGCTAAATAGTGACTAAAAATCCCTTCCCCTCATTTGTTTAGCTTTCAGTCTTTGCTCTTATGAGGGCAACATTGCACTAGTTTTGAAGTAATTTCTTCCAGCATAGACAGGACTTGAATTTCTAATGTGAAAAAGTTGGAAGGAAAACCTTGTAGGCCTTTATACATAATAAATAAGTGCAAAAAAAAAAAAAGCCCTTTTTCCTTTTGCAGGTCACTTTGAGAAGACACATTGGGGCTTAACTATGGTAGCTAAAGAATGATTGCTCACCAGAGGAACTAAATAAAGTTAATTCACACACAACTTTTTTTCCCTATCGTTTCCAAAGACTATGGCTTCTTCAGCATGAGGAGTCCGATACAGAGATAAAAATAAATAATAAAATAATACCTTCTCTGCTCTTCTCTGCATTCTTGCTCTCTTGAGTCTAGATTCATCCCTGTGCTGGTGCAGAGCCAGACAATGGGAGGTGGTTTGTGCCTCCCAGATCCTGGGTTTGCTGGGGCTGGTTTGGGCTCAGATGCTGGCTACGGCTGCTGTAACAAGTCCATGACCATTTCTACTCTAGAACATCCTCTGAGTCAAGGACTCCTGTGGGAACAGGGGGATGCAGAGCCAGAGACCCCTTGGTGCCAGGAGAATTCCCTGGGGGCCGTTGAGCACTATAGGTAGCAAAGTGGCTGCAGAAGAGGCGTGAATTCTCCCCCAAGTCCCAGCTTTCTCTGACTGATCTAAGATTCTCTTGTGAGTCCCTTGCTCCTGAAACAAACTTTTGGCTGCTGGCTTGGGAAGCCAAATAGCAAGTTTTATACTATTATGATATCGAAATAGTATTCTCCATGTAATCTCAGAGCTGCCTCCTACAATCAGCTGTTCACAAAACAAAGCATTTTAAATCTTTGGCCTATTAACACTAACTGCTTAGCTGTACAGCTGACTGGAGAACACCTTTGGAGTTGAAAAACTACTGCTACATCTTCTGCTATGAATGGCTAAAAGGATTATCGAGAAAGCCTTCTTCCAACTACATAAAACTGATCGCTGCTTCAAGGCTATGATGGGAGAAATAAGGGCTCTAGGTTCTTGGAGATGCAGGAAGCTCAGGTGCTGTGTATTCTGCCACTCCTCTCCAGTGGGTCTCTGAACTCTCCAGCCCAAGCCTCCTTTCATTTATTTATTCTGACAATTTTCAGCTCTAGAAAATTCATGTATTCGAAGTACAATTTGCAAAAAAGCCACTTTGTTTTTTCTCCCATACACCTAACATCATTGGGAAGTTGTTCTGCAGCTCGTAGTTCTTTTCCCCATAGCAACAATATTTTGGATCAGTTCAGACCATACCACTGTAGTTGTGTACCTGATGGGGGTGGAAGAACTCCACTGCTACACTGCATAGGTTGAGGTATCAATGCCCAGAACAGACTAAACTGCCAGCTAACACCCTATCTGTACTACTAATGGGAAGATCCTCTGGGGAGATGCATCAAATAATTCATTAACGCTTTCTAGCAGGTAATACCTTAACTTCTGATATCAATATTCTTACCATACTCTGTTTAAGTGAAGAATGTAAACTGTGATGCAGTCTCCCATCTCCTGCCACCATGCAATACCCTCTTGATTCATGTAGTTTACATCATGTTTTTGTGGAAAATTCAGCTCAGGTTTTTGTATCAAACCGAGTAGACATTTTGCAGATCAGGAACTGTTGCAAGTATTGTCATTAGTCCTGCTGCAGAGGCTACAGCATCATCTGACTAAGAAAGTGCACTGAGAGGATTGGTCACCATAATTAGTAAACGTTGCTCTTGCATGTTTGTCTAAATTTAACATGTTCTCCTGATTGATCTCCAGAAATCATATTTGTTCCTTGTAAGTGTCTTCCTCGCATGGGCTCTCTAGTCTTGTCTGCATTTTCCAGCTACATTATTCCAAAAACTCATTTTGTCATAGTACTGCATGCTTAACTAAAGTTGTAGAGCTGGGGGTCAGGACGCCTCAGGGGTCACGAGGTGTCAACCTCCACCCCAAATCCCGCTTTGCCTCCAGCATTTATAATGGTGTTAAATATATAAAAAAGTGTTTTTAATGTATAAGGGGGGGGAATCACACTCAGAGGGTTGCTATGTGAAAGGAGTCACCAGTAAAAAAAGTTTGAGAGCCACTGTTGCAGAGGAACTTCTGTATTTCCAAGCGCCTTTCAAAGCACAGCCAGTAATTTTGCCTTGCCTGAATTGCTAGTCTGAGATCTGGAAAAAGCACAACTTGTTACCTCTAATGTTATGTCCTCATTCAGGTGTGCTGCCTCAAGGTTTCTCTCACTGTCTCAAGCTTCAAAAAGGAATAAGTACCGTAGTCCTGGATTTTGCTTCATTAATTAGCTTTCAGCGGGCAGTATCTTTAATGTTTGTAGCAACCATAACCTTAAAGATCACTGTTGCATATCTCACAAATTTTATCAAGATGGGACAAATTTCATTTGTATTCAATTCAACTATCTTGCAATTGATTTTTCTGCTTATTTGACAAAACTACTTTTAAAATCATTTGATTTCAATACAAATCAATGTTAATCACATTTTCTACAGTATATTGTTAATTACAGTAACAGGAAAGTAAACATCCAAGAATAAGCACATACTGGTGTGGCTGCTTCAGATGCTTTACAGGGTGCCCAAGAAGTGATAGATTGTGCTGTATTAATGATGCTTTAATTAATCAGCAATCCATTGAGAAGGGGACAGAATATTGTCAGCCACTTTAGCTACATCTTTGCCATCGTTCCAAATTTTGCCACCTGCAGAAAGCCCTAAGCCTGCCCATAAACCAGGTCATTCAACATAGAACTCAAGTTACCATATACCACAGGCTTTGAGTGTCTTATTCTGAAGAGTTAAATGCCACCTAGCTTCCCCCTTCACATTGCAGTAGTGCAGAGGTAGGCAGCATACCAAGTCTTTTGAAGAGGTAAAGGTGACCTGCAAAGGAAACAAAATTGGGTTTGTCCCCTTTGTAGTGCTTTATGAGGGATAAAGAAAGATGGAAATAAAAAATTTAAATCTGGAATATCGTGGAAGAATATAATAAGTGAAGAGGTTGTGAAATTGCCATCACAAGTATCAAGAGACTGAAAGCAGAGCAACTGAGGAGAAGGGAGTTGTTGCCAGTCTGCTTTACTTGTAACTCCAATGCCTAACGTTTGGGGAAAGGAAGCCTTTGTTAAAGATTCAACATTACATCTCCAAAGGAGAGAGCTTGTAATACGTGCACCTCAAGGAAAACTCCAGCAACCCCATGGTGGACCATGCCTGACAGTTCTAATGTTTAAAAAAAAAAAAAACCAACAACCAAGCAGAAAAATTAAATAGCTTTCCAACCTTCTTTATACATCACAAGGAAGCAGAAAAAGCACAACCCAGTTTTATAAACAGCACTTGCATCACCTCATTAACTAGACCTACACAGAGACCATTTCTATGACGCTACTAGCAGTGTGGACACTGAACATGCATTTAAACATGGAAACTTCTGACAAGCAAAATTACACTGAAACCAGAAAAAATTAATACTTCTGTCTTCAGCCATTCTGAATTAGAATAAAGTATATCAGTTATTTATAATCAAGGCCCTTTGTTTTCAGATATTACTGATTTTTACCAAAAATTTCCCTGGTTTTGTGCAAGCTAGTAGCTGTTACTGCTTTTCACCCAAAGTTTGGGGCCTATGCTACCTAGGACTTCTGGAATTAACAGTGAAGCGCCTTATATCAAGTCAACAGATTACTGTTGGTATATTAGAAAAGAAAAGTTTTATTTGTAAGGGGGCTTAGAAATAATGTTTCATAAACTCATAGGGGGCATGCAGTGTGTGTGAGTTCAATTTAAATTCAACAGCAAACTATATTAAATTATTTGTTACAGTATCTCAATGTGTTTGGCTGCCATCTAGTGGTGATATGTATTAGGCAGCTAAATACAGTTAAATAAATAAACCACAGTAGTAAACTTTTTTCCCCCTCTTTTTTTTATCCTCCCCCCAATATTTACCCCAAAATGCTGGTTAATTTTTTGCACCAATTTTCATCTATTTCATTTTTCACTGAAATTCCCTAGACATTTTAAACAAAACGAAAATGAAGGGCCTTTCTTATAATCCACATTAAATTATAATATTTCAGGTCCAGCACAAATCTCTGCAATGCAATCACACTCAGAGCCTTGCTGGACAAATAAATGCAATCCAACAGCCCATCAAGAAAACTCTGATCGACAATGAAAGGCAGTGGTTGCTGGGATACAAATGTAATGTCAGGTTCCGGTTTCCTCAACCATTATGGAGCCATCCTTGTATCTGTTGGAGCCCATGGGGTCTGCTGACCCAGTAGAATGGTGGAAGCATAAAGATATCTGGTTTCTCAATCTTGCTGTTTTCGCAGGATCTTTTCCTGCGGTGTTATTAACTAATGCAAGAGCATGTACACTTCTGCTGAGACTAGTAGCAGTGGGAACTGTGGGTGCTTAGCCCCTCGGAAAATCCACTTATTCGGATGCCTAACTTTAAGCAAGATATGAAAATGTTGACCTCAGTGCATCTTTGTAAAATACATATTTTTACTTCCTACAGCTAGCCTAAGAATGATCACTTGAAATAGAAACTGCTTTTAAAGCATTGCTACTAGTCCTATAAAGTTTTTTCACACACTGTCTTGTCTGCTGTAATTTTATTTAGCACTGGATGAATAGTAATAGCTGATGTTTGATCGAACACCAAAGAAGTGGATTCATCACTTGTCCTGAGTGGAAATGTTTGGTTTTGCATATGATGAGTGACAGCTTTTATTATGATCTGTTAATCATTTCACCTGCACTATATTTGAAAATCACTGAAGTTAATTAAAGGCCCATCTGGAGATGTTACAAGGAAACATGGGACATCAGCAATTAGTGCTCTTATTACTGTAATCTGAATTATGCTTGTGTGACCAGGTTAGCGGGCTGAGTTTTGGGCACTGCTCCACTTTATAGCTCTCTTTCTTCTTTTTAATCGTGCTCAGATTGAGTCTGACACATACAAATACAACAAGCTTTGCTTCTTAGCCCAGCTCATTGCTAGAGCATCAGCGGGGGTTTACCTAGCAATATGAACTTTGTACATATGCTCGTCAGTCCTGTCATCCCACCTCCTGCACTATCCGCATAATCTAAAGTAAACCTGCTATTCTATTGCCATGGTCCTTATGTTTCTGTCCAAAGCAAAAACACCTGGAGAACAAACAAACAGCACTTCCCCGTGTGTGTGGCTGCTATGTGCACTGAGCTCTGCAGTGCAAGCAGGGAGGAAATAGGGATGGCCAAGAAACCTTGCCCCAAACTCTAAGCACCCAGGACTTTTCTTTGGGTTCGGTTCAATTCCTATCACACACACAATGGCATCATTGCTGTTGATTAGCAGGCCACCACCAGGCCTGAGTAGCATTAACTAATCCTTGTTACTTCACATGAGCCACTGAGGTCGGGACATAGCGCTTAAAGTGACTCTTGCTGCCCAACACTCCCTGGACCTGCCTCCATTTTTCACTAGACTGATGGCTTCCACAGATGTTTCACAGAGGCAATAAAGTGCATAGATAGATTTGATGAGAGTAAAGCAGAATTATTGCACATGATGTAGCTGCCTTTTCTCTGTACATTTTTCTCATAGTTTTTCCACTGGTTTGATTTCTTTCTGCATCAGGTGGTGGAAGGGACCATTGGGGCCAATGTGATCACTAATTGAGCAGGTGCCATTAGAGATCAAAGTAGCATTTACTAATAGGCCGGAGAAAGACAAAAAATAATCCCTCCCTCCCTCAAGAGTCTTTAATAGTACTGTAAGTGGTACCACAGATAAGTGGCATTAAGTGATTTTTAAAGTGTCTGGGCTATTAATGTGGCAGCTCTTAGTTTGCTGGACAGAAAACTAAAGGCAATTCTGATGGCTCTTTGAAGACAAGAGACATGGCTCTTTGAAGTTTAATACTTGCACTCTCTCAGGTACTGTCCAGCTGGCATTGGCTAGGCTTTGGCAGTTGCTTGTTGCGAATATTTTGACTCCTATGTCTAGGGAATTTAAACTCTGTTATGGAAACATCATCTGGGTCCATGTAATGAATGGCAAGACCCAGAGATATGCATCTTGCCCACTTAGAAGTGAAAGCACAGAGAAAATTGATCTGCATCTTAAAACCTTTTAAAGATTTCCAGCTTTCTGAGTCTCTCTGATCATTTGCTCATTGCTAGGAAACACATTGTACCTCTACTGCTGTTTCCCTTTCTTTATACTGCTAGAACTAGGGGTAGATTAAGACACGATTTAACAGATCAGCTGACATGGGCCCTGGCCTGTGAAAGAAGCCCTGAATATGCCCCCTCCCATACACAAATACATTTTGGGTTGTTTTTGTCAGTACCAACTCCATCCTCCTACATCTTTCTCCAGCAGCCCCAACCCACCCCCATGTGAGCAGCGTTGGTCTTTCGGGTTTTATACTCACTTTTATTATTGAGACAATATTATGTGGAGATTCTGAACTCGTTTGAAGGTTACAGATAGCATTACAAACACAGTTATGTAAATGCAAAATAACAAAAGTGTCCCATGAACTCGATTCAGATAAAAGCTTCAGCCATCTCACAGAGTATCTAGACTGGGATGAAAACCACAACTACTTTGCCTTCAATGCTTTACACCCCCAACCCAGATAATCGAGCACACTTTACTCAACTAAATAAACTTTGAGGAGTTGTACATGAAGATATATGGAGGGAGCATAGCTAGTGATATGATTTGAAGCCAAATGATCTAGGTTCTATTCCCAGTTCTGCCACAGACATGCTATGTGACCTCAGACAAGTCACAAACTCTGTTTTTCAGTTTTCCTATCCATGGGAGGGGATAAAAATAATGTTTTATGTCACGGGGGGCGAGGGGGGGGGAGGCATGATCGTTAGACACAAGATGGTCTAGGAGCGCAAAGCATTACCTTTTAGCAGGAGCAGTCAAGACTCTATTTTTGATCCACCCAGGGCAGTTTTAGTCCCGGGTGTAAACAGAGGAATGAAAATCCTCTTCAGTTTAGTGACGTTTTGGTGATTTCTACTTCCAGGCTACCACAACTGAACTTCAGTGTGCTGCATGCAGGGGCTTTAAAATATACATATTGGGATGGAACTTCTGGAAATCATTATTATCTGCCCTTTGCTTGTATATTGGACAATTTTGTACATAAACACCTGCCTGTGCACTTTGAGCATGATGGTACATGCACGTGATGGGTTTTGCACATGTAAATTCTGTCACGAGTGTGTAAATACTTATGCTTTAAAAATGTGTGCATGAGACTTTGTGTGTGCAAAGCTGCATTTGTACAACTGGAGGCAGAATTGTGTGATCCCTTTGAAAAAAACTGGTCCTCCATGTTATGAGTGGTGGCAAAGCTCCATCAAAATCTTACACGAGTTGTGAATTCACCCCAATATGGGTTATTCAGGTAATGCACAGGTCAGTGTAAATGTTTTCCTCTAAGTTTTATGTCCAATTATTGAAAAGGGTGTGGGTATTTATTTATTGCAACATAGTGTGTCCCTAAGGGGTCCTTACTATAATTTATGTACAGCTGTGGTCCTGAACCTGGGATCATATTCCCCAGCCATGTAGGTCATCAGTAGTAGCCATGATTGGAAGTTCACTCTCTCATTCACATTCCTTGTCTCTGCTCTTCTGCTGGAGCAACTGTCTCAGCCACTTACAACCTGGTCTTCCTGAGAAGTGCTCTTTAAGCCAACAAATTTATTCTCTGTGGTGTCCCTGGAAACACTCAGAGAACATGTTTAAGGGATTCTGAGTGCACCTGAGGAGGACTGATTACAAGCGCTGATGAATGTTACAATCTGCAAAAGGATGAGACTAGTCACCTACTGTACAAATATGCACAAGGAGAAGATCTAGGGCAATTGCAGCTCTAATTTTTGATGAGGTGTTGCAATGTCAGTCACAGACTGTTCTTCACACCACACCAGTTCTTTCTGTTTAGAGAAGCATTTTGAGTTGCTGACATGTAAACAGAAAGGTTGTGTGGATGTGGGGTTTGACAGTAAGATTTTGTTTTATATAGAGAGCCTACTGTGGAAGGAATTCTCCTCCTATTTGGAAGTGGCACTGCAGAACTGGAGGGGTTGATAACAGAACAGAGATTCTTTTACCTTTAGGTATCCAGTTCAAATCTGGTATAGGCTGATAACCTGTTTGGTGGAAGTTTTAGTCCTTGTTCCTAATGAACAGGTGCCACCAGGGCTAACTGACATAATTCTTGGTCATCTTAGCACAGACATCAAATTACCCTCCCACTGTTGGATCAGGTCTGGGGTAACTTGCAGGGCCGCATGAGGAACTTTGCATTGGTGCCACTTGTGCCATGCCTGTTTTACAGGACAAGATTCGTAAATTCCTCAGAGAGCCCTTTTCCCTATTAATGTATTCCATTATTACATCAGGGGGCCTGAATCGTGATTGCCCTGTGATCTCATGGCACAGCCAGCAGAGCCATCTCCTGGGGATGTTCCCTGATATAGGGGGCTGCCTGGCTAGGATCAAGCCAGAATAACAGCTCTACTCAACTCCACAGTAGTCCCACCTAAAGGGAGTGTGTTAGAGGCATTCCTGAGGAAAGGAGACGTGATCAAAGTATTGCTTCACTCTGGCTATTCCTGGCAGCCACAATGGCCCATGGGGGCCACAGGCAGCCCCCGGTGCCCAATCCTATGTCTATACTGGCCTATGAAAGGGGAGATCTACCCCCTTGTATTGAGTTCATCTCTGGCACCATGATGAACTGGGCTCCAAGTCAATCTGGCATCTTTCACTAAAAATAATTAACTTTGATGAATAAAAACAGGGCTGGGAGACAAAATGCAAGACAATTTGGAGGAAATGAACATTTGCAACCAGTCTTTCTTTGACGAGTAACGGTTGGTGCCTAAGTGGCTTTCCTAGCATTTCAAGAAAGGTTCAGAATTTCACAGATGCCTGGCAAACCCAAGCCAAGAAAGTTTCGTTTACACAGAGGTGATGTGTGATACATTAAATGTTGCTAATGAGCATCAGGTGTTTTGCAGGGGAAAATGACTCCTTGTCTTATGTAAAGTAATTATTTTAAAGATCTATTTAGCATTTAGATTGCTTAGGAGGGAAAAAGCTTCCAGCAACTCCTTGCCTTGAAAAATGCTCTGGTAATAAATGGGTCTCCTTGAACATTGCTTTTGTCTCCCTAGACAGAAAAGAGAGAAGACACTTTAATTTGGGATAATTAGAAGGACATAGTTGGGTTGTCTTTGTCAATGGTGTTATAACATACAGCCTCTACATTTAAAGTAAACAAACAAAACCATGGAATAGTGTGTTTAAGCAAGCTAAAAATTCCTGCATTAAACACTTTAAGTTATTTGAGAGGGGCTCTGAAAGAACCAACTTGAATTCTCACGCTTTGTAATTCTATGCATTAGGTAAACAGTTCAGTATGGTTTTGACACAGCTACAGCTGTCAAATTTTTAACATCCTTTTCAGCCATTAATATTTCTGGACTAATCCTCTCAGATTGCACAAACCAGTACTCGGATGGGAGACTTCCAAGGCAAACCCCATGTGCTCCAAGAAGTGGTACTGGCTATTCAGTAGGGGAAGCTCTTGTGTCCCAGCCTGGTGTTAGGGGGTGCCGTGCTAGTCAAGGTGCAGTCTTTCCAATGTGAGAGAAGACAAAGGTCTTGAGCACTATATAAAAATGACTTGGACGCACTCACTTGACCATTGCTTTGTTTCAGAGCCTCACAAAGTGATTCATACCATAGAAATAAATGTATTTTTGATCTGTTGTCTCTTGTCTTATACTTAGATTGTGAGCTCTTTGGGGCAGAGCCTGTCTTTTTGTTCAGTTTGCACAGCGCCTAGCACAGTGGGGTCCCAGCCACTACAGCAATACAAATAATAAATGTAAATCTCTCTCTGCTGGTTGGTACCTCTTCTGTTTATTGCTGGTTCTAAGGCACTCAGACACCATTGTGATGGTTGCATAAGCTGCTTCTCTGTTTACTATTTGAACAATGCAAGCCATATGCTAGGTGGTGTTTCATTTCTATGACAGATTCCGCCGTAGCACAGTGATCTTTCAGTGTGGACTCTGTGTGCACCTATATAGCTGTACAAAATTGCCAAGAAAATTGCCAGGAATAAGATTTACATGCCTGCCCTTTTCCATGATAATCTATAATTATCAAAAGCAAGTGAGTACAATTTTTCCCAGGCTGTGTAGATGGGAGTTTGTATGGATGAGTGTGTGTACATACACACGACAGCTGGGTGAATAACTGATTTTTCTGTTAGCCTAAAGTTCAGGTGGAGCCAAAACCGATTTTTTAAAATTTTTGGCTAATCAAAAAAGTCAGAAAGTTTTTGTTTCAGGTCAAACCAAAATATTTTTTTCCTATCGCAAAATGAGACATTTTATTTTTGGCATTTTAAACCTTCTTGACAAAAGCAAAGGAAAAGCAGAGCTAGAATGACTAGGCAGAGAGGAGGAGATGGTGGCGACCCCCTTCTCCAGAGTAGCCAAGTGGTTCGAGCACTCAGGTGAGAGGGGAGGAGACCCGGGTTCCAGTATCTGCTCCCGAATTGGAATTTGAGTCTCCACACCCCAGGTGAGAGGTCTAACCACTGGTCTGTTCTCTTAAGGGTGGGGAGGGAGGTGCACTACCATCACTGCCTCCTCTGTTTTGTGAAGGGCACCTTAATCCCCTTATGAATCTAGCCTGAAAAATCAAAACGTTTCATTTGGATAATGTCAGAGCTATTCACGTTGACATTTCCCACCTTTTTTCATTTCAGCCAAATGCAACAGTAAATGCTTGTGTATACAGCAGGGTGCCTAACTGCCTGTCATGCACCTGGAGTCAAGACTAGCTAGGAAACACTTTATCTTGTATTTGAGCAATAATCTTGCAAAAGATCAAGCACTGTGGTACAAGTTATCTGGTCCTCTGAATTTCTTATGCAATTGTCCTATGTCCTTGAAACTTAAGAGGGTTCCTCAATATTAAAATGTGAGCATAAATCTATCAGTGTAAATCATTCATTGCAAGTAGGGTTGGTTTATAAGATGACCAATTATGGTAACCCAGTTATTGAAGGAACAGATGAGTGGGACAGATAGAAGAGAGAAGTAGGACTAAGGAAATCCTGTGTAAAAGTCAGGAGAGACTCATGAGGCTGGAGAGACACCTGTGGTAGCCTAAGGCAGCACCAAGGACAAATGAACCAATGTGCCAGCAGCTGATCTGAAGACTAAGAATATCAGGAGGTTGGAACAAAGGCTGTGAGAGCACAAAACAGTGCTAAGAACAAGAGAAGTCATGGCCCAGCCAGCAGTCAAAGTGAGGTGGAAGAAAGCCTTGGGCATTTAGAAAGAGAGCCCTCACTGAGATCCTGCTGCCAAACTGAGGTTCGAAAAGTCTCAGGAGCCTGGTGAGAAGGGTGTGGGGACCTGAGGGAATCCTGGTGGCTGGAGAAACCAGTCTGTGAGTGGTGGTGGGGAAAAGAGGCCTGGGGAAGAGCAAGTGGAGACAAAGTCATAGGGACTGGAGGCATCAAAAAGGTAAGAGGGGTTTGTGCGTATGTGTTTTTAGATTGGAGGAAAAATTATGCCGTGGTCACTCATTTTTGTAAATTTTATGAGAGGATACCTTTATGCCCAGGTCAGCTCAAGTGCAAGTGGATACAGTCTGTATTTATACTGGCTTAGCTCAGTGTCAGATGGCAGTAAGTGTTTTGCGCTGGTTTCCATGGAAATGTTAACCATAGCAGTTGGTATCCATTGAAATCATTATTAAAAAATAGTTTTTCCCCCCCGGGTGGATTATTTTGTTGTCTTTTCTCCCATGGTGACTGGACAGAAGGATATTGATGGAGTTGGGTTTATTCTGCCTTTTTGCATTACACAGTACCAAGCATATCCCAACCAGAAATCACAGATGCCATTCAAAGAAGGGACAGTTCTGACCCAAAGCTTTGCAGGTTACCAAGTGCTACTTTGATCATTTCCCAGAGTGATTTCCAGTGTACGAAGGAGGTTACCTCACTCTTAAGTTTCTCAGCTGTTTTGGCCACACTGCTTACTTAGTGGTGAGATACAGACGCCTATGGATTAATTTGTCAGAAAAGTAACAATGAGCTTGAGTCTCTCCTGTGTCTAGACTCCACTCAGTGCAGCAGTAGGGTGGAGGCTGCCAGGGAACCAGGTACAGCCCCTTGATTCTCAGCCTGCCCAGCCCCGGCATGACTTTGTTCAAACTGGGGTCACTGCTATAACATCCCTAAGGGACCTTACAACAGTGAAATGGAGCAGAGCCAAGCTGAGCCCTGCCCTCCCCCCAGGCAGGGAAGCTGGTACAGGAGTAATACTCGTTTGCAAGCGGTGCCTGTGCTACACTGTTCTATATGCCTAACCCGTCTCTACAAGGAGGAGGGAATCATCCTCCCGCATTCCCCAGGTCAGATGCAGCCAGTTTGGCCCTTGGGAAAGCCGTGCCTGTTTCCTTGGATAGGGCCTGTTAAAAGCCTTCAGGCTCAGTGAATGTTTGCTCAGCTTCCTAGGTTCTAAGGAGCTTGCAAATCTCAGTACACATGTAGAGAAGTTGGGCTAATATCCTGCAGCCCAGCCAAGACCTGGAGTTCCCACTGCATTTCAAAACACCTTCATTTGCTGTTCAGCACACCCATGTAACATCAAATACAAGATATGATACCTACCAGCCTGAGGAGGGACTGCTGGGTCTTCTCACTTCTACTAAGTTCCAGGGAAGCTTGAAACCAATTCCCCCTTTCAGGCAGTCACTTCCTGGAGTGACCACCATTGGCACAGGGCCAGAGCCACCCAGGTGTAGCAACAGGCAGCCATGATTAAGCCCTGATTCTAAACCCAAAATTTCAAAATGGAAGCTCTGGCTGAGCCATTCAGGGAAGCTGGTGGTGGCAAGAGGAATCCTGTAGAATTACTTCTGGAAGAAACTGGGGAATCAAACTGCATGAAAAGGCCTGAGCACCTAATGTATGTCTCTAAGCAGCTCCACAGGGGTAAGTGATGTCTCCTCTCCCCCAAGCCAGGGGCAGAAGGATGGCCTGGTAAGGGACAGGCTCGCAGCTTTAGGTGAGAGGATCTGGGTGGCAAGGGGAGACAGTCTAAGGAGGAGAGGCTCTGTGAAAATACTGTTCATGGACGATTTTTTGCTGATGTAGTAGCTTAATGTTAACTGCTCTCCACAACTACTTCTGTGCTGCAGGAAAGAAAGGATGCTCTTCTTCCTAGCCTGTTAAAAGGGACTTGCTATGCTATTTGTGACTAGTTCTCTTTAGTTGCCAGGAGCACCCTATAAATCGCTAAGTCAACTCCCGCAGTGTTTCTTTTGAAGTGCCCTGGGACTCCGGGCAAAGGATTCTGGGATGCATCTGCGGAGGAGCAGTTACCAGAAGTGCCAGAATGTAGCTAAACAGCAAGGGGAGCAGAGAAGGAACCCCTGCTTTACGGAAAGCAAAGAAAATAAAGAGTCTGAATGCTTTTTTCAAAGTGGATTTTATTCCAGGCATTTAAATAGACAAGTTCTGGCACATGCTTTGTTGAAAAAGAGGAAAAACAAACCTGTGTTTCACATAAACTACATTTGGCAAAGAAAACTTTTTAACCAAGTGAAAGAAAATAAACTCTTTGAAATTGATTTCTGTACAGCTGTAGTTTTAGCTCCTGTTAAATAAACTCTAAATCACCTGGCACACTGCACATGAAATTACACTGGATGATCTGATTTAATAAGCGCATTCTCTTCTATTAATCTTAAAGCTCTTCCTCATAGTCTAGATGTATGTCCAAAGTCAATAGGCAAAACAACAACCAGTCACTACTTGTTCCGATTGTTTGTTTTTACAAAGTGAGGGGCAAACCGTGAGGTTTTTACCAGCCAAAGCTCCCACTGAAGTCAGTGGGAGCTTTGACTGAGAAAGGGCTTCAAGATATGGCACTAATGGAATTGGACTAGCAGAAGCAGCACCCTGTGTGGAAAGGGTGATGATCACATCCCTCACGTAAGATCTATGAGGAAATACATTTATAACCGATTTAGACGAGTCCTCAACTGCTTTGGGAAGGTGGTTGGTTTGTCTGAAATGGAAAGAAGTAGCACTCTGTGCTGGTTCCTTATCAAGGATCATGACAATCAAACAGGAGATCTGCAAACTGTTGATTGATTCTAATGTAAATCACCAAAGATGTGTGAGGGAATTATGTTTTGGAATTCAGCCTTCTGTTAGCATGCAGTGCTGCAGGTACTTCTGGGCCTGACACCCAGCGCAGGCAATGAGGAAATCACTTGGGGTTGATTTTGCATGGAATATTTATTGGTGAATGGAGCTCTTGAACCAGGACTGACCTTTAGTCAAACAGCAACCTTGGAAGATTCAGAACGTGGAGACTCCATACGTACAGGGCTCAGGAGCCAGAGCCAGTAGCAACGTTTCTTCAGAGGGTCTCCTCACAAAGAGAAACCTTCCGCAATTGTTTTGTTTGAGGAGGTGGAGTTAGAGCTGGCTTTAGCCCCCAGTGGAGTTACCAGACAAATTCTTAAAAGGGAACTGCAAGTAAGACAGCGCTTCTCTCCCTTTCTCACGCGGAAGGCTATGGACACACTAACCCTTATCAGAGTAGCAGCCGTGTTAGTCTGTATTCGCAAAAAGAAAAGGAGGATTTGTGGCACCTTAGAGACTAACCAATTTATTTGAGCATGAGCTTTCGTGAGCTACAGCTCACTTCATCGGATGCAACTAACACTTATGTTGGCATAACTTACGTCGCTCAGGGGTACGAATAAGTTGCTAGCAAGGAATATTAACCTGCAGGGTGGGAAAATAGGGAAGCGCAGGGGGTCTCCTTAGGCAATATTTTGACAAAAAGCTGCAGTCTGGAAGCATTTGAACACACAAAGAAATTACCAGCCACTTCCTGCTCTTCTTCCTCTCTATCTTTCTTCCTTTTAGTTTTGTCAGCCAGGTAAGTTAGACTTCCCTGCTCCCCACTGCCTGAAGCAGCGCCTCCTGCCTGTGGCTGGGATGCGAAGGACTTTATCTTTTTTCCCGAGGGCCTGGCTGTCCCACGTTCGCTCGCTCTTTCAGTTTTCCTCTCCCCCTTGCTCTCATTTCCTCTCCCTCTGTTCTCTCCGCCCCCTCTCCCGATGCTGCCTCGCCCCAGCGCCGCCCTTAGGCACACGCGGCTGCGTGCAGCACCATTCCCCTCGCGGGCCGCGGCTGGTATCCTCTCTTCTCCGCCTCCCCCGCGCTGAGCCGGCGGGCTTCTCCCCGCCCCCTCCCTCGCTTGCTTCTCAGCCGCTTGGCTGAGGGCTCCCGCTTGCGGCTCTGCCGACCCAGCCCCAGCGGGCCCAGAGCGGAGTCCCTCCCTGGACCCCGCCTGCCTGCGCTGCTCGCTCTCCGGTGGGGGCCGGGCCGGGGAGCGAAACTTCCACGGGAATCAGCGGCGGGTGGCTGAGCGGGAGAGGGAGAGAGAGAGAGTGGGGGGGGCTTCAAGTGACAGTGCGCTCACTGTCTCTCACACTTCCCTAACACACACACAGACTGGCTCTCACACCCACGTGCACTCTGCCTCTCACCAGTCACAGTCCCCCAATACAGATTGTCACACACACACAGTCTCGCACTCCCCAACACACATTCTGTCACACAGCCCAACACACAATCGCTCTCTCACACCCACACAGGTTCTCTGTCTCTCTCACATGCACTAGTTCTCACACACACACTTGTATTATTGTTGGTGGTGTTACTGCTTGGTACTTCCTGTCAAAATGCTCAGGGTGAGCCAGGAGTGGCTAGGGGCTGTAGGGGCGGGGGAGATTCTGGGGGTCCATATGTGGGGGTGGTGGCTGTGCCCCCTTGACACACTGGGGTCACACTGGAGCCAGCTGGGGACCTCCTTCAGTGGAGCATAGGGGCACCAGTTTAATAATACTGCATAGGGCCCCATAAATCCTAAGAACATGCCTGGCTTTTCCTCTTTTTCCCTGTATTCATTCTCTCTTTCTCTGTCTCTAAGACCTTGCCCTTGCTCTTCTTCATCCTTCTGATGTGCACTTGCATGGCACTGAAGCATCTCTGCAGGACACAGGAGGAGAAGGCAGCAGTACACCTGGACTCTGCCCAGCACTCCCTCCTCCCATACAGGTAGTGCTGCACCAAATGGAACTTGCCCCAACTGGGAGTGGGGAATGGCCGTCTGAGTTTTCATTCGCTACGCAGATCACTCATCAGATTCATCCAAGGACATTACTAAGATGACTAGCTACACTGAAATGAAATATCAGCCAGTGAATGTTATCCTGAACCAGCAAGGACTTCCAGTTTTCAATATGCTGGAAAAACAAAACAAGAGCTAATAAAGGATAAATACTTTGCACCTCTAGAGCACCTGTCATCTGAAAATCTTAAAGCACTTTATGAACACTAATGAATTAATTCACATGGCACCCATATGAAATAGGTTCTGTATTTTTTCCCCATTTTTAAAATAGGGAAACTGAAGTGTAGAGAGGTTAAGTGACTTGCTCAAAGTCACACACTTTGGCAGAGCCAGAAAGGAACCCAAACGTTCAGACTCCTGCTGCTTTGTCTACTGCTCAGGTACGGATTCTGCCACCTGTCTGGATGACAAACTTTTTTTTTTTTTAAACAGAAGAATAATAGCAAATGATGAATCCTCTTGTTTTCATATCAGCACTCTTATTCACATGCAGATACAGGTACAAAGAGCTACTGTTCTCCAAACAGTGTGCAACTAAATCATTTGTGAATAGAGAATTAAAAAGAAGACACAGATATGGTCAAAGCAAACAGCTGTTTAGAATTTAAAGAAATACGCTCATTGTTTTGCTATATTTGCCCTGTTCTAGTGGTGGTTGTGGGGATTACAAAATCCAACAGCAATACAAAGGGTTTAATAGGCTTGTCAATTAAAACAATTTTGGCTTTTTTCCAGATGTAAACCACCTCCTGCAACTCTGGAAACTCAAACCTGACACACAACTGGGGGGCTCCCAGAAAACAAAAAGGGATACTAACTAGAAACAGAAAGTGAAACTGGCTGTTCTATTTACAGAAAGCAAACAGCATAAGTAAGGAAAATTCACTAGATTTTTAGCGTTTCCCCTATTTTTATAACTTCAGGTATGTAGCACAGACTGATTGTTCTTAATGTATGGATTTGTATCCTGATGCTATTTCTTTAGGAGACCTTTGGTCTCCTGGATGAAAAAGAGAAAGGCTCAGCTCTGCTAACGCCTTCACAACTTGGGATACACAAGTATTCTCAGTACCAGGCCTTTCCACACCATATTCATTTAAGTAAAAGAAGAACTGGAGGCCTTTACGGGCACACCTTGTCTGTCTGGTAGTGAAGGGTTAGGAATGGCAGATTCTGGTGATCAGAGCCCCTTTGTGCCAATAGCAGCAGGGTGAATTCTTGCCCTCCCTCTCCACCTATGCATGGATGAAAACAAAAAGGGTTGGGGTGCGAGTGACCAAACACTTGGACTGTATGCATCCCCATTTAGAAGTGAGAGAGAACACAAGGAAATGCCTTAGTGTGAGCACTAATGGAATGGGGAGTGGGTTCAGAAAAGGGAAGGTGGGTGGGTGAGTGCTAACCCTTTGGAGGGAAAAGCTGGTCTTCTCGGCTGGGAAGAGCTAATGAAAGAAGAGCAGCAAAATCCTCAAACCTTTTAGCTGCCTGTCTTTGAGAGAGGGTGAAGGTTAGTAAAAGGAGAGCTGCTACCCCAGGCTGTATTCACATGGACAGCGCACACACACACACTTTGCTATTTCACTGCGCTCCTTTGGCATAACCCCCAGTTAGAACACAGTAATTACCCAGGGGATTGCACTCTCTCTGTGTTAGTGCATCCCAGCTGAGGAAAGGCAGAAGGGAGCGATATTGGCTCCCTCCACGTTGCTTGGCCTGTCATCACCGAATACACCAACACACGCTGTCAGTGCAGTGCCGTGGAATGCCTTCGGGGTGGGGCTTAATGGACATTTCCTAGCGGTTGTAGCATCAGATCTATCAGTCTCAGAGTAACCTCCAGCAACCTCCTATATCCCAGAATTTAGCCAGTCATTTTCTGAATGTCAGGTCAACTCACAGCAGAGTAACACTGGGGGAGGAAGGAAATGCACAAACTAAAGCTTGGCTATTTCTCCGGTTCCCTGGGTGTAGGGTACAAGAGCAGGGGCTGTTATACAGATACTGGCATTTCATAATAAGCTTGCATCCTATCCTAGAACTCCGTCATATTAAGCACACCAATCTGACTGGTTAATGAGAGTTGGGTTTGGATTACCACCTACAGCAATGGTATTTGGCCTCTCTCAGATCTCACCACAGAAGCCTTCCTGACCATCATGGCTATTTCCCATAGGAAATGGGAAGCTGTAAAAAGAAACTCTGGAAGGAATGACATTGACATGATCCAGTGGAACACTGCACAAATACAAACCTTCCCCCCCTGCATCCATTACCCCTCCTCTGCCATTCTCCATCCATACTACAAATTATATGTACAATGGCAGTGTCTGCAGACTGACCAACCAAGAATGATGCCCCAGTGTGCTAGGCCCTGTCCCAACACAGTCCCTGCCCCTCAGATCCACTGCCCATCTCCCAACCCATGCATTAGTTATGTTGCATTTCCCACAAAGCAACCTCATTGCAGCAGTTCGAGACAACACATACAAATAACACAAGATGTTATAGAGGAAAGTCAGTGGAGCCCAGGAGCCACCAAGAGTCTGTAGAAGCATTGTCAAGACCACTGGTTACATGGAATCCACAGGACTGAAGATCATAAAGTTCAATGCAAAGAAAGGAGAGAGCTGTTACTCAGTACTTGTTGCTCCGAGCTCTGTTCGGCTATTGGGTTGTGCCCTCTCTTACCTTTGATTGCTGTTGTATGAGGATGTCAGTCACCGCAAAGAAGAAACAGATGGATCAATTTCAGTGCCACTTCTTATCCCCCCTCCCCTAACTTCTTCCTTAAAAGTTCAAAAGCAGTGAATGTTCAGCTGAAATGGTGACTTGCTGATGATCACAATCGAAACATTAGCGTTAGAAATAATAAACCTTTACTCCCCACCCTAACCCCTTCCATTCCCCAAGTCTCATGCAAAAAGAAAGAGAGAAGTTTCCGGGCTACCATCATGTGGCTTGTAGCAGCTCCCACTGTTGGCCGGATCTATCCGATTGGCATGGGTTGGTCACCACCCTGCTGGACTGGTTTTCCAGACAGAGGCCGCTGACAAAGTGCTGAATGAAACTGCCTTTCATCTTCCATTTCTGAGAGAAGGGGTGGGAAGAAGGGAGGAGAAAGAAGAAACAATGTAGTGAGATGAAAGGCTCCCCCTACTTTCACCATGGAGGCTGCTCCTCCCAGCTTGAAACAGGAGGCAGGGTTTGGAACAATTGGCGGGGGGACATAGTGGAACTTCAGGAAATTGGAATTCTGGTTTCTGGTGACATTTCCAAAATCTGGGATCCTCTGTATTTTCCATAATCAGGGTTTGGCTGATAGGAGTTCACCTGTACTTATAGGGACAGGTTTTCACGGGTATTTAGGAGCCTAACGATGCACATAGGCACCTAGTGGGATTTTCAAGGGAACCTAAGCGGGTTATGTTCCTAATTTCCTTATCTACATCTCTAGGCACCTGCTGGCCCACGGAGAATCCCTCTGCTGCAGGGTGCAGGCCAAATCCTGCTCACGCTTACCTTAGTGTAAACCAAGGCTGCTCTGAGATTACACTGCTGTAACACAGCAGAATCTGGCACACACAATAATTACAATGGCATAAAACATACCATATAAAACCAACTATGATATTAGAAAGCCAAAGTGGTATTAAAAGGGGGCTGGCTGCAACCTGGCCCTACATTTGAATACTTTGTTTTGCAGGGGAGTGTTTGTTCTATCACTGTTTAGTGCCGTGGGGAAGGACAGGCCCAGGCAGAGGCAGCAAGGGCAG
Organism: Eretmochelys imbricata; assembly: GCF_965152235.1. Lineage (NCBI taxonomy): Eukaryota > Metazoa > Chordata > Testudines > Cheloniidae > Eretmochelys > Eretmochelys imbricata. The sequence continues at coordinate 64,934,516 of NC_135577.1, read as the reverse complement.
GAATTCCACACCCTCAGAACCACCTCTGCAAACAGCCCTTCACCTTGCTGAGCCAATGCAGGATGGGGAAAGCTGAAAGGTGAGTCGGGTCCAAACAATGCAGATTGCCATGAAGCAGCAGCTCAAGGAAGAAGTCTCAGATATAGCCAAGTCCCTTCTCCATTAAGGGCTTTAAAAGCCAATGGAGCTGCCTTAAAGTCAAACTGTCACTTCAAAGTAAGAACCTTTCTTTCCTCTGTCTAATTTCTGAAGACAATTCACAAATCTCTCTCTCCAGTCCTAGCCAGGCCCCTTCCATCCCATCCCACATCTCCTCTGGAAGATTTTGTCGGCTTGAATTTAACATGGGAGAAGCCAGATTCCTTATCTTCTTTCCCAAACTCTGTCCACTTCTACCTCCTCTGTCACTGTTGCAACATCACCACCCTCCCTCTGACTCCCGCCTATGACCTGGGGTATTTTTGGCTGCTCCCTTTCCCTTGCATCTGGGTTACGTCCAAATCATGTTGCTTCCTCCTCCTCGGTACCGACAAGACCCATCATTTTCTTTCCATTCACACAGCTAAATCTCTGATCCAGGCCTTCATTATATCTCATCTTAGTTACAGCAACATCTCTGTCTCTGCCTTCCCCAAAGCCTACTTTGCCTTTCTCCACTCCATATAAAATGCCACAGTAAGTCATCATCTGCTTGCCCATTGATCTGAGCATGTCACTGCCCTCTTTAAAGCCCACCACTGGCTCCTTACCCGCTAGCACATCAAATTCAAACTTTTTATCACCACCTAGAAAGCTCTTTATAACTCTGCCCCTCCCTACTTATCCAAGCTGATCTCACTTCAAGCTGCCCCAACATTCCTCCACTCTGCCAGCATTTCCACCCTGACTGCCACGTTGTCAGCATCTCAATAAATGCCTCTATGCCTTCTGCCATGCATGGAGCAACGTCCCTGGGCTCATCCGCAAGGTCTCCACCCACAAAGAATTCTCTTGGTGGCCCACTGTGGTTGTGATGCTTACACTGAAAGGTCAAAGTATGTATTAGGAGTCCGGTGGCACCTTAAAGACTAACAGATTTATTTGGGCATAGGCTTTTGTGGGTAAAAAACCCACTTCTTCAGATGCATGGAGTAAAAATTGCAGATGCAGGCATTATTATACTGACACGCGACGAGAAGGGAGTTACCTCACAAGTGGAGAACCAGTGCTGACAGGGCCAATGCAATCAGGGTGGATGTAGTTCACTCCCAATAATTGATGAGGAGGTGTCCATTCCAGGAGAGGCAAAGTTGCTTTTGTAGTGAGCCAGCCACTCCCAGTCTCTATTCAAGCCCAAATTAATGGTATTAAATTTGCAAATGAATTTTAGTTCTGCAGTTTCTCTTCGAAGTCTGTTTCTGAAGGTTTTTGTTCAAGTATGGCTACTTCTAAATCTGTTATAGCACCTCATCAACCTATCCTGGAAAATGATCCCTCACTCTCAGAGACCTTGGGAGACAGGCCAGTCCTCGCTTACAGACAGCTCCCCAACCTGAAGCAAATACTCACCAGCAACCACACACCACACAACAGAACCACTAACCCAGGAACCAATTCCTGTAACAAACCCCGTTGCCTACTCTGTCCCCATATCTACTCTAGCGACACCATCAGAGGACCCAACCACATCAGCCACACCATCAGGGACTCATTCACCTGCACATCTACCAATGTGATATATGCCATCATGTGCCAGCAATGCCGCTCTGCCATGTACATTGGCCAAACCGGACAGTCTCTATGTAAAAGAATAAATGGACACAAATCAGACATCAGGAATGGTAACATACAAAAGCCAGTAGGAGAACACTTCAATCTTCCTGGACATTCTGTAACAGATTTAAAAGTAGCCATACATACTTGAACAAAAAAACTTCAGGAACAGACTTTAAAGAGAAACTGCAAAACTAAAATTCATTTGCAAATTTAACACCATTAATTTGGGCTTGAATAGAGACTGGGTGTGGCTGGCTCACTACAAAAGCAATTTTGCCTCTCCTGGAATGGACACCTCCTCAGCAATTATTGGGAGTGAACTACATCCACCCTGATTGCATTGGCCCTGTCAGCACTGGTTCTCCACTTGTGAGGTAACTCCCTTCTCGTCGCGTGTCAGTATAATAATGCCTGCATCTGTAATTTTCACTCCATGCATCTGAAGAAGCAGGTTTTTTATGCACGGAAGCTTATGTCCAAATAAATGTTAGTCTTTAAGGTGCCACCAGACTCCTTGTTGTTTTTGTGGATCTACCCCTTGATACTTGAAAGTATGTGTTGTTTCCTCTTAGCCCCAATCTCTCATTACTTGCCTCTTTGCTTCAACAGTGAGTTCTTTGGGACGGGCTGCACCTGCATTTTCACCCAGCATAGACAGGGCCTAGGGAAGAGTGCTTTCTACTGAGTCATCAGCATCGCTTCCCACAATACACAGGTGTTCCTATGTATACATAGGAGGCTCCCCTCCAAGTGCTAACCAGGCCAAATGGTGCTTGGTGGATGAGAGTTGGGAAGACCACAGCCTGAGGCTGCATGGCTGCAGGTAGTTTCCTGTGAAGGTTTTTGAGATTCCCCCCAAACACTCAGTTTTCACCCTCTCCCTGTACCTTTACTCATCTATCTATCCGAGATATCACGCCCAACTGCGCTGCCCCAACACAAGGTTGTTCTCAGGGGCTGTAGAGCACCATTTAAAGTGTGCTGGGGTGGGGGGGATAGATTTGTCCCTGTGCCTGACCCTCCTCTTCCCCTCTCAGGCGCCCTCTTTCCCTACCAGCAGCCTAAACCCTGAGGTTCATGAGCCCCTAAACATACATCCTCCAAATTTGAATGGGTGGCATTGCACCACTCAGGTTTGGCCCAGCTGCTCGTTCATCAGACGGAGGGGTGGTCAAGCCAAATTTGAGTGAGTGGCATTGTGACCTGTTGCATGGGGCAGCAGTGCCATTCAGGTTTGGCTCAGCCAAAAAGCAATCAGGCCACAGCTGGGCAGCCCACTCAAACTCCACAGCCTGTGATTGTTCTTATAATTCTTGTGGGGCCTCGAGTGATCAGATAAGAGATTTTAAGTGAAGCCTAGTGAGTCTCTAGCCACTTTACTGCTTCCTCCTGAATATGAGGGGAGGAGGGGGGCATAAAAACTCCAGGCCTGTATGGGGCAAAATTAATGAGATCAAAACCACTGTTTTTACGTCATCTAAGGAAAAGAACCAACAACTTCCGCTTATAACTGTCAACACACAAACTGCTACCTGCATAAAATTCCTACAGCCAAATCCCACGCCTGTACTTCCTCCCCCACAACTGACCTACCACTTTCTACTGCACTGAGAGATTCAGGATGACTCTGAAACAACTGCTGGGTTTTCAGGTTGTGCAATTAACTGAGAAGTTCATTTGTTTGGTGTAGTTTATTAGCAGGAAGAAATGTGTGGTGCTGAACGCTCACTGTGTGTCCTCCTGCTGCTGCTGTTGCTGCAGGCCATTGCTGAAGACGGAGTGGCTGGCATCTGCTCAGCGCACAGAGGCTCACAGATCAGTGGATCTGTAATCTGGAGAAATCACATGACACAGAATCTCCGATGGGGCCAGGTTTCTCCTGGGTGGAAGAGGAAGGAAAATGTCCCTTGCTAATTGCCATGGTCACAGATCTCTAATATTCAAGGCATGGTAAACTGCAGCCTTCTCCTTCACAGCAGCAATTGCTAATACAGGAAGCCATAGCACATACGAGGAAAGGCATCCACAGGGGAGATGCAAGGTGGAGAGAAGGCCTTCACATGCAGAGGTATTACCGAAATGAGGGCAGGCACAATATGTGCTCTTGGGGATTCCCAAGAGCAGGTGTACCCTTCTCCCAGTCCTTCATGATGGTGTCTGCTTTCTGTGGTTTACTTCCTCTCTGGCTCTCTACACAGTGGGCCTCTGCCAGGTGATAGCCAGCCTAACCTGGAACGTGGATTTTGGGTCCTAGGAGGCAGCAGGTGTTGATGGCACTGTAAGCTCCATTTTGTGCTTCAGGAAGGGTTATAATTCCACCCCCACCATATTTCTGGCCCTCCTAGCACCCTCCCTGATCATGTTGACTTCTTCCCAGTGAAGCAAAGGCCAGTCCCCCAGCAGGAGACCCCTCAGTCAGAGCTGGTAACAGTGGCAAGCTGAGGATTAATATTTGTAAAATCAAGTCCAGGCTGTTTCAGGTCTAACTGGACTGAGCGGAGAAGAGCCTACATTGCACAATTGCTCTGTCATGCGAGAATAATAATCAGTGTATAGATAAGCAAGAAGACAATGAGGAGCCACCCGGACACTGTTGCGGTAGGAATTATAAATAGTGCCGTAATGAAATGCTGTGTTAGCGAGTTGATATAAACTTTAACCACTGGATTTTCACTGAATGTGGCTGGGAGCCTAATACCTGCAATATGTGGCAACCTAAAAACTGTTCACTGGGTCAGTTACCCATGAATGACCCAAGGCCTATAGAGTTCTAACATTAATCTAAAAGGGGAGGCAAGTCTGACAGCTTCTCTAGGGATATTTGCTCCCTGAATATGGTGCGTCTGCAATTGCTCCAGACCTTTCAAGTCAGCCTGACAGGCTGTCCCCCTTTTCTTGCATCAATCAGGCAGTCAGGCCAAACATCCTCTTCAGATCCCCAGGCTGTCAGCCTACTGAGCACTCAAACCTTGTGTCCTAACTGGGCCATCTGCTTGACTGAGAAGAGGGAGACAGGAAAATCCCAACAGTCTGGAGCGCTCCATTCAATGTAGCTGCTGAAATCAGCCATCTCTGAGTAAATGAATGGCAGAGAATCCTGGTGGAGCTCTCAAACCCATGTTATTACTATTATTTATTTATGGTAGCAACCACTACGTACTAGGCACTTTCCAGCCAGACAGGAAGGTGCAGCCCGTCCCAAAGAACTCACTGTTGAAGCAAAGAGACATGTAATGAGAGATTGGGGCTAAGAGGAAACAACACATACTTTCAAGTATCAAGGGGTAGATCCACAAAAACAACAAGGAGTCCGGTGGCACCTTAAAGACTAGCATTTATTTGGACATAAGCTTCCGTGCGTAAAAAACCCACTTCTTCAGATGCATGGAGTGAAAATACACTTTGTGCCAGCTCAAGATTTTGGGTTACCAGTTCTGAAATGACTCTTTGGGCTTGCCAAGCTTTCAAAAAGTTTTGGTCTGAATCTCTCTGTACCTCTGCCTCTCTTTCTGTCAAAAGGAGATAATACAGATTACCCCCTAGAACTGGTTGGACAACATGTCATGATTTTCACAAATATTTTGTCTCTTTTTTACCCATCAAAATCTCATCAAAATTTTGAAACTGTCCCACTAGCCCTACTGTGCACTAAAGTGCTTTGCAATATATGAATGAAGGCGCTGCAAGTGCCAAATATCATTACTCTTTGCAGTGTTGTAGCTAAATAGGTTCCCCCCAGGATATTAGAGACACAAGGTGGGTGAGATAGTATCTTTTATTAGACTCACTTCTGATGTTGAGAGAGACAAGCTTTTGAGCCACACAGAGCTCAAAAGCTTGTCTCTTTCACAAACAGAAGTGGGTCTAATAAAAGCTATTACCTCATCCACCTTGTCTTGCAAATATTATTACTATAATATTGAAGGAAAAGTCATTCAATCCTTCCACTCTGATAGTGTAAAATATAGCCCAAGGTATAACAGTACTATAATTTTTCAGTGTGAGCACAAGTTGGTTTTTAACTTCTGTCAGTCCAAATAATTTTACAGGCAAATCATGGGTCTTAGCGGGTCTGGAATTTTTGCAAGTGACTAAAAATAGCTCAGTAAACCTAGGAAGCTACTGGCAGCAGCCGAGTCAGGTAAGAAGTAAGAGTAGAACAGCAGGGTGTTATATATTAGGGGTATGTTTACACTAGAAACACTACAGCAGCACAGGTATTGACCTAGTAGTGTCTACACTGGGGCTTAGGTCAGCTAGACTTCAGCTCTTAGGGGACTGAATTGTTCACATCCCTGAGTGGCAAAGCTAGGTTAACTTAGGGTTTAGGTGTAGACCAGACACAGGACTGAGGTACAGTAGGTGAAGCTGATAATTGGAATAGCCGGGTGTTATGACCCACAGGCCTCATACCTGGGCCTGCAAGGTTCATGGAAGCAGCCATGCTTCAACCATCTACCTGGCAGCAGCTTATCTGAGACCCCGGAAGCCCAGTCCCAGTGTGAGGGTCCACCCCTGATGCCCGATTGGCAGAGTCCCAGAGTGACAGATTGGCCTGCTGGCCCTACTTAAGCCCGCAGCAAGAACAGGAAGCTGTCTGAACAACTGGGTTCCCCTCTGGTCTGTGAGTCTCGTACTACCCACTCCTGCTACCATCTGCTTCTGCTCCGCTAGCTTGGATTTCCTGGCATCTGACTTGTGGCTCCTGACTTCTAGTTTATCTCCTGCTTCTGACCTCCCGGTGTCCTGACTCGGCTGACTTTTGACTCCTATCTTATGACTGTGGGCTCTGGCTCTGACTTCTAAGCATGGCTGCCCATGAGCCAGCTCTGACATAGAGGGTACTGCAGGTCATGATTGAGGTGCATTTGCAGAGCTGCAGGGAGCCTAGGACTGGAATCAGAGGAGATCTTTCACAGAAGATTGTGCGTAAACAGAGGTGTTTGATAGGAAAGCTTGTATGGCAGTTGGTGCACTAGGCCAGAATCTAACAAGTGCTGTCACTCTCCCTGTGAGCTCTGAAATTCACAAAACTGAAACAAAAAGGAAATCAGAGCTGAGAAAATCTCATGTCTCCTGAAAATTGCTTTCAAGCTGTGGTATACTGAAAGGAACATTTTACTTGGCTATTACTGTCAAGACGCTGACTCAGACACCTACAAAACTGTAAGGTTTTCACTCTGTTTTTTGATTGTCTGCACATAGTTCCATTTGTCTTTATCTCAGATAATATGCATCATTGAGCAGCAAGCTGGGGAAAAAGGCAGACAGCTATGACTTCAGATTTGGTCGTCCCTCAAAAAATTTTCAGGCTGGGGTCTCATTCTCTCAGGTAAATTACAATGAAATACTTTTGTCTAATGGGATTTCTCTGCATTCACTTTGTTCTGTCTTGGAATATTATGCCAGGGTTTCTCAATTCTATTATCTTGTTTTTAGTGTCTGACTCTCACTTGGTCTTATATTTGTCCTCACTTTATTACAAATTAAAATGCCACGTCCACCACCAGTCTGAGACTATGTAATAATTTATCTGACATTCAAGTAGAAATGCTAACATCTAAATATCATTATGGATAATGTCCATCTGGTTTGAAATCTAGTTCTGATCATAAAGAATAGCACTTGGCTAGCTCTCCATTAGTGCTGCCAGCAACCAGCTGTTCCTGTTCAGTGATCATGGCTTTGCCAAATATATGTTGTTCCTGGTCTCCTTTAGCCCAGTACAGAATAGCCTGATGGGGCTGGAATGCTTTTAGACTTGGGTCATTCTCTGATCTCTCCATCAAGTGCTTTCCTGCATATATGTACATGGACTTATTCTGACTCAGTAATTTGTTTTTACAAAGCCTATTTTGATGTGGCTAGCAAGTTAAACTGTTGCTTGCCTTTCTGGCAAAAACAACAGTCTTTGAATGATCCGACTGGCCCACAGCTTGCAAGCCTTTATTCTCTTTCTGAACATCAAATCAAATCCACTGCATGCATCCGATGAAGTGGGTTTTAGCCCACGAAAGCTTATGCTCAAATACATTTGTTAGTCTCTAAGGTGTCACAAGTACTCCTGTTCTTTTTGCGGATACAGACTAACATGGCTGCTACTCTGAAACCAGTCAAATCAAACTGACTTTCAGTAACAGAGCAAGGATCCCAGTGTTGTGACACAGTCTACTCTGGCTTGGCTACTGAATGAAACAGTTGCTCACCTTTCTGTTCTGACTTTCTGCAGCTGCCAGAGCACTTGCCACTGCCCAAGCTCTATCTGCACCTTGACCACAGGCTCCTCAGTGCATACTCTGTCCCAAACTTCAGGCTACCCCCCCGCCCCCATTCAAAGCGAGCTTCTGCCACCTCTGCCTGCTTCCCTAGCCCTGCAGGGCAAGCGTCCTCTCTGCGCCAGAGAGGCACATGGGCTCCTCTCCCCAGAAGTGAAAAATCAATGCACACTAACACCCGTGGATTCATTGTGCCATTGGAGTGAGTTACAGAGCGTTGATGTGACAGTTTTATAGTGGTCTCATTACAAAGATGCGAACACAAACTTTGGAGCCAGTCTACTAAGGATGTGAGTCATTGTTTTCCATTACCTTATGTGGATAAGCTGGACTCAAATCAAGGGCTTGACCTAGCAGATGATTTTGCTGACAGTCTGTTAACAAGGATTTTGTTTAAATGCTTCAAATAATTAAATATGGGGATGATCCAAAACTCGAGTTCCAAACACTCCTGAATTTTGTGGGGGAGGGGATGGGATACATGGGCCTGAATCCAACCCTGGATCTGGATTTTGAATCTGGGCCCATCTCTATATATTGGGCTAATGGTAAACTCCAGATCCAAACAGCTCTGAATTTTTGGGGATTCAAATTCCAGATCAGGATTCTTGCAGCTGGAGCTCTCTCTACTAGCAGTGTCCAAGCTGGCTGCATGTCCTGGGATGACAAAGGGTATTGTGTAACCACACCCATAGGTCTGGCAACCACTGCTATTAATATTGATGTTGATCTTTAACTAGCAGGATCCTCCCTTCCCCACACCCTCTCTGCCCATCCGCACGCTCCCCCTTTTCCATTTGAGACAATGCCTCAACTTCATTTTGGGGACTGGAACTGTCTCTCCCAGATCAAGTGGAAACTGAAGCTGGCAGCTACCAGGTGATTCATGTGTGAGCGAAAGTCTGGGCTAACAAGGAGAGTGTCTGGGAACAGAGATATGGCAGAGTGGGCTTCTCTCCACGCCTTCCTAACTCGGGTGACCAGACAGCAAGTGTGAAAAATCGGGACAGGGGATGGGGGGTAACAGGAGGCTATATAAGAAAAAGACCCAAAAGTCGGGACTGTCCCTATAAAATCGGGACATCTGGTCACCCTGTTCCTAACTCAGTTTCCAGCTGTCAGCTACCTGATAACTTTTCAGTGCTGTAAGCACTAAAGAGCAGAATGAGATGGGAAAGATGCACCGAGCAAAGTTACTCTACTGCACTCTCATGTCCGCTAACATACTCAAGGCTGGGGGCTGTATTGAAAGGTATGCATTATATTGGCCACCACTAGGTTCAAATATAGTTCCCAGAAGGCTGGGAAAAATCCTGTTGTCCAGAAGTCCAGGACAAGAAGGGTGCAACTTGGGCATCAAGTGTCCTGCCATCCAAACCAGGAGGAGAGCTGGGGGTGGGCTCTGTGGCCCCAGGCTCAGCAGTGGCACTCTGACCCCCTGTAAGTGGGGAGAGGTGGGAGGGGCAGAGTAGAGGAAAGAGAATTGAGGTACTTTGTGAGAGGGGAAGGAGCAAAGCAAGAGAACTCAGTTGCTCTCTAGAGTTGATGGGGATGGTCCTAGACAATACAAATAATGTCTTGGGAGAAGATGGTAGGAACAGGGAGATGTACACCACTGAAGGTGTCTGAGGGTGAGCCTCAAGGAACGTGTTCTCTGTTAGTGCCCTCAGCACAGGGCTATGGTGAATGGGGAGGAAGAGATTTGGACTTTTCAGGATCTGGGCTTCGCAGCTGCAGATGAGTGGTTCAAAGGCAGCTGCAGGGGTGGGGGAGGGTGGCAGGGCAGGCATTCATCTTGGCCTCGGAGACACGTGGCAGAGGAAGCAGGTGGTTAGGGTGGCTGTGGCAGAACGGTCCCTGCTGCCTCATCCCGGGCACCAAGAACACCCGACATCCTGCTCCTTGCCCCAGAATTAACCCTGGTGTGGAAACAGCCTTCCCCCATACCCCACCGCCCCCGAAATGATGCAGCTCCACCCTGCTGCTGTTCTTCACCCAGCCCAGCTCCAGTCCCCTCTTCCTGGAGCCAAGGAGAGGGGGGTGAGCTGGAGGAGGAGCAAGGCCTGGGCTGCCCTGTCTTGCACTCTCCCTAGGTACAGCGGAAATACTGTGGGGAGGGAAACATAGATCAGCCCCCACAATATTGCCATTGTTAGGGTGCTAGGCCCCACTGCTCCCCCGGTTCTCCCCTCCCTGGAGGAGGGGGCAGTTGATGATCTTGGCAGCTGCCAGGATCCTCTCTGCGACTGGGAGGAGGACTCAGGAAGGCACTTACAGAGAGCTGAGTGACCTAATTACGCAGCTCGGGATACATGTGGTCGCCCAGAGGGGGAAAGACCCAGGAAAGTACAGACCTCTTGGGTTATCCTTGCAGGGTTAATTTTGACAGTGAGAGTTGTCCCAGCATATTCACAGTGACCGCTCTTCGAGAGACTCCTGCATTAACCAACGCTCTGGAGACATCTATGCTCCTGGTTCCCATAGATGGGCCTGGCTGAATTTCCCATAGATGGGCCTGGCTGAATGCTTTTAAAATCACTTTCCTTTTGGCAAGGGCTAAATTCAGACACGCGTAGTACTTTACAGCAGATGGTGCTGTGGACTGGTCATAGGCTATGCAGCTTCATGCCTCTCAGCTACCAAGGCAATAGGTACCTTAGCAAAGATGCCAGCACAGCCCTGGACGATGCAATGCTTATTCTCCCTTGCTGCTTGAGGGAAGCACAGAAGTCAGGAATAGAAGAGCCCTAGTAAGTCCCATTCATTTTCTAGAAGTGCAGGATCGTTCCCCTCTTGTGCTTTGTCCATTCCAGTTAACAACTCAGGCCTCAAACCCAATTTGGTCCTGGTTGTGTGAGGCACCTGTCTCCCCACCCCAAGAGGCGAGGTCAGCTTTGAGTGATAAGCACATTTTACATATTTCTAAATAAGTAAATGACGATGCATTCACCACTTCCCTTGGGTATCTCAGAGCAATGTGATCTGTATCCCATCCCTAGTAACGGGAAGGGTCACATCAGAGTTTATGAAAGACAAGAGATGTACATGTGGGGGATGAATCCTAGAATCTAGAGATGGAAGAGACCTTTTAGTTTATATGGTCACCTTGCCAGTGCCAATTCTTTGTCTTTAAGCAACACTAATACCAACATAGGACAGTGACAGCATTATGAAGGCGGTACAGTACCTGTCTGCCGTCTTTCTGATTGCATGCTTCCAGTGTGATCTGAGATCCGGTGGAGAAGGAGGTGATGGAGAGACACTTGTCTTGTTGTCTAATTAAAGGGTCACTGAAGACCCACTCCTTTGGAGGAGAAAACAAAAAGATACAGATTCCATCATTATGGTAGCAATGATATAACAGAAAAATGAGCCAAATCCTGGAGTCCTCTCTCAGTCCTTACCAGAGAAGAGACTCCCATGGACTGAGCTGGCAGGTCCTGGGCAGGTCTGGCACCAGGCTTTGAAGTCTGTGTTCAGGTTTGGGGAACCCTGACATGTGAACTTCAAAACCTGTCCAGCTGGCTTCCAATAGTCAGATTATCCTTGGGTTCCAAGTGTCTCCCTGCACAGCACCCTTACGTAACCAGGGTTCTACTGGCCTGCAAAGCAGCTAAGACCCTGTCTCCTAATTGAGGTAATGGGCAACAGTTTCTGATTATTTTACATAATAGGCAAATGCACTGCCTACTTCTCCCAGGAGTCAACAACAATTGTCCAATGTGGATAACAGACAGTTTATCAAATTAGGCAAACACATACATTTAAACCCACACGCTTCCATACAGCACACACACATCCATAGAAAATAAGCCATTGCATTGATCCGTCATGCCACTTGACAGACACCCATCCCATCAGGTATTAAGGTTATTATTCACTGGGACAGTGGCCCAGCAGAGGGACCGAATGCAATACATTTCAGTGACTTTAAACAATAGTGAAATGGCACAGTGAGTCTGATTAAATGGCATGTTGGATGCTGGCTGCAAACTTGTTCCCAACAGATAACAGATGTGAATGAGCATTTGCTGGCATGAAATAGCTTACTGGGACCCTTTGTTCACTTAGGCTGCTTCCCTGCTGTAGCAAGGCTGTCAAATGAGAAAATCTTGGGCTGGTGTAATGTAGTCCCCCATTGAAGTAACAGGGACTATGCCAATTTACAGCAGCTGGGGTCCTGGCTGCTTACCATAAAGTGTGGCTTTATTCAGAAAAGCCACTGTAAAAATGACATCTTCTTACTTAACAGATCTTTTCCCTCTAAGTATTATTTGCTGACTTTTAGTGACAAGTATTCTCTCCCCCTATGTCTTACATTTTGTTAGCTCTGTGGAGCCAACACAACTTCAGGAGCAGGACCTGAGTTCTATTCTGGCTCACCCATCATCAACAGAGTTATTAGCTAAACTCCAACTGCAGAGCCAAATTCTCCCCTCAAATTACACCTGAGCAACTCCATCAAGGACAGATTCTGGCTTAGAGAATCTCCGTTACATGTGGTGACGTGCATGACTTTCAGACCCCAGGTGGAGTTTGCAGGGCTGGCAGCTAGGAAACAACCCACACATCTTTTTCTCATAACCCAGAATGCTGTTTTACTAAATCACTTCTCAGATTAGGATTGCACTTTGGTATGATTTTATTTAAAGAGGACAGTGTTGGGTCAAATTTGATCCAGAATGTAGCTTTTGGAAAAGTCCTTTTTTTTTTGGTTTGTCCCCTTCCATGGAATAAGCTGTGGGGCTGCAAATGCACACCCTGCAGATCCACACAGATTCTGGGGTAGTGGGGGGAGAATCTATGATGGCTCTGGTAGCATGCCATTTGGTAGCAGAGCTGCAATTGCTAGCACTGGGAAATTATTTATGTTTTATTTATGTTCAGTCTTATTAGTAACATAAAGAAATGAGGTTTCTTTAAAAACTGCTTTTTAACCAGACACTGCCCCTTACAAATACTGTTTTAAAAAGTACTTTCAACATTTTTATTTAAGTGCAGACTTTCTTTCCTGAATAAGTATTTAAATATATTCTTCCAGTAATTATAGCAAAGATTTCAATTTCCACCAGCATCTGTGCCAGTTAAGAGTATATTAACCACTTCAAAATCCTGTGAATGTTTGTATTGTGCTCAGAAAGTGGTGTCTGTACGCTCCCATGGACTCAGGCCAAATACTCCAGTGTAATGCATGAACCCAAGTGCAGCTCACCTTTAGCAGGAATAATGTGTCCCTTCTTTACTGTATTTCAGTGCCTGGATACTATGGTAATTCACACTATAAGGATGAGATAGGCAGAGAGAATGAGAAGTAGCTCAACTCCTGAGTGCTCACTGTAGCACTCAGGGGTTAATGGAGCATTGCCTGTGAATCTGTATATGTTCATTAATGTCCATCTCACTGAATCAATATCTAATACAGTAGATCAGGAGCACCCAAACTTTGTCAAACTGAAGGCCATGGTTACAATTTGCCACGAAGCCCAAGGCCCACATCAAGTTTGCATAAAATGGAGACGCCTGAGGCCACCCCAGCTTGGAAACAGAAATGTGGCCAGTGGAGAACACAAGTCCCAGCATGTAATGCTTCAGCTTAATCTGAGCGGTTTGATTGTGGGCCATATTGTCAAACTCTGACTCGCATGTTGTCCACCCCCTACAGCAGAAAGACTGTAACTTATTATAAGGCTGTGCAGAAGTGGCTACTGTTGTCTGTCAGGACACACTGCCGAGGGTCTCAGATATTCCAAAGATCACACACACACACCTTTCCTAAACATTTATCCTCCCAGTACCACTGTGTCAAAGCTGCTAAAAAGCAGCAAGCAGGAGTAAAGAGCCAAATTCAAGCCTGCCTCACCTGGCTGACAGGGGGATTGCTCACTGTCCCTTTGCAGCCTCCCACACCAGCCACAGAATTTCCTGCTGTGTCCTGGCCCCAAGACTCCAGGCACTGTCCTCCTTGTCTGATAATCCCAGGAACCAGCTCCTTTTCAGGAACCCTAGGAGAAAAATAACAACAGTTGCATGGCACCTTATAGCCAGAAATGTCTCAATACACTGTATGCATTTATATCGAGCGTCCACCTCTCGAGTGGAATACAGCATGCAGTTACACCGCACAATAGTTGGGGCCAGCAAATGAAGAATATTATACCCAATAGAAATGTCTGTGGGAATTCGAGGAGGCAGAATGTGAGTTAGGATTTGGCCAGAACTCTGTATTAGTATCCCTTACTTTCAAAAAGTGCTGGGGGATCCTTAATATCCCCAATGAGTTAGGACTTCAGGGTTGCATCTCCTCTGAAAGACAGCACCTCCAGCAAAAAGCTATGTCTATGCTAGCCTCCCCTGCCCCAAATTTCCCCATTGCTACCATCAGTTCATCTCCACTGTGGTAACAACTAGCATTCCGCTAGTGTGGACAGGGCTCCAGACGGCTATCAACTTTTTAACCACCATCATCTAACCCTACTGAGTTTTAGGCTTTGTCTAGACTAGGATTTAAAGGGGTGTTGTTAGACTGTGTTAGCTAACATGTTCTAATAACACAGCCCTAGTGTAGACATGGCTGCTCACTAACACGGGGCTAGGGCACTGGTTCAGTACTGACTCAGAAGGAAGAGTGCCAGTTACCAGTTCACAAAGACCAGTTGCTACAGAATCTGGGATTTTCCTTGAAAATCTCCCATCTAAGTCCTGCGGCAGACCCAATTCCATGTAGTTTGTTCCTTGGGAGCTCCAGGCTCTATATGATTATGTCACTGTGACTCCAGAGTCAGAGGCCCTAGTCTTAGGTCTAATGGTTAATCTGGCCCTGGACTTCAGTACAGTGGGCAGCAAAAATGCTGGAGCCTTAGATTAGAGGGAGCTGTACTCCACACTTCCAGCAATGCCATAAGCATGTATACAAACCATACCTTAACAAGCCACTTTATTTCAGATCCCTGAGGCACCCGAAATTCAGAAACAGGTATTCACACAACAGAGCGTTAAGATCTTAACAGACTCATCTCCAGAGGTATGTTAGTCTGCAGCTCTTCTCCCATCAACACACATCCTGATTTCCTTGGACTGCATGTCCTCTCTCCCTATGAACAATGGGTGCTGCCCCACCTGGCTTCCTGAAGGTCTCCTAATAGAGCTCTCTATCCCACGAAATCACCTGCCCTTGCCACTCCTTCCCTCTCCCAAAAATGTACTCTTTCCACCTGCCCGCCTCCTGGCTGCCACCTCTCCCCACTTCCCTTGTAGAGATCCTTTTCCACCTCCCTGTTCCCAGGTCCCAGCTCAAATGTCCAAGCAGGAACTGGTGGTGGGTCAAGAGGAAGTGCAGGCCAGGAAATCAAGGAGGGTTTCTCGCCAAAAAGAGAGGGGTGAGCAGGATTTACTCTGAACATGAGAGTCCTGATTTCCTACTTCCCAGCTGCCACAGATCTTCCTCAATTCTGAGGCTAGTGCTTTCCTCCCTGGCCTAGATCCTGCATCCTTTCAGAGAGTTGGTTTCCAGCTTTCTAAGAGTTGAGGATTAACTCACTTGAGCTCTGGGTAGACATTCTCCAGGTACCACTGGAAGGATTTACAGTTTAGTTTCCTGCGTTGCTCCATGCGGTCTGCAATACTGGAAACAAAAGCATGTTGTTCAGAATGCTACAGTGAACGGAGATGATGAGGGGTAGCAGGGAGGGCAGGGCTAGTTTTCGGGATGTGTGAAGCTGTATAACGTTGCCCCCTTGCCCTTGGCCTGCTGGCCAATGTGATGGGGGCAGAGCAGGGACATTGAAGTAAGTGAGAGACAAGGAGGGGCGAGTGCAGAGGCCTCCTGATGTGGGAGGGGACTGAAGAAACGAACACACACTCTGGCAATTTCTTGCACTTCCTCTAGCTCAGGGAAAAACAGCACAGTACAGTGGCACCACTGGAGAGCTGAGAAAGTGTCTTCACTGTTGTATGTCCCTTTGGGGCTCTATTGGAAGAGAGAGACGCAGACAACTGCTGGTTACCAGATTGGCTTGGGAAGCTAAACAGGTCACTCCCAATGATCAAGGGTGTGTTTAATCATTTTTGTAATTGATTTTTTCCTGTGTTCACAGTGACTCCTTGGAAACTTTAAATGTAAATGGTCACTTAAAAAAACAACTGCATTGTCACTCTAGGGCTCCTTATGGCTGTGCTGCACGCACTGGCTCATCAGCGTCCAGTAGCTCGGGAGCTGGCATTTGGCACTGATTTTGTTTTCCCTGGAAGAGGAGACGTGAAGCTTTTGTTCTAAAGGAAAGAATACGTCAAGGGTTAAATTATGGCTGTTACAGACCAGGGTGCGCTATTGGCATGGGGTAGATGAGCAGCTATAGTGCGTGAGTAGTGGAGAAGGCACAAAGCACTGGGGGCATAATGTCTCCATATGGCTGGGGGGGAAGCAAGGGACTGTCCTCTGCTGCTGCACTCCATAGCCCTGTATTAAAGCTGTTCAGTGCACTCTCCTCCACAGACGATTCTCTTGGCTCTAGCTGGTGTGCAGGAATCGGGGGAACGGGGCTCTGGCCCCACATCCAGTCCAGTCAAACATTCCTTCCGTGGGGCGTGCGATGCTGCTGGCAGAGTTAGTGGTTCCCCCTCATCAGCATACTCACCCTCTGTGGGTGTGGTGAGTGGAAGGGAAAGAGTCTGTTTTTACGCATCCTCTTTCTCCTGCCATCCTCAGGGACCCAACTGGGAGCAGCCATAATACAGCCCATACCTTATAAAGAACTACATAGATCTTATAAACTGATGTAACTGGTGGGGAAGCAGGTCACATTTAGGGCCCAATTAACCTTGATGGTGTCCCTTTAACCAGTGACATAAGCCTTCTAAAAGTACATTTCATGGTAGCTTTACAGAGCCATTACTATACATTATGTAATTACCAAGGGCCAAATCCTGCAGCCCTGACTCAGCTTTTATTCACACAAAGCTGCTACTGAAGCCATAAGGAGATCTGCATGAACGGCGCTGTAAGCTTTGGGCTCAGGGAGGCTCAAGTACTCTGTGTAACAGAGAGCTCTCCATCACAAACAGACAGGGAGCAGAGGGACGGGGATTGGAACTGTTTTTGGGCTCTGGCCCAAGGGCTGCACTCACGCCAGACCAGAGATGGATAAACATTCGGCAGGCAAAGACATTTTAAAAAGATAATTTATTAATTCATGAGAAATAAAACATGATGTAAAACACAGAGTGGCACTTACATCATATTGCATCTACAGAGCTCAGTGCATATAGGAGATACATCAGTATTGAACGTACATGTGTCTGAGAGACAACCACAAATGTGGATCTCTTAAGCCAATGCAGTAATATCCATGTGCTGTCCATAAACTGATACATACACAGAGGTATGTTTGGCTTCAGGGTACTCTCCTAGTTAATAAATATGCTTTAGGTTTTTAAATTTCTTTGGGAAGTTCACTGTTCTTGATGCAACTTCCCCTCTGCCCCACACCTATGTGAACCTTTTTGTGGGGCAGACAGCCTGTCTAACTCTAATGCCTAATGGCCATTCATACCAATAAAAGCCAGTCCCATTGGCTCTGGATGCAGCGTAAGCACAGGAATGTCTGATCAGTTACCTGCTCAACTCAGACCTCCATAGACTGGTTACCTACTATGTAAAAAAACATATTTTCTTCTATCCACTTAATGTGTTGCCTTTTAATTTCATTAAGGGTCCCTCTGGCCTTGTATTCTAGAGCAAGTTAAGTAGGGCACTGCAGGGGAGGAAGGACATATGCTGCCATTTAAAATAAAGTAAATTAAAAGTAAATCTCGTTAACCAGCCATTTGAGCTGTGGTTCTGAGATAGCGCTGGGCAGGGCATCTTTGCCCTTAGCCTTTCCCTACCCTCTCCCAGTGAAAGTGCGAAAGCCATTTCCAGTGAACAAACCGATTAGCAGGAAGGCTGCTAGCCAGGCTCAGGGACTGCTTACCTTCCAAATGATTTCCCGATGGCAGATGGCCGGGCCTCGTAGTAGTACTGTTTGTACTCATCCATCCATACCTCTGCTGTGCGTTTGGTGTTCCTGCAGGTGGGCAAGGAGAAGCTATGCTGAGTGCTAGTAGCTTGTGGCAGCTCCCCCAGGAGCTGGAGATAAAGGAACATTGGCAACTTAGGAATGTACTCATGGAGACACTCAGGGTATGTCTACACTGTGGAGATTATACTGACATAGCTATGGCACCATAGCTCAGTCAGTGCAGCCTAGATGCAGCCCAAGATGATGGAAGGGGTTTTTCTGGCTGTGTAGGAACACTACCTTCCCAAATGACAGTAGCTTTGTTAATGGAAAAACGCTTCTGTCCACACAGCTGCACCTACACTGGGGGTTAGGTTGGTATAGCTGCATCGGTCAGTGGTGTGGATTTTTCATATCCCTGACCAACATGGCTATATTAACCTAACTTTTAAGTGTAGACCAGGTCTTGGGAAAGTTAACTCATCGCCACAGCTATGCCAGCATAACCTCACAGTGTAGATGCAACCTACAGTGACGGAAGGGGTTTTTCCATCACTGTAGGTAATCCATCTCCCCAAGCAATGGTAGCTAAGTTGACGGAAGCATTCTTCTGTTTCTCTAGTTGTGCCTACCCTGGAGGTTAGGTCAGCATAGCTATATTGGTCATGGGTGTGGATTTTTCACACCTCTGACTGATGTAGCTATACTGACCTAAATTTTAAGCACAGACCAAGTCTAAAGGTGTTGTGAAGTTAAAGAGTGTTAAAGTGCATTAAGCCTATGTGGACACGCTCATTCAGAAGTGAGGTGGCTGTAGTTCACTTTAGCTTAATTCACTTTTGTCCCTGACTAGATGTGCCCTTTGTGACTAGTCACAGATCAATATCACCCTTTGTTTTTTTGTAACAACCTCTTTCTCCCTCCCAACAGGTCTACCAACTTCTCTCATTTTTATTCTCTTCCCTTCTCTGCTACAATGGAAGCTGCCCATTTGGCTCTTTTCACAGCAGATACATCTCTGTAGTACATCTGGACCTGCAACTCTCATGTGCTATCTCCTAAATCAGTAACAAAAAATGTGACAAAGAACTCCTGAGTCCTGTGGCAGGTTCAGATGGAAGGAAGGAGATGGACGGGGCAAGGAATACCCAGGACTGGAATTCCAAGGGACACAAAGGATATGTCCTTCTGGGTTAGCATTCCAGAGTAAGGGGATATGCTTTATGCAGTGGGCACCTGCACCATTTCTTTGCCTAGGCAGGAGGCTTCAGGTTGAATCTTGTTAAATGTTCAATCACGTGCCATCCTCCCTGAATCCCCAGGCAAAAAAAAAAGGGAAAGGGGGAAAGAAAGATATAGGATTATTTAGACATGCTAAATATCAAGATGATCCACCTGCCATTGCGATATCCCAACACCTACTTGATATAGGTCAGTGCATTGCCCTCTGGAAAGTCATAGGGGTGGCGTTTCCTGAACACATGGCCGACTCGACTGCAGGGAACAATCTCCAAGCTGCCACCACACATCCACACGCGGAAGGAGAGCTCTGGAAGAGATCCCAAGCATCAGAAGGTACAGCCAGACAAGCAATACAAGTAAAACTTCCAAGAATACCGGCCAGAAAAAGCCGCCTCATACCCGGCACCTGAATGGCTTTGCCTCCTTTCCCTGCATAGATGCCATAGACACAGTCCCCGGCAAAACCAGAAGGGACGAATTGATGGAGAGAAAACATGTCTCTCTTTGTTAAAATTGAGTTGATCCTTCTTAGACTTCCCAACCTTCCTCACGTCCCTCTCCTCTCTCTGAGACCATCCCTTTAGCAAGAGACCTACTCATTTATCCTGGGCCTTTTGGCTGTCAGACACTTAGAATGGCTTCTGGCAACAGATATTGCTGACATGACACTGGACTTCAGTGGCCCACGAGCCCTGTCTACAAGAGATGGGGCTGCCCCAGGAAAATAGACACCCCTGAAGAAGTCAGAATGGGTGCCAAGTCTATAGGGAAGAGTAGGTGCATGGGAGAAAAGGAACAGATTGAGGAAAAAGGTGGACAGGTGTGAGAGAATAGGAAATGATAGAGAGAAGAGGAGTCAGGGAGGTCCTTTGGTTTACTTAAGCGGTCCATGCCTGGAGTCCTGTTCCCTTTGCCACGCCCCCACTGAAATCACTCAAGTACAGTTTCAAAACAGAGCATATCGTACACAGCTGCCAAGTGTGGGCCAGGGTTGCTCTCTCCCTCTAATTTCAGGGCAATGACCCAGCTGATCAGGTTTATGTATATCCAATTAAATATATCTGCTTAGCTCAGGTGCTTGTGGCCCCTTGCCATGGCAAAGTTGGCCACCACTGCCCATCTAAACACTGTATCTCCCCTTCCCTTCTCTCTCCTGGCCCCTGGAATCCCAGCAGTTGCAGTACATCTCACATTAATGCTTCAGTTGTCTCACACCGTCTCATTATAACGCTCCCAACCCACCTGGCTCTGCCAAAAATGGTAGAGGAGTGAAAACACTGGGCCGCAACTCACAGTTACCTCTCGCAAGAGCAGAATTCCGTCCGGTTTATTTGAGAGAAACACACACACACACACATTGCTGACAGAAACCCAACCGATCCAGAAGTCAAATTCAACATTTTGTTAAAGAATTGTAGGAACACGGGGACTTTGATGTGCAGAAGCTCATTGCATCACAGAAGAGACAGGCCCTTGTTAAGGATTATGGGTTGTCTGTCTCCCCCCCAGGTTGAATCATTGTGCCAGACTGGATGGGTTCCCCACTTGCACTCAATGTGGAGGTGAAAGCAACAAAAGAGGAAGGGTAGTAGGCAAAAAAATCAACTAAGGAGTTGGAAAGATTGCATAAGATTCCCTACAACAATGGGGCCCTCCACAGACTTCAGGTCATATAGATTCTCCTTCAAAAATTTTACTCGCCTGGGGTCTTCCTCAGGCCATGGGGCAGGAGATACAACATTAAGTTAAAAAAAAATCCTTTCAGCCTGAAATCTGCCATGCAGGCCCCATGGCTACCATACTTCAGGCCTCCCACCCCCAGGTTGCCAGTCCAGCTCCTTTGGAAGGAGTGGGCAGGATTGTTTAACGTGAGTGGGTTATTTGTTTTTAAAATGGCTTCTACTTCTGCCTCTGAATAAAGGAGAAAATGTTAGTAAGTCACATTTTCACTGCTATCTTTTGATTCCTCTCACACATCCCAGACAGTCTGTGCCCAACAGGGATCAGTTGAGAGACAACAGCAGAAGAAAGCTCCCCAACCTCATAGGAAGGGAAGGTCTTTGAAAAAAGCCAAGCTATACATTTCTTTTGGCATTGTGTCCAACTGGCTTTTTTACTCCTGGAACTAGGTTCTGACTCATTCTGGGCCAGGTTGCATCCTAATAACTATATCAAATATATCCATTGTGAAATCCTGAAGCCAGTTTGTTCAGTTAACCTGATGTATGGGTTTCAAGACAGTTCTTGATTTTAGGTGGACGTGGAAGGACACAAACGGCCATGTGCACACACATGCACATACAGAGAGAGAGAGCGTATCTATTCCATATCCGTAAAGCAGCAGGATCCTTGAAGGCAGGTGAAAAGGACAAAAAGATGATGCAGTTCACACAACAATACATCATTTTATTCTGACTTCTTTCCTTCAGATATGGAATAGAAATTGGAGATGGAGAAGATCTACTAGGTGATTTAGCCCATCTCCTGGGGCATATGTTGGATTGTTATGTACTGTATGTTTCCAAGTGCTTTGCAGTTTTAGATGACTCAAGCACTGTGAGTTTCTCCACTTCCCCTAAGAGACTTTTACCAACTAAGGGTACAATTACACTTAGAGAGGAGAGTGTGATGCCTAGCTTCAGGAGACATACCCACGCTAACTTTGATCGACATAGTGTGCTAAAAATAATGTAGCTGCTACTGCGTGAGTGGCTAGCAGCCCCAAGTATATGCCTATAGTCTTGGATGTGTATGTACTGAGCATGGCTAATCCCTCCCACTACTCATGTTGCCATGGCTACACTCTATTAGCTTGATCAGAGCTAGCATGGGTATGTGTCCTCAAGCTGGGAATCACACACCCCACATACCTAATATATCTCGCTGTCATGAAAACGTGCTTGGAGTGCTTGCATCTAGGGACCAAGTTACTCCTGTCTCCTAGCTGGAGCACGATTCTGTAGGGGAGTGTGTAGTGAAGCATCCTTTTACCATATCCCTTTGGATATACATTTGCCTCCCACACTCTGCCTCCTTTTTCACCCTGCTCACTCGCAAGTAGAGCTGGGAGAAATTTTCAAACAAGAAATTTGTCAAAAAATGGCCTTTAAAAAAAAGTCCACAAAAAATGGTTGGTCTGTAAAATATTTTGTTTTTCATGAAAAAATGTGGCATTTTTAATATAAATTTTATTTAAAAAATCAAGATTTGTCATATACCAAAAACCTGGTTTTCAATAAACAAAACAAAAATGAAAAATATCCATGACCATTTTCTATTTTATTATCCTCCTATTATCTAATAGATATATAATTTATGTGTCAAGGTGGAATGAGCTTTATATTGTATTTTAATTGATGAGATGGGCACCAACAGAGGTTTACAGAAATCTGAAGAAATATCATATTGAGTAACCCGACATCAGATCTTTACAACAAAGACTCCACCTCGCAACTTTGTTTTCCCCGTTCCTAGTTTATCCTTTCAGAAGCCGAAAGCACGGGATGCATTATTCTTTTGAATGGAATTTATCTGCAATTTAATTAATAATGCAAACAGAATAAATTTGTGGCAGCTTTATCACATTCTTAATGATCCTCCTACTGCCACATGTCTGAATTCTGACAGATCATCATTTCCTATGTGTCTTAGAGAGGGTTCCCTCCACCTAATGGAAAGTACTCTTCTGAACTCCTTAGGTAATCCCAAGAAATATGTACTGCAGACAGGCCATGTTTGGAACTCCTCAAATAGTGAGCAAAATCACTTTATAATTCCAGAGAGTCAGGCCAGAGGGAGTGGTTTTATTACGACATGAGGTATTGAAATACTGAAAGAGATATGTATACTTTCATTTCAGTTCACAGGAAAGACAAATAAATTAGTTATTTTAATTCCACTCTCCCTCACCAGCAATTCATTTTAATCGAGTCCCAAATACTTGATTTCTCTGTGCTCCTCTTTTCAGTTCTCTTGCTGTCTCTAACCCTCACTTACATGTGATGATTCTACAGCACATGGCATCATCTCGTTTGGGAGAAAGAGATGACTCCAATTGTCACCTTTAGTAGTATTGGGGAAACAGATTTCAGTGCTTTGCTATGTGAAATAACAGTACCTGGGGAGATATTCCTCAGAGGGTTTTAGATCTTGGTCCCAGTTTAAGAGTCTTCATTATGAGTATTTGTACCAGCTTTCACTCCCAAAGAGGCCTGACATACTAGGAACACTACATTTCAAAGCAATTGTCATGGGATAAGAACTCACCTTTACTAGGGGAAGAAGGGATGTATATAGAAAGGTTGAATGGTGGTGATGTTCCACTTGAAGACTTGTGGAGTGGGACAGAAAAGAGAATCTCTCCCGAAGATCTGATGTTAAGTACCACAGATGTAATTGTTATTTATGTGTATTTCTGTAGCACCTAGAAGGCCCCACTCAAAGATCTTGACCTGTCTTGTTAGGTGCTGTGCACATATACAACAAAAAGATGGTCCCTACCTTGAAGAGCTTATATCTTTGATATACACATGAGCCAGTAATATAGATCTGACTGACACTGTGGTTGTCTGATGTCTAGAACCTTACATTGATACACAGATCTTTGGAGTGGGGTGTTTTTGTGGATTGGAAATGCGTCCCATCTATATGCAAGTATTATATTAATTACATGAAATGCCCACAGGAAAGCATATTTTGTCTGACAAAGATTTCCTGGCGTCACTTTCTGTGTGAGGAGGAAGATGGTAGGGGGAAAGAGAGGGCAATGACTAATTTCACCACTCACCAAAATTCTCTCCTCCCCAGATGTCCATCTGAGTGTCATATTTTCCCAAATGGTTAAACCAGGACTTATCGATCACAAAGATGCCTCCCGCTATGACAGGTGTTCTGGAGAGAAGGAAGAAAGGGCAAATACATAACAAAACAATAATAATAATTTGTCCTTGCACAGGATCTGTCATCTGAAGATCACAAGGCACTTTAGAAACATTCATTAATTAAGCCTCGTAAACATGCACCACCCCCATTATCCTTATCTCCATTTTACAGATGGGGAAAATTTGGCCAGACATAGTTCCGCACCTCAATCACATGATGAGATTGCAGCAGAGGTGGGAATACAACACAAATCTCCTGGCTCCAAGTCTTGTGCTTTCACCCGCCTTCCTCCCCATGTTAGATTCTATCACTAGAAGGTTTGTGTTGTGTCTTTTGCTCTTTGCACAACATACTCAATATGAAGGAACCACATGGGCACAGTGGGGTCCAAACAACTGCTGGACTGTTACTAAGGCTCAGCTACATATATCCACCGCTGTTCTGTCAGGGTTCTGATGGTTTCAGAAACATGAGAGACAGTGAGGACCACTACAGGGCTCACAAACTATTTATTGGATGCTTTCCAATTCCTATGTGCTATAGATAAAGAACCTTGCCGTCTAAATAGACAAGAATTTGGGGGTTTTGTCAGCATTTTTCACACTTTAGTTTTCTCAACGCTCTGTACACAGTAATGAACCACCTAGTGACTACACCGGTCAACAGAGAAGCCATTATGTGCCTCACCCCTATCTCAGTCAAAAACTTGAACATTCAAAGCTGGGAAAGAAGGATGATTCTGTAGTTAAGCCCTTGGACTGGGTTTCGTTCCCGACTCTGCCATTGACTTCCTGTGTGACCTTGGGCAAGTCATTCAGCCTCTGTGCCATAATTCTGTATCCATAAGAGGGGATAATAGCACAACCAGACCTCACAAGCTGTCAAGAGGATAAATTCATGAATTTGTGAGGCACTCAGATACTAGAGTGATAGGGGCCACATAAGTAGACAGATTGAACTGGCTGCAACAGTCTGTAAATGTGTTTAACTTAAAATCACTGCTTCTTACATTGTTCAGGGAGTAGCGAATTGATAAATTACAGCTTTCACCCGTGTCACATGACTGCTTCAAACATCTCACAGGACAAATGCCTCGCACAGCATCTGCAGCAACGGTGATGGTATCTTGTCCTCACCAGGAAAGTTCTTGTGCACTCCTGATGCAAAGATGAAGTCTTAACAATGGCATTCAAAGAGAGGGCAGCACAAGCCCAACAGAGACTGGTACCTTATGGACTGGGTTGGGTCCGTTCTGGACATCTTCTGCTCTATAGGGATCTGCTCCCACTTAAAGTGAAGGCTCCAGTCAAACCCTGAGAAGAAAAGAAACACTAGGGATGCCAATAGAGTAAGAGTACAATGCCAGCTACTAGAATACTCAGGAAATCTGCAGCAAGGGCATTAGGGGACAACAAACTAAACTATCAGGATGCTGCAAACCACCTTTTTTTTTTTTTTTTTTTGATGGTCCTGGTGATTGTTTTGCACACACAGGTTTCCACTAGCCTTGGAAACAGACCCACACCTTCGTTGTATGGTGGTGTTGAGAGGGTGCCTGTTTTGCCCCCTCAGGCCCATCTACCTGTGGCAGGTGCCATACAAGATTTGCAAGTACTATCCTGCACATCAACCAGCAGGAGGCAGCGGGGCACACTGGACCTGCAAATGCATGAGGCCACCAGTGACCCAAGTGAGCAGAAGTCCCAAGGTGACCCCACACGTGCCCCAAAGTAGCAAGAGCCTTCTACATTGCATCAAAATGTAAACATATTGCTGTACCATTTGGAGTCCCTCCAGGCTCTCCCCTCCCTTAGCAATACTTGGCTGTGCTCAACTACTTTCCAGAGCTTCTCGAGTGTGTTGTCAGGGTGGAGGTGATAATCAAGGCTGGTGCAGTCTGGTCAGTGTGTCTTATGCCTCTTTGGCTGACAAAGTTATGAGGTTTTAATCAGCACTCTTGGTGGGATGACGGTGTATTTCTGGGAACAAAGGCTCCAGTACATTGTCATTGGTTTTCCCAAGTCTATCACTTGTTGAGTTGCCCCACGTTTCTGAATTTAGCTCAGTGTAATCCTTAAAATGCTGCCAGGTAATGGACACCCACAAATTGGGTGGGTTCTAAAGGCAGGGAGGGTGGTGAGAGGAGGTGTTGGCAGGTGGGATTCACTGTTGAAAGGGAGAGAGAGTTGAGCCAGATGACGTTGGAGGGATGGTAGTGGAAGGGTTTTGCAGCTAGGAAGAGAGTTGAGACTGTTTTTCAGGGGCTACTGTGGGAGGGTTTGGTGGCTGGGAGGAGTGACCTTGGGATGCTCTTCAAGAGATAGAAGGAAGCTCTAATGTCTGCTTAGCACAGTGCGCTGGCTGGAGGGCTCTGCAGCTGTCAGGAGTCTATCTGCGATATCTGTGGGTTTCAACAGCTGATGGTGGCATTTGTCTGGGGGAATCATGGAGAGGGTGCAGGCAGGCAGAGGGTGCAGCAGGGAATGGGGTTGGGTTAGGGGGCTAACCTGAGGGACCTATTGGTGGGTTTAGGCACTGCTGAGTAGAGGGAGAGCTAATGAGCTGGTGAGGGATTGTTTGCATCATTATCCATCAGGTGATGGGTGATGTTAGTGGTTGCGAGGGGGGTTGGCCTGCATGCTTTGGGATGGGCAGGTGTGTGTGTGGTGAGTTTTGGAGAACAAGCAGGGTGCATTCTGATCACTCATCTGCAGGGTTACTGGAGGGCTCAGCAATAGCAGGAGGGGCTGGGTTGGGTGCCCTGTGGGTGTCACTGGGAGCTGGGAATTCTGGTCTGGAGCATTGTAAGGGTCAGACTCTGGCACATCTCCTGAATACCTGCCTGGCCTGCAATCTGCCTGCAGATCTTTCCTAGAGAGCCATCTTTAGTCCTAAAAAACTACTGTCTTGTGTCTGAAGCATCCACATGCAGGGCCAGTTACACAGAGTGAGGGGAGAGCCTCTCTGGATACCCCCAAGTTGCTCCTTGGCCTCTTCTCCACTGGAGCTGGTCATTCCAAGGAGTAAAACACATAGGTCAGAAAGAGCAGAGCACTGTTACTGCTGCCACTCACTATCTGGTCCTGGCCTACCTCCCCCCCAGGTCTAACTTATCCCAGCCATTAGCCTTACCCACCTCCCCTCAGATCGGCTGAGGCTGCCAGGTAGGCAAAATTATCCAGGCTGATCACATCGATGATTGGACTCACGACTCGGGTATAATCCTGTAAGAACAGAAGAGTGGGAGAACAATCAGGCCTCTCTTGGGGGGCTGGAAAAAGAATAGGATATCAGAGACAAGAGGCTATGTACAGAGCAACAGGGAAAAATAAATCAGCATATTACATTGCAACCCTTCATTACCTCCCGTGTGGCAGCTGGGTAACGAATCCATGGCTGCTGCACATGTCTACAGATAGGGAAACTGTCAGCTCAACTTCATATCTATGACACGGGGAATGGAACTAAGGGCCCTTGTAATATGGGTTTAGCACACAGGAGCACTGGTAAGTGATAGCTCTTTATTTCCTGGCCCCAATCACATGACATGGGTCCCAGTTTCAAAGGTTAATATCTTTGTCACACAGGCAGGAATCAGTATCCAGCATTCCTTCGATGTTTTTAAACAAAAAGGCCAATACAATAAAAAAATGCTCATTACCAACCCAAAACAACCACATAGCCAACTAATAAACCACAAAGGTGGAGACAGTATTTACTCATGATGATTGACTAGTCCCTGAGAATAATGAGACAGGCTTGGAAATCATGAGATTTTTAAAATAAAGAAAGAAATATTGGGTGCTTTTTATTTGCCTTCTGGTTTTTGAACCTTCAGGGAGCACTCCAGTCACATTTTCAAGCTATTCTCTGCAACAATGGGTGCTAGAAATTTACTTTGTATTAAAAGAAAGCTGAGATTCTTGACTCCAGGAGCTGAGGCTTTAAGAAGAACACCTGCTATCTCTACACTCACGATAAAATTGAGAGAGTCGGTAATGCTGGAGGTACCTAGCCATCCATCTGTCACTACTACCTCTTGCCTTCTGATCACACAGCCACTTATTCTCAGAACAAGTTCCTTCTGCTGTGGCCTGTATTCAGGCCTTGAGCCTGGGTGTGCTGTTTGATTTTTCATTGACAGCGACAGGACAGGCATGAGTTAATTCTGCCCGTGCAAGAGCACTGTCAACAGCCGTGTCAGAGTTCATCCCTTCTATGGTCTGTGCTCTGCTACCATCTATCCAGGTGGCCTGATATTCCAGCCTCCTCACAGCTAGAGACAGGTGTGAACCAAACCCCCGGACCGAAACAACTACAAAATTTGGGGCAAGTTTGGAATCTGAACCTGGACCTAGATCTGAACGTGGCAACTGAGCCCTATATCTATAATGGGCTGAACCAAAATCTGAGCTCAGGCCAGCCCAGAACTCTAAAAAGGTTGGATCAGGGTCCAAAAACTTTGCAGCTCAGATCCATCCCTGCTAGCAACCACTCAGACCCAGCTGCAGAGACACCATCACTGAGCTGCTGCTGCTGCTCCTGCCAGAAGCTTGACTTTACGAGCAGAAGTAAAGTAGACATTTATATCGGGCTACTGAGATGGAGGATTTATTGAGCAGGCTTAAAAAGAAGTTCTAAGGTTTCACCTTCTTCCTCCCCTTGATACTAAACTGAGCAGACATATGAAATGTACAGCAGCGCAAGTGCCTCCCACTTTGTGTTGGGAAGTGGTTTTGTGGACCCGGTGCTTGTTGCAGAGGGTGTTAATAGCAGGAGGGTTTGGGGGGTGGGAAGGGGAGAGGTTCAACAGTTGGAAGGGGGTTGTGGAAAGGGAGCAGTAGTCCGTGCAGAGGTTGTGTGTGTTGTCTACATGTGAGGGGACGTGGAAGAGGTATCCAGGAAGGTTAAAGTAGCAGTCAGCAGCACAAGGATTTTCACACATCTCCCCTGCCATCTATGAACATCCCCGCCCCCACAACAGGAAAGTGCTGGGGCCCTGCAGTAAGAGTCCTGGTAATACACAGCAGGTGCCAGTTGCACGGAATATTTTAGGCTCCGTACTCCTCTTAAAAACATCTGAGTTGGACAAGGAGGCATTTGGGTACTTGCCCTCGATGCTGAAGCTCACAGTGTGTACGGTGCTGTCTGTCAGCTGCCTGGCAGGGCCAGGAAAAAAGAAGCTAAATCCTGGCAGGAGTTGTGTGGAGAGAGAAAGATGACGTGGGGAAGGGGTCTCACCTCTTTCACTCTCTGAAGCATCGGCTGCAGCCACTCGCTGTTCACCTCACAGTGACTGTCCAGGAAGGTGAGAATCTCAGCCATTGCCACCTCGGCCCCTCGCACTCGAGAGCGAATCAGCCCTAAAAGGAGGAACAGGCAGAGGAGGGGAAGGAAGTGGAAAGGCCAGAGAGTAAAAGAAAGGTGAGATAAGGGAGGGAAAGCCCTGAACTTCTACAACTTAGAAAAAATAAAAATTCTCCACTACCTTGCACCTTGTGTAGCCATTTATACTGGTGCAGGGAGCCTGATTCTCGAGGGCAAGCTGGACCCTTTACACTGCTCTAACAGTGTAAATGGGTCATAAACGTACCCCTACCAGAGGGGCCTCCCCAGATGGCATAGAGCTGCCCTAGCCAGGTCCATGACACCACAGGAGTAGGAGACATGCTAGGGAGCATGGGCTTTTTTTTTTTTTTCTGTCTACACCACTAAACCTCCACTCTTGATTACTGGAACCTCCTCCTCATCAGCTTCCCTGACACTCACATCACTGCCCACAAGTCCCTGCAAAACACAGCTGCTACAATCACCTTCCTTGCCTATCACTCTGCTCAGTCACCCCCATCTCTCAATCTCTCACCTAGCTCCCTCACCCCTTCCAGTGTACTGAGCTCCAGCTTCTTGTCCTGACTTTCAGGGCCCCTCACTGCTTTTCACTCTTCTCTTTTATGATGCCAGTCTCTCCCACAAATGCTTCCCCATCTTCCACACCACCCCCTGATGCTTGGGATGCCATGTAAGGCCGCTACCCTCACCTCCTTCAAATCCCTTCTCAAGACCCGCTTGTGCTGTGCTGGCTATAAGAAATCAGACAGCACAAAATGGCTGCGCGGAAGGACAGCTGTTAGGACAGCTAGGGAAAGTCAACATTTCGTTTTGTAGGTGTATTATATATATGAAATATTAGCTTTCCCCAACTGTGTGTGTGTGTGTATATATAATGTATATTTGATTGTCTTCTTCTCTCAGGTCAGGAACCATGTCTACCTATATGTTTCTAGCACAATGGGGTCCTGATCCTGACTGGGGACTGTGGGCACTACTATAACGTAAATATTTAAAATAACAACAAATGCCCTGAAGCATGAGGATTGATAACCCAGGTTCTCTCTGCCAAAGCCTCCAGATTGGGAAATAAAAGCTTCACCTGTATTGCAAGTATGAATTGTAACCATGAGAAATACCATCTAGGGGAGTGGAGGGCAGAAGGGGTGACTTTGTGAGCAGATGGTACCTGCAAAGTTTTCCACACTCACCTTCTCGCCGACTGTTGCGTAGACACTTGATCTTTGGGATCTTGGTAAGGAGCTGGCAGTCCTCAGCTTAGGAAAGGAGAAAACATTTGGCACAAATGCATGAATTATTTGGCTTCCGTGGAGTGCTCCAATTAACTGCTCTCATGTGTCTCCATGCAGGGAAAGTGCTGCTTTCACTTAATATCACTTTAATCAACCTGATACCTTAATCCCATTGTCTAAAGTGTACCCAAGAGATCTCACTTGACAGTCCTCCTCCCTGGCAGCTGAGCCAAAGCTCCCCAGATGCGCTGAAAGGCTGAGGCTGCAGCCAGCTCGAGATCAGCACTGCAGAAGAACAAAGGGGCATATGCTGTAGGTTGTAGAATTGAGAGCAGGAGAAACTGAGGGACATCAGGGAGCAAGTGCAGAGAATCCAAGAAGCTAAGGAGGAAAGAGACCTATTCTATTAGGTGATCTAGTGCATTTCCTCCACCCACGAGATCATGCAAGGTTGTTCCCTACAATCTGTTCTCTGGGATAGTTTTCAGCTTAGTTTTAATTAATCCAAGCCATAGTGATTCAACCATCTTTCTTGGGGACACTTTTCCACTGTCTAATATAGGGATGTCTGACTGGTAACTTGCTGGGAGCCCACATCACACCTAATTTGCATTAAATGAAGTATATTACAGAACCATCCCAGACTGCATTTGGTAAGAGGGACCTTCTGCTCAGCTCACAGTGGAGCAATGCATGCTGGGCCATGTAGGCTCAGAAGGCCACATCTCCACATGAAAGAGGAGATAAGGCACAGGGCTCCCTCTAGAACAGTGGTTCCCAAACTGGGGTTCATGAACCCCTGGGGGGTTGTGAAATGTTACAGGGGGTTCTTGGGAAAAAACTCCCTAATGGCGAACAGAGCTGTCCATAGGGACCCTGGGCAGCACAGGGCCAGCAGCCCGGAGGCCCTGGACTTCCAAGAGCTAAGCAGATCAAAGCAAGCATATCTATCATACTCAGGAGATTTAAACTTCAAGACTCCTTATAAGGAATGGAAATGGAGGTGGATATTTTTTGCTGTTTTTAAAATTAAATAGGCAGCTAGTATTGTTTTTAAACTTATTATGAAAAACAAGTTTAAGCTTTGTTGTAACGTGCGTTGTTTGCCTGGACTGCTCAAGACCTGAATGCTTGTGTAGGAGGAACTCTTTGAGTTGGCTTCTTAAATACCTTCATGCTGTTTCACATCTGATACTCCTTGATGAACCATAGGAGCCTTGGCTTATTACAGGCTCATTCAAAGTGAAACAAGCTATGAAAGTGAGATCTTGGAAGCGTGTTGCCATTTTCATAATGTAATAAAAATACTGTAATCATAAATAATAATTAATAATAAATAGAGTGTACAAGCATGTCATAAAAACCAATTTTATATTTCCAAGATCACTGCTTTTATAATTTATACTCAGGTAAAGGAGAAAATCCCTGGAAATATTCCTTTTTAGGATGGGGTACGTGAGACTTGACATTTTATTGTTGTTAAAGTTAGGGAACCACTGCTCTAGAACTCTGTGGGATACATTTGGACCACAGGCCACACTTTGGCAAGTCCTGCTCTAACAGATATCACTGGGGCAAAAGTTTCCATCACAAGCCCATTTTCCCAGAGCCCTCTCCACCTCCCTCCCCCCACAAGCAACTCTTTTATCCCATGCACTTTTCTACATCTTGCAGAGCCCTTTGCTTGCCATCATCCTCCCACAGCCTCAGTGCTCTGGAGAGAGACGCTAAGGCCACCAGCCAAAGTGCTTCTCTTGGCATCTCTTTTTCCATTTTCAAGGACACAAATCTGAAATATTGCTTTTCTGTGGGCAGCTTGGCAGCTGTTGTATCATTCAAATGTAGTGGCAGAAGCTCTTCAGTAAAGAACTATTGAGATATTGCTGGATGTCACAAGGGAAGACTGTGTCCCAGCACTGGACAGGTCCATTTCAGGTGAATGCAAGAATCTCTTTTCAGGTTATTCACCCGCCAGGAATGTAAGAAGAGTGGGCCCAGAAATCCACGTCCTAGTTCTGACCCTAACCTCTGTGTGTCCTTGGGGAAACCGAGGCGCCAAGGGCCAGATTTGCAGAAGTGCTCAGCACCCTAGAGCTACCGCTGAGAATAATGGGAACATCTGGGAGATGGATACTTTTGATAATCTTGCCATTTATTTAGAGGCCTAAATGGGAGTTTCTGGCTGAGCTCTTTTGAAAATCTGGCCTCAAGCTGCTCAAGGCCAACATTTGCAAAAGTGGCAACGGAGTCTGGGTTTGAATTGTCAGGTGCTCAACTTGAGACACTTAGGACCTGCTTTTCAGAGGTGCTGAGCCCCACAGCTCCCATTGCCTCCCATTGGAGTTGTGGGTGCTCAGCACTTCTCAAAATCAGGCTCTTGGAGTCTCAAGCTGGCACCCAGGAACTCAGGCACCCAAACTCAGTGGCCGCTTTTTGAAAATTTTGGGCAAAGCTATTTATATGTAAAATGCAGCCAGTATCACTTCCTTAACTCACAGGGGCACTGCAGACATTCATTACAAAATGCTGTAAAAAACTAATAATAGTCTGAAGATGTAATTAATTATTATAATAAACATGGTGCTAGATTGTCCTGGGCCATTGTGGAAGCCCCTTGTACCCCAACCCCATTATACAACAGCCAGGAACAAATGCAAGCACTGTGCTCAGGGGAGTGCATAGATTACTATCTCCTAGTGCCTTTAGGGGAATGAATTACCCAAAAGGTGGCATGGCAGAGTCATGGCACAGCCACTAGTCTGTGGAGCTAGCCAGGATCATGCAGCATACACTCCTGCTTGGCACCAGGTTGCTGGAGGAAGTCGGGTGCCTCTTGAAGCAAAATCTCACCCAGAACTACTCCCAGGGATGCCCTAGCTACATGACGATCCCAGCCTGGGCCTAGGGCAAAAGCCAGTCTGTCTGTAGAACATGAGAGTTTGCAACAGTTCTCTGTGGTCTCTCTCTCTAACACAGTGGTTCTCAACTTGCTGCCCGCGGGTCACATATGGCCCAGTTAGCACATAGCTGTGGCCTAGCTGTGTGCTAAAGGCCGCAGGGCCTGCATGCTGGGTCCGGGCTGCCAGGCTGCCCTGTGCGATGGCGGGGTCTGGGGCTGCCCTTCCACTCAGCCCTGCAGCGGAGTACGCTCCTGGCCCCACTCTGTGGAGGGGTCTCTGGGTGTGGGCTGGGGTGCTGGGCATATGCGGCCCACAATAATAAATAGGTTGAGAACCACTGCTCTAACCCATATAATCAGACACTACTGGCCTACACCACTCACCATATTTGGGCTAAACACCACATAAAAAGGTGGTTAATGGGACCAGACTGGGTACTCTGGCAACCTGGCCAGAACTACCAACCTCACACAAGGAGAACAGGAAAGAGGAAAACACGGCCTCTTTGCCATGGGTGAAAGCTAAACTAGGTGCAGAAAAGCCTCTCTCCTTTCCTTCTTCTTTCTTCTTTCGCCAACTGGCAAGTGAGCAAGAGAGAGAATCTTTGAGAGGGAGGGAAAGAGAACAGAGTGAGTGAAGGAGAAAATCAGAGAGAAAAGCAAAAGAAAGAGAGGGAGGATTGATACTTACGATCTGAGCTGAAGTCATCCACTAAAATGATCTCCTGAATGAGATTGGCAGGGGTGCGGTTCATAACACTGCAGGAATCCAAGAAGGAAAGAAGGACCTCATCATTATTAAACAAACGCTTTTGTTGTACTGTTTGTAACCTGAGTAGGGGGACCAGATGTCCCAATTTTACAGAGACAGTCCCAGTATTCAGGGCTTTGTCTTATATAGGCAGCTATTACTCACCACCTCCATCCTGATTTTTCACCCTTGCTGTCTGGTCACCCTAAACCTGGGTGTGATGGACAAGAAGCTGTATTTTTATTTATTTTGGGAATACTGATATGTGATAATGATATGAATACTGTCCATGACCTGTTCAGTGAGGTAAACTTACTGTAGGAGATGGTGGGTTATTAGAATTTCTTGTACGACTTTATTGATCTAACTTAACAGGGGGCTGTGGGAACAGCAAACCACAAAGAAACACAATAGATTTAGATAAAGACACCCCAACATACACCTGAAAAACTACAGGGCAAGATTTCAGAGTAACAGCCATGTTAGTTTGTATTCGCAAAAAGAAAAGGAGTACTTGTGGCACCTTAGAGACTAACCAATTTATCTGAGCATGAGCTTTCGTGGGCTACAGCTCAGTTCATCAGATGCATACTGTGGAAAGTATAGAATATCTTTTTATACACACAAAGAATGAAAAAATGGGTGTTTACCACTACAAAAGGTTTTCTCTCCCCCCACCCCACTCTCCTGCTGGTAATAGCTTATCTAAAGTGATCACTCTCCTTACAATGTGTATGATAATCAAGGTGGGCCATTTCCAGCACAAACCTGGATCTGTACTTTCCACAGTATGCATCCCATGAAGTGAGCTGTAGCTCACGAAAGCTTATGCTCAAATAAATTGGTTAGTCTCTAAGGTGCCACAAGGACTCCTTTTCTTTTTACAGGGCAAGAGATAAGTAGCGCTTCTCAGGGAGAGAAGAGGGAGTCACTTGTCAACAGCTGTCTAGGGAGACAGGCTGACACAGGGCTCCCCACATCCAGGGACCAGTAAGCCTTAGGGAAAATAAGCTTAGTTTTATTGCTTTAAAATCTCTTTTCCTCTGAAATGCTTTAGTTCTAAACAGCTAATACTTTGCTTTAAGGAATCTGTTTGGTCACTGATTACCATTGCCATTGCTCCAGAGAAGGGAGGAGAATTGCTGGGTCTGGACACAAGTCAGACCTGCTGAAGTAATCACAGTTGATATCAGGGGGCCGCAACCCAGGGCCCAGTCTGAGAATGCAAGAATCACGATTCCACTCAGAGGTAGGTGATGGCTAGAGGTCTGGGACCGGGAGAGATGCACTCAACAAGGTTAGGAGGAGTTGGAGGTGCAATCAGCCCAGTACCTGTGATACTGCGCATCCCGCTAGATACTGCACTGCCTCTCTCCTTCCATACCTATAAGAGGTAAAGAGCCCTGCTGAGGGTAAGTTATTCGGTCGTACAGTGACCTGGGCAGGATTGCTGCCAGCAGTACATTTTCTAGTGCTTTGCCCAATGTACTGTATATCCAAATTCCCACATGACGTCACATCACTTGGGTGAGACAGTTCCACAGCCCTATAAGTTTAACTGTCACTCAGCTTTTCCTGATATTCAGCCAAAATGTTCCCATTCTTAATTTCACCCCCCCCCCCAACACTCCCTCAACCACTTGCCCCTGCCCCTGACCCACCACCCCCAGGATCTTCCTGGCCACTCACTGGCACCCCTGCTGACTCAGCACTCTGTTCCCATCCTGGGCAAGGGCAGCTCCTCCCAAACCTGGCCACTCAGCAGCAATGCTGGCTCCCATCACCCGCCCAGCATTCACACAGTGCGGGTCAAAGTTGAGTGATGAGTAATGATGTGACCAGGCACACGGGGCCATAACATTACTCAGGTTTGGAGTATCATGATAGAGACGCAGCCGGATCACACATGAGTGGCTCTGTGACCCCATTGTCGAGTGGCAACATCACTCACTTGAATTTGGCGCGGCCAACCCCTGTCCTGACTAAACTTGAGCAGTGCTGGAGGGAAGGTGGGGCCAAATTTAAGCAAGTGGCGTTGCAACCCCACGTGCCTGGTGCAGTGCTGGAGCAACAGTCTGCCTGGTTGGGCCTCCATAACCTTGTGGGCCCTGGTGCAACTGCACCACTTGCACCAT
Organism: Eretmochelys imbricata; assembly: GCF_965152235.1. Lineage (NCBI taxonomy): Eukaryota > Metazoa > Chordata > Testudines > Cheloniidae > Eretmochelys > Eretmochelys imbricata. The sequence goes on along the minus strand of NC_135577.1, from coordinate 64,898,002 downwards.
TGTAGCTATGTCACTGACACTAACCCCTCACTCTGACTCCAGCACCCAAATAAAGCTGTGGGGAGAATTTGGAGAGCTCGCTCCAAAGATTCCCTTAGTTTGTGGGATTTCAGTGTTGCAGGATTGATTAGTTACTTGTTTATTTGATATCCTTGTCTCCTTTGCCTGTTCCCTTGCCCTTCTTTTAGTTTACCCATCCTTTCTGGAAATAAAGTGTTGTTTATCTTTCTTTGTTGGTCCTGTTATATATTATAATATTCCATGGGTGGTAGTTGTTATTATTTATTATTTGTATTGTCATCGCACATAGGAGATGCAGTCATGGACCAGGACCCCATCCAGCCACTAGATGGAAGCACTGTGCACAAGGCAGTCAGGCCCCATTGTCCTAGGGAGAGTCGCCAACCCTCTGCAGATGGAGGAATGAGGGGCTCTACCATGCTTGGGGATCAGAGTTAGTCATCATTGTTCAGTTCAGATGTACGAATTTACCAAAGTTCTTTTATCTGTCCTCATAAGCCATTCTCTCAAGCGCAAATAATGATTTTTGCAGTTCTTTGATCACTTTCTAACTTGTCAATATCTTTCTGGTAGGGAGGTGTAGAGAACTCTCTGGCTTTCCCAAGTCCCTCCCATCTGTCCAAAATGCAACTGCTAAAATTATCTTCCTCACCTGTCAATCCAACCATCTCCCTCGCCTCTTCAAATCCCTCCCCTAGCACCTCGTTACTCCCCACAGCCAATTCAAACTTCTCATCCTCACCTTCAAGCCCCTGCGCAGCTCCAATTGGATCTACATCGTTCCTTATGTCTCCCTTTACCTGCTTTTCTCTGTCAACAATGCGGGCCTCACCAACCGCTTTGCTTCCTCTGCCCACTCAGGCCTTCTTCCATAATGCCCCCTAAGCAGGAAAAAACTCCCAGTCTTCAATGGGACTAATCATGTGCTTAAAATTAAGCACCTTCTCAAGTACCTTGCCGGATCAGGGCCATAAAGAGGAGAGGAGCGTGAGATTATTATTTAAAAACCACCACATCTAGGCTAACAGAGCCTAATGTTGCTGTGTTTTTTTTACTGCTATCTCACCCTGCAAACACATAACCGCTTTGCTGTTCACTATCTCACCCCACTCTATTTCAGAGTTATGTTTCCACATGACCGCCCATGAATATTTGGGTTTCAGCTTGTATTTCCCTAGATGTCTCAGCCTGCATTTTTGCGAGCCAGATACCATTTGCTACATCTGGTTCACATCTCAGCCCTCTCTGGGTCCCATAGCATTACTTTTCTGTTTTCTCTGATGATTGCAATTTCTCCCACATCACTGTCATTTGCAAGTTTCATGTACAGGACTACCTTGTGCTTTGTGTAGTAATTCACAGCTGTGTAAAGTGAGTGTAAAATGCACCCAAATCAAAACGGTTCCATTTTGTACCTTCTCTTCGTAGGTGTCAGTGACCACAAGCCGAAAGGCAGTGGAGAACCAGCCCCAGGCAGTTTACCACTTTGTTAGAGAAAATATTTAACAAGACTGGTCTAACCCCACCTATCATCTAAATTTTCCTGCCTCCTCTACAGTGTTGCCTGCGTATTCCCTTATCCCACCTCTTCTGAAATCCTTGTCTTTGCATTCTCCTCCTCTCACCTATATGACTACAACTTCCACAACGCTTTTGTCCACAAGTTCCAGATCTCCAGACTCCAACACGTGCAAAAGGAAACAAACACATCACACCTTTTTCATCAACACTTCCACTGATTTCCTCATTAGAGGTACTATGGTCTAGTGGCCTGCAAATAGGGCTGGGAGTCAGGAATTCCTGAGTTCTAATTTTAGTTCTGCAACTAACCTATTGTGTGACCTCCAGCAAGACACTTAACTTCTCTGTGTATAATTTTCTCCATCTCCAAAATGGGGATTATAACACTTCCAATATTTCCCCAGTGTAGATAACAGGGAATAATATGTCTCTTCCTCACAAGAGTGCCATGAAAATTAGTTAATGTTAATTCAGATGTAAAGTTCAAAAGGGGGCTAGATAGATTCATGGAAGATAGGTCCATCAATGGCTATTAGCCAGCATGGGCAGGAATGGTGTCCCTAGCTTCTGTTTGCCAGAAACTGGGATTGGGTGACAGGGCATGGATCACTTGATCCATGTTCATTCCCTTTGGGACACCTGCCGCTGGCCGGGGACGGGATGCTGGGCTTGACAGACCTTTGGTCTGACGCAGTATGGCCGTTCTTACGTTCTTAAGGTGCTATAGAAGAGCTAAACATTACTACTATTCCAAAATCCAGTTCTAAATTTCCTTGTGTCCGAAACATGGACCAACTTCAGTCTGTTCTCCCCCCTCCCCCCTCCGATGCATTTCTTGTCTCTCTACTCCTCTCATTGCTCCCTGTTTATTCAGCATCAGTGTCCTCTTGCTGCCTCATCATGGATGTATCAGCAATGCTGACGTGAGAGTCTTCTCCTCTGCAGATCTGACCATCTATATAATCCTCCTTTTTATCTCTCTCTGGCTCACAGACTCTCCATTTCATTTCAAATCTCACCAGAAAATACATCCCTTTCTTCTTTTACTCTGAATTTCTCTCTTTATCTGCCCATATTTATTGAATTTGCCAAAGCATATTGGGATGCAGCTTGTATGAAAGGTGCTGCCCAAAATACGTTTGTATTCTACAGCATTGTTTCCACCAGAATTTACACAATCACTTAGATTGGGCACTGAACTACTGACAGCCCTGTTATCTTACACAGCAAATGTACACCCATACATTTGTATTCACAGACAAATGGCATCCACACACCCTAAAAATCAATAAATAAAATATAGACAACACAGCTGTTGTCTTCCCTCTATATAAGGCCTCATTGTGTCAGTGAGAGCGGCCAGCATGGCAGAAACTGGTAATTTCACTTAATGACGAGCAAGGCAGAGATACCAAGCAGGCAAGCAGTCCATGAATGATAGCCATCTCCTGCAGAGTAGGGCACGTCAAGTGAGAAAACAGTTCATGAGTGACAACTGTCTCCTGCAAAGCAACAGATGTCAAGCAGACCAGCACAGATATCTCCTGCACATCAAAGGATGCCAGCAGGCAAGCTGTTTAAGATGCCACTGTAATAGCTGCTGGCATCCAGGCTATTTCTAATTCTTTTCTGCATTCCCTCTCTCATTTAGTCTCTTGTTTGGTCTCTTTATCCAAGCATCAGACTTTGTATCTTCCTCCTCAGCTACCTCTAAGCTAAAAACAAATCCTTGTGGCCTAAACATGTTGTATGCCTTGAACCAGCAGCATTTGCCTGCTAAACAAATCACAAGGCCATGCACACAACAGTCTTCTCTATGCTAGGGAACTTTAGGAAAAAATTCCTTCCAACAGTGCCACCGATTCACATGAATCTGTGTTAGCCCTGATGGGATCCCCTGTGTAGACAATTTAAACCCATGTGGTACAAATGCATCTGGCTGTGGGACCTTGTCTACAGGAGGGCTCCCACCCGTCTCACACAGGCTCAGCCAAATTAGTGGTACCACCCTTGTGTAGTTCTTCTTAAAACTAGCTAGTGCATAGCTGAAATTTTAAAAAGCAGCCACCATTTTGGATGCCCAACTTGAGATATCTGGGCCCTATTTTCAGAGGTTTTGAGCATCCACAGCTCCCATGAATGTCAACTGTAAGTGCAAGTTCTCAGCACCTCTGAAAATCAGGCCCAAAATGGCAAGTTTGGTACCCAACCCAATGGCTGCTTTTAAAAATGTCCTTATTGTCATTTATTTTCATCAGTTATTCTTCTTCATTCCCAATTCCTCATTCATCATCCCCAAAGTGCAACTAAAATCCCTTAAGTTCTGTTTGGGAAAAAATAAGTACTCTGTTATAACCATGTAATTACATAGAACTTTCAACAGGTGCTCCTTGCATGGTTAATTTTGATTAGTTATCTAACCAATCAAGCTCTAATTGTCATCCTGGGCCCCACACACCTGGTGCAATTTTAAACCTAAAGCTGTTCTGGAAGCCTGACCAGATGTCATAAAAAAAAAGTAGCTGACACAATTTTATGCTTCCTCTTGCTTAATATCACTGTGGTCCTCTGCAGACTCACAACAAGTGATAAATAGACTAGAAGAGTCCCTTTCATACTTGATATATCCCAAAGTGCTTTACCGTAATGACACAGTGGTGGGTGCACTGCCTGGGCAGGCGAACTCAGCAGCAATTATACACACAGCAATAGCTCATGCCCAGCCTGGCACATTCAGACCTCTGGAAAGCAGGTGGCCCCAAACTGGGAAGAGACTTAGAAAGCCAGCCTTCTATCCATGAGTCCAGCTCCGGCACACTTGAAAGAGTCTGTTATTTATTCACAAAGCAAACTTCTGCAAGCCCTTGGGACTCAGTGAGAGAACAAGTGCCAATGAATGCTGCATTCCTGCTACAGGTGCCCTTAGCTGAACCTTCCAGCTGAGCTGTTCTTTCCCTTCGGCCAGTCTCCACAGGAGAGGGAGGCTTTTCCCTGGGCTGGTTGCCTGCTTCAGGGAGCTTTTGAGTGAGTATTTGGTATCTCAGAGACGGCAGAGGACACAGTCTCTGGAAAAATAAAGGCAGAAAACCTGTCTGGGCTCTGCAGCAGAGAAAGGGATTTGGGGAAGGAAAGGAGCTGGTAGAAATATTTCTTTGCTGTATGAATAGCAGCAGATATTTTCATGCTCCCACCTGCTTGGGGCTACTCCCACACTCAGAGCCACCCCACCTGATGCACCTGTTTGTTTTTGGCTACCACTGTGACTAAGGGGAGAGAGCCACATATATTGTTGGACTGGGGTGCTTCTGGTTGGCAGGGGCTGTGCACACAAGCCTAGCCAGGGGTTTTCCATGGACTCGAGTGCTATTCCATCAGTGAGCGATTCCAAGTGTTGTATCAGGTGACAGGGGCCTAGTCTCCATCAGACTTCAATGCCATCACCTTTCACTCCAAACACTCGGACATGCCGTCTGCGCACCGCCCTCCTCCCATGAAATAGACTCCTGCTGCATCCCAGTGTAAACCACTACTACAATATATGACCCAGCTAGGACCTAGCTGCTGATTCTTCTCTGAGACTGCCCCCCCCCCCCGCAACTTCTTTATCTCCCTCCTGAAAGCACCTCCAATAGTCTGTTTTCCCTTCAGCTTCCCTCACGCTCCCTGCCTGGATGCCCCTTGAAAGTGTTTGTGGGCCTAACCCAAACAGCCTCCTCCCTGCTGCTAACAATTCCCTCAAACTCCCTGTCTAACTGCCCCCCTGAAACACACAGTTCCCTGCATGACCCTTGCAGACACGTACACCTGGCCAACCTCCTGGCCTCTTGCCGGTTGCTGAGCTCATGGTCAGATCAAAAACCACCTGGGGGCGGGGCATTGCATTTGGGGACTTTTCCGCCCTGCTCTTTACTGCCAGGAGCCATCTCAGATCCGGGACCAGCAACCAATTTCCTGTGGTTTAAGAGCCGTTTCTCCCACTGGTACCTACCTCTTCACTGTGCGGAGCAGGGTGGAGCGAGCCTCGTTGTGAAAGGTGATGATGATGCTGGTTGCTGGCAGGTCTGCATCATAGTGCACAGAGGCACATCTGAAACATGGGAGGGCAAACATTCAAACCAGATACAATACACAGCAGCCCTTTGCGAGAGATGCCTGGAATTTCCCAAAGAAAAACAGCCGAGTGTGGCACAGGGGTTGCAACCACCACACTGCCTGCCTACCATGGGAACCTCTGCTGAGCTCAATGGGGTTAAGAAGGACAACAGGATAAAAGTTCAGTCACTACTAAAAAGAAAAAGACACTGACAGTACTGCAGTCTGACCAACAATACTAGGAGTGAATGAGGTCTAGTGGTTCAAGCAAGGGACTGGGTCTCATGACTACTGGATTTGCCACTAACTTGCTGTGTGATCTTCAGCAAGTTGAATAAAGTCTGTTTATCCCTGTGTAGAACAGGGACAATAAGTATCTGTGACAGAATGTACCCCTGCATCCACACGCTACACACTATTGTAATCATCTTTGTACAAAATAGGTCATGTAAGGTATCATTTGAAAACTCATAATTCGCTGTTCATTATTGTCCTGATAAAATATGTGTGGCAATACTTTTTTTGAAGTTATAAGATTCCACTGTATGGTGTTATTAACACATGTTCCAAACTGAGGATCAGTCTACACTACAAAATTAAGTGGACCTAAGTTATGTCGACGTACAGCCATTGCAGTCATTAAATCCCTTTTGCATGTCCATTCTAGGCTCCTTGTGTCAGCAGTGCACGTCCTCACCAGGAATGCTTGCACCAATTTAACTGTCTGGTTGGGCATTGTGGAATGGCATCTGAAAGGCCGCAACAGTCGATGGAAGCAATCCAGTGTCTACACTGATACTGCCTTGACCTAACTACATCGACCTAAGTGCTATGCCTCTCACGGAGGTGGAGTTATTAAGGCGGTTTAGTGGGTTAGTTACTCCAGTGGGAGCGCATTTTACTGTAAACGCTTACAGAGTTAGGTCAATGTAAGCTGCCTTATGTCGACTTAACTCTATAGTGTAGACCAAGCCTCTGGTTGGCAAATTGATCTGTCTCACACAAAGGAATGTGTGCTCTGCGTAATTTGATTTAAGCAGTAAACAGTCATCAAGCAGGAAGGGGAGATAAAGGAAGCTCAAACAGGTGAGAAAAAAGCAGCAGGGAACATCCTGCCATATAGACCTTTTTTCTCCTGGTACCTAGCTGGAAATATTTTTCAAAAGGAGGACTGACACTAAAAGGACAAACATCCCAAGGCACCCTCCCTCTCTTTCCCTGCCCATCACATTCACAGCACCAGAAGCAACAAAGGAAGCATTCGTTGAACTATGAGAGAAGGGGTCCTGACCTATGAAGTTTGATCAGTAAGACCGCTGAAAGCATATGCTGAGAAACTGCTTGAATCTGAAATAGCTTTTAAGCTAGGCACCAGTAGTGTTTTAACTTTATTTTCTTGTAAACATTTCTGATTTTTATACCTCATTACTTGTACTCACTTAAAATGTATCTCTTTGTAGTTAATAAGCTTGTTTTATTGTTTTATCTAATGCAGTGTGTTTAAACTGAAGTGATTGGGAAACTCCATTGGGGGTTTCAAGTTATGTGCATATTATTTCTATTAAAGAAATAACAGACTATAGATAAATTTGTATTGTCCAGGAGAGGGCTGGGCTGGGTAGTATAGGACATACACTTCTGGGGGAAAATCTAGGACCTGGAGTGTGTTGGGGTCACCTTGCACTATAACCTAGGCTGGTAAATGCCAAGATGTGGCTGGCTGGCTGCAGCGCACACACAGACGTTGCTGGGAGTGACTTGCAGGCTGGAGGTTGTTTGTGAGCAGTCCAGGCTGGAGGCTACAGCAGCAAAGCATTGTAAAGGGCACCCCAGGTTAGAGGGTAGGGGTAACACAGCTACTCATTAGTCTGGATTGTACCCTGGTACGTCACAGTATCTATACAGCATAGTTGGGAGGTTTCAATGGTTGGGGTTTGTAAAGCACTTTGAGATCCTTGGATGCAGGCCCTAGAGAAGGGAAAGCACTGTCATTATTTGTTAAAGATCTGCCCACGGGCAATGGCTTCTCTTTCAACCACCAACATCTCTGCTTGGCAATGGAAAATGATTCCCCTACACTACCAGGAAAATATCAGGATCAAGATATTACAGTGTTGCCAAATGGAAGGTTGTATCAAAATTTGAATTTGTATCACTAGAAGCCAGCATAAAATCTGAAACCACAAAAAAATGCTAGGGGATGAGGAGGTTTAAATTTCTTTGAATGAAAAACACTCTCTCGTCTTACTTTACTTGCATGACAAGCACACAAATCTATTCACTGACTAAGAGCCAAGATTTAGCCTAGGGTGAACTTGTGCCAGGATTTCTTACACCCCAGGAGAACAAGGATTCATTCCCACGACTCCAAGAATCTGTTTTCTCCTGCAGCTCACCATGTATGTTTTGCTTGTAACCTTTGAACTCAGCTCGGTTTGTGCCAGAATTCCAGTTTGGTGTTCTGATGTGGAATGTGTGGCTATTTATAGTAGTTACAAATAAAACGTTGAGATGAGAAAAGAAGGGAACCTGAAAATCTGAATTATATACCAACAGCACTGCTAATGCAAAGCAACAATAATGTACTCTACATGAGCTCTTCCCTTCTGGAGGGGGTGGTTTATCAAAGCCTTATGGATTCCCCCCACGCAACTTCCCTCTTCATAAAGGCCCTTGCAACAACCATTTTTTCAAAGCTCATCAAGCCAGAGGAGTCTCTGTTAAGTGAAATGGGGTGCTCCTCCTTCCTTCCGGGTCTGAGAATGCTGCAGCCACAGTATTCCCGGCCACTGCTAATTTAGTAGCAATAGGCTACTCTCCCAGACCTTCCTCTTATGAGGTAATGTATCAAGATTTCATAAAACCATTAGGTCAGGGCACTATATCCTCCATCCAAGACTTTGAATTTTCTTTGCTACACGAGCAAAGACTGTGGGATCCACCCCACCCATCCAGCATGAGCCCACGAATTCTAGCTCCAGCCTCTGCCATGTTCTGGGAATGACAGATTTGGGCTGATCTGCTCCTCCATAGCCCCGCCACCCAAGTTTGTGGCAATGACAAACATCGGCCAGTTCAGACTCTCACATTTCAGATCAAATTCCCACCCTTAGGATTGGGGCCTGACATTTTTGGCTAATCAAGGCCACATTTAGACTGAATCCACCCCAGGACCTAGGGGAAATAACTGACTTCTTCCCATGACTTATTAGCTCTATGTTTATTACAGCATTTATTACCATTGTTTTATGACTATTACTTAAACTGTTGCCATTCTTTCCCCGCACATTTATTGCCATTGTTTACAACTATTCTAAGTGCTGACTATTTTGTTCCTTACAGAGTGTTACTACTGTGACAGTGGCTTATTACTGCAATTTTCAGGCATATAAAGAAGCCCTGATCAAGACAAAGTGGAAGACTTGTGACCAGGCAGGAGACATACTGTATTTATTATTGCTTTAAAATAACTGGGTGGGTTGTTTTTTAAGGACTATTAAGGTGACAAGATGTGGGCAAGTATAGAGATTTGTCTATGCTTATTTGGAAAGGGGTTCCCAGCTCCTCAGCAAATTTCAGAGTCACATCAGGGGAGGAAGAAGCTGATATAAAAAGGTTCGGCCTCTCTTTGTGCTGGGTAGAATAATATTAGTCTCTTTTATCCAAAGGATCCCAAAGTGATTGAAAAACTGTATGAACTAACTATGGGCCACAAGTTCAGGCATGTCTCAGCTCTACTTCTGTGCCTGAGGAAAGAGGAGAGTCATAGGTGGCCTTTTGACCTGTGACCTTTAAGGCAGCCAGGGGCCAGTTCCTCTCCTGGCACAAGCAAGAGCAGCCTCAGGGATTTTCTAACTTGTATAATCTGAAATGACTTTCAGGGGGTGTTCCATTAGCCTAGGAGTGCCACAGCACAGTGTAACCTGACATGCCCCATTCTGCCCCAAAATGCCTCCAGAATAACCACTGCACTGGAGGGGAGGGCCAGCCACCTACACTGACTTGATGCCAGTCGGGATGTGTCTATATTGCAGCTGGGAGTTGCGGTTCCCAGCTTAGGTAAACAGACTTGCACTAGCTCAACTCAAGGTAGTGCCTAAAAATAGCAGCGTGGAAGTGGTGACACAGGTGATAGCTTGGGCTAGTCGCCCAAGCTTGGACCCAGGGGGCTGGTCGGGTGGCTAGCCCAAGCTGCCAGCTGTGCTACAATATCCACCCTGCTATATTTAGGTGCTAGCTCGAGCTGAGCTGCAGCTCCCACCTGCAGTGTGGACCTAGCCCCAGGGATTCTCCTCTGCAAGAGGAATCCCCAGCTGCCCTGCAGCTCTCCGTGAGAGCAGCACAAAGTGGATGAAGAAGGGGCCTTGGATCTGGCCTTAGGTTTACAGAAATCACTGTGTATTCTCTTCCTTAGGGCATGGCTACACTTGCAGATGTAGAGCGCTGTGAGTTAAACCAGCCTTCGTAGAGTGCAGTAGGGAAAGCGCTGCAATCTGTCCACACTGACAGCTGACAGCGCACTGGCATGGCCACATTTGCAGCGGCATTGGGAGCGGTGCATTATGGGCAGCTATCCCAGCATGCAAGTGACTGCAATGTGCTTTTCAAATGAGGGTGGGGTGGGGTGGGGTGGAGTGTGACAGGGAGTGTGTTATGTGTATGTGGAGGGAGAAAGAGTGGGTTTTTGGGGTGCTGAAAATGTGTCAGTGTGCTGTCTTGTAAGTTCAGACCCCCTTCCTCTCTCTCACTCACTCAAAGCAAACAGTAAATGTTTGCTTTTTCTCGGAGCTGATAAGCAGCCGGCTTCTCCGAAATGGAGCTTTGAAACGGCATTTCTGCATTCCTGCAGCCAATTTCACAACAATGACAAGAGTGGCCACTGTATTAAGGGGATTATGGGACGTTTCCGGAGGCTGATCAGAGCGCAGTAAAGCAACACCTCATTCACACTGGCACTGCGGCGCACCAGTGGGGATACAACAAACGTTATTCCACTCACCGAGGTGGAGTACCAGCAGCGCTGTAGCCGCAAAGTCAGAGCGCTCTACGTGCCTTGCCGGTGTGGACGGGGAGTGAGCTAGTGCGCCTGGGGCTCCTTTACTGCGCTGTAACTCGCAAGTGTAGCCAAGCCCTTAGACTTTTTGCTGTTAAGCCCAAAGACTGTCTTCCTCTGTTTTAGAGGCACTTACTACATGTTGGGTGCTACAGCAATCAAAATAGATAAATAATAATTCACCAGTGAACTGCACCCATTTCTCTGACAGAGCACAATAGCTGATTATCAGAGAACAGCAGTTCTACCCAGCAGGAAGTGGTGTGTTGTTAATTCCATATGTGGCACTGTTGCCTTTGGGTCATTAAGGAACCAGTCCCTAGCACGGTGCTTGGAGCAGAGCTCTGTGCTGCTGGAGGAGCCATCTTTCAGAGGAGGTATGTAGCCAAGATCCTGACCACCTGCAGTCACTAAAGGTCCAACCGTGCCAACTGTAAGACTGTGGCTGTTAACCCTGGAGCGCTGATTCCAGTTTAGGTTATTACTCCTTGGCTCCACACGTTCCCTGTGCAGTTTCCCTTCTTGCCCTATATTGCTGTGCAGTGTCAGGCAGCGTCTGCATTCCACCCCAAAGGTTCATTTCAGAAGTGAGTAGAGTGGGTCTGTTTCTGTTCAGGCCCTTACACCACACCTGCCATCATCAAACATACATCATCAAAGCCCTGTGTTACAATTATCTTCTATTTCTGTAGTACCTTTCACCCAAACGTATAACAGTTTAAGACAGTGAAGATATTAATGGCTTAAGGAGGGTGTTAGTCAGCAGAATGAATTTCCCCACCGTGAAATAAAGCCAAGAGTGTGGGTGTTTTGCAAAATGTATAAAAAATGTCTGGTGTGAGTAGTAAATAAACGTGTTGGTCTCATCTGAACCGCATCTGCACACATCCCAAACCCACCACACAGTGTGGAAAGACTGGCTCTCACTGCTCCAGAACACTACAGGCCAGAGACGGTTAGGGCCTGAGAGGCGAGGCGTGTTCGGGAAGAAGTGCAGGTCTGCACTAACAGAGTGTGTTGCAGGGCGGGATGGATGTTCACTGGGAAATCTGTGGAAGGAGGCAAGAAGGACAGGTGCAGGCTGGGCGGTTTGAGTCGCAATGGCAGGTCTACGCAGGGCTGAAATAACAAGACGGAGCTCTAGGTCTGGGTTAAGGCTATTGGCACAGCACGGCAATGGGGGGTGGTGCAGGGCTGGAATAGCAGGAGTCTGTGTGTGTTCATTCAAGACCCACAAGATCCTGTTGGAGAAACAGAAAGCTAGGTGAAAGGGAGACCCTGCCAATGCACACAATCTGTTCTTCACTAACAGGGGGCATAACAACACAGGGATGGCAGGGGTAACGGGAACCGAGAGGCCTCAGCACAAGAAGGTGGCCCTGGCTTTGAACAAGGGTAGTGTGGTACCTGTAATGCCTGGTGTCCCGAATGGGCCGGTCACTGCTGAGTTTGTCGCTCTCCATCTGGTTAAAAGCATGTTGTCGGTATGGGTCTTCTCCGGCCTTCAGCAGCTTGGAGGACAGGTAAGCCTTTTCATCCAAACCCCTCAGGCTGCTCTTCTCTGCTTGTGGGACTCTGGTCACCTAGAACAGACACAAGTGTCAGAGCACATGGGAGAGAGGCGTACTAACATGTCAAAAGTAAATTCAGCGTGATGCACAATCGTACACACAGCCACGTCACTGAGGGCTTTCCTATACTTGGAGCTGGTGGTGTGATTCCCAGCGTGAGGAGACAGACCTGTGCTGGCTCTCATCCAGCTAGCACACAAAAAAGCAGAGCGTAGCACAACCAGCTGGAGAGGCTAACCACCCTGACTATGTGCCAAGCATTTCAGACGTGTACATACTCAGGGCAGCTAGCCCCTCCCACCAGTCGCACTGCTGCAGCTACATTTTGTTTTTAGCATGCTGGCTTGATCAGAGCTCACACAAGTATGTCTCCTTGAGCTGGGACTCATCTCCAAGTGCACAAACCCCCACTGCACTCTGGCAGATGCACAGATACAATGGTCATGAGGGCCGTGTAAGAACCAGAACAGAAGTCCTGTCAACACTATGACTCAGAGTTGACATGTCAGCATCATATCCCACTTCCCACTTGGGCTGAAAATAGTTTGGCTGCCAGTGTAGACAGGGCCAAATCATGGTTAGCACCTATAACACAGAGTGGGCTAGACTCCATTTGCCTGAACGCTCTCCCAGCTCAGAGGGGATGTGGTTTTGCCAGCAGGTTCCAGGCGATAGGGTCAAAGAAAAATATTTGTTAAAGTGGTTGAGAAAAGCCATTGATGAGCCAGTTGTCAATAATGGCTCCCACATTCACATGGAGTGAATTTAATGCTGGGCTTCAGGTGCCAGCATGGCAGCCCTGCACCTGAATTCTGTTCATGGAATGGGTACAGATTTCACCTCCTCTGTCTACCTTAGTTAGCAATCTTAGGTATTAGCTTGCTTTCCCCAGAATGTAGATTACACAATTACACGTCCAACACAGCGTAATGCCGACATTTGACAACTAGTAATACAGACACTGGGAGTGGAACAAGACAAGGACACAGCTTCAACCCCCACTGAAATACATTGGAGCAGACAGAGGTTTTGGTTGAAGAGAAAAAACAGTGGTAAACTATTTGCTTAAAAACACAAAGGGACTATTGGTGTCTGTGCAACATTAGGAGTTTAAAAACCAGAACAAATTATATACAGCAGCAGAATCTGATGGCACAAGCCAAGCCATGCACAGCTGGATATAATGGCCAAATAATTTTCTCTACTTCCGTGTGAAGAAGCGATTGAAATCTGTAGGATCCCAGCTCTGTGGGAAAACATGGGTGGATTCTATGGCATCATTCCCACCTTCTCCTAACCCCACAGGGGTGGGCGATCCAGGGATACTGGGATCCCGTCTACATTAATTCTGATTTCCTCAGTGTTAGTCTTGATCAGGTTTCTGCTTCTGCAATGGGACTCCCCTTTAGAGGGTGCCTGAGGGCAATGGCCTAGGAGTAGTCCCTAGTAGCACAGCTATTGCAGGAGTTGTGCTGTCATACAGGTGGGATGGGAAGTAATGCAGAGACATAAAACCTCTGCAGATCCTGGAGGATTCTGAAGATTTAGGGTGCCAAATTTCCTGCCATTTCCAAAAGGAGGCAACCCCAAGACTTCAGAGAGACCTAAAAGAGCTAGATAACTGGGCAACATGAAGACAAATGAAATTCAGTGTGGACAAGTACAAGGTAATAAACCCTGGAATGGAACTGAATTACTCATGAACACTAATGGATTCTAAATTGACTATAACCACTCAGAGTAAGTACCTGAACATCCCCATGGACAGATCAAGGAAACCCTGCACCTGATGTGCAGAGGTGGGAAAACAGCAAGCAACGTATTGGAATATATGGAGCAGGTCGTCAAGGAATCATGGTGCAGGTCCTCTAGTAATAAATTCTGAAGCACTTAGAGGAGAGGAAAGTGATCAGGAACAGTCAGCATGGATTCACCAAGGGCAAGTCATGCCTGACAAACCTAATAGCCTTCTATGACGAGATAAATGGCTATGTAGATGAGGGGAAAGCTGTGGATGTGTTATTCCTTGACTTTAGCAAAGCTTTTGACACGGTCTCCCACAGTATTCTTGCCAGCAAGTTAAAGAAGTATGGGCTGGATGAATGGACATAAGGTGGATAGAAAGCTGGCTAGATCGTCGGGCTCAACAGCCACTGATCAATGGCTCCATATCTAGTTGGCAGCCGGTATCAAGTGGAGTGCTCCAAGGGTCGGTCCTGGGTCGGTTTTGTTCAATATCTTCATTAATGATCTGGAGGATGGCGTGGATTGCACCCTCAGCAAGTTTGCAGATGACACTAAACTGGGAGGAGTGGTAGATACACTGGAGGGTAGGGATAGGATACAGAGGGACCTAGACAAATTAGAGGATTGAGCCAAAAGAAATCTGATGAGGTTCAACAAGGACAAGTGCAGAGTCCTGCACTTAGGAGGAAGAATCCCATGCACCGCTACAGACTAGGGTCCGAATGGCTCGGCAGCAGTTGTGCAGAAAAGGACCTAGGGGTTACAGTGGACGAGAAGCTGGATATGAGTCAACAGTGTGCCCTTGTTGCCAAGAAGGCCAACGGCAATTTGGGCTGTATAAGTAGGAGCATTGCCAGCAGATCGAGAGACGTGATCATTCCCCTCTATTCGACATTGGTGAGGCCTCATCTGGAGTACTGTGTCCAGTTTTGGACCCCACACTACAAGAAGGATGTGGGAAAATTGGAAAGCGTCCAGCGGAGGACAACAAAAATGATTAGGGGACCCTGAACACATGACTTATGAGGAGAGGCTGAGGGAACTGGGATTGTTTAGTCTGCAGAAGAGAAGAATGAGGGGGGATTTGATAGCTGCTTTCAACTACCTGAAGGGGGGTTCCAAAGAGAATGGATCTAGACTGTTCTCAGTGGCACCAGATGACAGAACAAGGAGTAGCAGTCTCAGATTGCAGTGGGGGAGGTTTAGGTTGTGTAGTGGGGTGCTTATCCGCTCCTGCCCTGTGGGGCTTAAAAACCCGCCCTGGGAGAGAGCTAGGGCTGAGGGCAAGAACAGCTAGACTGATTGGGGAAATGGCCACAGCTGGGCCATGGCCCAATCAGGCTGCAGCTGGGCCAAAAAGGGACTGCTAGGCTGAAGCTTAGCCAGTCTCTCCCTGCATTCAGAGAGGGAAGGACCTGGCTGTAGAGACCTGAGGGAGTACCTAGATTGGAGCAGGGCTGAGGGGGAAAGGCCAGGGGAGCTCTGGCCTGAAAACCCCAGGCTGCAAGGCCTAGATTAGGGCCTATTAGGTACTGGTGTTGCAAGGGGGCAGACAGAGGCAGCAGGTCCAAACCCCCTCATCTGTGATGAGTGGCTGATATACTGCAGGCTGCCCCGGGGAGCGGGACTAAGCGATGACTGGCAGTAGCCAAGACTGAGGGGAGGTGGGGGTAGTTGGTGGGGGTTCCCTGGGGACGATAGACCCTCAGGGAGTGTTGGGGTTTACTGCCGGGGGCAGCACCCAAGTGGGAGGAGGCATTGGGTCCTGGGAGGGACTGGGGCTGGCGGTAAGGCAGATCACCAGACACAGAGGGCGCTCCAGAGGCTGACAAGCTAATTCCCAAGGACAACCAGCAGGAGGTGCCGCCGGGTGAGTGGCTCTATTACAGTTGGATGTTAGGAAAAACTTTTTCACAAGGAGGGTGGTGAAGCACTGGAATGGGTTACCTAGGGAGGTGGTGGAATCTTCTTCCTTAGAGGTTTTCTAGGTCAGGCTTGACAAAGCCCTGGCTGGGATGATTTATTTGGGGATTGGTCCTGCTTTGAGTAGGGGGTGGACCTCCTTAGGTCCCTTCCAACCCTGATATTCTATGATATATGAAGAGAGAGACAGAGAATACTGAAACTACTGCAATGCCATTATATAAATATTTTCATGGTGAGAGTGTAAGTTTTGTCAAACCAATCTCCAAAAGGATATAGCAGCAACAGAAAACTTTCAGCGGTGGATGACAAATTATTACAGGGTTGAGGAAAAGTTAAAAGGATTAAGATTGTTTAGTTTGGAAAGGAGATGAATAGAAGAGGGGACAAAATAAAGGTCCAGAAAACAATGAATGCTATAGTGAAGATCAGTCAGGTGCTCAGCTTACCCTCTCTCATACTACAAGAGCAAGGGGATGTTTGATAAAATTGAAAGGCAACACACTTATCAATAAAAGGAAATATTTTTCAATACAAAGCATAGTTAACTGGTGGAACTCATTGCCAAAAGATATAATTGATTCCAAGAGCGTAGTGTGATTCAAAAAAATATTAGAGATGTATACAGTCAGTTTCACTTCCTGGTTCTCAAACACTAACTTCTTGCTCTTGAATTTCACTTTCACAGGAAGGGAAATTTTCACTAGTCATAAAAAACTTAGAAACTTTTTTCTTTTTAAATTTCCATTCCTATTAGGTTTGGTAAAACTGACATACTCCCCAAAAACACAGCTTAAATTCCAGGAACAAGCTATTTGAGCATGTCTCTTTAAATGTTCTGCAATCACTCAGTGTCCCTCCAATAGTTAGTCTTGCACTTCCATGCCCTGGCAGAGTAACAACTGCTTTCATTCTCTAGCTTTATAGATGCATGAACAATGCACATGGTTCTGCCAGTGGTAACAACCCTTTCAGAGCCATTTAATTTAAGGATAAATGGCTACAAGTAAGTCATCTAGAGTTTGAGTCTCACATTATTACTTTTTAAATCTGTTGTATAAATAAAAACATTTGGAATGTTTTTTAGCCAAAATTGTTTCTAGTTTTTCATCCTCAGTCAGTATCTTTTTATCCCATATGTAACATTAAGAGCCTGATTATATTTTCTTTGCACAACCAAAACTTCTAGGAAAATAAATAGGAGTTCTCATCTCCCATTAATTTCAGTAGGAACAGAAGCAGATCCTAAATTAGTAAGGCCAGGAAAACCTATTGAAATATAATGAAATCTGACTTCGTCCTTCACCCAGAACTTAAACTGAACACTGAACCAAAACCCTGAGGTTCCAATATTGTTTGCATAATATTTTACATTGTTTCAGATGCCCTTCATATCATACCTATCAAGGTTCACCCACACATTATTATGTAGAGAAGGTGTGCAAAGTGGAAGGTTCAGGTGTCCCCTTCCCAGATCTTATCTTGGCTTGGAAATGGACAGGCTCTCTGCCTACTCTGTTTTCATTATAAACATTTTTAAGTCAATTTAGTGCTGATAATTGTCAGCTCTGGAGACTGAGAGTATGTCTGCACTGCACACACAGTCCGAGTCTGCGGTGCCCAGGTTTGTGAACTTGTATTTTTGAGCATCCGCACTGCAGTGGAAACTCAGGCCTTGCACCTGCGCTGGCATGTCCATACTGTACTCTGCAGACCTGAATCAGAACTCCAGCATCTGTGGGCATTTATTATCTTATCCCAAGATTCTTGGGGCCCTCTGCTGCAAGCCCTCCACAGTGAGTCGTCAGAGAACTTGCCCGCGGGAGCTTGTTGAAAGAAGTTTGGGTGATGTTTGACCACAATCACATCCAGCTGAGCCATTTTGTGTCACACACTCCCTGCAGCCAGAGTCAACATGGATCCCGCCCTGCTGGAAGAACAGCTCCACCTCATGCTCTCAGTCCTACTTCAGGACACGGGCGGAGCATCTGCAACATGCTGGTGAACATTTTGGCAGCAGTCTTTGAACTGCCAGAGGCACCTCTGGAGGGGGATACTGACATACCGGCTGTGAACCAGGTGGTGCTGCTCAAGCCTGTTGTAGCCTTAGCTGCAGATTTCCCTCTCTGTCGACCAGCACTTCTAGAGCAGGGCCACCAGCACAAACTGGAGGGATCACAGCATCATGCGGCCCTGGGATGACCAATAGAATGGTCAGAACTTTCGCATGAAGAAGCGGATGTTCCTGGAGGTTTGTGATCAGCTTGTCACTACCCTCCCGTGTCAGGATACTCACATGAGGCAGGCTATGTCCACCCAGAAGCAGGTCGGTGAGAGCCATCTGGAAGCTGGTTGTCCCAGACAGCTACTGGTCTGTGGCTAACAAGTTTGGAGCTAGCAAATTAGCTGTGGGATTGTTGTTGGCAGAAATTTGTGAGGTGATCAGGACTGAGATTTACCAATTGTGGGCAGGTTTTACAAACATTCCTGAAATAATTGCTGGCTTTTTGAGACTGAGCTTTCCAAACTGCACTGGGGCCACTAATGGGACTCATGTGCCCATAGTCTGCCCGCTACAAGGAGCACATAACCCACAAAGGGTGCTACTCCATCATTATGCAGGCCCTGGTTGACCACAGGGGCAGATTCATGGACCCTCACGTTGGAGGCACCGGCAGGGTGCATGATGCCAGTGTGTTCCAGAAATGGGTATTTTACCTTCATGGAGAAGCTGGGACATTATTCCCACCAAATGACTTGGTTATAAATGGAGTCACTATCCCCGCCATTATGAAACCACACCCTGAGTTCAGAAGATCAGGCAAAAGAAGGTAGCTGTAGGATGGTGGTGGAATGTGCATTTGGCCGATTAAATCCTGTTGGCACTGCCTTCCAAACCGTTTGGATGCCAGTGTCACACAGTCTGCATTATTGTGGCTTGCTGCACCCTACACACTGCTTGTGAGGAGAAGGGGGACTCTTTTTGCCAGGAATGGATTCAGGACACTGCTGGATTTCTGAACTGGTACACACAGCCAGACAGTGTGCCTGTCAAGACTGGTGCCAGTCCTGATTTCCTGGCATGCAATGGAAATCAGGGATGTTTTGTGTGCCTACATAATGGGTATGCATGGCCCTATCCATGAGGGGGAATGAAATGGTATCTGAGGTGTGTGTGTGTTTGTGGTATTTCTTATACATGTGTAGGTATTGTGTCATGATGAATTCCATAAAAACTTCCATGTTATGCATTCTGTCCATATTAGCAATGTACTGCCATTCACAGTTGGTGGATTACTGTGACCACAGACTGCCAATTTTTATTATGAAACTTGACATTGGGTATCCGATGACCTTCATTAACATTTGTGCCACTTTTACCATTACACACAATAAGCCTTTTTATGGTTGCCTTCTGTGCAAATCCAAGATTTTATTTCTCATGGGTATGTACAGGCTGCTGCACTGCATATCATAATGGCAGCTGGTTTGGTTGTAATAGTGAAACAAAATTTGTTTAAAAACAGTCAAAGGACCATGATTTCTTTGTCCTTTCTGGCACGTTTTGTGCGTGTAGGCACACTTGGATGGGAATGGATGAGTGTACAGGGTGCACTTGTCCGTTCCATGACCCACTGTTTTCCTGTGACATGGCCCATCCACCCCCTGAATTATCCAAAAGATGGACGCTCTGCAGGGTGCAATAGTGCTAAGGGGACTTGGGCCATGGATCTGGAGAAGGAGATACTGGTTGCACTGGAGCCTGCAGTCTGGTAGCCATCTCCTGCAGTAAGTGCTTGAACAGCTCCTGCTGCTGAGCTCTGTTGTTCACCCTCAACTGGCAGTCATGCTCCGTGAATCTGTCTGCCAATCTCCCCTCACGCTGTGCAGCCTCTGTCGCTGCCTGTCTCAACAGGGAGTTGGGAACAGTGAGTGTGTGGCAGAATGGTACGGTGCACTGTATTACATGGGAGAGGTTTGTGAGGCAATGAGTTGTGGCACACCAACCCATACATAAACCAATCTGCAAGTAACTAGTAAAAATGTCATGATAACTGCCTGTATAATTTCATCTTTCTGTGGTGTCCATTTTGAATCCCATGTAGCAGTAGGGGGTGAAGGGAGATAGGAGAATGACATGGGTCCTGCCCTGAACAGAAGTGCACCAAAATCCTGATTTGTATTAAAAATTAAATAGGTCCATAAACTGGAAATCTCTCTCATTCATCCATTAATAAAAACAAGCATAGTGGTTGAAACTTACCAGCCTTCAACTCCAGCTCCAGCGCTGATTCTGATGCCAGTTTTGCAGTGGGCTGCTCCCCAGGGCCGTGCCCAAAAAGGTCCTCACGGTACATATCCAGGCTATGCAGTACCTATTCCAGCCACACAGCCTCTTCTGTTACTGGCCTCATCCAGCGCCTAGCTCTCCTCTGGTGGTGCCAGTGATAGGAGAGATATAAGATCACCATCGTCACTCAGCAGAGGGTCATGCATCATGTGGGGCACAGTGCTTGGTGCCATTCCCATTGCCCAGTCAGATTCCTCAGAAGAGGCTGAAAGATAGGGAGTTCCCAGAGATGCCATTAGCATCCTTGATTTTCCAGTAGTCTGTCTTCTACTGTGTGATCTGCTGTTGGCATTGTTTGGCTGTCTGGTCGATCCTCAATGCTGCCAGTCACTTGGATATCATTTTTATACGCATGCTCATTTCTCACGCTCTTGCTGCAGTCCAATGCCTTGCTTGCCTCATGCCAGAGGTTAACCAGAATCCAGCTGGGTTACCTGGTCAGCTAGCAGTGCACCTGAGGCAGGACTTCACCTTGTTGCTGGCCACAGATAATAATTGTTAGCATTGACTATGTTTGTTGTTTCTATTGAGCAGTCTGTGTGGCAATAAAGGGTTAATCGCGGAGCAGCTGTTTTTAATCAGGAGATTGCTTCCGGTTCCTGGGAAGCAAGTGACAAGCTTTGGAATCTAATGGGTATCCCAGTCCCAGGGGATTGTGGGATAGTGTTGGCGGACTCTCCAGGCCCAAGTCTGACAACCCAGACTTGAGCTGCTTTCACACTGCAGAGGGCCTGGACTCTGACCCATGTCACAGACATGGGATCTGACCCAGCCCCCTACCAGGATCCACGGGCCTGAGTCGGACTAATTTCTGTGTGGTTGGAAGGGAGGCTTGGGCTTGAACCTGAGCCTGAGCCCAAGCTTAGTGTGCAGTATAGACATACCCAAAAAAACCTGAGCCTCCAGCTGCTGAAGTCAATGGCAAAGCTTCCATTGGAAGCAGGATTGGACCTTGAAATCTCATTTATTACAGTTACAACATGGGCAACATTGCAAGACTCCCCATTCCATCCCGCTTCCTGCACCAACATCCTCTCCTAAGAGAGTCACTTCCACAGCAGGGAAGGAAACTCAGTACCCATTGCTTACGCAGTTGTTGGCATTTGATAAGACTACTCCTTCCTGACACCTTGTTTGCAAACTTTTTTTTTTTTTTTTTTACTGTTGACCATGTTACAGTGCTGGAGCAGAAATAAAGCAGGCATATGCACTACATACTTACCACAACCTCTTTACCAATAGTTCTGCTATCAGCACCTAGTGCTATTCCAGTCCTGAACCATCCATTACAGCTTTGCCAACATACCTGAGTCCTGACCAGTCGCCCCTTGCTGTGGGTCATCACTTCTGATCCTGTCCATGAAGTGTAGAGGCAGGTGAAACTATAACTTATCATTTTTGTCAAAAAAAAAAGTTCTCTGATCTTTTCAGACCCTCATTAAAGGTTTGGCTTGGATTTCAGCACTAGGTGAAGGTTCCGGTTGGTTCTTATTTTACCCAGTTCTCCTGATCTCTGAAAACTGAAGCTTCCTCAGAACTGAGGCGGTGTTAATATATATCCTGAAATGTTTCTCTTGGGAAACTCTACCAAAACACACCCAGAGCACTGGCTTACAAAATGATGGATGAGACTCTCCAAGACTGCAGGATCTTCATAAACCTGAATACCCTGTGACCAAAGTGCAGTAGACAGGCACAGCAAAGCGAATAAAGCACGATCCAAAATGAAGAGAAACTGATTTGTCAAACAGTGTCCCTGGAATGTAGATGTTTTACTACAGCACGTATCACCACAGGTATCGTTGTGAATTCAAAAGACACACAAGCTCGGAGGCAATACCTGCATTGATTCAAGTGACAAGACTTCCAATGAAGTGAGCTGTAGCTCACGAAAGCTCATGCTCAAATAAATTGGTTAGTCTCTAAGGTGCCACAAGTA
Source organism: Eretmochelys imbricata (assembly GCF_965152235.1). NCBI lineage: Eukaryota > Metazoa > Chordata > Testudines > Cheloniidae > Eretmochelys > Eretmochelys imbricata. Next base: position 64,875,785 of record NC_135577.1, on the reverse strand, counting down.
CTCCTTTTCTTTTTGCGAATACAGACTAGCATGGCTGCTACTCTGAAACAAGACTTCCTAGGTATGCCAGAAAGACACTAGAGCTGGAAGATGTAAATTCCATCTTGAGGAGACATACACACTAGCTATGATCGCGTTAATGTGCTGAAAACAGGATTGTAGCTGTTGTGGTGCAAGCCATGGGAGGGGCTAGCCACTGTGAGTACGTACCTATGGTCTCTGAGGGGACTGTACTCATGGCAGCTCCTCCCTCCCACTTCTATTTGTAGCATGTTCATTCAATAAGCACGGGTATGTCACCTCTAGCTGGAATTTACACCCCCAGCTCCAGTGTAGACATACCCAGTTAGGGATGGTTTAGGGATAACCCAATCCAGCATTTCAGAGTAGTAGCCGTGTTAGTCTGTATCTGCAAAAAGAAAAGGAGTACTTGTGGCACCTTAGAGACTAACAAATTTATTTGAGCATAAGCTTTTGTGAGCTACAGCTCCCTTCATCGGATGCATGCAGTGGAAAATAGTGGGGAGATTTATATACACAGAGAACATGAAACAATGGGTGTTACCATACACACTGTAACAAGTGATCAGGTAAGGTAAGCTATTACCAGCAGGAGAGCTGTGGGGGGGAACCTTTTGTAGTGATAATCAAGGTGGATCATTTCCTGCAGTTGATAAGAATGTGTGAGGAAGGGAGGGGGGGAATAGTTTTACTTTGTGTAATGACACATCCACTCCCAGCATGCCACAATGTGAGGATTAATTAGATAGTTCACTAGAGCTCACTGAGGCCCAAAAATGTGGCCTGCAACTGCCCTCAAATTTTGTTCTGTTTTAGTCATGAATCCACAAAGATTAAGGACAATAGCCCAGACCCTGCTATTTTGTTGTTCTTGGGAGGCTGTGGGCACTTTCTGTTCACAATTTTTTGAGGCCCCATTCTTCTCTACATGACAGTCTAATTACTTCCTGTAAAGCTGGTTGATGAGAGCTGTGAATTCAAGCAACCAGAAATTTCTATTTGTTGCTCAAGGAAGAAGTCAGTATGAGCACATATTGGCGTTGACTGCATTTATATTGATGTTTAAGGGGCACAATATGTGCACTTATGTACAAATTAAGTTTGTTAGCAAACTGACCGTGCAGCCAACACTTGTGAAATACCCTAAAGGTCTGTCTCTATCCAAAGACCTGTATCCATGGCCACAAGTCTGGAACCATTAATGGGATGCATGGCAATAGAAGGGGAGCAGCTCCTTCTGGCTGATGGGTAGAACATTCTCTGTGACAAAGGAAACGTGCTAGAGAATAGCAGTACAGATCACAAGGTGCTTGAAATCTGAGTGTTTAAACTATGGATTAGCAAAGTAATTTGGATAAAGTCAGATCTGACCCAAACCTCCAAATGAATTCAAATACTGAACTTTGAGATTAGAAAAATGTGTATAATATTCCCTTCCCCCTTCATCATTTCTTATTTTTGCATGGACTTTCCCCTTCCTGGTTCCAGCCAGTACTGGAAGAGCAGTCGGTGAATGGTGCTGGCTGTTAAGGTTGCTGAAAGCATCCTAGCTTCTATGGAAAACAGATCGTATTTTTGCTTGACCCAAGAGGCCACTGTAAGGTACAATTATCTGAACCATCGCAGATACAGAGTTAGAAACGAATAGTGCCAAGCACAACCAGAAACCTGGCAACCCCGTTTTTTTTAACGGTGTATAGATAGTCTAGTCCTGGTAGTTGGTAAGATTTCAGACTTTAAGTGTACAACGTTCTAATCACCTTGCTGCTTTGTCTCCCCACACCAATGCCCTGCTCCCCCCCGCCCCGAACACTTCAGTTCCAACCTGATTCTAGTGAGCACTTCTGACAGAATATATCCTTTGGAATTCTTAGCCGTCCTCCTGGTAGGCATTTGTCTAGGGTTGCCAGGTGTCCAGTTTTGGACTGAAATGCCCGGTTGAAAAGGGACCCTGGCGGCTCCGGTCAGCACTGCTGATTGGGCTGTAAAAAGTTTGGTTGGCCGCCTGCAGCACGGCAGACAGGGAGCCTGCCCGGCTCCGCGCAGCTCCCAGAAAGCTGCCAGCATCTCACTCTGGCTCCTAGGCTTAGGGGTGGTGATGGAGGCTCTGAGCGCTGCTCCCCACCCCAGCGCCGGCTCTGCAGCTCCCATTGGCCGTAGTTCCTGGCCAATGGGAGCTGCAGGGGCAGTGCCTGCAAACAGGGGCAGTGTGCAGAGCTGCCTGGCTCCCCCTGAGCCTAGGAGACAGAGGGAAATGCCAACAGCTTTCCAGGAGCTGCCTAAGGTAAGTGCCGCCCAGATACCGAATCCTTAGCCCAATCCCAATCCCAATCCCCTGCCCTAAGATCCCTCCTGCACCCAAACTCCCTCCTTGAGCCTGTACCCCACACCCCCTCCCACACCGCAACCCCCTGCCCCAGCCCTAAGCCCCCTTGTGCACCCCAAACTCCTCATCCCTGGCCCCCCTCCAGAGCCTGCATCCCCAGCCCATAGACAATACCCCCTCCTGCACTCTGAACCCCTCATTTCTGGCCCCACTCCGGAGCCCACACCCCAGCCCAGAGCCTGTACCCCCTCCCACACACTCCCAGCCCAGAGCCCCCTCTCACACCCCCAACCCCTCATCTCTGGTGCCACCCCAGAGCCCGCACCCCCAGTTGGAGCCCTCAGCCCCCTCACACTCCAACCCCCTGCCTCAGCCCAGTGAAAATAAGCAAGTGAGCGAGGATGGAGGAGAGCGAGGAACGGAGGGATGGGAGCGTGAGTGAGTGGGGGCGGGGCCTTGGAGAAGGGGTGGGGTGGAGCCTCGGAGAAGGGGCGGGGCAGGGGGCAGCACAAGGGTGTTTGGTTTTCTGCAAATAGAAAGTTATCAACCCTATATTTGTCCAAGCTAACAAATGAAAGCTGGTTTTTCTTCCCAAGCTCATTGTCATGCTTGCAGCAGGTCTGCTGGACCAGAGAACATGAAATGGATTCGCTGTGCGTCTGCCCCAATAAACACGGTTTGCCAGGAAGAAAGGGACAGGCCTACCTTACATCCTTCCCCTACAAATGAACACATACACACAAACAAAACCAGAAATAATAATCCTTCCAAACATCCCCCGGCTTTGCAACCCTGACAAACTACTTGATTTAATAAATTACCTCAGACGAGAGAGCTTGCCAACCTCACTTAGACAGATGTTGCTATGGTGACCAAGAGGACAGCCAGCTGTTCAGCTAAGGCTACAGGCTCCCTGCTAGCAGTTTCTTGTAAATGATTATCTGCATGGTGCAGCAGGCATGGGAGCAGAGAATGGTTGTGAAGAGTGCCAGCTGTTTAAACTTGCATTCGATTTTTCCAAACTGCCAGCACTGCACACCACATTGTGGGGAGGGGTTATGCTTTTTCATTTCTCTCTTTGGCGCATGTGCACACGTCTCTTTGCACCCTTACACAGAGAATACAGCAAAGCAGGGCTAGAACAGGCAGAGCTGGGCCCTGGCGGATTCTGCTGGGGCGCAGAATGTCAGACTGGCACCTGCACCATTCCCTCTCCCAGCCCAATTTGTAGAGGATGTGGCAAAGAAAATGCAGGACGTGACACAGGCACCCTAGAGTCTAGTCCCTTCTGGATGCAATTGCCCTTTGGCCATCCTTCAGGTCACTTAAACTGGTGCCAGAGGTGTGAGGCCAGCAGACCAGATGCCAGCTCTTGCCAAGGCTTTAGGCCTCTGCTGAGCACTGACAAATTCATTACTGGAAACCAGTCTGTTTCACTTGTGTCTTAGTATGGTTAAGATGAGTATTGGACTTATAACAATGTGTTTAGACATTATGAAATGCGTGTAAGCTGCTGCATGCATTAATCTCATTTATATCTTTCTCACATGCTATAAGGTCATATTTAAGTTTTGCTTTGTAACTGTAAAAAATGTTTGCTCTGAAGCTGCAAATCCAGTCAGGAAGAATATCTCCTACCATCAAGAAGGCCCATCAAAACTAAATGGGCCATTGTGGGACATCACAATAAAAAGACTTTTTAAATTGCCCACCTCACACCCATGAAGAGGATGCATGCAAAGGGGCTCATGCCATCAGCTTGAATTCTGGAAGAAGGAAATAAAAATAGCTGATAAGAAAATGTTTCACCTCTTTTACTGTTTGGACTCTCCCAGGGCCGGAGCTATGAAACCGAAGTAGAGATCCCTAGGGTCAACCTGTCTTTTAGCCCTAAAAGACATTCACAGCTGACAGATTACTACAACTCTGTCACCTTTTGAAACCACAGACTGTAACTCATTTGTATATATATGCTTGCCTGCTTTAACCTTGTAAGAACTCTCTCATTTCTTTTCTTAGTTCATAAATCTTTAGGTAGTTTACTATAGGATTGGCTACAAGCATTGTCTTTGCAGTAAAATCTAAGGTGCAAATTGACCTGGGGTAAACGACTAGTCCTTTGGGATTGGGAGTGCCCTGATTATTATTGTGATTTTTGGTGTAAATCAACCATCTATCACTAAGTCCAGCTTGCCTGGGTGGCAAGATAGACTGGAGAGCCCAAGGGGACTGTCTGTGGCTCCATGGTAAGACTGTTATAGTGCTTTAAGAGTTCACACTTGCTACTAGGTTGGTTAAATCTAATTACAGAACACAATCAGTTTGCAAAAAGAAAAGGAGGACTTGTAGCACCTTAGAGACTAACCAATTTATTTGAGCATGAGCTTTCGTGAGCTACAGCTCACTTCATTGGATGCTCGAATAAATTGGTTAGTCTCTAAGGTGCCACACGTCCTCCTTTTCTTTTTGCAAATACAGACTAAAACGGCTGTTACTCTGAAACCAACCAGTTTGCAGTCTCAGCTCTGCTTTTTTGACAGTCTGCCCTGAGGCTGGCACTCATGGTTCTGAGCCATCCAGACAGTGTGACAGTAATATGTTACATGTTTTTTTATATAGAAAAGAAAAACAAGTCAAGAAAATTGCACACGCACAAGTCTAGAGTAAAATCCTGGCTCCACTACAGTCAGTGACACAACTCCCCTTGACTTCAGTAGAGGCAGGATTTCACCCCTAAGGTCAATACAGCATTCAGGTAGAGGGAAAGCATGCACTCAAAATCAGGAAATGTAGTTAATATTCAACCTTAATTCCAAGGCCTCATGCACAGGACTAAAACTAAAGGACCAGATTGAGAGGTGATATGTGAGGCAGTCTATGCCCACAAGTGGGTGCAAGGGAGTCACAAGTTTCACAAAAAGAAAAGGAGTACTTGTGGCACCTTAGAGACTAACCAATTTATTTGAGCATGAGCTTTCGTGAGCTACAGCTCACTTCATCGGATGCATACCGTGGAAACTGCAGCAGACTTTATATATACACAGAGAATATGAAACAATACCTCCTCCCACCCCACTTTTTAAGGACAGAAGGGACTCTCATGATGATCCAGTCTGATTTCCCACGGATCACAGACTTTCACCAGTCAATGATTCCTGCATGCAGCCCATATGTCCTAGTTCAACTGGAAGTTATCTTTTAGAAAAACATCCAGTCTTGATTTAAAGACTTCAAGAGTGGAGGGATAGCTCAGTGGTTTGAGCATTAGCCTGCTTAAACCCAGGATTGTGAGTTCAATCCTTAAGGGGGCCATTTAGGGATCTGGGGCAAAAATTGGGGATTGGTCCTGCTTTGAGCAGGGGGTTGGACTAAACGATCTCCTGAGGTCCCTTCCAACCCTGATATTCTATGATTCTAAGTGATTGATTATCCACCACGTCCCTAGGTAAATTGTTCCAATGGTTAATTACCCTCACTCTTAAAAATCTGTTATCTCCAGTTTAAATTTGTCTAGCTTCAGCTCCCAGCCACTGGATTTTGTTATATCTTTGCTTGATTAAAGTGGTCTCTACTATCAGAAAACTTCTCCCCATCTAGATACTTATAGACCACTAGGGTGGCCAGATGTTCCAATTTTATAGGGACCGTCCCGATTTTTGGGTCTTTTTCTGATATAGTCTCCCCCACCCCCTCCCCTGATTTTTCACGCTTGCTATCTGGTCACCCTATAGGTCACCCGTGATCAAGTCACCTTTTAAGAATCGTTTGGCTTGCACTCCGAAGAGTCAGAAGAAAATAAAACAGGGCTGGCTCTCTTCCATCCTCCCGGTATCTGATTTTCCTGTTACAACCTTGCTCTTCTAGCTCCTCGGTTTGTAAGTTACACCAGCTGAAGTTGTATAAGATCAGAAGGGAGTCTTACATGCAGTAGACACACTGTACTGTCTCTGCCGTGCTTTACTGCTCAATGATACAGACTCTTTAACATTATTAACATTAACATCATTACCCATTGCTATCTTATGTCATTAGCTGCTTAATCACCACCTCGGCCTGGGTAGTAAGCAAGGGCTAGAACTTGCAAGATAGTTTAGTGCCTTTACCTACAAATGTCTTCTGTGGGAAATGAGAATGCTCAGAACCTCACAGGTCCAGGGGCCAGGTGAGGTTAAGTGACTGCCTAAGATCTGTTTCAGTCTTTGCACCTATCTCCAATGCACACATTGACATGTTGTTGTATATACTCCAATGTTTGAGTTTTTAATTTAATTATGTAAAAAGTGCATGTGTATTTCATATATACACACACACAAATATAGTTCATACATATTTGATTTTGAACATACTGATGGGGATAAGCGCTTTTGGTTTGGGTAAATTCTTGCTCCTATACAAAGGTTGCCATTCCTATTCATTTCTTATAGTTTAAAGGTTTTTTTAAAAAAACTATCTAGTGGGAAAAAAATAGAAATATGGAAAGACACTGAAAAACAGAGCGGGGGTGATTCTTCAAAAATGCTGAGTAACAACATGAAAAGGAAGCATGTGTCATGGTTTTTCTTTTGTTTTTATCTGAATTCGCTCCTGTTTCATAGAGTCATAGAATCATAGAATATCAGGATTGGAAGGGACTTCAGGAGGTCATCTAGTCCAACCCCCTGCTCAAAGAAGGACCCAACTAAATCATCCCAGCCAGGGCTTTGTCAAGCCTGACCTTAAAAACTTCAAAGGAAGGAGATTCCACCACCTCCCCAGGTAACGCATTCCAGTGTTTCACCACCCTCCTAGTGAAAAAGTTTTTCCTAATATCCAACCTAAACCTCCCGCACTGCAACTTGAGACCATTACTCCTTGTTCTGTCATCTGCTACCACTGAGAACAGTCTAGATCCATTCTCTTTGGAACACCCTTTCAGGTAGTTGAAAGCAGCTATCAAGTTCCCCCTCATTCTTCTCTTCCACAGACTAAACAATCCCAGTTCCCTCAGCCTCTCCTCATAAGTCATGTGTTCCAGTCCCCTAATCATTTTTGTTGCCCTCCGCTGAACGTTTTCCAATTTTTCCACATCCTTCTTGTAGTGTGGGGCCCAAAACTGGACACAGTACTCCAGATGAGGCCTCACCAATGTCGAATAGAAGGGAACGATCACGTCCCTCGATCTGCTGGCTATGCCCCTACTTATACAGCTCAAAATGCCATTGGCCTTCTTGGCAACATATCTGACTCTTATCCAGCTTCTCGTCCACTGTAACCCCTAGGTCCTTTTCTGCAGAACTGCTGCCTAGCCATTTGGTCCCTAGTCTGTAGCGGTGCATGGGATTCTTCCGTCCTAAGTGCAGGACTCTGCACTTGTCCTTGTTCAACCTCATCAGATTTCTTTTGGCCCAATCCTCTAATTTGTCTAGGTCCCTCTGTATCCTATCCCTACCCTCCAACGTATCTACCTCTCCTCCCAGTTTAGTGTCATCTGCAAACTTGCTGAGGGTGCAATCCACACCATCCTCCAGATCATTTATGAAGATACTGAACAAAACCAGCCTGAGGACCGACCCTTGGGGCACTCCACTTGATACCGGCTGCCAACTAGACATGGAGCCATTGATCACCACCCGTTGAGCCCGACAATCTAGCCAACTTTCTATCCACCTTATAGTCCATTCATCCAGCCCATACTTCTTTAATTTACTGGCAAGAATACTGTAGGAGACCATGTCAAAAGCTTTGCTAAAGTCAAAGAACAACACGTCCACTGCTTTCCCCTCATCCACAGAGCCAGTGTCTGAGGACACCTCTCTAGACTGTATATTTCCTTGATGACAGCTAGCCACAGCAAGGCAAGACTGAGGTGAAAGTGCACACATGGAATAACTAAGGGATTAGACCATCCACACTGGACACAGAACAAAACTTTCAGCAAGACCCCTGCCAGCACCATCAAAATGAGATCTCGGTGGGAACAAACTGAGTAGAAGCTTCAAAGATGAAGGTTTTAGCCAGAGAACTGTCTGAGTTCAGACATCTGTTAAGCATCACATGGAGAACCTTTTATCAAAGTCTAACTACACTGCCAGCACTTGTGACGTACTAATGTGTTTTATGGTATAGAGATGTTTTATTTAATGTTTATCTGTATTCCATATATAAAATCTGTAAAGTGGTGTTGGGTCCCTTGGAACAAAAGGCCACATAGAAAGGGAAGTTATTTCTGGGATAATCTATCAATCTTGTATGTTTTACATACACACACAGAATGTGCATCTCGTTTTTAAATATGAGACATCCACATGGTTTTACCAGACAGGGTGGGTTCTTTCAAAACGAATTTGTAAGCAGGGGAGAGGTTTTCCAAATGTTTGACACTTAAATGGCCATTAAGTGCCCATATGCTGGACCTGAGCTCCTCAACCCAGATTTGGTTGCTCCCATTTCAAAATGTACATCATGGACAAAATCCTGCAGCCCCATCCAAGCCAGAGTTTTTCCTGAGTAAGGAGCTAAATAAGGGTGGTAGGATTTGGTCCACTATTGCCACCTGAATGAGGACTGCATGATCATGTCAGTAGTCCCACTGAAGTCAATAAGGCAACTCCCATGAATGAGGGCTAGGACAGAAAGACAAGGTGGGTGAGGTAATATCTTTTATTGGACCAACTTCTGTGGGTGAGAGAGAGAAGCTTTTGAGCTCAAAGCTTGTCTCTCTCACCCACAGAAGTTGGTCCAATAAAAGATATCACCTCACACACCTTGTTACTCTAATATCCTGGGACCAATCCAGCTGCAACAACACTGCAGACAACAGTTAAAAGTATCAGTCATGTAAGATGTATGTTCACATCCCCACCCACACTGCCTGCACAGACACAGTGTATGTATGTATCTCCCTTGCTGTTTTACTAACCTAGTCTCTTTGAACTCAAATGGCTTGAATCATGACTGTCTAGAGTGACAGCTGTCCCCAGAGGTATTGGTTCACAGATAAGGTGGAAGCTGCTTCAGACCTGCCAGGCTGCAGGATCATTCAGGGTAACTTGTGCTCTTCTGGCAGCCGAGGGTAAAAGTCAGTCTGAATGACTGACTGACTGACTAGAGACGGGTGTAGCAGGGGACAGCCTCCTAGAGGGAAATAAGCACAACTCTGAGCAGGTCTACATTTAAATGCTGCACCGGCACAGTTGTGCCACCTCTGTGAGAGGCAGTAGCTATGTTGACGAGAGACGCCCTCCCATCGACTTAGCACTGTGTACACTGGGGGTTATGTCAGTATAGCTGCGTCACTCAGGGGTGTGGATTTTTCACACCCCTGAGCAACACTGTTATACCGATGTAGTTTGTAGGGTAGACCTGGCCGCAGTCACTGAATCAGAGTAGGTTTTGCATGCATCCTTGAGTCAAGAAGAGAGACAAAGCTTAGCCTCTGGTTTCTTTTTGCACTGAAATTCAAATGGATAAAATAGGCCAAGTTAGGGAATGTAACATATCTATAGCATTGCAAATGCACTAGCTGGAATTTAATAGCCACATCACGTTGTCCTAAGACTGCAGTGGAAGTGCAGTAAAAAACCAAACATATGTTCATGTTTTAAAGATATTTTATTATTTTATTTTAATTCAGAAAAAAAAATGTCCCAAAGCATTCTTCATACTACAGGTCCACGAAAGCTCTCTGGTGAGGTCTCCTAGACTGTGAATCCCAGGGAGTAATTGAAAAAAAATATTGTGTTGCTTTTCTGCTAACTATCTGTCTCTAGTCCCAGAGTAGCTGGATACTTCGTGCTAACGTAATCAGCAGTGAAAGAGTTAACCATATAGGCATTTACAATTATCCGCATAGGGTTAAGTTAACACCAGTTGAGGTGAACGGGCCAGGTCAACCCCAAGTGTTCAAAAATGAGATTTAAAATGAATAAGTATGGAGCTTTCTTTCTGTTCCTTTAGGGTGCGCTGGGGTCACATTTTGAAGTCTTTCTCTGCAACTGTGAGGGCTAGAAACGGTGATGTTAGAAAAGTAAGCTGAGATATTCCCTTGATTACTTGTCTCCAGCAGCCGAGGCCTTAAGAAAAACACTCAATATTGAAAGACGATGAAGTGAGCTGTAGCTCACGAAAGCTTATGCTCAAATAAATTTGTTAGTCTCTAAGGTGCCACAAGTACTCCTTTTCTTTTTAGTAACACAGCAAGAGTTCACAACGTTGATCACTCCTCTCAGAGATGCGTGCACGTGGTTGGCAGGGGGAGAGGGCAGGCCAACTCATGTCTCTCTTCAAATATGTCTGCACTGCAGTTGGGAAGGGGCATGCAATTGCATTACAGGTAGGCATACCCAAGCCTCATCAGTTTTAACTAACATAGCAATGGCAGTAAAACCATGGCAGCCCGGACTTCGGTGCAGGCAAGCTGCCCGAAGAACTACAGAGGGTTCCAGGAGGGCTTGTACAGCCCACACTGAAGCCTGTGACGTTGTTTCACAGCTATTGGCACACCAGCTAGCTAGATTATGTTTATCTCAGATACATGCTGCAGTTACACACCCCTGACTGCAGTGTGGACATACCCTTAGGGACAGGACTGCTCCCACTGAAATCAGGGAGTTTTGCCATAGATTTTAGTTAGGGTTGTGAACTTTCTGACTGCAGAAAATCGAACACCCTTGCCCCGCCCTCTGCCTGCCCTGAAGCCTCACCCCTTCTCCAAGGCCATGCCCCTGCTCACTTCATCCCCCTCCCTCCGTCACTCGCTCTCCCCCACCCTCGCTTACTCACTCATTTTCACCAGGCTGGGGCAGGGGTGCAGGAGGGGGTAAGGGCTTGGGATGGGGGTGCGGGCTCTGGGGTGAGGACGGGGATGTGGGGTTTGGGGCATAGGAGGGGGCTACGGGCTGGAGGGTGGGGCCGAGGGGTTCAGAGTGCGGGAGGGAGCTTCAGGCTCAGGAAGGGCGTTAAGGTGCAACAGGGGGTGCAGGGTACAGGCTCTGGGAGGGAGTTTGGGTGTTGGAGAGGGCTCTGGGCTGAGGCAAGGGGTTGGGGTGTGGGAGGAGGTACGGGATGTGGGCTCTGGATGGCATTTACCTCAAGCAGTTCCCAGAAGTGGCCAGCATGTCCCTCTGGCTCCGCACCCTGCCCCACCCATAGGCATCGCCCCTGTAGCTCTAGTGGCCAGAGTTCTCGGCCAATGGGAGCTGTGGAACCGGCACTCGGGGCGGGGGCAGCGCACAGAGCCTCCTAGCTGACCCTGTGCCTAGGAGCCGGAGGGGGGCATGCCACCGCTTCTGGGAGCCACGCGGAGCCAGGGCAGGCAGGGAGTCTGTCTTCATAGAATCATAGAATCATAGAATATCAGGGTTGGAAGGGACCCCTGAAGGTCACCTAGTCCAACCCCCTGCTCGAAGCAGGACCAATTCCCAGTTAAATCATCCCAGCCAGGGCTTTGTCAAGCCTGACCTTAAAAACTTCCAAGGAAGGAGATTCCACCACCTCCCTAGGCAACGCATTCCAGTGTTTCACCACCCTCTTAGTGAAAAAGTTTTTCCTAATATCCAATCTAAACCAAGTCTTAACCCTGCTGCGTCACCAACCGGACTTTTAGTGTCCCAGTCAGCAGTGCTGATTGGAGCCGCCAGGGTCCCTTTTCGACTGGGCGTTCTGGTTGAAAACCAGACGCCTGGCAATCCTAATTTCAGTGGGACCACAATTTGGCTCTTATTGCTTTGTTTCTGTCTGAGGGTCTTATAAATTCAGTCAGAGAGAGCAGCATCAGGTTACATTCAAAATCATAAGGGCTAGAAACTACTCCCCCACCCCTTTTAATTAATTGCTGGGGCCACCAGAGAAATACTGGCCCACCACAGATAATCCCTCTGACCCCTCTATGCAGCACACAATATGACATGCCCTGAGCATGGGGAACAGTGGCCACCGGCTTCCAGGAGCCACTGTTATGTCCTGGCTCAGTGAGAGAGATCACAGTTGTTTCTCTAGCACAGGGGTGGCCAACCTGTGGCCCCGGAGCCATGTGCGGCTCTTCAGAAGTTAATATGCGGCTCCTTGTATAGGCACCAACTCCGGGGCTGGAGCTATAGGTGCAAACTTTCCAATGTGCTGGGGGGTGCTCACTGCTCAACCCCCCGCTCTGCCCCAGGCCCTGCCCCAACTCCACCCCTTCCTGCCCCCTGCCAAGCCTGCCATGCCCTTGCTCCCCTGCCCTGCCCCGTCTCCACCCTCCCCCCCAGCCTCTTGCAGCCATGAAACAGCTGATCAGGAGGCATGGGGAGGGAAGGGGAGGCGCTGATCGACGGGGCTGCCGGTGGGCAGGAGGCGCTGGGAGCAGGGGGGTGGGGAGCTGATGGGGATCTGCTGACGTATTACTGTGACTCTTTGGCAAAAATGTACATTGGTAAATTCTGGCTCCTTCTCAGGCTCAGGTTGGCCACCCCTGCTCTAGAGGCTGGCCCACAGGCCAATCTGCCACTACTGCCAACAATGGGATTGTCTTCACTAGAAAATTACGTTATGTTTGAACATGACCTGGAGAAGTCATGTTAACTAACATGATGTTAAACACAGCTTTGGCAGTAAGTGTAGACAGAGCCAGGGGATTTTTAACATCATGTCAGCTGGCTATGGGTCAATCCTGCTTGGACCACAGGCTTATGCACAAGAAGCTGACAATGGTAAACACAACTTGTCTTGGTCTATACTGAAAAAAACCCTTGTAACTCCTCAAAGTTGTGTTCTGATTTTCTAGTGAAGACAAGCCCTTGGCTATCCTTTAACACAAGTGGTAAATGCCTGCATTCTGGGAGCCAAAAGCCCTGGGTTTCATCCTCAGTGCTGCGTAGATGCTATTTATCCTGATGACCATAGTGACTGTGCATACGCAGCCATGGATTTATTACACAATGAACACTCTGGTGCAAGGCTTTCCATATGTGCTCTGACATGCATTATCTCACATGCACTTAGGTTTGTAACATGAAGCATATATTCCCACTGGTGAAAAGCTCATTGTCCATTTGTCAGCAGAGATTTGAGAATATCAGGCCGTTGGCATTTTGTTTAGAAGCCAAATGAAATTCAATGGAGTTGATTGAATTTTTCACTTACTGTGCTGCTTCAATTCCAGGCAATCAATTTGAACTGACAAGACCCTCAGTGCTGCGTTCTGTGCTTGCCTGGGTCTCCATTTGCAATGGCATTAAATCCACCCAACCCCATTGCAAATTTAATCAAGGATGGTGCATACCAATAAGAAGCAGAGCAATGGGCTCATATATGCCTGTCAAAGATTAAAAAAAAAACCCAAAACCTGTTACGCTATTCAGGCCTTTGCCACATCAGATTTCAGTTGCACTATTATCAAAGGCCCATAACTGCATTCCTGCTCCGCATTTTAATCACTGTCAACTAAGAAAGAGTTGGTACTTTCCTAAACCCATTGTCTGGGTAGAACTATTGAGTTGCTGTTAACAGCAAACTCAAGAATTTGGCAGAGTTCTGAGACATTTTGGTGTGGCCAAAATATGGGTAATTGAATTCTACAATCATCTCAGCTCAAGAGGGAACACTGCATGTTAAGAACTGTAGAGCCCCAAGCTATCATTGGAGGAATTCTGTGGTCAGTGGTATGTAGAAGATCAGACTAGATCAACGGTTCTCAACCTATTTACCACTGTGGGCACATATGCAGTTCTCTGTGTGTTATGTGGGTGACATCCACACATTATATATACTACCGATTTGGCCCTGAGGATGTCACATGGGCCGCAGCTGTGTGCTGATTGGGCCGCAGGCGGCCCACGGGCTGCAGGTTGAGAACCACTGTCCTAGATGATCAGAATGGCCTCTTTCAGTCTTAAAAATCTATTAATTTATTAACCCCCATTCAACACGAGGAGTTTTACTTGAGCAATCTACTTGAGTATACACAAGTCAGTGTTGTCACCTCTTGGAATTTTAACTGCGAGTCTTGCAATATTTGGTGTCTTTCTTAAAACTTCACAAGATTATGTGACAGGTTTCAGAGTAGCAGCCGTGTTAGTCTGTATTCGCAAAAAGAAAAGGAGTACTTGTGGCACCTTAGAGACTAACCAATTTATTTCAGCATAAGCTTTTGTGAGCTACAGCTCACTTCATCGGATGCATCTTTAAGGTACCACAAAAAGAAAAGAAGTACTTGTGGCACCTTAGAGACTAACCAATTTATTTGAGCATAAGCTTTCGTGAGCTACTTCATCGGATGCATCCGATGAAGTGAGCTGTAGCTCACGAAAGCTTATGCTCAAATAAATTGCAACCGATGAAGCGAGCTGTAGCTCAGGAAAGCTTATGCTCAAATAAATTGCAACTGATGAAGTGAGCTGTAGCTCACGAAAGCTTATGCTCAAATAAATTGGTTAGTCTCTAAGGTGCCACAAGCACTCCTTTTCTTTTTGCGAATACAAACTAACACGGCTGCTACTCTGAAACCTAAGGTACCACAAGTACTCCTTTTCTTTTTAAGATTATGTGAGAATATCAGCTTTCTTTTTAAAAAAGTAAGTTTCTAGCCCTCTGTGTTGTAGAAGAAAGCTGGGAAAGGTGAAAGCTAAAGATTAAAAAAAAATAGAAGACAAATATAAAGATCCCAAATTTATTATTTTAAAAATCTCATTATTTTGAAGCCAATGGTTTTGGGGGCCTGTGCCAGGGTGAACCAATCCCACACTGGAGAGGCGAGGATTAATGGACTGCTCTGGGCCCAAGAGGCCACACAGCCCTCACCCCTGCTGGGCATGCTCCTGGTGGAGGGAGCATTCAAAAGGGAGCAGCTCAGCTCAGTCTGGGTGGACTGAGGAGGAGAGCACTTGTGTGCAGCAGCCTCCTGCTGGGAAGCCACCATGACTCCAAGCTGCTGGGGTTGAGCCTCCTAGCTGCGTTGTAGGAAGCCAGTCGACCACAGGAACAACTCGCTGTTGCCAACAGAGAAGACTCTGGAGACAATTCAGAGGGAACACAAAAGGGACCCCACCTCCAACCCTGGCATGACGCCAGAGGGACTGGAATGAGGGTAGGAAGTGACCCATGGAACATGCTTGGTGGGATCAGGACTTGAACCCTCTGTCAGGGTCCACTGTTTTGAATGGCCATGGGTCAGAACCCAGTGGAGTAGGGTGGATCTGGGTTCCCCTCCCCTCTTTCAGTAGTGGGTGACACACTACCCCTGTGATATGCCGCTAGGCAAAGCAGCCCTTGGACTCTCACCTTAGGCATTATATCCTGGAGTATCACCATTAGGTGGCACTATCAGCCCAGAGCACTCAACCAGCCCCTTTCCCCCACATCCCCCCTCACCCCGACAGGGCCTGACCCATCATGAAGTTTGAAAGGTTGGGGCCGTCAGTACTGTAGATGCAGGCAGCCCTTGGGCTCCTGGCTAGCTGTCAGTGAGGATTTTGATCATGCTAAGTTTGGGAGCCCTGAGTTTTGGGCATCAAAGGAAATGGACTTAAAATGTTGCTTACTAGTGTAGCTAATGAATTCCTGTACAAACCACATTTTCATAAGGGTCCCAGGAGGACAGTAATTTTACTGTTTTACTGCAGCCGCCTTCAGTACAATACAAACACTATAGTCTAGAAGCATTTCTAACACGCCTGTCACCATACTATTTAATGCAGGACCCACAATCTAAAACAGCAGACATCACCACTAAGCAGCGACCGTTTCCATTCATTTTGCTCTGCAGTGGCTTCCTCAAATAAAAGATTATTCATTTATTAAAATCAAACAACATGAATGCTTGTTTCAAGATGGGTAACTTAGTCCAGTTATTTGAGGCTGCAACTCCAAATTCTGATCTCCCAAGAGGGAAGGGGAGGGGGTGTGTGTGTGTGTGTGTGAAGGCTGCATTATCCAGCAAATTCTGCTGCTGATGAACAGGGTTTTTCCTTCTTTGGTGAGTTTGTCAGGATATTTTTTAAAACACTCTTATTTCACTGAGGAGACTGACCAGCCCTCGAAAGTGACTGGTATTGGGAGGGTCAGAGCAGGCGTTTGAAGCCTAAATCCAACATAGGGGGCCTTCATGACTCCTCCAAAATCCCAAGAAGGAAATGAAAAATTCATTCTGGCTAGAACTCCACAGAATTCAGTGAGGTCCTCTCCAGGACCATTCAAAACATTAAAATGAAGTTGGCTCATTGCATTCTTTTGTTCCATCTCCTCAGATGGAGTTGAATTGGGCAAAAAACACAGACCTTGTTTTTACTCACATGAATACAATGTAAAATTGAATTATGTTGCAGATTAAGGGTGAAGTCTTGGCTTAAAGGCAAAACTCCCACTGAGGTCAATGGGACAAGACTGCATCCGAAGGGATTTTCTTAAGAAACTAAAACAAAACAAAGAGTTACTGTACCACATTAACATAACATTAAAATAGCTGCCACAATGATTCTTGTATATTTTGGGCCTGATCCTGAAGATGTGGCACACCTCCAATGCCTACAGTGTACCTCTCAGGATCCAGTCAGTAGTTTGTAAGAACATAAGAACGACCATACTGGGTCAGACCAAAGGTCCATCTGGCCCAGTATCCTGTCTTCCAACAGTGGCCAGTGACAGGTGCCCCAGAGGGAATGAACAGAACAGGTAATCTTCCCTGTCGCCATTCGCAGCTTCTGGCAAACAGAGGCTAGGGACATCATCGCTGCCCACCCTGGCTAATAGCCATTGATGGACCTATCCTCCATTAACTTATCTAGTTCTTTTTAGAACCCTGTTATAGTCTTGGCCTTCACAGCATCCTCTGGTAAGGAGTTCCATAGGTTGACTGTGCGTTGCGTGAAAAATACTTCCTTTTGTTTGTTTTAAACCTGTTGCCTATTAATTTCATTTGGTGACGCCTAGTTCTTGTGTTATGAGATGGAGTAAATAACACTTCCTTATTTACTTTCTCCACACCCATTATGAATTTATAGACCTCAATCATATTCCCCCTTAGTTGTCTCTTTTCCAGGCTGAAAATTCCCAGTCTTATTAATCTCTCCTGATTATGGCAGGCATTTCATACCTCTAATCATTTTTGTTGCCCTTTCCTGAACCTTTTCCAATTCCAATATATCTTTTTTGAGATGGAGTGACCACATCTGCACACAGTATTCAAGATGTGGTTGTACCATGGATTTATTTTGAGACAATATGATATTTTCTGTCTTATTATCTATCCCTTTCCTAATGATTCCCAACATTCTGTTCACTTTTTTGACTGCCGCTGCACATTGAGTGGATGTTTTCAGAGAACTATCCACAATGACTGCAAGATTTCTTTCTTGAGTAGTAACATTTAGACCCCATCATTTTATATGTATAGTTGGGATTATGTTTTCCAGTGTGCATTACTTTGCATTTATCAACATTGAATTTAATCTGCCATTTTGTTGCCCAGTCCCACAGTTTCATAACGTCCCTTTGTAACTCATCACAGTCTGCATTGGACTTAACTATCTTGAGTAGTTTTGTATCATCTGCAAATGTTGCCACCTCACTGTTTACCCCTTTTTCCAAATCATTTATGAATATGTTGAATAGGACTGTGCCCAGTACAGCCCCTGAGGGACACCACAATTTACCTCTCTCCATTCTGAAAACTGATAATTTATTCCTACCCTTTGTTTCCTACCTTTTAACCAGTTACCGATCCATGAGAGGACCTTCCCTCTTATCCCATGACTGCTTAGTTTGCTTCAGAGCCTTTGGTGAAGGACCTTGTCAAAGGCTTTCTGAAAATCTAAGTACACTATATCCACTGGATCCCCCTTGTCCACATGCTTGTTGACCCCCTCAAAGAATTCTAGTAGATTGGTGAAGCATGATTTCCCTTTACAAAAACCATGTTGACTTAAACAATTATGTTCATCTAGGTAACTGACAATTTTGTTCTTTACTATAGTTTCAATCAGTTTCCCCGGTACTGAAGTCAAGCTTACCAGCTGTAATTGCTGGGATCACTTCTGGAGCCCTTTTTAAAAATTGGCATCACATTAGCTATCCTCCAGTCATTTGGTACAGAAGCTGATTTAAATGATAGGTTACAGACTACAGTTAGTAGTCCTGCAATTTCACATTTGAGTTTCTTCAGAACTCTTGGGTGAATACCATCTGGTCCTGGTGACTTATTACCATTTAGTTTATCAATTTGTTCCAAAACCTCCTCTAATGACACCTTATCTGGGACAGTTCTTCAGATTTGTCACCTAAAAGAATGGCTCAGATTTGGGAATCTCCCTCACATCCTCAACTGTGAAGACCAATGCAAAGAATTAATTTAGTTTATCCGCAATGGCCTTATCATCCTTGAGTGCTCTTTTAGCATCTCGATGAGCCAGGGCCCACTGGTTGTTAGCAGGCTTCCTGCTTCTGATTGTACTTAAAAAAAATTTTGCTATTATTTTTTGAGTCTTTGGCTAACTGTTCTTCAAATTATTTTTTGGCCTTCCTAAATATATTTTTACACTTCGTTTGCCAGAGTTTATGCTCCTTTCTATTTTCCTCACTAGGATTTAACTTCCACTTTTTAAAGGATGCCTTTTTGCCTCTCACAGCTTCCTTACTTTGTTGTTTAGCCATGTTTTTTTGGTTCTCTTACCATGTTTTTTAATTTGGGGTATACATTTAAGTTGAACCTCTATTACAGTGTCTTTAAAAAGTTTCCGTGCAGCTTCCAGGGATTTTACTTTTGGTGCTGTACCTTTTAATTTCTGTTTAGCGAGCCTCCTCATTTTTGTGTAGTTCCCCTTGCTGAAATTAAATGCTACAGTGTTGGACCACTGTGCTGCCACAGGGATGTTAAATTTAATTATATTATGGTCACTATTACCTGGTCCAGCTATATTCCCCTCTTGGATCTGATCCTGTGCTCCACTTAGGACTAAATCAAGAATTGCCTCTCCTCTTGTGCGTTCCAGGACCAGCTGTTCCAAGAAGCAGTCATTTAAGGTGTCAAGAAACTTTATCTCTGCATCCCATCCTGTGGTGACATGTACCCAGTCAATATGGGGATATTGAAATTCCCCATTATTATTGATTTTTTTATTTTAATAGCTTCTCTAATCTCCCTGAGCATTTCACAGTGACTATCACCATCCTGGTCAGGTGGTTGGTAATATATGCCTACTGCTATATTCTTATTATTCGAGTATGGAATTACTATCCATAGAGATTCTATGGTACAGTTTGGTTCATTTAAGATTTTTACTTCATTTGATTCTACGCTTTCTTTCACATATAGTGCCACTCCCCCACCAACTCCCCCACAAACACAACCTGTTCTGTCCTTTTGATATATTTTGTACCCTGGTATTACTGTGTCCCATTGATTATCCTCATTTCACAAAGTTTCTGTGATGTTGTAGCGAGGCGGTGTGGTTCCCCACTGCACAGGAGAGGGACAAGCCCCCGACACCAAAGTGGGTAGAGCTAGCAAGTCCCTCACGCACCCCCCAGAGGTCAAGGCACAGGACAGGAAATATAAAAGCCCGATCCCAGAGTTCACTTGGGAGGCAGCCGCTGAAGAGGCCAGATGCCTCTGGCCTAGCTCCCAGTTGGGAGACCCTGGCAACCTACGGTGGACCCGAGGTCTGGCCTGACCTGCTGATGACTGACGCTGACCAAAGCCTGGAGGAGCTGCCCAGCCTGCCCCTCACCAGTTACCCAGAGGACCCCATGGTGTTTGACCCCCCTGGAGGACACCGTCCAGACCCAGGTACCTCCAGAGGGGGAGTTCAGAAGTAGCCCAGGGGCAGCTGACTCTAGTCTGGCTGCAGCACTGCCAGAACCTATGTCAGTGTGTTGCGACCAGTATCCACACTGACTCAGCAGTAGGCCTTCTGCCGCTGCTAGGGCCCCGGGCTGGGATGCAGTGGAGTGGGAGGGCCTGCATCCCCCCTTCCACCCAGCTTGTGGGTGGCAGTCTCCTGCTCTCCCAGGCCCCTCTGAGCTGAGGGCCTGGGCTTGTTGTTTACCTGCCTTTGGTCAGCCCCTGCCTGAGGACCTGAACCATTGACCCTCTGCTGCCCTGCACGGAGCCAGGGCTCGGGCCTCGGCCTGCTAATTACATAACTCTTTGCTCAGCCCCAGCCTGAGCCCTTGACTCACTATTGCTTGCCGACCACAGGCCAGGCACGAATAACTGTCTGTGTTTGCCTCTACTACTGCTGCAGCAAGAAACTCCCGCAGCCAGGCTAATTCCCCGTCAACAACTGGAAGGAAGTAGTGAGGCAGTGTGGTTTCCCGCCACCCCGGAGAGGGACGAGCCCTGGCCAAACCCCTCTACAGATGCCTATTATATCAATATCCTCATTTAATACGAGGTACTCTAGTTCACCCATTTTGTTATTTAGACTTCTAGCACTGGTATATAAGCACGTTAAAAACTTGTTACTTTTTAGCTGTCTCCCATTACATGATGTAATTGAATGAGACTTTTTTCATTTGACTGTTTCTCATCAAATCCTACCTGTATTTTATCATCTTCCATCCTCTCCTCTTTACTAGGACATAGAGACTCTCCATTCGTAGATCCTCCCCTAAGGGATGTCTCTGTCAGAAAGTAAAGTGTTCTAGGATCCTTCGGGAAAAACAACAACCAGAGGCCCAAGCAATGCAATGGGTTTCACCCAATGTCACAAGCTAATAAGGAGTGGCATACTAAGTTCCTGTTGGAATGCCCCATTCAGGATTACATTTTCAATGTGGTGGGGTGAATTTCATGTAATGCTGTCAGGACCAGACCATGGGCTGCCTGGCCTAAGAGTTTGCATGAGGCACAAGACCAGGGTCCAGAATCCAGGACCCAATCACCTGGAATCAGGCCGGGTTAGAATGCCAGGAGATCAAAAACAAGAGATAAACCAGAAGACAGGGATCAAGAATCAGTTACCTAGAGTCAGGCAAGCCAGGACACCAGGAAGTCAGGTTCAGGCAAAGGAATCAGAGGACAGAAACCAGGAGGCAGGTACCAAGAGTCAGGCTAAGTCAGCATACCAAGAGGTCAGGATCAGAAGGCAGGACCAGGTAAACACCAGATCAAGGTGAAATCCAGTTGTACAAAGAACTTCTTGTTTTCTCCTCTGGATTAAATAGGGGCTGCAGCCCAATCAGGAGTCTTGGAGCTCTCCCAGTCAGAGAGTAGGGATGCTGAGGGTCTTGTCAATCAATGTATAATTACATACAATCCCCCCAATAATGTTATTTAGGCTGCAGAGTTGAGCACTCAGAAGTAAGGAAAGGCCAGAATTCAGACCCTCTATGCAACCTTAATTCATTCCCCTTATGTCCATGCATTATGATCACATGCAGTTACATGCCAACATGTTCCCTCCGCCATGAGACTGTATTCCCTATAGAGTTCTCCTATCATGGATTCTTCCTATCTCCTGCAAAATACAACAGAAAGCAGTGGAGAGCCAAAATATCCAAATCAAATCCCCAAGTGGCATCTGACTGGGAATCTTCAACTTATTTAGATGCGAGAAGTTGTAATGAGGAAGAATCACCCTGCCACTGGGTCCCTAGAGGCAATCCCAGATCTATCAGGCCACAGAACTCTTGGCACTGAAAGGAGAGACAGTGTCGTTTACACAACACACACACACAGTTGTGCTCCTGTCAGAATCATCCCAAGAGGAAATGTTTCAGAGAAACATAAATCCTTTCACAGGATAGCATTTGAAAATGGCACCAACTTTGTTAATAATCGCTAGTTCTTTCCTCTTTTGCAATGGCAGCCCTTTCCAGGACAGCGTCCCTCCTTTCTGGTAGTGTCAGGTTCCCAACTCAATTCCTACCTCAGTAATTACATTTTGCTTCCCAGACACCACTGCAGTTTCATTGGATGTGGAATTCTTCACGTCCTCTCCAACAGTGTTATGCACTGTTGCCATGGGCTCTTGAACACAACTGCCCTACTCCACTCCAGAGATGCCTGCATTTCAGTGATGAATGCAGTGATCCTTTGGACAGTCTGAAGTACTTTGAAATATCACCCACAGACCTCATCACCTCTCACCTCCGGCTGCTAAGAGCTCTTCTCCCACTGGACTCACACTGCCCACCTTGTTGGAACTTGGCACAGTCCCACTGATGGAGGTGCTGGAAGCTGAAGAAGACACACCACATGCAAACAGTACTCATGCTTTCCCTGGCTAATCAAAACCAGCAGGAGATGCCTTGGCAAATGCTGACAAAGATCAACTGTGCCTCCCTCGAGTAGGCATTCTACCAACTGCCTTTAAAAATGTGATCCCCGTTCTATTAAAACATTAACACAATAAGCCACAGTCTCCTCCACCCACACCCACAACTGCTCAGGCCAAGCAATCTTGTTAAGTAGAATTCAGTCTCAAATCTCACAATCCTGGGCATGATTACTGACACGGTGATAGCAAACTTTTATTAATATCTTAAAACCCTTCCTGGCCTGGCTTCAGGCCAGAGTAGAGCACTAAAAGGATGTTGGTAGCTGTAACATAGGGTCTCGCCACAGTGACTGACAGAAGGAAAACACTTCCCACATTGCTTGATATTTTTCAGCTGTTTTTGACACCATCAAGCAGGAGAAGCTGCTGATCCACCTACAAGACTTTCTAGGAGTCAATGGTAATGGTTAAACTGGTGACGCTCATTCCTTCAGAGAGATCCCAAAGAGTCATGATGGCTAGCAGCTCTTCCCCTCACACCCAGTCCTGTTGCTGATATTATTTAACATCAATGTGCAATTGCTAGGGCCTGGGCTGCAAAGCCAGCAGTCTGCAGATGATGCAGAGCTTGGTGTTCTTTTTTAGGTGCTTAGTTACCATAGCGATAAGCACCTGGGGTGGGGGTTATCTAGATTCTCTTACAGTGCAGCCAGAGCTATGCCAGTGCATGAAGGAAACTGACACCTGGATAAAGAACTCCTGGCTCATGCTAAATCTGGGAAAGCATGAAGGGATTTTAAATGGAAGAGAGGAATGCTTTGAGGAGGTGGCAAACTTCACTATCTCACCCTCATCAGAAGCACTTCTCCCATCTACAGTTAGCAAAAGCACTCCACCTCTTACTCTCTGACGAGTATCTGACTACCGTGGTTCATGTGTCCATCACCTCCCCACTGTGCTATTGCAAGTCACTCATCCGAGGACTACAGGGGAAGATCACAAGGTTGCAGCTAGTACACCTATTAGCAGCCTCTCTCCCAAGCAGGACCAGCCAGAAAAGGCATGTCACATGGGTCTCCACAACTTTCACTGGCTCTTCAGTTACAGAACCTTGAAGTGCATCTAATAGTGAATGATCTACAAAGCACTTAATAGGACAGATCCATGCTATCTCAAGGCAGAGGTCTTCTGGAACTGCTATGTAAGCTATGGGCATCTAGCACATTACAGCTAACAGAGATCAGGTTCAGACTTGAGGGACCCCTCAGTAGAACTGCCCCAACAACCGAACCAAGGCCCTAGAAGTCTCCCTGAAAAAGAGATCAGATAGAGCCAAACCATTACCATACTCATTGCACTCCAAAACCCACCTCTTTCCCAAAACACCCCTCAATTCAATGGGCCAGAAGAAGATGCCAGCAAGATGTTCTCAAAGTCACAAGCTAATAACTAACTCAAAGGATAGAACAGAAAATTAACTGTCTAGTATGGGCCAATGTTACATATACTCTCTGTAAAATGGGGCTACTCCTGCATCCATTACCTCTCCCCCACTACCGTCATGCCTCACTCACAGAGAATAATAGCTACTTCTGCTGCTCCCTAACATAGTCAGTCTTTAAGTGCAAGTGGTAGAGGTTTGTACCGCAGTGCTGAAGGCCTAGGGCTCAAACCTTGCTGGTGACCCAGCTGACACATGATAGCATTTGTATTTTCTTTAAAAGAAAACTAGGAAATTACATTTTTAAAACCCCAGCCCTAATTTCCTGGTTCCCAGTGCTGTGCTCGGACCACATTTTTCTCTTCAGAGGCAACAAGAGATCTTCCTCAGCAAAACTGTATTTGCACAGCACAATGGACTGCTCATAAAAACAGCTGCATTTGAGACTCCCAAAGTGTGGTGACCTGAATGGACACAGTCCATGCACTGTGGAGAAGGCAATGTAATAGCAATTTTATATCACAAGCATTAACCTCATTTATACAGTTCCCACCCAAGAAGCCTTGAAACTTGATGGCGGATGTTGGGCAAATTGCTAGCTAGCTCAAGCAGACTCATTACCCTGGAGAGCTGAAACAACAAACAAAATCTCACATGCTGAGGTGCTGCATCTGTACCTCTATCATAGTCCAGGAATAATAACAACCAAAAATATGCCCATCTGTAGCCACCTTTAATCCCCACATTTTAAAATGCTTTACAAGTTTTGATCAGTGGTGCCTTCTCTGAGGTAGGTCCTGGTTGTTATCCCCATTTTGCAGAGTTGGTCACTGAGAAACAGATTGGTTAAGGGCTTGATTTTCAGAAGTGCTGAGCACCCACAATTCCAGGTGAAGTCAATGGGAGCTGTAGGGGCTCTGCACCTTTAAAAATCAGGTCCTAAGTGACTTGCAAAGGCCAAAAGGTTAATTCGCAGCCAAGTTAGGAATAGAACCCAGGAGTCTGACTCCTTGTTCCCTAGAAAACATCTTCTCTTCCTCAGTCTCTCTCTTGTATCAGGAAGACAGCACTAGGATGTCATATCACCATATGGCAATGTCCAAAATTAGTTAGGAGCCCTCTAACTGGCATTGGCCCAATTTTAGATTTGCTGTATTGTTAATTGAGTTTTGTACAAACCTACAGGATAAACATGTTTTATACCCATCAAAATGCATAATTACTGGGCAAGCTGGACTGGAAGGATGCTAGACCGAAGCCTGAAAATGGGGTCTGGCTTGCAAGTTCTGGAAAAGGAGGTGATTGTAACATGTGGTCAGTTTAACAGGAGAAAAAGAAAAAGAAAGAAAGAAAGAAAGAAAGAAAGAAAGAAAGAAAGAAAGAAAGAAAGAAAGAAAGAAAGAAGCCATGACAGTTTGGTCCCCACTAGTGCAGTCTCCCAAGGGACCTAGTAGTGAAAGCGCACTTATGCTATTTAACAGCTGCATGAGTTGGGAGACCCTGGTCAGTCATTGTGAACTCCTGCCAGCACAGTCAGCACAGAGCACTGCCTCAGAATAGTTTGGGACCTGCATATATAACCCAGTATTGTTACTCCAGTGGCTGTATTAGAAAACGCAAACAACTCAACAAGGCCCTCATGGACAAATACATGTGTAGAGTATGTGGCTGTAACCTTGCCCATCCCCAGCAGACACCACACCTTCAAACCCCCCAGACCCAAGGGAAATTCTCCCCACTTTGCGGGTCCTAAAAAACATGACGCACTGCAGCTTCTTTCACCCAGAGTGGTGGACCCCCTATGCTCTCAGCACCAGCAAGTGAACTGAAGGAAACAGAAAACACTCCTTCCAGTAGCTTTATGCAGAGATCTATTTCTTCAGAATAGCCAGGGGAGTTCCGATAGCTGGTAAGGTAAATATTTCCAGGATGGTGTTGACTGCCAGCCAGGGGTTAGAAATGAGTCAACATCCTCCTCCACATCAGCTATTTTTTTGTCAATAGATGAAATAGCATTCACAGGCAGGGCTATGGGGAAAAGACAGGCCTCTTGTGAAGGTCTACAGAGCTTTATTCAAAAGGAAAATAACCCCTGAACAATAATATCTGAGAGTCAAGCTGCTGTATGCGTACCTGCTGCACCACCAGACAGACAGGCACTGCGAGAGCGTGGATGAGAAATTGGGGACTTCCTTCGGGGCAAGACAAGAAGGTCCCTGGGAGCAGTGGCAAAGGAACCACTGGTAGGGTTGCCAACCCTCCAGGATTGTCCTGGGGTCTCCAGGAATTAAAGATTAATATTCAATTAAATATTATGTCATGTGATGAAACCTCCAGGAATACATCCGACCAGAACTGGCAACCCAAGGAACCAGTAAACTGAGATGGGAACAGGGGAGTTTGAGTGGGCGTTTGTAAGGAGAGTTTAGAGGAGGGGCTATGTGGGGTTCTGTGTTTCTGTTTTGTGTGTGTGTGTTTTTTCTCTCTCCTTGACAGGAGCTTAGGCGGGAAGGCGAGGACACCTACAGAGGCAGCCACAGTAGTGACCCAAGGAATGGAAGAGACAATGAAGATGACTGATTTTGGACGCTGTGGCACATACATTATCCTGGCGTGGGTCCTGAAAAGTCCTTTGTGTGTATGACGTGAGGCCTGCTAGAGCTGACGGAAGAGAAGATCTGAGGTTTGGAGACGCAGGTAGAAACTGTGGTTGAGTTTCAAAGGGGAGTCGAGCAGATGATGGAGGGAAGGCGAGAGGAGGTGGAAGGGAAAACTCAAGACTCACAGATGCAAGCTTGGCTGGAGAATTGTGAGGGTAGACTGGCAGGTGAGGAAAGTGGCCAGTGGAAGCATGTGACTACAAGAACCAGGCAGAGGAAAAGACTGACTAGCAAAGGAGAAAAAGAACTGAGGAACATGTTTGCTGAGTTGGAAAAGGAAAGGGAGAGGCAGGAGTGATGGAAGGTGGGAGGGCAAGGAAGAAGAGAAGAGCAGCTAGTCTTACAAGAAGAGCAAAAGTGTCAATGGAGATCACCAGAGTTTGGAGCCCCAGGAGGATAGAGGATGAATTGCAGAAGATTGCAAGTGAGAACAAAAGACAAGAGGAATTGCAGCCAGAAAGAACAGAAAGGGAAAGCTGGAGAATCGCACCAACACCAGGAAGAGGCAGGTCTGCATGATTGCAGACTCCCTACTAAGAACAACAGACAGGCCTGTCACGAGAGCAGATTCAGAGAACAGAAGGGTTCTGTGCTGTCTATACGGGATGTGGACTCAAGGCTGAACAGGATCCTAATGGAAGCTGGAAAGAATCCAATGAGTGTCCTTCATGTGGGAACAAATAATACAGCTAGATTCCCACTGGAATGCATCAAGGGAGACTATGCCAGGCTGGGGAAGACCGATAAAGAAATGGAGGCTCAAGTGATCTTCAGTGGAATTCTACCTGTCCCCAGAGGAGAAGAACAAAGGGGAGACAAGATTATGATTATCAACAGATGGCTCAGGTAAAGGAGAGCTTTGGGATGTTTGACAACTGGGAGGTATTCACAGACAGAGGACTGTTCTCATGAGATGGACTCCACTTGAGTAGGAAGGGAAATAGACTTCTGGGATGGAGATGGCCACAACTGATTTAAAAAGCTTTAAACTAGGAATTCGGGGGAGATGGTTGGGAGATGCTTATGTAATCTCCATATCTGATTCTAACACTGAGCAGAAGGAAAATCAAGTAAGAGGAAACAGCAATAGAGAAAGGAACAACAGAGGGTAGGAGAATGGGCATCAAGAGGAAAGACAAGGCTAATACCAGTGACATTAACAGTCAGGTAGGCAATACCGGACGTAGAATGATTGTACCTAATTGAGTGAGAAATCTGGGCAAAGCCGAACAGAAACAACTAAGATGTCTATACACCAATACAAGGAACCTGGGTAACAAAAAGGACGAACTGGTGCAGAAAGTGAAACAAGATATTATAGGGATAGCAGAAACATAGTGAAATAGTAGTCATGACTGGAGTACAGGTACTGAATGGTATGTGCTGTTCAGGAAAGACAGAAATAAAAGGTAAAGGTGGTGGAGTAGCATTGCATGTTAATGATGAAGTA
The DNA here is from genome assembly GCF_965152235.1 of Eretmochelys imbricata. Lineage (NCBI taxonomy): Eukaryota > Metazoa > Chordata > Testudines > Cheloniidae > Eretmochelys > Eretmochelys imbricata. The sequence continues at coordinate 64,847,716 of NC_135577.1, read as the reverse complement.
GACTGCAAAGAAATTAGAAGTGATGGAATGGATAAAACAGAATTATTTGGGTCAAAATCATTTTGTGGAAGAAAGGTTACAGGGGCTCCACTGGGATGGTGCTTGGGGTCTGCTACAGACCCCAAGGATCCAATTTGGATATGGATAGAGACCTTTTTAACATTTTCATGAAATGAATACTATTTGGAATTCTGTGATTATAGGAGACTTTAATTTCCTGATATAGATTGGAGGACAAGTGCTACTAATAATGGTAGGGCCCAGATATTCCTGGTATGACAGCTGACATATTTCTTCACCAAATAGTCATTGAACCAACAAGAGGTTATGCCATTTTATATTTAGTATTGGAAGTAGCAAGGACCTCTCAGAAGAACTGGCTGTGCAGGACAGCCTTCGTTTGAGTGATCATGAACAAATGCAGTTTAAACTAAATGGAAGGATAAACAAAAATAGGTCTACAACAAGGGTCCTTGATTTCAAAAAGGCAAACTTTCAAAAACTAAGGAACTTAGTTAGGGAAGTGGACTGGACTGAAGAACTTAAGGATCTGAATGTGGAGGAGGCTTTGAATTACTTTAAGTCAAAGTTGCAGAAGCTATCTGAAGTCTGCATCCCAAACAAGGGGAAAAAATTCATAGGGAAGGGTTGCAGACCAAGCTGGATGAGTAAGCATTTGATATAGTTCCACGTGGGAAATTATTAGTTATATTGGAGTAGATGGGGTTAATACGAGAACTGAAAGATGGATAAGGAACGGGTCAAAGGGGAGACTGCAGTGGGTCATACTGAAAGGTGAACTGTCAGGCTGGAGGGAGGATACTAGTGGAGTTCCTCAGGGTGATCAGTCTTGGGACCAATCTTATTTAATATTTTGATTCATGACCTTGGCACAAAACATGGGAATGTGCTAATAAAATTTGCAGATGACACAAAGCTGGGAGGTATTTCCAACACAGAGGAGGACCATAATATCATAAAAGAAGATCTGGAGGATCTTGAAAACTGGAGTAATAGAAATGCGATGAAATTTAAAAATGTAAAGTACAAGGTCATGCACTAAGGGACTTACAACAAGAATTTTTGCCATAAACTGGGGACTTATCAGTTAGAAGTGACACAGGAGGAAAAAAACCTGGGTGTATTGGTCAATCACAGGATGAATAAGGATATGTCTACACTACCACTTACGTTGGTATACCGTATGTCACTTAGTGACATAAGTTACACCGACATAAGTGCCAGTGTGGACAGCGCTATGTCGGTGGACAAAGCTCGTTGGGGGTGGCTTAATTATGTTGATGGGAGAGCTCTCTCCCATCAGCATACAGCGGCTACAGTAGATATCTTACAGCGCTGCACCTGCATGAATACAGCTGTGCTGCTGTAAACTCTCTAGTGTAGATAAAGCCTATGATCTGCAAAGGTGATGCGGCTGAGAAAAAGGCTAATGCAATCCTAGGTTGCATCAGGGGAGGTATTTCCAGTGGAGATAAGGAAGTGTTATTACCCTTATACAAAAGTACTGGTCACACTTCATCTGGAGTACTGTGTACAGTTCTGTTCTGCCACGTTTAAGAAAGATGAATTCAAACTGGAACAGGCGGAGAGAACAGGCTACTGGCTGATCAGAGGAATGGAAAACCTACCTTACCAGACCCAGCTCAAGGAGGTTGGCTTGTTTAGCCTAACCAAACAAAGGCTGAGGGGAGATCTGATTGCTCTCTATAAATACATCAGAGGGATAAATGCCAGGGAGAAAGAGGAATTATTTATAGTTAAGTGCCAATGTTGACACAAGAACAAATGGATATAAACTGACCAGCAGCAAGTTTAGGCTTGAAATTAAATGTAGGTTTCTGACCATCAGAGAAGTGAAGTTCTGGATCAGCCTTCCCAGGGGAGCAGTGGGGGCAAAAAACCTAACTTGTTTTAAGACTGAGCTTGATAAATTTATAGAGGAGATTGTGACACCCTGACACCCCAATATTCACCACTGTCATGTAACTAGGATATATTTTGTACAAAGTATGTCTTGTGAAGTATCATTCTAAAAGTCTTGATCTGCTATACATTAATATCTCGTTGGATAGTATGTGTTATTGTTGTGTGTGACTTTATGAAGTTTGGCTGTGTATGTGTTACTGAAACATGTTGTGAGGCTGAAAACACCCACAAGCAGCCTTTCAGGTACAACAGTAAAAAGGCCAAACAATGTTAATGGCTTATTGAGGAAATTCACACAAACACAGGATTACCCCAGGAACTGTGTACAATAGAAACCTCTCAGAGATAGCACTATACAGTGGGAACTGTTTGACCAAGGTCACAGCAAAAGAACTTTCCAGCAAGTGGGAAGAAGATATAAAAGGGGGACTATGACATCATGATGGGACCTCACTCTCCCTGCAACAACACACCTGAAAACACCTGAAGGACAAGGATTGAACTGTGGGAAGTGATGGTCCCAGGCTAGAAGGGTCTTTAGCCTGTGTATGAAAACCTGGGAAAGCCAAGGCAACCTGTGCCTTAAGAGTCTGCCAGCTTGTTTATCACTCAGGGTGAGAATTTGCTAATGTATATCCTACCTATCTAGTGTGTTAAGCTCAATTTGCGTTTTTTGTTTATTTACTAAGGTAATCTGCTTTGATCTGTTGGCTATCCCTTATAATCACTTAAAAGCTACTTCTTGTACTTAATAAACTTGTTTTGTTTTAAACCCAGTTTGTGTCATTCATAACTGGGAGCAGCAAAGAAAGTTGTGCGTATCTCTCTCCACATTGAGGGAGAGGGCAAATTTCAATTAGCTTATGCTGTACAGTTCTCTGTGCAGCGCAAGACAATACAATTTTGGGTTTACTCTCCAGAGGGGGAGTGCACTTGAGTGCTGGGCAATTCCTTAGCGGAAAGCCTTCCCATGCAGTACTGATTTCAGTGTCTGTGTCTTTCTGCAGCTGGGTGTGTCCCTACCTGTGTGTATGCTAGAGGAGGCTTGAGGGCCTGATTAGCAGGACAGGGTGAGGGAGCCCAGGCTGGAGGAACAGGCGGGCTCAGTGGTACCCCAGTACAGCAGGTGGCACCCCAAAAGGGGGGGCAACCCATCACAGAGATGGTATGATGAGATGGGCCACGTACCATTGTAGGCATTGTAGTAAATATCCCCAATGGCCAGAGACATGACACTAGATGGGGAGGGCTCTGAGTTACTACAGAGAATTCTTTCCCAGGTGTCCGGCTGGTGGGTCTTGCTGACATGCTCAGGGTCCAACTGATTACTATTTTGGGGGTTGGGAAGGAATTTCTCCCCCAGGTCACATTGGGAGAGACCCTGGGGTTTTCACCTTCCTCTGCAGCATGGGGCACAGGTTACTTACTGGTTTAAACTAGAGTAAATAATGGATTCTCTGTAACTTAAAGTCTTTAAATCAGGATGTGAGGACTTCAGTAACTCAGCCAGAGATTATGGGCCTATTACAGGAGTGGGTGGGTAAGGTTCTGTGGCCTGGATATGCAGGAGGTCAGACTAGATGATCATTATGGTCTCTTCTGGCCTTAAAGTCTACGAATCTTTGGGAAGGTATATTTGGAAACTAAGGTAAAGATCATAGGACCCCAAACAGTGCTATCGCTGCATACCTGGGCACCAAGTTCCCTGTCAAGCCATTTGGAAGCCTTATCAATTTTTTTTTTTAAAGACCAAAATACTGAACAGACAGCCCTTTATTCTACTGCCCATGTTTTGGAAGATGTGGGAGGTTACCCCTCCCAGGTTCATCAACATTCTAGGGACTCTCCCTCCCAGAATTACAGGGGGCTTCTCTGCCAGGTGCAGCAACATTCTGGGGTTCAGTATTGCAGGGCAGGTCTGCCAGCTATGTCACCTTTTTCAGGACTGAGTCCGCTCTACGCTGTCAGCACTCCACAGATTCTGAAACAGAGAGATTTAAAAGATAGGCTGGGGAGGAGAAGGGGGGGAAGGGGACTGACAATGGGCTATAATGCCTTACACACTAGACAGCAAGTTCAAAACTGACTCCAAGGTGATACTGAGCCAAAGCTGTCATCATCCAGTGGCCAGTGTGGAGGGGTTGTTGGGCTCAGTCAGGTTCCTAGTAGACAATTATCCTTATCACAAAAGCACACACCAGCACACCTATTACCCTGTCTGTCAGATCCCAGCAAGAACATTCTGGCCAAAGACCTATTTTAAACAGGTGATGAGAACAGAATGACAGCAGCTTTTAATGGACAACAAGTTGTATGGCACATAGCCCACACCACTCAAACCAATCCCATTTCATTAGTTATGTCAGTAGCTATGTCCTCCCTGTAGCTAAGGAGGAAGCAGCCCTTTGACCGGCAGTGTTTTTAATCTGTTATATGTATCACTCAGTACAGCAGCAACACTCCAGCAGTGAAACCAGGTCTCTGTGAATCATCACTTGGGGAACAAGATTTACAAATAAATTTCTTGTTTTATTTAAATACATTTGGGGAAGCAGATGAAAGGATCCAGGAAGTGATTGCCGTTAAAACAGCAGTGTAATCTAACAATATATACTGTAATCTAAGTTTCCTCTAAGCTTTTTAGTGTTTATGGTTGGTGTGAGTTTATATACAAATTTCCTGCGTTTCTAACGCTTTTTGCGGTGGAGGGTGTTAAACATAATATGTTGTTGCTGTAAAGGGCAATATATTCTTAAACATAACTACCTTCAAGTTTTTTGTCTGGGAATTTCCTTAGATTTTATTAAAGTGAAGAAAAATCATTTGTTGTGATCACATAACAAAGTTAGCCAAATTAATTGTACTTATAAATTACAGTGAAGTCTTTATTTTATCACTAGCAGTCATGTGGATTACAAGCTGTGCAGGTTAAAATACCACAATTTGTAACTTCCCTAAAGCCTCAGCTGTGGTTCTGAGGGCACACTCAGTGTAAGCAAAACCATATTTGAGGCCTTATGGAAGATGCATGCTTCACTAGCGTAACCCACTGAGTTTGTTTCTACTATGAGCTTCACATTTCAGGCCTCACTAAAGCTAATAACTTTACCAACATAGCCACGGGGTTCCTAGAAGATACACGTTCTGCTGACATGGTGCCAACAGGGCTTCTTAAACCTTTTTCCTCATAGCTGAGGGTTAAAAGGCTCGAAGATGCCACATGGTTCACCCAAAGAAGTCAAGAAGGCACTTCAAATTCCAGTCAGAAAGGAGCCCTTTGTTACAGGAAGGATGGTCTTGTTGCATAGGTACAGAACTAGAAGGCAGATCAGAGCTGCATTCCCAGTTCTGCTACAGCATTCCTGGTTTCACCTTGGACAATTTTCTCCACCTCTAGGAGCAGGAATATTGACCTGCCCCTGAGGCTAGGGTGTGAGGGCTTAAATCATTAATGTTTGCTCAGCACTTTGGCCCCATTCCGGAACACACCTCAGCACATGCCGCCCTGAAAGGAGAGGTTTCCTTAAATTGCGCCCTTTGAGATCTTCAGATTGAAAGCACTAACAAAGTATAAACTTATTCAATAGCAAATCCTCCTGCTATTCTCTTTATTTTAACCAACTTCTCTCTCTCTCTAAATACACTGCTATACCAACTTTTCATTCAATTCTTTTCCTTCTCACATCTCACACCCAGCCCAGTTTTGGTCAACAGCTGCGTGCTCGTGTGAGCGACGGAAACCAAAGACACCTCATTTATCCAAGCAGCAGCACTGGGGAAGGTTAGCAAACCAACAAACAGTTCAGTTTGCTCCTGTTGAGTCTCCTGCTTGTCAACACAGAAGAGCATTCTCAAATTAATGAGATTAAATGGAGCAAAGGACGATTTTGGCTAAAGCTCAGGAAAATGTTCCTGACAGTGAAATTCACTGGACTGTGGGATAATCTCTTGAAGGAAGCTCCATTGCCTGAGACATAGGATTCTAGATTGGAAATAGCACTAGAGAACAACCCTGCATTGGCCCTGCGTGATGCACGAGGTGACCCAAAACAAGAAGGGGGTGAGCCAAAGCTGAAGGTAGAAAGTGTATTAAACAGGAACTCCATCCCCCAGGCACAATCACTCTTCTTTCCCCAGCACCCTTCCCTTCTTTAAATCTATGTGCCTGTTTGGCACGTCCCAGGCCAAATCCTGGTCCTGATTCCCCAAACACAGAGGTCTCTGAGAGAAGCCCCTCTGCATGCCATGGAGCTGCATTCAACATGGGGCTTGGGGAGATAGATGAGGCCTACTTACCGTTCTCCCGGCCTTCTGAAAAAGAGTTTATTTCTCCCCCTAAAAAATGTAGTTTTGGTCAACCCAGAACTATCTGGAGATTTGACATAAATTTGTCAAATAGTTTTGGGCAAATTTTTTGGAAAAGAATTTACATGCCCTTCACAGGACAGGCAGAGGAGAAGCAGCCATGCTTAGATCTTTGAGCCCAGTGGTTAGAGCATGCACCTGGTATGTGGAAAGTGTGGTTTCACTCTCCCTCGGCCCCCTCCCCTGTCAGGTCGAGAAGGGCTCTGAACTTGTGTCTTCCACAGTGCAGGTGAGTGCCCTAAGAACTGGGCTATGAGATTCCCTGGAAAGAGGCTCTCTCAGTCCCTCTTGTTGAAGCCATTCCACTTTTTATAAAAAACTAGTCACTGGAGCATGGACTTCAATCTCGTATGTCTGAGGGGAGAGACCCAACCACCCGGCTCTAGAGTCACTCACTCTTTCCATGGCTCAAAAGTTTGTGTCTTCCACCAACAGAAGTTGGTCCAATAAAAGATATTACCTCCCCTACCTTGTCTTTCTACCATCCTGGGATCAACATGGCTAGAGCACTGCAAATAAAAGTTGGTTCTGTTCTGCACTTCTTGTAACCTAACAGGACAGCCCATCTAGCTTTGTTTGCAGTGAAGTATAAGTTTAGATGAGACTAAAGGGGGGGGGGGGAAGGGTGTTTATTGTTTTAAAATCCTTTTTTCTCCAATGCTTTGTTCCAACTGCTAAATGAAAACATTATTTGTTTGAATAAGGCTGTTGGTCAGTATATCACTGGTCACAGGCCACTGAAGGGAAGAAATGCAGGTGTGTGAAACCCAGTTAGACTTGCAGGGTGGTAAGCGGCTGGTATACACCTGGTGCCATAGCCATGTCCCAGTCTAGGAGTAGAAGTATCGCATGATTCCACCCCGAGATAGGTAAGAAAAAGACACAAGAGATGAACTGGGTGAAGTCTTTTATGTAGGCAAGTCCTTTGCTCTTTAGAGGTTACGTTAGTCAGGGTTCTCACCAAAAACAAACCGTTGGTGGCCACAGAGTGCAGCCAGGAACTCTTGCTGGTGGCCAGTATGACAATTTTTCCTAAAATACTTAATTAACTTTGGGAAAGACAAATAAACATGCACATATATATGTCCACATCAAAGTAATTTATTTATGTAGGGTTTTTTTTGCAGACTCAATAATAAAAATAACATACAGCAGTCTCTATTTCTTTACTGGACCTAAACAGAATAGAAACACAATTCAGGTGCTTTGCATGTTCTTGTCTTTTTTTGTTATTTTTTTCTTTTGCTTTTTTGGTTGCATTTTCTTTTCAGACTTGCTAGCTAGTAAGTCTGCTTCTATGAAAAGTGACATTTGTATGTTTGTTAATATCACTTTTCACAGCAAACATACAAATGTCACTTTTCTCAGCAGACTTACTCATTCCTAGCAAGCCAGGGGACAAATTAAGCCTTGGATGGGGAAGTGGCTAGGGAGGCAGCAGGGGCCAGCGGCGACGAGGGAGGTGGTAAACCCAGGGCCGGTACTGGAGCCCAAGCTCAGAGCCTGCCACCGCACGGTCGGAGCATGCCACCCGCCACCCCAGGGCTGAAGCGGGAAGCCTGAGCCCCATCGCCCCCAGGAAGATGGGGAACTCACACAAGCTAGCTCCACAGGGGGCAGGGCCCAACCTGCTGGTGGCCCCGGGGGAGGGGACGCTGCTTTGCCCTCCCCTCCACAATCACCACCAAGAAGGCTGTATCTGCAAGAAAAGCCCCTGGTGGCCGCATTTACAAAACTTTTATTCTAATTGCACAAAACCGAACACCTTTGCCCCAATCCCTATCCCACCCCTTCCCCGAGGCCCCACTCACTCCATCCCCCCTCCCTCCATTGTTCGCTCTCCCCCACCCTCATTCACTTTCACTGGGCTGGGGCAGGGGGTTGACATGCAAGACGGGGTGAGGGCTCCGGCTGGGAATATGGGCTCCTGGGTGGGGCCAGAAATGAGGGGTTCAGGGTTCAGAAGGTGGCTCTGGGCTGAGGGTTGGGGTGCAGGAGGGGATGTGGACTCCTGTTAGGGGTGTGGGGCAGGAGATGAGTGGTTTTGGGTGCAGGAGGGAGCTCAGGGCTGGGGTAGGAGGTTGGGGTGCTAAGGCTTCTGGAAGCAACCAGCATATGCAGCCCAGCTCCTAGGCGCAGGGGCAGCCAGGCAACTCTGCGCCTGCAGGCACCACCCCCACAGATCCCATTGGCTGAGGTTCCTGGCCAATGGGAGCTGCAGAACCGACGCTCAGGGCAGGGATAGCATGCAGAGCTTCCCCGATCGCCCCTGTGCCTAGGGGCCACAGGGACATGCTGGCTGCTTCCAGGAGCCTCGCAGAGCCAGGGAAGGCAGGGAGTCTGCCTTAGCCCCGCTGCACTCCCTTTTAACGACAGTGCTGACTGGAGCCACCAGGGTCCCTTTCTGACTGGGCATTCCAGTCGAAGACCAGACGCCTAGCAACACTACTACCAACTCAGACCTAAGTTAAAAGAGGTATAAATGTTGTCCTGAGGGAAACACCACTAATTAAGCCTCCTGCTATGGTGGTGATGCTATAATGTTCCTCTGCTTTGTACTCTGAGCTTCACCCCTTCCCCTGCAGCTGAAGCCTCCATGCACCACCCAGAGAGAACTGTGCCACATGCAACAGTGACAGTGAAGACAGGGTAGGAAAGTGCTGGACAGGCCCTGCCTACAACCTTCCTAAGCATTGCAGCACCAGCTAAACTCAGAGTTCTGCCTGGCTGTGTTCCTTGGTGAGCAGTAGAGACATATACAGTAGAGTTGCAACTGAGGTCAGGGTAGAAGAACCTGTGGCCATTCAGTCTTCTCCCATCTCTGATGCTCATGACTGGTGTCGCACTACAGGGCAACTACATGGGTATTTCCCTTTCGATGGTCCAGCAAGGGCACCCACTTCAGGCTTCCGGCTCCCCAGCCATTGCCTCTCAAGGATGGAGACCTGCATCTCTCTCCCTTCTGAGCAGGGTATTTCCAGGATGAACAGATCTCTGCCTTCATTGTGATATACTAGCCAAGACAGGCTGCCTAAGTAGGCTTCTTTTGCCTTCTCTTCAGAGATGGTTAACAGTGTAAACATCATAGTTAATCTACCACACAGCTCTTTCTAAGCAAGCACATTTTAATTTTAAGGTAAAAGCAATACAGAGAAAACATATTAAAAACTATAAGAGAACATGCATGCTAATGAGCTTACCAGAGATCGTCCCAACTCCACCATGGGCTCTGGCAGGTCAGCAGGCCTTCAAACCCCACACAGAGGTTTTCTTGTGGTTTCAAATTTGTAACACTTTTTGCTCAGAACAAGAACAAGCACATAGTCCTATGGGGCCTCAGCAGGCCAAAGTCCTTCCAACCCGTCCCTAAAGATTGGTGCCCTCCCTGGACTAACGGTCCTGTCTATTTGCTGGATCAGAAAGGAGGCCATCAGTCAGTTTACCGCCAGGCTATTGATTCAAAAATGCTTTCTGGGTCTGTCGGTCCCTGTAGAATACAGTTTGAACTAGTTTATGTGAATTTCTCCATGAGGTGGTGCTTCCCTGGAGATGTTACAACGTGGGTGACTTTGACTAATCACCTCACTCTGTTCTCAGTTCCTGGAGGAGCTGTATTTACCAATTTACTAAACTAAAATACATAATTTCCTGACCCACAAGGTTATGTAAACCATTCATTTAATACAATAGACTCCAAAGATATTAAACTTAATTCAATAAGGTTCATCAAGGAGATTGCCCTGTTTGTCATAAATGGCACTCCTCTATTTGCACCCTGCCCACTGCACACTGAAGGCTGTGGTATGGGACTGTGAGTCTTCATGGTAGCTGTTCAAGCAACAAGGTCATTTCATCCAAGGCTATCCATTCAGCATTTGGAACTGAACTGAGATCCTGAAGCTGAAAAGCAGCCTATTGGCTCGAAATCCTCCACCTGACACTGAGTGAAAACCTATCTCAGGACAAAAAGAAAAGGAGTCCTTGTGGCACCTTAGAGACTAACCAATTTATTTGAGCATGAGCTTTCGTGAGCTACAGCTCACTTCATCAGATGCATACCGTGGAAACTGCAGCAGACTTTATATATACACAGAGAATATGAAACAATACCTCCTCCCACCCCACTGTCCTGCTGGTAATAGCTTATCTAAAGTGAGCATCAGGTTAGGCCATTTCTTTTTGCGAATACAGACTAACACGGCTGTTACTCTGAAACCTATCTCAGGACAATTACCATTCCAGAGCAGTTTCAAATCTTAAAATTGATAATGTCTTTTAGAAAAACAAGCTTATGAGGGTCTTTCATCACCCACCAGAGCTGTGGCTTTAAGAGCTTTCCTCAGCGAGGAAAAACCAATGTACTAGAACCAATCCCCAAATGACTGATATGTTCTGTCACGGGAAGCCGTGAAACATCATCCCACCATCTACCTGTGCACATTACACACCTCAATTCCACCTCTTCCCAGAACAAAGCATTCACCTATACCAAGGAAAAAATTTTAAACCAAGAGGCAAGAGATCCCTTCTCATCCCTTTACTTCTTAGCAATTTAAATTCATCCTTTGCCGGGCACTCTCATGGGGCTGGGCAAGCTATAGACTCTTCCCCTCCACAAACCAAGGCAATGCTCGGAGCCAGCATAGTGGCTGGATTTGACTGGAATGAGAGGAATTAATCTGGGGCAATAGGTCCCCAATCAGATATCTCCACCTGGGAGTACCCAGTGCCAGGGAAAGCAGGGAACATCACATACAGACCAGGCAGGCAGGGGTGTCCAAAGTGGGTGCTTGTCAAAGCCAGCTTCTCCCGTAAGTCCTGACATGTCACATCTTCCAGAAGCATGACCACCCCAACCAGTAACCACAGGCAACCTTGTAGAACTGGCTAATTCTCAATGTGAAGCAAAAACAACAGTGCTGGTTTTTTGCTTCTTTTTCACCACACAGTTGCCTTAACTTTTTTTAAAACTATTCTTCCTTCTGATGTTAAAGATATCAGAGTCCTCCCGCTCTTCTCTTAGCTAGAGGACCTTGATCAGAACTTTGGAGAACATTATCAGGGATAAAAAGAAAAGGAGTACTTGTGGCACCTTAGAGACTAACGAATTTATTTGAGCATGAGCTTTCGTGAGCTACAGCTCACTTCATCAGATGCATACCGTGGAAACTGCAGCAGACTTTATATATACACAGAGAATATGAAACAATACCTCCTCCCACCCCACTGTCCTGCTGGTAATAGCTTATCTAAAAGCCATTTCCAGCACAAATCCAGGTTTTCTCACCCTCCACCCCCCCACACAAATTCACTCTCCTGCTGGTGATAGCCCATCCAAAGTGACAACTCTTTACACAATGTGCATGATAATGAAGTTAGGCCATTTCCTGCACAAATCCAGGTTCTCTCACTCCCTCACCCCCCTCCAAAAACCCACCCCCATACACACAAAAACTCACTCTCCTGCTGGTAATAGCTCATCCAAACTGGCCACTCTCCAAGTTTAAATCCAAGTTAAACCAGAACATCGGGGGGGGGGGGTAGGAAAAAACAAGAGGAAATAGACTACCTTGCATAATGACTTAGCCACTCCCAGTCTCTATTTAAGCCTAAATTAATAGTATCCAATTTGCAAATGAATTCCAATTCAGCAGTTTCTCGCTGGAGTCTGGATTTGAAGTTTTTTTGTTTTAAGATAGCGACCTTCATGTCTGTGATTGCGTGACCAGAGAGATTGAAGTGTTCTCCGACTGGTTTATGAATGTTATAATTCTTGACATCTGATTTGTGTCCATTTATTCTTTTACGTAGAGACTGTCCAGTTTGACCAATGTACATGGCAGAGGGGCATTGCTGGCACATGATGGCATAAATCACATTGGTGGATGTGCAGGTGAACGAGCCTCTGATAGTGTGGCTGATGTTATTAGGCCCTATGATGGTGTCCCCTGAATAGATATGTGGGCACAATTGGCAACGGGCTTTGTTGCAAGGATAAGTTCCTGGGTTAGTGGTTCTGTTGCGTGGTATGTTGAACAAGGCTGACATCAGAGCTGCAGCTCTCTCCCCTTAACTGGAGAGGCAATGCTGATTAACAATCAGAACTCTCATTCCACTCTCAGTTGTGGGAAGGGCCAGGATAAAGCTTTGTGCAGCATCCCTCTTCAGATTCACCTGGGTCCTTCAGCACAAGAGACCCTGCAAATATAAAACCCATGCAGATTTGTTTTAATTAATTGATACACTCTACCTTTAAGATATGAGAGGCTTGGCTTGTCCAGTTTTCTAAGGACAGCCTTGTCCTTTAATGTCCTATAATTAAAAAGAAATTGTGGTGCCCCCCTGCCTCATAACAAATGACTATTCAGTATAAATAAGTTCCTATTTACTTCTAATTATTGACCTGTATCTCCTGTCCTCACAAGGTATGTCTAGATCCACCAGAATCCTATGTCCATGCCCCTTGACTTGTAAGCTACAAAATTAGAACCCGCAGCCAAAGCCACACGTAGGCCACTCCAGAGCAGAGAGAGAATGCACCAGAACCCAAATGGCAGTTCCTTTTCAAGCGATGTAAAAACCACACGACAATCCACTCCTCTCTTGGGAAGGCAGGTGGCTGAATGCAGCGTTGGTATAACTACACATCTTCTGAGAACAAGAGTTATGGGGAATTCCCATTTCATTTCTCCAAGTGGTATAAGTTGTAATAGAGCCACTCTCTTGGGGAATAAAGAGCTGAAGAGATATTCTCAACTCAAACAGGTAACAATTACTTATCCACTGGAGCTGAATAACTTGTGCTCAAGTTATCTTCCCAAGACCTGAAAGCCAAGACCTACTGAATATCAAGACTGGTGGAGAAGGGACTTTTACCCTCTCTTAACTTTTTTCTTAGGTAAGAGAAAATTGCTCTCAAGCCTTTAATCCCAACGTAAGAGAGGAAAAACTCCTCTTAGGATATACTTTTCAATTACTACTTCAACTTGAATTAAAGCATATGGTGAAACATTCTGTCACTGTAAGGGAGAGGTGGTCTCTCCCTCTCCATTAGTAATATGTATCACGTATCCATTCCCTAGCACACAAGCACAGGTTGATAATAATTAACTCTGGTGATGGCCCCAGCCCAGCTCACAGGACTCAAGGCCAAAGGGATTTGTCCCCATATTCACTCCACCAACAAAGCCAGCATTGAAACACCGTTTGTCCACTACTCCCACAACGATCTTTGTACTTCTTGTATACCACCCCTTCTGCATCCAGCACCCCTATCTTGAGTTTGTCCACAAGGCTCCAGGGGCAGGGTTAAGGCCCCTGACAAGCCAACAAAGGCTTGCAGAATAGTTGTAAGACTCCAACAAGCATTCCAAAGCTTGCAGGCGGTAGCTGTTTGGGGTGCGAATGAGCCTCTTAAGGGCCGTAGAAGGGGAGAAATGCCTCCCATTCTGCTGTCCCCCAGGCTACCCTTCTCCATTTCCCCTCGCTCTGGTGCACACCGCTTCCTCTCTTTTCCATTGCCCTTTGTTCTGCTGACACCATTCATGTTCCCCTTTTCTGCTGCTCTCCTAACCTATGTGCAGGGTTGTCTCTAGCTATTCTGGGGCCCTATGCAGGCCCCCCACGGGGCGTGGGGGGGGGCAGGCCTCCCCTAGAGTGGGGGAGCTGGCCCCAGACCTCCGTAGGGTGGAGGCTGGTTTGGGGGACAAGGGGGAACCACCCCCCAGCACTCACCGGCAGCGCAGCTGGGGCCAGGTCGCTGCACTTCCCGCCGCCGGTGAGTACAGGCCCAGCCCTGCTGTAGTCCTCAGGGGAGTGGGGGTGGGTCTGGGGTGGATCAGGGGCAGGAAGAGGCAGGGAAGGGGTGGGAGCCATGGGGAAGAGGCAGAGCAAAGGCTGGAGCAACTCACAGCTGTGCAGGGCACCAGGAAACTTGATGCCCCAAATTTCCTGGTGCCCTACACAGCTGCATACTTTGCGTATGGATAAGGATGGCCCTGCCTATGTGTTCTAACCAGTCCTACCACCACATACATCTCTTAAGAGTCACCTAGAAAGTGAACACCTTAAGAAGCCCAAAGAATGGGGCCACTGGGGCTAGCAGGTCATCTTGGGTGCAGGGTGGGGTGAAGGGGACACTGAACAGCAGGGAGGCATATCCAGGCACATCCCAAACTCTCTCAGCTAAGTTCAGGGGAAAAATAAATCTTAGCAGTGTTTAAATGTGGTAACTTTTTATTTTTGAAAATGTCTTAATAAACTCAGCTTGTCTGATCCAATTTTGTTAGAAAAATTCTCTTTTGACCCTTGGCAAGTCTGCTTAGCAATTGGTTTATACTTTAATGTCTGTCTCTGCAAGGGAAAGGGCTAAAAACATCCACTAAAATAATAAATATAAGCACTTAAGGGTAGGATTTGCAAATGTGCTCTCCTTTGGTCTAACTGCTCCCACTGATGTCAGGGATAGCACTCCCACTGACTTCAATGGGAGCAGAGTTAGGCCAATGCTGAGTGCTTCTGACAATCACACCCGACAGCTCCTGTAGCCATGTGGAGTCCTGTTTTAAGTTCCCTGGCGTCAGTGAGCCATTATTACATGACTCTTTAAAATGGTAATAACTTTTCAAATTAGAAGTCTAATAAATTACTGCTCAGTGCTGTGCACTAGATTTCAACTAGATGAGTCCAGTAAGCTACATTTAATCTCTTTCCTTCTTCTTCTTCTTTTGCTATAAAGTGGTAAAAGAAATTGGACTTTTTAAACTCTGGTGAACAGCTCTGTGTTTAGGGTGTCATAATACTGAAAGCCATTGTCCAATACAATTAAATTTGGTAGGTACCTTAGCACCAAACCTAAACTACTAAATTTGAGGAAGATTTTCCTTTGGTAGTGTATTTTCCCCCCCTTGGGCAAGGCTTGGGGAAGGGGCAAATCTGTTTTATTAAAGAGTTGTTGTTAAGATCCCACTTCTCCCCACAGTTTACATTTTTAACTTTTGGGATTAAGAAGTTTTTCAATGTGCAAATTTTAAAAATCTTCTCAACAAAGAACAGTCTCGTGGAACTGTCCCAACTCAAAGACAGCTATTGAGTACATTCATTAAATAATGAAAAATTATGTGTGTGTCAGCACAGAGAGATCACTTGGAGCCCCTATCCCTGACTGGGGCCCCTAGGCTCTGCCACTATACAGCTAAGTAATAAATAACAACAACAACAGGATGAAATACACACTTCTGCTGATATACAAAATCCCTATCCCACACCATATTAAAGAGAGAGAGAGAAAGAACTGTGTTTATGCTGCATTTTTTCTAATTAAAAACTCAGTGCAAATGGCATATGTCTCACCTGAAGGATTTTACTCTAATCTGGAAACTGGCTCAAAGATAAATACAGTCGTACATTTATGTAAATAAGCCTCTCATTGACACCTTTGTCTTTTTATGTAGATGCCAGTGAAACATACCTGAAATGACTTACTATTGCTCATCTTGTTCCAGTCAAGAGTGAAGAACTTTCACCTTGTAACACATACAGTAGAGGCAATGGATTTGGAATGCCAGATCCAAAAGCCATCAAATCTGGAAAAATGGCATCCGTTTATATGAAACACTGAAATCCTTCATGCCGCATGTGGGATATATTATCTCATAGAATCATAGAATATCAGGGTTGGAAGGGACCTCAGGAGGTCATCTAGTCCAATCCCCTGCTCAAAGCAGGACCAATCCTCAACTAAATCATCCCAGCCAGGGCTTTGTCAAGCCTGACCTTAAAAACTTCAAAGGAAGGAGATTCCACCACCTCCCCAGGTAACGCATTCCAGTGTTTCACCACCCTCCTAGTGAAAAAGTTTTTCCTAATATCCAACCTAAACCTCCCCCACTGCAACTTGAGACCATTACTCCTTGTTCTGTCATCTTCAACCACTGAGAATAGTCTAGATCCATCCTCTTTGGAACCCCCCTTCAGGTAGTTGAAAGCAGCTATCAAATCCCCCCTCATTCTTCTCTTCCGCAGACTAAACAATCCCAGTTCCCTCAGCCTCTCCTCATAAGTCATGTGTTCAAGGTCCCCTAATCATTTTTGTTGTCCTCTGCTGGATGCTTTCCAATTTTTCCACATACTTCTTGTAGTGTGGGGCCCAAAACTGGACACAGTACTCCAGATGAGGCCTCACCAATGTCAAATAGAGGGGAACGATCACATCCCTCGATCTGCTGGCTATGCCCCTACTTATACATCCCAAAATGCCATTGGCCTTCTTGGTAACAAGGGCACACTGTTGACTCATATCCAGCTTCTTGTCCACTGTAACCCCTAGGTCCTTTTCTGCACAACTGCTGCCTAGCCATTCGGTCCCTAGTCTGTAGCGGTGCATTGGATTCTTCCGTCCTAAGTGCAGGACTCTGCACTTGTCCTTGTTCAGCCTCATCAGATTTCTTTTGGCCCAATCCTCTAATTTGTCTAGGTCCCTCTGTATCCTATCCCTACCCTCCAGTGAATCTACCACTCCTCCTAGTTTAGTGTCATCTGCAAACTTGCTGCGGGTGCAATCCACACCATCCTCCAGATCATTATTGAAGATATTGAACAAAACCGGCCTGAGGACCAACCCTTGGGGCACTCCGCTTGATACCGACTGCCAACTCATGGTTATCGGGGGAGGTCCCGGACGACTGGAAAAAGGCTAATGTAGTGCCCATCTTTTAAAAAGGGAAGGAGGAGGATCCGGGCAACTACAGGCCAGTCAGCCTCACCTCAGTCCCTGGAAAAATCATAGAGCAGGTCCTCAAAGAATCAATTCTGAAGCACTTAGAGGAGAGGAAAGTGACCAGGAACAATCAGCATGGATTCACCAAGGGACAGTCATGCCTGACTAATCTATTTGCCTTCTATGTCGAGATAACTGGCTCTGTGGATGAGGGGAAAGCAGTGGATGTGTTATTCCTTGACTTTAGCAAAGCTTTTGATACAGTTTCCCATAGTATTCTTGCCAGCAAGTTAAAGAAGTTTTTCATAGAACTATGGATAATCAAAAGTATGCCTAAATTCCAGCTGAGAGATGTCAATCAAATGATTTGCATGACAGATGTCAAAATTAAATCAATGGCATCTGCGAGTGCTTGTCACCTTTGTAAATCAGGTCCTTAACCTTTCTGTGCCCCTGGTTTCTCAACTATAAAATAGAATGATATTTACCATCTTTGTAAAGCATTTTCTGAGATCTTCATGCAAATATGTAAGTGCAAAGCATCATTATGTTAGCAATAAGCAAATACTGAAGCACCTAAAACTTATTGCCTTCTGGAATTATTCCTCCACTAACCACTGCACAGTGCCAATAATAATCTACCATGATCAGGTAACAATAAAATTACAGATTGAACTTCAACTGATACATCCTGAGACAGTAAGAGTATGTCTACACAGCAAGTAGACACCCGCGGCTGGCCCATGCCAGCTGACTCAGGCTTGCAGGGCTTGGGCTGCGGGGCTGTTCCATTGCTGTATGTCATCTGGGCTCAGGCTGGGCTCCAGGCTCTAGGACTCTGTGATGTGTGGGAGGGTCCTAGAGCTCAGGCTCCAGCCCAAGGCCAGGTGTCTACACTGCAGTGAAACAGTCCCACAACTCCAGCTCAAGTCAGCTGGCATGGGCCAGCCGCAGGTGTCTACTTGCTGTGTAGACATACCCTTAGGTTCCTGGTTTAATGCTCTGTTAAATGCCAATTAGTTCCAGCTAACGTGATAACAGCCCCCTATTTTCAAATTTTTGACACATAAACTATTGCTTTCTGATTAGTGGCCAAGTGACCTTTCAGATAGAAATTTGTCCATGCAACAATGTGCATAAAACATTCCCTTTGGCATTGTAGAGAAGCTGACATTCACATTCTCCTTCAGTAAGCCATGCCACAACCACGGATGCCTGAGATAATACTTGTAGGCCAATGGCATACAGATTTTCTGGTCTGTTCCAGCACAAATGGAACAGATTCCAATGATAGCAGGCCCATGGAGAGTCCTCTTGAACAGGAAGTATTTTAAAATGTTAATTAAAACATATTAGATAACATGTTTTGAAGCATGACCTATTTTCCTAGCCTAGCCATGACCTTAGAAAGGAAGGATGGCTTTGCAATCCAGGCACTGGACTGAGCCTCAGGCAAGTTGAGTCCTGTTGCTGGTTCTGCAACAGCACTGAATTCCAGTGCGAACCCAGGCAAGCCACTTAACCTCAGCTCCTCATCTGTAAGGTGAGGAGATGAATACTTCCTTTCCCCTACTCTTTGTCTGCTTTGTCCATGTAGATTGTAAATTGGTGGGCGGGGGTGGGGGCGCAGAGGCTCTCTTTTGCACATACAGCGCCTAGTACAAGGGGGTCCCCAGTCTCGATGCTTAAAAAAAATCTCTATTAAAAAGGGATCCAAGTGAGATTCCCAGATACACAAAAAACACAACTGAACATGAAGACTATACACAAATAAGCCACACAAGTATGTGGGAAATATGAATATATATATAAATTTGCTTACAGATCGCCTATTTTGTCATTTTTATTTCTAAGATTTATTTTTCACACCATCAATCCAAACTTTTTTTATATGCTACTAACGTTTCCAGTGATGATGACCTGGAGTTTACCTGGAAGAAAAATACTAAACAATTGATACCTTTAGATAAAAGAAAATTCTGATCCAAAATTTAAAAATCTTTTCCACTGAGACTCAGCTGCCTTAGTCAGGTCTGGAAAGATGTGAATCTTTTGCTCTGATATTTCAAAATACCCTTCCGCTTCCATGCTTCATAATTCTGTCCTTGTTACAGAGAATTATAAAAGCCACAACAAAAGCTCTACACCACTTTGGAGAGTTAGGCATAGCAGAGAGAGACATAATTTAGTGGAATTCTGAAGTATTACAGGAGAGCAAGATATGATGATGTAATGTGGATTCCAAACACTTAATCTGTCACAAGACGCAGTCAGGATGTGCTGGTGCACCTAATAAATGAAAATTGCACATGGTAGCATTATGTTCCAAGAGCTCAATTTTGCTGTTACACTAGTTAGGGAGTTTTTAAACTGTCATTCTGCAGCCCTGGAATTCTGTTTTCCAATACGGGTGAAGATTCTGCCACAGATTTTCTTTTTAATTAAAATCTCTACATTTTAAATGAAATGATTCAATGTTAAAATTCCACTGAACCAAACGGAAGAAACTGCGCTATAAACACTAAGTAAGATTGTGTGTTGTGTCTCTAGGAGTTGCAGCACGCATGAGAGAAGCCCGGGAGATGGAAGGCACAAGGGTGGTTTAGGTTACCTTTGTGCCCTCTGGAGTCTGGGCTGGTGAGGGGTCAGATTGACACACATGGGGTGGCTACTCTACATTATGTCAGACTCTTATGGGAAGATCTGCACCCCAGAATCTCTGTAAGAGCATGCAGTTTGGGAACGCCATTCCAACACACAGTCATGTCCCTAGCACATTTTTACCCTGGAGGCTGGTGAGGTGGTTTGCACTGGGCCGCCTAAAGTAGCCCCATGCAGTGCCTGTGCTGAAGAATTCTCCCCCAGCTGACTGCAAGGAATCCCTCCCTCTGTGTAATGTAATTGTGGAGGATGACTTATAGGAAATTTGACATGGTGTTGTCACTGGTTAGCAGCTCAAAGAGTATCCAATGCAGTAGCTGCAAGGAGAATGTAAAGGAGAAGAAAAGGTTAGAGAATCTAAGTGCCCTCTTCTCCTTCAGGAGACAGTGATGTCATCTTTTTATCCATTCCTGCCCCTAATTCATAAGGTCTCCTAGCAGACATTTAGAAGAGAGGAATGATATACAACAATCCAATCCCCTTTAAAGCTTAATATGACAGTATAACTCTTTAACAAAAAAAGGAGGAAACGGAGATGAGTTGGGACAAATTGAGAGGACTAAATCCCCATTAACTAAGACACAAAGATTCAAAATGGTAAGAGGATTCATCGAAAGGAGTCCCGGGATATCCTATGCCTCAAAAGATGTCCACTCAGCATGTTCTATGGTGGAGAGCTCTTAACACCTGCTGCATTGATGACTTTACCGGAGGGGAAAAGGAGGAAGCCGTCTCAGCAGAGCTATCTCCCAGCAGGCACGCCCCAAGCACAGCCACTCATTCCAGCCTACAGGTTTCCTTTTCGGCTCACTGCTCAGCTCTCTTTGGATGCAGTTTGGAGCACGAGGAAGTTAGCTACAAAACTAGTTTAATGACAAGCTTAGGTGACCTAAGTAGACCAGCAAGTTTTCACTACTACTCTATGTGGTTGTGTTTAATCTGTAGTATGTAGTGTAAATATGGTTTATTGGTTATTTTCATTTACAATTACTTTAAATGGACTATCTCTAGCATACACAGTACTGTCAGATGCAACACACGTGCATCCAGGAGATTGTTTTTTGCAAAGTTAACTCAAGTTATAATTTGATTGTTGCCCCAAACTTGAGTCCCATCCACACACAAAAACCCTTAACTCAAGTCTGGTGGCTTGTACAGGGGGGGTATAGCCTAAAGCTTCAGTTAACACAACTCAGCAGATGCTAAAACAACTGCACTGCAGGGTGGACACAGACTAGCGCCCCGGGAGTGCTGCTAATGCACCAGCGCCTTCCCACAATTCCCCCCATGTTCCCAGAAAAGACAAGCAGCTTCTCCCATAATGCACTTGGAAAGAATTCCTCAAGCAGATCAGTTTACTGCAGCGCAAAGAACCATGGGATATGGCCCTCAAAGTGCTACTGCCTGCCACACAAGTGAGTGCAGCACCAGGGCAGCCCTGGCAACTCAAGTGTTATTTCAATGTGGCCACTCTGATGCAAGCTAGGCTACTGTAAGAGACGTAACTCAAATGCAGATAACTTGAATTAACTCTGCAGCAAAGACGTACTCTAAGACGATATAAAAGCCTGTATTATATTGTTTGAGAAATAGTATGTGATCACGTAATTAATTACCATGTTGTTGTGCTATATAGGTATGCCATGGGTTAGACAAGGTTACACATATAACTTCAACGTTCCTAATTGGAGTGCTTTACCATCTTTACAATTCTCTAATGAAATTTCTTAAGAAAAATAGATGTAAAAAAGAAACTCTATTATATGGAATTAGTTGGCTGGAACACCCCATCTCATTCACTTTCCAGAGAGCCCCTCTCCTGTAAGCTAAGCCTTAGGAGCCATGCACTCGTCTCTTTACGAAATGCACAAGCCTTACTGCATTCATTGTGCCATTCACTAGATTTTTCACCATTCACTTAAGTTAGCCAGGCACTTTGAGGTGAGTGAGAAAACTCCATTCAGAACATTCTGCACATGGACAAAGTGCAATTTTCAATGATTCATAACTGAGTCTATCAAAAAGAACTTTTATGGGAACACTCAATATCACCTCTCCTCAATAAGAGCTCTTTCCCCAGCCAAGCTTCAACCCACAGCTGTTTCGACAAAAGGCCTGTTCAAAAAAAGGTTTAATTTGTATTGCTTTAATAGTAAGGAAAATATATTCCCCCATTTTCCCAGTGCCCCAAAATAACGTTTGTTTTATTATTAACTTATTTATTATTATTATTATTATGAAAAAATATAGTCACCTGCACAGAGAGACAAGACTGGAAACGTTCAGCTCAAAAGGTGACAAATTTGGGAAGTTATAAGAGATTGAAAACAAGGGGCTGGTAATGGAAAATTTCAGGCAGCTCTAACAGAGTGGTCACTATTGGCCCTCATATAATTAAATGAGAAAGTACGGCTTTAACCCAAAGAGCTCAGAGACTTTTTGGAGGCCAAGTATCCAGAGAGTCAAATCTTATAACCAAGAGCCCCTCCACAACACACCAGGAAAGTCTAACATTGCCTCTTCAGGTTGACTAGAACCATTTCTCTGCAGACAGCGAGCCCTCTCCTCTTTTCTTTCAAGTCAGAAAGTAGGACGTAGCTAAGAAACAGACACATCTGCCAGATTTGCATTACCCAATTCAAAAGAGCAGAAAGGACCCCTCTATAAGCAGTCAAGAGAAGGCAATTCCAAAAGGAACACACAGCTGCCTATCCAACGGCTAGGTTCAATCGGCACTGGAAAATTGCCCATGCTCTGAAACCACATTTCACACCATGGGCAATTTCTCTGCATGAATGGGGCCCTGAAGACCTCTCTCTCTCATTTTTATGTATACACATACGTGAGCACACACACACGTCTCACTGTCTAAATAACAGCATACAACGACAAGCACAATCTGGCCTCGTGAGCATCAGTGGGGAATGGCCAGGCTCTAATCCCTCTTTTCCTTTTTTGGATTAAAAAAAAAACAAACAAATAAACAAAAACCCAAAAACAAAAAAGGTGCTCACAAAAGTGAAAGTGTGATCTATACTAGTGAATGGTAGAGACCAGCAGGCAGCGTGTAAGCTTTACCAGTCAATCCTCAACTGTCAGCCCTCTTGAATGCAGTCCTTGGCTTTTCACACAGCTCTGTCAAAGCACTTCATTCCTGACCTGCAGCAGCCTCTGCTATTCTGCTGCTGAGACACCATCTGCCGCCCCCACCCCCAGCTTTACTAGTGCACCTCCATTCTGATTTGCAGCGCTTTCAATATTATGGTCGCTCAGGCTTACAACAATTATACTAGATGATGTAGTAGTTTGGGATGCGAACACACCAATAACCTGATAAGAGCTGCTCGAAATCTGGAATTTCTGTTCAACAGGAAATTCCAGCATTTCAAAATCTGTTTTCATTCAAATCAGAACAAAAAAAAATTCTCATGAAATGAATTTTTTTGAAAACAATTCATTTCAGGTCAATCGCAATGTTCCATTTTGAGAAAACTGAAACATTGCTTTCCGACTTTGTCTGTTTTTAAATTACAATTTATCATATAAAATAAATATTGAAACAAAAAGTCATTTCTAAACAAAAAATCAAAATGTTCCATTCTGAGAAGGTTGAAATGTTTCAGTTATATCAAAATACTTTTCCAGCTCTTGTTTTTCAAAAGGAAATTTAGTCAAAATAAACATGTTCCAAAGGAAAGTTTTGATTTCAATGAAACAGCATTTTCCAATGCAAAAACATCCTGCTGGAAAAATGCTGACCAGCTCTAACCTTGCTGGAGCATGCACTGGAAATGCTCAGACAAACAGCATCTAAGATGACAGCACATACAGCTGAGCCACTCTCATGCCATCCAACACAGGTTCACCTATTAGCCAGCCCTGTAAAGCTCCTTTCACCTGAAGATCTCAAAGCACTTAAAAAACATTCATGAACTAAGCCTCACAACAGCTCCATTTTACAGATGGGAAAATTGAGGCATTACCCATTGTCACAGACCGAGTCTGCACTTCAACCAGGAACAGAAGCAAGGTCTCCTGATTCCCAGTCCCGTGCCTTAACCACAAAACCATCCTGCATTTCTACCTAACTGAGGTACAGGTTAAGAATGATCAATTCACACCTTATCACACTTCATGGCATGAAAGCCAACGAGGAGGAAGGAGAAAAACAATGGAAGATTTGTTTGAAGCAGTGAAAGGAAGGGAAGTGCAAGAGAATAAAGCCAGCCAGAGAAGAGGGAAAGGATTACCAAGTTAGAACCAACTAGACCCTGGGACATGTAGAACTTCTTAGAAGATGGGATCTAGAGAGGCTCCTATGGTGTGAAGGTATTTTGCAGCAGTTCCCAGGACAAACAGAAACAGGCCGAGTCAGCCTCTCCTTTAGAAAGTTATTTTATCCATTATGAGGGTAGATGCTAGTTCCAACCACTGAATTTACTTCCTATCTGATACGGCAGCTCAGTTCCATAGAGAAAGACACAGACAAAAATAATAACAGTAAGCAAATGGCCAGAATATTTTTTCATCCTCAACACAATTGACTCTGTTTCTTTTACTCCCTTTCTGCTGGGCTGTGTTTTGCCAGCAAGGATAATTAAGTCATATTTCAGAGCAGGAAAGCTCCTCAACACTGACAACCACAATACAGCTCAGTTAAAATGGAAAGAGTGATTTTTTTTTCCTGTCCTGACTTCATCTTCAGGCATATGGCAGTTCATATTCTCCTCAAGTGAGCATCAAGAGACAGGATCCAGGCTTCACTTTGCAGTGCCTGCAAGCAGATCTGGTATTACAGTATTACATGTAATGACTACGCTATTGCAGGCTCCTTTAAAAGAGCCAAGGATTTGAGAATCCTCCCCTTCGCCTATGCTCCATCCAATCAGGATTGTAAGGCAAACTGGAAAGCTCCCTGACTCCATGTGTGCAGGTGTATTACCAGGTTTTAGTACTATGATCTCTGATGGGGGCCATTTTGCAGACTGAGGCAAAGACCATCGGGAGAGCCTCACTTGGGAAGTGGCTGTGTATTATTGAAGCACAAGCTACCTAAACTTTGGAGCAAGTAATGGATGTGTTCCCTACCCCATATGCTCCCACCGATTTAGGTGGAAAGGGTCAGAGCAGGGATTATCTTTCTGTTCTGTGTTCATACAGCACTTAGCATGAAGGGGTCCTGGTCCTTGGCTCATGCTCCTAGACACTGCCAAAATATAAATAATAAGTAGAATGTGGGATTAATTTAAGGAGCACCTCACCTTTGGCCTCACCAAAAAATCATGCCACAGGCAGAGCAGCACACTTTTCAAGAACAGAATATTTGTAGAACCACCTAGCCACTTGAATTCAGAATTAAGGTACTGAGGGAAGCCCTCAGACACAGCTGACAGGATTTTTTACATTTTTGTGATGGGTTTGTTTTGTTTATTTTACTTTAATTTTTTAAGCCCCATGTATACCACTGGAACAAATTAAATATGAAATCATTTGCTGCCATTTAGGCAAATAGCATTTCCACAGTTCCAAAATGTAAGCACTGTAAATAAAATATAAAGCTGTCAAACTCTTACAGAATCTTTCTTGTGCAGTAACACTCCCAGAGACGCATTTATCAACCATGCTTATTCTACGGAGCTGGCATAGCCCACTCACCTGTGGTTTGTGAGAAACATCCAAAGGACAGCAGAAACCACAAACATTGTGGGCCTTGCCGCAACAGGAATATATACAACAAACCTTAAGTGTTAGAGGCCTTGTCCCCTGGAGTGAATATCTGCCTACAATAAACCACAGACTTCATGGGCCTTCCCATGAGGTAACAATTTTCAACCACCTCTGAAAAGAAGCCAACTACCTTTGGGATGAAATGCAACACTTATAGATCTGCAGGACAGAAAATGTAGTATATTTTATCCAGTTGAAAACACAAGGAGAATTTAATTACACAGATAGATTTAGTGTTCTGCAGAAATTTCTAGTACCTCTACTCTTGCAAAAGATGCCATAAAAACATTAATGACTAGCCCTGCTCAGGGACACATTTTCACATCTCACCAACATCACTGGACTGAGCTCTGCAAGCTTAGAAAAATGGGTCCTTCAGCCAAGGGAGTCAAAGTTCTGGGAATGGAAGACTGGTAAGGAAACTACCTTGAACAAAGACTATAGCTTGTTTAAGTCAGGTCTTAGCCATTAGAAAGTGTATTTGATTTTATCTGTTTGTAATCCTTTCTAACTTTAGTTCTTCTACTTGGTATCACTTATCCTATGTCCTTTTGTTTGTTTGTTTTACAATAAACCAAGTCAGTGCTGTACTTGAAGGGAAGGGTTTATTTACCCCAGTTAATTTAATAAGCTGTGATGTTCTTTTAGAATCATAGAATATCAGAGTTGGAAGGGACCTCAGGAGCTCATCTAGTCCAACACCCTGCTTAAAGCAGGGCCAATCCCCAACTTTGTCTCTTTAAAGGTGCAAACGGACCTTATTATTCCTCTGAGTGTTCTAGGAGAGGGCTGGACACTGCAGAGCACATGGATTTGGGAAAATTTAGTATTGGGGGTGTGACAGGGTCGGGCCAGATGGCTACAGTAGAGTAATAGAAGGCAGATATATTAGCCCCAGGTTAAGTAGGTCCCTTTTCCCTGGGTAAGGTAACGGGAAAGATTCCAGAACAATCAGGAACCTTCTGGAGACAATTAAGACAGGCTGATTAGAACACCTGCAGTCAATCAAGAAGCTGCTAGAATCAATTAAGGCAGGCTAATCAGGGCACCTGGGTTTAAAAAGGAGCTCACTTCAGTTTGTGGTGCATGTGAAAGGAGCTGGGAGCAAGAGATGCTAGGAGCTGAGAGTGAGAACGTGGACTGTTGGAGGACTGAGGAGTACAAGCATTATCAGACACCAGGAGGAAGGTCCTATGGTGAGAATAAAGGTGTTGGGAGGAGGCCATGGGGAAGTAGCCCAGTGAGTTGTAGCTGCCCTGGGCTGGAACCCAGAGTAGAGGGCGGGCCCGGGTTCCCCCCAAACCTCCCAACTCTTGGTCAGACGCAGGACGAGTCAAACTGGACTGTGGGTTCACGAAAACGGCCAAACTGAGAGCTGCCGTGAAGCTCCAAGGCGAGCAAATCCGCCAATAAGCACAAGACCCACCAAGGTAGAGGAGGAACTTTGTCACAGGGGGGCAGTGGGGTCCTTTTGCCAGGTGTTACCAGAGTGGGACTGTGGTATTGTAGGCAGGCTGCTGGGGTCAGAGCAAGGAACCAGGGCTGCTTAACTCACCGACACTCAGTGCAGGCTTGTTTGCTAGCTGGAAGCGTCCAGACAAGAGAGCTTTGGCAGCACAGCATTTGGAGACACTCAGGGCTATAGGGCAGGCGGTGATACAACCTCTCACATGTCTGGATTGCACCCCAGAACGTGACAGTACCTCCATCAGCAGCACAATACCTCTTCCTGCGCTGGGACATTGGTCCCATCCAGTATGCAAGGGAAGAGCAAAACCTACTTAATCACCAACACAACTTCACGTGGCATCTGGATTTTCCATGAGGGTTTCCCATTAGCATTTTGCTTTTCCAGAGGGGTCTCCCAACCAAGTATTAAACAGGATAGACCAGCGGTGTAGAGGTTTAAAAAAAAAAAAAAGTGGGTGAAGATTAATAAATTTTTTGGCACTCCAGACTTGGCTGTGGTAAATACCATATTCCCCAAACAAGAAGTCGGTAAACTCTGTTTACACACACTTATCCTCAGCTATACTACCGGAGTAAACCCAAAGAAAGGGAAAATGCTCTTTTGATCCTACTGGTATCCAGGGAAGAATCCCCTTCCTCATATCCAGATGATACAGGAATTCTGTGAAGGACACTAGCAGAACTGTGGGCAACAGTGTTAGCAACAGTATGGACAGATCAGTTTACGTTCACCCAGGATTTGGACTCTAGGGATGGTTCTCATAAAGTCCTATGCCTTCTGGTGAACCAGCTATAAGAAGGGAAGAATTTGAGATCCGAACTATAGGTCTCCATCAAAGCAGGCCAGGTTCTAGAATGCAGAATCTGTGAAGGTATGCAGGTACTAGCCGAACAACTCCTCCTGCAAGACAGTCCTGCATTCTAGCACGAGGAAGAGCCCAAGAACTCTGCAACATTCCTCTTTCCTTTAGTGATGCAGGAGGAGAAATCATTTCCTGTGGGGGAAAAAGTCATTTTAAGAAAAACATCAATAGTTCACAATACACTGAATATTATGAGGCGTTCAAAGGTTTGCCCAAAAGCCTGAACTGCTTTGGACTCTCTCCGAATCCAGAGTCTGATCACCTACTTTGTAGAGCACATCTTATACAAAAATACAAATTCAATGAGCAGCCTTTAAGAGATCAAACAGTCTAGCGGGGACTGCCACTTTATGATCATGTACAGATGAAAATCAATTTGTATCGACCCAGCGGGGTAGAAGAAGAAACTTGGTTAAATTCTTAAACTGGAACACCAAGGCAAATTATTGACTATGGGACGGTCAGTCACAAATTAGCTAGGAAGAGTAAAATTCTACAGAAACCAGATTTCCCCCAGCTCAAGAGGACGCTTTTATGAGCTGTGATATATCTTTAATTATTAGGTTCTACCTCCTTAGCAGCACAGCAGGACGTGAAATAAAACCTGTAGATCATGAGTATGGCAAAGTGCCACTACAGAGAGTTTTTTCTCTTGCAGTTATTTTATTTATTTATGTGGAAGCCACCTGTATTCCCATAGCTACAGCACTGAAACTGACAAGAACTGCCTCCAGGCAGGCACACAACCCTAGGGAGCCCAGTGGGATAGAAACCTCTGCAGAACAAAAGAGATCAGCTATTGAACCATGAAAGATGCAGTTTATCTCAGTTGTGAGTGAAATATCATATCTGGTTTTGACAGCAGCAAGTGGGAAGAGGGGGACATAACCATTTCACAGGACTGTCAGGGAGCTCAGGAGCTGGAAACAGCTGATTCAGATGTGTGAAGTGTAATGAGTTTGAGAGTATCAGATCTAGCAGGGAGCTTTTTAAAATGCATATACACACACTCTATTTCCCCAATAATGTGTTAAAAATAAATAAAACTGATTATCGGTAGCGTGGCTAAATTACAGTTAAATCTATCAGGATCTGAAGGGTGTAAGAGGATAGTAAAGGGGAGAGCAGAGAGAATGGTCTTCCAGCTAAAATGCAGGACTGGGAATAAGAAGATCTGTGTCCTTTACCCAACTCTGCCACCGACTCACTATGTGACCTCAGGCAAGTCACTTAACCTCTATGCCTCACTTTCCCCATCTGTAAAATGGGGATAATACTGTTCCCTATCTCACAGTGGGTGGTGAAGCTTAATCCACTAATCTTTGCAGAGTATTTTGAAATCTTCAGATGGAAGGAGAGAAGGATAAAGGATTTGTTAACAAACACCAACAGGGGAGATGTATTATTTAGGCTGGTCAAAATTGATATTGATACAAAATGGAAATGGATACAAAGCCTTATGTCTCAGGCTCTCTTTCTACCACACCAAAGAGTAATGGGATTTTATGGAAGGAAATGTAGACAGAATATTAGACAGTGAGATCTATCAGTTGTAGAATAGTCTCCTAAGGGATGTGAGGGACGTTGCTTAGGATGTATAAAACTGGACAGGACAAGAGAATGGGAGAACAAACCATAGGGAACAATCCTGTACCAGCCCTGCAGGACAGACAAGATCATAGATGCTGGAACCAGGGGTACTGGGGGTGCTACCGCACCCATGGTTTGAAGTGGTTTCCATAATATAGAGGGTTCACTATTTGGTTCAAAGGCTCTCAGCACCTATACAAATCATTCCAGCATCACAAATCATCAAGATCATCCAACAAGTCTTTCCTATCTCAATCTTCAGTAATTCTCTTGGTTTCAGAGTAGCAGCCGTGTTAGTCTGTATCCACAAAAAGAAAAGGAGAACTTGTGGCACCTTAGAGACTAACACATTTAGTCTCTAAGGTGCCACAAGTACTCCTTTTCTTTTTAGTAATTCTCTAGTCAGTGGTCTAGGTGAGCTATTATTACTATGCCTTTTGCATCATCACCACCACCACATGGAGAGACAGCAGTGGGGCTCCATTTTCAAAACTGTGCATCAGCCATGTATCTGACATGCAGGCAGCATTCGCTGCGTGACAACAGGGTCTTTACTCTCCTCAATGGGCTCACGTTTAGGACCACGGATTTTACATGGAATAAATGTACTGGGCAGCTTTCTCAGTCTTTTGGAAAGGGAAGCAAGCGTCCATCACATCTGTGCTAACGGAGATGGAAGAAAAGAGGCGAATGATTAACCCATTGAAATTCAGTGTGTAAGTAGTGCCAAGAACCCTTTGATCACCCATTTTAAAGCTTCTGTGTAAAGGAGACCTATGGGGAGCTGAAGACAACATCCCACTGGGGAGAAAGAGAAAGGAGGGCACATGTATTGGAATGCTGTTTTTCAGAAAAGCCCAAACGCTGCAACAGAGAGAGCCATGTGAGCAACGTGCAGGAGCCCCAGGGCTACTCCTAAAAAAAGTACCACGTTGTTAAACATAAAAAATAAATACCCAGGACTGTGGTATTTGCGCCTTCCTTGAGAGATGAGCAGGGAGTGCTTGTTGGCTCAATTCACCAGCAACCAAGTCCTGGGGCTCAGCTCATCAGATTCTGATTTGTTCTCAGCCTGCAGTTTATTAAAAAAAGAGTGGCCAGAGAGACTATATTTTGGGTGAACTTTTACTCCTCCTCATACTAGTCTGGGTTAATCAAGCTGTGGGTGGGTTACTCCAAGGAGGGTTGGAATTTACCCCCAACCTGTACCTAGGCAGCAGGGCAGCACCTCACTCCTTTCACTGCTGTTCTTTCAGCCTACGAGTCAGTATCATCCACTGCTCTTCTGGACCACTGACATCCGGTAAGGATGGATTCCCACAGTTACCCCAATAACCACTCTGTGCTAGCCTGTTTGGGATTGGTGCAGGGCCCCCTCTACAGCCTCTCTAGGAATGCCATGATCCTCTTCATGCAGCTGTTTCGTTTACACACGCCTCATCGCTACACAGTGGTGCTGATAGCTTTGTGATAACTGCATGGGAGTGAGCTTGCCCCATTGGATTCTGTGGGCTGTATTTAATACTAAATAATAACAGCAACTCAGCCCTGAGCATTTGCCTTTGGCCCTTGGGCTGTATTTTGGTTCCCCCATCCTAGAGGAACAACCACCAGCTATTTGCAGATCCTTTGTGGTCTTTGGAGAGGGAATTTGGAAAGCCAAACACACAGGAGTTGAGCTTTGCCTGTAACTATGGCTAGGTCTACAATGGCAAGTGAAAGAAAACTTTTGTTGTTCAGAGGTGTTAACCCCCGCCCCCGACAGAGAAAAGTTTTGTCGATGATAAGCGTCTGTGTGAACAGTGCTCTGTTGGCCGCTCGTTGTGGGTGGAAGTTTTTTGTCGGCCGGGGAACCGACAAACAGCTGCTAGACTGTGCACCTTGTGGCGGCACGCACAGCTGTGTCGCTAAAAGCTGCATAGTGTAGACATAGCCCATAGCAGATTTTTACTAGTTCATCTCCATGTTTATTTCAAAAGGGGACACAGCTTTGCAGATGATTTCCAAAGCTGACCTAGTCAGTCTTTTCATTTATTTTTTTAAATCTGTTGATTTCAGTGGGATGAAACCAAGGATGACTTTTGACCCAGAGAGGCCAAATTTTTAGAACTTCTGTGCCTAGAACAGGGATTTGAGTGTCCAACATTATCGAATCTCAGGTATTTCTTGGAGACCCATCACTGTAACACCTGACCTCCCGCTAATGATTAGGGTTGATATAGAGATTTCCATAGCAGACTCAAAATTTTAGGCACCCAAGTTTGAAAGTCAGGCTCACATTGGCCATCAGAAGTCAGGCAGTTATTTAGTGGCCTTACTCCCTGCTCATTCTCCATTTAGTTAGCTGTAGATTTTTATTTTCCAACTCAAGAGGGGATAAAAAGAGTCCTGTAAAACCCCCAAAGGCATTTCCATTTTTTAAACATGTCATTCACCTGGGATTTGCAATGGCACAGAGCAGAACTTCTGGACTCACTTGGTCAAAGAAGAGATTTGCAGACAAAAGCAGTACAAAGAGGGTTTTAAAACTGCAAAACAATGTGCTTCCAAAGAATCTTAATACAAGCCCCAAACAAATCTCCAGATGCCAACCACAAAAACCAGAGATACATCTGGATCTGGAGCCAAACTGTGTGGCTTACCTTAACAATTCTATCGTGGGCCAAACCAAAACTGCAGATCCAAACACCCTGGAACTTTGGAAAAGTTAACAGCCAATAGATACACCTGGTAAACAAATAGTGTTGACATTGTTTATTATGCAAAGTAATTAACTCCTAAGGAGACCAGAGCTGACGGCACTACAGACCCAGGAGCACCTGTTTCTCTATATATTAATAGCTTCTGTTCCCACATAAAAGCAACTACAAAGGCACATTTTATATGCCTTGAAAAATTAGAACCTATGCCAAGTGTGCCTAGGACAGAGCCTGCAGGAATGCATGTCAACCACCCTGCTCTCCAGCTTCTCTGCCCACAGATCTTCCCCCTCACACCCCAGACTGGCTCCTTGCTTATTTCTCTGCTTCACCTCCTCCCAGAGCTGTCTCTAGCAATCCAATGAGACTGCTACAAATGGGGCTGACTGCTTGTTATTCACATTCCATCACAGTAAAGTCCCGTTACTCTCTCACTGTGGTGCCAAATCAACAGTAATGCCACTGCAAGGGGTCACATCAGCAAGAATACGGCATTTGATTGGCTTGACTCTCACAGCAGCAGACAGAACATTTTGGAAAGCACACTGTGTATAGAATATATTTGAGAAATGCGGTTACTCAAAAGATCCAACTGCTTCCATTCTCCTGCTTCCTTGTATAAACTGATCATTGCAGGGGTCAGGAAGGAGTATTCCATGTACAGCACTGCACAGTCAGTCAAGTGCATTACATTTCACCTTCCTTTCTCCCATTACCTATTGGCCATTACTGGAGACAAGAATCTGGAGTAGATAGACCAGTATGGTAGCAAATCCTCTGACCCCAATTACTGAGAGGAATGGGGAGGCAGAGAGCGGCATTATCCCGCTCTATTAATGGGCTTGGGACAGAAGCCCAGGTCAGGCTGACCCATACCTATTTTTTTTTAATGACAATGTCTATGGTACTCCACCAGTAATGCCATATTTTAATAATAATGACTCAAAAATGACTAAAGCTCATCATCACACCATTTGTGTATATGTATGAGCATGTGCACTTACATACCACACATTAGTAATATAATAAGACTTGGCACTTCTACAGCATCTTCCCTCTGAGGATTTCAAGGGGCTTTGCAAACATGAAGGCATGAAGCCACACAACCCCTCAGAGAGGTAGCTAAGTTCATATGATTTCCCTCATTTTACAGATGGAGAAACTATGAAACAGGCAAAATGACTTGTCCAAGAGCACACCAGAAATTGGGATCTCTGTGGCCCAGCTAGGAACAGACCCAGGTCTCCTGACTCCTAGCCCTATGCCTTCACCACATGACCTTTCCTGTAGAGTTCCTGGGTTGTAAGGCAATACATGGAAGTCAACCTGGGAAACTCCTTACCAGAGGATGTTGTGAAGGCCAGGACTATAACAGGGGTCAAAAAAGAACTAGATAAGTTCATGGAGGAGAGGTCCATCAATAACTATTAGCCAGGATGGGCAGGGATGGTGTCCCTAGCCTCTGTTTGCCAGAAGCTGGAAGCGAGTGGCAGGGGATGGATCACTTGATGATTGTCTGTTCTGTTCATTCCCTCAGAGGCACCTGGCATTGGCCACTGTCAGAATGCAGGATCCTGGGCTAGATGGATCTTTGGTCTGACCCAGTATGGCTGTTCTTATGTGTTTGTAGGGTTCCCCCCACCCCCTCTTTTTTCTCTCTCCTTCTCCCTCATACACACACACACACACACACCCCACTTGTTAAAGCATCTCTCATTGTAGGATCTCATGGTGTTTTATAAACATTAATAAATTAAGCATCATGACCCCCATGTGATGGTCACAGCCCTATTTTACAGATGGAAAAACTGAGATATTGGCCAAAGTTACAAAGCAAGTCACTAAGAAAAGACAAGAATCCTGGTGTCCAGGCTTCTGCTCTAACTATTAGACCAGGCTGTTTCTGTTCCTTTCCATGTCTGTGCAACCAGATGATTCACAGACAAACATAAACAATGACACATCTCCCAATTTCTGAGTGGTCTTGCCCAGGTTTCCAGTAAGAATGGGCTCAATGAGTTTTTTATTTGGTTACTTGTATTTTTCTTACAGTAAATAGTGGCTTTTTATTTTTACCTTGTAGCCTGAAAGAGGAAAAACCTTCTCCACCTGATAGAGCTGAATGGTTCTTATCATCTCCCCTAATACAGGGAGAGCAGAAGCTCTATTTGACCCCCCTGCCAAACCCCTGGACATCCCCAGGAAAAGTGGAGGACAGGTCTTTTTGATACAGTGCCTCAAATTAGAAATAAAACGGGGGAGGGAGCCAGTCTGGATGTAAGCAGAGATAAACCAGGGCTGCCTACCCCTCCTGTCTCGCTCTGAGCTCAACCGAAATATGAGTCTAACAGTAGAGAGCTTCCTCTGGCTCAATTCAGTTTTAACTTCCAAGCTCGCACGCTCTGCTGTGCTCTCACATTAGGACGTACAACAACTAATGGATGATGCAGCTGAGACCACCAAACCCGCCACATGGCAGTGTGGGTGTTGCAACATTATTCCCCCAGGCCCTGATCCTCACAATCCTTCCAGAGCAAGGATCATGGAGCCCAGGACCTAAGAAACTGTTTTCTGCAAATACAAATCGTTCTGGCCTCATTTAAAACACGCAGCTTGAATACAACCCAACAAGCCTTCACGGCTGTTTCATCCACCCCTTTCTTAGCCAAAAAGGAAATCCAGCTCCCAGCCAGAGAAACAGACCCTGGCCATCCAGTGGACACGACTTTACATTCAGCGCTAGCCTATTTCTCCAAGCCTTTGGGTAGTGCTCCCCAATTGCAAGTGCTGTCATGGTTACAAGCCAGAATGCTAAAATAAATAGAAAGAAACCCATGCACATCTAACACCTCCTCTAATGCATCCCCGCCCCCCCCCCTTCATTCACCAGCCCCCACCAATCTCTGACAAACTAGATGAATGGTCCTGACAACACCTCACCCGGCAGCAGCACCGACGCGCAATGCAATTTCCCCGCAACAACCGCTGCTGAAGAATTAAAATGTAATCCGCTCGGCGAGCGTGTCTCACTCACAATGAGGGGGATGGTCCCATCTTCCCTGTGGCTCTCCAGCCTCGCAGCTGATCTCTGCCCATTCCTGCCGCTGCTGCTAGGGGATCTGCTGGAGGCTGCCGAATGAGGCTTGTTGTCCTGCCATAAGTAATAGAAAGTGCCCAGGATCCAGGCTACAGTCAGGATTGCAATGGCATTAGCCCTGATCCGCCTCATCCCGAAAGCCCCAGTGGAGCCTGGGAGCCAGATAACCTGGAGAAGAGGTTTCCCAGGGATCAGGCAAGGGAAGGGTCCGCGCTCTGTGTGAGGGAGATGGGGAGAGGAGGGTGCTGGTGACAGGATTCGCCCTCTCTCTGTTCGGCCGGCTCTTACCCAGTCACAGCTGTTTGTTTTAGCTCGGCTCTCGCGGCTCAGTCCTGCGGAGCAGAAAAAGAGAGCGAGAGCCTCAGGGTCCTAATGCCCTGCACTCTCCAGCGCACCGCTGGGATCAGGCGCACGCCGGGAGCCGAGCCCCGCGCGCTGCCAGGCCAGCACTGGACTCGCGTGGCGGGAATGGACCCAACGCGCTAATGGGGCGTTTCCAGCCCGAGTTCAGATGATCTCCTCCCCAGCGGCCCCTCTGGAGCTCCTGGAGTGGGCGGGACTGTATAAGGGTTTATTTTAGTGCTGGTGTTTTAGGGGACACGAGAGCTAAGGGTTAATTATCAACCGCAGAAGTGGGAGTGGGGGGGTAGTTTTGCATTTATGGGTACAAGGGCGTACCCTATGATTTGCACAACATCAGGTAACAATCGGCTGGAGAGAAGGTGCCTGGGATCCATTTCAAACATACATCAAGACGAAAAGGAGTACTTGTGGCACCTTAGAGACTAACCAATTTATTTGAGCATGAGCTTTCGTGAGCTACAGCTCACTTCATCGGATGCTCAAATAAATTGGTTAGTCTCTAAGGTGCCACAAGTACTCCTTTTCTTTTTGTGAATACAGACTAACATGGCTGCTACTCTGAAATCATACATCAAGACATTTACCTGGGACCATCACAAATGAAGGGTCTGTGGAGCAGAGGACTCTGTCTCCCCTGGCCTGTGGGTCCAGGTGAAAAGAAGAGAAGAGAACTAACCTAATGTCAAATAGGCTTCTACAGTGTCCTGAAGCGGACCAGTGGTTACAGATGGAATGCCTCTGCCCTCCGTGCCTTTGGCAAGCAATTGTGCTGTCAGTGACTCACACTCCTCTCTCTGAGTCAGAGCTGCCTGAGCACATGCCCAGCATGACGATAGGGGATGCTACACGGCTGGACGTGCTGGCTTTCTGGTGAGACGTGAAGCCAAGGTCTTGAGAACTTGTGGTCTTATGAGTTCCATTGTCCCCTTCGCAAGAGTAGGGATTCAGTCCTCCCATCCTGGTCAGATTCCACTGTGGGCAATTACACTCTGCCTTCCTACATTCCTCTTTCAGTTTCAGCTGGATCCAATATTCTTCTTCAGTCTGTGTACTAAAGCATTGGGTGGTGTTGCTGTGCCCTGTTGCATATCAATTGCTGGACCATCTTTGGCAGATTTTCTTATTGCTAGGTCCTGCAGTTGCAGTTTCAGGTAGCAGACTGATGATCAGAAATGAGTTAAGGGATCTTACCAGGGATTGTGCTATTCACACTGTTTTTATAATATGGAAGAACATTCTTAAGCCTCTGTGGAAGGTACTAGATAGTCTTCTTTGGCAGCCAATTAATAACCACATTCTCTGAGCCCTTCTGGAGTAACCTTTATGGATTGTAAAGTGAACTCTTCAAGACACAGATGAGACAGGAATGTTTATTTCCTCAGAGGGATTAATGAATTTGAGCATCTCTAGAGAAAGGCCAGCCACCCCAACACTGACAGGGAGGAATGTTTGGAACCAGAGAAAGCCATCCAACCCAATACATCTATCCTGGTTTAATTTAGGTTGATTGAACTTTCCTGTTTTTTCCCAGCATACTGCTTAACCTCTCCCCAGAAACAAATAATTTAGATTCTTCAGTCAGCATCCCCAGTAATTGGTTTCTTATGCCGATCATCACTTAAATTGAATGACTCCATCAGAGTACATCTACACTCCTCATCCATCACTTTCACGTCTCCTGATTCTGATCCTCTCCATAAGGTGACCTCTCTGCCTTATCCATCTCTTTCATAATCGCAGAACCTTCCATTAGGTCATCCTGATGTCTCTTCTTTTCCTCCCAGAATAAACCCAACTTCCTGAATTGACAGTATCATCTTAATATCACTAATACCCTTTCCATGGCAATAATCTTTGCCTGGGAAAGATACCCTGAACTGTATTCCATATGCAAGAGAGGATCTATGAAGGCCATATGCAGTTCCAGTATCATCACTTATATTTTGCTAGTTTGCCCTCGCAGTTTGCCATCTGTCAATTTGCCATCTGCCAATAAAATCTAGTACCTTGTTATTAAAATACCAATTCGTTTTTTTTTTAATCCCACAAATTGGGCCTGACTCTCCACTGCCTTATATAGCCATCTGTACCTGTGCTAAGTGAATGTAAAATGCTACCAGCTGTGTATGTGAGTAGAGAATTCTAATTTGGTTGTTTTATACAGCTGTGAGTGATTACAGACGGGAAAAGACAACGGACAACTAGACCTGTTTTTATTGAGAATTAACAACTGCACAATAATGTACTGAGTTGTACATTCCAGAGATGGTATTACCAACAGCAGGGTTCAGGCTATCCAGCTAAAGCTGCAGCTGGTTTGAGATCACTATAGAGTTATCTTTGGAAACAACTGCACTTTGCACGAAGTCTGGAAATCGGATTGTGTTGCCAGCACACATTATTGGTTACTAATGAGTTCCTTTTATTAAAGGGACTCTCTCCAGCTGTAGGCAGGAGAGCAGCAGCAATAAAAAACCTGAAATGAACACACCCAGGTCCCATTTATTACTCTGCCTTGATCACATCATGAGGTTCACCGGACAGTCTCCAGCATAGATCATTTCAGTGAATGACACGAAAGAGATGAAGATTCCACCAGGACTGTCACAGTTTCAGGGTAATTACATGTGTATTGCCCCTCAGTGGTCCACTGCAATAGTCCCCAGTCAGGTCTCAGGTCTCCAGCAATCACCTGTCTCTGGGCAGGGACCCTTGTGCCAATCCCTTCTGACCAGGGGTTTAAAGGCTGCACAGCCCCCTATCTCACACTGTGATATCCCCAGCAAGTCAGTCTACCTAATGGCCAGTGCCTGTATGTTGTTTTCTCTCCATGCGCTAAGGCCAGTGCATTGCCAGCAGTTACAAGTGACCACTTAGCTCTTTCTAAATAGGCACATTTATTCATAAGGTAAAAGCATTACAGAAAAAAAACCTAGAAAAAAACCCACCAAAATAGAACAGACTTAAACAAACATACTAATAGTCACTCACTAGTTTTATGGGCCCCTAGTAGACCAAAGTCTTTCCAAACCTTCTCCAAGAACCTGCCCCTCCCCCGGGTCCGGACAGAAGGCGCTGCCTGTTTGCTGAATCAGAAGGGAGGCCCTGAGTCCGTTCAAATTCAGTCTTTTTATACCAAAACCTCTTTCTTTCATGGGTGCCAGGTTTGTATAATTTTTGGTGGTGCTGAGAACAGGACCAAGCAGAGCCGTCTATCCAGAGGACAGACCGGGGCAACTCCCCCGGGCCCTGTGCTTTGGGGAACGCGGGGTCCAGGGTGGCCTGGGGGAGTAGCGGGGCACCTGGCCCTGGCAGCAGTGAGCAACCTGGTCCCAGCCCCAGCTCATCCTGCCCCGCTCTGCTGGCTTGGGGGAGGGGGTGGAAGCCAGAAAGAGGCAGGGCCAGGGTTTGGGGGAAGGGGTAGAATGGGGGTGGAGAGGGGGCAGAGCAGGGGTGAGAAGAGGTGGGGCAGGGGAGGGACTTGGGGGAAGGGGTGGGCTGGGCTGCCAGCACCAGGCCACCCTGGACCCCCTGAAGCGCAGGGCCCTCCAAAACACAGGGCCTGGGGCAGTTGCCCCAGTCCGTCCTATGGATGGGACGGCTCTGAAAATATAAGCCCAAACATTGGTGGAGACAGGCCCACCTTCCTTAATATTGGTGGAGCACGGACATGGCGGGCCCACATAACTCGCCGCCTATGCTTTCTTTGTCTGAGCCTCTGGAAAACCCAGGCTGAGCCAGCAAATGCAAGCACCCCAGGGGGGTGGTGCTTCTCTGGAGTCATTTACAATCCCAACAGGTAATCACCACACACACTTTGTTCCTGGAGGAGCTGTGATAACCGTCCCCCATGGAGCAGAACACAATTGTGCAGAATCCATTCATGGATTTAATACAGTGCTCTCCAAAGATACTGCAAGGGGTTGTAATATCTGTCGCACAGGGACCTGCAGCAGATGTGATGTGCTAGCCGCTGAAGGGCTCAGTGAGTGATATTATCAGTCAATGAATCCAGGATTCACAAAGGCACTCAGGTACCTACATCTGAGTTTAGGACCCTCACTTCCAGCTTTAGCTCCACTGTGATCCATAAAACTCCTGCTGAAGTCTATAGGTGCCTAAACTCACTCAGCAAATAAGTTTTCAGGTTATTGAAAGTTCCCTCTATATAAGTTCCCCCTGCACTGCATGCACACTGCTGCCTCCCTCTAGGCATCTAGACACCTACCTCCTGCCTAACCCCAGAGCGATTCACAAACCAGGGGGAGACAGGCATTCGGCCACCTGTCTCTCATCTGGGGCCTGATCCAGCAGGTGTGCTCAGAAACTGCCTACCAGATCAGGTCCCACCCTGGCCAGAGGAGGTGCCCTCCTTTTATAAACTTATAGCCCAATAGTTAGAGATTCACCTAGGTTGTGGGAAACCCAGGTTCAATTCCCCCCTGCTTGATGAGGCGAGCAATAGGACAGTCTGCTGTGGGGTGTCCTCAGTCTCTCCTCTTGAAGCTGTTCCACTCTATACAAATAATATAGTCATGGAGCAGGGGGATTGGACCTAGGGTCTCCCACCTGGGTGCCCTAATCACCAGGCTAGAGAGTCATTTTCAACCTCTCTCACTGGCCCAAAGGGAAATCAATTGGAATTAGACCCTGAATACCTTTGAGGATCTGGGTCCATGAGCTTGTATTTTAATGAAGTTCTGCTCCAGTGAAGGATATAGCAGTATTGCGAGTTGAGAGTCTCAGGCTTCATTGTGTACAATAGAGCTGGGAAACCATATCCTCAGTTGTGATTAATCTTCATGGGCATAATGCTCTCACCACCGGCTGAATAATTCCCACTGAATGGGAGTTACAGCCAAGACCCTTTGTATTCTGAGATTCAGTGGTCACAGAATTTGCGATCAATTCACTCCTTGCTGCAGAACTGTGCTCCAGAATCTCACCTCTCATTTAAAGATCATATGTTTCCAGCCTCATAGTTGCAAAGAGAATCCTTGGGAGTGTAAATGAGATAGTAGTGTCATCCTGAATCTGCAGACAACCTGAAAAACAGCTCTGAGAGATGTGAACTGCCCCATTAATCTTTAAAGGTTAACGAAACCTAAATAGCCATTTCAATTGTTGACACTGATAACTAATCATTTTAGAAACATCAGCTAATCCCACAATCCTAAACTGGCTCCTATTATTCAAATCCCTCCTATAAACTCCCTTCTGCCTGCAAGAAACAAGTAGAGGAAGGGAATATAATAAAACAAAAATCAGATCAAGAAGTATATAAACCTTGCTGCATAATCATTTGATCTTATTGTCACTTTTGTCCTTTTCCTATTTCCTTTTTGGTGCAGTTATGGTGAGCACTGGTCTGTCATGGTGAGTTTAATTTGTAAACACTACACAAGAGGGACCGTGTGTCTTCCTGGTTTGTGAAGCACCTAGTACATCACTAAGCACTCAAATAATAAGTGTCCATAAACCCTGATGGCTGTTTCTTAAGGATGAAGTAGGAGCCTAAGTCCTGGTCTACACTACGAGGTTAGGTTGAATTTAGCCAGGTTAGATAGATTTTATAAGCAACCAACCCCATTCCGTCGACCTAAAGCGCTCTTAAAATCGACTGCTGTACTCCTCCCTGGCAAGGGGAGTAGCTCTAAAATCGACGGTGCTGAGTCAAATTAGGGATAGTGCAGACATAATTTGATGTTATTAGCCTTCGGGAGCTATTCCAGAGTGCTCCAATGTGACCGCTCTGGACAGCACTTTCAACTCCGATGCACTAGCCAGGTACACAGGAAAAGCCCAGGGAAATTTTGAATTTAATTTCCTGTTTGGTCAGCATGGCAAGCTCAGCAGCACAGGTGACCATGCAGTCCCAGAATTGCAAATGAGCTCCAGCATGGAGCAAACAGGAGACACTGGATCTGATTGCTGAGAAGAATCTGTGCAGGCCGAACTCCGATCAAAAAAAAAGAAATACTAATATATATGCCAAAATCGCACAGGGCATGGTGCAGACAGGCTACACCAGGGACACACAGCAGTGCCACATGAAAGTCAAGGAGCTCAGGCAAGCCTACCA
Source organism: Eretmochelys imbricata (assembly GCF_965152235.1). NCBI lineage: Eukaryota > Metazoa > Chordata > Testudines > Cheloniidae > Eretmochelys > Eretmochelys imbricata. The sequence continues at coordinate 64,806,135 of NC_135577.1, read as the reverse complement.
AAAGACAAAGGAGGCAAATGGTCGCTCTGGGTCAGAGCCCCATTCATCCCACTTTTATGATCAGCTGCATGGCATTCTAGGGGGGGATCCTACCGCTACCCCACCACTGTCCGTGGACACTTGCAAGGGGGGAGCCTCACGCAACAGGGAGGAGGATTTTGTGGATGAGGAAGAGGAGGAGGAGAATGCGCAGCAGGCAGGTGGAGAATCCGTTCTCCCCGGCAGCCAGGACCTTTTCATCACCCTGGAGCCAAAGCGGGATCCCCGACCCTGAAGCCGGAGAAGGCACCTTGGTGAGTGCACATTTGTAACTATAGTACAGGGTTTAAAAGCAATTGTGTTTAATGTTTGATTTGCCCTGAAGAACTGGGATGCATTCGCAGCCAGTACAGTTACTGGAAAAATCTGTTAACATGTCTGGGGATGGGGCAGGAATCCTCCAGGGACATCTCCATGAAGCTCTCCTGGAGGTACTCTGAAAGCCTTTGCAGAAGGTTTCTGGGGAGGGCTGCCTTATTTCGTCCTCCAAGGTAGGACACTTTACCACGCCAAGCCAGTAGCAAGTAGTCTGGAATCACTGCAGCACACAGCATGGCAACGAATGGTCCTGGATTTGGTCACATTCAAGCAACATTCAGTCTTTATCTTTCTGTGTTAGCCTCAGGAGAGTGGTATAATTCATGGTCACCTGCTTGAAATAGGCAAATTTTTGTAAGGGAACAGTAAAAGGACCTCGTTCATGTTGGGTTGTTTGTGCTTGGCTAAAAGGGATTATCCCTGAGAATAGCCACATGGTGGGATGGTGGAGGGCTGTGCTACACATCCACCCAAAAACCACAGCCCCTCCTTTTAAATGGCAAACCCAATCAGCATTGCTTGCTATGGGAAAGGAGGGCGCTACAGTTTAAAAACATGCCCACATGTTATGAAGGCGTTAGAAGCCAAACCCGCGTACCTTTTGACTTGTCTGGAAACTGAATTCTGTTGCCCAGCCATGTGTGATGTGTCACCATACCAGTAGGCGCGCAATATAAAAGGCAAAATGCGACCTTGTACCTAAAGCACGTGTGCTGTCTGCTGTGAATTGCTTGATTCATTGTGAAAGAGTCTCCCTTTTGTTCTCAGAAATGTATCATCTTAAATTTTACTCTCCCTTTTTATCCCCCCACAGGTACAACTGTTTCTGTGCTCCCCCTATTATCTCCGTCCCTGAGGTTATCGCAGATTAGAAGGTGAAAAAAACCGCACTCGCGACGACATGTTTTCCGAGCTCATGCAGTCCTCCTGCAGTGATAGGGCACAGCTGAATGCATGGAGGCATTCAGTGACAGAGGCCAGGAAAGCATTAAGTGAGTGTGAAGAGCAGAGGCAGGATGCAGTGCTGAGGCTAATGGGGGAGAAAACGGACATGCTCAAGCATCTGGTGGAGCTGCAGGAAAGGCAACAAGAGCACAGACCGCCACTGCATCCACTCTACAACCGCCTGCCCTCCTCCCCAAGTTCCATTTCGCCCTCACCCAGACGCCCAAGAACGCAGGGGTTGGGGCGAGGCTCCAGGCACCCAGCCACTCCACTCCAGAGGATGGCCCAAGCAACAGAAGGCTGTCATTCAAACAGCTTTGATTTGTAGTGTGGCTACAATAAGCAATGTGGCCTCGTCCTTCCCTGCTCCCCCACCCCACCCGGGCTACCTTGTCAGTTATGTCACTTTTTTTTTTAAATTAATAAAGAAAGAATGCATGGTTTCAAAACAATAGTGACTTTATTTCTTTTGCCAGCTGTGATCGAAGCAGGGAGGGTGGCTGACTTACAGGGAATTAAAATCAACGAAGGGGGCAGGTTTGCGTCAAAGAAACACACACAACTGTCACACCGCAGTCTGGCCAGTCATGAAACTGGTTTTCAAAGCCTCTCTGATGCGCAGGGTGCCCGGCTGTGCTCTTCTAATCGCCCTGGTGTCTGGCTGCTCAAAATCAGCTGCCAGGTGATTTGCCTCAACCTCCCACCCCGGCATAAATGTCTCCCCCTTACTCTCATAGATATTGTGGAGCACTCAGCAAGCAGCAATAACAATGGGAATATTGGTTGCACTGAGCTCTAACCTAGTCGCAAACAGCACCAGTGAGCTTTTAAACATCCAAAGGCACATTCTACCACCATTCTGCACTTGCTTAGCCTATAGTCAAACTGCTCCTTACTACTGTCCAGGCTGCCTGTGTATGGCTTCCTGAGCCATGGGATTAAGGGGTAGGCTGGGTCCCCAAGGATAACTATTGGCATTTCAACATCCCCAGTGGTAATTTTCTGGTCTGGGAAGTAAGTCTCTTCTTGCAGCTGTTTGAACAGCCCTGAGTTCCTAAAGATGGAAGCGTCATGCACCTTTCCCAGCCATCCCACTTTGATGTCGGTGAAATGTTCCTTGTGATCCACCAGTACTTGCAGCACCATTGAGAAGTACCCCTTGCAGTTTATGTACTGGTTGGCAAGGTGGTCCGGTGCCAAGATAGGGATATACATTCTGTCTATCGCCCCACCACAGTTAGGGAACCCCATTGCAGCAAAGGCATCCACTATGACCTGCACATTTCCCAGAGTCACTGCCCTTGATAACAGAATGTTAGGGATTGCATTGGCTACTTAGATCACAGCAGCCCCCACAGTTGATTTGCCCACTCCAAATTGATTCCCGACTGACCGGTAGCAGTCAGGCATTGCAAGCTTCCACAGGGCTTTCGCCACTCGCTTCTCAACTGTCAGGGCAGCTCGCATCTTGGTATTCCTGCGCTTCAGGGCAGGGGAAAGCAACTAACAAAGTTCAAGGAAAGTGGCCTTATGCATGTGAAAGTTTCGCAGCCACTGGGAATCATCCCATACCTGCAACACTGTGCGGTCCCACCAGTCTGTGCTTCTTTGCCAGGCCCAGAATCGGCGTTCCACTGTATCAACTTGCCCCAATGCTGCCATGATGTCCCAATTGTCACAGCCCGTGCTTTCAGGAATGTCTGTGTCCATGTCCTCCTCACAATCGTCCTCGTGCTGGCAACTCCTAGCTAGGTTCTACACATACTGCAGGACAATGTGCGAGGTGTTTACAATGCTCACAACAGTAGTGGTGAGCTGAGCGGGCTCCATGCTTGCCGTGCTATGGTGTCTGCAAGGGTAACCCAGTAAAAAAGGTGCAAAATAATTGACTGCCGTTGCTTTCATGGAGGGAAGGAGGGGAGACTGAAGACATGTACCCAAAACCACCGTGACAATGTTTTTGCCTCATCAGGCATTGGGAGCTTAACCCAGAATTCCAGTGGGCAGCGGAGACTGCGGGAACTGTGGGATAGCTACCCACAGTGCACCGCTCCGTGAATCGATGCTAGCCATGGTATTGAGGATGCACTCCGCCGACTTAATGCGCTTAGTGGGGACATACACAATCAACTGTATAAAATCGCTTTCTAAAGATCAACTTCTATAAAATCGACCTAATTTCATAGTGTAGACATACCCTAAGGTAACCATTCAGTAAACAATCTAGTCACAGCGAGAGAATGGATGGCTATGAACAGCTGTATGGAGGAAAATGTGTAGGAGCTTTTTAAAGCACCATCTTCTTGATTGTCACTGGGGTCTCAAGCAGCAACACCACTAATGGGGACAGATTTCCTAGAATGGTTAACTACAGGACAGTGCACTTTGGGGGCCAGTTGTGTCTTGTTGGCTGGCAGTGGCAGTACAACATAGGCACTGGTGTGACTGGAAGTGCAGATCAGACGTCCAGAGCTGTCCATGTGGCATTAAGGAGAGCAAGAAAGGAATGGCATCCTGTGCCTTTGCTTTCTCCATGACAAAAGATTGGGCCTCACCGCCTTTAGTCATGGACAGACAGTTTAAGTGTTGTTGCCGTATTCTGGAATAAAATGGCTGAGTCTCTGACTGTCAAACATTTGGAGGGATCCAGGAGTTTTCTTCCTAACACTCTTCTGATGTGAAAAATCAGGGCCAGCAGTATTCATGGCTTCTGGGGATGGAAGTACCATCCACACTAGCGGAGGAGGATCTGTCTAGAGCTCTGGAAACAGTTTGAACTAAGTCCTGCAGAGTTTACTCAAAAAATTTTAAAGCACCATTATCCTTAAGACAAAGGAGCTGGAGCTGTCCTAATCTTGACAGGCAGGGCTGGCAGTGGCTTAACAGGCCTCTTTCTTGTTCCCATTCAGCTGGGGTGGGTTTTTTTATTATATTATATTATTATTATTATTTTAGCTGGCAGGAGTGACTTGTTAGACTCCACAGGGGTGCATGACTCAGTGAGCACCTTGTCAATGAGGGAGCGCAGAAGGAGGACAAGGACAGTGGAATGATTCAGAGAGAGAAACGGAAGACAGTGACATGTCAATCTACCTGGGCCAGAGATATATGCACCACTGGGACTGCTCCATTTGTGTTCAGCAGACTGATATAGCTGCAAACATGGTTTGAAGCCCTGTGACCAAGGAACAGAGCTGGGGTGCCAAGACTACCATAAAAGGAGGAACTTGCAGAATCTATTCTTCTGCTTCTCTGATTTACTTTTCTCGTATTGAAAAGAAACATAAAACAAAATGAGCTGCCTGAGAACTAGCTGGGTAAATAGAGAGAACCCTCAGAGGGGAAGAGGTGGCAAGGGAACTCCTGCTGGTATTCTCCCTGGGACAGCTGAGGAGCACGGCTTCAATTTGTGTCAGAGACCTTTGCAGTGACAGTGATGTGCCTGCCTGTTCACTATGTGCAACAAAGACTAACGCCCGGTCCATATATGTGGTCTGAGCAGACTCCAGGTTTGTTTTGACTAGGAAAAATGGTTGAGTTTCGATCAGGTTTATTTAATACGTGTTAGCTAAGCCCAGCCTAGACTCAACCCCTTTTCCTAGTCAAGGCAAAGTCTCAAAAAAAGGTCCATACTGCCCCCCATGATGCTGGAATCACACACAGTGCCACTGCAGTGTGAACTGTACTACAGGGATAAATAGAGATCTTGGCTGGTAATGATGGGATGCTTTCCTCTGAGGATGCTGCCACCATGTGGTTCCTTCCTTCTCCTCCACTTATGCTCAGTAATTGACATGCTCCTTCTGATAAGTGAAATTCTTGATCGCTTCCTGAACTGTGGCTTGTTTCCAGGCGTGCTTATAAGATTAAGGAGAGGATCAAGGTGCTGCTGAGGGAGAATTACAACTGTCACAGGGAGAAGATTCTGTGCATGATTCTGATCTCGTATCAGTGAGACTCCAGTGAAATCAGTGAGGTACACTAGCGTAAAAGGGATCAGCCCCCCGAATTCATTCCAATGAGTAACAAGACTAATGGGAGTCCTCTGCTTTCTTAAAAAGAAAAGGAATACAGACTAACATGGCTGTTACTCTGAAACTCTGCTTTCTTGACACTAACATCAACTGCATTTCCCTCTCTCTCCTCCCCCTCAAACAGTCAGTCCTTGACCTGTGTCTGCACCCCACAACATACACTATCAGTGTCCCGAAGGATGTGCTGGAAACAGAGAGAGGAGTCAGCTATCATGAACAGCATCTGCTCTGGTGGCAGTGACCAAAAGAGCTTGCCTTCCTTCCATGCTGGGTTCTTTAATCAGTTCTAAACTACACAAGTGGAAATGTTCCTAAACATTGGTTACTACATTATAATATTGGTTTGGCAAGATATATATAATTTCCCCCTGAGTGTGTCTTAGTTGCTTCGTAAGGAAAAATAGGGGATTTTTTAAAAAATCACGCAGATTCTACACTGTCTTCAACACCTTCATTAGCTAAAAGCACCCTCTCACACTATTCTCGTGTGTGTGTGCATACATGTGTTCTTTTCATATGCCATTGTGTATGAGCCTGTGCAAGCATCTGTATGGAAGTTACTCCAACCAATACCAGGGTTTGGTGTGTTTTTTAAATTCCGCCTTGTAAATTGCTTGTGTAAGCTCCCTGCTGGTGAAAACGTCAGGTGGATATCCACGGCCATGAAGTCCTTTATTTATTCACAGAACAGGTGCTACACCCAATGCAGTGGCGGATTAGCCACCGGCCAACAGGGCCCATGCCCAGGAGCCCCGGCCAGTGGGGCAGGCCCCGGAAAAATGGGCACCCCCAAGCCCTGACCCATTCCGCTTGTCCAGTGCTCCTTTTGTGGAACATGGGACGCCCCCATGCCCTGCACCCCAACCCCGCTCAATAGCAGGAGCACCGGGTGGGCGGAGCAGGGCAAGCCCCTGTGCCCTGACCCTGCTCCCTGGCAGGAGCGCCAGGGGGTGAGGCAGGGGGACTGCAGGCAGAAGGGGTAGGGAGGGCCCCCCACTTGCTCTGGCCAAGGGCCCCACAAAACCATAGTCCGCTTCTGATTGATGTGCCTCAACCCTAACCTGGAGGAACCCAACTATAGGATTGAGAGGCCAGATTAGTCTTCATGGATGAGATTTTCAAAAGCACCTTGTTTTGACCTAACTCTGCTCCCATTGAAGTCAATATTCCCGTCTAAGGAGTTCACACTCTTCTGATTTATCACAGATTTAATCAAAAATTCATCTTTACTTCATTCACTGCATGAAGTGACACCAAACGTCTTCAGCCAAGTGGATGGGTGCTCTAATTCAGCCCACGGCATAATCTAGGCTCAAGTGTCCTGTCTCCTTATAATAGACAGACTATGTGTGTGAGTGAGTGAGTGTGTGTGTGTGAGAGAGAGCGAGAGAATATGAAAGCAGTTAGGCACTCACCTAGGAGGTAGGGGGGTGAGTCAGGTTCCCTGCTCTAATGATGATTTAAGTATTTCATACAGCTTCAACAGAACCCCATGAGAAAGACTAGTCCATGTCCCAGTGGTTAGGGGCACTCACTTGGGAGCTGAGAAACTGGGGTTTAAATCCCCACTCTGCCTGAGGTGGGGCAGGGATTTGAATGTACACAAGTAGTTTACAAGATGGAATTTAAAAAACACACCAAGCTCTGGGGTTGGTTAGTATAACTTCCATAAAGGTGTTTGCAGAGACTCCTACAAAATGGCATGTTAAAGGAACAGCTGCATGCCCACACACTTGTGTCTCCCACCTCCTGGGTGAGTGCTCCAACCAATGGGTAACAGGGGCACCCCTCCTCTGCTTTTCTTGAAACAGGGTTGACCTGGCTTAGGTCCTTAGAGAGCGTTCACAGCTGTGAATCCCAAGTGGAGGGCAGAATCCTCCTCTGGCATGGATTTAGGGACCTAACTCCCTTTGAGGGGCAGTTCAGGACACAACCTTCTCCTCAGCACTTCCTATTGGCTAGCTTAGGCACTCACTGGTGCAACGGCCTCTGGCATACTATGTCCAGTTCTGGTGCCTACAACTCAAGAAGGATGTTGATAAATTGGAGAGGGTTCAGAGAAAAGCCACAAAAATGATAAAAGGATTAGAAAACCTACCTTATAGTGATAAGCTAATCAGAGTGAGCTCTTTGAGTCTAACAAAGAAAAGGTTACAGGATGACTTCATTACATTCCATAAGTATCTATGTGGGGAACAAATATTTAATAATGGGCTCTTCAATTTAGTAGAGAAAGGTATAACACGATACAATGGCTGGAAGTTGAAGCTAGACAAATTCAGACTGGAAATAAAATGTACATTTTTAACAGTCAGAGTAATTCACCATTGGCCAGGTAGATTCTCCATCCCTGGCAATTTTTAAATCAAGATTGGATGTTTCTCTAAAAGCTATGCTCTAGGGCAGCGTTTCTCGCCCCTGAGGCCCATGGGCGTGGAGGTGCAGGGGATCTCCGGGCGCTGGCCCCGCCCCAAGCACTGACTCCGCTGCTCCCATTGGCCAGGAACTGCAGCCAATGGGAAGTGTGGGGATGATGCCTGCAGACAGGGGCAGTGCGCAGAGACCTCCTGCCCCCCACTGCCTGGGAGTCGCTGCCAGAATAACGTGCCAGTCACTTACGGGAGCCGCCCGAGGTAAGTGTCACCTGGCCAGAGCCCTCACTCCCTCCCGTACCCCAACCCCCTGCCCCAGCCCAGAGCCCACACCAAAACTCCCTCCCAGAGACTGCACCCCTCACTCACTTTGGATCCGGCCCGCGGATTTGCCACCCCCTGCGGCCCCTGGGGGAGGGGGAGCAGAGAGCTCTGTATACTGCTCTTGCCTGTGGGTACCTCCCCCGCAGCTCCCATTGGCCGGGAACAGGGAACCGCAGCCAATGGGAGCTTTGGGGGAGGTACCCACAGGCACGTGGAGCCCTCTGCGCCCCCTCCCCCAAGGGCCACAGGGACGTGGTGCTGGCCGCTTCTCGGAGCGGTGCGGCGCCGGGGCCAGGGCCGGGGCCAGGGCCAGGGCAGGGCAGGCAGGGGGCCTGCCCTGGCCTCGGTGCGCACTGCTGCCACCCCGGAGCTGCTCCAGGTAAGTGCCGCCAGGCCGGAACCCACACCCCGAACTCCTACTGCCCCCTGCTGCACCGCAACCCCCTGCCCTGAGCCCCCTGCTGCACCCTGCACCCCTACTGCACCCCACCCCCCTGCCCTAAGCCCCCTGCTGCACCCCGCACCCCTCCTGCACCCCAACCCCCTGCCCTGAGCCCCCTCCCGCACTCTGCACCCCTTCCTGCACCACTGCCCTGAGCCCCCTCCTGCACTGTGCACCCCCTCCTGCACTCCAAACCCCTTCCCTGAGCCCCCTTGTATACCCCGAATCCCTCCTGTGCCCCAACCCCTTGCCCTGAGCCCCTTCCTGCACATCGCACCCCCTCCCACACCCTGCACTCCCTCCCACACCCCAACCCCCTGCCCCAGCCCTACATTCATGGCCCTACAAGCAATCTCCCCACCCAGATGTGGCCCTCGGGCCAAAAAGTTTGCACACCCCTGGCCTAGATGATCACAATGGTCTCTCCTGGCCTTGCGCAATCTGTGAATTTCAATGTGCGGGCTTCTGCAACTCCCTTTTTAGGTGCCTCTCTCTTCTTTGTATAGGGAGCCTTGGTGCCTAACTTGGTTGTGAATTCCAGTTGGCAGCACAGCTCCTAAAAGCTGGGTGCTGCAACATGCACTCTGAGTTTCGCCCTGTGAATCCCACCTCTAGTGCCTATCTTGCTCCTCCTGCTACCTTAGTCTGGGTCTGCATGCTGTACTGGCAGCAATCTGCTGAGACCCACCTACTGCCAGAGCTCAGATACTAGTCATGGACATTTTAAAAATGCCAATAGACAGAAAAATTCGGGGGCCTCCCCACACTGGATCCTTGCTGTCTGCATGTAATCCAGCTGGACACCCTCCAGATGCATGATGGAGTCACTTTGTAACGGATGTCAGTTAGGAGGGAGGATGCTGGTTATATCCACATGCAATGGGAGATAAGCTATAGTAGTAAAAAGAAAAGGAGGACTTGTGGCACCTTAGAGACTAACCAATTTATTTGAGCATGAGCTTTCGTGAGCTACAGCTCACAGTAGTGTGGTGTGTATGTACTCAACAGGCTGGACATACCATAAGCTTTGTGTGGCAACTGGTTTAGGTCTCTAGCCTGTTTGTGGACAGTGACTGAGGACAGAGGAGAGAGTTAAGGTGAGTGTTGGATTCTTAACTGTGGAATTCCTGGCTTTTCAAAGGTTAAGATTACTTTTTTCATTAAACTATAGTGTTCTATTGATAATTTTAGGGCTAAAAATATAAATTTTCATGAACATTTTTCTCTGGAAATTATTCAAAAGGAAAGAACATTGCCCAAATAAACAATAATTAACAGTTCCACACTATGCTTCTGATCTCAAAGTATGAAAAGAAAACCAGCTGCTGAAAAGCTAAAAGTGGCAAGATGCTCCTCCTTTAACAGTCTGTAGGAGCCAGAAGAGGGTTACCAGAAATAATTAGCAGTGATTCAGAATAATTCCCTCCATAAGGCAGTACCATTAATCTCTGCGAGCCGTACACTCAATCCAACATTACTCCATTGTACTGAGCCTGAAATGGATGCAGTGTTAACTAAGATAACGTCGTTACATATCTATTGTCAATCTTTTCTGAATTTCTTCTCTCGTCCCTTGGTGAATTATCTTTTCAGTTCCCCCTTTGAAAGCTGTAGTTTTCATGCTATTTCTTGACATGAATCTTTTCTGATTGTTTGGCTGGTAGTGTCATGTGTACATGAACAACAGAAATGAACAAAGAGATGCAGAGATTGGACAGCTCAGGGGACTGGGCTATAGAGCCTTTCACTTCTGAGTATCGTTGCCAACTTTGGTTGGATGAATTCCTGGAGATGTCATCACATGACATGATCTTTAATTAAAGATTAATCTTTAATTCCTGGAGACTCCAGGGCAGTCCTGGATTAGAAATTCTAAGATGCTAGTTCAAATCAAGAACAGGCCAGCAGCAACCAGAAGTAGCAGGGGATTAACTAGCTGAGTCCCCTGTAGATTTAGGATTTGGGGAGAACAACTGCCTCCCTCCCACCCAGGAGCTGCACTGTAGCAGCTCCCAGGGGAGTGACTCTGTAAAACAGCCCTTATTTCTTCTCAGAGGAGAGACCTCAGTAGTTGTAACTGCCAGGAGCAGCAAGGGAGGGGATTAGTCTAGTCCCTACACTCAGAACTTTGTGATCAATTCCTTTATACAGGAGAAGGACTGCACTTTTGGACCTGAGAGCTGTTGTGGGAGAAGGCATTAGCTAATGGGTTGCATTTAGCAAGGGCTGAAGCAGTGAGTGAATGGTTGAGAAATGGAAGGAAAACATGAGATAGAACCTGGAGTGGGAAAAGTTGGAGGTGAAAGAGCAGCAGTATAAAAAAAAACCCACTCTAACAATGGTGGTCCCAACATGACAGATGATTTTTTAAAATGGAAATAGAACAGGGATTTATTTTTTTTTAATTGTGTGAATATAAATGGTTAAACTTCCAAGACTTCCTCACAATCAACCCAAGTAATCACACGATCCGTACTGTAACTTTCAGCTTCCTTTCTTCCCTACTTGGGGTCCTAGACTGCCAGTCCACCACAGCTCTTACAGTTGCAAGAATCCCATTTTATTCTTCACAGAAGTTATAAGCTTCTGGGGAGCATAGCTACAGTTTTGTGCTTACTAGAGTTCTCATCCACACAGCAGTTACAGCTTGAAAGTTTCATCAGGCAATCTGATGGAGCTCCTTCCAATAAGGAAGTCCACCCCGAAAATCCTAAAATCTGGAAGCTAATTTGCTTTGAAACTTATCCTATTCATGTCTTCATTCATACTGTAAGATTGGCATACTGACTCTGTAGTTGAGTGCATTTCAAAAAGGTTGGTTTAACTTTTCTAAAAGTAAAAGCAATTTTTTTGAAATTCTGTAGCTCAAAGCAGCATATACAACTAACTGCAAACTTTTCAAAAACATCCCTTCTCTGGGCTGGCATGAAGCAGGAGAAGTCCCAGGGTGAAACGAGACCAAAACTAGGACTTGCATACGGAACCGTCAACTTTAACTACAGAGTCTTTGCTGTGACTTCATAATAAGATTAATCACATAACCTTTTGCTTGCTGGGATCTAGATCCATCTGTGGGTGACAGCTGCAGAATTAAAAACCATCTGAAAAAGAAGACAGACAAAACCTGTAACACCTGGTACCAAAACACAAACCAAGTTAAACTAGTGAGAATATGGAGAAAGCTACAGAGAGCTGGGCTTTAGAGATTCTGGGGGGTTTCCTGGTGCAGTAGAGTGGGAAAAAAAACTTCTCGCAAAAATCCCAAAGACCCTTATCAAGGGCAGAACAGTCTCCATTACTGCAGAGTGTTGCATCAGTGGAATTGAAAGCTTCCTTCCAAGTGTCATAATATTCAATTACTGTATTTGTTCAGGTTTCAGAATAACAGCCGTGTTAGTCTGTATTCGCAAAAAGAAAAGGAGTACTTGTGGCACCTTAGAGACTAACCAATTTATTTGAGCATAAGCTTTCGTGAGCTACAGCTCACTTCATCAGATGCATACCATGGAAACTGCAGAAGACATTATATACACACAGAGACCATGAAACAATACCTCCTCACACCCCACTCTCCTGCTGGTAATAGCTTATCAAAAGTGATCATCAAGTTGGGCCATTTCCAGCACAAATCCAGGTTTTCTCACCCTCCGCCCCCCCCCCCCCCCCACACACACACAAAACTCACTCTCCTGCTGGTAATAGCCCATCCAAAGTGACCACTCTCTTCACAATGTGTATGATAATCAAGGTGGGCCATTTCCTGCACAAATCCAGGTTCTCTCACCCCCTCACCCCCCTCCAAAAACCACACACACAAACTCACTCTCCTGCTGGTAATAGCGTATCCAAAGTGACCACTCTCCCTACAATGTGCATGATAATCAAGGTGGGCCATTTCCAGCACAAATCCAGGTTTTCTCACCCCCCCACCGCCATACACACACAAACTCACTCTCCTGCTGGTAATAGCTCATCCAAAGTGACCACTCTCCCTACAGTGTGCATGGTAATCAAGGTGGGCCATTTCCAGCACAAATCCAGGCTTTCTCACACACACCCCCTTTCCGGACACACACACACACACACACACACAAACTCACTCTCCTGCTGGCAATAGCTCATCCAAACTGACCACTCTCCAAGTTTAAATCCAAGTTTAACCAGAACGTCTGGGGGGGGTAGGAAAAAACGAGGGGAAATAAGCTACCTTGCATAATGACTTAGCCACTCCCAGTCTCTATTTAAGCCTAAATTAATAGTATCCAATTTGCAAATGAATTCCAATTCAGCAGTTTCTCGCTGGAGTCTGGATTTGAAGTTTTTTTGTTTTAAGATAGCGACCTTCATGTCTGTGATTGTGTGACCAGAGAGATTGAAGTGTTCTCCGACTGGTTTATGAATGTTATAATTCTTGACATCTGATTTGTGTCCATTTATTCTTTTACGTAGAGACTGTCCAGTTTGACCAATGTAAATGGCAGAGGGGCATTGCTGGCACATGATGGCATATATCACATTGGTGGATGTGCAGGTGAACGAGCCTCTGATAGTGTGGCTGATGTTATTAGGCCCTGTGATGGTGTCCCCTGAATAGATATGTGGGCACAGTTGGCAACGGGCTTTGTTGCAAGGATAAGTTCCTGGGTTAGTGGTTCTGTTGTGTGGTATGTGGTTGTTGGTGAGTATTTGCTTCAGGTTGCGGGGCTGTCTGTAGGCAAGGACTGGCCTGTCTCCCAAGATTTGTGAGAGTGTTGGGTCATCCTTCAGGATAGGTTGTAGATCCTTAATAATGCGTTGGAGGGGTTTTAGTTGGGGGCTGAAGGTGATGGCTAGTGGCGTTCTGTTATTTTCTTTGTTAGGCATGTCCTGTAGTAGGTGTGTGGGGGGGTGAGAAAACCTGGATTTGTGCTGGAAATGGCCCACCTTGATTATCATGCACATTGTAGGGAGGGTGGTAACTTTGGATAAGCTATTACCAGCGGGAGAGTGAGTTTGTGTGTGTGGTTTTTGGAGGGGGGTGAGGGAGTGAGAGAACCTGGATTTGTGCAGGAAATGGCCCACCTTGATTATCATACACACTGTTGAAGAGAGTTATCACTTTGGATGGGCTATTACCAGCTGGAGAGTGAGTTTGTGTGGGGGGGGGGGGCGGAGAAAACCTGGATTTGTGCTGGAAATGGCCCAACTTGATGATCACTTGAGAAAACCTGGATTTGTGCTGGAAATGGCCCAACTTGATGATCACTTTTGATAAGCTATTACCAGCAGGAGAGTGGGGTGTGAGGAGGTATTGTTTCATGGTCTCTGTGTGTATATAATGTCTTCTGCAGTTTCCACGGTATGCATCCGATGAAGTGAGCTGTAGCTCACGAAAACTCATGCTCAAATAAATTGGTTAGTCTCTAAGGTGCCACAAGTACTCCTTTTCTTTTTGTATTTGCTCACCTACATTTGCCTAACAATAGTGTAAGGATTGCATTTAAAATTGTCTTCATGGTGTTTATAGTTTATGAGACCTCTGCTCTTTCCTGTTTACAGCAACCAATCCCTGGTCATATCCTGACTAGATCTACTTGGTATTAACAATGTATTAGTCTCTCTCTCTCTCCCCTTTGAGTAATGGATCAACAGCTTTTCTCCCAGTGAGGTGCTGGAGGGGTTTACTAGGGGCTTACAAGAACCCTTGTTAAAGTTATAAACTCAGCGGGGCTAGGCCCAACAAAAATACTTTTTATGATCAGGACAGTTGAAAATGCCTCAGCACAGGGACCGTAAAGGGCCATCAATCTGTATGTTTGTCTGTAAAATCCCTGAACAGCTATGGGGCTATGTACAAACAATATGTAGTCAGTAAACACCTTTTTTATTTAACAAAATCTAAACATGGGGCCTAAACTGGTGTCCCTTTTAATTTTGGTAGGCCCAATTTTAAAGAAAGATTCAAAGGTCCCTAACCATCACCAAGTTGTGTTTCTAACATTCATTGGGAGTAAGGGGTGAGGGTGGGGAATGGGATACACAGAAAGCCATGCTGATGTCCACTCACCACTGTCCTTTGTGAAACACATTTAAAGTAGGAAACTTGCATCCATGTCACACCTGCTCTGTCACTTTATGTGCGAAAAATCTAAATAACTAAAGCTCTCAGCCTCTGAGATCTCACAATAAATTCCAGACTGAGCTTTATGCCTCCTGGTCCTTAGCCACTGCAATGGCCCCTGCCAACACCTCATGCATCAAAGGGACACAAGGCTGAGCAGTTTAGGCCTAACATTGAAGACTGTGTGGAGAACGGTGCAGAAACACACACTCTGTCATGCACAGAAATGGTTTCATTAGGTTTTTTAATCGGATTTAAACGTTCCTCTGCTGAGTTGTGAATTCATCCCAAATCTTACAGCACTGGGCTAGTGCATGGGAACAAGAAAGCGAGATTGACCTGTCTAGAGCCACTGTCTCAGATAAGGAGCAAAATGGAACCCAACAGCCTCATGTCTGGTCTACACTAGGACTTTAGGTCGAATTTAGCAGCGTGAAATCGATGTAAACCTGCACCCGTCCACACAATGAAGCCTTTTATTTCGACTTAAAGGGCTCTTAAAATCGATTTCCTTACTCCACCCCTGACAAGTGGATTAGTGCTTAAATCGACCTTGCCGGCTCGAATTTGGGGTACTGTGGACACAATTCGATGGTATTGGCCTCCGGGAGCTATCCCAGAGTGCTCCATTGTGACCGCTCTGGACAGCACTCTCAACTCAGATGCACTGGCCAGGTAGACAGGAAAAGAACCGCGAACTTTTAAATCTCATTTCCTGTTTGGCCAGCGTGGCAAGCTGCAGGTGACCATGCAGAGCTCATCAGCACAGGTGACCATGATGGAGTCCCAGAATCGCAAAAGAGCTCCAGCATGGACCGAACGGGAGGTACGGGATCTGATCGCTGTTTGGGGAGAGGAATCTGTGCTATCAGAACTCCGTTCCAGTTTTCGAAATGCCAAAACCTTTGTCAAAATCTCCCAGGGCATGAAGGACAGAGGCCATAACAGGGACCCGAAGCAGTGCCGCGTGAAACTGAAGGAGCTGAGGCAAGCCTACCAGAAAACCAGAGAGGCGAATGGCCGCTCCGGCTCAGAGCCCCAAACATGCCGCTTCTATGATGAGCTGCATGCCATTTTAGGGGGTTCAGCCACCACTACCCCAGCTGTGTTGTTTGACTCCTTCAATGGAGATGGAGGCAATACGGAAGCAGGTTTTGGGGACAAAGAAGATGATGATGATGATGAGGTTGTAGGTAGCTCACAGCAAGCAAGCGGAGAAACCGGTTTTCCCGACAGCCAGGAACTGTTTCTCACCCTGGACCTGGAGCCAGTACCCCCCGAACCCACCCAAGGCTGCCTCCTGGACCCAGCAGGCAGAGAAGGGACCTCTGGTGAGTGTACCTTTTAAAATACTATACATGGTTTAAAAGCAAGCATGTGAAAGGATTACTTTGCCCTGGCATTCGCGGTTCTCCTAGATGTACTCCTAAAGCCTTTGCAAAAGGTTTCTGGGGAGGGCAGCCTTCTTGCGTCCTTCATGGTAGGACACTTTACCACTCCAGGCCAGTAACACGTACTCGGGAATCATTGTAGAACAAAGCATTGCAGTGTATGTTTGCTGGCATTCAAACAGCATCCGTTCTTTATCTCTCTGTGTTATCCTCAGGAGAGTGAGATATAATTCATGGTCACCTGGTTGAAATAGAGTGCTTTTCTTCAGGGGACACTCAGAGGAGCCCATTCCTGCTGGGCTGTTTGCCTGTGGCTAAACAGAAATGTTCCCCGCTGTTAGCCACAGGGAGGGGGGAAGGTTGAGGGGGTAGCCACGCGGTGGGGGGAGGCAAAATGTGACCTTGTAACGAAAGCACATGTGCTATGTATGTAATGTTAACAGCAAGGTTTACCCTGAAACAGTGTAGCCACTGTTTTATAAAATGTGTCTTTTTAAATACCGCTGTCCCTTTTTTTTTCTCCACCAGCTGCATGTGTTTCAATGATCACAGGATCTTCTCCTTCCCAGAGGCTAGTGAAGCTTAGAAAGAAAAAAAAACGCACTTGCGATGAAATGTTCTCCGAGCTCATGCTGTCCTCCCACACTGACAGAGCACAGACGAATGCGTGGAGACAAATAATGTCAGAGTGCAGGAAAGCACAAAATTACCGGGAGGAGAGGTGGCGGGCTGAAGAGAGTAAGTGGTGGGCTGAAGAGAGGGCTGAAGCTCAAATGTGGCGGCAGCGTGATGAGAGGAGGCAGGATTCAATGCTGAGGCTGCTGCAGGACCAAACCAGTATGCTCCAGTGTATGGTTGAGCTGCAGCAAAGGCAGCTGGAGCACAGACTGCCACTGCAGCCCCTCTGTAACTAACCGCCCTCCTCCCCAAGTTCCATAGCCTCCACACCCAGATGCCCAAGAACGCGGTGGGGGGGCCTCCGGCCAACCAGCCACTCCACCACAGAGGATTGTCCAAAAAAAAGAAGGCTGTCATTCAATAAATTTTAAAGTTGTAAACTTTTAAAGTGCTGTGCTTAAAGTGCTGTGTGGCATTTTCCTTCCCTCCTCCACCACCCCTCCTGGGCTACCCTGGTAGTCATCCCCCTATTTGTGTGATGAACGAATAAAGAATGCATGAATGTGAAGCAACAATGACTTTATTGCCTCTGCAAGCGGTGATTGAAGGGAGGAGGGGCGGGTGGTTAGCTTACAGGGAAGTAGAGTGAACCAAGGGGCGGGGGGTTTCATCAAGGAGAAACAAATAGAACTTTCACACCGTAGCCTGGCCAGTCATGAAACTGGTTTTCAAAGCTTCTCTGATGCGTACCGCGCCCTCCTGTGCTCTTCTAACCGCCCTGATGTCTGGCTGCGCGTAACCAGCAGCCAGGCGATTTGCCTCAACCTCCCACCCCGCCATAAATGTCTCACCCTTACTCTCACAGATATTGTGGAGCACATAGCAAGGAGTAATAACAGTGGGAATATTGGTTTCGCTGAGGTCTAAGCGAGTCAGTAAACTGCGCCAGCGCGCCTTTAAACGTCCAAATGCACATTCTACCACCATTCTACACTTGCTCAGCCTGTAGTTGAACAGCTCCTGACTACTGTCCAGGCTGCCTGTGTACAGCTTCATGAGCCATGGCATTAAGGGGTAGGCTGGGTCCCCAAGGATACATATAGGCATTTCAACATCCCCAACAGTTATTTTCTGGTCTGGGAATAAAGTTCCTTCCTGCAGCTTTTGAAACAGACCAGAGTTCCTGAAGATGCGAGCGTCATGTACCTTTCCCGGCCATCCCACGTTGATGTTGGTGAAACGTCCCTTGTGATCCACCAGAGCTTGCAGCACTATCGAAAAGTTCCCCTTGCGGTTTATGTACTCGGTGGCTTGGTGCTCCGGTGCCAAGATAGGGATATGGGTTCCGTCTATGGCCCCACCACAGTTAGGGAATCCCATTGCAGCAAAGCCATCCACTATGACCTGCACATTTCCCAGGGTCACTACCCTTGATATCAGCAGATCTTTGATTGCGTGGGCTACTTGCATCACAGCAGCCCCCACAGTGATTTGCCCACTCCAAATTGATTCCCAACTGACCGGTAGCTGTCTGGCGTTGCAAGCTTCCACAGGGCTATCGCCACTCGCTTCTCAACTGTGAGGGCTGCTCTCATCTTGGTATTCATGCACCTCAGGGCAGGGGAAAGCAAGTCACAAAGTTCCATGAAAGTGCCCTTACGCATGCGAAAGTTTCGCAGCCACTGGGAATCGTCCCAGACCTGCAACACTATGCGGTCCCACCAGTCTGTGCTTGTTTCCCGAGCCCAGAATTGGCGTTCCACAGCATGAACCTGCCCCATTAGCACCATGATGCATGCATTGGCAGAGCCCATGCTTTCAGAGAAATCTGTGTCCATGTCCTGATCACTCACGTGACCGTGCTGACGTTGCCTCCTCGTCCAGTATCGCTTTGCCAAGTTCCGGTGCTGCATATACTGCTGGATAATGCGTGTGGTGTTTAATGTGCTCCTAATTGCCAAAGTGAGCTGAGTGGCCTCCATGCTTGCCTTGGTATGGCGTCCGCACAGAAAAAAGGCGCGGAAGAATTGTCTGCCGTTGCTCTGACGGAGGGAGGGGCGACTGACGACACGGCTTACAGGGTTGGCTTCAGGGAGCTAAAATCAACAAAGGGGGTGTCTTTACATCAAGGAGTATTTCAGGCAGGACTTCACGGAGGGTTCCAATAAGAAATGGTGCACCTAAGTTATTGTTCTTATTGGAACAAGGAGGTTAGCCTGGCCTCTGATTGATACATGGCTAGATTTACCTCGCTGCACCTTCTCTGTGAGTGACTGCAGTGTGACCTAGAGGAATGAGTCCCCTAGACAGGGGAGGAGGCAAATAAGTACAAAACAAATCTGGTCTATTTCTTGTTTTGATCCACTCCATCTATCTTTTACATCTTTGGCTGGCAGCAGACAGTGCAGAAGGACTGCATGCCATCCACATCTCATGACTGCTCGGCAGAAGATGGTACAGTACGACTGCTAGCCATCCTCATCTCTTACCTGCCTGGCAGAAGATGGTACAATACGACTGCTAGCAATCCTCATCTCTTGCCTGCCCGGCAGAAGATGGTACAGTACGACTGCTAGCAATCCGTATCGCCTGCCTGCTCACCATAAGACGGTTCAATAGGACTGACTGCAGGACTAAAGAGAATGACCTGGTCAAGTCACTCTAAATTAAGTCCCTGCGCCCATGTCTGTCCAGGCGCTCCCAGCCGACGTGGCCAGGAGCACCTCGGACATGACAATGACGGCTACCAGTCGTATTGCACCGTCTGCTGCCACAAGGCAAGGGGTTGCTGCTACTGTGTAGCAATGCCGTACCGTGTCTGCCAGCACCCAGGAGACATAGGGTGACGGTTACCTGATCGGGCTCCATGCTTGCCGTGGTATGGCGTCTGCACAGGTAACTCAGGAAAAAAGGCACGAAACGATTGTCTGCCCTTGCTTTCACGGAGGGAGGGAGGGAACGGGGGCCTGACGATATGTACCCAGAACCACCCGCGACAATGTTTTAGCCCCATCAGGCATTGGGATCTCAACCCAGAATTCCAATGGGCAGCGGAGACTGCGGGAACTGTGGGATAGCTATCCACAGTGCAACGCTCCGGAAGTCGACTCTAGCCTCGGTACTGTGGAAGCGCTCCGCCGAGTTAATGCACTTAATGCACTTAGAGCATTTTCTGTGGGGACACACACACTCAAATATATAAAACCAATTTCTAAAAAACCGACTTCTATAAATTCGACCTTATTCCGTAGTGTAGACATACCCTCAGTGGTGAACAGCATTTACTAACTGACGGTAGCGTTCTCCTTTGAGACAGCTGGGATTGGAACACATGCCCAACTAGGCAAAGCCACTTCTGTCTTCAAAGGGCCTAATCCTGTGAAGTGCTGAGAGCCCTCAGCTCCATTTGAAAGCCAGGGGAGTAGAGGATAGTCAGCACCTTGCAGGACTGGGCCCTTAAAGGGCAAAGGGAAGGCAGCAGGATCTGACAGCCAGGCATCAGTACAAACACTATGCAAGGCTGGTGTAGAGCAGTTTAAAATTGAAGTGAAAGGAGTGTTGCCGGCACCCAGTGCCGAGAGGCTAAACAACAGCTGAAGTTGGTTTGCTACCGGTATGCTATACCCAATAATCACAACGGGGTGGAGAAGCAGAAAAGTTTATTTGCAGCTGCAAAAAGGTACAGGGAAAATAAGATCTCAAATCCTGCACACAGAGCAGGAAGTTACACAGGCTTTTATACATCCTTTTTCCCAGCATACTTATCCAATAGCAAGCTGCCCTAAGTATTCATATAGTCAGCCAATCCAGTTCCCAGCTAGTGCCCTTGTTCTCTGTATCATTTCTTAAACCATACATAAAGCTGCTTTATTCAGCATTGTTCTTCCATATCTGCCCTATTTGGCCTTGCTTAGTTTCAGGTAGTCTAACTCTGCAACGTATTGTCGCAGATTCTCAGCATAACTGCTGTGAGTGCCTCCAGACGGGGGGGCCAAGGACACTTGGGCCTAGTACGCAGAGCTGCTGCGAGTGCCTCCAGGCGGGAGGGGGGGGCCAAGGACACTTGGGCCTAGTGCGAGGGGGCTTCATCAACACTCGTGGTCTTCCATCCCCTCGAGTTACCTAGTGGCCATGCCTCAGTTTCCCCAACAGGAGGAATGGTGGGAATTCAGAAAGCTAGTTAACTGCTGATGAACCAAAAGGGAACTGGGACCCACAATGTCTCCTTTGTGTATATTATCTACAGGGCCGGCTCCAGGCACCAGCGAAGGAAGCAGGTGCCTGGGGCGGCCAATAGAAAAGGGTGGCACTCCGTCAGTTATTGGGGCGGCACGTCCGGGTCTTCAGCGGCACTTTGGCGGCAGCTTCATCGGGTTTGTCTTTTTTTTTTTCTTCTTCGCTGCTTGGGGCAGCAAAAAAGCTGGAGCCGGCCCTGATTATCTACATGCTGACAACAGGCCCCTTCAGACTCACTGAGCTTTCAGGGCAAAATTCTGCACTCGGATACACAACTCAATTCTCATTGAGGTAAGTGGAATCTGTGGCTGTGCATCTGAGGGCAACATTTCCCTCTGGGTCTTCCCAGTGCTAGGGATCAGGGCAGCCCCACCATCACAAAATGTCTGAGCTCTGGGAATATTTTTTCCAGTCTGTCCCAAATCCTACAGTCCTTCCTCAGAAAAACACCAATTGGCTTAAATGGGAGGTTTGCGTATGAAACGACAAACAAGTACTTCAGGATCTAAGCTTTCATTTTATAGCAGAAGTTCACAAAATTTGGCATAGTGTGGACTACAGTTTAACAGAGTGTCCCATGGACACCTCCCCTACCATTAGCAATCTTATAAGATCCTTGTTGCAACTATGGCCATTGCTCATGTAGAAAAAGCAACGCTCAAAAAATACGTGGGCACTTTTAGTTTCTTTGAATACAGTGTAGTAGCTGGAAGTGAGAAGCCAGTACTATCTGAGCAGCCACCAATAAGTGCTTTAAAGTGCACCAGTGGTCTGTGGACCATCGTTTGGGAACCTGTAACATTCGTTTAGCAGTGATTATAATAGCAACAGCCACAAAACTGGTTCATCTATAAACCATATTCACATACTCAATTGTCTGAACTATTCACATTTTTAGATGAACATTTTCCCAAAAGGTGAATGTTTTGGAAAAGCTGAACAAAATCAACTCAGCCATTTGAGTGGCAGGGGGAAGGGAGGTTTGAAGGAATTAATTTTTCCACTCTAAAATCTTGAGTAATTCTTTTCCCCATAGATATCTCAAAAACATCTCAATGTAGATTTGGCAGGTAAAGAGCTTTCAGTGAGGAGTATGATATCCACAACTAATAGTCTGAAATTGGGGAAACTGCCTGAAACTTCAGCATGACCATCTAAGTGGCATAGGGGAGTAGTAGATCATGTCACACTGGCTGCGAATTTGCATTTCTACCAACCTGGTCTGCACACAATGCAGTGTTTTCAGAAGCACAGACACTTCAGTATATATACTATAAGCAGGCTTCAGTGAGCCTAAGGCTTAATTTGGCTCCAGGAGACAGAGCTTTCTTGGGGTGGCCCAAGACTGTAGATTGAACTCCCCTAGGAACGAAGGACCATCACAAACCTCACCACCTTCTGCTCTAAGTCCAAGAAGCATTTCTTTGAGCTGGCCTTCTCTAACACAGACATAACTGTATGTGGATATACAATAGAAAATTCCAAAACACTCCACTGTACACACTTCTCCCCCTGGGGAAAGGATGAGAGAACATGTGACAGAGGTGGAGTCATGTTACTTAATACACTACTGGAAGGTGTTCAAATACTACAGTTATGAGCATGGTATAAAAACTTACACAGAATAGCCAATAGTCATGTCCATAGGTGTGCTTGGCCCAGGTTTTATAATCCTAGCTAGTCCCAGTTCCAGCCATTGGAGTGTTATATCTGCTAGCTGAGGGGCAAAGGGCTGGAATGAGGTCCTCCTAAAGGTAGAGGCTGCTGTGCTGAGTAGGTGTGGGGCTGGCAAGTACCTGTTTTCCCTCTATTTGTCTCAACTGCTCCTTAGTTCTGCTCTCCCTGGAGTTCAGTGCAGAGTGGGTGGAGTGGTACTTCTCCTTAGCAGTTTTCAGAGTAACAGCCGTGTTAGTCTGTATTCGCAAAAAGAAAAGGAGTACTTGTGGCACCTTAGAGACTAACCAATTTATCTGAGCATAAGCTTTCGTGAGCTACAGGTCACTTCATCGGATGCATACTGAAGTGAAGTGAAGTGAGCTGTAGCTCACGAAAGCTTATGCTCAGATAAATTGGTTAGTCGCTAAGGTGCCACAAGTACTCCTTTTCTTTTTCTCCTTAGCAGTGTCTCAGTCATTCACCCAGCCACTCCTGAATTCAGAGGTGAGGGACAGAGAGGGAGATTTCTTTTCTCAACCCTTCCAGGATTGGAGGAGTAATGGGGAATCAGCTGGGGCTAGAGAAGAGAGATAAGCAACACCCAGCTGGGAAAGAAAGTAGTGGAGGGGCTCTGGAATTACTAGAGGGAGTGAAAACAGGCTTGATGTTTTCTGTGCACAGTGGGGGTGGGGGGAAGGACAGCAGGTCAACCATTCCATGTAAAGGGGACCATAGTTGGGGAGAACAGCTGTGTCCAGAGGAGGTGGTAGTGCCTGGCCCATCCTTTGTTGGTTCCTGTCAGTATCAAACTCTGGATGCTTATCTACCATTGGCCTCTCTTTGAGGGTTTCCATCACTAGTATTCAGGTATTCTTGCAGTACCACAAGGCCAGTTAGTAGTTGGCATTTGTTTTGATCCACAATTATTTCAGAATCTGAAACCCACCAGAATTCATGCACAACACTCCAAGGGCTGGGGTTCTGGCTTATTAAATTCCCCCCAACATTGGCAGCCATGCCAGATCTCCAGTCCCTTTTAAGTCAATGGGAATTCAGGCATCTAAATATGGATTTTGGAGCCAGTTTTAGCCATCAGCTGTTTTTTTTTAAGATCTTGGTCTATCTCTCTGCTATCAACAGGGCAGTTGCTATCTCTGCCTGGAGCCAGAGGGGGATTAAGAGAGAAATTCAACTGTGTTTAAAAAAAAAAATCCCCATGAGGGTCTAGTGGTAGCACTTACCTCTGCTTCTCTGAAGAGTGCTATTGGCATAAGAGCAACACTTCACACCTCACTCAGCTGTAGTAGAAGATGTTGCTGCTGCTAATTATCTCCAAATGATAGTAGGAGATTAAGCCCTACTTACACTTCCAGGTGACAGAGCAGCAGCCGTGTTAGTCTGTATCCACAAAACGAAAAGGAGGACTTGTGGCACCTTAGAGACTAACCAATTTAATAGAGCATGTATGTATCCGATGAAGTGAGCTGTAGCTCACGAAAGCTTATGCTCAAATAAATTGGTTAGTCTCTAAGGTGCCGCAAGTACTCCTTTTCTACTTCCAGGTGACAGGCTGCTTTTAATCTGCACAGTAATATAAATACAAGAGCTGGTCAAAAAGGAAAATTGGAGGGAATTGTGAATGTTTGTATTGACATTTCTGATTTTTCAAGAACATCTAACCAGCTACAAACTGGTTGTCAAATGGGGACTGGATCATTAAAAATTGCATCAGAATTATTTCTAAACACTCAAAAATTTTTAAGTCAGCTCTAGAAAATCAGGCAGACTGGTGCTGTAGCTGGATACCCTTCCCTTGCTAGCTCTGCTTCCTCTTGCAAGGTAACAGCTAATATTCAAAAGCTGAGCTTCTTGCTGCTTTAATGGATGAGTGTGTATGTGAGCTGCGGCATTCACATCTGAACTTCCCCAGAGTTTGTGGGGGGTGGATCTGGGGCTCTGGTTTTTCCTTCTAGGGAGATCGGGATCTCACATAGGCAGGATCCAGATTTCAAAAGCTGAACAGCCCTGAGCCCAGGAAGGTGAGTGGGTAGAACTGGCTGGAGTTTTGATTCAGTCCATTTGTCTGGTTAATTTCCACAAACCTGCACTCTGCAGCTGAAACTAGCCCTGTGTATGGAGATGTGGGCTGATTCTGGGGTTTCACTACAGCCCCTCCCCCCCAATGGATACATGCATGTAACTCCAGTTGTGATGTGCTTCTGATCCATTGCTATGGGATGTTAATTTTTCTCCTTTTTAATATTGTGATTAGTTGTATTCGCTCTAGGAGACACTTCTCCCTCACATGCTATCACATCCCTACTGCGTAACTCTGCTCATCAGATCCTCTTTAAGATTATATTGTAACCACTGAGGAGCACAGATCGTGTCTTTATTAGTACTTTAATTACTTTTAAAAGGTGTCAGGGTGCTGCATGCTTTAATGATATTCTGTCGAGAGACTATAGGTACATTTCTGAAACAGACAACCCTAATCCACGTTTTCTTGTGGGATCAGCCCTCAACTGATTACCTCCCCACCCTTTTTAAAAATCATGAGGAAGCAGAGGACAGAATACACCTCAGACTGATATACTAGATTAAGATGATCTTGGTAGAAAACGAAAGCGTTCTGACAGCAGCCTGTAGCACTTACATCACTGTCAGAGTGGATTATCCCTTATTGGTGTGGAAAGGTTACATGACAATCTCTCTCTGGGAGGAGCAGGGAGAATTGGGCATGGCAGTTGATGTTTCTTATGCTATTCAGAAAAGAGTCACCGTGAGCCAGTTCCATCTATCTTTGGTACAGGCAGAGCACAAGGCCCCAGCTGTTGTCCACAGCTCTAGGTTACTGCTGCTCAGCTGATTAAGCCTCTGAACATTTTAATACTGTATTTGACACAACAGTGAGAGCAGCTGCCTATTCACTACCAAAAATGGGGGAAGGTTGGTTTGTTCTTTTGATCCAACTTCTGTCTAAATACAGACACTGCAGAAATAGTGCTCAAGGGAGTGCTCTGGCTCTCTATGTGGTGAGTGGGAATTCATGGGGGGAATTCCATCGGGATAAGAAATGGAGGCAGTAGTTGGTTGGATTTTTGAGGAGGGAAAGGTGCAAACTCTTTCCTACCCCAATACCATTGGGGGTGGGGAGTGGGGGAACTGCAGGCAAAGGGTGACCTTGCCTTACTCACTTAAGAGCCACGAATACCTTTGAAAGATACAAGAGAACCAAGATATTGCCCCAGGTGCCATTCCCATGTCCTCCCCATTTTTCTCAGTGCTGCCTTTCATATTCCCCTCAACTCTGAGGAAGCATTTGTGGAGACTTAGGTTTAATGACTAGTAACTTACTTGTGGCACAACCCTGACACTTCCCCTTTCTGATTTGTTTTCCTCCTGAGCACGGGGGGAGTGAGTAGTGTCTGAATTCTCTTTTTATTGCAGATTATGGGACAGAGTGAATATGCAAAGAAGCAGCCTCAGATGGGAAGTCTAGAGAGAATGAAGCTACATGCAATCAGATCAAGGATATATTTTCTATATTCCTTGTGAAGTAAAGAAACCAGTGTTTTACAGGAGGTCAGATTAGATGATCACAATGGTCCCTTCTGGCCTTTAAATCTGTGAATCAATCTGGCAAACCCTACATTCTCAGTCCATCCTTGTGGGTTACATGTGGTATGGGAAAATCTTTTCAGATCTCCTCTGTACATAAAAATGAACCCAAAAAGGGTACAAACCCATTTCTTTTGAGGTCAGCTTTAACTCTGAGATTCCTGAGCTTCCCCAACCCCTCTGCCTCCTCCTGTGGTGGGAAAACAACAGTGTTCTTGGATGGGGGTTTTTACTCACATTCCTAATATTTACTTCCAGTCTCACCTCCAGTGTCATCAGGTTCTGTGGCTGGCAATTCGTTTAACTTCATGGCAAAAGCCACATGAGGAGTAAAGTTCTGAGATGTAAAAAACAAGAGGGGTTGTTCAAGGTTAGCGTTTATTTTTGAGTGCATTTCTTATGGAAGGGCAGGTTTTTGGAAAGTTAGTAGGTCACCTTTTGAAAAACTCCATCCACAGGCTTTTAAGGAAGTGTTTAATTTGTGAAACAAAGTTTTGCACGGAAACACAGCGAAGGTGTGGAGAGTAAATGAAGGGACACATGCCCAGGGCAGTCACCCACTGGTGGTATTGGTCAACTGCACAGCAGTTACATACGACCTTCCAGTGAAATAAGATACCCCTCGTGGCTACTTTTTAGAGCAATAAAACCCAGGCCCAGTATATGTAATTAAAGCAGCGCTTGGAGGAGAGCTGCGTGTCAGATGTTCTTGGAGAGTAAGTGAAGGGTGCAGTAGCAAGACATGCACCTACCAAGTCAAAATCTGGAGAAGAGAGAAAAATCTGATTTTCCCATCACATTGCTCCTTTAGGGGTTTACTTTCCCACCCACCCCAGCAAAGCAGGCCGGAGGTCCAATCTGTGCACCCTACAGATCGCAGGGGCTCTGGAGGAATAGCTCCACTCCTCCTGCTCCTTCGGTGGCTGCCCCCGCACTGGCCATCAGATGGGGATATCTAGGGGTGCGGGGAGCGGGGGAGGGAAGTGACACTGGAAGACCCTTTGCATAGGCAGGGGACAATGCACATCCCCACTGGCCCCTTACTGCCCATCCTCTCCCTCCCTGCAGAGAACCCAGAGATCTCAAGGAGAGAGGAATGCTACTCTGGAGATGGTTACCAGCCTTATCATGAAGGAAGGGCTGTAATTCCCATATGATGCACATTTTGTTGCATGCTGTGTGGTATCTTCACATCACCTGTATGCAGAACTAAGAGAATAATTGATTTTTCAGTTGGGTGACTGACCTGGAAAAAAGATTTTCGTTTCCAGTTGAAATGATTTTTGTTTTGATTTGGGGAGGGGGTTACCTTTAAAAATAAAAAAAACAAATCTAGCTAAATTTCAAAACAAAATGTCAAAACATTTTATATTGACAATTATCAAAACAAAACATTTTCATAATTTCTGCTTCATATTTTTCAGCCAAAACTATTCATTCACTTCAACCAGAATTTGCAAATAGTTATGGTCAATCCAAAATAGCATTTTTTTGGCAAATAAACTATTCGTCCAGAAATAAGGTCACCTAGTTCTACTTGCATATGGCCTCTACTGCCAGTCTTCTCTCATGATGCCATCTAGTGGCACGGTAAGGAAACAATTTACTATGCTTATCAGTACTTAGGGTCAAGTAAGGGAGTTGCTGGAGTCAAGATACCGGCTTCCCTTTTCCATGAATGTTTTGCCACTGATGCCACATGTATTATTTTGCACTTCTCTCAGCTGGTATAATGACACTGTCACTTTCTGTTTACAATCACTATTCCTTGTGCTAATCGATGAGCAGCAGGAATGTTGCATTTGGGAAGGAAAAGGGTTAAATCCCCCAAACCATAATTTCTTTAAAAACCCCTCCGTTTTAAGAAATGATTTCTAGCTATGCAAATTTCTGTAAAATCCCAGTGGGGACATGTTGTCATATTAATGTCCTGTTAGTCCACCTAAAACCTTTATACGCATCTTTATTTAAACTGAATTGCTAATAAATAACTCAAAATAGAAGTTAAACGTTGGGCGTAAGCTATTCTGCAGCATGTCTGGAAGGTGCATTAGAACATTGTTCCTCATTCCTTTGTAAAACTGAGCTTGTGTTGGGCCTCATCCTCTGGAAATCAGGGGGCTCCCAGCCACAGACTTTGCAGTGCCCTAAAACTGGCCCAGGAAATCAGACTTTGTCCAGGAAATGAGCATAAAGGATCCGTAGCCTCTAAAGAGTAAGAGACAGCAGCATCTCTTCCTCCTCTTCTACTCCTTTCACCCCTCTGAACTACAGTGCATTAGGTCAGTGCCAAGGAGGAAGGAAAGCAGTGTAATACTCTTGCTAAATTCAGCTAGTGCAAAGCAGAACCAAACAGGAGTGCAGTAATACGGGACAGAGGCAGATGGGGATTAGCTACCTACTACTTCCTCTGAAGCATGAGCCAATGGCCACCATCAAAGACAGGGCCCCCAACTGGGTAGGCCCATAGTTCCAGGCTGGCAGATCCTAGGAGATAAGGATAGTGTCTGAGTCAGTATACTGATGAGGAAGGGAGGGAAAAACTGGCTGGGTACTTATATATGCTTCCCTCAGCCTCTTGCCCTCCACTGTATAGGAGTGAAGAGGACTAAGAAAAAAGATTGAAGTTTTATTAGAACCCTAGCCCACTAACTGTCAATCAGTAATTTCCATCTATCTTCCCAACATGCAAAATGAGATTTCCCTCACAGACCATCAGACTATCCACAGCTGAAAGTCAAATGAGAATCCTGCATGGGGAGGAGTTTTTAATTTTTAAATTGGAGGTGATTACAATCAGCTGAATTTAAAAAAAACAAAGATGAGTTAAGAGCAAAACTCCTTTGTTGGAGACTTAAAGTCTATGTCCTGTTGTATTTAGCACCCCCATACTGCCCGTGTAGCCTCTTCCCTGTCCTCTCACTGGTGCTTGCTATTGCTAATATTTGGAGCAACTTTGCCCCCCTCATGCATGGGCTGATCCTGGATTCTTTCCCTGGTGCCACCATTCAAAGTGACTCCTCACTGTGCCACACACAGGCATGCTGTCTTGTAAGAAAAATCAATAATACTGCAGCTAGCAAGCCCAGTACCCAGGGGACAACAAAGTAAATAAAACAAAGCTCAGTAAAGGACTGAAATACCCAAAATAACAGCATAACAAAGGAGGGGCAGGGGCTTTATGGAACAGGAAGGTAGGATCTGGGGAAGGAAAGTAGGGTTGCCAACTTTCTAATTCCAGAAAATGGAACTGCCTTGCCCTGCCCCTTCCTGAGGCCCCGCCCCTGCTCACTGCATTCCCCCGCCCTCCGTCACTTGGGGTCATCCTAGCTGCAGGAGCCTTCCAGTGCCCGTGGCCCCTCGCCCAGGGGGCTGCAGCACTGCTGTGCCTGGCATAAAGGTTGGGCCCCAGAGTGAAGGGCCAGAGGCTGGCCACCTGGCACTGACGGGGCTCTGCTCTGCCTGGGTCCCGGGCTGCTGGCTGAGTTTTATTGTCTGGTTTTATTTTCTCTTTCTGATTATGATAGTGCCCGGGAGGATCCACTCTTCCAGGGGCTGCCTAAATCACCCAGCTGGGAAGGGAGGAGGGTGGGCTGGTGGGGAAAAGATGGTAGGGGTGGAGGAGAGAGGATGGGGAGGGAAAGAGGTCAAGGATGAGACAGGGTGGGGGTGAGAGGGGGCAGTGAAGGAGAGGAGGTACGGGGGGTGGATGGGGATACAGAGGGACGCAGAAGGCTACAGGTGCATGAGGATGTGGGGGGCACAAGTGTCTATAGAGACATAATGGGAGTGCAGCAGTGTATCGAGGTGAATGGGGTGCGGTGGGGTGGGGGGTTAGAGACATGGGGTGGTGGCTCTGGGAGGTGGAGAGGATGGGTGGGAGAGCGCTGTAAGAGGTACAGGGCTGGGATGGGTAGGTGTGGTGGGCAGGGCAGGATGGGACGGTGGTGGGATGCAGTGAGGGGGACAGGTGCAGGGGGTTGGGAGGGTGGAGGGATGCATTGAGGGGGGATGGAGGTGCGGGGGGTTGGGATGGTGGAGGGATGCAGTGAGGTGGGTGCAGGGCTGGTGGGAGGAATTGCCCAGAGTCCGGGGCTGCTGGGGCCAGCGGCAGACTCAGGAGGACTGTCCCGGGCCGGGGGGGGCAGTGCTGCCGGGGAGGAGGTGGTGCTAGGGTGCTGCTGCCTGGCACCTTCCCAAAGCAGATGGTTGGTTGAGTGTCCTGAGATGGTGTGCTGCAATGCTGTGGAGGTAGCCAGCTTAACCAGAAGTCCCGTTACTTTTTCTTCAATGCTGACTGGGGGTAGGGTCCTCTCCTCTCCCAGCTGCAGCTGGACTTGCTGCCTGTCCTGGTCTGGAATCCTCCGGGGTTTTGGCTGGCTCTCAGTTGGCAGCCAGTGTAGGGTCGGAGCTCTCACTCTACATGCTGGTCACTGCAGTGCCTTGATCCATGCGGCTAATCTCAGAGCAGTACAAGAACTCCCTATGAGGAGAGTGGAAGTTTAGCAGAGACTCCCATGTGCATGCTATCTCTGCCAGTGTCCAAATTCTCTTTCTCCTTTATGTAAAGTCAGGCTGTCCATTGCTGGGTGCTGTGCAGGCCTGGCTTGTCACTGGTCCAACAAGACTGCTCACCCAGATCACCCCCAGCCAAAACCTCCCTATTGGCCCCAAAAGTTCGAGTTCCTCTGTGCTCACTGTAACTCCAAGCAGGCTGGGAATAGGGTGAGAGGACTTCAGTAGCCATCTTAGTTGTAGGCCTTCATGTAGCACCCCCTAGAGGCTCAGTCTACAGCACCAGGAATGGGAAAAGCCTTAGGGTTACTTTTCAATGCTGCAGCAAGGTTTTACGTGGGATTTTGTGCCACTGATTACTGTATTAGCTTTACAAGTGTTGCAGGAAACGCAGACCTCAGCTTCTCTCTCGCGCGTTCCCAAAGGAAGGGGAAGTAACACCAAGACTTGGGGTGGGTTGAAAGGGGGAAGGTGAGTTAAGGGTGGGAGGGATAGCTCAGTGGTTTGAGCATTGGCCTGCTAAACCCAGGGTTGTAAGTTCAATCCTTAAGGGGGCCATTAGGGATCTAGGGCAAAATTTGGAAATTGGTCCTGCTTTGAAGTAGGGGGTTAGACTAGATTGACCTCCTGAGCTCCCTTCCAACCCTGATATTCTATGAAATAGGGAGGGTGCAATTGTGGGGAAACTAGGTCAAAGAAGTGGAGTTTACTTTTTATTCTGAAGGCCTTGAGGTTCATGGTCCTGTCAGATCCAGGAGATTGTTTCACAGCTGTGGGCCAGATGCTGAGAACGGGCTCTCCTTGGCTCACTAGTCTCCTAGCGGTGGCTGTCAACTAGAGCCACATTAGACAAAACCCTTAGTTAGGTTTATTTTAAAGCTTATGGATATAGGACTAGTTGCTTTCTTATGACCCCCTCCGCATAGCTAGTTTGAGGAGAGAGATGCAGTCTACTTACTTTTGCAGGATTGAGAACCCCAAGAGATCAACAATAAAAAATCATGTTGTTTGCACCAGGAGACGATAGTGTGGTTTTGGCCTGCCTTTTAATTTTCAAATCCCCCCTGCACCCTCAGAGTGCAACCACTCTCCCAAATGTAAATGGTCACCCACTCTCCCAAATGTAAAGAGAAAGGTGATCTTGGCCGCCATTGTAGGAGTTCTCACCCCTCACATCTGCCCATCACCTGCCCCATAAACAATCCTGTCCACCCAGTCCTCCCATCAGTTCCATCCCCACCCAGCCTTC
Organism: Eretmochelys imbricata; assembly: GCF_965152235.1. Lineage (NCBI taxonomy): Eukaryota > Metazoa > Chordata > Testudines > Cheloniidae > Eretmochelys > Eretmochelys imbricata. The sequence goes on along the minus strand of NC_135577.1, from coordinate 64,774,275 downwards.
TCTCAGCTCAGCCCATCCACCCTCCATTAATTCAGCCTCCCCCCACCTCACCTCTGTTCCACCTGGGGTTCTTAGCCCCAAGCCTGCAGAGGCCACAGCAGGATCCCCTTTCCCCCTTCCCAAGGAAGATGGGCAGCTCCAGGGGCTGATCACACCCCTTTGCCTCTTCCCAGGCCAAGTGCTGCAGCAGGGAGGAACAGAGCCACCATCCTGTGTTTCTAAGGGTATGTCTACACTATCCTCCGGATCGGTGGGCAGTGATCAATCCAGCAGGGGTCAATTTATGGCGTCTAGTCTAGACGCGATAAATCGACCCCCGAGCACTCTCCTGTCGACTCCTGTACTCCACCGCCACGAGAGGTGCAGGTGGAGTCAACGGGGGAGCGGCAGCAGTTGACTCACCGCGATGGAGACACCACGGTGAGTAGATCTAAGTACGTTGACTTCAGCTATGTTATTCATGTAGCCTAAGTTGCATAACTTAGATCAACCCCCCCCTCCCCCCCCACAGTGTAGACCAGGGCTAAGCTGCTGGACTCTTTGCTCCCTCATCCCCTCCTGTGAGAACAGCAAGCGCAAGGGAGAGACTTGGCCAGCTTCCTGCAGGGCGAGACTTTCGGAGGGAGCTGCGGCTTCTTGTATGATCCCGGGACAAGGTCCAGCAACCTCTGAAATCCCAGTCACTTGTGAAAGTTTTGAGAGGATTAAAATGAGCACCACCACCCCACCCATCCTTCACTGCTGGCTCTGGTTTGACTGCATGGGAAACTGTCCTGTGCATAGTTATTTGTCTTTTTCTTTGGTGAATAAACTTTGGTCATTAATGCATTTTACCTACACTTTCCCTGACTCAGCATTTAGCAAGCCTGCCTCTCTGCCTGGCCAAGAAGAGGGTAGCTGAAGAACAATATAGCTTCCTCAAAGTTCAAAAAGGAACATGGACATTTTAGCTTAACCACTCTCCCTTTCCTGAGGGCTGTAGTTCCACAAAGGTGTTCTAGAAATATACAAAATGAGAGTGAGTCCTTTAAAGACACTCCACAACTGACCCCCAAAGAAAGACATTCAGATGATGACAATTTAAACCAGACTCTGGGAATGGGGAATTAAAATAAGGCACGAATCTTGACTCTGACTTGTGTGAAAGCATCTAATTTCCATGTATGGGGTTCCATGAGGCTACTGAAGGAGGTTGGGAGTTCATATAGATAAACTCCATGAATGGGCCTTTACTAATCCTGCCTTTGCCTCTCCCACACAGAGAAGGGGCTAAAATCAGACTGGAGACAGATGAATTTAGGATTTGCTATACCAGCTCATAGGAGGGGGTCCATCTATACTAGTAGAGAGGACAGATGGTCCTGTGGGTATGTTGCTTGCCTAAGAGTCGGGAGACCTTGGTTCAATTCCCTGCTCTACCACAGATTTACTAGCCGTTTTTCTCTGTGCCTCAGTTCCCCTCTGTAAAAGGGGGATAACAGCATTTCCCTAACTCACAGGGTTATTGTGATAATGAATAAATTAAAGATTATAAAATGCTCAAATACTGGTGATGGGGCGATATAAATAGCCAAGATAGATAGTATCCCATCACTGACAGTAGTTAATACTAGTTGCTTAAGAAGAATGTGCTGGAAACTTGCAGTAGATATGAAATAATTAGCTAACACAGGTGGGAGGGGCACATGAAGTCCAGAATTTATAGCCTGGTTCACACACCATAATTAAACATGGAATCACATCCTCTCCTCCAAAATGAATTTGACACTGCTAATGCAATGTAACTGCATGTGTTCTCATTATCCACTAAATTAAAAGGCAACACATTTAAAACCAATAAAAGGTAATACTTTTTTAAAAACACACCATGAATAATTACACTGAAAGAGGCAAAAGCAAGGTGGTAAAACAATTCAGGTGAGTTAAAGATCCAATATCTCATATCACAGGACAGAACATTTTGGCAGCTGCAATGCTTACAAGACAAGTACAATTTTCAAAGTCCTGTTTCTGGACCAGTGATCTGAAAGGAAATAAAAATTCCTTGCTTATATAAATTTCTCCAAGGGTAAGAAATTCAGATTGGGCTCATTCTTGTCTCAGATCATTCCACAAGATCCTGATACACAGGCAGAAAACACAACACCCTGAGGTCAGCTGTGTGGTTACAAGCCAGGACTGGCCAGAATAGTATTCTGATATAGACAGCAGCTCAAATGCTAGATTAGTGGGGAGAAAAAAGTGAGGCTGGCCAGGTTGTACTGTTGACTGCGGGGAAGCTTTTGTGCTCTGTGAGACGTACTAAAGAACCTGACTGTATCACAATCCAGGGCACGCTACAACAGATTATATTGCCTAATCTGAACAAATCCTCAAAATGCTATGGACAGTGAGAGACTTTTCAGGATTACCCAAAGTGTCCAGGATGAATCATTACCACCTGCTTACAGTGTGAATGCCTTGTCTGAGCTCACCAAGGGAAACCCTCCCCAACTACCGACTGCAAGCAATACAAGCACTCTGCCCTGGACAGGGGTCCTGGAACAATCTTTATAGCGGGGGTGCTGAGAGCCATTGAACCAAACTGCAAACCCTATATATGATGGAAACCATTTCAAGCCAGGGGGTGGGGCAGCATCCCTAGTTCGAGCACCTATGGCTCTGAGCTCTGTGAGCCCTTCTTTCTCTCTGAGGGCTAGCAATTTACTCACCCCCCCTTTGTTACCCTCAGGTGCCAGTCCTTTATCTTCTGGTCACCCACAATGTATGCCGATCCACTACCTCCACAGAAACAGTGCACCCAAGTTCATTGGTTTCACCTCAGTTCAACACCTTAACATGAAGCTCTTAGACAGATTTATAGTAAAACCAAATTGACATTTAGTTAACAGCTTGAGATAAAGATTTAAATCAAAGCAAGTATTAGGGTTTGGAAACATACAGTTACAAGTAAAAGAAAACTTAGAAGGCAAAGTATCACCTATACTTATTAACAAGTTACTTTCTTGGCCTCTCACCCAAAGGTCAGTCCTTGCAGTAGTGGTCTTCTAGTTCCAAGAGCTGGGATCCACCTTTCATGAGACATCCCTGCTGGCAGAGTTCCTCCTCCATAATGAATAAAACCTTGTGCCCTTTCCTCTTCTCTTACGCAGTTGCAGACTATTGTTTCTTACCTCAGAGGGGCCCCTATTCAGACACTTTTCTTGGTTTTTTTTTTCTTTTCTTTTTTTGGTAAATCCTCAAGCCTTCACCTGGCTCAGACAGTAAACACAGACTGTCTCCTCAGATGTCCATTGTTCTCAGCGTTGACTGAGAGAGCCCGCAGACGCCACCAGGGCCTCGCCTCAGGTGACAAGACTGACTTTCAACAACTTTGAAATCCAATAGTCTACATATTTCTTAAACTACTTCCTGTACAAACAACTTGCAATAACCCTAACAGTCAGATAGTTCTTAGCTTTCAGCAGAGACCACATATGACCCCCTTTCGCAAAATACTGAGAAGATGGCTGGACACAGGGGTACTAATATAGATGGCTGGGAACATCTATGTCACAGAAGGCCAAGGCCATATCCTGGGCTGTCACTATGGACAAGCGGTTGGTTATTGCAATTAGATCTATGAAAAGGGATGGAGACTGTCAAGGTTCCTTCCCCACTCTGAACTCTAGGGTACAGATGTGGGGACCTGCATGAAAAACCCCCTCAGCTTATTTTTACCAACTTAGGTTAAAACTTCCCCAAGGTACAAACTATTTTACCTTTTGCCCTTAGACTTTATTGCTGCCACCACCAAATGTCTAACAAATATATAACAGGGAAAGAGCCCGCTTGGAAACGTCTTTCCCCTCAAAATCCTCCCAAACCCTACACCCCCTTTCCTGGGCAAGGCTTGATAAAAATCCTCACCAATTTGCAGTGAACACAGACCCAAACCCTTGGATCTTAAGAACAATGAAAAAGGAATCAGGTTCTTAAAAGAAGAATTTTAATTGAAGAAAAAGTAAAAGAATCACCTTTGTAAAATCAGGATGGTAAATACCTTACCGGGTAATTAGATTCAAAACATAGAGAATCCCTCTAGGCAAAACCTTAAGTTACAAAAAGACACAAAAACAGGAATATACATTCCATTCAGCACAGCTTATTTTATCAGCCATTTAAACAAAGCAGAATCTAACGCATATCTTACTAGATTGCTTATTAGCCCTTTACAGGAGATCTGACCTGCATTCCTACTCTGGTCCCGGCAAAAAAACACACAGACCAAGAGAACCTTTGTTTCTCCCCCCCAGCTTTGAAAGTATCTTGTCTCCTCATTGGTCATTTTGGTCAGGTGCCGGTGAGGTTATCCCAGCTTCTTAACCCTTTACAGGTGAAAGGGTTTTTCCTCTGGCCAGGAGGGATTTTAAAGGTGTTTACCCTTCCCTTTATATTTATGACAGAGACATAACCCATTGGATCTAGCACTTCCTGCTCAGCTTTTGTTGAGATCTTAATCTTTGTGGATTGGGATAGGGGAGGCACAAAATGGGGTTTATAATGGTAAAGGTCTCTTATCATCAGCCCTTTGATAAATTGCATTTATTATGTACCTTTGACTGCCTTCCCCCTACTAATCCATCTCCCCAGGGATTACTGACATTCCATACCTCTATAATTGCAATTTATTGCAAACAACCTGCTCAAGAAATATTTCCTTCTTTCCCTCAAATGTGGAATTTCTTCCTAAAATTACTAGTCTGAGTTGTGGGATGAACATTAATTTCTAGACCAATGAGTGGTTTACAGTTGACTATCACATGACCCATCAGCCTACAGCCTTCTATTCCCTCTAGCTCTAGAATGTTGGAGCTATTAGTTCTAAGTCTCCCACCACAGTTGAACTTAGGGTACTAAGGAAGCTTTACTTTACCATCATCGTGTCCGAGCACCTCACCATCATTAATGATTTTCTTACTCTCACAAGAGCCTATGAGGCAGGGAAGGAGCATTGTCACCATTTGAAAGATGGGGAACTGAGACGGAGACTTATACAAGTTACGCAGGAAACCTGTACGTGAGCCAAGATTTGAACCAAGGTCTCCTATAGCCCAGCCCAGTGCCCTACCCACTAAGACAGCCTTCCTACAGGAGAGTGATTGCATGAAGTGCTCCCCTTGGAGGGCAGAATCCTGTCTCCACTGTAGGTTTGTCATTAACTTAAACGGGGCTTAAACAGGATTTTACCCATTTAAAATAATCATTAAAAAAAAAGCCCTCAGACTTTTCCAGACAAGTTTTCTGCAAGAAGTGGGGCGTATGCAGAAAAATGTCATGCGGTATAAAGGTTTTTTTGAAACTTTTTTTGAAAGGACCTGTGTAATTCAAGCATTACTTCACCACATGTAAGAAACATGATGTCATAAAGGGAAGGGTAAACACCTTTAAAATTCCTCCTGGCCAGAGGAAAAACCCTTTCACCTGTAAAGGGTTAAAAAGCTAGGATAACCTCGCTGGCACCTGACCAAAATGATCAATGAGGAGACAAGACACTTTCAAAGCTGGGAAGAGGGAGAAAAACAAAGGATCTGTGTCTGTGTGATGCTTTTGCTGGGAACAGAACAGGAATGGAATCTTAGAATTTAGTAAGTAATCTAGCTACATATGCGTTAGATTATGATTTCTTTAAATGGCTGAGAAAATAAGCTGTGCTGAAAGGAATGGATATTCCTGTGTCTTTTTGTAACTTAAAGTTTTGCCTAGAGGGTTTCTCTATGTTTTGAATCTAATTACCCTGTAAGGTATTTACCCTCCTGATTTTACAGAGGTGATTCTTTTTACTTCTATTAAAATTTTTCTTTTAAGAAACTGATTGCTTTTTCCTTGTTCTTAAGATCCAAGGGTTTGGGTCTGCAGTCACCTATGCAAATTGGTGAGGATTTTTGTCAAGCCTTCCCCAGGAAGTGGGTTAGAAGGGTTGGGAGGATTTTGGGGGGGAAAAGATGTTTCCACACGGGCTCTTTCCTAATAAAATAAACCCGGTTAGACATTTGGTGGTGGCAGCAAAAGTCCAAGGGCAAAAGGTAAAATAGTTTGTACCTTGGGCAAGTTTTAACTTAAGCTGGTAAAAGTAAGATTAGAAGGTTTTCATGCAGGTCCCCACATCTGTACCCTAGAGTTCAGAGTGGGGAAGGAACCTTGACACATGGTCATCACGAACTCATGCTGACATAACCTCTCTCTGGCAGAATCTGCCCTGTTCATCTCTCACCAAAGATAGCAGAGGAGTCAGAACAGTTAAGAAAAAGGGTTTTTTATTTAAAAGAAGTTAAATACAACTAAAATCTAGCACCAGACAGAAACATGAATGCTGAACATTTAAAAATCAACAGTAATAATTAATCCTCACCTAATGGCTTACATTTTCAAAGCATTTTACAAACATTAATGAATTAAGCCTCAACATCCCTGTGAGGTAGGTAAGTATTATTAGCCCCATTTTACAGATGGGGAAACTGAGGCACAGATCAGTTATGTGACTTGTTCAAAGCCATCCAGCAAGTTAGCGTCTGAGTCCGGATTAGCACTCTAGGGCTCCTGGCTTCCAATTATGTGCACAGATGCCTAGAAAATACTACTTCTCTGAAAAAGCCTTTTCTTCCCGCCACATCCTCTGTAAGACAGATGACCCCATTTCAGAGTGATGTGAAAGGGTGCTTGCCAAAAGCTATTCATCAGAGTATCCACACAGGAAGATTGTATTGGGAAGTAACATTTTTATAGACACACATTGTGCGTCTGAAAGGTGTTTTGTTTTGTTTTTAAATAGATTTCTGACTGTTCGTGCTCCCAAACTGACAGAATCACAAATGATGTCACTTTTCCTCAAGATGCAGCAGCAGCCATCAGAAGGCTGAGAGACCTGTCTGCAATTCTGACACAGTTCTCAATGAGACAAAAGTGCTGTTTCTTCACATTGGGACCCCCTCCATGAAACAGGAATGTCTCTTTAGGGAAGGTATCATAAATATAAAGGGAAGGGTAAGCACCTTTCTGTATACAGTGCTAAAAAATTCCTCCTCGCCAGGAGGCAAAATCCTTTCACCTGTAAAGGGCTAAGAAGCTAAGGTAACCTCGCTGGCACCTGACCCAAAATGACCAATGAGGGGACAAGATACTTTCAAAGCTGGAGGGGGGGAAAAAAGGTTTGTGTCTGTCTGTGTGAAATCTTTGCCGGGAACAGATCAAGGATGCAAGCCCTTCAACTCCTGTGAAGTTAGTAAGAAATCTAGCTAGAAAATGCGTTAGATTTTCTTTGTTTTGGCTTGTAAATTCACTGTGCTGGAGGAAATGTATATACCTGTTTGTGTGTCTTTTTGTAACTTAAGGTTTTGCTTGGAGGGATTCTCTATGTTTTGAATCTGACTGCCTGTAAGATTCTCTTATCTTTTCTTTGTTCTTCTAATAAAGTTCTGATTTTAAGAATCAGATTGGGTTTTTTGGGTCTTAAAAATCCAAGGGGTTTGTGCTCATCTTGTTTATTCTCAAGCCTCCCCAGGAAAGGGGGTGTAAGGGCTTGGGAGGATATTCTGGGGAAATAGGAACTCCAAGTGGTCTTTTCCCTGTTCTTTGTCTAAAACACTTGGTGGTGGCAGCATTTTACCTAATCCAAGGACAAAGACTTTGTGCTTTGGGGAAGTTTTAACCTAAGCTGGTAGAAATAAGCTTAAGGGGTCTTTCATGCAGGTCCCCACATTTGTACCCTAGAGTTCAGAGTGGCGAAGAAACCTTGACAGAAGGTTTCTTCCAAGAAAAGCTAACCCGGGTGCAGCTGGCCTGCACCAAAAGTAAAGGGTGGGGCTGGAATTGTGAATTAGTTTGAGGTGCAGCCATGGGATGAGGGGGAATTGGTCCACACTAGAACTTGGAAACAACTAAAAGGTTCATATCCCATGTGAAGAAGCCATCCACGATGATTAGGGGGACAAACTGGATGCAACACACCTCTCAAGGGATGGCTGGTCATCACAAATTCACGCTGCTATAACCTCTATGGCTGAATCTGCCCTGTTCATCACTCACCAAAGATGGCAGAGGGATCAGAACAGTTAGGAAAGTGCCAATTTTTGAATGGTCACTTTGAGCAGAGGAGAAGTCTCCTTGGCACACCCCCGTGGATTGAAACAAACAGTCTAATAAAAAAGGAGGGGCTCATGTCTGCATACACGAGGGCCCCCTCTCTGTAGAACAAGATGGTGAGGAACAAAGCAGCTCTATTCAGACTATGGTTAAAAATTCCCAACCACCTTTTAACATTGAAGTCACGTGATTTAACCATTGGTAGGGTTGTCGAGTCCCAGCAGAGCCACTGCTGACAATGGGAGTCTCCGTGGGCCATCCCGCACCCAGGAGCTTGCGGTTCCAACGGGGAGATGAGAGTCAAACAGTCCTTCCAGTCGCTGTCTGGAGTCGCTCTCACGACAGCTGGATCCGAAGGTCCTCCCCATATTTTCGAATCAGCTTCCCATGATTGTGGTTGACCGACCACCGCCTTGGGAGGTGCTTCGGTTGCATGGTGTCCAGAAAGTGCTGCCGCCAGCGCCCCTCCAGCTCCATGAGCGAGCGCAGCCCCCCTTTGGCGAAGCTCTGCACCACCTTCAGCCCATGCGGCACATAGTGCTCATTCCAAATCCTGCCAAGACACAAGGGGGGTTGGTTTCACGCAAGCCCGGTATGGGACTCTCGGCCTCCCAAAGCTCCCACTGCTGTGATGTGCTGGGCGCCATCGCACCCAGAGCACTTGACAAACACAAAGCTCAATTAGGCAGGCTGGGCCAACAGAGTTGTCCACCCGACTACTCCCCACACCCTTAGCAGAGTAATAACCTGAGTGAGAGACTGTAAGCATCTCACTGCAGGAAACACATTGTAATCTACAGCCCCAATCTCACAAGTGTATCGGTGCTGGGGTTCCCTGTGCCTGCACGGAGCTCTGCAGCACTGTGTTTGTAACGCACTGTGTAAAGACCCAGTTTGTTAAACTCTGGCCCTGGTTTTAGGAGATTAAAACAACAGGAGGTGTTTTTAAAGGAGCTCGGGAAAAAAAGTAGGCCGATTACTAGCTCTACCAATGCTGCTGGGATTTTTGTTGCTGCTGTACTATTTATGTATCAGGGCACCTAGGGCCCTGGCTAGGAGTCTTTATCTGTAACTCAAGTCTAAATACATAACTATACACATACAGATGGCTGAAACGTTAAACCTAGTCACTGGGCTCTTGTAATACCTGGTTTCCAGGCCTGCTGCTTCCTGGAGCATCTCTGATGTAACAGTCTCTGTGTTAAAGAAGTCCTTGATTCCTTGCAACAGCTCCTCCCTCCTGGTGTCAGGCAGGCTGTCTGCATTCAGCAAAGCCCTGGCCCCTGACCGGACCTGCCTTCGCAGGGGGTCCTCTAGCAGGCGTACCCCTTCCTCACAGCCAATGGGGGCACTGAACTCCTCGGCCAGCTGCTGCTTGAGATGATTGTCGTAGTAATTGGAAATGGCATGGCAGGAAGTGCAAAGCAGCAGTACGTCATGGGAGTTGTGGTCCTTCATCTGGATGGGAAAGTGTCTCCTGTACTCGTGAGGTACAATGTTCTTCCTGGGAAGGAAATAGCAACAGTCTTAACTAAGATTTCAGACGGCTGCTGCCATCAGCTACTACTTACCCGCCTGATGGAAGACTGATATTGAAAAGGAACCATCCCAGAAGCTGGAGCTTTCCACCTTTGGTCATAGCCCAGGAGTGTATTGTTCTTTTGTAAAGACTGAGGATAATCTTGGTTATTTTTGAGTTGGGGGGCAAATCCACTCTTTTAAAGTTTTTTTTTTTTTAAAAAAAAGTCAGAAAAGCGCCTGTGAAGATAGCATTGGATCAGTTCTGTGTGTGTACTCTATGGCTAATCTGATGACCTTAGTGACAGAAATGTATTTTTGCTTTCCACTTCTGTTAGCCCTGCAGAGACATCACTAGATTCTGTCCTGGCCAGTGCATCAAAAGAATTCCTAACAAAAGCCCCAATCCTGCATGTACATATGCATATATGTACCGATACTCATAGGAGTAGTCCCATTAACCTCAAAGGGACTACTCGTGTGTGAAGTAAGGCAGATGCCTCAGTGCTTGCAGGACTGGGCCCAATTCCAAATGCAGGACCAAATTCTACTCTCAGCTACACTGTGCATCCCCAGAGGGCACAAAAGAATTGCACAGTTGTAACTAACTGCAAAATATGGCCTACAGAATCTTTATTACTCGTGACAATGAACAGTAAGTAGCAGCTCAGCTGGACCTTCAGATCTCAGTATGAGTCTTGCAGGGAGGGCAATTAGAAAAAACTCCTTTGTAACCTAGGTAAGTTCTCTCTAGAAGCTACTGAGAGAATCAACAGGAAACCCTTCGTAAGAATTCAAAGAAATTTGGGCCCTGCTTTTAGCTACATTTGGATAAAAAACATTGAGACTATTCAAAGAAAGCCAAACCTCCATTCCACCTAAACGCTCCCTTTCCTAGTCCCTGTCTTCCCTCCCTTTCCTGGTTACATGTCTTCTCCTATTTTACTTTTCTAACTCCCACCCTAACGTGTTAGGTCGATGTCTTGCAGATTTGACGAGTAATAAGATTGCAGAATTCTACGGGCAATCCCATAAAGAATGCAGTATATTGAAACATATACAAGCTATAAGTCAATTATCTTTCTGTTTATTTTCTTCATATAAAAATCAATGAAAATTAATCACAACCCACCCCACAACCCAAAATGACCCCACAGTGCCATTGTAGAGGTATTTTTCAGAGCTGGTTCATAGTTAAAGACAAAAATGAGTACGTTCATAGGAACATAAGAATGGCCATACTGGTCATTTAGTATCACAAAAATGACTAATCAAAACCTTCATCTGTGGCATGTTACCCTCAATGAGGGCTTCAGGGGTGGAAACAAATTGTATAAAGTTATGAGCAACTGCAAAATCACTACTGAGCACACTTAGGGGATGTCTACATGGCCGCGGCAGCGCTGTGACATAGGCAGCGTAGTCACGCTTTATCGCTCTGGGAGAGCTCTCCCGGTGCTAAAAAATAACCGCCTCGAATGAGGGTTGGTAGCTTTAGCACCGGGAGTGCAGCTCCCGGTGCTAAAGCACTGTCCATACTGGTGCTACAGAAATCCTCCAGGGACATCTCCATAAAGTTCTCCTGGATGTACTCCCCAAAAAACCTTTTTTACTCAGGGGTGTGTTTTTTCACACCCCTGAACACCTAAAGTTTTAGCGCTGAAAGTGGCAGCATAGACACTGCCTTAGGCCTGGTCTACACTAGGAGTTGAGGTCGAATTTAGCGGGGTTATCTCGATTTAACCCTGCACCCGTCCACACGATGAAGCCATTTTTGTCGACTTAAAGGGCTCTTAAAAATCGATTTCTTTACTCCACTCCTGACGAGGGGATTAGCGCTGAAATTGGCCTTGCCTGGTCGAATTTGGGGTAGTGTGGACACAATTCAACGGTATTGGCCTCCGGGAGCTATCCCAGAGTGCTCAGTTGTGACCGCTCTGGACAGCGCTCTCAACTCAGATGCACTGGCCAGGTAGACAGGAAAAGGCCCGCGAACTTTTGAATCTCATTTCCTGTTTGGCCAGCGTGGCAAGCTCACCTGCACAGGTGACAATGCAGAGCCCATCAGCACAGGTGACCATGCAGTCCCAGAATCGCCAAAGAGCTCCAGCATAGACCGAATGGGAGGTACAGGATCTGATCGCTGTGTGGGGAGACGAATCCGTGCTAGCAGAACTCCGTTCAAAAACACAAAATGCCAAAATATTTGAAAAAAATCTCCAATGGCATGAAGGACAGAGGCTATAACGGGGACGTGCAGCAGTGCCGTGCGAAAATTAAGGAGCTCAGACAAACCTACCAAAAAACCAGAGAGGCAAACGGCCGCTCCAGTTCAGAGCCCCAGACATGCCGCTTCTATGATGAGCTGCATGCCATTCTAGGGGGTGCAGCCACCACTACCCCAACCCTGTGCTTTGATTCTGTCCAAGGAATGGGAGGCAACACGGAAGCGGCATTTGGGGGCCAGGAAGATGATGATGATGTTGTAGATAGCTCACAGCAAGGAAGCAGAGAAACCGGTTTCCCCAACAGCCAGGATCTGTTTATCACCCTGGACCTGGAACCAGTACCCCCCGAATCCACCCAAGGCGGGCTCCTGGACCCTGAAGGTGGAGAAGGGACTTCTGGTGAGTGTACCTTTGTAGATATTATACATGGTTTAAAAGCAAGCGTGTTTAATGATTAATTTGCCCTGGCATTTGCGGCCAGTACAGCTACTGGAAAAGTCTGTTAACGTGTCTGGGGATGGAGCAGAAATCCTCCAGGGACATCTCCATAAAGTTCTCCTGGATGTACTCCCAAAGCCTTTGCAAAAGGTTTCTGGGGAGGGCAGCCTTATCCCGTCCTCCATGGTAGGACACTTCACCATGCCAGGCCAGTAGCACATAGTCGGGAATCATTGCAGAACAAAGCACTGTAGCGTATGGTCCCGGTGTTTGCTGGCATTCAAACAACATCCATTCTTTATCTCTTTGTGTTACCCTCAGGAGAGTGAAATCATTCATGATCACCTGGTTGAAATAGGGTGGTTTTAGTAAGCAGACATTCAGAGGTGCCCGCTCCTGCTGGGCTGTTTGCCTGCGGCTGAACAGAAATCTTCCCCGCTGTTAGCAACCTGGTGGGGGGAGGGGTGAAGCCATCATCCCAGAGAACTGGGGGTGTGTGTGTGTGGGGGGGCAGTTAGTTAGGTTTTTGCTGCACGTTAACCTGGAAACCGCAGCCCCTCCTTTTAAATTGCCAACCCATCTTAAAATGGCCAACCCAACAGCTACTTCGTATGGGAAATGAGGGCGCTGCTGTTTGAAACCATTCCCACATGTTACGAAGGTTAAAGAAGCCAAAAGACTGGCTTATCATGGCTGCCTGCAAGCCAAATTCTGTTGCCCGGCCCTGCGTGAATGATCTCTCACACCAAACCAGCATACCCTCAATAAGAGGCAAAATGCGACCTTGTAATGAAAGCACATGTGCTATGTAATGTTAACAGCAAGGTTTACCGTGAAAGAGTCTACCCATTGTTCTATAAAATGTGTCTTTTTAACTACCACTCTCCCTTTTTTTTTTCCCTCCACCAGCTGCATATGTTTCTCCTTCCCAGAAGCTTGCCAAGATTAGAAGGCAAAAACACACACTTGCAATGAAATGTTCTCTGACCTCATGCTGTCTTCCCACACTGACAGAGCACAGCAAAATACATGGAGGCAGACAATCTCAGAGTGCAGGAAAGCACAATATGACCGCGAGGAGAGGTGGCGGGCTGAAGATGGTAGGTGGCATCAGCTTGCTGAAAGAAGGCAGGAGTCAATGCTCAGGCTGCTGGAGGATCAAACTGATATGCTCCATCATATGGCTGAGCTTAGGAAATACAGCAGGACCACAGACCGCTGCTACAGCCCCAGTGTAACCAACCGCCCTCCTCCCCAGGTTCCATAGCCTCCTCACCCAGACGCCCAAGAAGGTGGTGGGGGGGGGGGGCCTCTGGCCACCCAGCCACTCCACCCCAGAAGATTGCCCAAGCAACAGAAGGCTGGCATTCAATAAGTTTTAAAGTGCTGTGTGGCCTTGTTCTTCCCTCCTCCACCACCCCACCCAGTGCTTCCCTCCTCCACCACCACCCCTCCTGGGCTACCTTGGCAGTTATCCCCCTATTCGTGTGATGAATAAATAAAGAATGCATGAATGTGAAGCAACAATGACTTTATTGCCTCTGCAAGCGGTGATCGAAGGGGGAAGGGGGAAGGGGAGGGTGCTTAGCTTACAGGAAAGCAGACTGGACCAGGGGGGTAGGGGTAGAGGTGGTGTTCCATCAAGGAGAAACAAACAGAACTGTCACACCGTAGCCTGGCCAGTCCTGAAACTGGTTTTCAAAGCTTCCCTGATGCGCACCGCGCCCTCCTGTACTCTAACGGCCCTGATGTCTGGCTGTGCGTAATCAGCGGCCAGGCGATTTGCCTCAACCTCCCACCCCGCCATAAACGTCTCCCCCTTACTCTCACAGATATTGTGGAGCACACAGCAAGCAGTAACAACAATGGGAACATTGGTTTCGCTGAGGTCTAAATGACTCAGTAAACTGTGCCAGCATGCTTTTAAACGCCCAAATGAACATTCTACCACCATTCTGCACTTGTTCAGCCCATAGTTGAGCAGCTCCTTACTACTGTCCAGGCTGCCTGTGTATGGTTTCATGAGTCATGGCATTAAGGGGTAGGCTGGGTCTCCAAGGATAACTATAGGCATTTCAACATCCCCAACGGTTGTTTTCTGGTCTGGAAAGCAAGTCCCTTGCTGCAGTTGTTGAAACAACCAGAGTTCCTGAAGATGCGTCATCCCACATTGATGTTGCTGAAACGTCCTTTGTGATCCACCAGAGCTTGCAGCACTATTGAAAAGTACCCCTTGCGGTTTATGTACTCGGCGGCTTGGTGCTCCGGTGCCAAGATAGGGATATGGGTTCCGTCTATGGCCCCACCACAGTTAGGGAATCCCATTGCAGCAAAGCCATTCACTATGACCTGCACATTTCCCAGGGTCACTACCCTTGATATCAGCAGATCTCTGATTGCGTTGGCTACTTGCATCACAGCAGCCCCCACAGTAGATTTGCCCACTCCAAATTGATTCCCGACGGACCGGTAGCTGTCTGGCATTGCAAGCTTCCACAGGGCTATCGCCACTCGCTTCTCAACTGTGAAGGCTGCTCTTATCTTGGTATTCTTGCGCTTCAGGGTGGGGAAAGCAAGTCAAAGTTCCATGAAAGTGCCTTTATGCATGCAAAAGTTTCGCAGCCACTGGGAATCATCCCAGACCTGTAACACTATGCGGTCCCACCAGTCTGTGCTTGTTTCCCGGGCCCAGAATCGGCATTCCACACCATGAACCTGCCCAACTGACACCATGATGTGCACATTGCAGGGGCCCGTGCTTTGAGAGAAGTCTGTGTCCATGTCCTCTTCACTCTCGTCACTGTACTGCAGTTGCCTCCTCCTCTCCTGGTTTTGCTTTTCTTGCAGGTTATGGTTCTGCATATCCTGCTGGAAAATGTGTGTGGTGTTTATAGTGCTCATAATTGCCACGGTGATGTGAGCAGGCTCCATGTTCCCAGTGCTATGGCACCTGCACTGAAAAAAGGCGCGAAACGATTGTCTGCCGTTGCTCTGACGGAGGGAGGGGCGACTGACAACCCTGGCTTACAGGGAATTAAAATCAACAAAGGGGGTGGCTTTGCATCAAGGAGAAACAGAATGGCCCCCTCAAGGAAAGAGCTCAAAACCGTGGGTTTAGCAGGCCGTTGATTTCACGGAGGGAGGGAGGGAGGAGAAAATGAATACAAAACAACTCTGGTCTATTTCTTGTTTTGATCCACTTCATCTATCTTTATACATCTTAGGCTGGCAGCAGATGGTGTGGTATGACTGCTGGCCATCGTTGTCTCCTGGCTGCTCACCAGAAGACGGGGCAGTACGATTGCTGGCAGGACTGAATCTCCATGAGACAAAACCTAAAAAGGGAAATGACCTGGCTGAGTCACTCCCATGTCTGCCCAGGCACCCCTGACCAACCTCACTGAGGTTGGCTAAAAGAGCACCCAGGAGTACGACGATGACAGCTACCAGTCATACTGCACCATCTGCTCCCAAAAGGCAATGAGCTGCTACTATGTAGCAATGCAGTACCGCGTCTGCCAGCACCCAGGAGACATACGATGACGATGAGCTAAGTGGGCTCCATGCTTGCCATGGTATGGCGTCTGCACGGGTAACCCAGGAAAAGAAGGCGCAAAACGATTGTCTGCCGTTGCTTTCACAGAGGGAGGGAGGGAAGAAAGGAAGGGGGGGCCTGGCAATATGTACCCAGAACCACCCGCGACAATGTTTTTGCCCCATCAGGCATTGGGATTTCAACCCAGAATTCAAATGGGCAGTGGAGACTGCGGGATAGCTACCCACAGTGCAACGCTCCGGAAGTCAACCATTGCCTCAGTACTGTGGACGCACTCCGCTGACTAAATGCACTTAGAGCATTTGTGTGGGGACACACACACAATCGACTGTATAA
Organism: Eretmochelys imbricata; assembly: GCF_965152235.1. NCBI lineage: Eukaryota > Metazoa > Chordata > Testudines > Cheloniidae > Eretmochelys > Eretmochelys imbricata. The sequence continues at coordinate 64,758,078 of NC_135577.1, read as the reverse complement.
AAACGCTTTCTAAAAAACCGAATTCTATAAATTCGACCTAATTTCGTAGTGTAGACATACCCTTAGTAGACATATGGAGATTTTCATCAAGCTGATGAAGCCCTGAGCTCTCATATGACATCTGAAGGGATGAAAAGAACTGCACGTGTGCCCTGCTTGGCCTAGGCTCAAGGGGCTGCAAGGGACAAGGAAAGCCACTGGGAAAGTTTGCAACAAGATTGTACAGGCCTCCGTAAAAACATTCCAACATCCTTTCCCAGAAAAATCGATGAAGAAAACACCCTTTACCCAGAAGAAATCTGCAGTCAGACAGCCCAATGATCACACAAAGGGTTTCAGATTCTCTCCAGTTTCTGATGCATCTGGATGAATTTTTCAAAAATTGGAAGCTTTCATTTAAAAATAAACATCTGTCTTTTTCTGCTATAAAGGCACAGCTGTCAAACTATAAAGCGACCACGTTGCTGATCAGTTCATGTAGCCTTGCAGGACACTTTACAGCTGCTATTGTTTAGCTGGGAGCAGAGTGGAACTCACTCCCCTCCACACCAATTAGCTTTAAGGATATGTAGTTGTCACAGCTCACCTGGGCCATTTAAATGCCAACAACAGGATTAAATACAGTGTGACAGTCAGGGTCCGGACACCGACCGGGAAAACAGATAGTTTAAGTCCCCAAAATGATCAATTAAATCAAATGATTGCATACTGTATTATTGTACTATAAAAGTATAACGAATAAGGTCTTTTATGAAAGCTTGTAACGTTCTGAACTTGATGGTCATTACGAGATGTGTGTACAGACTGTGGTTATGGAGCTATGTATTTGTGACTATAGAAAACTGTGTTAATAATCCATGCAACAGCTTCAACTACACCTCCCAGCGAGGGCTAAGCAGTGAAGCAAGGAGGGGCACCGCCAAAACCAGAAGTTTACATGAAATTGGCTTCAAGTACTGATGCATTGTCCAGCCCAGGAAAGACAATGATGGGCCATTAGAGTTAATGGAAAGACATTGAGACATCTGGGTTATCAAGTCAAGAGGGAATTTCCCCACTCTGAATAAACATGAGTCACCACAGACAGAGGAAAAAAAAAGAAAGAAAGGAAAAAGCCTTTAAGAACAGGCTTGGGACTCAGCTTTTTATCCAGACCTTGAGGGACAGTCTTGTGGCAAGACACTCTCCATGAATGCTGGATCCCACCTCTAGGTAGTGGGTATGCTGAGAAACTGTCTTATGGCAACAGGTAATTTGTATTATAAAAGAGATTTTATCTAATATGGAAATGTAAAAGCCTGAGGTTGTGTTTATTTGCTGTGTAACCTGTATGGTTTGCTTTCCTTTATTCTTATCTTCGAATCTGTGGTTTTGCTATTAAATAAACCTTTTGTTTATTTTTACCCCAAGCAGGTCTCTGGCATGCAAGCTGTGGGGAACGTGCATGTCAAAGTAGCTGGTATCCACGTGGCTGGTTTTACACCTTCTCAGGTGACAAACCAAAAAGTCAGAGTATCTGATAGTTAAGAACTCGGGAAGTACAGATTTGGGGAGACTTGGAACTGGAAGGGCTGTTGGTGTCACACCCCAAGGAGTAACTAGACTGGTGAGAGCATACACTTGTGGGCTGGCTACTGGTGTCAGGGATCTGAACCACAGCTGCTCAGCACAAAGGCCTCTAAAGTTAAAGGGCAGGCAGTGACAGAACCCCTTACTGGTCTTGGTTGTTCCCAAAACATCACAGAGGGTTTGTTATTCTCTTTCATTGAGAAAAAAAAAAAAAAAAGAGTTAAACTGGGGAGGTATGTGTACCACTAGCCTGTACAGGCTGGACTGCAGTCTGCACTCTGTTTGAACACAGCTTGTTCTCTAGTGAGAGTAAACACAACTGCTCTCTACTGCAAGGAGTGCCAACCTCTCTCCCATGTCAAACTTGTCCAGAGACACACGATTAAGGCTCTGAGTCTGACATGGATTCCGTGACTTCTGCAGAGACCAATGTGGCTCATTCTGGGCCTTCCCGTGCAGCTCGAGCAGCTCCTGGGCCAGCCACACCAGCCACTGCTGGGGCAGCCTCAGGCCACCACGCCCCCATTCCCTCCCACCTCGGCAGCATCAGTAGTTTGGGTGTGAGAGGGGGCTCAGGGCAGGGGGTTAGGAAGCGGGGCGATACTACCTTGGGGGGGCTCCCCGGAAGTAGCTGGCATGTCTCTGCACCTCCTAGGTGAAGGGACCAGGGGGCTCCACGTGCTGCCCCTGCCTGCACGTTCCCAGCCAATGGAAGCTGCGGAGCCAGCACTTGTGGTGGGGGCAGCGCACGGAGCCCCCCTGGCTTTCCCTCACCCTAGGAGCTGCAGGAACATGCTGGCTGGTTCCGGGGAGCTGCGCAGAGCTCCCGGGTAGGGAAGCCTGCCAGCCCCTCTCCTCCTTCTCTCCCCCCCAGCCCCGAGGAGCAGCCACGGCCTAACCTCTCTCTTTCTCTCTCACACACACACCTTGGAGCACCCACAGTTTTAGTTAGGGGTATATAGTACAAGTCCTGGACAGGTCCACAGGCCGTGAATTTTTGTTTACTGATCTGTCCATGACTTTCACTAAAAATACCTGTGACTAAAACATAGCCCTTACATATGATCATGTGGTCCTTGAACGGCTACAGCCTACCCGAGATATATACACTGAATTCTACACAAGCATGACTGTGTCCCAGTTTACCTCCCACTGGTAAATAACACAAAGTTCCTTATGGTAGAGACTGAACTTGATCAGGGTCTGGGTCTTACTCTACCAGATGTATTTTTCTTCCCTGCACTGTGTAAAAACTCACCGGATGTAGGACTCTCTCTTGCCACACACCACACACAAGTTCTCCTTGACTGTCAGATAGTAATCGACTTGGGACTCAGGACGTCCTGAGGGCTCGAACTGCAGCTTCACAACAAATGGATCTGTGCTCACCAACTCTGGAAAGGTGGACGCAGAGAGGGAGGCCTTTAACAGTTGCAGAAGTGCAGGTGAAAAGCTAAATGAATTATGAACAAAGTCAAGGGACACATCCTGTTTATTCCTTCCCCCAACATCTCCAATAATTGGATCTCTGTTCAGACCTGGGCCCCTTCTCAAAAGTATCATTTCTCACCCAACACTATCATGGCAAAGAAAAGATCTCTTTCCTAGACACAGACTAATACGAGGACTGGCATACGTACCTCCAATGCCCTTGTCCAGGTACCACTGGGCCTTTTTGCGATCACAAGTACACAGAGGCTGTCCATCTGGTGCATGCAGGAAGCAGTTATCATACAGGGGAGATTTTCTGTGAAACGGAGTGAACATCATGACAATTATAATAAACAGGACCCCAGAAACTGAGCTCTATGTATCTACATATTTCATGCTGCATACACCTGGCATCCTTTAAGTCAGACGACTGCCCCCAGGAGTACACACACTTCTAGCCCTCAGCAACATGTACTTATGGGTCAGGTACCATACTGGCAGAACAGGCTGTCACCGAGGGCAGCAACATCCTTAGTGACTGACTGTTCTGGCTACAACTACTGACTGTGAAGGATCCGTTTCCCAGATCAGTAGCCAATACCCATGAAGCTGGGAACTTTGAACCCTCTGTTGAAGCTATCATTGACAACAGGCTTACATTTCAGAATTAAACGTGAGCAACTCTCAATGGTGAAAAGTAACCTATTTGTTTAAAATCTGGTTTGGATGCTCTCCGGTGTTTTCAGCAATACAGGGAAGGAATTTTTTTTTCTCCAAAATGACATCTTTACTTTGACAGCACCCCTTTAACAAAACTAAATGCCTGAGGAGGAAGATGTGCTGCATCTTCCAGCCAGGAGGCCCTGAGCAGAACTGTGGCAACAAAGCTAGATAATTGTCAGGAGCAGGGATGGACAGCTACTGTTGGAGTGCAAAGTGCTCCTCCCCCTACAATCCTTACTCCATTCACCAGCACCAGTGTGATCACAGCTGTGATAATTCCCTGAGTTGAACTGCTACCACAAGAGGCATTAGGCCAAGAACTCTTGCACAAATTTAAATTATTCAGTAATTCATACTGTCTCTACAGTAGGGAATTTGACAAAAATATTTCCACCAGTGCGTGGTGATAAAAACAAACAAGTGAAGATGCTGGGATTTGTCTATTCTAAGGCTCCTATCAGCAGTTCAGGTAAACTGGTAGTAAGCACTGGTGGGAATTTTTTGTGGTAAAGGTGACATTGTTTAGCCTGGCCAGCCAAGATAGAGGATACAGAAAATAAATGGAGAAGCAGGTGTAATAGCTCCATCAAAGGTGTCATCTGAGTGACTTAGGGATTAAAAATACAATTTCAAATTAAAACAAACATTCTCCTAGAAATCAGCAATGGAAAAAACCTTTTAAATCACATCTAATCTAACCTAGAGACCAGGGAAGGATTATTCCCTACAATATGTTCTCCAGCACTTTGTCTTGACTAGTTTTAAGTGTCTCTAATGAAGGGGCTTCTTGATTTAAAAAATAAATAAATACATACATACATCCATCAGCCTGGATGTAGCTCAGAATTCTGTTATACCAGCTATTTTGTTTTTCCTAGGGGGCTGAGCCCTTTTTGGACTGTTTGATGTTGGCTCAAAATGTTTGCTGAAAATATGAAGTGACCAGAGAAAATTACAAGTAATAACAGAACACTGTTATTTCTATTTTAATTGTTAAAGAATACTAACGAATCAGTTTTTCTGGCTCCATTAAATTATTTCCCCCACAGCTAACCTGAGAATTTTAACAGAGAAAGTTAAACGTTGAAATATCTATTTTTCTTTTTCATTTAGCTATGACTGAAGTTGTTTAATTCCTGATGTTTGTTTATATAAATATCTCGGATATAATCGAATTAAATTTAAAAACAGGCATATGAATTCTGCATCTCCCCTTCCTGGATTCAGATTAAGGAGGTTTATCTAACTTGTTTTAATTTAAAAAGCATTGTAAATAAAATAACTGAAGTTTCAGACAGTCAGATTCCATTGTTACATAAGAATTTAGGATTTACCTGATCAGATCAGACCATTGGTTGAAGTCTTATATTCTGCCACCAGCAATAGTTAAGCTGGTGCTTGAGAAGAAAACGACCCCTCGGTCTAACATTATCCATCCTGCCTAGCCAACTGTGAAATGCTCTGCTTAGGCGCAGGCCAGAGATTTTCCTTCTTGAGCTCTGAGGCAGTCAAATTATACCTGATTATATCCCTATTTTAGAAAGCAGAATGACAAATGTCATATTGCTCTGAGGTGCGCTCAGTGGGTTAGGATCTCTAAAGCATCAGAATGATCTTGAGCTTTCTTTTATCCTTTGGTAAATGTATCACTTATATCCTACATTTAACTCTCAGGGTTAGCTATTGGACACCAGCAGTAGTGAATGTGCATAACCATAATGAGCAGGGCTGGAAGAATCAATCAAAATCCTGTCCTCGCAAACTTAGTTAAGGTGCATATAGTAAAAAAGGCTCATGCAATTACCTTGCAGAATATCCTACACCCAGAGGTTTGCGCTTCTGTTTGCGGGGATCCTTCACTTGTTGATGTACTGGGGACTGGCCATTAGTTGCAGACTTCCGATTCCTTGGTTTCTGCTGGGCGTCCGCCTCTCCATTTCCATCATCTCCTAGACTGCTGCTGCTTCTTCCTCTGAATGGGACATCCGTCAAGCCCTGGCACTTGCCCAGTACTTTTTCCCAAACAACAGCAGCATTTTCACCTCCACTTGTAGCAGGGATGAAGAAAAATCCCAGCAGATGGAGAAACAGAGCCACTGAGACCTGGGCATCCTTGGCAGCATAAGTGACCTGGGGAAAAGAGCCAGAGCTCTGTGTTACTGTGCAGAAGGAGGGCTAACGCCTTGTGAGGACCTGAGACAAGATCCCCCAACACAGCAAATGTGAAACATCGTTTCTAGGTAAAGAGGGAGCAACATTTATTTGACTTCCTCACTTCAGTGTAAGTTCCTGTCTGGGAGCCTCTAGTGCTCCCTACCTAGAACCACAGACCCTCCTCTTCATTATGCAATCCAAAGCCCTTCCAGTAATCTGCAATGTAGCCAGCTGACCCCTAGAGGGAGCCAGAAGGTATTATACTGTAGATACAAAAAGAAAAGGAGTACTTGTGGCACCTTAGAGACTAACCAATTTATTTGAGCATGAGCTTTCGTGAGCTACAGCTCACTTCATCGGATGCATACCGTGGAAACTGCAGCAGACATTATATACACACAGAGATCATGAAACAATACCTCCTCCCACCCCACCGTCCTGCTGGTAATAGCTTACCTAAAGTGATCATCAAGTTGGGCCATTTCCAGCACAAATCCAGGTTTTCTCACCCTCGCCCCCCCCCACACACACAAACTCACTCTCCTGCTGGTAATAGCCCATCCAAAGTGACAACTCTCTTCACAATGTGTATGATAATCAAGGTGGGCCATTTCCTAACTAACACGGCTGTTACTCTGAAAACTGTAGATACAAAGTCAATTTAAGACGACTGAAGGACATGCAGAGCTCAAAAGACAATATTTACATATGCTCACCGTAATCCTGTCCATTGTACACCATTCAAAATGATGGCACAGACAGACTGACTTCAAAGGCAGACAATCCTTTATATGGTTACCTCCCTACTCTCAAAAAGCTCAATGATAATCTGCTCATTATATGGTCAATCCTCAAGGGGCTGAGCACACAAGCTCTTGTCAAGCAAAGTCCTAGAGCATCTGCTTAACGTTAAGCATGAGTGGTTCCATTCAAGTCTATGCAACTAGTCATGTGCTTGCAGTTAAGCAGGTGCTCAAGTACTTTGCTGGACCAGGATAAACATGCTCAGCACCTTCAAGGCTCAATCCCCAAATCAGCTACATATCACTCAAAAAACCCTCGCAGATCAGCAATCACCAGTTCCCTGGTGCTTGCCTATGAATAGAAATAATACTTGGCACTTCAATCCCCTTACATTCAAATATGTCAAACAGCTTTCCAAAGTTTAAGCCTTGAATGCCTCCACCCCACCTCAAAACAGGAAAGAATCCCCATTTAAAGAGAGGGAAACTGAGGTAGGGAGAGATGAAGCATCTGGACCAGTCAAACACTGAGCCTGTGGCAGAGCTGGAACAGACCCCAGATCTCGACTCCAAATCCTGCCCTTTAGAATAACTACAATCAGAAGACACACCTGGTCTTGAGTCAGCTCTTCTGCCTCCCAGTTGCTGCAGCGCAAGCGAAGAGACTTGTCGAGTGGGCAGTTCAGGACTTTCTCAGCTAGAGATTTGAGGCTGAGTCCATTACAGAGCAGATCCTTCCTTCAATTTAACAAACAAAAGCAAATAAATAGATACAAGCACCAATCAAATTGAAAAATGTTCGCATCCACCCCAGATCTATTTGAACAAGAGGAACTACTGAAGTGTGTGATTAGATGATGTATGTACTATACTATAGGAACAGGACACCTGCTCATCTGTAAGCTTTACTGGCTAGCATAGTTCTTCTGTTCCAAAACCAACCAGTGACCTAAAGAGGAAAGATCTCAAGCATGAATGTTACCGATTCCCGCTTGAAGCTGTTTCACATAATACAGACACTAGATCATTACAGAATCTAAGAAGAATTCTTTTTGAGAGAAAGAGTGGGGATCTTTCCATCAGCTGTCTGCCTCTGAATGAAAACGAGAGATATCCTACAGTGATGGGCAAGTTTGCTGTATGGAATTGAAATGCCACCAGATCAAATGGCCATGAATGGGCTACATTTTGCTGGGAAATGAGAGATCCAGTCATCGCTTTAGAGGAGAAGAATCAGAAGATACACATTTAAACTGTCCAATGAAAGACTCAAGGATTCCATGTTGTCTGATACTCATGGTTGCTAAAGAAGTGGCACAAGACCAATAGACCTACACACCAAAGGCCTGTAAAATATTACAATTGAAGAGTGTCTCTAGGCAAAAGGTTATAACTTTATTTCTTTAACATGAAAGCAATATCAGAAAATATTATTGTATCTTTAATGTTTCACTGGAAACAGAATTAAAGGAGGAAATTAAAAGCTGATCATTGTGTACATTTCTCAAGAAGTCTGATAATCATCTCTTTCCACTCATCTGCTGATTGTTTCTTTAACCTGTAGCTGAGAACAGCGTGTGCAGGTACCCAGTTACATAGGAAGCACCCTGCCACACACAGATTATTATAGACCACTGAGTTTGGACCTCTGATAAGCCAAATTAATGACACCTAGGACAGGCTATATTGGCAACCTGCAAGGAGGCCAATGGACACATCCAGTTTGCATAGCTAGAATTTGTTTGTGGGTCCTCCTTGATCACTGAGCACTATCCAGTATGCATGTCAGTCTGCCCTCCCCTCCTCCTCCCGGGAGCAATGTAGGCCAAATCCAAATATTTAGGTGGGAGGAAGGAAGATAGGGTCTCCAATATTTGAAATTTAACTTTCCTTTCACTGGTCACCATGCAGATAAATGAACAGTTAAGTTGCCGTGTTTATGTTCACGGTGTAAATGGTGACAGGCAACGTTTCAAATCCTGGCTGTTAGATATGGAGCCAGTCTGAGAAGGCTGCTCACCTGGTTATCATATAACCAGTGTTTTCCATGGTGTGAGAGCCGATAAGAACTCAGAATGTGTCTGCAAGAACATTTCAGAGAGGACAAAATGAGTTGTACACCCTAGAAGATGGAGAGAAAAAAACGCCTACTGTATACGGAGACAACGTGTGTTTCCCTTTCTGCCTCTTTTAGGTCTTGGTCTTAATTATCAAGATTCTCTTACAATTCAATACTAGTTTAGTTTGAAATTGTGAGCCACTGGGTAGAAGTTACAATATATACACACTGCTTGGAAGTATTAGTTGAGTTCTTAATAGATGCCCTTGTTACAAAAGCCCCCACCACAATTGGCACTACTTGGCTTCCATACTCACAGCCTCAGCACAGAGCACAAGGATTGAACGGGCCATGGAGACCCTATCCCCTTGTCCCCAGAACAGTGGTCTGCATGGGTCATAGTTTGAGGCATACTACAAGGGCCGGGGGGGGAAGAGGAGGCTTGCATTGCTGCTACCCAGGCCATAACTGTTATGAGGACAAATCCAGGACTACCAATGTGGCATCCTTCATCAGAACCAAATCCATTTTTTAAGATTTCCAATTAAAATTGTACACTCTAAATACACTGCTGTTGTTTATGGATACGCACCTCTGTCTCATGGCTAGGTACCGGAGATCTATGCTCCCTTTGACTGCAAGGCCATAGTTCTGAAGTAGCTTGCAAGAATCTTCCCAACATCCAACGCCAACTTTTAATATAGTGCTATCTGCCAAGATGTCCAGTAAAGACTTTGGGACAGTCTGTCCACTGCTAACCAACCTGGGCAATCGAACAAGAATGCAAAAGCCACTGGAAGAGGCCATCTGTAAGAGGGATACAGGACTGGCCTTTCCTTCCACTGACACCTAAAACCAAAGAACCAAACAGCACTGGCATTAGAGTATTAGTATATGGGCACAGAACAAACCACAACAGAATCCTAGGCATTACAGATGGAAAAGACATATTAAGTGATCTAGTCCAGCATTTCTCAAATGCGGCCACTATGGCCGCATGCAGCCACCAGGGCCTTTTCTTGCAGCCACAGCATTCTGGGCTGTGGTTGGGGGGAAAGGGGGCTCAAAGTAGTGGCCTCTCCTACTCCGTGGTGCTCCTGGATGCACTGACTTGGTGTTGGCTGCTGGGGCTACCAGGAGGGGTTGGGCCCTGCCCACCTCTGGAGACACCTGGGGCACAATGCTGGAGGAGCAGGCAGCCAGTGAGTTCCCCACCTTCCTGGGGTGGTGAGGCTCAGGCCACAGGGCTCCAGGCTCTGCCTGGGGCTCCAGCTACGTGGTGGCAGGCCCCATCCTCCGGACACCGGGCTTCAGACTCAGCCTGCCCACTGCCTCCCCTGACCCCCATCCAGGGCTTAATTCATCCCCAGGCTTGCCGAGTAAGTCTGCTGTGAAAAGTTATACTTGTATGCTTGTTAGTATCACTCTTCACAAAAGACTTACTAGCTAGTAATAAATAAAATTACAATGATTTGGACCTGTATATTTGTTTGTTTTTCCTAAAGCTAATTAAGTATTTTAGAGAAAACTGTGAGAACGACCACTAGCAAGAGTTGGTGGCCACGCTCTGAGGCCACCAAATAATTTGTCCTGAGAACCCCAGTCCACTGTAGCATTGTTGCACACAGTATATTCTGTAGTGCATTGTCAAGTCTAATTTTAAGAGAGACAAGCAATGTGGCTTCCCCCATTTTCCTTGGGTGACTATTTCACAGCCTAACGGATTTCACCATTCAGTCCTTTTTTTCCCCTTTAGCCTAGGGTATGTCTATACTATCCACCGGATCGGCGGGCAGCGATTGATCCAGCAGGGGTCGATTTATCGTGTCTAGTCTAGACGTGATAAATCGACCCGAGTGCTCTTCCGTCAACTCCTGTACTCCACTGCCATGAGAGGCACACACGGAGTCAACGGGGGAGCGGCAGCAGTCAACTCACCGCAGTGAAGACACCGTGGTAAGTAGATCTAAGTACGTTGACTTCAGCTATGTTAATCACGTAGCTGAAGTTGCGTAACTTAGATCGATCACCCCTAGTGTAGACCAGGCCTAAGGTAATGTATGTAGTGTAAGTGAAATTCACCCTTCAGAAGAGGGCGAGCCCAAGGTCTAGACATCACTTAAATCCCACTGAAAGCCAGTTTTGACCACTTAAATAGGTCTTGTGCTGGCCCTCTTCTGGGAATTTCATCTTCTGTTAGGTCCAGTATTTTACATATACATTTATAAATAGCTGTGATTTCTCCTCTTTTAGTTTATTTTTAGTTATAATTTTTAAAATATGTAAACGCCTTAAAAATAAGGCTGAATTAATACACTTCTAGTAAGTTATCCTGAAAGAAACATTGTACGAATATATAGTATCTAGCCAATCAAAAGCAGTTATAATTCCACCAATGGAATATATTAAGAGTTATTCCAAAATTTTAACGAATGATGATCTCAATATACTTCAAATCCATGCTCAGGTAATTTAAGTTTTTACTAAAATCAAAATCAATAGACCCTTATTGCATTCCCTGGTGGTAACTGCACAGGCAATTTCAAGAGTCTTTTCTGGTGCGTCCATTCTAACTACTAAAACCAGAAATGGTGTTGGCGCAAGAAATCTTCAAAGCCTCATCAATTCTCTGCCTTTGCCCTAGGAGGCTGGAGGACAGATTTTCCTTATCAAACACTTACCCACTCACAGTCAATCCCAAGCACTGGCCACCTCTGCAGCTCCTTCTTCAGTAATGGTTCCACTTGATCCCACTCCTCTGCCTCTGAAACTATCACTATTTTTGCACCAAGGATCTCCTCTACCCAGGAAATGGTGGGAGAACCGACATATGAATGCAACTCCTTCTCCTCCACTTCCGTCAGTTCCTCATCGCCTGACCTTCTCAGAGCTCCACCTTGTTTACCACCACCACGGACCCTTTCTTTCCGACGCTGGCTTACTTTCCACAAAACGAGACCCCCTACTGCAACGCTCAACAGGGTTGCCACAGTAACTGTCACTGCTGTTTGTCTGAGCATTTTTCATCCTCCTCTGCTTCACTCACTCAAAATAGCATTGCAGAATTTTCTTATAGACTGCAAAGAAAAAAAGAGGGACAGATAAAGGATAGATATTAAAGAATTTATTCAAAATTTTTAATATAAAATTAAGAAAATCAAACTGCCACTATTCAGACAAAGATCTAAGTACAGATCAGGATCATAAAGCAAAATGCAATTTTTAAAATGTACTGAATTCTATTCAGGAATAAATCAGGGATCAAAGCAAATGACACACTCTGGAGCAGTAGTGTGTTAAAAGCTAATGAGTCTAAATTCAGGTCTTGGTTACACCAGTGTAAATCTAGAGTAAATCCACTCATTTACATCAGTGTAACTAAGAACAGAAATTTGTACCAAAAACCAGTATTTCCCAAAAAATCCACATCCCTCAGCCATGTAGTCATACAACCTAATCTCCAGTGTAGACAGTGCCATGTTGGCAGGAGAGCTTCTCTTGTCAACACAGCTACAACTTGTGGCAGAGGTGGATTAACTAGACCAACAGAAGCAGCTCTCCCATCAGCATAGGAACGTCTTCACTTAAGCGCTACTGCGGTGCAGCTGCACTGATGCAGCATTTTAACAGTAAACCTGTCCTAAGTAATATAGGCCCTGATAGTACAAGATGATCCATGCACCCACGTGTAGCCCCACTCACTTCTTCAATGTCCTCCAGTGTAAACAACTTAATTTTCAGATGAAGTTTGATGAATAGGACCATATGATGATGCCGCCTGCAATGGCAGGGGCTGAACTCAATGACACAAGAGGTCCCTTCCAGTCCTATGTCTCTGACTGTGCAAAGCTAAACCTGGAAAGCCACTCATCTGCAGGATGGGGTTCTAATACTCCAGTCCTGCAAACAGTTTCAAGCACGTGAATACCTGCAGATGAAAGTACCACGGACTTCACTGGAAGGACTCACGTCCTGCATGGTTACACGTGTCTAACTGTTTGCAGGACTGAGACCTGTGGTGGCCCCGATCCTGCAAGCCGAACCACGTGGGAGGTGCCAGGCAGCACCATACCCACCACCCATCCGCTGGGTCACCCCCACACATCCCAGATCCGGGGAAGAGCTGAACGCACCAGCAACGAGGGGCCAACACGAGACACCCCGCAGGCTGCTCTGGACTCCACAAGCTCGAGGGGGAAACACCCCCTTGTAAACTCTGCCCTTGGCAGCGCGACGCCACCGCGCACACCTGGCGGGACGCGGGAAGACACCCCCCCCCGGGGGGGGGAATTCCTGGGGCGGGGCCACATTTGGGGTCCGCAGCGGTGGAGTGCCCGGGGCTGGGCACTCGAGGAGGCGCCATCGGCAGCCGGGCGCGGCAGGGAAGCAGCAGCACCGTGTTCCCGCAGCGACGCCCGCCCCGCACAGAGAACCGCGCGCGGGGATCCGCAGCCACCTCCCTGCCCCCCACCTGCCTGCGCCTGGGCCCTCAGCGGAACGCCGGCTTCTCTCCGGCAGCAGGAACCTGCCCCGCTGCAGCCCCCACACCCGGCTGCACCGACGGACACTTCCGGCGGGCACACGCCCAGAGCGCCCCCTTTAACGGACACTTCCGGTCTCCTATTCCTAGTGGGCGGAGCCTCCCGTGCAGCCCGGCGTCCCTCTCGGCTTGTGGGCGCTGCCATCTTGTACGGCACGCGCTCTCTGGCTGTGCCCGGACTGCATTGAGTCCAGCTGCCCGAGAGGCTCTGGGGTTAATACCTGTTCTGTGGTTAAGTCAGTGGTGCAAAGCTCCGTGCACGTCATAAGACACCTAGATAAACTTTCTAGTTCATGTTGGAGTAGGGTGACCAGATGTCTCGATTTTATGGGGAAAGTCCAGATATTTGGGGCTTTTTCTTATGTAGGCATCTATTACCCCCACCCCCTGTCCTGATTTTTCACACTTGCTGTCTGTGCTGGAAAGCAGCCTATGGTCATGGGGATGTCGGTACCAGCTCTGTAGGGTGTCAAAGAGAGAAGTCCAGGTTGTGGAAGCTAAATTTAGATTATTAGGTGAAATGCATAAATCCTTGGTCTCCACAGTAACTTTGCCTGAAATACCTTCCAGTTCTATATGTAGGGCTGGCTAGGGCCATGTCTACACTAGTGAGCTAAGAGCCACACAGCTGTACCGCTGTAAGATCACTCCAGGAGCCGCTCTATGCCATCGACATAATTATTAAACCATAATTAAACCACTTCCAATGAGCAGCGGTAGCTATATTGGCACTAGTGTAGATTCAGTTATATCAGTAAAAAGATATCTAACAATCCTGAAGTATTTGCAGAACCACAAGAAGAACTGAATGGGTGGGAAACATAATGATTCCTTGGAGGACAGATTGCTGTGGGACATAGTGAGAACCAGTTCAAGGTTGTTGGTGCCATTCACGGAGCAGCTGCAGATGGTGCAGCGCTGCTTCTGGACCCAAGAAATAAGCATTGACTGGTTGGATCGCATTGTAACCCAGGTTTTGAATGACAAGCAGTGGCTGCAGAACTTTCGGATATGCAAGGCCAGATTCTTGGATCTGTGCACTAAGCTTGCCCCAGCCCTCCAATTTAGGGACACCAAAATCAGAGCTGCACTGACAGTGGAGAAGCGAATGGCGATTGCATTGTGGAAACTTGCAATGCCAGATTGATACTGGTCAGGTGGGAATCCCAGTGGTTATAGCTGCCTGCTCTGTCCTTTACAACATCTGTGAAGCAAAGTGGGAAAAGTTGCTACAGCAGAGGTGCATCAACTGTCTGCTGAATTTGAAATGCCAGATACAAGGGCTATTAGAAGAGCTCAATGCAGCACTGAATGGCTTTGAAAGACCATTTTAATACAGACCAGAGTAATATGTGTTGTTAAAGTGTGCTCTACCTGGCCCTGCTCTTTTGTGATCTGGAAGGACTTGTGTGGTGACTGCTGTTGGAATATAACATTGTCAGTGCACCTATTAATTTTGTTTCTGAATGATTCTATGAATTGTGTGACACTGTGCAGTAAGAGGTAATTTGTTGATGTCAGAACTGCTGAGCACTCGGCAGCATAGGTTGCGAATTAATAAAGATGTATTATGTAATAGAATTTTATTCTCTAAGAAAATCAGTGCAAAAAACCATGCAATTTTATACCAAATACATTAAAAACATAATAAAACTTAATAAATAAAGAGAGCAGGACTTATGAAGGGGAAAGAACATTCATGTCCATTTTAGCTACTCATATACCAACCATGGATTTCACAGGTCTGTGTATGTGAAGCTGCGATTGTCTTTAATATCCCCCGGGGTGGAGTGATAGGATAGTGCTGTGACTCATGATGCCACCTGGAATGTTGAGGGGGGATTGTGACGCTGGCAGACCAGGTTTCAGCTCGTGCCAAGGCACCTAGGCCCCACTGAAAACTAACAGATGCATATCTAGAAACCAGTCTGGCTCACCTATGTGTTAATATTGTTAAAATAGGTATTAGATTTATAGAGATATGTTTAGTGTGTGGACTTTATGAAATGCTTGTGAGTTGCCGCATGCATTAATCTCACTTATAATATCCCACGGTAAAAGGTAATATTTGTTTACTTTGTGACTATAAAAGTGTTTGCTATGAAACTGGAAACCACTCAGTCAGGAGAGAAGCATTACCAAGGGTATGTCTACACTATGAAATTAGGTCGATTTTGTAGAAGTTGATTTGTAGAAATCGATTTTATACACTCGATTGTGTATGTCCCCACTAAGCACATTAAGTCGACGGAGTGCCTCCTCAATACCGTGGCTAGCATCGACTTACGGAGCGGTGCACTGTGGGTAGCTATCCCACAGTTCCCGCAGTCTCTGCTGCCCATTGGAATTCTGGGTTAAGCTCCCAATGCCTGTTGGAGCAAAAACATTGTTGAGGGTGATTTTGGGTACATGTCGTCAGTGGTCCTCCCTCCCTTCGTGAAAGCAATAGCAGACAATCATTTTGCGCCTTTTTTCCTGGGTTACCTGTGCAGATGCCATACCACAGCAAGCATGGAGCCCGCTCAGCTCACCGCTGCTGTTGTGAGGATTGTAAACACCTCGTGCATTATCCTAAAGTATGTGCAGAACTAAGAGATGCCAGGGTTAAGAGATGCCAGCACGAGGACAATTGTTTTGAGGACATGGACACAGACGATCCTGAAAGCACAGGATGTGGCAATTGGGACATCATGGCGGCAGTGGGGCTAGTTGATAAAGTGGAACGCCGTTTCTGGGCCCGGCAAACAAGCACAGACTGGTGGGACCACTTTCATGGAATTTTGTGACTTGCTTTCCCCAGCCTGAAGCACAGGAATACCAAGATGAGAGCTGCCCTGACAGTTGAGAAGTGAGTGGAAGCTTGCAACGCCTGACTGCTACTGGTCAGTCGGGAATCAATTTGGAGTGGGCAAGTCTACTGTGGGAACTGCTGTGATCCAAGTAGCCAAAGCAATCACTGATGTTCTGTTATCAAGGGTAGTGACTCTGGGAAATGTGCAGGTCATACTGGATGGCTTTGCTGCAATGGGGTTCCCTAACTGTGGTGGGGCGATAGACAGAATGTATATCCCCATCTTGCCAGCGGACCACCTTGCCAACCAGTACATAAACTGCAAGGGGTACTTCTCAATGGTGCTGCAAGCACTGGTGGATCACAAGGGGTATTTCATTGACTTCAACGTGGGATGGCCGGGCAAGGTACATGATGCTCGCATCTTTAGGAACTCCGGGCTGTTCGAGCAGTTGCAAGAACGGACTTACTTCCCAGACCAGAAAATTACCATTGGGGATGCTGAAATGCCAATAGATATCCTTGGGGACCCAACCTTCCCCTTGCTCCAATGGCTCAGGAAGCCATACACAGGCAGCCTGGACAATAGTAAGGAGCAGTTTGACTATAGGCTAAGCAAGTGCAGAATGGTGGTAGAATGTGCCTTTGGACATTTAAAAGCTCACTGGCGCTGTTTGCTGACAAGGTTAGACCTCAGCACAACCAATATTCCCATTGTTATTCTGCTTGCTGTGTGCTCCATAATATCTGTGCGAGTAAGGAGGAGCCGTTTATGGTGGGGTGGGAGGTTGAGGCAAATCACCTGGCAGCCGATTTTGAGCAGCTAGACACCAGGGCAATTAGAAGAGCACAGCCAGGCACCCTGCGCATCAGAGAAGCTTTGAAAACTAGTTTTAGGACTGGCCAGGCTACGGTGTGACAGTTGTGTGTTTCTCCTTCATGCAAACCCACCCCCTTTGTTGATTTTAATTCCCTGTAAGCCAACCACCCTTCGATCACAGCTGGCAAAAGAAATAAAGTCACTATTGTTTTGAAACCATACGTTCTTTCTTTATTAATTAAAAAAAAAAGTGAGATAACTGACAAGGTACCCTGGGTGGGGTGGGGGAGCAGGGAAGGACGAGGCCTCATTGCTTATTGTAGCCACACTACAAATCAAAGCTGTTTGAATGACAGCCTTCTGTTGCTTGGGCCATCCTCTGGAGTGGAGTAGCTGGGTGCCCGGAGCTTCCCCCCACGTTCTTGGGCGTCTGGGTGAGGGGGATATGGAACTTGGGGAGGAGGGCAGGGGGTTATACAGTGGATGCAGCGGCGGTCTGTGCTCTTGTTGCCTTTCCTGCAGCTCCACCAGACACCTGAGCATGTCCGTTTGCTCCCCCATTAGCCTCAGCATTGCCTCCTGCCTCTGCTCTTCGTGCTTACTTAATGGTTTCCTGGCCTCTGCCAGTGAATGCCTCCATGCATTCAGCTGTGCCCTATCGGTGCGGGAGGACTGCATGATCTTGGAAAACAAGTCATCGTGAGTGCATTTGTTTCACCTTCTAATCTGCGATAACCTCAGGGATGGAGATGATGGGGGGCATAGAAACATTTGCACCTGGGGGGAGATTAAAAGGGAGAGTAAAATTTAAGATGATACATTTCTGAGAACAAAGGGAGACTCTTTCACAGTGAATCAAGCAATTCACAGCAGACAGCACACGTGCTTTAGGTACAAGGTCGCATTTTGCCTTTTATACTGAGCGCCTGCCAGTATGGTGACACATCACAAATGGCTGGGCAACAGAATTCGGTTTCCAGGCAGCCATGGTAAGCCTTTTGGTACATGGAGTTGGCTTCTTACGCCTTCATAACCTGTGGGAATGGTTTCAAACTGCAGCGCCATCCTCTCCCATAGCAAGCAATGCCGGTTGGGTTTCACATTTAGAAGGAGGGGCTGCAGTTTTCGGGTGGATGTGCAGCACACACCTCCCCCCACCCTACCACGTGGCTATTCTCTGGGATGATCCCTTCACCCCTCCCTCCGCCACATGGCTATTCTCTGGGATGATCCCTTTTAGCCAAGCACAAACAACCCAGCATGAACGGGGTCCTTCTACTGTTCCTTTACAAAAATTCCCCTATTTCAACCAGGTGACCATGAATGATACCACTCTCCTGAGGCTAACACAGAAAGATATAGATCAAATGTTGCTTGAACATGACCAAAACCCAGGACCATTCCCTGCCATGCTTTGTGCTACAATGATTCCAGACTACTTGCTACTGGCTTGGCATGGTAAAGTGTCCTACCCTGGAGGACGAAATAAGGCAGCCCTCCCCAGAAACCTTCTGCAAAGGCTTTCAGAGTACCTCCAGGAGAGCTTCATGGAGATGTCCTTGGAGGATTCCCGCTCCATCCCTGGACACGTTAACAGACTTTTCCAGTAGGTGTACTGGCTGCGAATGCATCCCAATTCTTCAGGGCAAATCAAACATTAAACACAATTGCTTTTAAACCCTGTACTGTAGTTACAAATGTGCACTCACCAAAGCTGCCTTCTCCGGCTTCAGGGTTGGGGATCCCGCCTTCAGAGGGTATTGGCTCCAGGGTAATTTAAAAGTCCTGGCTGCCGGGGAGAATGGATTCACCGCTTGCCTGCTGCGCATTCTCCTCCTCCTCCTGTTCCTCAGCCACAAAATCCTCCTCCCTGTTGCGTGAGACTCCCTCCCTTGCAGCTGTCCATGGACAGTGGTGGGGTAGTGGTAGGGTCCCCCCCAGAATGCCATGCAGTTGATCATAGAAGCAGCATTTATGGAGCTCTGATCCGGAGCAACCGTTTGCCTCCTTTGTCTTTTGGTAGGCTTGCCTGAGCTCCTTAACTTTCACACGGCACTGCCGTGCATCCCTGGTGTAGCCTCTCTCCACCATGCCCTGTGCGATTTTGGCGGATATATTAGCATTTCTTCTTTTTGATCAGAGTTCGGCTTGCACAGATTCTTCTCCCCATACAGCAATCAGATCCAATGTCTCCCTTTCGGTCCATGGTGGAGCTCATTTGCGATTCTGGGGGGACTGCATGGTCACCTGTGCTGCTGAGCTCGCCACGCTGACCAAACAGGAAACGAAATTCAAAATTTCCCAGGGCTTTTCCTGTGTACCTGGCTAGTGCATTGGAACTGAAAGTGCTTTCCAGAGCGGTCACATTGGAGCACTCTGGGATAGCTCCCGGAGGCCAATACCGTCGAATTGCATCTGCACTACCCCAAATTCGACTCAGCAAGGTCGGTTTTAGCACTATTCCCCTTGCCGGGGAGGAGTACAGAAATATATTTTAAGAGCCCTTTAGGTCGACAGAACGGGGTTGGTTGTGTAGAAGCATTCATTTTAAAATCGACCTAATGTGGCTAAATTCAACCTAACTCGTAGTGTAGACCAGGGCCAAGAGTGAAATACTAGTTTATCATAAGAGGTATCATCTCCTGGCCAACAAAAGAAGACACATAGATGTCAGACAAACCATTGTGGAGTATGAGTGGACAAAAGACTTTGCTGATTGCTCCACCCCACACCCATGAAATGGAGACACACATAAACCCTCCTCCCATTAGGCTGAGCTCTGGGGGAAGGGATAAAAATCTCTGTCAAGGAAAATTGTTACCACTGTTCTGCGTGGAATTTGGAGATGGCAATATTTCGAAGCATAAGCAAGGGATCCCCAAGCTGCTTAGTTTGAGTTAGTGTAGCCAGACAGCCAGCCCCCCGCTCTCAGACCAGCATTGCTGGAAACACAGGAGGAAGCCGGAACAGGGCACTTAACATATATTCCAGCACAGCCTTTGAAGCTGTGAAAGCACAGGTGTGCTGCTACAATGTGCCTCTGGGAACAGATACAATGATTAAGCTCACAGCAGGCAGAGGCCCTGTGACAGACATGGCTCTTAGCCCCTACTAAATAGCGTGATGCACACACACCAACATCCTAGGTGGGAAAATATTTACCCTGATAAAAGAAATGTCCAGTAGTCGACACTTATTGTTTCTCTCCCTTGCAAGTGTAAACTACTCTTGCGAAAGCTGGCGTCACCCAGACAGACCAGCCTCAATTTGGCATAAGAAAGGAGAAAGAGAATAAAGGAGTACAGAGGTATAAGTAGGGGACCTACAGCACCATGATTTTTGAGTGCTTTTCACTATCTATCTGCTGGTCAGATAAGTGACAGCCTCCCAAGGCTTCTGCAGCTAAGAGGGTCCCTAAGCCTTGTCCCTTATTCGTCTTTCCGCAGAATTGAGTGACCGATCCTGGCTTGGCACCGCTGGAATCGAGAGATGCAAGGAGGGTAAGAAGCACCCACACCTGATCTCCTATCTTTAGTGTACACATATTTTGAAATAGAGCTCTATACTTTGTTTTCTTTCTTTGGGATTGTGGCTTCAGTTTTGTAACTTGTTTGTGTGTGTAACATCTCTACATTTAAATAAGTAGGCACTAGCAATTTTGTAACCACATGATTAGAATCTAGCTTAATAAATTTTGGTAACCATTTGTGCATAAGCCTGACTTGTTTTCTCTGGTTTACTGTAAAGCAGCCAACACAATTAAAGAACCTCAGCCGTTTTGGCTCTAAAGCCTGGCCATTAGGTGAGAGTACTAAGAGCCTAGCGTTGAGTTGTGCCGCCTCCACGGGGCAAACTCTTGGGGCACCTGTCAGTCAATCCTGGCTGCCCGCTGTGAAGGAGCTCTGAGCTCTAGCAGTTAAAGTCACGGGTGTGGAGAGGCTCTTAGTGCTGCCATTGGGGCACCTGTCAGTCAGTATTGACTGCCCGCTGCGAAGGAGCTCTGAGCTCTAGCAGTTAAAGTCACGGGTGGTTAGGACCTTGGGGCATCCGTCAGCCTAGCCTGGGCTGCCCGCCGCGAAGGGACAGTGCGTCCTAGCGGTTAAAGTCACGGATGGTATAAACGGGCATAGCTGGCACCTCACCAAACATCCTTGGCCGTCGGCTAACAGTTAGCCCTATAGACATATAGAGCTTGCATATAGCTGCCACTGTTTCCTTTTGGAACCTATGACTCTAACACATGTGTGTGTGTATGTTTACGTCCTTTAACCTTGTAAATAACTCTCATTTCTTTTTCCTAGTTAATAAATCTTTAGTTAGTTTATTACAGATTGGCTACAAGTGTTGTCTTTGGCAAGAACTCTAAGGTACAATTAACCAGGGGTAAGTGACTGGTCCTTTGGGACTGAAAATTGTTGTAATTTTTGGTGTAAGGGAGGATCTATCACTAAGGGAGGCTTGCCTGGTTGACAAGATAGACTGGAAAGCCCAAGGGGACTGTCTCTGGCTCCATGTTAAAGCTGTTATAGTGCTTTGGGAGTTCACACTTGTTACTTGGTTGGTGAAATCTAATTATAGAACACACAAACAGTTTGGGATTTGTGCCTTGTTTCTTGACAGTCTGCCCTGAGGTTGGTAATCATGCGCGTGAGCTACTACCAGTAGCTTGACAGGGGTATACGAAGCTCTCTATGGGCTGCAGAGGAAGGCAGGCCTGGGAGTTTTGAACTTACAGGTCCATCAGAGTCTGCAACATATGTATTTGCTGCCTGATAAGCCCCATTATGTCCTGGTGCATCTCCCTTTCCTTTTCCTGCCAGGACTCCTCGGCCTTTCTCCTCTCCACTCATTCCTTCTCCAGGGTACCTGCAATGTTCCTCTTCCAAGCCC
Organism: Eretmochelys imbricata; assembly: GCF_965152235.1. Lineage (NCBI taxonomy): Eukaryota > Metazoa > Chordata > Testudines > Cheloniidae > Eretmochelys > Eretmochelys imbricata. Next base: position 64,736,358 of record NC_135577.1, on the reverse strand, counting down.
TGTGCTCACAGTCTGAAGCAGCTCTGACTTGCAGGATCTCATTGAACATGTCATCCTGAGTCCACTTCTTCCTCCTCCTTATCTGGCTCAGGCCTTCCATGGGTGTGAAGTGGGAGACCCTGAAGGCCGCAATGGCAGCACAGCAGAAGATAAAACACACAGAGGTACCATTGTCAGTGTATTCCTTAAGATGCTGAACTCACTCCCTTTGTTCCCCTAAAGTTGTAAGCACTACGTTCTCACTTCTATTTGGGATTGCTTGTGTGTGGCGCCAGTCACTGCAGTAGCCATGGTGAGTATGGCCCACCAGGGGTTGGAGAAGTGAGGAGGAAATTGCTCGGGTGCATGAATCTATTAGTATAGGGCAATGGCACTGATTACTGGCACCATTTTCCGCAGGCAGTGGTAATTTTAGCTGATTTCTCATTCCTGAATTTTAGACTGGCATTCTGAAGGCCCCTGGGTCCATGTGCTGCTAGCCTGTGTACGGCAATAGTACCTGCTGAGTGGAAGGCAGCCCTTCTGAGAAACCTTTGGCAGAGAATTGCAGAATACCTCCATGAAAGTTTCACTGAGATCTCTCAGGATTCAAAGGACATCCCTACGTACATAACCAAACTGCTCCACGTGGTCCCCCTGCCTAACTCTAAAGGGGAATGAAAAGTAGATAGCAACTCTACCTCTCTTGGTTTTACCACTACGTCTTCTAGCACAAGTACATTAATGAAACGTCAAAAGATGTGTCCTGCTACTTTGGGGACATCATCCATGTAACTAAAAATTCACCTACACACTTACCTGAGCTTTCTTTCCCCTGCATCAGGCTCACCCGTGCTTGACTGGCTGGACTGCAGTGGAGTCAAAAATAGGTCCTGGCTCACTGCGCAGCTGGATCCCCCGGTCACCTGCCCCCATAGTCCTCCTCTTCCTTGTCCACCACCTTCTCCTCCTTGCTGTTCACGGCAGAGGCTTGTGACTTGGGCTCTGTGGAGGTATACATGGTGCTGCATGGGTGAAGGGCTTTAAAGGGAAGTGGGGGGTGTGAAGGTTCCTTCTCCACTCTGAACTCTAGGGTACAGATGTGGGGACCTGCATGAAAGACCCCCTAAGCTTATTCTTACCAGCTTAGGTTAAAAACTTCCCCAAGGTACAAACTTTGCCTTGTCCTTGAACTCTATGCTGCCACCACCAAGCGTATTAAACAAAGAACAGGGAAAGAGCCCACTTGGAGATGTCTTCCCCCAAAATATCCCCCCAAGCCCTGCACCCCCTTTCCTGGGGAAGGCTTGATAAAAATCCTCACCAATTTGTACAGGTGAACACAGACCCAAACCCTTGGATCTTAAGAATAATGAAAAATCAATCAGGTTCTTAAAAGAAGAATTTTAATTGAAGAAAAGATAAAAGAATCACCTCTGTAAAATCAGGATGGTAAATACCTTACAGGGTAATCAGATTCAAAACATAGAGAATCCCTCTAGGCAAAACCTTAAGTTACAAAAGGACACAAAAACAGGAATATACATTCCATTCAGCACAGCATATTTTACCAGCCATTAAACAAAAGGAAATCTAACACATTTCTAGCTAGATTACTTACTAACTTAACAGAGTTTCTGAGACTGCATTCCTGATCTGTTCCCGGCAAAAGCATCACACAGACAGACAGACCCTTTGTTCCCCCCCGCCACCCCACAGCTTTGAAAGTATCTTGTCTCCTCATTGGTCATTTTGGTCAAGGACCAGCGAGGTTATCTTAGCTTCTTAACCCTTTATAGGTGAAAGGGTTTTGCCTCTGGCCAGGAGGGATTTTATAGCACTGTATACAGAAAGGTGGTTACCCTTCCCTTTATTTTTATGATGGGGGGCTTCCAGTCTCCATGACACTGGGGCAGTAGAATTCAAAACGGTGACCAGAGTGGTCAGTGTGGGGCATTGGGACTGCTGCTGGAGGACAGTTATGGTCTCTACACTCATTGACCTAAGTACATCCACTGTGGTTCTATGCCACTCCGAGAGGTAGTGTTAGTATATTGGCATAACAGGGTGCTTATAGTGGTGGGCGACCAATTTGAGTGTAGACGTGTGACTGCTAGGTTGATGTAAGCCACAGCGGTGCGTGAGTCTTTCATTTGGGGAGGCTTACACGTGAGTGCTGAAAGCTCCCTAGAAGTTGATGGGCCACCAGTGCTCAGACCAAGGCCCCAACCTGAAAGGTCCTGCCCCACTCTGCCTCTTTTCCCAAGGCCCCGTCCCCACTCCACCCCCTCTCCTGAGCTACCTCATCTGCTCCTCTCTACCTCTTCCCCTGAGGCCCTCTCCAACCCCTCCCCTGAGCCCACCCTGCCTGCTCCTATCTGCCTCATCCTCCAAAACCCACCCATCCACCTCCTGCTCCTCTCTTCCTCTTCCCCCAAACCTCCTGCCCGCTCCTCTCTTCTTCTTCCCCCAAACCCCCCACCCACTAGCCACTCCTTTCTGCCTCTTCCACTGAGGCCCTCCCACCCACCCACTGCTCGCTCATCTCTGCATCAGAGAGGAGTGAGCAGCCGGTGCCTAGGGGGAAGAGGCTGCGTGGGGGTGGGGCCTTGGGGCAGAGCGCAGGCTGGGCCATGGTCCAGGCGCCAGTGAGCCCCCCCACCCCACTTGTAGGGAACTTCCGACGCTCCAAAAGCGACGGGCTGGTGGGCCTCCAAAGGGAGGTGACCTGCACTGCATCCCCGGCAGTTACCCTCCTGCATGGCCAGCCTTTTTTGGGGAGGCTTAGCCTCCCCAAGCCTCTTATACATGCTGCCCATGACATAAGCAGCCTTGCATTGACCTAACTATGTAGTGTAGAAAACCAGGCTTTAGACCACTATAATTTATTCCCCTTCTTGTAAGAGAATAATTATACAAGTATAAAGGACTTTTATATTGATACAACTGCATCCACATTGCAGGGGTTGCTGCTTTAAATATATATATTAAAACAATACTATTGTGTGCAGGGAAACCCTAAGACTGAGACATCAGCTTGAGATGTCCATAATACAAATGTAATTATCTATCAAATAATAAAAGATAGCACAAAAATTAGAGGAAGAACAGGAAGGCATAAAAATTGTTTAAAAAATAGGCACTCCGTCAAAACTAAACATTACAAATGTTTGTACACCAGTGTGAGAAACTAGGAGCAAAAATTGGTGAATTACAAAACCTGGCAATTGGAAAGGACCTTGACATAACAGACATTTTTGAAATATCGTGCAATGATGGAAAATAAACTATATTCTGTTTTAGTTGGGTAGAAACTATACAGAGAAAAATAGATTAAGTAGTAGAAATTGGAAAATCACACTATACTTGAAAGATTTCATGGAAACCTATGAAAAACATTGCAGTGTAGAGCAGACCATACACTAGAATCTGTATGGATACAAATCCGAAGTCATACAAATGCAAATATACCAATATAGTTGCATTACCTGCCTCCAGGTCAAGAAAAATATAACAAGTGTTAAATCTTGAGGGAGATCAAAGAGGTAAATAAATATAATAAAGCACTATAAATGGATGACGTCAGCTGCCTGCATATAAAGTAGTCATATGTCACAAGGTTAAAAGAAGCAGTTTCTTGACACTTAAAATTATTGTTTCTTGGAAAAGTTAGTTCTGCAGCACAGAAGAGGAAAGGATACTCTCAACCTTCTACTACGTAACAAAGACGAGTTTCTTTCTTTAAAAAAAAGTTGGAGTTGAGTCATTAAGCAATAGTCATCACAGCATAATTAAATTCAACATCCTCGGGGCAGGGATTATACCAAAAATTAATGACATTACACTTTAGAAAGGGGGATTTTTAAAAATAAATGAAGTTATTTTAAAAGATCCTAAAGTTTAAAGTGAGGAAATTAAAATATTTACGTTCAGCCTGGAGTCTACTTGAGGAAACCACAACAGGGCTAACAGAAGTCATGTATACCCTTAAACTAAAATGAAAGCAGGAAGGCAAGACAAAATACAGTCTGTTTAATGGAGCCTGCAAAAGTTTATCTGAGCCAAACAGGCATCCTTCATTAAATGGAAATCCATCCCCACTGAAGCCAGTAGAAAGGAACATAAACGTAGCAAACATAGGATGAAAATTGGGAAGTCAAAGAAGGAACTATGAGAAAGGAAAAAAAGGCAGTGGGAAAAACACAAAATAAAGAACAACAAGAAGAGTGTAAAATGGCAAATAACCTCCACCCTTCCCAAAATAAATATAAAATTAAGAGACAAACTGAAAAAAAGATAGAGACAGACAAAATCAGGAAAGAGAAAAGGACAAAAACCAACTGAGAAGCAGCAACCATATCCAGGCATGGCAAGAGGGTACATGTTGGGAACAAGTCCTGATATATAATCAACATGAGACTCCAGCACAAAGAGGTTGGGACCATTAGATAATACTGCTATATATATGTATGTGCCAGGGGACAGAGTTCTGGTTATTTCATGAGAACCTTAAGTTTTGCATTGGATTTTGCAAAGAGGCATAAACAAGGTAGGTGACCGAAATCTATTGGAATTCAGTATGATTTGGGCACCTAACTTCTTTAAACTTCTTTGAAAATCTCAGGTTTATATTTCCAAACTTTTAAACGGTTAAAATCTCAACTATCTGCATTCAGTGTGTATGGAGACACTGAAACAATGACAGTTGTTGCTTAAAATTGCTTTGACATTGTGATAGTTTGGGGATGTGTTGTCACATTGTGAATTTCATTTTGTTTTTACCACTTGTGATTGTAACTTTCATTGTAGATTAGAGCATGCATTCTGTGGCAGAGGTGTGATCACGGGTGGCCAACCTGAGCCTGAGAAGGAGACAGAATTTACCAATATACATTGCCAAAGAGCCACAGTAATACGTCAGCAGCCCCCCATCAATTCCCCCTCCACCCCGCTCCCAGCGCCTCCCGCCCACCGGCAGCCCTGCCAATCAGCACGTCCCCCTCCCTCTCCGCACCTCCCAATCAGCTGGTTCATGGTGTGCAGGAGGCTCTGTGGGGAGCAGGGAGGAGCGAGGGCACTGCAGGCTCAGTGGAGGGGGTGGGAAGGAATTGAGTGGGGGCAGGGCCTGTGGCAGAGCCCGGGGTTGAGCAGTGAGCACCCCCCGGCACATTGGAAAGTTGGTGCCTGTAGCTCCAGCCCCGGAGTCGGTGCCTGTTCAAGGAACCGCATATTAACTTCTGAGGAGCTGCCGTGGCTGAGGAGCCACAGGTTGGCCGCCCCTGGGATAGATTGTCCTTGAGAAGCTCTGACAGAGCCATCAACATGGAACTACGCTTTGTTACTAGAACAATGTTTTTTTCTATAACCAAAGGGCCATTGACTTTGAATGTCTCTCTACACAGAAGCTAAAGGGGGGCAGGCCTGGAACATAGTCCTTACCCCCCCCCATCTTGCAGGCAGCACATGAGAAAATGGGGGACAGAGTCGGTTTTAAAAGAGGTGCTTCTCTAAGCAAGGGAGGCCATTCCACCAGTAGAAACAAGACGGCCAGGCCAAGAGGGCTGGAAGAGCTGCCTGGACCAAGGACTTGGACCAATCCCAGTGATCACAGAGATGTTGAGGTCAGACTAAGGGGAATTGCATTGGGAGTTTGTCATTTTCCATAGATCTGTAACTTTCTTGTGTTTTTTTAAGAGTAACGTGTTTGGGATTAAGACATTCCTTTGCAAAACCTGTGTTCCTTGCACTACCGCCATATAGTCCCTCAAGAGATTAATTGCGAAATCTGAGCTTCCACAGTGAGGTGGACTTTGGGGGACTGTGCCTAAGCAGCTGGGAGCTCAGGAGGGTTGTGGAACTGGTTTTGGGGTCCAAAACAGCCAGGCTGTGGGGTGCCACTGCCCAAGAAGGGTGTCAGAGACAGGGGCGGTCCCTGGGAATGGGAGACCCAGAGCTAAAAACCAGTCACTCTGCTCAGGGGGCTTAGAAACACATGGGATTCAATGGCTGGATCAAATCACTACAGACCGGTGTCTGTTCAGAGACAGGGACTGGGCTAGGTCGGAACAGACAGTTTCTCCTTTAAAGTGTTTATTTGGCTCTCTAAGGCAATCGGAGTTTTGTTCAAAAAAATGAAAAGTTAAAAAAATATATATATATTTTCAAAGAGAATAATTTGTAGAGAGAGGTAAAGAATAATGGAAACCCCATGTCTGCTCTGAATGTGGTTTCACTACCAAAACAGAATCATATCATCTAGTGAATTTAAAGTATTTATTTTTCCTCTTGTCACGGGCACAAGCATTGTCCAGTAAACAGCAACTTTCTTTGATGGCTCATCTAACCATTGTGACGGGGCAAGGCCAGATGGCTATAGAAAAGTAGTGGGAGATAGATATATTAGCTCCAGGCTAAACAAATCCCTGGTACCAGGATAAGTGAAATGGCAGCTGCTCCAGGTCAATTAAGACACCTGGGGCCAATTCAGAACTTTCCAGAAGGCAGGGAGAATGCTAGGTTGATTGGGACACCTGAAGCCAATCAGGGGCTGGCTGAATGTGTTAAAAGCCTCCCAGTCAGTCAGGTGGGCGCGCATGTCAGGAGCTGTGGGAGGAAGTTGTGCTGTTGGAGAGGCTGAGTAGTACACACCATATCAGGCAGAAGGAAGGCGGCCCTGAGGTAAGGGTGAAGTGGAGCTTGAGGAAGTGAGGGCTGCTGTGGGGGAAGTAGCCCAGGGAATTGTACATGTCATGTTTCTAAAAGGTCAGCTACCATAGCTGATACTATTAGGGTCCCTGGGCTGGAGCCCGGAGTAGAGGGTGGGCCCGGGCTGCCCCCCCCCCTTTGCCCTCTGATTAATCACTGAGACTGGGATACAACAGAGACTGTGCAAGGAAGGATAACTTCTCCGCACCTCCCTCGCTGGCTTATGATGAAAATGGCTCAGTAGACTGTAACCCTTGTCTCTAGAGAAAGAAGGGTTACATGGAGGGTCACAGTGAGCCTCTGAGGCTAGCGAAATCTGCCAGGGAATGCGGGACCCACGGAGGCAAGGACATAGCTTTGTCACAACTGGTGTGAGGAGTGGGACTTTGTTCACAGTGTGGTGGAAGAAAGAGGTTTTTTTAAAAAAAAAAGTGCACTGGGGTTTTGGATTTTTTTTTTGTTTTGATTTTTGTTTGTTTGCTTTGTACCGCAATGGAGGAGGTGGTAAGAGCTCTGGTACAAACCACGGCAGCCCAGCAGGAGGCCACCCGGGTTCAGGCAATGGCACAACAGGAGTCTATGCAGCTACAGCAGGAAACCAATAAATTATTGATGAGCCAGGCGACCCAAGATTGTGCCCTCTTGAGAGAGGTGGTGGACCAGCTGAAGATCCTCACCACCCAGGCCCGGAGGTCCGAGGGGACGCGAACCCTGAGGGCCACTGGTTGTCTGCCAAAGATGATGTCAGGAGATGACGTAGAGGCATATTTCCTCTCATTCGAAAGGACTGCTCAGCGTGAGGCGTGGCCCCAGGAGCAGTGGGCCACCATTCTCTCCCCTTTTTTGTGTGGAGCAGCCCAGAAGGCCTACTTTGACTTGCCTGCCACGAATGCCACTGACTATACCTGTCTGAAGGCAGAGATCCTAGCACAATCAGGGGTAACGGCAGAGGTAAGGGCCCAGAGGTTCCATGAGTGGAAATACCAGGAAAACAAACCCCCGAGGTTCCAGCTATTCGACCTCATACACCTCGCACGGAAGTGGTTACAGCCCAAGGTGTGCAGGCCGGAGGAGATTTTGGAGATCCTGGTCATAGATCATTACTTGCGGGGACTGCCACCAGATCTCCGCAAATGGGTAGGCCAGAATGATCCGTCCATGTACGATGAGCTGATCACACTGCTAGAAAGACGGATGACAGCCAGGGAACTGACCCGACTACCCAAGGAAGGCCCCTTTCGAAGCAAGCACCCGACCCCAACCCTGGAAGGTTGGGCAGCCAAACCCCTGGGGAGTCCTAGGTGGAAGAAGGGGGGGGGGCAAAACCAGCGGGGACCCTAGAAGGAAGGGATTGGCCTGAGTGGGGGGAACCCTGGGACTAATCCCCCTAACCCCCGGGATAGGGGAGTGATTAAAAGCAATTATAGATGTTATGCATGTGGGGATTGGGGACACATAGCAGCACAGTGTCTCAGCACCGAGGAGCCTATGCAATGAAACTTGGGGGATTGGGAGGTCCCATGCTCCCTTATCCACCTCGCGGGGGTTGCATTAGCCCCGCATAATTACACCAGGCCACTGAGGCTAAATGGAGCAGAGACTAAAGCGCTTGTGGACTCTGGGAGTGCTATCTCCCCCGTATCGGGTAAGCTGATAAAAAGTAGTCAGCTGCTACAAGCCAAACACGTAGCAGTGACGTGCGTGCATGGGGCCATGAGTCATTACCCCACCATCCCAGTGGAGATAGAGGTTCACGGAAACCCCATTGAGGTGACCGTGGGCGTAGTTCTTAAACTCCCATATCCTGTAGTCATTGGGACGGACTAACTAGGGTCTGATAATTTACTCCCCCCGGAGAGGCTGGAGGGAGGTGGGGACCCTGAGGACAGTGACTCGGCACCGGGGGAATGTCAACCTCCGATGTTCGCTGAGATTTCTCAGGATCTGTTCTCAGCCCCCTGAAAGACCCGGAAGACAAAAAAAGAGAGGAAGGCCGCGAAGGCCTTGGGAACCTGGATCCTGACCCAGGGTCAGAAGACCTCCCTAGTAGGCAGATGGACGTGAGCAGCCAACAGAGAAACTTTCACCACAGAAGATGAGCCAGAAGCTGCCCCTAGCCATGATGGCGGCGAGCCATTGGAAGAAGCAGAAGCCAGCCCCTGGGAGCTGGGGCAGGTTAGTCCTGCGAGAGAGACTTTTGGGCGGGACCAGGTGGAGGACCCCAGATATGATAACACCAAGAAAGAGATGGCTGAGATCGATGGGATACCTGTGGATGGGAAGGTCCGGAGTCCCAGACCTTACTTTAGAGTGAAGAAAGATCTCCTGTACTGCAAGGTGCAAATGCAGGAGCAAGAGATACAACAACTTCTGGTGCCACGAAAACATCAAAAAGCCATATTGAGTCTCGCCCACAGTCACCTGTTTGGAGGACACCTAGGGGTAGAAAAAACCCAGACACAGATCCTGCGGAGGTTCTTCTGGCCAGGAGTACATGAAGATGTCTGGCGATACTGCACCTCTTGTCCGGAGTGTCAGTTACATAGCCCTCGCCCGCAGTTGCGGACTCCTTTGATACCTCTTCCAATAATAGAGGTTCCTTTGGAACAGATAGCCATGGATCTGGTAGAGCCCCTAGAGAAGACAGCTCGGGGCCACCAACATGTGCTTGTTGTACTGGACTATGCAACCCGGTACCCGGAAGCTGTTCCCCTGCGCAACACAGCTTCTAAGACAATAGCTAAGGAGCTAGTACAGATTTTTGCCCGGGTTAGGCTACCCAAGGAGATATTGACTGATCAAGGGACACCTTTCATGTCCAAGTTGATGAAAGATCTCTGTTCATTGCTCCATGTACAAGCCCTACGGACCTCTGTATACCACCCGCAAACAGATGGCCTTGTGGAAAGGTTCAATAGGACCCTCAAGGCCATGATCAGGAAAGTGGTGAGCCGGGATGGGAAAGATTGGGATACCCTATTGCCTTACCTCACGTTCGCCATCCGGGAGGTTCCACAAGCCTCCATGGGTTTCTCTCCATTCGAACTACTATATGGGCGCCACCCTCGGGCATATTGGATATAGCCAGAGAAGCCTGGGAAGAGGAGCCAAATCCCGGAAGGAACATAGTTGAGCATGTCCTGCAGATGAGAGATCAGATAGACCGAGTTATGCCCATTGTACGGGAACACTAGGAGAGAGCACAGGAGACCCAACGAACCCATTATAACCACCAAGCGAAGCTTCGACGGTTCCAACCAGGGGATTGGGTGATGGTACTGGTGCCCACAGCAGAAAGTAAACTGTTGGCCCAGTGGCAGGGACCCTACGAAATAATCGAAGCTGTGGGAGAAGTGAACTATAAGGTGCGGCAACCAGGCTGCTGGAAATCAGAGCAAATTTACCACATCAATCTTCTAAAACCTTGGCACGATCGAGAGGCATGAGGCATGCTTAGTCATGCAGGAGACCCTTCCCCAGGAGGATAACTTACACGAGCAAGTGAAGATATCATCCAACTTGACGCCGATCCAAAAGATCGAGGCAGCCGACATGATTAATCGCAACAGAGATGTGTTCTCTACAAAACCAGGGCGGATGACTGAGACCTATCACCATATCTGCACGATCCCCGTAGGCAAGTTAACATTGAGACCCTACCGCATCCCAGCAGCCAAAAGAGAAGAAATCAAGGCCGAAGTAAAGAAAATGTTAGAATTAGGGGTTATTGAAGAATCTTACAGTCAGTGGTCCAGTCCAATTGTTCTAGTGCCTAAACCTGACGGTACCATGAGATTCTGTAATGACTTTTGCCGACTGAATGAAATATCCCAGTTTGATGCAAACCCCATACCACGCATCGACGAACTGGTTGACCAACTGGGTAGTGCCCGATTCTTGACTACACTGGATCTGACAAAAGGGTACTGGCAGATTCCTCTGGCCAAAGAAGCTAAAGAAAAGACAGCACTTTCCACCCCGGATGGGCTATTCCAGTACACTGTCCTCCCTTTTGGACTACATGGGGCCCCAGCCACATTCCAGCGCCTCATGGATAAGCTGCTGCGCCCCCATACTAGTTATACAGCTGCATACCTAGATGATGTCATCATCCATATGCCAGATTGGGGAATCCACTTGGAGAAAGCTGAGAGAGTACTGCGCACCTTAAGGCGGGCTGGCCTCACTGCTTATCCCACTAAATGCGCCATAGGGCTAGCAGAGGCTAGGTACCTGGGATATATTGTGGGAAGAGGCATAGTGAAGCGCCAAACGAATAAGCTAGAGGCAATTCAAAACTGACCCCGGCCGACCCGAAAGAAGCAGGTCCGTGCGTTCCTAGGCATGGTAGGCTACTACCGATGGTTTATTCCCCACTTCACCACTTGGGCAAGTCCCCTAACGAACCTGGTGAAGGCCCGAGGTCCAGACATGGTAAAGTGGACCGACGCAGCAGAGCTTCGGACGGCCCTCTATAATGACCCCGTACTCATAGCCCCGGACTTTAACAGGGAATTTATTTTACAAACAGACACTTCCAAGGTGGGGTTGGGAGCAGTTCTGTCGCAAATGGTGGGAGAAGAGGAACACCCGATCCTCTATCTAAGCAGAAAGCTTCTCCCAAGAGAACAGAAATACGCAGTAGTCAAGAGAGAATGCCTTGCTGTCAAATGGACTATAGAGACACTGCGTTATTACCTCTTAGGCTGGTGATTTACTCTTGTGACGGACCATGCACCCCTCCAATGGATGCAACAGAATAAGGAAAAGAATGCAAGGCTCACCAGGTGGTTCTTATCCCTCCAACCATTCCAGTTCCGCATACGGCACAGGGCTGGATGCCACCATGGCTACGCTGATGGTCTGTCACGAGCATACTGCCTGGCGTCCCAAGTTGTCCAACTCTATGGTGTTGAGCAGAGGGGGTGGATATGAGACGCGGAAAGGCCAGATGGCTATAGAAAAGTAGTGGGAGATAGATATATTAGCTACAGGCTAAACAAATCCCTAGTACCAGGTTAAGTGAAATGGAAGCTGCTCCAGGTCAATTAAGACACCTGGGGCCAATTAAGAACTTTCCAGAAGGCAGGGAGAATGCTAGGTTGATTGGGACACCTGAAGCCAATCAGGGGCTGGCTGAATGTGTTAAAAGCCTCCCAGTCAGTCAGGTGGGTGTGCATGTCAGGAGCTGTGGGAGGAAGTTGTGCTGTTGGAGAGGCTGAGTAGTACACACCATATCAGGCAGAAGGAAGGCGGCCCTGAGGTAAGGGTGAAGTGGAGCTTGAGGAAGTGAGGGCTGCTGTGGGGGAAGTAGCCCAGGGAATTGTACATGTCATGTTTCTAAAAGGTCAGCTACCATAGCTGATACTATTAGGGTCCCTGGGCTGGAGCCCGGAGTAGAGGGTGGGTTCGGGCTGCCCCCGCCACCTTTGCCCCCTGATTAATCACTGAGACTGGGATACAACAGAGACTGTGCAAGGAAGGATAACTTCTCCTCACCTCCCTCACTGGCTTATGATGAAAATGACTCAGTAGACTGTGACTCTTGTCTCTAGAGAAAGAAGGGTTACGTGGAGGGTCACACTGAGCCTCTGAGGCTAGCGAAATCCGCCAGGAAACACGGGAGCCACAGAGGCAAGGACAGAGCTTTGTCACACCATCTACAGAGCAGTTTATTCACATAAAAGAGGCAAATTAAAAATAAATGAAAGCAACTGATGCATGAGTACATTTTGGCAAAAATAGAGATTACAAAAGCCTGTCAGGGACACTATCAAAGATAAGAAGGTAACCAAATCAGTAAACATTAAATGCACACTTATTCTTATTTACGAGAAACGTGTTTCAGCAGTTAACTGGGAACCTTTGCATCTGGAAGCAGTAGGGCTGCCTAGTTAGCTAAAGGAGACTCTATCTCTCAGTAGTCTGATTTGAGATCTCTGTGCAAAGGTTTCAGCCAAAAGTCCCAATTTTTTTAATAATAGTATTAGCTCATTTCATAACAGGGAGAAGACTAGAGTATGACTCAATATTCAAAGGGAAATCAATGGTAACCAATAATCAAAAAGAAGAGACTCAAGTTCAGAGTTATAAAGTGCTGTTAGAAGACAATGAACAAAAAGCTATCTGTGGGCCCCACTGGCCCACTAATAATTAAAATCCATATTGCTTGGGGCCCAATCCTGCACTCCATATGCAAGCCAAAATCTCATTTTAAGTAATTGTAACTTGCTTTTTAAGTCAAAATGTGAACCAAGTGTGATTAATGCAGTGATGTCTACCAGGGGTTTAAAGAGAAAATGTAATAGCTCTAAAAAATGCCCTCACTGAGGATTATTGAAATGTAAGCATTGTTAACTATTTCATTGCACATGTAAGAAATGAGAGGGTTGGTCATTGTATGAAGATCTGCAAATGTTTTATGAGTGACATTGGATCTGAGAGTCACCAATAGGAGGTGCCTGGGAGAGGACCACCTTTTCAACCCTCCCCATTTGACCTGTGAAACAAAGAAGCCAAACAGGAAGAATGGAGCACATGTGGCATCTGAACCCTAGTGAGGGGGAAATCTGTCCCAGAAAACCCAGAAGGATAGTCAAGCCCCTTTGAAGAAGAGTCAGTCCCATACAGCTCAAGGGGGCATCCAGGCCCCACGAAGGGGAGGTGAACGCAGCAAAGCCTGGTAGGGTATCTGAACCATACCACAAGGAAGCTAAACTGGAAGAACCTAGCACAGAATGTGTTGTTATATTTTCAACATCTGCACAATCTACTGTGAGTGACATCTCGTTCTGTCATTTCAAGTGGGTGGGGCTTCATTTGCAGACAACTTGCGTTGTGGGCAGAATATGGAATAATGGACAAGCTGTTCATAGGGTTGCCAATTTTGGTTGGCTGTATTCTTGGAGATTTCATCACATGACCTAATCTTTAATTCAAGATTAATCTTTAATTCCTGGAGACTCCAGGCCAATCCTGGAGGATTGGAAACCCTAGCTGTACAGATGTCAGGATGGAAAGGAAGTGGTGGATTTTTTGTATGATGCGGAGGAGGAAGAAGTAAAAGGATTTTTTCATTGTCCAGATAGGTGGGGAAAAAGAGGTTCTGGATCAGAATAAATTCAAAATTACTTAGGAGTCTATAAATGTGCTGTGTGATACTCAGGGCTTGTCTACACTTACCAGGGGATTGACGAGAGCCTGTTCATGTCAGTTGAGTGGGTCTAGTAAAGACCCGCTAAATCAACTGCAGATCGCTCTCCTGTCGATTCCTATACTCCACCGGATCAAGAAGGGTAGGGGGAGTCGACAGGAGAGCGTCTCCTGTCGACATCACGAAGTGTGGACCCTGTAGTAAGTAGATCTAAGCTACATCGATTTGAGTTATGCTATTCACATAACTCAAATTGCATAGTTTAGATGGAATTTCCCCTGTAGTGTAGACAGGGCCTCAGAATGCTCTTGACATTCAAATAGGTGCAACTGCAGTTATTAGAATAATCTCCTACTTTAAAATGTCCAAGTGTGATCTAGGGATCTAAAAGTTAAACTGTGTTTTTTTCCTGTTCATGAACCATTCGGAAAAAAATCCTTCAGCTGTTAAACTGAGCAAATTTGATATGCCATGACAGAGAAATAATAAACATGGCCAATGTTAGTCACATTGCTTAATGCATTTCTAGAAAGTGTTCAGATACTGCGGTAATGAGGACAGTAGAAAAACCTGAATAAACTAGATTGGAATAAAACCTCACTATGCCATTTTTGCAGTCACTTTTCTGAATGGAGCTATGTTTAAAAGAAAGCTTTTTATTTAAAAAGTTGTTCTGAGTTATTTGTATTGTTTTGCTTAGTTACATACAAGGTATAGAAATGATATATGTTCATTCAAATATTACAGAATTTATAATACAGTATAATAATAGATTCTGTCAGTAAGACATTCATTATAAGAAAGAGAAGAGTAAGCAATTCAATCACAGTGGTCTGAAGAGTAAATCAGGGATTTGCTTCCCATTGTGCTAGGCAGTGGACATAGGTGTAACTGGTGAAATCCTGCCCCCACTGAAATCAATAGGAGCTATGCCTGTGATTTCAGTGGTGCCAGGATCACACAATGAATCTAAATCCAGGTCTCCAAAAGTAAAAGGCTAGTAGTAAGCTAACCAACTGACAGGTTTCAGAGTAGCAGCTGTGTTAGTCTGTATTCGCAAAAAGAAAAGGAGTACTAGTGGCACCTTAGAGACTAACCCAATTTATTTGAGCATAAGCTTTGGTGAGCTACAGCTAAAGAAAAGGAGTACTAGTGGCACCTTAGAGACTAACCAATTTATTTGAGCATAAGCTTTCGTGTAGCTCACGAAAGCTTATGCTCAAATAAATTGGTTAGTCTCTAAGGTACCACTAGTATTCCTCTTCTAACCAACTGAATCTCTTATCCACCCTTCCCCACTTGAACTATAATTCTCTAGGCATTAAGGCCCCCAAACTCAGACATGTCAAGTGTCACTCACTGGGTGCGAGACTCACTCATTAGCAGGGCCGGATTAACTCTCCTGTAGGCCTGGAGCTATTAGATTTTGTGGGGCCCCTGTATACATGTCTTTTTCCTGGGAGGGAGTTTGGTGCAGGAGGGGGCTGGGGCAAGGGATTGGAGTGCAGGAGGGGGTGAGGGGTCTGGGAGGGAGTTTGGGTGGAGGAAGGGGATTCTGATCTGGAGCAGGGGGTTGGGGTGGAGGAGGGGGTGCGAGGTGCAGGCTTCAGCCAGGAGGTGCTTACCACAGGCAGCTCCCAGCCAGCAGTCCAGCAGGGCTCAGGCAGTCTGCCTGCAAGCCTCCTGAAAACGGCCTTCTGCTAGCACGTCTCTGTGGCCCCTGGGGAGAGGGGGACACCGTGTCTCTGTGTACTGCCCGCGCCAGCAAGCAACGCTCCCATAGCTCCCATTGGCCGGCAACTGGCCAATGAGAGCTATGGGACGGTGCTGGGGGCCGGGGGCAGCATGCGGAGCTGCCTCTCCCCCCTCCAGGGGCCACAGAGACATGCTAGCAGCCAGCCACTTCCGGGAGCGGCATGGGGTCACAGCATGTAGACAGCCTGCCTGAGCACCCTGCTGCACTGCAGGACTTTTAGTGGCCTGGAGTTGGAGATCACTGCCTGTGATTTATTTTTGCAGGACCCCCCTTTAGCCAGGGCCCTGGGAGGCAACTATTAAAGTCCCTGCCTTAATCCGGCCCTTCTCATTAGCATGCTATCTCACTCTCACACACATTCATATGCATCTCTCACTAATTTTGAGTAAATATATAAAGATTTAAAAGAGACCACAAACATCCAGGGACTCAGGCACAGGGCTTAGAGCAGAGGTCCCCAAACTGTGGGGCTTGCCCCCTAGAGGGGCACAGAGGAATGTTCAGCGGGGGCACGGCGGGACCAGGCCAGCCTCTACAGGAAGTGGGAAGGGAGCGCCACCCAGCCCTGCTCCACTCCCAGCTCTGCTCTGACCCCACCCACAGCTGCAGCTCTGGCTCCCGGTCCTGCCTCCAGCCTCGGCCCTCAACTGCAGCCCAGCTACGGCTCTCCCTGGTCCCAACTGTGCACCCAGCCATGATCCCAGCCTCAGCCCCCTTGCCCCTGTCCGTCCCCCTCCCCAGGAGCCATGGCCCAAGCTCCAGGGGGAGAGGCACAGACAAGGGCAAGGAGGGCAGGTAAGGAGGGCACGACCCTGAAAAGTTGAGGGAGCACTGGCTTAGAGCTTGGAAAGCTGCTTTCCAAGCTTGTGTACTGTAGTAACCATGGAGACTACAGACCCAGGTTCTATACACACGGGGAAGAAGAGAGGAGGCTATGCAGGTTTTTGTGTGTGTGTGTGGATACTTGATTGTCAAAAAAATATAGTTTGCCCAAAAAACGAGCAGGAGTTGATTGAAAGTTTGCAGGTACTGCAAAATATAGTTCAAAAATTAAACCACACTGGACAAATACATGGCCCTTCATTGTCCCAGGAGCTGGCAAGAGTTCTTTTTTTAAAATGTGGTCTTCTCAAGTTCCCATTACTGTCCAGGGTTGCCAGGCTTGTCTTAAGTTTTACCCCACTCAAATGCAGGATAAGAGAGAGTGTTCAGTCTTGAACAAAAGACCATTCAGACCTAACCTTGAGCAATACGGGACACTGTCCTCTATTATCCAAATGAAGTTGGCAAATCCTGAGCTATGATTCAAGTTTGAGCCACCAAAAGAAGTTATAAAAACAGCAAAGGGAGCCACATGACAATATAACAAAGCACATTAATAAAATGTGAAACCAAATTAGATACTAAAAGAAATGTGGAATCTGAATCCTTTATCTATGGTTTGTTAGCTTCAAATTAATAAAATTCTATTTAATTACTTTATTTTTACATACAGTACATTTAATGTATTGTTTGTGTTTCATTTTAATAATTTCATTTTAATTTATTTTGCATTTATTTATTTTGGAATCTGATTATTTTAGTTTGCTGTAAATGTAATATGAGTAATAATATAAAAACCAAATAATATTTGTACTGTAAAGTGTTTTTCAAATGGATGATCACTATGACAAGGTGATATGCAAAATAAACATTGTTGTATTGATAAAACAATTTTCTTTTTTGTTAGGCTTATATAAAAACAGTTTATTATCAAATATTTCTCTTATTCTGTCCACTGACAGTGTGCCTAAACCAGGGATTATTAACTCTGGTCCTCAGGGATCTCCAACCATCCGGGTTTTTGTTCCAACTAGCAAATAATTGTTTTTATTAAAATCCACTGGTTTGCATTGCATATAGAATTTTCACTTGCCCTAGACTTTAGTATGAATTAGGACATTTAAGCATTTCATATGCAATATTAAGCAGTGTACATTTTAAAACAAACTAATAAGTGCTGATTGGATTAAAAACCAGGACTATTGGATTTCGCCAAGGACCAAAGGTAAGAGTCCCTGTCTTAAGCAATGACCTAACACACCACCTGGAAACTCTCACTCTTTGAGGCTGTAAATCTCACTCTTAAGGACAGTCAACCCTTGGCATCTCTGAAAACTTGAACCTATTTAAGCCACTGAGAGTTGTGCCATTGACCACAGTGGCTGCTGGAGCACGCCCAAAATACACAAAAAGAATCTTCCCCACAGAAAACATTACATTCTCTCTTCATTATGTTAGCAGTCACTAATTCCCTAGTGTAGGGATCTGATGAACTTACATAATATTTCAAGTCTTCGATTTTCAAAAAGATTGGTTTGTCTGTTATGGTGAGACAGAATAGAAAGCAAAAGCCCCAGACCAATCAACCAAAACAGTCTCCCCAAATGCTTAAAATGTTAACCTAATAAAATTCAGTGGGCGTGATTCAGGAAGTTTCCCCTCCTCCCCAAATCCATGTTACAGAACTCCCATTAAAGCCAACAGATGCTCCATTCTCAGGGGGCTTGCACAATTAAGCCCTGTAATATATTTGTATTGATCAGACTGATGTTCTCAGGAGTAAATACAGCAGAATAGTCTCCTTAAAAAAACAAAATGTGCTCAGATCCTACTCAGCAGCATACGAAATGATCATTTCTTTAGGAATAATAATTCTATTTTAAGATAAATCAGAAAGAGGAAACAGGGTGAAAAATACTTTTACCAGCATTTTTATCAAATAGATAATGCGTTTAGACTTTGTGAGAAAAATGACCTTTGGTGGCACTGGTGTGCATCGCCCATCATTTTTCTTTCAAAGACAACAGAAACCCACACATTCTTACGATGTAATGTTTCCCCTCTCTTCACTCACAGATTTGATTGTTTTCTCCAAATCAAAACTTCCATTAAGTAGTACGAAAAAGTTCTGGTACTTTTGGTTTTGAAGATAGCCTTTATACCCGTTATCTGTGCAGAGGACAAAGCTTTTTCTCAGGACTGGTCCCAGACTGTGGAACAAACTAAGAACTACCATAAACCTTACCACCTTCCTCTCCAAATGCAAGGTACATATACATATTTATTTTAAAAAACTAAAAAGCTACCAATACTTTACTCTGATCACACAATTTCCCCTTTGGGAAGAGGATGAGAGAGAAAATGAACCATACATGCAGAAGTTAATCATGTTGTTTAATATCAGATGCTACAATGATGATGGCAGTATAAAAAATGACGTGGAATACAATAAAATAGAATGTAAACTGATGGGGACAGTTTTGAATCTACAGCTTGAAATAATGTCACTAAGGTCTTGCCTACTCAGGGAATTTTGGCCATCAGTGACCAGTCACTAGTTCAACTGTAAAAGGTGCCTCTAGTGTACACTGGCAAACTACAATAAACTATCATTTGCACCGGTGCAGTTTACCCATGTGTGTGAAACTAGGGTAATTTTCACTCATGCAAATCATGACTTTTAGCAGCTTTGCCTGTCTACACTAGGAATTTGCATGAGTACAGTGCACTAATGGCTGGCCACTTATGGCTGCAAACAGGGCAAATCCTTGGCATAGACAAGGCCTAAAAAATGTCAGGTGTTAAATATGAAACCTTATATAATGTCTCAGTATTAATATAGTTAAGGTGATCATTGTATCAGAAACATTCAGCTAACACACCGTGGTTGGATGTTCTTGTCAAATTACTATTATGCATGTATTATCTTTTGGGTTCAAACAGTGTATTTGGAGACATTTTCACATACTGACATTTTATTCATTTGAAAGAATGCTGTCTAAAACAAAAGCTGCACACTTTAAATGGTCAAATCTCCTATTTTTAATATAATTGAAAGGTTTGCTACTAAAAATAGTGCTTAGAGTGTTGTTGGCTAAAAAGTGTGATTTATTGGATTATATGGTCTTTCTATAAACCTTAGCCAAGAAGAATCCCAAAGTTTTTTACTGCCTTTTAGAACAAAATCATTTCATCTTCTATTGCAAAGCAGTCACCGCTGAGATTGAACATGGCAGCTATTTAAGAGTACACAATAATGCTACACAACAGTTTTGGTCACGAAGTAAAGACATTTTTTTTCTATCTTGTCTACACTAGGATTTTGGGGGCTCATAATTCCCAACATGGGCATCTTTACATAGATAAGGCTCAGAGATGTTTCCCACCCTCTGAGCCTTGCCTAAACTACAACTTCCACAGGTACTAACCTGCACCCATTAGGAATTGTGCGTCTAAAAATCCTAAGGCTACTTACAGTGTATAAAATTGAGCGTGTGTGTCTTTGCAAGATGGGGGCCATAGAGAATGTCTATATTGTACTTCCATTGCTTTTAAAATTATTTTCCTTTTGTCTTACAATGGTATCTGGTGTTAAAATTTAAAAATATGGCTCTGTAGAACAGAAAATAAAAATAGTTTTCTCCCCCTTCCACGCACACAGGTACTGCAGCATAGCAAGGTGATACACCAGATTTGGGAAAGAAATCCTGCCGAATTTCACTGCATCTCATGAGGATAGATCCGCAGCAATCCAGTAGATTGGAAGTGGGAAACCTTGCTGAAATTCATAAGTTTTCAGGGCAGACAAAGGGAGGGAAAAGAGCAATTTTTTTTCCAAAAAATCACCATTGGTTGATAAAAGGAAATCCTGTAGAAATTTACCATTTTGGGGGTGAGGGAAGAATTCACCAACATTTTCCAGTACAAATTTCACAGGTTCTGCCAATTCCACCCCCCCCCCCAAACTCTTTTTCTTCCCAGTTACTGGGTTACATGTCCCAGCATTTGCGTCTCAAAGAGCTCTTAGCAAGTATCAGAATAGGCTGGAACCCACTTTAGAAAAGCCTTCCTTAGTCCTTATTCCTTATACTCAATTCCCACAGTTTCAAGATTTTTTGAGATTTAAAAGAAAGGTCACTTTTTCCCCCCCTTTTCTTCAAGGTGAACTTCTATGAAAGCATCCCCATTAATGGCAATGTCTGTCTCAAGGCGTTATTTTGCAGCTTTGCTGGAGAAACAGTCTTTTCCCTCCAGGCTCATTTTGGGGTAACCCCAACGGGGTTTTTTTAGGGCTATCCTTGCCCTGAAGAAGCTGACACCCAGGAAATTGACATGGTGTTAATATAGATTTATCCTTCACCATCCCAAAAATTAGCTGCATTTCAGCAATTTCCCACTACTAGGAACTGCATGGAGAAGAAAGCCCCTACTAGTCAGTGCAAAGGGGAACGAATTCCAGGGACCCTGAAACCTACTGGTTTTATTACATACGCTGAACTCCAGGAAATGTAGAGTTTTCTGAGGATCAGCGGCCACGCTGCATTTGAGAGGCAACAGATACTAACGTCAGGCATAGTGCTGCTGCCCCCTTTTACACCCTTCGCACGAACTCCTGCCCCCATCCAAAAGAGCTAGTAGTGCCTTCAGACGGTAACCCTCCAAATGGGAAACGATACGACACCTTCATCCGACCCTAGGGGCAGAAAGAAAGTACTTCCGCAGCGATTTTCTGGAGGGCGGGGGGAAGGGGTGTTTGAAATAAGTTGAAGAGCAAAAACAGGATGCCCTCATAAGCAAGTCTGCGAGATATTATACGCCAGCGTTAGCCATTGAACACCCAAACGCGTTGCCACCACCACCAACATTCAAACAAACCCAGGCAGCAGAAGAATTGCATTAAGGAAAAGGCTGCAGCTGTGGATCAGCTGCTGGGGGGAGGCGGGGGAGGAGTTTAAGGGGGATCAGGAAGCAACGGAGAGTCTAACACCTCTCTCTGCTATGGCTGGCTAAAGAAAAATCATCATAACCATAACAAGGGGGGGAGGGGAGAAGGCGGGGGGGGGGGGCGGTGGGGAGCAGCAGCAGAGGCAGCAGCATGAAGAGGAGATCGGGGCCGGGGGGCAGCATGAGGTCTGTGGTGGGCTTCTTGTCCCAGCGGGGCTTGCAGGGAGACCCGCTGCTCACCCAGGACTTTCAGAGGAGACGCCTGCGGGGCTGCAGAAACCTCTACAAGAAGGACCTACTGGGCCACTTCGGCTGTGTCAATGCCATTGAATTCTCCAACAATGGAGGCCAGTGGCTAGTCTCAGGTAAAGCAAACATCCTCCCCCCCCGCCCCAGTCCTTGCCAGCCCCCCCGCGGCTATCTCGCCTCCCTCCCCACCCCAGCTCACCCGAGGAAAGGGGGGGATTGTGGTGGCGTTTCCAGTCCCCTCCACCCCCGCAAGGGGCGAGTGTTCCCCAAGGAGGGATCTAAAATGGTTGACAGGTTCGCATCCCATTTTTGTATTATTTTATTGGGGGGTGGGACGTGAATCCCCAACAAAGTTTGCAGGAAAGTGTTTGGCACCGGGGGGGCGGTACAGGGGGTTTCATGCGCTTTACTGCGCGGCGAAGGCGTTGGGAGCCAGCTGGGCTGAAATTGTCAGAGCCCGGTGACATGTCCCAGCGACCAGCCGGGGCTGGGGCGAGTCGGGAGGTGCAGTGGGGCGGGTCACTGACTGGGGAGGGCGGGGGGCTGCTGGGGGGCATGGACGCGCTGGGGGGGGGTCTCCGGGGGGGCAGCCCTGCCCTGGGTGGATTTGGGAGGCTCGGGTCGCTCCTGGGCCGCCGTTGAGGGGGATGGGGCCGCGGGGTGGATCTCCCCGCCGGCGGGTGGCGGTGCCCGTTCCTGGCTGCGGGGTGGCCGGCGCACGGGGCTGGGGTGCGGGCGCTGTCAGGTAGCGGGGGGGCCCGGCTTGAGGTCAACCGCTACCTGGGGGCGGGAGGGAGAGCGGCCTCGGGGCGCCGTGCCCGGGTCCCCCCGGGGCTGCCGCAGGTGCCTTCACCCTGCGGTGCTTCACGCCTCGCTCCCCTTCCGCGCAGAGGGGCAGGGAGCAAACTCCAGGCCGGGGCTTTGCTGGGAGCTGCAGGCCTCGCTCTCCTGGGCTCCTCTTAGCGACAGGCCGGGGAATCGATGGCCTATTCCGCCCAGGGGAGGGGAGGCCGGACCAGGCTCGCCCAGCGTCCAGATTGTCCCTGCTGGGGCTCGAGGTTGCAGTTCTCCGTACCTAGCCCGAGACTCCCAACCCGGGGGAGGGTCACAGCACCGCCTGGGGAGGGGATCCAGCGCCCGTCCGATGTAAGGAAAGGGCTGCCTGCAGCTCCCCTCCCCGAGCCAGGGGCCCCCGACTGCGGGGTGGATGGGAAGGGATCATGACCCTCCACTGAGAGCCAAGACCCTCCAGTCTGGAGGGTATCACAGCCCCCCACCAAGGCCTTTCTCCCTGTGTGTGGGAGGGGGATACCAGCTTCCCTCCCACTCCAGACAGCCAAGCTTCCCAAAATGGGGACATGAGAGACAGGAGAGGAGTGTCACTTCCCCTTACTGACAGTCATGGTCTTCCAAACTGTGCGTGTGTGTATTGCAAAAGGTCCTCCACCCCATAGGGTTGGAAAAGGGGATTATACCTTTCCTCCAAAATAAAGGTCTGCCCTCCTCCAAAATGGGGTAAAGAGAGAAATTGACTTTTCCTGCCTCTCTGGCCTTCTGCTAGCAATAATCACATGTACTAATGGCACATCATGGGGATTTATGTCTCTTGCCGCCTTTGCTTTAAAAATGGATTCTCATTTGTAAGAGTCCTAACATACTTGATGCAAACCAAACAGGAGAAATGTTCAGGATTTTGCCTGGGGGCTATCTGATATGCTGTGAACAGTAATTGGAGACACTGGGGGGGTGGGGGAAGGGGGCATAATGGGTGCTTTTTGCCTCGCCATAGTGTATTGTAGCAACACTTGTGCTTGCAAAACCCGATTTGACAGGGCTGAGTAAGAATCTTTTCCAGGCAAATGCCATCAACTGCTGCAGAAACTAATTAAAGAAAAATTCTAGTCATAATGGTTAGAAAAGAAAACCTACATTTCCCTAGAGCTTGTCTACACAAGGAAATTTAGGAGCATAATTATACCGCTATAATACCATGGTAACGCCCCATGTGGACATTTATCCTGGAGTAAGAGTGTCCATGTGGCCAGTTATAGCAATATAGTTATGCTTGTAAATGTCTCTGTGTAGACAAGCCCTAAATCCATCAACAGCTCAAGTGCCTTTGCTGCTGCTCTTAGCTTTCCTAATCTGTGACAGACACACAAATGACCAGTGTGTTTTGCTGCTATTAAGAAGCATGTAGACAGCAAGAGAAACTGGCATGAATCGTGTTAGTTTCACATTGCTGCTGCTGCGTGGAAAAGCCTTCGGACATTGATTCCCACACTTTTTCTAAGGCGACCCACTAACTGCATTTTGTCTTTTTTTTTTTTTTTTTTTTTTACTACTCACCATTACATATATGCACCCTTCACCCTGGCATCATAATCCTAATCATGGCCTGGTGAGGAGGAACCCAAAGGGATGGGGTGCATTGGAGGGTGAGCCCTCCCCGCATTCACGCCAAAGCAGTGGCTCCTGCCCTGCGGGGCTGGGCCTGGCTCCCCACTGTAGTTATTGTGATCTGGCGCATGGACTTTCTACATTAGCACTTTTGTTGGTCAGGGGTATGAAGAAAACACCCCCCTTGACCGACATAAGTTTCATTGACAAAAGTGCTGCCGCTACGTTGGCAGGAGAGTGTTTCCTGCTGCCATAGCTACTGCCACTCATTGGTTTAATTATGCCAGGGGAGAGCTCTCTCCAACTGGCATAGAGCGGCTACACAAGAGACCTTGCAGAGGTGCAGGTGTAAGGTCCATAGTGTAGACATAGCCTTAGATTTGGCCATCTGCCCCTCTGCCATGGGGTACCTGGGCCAAATTTGAGTGAGTGGTGTTGCAATGCCGGGAGCTGGACCCAGCACTGCGGGACAGGAACCACTGCTGTGGGGTGAATGCAAGGCAGGCTAACTCTCCAACGCACCTCCCTTCCACACTGGGCCAGGGAAAGTGTATGTTTGCCTCGGGCAGGGCCTAGTGAATGGTTAAGCCATCCCTGGATGTGACAACCCTTCTGGAACCTCTCTGTGACCCAGTGGTCTGTCGGGACCCACCGTTTGGGAAACATTGCCTTAGGAGCCCCTTCAGTCTTGTGATGGAATTGATGCAGTTACCTCAGTGTGTATCCACTTCCTAGATAGGGCTTCTCTCTAATGAATATCTGCAGATTCATAGGAAAGGAGAGGAATTCCCCATCTACAGTGTTAATAAAATTCACAGGAAGGAATATCCTCTCTTGCACATCTGTGGTCTACAGGAGATGCACTTCCCTTCTATAAAGTTTAGGAGATATATATCAATGGAGCTGTATTCTTTCAGATCTCAGGAAATCACGAGGAAAAAAATACTAACATTGTAATACATTTAAAAAAACAAAATCATAACTGAATTTTGTGACTCTAATGGTTGAGGTTTCTTACTAGAAACTCAGATATTAGGAATTAGGAGAATTTACACTGTGTACTTAACTACCTTAACTTTGGCTTTGTATCGATAGTCTGAATTTCTCATTTTCTCTGGGTATCATAGCCATTTGTTGCAAACTGTTTCCCCTTATCAGTGACCACAAAATCGAGAGTAAAAAAAACAAAAACGAGGAGTCCTTGTGGCACCTTAGAGACTAATTAATTTATTTGGGCATAAGCTTTCATGGGCTAGAACCCACTTCATCAGATGTATGAAGTAAAAGATATAGGAGCAGGTATAAATACATGAAAGGATGTGGGTTGCTTTACCAAGTGTTAGGTCAGTCTAATGAGATAAATCAATTAACAGCAGGATACCAAGGGAGGAGAAATCTCTTTTGAAGTGGTAAGAGAGTGCCCATTACAGACCGTTGACAAGAAGGTGTAAGTAACAGTAGGGCGAAATTAGTATTGGGGAAATTAAGTTTAGGTTTTGTAATGACCCAACCACTCCCAGTCTTTATTCAGTCCTAAACTGATGGTATCTAGTTTGCAAATTAATTCCAGTTCTGCAGCTTCATGTTGGAG
The DNA here is from genome assembly GCF_965152235.1 of Eretmochelys imbricata. Taxonomy (NCBI): domain Eukaryota; kingdom Metazoa; phylum Chordata; order Testudines; family Cheloniidae; genus Eretmochelys; species Eretmochelys imbricata. Next base: position 64,710,759 of record NC_135577.1, on the reverse strand, counting down.
TCTGTTTTTGAAGTTTTTGTGTTGAAGAATTGCCACTTCGAGGTCTGTTATTGAGTGACCAGAGAGATTGAAGTGTTCTACTTGTTTTTGAACGTTATGATTTTTTATGTCAGATTTGTGTCCATTTATTCTTTTGTGTAGAGACTGTCTGGTTTGGCCAATGTACATGGCAGAGGGGCATTGCTGGCACATGATGGCATATATCACATTGGTAGATGTGCAGGTCTGCTCCTGTATCTTTTACTTCATACATCTGATGAAGTGGGTTCTAGCCCATGAAAGCTTCTGCCCAAATCAATTTGTTAGTCTGTAAGGTGCCACAAGGACTCCTCATGTGGTGGTTTTTTTTTTTTTTTTTTTTTTTGCTGATACAGACTAACACGGCTATCACTGAAATCTGAAAATTGAGAGTGTTTTGCATTATAGGGTAATGGCAGACAGGTGCTTAGTTGCTCATTTAAGAATTAGGTGTTTAAAAGGCAGAAGCATTATGGATTCCCCATTAAATTCAATACCCTTAAAAAGTACAGACTTTATTAAAGCTAAACCAAAAAGAGCCTGATTATTTTTAAAGGCATTTTTAATGTTTAAACTATGAACAGCAGAAGAGGCAGGCAATGACATTCATTGGGGAGAAGGACTCCAATGAAAGCTAAGGGAAGGTTAGGCTAGCTGGGACACTGCTCTGTCAAAACAGTCGGGATGCTGAGGCAGGGATGAAGTAGGGGAGATGCTTACTAAGCCCATAGTAGCCTGGGAATGTGAGCAGAGGAATACAAACAGTTTCCCAGTTGCACAATTTTACTGTCTTGATATAATTATTCTAGTGCTCCGGTCATTATAGTCTGTGTCTCGATTTGACAATTGCATTGTTTGTAACTTAGCCTTCAATGGTGCCAATTTAAGCACAAGTGGAATAGTGCATTCACTCTAGACATACTGATTCAGTAAGCACAGTTCTTCACTGTATTATTTGGAATGTCCTCTGGGTACATATCCAACTCTTCCTGACACTGTTGTCAGAAGCAGTGGGTCCTAAGGGAGTTTGCAAGGCTACTTACTGGTTGCCTAAATCTGGTTTACATTATAGCTCCAACTGGTTTTCCAGTTAAAATTTTTGGGAAGAATTTCCCCAGTGTGGACAGGCCTTTGTCACCAATAAATTTTAAAATAGGATTTCAGTGTACCATCCTAATGTTGATATTTTACATCTTAATTAAAAATTTGATCAACGTTGGTCCTGTGTATCAGATCTCGCCTGGATAAATCCAGTAAAGTAAGTTCTCTCATTTTAATATTTTAATATTTTTATTGGTGCTACAAAGTGTCAAAAGAAGTTGAATTTCTTGAACCTTGGTGAGGAATCCTCCCCCCCCCTCCCCCCCCCCGCTTTTTTTAGGGTGTCTACATTTGGGAGCTCCTTGTCTAATTCACTTCAAATGTGATAGAAAATTTCTAGCGAGGCTCTAAGCCTAACCCATCAGTCTTGAGGGTCTTACTCTTTCTGTTGTGGATTCCTTAATTGTGAAATTGATACTGGCTCTTCAGAGAGAGACACTGACGTTTAGGGGGCAGAAGTAGGAGAAGAAAGGAGACTGGAAGGGAGGAAGTAGAAAATACAATGTATAAGGAGAGAGCGAGAGATGTAAGTGGGGGATAGAGGAAAGGAAAGGAGGAGACAAACCCTGAAGACCACCACTTAGTTTATGTCCATGTGGCCCTGCAGTTTGGAGGGAATGAATTGCAGCGCATATGGATTAAATTAATGCTAACTAAGTACCTTTTAATTTGTGCCTGCAGCGTAACACATAGGGGAGTTACAGCACAGCATGCAAGCATACTGTAGCTCGAACTGTGAGGCCATATAGGCAAGCCCTTGCGACAAGATACATCATGATTTACAATAGGAAAGACAATGAAAAATAGAATGACACTAGGAAGGGAAAGGCCTCACAAATAAGGAAGAGAGGTAAGTAAGGGTGGCTGAATACTATTCAGTGAAATTAGTTGAAGGATTTGGGGAAAAAAAAAAACCACCTTCCTCTGGAGCTCATCAGATATTATTTGGTAGATATATTATTGGACCAATAAATGTGAAAGTTTTCAAGCTTATTCAACAGTTTGTTTTTTTTTCCTGCTTTTCCACAGCCTTGAGAGCAAGTTACATTACAAAAAAAATTGAGGTTGATTGACTATGTGTAAGAGTTAAGTATAGCACACAGTAAATTATACTCAACTATTTGATTCCTTTAAATTACAGGGGTGAGGTTTCTGGAGGGTGTGGCTTTAAAGAGGTGATGTGGTAGAGGAATCCTAACTAATGAACTTTTATTCTTGGGCTAGTAGGTGTTACATAATGTGTTTTCAAGCCTTGCTTTTTGGTATGTTTTCTTGTTCGTGCATTTGCCCATCTCCCCCCCTGCATCCCTGTTATCTTTGATAAACACAAGTATGTGTTTATCAATGCCTCCTAGTTTCTTCTGGTTTAAACTGCATCACCAAGAGAATTTCTGGAGGGTATTATGGTCCTAGGTTTCCTTAATCTTTGTATACATTTTTCTGCTCTTTTTTCCCACTCTGCTGCTCTTCCCCACACAAAATAATATTTAAGTGACCTGCCTATGATTGTAAGTTTTAATTAGAAGCTTGTAGGGATGAGAGAGAGAGAGTTTGGTAATGCACCTCTCATTCTGTTGCCAGGCAAGTCCGAAGGAGTGTGGATCAGAAGCAGGGTAATGAGATGACCTTAGCAACAACACTAGAGAAGTATTACCTCTTTCTGTTAGGGGAATCGTGTTACTAAATAAATTTAAAAAGGGCCACGTGCAGTCCTGGCATAAAAGTGCATGCAATTCCCTTGCAAATGTGGGGACACTCCGCTCTAGATGGTTGGTCAATAGGTTTTGGCAATTGGGATTGGGGGTGTCACCTCTCTGGGGCACTGGTTCCTCAATGATTGGTCCTGGTGTATACCAGAAGTAGAGAGGCTCAGGGAGCTCACTTAGGCTTTGTATACATTAGAGGAACTCTGTGTGAAGAGCTGCTTAGTCCTTCCTAGCATGCTTGTATAATATTTGTGTGTCCATACATAAGTGATCCAGATGGTTTACAATGCCTAACAAATATTGTTGAGAGTAGATTTGCTTTCAGCAAGGCTAAATACTGGGTCAGTCTGTATCATTTTAGGGCTAGTGTGAACAGTACTGAAACATTTTAAGTTTCTGCTACTGTCCCAAGGTGGACTCTCATCTCCCAGAATCCATAGTGTTGAGACCTGTTGGATAGCAACCCACTCAGAAGGCATCAGCTGAAGCAGTTCAGGGAAGCACGAATGTGTATGTGGGGCAAAACTGCAGTGGTTCAGTATGGCTAATGTGAAGGCAGTGAATGGTTTCTGGTTAAACTTATGGCCCTGCAATTCTGCTAGGAAAGGGTTAAATTACTAGTGTAGCTGCTACCTTAGTATAACACCTTTGAGTAGGGTACAGGAATGCTACCTACCCCTCTCCCAAGTGCTAGAGTCACTGCAGCCTTAGAGTAAGGAGAACATACTGACTGATGTGGGGGTTTTGTTTTATACTGTAGATATAGAGGAATTGGGATTGTAGGGAAGGGTGATCACTTCCCAGGTTGTCCTGGAGGTAGATTTTTCTTTAGCATATTTCTCTACGTGGCTGACAGCTTCATATGGGGGGCTGAGGCAAGAAGCCAGAGTTTGACCCCTAATGATTAAAGGCCCTTGTCCTCATTGACGACTAAATTACTTGGCAAGTTTAAAGCCTTTAAAATGTGATTCCATCTGAAAAGTGACTAAAAATGGGATTGTGGAGTTTCATGCTCAATTTGCAATTTTCAAACCGCCAATCTTGCAAACATAACCCAGGATCTGTGAGTTTAACTGAGTTCTTCCCATTTTGCACATCATTACTATTAATAAAGGTTTGGCAGTCCAATTTAGGCCTCTGGCACCTGTTCAATGTCTCTGTCTACAGTGGCACAGGTATAACTGATTGGGATTTTAGTTTTGTTACATTGGATTTCCCTTACTCCTTGTGGATCTTAGCTGTACTGGTTCAGCAAGTGCTGATATGACCAAAATGCTGTAAACACTTGGGTACTAATTTAAACTAAATAGATGGGGTATCTGAATACCCTCAAGGAGAGAAGTTCTGTTGAGAATGAATATGCTATCTTGATATAGTTACTTCTATGAGTAAAACTACACTTCAGGCCAAGAGACCTCTGATTTGTCGGAGTAAGGAAAGTGGATGCAACGTTTTAAGAGGAGGAGTCATTATGTACCGTTCTATGACTCCTCTTCTCATTCCAAAGCAGCTTTACAGGTGCAGTACAAGTGTCACCATTCGTTCCTGTCCATGGCTCATTCGCCCATTAAGTCCAGCCTGATCATGTCCCTGCATGCTGTGTCCCACCATCTAGGTGGTAGTTAGCCTCTAGATCAGACTGACCTCTGTTGTGTTTGCATTATTTTCTTTGGCATCCTGTCATCTGTTTGTCTTCTACACTCTTCCCCACCATTGTAATATTTTCTATTGCAGTCAGTCCAGTACCATGATTTCTCATCTGCTCTCCTCCTAACTTTATTTATCTTAAAATCATTCCACTTTACACCTGCCATCTTCTGAAGAATTTTCATCTCACCTCTCTCCAGCCTTCTGATAATAGTTTCATTTAATGCAGCTGCTTCTGGACCATAGAGTAATACTGGTAATACTCTGGTTTGATGAATTATCACTTTGATACCAAACATACTGTTATCAGTTCATGATTTCAACAATTTCTGTGAAGCACTTGTAGCTAAAGTATATCTCTGTTTAACCTCTTCCTTGATGGAACCATCAGCACTCATCAAGCTTCCTAGGTACATGTGTGATTTTTACTTGTTCTGCAACTTCACCACAGCTGCATTTCAATGCTTTATGTATTGTCCCTTTTCCAAAATTAAAACCCTTTCATCTTAGCATTTATTGTAACTCTAAATTGACTACACCAATTTTCCAAAGTAGCAAAGAGTATACTCACTAATTCAAACATCTTTGCCAGTTGTATGATGTCATCTGAATAAGTAAAGCGCTTAACTCTAGATTAGAGTACCATACCCTCCAACTTGTTTACCATTCTTGACATCCAATTTAAGAACATAGACTCCTAGATATTAAGGTCAGAAGGGACCATTATGATCATCTAGTCTGACCTCCTGCACAATGCAGGCCACAGAATCTTACCCACCCACTCCTGCAATAAACCTCTCACCTATGTCTGAGCTATTGAAGTCCTTAAATCATGGTTTAAAGACTTCAAGGTGCAGCGAATCCTCCAGCAATCCCCATGCTACAGAGGAAGGCGAAAAAAACCCCAGGGTCTCTTCCAATCTGCCCTGGAGGAAAATTCCTTCCCAACCCCAAATATGGCGATCAGCTGAACCCTGAGCATGTGGGCAAGATTCACCAGCCAGATATCCAGGAAAGAATTCTCCATAGTAACTCAGATCCCACCCCATCTAACATTCCATCACAGGCTATTGGGCCTATTTACCATGAATAGTTAAAGATCAGTTAATTGCCAAAATCATGTTATCCCATCATACCATCTCCTCCATAAACTTATCGAGTTTAATCTTGAAGCCAGATAGGTCTTTTGCCCCCACTGCTTCTCTTGGAAGGCTATTCCAGAACTTCACTCCTCTGATGGTTAGAAACCTTCATCTAATTTCAAGTCTAAACTTCCCGATGGCCAGTTTATATCCATTTGTTCTTGTGTCCACATTAGTACTGAGCTTAAATAATTCCTCTCCCCCTCTGCTCTCTATAAATATATCAGAGGGATAAATAGCAACCATATCTCCCCTCAACCTTCTTTTGGTTAAGCTAAGCAAGTCAAGCTCTTTGAGTCTCCTTTCGTAAGACAGGTTTTCCATTCCTTGGATCATCCTAGTAGCCCTTTTCTATACCTGTTCCAGTTTGAATTCATCCTTCTTAAACATGGGAGACCAGAACTGCACACAGTATTCCAGATGAGGTCTCACCAGTGCCTTGTATAACAGTACTAACACCTCCTTATCTCTACTGGAAATACCTCGCCTGATGCATCCCAAATCTGCATTAGCTTTTTTCATGGCCATGTCACATTGGCGTCTCATAGTCATCCTGTGGTCAACCAATACTCCAAGGTCCTTCTCTTCCGTTACTTCTAATTGATGCATCCCCAGCTTATAACTAAAATTCTTGTTGTTAATCCCTAAATGCATGACCTTACACTTCTCACTATTAAATTTCATCCTATTACTATTACTCCAGTTTACAAAGTCATCCAGATGCTCCTGTATGATATCCCAGTCCGTCTCTAAATTGGCAGTACCTCCCAGCTTTGTATCATCCGCAAACTTTATTAGCCCACTCCTACTTTTTGTGCTGAAGTCAGTAATAAAAAGATTGGTCCCCAAATCGATCCCTGAGGAACTCCACTGGTAACCTCCCTCCAGTCTGACCCGCTGTAGTCTTCCTTTTAACCAATTCCTTATCCACCTTTCAATTTTCATATTGATCCCCATCTTTTCCAATTAAACTAATAATTCCCCATGTGGCACCGTATCAAATGCCTTACTGAAATCTAGGTAAATTAGATCCACTGCATTTCCTTTGTCTAAAATATCTGTTACTTTCTCAAAGAAGGAGACCAGGTTGGTTTGGCACGATCTACCTTCTGTAAAACCATGTTGTATTTTGTCCCATTTACCATTGACCTCAATGTCCTTAACTACTTTCTCCTTCAAAATTTTTTCCAAGACCTTGCATACTACAGATGTCAAACTAACAGGCCTGTAGTTACCTGGATCACGTTTTTTCCTTTCTTAAAAATAGGAACTATGATGAAAAGCGATGGGGATTCCATGCCACCTTGTCTTACACTAAACTTTGACTTGAACCAGTTGCTTAATTTTCCACCAAATCTTATGGCACAGCAGGAGTCTCAGTACATAATTTTCTTTTACAATTGCAGTTACCCTATCTGGAACTCCATTTGATTTTACTACTTTTCTTAATGCTTTTGTCTAAATCAAATCAAATGCCTTCTTCAAGTTGATTGGAAAAAAAGCAAACATCTCTAATCCCCATTCTCACTTCTTTTTTTTCCTGTGAACTCCGAGTGTGAATATCTTGATCAGTGTAACTTTGGCCTGGTTTGAAATCTCATTGTTGTGTGCCTACTAGTTTCTCTAAAACTGGACTTGTTCTGTTGAAAATTACTTTCATTATTATTTTTCCCTGATTAAAGGCAATAGTTGTACCAATCCTGAAGAAAGGATATCCTGCTGATGCAAATAATATAGAGGTCTAAGTTTATTATCAGTACCGGGAAAAATCATGATACAAGTAATTGTCAACAGATTATGACTCAACGGATTTTTTTTTATTAAATAAAACTTCAGAACCATTCCTTTTCTGTCTGAGAAACGGCATAGCAAATATCAACTCAGAAGGAATTTAATTAAAAACAATTTACATGGGTCATTCAAATCTTGTCTCTAATTCTACCATGACACTGTAAAGCACTGCCATTCGTACACCTACTAGTTATTCTAACCACCATTTTAGATGGGATGGGGTCAGTAACACAAACTCCACATTTTAGCTTCCTCTGTGCTGCCCCTCCATCCATCCAGCTGTGCCACCATAGGTTCTTCTGGACTTAAACTTTGGTAGTGGGAGTCCCAGTCCAGCGGGAGTGGGACTCTTGGACTTTCTTGTAGTGAGCCATGAGAGATTTGCCTTCAGAGAGGAGCTACAAGCTGTACTTCTCAGGCAACTTTACCTGTGAATCTAAAATCCCTTTGCCTTCTTCCACCATGTCCTAGAGAAAGGATGGTCCAGTGGGTAGGGTGCTAGCCTATGATTCAGAGACCTGGACTCAATGCCTGGTTCTGCCAAAGACTTTGTGTGATTGTGGGCAAATTTCTTAGGCCTTGTCTACACTAGAAAGGGTTTGTGGGTATAGCTTTGCTAATAAATGTTCCTAGTGGAGATACAACTTATACTGCCAAAAGAGTTCTCTTGCTGGTATAGCTTGTAACAGCTTCCCGAATGAAATAAGCTCTACAGCAAAATGACTCTTTTGGCAGTATAGCTGCATCTACACTAGGGCATTTGCAGGTGTAGAGATGCTGGTTAGGTGCACTGTTATTGTTTCTACCCTTCCCCTCTTCTCTGCCAGTTGGCATAACTATATGCCAGCAAAATTTTTCATTGTAGACTAGGCCTTAGTCTGTCTTTGCTTCAGTCCCCATCTGTAAAATAGGGAATTGCTATTATCTCCATCTTACAGGGTTGATATGAGGATAAGTATTTATTAAAGATAATGAGATGCTCAGATGGTGTCATAATGGAGTAGCCATCTAAATACCTAAGATATTGGCAATACGGAGGAGTTACACCTTTTTCCTGAGAAGTGGAGCTTGTAGTTGTACAATGGAGGTATGGTCTCCAAGGGACATGCTGGCTGCCCTTCATGCAGCTCGCATTGGCTTGGAGCAGCAAACCGCAGCCAGTGGGAGCTGCGATCTGCCGAACCTGCGGACACAGCAGGTAAACAAACCAATCCGACCCACCAGGGGCTTTCCCTGAACAAGCAGTGGACTGGCTTGGAGAACCACTGCCATAGGAGGTAATCCATACTCTCTGTACCAAACTTTAGCTGGTCTGCAAGTGGCTGTGGATGAGGTTTGCAGAGGAGTGTTACATATGTCTAGGAGGCATAAAAGGGAGCTGCCGGGGACAGGAACCTATTAAAGAGAAGGGGATTTATAGAGGCAACAGGGAGAGGGAATTCATGTTGAACTCTCAGTACTTGAAAGTGTTAAATTGTAGCATGGATAAGACTCTTTCCCATCCAAATTGTAATTCCTCCTCCTCTTCCGAACGCATGCACTAAATGTACAAAGTTCTGCAGCAGGGAAGCCCTGCTGTGCAATGCTTATGCTTGCTTGAGTAACCTTCATAACTTTTGTCAGAGCCGGACTGAATGTCTGTTGGAAGTCAAAGGGAATTTATTTTACAGATGAGCTTCCTGAGTGTCCCTGGATATTGTGTCGTTCAGACGGTAAAATGTGAACTGAGGTGTGTGGGGGTGGGAATGCAAATGTTGCCTTACCTGGTGATTTCCTTAACTCTTAAAGATTTCATTGACAGGAAATGCACTTTTACAGCATTAACAGTTTGTGTGAATCATAGTTGATTGTAGTCACATTTGAGAACTAGGAGCATTTGGGTAATGTAGACCTGTGGCTGGTGGTTTTACAGTCTTATGTTGTTCCCATAATAGAATATTAAATTATATTTTGACTCTACAAAAAGCCCTCTTACAATGTGCATCTCAAGAAATATCTGATAGAAATACGGTAATGTTGCTGATCACCTCCCCTACATATTGAAGGCTTGAGCCTAAACTGTTGGTGTTGCTGGGTGGTGACAACTAAAAGACATGATTGTCATAAACGGGTTGATATTTTGACAATAACTCTGATCTCTGAAAAGTAACCAGTTAAAAGTGTCAGTGTCTGCCAGGTTTCTTCACCTTAAAGACTTCATTTAATGTATTTCAATGGCTACCTCTTGCATTTCTCTAAAACCTGCACTTTTATTAATTACTCACTCATCTAAAACAGCTGGAGTGTACATGTGAACTTCCTGTGCGACATTTCCAGCCAGCAAGAAAGCCAAGCACACATCGGTTTCCAATAAACTGAAGTTCATTTATAATTAATCTGGACATGTCACTTATTTGGCATCGCTATTCCTAGTGATCATTGAACACATTACAAGTCTATCATATATCATCAGCTTGCACTGTACAGTACAAAAATAGGGGAAGGGTGTGATGTTGCACTCTATATGATTTTATAAAAAATATGCTAATGAGTGTGAATATAGTGTAACTGGAATATGCTTCATGCAAAAGGTCTCTTGTAAGGTATCATTACAAAGCTTATAATCTACTGAGTGCGGTCATCCTATTTATATAAATGTATCACTCTTGTATCTGAAACTAGAAATATGAAATATAACTCTGAGGTCCTATTGTAGTTATGCAAAGTGTGGGCCATTAATGGTGGTTTGGAATCTTAATGGCTCCCATTAACCAGGACAATTACCTGTAGATGGCTCTGTTTTACTTGTAAGTCTTCCTGTGTACCGGGTAATGAAGTCTTACAGTGACATGTGATCATGTCACCTGAACTGGAATCCATCTTTAACCTGGTGCTGTTCCATTGAGAAGGCAGGGTGGGAACCCGGAGGGATAAAGGTTCCCGCCTTATGCAAAAGATATATAAGTGGGTGGAACAGAACAAAGGGGGCAGCCATCATGAGAAATCCCTTAGCTACCACCTGAGCTAGAACAAGGGGCTGTACCAGGGGAAGGGATTGTGCCCAGACTAGGAAGGTGCCCAGTCTGTGAAAGAAACTTATTGAAACATCTCTGAGGGTGAGATTTTATCTGTATTCAGTTTTATTACTGTACTAGACTTAGACTTGTGTGTTTTTATTTTATTTTGCTTGGTAAGTCACTCTGTTCTGTCTGTTACTTCCTGGAACCACTTAAATCCTACTTTCTGTATTTAATAAAATCACTTTTTTTACTTATTTATTAACCCAGAGTATGTATTAATACCTGGGGGGGCAAACAGCTGTGCATATCTCTCTATCAGTGTTACAGAGGGCAGACAATTTATGAGTTTACCCTGTGTAAGCTTTATACAGGGTAAAATGGATTTATTTGGGGTTTGGACCCCATGGGAAGTTGGGCATCTGCGTGTTAAAGACAGGAACACTTCTTAAGTTGCTTTCAGTTAAGTCTTCAGCTTTGGGGCACATGGTTCAGACCCTGGGTCTGTGTTGGAGCAGAATGGCGTGTCTGGCTCCACAAGACGGGGTGCTGGAGTCCCAAGCTGGCAGGGAAAGCAGGGGCAGTAGTAGTCTTGGCACATCAGTTGGCAGCCCCAAGGGGGTTTCTGTGATCCAACCCATCACAAAGGGATGGTCCCTGTCCCAAGGAATTTATTGTACAAGAAGTGTTTGAATACTGCTGTGCTGTGTGTTAACAGATTTTAGAAGGATTGCCTTAAGACACTTCACTTAGCTGAGAAACTGGTAACTAAAAGCACATTCAGTATAACTCAATTCCATGAAACAATTTCCTTCTGTTACTAAAAAAGTTTTGACAAATCTGATTTAACCTTTTTTATTGTGGGGGGGTGGTTGTGTGTGTGTGTTGTGTTGTGTTTTTTTTTTTTTTTAAACTCTATGCATTTGACTTTGGTTTGATTTTATTATCCAAGTAATCAGCTTCACGTTGGTTGTAGTCAGTTTCACTTTTGGCCCATACCCTGGCCCAAGCTTGCTGTGTTTTGGGCTTCCAGTTGTGCAAGGAAATGTTAAAATGTTTTAACTGAAACTTTTCTCTATGTAATGACTCTTCTAATCTCCAATATAATTTATTGTTCACATATAAAAATCACCAACTAAATTTATTTGAGCCTAACTTGTTTGGCTGTTCCTTTAAAAAACACTTTCTTATCCAAATATTCAAACATGTGCTTTTTCATAAGCACCCCACATTCGAAGGGCATTGTCAAATGTTATTCTGCCTAAGTCTAATCACTGTTGTTTTAATACTGTTTTTAGAAGCTTGAAAATCAGCTAATATTTCCTTTCCAACTCTTGCCTTATCTGTCTAGCAAATATTTGAGTATATTTTATGGATGGCTTACTGCCTTTCAAAATGGTGACCAGGTAAATGGTGAAAAGTACAAAGAGCTGCAAATTAAAAAAAAAAAAAAAAAAAAAAAAAAAAAAGGATTTAAGCCCATATTGCTCTGTTGATTGCCACTATCAACCAGCCTGTGACAGGTATTCACCACAGAAATACATCTTTTTTTTTTTTTTTAAACCCTTTACAAATCTTTAATTTAAGAGTAGGTTGAGAGGGCATTCTGTTGCATCTGTATTAAAATCTTGATACTTAGCACCCTGTCCTGTAGCCAGCCCAATTTATGGGAGGTTCTTTTGGTCCCTGCAGGTTGATGGTGTCTGTATATGCTGAAAGATTGTTTGTTTGTTTTTGTTGTTTTCAAAAAGAAAGTATTTAATCTTTTAGACTTAACCTACTGTCTTTTCTGCTTTTCATAAACGATAACCAAATGTCCAGGTGTTATCTCTTGATGTGAATAATTTTCTTGGTAACTATTAACATATCCAAACCAATGGGGGTGGAAGGGTGGATCGGGGTGTGTGGTAAACCAATCTGCATCCCAACAAAGCCTGTGTGAATGTTGACAGTATTAAATATCTTCCTTCTCTCTTCCATTGGCTTACATTTAGTTCAGTCTGTCACACAGGCTTCCTTTCCTTTTTTTGTAGGAGGGGATGACCGCCGGGTCCTGCTTTGGCATATGGAACAAGCCATCCACTCCAGAGTCAAACCAGTGCAGCTGAAAGGGGAGCATCATTCTAACATCTTCTGCCTAGCTTTCAACAGTGGTAACACAAAAGTGTTCTCTGGAGGTAAGGAAGGAAAACAAACCCGATTTAAGGAGACTGGATTATAAACTCTTTAGAATAAAAACAATAAGCCAGGTCCTATCCCACACAAAGACTCATTGGCCTCCACAGAACTGCTCTAAATTGGCCCCCGAGGAGCCCCCTAAAATGGGAAAAATTTCTGGATGTTGCTGAGGTGGCATAGTCTGCTCTGTGCCATTGCTCCTGACCCTCCCCCAACCTGGCAAAGGAAGCCTAGCACTCTGAGGCTTCTGGAAGATATCACTGGATCCAGATCAGCCTTTGGAGATTGAAGAAGTGGATAGGTGGCTAAAAGCCACCTTTGCCCTTCCTTGAGCTCTGGCTCAGCTAAGGAGCAGGCTATCCAACAGAATAGTCTGACAGTTCCACAAGTAAGCATGGAATACAGAGCTTTGACTATAGGTTGCCAGTTCAAATTTAGAACAGGTTGGTAGTGATCAAATGCTGTTACCATCTGATGGCTGTTAAGTGGTCTCTGAAATGAGCTTGGGATCTCATTCCATCTTCCAGTGGGCAAATGTCTACATTGAAAAACCACCAGCACGCTTGGCACTGATTGGCTCACTTGCTGATAGTCTTACTTCACTTTGGTAGTAAACTGGCTGTTAAAACTGAGCAACTTTCATTCTTAAAATTCAGCATTGAGGTATTGGGACAGAAGCTGTGTGGCAGAAATATGTACTTGCTCTGGAGAAATATATAGAGGACTGCAGTCTCTAAAATTTTTGGTCTGACACCTTTCATCAGTACTAGATTCTCTTCCCCCCCCCCCCTTTGTTTTTAAATATTGAAACTTTTTTCAGAGAAGGGGAGGAGAATAAACATGTTTTATTGAATGGATATTTGCATATGTATCAATCCATGCCGAGCATTCCTTCTACAGTCTAATGAGACCAGTGAAGAAGGGAAAGAAATGTGTATCCTTTATCTGCCCACCCTATGATGTAGTTAAGTTTGTTTCTTTTTTAGCACATTTTTGAAGCTCTTGATTTCCTTTTCCCACTGAGATTTTGTGAACTTTATAGTCAGCGCTGTAAACTAAGTCTCTTACCTTCTCTATTTTATTTCCCTTTATAAAAGGGGGCTAAATATACTTTATAAAGTGGTCTGACATCCTTGAAAGGTATGATAGAAGTGCAAGTGTAAAGGTTTTTCCCTGTGCAGTATAATATTACAATTTGAAGTGAGTTGAAGTTCAACCACAGAAAATCAGATTATTTATTTTTGCAAATTGGAAAAACTAAAATATGCAAACTTGATTAAGCTGAGTGGAACTGTTAGTTCATACTCACAATGAAAGAAGAGCTCCTTCTTATCATGAAAATGTTTGACAGTGTGTTTATGGATTGAGGCAGGTTGCCCAAAACAAGTATATATTTTTAATTTCTGTCCAAAAGATCTCAAAGCATTTTGTGTGTATGTATACAGGTAGAGTTTATTATATCAAGCTACTTCTAGAGCGGAGGGCAGCAGCTGGGTGGACAGTGCTCTGCACAACAAACTTTGGAAAGGAAACTTTGGCCAAAGACACCTGGCAAACCCTGCTCCTATGAAGAATGCTCTGGAGCCTTTAATGTCCAATGAACACAAAGAACATGAATGGTTTTAAAATACTCGTAGTAAACTGCATTGAACTCAACTTCATACTTTGGGTGGATGAAAAGCTGAACTGACCTTGTGATTCCATGGAGTCCCACTAATACAAATCTGGGTCTTAGACTACCAAACCGCGTTCTGTATATGCTTTATTCCATCCCCGTAAGTATAATTGAAAAGAATAGTGGGCATTTTCTGGTCTTTCATTGTCCTAACCAGTATTCTCAAAAGGGGAGATTTTCTAAATGAAGTGGAAGAGTTTTACTTACACACACACACACACACACACACACACACACACACACACACACACACACACACACACACACACACACACACACACACACACACACACACACACACACACTTGTTACCAAATTATTCTCCACAAATTGTCTGCATTGTCTTTAAATATCACAGTAGAACCAAGTTATTGTGAACCCTACTTACACCCTACTGAATGGTGGTGACACTTTTAACAGCAAGCAACTACTAGGGTGCCACATGTAACCCAGTCAACTTGTGGTCCTGGCCACATCCCCATCTTTTCCTCCCACCATAGAGACAGAACCAGAGATAGAGGCAAGTCATGGCCACTTCGTATTCTCCCGTGCCTCCTCCCCCCCACACTTCTCTCTGCTTCCCCACTCTGCTCCTGCAGCTTATGGAGGGGAAAGCAGGTTCCTTAATAGATAGGAGATTGAAGTCAGCATCATGTAATGGCTTCCTCCCCAGTTCATCCGAGTATATTGGGTGGCGTTCGAAGTCCTTGGAAAAACTAGGCCAGATTCTTCATTGGTGTAATTTCATATAAATCAATGTGGCTTTATTGGATCTAAACTAGGCACTTTGTGTAAATGGCTTGATTAAGGGACCATGGAAAAGAGCCACTACGCAGTAATCTAAGGGCATGTCTACACGTACAGTGCTGCACCACCTCTGCAAATGGCAGAAGCTGTGTTGGTAGGAGACGCTCTCCTGCCGACGTAGCGCTGTGCACAGAAACGCTTATGTTGGTGTAACTTATGATGCTCAGACGGGCGCTTTATTGGCACCCCCGAACAACACACATTATGCCAGCATAAGCTGAAGTGTAGACATAGCCTAATGCTGGCACAGTAATGGTTGCTCTGTGTCCTCATTTGCCAGGAGCCTTTAAAGAGAGTTTGTGGACATATGAAAACACTTCTTGCTTCTACTTAACTACATGTAAACTTATTTCTCATGTTTATTCCATGGAGCAAACAGATTTAAACATGTGCAAGATAAACGAAAATTTGGAGATCTCTTTACATTTAAAATGCATATCAATAAATGGATTCTTGTTCCTTCTGAACCCATGTTCATTCTCCTGAACATCACATGAGCTTCACTGCTTGACAGCTGGCATCATATTTACGGGATGGATAGATGCACTTAGGCTAAGGATGAGGTCCTTTGGTTTTTATTTTATCCTTTCTTCATTCTACTGCAAATGAATGGTAACTGCATGCATAATACTGTGTTGAATCTTTTGTAAACAGAAGATGCTAAACCTGTATTTGCTAGTGTTTAGTACAGAGAATGCAGGAGGGGGAACAACCTTCAATACTAGAGATTGGAGGTGCATGGAGGGACCAGGATATTTTTTATGGATGCAGTTCCTTTAGCCTGCATTCATATGGACGGTTTGACTTGCATTTGAGGAACATGATCAAGGGAGGCTATCTGATTTTTAATATGAAAATAATTGTGGTCACAGTAGTGTGTGCACACCTGCGTAACAGTGATTGTAGCCCAATATGTTGTCACTGCAGCAGCACTGAGCACTGTTGTACTAACATGCAGAGTGCACTGGTCTCACAACTCAAATGCTAAAACTGTGATAGCATCTAGTTTGCCCTTCCTCTGTTGTAACTGTTTAAGCAGTTACATCTTTCCTTGTGAATTGCAGTGCGTGTAGGTGTCTCTGTACCAGACCTGAAACTTCTTGTCACCTTCTCCACCCATGCACACACTAAAATTTTGGCTGAGACTGGTCCGAGTATTATCAGCAACGCTCCTTAATTAACTGAAGTGTCTGAGCAATGTGAGGCATGCCTAAGTCTTAAATAAGCCTTAAATAAGACTTATTTAAGTCTTCTACAGCACTCTTCGCTCCTGTAAGGCCTTGGTGCTTTAGACAACAACCAGAAATTGACCCAGAGCTTCTGTGTAGATGAGCAGAGTGCTGACCATTGGGCAACCAGGCTGGTCATTGCTCCAGAATGCTTTCGTTTTCAAAATGGAAATTGCAAAAACTTTTTCTTTTTTTTTTTTTTTTTTTTTTTTTTACTATAAAGTTTTAATGACCAGTACATGATTTTAAGTGTTTATATTTCTCTTTATAGGCAATGATGAGCAAGTTATACTCCATGATGTTGAAAGGTAAATGCATAGTTTGTTTCCACTGCTGTTTCAGCTTCATAACCTTAGTCATTGGAGGCATCCAAACTGATGTTCTAGAAGAAAAGTAAAGACCATTTTAGCCCAAAATGTATGGTCTAAAAATCGGGTGACCTTCTGGTTTCATGTTATTTGGGGGGCGGGATAGGTACTCTCATGAAGACAGTAGTATGTGCAAATGGGGAATTACAGAGTAGAAGGGCCACATTTTTAAAGGTATCGAGGCTGTGGTGGGATTTTCAAAAGCACCTACGCACCTAATTCCCACTGAAGTCCAAGGGAATTAAGTGCCTAAATACCTTTTAAAAATCTGGCTCCAAGGGCCCATTTCCCCAAAGCCTTGCAGTTTTGGTGCAAAGCAAGTGTGAACTCCTACAGGTGTAAATAACTACACAAGGTGCAAGGCAGTGGTCATTCGCATTTGTAGGATTTTATACCCACTTGATATCAGAAGTAGAAGGCTGTGGGGAATTGTGCCCTAGAAGTCATAGTGAGATAACATGGGTAGAAAGGTTATCCCAAATATATTTAACATCATACTGTTACCCTGTCTAAATATCAGAGTTGAACAATCAGGATAGTGTATGTTTCTTCTGAGCTGGATTTGATTTCTGGGATACAACCTTTGTAGGGTAATGTTTTGGTCTGTACGTGTTGTTTAACTTCCACAAACTGTTAAGTAATGTAATGTGCACTGGTGAAAAATGAATGCGAAGTCAGAAAAGGCAGGAACGGATGTAAGGATAGTGAGAAATATAAAACCTTAAATCTCTGCATTGCCTGAGTCCTGGTTAGCATAATTTGGAAGGATCTCTGTTGCTAAGCTTGTTAAGAAGTCTTTTGGGGACTTTTATTCAGCATAATATATGTTTCACCTGAGTGTCTGACCTGACATTTGACTGAAGAGAAAATATAACATCTGTATGTCTTGCTCTTCACACTTGTTCTTAGTAAGAACAAATCCTCTCCATTTTGCTTGTGTTCTCTGGCTTACACCTGGAAATGTAAAAGAAAACAAAAACCTTATACAGTTTTGTTTTATATCCCTCCCCATCCCTAGTTTTGACAAGCAGTTTTTGTCACTGGCATCTTTTACAGAAAATGATTGTTCACCATATATCTTGCTTGAGTGTTTTAGGTACAGTCCTTCCTTTGATTTTGTTTTGGCATGTGCTTTTGTTACATACTGGATTTTCAGATATATTATGTCCAATTGCAGCACATTTCTCCCATTCCTCTAATACTGCAATATTTGTTTGCACCATCTTCTGTGGGGAACCCAGTCAGTGTGATATTTTGAATTCTGATTTTTAATTTTCTAAAATTTCATTCTGTTTTAACATTTTATGTTTTAATGATGGCTCTATGTAAACTAGCTCCATCAAATTCTTTTTTTCATATGCTCAAGTGGGACTTTCTGCTACTGCTTTTCTGGCCTTTACTTTATCAGAACTGCTTTCCAAGTTAGTCACCTCCGAGATAGTTACTCGATCTCTCTCCTAGATCAGCAGTTTTAGCATGGGCACTGCTAAAACTTGCATTAATTTCAGACAGGATTTCCTTGAATGCTTTCTGTACACTGGAGTTTTTGCTAGTCATACTATGCATCTAGGTTGTTCCCCAAGAAATACAAATCCAGGAGCCTCACACTGGCTGTTCTAGCCTTTAAGTAGTCATGCTGGCCTATCTTTTCTTGGCATTCTTCCTTTCTTGCTCCTTTTCAAAGTGACCTACAAAGATGGGAGGAGAGTGGGAACTGGGCTTGAACCCTTGTTTTGCTGCTGTATGTTGGATAAAGAGTACATGTGAGGAAAAGGGATTGGGGGTTTTGGGAGGTGGTCTTAGCTTGTTTTCCACATTAGAAATTCAGGTGTGGTCTATCCCGGAAGACACTGACTAGAGAACTAGTGAAATGACATCCAAAGAGGAAACCTAAGTAGCTGAGACTTCTTAAAACTGTTGTCTTTTAACAGTTAACTCCAATGATTGACAAACCTCTAGGTGAAAGAAAGCTTGTATTAAAGAATCAACACTCCCCACCTCCTTGTCCCTTTTTAATTAAGAAATGAAAGCTAGCTATCTTTCGGACCCCAGGAAGTCCCCTCTCAAACACAGGAAACCAGAGCTGACATTCATAATATTTCCAGGGTAAAAAAACAAGCAAGCAAACAAAAACTTTAACTAAAACCAGAACCTTTTGAGACCACCTTTTTTTACTCCCTAAAGAAATGCAAATAAAATAAAAAGCACAATTTCAGCAAGTTTACTTCTTTAAAACAGGTATGACCCCCAAAATTCCAAAAAGTATATTAACTCATATCAGACAAATGTATTTTCCCTTAATATTATTGTCAAAGTTGCTGGCTCCACCCTGGCATGAAGTTCTTGCAATTTTATAAGCTTCAGTGCTATTAGTAGCACAGAATGTGTTGGGCCAAACTCATTCCTGGTGTTAAATATATATATGAATTTACCCTGTTACTTTAAAATATTACTTCTCATGTTCCCTTCCTTAAAAAGTCACAGCTGAGTAACTGTTTATTTTATATTAATTCTGTTTACAATTACTAGAATATTAGGAGTCTTTTAAAGGTTATAAGCTGAAAAGAAAGAGGAACTGACTTAGCTCACTTATTGCAAAACTTATCTAATGCAACCGCACTTTGGAGGCTTTTTGTGATAGATGTCTAGTTAGCAAATATTGTTTTAATTCCATAACAAGAACTTCATATCTAGTCTGAGCAGTGTTGATCTTGTCATTCAGTACCGTCAGGTGACAAAACTATGGCTCTCAATTGCCTCCTGAAACAATGTACACCAAAAGGAGGGGAAATAATACATGTTTGTCTTGCAGCAGTGAGACCTTGGATGTGTTTGCACATGAAGATGCAGTGTATGGCCTTTCAGTGAGCCCAGTGAATGATAACGTCTTTGCCAGTTCATCCGACGATGGCCGGGTTCTCATTTGGGATATCCGAGAGTCTCCCCATGGAGGTGAGCGCTGTAGGCAGAAAAGAGTATTTAATGTAGAGAGAGCTCTTGAATGCGGACAAGCTGCCTTTATTGGGATAGATTTTTGGGGATGGGGAAGGAGTATGGTGCATGATTTATGTGGGTGGTGATTTGCTATCTTGTACTAATGTTGGATTGTGGTAATAGCTAGGGTTGCCACCTGTTTGGTTTTCAGCTGGACAGTCCAGGTTTTAGCTTGTGTGTCTGTATAGGTGCTGTTCTTAAATCTGTGGAAAATGTTGTAATCCTAAGCAGAGAGAAGGGGCAGTGCAGCAGCTGCAGCTGCCTCAGGGGCCTGGCTGCTTGTGTGGCTTGCGGCAGTGCGTGGCCCTAGTGCAGCCCACAGGTGCTGGGTAAGGCGACCTTAGCTGTGCTGGTGAAGACCCTGACTGCGACAGGGGCAGGGCCTTGGGGGAAGAGGTGGAGAAGGGGCAGGGTCTCAGGGTCTGGTTTCCAGCCATTAGAAAGGTGGTAACCCTAGTAAGAGCACAGGATTGCCAGCCTACACGGCTTCAAATATGAGACTCCAAAGATCCTATTTAGTTTTACTGCATTCAGGGAGACTGTCCCATCTCCTAACAGCTGGTGCATGTGAGCTCTCCTTTTTCTTTCCCCTCTCCGTTTGTCCCTTTTTGAAGACACACATAGAAAAAGAAGTTTCAGAGTAACAGCCGTGTTAGTCTGTATTCACAAAAAGAAAAGGAGTACTTGTGGCACCTTAGAGACTAACCAATTTATTTGCGCATAAGCTTTCGTGAGCTACAGCTCACTTCATCGGATGCATACTGTGGAAACTGCAGAAGACATTATATACACAGAGACCATGAAACAATACCTCCTCCCACCCCACTCTCCTGCTGGTAATAGCCCATCCAAAGTGACCACTCTCTTTACAATGTGTATGATAATCAAGGTGGGCCATTTCCAGCATAAATCCAAGTTTAACCAGAACGTCTGGGGGGGGAGGAAAAAACAAGGGGAAATAGGCTACCTTGCATAATGACTTAGCCACTCCCAGTCTCTATTTAAACTTAAATTAATAGTATCCAATTTTCAAATGAATTCCAATTCAGCAGTTTCTCGCTGGAGTCTGGATTTGAAGTTTTTTTGTTTTAAGATAGCGACCTTCATGTCTGTAATTGCGTGACCAGAGAGATTGAAGTGTTCTCCGACTGGTTTATGAATGTTATAATTCTTGACATCTGATTTGTGTCCATTTATTCTTTTACGTAGAGACTGTCCAGTTTGACCAATGTAACTGGCAGAGGGGCATTGCTGGCACATGATGGCATATATCACATTGGTGGATGTGCAGGTGAACGAGCCTCTGATAGTGTGGCTGATGTTATTAGGCCCTGTGATGGTGTCCCCTGAATAGATGTGGGCACAGTTGGCAACGGGCTTTGTTGCAAGGATAGGTTCCTGGGTTAGTGGTTCTGTTGTGTGGTATGTGGTTGCTGGTGAGTATTTGCTTCAGATTGGGGGGCTGTCTGTAGGCAAGGACTGGCCTGTCTCCCAAGATTTGTGAGAGTGTTGGGTCATCCTTCAGGATATGTTGTAGATCCTTAATAATGCATTGGAGGGGTTTTAGTTGGGGGCTGAAGATGACTGCTAGTGGCGTTCTGTTATTTTCTTTGTTAGGCCTGTCCTGTAGTAGGTGACTTCTGGGAACTCTTCTGGCTCTATCAATCGGTTTCTTCACTTCCACAGGTGTGTATTGTAGTTGTAAGAATGCTTGATAGAGATCTTGTAGGTGTTTGTCTCTGTCTGAGGGGTTGGAGCAAATGCGTTTGTATCGCAGAGCTTGGCTGTAGACAATGGATCGTGTGGTGTGGTCAGGGTGAAAGCTGGAGGCATGTAGGTAGGAATAGCGGTCAGTAGGTTTCCGGTATAGGGTGGTGTTTATGTGACCATTGTTTATTAGCACTGTAGTGTCCAGGAAGTGGATCTCTCGTGTAGACTGGACCAGGCTGAGGTTGATGGTGGGATGGAAATTGTTGAAATCATGGTGGAATTCCTCAAGGGCTTCTTTTCCATGGGTCCAGATGATGAAGATGTCATCAATATAGCGCAAGTAGAGTAGGGGCGTTAGGGGACGAGAGTTGAGGAGCGTTGTTCTAATTCAGCCATAAAAGTGTTGGCATACTGTGGGGCCATGCGGGTACCCATAGCAGTGCCGCTGATCTGAAGGTATACATTGTCCCCAAATGTAAAATAGTTATGGGTGAGGACAAAGTCACAAAGTTCAGCCACCAGGTTTGCCGTGACATTATCGGGGATAGTGTTCTTGACGGCTTGTAGTCCATCTTTGTGTGGAATGTTGGTGTAGAGGGCTTCTACATCCATAGTGGCCAGGATGGTGTTATCAGGAAGATCACCGATGGATTGTAGTTTCCTCAGGAAGTCAGTGGTGTCTTGAAGGTAGCTGGGAGTGCTGGTAGCGTAGGGCCTGAGGAGGGAGTCTACATAGCCAGACAATCCTGCTGTCAGGGTGCCAATGCCTGAGATGATGGGGCGCCCAGGATTTCCAGGTTTATGGATCTTGGGTAGTAGATAGAATATCCCAGGTCGGGGTTCCAGGGGTGTGTTTGTGCGGATTTGATCTTGTGCTTTTTCAGGAAGTTTCTTGAGCAAATGCTGTAGTTGCTTTTGGTGACTCTCAGTGGGATCATAGGGTAATGGCTTGCAGAAAGTGGTGTTGGAGAGCTGCTGAGCAGCCTCTTGTTCATATTCCAACCTATTCATGATGACAACAGCACCTCCTTTGTCAGCCTTTTTGATTATGATGTCAGAGTTGTTTCTAAGGCTGTGGATGGCATTGTGTTCTGCACGGCTGAGGTTATGGGGCAAGTGATGCTGCTTTTCCACAATTTCAGCCCGTGCACGTCGGCGGAAGCACTCTATGTAGAAGTCCAGTCTGCTGTTTCGACCTTCAGGAGTCCACCTAGAATCCTTCTTTTTGTAATGTTGGTAGGGAGGCCTCTGTGGATTAGTATGTTGTTCAGAGGTATTTTGGAAATATTCCTTGAGTTGGAGACGTCGAAAATAGGATTCTAGGTCACCACAAAACTGTATCATGTTCGTGGGGGTGGAGGGGCAGAAGGAGAGGCCCCAAGATAGGAAAGCTTCTTCTGCTGGGCTGAGAGTATAGTTGGATAGGTTAACAATATTGCTGGGTGGGTTGAGGGAACCATTGCTGTGGCCCCTTGTAGCATGTAGTAGTTTAGAAAGTTTAGTGTCCTTTTTCTTTTGTAGAGAAGCAAAGTGTGCATTGTAAATGGCTTGTCTAGTTTTAGTAAATTCCAGCCACGAGGAAGTTTGTGTGGAAGGTTGGTTTTTTATGAGAGTATCTAGTTCTGAGAGCTCATTCTTAATCTTTCCCTGTTTGTTGTAGAGGATGTTGATCAGGTGATTCCGCAGTTTCTTTGAGAGCATGTGGCACAAGCTGTCAGCATAGTCTGTGTGGTATGTAGATTGTAATGGATTTTTTACCTTCAGTCCTTTTTGGTACGATGTCCATCTGTTTGCATTTGGAAAGGAAGATGATGTCTGTCTGTATCTGTACAAGTTTTTTTCATGCAGTTGATAGATTTCCACTCCATACGGCTAAATGCAGTGCCTTGCATAATGACAGGTTTCAGAGTAACAGCCATGTTAGTCTGTATTCACAAAAAGAAAAGGAGTACTTGTGGCACCTTAAAGACTAACCAATTTATTTGAGCATAAGCTTTCGTGAGCTACAGCTCACTTCATCGGATGAAGTGCGATCAGACTCCAGCGAGAAACTGCTGAATTGGAATTCATTTGCAAATTGGATACTATTAATTTAGGCTTAAATAGAGACTGGGAGTGGCTAAGTCATTATGCAAGGTAGCCTAGTTTTTTCCTCCCCCCCGCCCCCCCCCCCGACGTTCTGGTTAAACTTGGATTTGTGCTGGAAATGGCCCACCTTGATTATCATGCACATTGTAGGGAGAGTGGTCACTTTGGATGGGCTGTTATCAGCAGGAGAGTGGGGTGGGAGGAGGTATTGTTTCATGCTCTCTGTGTATATAATGTCTTCTGCAGTTTCCACAGTATGCATCCGATGAAGTGAGCTGTAGCTCACGAAAGCTTATGCTCAAATAAATTGGTTAGTCTCTAAGGTGCCACAAGTACTCCTTTTCTTTTTGAGAAAAAGAAGTCTGAAATTAAAATGCCGTAATCATAATCATATGGTTATTGCATGGTGTCATTATAGAGCAGAGTTAAGGTTATTTAGGTGCCCTAACTGTGCATTTCCATATTTTTTTTAATTTCATCTTAAATCTGAATTTCCTGGGATTATAAAGATCATTTTGGAGATAATTACAATATCCTGTAGTATATCACTGTAAATGACTGGTATGTATTCTCCCCCTTAACTCCATTTTAAAATAGTTTCTGTCTGGAAATTTCATTCAGAACACTGTGCATGTCACTGCAGTAATTATTTCCTTTCTCTCTCCTCCTTGACTTTACATCAGTTTCATCTTATTGCCCTCTAATATAACATTTTATTTGACATAAAGCTGCTGTTTGGAACTACCGTAGTTTGGTTCCTCACTGAATTAGCTCATCTGCTAGGAGTCCTGACCCTGCCCACTAACATGTCAGTGCCACCCACTTCTGGGGTTAGTGCAGCTGTCTGTGAATAGCAGGGTTGCAGGCACTACCCCTCTGGCCTGCATTTTCAGGCCCTAGAATGAACTGAGTCCTTGAACTAGACATGAAAGCCCATTAGAAGTACTTATAATAAATCCAGTTTCTGTATGCAACGTGAACTAAAAGTTTACCTTTGAGGTTACTGAATCGTTAATTTGGCTCATGTAAAATTCTCTGCTTCTGTATTTACACTTTATTCTATGTGATGAGGACGAGAGTTTACTTTGTGTTCAGGTTCTTTCGTGATCTATGAAATTAATGTGACAGAAGGCAAAGACATTTTTTAGTTGACGGGAGAAATTTGTTCTTTTCGGTATATGGAAACTAAGTGCCTTAATGTAGTAGCTTTTTTAACAGGGTTTCTTTCTTTCTTTTTTTTTAAATTCTTTGCAAAACAATAAAAATAAACCATGCTCTAATTAAAATAAACCCACAACTTTTCTGAACCCCACTGTTTGTGTGTTACAACAAAAATTCTCAGGTAGCTATGATGTCCAGTGGCGGTACATTCTGTAGTACAGAAAGAGAACCTGGAACTGGCCAGCATCCTTCTTGGAAACTTGTCAGTCTCTATTCAAACACAAATATAACATAGTCTGTGACGTGTATGCTGAGTGCTCTATCTATACAGCTTCGTTAGTGGTGAAATCTAACATTTCGTTCCAGGCTTGGTTCAGTTTTCAAGCTGCCTTTGTATGTTGTCCAAGTGAGGGGAAAAAGTGAAGTTTGATTAAAATATTTCTACTGCATTTGGGGTTTTGCAAAACGAGGGTTGTCAAGCGATTAAAAAAATTAATCTCGATTAATCATGCTGTTAAATAGTAACAGAATACCATTTTTTTTTTGATGTTTTCAATTACAACACGGAATACAAAATATACAGTGCTCACTTTATATTTTTATTACAAATATTTGCATTGTAAAAAACAAAAGAAATAGTATTTTTTCCAATTCACCTAATACAAGTACTGTAGTAGAGTCTCTTTATCATGAAAGTTGAATTTACAAATGTAGAATTATATACAAAAAAATAACTGCATTCAAACATAAAACAGTGCTTTAGAGCCTACGAGCCCACACAGTCCTACTTCAGCCAATCGCTCAGACATACAAGTTTGGGTACAATTTGCAGGAGATAATGCTGCCTGCTTCTTGTTTACAAGGTCACTTGAAAGTGAGAACAGGTTCGTATGACACTGTTGAAGCCAGCATCGCAAGATATTTACGTGTCAGAGGCTCTAAAGATTCACATGTCCCTTCATGCTTCAACCACCATTCCAGAGGACATGCGTCCATGCTGTTAATGGGCTTGCTTGATAACTATCCAAAGAAAAGTGGACTGACACATGTTCATTTTCATCATCTGAGTCAGATGCCACCAGCAGAAAGTAAATGAGGTTTTAGTTTTTTGTTTTTTTCCTTTCTTTTCCCTTTTTGGTGGTTCTGTAGTTTCCACATTTTTAGTGTTGCTCTTTTAAGACTTCTGAAAGCATGCTCCACACCTTGTCCCTCTCAGATTTTGGACAGCACTTCAGATTCTTAAACCCCGGGTTGAGTGCTGTAGCTGTTTTTTAAAAATCTCACATTGCTACCTTCTTTGCGTTTTGTCAAATCTGCAGTAAAAGTTTTCTTAAAACGAACATGTGCTGGGTCATCATCCGAGACTGCTATAATACAAAATATATGGCAGAATGTGGGTAAAACAGAACAGGAGACATAGAATTCTCCCCTCAGTCACAAATTTAATTAGCGCATTATTTTTTTTTAATGAGCATCATCAGCATGGAAGTATGTCCTCTGGAATGGTGGCCGAAGAATAAAGGGGCATACGAATGTTTAGCATATCTGGAACATAAATAAAAAGGAAGCAGCCAACAATATCTTCCGTAAATGTAAACAAACTTTTTTGTCTCAGCGATTGGCTGAACAAGAAGTAGGACTGAGTGGACTTTGTGTTGTTTTTGAGTGCAGTTATGTAACAAAAAAAATCTACATTTGTAAGTTACACTTTCACAATAAAGAGATTGCACTACAGTATTTGTATGAGGTGAATTGAAAAATACTATTTTGTTTTTACAGTGAAAATATTTGTAATAAAAAATAATATAAAGTGACCACTTTTCTACTTTGTATTGTGTTGTAATAGAAATCAATATATTTGAAAATGTAGAAAAACATCAAAAAATATTTAATAAATTTCAATTGGTATTGTATTATTTAACAATGTGATTAAAACTGCGATTAATATTTTTAATCCCGATTTAATTTTTTTTAGTTAATCGCATGAGGTAACTGCGATTAATTGACAGCCCTATGCAAAACTTTTTTTTATTTTTTTTTAAATCCTCAGTTTTTGACCGAAACTACTTGATAGTGTAAGTACACAATTTAGGTTTATTAAAATACACCATATTGAGTGAACACCTAACTAAACAGGTAGGTCTCTGAATAGGTTTTTTTCTTAAACCAACCAAACAAAAAGCAACAACAAAACCCACCCTCCTTTAATGTCTCTTTCTGAGCAGTTAGATTGTAAAGCCTTGGGAAAACTACCTGTTGCTGACAACGGGTGTTAGCAACAGGTAGAGCTGAGCACAGTTTAAGTGCAAGTGTGCAAAGGACGAAACTGTATTTAGCATCATATGGCTAATCTCAGGTTTAACTAAGGCTTCTGAAATCATTTGTACTTGCAATTCCAGATTTGTCACTGCTTCAGCTGTGCCTGTTTACTGACACTCAGGGTATGTCGACACTACGAAATTAGGTCAAATTTCTAGAAGTCGGTTTTGTAGAAAGCGGTTTTATACAGTCAGTTGTGTGTGTCCCCACACAAGAGCTCTCAGTACATGTAGTCGGCGGAGTGTGTCCACAGTACCGAGGCAACCGTCGACTTCCGGAGTGTTGCACTGTGGGTGGCTATCCCACATTTCCCACAGTCTCCGCCGCCCATTTGAATTCTGCATAGAAATCCCAGTGCCTGATGGGGTTAAAACATTGTCGCGGGTGGTTCTGGGTACATATCGTCAGGCCCCCGTTCCCTCTCTCCCCTCCCTCCGTGAAAGCAAGGGCAGACAATCGTTTTGCACCTTTTTTCTTGAGTTACCTGTGCAGGCGCCATACCACAGCAAGCATGGAGCCCGCTCCGCTAACTGTCACCGTATGTCTCCTGGGTGCTGGCAGATGTGGTACTGCATTGCTACACAGCAGCAGTTAATTGCCTTTTGGCAGCAGACAGTGCAGTATGGCTGGTAGCCGTCATTGGCGTAGTCCTGGGTGCTCTTTTAACCGGGCGCCTGGACAAACATGGGAGTGACTCAACCAGGTCATTTCTCTTGTTTTGTCTCGTGGCGATTCAGTCCTTCCGGCAGTGCGCTGTCTTTTAACCTCCAGCCAGCAGAAGATGATGATGGCTAATCGTCATACTGCACCGTCTTCTGCCAAGCACCCAGGAGATGATGATGGCTAGTCGTCATACTGCACAGTCTGCTGCCAGCAAGACGTATAAAGATAGATGAAGTGGCTCAAAACAAGAAATAGACCAGATTTGTTTTGTATTCATTTTCTCCTCCCTCCCTCCTTCCTCTGTGAAATCAACGGCCTGCTAAACCCAGTTTTGAGTTCTATCCTTGAGGGGCAATTCAGTTTCTCACAAAGCCACCCCCTTTGTTGATTTTAATTCCCTGTAAGCCAACCCTGTAAGCCATGTCGTCAGTCGCCCCTCCCTC
Organism: Eretmochelys imbricata; assembly: GCF_965152235.1. NCBI lineage: Eukaryota > Metazoa > Chordata > Testudines > Cheloniidae > Eretmochelys > Eretmochelys imbricata. Next base: position 64,682,723 of record NC_135577.1, on the reverse strand, counting down.
CATCAGGGCAACGGCAGACAGTCGTTCCATGCCTTTTTTCTGTGCAGACGCCATACCACGGCAACCATGGAGCCCGCTCAGATCACTTTGGCAGTTAGGAGCACATTAAACACCACGCGCATTATCCAGCAGTATATGCAGCACCAGAACCTGGCAAAGCGATACCGGGCGAGTAGGCGATGTCAGCGTGGTGACGTGAGTGATGAGGACATGGACACAGACTTCTCTGAAAGCATGGGCCCTGGCAATGTGGGCATCATGGTGCTAATGGGACAAGTTCATGCAGTGGAACGCCGATTCTGGGCTCGGGAAACAAGCACAGACTGGTGGGACCGCATAGTGTTGCAGGTCTGGGACGATTCCCAGTGCTTGCGAAACTTTCACATGCGTAAGGGCACTTTCAGGGAACTTTGACTTGCTTTCCCCTCCCCTGAGGTGGAAGAATACCAAGATGAGAGCAGCCTTCACAGTTGAGAAGCGAGTGGCAATAGCCCTGTGGAAGCTTGCAACACCAGACAGCTACCGGTCAGTCGGGAATCAATTTGGAGTGGGCAAATGTACTGTGGGGGCTACTGTGATGCAAGTAGCCAACGCGATCAAAGAGCTGCTGATATCAAGGGTAGTGACCCTGGGAAATGTGCAGGTCATAGTGGATGGCTTTGCTGCAATGGGATTCCCTAACTGTGGTGGGGCCATAGACGGAACCCATATCCCTATCTTGGCACCGGAGCACCAAGCCAGCGAGTACATAAACCGCAAGGGGTACTTTTCAATAGTGCTGCATGCACTGGTGGATCACAAGGGACGTTTCACCAACATCAGCATGGGATGGCCGGGAAAGGTACATGATGCTCGCATCTTCAGGAACTCTCTGGTCTGTTTCAAAAGCTGCAAGAAGGGACTTTATTCCCAGACCAGAAAATAACCATTGGGGACGTTGAAATGCCTATATGTATCCTTGAGGACCCAGCCTACCCCTTAATGCCATGGCTCATGAAGCCATACACAAGCAGCCTGGACAGTAGTCAGGAGCTGTTCAACTATAGGCTGAGCAAGTGCAGAATGGTGGTAGAATGTGCATTTGGACGTTTAAAAGAACGCTGGCTTTTAAACCGACTCGGTTAGACCTCAGCGAAACCAATATTTTCCCACTGTTATTACTGCTTGCTGTGCGCTCCACAGTATCTGTGAGAGTAAGGGGGAGATGTTTACGGGGCGGTGAGAGGTTGAGGCAAATCGCCTGGCTGCTGGTTTCGCACAGCCAGACACCAGGGCGGTTAGAAGAGCACAGGAGGGCGCGGTGCGCATCAGAGAAGCTTTGAAAACCAGTTTCATGAGTGGCCAGGCTACGGTGTGACAGTTCTGTTTGTTTCTCCTTGATGGAACACCCCCCCCCACCCCCACCCCCCCGGTTCAGTCTGCCTTCCTGTAAGCTAAGCACCCTCCCCTCCCCCCTTCGATCACTGCTTGCAGAGGCAATAAAGTTGTTGTTGCTTCACATTCATGCATTCTTTATTTACTCATCACACAAATAGGGGCTAACTGCCAAGGTAGCCCAGGAGGGGTGGTGGAGGAGGAAGCACCAGGTAGGGTGGTGGAGGAGGGAAGGACAAGGCCACACAGCACTTTAAAACTTATTGAATGCCAGCCTTCTGTTGCTTGGGCAATCTTCTGGGGTCAGGTGGCCGGAGGCCCCCCCACCACGTTCTTGGGCATCTGGGTGTGGAGGCTATGGAACTTGGGGAGGAGGGCGGTTGGTTACACAGGGGCTGTAGCGGCGGTCTGTGCTCCTGCTGCCTTTCCTGCAGCTCAACCATATGCTGGAGCATATTGGTTTGATCCTCCAGCAGCCTCAGCATTGAATCCTGCCTCCTCTCATCACGCTGCCGCCACCTTTCAGCTTCAGCCCTCTCTTAAGCCCGCCACTTACTCTCTTCAGCCCGCCACCTCTCTTCCCGGTCTTATTGTGCTTTCCTGCACTCTGACATTGTCTGTCTGCCTCCACGCATTCATCTGTGCTCTGTCAGTGTGGGAGGACAGCATGAGCTTAGAGAACATTTCATCACAAGTGCGTTTTTTTTCACCTTCTAATCTTCACTAGCCTCTGGGAAGGAGAAGATCCTGTGATCATTGAAACGCATGCAGCTGGTTGAGAAAAAAAGAGGCAGTGATATTTAAAAAGACACATTTTCTAGAACAATGGCTACACTCTTTCACGGTAAACCTTGCTGTTAATATTACATACACAGCACATGTGCTTTCGTTCCAAGGTTGCATTTTGCCTCCCCCCACCACATGGCTAGCCCCTCACACCCTCCCCCCCCATGGCTAACAGCGGGGAACATTTCTGTTCAGCCACAGGCAAACAACCCAGCAGGAACGGGCACCTCTGAATGTCCCCTTAAGAAAAGCACCCTATTTCAACGGTGACTATGAATGATATCACTCTCCTGAGGATAACACAGAGAGATAAAGAACGGATGTTGTTTGAATGCCAGCAAACATACACTGCAATGCTTTGTTCTACAATGATTCCTGAGTACGTGCTACTGGCCTGGTGTGGTAAAGTGTCCTACCATCGTGGGTGGAATAAGGCTGCCCTCCCCAGAAACCTTTTGCAAAGGCTTTGGGAGTACATCCAGGAGAGCCACAAATGCCAGGGCAAATTAATCATTAAACATGCTTGCTTTTAAACCATGTATAGTATTTTAAAAGGTACACTCACCAGAGGTCCCTTCTCCGCCTGGTGGGTTCGGGGGAAGACTGCCTCCAGGTCCAGGGTGAGAAACAGTTCCTGGCTGTCGGGAAAACCGGTTTCTCCGCTTGCTTGCTGTGAGCTATCTACAGCGTCATCATCATCATCTTCCTCGTCCCCAAAACCTGCTTCCGTGTTGCCTCCATCTCCATTGAAGGAGTCAAACAACACGGCTTGGTAGTGGTGGCTGAACCCCCTAAAATGGCATGCAGCTCATCATAGAAGCGGCATGTTTGGGGCTCTGACCCGGAGCGGCCATTTGCCTCTCTGGTTTTCTGGTAGGCTTGCCTCAGCTCCTTAAGTTTCACGCGGCACTGCTTCGGGTCCCTGTTATGGCCTCTGTCCTTCATGCCCTGGGAGATTTTGACAAATGTTTTGGCATTTGGAAAACTGGAATGGAGTTCTGATAGCACGGATTCCTCTCCCCACACAGCGATCAGATCCCGTACCTCCCTTTCGGTCCATGCTGGAGCTCTTTTACGATTCTGGGACTCCATCATGGTCACCTCTGCTGATGAGCTCTGGCCAGCGTGGCAAGCTGCAGGTGACCATGCAAACAGGAAATTGAAATTCAAAAGTTTGCGGGCCTTTTCCTGTCTACCTGGCCAGTGCATCTGAGTTGAGAGTGCTGTCCAGAGCGGTCACAATAGAGCACTCTGGGATAGCTCCCGGAGGCCAATACTGTCTAATTGCATCCACAGTATCCCAAATTCGACCCGGCAAGGCCGATTTAAGCGCTAATCCACTTGTCAGAGGTGGACTGAGGAAATCTATTTGAAGAGCCCTTTAAGTCGGGGGAAAAAAGGGCTTCATCATGTGGACGGGTGCAGGTTTACATCGATCTAACACTGCTAAATTCGACCTAAACTCCTAGTGTAGACCAGGGCTCATTTAAGAAATGGCCTTATAACCAACGAGGAGCAGGATTGCACTCAATACATTTGAGATTGTTCTGGGGCAGCCTCTTAAGAAGTTGGTTGATAAGGATGGCTTTTTGTCCAAGGGTTATTGGGTTTCACTATAAAATCTGCATGTTTTTAGTGATTAAATAGAAACAAACATGTATGGAGGCTCCTGTTGAGCATTTAAGTCCCAAGCCTTCAATCATTTTGCTACAAGACGTAGTGCTCATCACGATAAATATCTTCAATGACTTCAATAGGACTATTTGTGGTAGTGAGCACTATGCCTACTAGTAAATGTATTCAGGGTCAAAATCCTGGCAAACTCCTTTAAAATATCAAGTCTCATATAGAAGCTGCTATTAAATATTCTATTTTAACTAACAGTGATAGAGTGGAATTCAGTTCCCCCAAGCCCTCAATCTCTTGCATAGCCTTTCCCTTTAAAAACTTGTTTTCTCAAGTTTTGGAAGGGATGGTATTGAACTTGTCTTGTAAGAAACAAACCTTTTTGTATTGGTATGTGTGAGAGCTGCAAGTGTGAAATAAAGCAATAACCAAATTAAATCCCTTATTCATTAAATTGACTAATTTTGGATGTGTAATCTGTTTTTAATTAAACAAGTTGTCAGACTTTTGTAAGTTAGGAGAAAAGTTACCTTTCGAAGTACAATACTGTAGTATGTCTTTAATGCAGGTGAAACTCCAGCGATTTAGTTACAGTAACTCGGCCAAGTGAATATTTACTAAATAAAAAAACCCTTCATTTGGCAATCTGTCACTGTTCCAGTATCTCCATTCACTGAATGGGGTCTGTTTCTCAATGAGGGCTGCCATTTTAATGATACAGCATTTATGTCCCAGCAGGAACCCAGTTTGATGATGTAAACTGAAAGGATCAGCTTTACCATTACTCTGCTTTTGAAACTGCCTGTTGACTACAGCCAGCCTTAGTGCTTTTGGGTGGGCTTGCCAAACAAATGTTTGCCCCTCTTTTCTCTGTCAACATAATTCTGATCATACCACTACTCATAGGACAGTCTTGGGTACTCCAAATTTTAACACTAAAAATGGGAGGGAGAAATGTAGACCTGCTGCTCGTGTTGGGGCCCATGCCTAGCTGTCAGTGCATTTTTAAGGGACAACTCTCTAGACCTCCGCTTTAGGAGCTGTTAGGCCTGCAGTCACTGGAGGGCTGTGTGTGCCTTCCAATAAATTTTAAGCACTTGTAATAGCTTTTCATAAACTTTAATCACCAGAACAGCACTATAAAATAGAAACATTTCCCTGTCTGTAAAATTGAGATCAGCTGGAGGCTGAGACTTGACCAAAGCTACAAAGGCAGTCTCTATTAAAACACTGGGTCCCTTTATCTATCCTGTGCTTGGTGAATTTTCCTTCTATTCGCCTTTTCCCCTTCATAGCTAGAGGTCACACTAGCTGTTCGATGGAGGTACTTGGCTCAGCTGCAGGCATTTGACATGTGCCATCAATGGCAGCCTTTGACCCCTCTCAGGCTGCAAATTGGTTAAAAGTATTCCCAAAAAGGAAGTCAATTTCACGAGCACCAAAAGCCAGTCCTCGGTAGCTATAGGGTAGACTGAAAAATGGGATCATTTGGGAGGAAATCACAGGGATAAACTGATCACTAGGTTTGAGACGTTATGATGTCCAGGCGATCTCTCTAATCAATAGATCTTGAAACTTCTTTTTAAAAAGAAAAACCACACCCTCTCTCTCGAAAATTGCCCTGATATATTTATAGATCTCAAAAATGTTGGATGCTTGCAAATGTGGGTCAGTCAGTTTAAAACAACTTCCATTTCCAGTGATTTCTAATGGTAGAGTAGCTCCTCTTTAAACTGGATAGCAGATCCTCGTGTTTCTTTTAAATGCTTCACTGCTTAGAGGTCTCAAACTGGATAGGTGCCACATTTGTAGCAGGCACTATACGGACACTTAAGGAAAAGGTCCTTACTCTGTAGAGTTGAGTCAAAAAAAGTGGCAGAAAAGCATATAATGTAGAAGTAGAAGAATGGAGATGATGGCTGGTACATGTCTCGTTAGTTGCATGTCTTTCTCTTTAAAAAGTTATGTATTTTTATTTGGTTTTATTTTGTTGTTCTGTATATAAGACTTGAAGGTAGTTTGTTAGTGATTACAAAAATAAATGTAAGTAGAGTCCTCTTGTATTACCATGGAGTCCTAGTGACACTACTTCCGCTGGGTAGTACGAACTTTTGCTAACACTTTCAAACTTGAGTGCTTAATGTTAAAAACCCAATACAAGTGACCTGACTTTCAGAGTTGCTGAGACTCTTTAGTGCTGATTTTTAACAAGAGTTGTGCCCATATTCAGCCAGGGCTGATTGCGGTCACCACAGAACATAAAATTGGTGTAACTAACACTAATTTTTTCATGTCCACTGAATAAAAAGCTGATGCAAATTATGCTATTGGAAGCTTAAACCTACTTAACCAAGTAATTTACCTACATGTGATGTTATGTGTACCAGGTATGTTTCCTCTGAACTTCAGCACATCTCTGTGAATCACAAAACTATTGAATAACACTTAGAATTAAAAATAAGTGACCAAAGCCAGTGGTTCTCTGACACTGATCTTTAGAGCATTTGTGATCTGAAGAATACGAGCTAGTGATCTGTGGAGAGATGGCTTCTCACATGGTTCTGACTCTTCCCCCTTGTTTCTAGCTGCTAAGTTTCATTAAGTAATGTTACTTTTCCATGTAAGCAAGTACTGCTGCTGCCTTGTATGAATGGGGAGGGCTCCATTAAATGTATTCCTTCAGTAAATATGTGGTTTGCACTATGAAACTTTGAGAACCTCTGATTTAAGAACCTACTGACTAAGGAATTCATTCCTCTGATCAGCTTTTGCCTTCCCTCTTAATGAGATTGACATTTTGGATCTGTATAATGTCATGGCCTTCAACTCTTCTGTTAAGCTTCTATGTGGAGAATTTTCTTAAAGTCCCATATATGGGATTTTTCCACACTGGACAAAGATGATATATGTGGGTAGATTTCAAAACATCAGTTACGTTGTTTGGAATGTGTTTAACTTAAGAATCTGCAGGAAAATCTGTATTTTCAGATCATTATATGGAAATGGTATAGTGAGTTGCAAAATCATTGCATCAGAACAATTGCATGCACTGTTTGTTCTTATGTCTGAAATCTTCATTTTTGTGTTTTTTTTTTCAACAGAGCCCTTCTGCTTGGCAAACTACCCATCAGCCTTTCATAGTGTGATGTTTAATCCAGTAGAACCCAGACTACTGGCTACTGCCAACTCTAAAGAGGGTGTGGGACTCTGGGATATTCGCAAACCACAGAGGTAAGAGCTGGCTATCTTTATTCTCATAGAGTTTTATGTTGTCTAATCTTCTTTTCGTAGGTGCTGGCATGCCATTCAACTAGCTGTGGTCCAACTGTGGGGTGGTGAAAAAGGACCTGAATGAAAGGCACAATAAAAAAAAATCGGGGGCATGAAGTTTTGCAATAATGGAGGGTTAATTTTTTCAGTTTATATATTAGAACCTTGATTTTATACGAAAACTCCTTTTATTCATAATGGGGCTTCATCTCCCCAGGAGTTTTGGAAAGCTGCAAGGCTCACCAGGCTATTATCACTGCGTCTTAACTTTACACCCTGCACTGATGCACTGAAATACTAGTAGAGTGTGCAACCTTAGTGGAAGCTAGCTGTTTTTGAGTAACAGGAGAAAAAGCCATCAGTCTTCAAAGTCTGTGCCTTGGGTGAACTGACCCAGCAGCAACTCTGTTACCCAAGAGTTTTAGATATTCAAAAAGTCCTATGGATACCAGACTTCCATTGTCTCATTCAACTTCATTATTCTGCATTTCTGGCAAAAATTTACAATTTAAAAATGAGAGCATAAGATTACAGTATGAGGGGAGATATACTTCCTTTTTAAGTGAAGGACATCCCTAATGTGCAACATCTGAGTGTGGTATGTGCACTTAGGCTTTTTCTGTTGGAGTTGCTTTTTTGGGAAGGAATGTTCTTCTTTCTCCCCTTTTACAAATTTAACTTTAGAACTAAATTTAATTTTCTCTTGATTAGCATAGTGTGAGAATTCTTTTGAGCAGTTCAAGTACAAAATTTCCCTTTTTGTTTTTTCTTGTTTCGTAATTGGAAATACGCAAATCTCATTACAGTGAGAGTAAAGAAAATTGGCATGTGCAGATAAATGAAAAGAGAGAATTCCAAGACAATGAATTTACAGTGATTTATACTGCCCATAGCCCCAGATTTACAATTTTATTCTGACAACAGCACACTTGTATTTGTTACTTATCCACTGGTAGGGCAGACCAATCTTCATCTAATGGAGTTAGATTAGGACTGGCTTTTATAGAAAACTCATTTAAACATGTTAAGACAGTGGTTCTCAAAGCCGCTCCGCCGCTTGTTCAGGGAAAGCCCCTGGCGGGCCAGACCGGTTTGTTTACCTGCTGCATCCGCAGGTTCAGCCGATCGCGGCTCCCACTGGCCTGCTGTGTACTATGTTTACATTCCAGGTTGCAGTGCACTATTTTTGTTTAGACAAGCCCTAAATAATTACTAACAGTTTAATTGTAGAATTCTGTGTCCCGGTTTCACTGATACAGTCAGGTTCCCAGCTCAGTTTTTTTTCCTTTGTCAATACTATAAAATATCTTTTTTGCTTGTAAAAAGATAAACAATCTGGGCTCTTTGTTTCTGGCTCACCCCTATCTGTGGTAATAAAGCTTCCATGGTTGCAACTCAGGGCTTGTCTACTTAGGGAAATTTACTGGCATAACTCTACTGCTATAACTCTCAGTATGGACAGTTTTATTGTAGAATGAGTGCCTTTTTCCAGTTTAATTTATGTCATGACACAGCTCTCTATTCCTGAGTAAGTGTCCACATGGGGAGTTATAGCAGTATAGTTATGCCAGAAAATTACCCCATATAAATAAGCCCTTAGTTACCAAACTCCTAGATGAGCCAGAATAGAGTGAAATGTGCTCTCCCAAATAGCTGGATGGGCTGTGCTGGGCTAGCATGACTAGAAAGTAGCCAAAATTGTCATTAAAGGCAGTAGAAATGATCTTGAATAAATATATGTAAGATAGTACATGCATAAAATGATACCAACTTTTTTCTGGCCATAACAGCACTCTCTTGCTGACCAGTTTATACTTTTCTGTTACCATATTTAGACCTTTATTTCCATCCTGACAGGTCTCTGTGTTGGTCTCTAAGTAGTCAGTAGTGATTTTTTTTCCCTCAGAGCCTGCTGCTTCTGTCACCGACTTGCAGAATAACTAAGAACTCCAATCTTAAGACACTGTTCTGCCCCATTGCTTAGCCTTAGTAATATGTAACTTACTGCAGAATGGCGAGTTCGGGGGCGGAGGGTGGCAGGGAAGGGAGGAATAACCAACTTTTGCCTTTATTTCAGAGCATACTAATTTAATCCATACTTGTATAGCTTTGTTCTTGCTGATACCTACAATTGTCACCTTAAAAAGAGTTACCAATCAGAGTGTGTTCTGTCTCTTGGCTGCTATTTATATTGTTCTGGATTTAACAGGTTTATTTTTGAACAAAATAATAAACTTTGCAGGGAGAAGTTGAATCTCAGACACATGAAATCCTCATTTAGGGCAAGATTCTGCATCTCTTACTCAAGAAAAAGTCATAATTGACTTCAGTGAGTTTTTTCACTGTCTAAGGGCTGCAGGATTAGGCCGCTGAGGCCTTGACTGGACTGGAATATGTTGGCAAAGACTTACATATTTGAAGAGTAGTGTGTAGACAAGGTACTCTGCCTTTAGAACAAAGGTGGGCAAACTGGCCTGCAGGACAGTCCTGCCCGGGCCTTGAGCTTCCGGCCAGGGAAGCTAGTCCACTGCCCCCCCTCTCCCGCAGCCTCAGCTCGCCATGCTGCCAGCGTGGGAGGGGGCTGCACTGCAGGAGCAGGGAGAGCAGGAAGGGAGGCTCGCCTGCAGCCACAAGGGAGCAGGCGGGCGGTGCAGGTGGTGAGAGTGTGGCAAACGCAGGCGGAGGACTCAGGAGGAACACCGGGCGGCCACGCAGCTGTCTGGAGAGAAGTGGCACTTTGAAGGGGAAACCGCTGCTTCTCTCTGGCTGCACAGCTGCCCCTGTTCCTCCTGAGTCCTCCGCCCATGTTCACAGGGCAGCATTCTGAAAGGGGCTTTAGAGGGGGGCCTCTCAGGGGGCGGGGGTGTGGATAGGGGTCGGGCAGTCAGGGAGCAGGGGGGGTTGGATAGGGGGTGGAGTCCTAGGGGGGCAGTTAGGGGCAGGAGGTCCCAGGAGGAGGTGGTCAGGGGACAAGGAGTAGGGAGGGTTGGATGGGTTGGGAGTTCTGAGGGGGCAGTTGGGGATGGGAAGTGAGATGGGGCGGATAGGGTTAGGGTTTGGGGAGGCACAGCCTTCCCTACCCAGCCCTCCGTGCAGTTTTGGAACCCCAATGTGGTCCTCAGGCCAAAAAGTTTGCCCACTCCTGCTTTAGAATGTGTTAAACTGGTCAAGTTAAAGCAACTCAATGAGTTAAAGGCTGGATGCCTTGTCTACACTAGACTCTTCAGCTGTGTTGGCTAACTTGCTAACCGCCTTAACATCACCTCTTTAAGCTCTAGTCTAGACAAGGCTTTTGTGTAGTTTCAGAAGTATGCCTCAGCTGTTGTAGTTGTATACACTGGAGGATGTTGTGTGATATAGCAACTCCCACCCCCAAGCTGGCTGGGATGGTGAGAAGGGGTCAAAATAGACTGTGAACTTATATATCTAGGAACAAAGAATGTAGGCCATAGAGGGTGGGGGACTCTATCCTGGGAAGCAGTGACTCTATCCACCATCACCCCCACTCCCCCCCCAAGATTTCTTCAATCCACTGAACATGAAGTCAGTGTGATGCTGTGGCCAAAAGGGCTAATGTGATCTTTGGAGGTAGAAACAGGGGAAAAGTGGAAGGAATAGGGTGGTTACATTACCTCCTGTGTGTCTCGCTAATGCACTGCTACTGGAATACTGCAACCAGTTTTGGTGTCAACAATTCAAGAAGGCTGTTGATAAATTGGAGAAGGTTCAGGGAAGAGCCATGAGAATGTTGAAAGGATTGAAACATGTGCCTTATAGTGATACTCAAAGAGCTCCATCTGTTTAGCTTACAGAGAAGATTGAGGGATGACTTGATCACAGTCTATAAGTACTTACAGGGGGAACAAAAATGTGAAGGTCTAGCAGACAAAAGTATAACAAGGTCCAATGGCTAGAAGTTGAAGCTAAACAATTTCAGACTGGAAATAAGGCGTAATTTTTTTTAACCGTGAGGACCACTAACCATTGGAACAACTTAGTGGTGGTGGCTTCCCTGTATCTGGTGATTTAAAAATATATGCTCAAGTTCAAACAGGAATTATTTTGGGAAAGTTCTATGATCTGTATTCTGCAAGAGGTCAGCCTAGATGATCAGTGGTTCCTTCTAGCCTTATACCCTATGAATTAGCTGGGTTATAATTTCAGGTTATTTTGTTCCAAAATACAAAAGTCTTTGCCATTTGCGCTAAGGAGAATTTCTATCAGTAATGAGGCTTTTATACCTTCTGTTCGTCAACCACTAGAGATTAGCAACCATGACACTACAAGAAGCAGCACTCCTCACCCCTTCTAACTTAACCATAAAAACTGTGAAATATTTTTCAATTTCTGTTCCTACTGTATGAGTACAACTTGTCCCGGGCTTTGAAATGGATCAGCCTTCCGATTAGCAGAAGACAATAGCAGCTTTCTAGCTATTGCAGTGTAGTGATAAAATGAAAAGCCAAACTTTCCTCTAAATATGTGGGAAAAGATAGGGACAATTACACAGGCTTGAGAGAGGACTCAAAAAAGTTTCATTGGTCACGTCTTAAATTCGATCATGTACTGACTAAATGAGTCCCAGGTTACATCTTGTATGAGAGACTGACCAATAGAAAGAGCTAATCTCTAAATACAAGCCAAGTCAATTAACTGTTTTTCTGTTGCCAAAGTGATTCAACACAGCAAGTGCATTTTTCTGTTGCATTGATATTTTGGGAGTCTTGAGTATAGTGCTTTGGCCCCTGTGTGCCAACATGTGAAGTGCTGATACAGCGCTGTTTGTGTTTTATGAACCCTAGCTGGGGCATATGGTTGTTTTGTCAAAAGAGACAGATCTCCAAAATCATATGGGCCTTACTTATTTTCCTTCTTTCTTTAATAATACCTTAGTACCATGTTTAGTGAGCACTGTAGGGAATATGCTACACTGCTTTTGCAAATCCTTGAGGAGGATGACTATTCAGACTGAGCTGTCATAAGGCTTTTGTGCCACTAGATGGTGTCTAGAATCCATATTGTGTACTCAAAAAACATGTTTGTGTGTGTCTTAAAAATTGTCTTTGCTTACAAGAATGAAGTGTATAGTACAGAACTGCCTGGGGTAAGTAAATAAGGCAGATTAAATATTTTCTCCTTTTGACATGTCTAATTACACAGTATTTTTAAGTTCTCAAGTTTTCCACTTTTTTTTTTTTTTTTATCTGGAACCTGTTAAAGGATATACTGTCTCTTTCTCCATCTCAGTTCTCTCCCTTTAGTAAAGTCAGATGAGGTTTATTCTTACCTATGTCAACTAATCTGGAAATCACTTGAGATCAGAATGAATTTAGGCACCTCTTGTTTTTGGCCATCTTCCACTTTTGAAATGGTCAGCAAACAAAACATTCCCATGAACTCCCAATAGTGCTTTGTGACTGCTGTTCATGATGAGGATGGTGTGTTTGCACCCCTATGCCTCGTTCTTGAAGGGTGAAGGTGTTAAATCCTGCCCAGGAACAAGTGTCTTGTTTGGTTGAGTGAAAGGGGGAGAAACTGAATAGTTTCCTTCGGGGATTGGTAGTGAGATACGGAACTCCTCACCTATAAGAGACTGGTTCAAATCCAACTAAGGTTTGTAGTGACCAAAAGTTACCATCTGATGGCTGTACTATGACTTCTAGCTCTTGTCACATAAGTCAGTCTGCTTTCAAGTAGGTGGGTGTCCAGGTTAAGACAGTAGCTTTCACCATCACTTTAAAAACAAAACAAGCAACTCCTAAAATCAAATCAGCTCTTAGTTGCCTTGTAGAACTTCTTTCCTCAGCTAAGAGAACAGTCCTCCAATATATATTGCCCCTTCAGATAAGAAAGCTATTTGCATAAATTGTCTAAAATTTAACTGAGCCTAAGATGCACTACTATTCATACAGAATTTACTAAAACTAAGAGGGCTGGCTTAATGAATCTCATCCACATTTGCATCTTGATTTGGAGCCTGGTCTTACTGCCTCTCTCATACTCCAAGCCCAGGAAGCAAGTTCCAGCCCTGTAGGTAGGGATTGCCTTCCCATCAATTAAAGAGCAGATCCTTTGGACTTGAAGGATGTTCCTTCCTGTCTGAATGTACTGGAAAGGTGGGGGCTATCATGTGGAAAATGTAAAATGGGGTAAAATTCAGTGTGTCTCTGGGACTCCAGTAAAGTCAAAAAGAGAGCATTTCTCTCCCTGTCTCCCCAAAGAAAGTACTGAAAGGTGGCTTTGTAGCTCAAAGCAGAACAGCTTGTAAAGAAGCCTCTGCAGTCACAGAATGGACTCATCCTAACTGTATTAGTGGGAGCAAGGAGAATATAATAGTCTCCTTGACCCACTTAACCCCTTGCTATTACAAGCCATTGGATTTCAGTGAACTGGCACACATGGCATTAGACTATAGATATGCACCTTTGCAGGTATCATTTGTACATACTAAGGCACTAAAGTAATAAGTCAGACTGTTTCTTCTCAGCAGTAGCTTAGTTAAGCTACTAAGATTGTTTTGGGAAGAGCTCTCACTGTGTCATACCAACAGTCAGGATGTTAACATGTCAAGGTGTTCCCGCTGTGAATGAAGCGAAAGACTTTGGAAGTTGTGCATGTGAGATACATTGAGTTAATACAGGTTGGTTCTTTAACAAGCTTGCCAGAAAAGCACTATCTGAGGCTGGCTTTGGTTGGTTCTCTGCAAGCTTTCACAATGGTACATGCATAATGTAACTGCCATCTCCAAGTGTTGAGCAACAGCACCACCAAGTGAAATGGATGGGAACTTCAGGTGGCCTGCACCACTGAAAATCCAACCCTTAACTCCTTATTGGTTTTTTTATATTACCTCAGTCCTGTCTACCTGTGTGGGTGTGAGCTAATGGAAACTTGAAGAGTAGAATAAGTCTACTATGGAACCTTTGTTTTGAATCCCATCCATTATGTGAGATGTAAGAATAATTCTGATTCCTAAGGAAAAAACGTAGTCTGGGCTGTACTGACTTTTCTCCTAGTTAAAATTAATGGGGTGCTATTTATTCATATAATATTTTCCAGTGGCTCTCTCCAGTACTCCCTCTGCCCTCTTCCTCCCCCCCCCCCCCCCCGCTGTGAATGACATAAACCTCCATTGTGGAAGGGCACTTATGAGTTTGAATGTTAGTTAAGCATTGCTACTGGATCTAGACAGCCTGAAATAAACAGCAGCTGTAATGTGCTCTCCATTCCTTATGGAAGTAAAAGATCTGTACATAGTCTGATCTTATGACTGTGCTTTAAGTAGAGCTCTGTTCATAAAAGGACCTATTTTGAGGAAAGGAACTGTGGGGGTTTGTTAGTGCTTCTTTGTGACCATATTGTGGCACCAGTCTCATGTTCCATAGTGTCAAGTGATAAGAGCTGTGGTATTCAAATGGGGAGAAAGAAATTAGTAATCTCAAGAGCAGACAACATGGTACCAACAAATAAATGCTAATTCACAAGCTTTGGAATTGCAGAAGTCCCTTCAAATGGCCAAGAAACCACATCCCTTTGGTTGGCTCTGTATAAGCACTAACTGTTTAATTGGTTCAGTACAGTAAAATTATATGCTCACGCGCTCTCTCTCTCTCTCTACATATATTATTTTGTGTTGGGACATCTGCCAGCCTTTTTTTCTAAATGAAAGTCGTGCTGCTGTGTGCAGCAAAAAAAAAAAAAGCATTTTTGTCAACTATTAGTCATCAGCATTTTTGTCAACTCATTTCCTCTTTCCTGTCATTTTTGCCTTTTGATGTGTGTTTGACTAATTTTGTACCTGTTGAAATTACTGGTCTTAGCTAGTAGAGGCAGGACAAATAGATGCAGTGTAAACTCTCGCCACCACAGCTCTACCAAAGCACCTCAAATCTGACTTGCAGTCCTCTCCCACAGTTCTACAGATGCATCTCAGACCTAAATTATAGCATCCTCTTACTCTAGTTCTGTGCTGCCATGCAGCTCAACTGATACACCTCATGCTTAACCTGCACTACTGGCTATTGTTCCACACCTGGGCTCCTCCTGGCAATGCATAATTCAGTACAAGTGCCCTACATGCCTAGATGCTAAATTGAGGTTTGCGCGTTTATTTCCAATTGTGTCTGAAGACCGCTTTTTACCACTGTGAAAAGTAATGCAGCAAACCACTGAAACTGATAGTGCAACCCTACTGAATTTGTGGAGATCTTTGGTACTATACCAGATTTTGTAGAGGATTTTTGTATGGTGGTAGTTCTATTTTTGAGGGTGTTAAAGCCTTCAGCATAATTACTGTTTTGGAAATGGATCAGTTGTTGAAGATACTGTGATTTCATTCAGACTTTATCCACCACTTGACCTGTGAGTCCTGTTTTCTTCAGGGCCGAGCATTTCTCTTTCCTAAAGTTTTACATGCACATCTAATCTTTGGTGGTAGCTTTTGGAAAAATGCATTGCTCCAGTGGTTTAAAAGCAGGGGTGCTGCTTTAAATCTGTAAAATTTGCACAGCAAACTGCTTGTGTATTTGCTGCCAAATATTTGTACTTCTGAGATGAACACTTTTCTAATTTGCTGGTGTAGATACCCATACACACTTACCTAAGATATTTCTAAAGATGCTTATCACTAGGTGTGTCTGTGTGCTGCACCTGGGAAGTGTGATTCCCAGCCCGGGTAGACAGCCTGTGTCTCCCTCACTTAGTAGTGTGGATGTTGCAACACTGGTGACAACTTGGGTTAGCTTGCTGCTTGAGTGAGTCCAAGCCCACCAGACCCATGGTCTGAGCTTGAGTGGCTAGCCTGTGCTGTAACATCCATGTTGCTATTTTTAGTGTGCTAGCTCAAGCTGAGGTAGAGCCAATCTGTCTACCCACGATGGGAATTGCACCTTATAACTGCAGTGTAAACATACCCAAAGAGTTTCTGCTGGATACAACCTGGTAGGTACATCACGCTTTTTGAGGTTGGTACTGCCGTCTCTCTTCGCCCTCCATGCCTTTTTAGAGCTTGTCTTAACTTTGCAATAGACTCGGGATCTTACTCAGATGTTGCCTCTGACCTGGCTTTTGTCTGTGTGCAAAAAAACCTCTCATGAGAGTATGGTGGTGCTTTACACCTGAACTAGCTGGTCTGTCCTGGGTTATAGGCTAAAGCCGGAGTGCTGCTCATGCTCAGGCTGGTAACAGGCCCACTTTGCAGTCTGACTGCAGGCTAAACCACTGAAGTGCTAATCTCTGCTTACTGCAGTACTGAGAAACATGGGGTTTGATCACAGAAGTCCTAATGGCTCACATGAGTGAGTATGGCAACAGTGTATGGGCACAGTAACTTGAGTGTGGCTTTACCGTGTTGCTGCTCACACCTGGGCTAGGCTAACTTGGGTACTGATCACTTGAGTTAACTATGCAGTCTGTGTCCATTGGTAACAAGCTTCTGTGTTTGAGCTCTGTGCTGCTGCACCCCTTTCCCACTGAAGTGTGTGTTCTCAAACTCCCAGTAGGGTCTGGCTTGCTCCAGACCATAGTCTTTTGAACCCAAGACTGAGATTTTTAGCCACTTGAGCTCTGCTGCAGGTCAGAGGGTTCAGAGCTGAGAAGAAATAGACACTGGCTGGTACTGCTGAAGTGTTACTGTGGTAAACTGTTTTAGTTGCCCAAAAAGAGAATGGCACTATATGCTTGTAGTTCTGTCACTTCCCCCACCTCCATTCCTTCACATTTATATGGACTCTGAACTAGCAGACAACTTGTGGACACTTAAAAAAAAAATCTTACCAGTTGTTGATAACTGGTGTCATCAATGGTTGCAGGGGGGTACTGAAAACTAATCTAAAATATAGACAGGACCAAACAATTTTCAACACACATTCAGAAACTGTGGTTGGACCTTACTCTGAACCAGTTCTTCATATTCTTCTATGTAGGTGTGCCAGGGAGAAGAGGTAAGGCTGCTTTTTAATTTGAATCTTCTACACTAATTTTGTTTTTCCTTTTTTGCAGAGAGGAGAGGGTGGCAAGGGAGTGGAATGGGGTAGTGGCCTATCTCCAAAGTGAAACTTTGGAGGAGTCTGACAGTTTTTTGAGTTGAATGGCTTCTTATTAGTAACAAAACCTGTCACTATTATCTAAGGATCTCAAAGCTTTTTACAAATATTAAGACTTGCTCAGTGTCCATGTGAGAGAGGTAAGTGTATCAAAATGAATATTTCTAATACTTAGATAAATTAGGGGATCCAAGTATACATATATAGAACATAATGCCGAACTAGTCTGGAAAAACAAACTCTTCCGTCTGAGAGAAGAGAAGCTATACACATGTTAAATGGACTTTATTCACAAGGGGTTGTTTGTGGGTCCCCTTGCAAGGGAGCTGCTAGCCTTTTAGGGAGAAAGAGCTCTAAAAGGAAGTTACTGATTGTGTTCACCAAAGTTATTGATGCAAGCAAGCAATCTGTGATCTCTCAATTGCAACTAGGAAGGCAATTTCTTTTTGGCTGGCTATTAGAAGCATAATTAAACAGGGTACAATTGTAAAAAAAAAAAAAAAAAAAAAAAAAAAAAATGTTTATAGGTAAAAGTATGACCTCCATGTCTGTGTGTAATTAGAGTATTTAACACCTGCAGAACAAAGACTAAATCACTCATAAAAACACAGGCCAGGAGCCAAGCAAGAGGGAAGGGGGGACAATAGAGCTATTCACTGGCATAGGGGTGTGTCCTAAGATGGATGTAGTGCACTTTCTAGATATACTTCTTCCTTAGACAAGGCATTGCTTTGTGATAGCTGTGAAATGGCACCTTTGTGTCTCAGCCTTGTCTCAAAGGTCAAATGACTTGTCCATTTATAAGGGGTTTATTTTCCTTTTGTCTTGTCTTTGAAACTCAGGGTGAATTGTTAATGAACTTGTTTGTTTTTAGTTTGCGTGTTTTGACAGTTCTCAAGGTGCCCAAGACTGAGAGTCACCTTGCCCCCAGCGAGAGGGAGACTTGTGTGTGTGCTTAACTGTGTCAGCTCCCTGATTCCTCCAGCCTGTTAGGCACCCAAACGATCTTGTCTGGGCTATGCCAGCCATTACTTTGCCTTGCAGATTAACAGTAGATGCTCTCTGGTCCCTGAGGCCCTTTGAAGCATTCCCCTGCAGTGTTCAGTTGCTTATCCATCAAATGCTCTTAATAATGCCAGATATGCTGTCCCTAAGAGAACAGTACACCCCAGCTTGTATGATTCAACTCAGGATCAATACCTTGTACAATACCACAGCACTGAGATATATCTATAGTGAAAACAAGAATAAGTTTCTTATCAAGAGTCGAGAGAGAGTAAGTTAAGGATAATGGAAGTAGAAGGGTTACATATAAAACAAAATACACAATTGCTAGAGACTAGTCTAAATGTAACAAGCTAACCTCTTGTCTAGAGTAGGCTTATCTCCCCCAACGCTTTTTTGCAGCATTTCCAGCTGAGGCTGGTTTTGATCCCGTTTTCATGAGTGTAAACAGTGTTCGTTTACTTCATAGATGCAAGATAATGGGGTGCTTTCCTTGTCCCTCAGCTAGTCCAGTAAACCTTTTGAAGTGCACCCCCAGATAAGACTCTCTTTTTTTTCCCCCCCCCCTGCCGTTCAGCTCTTCCTGATAAATTCCCCAATCCTTCATCTGCATGAAGGTGACTGTGAATGAGACAACACTCAATTTACATTTCAACAGATAGATGGGTAAACTATCTGGTCTGGAAAGAAACCAGTTTTTCACTTTTGCCTGGAATTAACACTTTGATGCAAACTATAAGAACACATTTCCAGTATCTAGTAGGAATACATACATGTTACAATCATAGTCATTATCAGCGTGACACCAGCTTTTAGCGTAAACCTCACATGATATTCTTTATGGATAAATACCTTGGAAGTGGTGTGCTGTGCATTGTGAGTTTCAGGTCTGTTAGGAACTGCTATTACAGAACAGTAAACCCTTTGCAGCTGGTACCCAGTGGGCCTCTGTGTCACATGTAGGCGGTGGTGTAAAAGGAGTGGAGTGATTTACTGCTTTGATTACATGTTTCTCTTGTGTACATTCATTTCTCATGTGCTTGAGGAAAGTGGCAGAGGGATGGGCTGAGTAAGGATTACCTGAGTAAGGTGTGTTTGGGAAGGGAAGCAAAGCGCATGCTCATAAGAAAAGGGATGCACTCTGTGACCACATAGTAATTGGCTCTTCTTTTATTTCTCTTACTAGTGCCAAATCAGTCCCACACCAATGGTAGTGACCTGTGCTAGGAATATCTTTTGTGAAAGGGTACCTGTAACACTTCAAGCAGTTATATATTAACTGCTGCTTTGATTCCAGAATAGTGTTGGCAGTGAATAGGTGCAAGGCCTTTGTGAAAGGTATGACCTTTCCAGCATACATATTTTCCTGCCTTGGTTCAGTACTACTCAGTTTCATTTTATATAGCAGCTTTCATGAAAACTACATCACTAAATCCTTTATGGAACAGTCAATAAATGGGAGCATGAAAGGATATTAGAGAGATTTTTTGTTTCTCTCCCCCCCCCCCCACCCCCCGAGAATAAAGTAACTTCCCATAACAGACTGGGAGTCAGAAACCCTGACTTCTGTTTTCAACTCTGTCATGTTGTCAGCTGGGCAAATCTCTCTACCTCAGTTTACCCATTTATAGGGAAGCATGTGATGCTTAACTGGCTGGTTGTAAATCTCTGCTTTGATCCTCTCTAATGGAAGGACTAATATAACAGCAAAACCCCCATAATCAGATTTAAAGAATAAATCAATCACCTGTTACTTAAGAAAGTTGTGATTACTTTTGATGCCAAAGAGGTGTGTGGCTGCACTTTCTTTCATTTACTTAGCAGTGTCAGTCCTGGTGTGTGTGTACTAGTGTTGAACATCATGATAGTCTTGCAGTCTGACTCTGGCACAACTGCTTGTAGACTCCCTCCTCAGGCCCTACGCTACCAGCACTCCCAGCTACCTTCAAGACACCACTGACTTCCTGAGGAAACTACAATCCATCGGTGATCTTCCTGATAACACCATCCTGGCCACTATGGATGTAGAAGCCCTCTACACCAACATTCCACACAAAGATGGACTACAAGCCATCAGGAACACTATCCCCGATAATGTCACGGCAAACCTGGTGGCTGAACTTTGTGACTTTGTCCTCACCCATAACTATTTTACATTGGGGACAATGTATACCTTCAAATCAGCGGCACTGCTATGGGTACCCGCATGGCCCCACAGTATGCCAACATTTTTATGGCTGAATTAGAACAACGCTTCCTCAGCTCTCGTCCCCTAATGCCCCTACTCACGCTATATTGATGACATCTTCATCATCTGGACCCATGGAAAAGAAGCCCTTGAGGAATTCCACCATGATTTCAACAATTTCCATCCCACCATCAACCTCAGCCTGGTCCAGTCTACACGAGAGATCCACTTCCTGGACACTACAGTACTAATAAACGATGGTCACATAACCACCACCCTATACCGGAAACCTACCGACCGCTATTCCTACCTACATGCCTCCAGCTTTCACCCTGACGACGCCACGCGTTCCATTGTCTATAGCCAAGCTCTACGATACAACCACATTTGCTCCAACCCCTCAGACAGAGACAAACACCTACAAGATCTCTATCAAGCATTCTTACAACTACAATACACACCAGCGGAAGTGAAGAAACCGATTGATAGAGCCAGAAGAGTTCCTAGAAGTCACCTACTACAGGACAGGCCTAACAAAGAAAATAACAGAACGCCACTAGCAGTCACCTTCAGCCCCCAACTAAAACCCCTCCAACGCATTATTAAGGATCTACAACCTATCCTGAAGGATGACCCAACACACTCACAAACCTTGGGAGACAGGCCAGTCCTTGCCTACAGACAGCCCTGCAACCTGAAGCAAATACTCACCTGCAACCACATACCACACAACAGAACCACTAACCCAGGAACCTATCCTTGCAACAAAGCCCGTTGCCAACTGTGCCCACATATCTATTCAGGGGACACCATCACAGGGCCTAATAACATCAGCCACACTATCAGAGGCTTGTTCACCTGCACATCCACCAATGTGATATATGCCATCATGTGCCAGCAATGCCCCTCTGCCATGTACGTTGGTCAAACTGGACAGTCTCTACGTAAAAGAATAAATGGACACAAATCAGATGTCAAGAATTATAACAGTCGTAAACCAGTCGGAGAACACTTCAATCTCTCTGGTCACGTGATTACAGACATGAAAATTGCGATATTATAACAAAAAAACTTCAAATCCAGACTTCAGCGAGAGACTGTTGAATTGGAATTCATTTGCAAATTGGATACAATTAATTTAGGCTTGAATAGAGACTGGGAGTGGCTATTTCCCTTTGTTTTTTCCTACCCTCCACCCCCCCAGACGTTCTTGTTAAATCCTGGATTTGTGCTGGAAATGGCCCAACTTGTTATCATACACATTGTAAGGAGAGTGATCACTTTAGATAAGCTATTACCAGCAGGAGAGTGGGGTGGGGGGAGGTATTTTTTCTGCTTTGTGTGTATAAAAAGATCTTCTACACTTTCCACAGTATGCATCCGATGAAGTGAGCTGTAGCTCACGAAAGCTTATGCTCAAATAAATTGGTTAGTCTCTAAGGTGCCACAGGTACTCCTTTTCTTTTTGCGAATACAGACTAACACGGCTGTTACTATTACTTTACTTTAGCAGGTTTCAGAGTAACAGATTCACTTTTCAAGTGCAGCAGTTTTTAATTCATAATGAATTACCTTTCCAGACAAACATATTGCCTTCCCTGGCAGCTGTGTACCTTGCTTTTTACTGATGTTAAATCAGCTTCATTTCAGAAACAATAATTTGTGCCTTTGTTTTTGTCTGAAGGTCACCTTCCTATGGCATATCTGGTGTCTCATCAGTCTGATTATCTGGTGGAATCTGCTGTTTGTTTGTTTGTTTTTGCTTTGAATCCTACTTACTTATATTCCCTTCACACACCATCACCTTACCATACAACTGCTACTTTTGACCAATTTAAATAATAAAATCAGAGAATTTAGAGATGGAAGAGGTCTATTAGGTGATTCAGACCATTCCCTGTGGTCATAGCAGGATTGTTTTTTAAATTCTCCACTTGGCTTTTTAAGTCAGACAAAGGGTCTTCTGTTTCTGTTGAAAAACCATTTTACAGTCTGGTAGATCTCGCTTATTATTTAGATTTACAGCGGCTCTTAGAGGACCTAAGCAGGGATCAGGGCTCCATTCTGCTAGGTGCTATACAGATATGTCATGAAGATGATTCAGAGGTTGAGCTCTCTGGGACAAGTTTATGAGAAGAGTCAACAGGTGGATGAAACAAGCAAATGGAGAGGGGATGGAAGGAGCATTAGTTAACAGTAAAATAAGCATGATTTTGCAAAATCAGCAGTAGTCTTGACTCAGCTGCCTAGTTGTTGTCATCTGGCTGTGTTCTGTAGGCATAATGGTGGAGGTGAGTCTGAAGGAGGAGTTTGAAGAATAATAATTTTTTTTTTTTAATGCTTTCCTCTTCACCCTTCCTCCCCCAAGCCCAAAAGTCTGTAGCTTTGTCTATGAATAAAGGACAAAATGGAAGAAGGCACAAAGATATATGTGAAAGAAGTGAACTGTCTAGAAAGGCTGAATTCATTGGCAGGGCAAAGGCAGCATTCAATGGCCAAATTAGATGGGGCAGATCTAACCAGGGCCATCCCTATCCATATGCAAAATACGCAGCTGCATAGGACATCAGGAAATTTTTGGGGCACCAAATTTCCTGGTGCCCCACGCAACTGTGTGCTGCTCCAGCCCCTGCTCCATCTCTTCCCCATGGCCTTCGCCCCTTCTCCGCCCCAGCCCTGCCCCCACTCCACCTCTTCCCGCCCCCACCCCCACTCCCACTCCCCTGAGGACTGCAGCAGGGGTTGGCCCTGCCCTGCACTCACCAGGTGGCAGGAAGTGGAGCAACCCAGCCCCAACCAGCTCCACTCTGCCAGCTCATGCTGGGGGGACAGGGAGGAAACCGCCCCCCAAGCCTGCTCTTGCTCCCCCCGCCCCCATGGAGGCTGGCCTCGCCCCCCCACCCCCACAGGCAGGGGGCTGTGTAAGGCATCGAAATGGCTAGGGACGGCCCTGGCCCTAACCCAGGGAAACGCTTCCTGATATTTATCCAGTTTTACCAACTCTTACAAGTTTATCATAAGTCTTGTGATATTTATTTTAAAGTCCCAGCTCCTGAAGTCAATTATTTTTGTTTTGTTTTAATGAAAGTTTTTTAGCCTTCCTGGTTGGGGAGGAAAAACTTGAAAATGAGACTTAAATAAACACTAGAAGAACCAGAAAGCAAACCCTCCTCCCCCTCCCCCCCCCGACTCCTTCAGATTTTATAAATATAAAATTTAACCTCATGATTTTTAAACATATTTTGGTTTTGGTGGGGTGAGGGGGGCACATGTTTTGTTTTGTTTTTTTTTAAATGTTTGAGATTGGCAGTACTGTTTACCCTAAATTTCTCAGAGTAACAGCCGTGTTAGTCTGTATTCGCAAAAAGAAAAGGAGTACTTGTGGCACCTTAGAGACTAACCAATTTATTTGAGCATGAGCTTTCGTGAGCTACAGCTCACTTCATCGGATGCAATGTAGCTCATGATAGCTCATGCTCAAATAAATTGGTTAGTCTCTAAGGTGCCACAAGTACTCCTTTTCTTTTTGCGAATACAGACTAACACAGCTGTTACTCTGTAACCAACCTCAGTAGCTTAACTTCAAAAAGGGGAACTACACAAAAATGAGGAAGTTCATTAAACAGAAATTTAAAAGGACCAGTCACAAGAGTGAAACACTTGCAAGCTGCATAGAAATTGCTTAAAAACACTGTAGTAGAGGCTCAAACTAAATGTATATCCCAAATTTTAAAAAGTCCGAAAAATGCTACCATGGCTAAACAGAGTAAGAGGCAGTTAGACAAAGACATCCATTAAAAATAGGAAGTCAGATCCTACTGAGGAAAATAGAAAGTAGCATAAACTCTGCCAAGTTAAGTGTACAGGTATAATTAGGCAGGCCAAAAAAGAATTTGAAGAGCAACTAGCAAAAGACTCAAAAACTAAGTACATCATAAGCAGGAAGCCTGCCAATCAGTGGGGTCCCTGGAGGTTTGAAGTACTTAAGGAGCACTCAAGGAAGATAAGGCCCTTTACAGAGAAGATAAATGAATTCTTTGCATTGCTGTTCACTGCAGAGGATGTGAGTGAGAGATTTCCACAGCTGAGAAGTTCTTTTTAGGTAGCAAATCTGAGGAACTATCCCGGATTGAGGTGTCAGTACAGGAGGTTTTGGAAGAAATTGATTAAACTAAACAGTAATAATTCACCAGGACCAGATGGTATTCACCCAAGACTGCTGAAGGAACTCTGATATGAAATTGCAGAACTACTAATTGTAGTCTGTAACCTATTGCTTAAATCAGTCCCTGTACCAGATAACTGGAGGACAGCTAATGTAATGCCTATTTTTAAAAAAAAAGGCTCCAGGGACAATCCTGGCAATTACAGGCTGTTTAAGCCTAACTTGATCATCAGGCAAATTAATTCCATTTTTTACTATAGTTGCAATGATCAGACACTGATGAACATATGTTGAGGAAGAGCCAACATGGCTTTTATAAAGGGAAATTATGCCTCACCAATCTACTAGAATTCTTTGAGGCTGTCAACAAACATGGACAAATGTGATCCAGTGGATATAGCTTTCTTGGACTTTCAGAAAGCATTTGACAAGGTCCCTCACCAGAGGCTCTTAAGTCAAGTAAGCAGTCATGGGATAAGAGGGAAGGTCCTCTCATGTATCAATAACTGGTAACAAAGGTAACAAAAGGTAGGAATAAATGGTCAGCTCTCAGAATGGAGAGAGGTAAATAGCGGGGTCCCCCAAAGCTCTGTACTGGGACCAGTGCTGTTCCACCTATTCATACATGATCTGGAAAAAGGGGTAAAGAGTGAGGTGGTAAAGTTCGCAGCTGCAAACAAAACTACTCAGATAGTTAAGTTCAAAGTTGATTGTGAAGAGTTACAAAGGGATCTCACAAAACTGGGTGACTGGGCACCCAAATAGCAGATGAAATTCAGTGCTGAAAAATGCGAAGTAATACACATTGGGGAAAAGTCATCTCAATTATATATTCAAAATGATGGGGCCTAAATTAGCTGTTACCACTCAGGAAAGAGATCTTGGCGTCATTATGGATAATTCTCTGAAAACATCTGCTCAATGTGCAACAGCAGTCAAAAAAGCAAACTGTTAGCACCATGAAAAAAAGGGATCGATAATAAGAGGGGAAAATATCATAATGCTACTATCTAAATCTATTGTATGCCCTCACCTGGAATATTGCATCCAGGTCTGGTCGCCCCATCTCAAAAAAAATATTAGAATTAGGAAACATTTACAGAGAAAGGCAAAAAAAAAAAAAATTAGGGGACAGGATCAGCTTCCATATGAGCAGAGATTTAAAACACTGGGACTTTTAGAAAAGAGACAACTATGGTGGGGAGGCTAGATTTGTGAAATCATGAATGATGTGGAGTAAGTAAATAAGAAAGTGTTTGCGCCTTCATATAACACAAGAACCAGGGGTCACCCAATGAAATTAATAGCAGGTTTAAAACAAACATAAGGATGTACTTCTTCACACTACTCAGTCATCCTGTGACACTTGTTACAAGGGCATGTTGCGAAGGCCAAAAGTATAACTGTTTTTAAAAAAAAACAAACAAACAAAAAACTAGATAAGTTCATTAAAGATAGATCCATCAGTGGCTATTAGCCAAGATGGTCAGGGACGCAACCCCATGCTCTCGGTGTCCCTAAACCTTTGGCTGCCAGAAACTGGGACTGTACAACAGAGTATACAGATCACTTGATAATTGCCCTGTTTTAGTTATGCCCTCTGAAGCATCTGGTACCGGCCACTGAGTACTGGGCTAGATGAACCACTGGTCTTCTGACTCAGTATGGCCATGCTTATGTTTTCAAAGCAGGTTAGATATATAGCAGGTTCGTTTTGGCTTTGTAAATAAAGTAGAGAAGTCCACTGGTCTCAAAAGCTAAGACTGTTGTCTTGTTTTCTTCTATACCATCAATATTTTCAGTCCCTGTAGGGGGTGATCCATAATAAATAAGAACTTCCTGTTTTGTGTATTGAAAACAACCTTCTTTCAAAGGTTTCAGAGTAACAGCCGTGTTAGTCTGTATTCGCAAAAAGAAAAGGAGTACTTGTGGCACCTTAGAGACTAACCCATTTATTTGAGCATGAGCTTTCGTGAGCTACAGCTCACTTCATCAGATGCATACCGTGGAAACTGCAGCAGACTTTATATATACACAGAGAATATGAAACAATACCTCCTCCCACCCCACTGTCCTGCTGGTAATAGCTTATCTAAAGTTATAAGCTATTACCAGCAGGACAGTGGGGTGGGAGGAGGTATTGTTTCATATTCTCTGTGTATATATAAAGTCTGCTGCAGTTTCCACGGTATGCATCTGATGAAGTGAGCTGTAGCTCACGAAAGCTCATGCTCAAATAAATTGGTTAGTCTCTAAGGTGCCACAAGTACTCCTTTTCTTCTTTCAAAGCTTAGCTGATCTGTTAAAAACTTCTTCTCTGTTTTCCCAGGCTTAGATTCTTTTTGCCAGGTTTTATCCCATTACAAATTCTTTTTTTGCACTGTTAGAAGTACCTCAGTTTAGTGGTTACAGAGATGCTGACAAACCTGATGGCATGTGATCATGTGTATTAGACATTTTGTTTTCATATTAGTTACGAGCATTCAATTTGTTTTTTTTTTCCTTTTAAGGTCAATCTTCTTTATTACATTATATTGTAAACAACCCTGCTTGGAATTATCAACACTTTCTCTCCCTTCCTTCCTTCCTTCCTTTCCTCCCCCACAAATGACTCTCATTTCCTAAAGACATTGACTGTAATCCATTTTGTTGTGTAACATTTGTTGCTTATCAAAAGGAATGTGTATTGAATGGCTCCACTAATGCTATCCTGGTGCACTTTTTGTTTTAAACTTCCCCCAAGGTCCCCCCCCACCCCCACCCCTTTCCCTGGAAAGGAAGCCTTGAGCTGATGCAAATACTGGCTGTTGTGGTTCTCCCCTCTTTCGACCCCTCCCCCCCAGCTTCCAGCAAAAATTTTTTTATTTGCACTAATGGTGCTGATCTTGGATTGACAGCCTAATATTGTTCATCTGAACTCCATGTTTGGTTAACACATGAGTGCTGCCCGTACACAGTGCGTCCAGTTATGGCAATGACCATATTGTACATAACTCTGTCATTCTCTCCTTCACCCTGCCCCCAATGCCAGTATATATGTGTTAGGACTTAGATTTAGTCTATAGACAGAACATTTTTCTCTTAATTCTACAAAACCCACAACCACCACCAAAAAATCCTCAAATGTATTATTTGTCGTTGACTGTTGTTTCCAGAGCTGTGCAGCAATGCCAGCATTCCAAATCTGGCTCTCCCAGCTGGCAGTGGAAGCAGACAAAATGCCAGGATAGTTCTGAATGAGTGAGTGAAGAAGGTGATACTTATGGCAGAAAGTGAGTGTTACCTTGCTCACTCAGACATGCTCCATCAGTGGTTGCTCTGGTTGTGCTTGGTATTACCATGACAGATGATGATCTCTGAGAGTTGACTTTAGGTATCTTGTTACTGGTGATGGCCTTCATCTCTCTGAGGGATATTTGTTGGTTCTACCTGGTTATACTAATAACACTTCCTGCAAGAGGATGCCACCTCTGAGAACTACTCTGTGAAGAAAAGTTGTGAGGGAGTATAAGTGATGGGGGGGGAAGGGAGGAGGAGAAAGCAGTCTTAAAATGAGCCAAAACCTGTACTGATTGAATACCTCAGTTTCATATTAGGGAAGTGACACCTCTTCACTGAGTATAAGTGACTAAAGTTGTATGTTCCTATTACTTGGTGGCTCACACAGGGGAAGAATAAAAAGCTCCATGAGCATATATTGTCATCTCTTCACTGGGGAGAGACTTTTGTCTTCTCTTCTAGCTACAGAGAAGGTGACATGATAAAAAACAAGTGAGGGAAATTCAGAATGGCCATACTCTTTCCTCCCACCCCCGACAGCAGCAATGATAACCTCAAAAAATCCCTCTTTAAGATTTCCTTTCTGAAATGTGACTCTAAAACACTGATATCTCTCACTAACTCTAGGGCAAATGTAACAGTATACAAGTAAAAACAGATTCCCCCCCCCCCAACTGCCAGTCCTGCAAACTCACTCCAGAGTTTGTGAGGCAAGTTGTGTTTTTTTTTTTCCGATATCCCTGTCACCTGTAGTAAAGGTTCTAGGGTGCCCCACTGTCTCAGTGGATTTGCACAGGTGTAAGTGTTTGGAATTTAGTGAACAACGTAGTTGAGATGCGATTGTATTCCAACTTGTGCATTACTCTTTTCATTGTGTTGGCTTTTCAGGATTAAAAACAGTGACAACTTTTATTTTTAGTCACTAAATAAAATAGCTAAGAATCTGATCTATTTAGTAAGAAGATGCTATTCTTATAGTCACTTTTCAAAGTTGAAATGAACTTCAGATGGTGGATTTCTCAGTTCCTTTGTCCAGACTCAGCAGATAATTAGGTGGGCATTAAAAGCTACCCAAATTCCCACCGAGATCTATTCTGAGAGCTACTTAATAGTTAAGCATCACTTGGTGAGCAGATATTTGGTAGGCTCACGCTGATGGTGGGTTGTAAAGCTTGACTTGGTACAGTGAAGTTGGAGGCAATCCCTACCGCATTGTTAATTTCACTTAAAAGAATTGCCAGTCTAATGGATGTAATTTGTGAGAAGTAGGCTTGAATGTATAGTTGAGGCTGCAAGGAGTGCCGCACAGCTTCTCTAGATCCATTCACTTACCTAGCTATGGTTTGTACCCTGTTATGTTCGTTTCCCCCCTCTTAAGCCCCTGTGTATAGCAAAAAATGCGGTCCTGTCTGAAGTCTGCAAATGCATTTTCCTCACTTTCCCATATGCCCCCAAACCAAATGTAATACAGGTTTGTGGACCAAACAGTATGCAATATTCGATTCAGAAAGCCTACTTGGCATCTGCTTCTACAGGACTGAATTACTATTTCTAAATCTGGTGGCTATTGCGATTTGGCTAGATCTACTCCTGCTGGCTAAATGTTTAAAGTTTGTGGGGGAGGGAGCTGTGTTTTGAAAACTATTTTAAAACAAATGTTCCATCTCCTAGCGCACAGAGGGTTTAATGTTTGTCCAACTCCTTTGAATACATTCATGGCTGCAGCTTCTCTTGCTGTATTTGGTAGTCCATTTTACCAATTAATTATCTTTTGCATATGTAAAACATGTCAACGTGTTGTGTATGTGATGGCTACTATTTTGTTTTGTATTGCAAATGTATCCTTGTGGGACTGGGCATTGGGGGCACCTTATGGTACAAGTTCAGATGGTACAAGGGAAAATTCTAATCTCCCAATATCAAAGTTTTAAAAAAAGACTTGTACCTATTTTGTTCAGCCCAACAATCTAAGTCTGAGAAGCAAGAGCTCTTTTATTTTGAATTAGAAACTTTCAATATGCATTTATGAGCTTTCTTCAGGGGGTAGCCATAATACTGAAAAGTGAGATTATTGGGAGACCTGTTAGTCACCAGGTAGTTAAGATTGTAACTAGCTTTGCACTATAAACTAGACCACCTGAAGTGTGTGTTTGTGTGTCTGTGTGTGTGTGCGCGCACGCGCTTTTGTACCAGAAGAAACTTTTAACTGGGGAAAGTTTTTTGGGTGATTAGTCAGATTATTAGCACTAAAGATGTGCTATGTACTTCACAACTGATGGAGAAAGACACTATCCCTGCCCCAAAACCTGAAAGTGACAATTATGACAATTTTTTGAAAAACCAAACATTTTTACCTTTTTGCCACATCATAACTTTAAAATAGTTTAGACCCAGAAATTCCAAACTTGGTTTATTGTACTTTCCCCTCTTTCCCCCCTCCCCCCGATGTAGCCTTTTACTGTCTTGGGAAGGTTCTAGTAGGTTAGGAGTTGCCCAATAAGTTTGGGCCAAGGCTATGCAAAATCTTTAGGAGCTTATATCATCCACATATTGAGCACTATTTAGAAAGTTGACAATTGAATCAAAAAGTATGCAAGATTTTAGATGTCACTACCTACACCTGCTATGATGTACGTCTCAGATGCTTCCTTAACCATCAGACCCTCTTCTTCACCCTTCCCTATGTGAGTCTTCTATTAAATTTCTCTTCTTACCATGTATACTCCTGTCCTTCCCCATCGAACTTTCTATATACAGTTATCAAACATGGTCCCCATTCTGCTATAAAGCACCAACTCCCTTCTACCATCTCTACCTTTACCTCTTCTTCCCCCTCCCCCCACCCCCAATTTACTCCCCAACCACCTGCTGCTTGGCTTCGTGGAATAGTACAGGGAGTGTGCAGTGTAATCTAATTAAATCACCCTTGTAGTGGGGAGTTGGAGAGCAAGGAGTCCGATGCAGGCATGTCCTGGCAGGAAGACAGAAAACAAAATGTCAGGTAATTGGTGACAGAAAACAAAATGTCAGGTAATTGGTGACAGAAAACAAAATGTCAGGTAATAGGACTTTTGAAAAATGCCTCTAGTTTCTTCAAGGAAATCCAGCTCTGACCACTGAGAGGAAAAAACTGGGCCCATTTTAAGTACATTAATAGGTTCTTCTTGACTGTAACTAAAGAGCAAGCATCTGTTCAGTTTTACAGTATATGTCATGAAACAAGACATGCTTAAACCTTTGTGGAATGCAGATTCCCTTCCATGGGGAGTGACTCACTTTTATAAAAGCCTTGGGAAGAGAACTATATCTGAAAATATGATGCATTAAAACCTATGAGTCAACTTCCTCTGAAAATGTTACATCTGTACGCACATGCCTGTTAGCTACTGAAGGTGGACAGATCATCTGGTGGGGACTCCCCCAAACCCATGAACCAAAAGATGTTGTGGTAGGAGTCATTAAATCCCTTTAAACCAGACACAGAGCAAACAAAACGATTTTCCCCATCCATAGAGTGAATATGCATTTGGAAGCACAAAGGAACCCAAGCCTCAAACCAAGTTTCTATTATCCTGGGCACTTGTGGGAGACAAAGATCTTGGTTTTCCTATAAAGAAGAATCTTTAGGTCTGGGGACACACAACACTCACTTTTGTCTTGGACACGTGACCAAGAGCTGACATAGGTACACTGGTTGTGATCTGCGTGCTGGGTGAGGCTATGGACTTCTACCATGTAAGAATTTTAGGCAGTCGTGTCACATGGAATATAAACTTTGCCTACTTAGCAGTATTTGTAGGTGACATGTTTGAGATTGGCTAACTCTTATCTTATGCTTTTTCATAATAACTTAATATTAAAGTAGTCTTTTATTTAAGATGCCTGGAGCTGATTGTCCCCACTAGCAGTCAACACAAACATTACCTGATGTGCTGTAAAGATGGAAACTGTAAATGGAAGCTGGTTGTTTTTTTTAACAATTGTAATCACCTGTGTCTTAGAATTCCCTGCATGGGGACAAATTCTATCTGCTGCACGTGGTGGGAGGGAGGAGAATAAAATCTCTGTCATTTAAGCAACCCGCACTAGCCTCTATCTCCAGACACCTTTCTAAACTGAGCACTTTTGATAGCTTGTCATTCAAGCTTTGAGTCAAATTTGCTTGGGAATGGGTGCTTTGAATGTTTTTCTGCAGAAATGGGGCAGAGAGAGACTTTATTCAGATGTATAAAATTGTTTATATGGCAGCATAATGAAAATGACGACACCTGGAGCAAAGATCATTCTGCAGAATTTCCTCTTCTCTTTAAAATTCTGATAACCTACACTGGAAGATCACATATGTATTTTAAAAAGTGAAACACAGTTGATGCTCTTATGTAAACTTTAAATCTCAGGCAGCCTGCCTGACTTGTTCTCTCTCCCCTTTCCTAGTTCACTGCTCCGCTATGGTGGAAATCTGTCCCTTCAAAGTGCCATGAGTGTCCGATTCAACAGCAATGGTACCCAGCTGCTGGCACTGCGTCGGCGTCTTCCACCAGTGCTCTACGATATCCACTCCCGACTGCCTGTCTTCCAGTTTGACAACCAAGGTTACTTCAACTCCTGTACCATGAAGAGCTGCTGTTTTGCAGGCGACCGTGACCAGGTAACGGGCAAGTGGTGCCCTCCCAAGCTCATGTGCTAATTACTCTGTGCAAAAGTAGAGGCTTTCATGAGCATTTGAAAACCACTTTAAGAGCCTTCTCTGATTTGGGGGATATTACTGAA
This sequence comes from Eretmochelys imbricata, assembly GCF_965152235.1. Classification (NCBI taxonomy): domain Eukaryota; kingdom Metazoa; phylum Chordata; order Testudines; family Cheloniidae; genus Eretmochelys; species Eretmochelys imbricata. The sequence continues at coordinate 64,650,217 of NC_135577.1, read as the reverse complement.
TCCAGAACACACGGGGAGATGGGTGGCCTTAAAATTGTGTAGTATTGCAACAGGAAGAAATTAAGTGAAAACTAATGCACACCAAGGTGTATGGTAAATTCTACATCTGAATAAAGTAATCTAAAATTAGAAAATTAGCTCTCTGAAAGGCCCATTTGATCAGTTTTCAGACCTGTGTATTAGACAATATTGTCTAGGTCAGAAAAATAAACTTACTTTCATTTAATTATTATTATTTAAAGCCAGGAGAAACAGGCCTGTAAAATCAAACATTGTGGGGCATTTAAAATTCTTCTTGCTCAACTTACATGTCAAATTTATTATTTTACAAGTAAAAACAAATTTTTACAACTACTGGAACCATAAAACCTGCCCAGCATATGAGATTTCCCCTGATATCAATAATAAAGATTCTGGAATCAGAACATATGTTTCCTATGCAGGAGATAGAATAGAGTCTCTTGTAACTATAAGGGCTCAGGCATGAAAACATATTTTTGTTACTGAAGTAAGTGGATGTGCCTAAGAAGCACAGGGAGTAGGTATGTTTGTGCATTTCCAATCAGTCACAGAAGCAGTACTGAAGGCAATCTAAAAATTAGAGGAGTTTGCCCCAAGGAAACTTAAAAAGGGCAAAGAAATATATTGCAGAAGCAAATTAACCCTTTTTGGAAGCATGCCACTACTTATGGGTCCATAATGGAACAAACCTAAACATGACAGTAGTCTTTTTCCTCTAGAGGTCAGAGTAGAACTACATGAGCTCTGTAGAAGATGTTTGCCTTCTCTCTGACTCAGGACCCAGATCGACCTTTAGCTTTTTAAACTTCATTACTTTATGGGAAGAGTGTGGGCATTCTTCACTGGGCCTGTTCTTTTGCCTTTTGAAAAACCCGACAGACAGGTTATCTGGTTCAGTTAGGAAGCTGGTGTATAAGCGTTACATACAATATGGAATCTCTGAGCAATGGGGGATGCACTTCCTGATGAAACTTAGAGCAGGGAAGGAAAGAGGGAAGCTGAGACATAATATGGAACATCATCAAGAGACCATTGGGGCAGTCTTCCAAAATGGCAAACTTTTTTAGGGTGTTCACTGGAAACCTTTCACTGGTGGCAAAACAAGTACATGTAACTTAATCTTTGGTGTGGGGAAGTCTGTTAACTGCAGAAATGTCAAGTATAACTGGGCATACTAATCATGTGTTTGCTTGTACCTAGTACACCAGTCAACCAAACTAAAGGAAAACTGCAATGACTTTTTTTTCACCACTGATTTAGAGGACTACAAAAATAATTAATTGGAATATGAAAGTTCAAGAAACTACAGAGCAATAGTTAGAAGTAACTGGATACGTTTTTAAATATCCAGTGATAGGAATTGGACATGTAGGGGCTGTCACTTCCAACGATAGGGCTGTCACTTCCAACAGGAATTGCATCCTGGTGGAGCATATCTAGACATGAAGACAGGAGCTGGAACCTGCATCCAAATCCACAAGGGATACAGGACAAGAGACTTCTGCAGCTCTTTGTAAGGCAAATTCTGTACTTTGGCGGGTGTGTTGGAGTTCTTTGTTTTTGTTTCTTTGTGTGATATGTGTCCATTCATGAAACCCAGAAAAATTACAGAATTTACAGAAAAAGAGCTTGGAAACTTGCTCCCATCTGTTTATCTTAGAGTGTTATGCTGCATCCCATTACTGTAGTATCTGAGGGTTGTTTTGGAAGTAGGAAGATGGGAGGAAGGGTTTGGAAATAAAAGGGATGCTCAATTTGTGAGTGTCACTTAAGATAGGCTTTCTCTGGCTGCAGCTCTCATTTCTTGTCTCCTGGTATGTGCTATGCAGACTATGTATGATTCAGTCCTCATTTTAATTTTATGTTCAAGACATCTTAAGGAAGTAACTCAAGATTTAATATTTTACATTGGATCTAGTGATAATTGAAAATTAGAATAGAATATAAAGTATTAAAAATATGGAGTTTTATATAAAAGTTGAGACCACCTGACAGAGTTGTATTTGATTTAAAAGTTATACTCCTAAATGGAAAACATGTGGTTACCAAAGGCATACCTCAATAGGGCGTGGGATGGGGGCAGAAGTGAAAGTAAGCTGGTATGCCCCGGTACAGCATACCGGCACTGGCTTTCCCAGACGGCAATTTAAAGCCCTGGGGTAGCAGCAGCGGGGCTCCGGTGGGGATTTAAAGGGCCCCGGAGCTCCAGCCACCGCTACCGCCCCGGCCCTTTAAATCCCCTCCGGAGCCCTGCTGCCGAAGCCCTAGGGTAGTGGCGGTGAGGCACCGGAGGAGATTTAAAGGGCCGGGGCAGTAGCGGCGGCTGGAGCCCTTTAAATCCCAGACGGAGCCCAGCTGCCGCTACCCCAGGGCTCGGGCAGCAGGGCTCAGGGGGATTTAAAGGTCTGGGGGCTCCAGCAACTGCTACCACAGCGGAGCCCCAGGCCCTTTAAAGCTCTGCCAGAGCCCCAGGGTAGCAGTGGCAGCCGGGAGTCCCCAGGACTCCTCAGTGATTTAAAGGGCCCCGGGCTCCACTGCAGTAGCGGCAGCTGGAGCCCTGGGCCCTTTAAATCGCCCCCAAACCCCAGGGCTCCCAGCTGCCTCTGCAGCTGGTAGCTCAGGGGTGATTTAAAGGGCCCAGGGCTCCCAGCTGCCACTACCTCAGCTGGAGCCCCAGGCCCAAGATTTAAAGGGCCTGGGGATTTAAGGCCACGCCTCTTCCGGCTGAGGCCATGCCCCCTGCTCAGGACTCCGGCGTACTGGTAAGTCCTTTAACTTACTTTCACCCTTGGATGGGGGTTGTGTTGAAAGGGCTGTACTTGAGAAATGAGTGCTATCCACTAAACTAGTGCAATACAGCAATGCACAGACAATCCAGGATGTTTTTGGAGAGTGCTGAGGACAACTTCCTGGTACATGTGCTGGAGGAACCAACTAGGGGCTGTGCTCCTCTTGACCTGCTGCTTACAAACAGGGAAGAATTGGTAGGGGAAGAAGTGGGTGGCAACCTAGGCAGCAGTGACAATGAGAAGGTTGAGTTCAGGATCCTGACAAAAGGAAGAAAGGAGAGGGAGGAAGGGATAGGTCAGTGGTTTGAGCATTGGCCTGCTAAACCCAGGGTTGTGAGTTCAATCCTTGAGGGGGCCATTTAGAGATCTGGGGCAAAAATTGGGGTTTGGTCCTGCTTTGTGCAGGGGGTTGGACTAGATGACCGCCTGAGGTCTCTTCCAACCCTAATATTCTATGATTAATTTTATTTCGTCTTTGGGAGCTGGGACAGGAAAGAGACTATCTTAAGGGGGTCTCAAAGATGAAGCATGAGGTACAGAACAAGTCATAAATATATTAGCAAGTGATCATGCAAAACCAGGAGGAGGAGGAAAAGTAAATTTCCTGGATAGCAAATTTATTGCATGTTTAGAGTTGGGGGAAGAGGTAGATTTCCATGTCTTTGTCCCCCCCTTTCGCTAGTTAGCTTAGTTTTACAGATATATTAGGCTGTTAGCTGAATATAAAGGTTAATTCCCACTAGAGAGTATAAAATACACTTTTCATTGTACAGCAAAAGTCCTAAATAACCAACATTGCTAAGAATGTAGTTTTTGTTAACAGAACTTGTAGATGATTCTTTGTCCAGACAGTGATGAAGATTGAAACTGTTAGCGAGTTTTATGGCCATCAGTCTCTACAGGTGTTCTTGTGTTTTATGTCTTTATAGGGTTTTGTGCTCTGGAATCACCCCCCTTCCCCCCCCCCCATAGACTCTGTTAACCATCCCATGGAACAGGGATAGAAAATGCTTTAATATTTGTCATTGAGAATGGGAACCTGCTGTAAGTGATTTGCATGCAGGCAAATGGTATTAAAGCAAACCTGCTGCTAGTAAAATAGAAGCCTAATGTCGATGAGTTAGTATCATTGTTCTCTGAAGCTGTAAAAAGTAGAAATGTTCATTCTTTAGCCTCACTATGAAATTGCTGAACTAAAAATCATACAAAATATAAACTGAATCTCAATCATTAATGAAAGGTAATGCTTCAGGTTTGCATTCCTACTGGACTTACAGATATTTTGGGCACATAGGCTGTGACAAGAACATATCCCTTTTGTTGGGTACAGGTTAGCTAGCCGTGCTTCTTTCTATGTCCTTGGTAACAGGCCTTTGTGTTCCTATGAAAGCATCTGAATCATTCAAGTCTGAACACTAACATAACCGTTATCCTTATGAACCTGTTGAAATAATAAACAGAATATGAAAGATTTTTCCCAGAAATGCCAGACCCTCAATTCAGTTTGCACCAAATATCTGCATTCTTTTTAGTTTTGTTTTTTTTTAATCAATCCATAATGAATTTCTATTTGTTTGGATTATAACTGATGATGATATTAGGGCCAGATTCTGCTACCCTTACTCATGTTGAGTGGTATATTACTCTTCTGCAAATACCTAGGTTCTTATGATGACTAAAGTCTGACTGAAAACTTTTATTATTTGGATCCACACAAAATTCTGCCCTTGTCCTAGTTATTAAATATGAATATACTGTTTATGTGCCACTTACTAAGAAGCCTCGCCTCTTCCTTTTGCAGGAGCTCTGATCTTGATCAGTGAATAAACACGATATAGTGTCTTGTTTGCCTTAATTAGGAGCTCAACTCAGCCCAGCCTAGCTGCTCACACACCCATAGAAGAAAATAAGGGGTGTGGGGAAGGCAGACTGAATTGGCCCAGCTTTGGCCTTAGTTACACCAATGCACCCTATCAACTTTAGAGGGACTGCCTGGGTTTAAATGAAGAGCACAATTTGTCCAAGTACATATACACTTAATGGAAGGCATTTGTATCTTCATGTGGGGCAGTGGTATAAAACCTGAAGATAGATAAACTTCCTGCTCATGATTCCCAGCTACAATATGTGGTGCAAATGAACAGAATGCCAATAACCAGCTTTTATTTCACACTATATATATTTTGAACCACTCCAGGGCCTGTGGTAGTAAAATACAGCTGGTTGTTGCTTGCTTCAATAAAAGGGTTAATTTGTATCCTATGAATAGAACAAAAAGTGTCTTGAATCTATGGCATGCCCTCAGACATTACATCACCACTCAGCCTCTTCTGTTGACATTACACTGGAGGGGAGTTTCAGGAATGCACCACTTGCTGCACTGCAGACTGTTCAAGCTCCCTATAAAAAATTACAGCTTTCATTATGTTTAACTCTGCACACTAAACTCTGGTGATGGATAATATGATTTGTGCCCATCAACTAATCAAACTATCAGCACTGCTTTCTCCCAAACAGGATTAGTTATATGGTTGCTAAGCCCCATAAATGGGGGGGGGTGTTGCCGTGGTATAGAAATCTAACTTTTGTTGTACTATCCTGCATTCGTTCTAGTTAAAAGGACATTTTTGAGGCAGTGGTACTTATCAGTGTCTAATTCTTTAAAAATTAAAGGGGAGCTTTTCCTCTCTAAAGAGTACATGTATGCTTTTCCTGTGCAAAAGGATGCCGGAGTATGAATGATAGCTCATGGCAACTAATTTCTCTTGCAGTGTCAGGTCTTGAAATGTAAAGGACTCATGTGCAAATATGTTTTTGGGGGGTTTTGGACAAGCTTACATAAAAAGGAATTTAGCGTCTTACTATATTTTACAGAGATAAAATTGGTGTCTGTCAGTTAGCTTGCTGAATGGCTGGTCATCTTTGGTTTTTTTTTAAAGAACGCAGTTGGAACTGAGCTTTGTATATAGAAGCTGAAGAAACCCAATTCCAGAGCCAAACATCACTTTCAGTGTTTGTCTCCCCTTCCCCTCCTCCCATCCCATCCCAAAAGAGACTTCATGGGATCTGAGTTGCAGCAGAAGTGATAGAGAACACCCCCCTTTGATTCTGCTGACTCCCCCTCATCTCCCCCCAACCCTCCTGCCCTGTACATTTCTTCTCCCTCATTTCCTGAAGACCTTAGTAGGAGAGCCTTAGTCCTCCGGACATTGAGGTTAGCACAAAAGGAGCTGTACTCCTTCGCTCCTTTCAGGCTCTGCAGGCAAGGAGTCCTGATTTCATGCACTTTCAGAGGTTTGCAGAATTGGGGCTCCTTTTATGTGCACTTTAGGAACAGTGTCAGGACTTCTCTCTTCAGGATGATGGGTATGGTCTGGTCTATGCTTTTTTAAAAAAAAAAAAAAAATTACCTGTTGCTAACAAAATAGGGGCCAGCAGATGGGTGCAGCTGAACTGGTACTGAATGCTGTTTAACTGCAAGTGTAGACAAGGACAAACTGTGTTCAGAACCAAGCTTAAAATATGCTCTTTTCTAAATGGATAGTGATAAGAAGGCTAGGAATTTTGTATTCTCATAATTAATAGAATTTTCTATTCAATTGTTCAAAAGAGCTGGAAAAGCATGCAGGATGCTTGCAGCTATAGCAGTGTTCAGAAATAGTCTACATCTACCCCTCTTCCTTTCCGCATGCATAGAAACTTCTTCTTTGTTTTCTTTGGGACGTAGTGGGAATATTTTCCTTGCTGCAGAAATATGCAATCATAGACTTTCAGTTACTTCTTCTGGTGATTTAAAAATTCAGTTTTACTATGCAGTAGAGTTTGCAAAATATTGATTGATAGGTTTTGATGACAGTCTTGTATGAGCGGTCTTTAAAATTGCCCCTTGGACGCTCAGTTGCTTTTAAGATTGGGGTGTGTGTTGGGGGTGGGAGTAGTGGTTTGATTTGAATTTTCAGTGCAGTTCTTTAGTCTCTGTTACACAGCCATCTGGCTTTTCTTGTCCAGTCAGTACAGTTCATTAGACCAGCATGTCTCTTACGGGACAACAATCAATCAATTACTGCAGAGAAAGCCTTTGGGGATCTCTGTAAGTTGATCAGTACATGGTTAACAGTAGCTGATGACTATTTCCTTCTCCAACAGCTGTAATTGGACAAACAGTGTATGCTGTGTAAACATTTATGTAAATGTTATAAATGGAGAAGATTCTTCTCTTCCCTTGATTTGCTTCTTGTGGATGAGGGGTGGTTTTAAGTCCTGTTTATGCAACAGTTTGAGCCATGTTAAGTAATTTAAAGAACCAGCCTGGAAAACAGTTTCAGGTTAATAGAATTGTGCTGGTTAGGGTGAAAAAGGATAACTTTTTTGTTTTAAGCCACTGTTTTTGTTATTACCATAACACTTAGGAGCCCCAGTGTTCTGGGCACTGTACAAACACGGAACAAAAACGTGGTTCATGTCCTAAAAGTTTACAATCTAAGTATGAAACAAGACAACAGATGGATACAGACAGATCGAGGGGGTACAAGGACACAATAAGACTATATTGGCCAGCATTATGAGTAGTGGGTCTTGTGCACCAGCAGCCTAATCATAGTCAAATTTGTGTGTTGAAAATCTCTCTCAATCCTCTTGGTCACACTACATAGGCCTGAATGATTTTCAGTATGTCTTGTGCCTTGTCCACACCTGTGGCACAGCCATGTTATGGGAATTGGTTTTCAACATTAACCAAACTTAAAAACAATTTTAGGACACAAGGCAAACTTATACAGTAGATTGGGGGCATTTAGATTGTGAATTTAGAAAGGCAGAATAGCTGTGTTGCATAAATCCTATATATCTTATTCATAAAGGACAGGGTCTTGCTTTCTAAAGTGAGTCTTGGAAGGCAAAACTCCCCACAGAAGTGTCATCAGACTTGTATTCTTTTTAGTCTTAACCAAAATAAAATTCATGACTAAGTTATATGATTTTTACATAGAATGGCTTGGTTTCCTTTTGTTTGATCTTCCAGAGGGAAAGGTAGATTTGATATCTGTACTCAGGGAAAGAGATGGTGAAGCTGGGAAAAAGGCACTTGTTACCTCAGGAATGCAAATAAGTTTAAGTAGCAAATGTACAAATGTTTGCTTGACTGGGGACGGAAACTTGTATAAATCCCTGAAGAAATGAGCAGGTATGGAATGGAAAGCTTCAGACTTTCTCAGTGTTACAACTTTGGCATTTAAATGGTGCCTCTAGAAACAAGATGCCTTGTATGACCATTGATATGAACCTTCTTTTCTGCCTGATTAAAAACTTTTTTTGATACATATAGTTACCAAGGCTTTTAAAACATAGCAAAAATTGTGACGGCTGAAGGTTAAGGATTTAGCAGGAAGCCATAGCACTACCTACAAATGCTAAACTAATGAGCCACCATTCTCCAGGCAGGAATAGACATTACAAGAGTCCTTTCATAGAAAGGAGAACAGGTAGTTAGTAAGGATGGGCTGGAAATTTTGCAGACAACAATAAGAAATTCAGTTGATCAGATGAGATCTTAAAATTGGCAATAATGTGAATAGGGAGAAATGATTGTCTGTTATAGATTAAACAGAGGCAGGTCATTCAGGAAGAATTGAACTGAAAGCTTGCCCCACTTCAACAATTGCCTGATAGAGAGGCCAAGACTAAGTGGCTTGTGGTGTTCCTATGTTGATGTCCAGTCCTGGAATGGAAAAACTAACAATTAACAATGCCACAGTAATAGTCCAATGATGTTATCTAGTCTGTCTCATCCACCAGTTTCCTCTGTAGTCTCTCAATTTGTTTCCTATTTTATCTACTCTGTTTTGGATGCACCTATTGTTATAGTATCTAAACACTGTACTAAGTAAACAGCTGTGGTTTTTAGACGTTTAATGGATAAATAATATTCCTGTCATCGCACATTGGAACCTATACAAGGTGTCATTTAACAATTACAACCCATTCTTGATTGGGACCATATCCGGAAAGAATTCTTTCCTGAACCCCCACTTCTGGCCTTCAAAGAACCCCCCAGCCTCTCCAAGCTCATCAGAAGAAGCAAACTCTCCCCAAATCAGAACACACCAGCTGAAAGCTGCACCAGATCTCATCAGAGCAACGGATGCAAAACCTATAAACATATCTTTACTGCTTCGATGATCAACCCCCACAACACACCTTTCAAGATGCAAGGGTCCTACATGTGCCTATCACAACATGTGGTGTACCTCACCCAGTGCACTAAATGTCCCAATAACAACTATGTGAGTGAAACCAGACAATCACTGTGCTCTCAAATGAACTCACACAGGAAAATGATTAAAAAAAACCCCCAAAAATATCATATCCCCTGTGGGTGAACGCTTTTCACAGAGTGATCATGCTCTGATAGTTCTTATTCTCAAAGGAAACCTGCTCAACACCTTCAAAAGACGAGCCTGGGAGCTTAAATTCATGACTTTGCTAGACTCTCTTTATTAAAAAAGATAATGGACGGAGAGACACTGGATGTATGGCTTATAATAGCAATTTATAACCTACTAACAACCCCTTCCCTAGTTGCGTCCCCCCACCTTTATTTCCCCCGTGACTGGAGGGGTCTTAATGGCCTTGAAATGTGTGTTTAACTACTTATGCTAAACAATCTGTTCCACCTTGTATTTGGGCAGGTCTACATTACAAACTTGCATTGGCACTGCTGTAGAGCATCTTTACCAGAAGCGCTAAGCCGATGGGAGAGGATTAATAACTTCATCGCAACGAGAGGTGGTAGTTCTCCTGTCAACATAGCTCTGTCTACGTGGGGGGGTTAAGGTCAGTATAACTGTCGCTCATGGCGGTGGATTTTTCACACCCCTGAATGACGTAGTTATACCAAAGTAAGTGTGTAGTGTAGTGTAGACCTGGCCTTTAGCTATGACACTAAATACATTTCCCAGACCTGAAGAAGATCTCTCTGTAAGCTTGAAAGCTTGTCTCTTTCACCAACATAAGTTGATCCAACAAAAGACATTACTTCACCCACCTTGTCTTTCAAATATCCTGGGACCAACATGGGTACAACACCACTGAGTACAGCATTTCTATTCATAAGGTTTTCTAATTCTAACACATGCTTCTAGGAATAATTTCCACCTGCCTCCCTCCATACTTTTGATTGGGTATACTAACTCTCCACTGAGCCAGGGTAAGAAGGTGTTAATAGTCTGCCCTGGATACAGGTACTTAAATCAGCTCTACTCCACAAGCCAGGTCCTTTGGCTGGAGATAGTAATAGGGAGGGATCAGTCAGGAGGAGGGAGGCCTCAGAAGTGGCTGCCCTGATGAGGAAAACTCATACTGAGAGGCTTAAAGGGAGCTGGGTTCACAGGCTTTGGGACTACAGCCAGGCATGGAGACAACAGTCTTGTGTGTGGAGGGAAGGGCTTGGTCAGCAAACTGTTTGGTCTGGTCTTGTCTTGTCTTCCAGGAAAAGAGGGGAGCCTAGACATGAACTGTTTTTCCTGTCAGGCTGTGGTATTTTGCTAATAGTTTTGCACTTTTTTTATTATTATTATTTTATTTTATTTTTATTAATTTGGAGGCATTTCCCCCAACTTCTTCCATAGACATGTCCTTATTTTTGTCTCAGATGTGTCAGTGGGCATTCTGTGTTAGCAGTACTGAAAACAGGTCCTTGATAAATAACAAATTCTCTTGTTGCTTGCACATGTGCATATTTTCTACACCCAAGAAAGGTGGAATTAATACAATAATTCCAGGGGAATTGTAAAGTAGATGTCAGTCAGTTAATAGTCTCCATATGAAAAATATCTCCCTTGTTATCCATTTGAATTTGCCCTGTAGTTCTCATATCTTAGGACTGATTTAATATGATGGAAGGCCTAATGGCAACTACAGATTTGTATTTTACTTTTTAAGAGCAAAGTGGGGGTTGAGATGGATATAGAGTTCCACTTATTGGAACAGACTTAAGTGACCCTTCCTTACACACATACTTTGCATTAATCAATATAGCAGTATAACAGAATAAGCGTTTCATGGAGGTAAGAGAGAGTGGAATTCTCTCGTTCTTCATATAGGAAATATAGATTGAAAGACGCTGAGAGCTTTCCAACAGGCAACAATAGGAAAATAAAAACTTGAAGGCAGTAGGGTTCTAGAATGTGCTAATATTTGTTGTGCAACTGCAGCAGCAACAGATCAGATCTCAACTTGTGTGTATCGCCTGTGGTAATTTCCTTTGGGAGACTTAAGTGGGGTGGAGGGAATGGGAGGAGCTGCAGTGGACCAAAAGGGGAACACACAAGTCTAGAAGTAACTCTTCCAAAGTGATAGTCATAGCACAAAATGCTTGGAATTAACATACTTAACAGCTCTGAGAATGAATCTATGCATTCTTCAGCAGCAGATATTAGTTTTCTTCCTTCTAAGGCAACTTCTGAATCGGCAATTTTTTGTCATCTGGAAGTCTTTTCCCCTTGTTGCTAACAGCATAGATAGAGGTTGATCCTTCATAAGAACGTCTATACTGGGTCAGACCAATGGTCAGTCTAGCCTAGTATCCTGTCTTTCAGAACAATGGCTGATGTCTGGTGCTTCAGAGGGAATGAACAGAACTGGTAATCATCAAGTGATCCATTCCCTGCCGCTCATTTCCAGCTTCTGGCAAACATCCTTGCCCATTCTGGCTAATAATCTTTGATGGACCTTATCCTCCATGAACTTATCAAGTTCTTTTTTGAACCCTGTTATGGTTTTGGCCTTCACAACATCCTCTGGCAAAGAGTTCCACAGGTTGACTGTGTGTTGTGTGAAGAAATACTTCCTTTTGCTTGTTTTAAATCCGCTGCCTGTTCATTTCATTTGGTGACTCCTCGTTCTTGTGTTGTGAGGAGTAAATACACTTCCTTACTTACTTTTTCCACACCAGTCATGATTTTATATACCTCTATCCTATTCCCCCTTAGTCATCTCTTTTCCAAGCTGAAAGTCCCAGTCTTATTAATCTTTCCTCATATGGAAGCTATTCCATACATCTCATCATTTTTGTTGCCCTTTTCTGTAACTTTCCAATTCCAATATATCCTTTTTGAGATGTGGGGGACCAAATCTGCACACAGTATTCAAGTTATGGGCTTACCATGGATTTATATAGAGACCATATGATTTTTTTCTGTCTTATTATCTATCCCTTTCCTTAGGATTCCCTTTAAAAGAATGAAATACTTAATTATGTGCTGATTCTTAGGAAATGCTTTTCCGTTAATGGCACATGTGAACTTTCTGCATGTTAATATCTATGGTAGTGATCAGCTATTGCAGCAAAAATGCAGACAATGAAGCAGGTGTTTTTAACATTGGTGGAGGCTTCTCCTCCAAAGATCTGAGCATGTGAGCTCTTCCCTCCGTGTCTGGCCTGATTCAAAAGTCACCGCTATTTCACCAATCCTCTATTTGGGGGCCCACCATTTATCCTTTCAGTATTTCCTAACACCCTTGTGAGTCCATCACTGCTGGCTTACCTCCATGAGCCTCATCAGTGTTACTCTGCAAATCAGCTGGTAGAAGATACTCTGTTAGTCTTGCACATTCCATTGCAACCTAAGATCAATGGACCATATATAAAGTGGAGTCTAAGCTGACATAACATTGCTTATATGGCTCCTTCAATGGATGCCTTTCTTTAAACCAGCTTAGTGGCTTTCTGCCACTTACCAACATATAACCATGGTGCTGTGTATTCCATGGCAACAACATTTTAAATTCTACAGCAGTATTAATTCATTCTATTATGAAATACACTTCATTCCTATTCCTATCCTCCAATACCACATGCAACTATGGTTCATTTAAATACTAATTGAAATAAAATTAATTATTTTCAAAAATGGATGTCTAAGCAATCCTGGACAGGTGGCCCATTTACATGCCCCAGGCTTTGGATCCAATGCTTTTGTACAGACAGCGCAGATTAGAACCTTCTTTCCTCTCTGAATGTGCCAGGGACATGGGGAGGTTGTAGATGGCTTCAGCAGCTCATCTTCCTCTTTTCAGTTGCTGCTTTGTTCTTCAGCCAGTGCAGCTCACATGCCTACACTCCTGGCTGCTCCCCAGTGCCGGACTGTAAACTGGACTCCTGTTCTGGTTCCCTGATCCCTGCTACGTGGCTCCATGCAACAGTGCAGGGAGCATGCTCTGTCATCCAGTTAACTGCTGTTGTGAGGAAAGCCGGAAAACAAGAGACAACTACAGGGAGATCCTGGAAGGGCAGGGAGATGTGGGGTGGGAGGAATGTTGGCTACTGGCTTTTACAGCAGCAAAATGGCAAATTCTGTGATAGAAATGCTGAATTCTTGGTATCTTCTGAAAAGTGGCTTTTTATTCCTACCCAAAGTTCCAAACTCCCATCTCTGAGCTATTGGTTCGAGCTGTCTGCAGACGTGTGTAGGTGACTCTCTTCTTCAATTTACGCTACTAACCGCTTTTGATGGCTATCGCTAGGCACAGCTCACTATTTAAAATGAAAATTGGGACTCTGGTACATCTGTCTGTGGCAAGAAGTGAATTCTGTGGCAAATTCTGCAGCCTCACTTCTGAATTTGGCCCACTGACTCTAAAGTGAGTTTAAGCTTGTGCAACTTCATTAATGGGCTAGGAGAGAGGAATGTAGTCTGAAGTGAATGACTAGCAGAAAAGTTTAGGAGTAACTTAAAAAGTAGGAGAGGCGCTTTTAACTTCCTCTTCCATGCAAGTTATGGCAAGTTAAAATCCCTAAAACTTGGACTACTAGACCTACGTACACCCACTTACTAAAGTGCAACTAACACCACCACGTACGTAGCCTCAGTTTTTCCCTTTCTTACTAGGTTCCCAAAGAGTTTTTTGCTCCCAAACCAGACTCTTAGCATGGCTGCAGCCTGATGCATTTTGAAGTTTCCAGACAGGCTGTATGCATCTGTTCTGTTCTTTACAAATGATTTTTCTTTTGATTTCTCTTTCCCTTTCCCCTTAAAAAAATAAATCTGAAACTAATTCTTTCTGGTTATTATCGTAGACATATCCTAGAATACCAGGGTTGAAAGGGACCTCAGGAGGTCATCTAGTCCAACCCCCTGCTCAAAGTAGGACCAATCCCCAATTTTTGCCCCAGATCCCAAATGGCCCCCTCAAGGATTGAGCTCACAACCCTGGGTTTAGCAGGCCAGTGCTCAAACCACTGAGCTATTCCTCCCCTCCAAAGTAATATATGTACTTCTTTTGTAGTACATATATTATCCAAAGCAAGACATGAGGTACTGGGTATGACAATGATTTTGGTAGAGGGGGAAACTTGGGGCATTATTGTTCAGCATCAGCTCTTTCCTGATAGAAGTGTTTAAATTTAGCTTTCTCTTAAACCATTTTCAGGGATATTTTTGTCATTTTATTTTCAAACGAGGGCTGTCTTTGCCCTGTGCTGAACAGTTTCTGTTTTGGTTACGTTCTGGGGTAACAAATGTTGACAAGATGGCAACCCTTTATATAATTTAAACAACTACAAAAATGACAACAAAACTTTCCATGTAGCCTTTTCCTGTGTAACAAATACCTTTTGCAGAACTGCTTTGTTTCTTGAACTGTTTTTGTTTGGGAGGCTGCCTGCGTAAACCCTAATTTATGTAGATCTGGCACAGTCACCTAGCCTGCTGTGGGCTAGCACTTACAAGCTATCATATGAAAGGGAACCGCTTATATTCCTGGCACCATTAGGTCATTTTGGCACTGGTAAGCTGCCTAAGTGCCTGAACATGTTGGTTTGTAGGAATTACTCCTTGGAGTGCTTGGCACTGAAAGGAAGAGTCTCTAAGCAATACAGAACTAGTGCACACAAGTTTTGTAAAGCAACTGGTATTTGATCCATGCTCCTTCACATTAGTAAACAGGCAATTTGCATTTGTAGATGCTTACTCATACCCATATAGTTTTAAAATTGGAGCTGGGAGCAGAAAAGAATAGTTGCTTGCATTGTGTTTGTGGGGGCAATTCCAGAGGTCTGATGTTGCATTGTTGTGGCAGCACACATTTTACCTGTTCAGCAACTAGCATATTATTTACAATTTTTACAAGGTTATGTGTTTCTCCATGTAGTTTGGCTTTATTTTTGTTTATTAGTCCTGTGTTAAGATCACAGGACCTGTCTCTTCACAGCCTGCTATCACTCTGCCTGATGAGTTTTGTTTATCCCTGGAGAATGGAAATCAGTTAAACTCAAGCCGGATAAGCAGAGCTTATCTTCTGTCAGGGGTTAAGAAAAGGCTAAATTTTCTTTCTCTCTGTCACTCACAAAAAAAGTTTGATTTTGGGGGCTAAATTAATCAGATTTTCAGCAATTTAAATGATTCATAAGTCAGTAGACCCAACAGAGTTACTTTCAGTTTACATCAGGGTGACTGAGATCAGAATATGCCCCTTTGTCCTTAGTTTGCATACCCTGTTGTCCATCGTCTGAGATTAAGGTAAATGAGTACCAAGCAGGTTGTTGGAAGATGTGGTAAGAGGTGGTTTTTGTGTCCCCTGGCAACTGGAAGGCAGTGAAATGTTCTCCTTTTCAAATGTCCCCTTGTCATTGTGACAATGTCACCCTTAGGATGCCACCTGATGTGCTGAGATACCACTGAGCCCGCCTGTTATGCCAGGCTGGGACCCTTTTTACCTGTCTTGCTGAACCAGGCTATTAAGCCTCCTCCAGCCAACACACAGGCAGGGCCACACCCAACTGCAAGATGAAACAGACACTGAGATCAGTTCAGTTCTGGGAAGGCTCAGCTTAAGGGACTTGCCCCAGCACTCAGGTGTCCACCTCCCCTTGGAGTGCAGATCCAAAGGTATATTATGAAATATGCCTCTTTCCTCAATGTGGAGGAAGGTATGCACAACTCCTTGCCCTCCTCCCCCAGTTAGAAATTACAGAAACAGGATTTAATAACAAAACAAATGTTATTAACTATAAAAGGCAGATTTAAAGTGGTAGCAAACAGAACAAAGCAGATTACTAAGCATATAAAACCAAACACTCAAACTAAGCTTATTTCACTAAAGAAATTGGTTACAAATAGTAATTTCTCACCCTAGATATTGTTGCAGGCAGATTACAGAAAGTCTTGAAAGACAGCTACACTGGTCTCCAGCTTGAAACCTCATTTAGTATTATTCGCAAGCTGGTTGGCCTTCCATCTGGGGCTCAACCCTTCTCCCCTCAGTTCAGTTCTTGCTTCCAGGTCTTTTTCAGTGTCTCTTAAGGTGGGGAGGCAGAGGAGAACCTCAGTGATGTCACTCCCCTGCCTTATATAGCTCTTTGTCTCCCAGTGGAAGATCACTGGCATTCCAAGGGGTGGGTCCAGTACCAGGTGACTCAGACCCATTTCTCTGCAGGGCTGTAGCCACCATTACTTGTAGGCTGTTCGGAGCGTCCACAGGAAGACTAAGTTCTTTCACAGTCCATTGTCTCTGCTAATGGCCCATTAACCCTGTCTGGCTTTTCCATTGTTGCCCCTGAAGGGATAATTGGGGTCGATGCCCAAAGTAACACATTTGAAATACAGATTCATAGTTAATATTCCTAACTTCAGATACAGAAATTATACATGCATACAAATTGGATAATCACATTCAGTAAATCATAACCTTTCCAATGATATCTCATATGAGCTATCTTGCATAATGTATATCTGTTATGTCTCATCCATATCATAAGCATATTTTCATAAAGTGACACATCAGAGTCATACTGCACCTTTGCACTATGCAAAGTAGGGAATACATAAAGTAATGTGCAATGTGCCTTCGTGTACAGGTGAGTTGCATCATACACGCATTTAACTTACGCAAATTCAACTGTACGCGCTCGGCAAAAAAAAAAAAGAAAAATAACAAGATACGTGTAGATAGTGTGGGCGATTCAGCCCACCGTTCCATTCAATGAGCGTATGCCCCGGAGCATGAGATGGGAGACGTGAATCTGCTGGTCCCTCAGTCGGTCTCAGTTCCCGCGTGCCTCTCATAGTGTGAGCATCTCGCCTTGCTGAGTGTGATTCTAGTGTTTAAAGATACTGTACATATTTTTCATACAACTTGGCCCCTAAATGCAAGCCAACTACTTCATCTGGTGCTCAACTGAAGAAACGGCGATCTGTTCCAACACTGGAGGAAAAACTGGCTGTGTTGGACTTATTGAGAGACGGTATGTCGGTCTCCAACGCGGCGCGTAAATATGGCCACAACGAATCTAGCATCCGTGCCATCAAGATTCAAGAGAGAAATTCATCAAGCCGTGGCATCAAGTGCTCCAATAACTGCTAAGGTGACGAGCCAGGTGCATGATAAGACTTTAGTGAAGACTGAAAAGGCATTAAACTTATGGCTGGAAGACATGAACCGTAAACGTGTGCTTATCGATGGCAACACGTTGCGAGAAAAGGCTCTTAGCCTCTACACACTGTTCAAACCTCCAGCCGAAGAGGGACGGCATTCTGATGAGAAGGAATTCAAAGCCAGCCAAGGTTGGCTTAACAGTTTTAGGAACCGCTTCAACCTCAAAAACATGCAGACTACTGGTGAAGCTGCATCTGCCAATGAAGAGGCAGCAAAAGCCTACCCCGAACAATTAAAGAAAATCATAGAAGAAAAGGGCTAGCTTCCGGAACAAGCTTTTAATGCTGATGAGACTGGACTCTTCTGGAAAAAAAAATGCCCAACTCCACTTACACTTCGAAATCAGAAAGACAGGCCCCTGGCTTCAAAACAGCTAAAGACCTTGTGACTGTTTTGTGGCAATGCGTCTGGGCATTTAATAAAGCCAGACTTGCTCTACAGGGCTGCAAATCCCCGGGCCCTAAAAGGCAAGAACAAAAATCTCCTTCCTGTGTTCTGGCAATCAAATAAAAAGGCTTGGGTGACGCAGCATTATTTCTGGATTGGTTCCACAAGTGTTTCATTCCGGAGCTCAAGCGGTACCTCGAAGAGAAAGGTCTTGACTTTAAAGTGTTGCTGATCATAGAGAATGTTCCTGGCCACCCTGCGGCACTCTGGTTTGTGCATAATGACGTTGAAGTAGTCTTTCTTCCCCCCCCCCCCAGTACCACCTCCAACCTCTCGATCAAGGTGTGATTCGCTGTTTCAGGGCCACGTACACGAGGCTTACGTTCTCACGGATACGTAGCACTATGGATGCTGATCCTAACCTTAATGTGATGGAGTGTATACAGTACTGTACTTTATGGGCAATTTAAGGGATTTTCAAGGGTAATTTTGACTATACATGATTTTCGCCTTATGCACTGACTTTAGAAGCTAACCGCTGCGTAAGATGCGACTCCCCTGTAAAGCATTTGTTCATCCATTATAGGCTGCTGAAAGGAGGGGCTGTTTGTAACCTTCTCCCCAGCAAAACTATAAACCAAAAAAAAGTACAGTATTGTGATAAACTCATATTTGCAGCATTGCCTGAAATTTAAGAAGAGAGAACTAGATTTGGTCATTTTCCCTCTAGTGACTAATAGCAAGATGATTCTTGGCAACAGTGATTTGACTTTTCATGATAATCTTCATAAAGGCATCAGTGGTGCAGGTGGTGGTGGTTGAATATATGGCACATCCTAGATGCTGGTGGTGTCTGAGGATGAACAATTTTGAGTTTAGGAAAAGGTGAGAGCTCAAAGTTCGGGTGGTTGGGTCTGGGATTTTGGTCTACATCATCTCTGCTTTGGAGGCTAGACTCCATAGCAGACCAAAAATAAAACATGGACAGCAGACGCTTGCTTCGAACTCTCGTCCTTTTGTGTCCAGAGTTCTGTGATTCCTAGTTGGGGCAGCAGCCTGTCCAGACACAAAGAGAAGTAAAACTTTTGAAGTTCTAAAAGTCATGACCAAACAGCTGGAATTCTCTCAATTCACTTTTAAGAAAGAGAACCTAATTCAAGTGATGCCTCACCTGTAATTTGCTTTATTTATTTTTATTTCTAATAGTACATCCTCTCTGGCTCTGACGACTTCAACTTATACATGTGGAGAATTCCTCCGGATCCAGAAGCAGGTAAGCTTGTATGGGGAATCTGACGAATACTAGTGTTAAATATTAGGTACCTCTCAAAATATCACACAATATCCTACTGTATTATAGATTGAGGCCACAAGGGACCCTCATATACTCTATTCTAGCCTGACCTTTTGCATAATGTAGGCCCTAGAACTTCACCCAGTCTCTCCATTGCACTGAGTTGTGCTTAATCTAGAACATATCTTTTTAGAAAGACGTTGACTCTTGATTTAAAGATGTCAAGTGTTTGGAGAATCTACCACTTCCTTTGAACTGCTTCAGTTATTAACCCTCACTGTTGAAAATGTGTACCTTATTTATATAGAATACAACTAAGTATGACATTTGGCTGGGGGCAGGGATCAGCATTCACTCCCACTCCCTGTCAGTACTTGGCTCAAGTTGGGGAAGCTAAGGATCCAACCTGCGGACCAAATTCGGTGATGAATCCTGGTCATGTGCCACGTGAGGCACTTTGCACATACACTAATAAGAAGATGCCTTCCTGTGCTACAGTTACATAGTAATGCAGCAGATAACTTGCCTTAAAAGTAAATTGCCAAGTTTTTATTTTATTCTTAAAAGCTGTTCAGGTACAGTGAATTATGAGAGCTAGGGAAAGTAGATCATAAAAGGCTCAGCAAACTGGAGAACTTTGGAGAAAATGAGGCCTCTTAATTTTGGACTGGTTATTAAACTTGATTCTATATAATAATCTACTTTATTGGGATACAAAACTGATGACTATGTTTAGACCATAGAAATTCAAAGATATTAACAGGTTTCAGAGTAACAGCCGTGTTAGTCTGTATTCGCAAAAAGAAAAGGAGTACTTGTGGCACCTTAGAGACTAACCAATTTGCTCGAATAAATTGGTTAGTCTCTAAGGTGCCACAAGTACTCCTTTTCTTTTTTTTAAAGATATTAACGTCTCTTTACCAGGATTATATGGATTTGCCCTGCCTTTTCCTTTGACTTAACTCTTTTCCTCTGACTCTCTCATCCTTTCTCTAGGAGATCCCTCTCCTCATTTTCCTGTGTAACTTTTGGTTTAAAACAGCTATTTGAAATTAGTAAGAGAAAATATGTGTAGATTCTAAATTACACTTTTATATTCTAAAATAGGCCTGTTCATATACTCTTCCTTTACTTATCCGTCAGTTCCTGGATTCAGGATACTGCTTTTCTCTGGCAATGGATGCTGATGGCCCTAATATCTAGAGGGTCCATCCCTCTGTTAGTTGTCTTCAGCTATTGGCTGTGAACCACACAATCTTGAACTTGGTGCTGAGCAGATGAGCACCTGTGTACAAGGACTGATGCCTAGAGTTAGCACAAATTAACATGTCATGTTTGTCAACATTTTCCTGACCGGTTTCAGAGTAGCAGCGGTGTTAGTCTGTATCTGCAAAAAGAACAGGAGTACTTGTGGCAACTTAGAGACTAACAAATGTATTTGGGCATAAGCTTTTGTGGGCTAAAACCTACTTCATTGGATGCACGCAGTGTTTCATAGTCTCTGTGTGTGCGCGTTTGGGTGCGTGTATATGTATATCTTCCTACTGTATTTTCCACTGCATGCATCCGAGGAAGTGGGTTTTAGCCCATGAAAGCTTATGCTCAGATAAATGTGTTTGTCTCTAAGCTGCCATAAGTACTCCTGTTCATTTTCCTGACCGTTCTTACTGTAACTTGAGGGTAGGAGTAGTATAAGCTTTCAACACTTCCGTTACAAAACTAATTGCTTAATGTCAAATGCAGTAATCAGAAAATCACGAGATAGAGTATGTATATCTTGATCTCCTGTAACTTGAGTGGTTCCCTTTTTGGAAGACTTTAGCTGAGCTCATACTCTTGCTGGTAAATCATTCCTATCTCATATAGGCATCACTTTATTTGCTGATATTATGCCACTCCCTTGAGGAGGCCCAATTTAACTGTCCTGTGCTGCTAATCTGTTTTTAAACCCTGATGCATGTTAATGTACCCATTGAACATTTCCAGAATTTGATCTGAGAATGACTCTTCAAGATTTTCATGAGTAATAATGGGGCCATTATACATCTTATGGATATTGGCTTCTGTGGTAATTAATTTGCCAGCCATCCAGTTCATCTAGGATGAACTGATCTGTAGTTATCTGTCTTCTTCACTCACTCCTTCTTCCAACCTAAGAGCGAGTGGGAGAATTCTCCAGAATTTATGTAGTCTTCTTTGTTGTGATAAAAGGCATTTTCTAAACTGGCAAGGCAGTTTTTTCAACCCAGTGAGTGGGGTTTGACTACAAAAATTACCAACATTTACTTTTATTTAATTTTAAAAAATCTCCTTCCACGGGCGTGCTGAGGCCTTTTTCACCTCACCCCACCTAAGCTAATACAGGAAATTCCCTCCTGCTCAGTTTCTGGCCTCCAATACGAGTCTTAAGAAGTGTCTGTCTGTATGCCCATGATCCAATAAGGTAGAGTGATGGCAAACATAAATGTTATGAATTAAAGTTTTACAAATCATGTACTGTACTGTACTCTTCTAATTATTGGTATTTTTAGTAAAGAGATGACTACAGCTGAGTTATGAGCCCTCTTTAATTGATTTGAGACATATTTCTATTAACACACATTTAAGGGAGCAGTACTGATGAATTGTGTATGATATGGTACCTTTTTGCAAGCCTAAAATTGCTTTTCAGAATTACTAAATACGGAGAACTTCACTCATTACCAAAATGTAGCCACTTCAGGGGTGGAAAGTGATGATAGCTGTTTAACAGCTCATAGCATTACTTGACAGCAGATTAGGGGAGGCAGTAACCTCATTTGGAACCGGAAGTATCATAGAATCATAGAAGGTGAGGGTTGGAAGGGACTTCAGGAGGTCATCTAGTCCAACCCCCTGCTTGAAGCAGGACCAATCCCCAATTTTTGCACCAGATCCCTAAATGGCCCCCTCAAGGATTGAACTCACAACCCTGGGTTTAGCAGGCCAATGCTCAAACCACTGAACTATCCCTCCCCCCAAGTACACAGTCAGGAAGCATCAGAGACCAGAAAAACCAACAACAGTAAAACTACTAAACATAGTTAAACGTAAAGGACTTTTTAAAAAAAAAAAATAATAAAAAAAAAAGGAAAAGAAAGGAAACCTTGTCAAATTTTTGTAAACTAAAGAAACTTTTTATGTTTGTTTCATTTAAATTAAGATGCTTAAAAGCAGTATTTTTCTTCTGCATAGTAAAGTTTCAAAGCTGTATTGAGTCAATGTTCAGTTGTAAACTTCTGAAAGAACCACCATAACGTTTAGTTCAGAGTTATGAACAACCTCTGAGGTTCTTCTGTATGTGCAGTGTAACTACTTGTGTTGGCACCGTTCCAGGACACTGGAACAAACTCTGCTACTCTTGCAAATAATTGTAGTTTAGAGATGTTTCCCCAGTGGGCAGGCTGGGTCATTCCCCGCTCCACAGTAAGCTCTCCAGTGATTTGTTCAGCCTAGTTTTAAATGTCCCACACAATGGGGGCTTTCATTGCTTACCTTGCGAGACTTAAGTGACGAAACAATAGTTAGGAAGCTTAAAAGCGTTTTTCCAACTTTCTCCCTATATGTTTGATCATTTTTAATAGGGATAATGTAATATACATGTATAAGTGCCAGCAATCACACTTCCTTCACCTTTTCCCTCCCTCCTTGAAGATGGTGGAACATTTGGTCCTGTGCTTTCCCTACATCCCCAGTTCCTATCCAGTTCTCAGTTACTATTCAGAAATAATCATCAGTGGCTTGGTGAGTTTTTTAGCTAATTCCCTCATTAAAGCTATGGATTCCTCATCGAAGGGTACAAGTGGGCAGAGCCTCAGTTTTATCTTTCTTCTGATGGATAGCATTTCCTGCAGCACAGGGCACTCTAGCACTATGCTGGGACATTGGTCATTTATTTGGGTGACCAAATCCAGTATTTCTACAAGTTTCTGTTGGCAGTGAGGAAGGCTGAAGTGAGGTGAGATGTAGGCCTCACCCATGCTGCTCAGCAAGACTGTTAGAACCTTGTTTAACTGTTTGTGGTTTTTCAACAGAATTTACCAAAACCACGGTGGGATGTGTGTGTGTTTTAAATATCACTCCGAGAAGCTGTTTTAAGAACAGGAATTTTATTATTTTGTGGTTGGAGAAGGTGATCAGATGATCACTGAGTTATTTAATTGAAATGACTGTTACCAGACTTTTGAGCTGCTTAATAAATCAGAACAGCAAACTGCATTTCCAAATCTCCCTTAATACCATCTTTGACTGTAACTCTGTAACTGCTGGCAGTAACAGGCCTGTCATTGTGGTCCAGTTACTAAACTAATTGTGGCAGTTTTCAGCACGACTTATGCAATTTTTCTTTCCTTTTTTGCAACGTCATTGCAAATGCAAACAGCTCTTCATGCTTGAAGTATTAGATGGCAAGATTTTATTGCATTGGAGACAAGTTTGTGCTTTAAGCTCTCCAAGTCCCAACATGATTAGTGGAGGTTTTGGGGGGGGGGGCGGGAAGTGATCTAATCCCATGGGAATGTACTCTGAAACACTTTAAATTTAAAAAGTCTGTTGTGTCTCACACAACTGGTGATTGGATATAAATCCATTTTCCCTGGTTTGAATCCACCTCAGGTTACCAAAACTTGTCCATATTGCACAAACTACCACCTCAACTATCATTAACAAGCCCTTGTTGGCTTTCTTGGGAGAGAAGGCAAATCCTGAGTGGGCTGCAAAGGCAGATGCTGTTCAGAGAGGACATCCTCCAGAATGGAGGCATTGTTGGGCAGCTTGTACTGCTGTATCCAATAGAAGTTGCAGCATCCAGGACTGTCATTCTAGGTCCTTTCACCAGCATTAAAATAATTTTAATACATATTTTCAAAAGTGAGGATAACACTGAGAACAGAAAGGGAAGAGAAACATAAATACCCAACAATTACCATTTTGGTTGCCCCAGAATTCAGTCTCCTGTCTTTTTCTCTTCA
Source organism: Eretmochelys imbricata (assembly GCF_965152235.1). Classification (NCBI taxonomy): domain Eukaryota; kingdom Metazoa; phylum Chordata; order Testudines; family Cheloniidae; genus Eretmochelys; species Eretmochelys imbricata. The sequence goes on along the minus strand of NC_135577.1, from coordinate 64,626,308 downwards.
TTGTGCTGAATTCTTTGGCAACCACTGTGTATGCCTGTAATATGTCCATTTGCATTAATGCTTAGGGTCTTTGGCACTTCCACATCCAAGAAAATAATTTATTTTCCACCTTATAACTTCACAAGATTTGTTCTTTTAACTTCAGGAAGAGCATTCTGAAAAGTTGTTAATTTTTATGGTGCCAACAATGTGCTAAGAGAACTGTATAGCTAAAAGCATATATAACTTTTTTGAGAACTATATAGCTAAAAGCACCAGCAGACGGTGTTTCTCCTGACAGAAGAGAAGAGCGAATGTAAAGGGTGTGTGTTGCTTTTCCAAATTGTTTCCAGTTTATTTCAGTAATAACTCTTTCCTTGGCTGCTTGTTCTGCTCCACCAGTGTAACAAGAGGCTAGTGTAGATGAGGTGCCGACAGCTTTTAGCAACAAAGAATCCTGAGGTAGATGCAGCCTTGAATCTAGACAGTGATTTTTACTGTAACTTTTTTAAATCACATGTTCTTGCTGGCAAGTGATGCTGGAGTTTCCCAATGAAGTTGACAGTAAGAAGCAAACACCAATTCCTTGGTACTGAAATCAAATTCCATTGTGCGATAGAAAGTTCACTTTCTAGCATATCTTCATTTATAGGCCTGGCCCTTCCCCTAGGGGCTAGGAAGTGATTTCAGTGACTTAACCACTTAAAATGAAAATTGCTAATTGCATTGATGAAGAATGCTGAGCTGGATCATTTAGGGTGGGACTTACTTGAAACATCCCAGGGGGAAAAGTAAAAAAAAATTTATCATCAAATTGTCCAGCCCACCTACATTCCAGTCACACTAATCAGTAAAAAATAACCCTGTTAATGTTGTTTGCCTGTTTCACAAGAGCTGTTCCCAAGAGATACTTATAACTCGTGCTAGATCCATGTTATCCCCTGCAACTTCCTGAAATGTGTAGAAATCCTGAATAATTGGCCATAAAATTTGTTGGAGGGAGAAGCTGATCTTATATAGCATCATACTCCCCCTTCCCATCCCAGGTATGGCAAATGCAATTTAGATGGTCTGGTATTCTAGTGAGGGTGGAGGGGCTGCTCCACATGACAATCCCCCTGGAAAACCCATTAGGAAATATCCTGAGGAATTAACCTTGACTGTCAGCGTTCGTTCCTTCAAGTCCTCCTCTGCACCTGCAGACTGTCAAGCATGTGGTTTGTTGTGGGGTGGGTTGGTTGTTCAAAGAGTGATCGGGAGCCTCCAGCGCCAACATCCCAGAGGAAACTCTGCTCCCATGGCAGGGCACAGTATTGCACAGGGACTGACCCTCTGTGCAGAAGCCTCCATTCTCTATAGATGTTTCAGTCTGAGATTTCCCTGTGGATTTCAAAACCTCTCCAGGCCTCCACTTTGTCCGCATTATAGACTATTAAATCCCACTCTCTAGAAGAGACAGAATAGTTTTTTGCTTAACTTCCCTTTGCGTAGTATTTTGGTTTGGGGTTGTTTTGGTTTTTTTTGTTTGTTATACACACAAGGGTCTGGTCCATGCTGTGTGTATCTGGTTTGTTTTTTATTTGTGTGTGTGTGTGCTTGTTCTTTGCAAATGGGAAGCCATGTATTTTTAAAACTAGAAACAGAGGTGTTTGCTAACATACAAAGAGCCAGTCTGTGCCTGTCCCCTTCGTGGGTGCACAAGGGAGTGGGGAGAAGAAAGAATTTAGGATGTTTTACCTGGACTTCTCTTCTCCCCCCTTGCAGGAAATATGTCTAATCTCATTACCTGTGTCCTACTTATTCTTGGGGAGGAGTTCAGGCAAGGCCATGGTCCTTCCTTACTATCACCATTCCCCACACCCACATGACTCCTGAAGATACAATCCCTCCATGGATTCCCCCTAGCATTATACAACTCAAATACAGGGCTGTGCCCTAAAGGCATAAAGTGGCCCAGAGTATTATTAATGGAAAAACAAATTAATTTAAATTGGCTTGCTACTGCAGTGCCATGTATTACAGATTAATGGTGTTTTGTGGCAAACTGGCAGCAGCTGTGAACATCTGGCCCTTCTCGCTAGTTTTCAGCACTTTGAATAATTCACAAGGCTTGTATGAAGTTACATGTTTGTCTCTGGAATGTCACTCTACCTTATATGAATGAGTGGATTTTTTTTTTTTTTTTTTTTTTTTTTTTTAAGTTTTAGACGGAAAAGACTTTGTTAGGTCACTCAGTTTGTCCTCAAGAGGCCAGTGGAGGATTGTTCCCTGCAGTAAGTTCTCCAGAGCCTTGTCCAATTTTAAACTATTTGAGTAATGGGGCTTCCATTACTTTTCAGACTATTCCACATTTTAGTAGACTTCCAACACTAGGTCATTTTTCCAGCTAATCAGACAATCTGTTACTTATGTTCATCCCATTACACCTGAGTAACTCCTCTCCATTCTAGATTGTTATAGGTTCCTCAGTGATACTTCTGGTGGTGTGGTCCAAAAATCTTAATTCCTTCCCAATGCTATGTGGCATTTCAAACTCCTATCTAATTTGTGGGTACTACCACCTGTAGCTCTTGGTTGGCATTACTGCTTTCCAAGTATATCTCTTCCCTTCAATATTTTTAACAGCATTTCCTGAGTGTGTTGGCATGCATGTTTCCATGTGTAATCTCACTTTGGTATTTCATGCCCTGTCTGTGGTGTTTCTGTCCAAACTGATATTTGCAGCACTGCATAATTTATTATCAGTGGATTTTATTTCCCTACTGTTAAATCCCTTCTTCCAGATAATTCGTACAGATTATAAAAACAGGCCTAATTCCAACTCCTTTGTTGTGTTGTTAGACACCTACTAGATTCACATTGCAGGTTAGCATTACCTTTTGTCTACAACTAGAGTCCAGACATATTTCATTAAGTATTATTGCGTTAGCCATTTAAAAAAGTCTAGGAAATTGAAGATATTTAAATACAACTATAATTAGCCTGTAGAATTTTTTTTGTTCAGATTTGTAATCCAGGGTCTCTAGCATAGAGAAATTAACTCAGTGCTAGAAGAATTAAACTCTGCTATAATAATGTAAAATTAAACCAAGCTGGTTAGTCCATTTTCCATTGCCTTCTGCTGAATGTAATCCGAAATACCCAGCTCTGTCTCATAAACCCTGTGCTTGCACCACTCTCAGAAATGAGTCCAATATGTTGGGACACTGTAGCTACTAGGTGCTATGGTAATACAAATAATAATAATTAATCATAATTAAACATTTCTTCCTTTGGAGCAGCTAGTTTTGGAGCATACAAAAGGGAGACCTATTATGGACTCTAGTTTTGAGTAACATGTAGGAGGTAGAAGTAGATCAAAAAGTAGCTACCAGCCCTGTTGAGCCACTGAGTAACAGTGACAACAGTACAACTAAACTTACAGTCTTCATGGGAAGGATCCTATAAAAAGCAAGTTAAACTTTTTGATTCTAAACTTTCGGAAAGGAGGATTTAAAAAAAATAAGGAAGCTAATCAAAAACACCCTCAAGTCAAAAGTGTGGAAATTAAATCATCAGACTCAAAATAGAAGCAGTTTATATGTATACTATAATTACACAAGAATATTGAAATTACCGTGCAGAGTCAGTCACAGAAGGTCTGCATACCCTTGAACAAAAAAGAAATAAGGGCAGCAAGGGGGAAAAAAAAAATCTGTGTAGTCAAATGGCATAATACAAGAGGTTATTCTGGCCAAACGGTTGTCCTCCATAAAACAGAAGTCCAGTCCAAGTGAAGCCAACAGAAAGAAGCAAACTATGGCAAATAAAACTAAAGATGGAGTTAGGAATTCGAACCACTAATCACCAAAACCTCCCAAAATCTAAGTATACTAGAAGATGAAACCCTATTAGAATTGAGTCTGCCAGATCACTATGGAGTAAAAGGACTGATTAGAGCATTAGTACGTTACAGTAAAGCTAAATAACTTGTTTGCATTAGCCTTCACCACTGTCAGAGACTGAGCTGTGTGAAAACAAAGTGCTGGAGCAAACTGACATATACGACACATAAATGGATGAGAATCGTGTTTATGGGTTTTGCCAGAAGCTTGGAATGGGTGACAGGGAATGGATCACTTGATTACCTGTTCTGTTCATTCCCTCTGGGGCACCTGGCATTGGCCACTGTCGGAAGACAGGATACTGGACTAGATGGACCTTTGGTCTGATGCAGTATAGCTATTCTTATGGGTTGAACTAAACCTTGCTATGAGTCCAGTGTAACTGCCACTTTACGTTCAAGATAAATGTAAAGAAGCCATTGGAATCAGGTGACTGAAACAGTTAAGTGGCCACTACCCCAAACACAGGCCCATGTCTATTGCCAAAATGAAGGCACATCCAAGGCCACTCAGGAATTTTGAATTATATGGGCAGGAGCTCAGCTAGGCATTGTTTGAGTAAGAATGTGTACGTGAGATTGAAAAACAGAACAGTGACAGAAGCGGAGAGAAACCCAAGCAAAGAGTAACAGAAGTGCTGGTAATGTGGCCCTGAGGGAAAGCTAGAAAAGAGCTTTTTGGGCACAGAGTGCTGGCTGGAAAGGCAGGCTTAGAACAGCGAGCAAATGAACTGTCCCATTTGATTTCTCTTGTATTCAGAGAAATAGTACTTTATGTATATTTTTTTTGTAAATAAACGAAATTGCATCAAAGAAATACCCGACTCTCTCCAGTTTCTCACCCTAACTGGAACAACCTACAAGACCATGAATTTTTGGATAGCCACATAAGTCACAAGAGGTAACAATCTCATCAGTAACATTTGGAGGGTATAAAAATATTACTGTAAGAGATATAAACATTTGTGTTGGGAAGCATAAGCTTACCATTAACTGATAGGGTTAGAATAACCTGCACATAGGGAAATATTTCTGTAATTGTCCATTTTAGGCTTTCTTCCATCTTCCTCTGAAGCATTTGATACTGGCCACAGGATACTGGACTAGATTAGCTAGATGAGTCTGATCCAGCAAGTGGAGTCTCTGTTAGCTGAAATGATAAAGACTTCCACTTTTGGAGCAGAATGACTGGAGATCCTTTCCCATTGCCACTGAATTTCTGAGTGGCCACACTTTGCAGCATAGTGACAGCTGTGAAGTTCTGGATGCCCATGTATTTAAGATCTTTTGCATTTACATGTTGTTCTCCATCCAGAGCTCTCAATATACTTTACAAATACTAATCTTCAGAATAACTCTGAGGTAAATAACTATTATAACCATATTACAGATGAGGAAGCTGAGGCTCATAGTGAAGTGACTTGCTCAAGGGCATGGAAGAAGCCTGTGACAAGCCTGGGAATAGAGCCCAAGGTGTCTGACTTGCAAGCCTGTGTTTTAACCGCAAGACCATCCTTCCTTTTCCCGTTTTACTTCTAGTGCCTGACTCTTAGGAGCATTCCTAATCCTCTGCAAAGCATTTCCCAATATCAGACCTGAAACTTGTACTACAGTGTGTTCAAGTAGCCAGTGTGTAGAATCAGTGAACGGTTTAAAGCTTGCCTTCTAGGCATCACTTGTACTGGAAACGTTTACTGAGCAGCTTCTGCCTTTTTACTCCTAAGGCTTTTTTCTGGAATGTTTGTCCACCAAGCTAAGATAAGAACTTCAAGAAATGCACTTGGTGTAACCTTGCACAATTGGCCTGATGCATGCTAATGATTGACAGTTGTGATTTGGTTGGAAAGAATGCCATAGAAATAAGGCAAGTTGCATGAACGAATGTGATCATGAATGTCTAGCATGGACAATAGCATGAAAAGGGTGAGGGTCATAACTGGTATTTTCTGTGGAGACTTGCCGAAATGAGTTGAAATGTCACCTTGTTCAATCTTGGTGACTGCCCAAGAAGAGATGTAGGTGAGGAGAAAGAACTTTCCAAATTTCTCAGGTTACTAGAGGTCTTACCTTTTTGTAAGTTTTGAAGCATTTGGCCAGGCTGTCTCTGTCTTGCTGTTTTTGTTTTTTTAAAAATAATTTATGGCCTCTTTCTTTCATGCATACATCTCAAATGTGGTATGTTCATTCTAGTCCCAAAGTTAATTGTGTCTCACAGATTTAACATCCCTTCACTTTTACCATTAAAAAGTCCTTCTGCCAGAAATAAAGTACCATGAAACTGAAGTTATGGAAAGAGTTATTTACATAAATGGAATAAATCCTACATTTTAAATCAAGTAATTTTGTGTCCTTCTCATTCTGGGTTGTTCTTGTCACACATTGTGTCCCTCATTTATGCATTGCCAGATTGAGAGGTGAGCTTTCTGGGGTAGAGGAATAGAAATCAGCTGATGAAAGCTTTCACTAAGGGAGAATACATGTTCCATGCTATTCATGTAAGCTACAAAGGAAGGCTGCTATAAAAGCTGTATTTGAGATTGTTTGGTTTTGGTTCCCCCCCCAGCCTGGCTGCCATTTAGTGTCAGTGCAGCTTTTCCTACAGGAAATGGCCATTTGATGGAAATTTCACTACTCTCCATTTCAGGAGAAAATGTTGCTAGTTAATTAGGACAACATAGGAATCGAACTACAGTACCATATTTGTTCTGAAGTAGCTCAAATATGGGGACAAAGGGGAAAGAAACCTGATAAGCAGAGCCACTTAGGGGAAAAGGCAGTTCAGTTTAAACCTAACAAGCAAGCTGCGTATGTTGTGGGTTTGGGTTTTTTTGTTTTTTGGGTTTTTTGGGGGTGGTTTTTGGTTGGTTGGTTTGTTTGTTTTTTTTTAAGTTAGGATTGCTGCAGGCAGCATAGCTCAGTAAACCACGTTCAGCTTTCTAAAAGATGTATTTTGACCTCAGGAGTTATATTTTGATAGATCATTTTCCTTCCTCTGTAGTTGTTTTCATTTTTGACTTTTAAAGAACAGTGCTGTTTTTGCTCACATTCTTCATTATGACATTTCCTTATTTAAACATACAAGTGCGTGTTCTCAAAACAATTATACTTGCATATAAATACATTGAAGAATCAAATCTGTGAAAAGCTGTCATTGGGAACTAGACCTAATAAAATACAGAGAGCTTCTCACACTTAAATGTGAGTCACTAATGTAGGACCTTACAGGTACTACCATTGTTTTCTGGCACTCCCCTTTGTGTAGCCAGTGTGGATTACCTCCTTTGCCTCATGACAAGGAATCACACCCAGTGGAACAATGCTCTTTGGCTCCATTTCATTACCTGCAAATTATCTTGCAATCTTTACCACTGATAAAGGAAGGCACAATGATTGGTGAACCAATCTGTGAATTTATCTCTGCCTCAAACTTAGACTCTTGGTCTTCTGCTTCAAACAAGCCAGCTTCACTTGCAGTTCAATTAAATATGTTGCTGTTCTTTTATATGAGATGAATACGTTTATCACACTTATCCCAGAGTTCTAAAACTTCCCATATTTTTTATTTAGGAGGTTGAAGTGTGTAGTCTCCAACGACAGATTTGCTGGAGGTATAGTCCTCAGTGAAGCTGCATTCTTTCTGTAGTAACTTTTATGTGCAGATTTGATATTCTATTTGTCAACCCAAGAGTTACAGAGTATAGTTAAGATGAATTGTTACATATAGTGTGCTCCAATTCAGTTCCCTTCTTCTTTCTTCTGTTTAACTAGGTGGGATCGGCAGGGTTGTTAATGGTGCCTTTATGGTGTTGAAAGGTCATCGGTCAATTGTAAACCAGGTCCGGTTTAATCCCCATACCTACATGATTTGCTCCTCTGGTGTTGAAAAGATTATAAAGGTAAGAGAACAGTCATTGTCATAAATACATTTTTCCTTTTAAAAACTGATATTGAAACAGCACCTTAGTTTTGTTAATGACTCACCCACCCACCCCCGCCAAGGTTTGATGCCAAGAGGGCTAGCCCCTTTATCTGTCTGGCCCCAAACAGGGAGTGTGTCCCATGAGTTGTCATGACTTCACAGCAGCGGTTCTCATAGTATGGACTATGTTTTAATGTTTGTCTGTCTTATGGACACTCTCCCCTTCATAATACCCTGCCATTTGCAATCCTATTCCTGTGGCAACAACAGCAATTGCATACATAGAAAAGTAACATTAGGAAAATGTGGGGGTTTCTTAGCTCTTTTTTTTTTAATATAATTTAATTTAGCATCTGGATACAGAACAACAGTTAGCACCACGTGACCTGCAGCCCTTAGCTGATCATCAGCAAGTGCTGCTGTTTGGCAGCAGTGTTTTGAAGGCAATGGCTCAAGTTGGTTAGCCTATCAAGTGGATATCATTTGTCTTTTACCCAACTCTTTAATTTGGGCCACATTTTTTTTCCATATATTTGAATCCATATTACACCAGTGCCATGTTCCTGATGTTTGATGTTGTCTCTACTTTTTTTAATAGCAGATTTTTTTCAGTTTTATTAGAGACTGGCAAAAGTCCAATTTTCAGTCTAAATCCCTTTGAATTTCAAATGGTGTGGGGGCATAGGGTCAGATCTGAATTTTGTGGATTTGAATCTTCCCCCATGGTTTGGTTCCTGCTTGGACCTGAAGAAAAAGGAACCTATTTTCCAGTTTCATTTGGAGCATATCTAAAGTCTCAAGAGAGTTTGGCCCGAACTGGCAGAAATGTCGTATGATCAGTTATCTCATATGATTTCTGACATTTTGGGCTGAAATTTCATGAGAACATCCTGGAAGGGTTCAGTACAACTGAACCTTAGCCTATATCCGACCCAGGTACTACCTCCTGGGTCCATTTCGAATTTTTCACAAAAGCGTATTAAGTGCTTGTACAATGACAACATGAATAAGTGGAGCTGTATAAGTTACCATATCTTTGTATGTATTCAAGAGGGGATGGACATTGCTAGATGTTAGAATTGTCTCTTCTCTGTAGTCTGCATTTAAAAATGTGTAGAATTTTCAGAAGGCCGGTGCCTATCAGAAACTACATGGAATGCAGAGGTATATCCTATTTTGCTATCAAGTACTTCTCTTGGGGGGCATAAGATAAGTTGGCTTCTGTTCCTGAGTTGTCCTAGGTGTTTGTACAGCACTTCCCATGCTTTGCATGCCACTGCAATGGAAATAAGTAATTCTGTTTCACTATTCCTGTTGACAGACCTAGACTGACCAAATTTCTAACCATGAAAACTGATCCTGCTTCAAACCATTTGCTGAATGGCTTTGTAACATTCTTGAGTGCAGGTGGCTGTAATGGCGGTTGTTTGAGTATAACTAAATGCTTTTAGTCAGTTACAAATTAACCTTTACCCTGCCAATAAATGTTTTAATAGTCTGCAAGTTGGGCATTGGGCCATGCTCCCAAGGATTTGGGCCACGTCTCATCCCTATCCGCTTCATTCACATTCCAACTATTAACAGCCTTTAGAATCTTATCCTAGTTCCACTTTCTTCTTCGTGTCTTTTTCTGTGACACTTTTTTTAGTTTTGCACCTCCACTCTCCTCCTCCTCTTTGTTTCCATTTTCATTTATATTCTCCTGAGAGACTTTTGTGTGTGTATTTAAAACAAAAGAAAATATCTGGATTGCATCATCCTAAATATGGATTTTGACAAAGTCTGTTGTATAGTCTTTAGAAGCGTATTGACTTTCAATTTCTAACAGACTGCCTGTTTCTATTTAAATGCAATTCTGCCAGAGGAATTTTTGGCTCTGTGAACTTAATTCATACAGTCTAAAGTCCCTCTTTTGGATTTGGGATATATTGACCCTTTACCCTGTGAATCCTTCCTGCATGACTGTGCTTAGTCTGTTGGATTAACTTTGGCATAAACACATCCCCTGTGTTGCTTTTGTGTACTCTTTTTTTTTTTTTTTTCCTCTTTGTCTAATGATTAAAAGCTTGATTCGGTTAAGTGTTCATTCTTAGGTTGTGTAACTCTTTCAAAGACCTCTCTGCTCCAGCGCTTCCTTTAAAAGACAATTTCTGTTGTCACAGTGTGTGTGACGGAACTTGCTTATCTGTTTTGAAAAAACTGAAGCCTTTAAGATCACAAGTTGGGGGGGAAAAAGTTTAGTAAAATCCAGGCAACTCCATACATGAAAAAGGCAGAACTTCTTGCCCTTTGGTTGTTGTACATCATCGGTCTGGCTCAGCTAATTATCCTTCTCATTTAGGGGCCAGCACGACTTGAGTTCAAGTCTGTTGCCAGCATTTGAGCTCATTTCCAGTGCTGAGGTCTGCAGTGCAGTACTGCATGTGAAGGTTGCTAACCTATTAGAGGTACCATCTTACATGCAGCAGTTATCAAACTGATCTGCAGAGCAATTGCTCATCATGGAAAGTAGGTAGGTTACATGGTGCTGGTTGCTTCTCCTGGTTTCCAGTTCCTGTTACAAGTGTCCAGGCTCTTCATTGCAAAGAAAAGCCTGGTGGCCAATAAAAGCAGCTGCCTGTAAGAAGGTAAAGTCAATTTAGCTCCTTCTGCTAAGGGTCCATGCTATGTATTTGGATGAGAAGCTTCAGGAACTACCAGAGAGAATGATGTCCAGGAAAAAAGGCAGCCAGTCAGTCTGTCCGGGGAGAAGAGGAAGAAAAGGACCAGGTGGCAGAGATGCATGTGGAGGGCAGAAGCAGACCAAACAGGTGGATGGAAAAGATGAGAGTTTTTTATTGCGTTAAAGCCTCTCAAAAACGTATATCCTTTCCTATTGTGACTTTTTCATTTAAGCAATTGCTGTAGCTGCCCCAGGGATGTCATGATATTACAAGTGAGAGGGAAGATGTACAACTGACCTCTAAAACTGGTTTTCAAATCTTTCTTAAAAGCTCTTCCCTTCCCTTCACTACCACTCGAAAAAATCCTTGTTTTATTTTTTTTAAATGAAGATGTAAAGACAACCTTTCAGCTATTGACTAGTGTTCTATTTCCTCAGCTATAGGACATCTGTGATGAGTTAAAATGTGGATACAAGTAATTGTTTGGGTTTTAATTTTTAGACTAGCTTTACTAAATTTAGCACGTGTTAGCAGTGCCTTACTTCAATACCAACATCTAGGTATAATACAGACCAGCTATTTGAGATTCCCACGCACTTCTGCCAACACACTTGCTATTTTAGTGCTGGGTCCCAAATGAAGGCCAAATTAATCTCTGTCTTAACTCTAATAAAATCAGTGGTTTTACTCCAGGGGTGGCTTTGGCCTTTGATTTTTAAAATGAACCCACTTGACTGTATCTCATTGGCTTGGACTTTTGATATTCACCAGACCTGAAAACATGGCACGTAAGAAGCTTTAAATTCAAATCTGGATGTTTATTTTGAGGGTATAGTTAAACCCAGAGTACTTCAGACAGCCCTGATTGAGCCCCATCATGCTCATTTTGCTCAGGATTAAAGTGTGTTTGAATCCATATTACCAGAGAGGAAGTGCTGGATGCATTACCCCCTGGGTATAGCTCTCTCTTTCCAAGTGCAGGTTTCTGAAGGGAGGACATAGTTTTGAAGAGTGTAGAAGTGAGTTAAGGTACTGGTTTCATAGCTGCTCTTTGCAGTTTTATTTAGAGTAACATCTTTCCTACAAACTGCAATCCTTTACAATTAAATGACAGAATGAAAAAATGGTCTGACACAGAGAGATGCAGATGAGGCACTCCCACCAGCACCTGTGAAACCAGAGAGGAGGTCTGTCAAGCTGGGCAGGGGATGCTGGGTGTACAGAGGGACTGTCCATAGGACACAAACTAAAGCGAGTCCAGGGAGAGTTTTAAGAATGAATGCCATTTTTGCATTAAATCCTAAAATGAATAGCAGCTTTGGTGTTTGAGAATGAGTGGTGATGTTCCACTTGTTTGAAAATTACCAGTGTCAAGTATAGGAAAATCTTTTCACCCTTGTTTCTGTGGTGACAAGCCAGCGTCTACATGGCTATCTGCTGCTGCTTGGTAGGATAATCTGATGTAGTCAGGTGGCTCTAATTATTTTCACTTACATTAAGAGCATAACTTTTTTTCAGTTATTTTGACATGGTATATAAATTATGTGCAGTACCTCATGGATTTTCCTGGATTATGACCTCTCCCCAAGTCTGAGACACTTGGGGCTGCATTTCTCTTCCTGTGAATAACAAAGGCAGCTCAGACTTGTAAGTAGAGCTCCAGTGCTCAATTACGCCCTTTGCATGATCATCCCAAGCATCCTTGTCCCTGACCAAGCAGATAATTCTGCACGCAGCTATCTGTTGCCCTCCCAGGTTTTAAAACCAAAATTTGGGAGTAGTGTTTGTCTCCTCTCCTCTCCTCTTTCTACTGGGAGATGAATTCTTTTAGGGATTGTTACCTGCCAAGCTTATTATCTTCATGTGTTCCACATCCCTCAGTGTGGTAGTCACCCAGACAGGACAGGCTAAAGGCCAAGGCATTTTGTTTATGAAGAAACCCAGTTCAGGTTCCACAAGGGAAACTCTGCCCCAATTGCTCCTGAACCAGGAGAGACTCCTCCAGAGACACTTTCACAAGAGCAGGCCAGATCAGTTTTCTTTCACTGCTTGGGACCTAGTTCCTGTTCCTTACAGGCAGGCATATTTTGGGGGAAGAAATTCAAAAGTCCCTGTAATTCAAAAATTCAAAACTGTAGGGGTGTTTCATTACTGCGTAGCCTTCTGGGCTCAGGGTGGAGCCCAAGTTCTGGGAGGTCCTAGAGAGCCCCAGATCCAGCCCAAGCCCAGAATTCTACACAGCAATGAAACAGTCTCACAGCCCAAGCCATGCGAACCAGAGTTGGCTGGCATGGACCAACTGCAGATTTGTTGGGTTTTTTTGCTGTGTAGACATACCCTAAGTCTCCCTGCTCCCAATTCCAATGGCCCTTGGCTGCAAGGAGCAGCAGCTCTGGGATGCTCCATTGCTCTGTTGCATGGGTGGCAAGTGAACCGCCGGCTGGGTTCCCTTGCACCCGAGGCTCCACCCCTTCCATGTTTCCCCCAGTCCCCCCCGCTGGAGCCCAGAGCCCTTTCACTGTGGCCACAGCCCTTGCCCCACGAGGGAGGGCGGTGCAGCTCCAGCCCCAGAGCACCGGGAGAGAGGGGCAGCGCGGCCCCATCCCAGGAGTGCCAGGAGGGTTGTTGGCATGGCCTTGGGCCCCAGAGCGCCAGGAGGAAGGGTAGGTGGCACGGCCCGAGCCAGGGCTACCACATAGGGAGACTGGAGTCATGCAAAGCAGGAGGGGGAGGCCTGGTGGCAGAATGTGGGCAGGGTCATGCCATTTGGGGAGGCACAGCCTCCCCCAGCCTATGACACCCGCCGCCCATGGCAGTCCAGTAGGCATGTGGTACAGGATGGAGCATGCTCAGTACAGATGGAATCGGCAGAGAATTTATCTGCCAAATTCTAACGAGTCTCCACTAAGCATTTACAAACTGAAATATTTCAAAGGCTCATAACTTGGCCAAATTTGGACACTTTTCACAGGAACAGCAAAAGGCACATCCCTAACACAGCCTCCCTCCTTGACAAATTTAAAATTCTTGCTAAGGATGTAGGTTCTCAAGTTTCTCCATGAAATCATTGTTGTAAACATTTTTTTTAACATGGGCAAAACCAGTATAGTTTTTCCTGTTCTTTCTGGGAAATGGCTCAACCACTTTTTCTATAACTTTTCCCAAAAAAACTTCAGTCTGAGGCAGACACCAGCATGGAAACTTGCAGCCCAAACAATTAGTTTGGGAGCATTCTAAGGGACTGAAAATTGGGTCTTTGCAATGGCAGCACTGGGCAACCCTGAGTATAGGTGCTGCTACCAGATCTGTCTACAATACATATATACATAATTATAATATTGGACTTATATTAATCATTAGCCAGGTGATAGTGGTTAGTGTCAGAGTCCAGATTAATGCTTTAGTCTTGTTGCTTCTCCATCTAGAAATAAAAGAAAGAGGTGAGAGGATCTAAGTATTGCATTAGCTAGTGCATCCTTAGATCCCGACAGAGAACTGGTATTCTGTTCTTTCATCAAGAAAACTTCTAGTAGCACTGGGCTCTGCACCGGTAGCATAGCCAAGACTATTGACACTGACTGACTCAATTTCCCAACATCACTGCCCAGCTCCCCTTCAAAGTTAGCGTAAATAAATATCTAAACATTCTTACTTCCCTCTCTTTCATGGGAATGCAGGAGTGGGGGATCTTTTTGACTAGATCTGCTGCAGTCCCTTGACATCAGGTGCATTGAGGGATGGGGAAGTCAATCTCTCACATAACCTTTTAATTCAGGACTGTTTAGCAGATGTACTAGTAATATCCAGCTTTTTACCTGCATGCATTGAGCATCCTGATCACTGAGCAGATATACATATAATATGCAACTGGATGAAATGTCATTGCACATCATTACAAGTGATCCTAGTTTCCTGGGAAACAAGTGCCTTCATTATTGGTTAGACTGTACTGTAGGCAACAAAGTATTCTTACCCATAGTGAGAGAGCAACACCTATTTATACAAAAATAGAACACTGATGTTTGCAAGAAATATTATAGTCTGAAATACCGAAACTATTGGAGATTTGTGATGTGAGCTGCCAAGGGAGGAAAAACTCCTTTAAAAAAAATCTGGAATTGGGTGAAAGGAACAGTTCTCCAAGTACTATAAGTTCTTGTTTGGGAGGCGGGGGACAGTGAAGTCTAAAACATGATCTTATATATCATAATCTTCGCATTTGTACTGCTGTAGTATTTGAAATGCTTTTAAACAGTATGTATTTTAAAATAGAGTGAGAGAGTGAGTGTGTGTGTATATATATATATATATATATATAATATGCAATGTATTCTTCTGTTTCACTCTCTTACAGATCTGGAGTCCTTATAAGCAGCCTGACTGCACGGGAGATCTGGATGGTAGAATTGAGGATGATTCACGTTGCCTCTATACTCATGAAGAGTACATTAGTCTTGTGTTGAACAGTGGCAGTGGTCTGTCCCATGATTATGCCAACCAGTCTGTCCAGGAGGATCCACGAATGATGGCATTCTTTGACTCCCTCGTGCGTCGGGAGATTGAAGGCTGGAGTTCTGACTCCGACAGTGACCTTAGTGAAAGCACCATCTTGCAGCTCCATGCTGGAGTAAGTGAACGCTCCGGGTATAGCGAATCCGAATCCTCTGCCTCTCTGCATCACTCCCCACCGCAAATGGCAGAAGAATCAGATGAAACAGCCTATAACTTAGGGACCTTAAGATCAACAGAATCTCCGCCAGCGAGAGAAGATGTGGCTTCTCGTCAACAGAGGCTATCTGCACTTAGAAGATATCAGGATAAACGTCTCCTGGCTCTTTCCAATGAGTCTGATTCTGATGAGAATACCTGTGAGGCAGAGCTGGACACAGACCTTTTCCCACGGCCAAGGTCCCCAAGTCCTGAAGAGAACGAATCTAGCAGTTCTAGCAGTAGTAGCAGCACAGATGATGAAGAGGAATTGAATGAAAGACGTGCATCGACACGTCAACGCAATGCATTAAGACGACGACAGAAAATGCAAAGGGAAGAGAGGACTAGTACAAATCCAGAAAATGTGAGCACCTACATAGGTGAGGATATCTATGATTACCCACAGATTAAAGTAGATGACCTTTCTTCTTCTCCAGCTTCTTCACCTGGAAGAAGTTCCACTAATATGGAGGTCCTCAAAGAAAGGGCCTCTCCTTGCTCAGATAGTGAATCAGTAGAGAGAAAGATTTACAAAGCTTACAAATGGCTTCAATATTCTTATATATCCTATTCCACTGGTAAAGATGGTGAATCCTCCCATGAAGAGGGGGAGAATGATGAGGGGAGACCAGGAACTAGTGGAAGACACAGTACAGCACCCTCATTAAATAAGGAAGATGCTAGTAACTTGAGTTTATTAGTTCCTCAAGGTACCCAAGATATTTCTACTGAAAGCCACAGCAAAGAAACTTTAAAGGAATATGGTATGGTAGAAAACTCTAGTAATGGTCAAGATCACGAACGCGACAATCAGCGACGGATGGAGGATCAAGAAAGCACATCCCAAGACACCAGCAGTGGGTCTGCAGAACATTCTTTTGAGACTAAAAAGCTCAATGGAAAAGCAATCTGCAAAGGGCTAAGTAGTCGTACCGAAGAGCCATGCACTCAAACTGCAGGACTTCTAGTACAGAAAAACAGCCCGAAGTGTCAACCAGCATCAAGCCACCACTCATTGGCTGTTTCCAAGGATTCACTCTCTGCTGCCGCCATCTGTAGTGGATCTGGTCATTACTCTAGAAACCAAACTGATGACAGTGAGGACAGAAACCTTGAGACATCCTGTGTAAATCACAATAATGGCCACTTACATCCTTGCCCTTCATACTTCAACAATGGACAGAGATTTGGAGAGCAGGAGACTGTAACCCAAGGACTACAATCACACTTAAATGCTGATAATGGCAACGCTGTACAGACAGGTGTGACCTTGCACAAAGACTGTTGCCTGTCTGAAATGGACTCTAACAGTTACAGTGTGGGGACAAAAGAGGATATCAGCAACTTGCATCTGACAGACAGCGAGAGCTCTCAAGCTCTTGGAGGACTGAAAAGGCACAGAGCAGAGTTTGAAGACACAGATTCAGAGAATTCTTCATCAGAAAAGAAGTTAAAAACATGATAAATCAAAACATCTGTTTAGCACACTCTCTCTTGGGTGCGTGCTCGCTCTCTCCTTAAAAAAAGAAAAACAGGAAGTATTAAAGGCACCTAGAGCTGGGGTCTAAAATGTTGCATTTCTGACTCTCCATTCCATTCTTCAGTGAGTCTATTTTAGATTGCCTATGGCTTGTGCTGTATAAAAATCCAATCAACTCTCTGATAATGAGACTGAGTATAGTGTACCCATTCAAGGTTCTGTTAAAGTAAATCCTTATTAAGACAGTTGACTTATTCTTGTGTGAACGTGTGTTGTTTGTTCAGCCAGCCACCTAATATGACTGGTGTTAATGTAAGTAATCTGCTGAAAAGGAGTTTTTGCATATTGATAGTTGTTATACATTACAGGCTTTACGGTCTCATGAAGGATGATTGTTGAATTAGACCACACTGGTAGTGGTGTGTAGTGTGTTCTTTAAAGAAAAGGGGAGCAAATGGGAAAAAGCGCTCTGGCCCCGTATTCCACTTCAGAAAGTAAAGAAGTGTCAGACATGTTTTGAAAAT
This sequence comes from Eretmochelys imbricata, assembly GCF_965152235.1. Classification (NCBI taxonomy): domain Eukaryota; kingdom Metazoa; phylum Chordata; order Testudines; family Cheloniidae; genus Eretmochelys; species Eretmochelys imbricata. The sequence continues at coordinate 64,609,150 of NC_135577.1, read as the reverse complement.
ATCCTCCTTGTTTATGTATGTGGAGATACTTCATAAAGCACTTACGTTGATGTACTTCAGTGAAGTAATTTTAATATGAATACAAAGGTGTAGGAAACAAGCCTCTTTCCAAAATCAACTTAGGCTGTTCCTCTGATACCTTTCTACCTTTTTAAAAAAAAAAAGTTAATACAGTTGCATCGTTATGCTGAGATATTGATGTTTGGTGTTAGAAGTGTGAATTGATGTAGACCCAACTCCAATCAAAGGCCATTCAAATGTGGCACAGAAAAAGACCCTTGAATATGCCTGGCATACTTTGGTTCATTGTCACTGGAGCGTGACCCTGAATGCAGGGATGTATAACAAAAGCATTACCTTCTGTGTGCGTACTTACAAGAGGCAATCCATCAAAGAAAGAGGGTGATTATTGTAGATTGGAGGGAGGGAAGGATGTATAATGTATCTGATACAACTTTTCAAGCCTTTCCAATTTTGCTGTTCATTTGTATCAGAATTGGTCTTATTCATCACACTAGGGAGCTTATGCAAATAGGCTGGTATTGGAGTACATGGTTGGTTTTTCCTCTGCCATGCTGCAATATTGAAATTGCAGCTGGACCTGTGGATTCCAGCTCAACAAGTATTTGTATGTATGAGCTATTTTCAGAGTAGTTGCCCCTAAATGTGGGTACGCTGAAACTTAGGAGGTGTCTTGTGTCAGAGAGGGGTGGCTTTGCAGCTTGTCGCTGTGAAGCTGGTCTATCATCCTGGAAGGATGGGTCATGTTGGCTGGGCCCTGTTTTTACTAGAGTGCAGTAGTCCAACAGCCCTGGCACGCTTGGTGTACTGGGGCAATGGTACTACCGCCCACACAATTAGATGAGAGGAATTTAGGGAGGAAAGAGAAAACCGTTACACAGGGAGTAAAAATTACTTGTTTGGTTCTGATAGTATTGATAAAAGAAAAAAATGCTTCTGCTGAATCTAGTAGTTGCTAGAAAGTGCTAGCAAAGGCTGCCTGATTTTCAGGAATAAGGAACTGTGTCTGGGAAGCCATTTTTGCAATACCATTCTGTTCAGCTTGTGGTCCAGCACTGGTTTCAGAGTAACTGCCTCACAGATACACTGTGCCTGGAGGACAGGTAAAATGCCCTGAAAAAAGAAAATGAAAGACAGAGAGAGCTTCTGAAAGGATGATGGAAGGAAAGAGGAGAGAGGGAAGGAGAAGGGAGAAGAATGTGCTACTATTGTGGGAACTGAAAAACCTTGATGAATTAGGAGGAGGGGAGAGCCATTATGTGCCATAGATGATTTCCTCTCTCCCGGTCAGGGTCAGCTTTTCTAAGGGAAAACTCTGATGGTGAATGATACAATATTTAACAAGCATGTAAGAAGATTGGAGGGGGGAAATGTTTTCAAAACAAGTATAAGTAGCATCAAGGAAGTGTTAATATTTTGCTATCTTACCAGTGGAAAAACATTTCTGTAATAGTGGGACTCAGATTGCTGTAATTGAGATGGCTTCTTAGAGTGTCTTTGTTTATACTTTGGAAAAAAAAAAAAACTGTTGTAAATCCTGGTTTTGTAAGCCCAAATCTTAAGGTTGCAAAAGCAAAAAAATCTATCTTTTAAAGTTCATTAAATTGGAAACTTTTTTTTATCCTTTACAGTCACTTTTTCCCCCCTCCTGTGCATGTGCTATGAAATACTTGGAATTCCTGACCAAATACTCCGCTGAAAAGCATTACAATAAGCAAGGTCTTTTCTTAGAAAGTAACACACTAAGAATTCAAATTTATTTTCTTACTATAAACAGAAGAAAAGCTCCCCAGGGCTCAAAGTTCAGCTCTGTTTTATAACCTCAGGCCGTGGGGACTCATTATGGCTTCCCAAAGATGTACACTCTCCAATGATTCCCTAACCCTCACACTTTCAGCCCTTTATCTGAGCACCTGTGCTAGGGGAGGGGGGGAAGTAGGGCTGAGATTTAACCACTTGTTCACCAGAGATTAGATAGCATTGCTGTTCATTAGGACCACAGCTTCAAATCCAGTATGATCAGTTCAGCTCTCCATGCTTCCAAGAGGGATACATTTTAGTACCAGGACACTGCATCTCCTTGCCAAGACCCTTTTTAAAAAAAATCCAGGTCCTGTGTGCTCTGCATGGACATTAACAAATAAAACACTTTCTATCAGAGGCTAGTCTCCGAGCCTACATTGGTTTGCTGCATCCCTGACTTCTGCCCTGCACCCCAGAATTTTAGTGCTGGTCTGTGTATATGAGAGACCCGTTCAAAAGCATTTTATCCTATTTTTAGTGTAAAATGGAAAATCTTTATGAACATGTAACTTAAAACATTTTCATCTAAGGATTTTAAATCTTTTCTAATCAGCTCTAATTGTACTTGGGGATAAAAGGTGCTATATCAATATTTTTCTACCTTGTTAGCAACTACGACCCTTCACCTTTGCTATTCATTTAACTGCATTTTGTCCCCAAGAAACTTCATGGGGGATAGAAAAGAGGAATCCCCTTTTCTGTCTCCTCATAGTGTAATCTTCTTTAATGGGTTCACCTCCTGACACTCATCTATGAATCCACAGGGTACATTTGCCATCTTCAGACTTCCCATTTCACAGCTTTAGTGCCAAAGCTAACCTAGTTGTCAAACTAACAAAAAGAAAAGTACCAATGAAGTTTAACTTTCTCTAAGGCCATGTCTACCAAATTTGGTTGATGCAAATTACATTTTCATAAAGCTGCTGCACTTACTCACCATGGAGTGCTTTTGTCGATGCATGGTGTGGTGCACCATGGGTTGGTATCCCCGTGTGCAGTTCACCACCATCCAGGGCACTGTATTTTGGGAAGTTTTGGCAAGGCCGAGTTGGGAAGAACGAGTTGTACCTGGGTGACCGGGAGCAAGGAGTCAACTTCCCAGCATGCAACTTTCTCCATCCCCATAATGTCATCCATATTCCATCATTTTCACATCTTTTTAAAAAAAAACATGAACTCGTGCCGCCCTGCTCACAGTCTGCCATCTCTGATGGAAGCATGGAACTTGCACAGCTCTGCAATATGTTCATGAGTGATGCAAGCACAGGACTCGTGATCCTCTGGTATTTACAGAGTCACATGAAGAACCAACTCAGGGGGAACATGATGATTTTGTGGAGGATAGATTGCTGTGGGACGCAGGCAAATTGAATTCAAGGTTCTTGGCGGCATTCACAGAGTAGCTTCTGGTGGTGGAGCGCTGCTTCTGGACCCAAGCACTGACTCATGGAATTGCATCATACTACAGGTTTGGAACAACGAGCAGTGGCTGCAGAAATTTCAGATGTGCAAGGCTGTGTTCTTGGATCAGTGTACCGAGTTCACCCCTGAGAGCTGCACTGACAGTGAAAGAAGTAAGTGGTGATCGCATGGAGGAAATCTGCAATGAGAAATCATTTTAGAGTTGGAAAATCCACTGTGAGGGGCCACTGTCATGTAAATGTGCAGAGCCATTAATTGTCTTCTGTTACACAGGACTGTGGCTCTTGGCAATGGGTTCCCAAACTGTGGTGGAGTGATAGATGGCATGCATATTTCTAATTTGGCACCAACCCACGTCGCCCCAGAGTACAGCACTAAAAGGCCTATTTTTCTATGGCTATTCAAGCATTGATGGATCACCAGGGATGCTTCACCAACAATAATGGTGACTGGTCTGGGAAGATACATGATAATGTCACATTTAAGAACACAGGACTGTTCAGAAAGCTACAAGCAGGGACTTTCTTTCCGAACCAGTGGATTATCATTGGTGATGTTGAAATGCCGATAGTGATCCTGGGGGACCCAGCCTATCCCTGGCTCCTCTGGCTCATGATGCTGAACATTAGCCACCTCAGCAGCACCAAGGAAAGATTCAACTACCGGCTCTGCAGGTGTAGAATGATTGTTGAATGCTCTTTTGGTAGATTGAAGGGACGCTGGCGTTGTTTACTCACAAGATTGGATATCGGTGAAAAAAACATCCCAATAGTTATAATTGCCTGCGGTGTCCTGCATAATATCTGTAAAGCAAAGGGGGAAAAGTTGCCGTGGCTGTCTGCTGAGACAGACTGACTCAAGGACTATCAGAAGAGCTCAACACAGAGCTATATGACTCAGGGATACCCTGAAAGATCACTGTAACAGTGAGCCACAGTAATGCATTGTGGTGGACTGTACTCTACCTGGCCCTACAGTTTTGGGGCCTGTTAAGAATTGTGCAGTGCTAGGTGTATATGTTTAAATAAAACACTGACAGTGCCCCTATTAATTTTGTGGTGCTTGCTGTATATTTGATTATTACTCTTTTTTTGGTCACTGATCCTGAGAGTTGTCACACTATACAATAGCAAATAAGTGGGTGCTTTCAGTACCGCTAGGTATTCTGCAGTATATGTTGAGAACTCAAAGATTATTTTCCAAAAAATAGAAACCACTACAAAAAAAAAAGGTTCTGTGCAAGTTAAAAGCAAATACATTAAAAACTAGTGGAACAGAACTTAAAGGGAAAGAACATTCACATAAATTTTGGCTACATATACAGCAACAGTGGCTCTCATAGGTCAGCATATGTGAAGTTCTGGTCGTTCTTTCTGTCTGGTTGTCATTTCTGTCCTTTGGTATGGTATAGTAGGGGTAGGAATGCGGTCCCTGAAACCATCTGGAATGTTGGGGGCGGGGCAAGATACAGGGAGGTGCTAAAATGGAGTCGTCCAAGCTGTGATTGTTGAACCAGTAAGTCCGCAAGAGTCTGCAGCATCTGGTTTTGCTGCTGGAGAAGCCCCATTATGTCCTGGTGCATCTCCCTTTCCTTTTTCTGCTGGGACTCCTGGGCCTTTCGCCTGTCTGCTTTTTCCTTCTCTATACAGTATGCAGTATTCATCCTCCAGGACTTCTGCTCATGGTCTGATGCAGCACTGGCTTGAAGGATCTCACTGAACATGTCATCCCAAGTCCTCTTCTTTCTCCGCTCAGGTGTTCTGTGGGTGTGGAGGGGAAACCCCTTAAGGCTGCAACAGCAGCATCTCCAAATAGAACAAACATACCGTTGTCAGTATAGTCAAATCAGAACATGAAACTTAAGATTCAGATTTCCTTGCTCCCTGATAGTTTTAAACAAGCCCTGCTTATTGCCATGTTTGCTTTGGCATGCTTGTGCACAGCACCACTCACAGCACCAGCCAGAATGAGTATTGCCCACAAGGGAAATGAGGAGGGAATTGCTGAGTTGCATGAAACTGAGCAGGAGGCAATGGCAATGAATGCTGGCACCAGACAGGTGATTTTAGATGTTGTCTCCTGAGGGTAACAAAGACACAGAGCACAGCTGCTGCTGGTGTTCCAAAGCTGCCCAGGCCTGAATGCCACTAGCATGTTTACTACAATGGTTCCTGCCATAGCTATTGCCAACTGACACGGGAAAGTATTCTACCATGGATGAAGAAATAAGGCGGCCATCCCTAGAAACCTTTGGAAGGGAAATGCAGATCACTACCATGAACGTTTTTCATCAAGAGGAGTCAGGAAGATTCAAGGGACACCTCCGTATATGTAAACTGCATTGTGGGACAGCTGCTGGGAGGACTAACGCAGTGTCTACACTCTCAATGCATCGACCTCAGTATATTGACCATGGCTCACTGCTGCGTGGGGAGGTGGGTTACTGCATTGCTGCAAGGGGGTGCTTACGTCGGTGGGAGACAAATTTAAGTGTAGACACACATACAGCTAGGTCAGTGCAAGGCAGCTTACGTCTGTCTAACTTTGTAGTGTAGACCAGGTCTCGGTCAAACAGGGATAAGCACTACAAAAGCAGCCTCACTGGTTTGGGGACCTTCTTTCATTCCCACAAGTGGGCCTTAAGGGTCATCAAGCAAAATTCTGTGGCTGTTTTCCCACTCCAAGGGAAGAGATTCAGAGTGTGGAGAACTTGGAGAAGCCCTTTTTCAAGGACAATGACTTGTGGGGAGTTTCTTCTAAGCCAATAATGAGTTGTGGAAGCTGTTCAGCTTTCTGCAACGGCGGTTTTTCAGACACAGCATGCACAGATGCATATACCTACCTCCAGAAGCCAGCGGCATGGATTTTGACTGCAGATTTAGCAAATGGGCAAGGCATTTGTTCATTCCAGGATATCTTGATGATGTGTGTAATTGGGGGGCCGGGTATGTGAATGGAGAAATTTCAGATGAGATTCCCAAGTTATTTCAGAGTCAGTTTTTCCCAAAATACAGTGTATGGGTGGAAAGTATGTTTCCTGAAATCTCACATTCCTTACTACTTTAAACCTGGCTTTTCTGCCTATTCGTAAGCTACATTACTTGATAACTAGGAAGACACTGTTCATAAATTTAAGGAAATGTATTTAAAATACTCTAGATCCCATCACAAGATTTTTGTTGGTTAATGATACTATCTGAGTGTGATTCTGGACACCCTACAGTCATGGGCTTAAACCTTGTTTTCTTACAAAAGTTGGTATAATGTATACATAGAAAACTTTTATTCATCACGACCATCAAAAGTTAATGCTGCCCCCTCCCATGAAGATCTTTGAAACTTTTTTTCATTTTTGCATGGCCTAGTTATAGCACTTCACTTGCCATCAAGAAAGGGACAGGTATTTGAGTTTCTTTGCTAGATTAATATTCTGCCTGTTAATGGTTCTCCAACTCTATCGGCAGTCAGCCTCATCAGAGGGAGACCCTTATGTTCGCCAACCTTTCCTCCCAGGCTCCCAATTTTCCATTTACTGAGTCTCAAAATGTTTCCTTTTTTGCAGAACATGCAGGGTACTTATAGATTGCTGTGGATAATCTTAGCATAATAATTGAATTGCCAAAGATAGTCTTTGGAGAACTTTTTTGGTTGTTTTTTTTTTCCCCAAGCCTGCTGTAATACAGTTATAACTTTTGCATGTGCAAAATGCACACCCACGTCCCTGTGGAGTGTTTAAAATGGGGACCCAGGTGGACATGCAATGGTGGTTCCACAATTCACACAATAGGAAAGGTGTGTTGGGTTTTAAAGAATGGAAATCATATATTTCTCTAACTAGTCACAAGTGTTCCTCTCACAAGCACACTTAGTCTATGTCTACACTACAGCCTATGCCAGCAAAACTTACGTCGCTCACGGGTATGAATATTCCATCCCACTGAGCGACATAAGTTACAATGATATAAGCGCTCGTGTGTACTGTGCTATGTCAGCAGGACAGTTTCTGCCGCTGACACAGCTTCTGCCACTCGCAGAGGTGGGTTTATTTATGCCAATGGGAGAGCTCTCTCCCGTCCACATCGAGCGTCTTCACCAGATGCACTGCAGCGGCATCAGTACAGCTGGGCTGCTGCAGCACTGTATGTATAGACATACCTTTAGATTCAGATAATGCCTGAGGTTCTGGCCATTCCAGATCCTATGATGCTTTTTCAAAGGGTTATGGTATTACCCTCAGCATCCTGGGTAAGTACCAGGATGGACAATTTCCTCCTCTATTGGAGTGGGAAACTAATGGAGTGACAGCCTTCAGTTTTGGGTTGTTTTTGTTTTTTTTCCCCCTGTGCTATGGTAAGTATCAATGTTAATTTTATTTCACCATAGAATTGTGTAAGAAGGGGCAGCTGTATCTCCCCTTCACACATCTGTGTTGCATGTTCTTTTAAAAAAGCAAAAAAGATGGGGGGCAGGACCCACGTATCTGATCAAAGGGCAAGGGACGTGATCTGACGCATCAGAATATTTTCTGTGCTAGAGGCAATTTAAAATGCAGATTAATGACCCAAATTGGGAGGCTTATAAAATGGATATGTTTGTAGATCAACAGAGATAACATACTAAAAAAAACTATGAGAATAACAACTGTGCATAGGCTGGCCACTTTTGTAATAAGTAATGTAACTGTCTGTATTTTTTCCTGTTCCTAAACATCTGGGGCAAAGTTTGCCCCAAAAGTGCACTTCACGCAAGGGCTAAATACAAATAGTCACTTGGAGTGTGAAAGCCATTCTCTCTGTTTGTTTACAAATGCTCTTGCACAGCTAATCACAGAATCAAGCATGGGCACAGTTTGCATGTTATTGCAGAGGTATGTTAATATGGACATGGTCACCCTGAAAGTGGTCTGGTTAAGTGTAAAGAACAAAAACCCAACTAATCACATCCTCTATTGGAACCCCCTTTATGCGCTCTGTGTATAGGTGAGCACAAGCTCTTCAGCTCAGCAGTAGAAGAACATGCATGCAATAGCTGAGTTCCAGCCATCCAACCATAAGTTGCTATAATGTCCTCGCTTCTGTGATGTCCTGTGGTACCAAATAGCATCCTCAACAAGCCGCCTGTCCCAAGCGCAAACCACACTTAGGTTACTCTACATGCTGCATAAATCTGTCACTACTTTTGTGAGCAGGTTTGAGCTGTTCTTTGTTTATTGTTTTGCAAAACACCCAATGAAACTAAGCATGTACAAACTATGTTTGTAGGTATGTGGAGTCAATTAGTGCAGATATACCTGCGTATTCCTACAAGTATGTATGTATGCATAAATATTTTCTCATTTAGTGAGTGAACAGGCTCTCAAATGCTAGATTCTGCCTTCTGCCATTGTGCAGGCCTCACAGAAGTTATTCATCCATAAGCAAACTTACTTCTGAGATCATGTTGCTATGGTTTAAAGGTCTGCAGGATTTCACTTTACAAATCAAAGCTGTTTACTGGCTTATAGCAGAATTAACATCTGAAAGCACTGACTCTTATGTATGTATACACTTTGCATTCCAGGAACTTGAAGATGACCAAACCATGTGTTTTGTGGGCAAATTTTGTGTGTTAAAGTTCCTTCAACTCCCCGAACTAAGATTTTCTGGGCCAAATTCTGCCCTTGGAAACCAGAAAAGTGACTTCAAGGAAACAGTATTTGGCCTTAAATGCTGAGTTTCAGCCCAAGGAGCATTTTTATGGCTGAATTCTGAAATGTAGATTTACAATGGAGACGCTGAAACAATTTGAACTGCAGTGGTCTAAATGGAATAGTAACTAAGTGGGGCAAGGGGTGAAGGTAGTAATTTAATCTTTGAGAAATATTTCAAGTACATTCTGGTTTTAAACACTTAAAAGCTCCTCTGCTAGCTCTGAATCCAAATTTAAACCTCTAATTTTGTCCATATGTGAATATGGTATGAGAACTGGCATTTCTATCTTGACACCATCACTAGGTATGTGCTAGCCATGGCCTCTGAAGACCTTTTTCACATGCTTTCAGTAATGTCTCTGCAGAAGTCACTGTTGCATTTAGCAATGTCTCCGAGGTAGGGTGTATTAGCTCTTGAGGGACAGTCTGGGCCTTATGGCCAAAACAGCCCAGGGACAATCAAGGAGACCTTGGTCCACACTGGAAACAGAAACAGGAAAGGGAAGCTGAGCAAGAGCGAGTGTCCGGATCCTAACAGGCAGTTGGGACCAGTGGTCAGATCAGGGTCAAACCTGAAGCTGGGACTAGTGGAGGAGTCCATAGTTCACTTCCATGCCAGGGTCAATACCAAGGGGCAGAGCCCAAGCAAGTTTCAGGGTCTCGGTCAGCAGGGGAGGGAATTCCAAATCAAGCCAAGGCCAAAGTCAAATGTTCAGGAGCAGGAATGATCATGACAGCTCCAGGAGCTCCATGCTGTTGCTTGGACACTTCCTGGAATGCCCCTTGGGTTTATATAGGGCAGGGAGCCAATCAGGAGCCATGCAGCTGCTGCCTGACAGACCCTTTGAGGTGGGACTTCCCAAGGTTTGTGTCCACAGCATGTTGTCAGCAGTGGAGTGCCACTGTGTTATCACTGCTGCTGAGTGGCACCATGGCGATGCCAGCTTGCCTGGCAGCTCTTCAAGCCTGGGTTCTAGACCCACAGGGTCTTACGGAGAGAAGGAACCAAAAGCTACCTATGCTGCTGTGGGTTGCAGGTGACTAGTGTGATCTGGGCCTTTAAAAATTTTTCTGATTTTAAGTTTGGTTGCTTTGACTCAAGGCTCTGAGGTAAGAGCATTATCAGCTGGGTTAAGCTGCTCCTTCCCAGACTGGATGCCTGAGAGAGAGGGAGAAAGTCAGCCAACCTGCCTCCTGGAACAATAAGGATATGTCTACAAAGCACCATAAGCCTGGGCTCTGATTTAGGTTTAAGCCCAAGTCCACCTTCCCTCCACCCTAAAATCACTCTGCTGGGGAGAGTGGGTCAGAACCTGAGTCAGGAGAGTCTGCCAAAGCTATCCCACAATCCCCTGAGACTCTTTCCCAGCCCTTAAGAATGGCCATACTGGGTCAGGCCAAAGGTCCATCTAACCCAGTATCCTGTCTTCTGACAGTGGCCAATGCCAGGTGCCCCAAAGGGAATGAACAGAACAGGTCATCATCTAGTGATCCATCCCCTGTCACCCATTCCCAGCTTCTGAAAACTTGTCAAAACTTCCCACTTGCTTCCCGGGTAATGGAAGCAACCTCCTGGTTCAAATGCAGCTGCTTGGTGTTTAACCCCTCATTTCCACACTGGGAATACATTTAACCCTCGTGAATTAGTACGGCTAGCACTGCCGTCGAAATGTTCATCAGCATGTTGCAGATGCTCCACCTGTTTCCTGAAATAGGACTCAGAACATGAGGCAAAGTTTGTCTACTGGGTTGGGCTCCATGTTGATGGTTCTGGCTGCAGGGAGCATGCACGAAACACGAAACAGCTCAGTTGGATGTGGCAGTAGGCCAAAACCATCGAAAACATTTCCAGGCAAGTGCCCCAGGACAGACAGACAAACCAATTCTCCCAAAACCCACTATGAACCAAGCTCTGGAGCAGGTTAAGCCCGTGAGAGTGCTAGGAACCCTGGGATGTGATAGCATGTGCCCACAGAAGCTGAAGTTCTGACTCAGTGCTTCGTGGTGCAGTATGGATACATCAGCACGGTTGAGGAGCCCAAGTTTCCAATGCACTGTGGATGCTCAAGTGTGGGCTTGGGAACACCTATGTTTGTAGTTGCAAGTCCCTGGTATAAAGGAGTTCATGTTTGTCCTTTAGCCCTGATAGAAGGTTATTCTCAGGGTGTCTGAGCCCTCTGCCACCAGAGTAACTTTTCTGCAGACTTTTTCCTCATCTACCATTTAACCCATAGTGAGGTGGATGCATTCCCAAGAACCTCCTTCCCCTGCCAGGGGACCATAGGAGGCAATGTGAAAAGCCTGATCCTTTATCTCAATCTTCTTCCTCTTCTAGGGGGCTATGGTGTAAACTCTACCTCTTCCTTGCAACATCCAGTTGGGGAACCATATCTCTTTCTCCACCTCTGGCTGGCGTCTACAAACACTTACTGTATTTAGATGGATGGAATGGAAACAGGTGTTGGTGTTAACCAGTCCTTTACTACTGAGCAAGTAACTGCTTCTCTATGGTGCTACGCTATCATGACATCTGCCTCTCTGGTACCTCCTGCTGACTATATCTAATTTCATGAGTTGCTGCTTTGGATGGCCAAGTTCTTAGACCTGGAGCTCACCATAGGATGAGAAAAGACTCATCAGCCATTTGGCCTTTTGGAGACCAGTGGGAAGGTGACCTAGCATCTGACCCACTCTATGAATAAAGTTAGGTACCTACTGTACACAAGGTCTTCACAGGTCTACTTAAACCATTGATTAATCAATGTTTGTTTCTTAACAGCTGACACTTCTCTCTGTTATGAATGTTAATGTTACTGTACAGAGCAGTAATACAGCACACTAGCAGCCTTTCATTTCCAGCCCATGATTGATAATACTTCTGGGAGCTTCTGTGCATTCTTAAGTCTGGCTTGTTTTCACTTTTATCATAAAATTAGCTGACAAGCTGAGAATGGATTCAGCATGTCCCTCAGAGCAGCTCTCCAGGACTAAGGTATTTTTCTCAAGTCTGATGCATTTCTGATACCATAAAAGCCTTAAGAAGCCAGGAATGTCTACAGTAATGTTTTGAATTCACAGATCACTTACTGAGTGGGGGATAATCCATATCTCCAACACTGGAGATATTTAAAAGCAGGTTAGACAAACCCCTGTCAGGGATGGTCTAGATCAGTGGTTCTCAAACTTTTGTACTGGTGACCCCTTTCACATAACAAGCCTCTGAGTGCGACTCCCCTTATAAATTAAAAACACTTTTTTATTCATTTAACACCATTATAAAAGCTGGAGGCAAAGCGGGGTTTGGGGTGGGGGCTGACAGCTTGCGACCCCCCGCCCCCAGGTAATAACCTCGTGACCCCCTGCGGGGTCCCGACCCCCAGTTTGAGAACTCCTGGTCTAGATAATACTTAGTCCTGCCATGGAGTACAGGGGACTGGACTAGATGACCTCTTGAGGTCCCTTCCAGTCCTATGATTCTATATCTGAAACAGTAGGAGTAATTAAAGCCTATGCTGATGTTCTGATTTATTTACACACACATTTTTACCACATTACCAGCCACACAAGGCTCTTCAGCTTTCCTGTGGCTTACAGTCTGCAAAATGCTGGAGTTCAAAGAGGTAGAGGAAGTATTCTCCAGTGGTTAGAGCACAGATTCTGGGTTCTGTTCCTGGATGTATTGTTAGTTGGCTGTGTGACCCTGGGCAAGTCACTTCTCTGCTTTTTGCCACAGTTTCCCCATTGCAAAATGGGGATAATACCTACATCTTGCAGTGCTGTGGCACTTAGTTCATATTTGTAATTGGCTTTATCTGCAGATGGAAGCTCCTGTAGATGGGGGGAAATAATTATACTAGACATGGTGGGTGCCCAGAGCTTCTCTTTGTAGGATAGGGGGAAATGTCTGGGGCTTAAATAAGGCTTTCGGATGGGTCAATAGGGGACAGGGCAGTGGCACTTTTGTCAAAAATAGCATTACTTATTTCTGAGCCACTAACCCCTAGGAAGCAAATGATCTTGAATGCTCTTGGATTATTGTTCTAACAGATTACAACATAATTGGGGGGGATTAGTTGGTACCTGCTACAAACCGTCCAATCACATGAGAGAACAGGATGCTGCTTAAGCATCTATCTATAATGTGTAGCAAAAAATGTACATTCTGACAGTGACATATGCTGCAAGTCTCATGTTGCCAATCTTAAACCATCCTTGGGATTTCTAAAAATTATACAGGACAACTTCCTACTGCAAAAAGTGTTGCGTCCCACATGGGGAAAATTCTGTATTCAGACTCATTTTGGCAGTTAAAGAGGAATTAATCCCAGAACAAAAAGTTAGTGGTTGCTAGGTAGAAGTGCTCATGACTTGATCACATTTGTTCTGTGCAAACGGAATAAAGTCCAAGCCAGCAATATATGCCTGCTGCTTTAAAAGCGCCTGTTTCACAAAGCTTAAAACAATTATGAAACAAAGCAGCTGGTAGAATTTAAATGGAAAAATGTGAATGATAATTGGGAATTATTTGAGGAAGTATTTACTAGACACCTAAAAAGCCCCAGTTTTTCTGGTTAAAAAGCCAGGCTGTTTTAAAGGGGAAGTTAACGCAACAATAATAAATAGGGTGACCAGATGTCCTGATTTTATAGGGACAGTTCCGATTTTTGGGTCTTTTTCTTATATAGGCTCCTATTACCCCCCACCCCCGTCCTGATTTTTCACACTTGTTGTCTGGTCACCCTAATAAGAAAATAATATATGTAAAAAAAGGGGACCCTAGAGCTTATAAACAAAATAGCCAAAGGGTGAGGAGACAGGAAGTAGTAGTATCCCCATTTTACACACGTGTAATGGAAGCAAAGAGATGAAATGACTTGCCTGAGATCAACATGAAGTCTGGGGCACAGCTGAGAACTGAACCTAATTCTGCTGAGTTTCTGGCCAGTGCCTAGACCCCAGGGCCATCCGTCCTCTCACAGGGAACTGTTGCTGTGATTGGTAGTCAAATACAGCATTGCACTGGGTTGTGCTCAACAGAACTAGTGCCTCTTCTGCATATGCAGCAAAATGGTGTCCAATTATTTGCCAACATGAAGACAGAAGGTGAAGTGAATGTCCTGTATGAATCCCATACTATCACAAAAGTCTTATATGAACTTGTCTTCCTGAAGACACCATTCTGTGGCGGCAGGTGGTACTCTATTCTATTGCTCTGTTTTGACCATAGCGGGCCGAGTCTTTATACCACTGTGCATTATGTTGTGTAATGTGTTTCATTGCTATGGCCCAAGTGCCACCAAATTAAACGTCTTGGCTTCTGTTCAAAGTGTAGGCAAACCTGGGACTGACTATTCAAATTGACTATTATTTTTATATAGTCGATTGTACTTTCCCTGGCTTGTCATTGCTGTAGCAGATGCTATCCTATAACTACGGCTGTTCAAAAAATGCAAGCACTAACTGTACTGGTGCACTAAATTAAAGCATGTGGGAGAGCTTTCCTGCTGAATTTACAGGCTACCTTGCAGAGTTCAGGAGCCCCATATCTTTTACATCACAGACCTGATAAAAGGGGCTTTATGCTTGCAAAGCTTGTCTGTTAATATTACACAGCTGGGCTGTCAGAGGTTGCAATAACTCTCAAGGCGTCTCAAACAATAACCGCCTCTCCGGGTGTCTCAGGCTGATTTGACAAAGGGAAAAACATGGAGAATGGCAATATGTGTCTACAGTGAATATGCTGACATCAGCATCTTTGACCTCTTGAATCTGATGTCCCCTATTATTGTGAACCAACCAAGTACAGGAGCTGAGCAAAGTCTGGGCATTGGTTCTTGAAGAGAAGAATGAGCTGTAGTATAAATAACTAAAATATAAGAGCACTTTAAAAATATCCTTCTGGGTTGGCTTGTTGACAGTCAAGGCTGTAGGCTAGCCATGTGGGCTCTCATCGCAGGAACTACTTCTGCAGGCGTTACTCGTTTTACTATGGGAGTAAATACAACTAATGAGTGTTCAAAGGCCCAAGATTATTTATCCGGCTCAGAGAGACAGTGTGGGCTAGTGGATTGTCCATGAGGCTGGCAGTTGGGGACCGCTGAATTCTACTATTGACTTTGTGCAGTTTAAGCATGTCACTTAATCTCCCTCTGCCTTGCTTTTTTTGCCAGTTAAACAGGGCTAACACTTCCTCAGTTCTCAGGGAGTTGTGAAGGCTAACTAGGGTTTGAAAGCTTGCTAGCCAAATACCAAAAGGTTTTTTTCTCCTGCTGATAATAGCTCACCTTAATCTATCACTCTCGTTATCGTGTGTATGGCAACACCCATTTTTTCATGTTCTGTGTGTGTGTGTGTATATCTATATCTTCCTATTGTATTTTCGACTCCATGCATCCGATGAAGTGGGTTTTAGCCCACGAAAGCTTTTGCTCAAATAAATTGGTTAGTCTCTAAGGTGCCACAAGTCCTCCTGTTCTTTTTGCTGATACAGACGAACACGGCTGCCACTCTGAAACCTGAATCAACTCTGAATTTCCCTTTTGGTGTGTTTCCATTTATGGTGCAGCTAGGGCACATGAAAATTTTCTAAAAGAAAATCTAGCCTTGCTGGGTGCTGAAGTTGAATAGCGTGGGTCGTTTTTAAAAACCAAACCAAACCCAGGAAGGACCAAACTCCACAATGCCAGCATTACTGCAGTACTAGGACATACAGTGAGTGTGATGCACCTTCCAGATCCTAATGGAAGATCCCGACTCAATGCCTCAGCAATGGTATGGGGTGGGGGAGAGGGAGGGAAATTCTGAAGATCTGCTTGAACTGTAGAATTTCTAAAATAACAAAAGAAGCAAGGGAAATTATTTTGTAGAAAAAACTGTTCTGTCCAACCCAGCCTCTTCAAAACAGTATTTTTCAGCTGTATCACACACTGTGAGCCTTGAACGCAGGAAGCCCCTTTCTCCAGACCCCTATTGCTTGAGCTAATGAAGAATGGGTGACCCGTAATAATATTCAGGCTTATAAACTCTTTGTGGGCTGGACACTGGAGGGAGACAATCACACCCACTTGATCAGGCCAGGCCTTCTATCCAATAGAGAGCAGTGATGACATATATGTATTAATTCATCCCCAGGTATATGTTATGTGAGCACTGGCTAACTTCCTAGGATTTGGGGTTGCCATGGAGAGGTGAACTACAGGGGAGATAAGATGATTTCTGGTTGCTGAGAGGCTGGGCTGTGTTAGGACTAGCTCTGTCAAGTCATTAAAAAAATTAATTGTGCGATTAATCGCACTGTTAAACAATAATAGAATACCATTTATTTAAATATTTGTTTATATTTTCTACATTTTCAAATATATTGATTTCTATTACAACACAGAATACAAAGTGTAGAGTGCTCATTTTATATTTATTTTTATTACAAATATTTGCACTGTAAAAAACCAAAAGAAATAGTATTTTTCAATTCGCTTAATACAAGTACTGTAGTGCAATCTTTGTCATGAAAGTTGAACTTACAAATGTAGAATTATGTCAAAAAAAAAAAACCCACCTGTATTCAAAAATAAAACAATGTCAAATTTTAAAGCCTGCAAGTCCACTCAGTCCTACGTCTTGTTCAGCCAATCGCTCAAACAAACTAGTGTGTTTACATTTGCTGGAGATAATGCTGTCTGCTTTACAAGGTTACCTGAAAGTGAGAACAGGTGTTCGCATGACATTATTGTAGCTGGTGTCACAAGATATTTACGTGCCAGATACCCTAAAGATTCATATGTCCCTTTATGCTTCAACCACCATTCCAGAGGACCTGCATCCATGCTGATGACGGGTTCTGCTCAATAACAATCCAAAGCAGTACGGACCAACGCATGTTCATTTTCATCATCTGAGTCAGATGCCACCAGCAGAAGGTTGATTTTCTTTTATGGTGGTTCGGGTTCTGTAGTTTCCACATCAGCATGTTCCTCTTTTAAGACTTCTGAAACCATGCTCCACACCTCATCCCTCTCAGATTTTGGAAGGCACTTCAGATTCTTAAACTTTGGGTCGAGTGCTGTAGCATCTTTAGAAATCTCACATTGGTACCTTCTTTGTGTTTTGTCAAATCTGCAGCGAGAATGTTCTTAAAATGAACACATGCTGGGTCATCATCAGAGACTGCTATAACATGAAATATATGGCAGAATGCAGGTAAAACAGAGCAGCAGGGACATACAATTCTCCCCCAAGGAGTTCAGTCACAAATTTAATTAATGCATTATTTTTTTAATGAGCGTCATCAGCATGGAAGCATGTCCCCTGGAATGGTGGCCAAAGCATGAAGGGGTATACGAATGGTTAGCGTATCCGGCACATAAATACCTTGCAATGCCAGCTTTAAAAGTACCATGCAAATGCCTGTTTTCACTTTCTGGTGACATTGTAAATAAGAAGAGGGCAGCATTATCTCCTGTGAATGTAAACAGACTGGTTTGTTTTAGCGTTTGGCTGCACGAGAAGTAGGACTGAATGGACTTGTAGGCTCTAAAGTTTTACATTGTTTTGTTTTTGAGTGCAGTTATGGAACAAAATAAAATATACATTTGTAAGTTGCACTTTCACGACAAAAAGATTGCACTACAGTACTTGGATGAGGTGAATTGAAAAATACTATTTATCATTTTTACAGTGCAAATATTTGTAATAAAAAATAATATACCTTTTTATTCTGTGTTGTAATTTAAATCAATATATATGTAAATGTAGAAAAACATCCTAAATCTTTAATAAATTTCACTTGGTATTCTATAGTTTAACAGTGCGATTAAAACTGATTAATCGCGATTAATTTTTTTGAGTTAATCGCATGAGTTAACTGTGATTAATAAACAGTCCGAGTTAGGACTAGAGCCCTCCTCCTCCCCCATCTTCTATCTGCTAGAGAAAACTCTCCCCTGCCTCAGTGTGTGCACATGGCACGGACATCCTCTCCCCACTTCTAATTCTTGTCCCCTCCCCCAGGCTGGGAATTCTCCTGGGTCCTGGCAGGAGTTCAGGCCAGGAGCAACTTGTGGACAAAAATGAATGCCAGAGTGGCTTCATGCAGAAAGGCCAGGCAGGTGCTTAAATAGAAGCAGTTGGGGAGTATAAATCTGCCAACCTATTGAGGTAGGTGTTTGACAGGATGGAGGGATAGGTAGGTGGTAGGTGGGCTCCATTTTTGAGGGAGATAGCAGGTGGAGGAGGTGGGAACGTGTGGAGTGAGAGGGGCAGAAAATGGGTAAATAATTCAGTGCTTTAAGGGACATCTGTAAATATCAGAGAAAAAAAAATTGTTTCTCAGTTGTTGTCACACACACACACAGCCCCCAGCCCATGTTGCAATGTTATGGCTTGCACGGAAAATTCTGTACATAAAAAGGCCGGTTCTAATACTATGCAGTGTACACCCTCATTGCTTCTGACTGCACACACTGGAATGGGAAGGCTTCTCTGGACATTGGTATTAGAGCATGCTTCAAGGCTGTGAGAATCATAGAATCGTAGAACTGGAAGGAACCTTGAGAGTCCAGTCCAGTCCCCTGCACTCACGGCAGAACTAATTATTATCTCTAGACCATCCCTGACAAGTGATTGTCTAACCTGCTCTTAACAACCTCCAATGGTGGAGATTCCACAAACTCCACAAAGACAATTTATTCCAGAGCTTAACCACCCTGATAGGAAGTTTTTCCTAATGTCCAACCTAAACTGCCCTTGCCACAATTTAAGTCCATTGCTTCTTGTCCTAACCTCTGAGATTAGGGAGAACAATTTTTCTCCCTCCTCCTTGTAACAACCCAGGCAGCCTGCGAAGAGCTACAAAAGGATCTCACAAAACTGGGTGACTGGGCAACAAAATGGCAGATGAAATTTAATGTTGATAAATGCAAAGTAATGCACATTGGAAAACATAATCCTAACTATACATATAAAATGATGGGGTCTAAATTAGCTGTTACCACTCAAGAAAGATCTTGGAGTCATTGTGGATAGTTCTCCGAAATCATCCAGTCAGTGTGCAGCTGCAGTCAAAAAAGTGAACAATGTTGGGAATCCTCAAGAAAGGGATAGATAATAAGAAAATATCATATTGCCTCTCTACAAATGCATGGTACGCCCACACCTTGAATACTGCATGCAGATATGGTCGCCACATCGCAAAAAAGATATATTGGAATGGGAAAAGGTTCAGAAAAGGGCAACAAAAATTACTAGGAGTATAGAATGGCTTCTGTATGAGGAGAGATTAATAAGAATGGGACTTTTCAGCTTGGAAAAGAGGCAACTGAGGGGGGTATGATAGAGGTCTATAAAATTGAGTGGTATAGAGAAAGTAAATAAGGAAGTGTTATTTACTCCTTCTCATAATACAAGAACAAGGGGCCACCAAATGAAATTAATAGGTAGCAGGTTTAAAACAAACCCAGGAAAGTATTTTTTTCACACAATGCACTGTCAACCTCTGGAACTCCTTGCCAGAGGGTGTTGTGAAGGCCAAGACTATAACAGGGTTCAAAAGGGAGCTAGGCAGATTCATGGAGGATAGGTCCATCAATGGCGTCCCTAGCCTCTGTTTGCCAGAAGCTGGGGTTGGGTGACAGGGCATGGATCACTTGATGATAACCTGTCTGTTCATTCCCTTTGGGGCACCTGCCATTAGCCACTGTCAGAGGACAGGATACTGGGCTTGATGGACCTTTGGTCTGACCCAGTATGGCCGTTCTTATGTTCTTTCTTTTATGTACTTGAAAACTGTTATGTCCCCTCTTAGTCTTCTCTTTTCAAGACTAAACAAAACCATTTTTTCAATCTTTCCTCATAAGTCATGTTTTCTAGACCTCTAATCATTTTTGTTGCTCTTCTCTGGACTTTTTCCAATTTAGCCACATCTTTCCTGAAATGTGGCACCCAGAACTGGACACAATACTTCAGTTGAGGCCTGATCAGCGCAGAGTAGAGTGGAAGAATTACTTCTCGTGTCTTACTTACAACGCTCCTGCTAATACATCCCAGAACGATGTTTGGGTTTTTTTGCAACAGTGTTACTGTTGACTCCTATTTTAGAATGTGATCCTCTATGAGCCCCAGATCCCTTTCCGCATTACTCCTTTCTAGGCAGTCATTTCCCATTTTGTATGTGTACAACTGATTGCTCCTTCCTAAGTGGAGTACTCTGCATTTGTCCTTATTGAATTTCATCCTAATTATTTCAGACCATTTCTCCAGTTTGTCCAGATCATTTTGAATTTTACTCCTATCCTCCAAAGCAAAGCACTTGCAACCCCTCTGCAAACTTTATAAGTGTACTCTATATACCATTATCTAAATCACTGAGGGAGATATTGAACAAAACCAGACCCAGAACTGATCCCTGCAGGACCCCCCTCATTATGCCCTTCCAGCTTGACTGTGAAGTACTGATAGCTACTCTATGGGAACAGTTTTCCAACCAGTTTTGCACCCACTTTCTAGGTTGTATTTCCCTAGTTTGTTTGCGAGGTGGTCATGCGAGACCGTATCAAAGCCTTTCTAAAGGCAAGATACACCACCACATCTACTGCTCCTCACTGTCCACCAGTCTCCTTACCCAGGCTCGTAAGCTATTAGGTTGTCTTACATAATTTGTTCTTCACAAATCCATGTTGAATGTTACTTGTCACCTTATTATTTTCTAGCTGTTTGCAAATTGATTACTTAATTATTTGCTCCATTATCTTTCCAGGTACTGAAGTTAAGATGTCTGGTCTGTAATTCCCCAGGTTGTCCGTATTTCCCTTTTTATAGATGGGCGCAATATTTGCCCTTTTCCAATCCTCTGGAATCTCTCCCGTCTTCCATGACTTTTCAAAGATAATCGCTAATGGCTCGGTCAGCTCCTTGAGTATTCTGGGATGTATTTCATCAGGTCCTGGTGACTTGAAGACCTCTAACTTGTCTAAATAATTTTTAACTTGTTCTTTCCCTATTTTAGCCTCTGATCCTACCTCATTTTTGCTGGCATTCGCTATGTTAGACATCCAATCACTACTAACCTTTTGGTGAAAACTGAAACAAAATAGTCATTTAGCACTTCAGCCATTTCCACGTTTTCTGTTATTGTTTCCCCCATCCGCCCCCCATTGAGTAACTGCCCTACTCTGTTCTTGGGCTTCCTCTTGCTTCTGATGTATTTGTAGAATGTTTTCTTGTTATCCTTCATGTCTCTAGCTAGTTTAATCTTGTTTTATGCCTTGGCCTTTCTAATTTTGTCCCTACATACTTGTGTTATTCGTTTAGATCAAATTACAAAGCATGAATATAGTTTCCACTTTTTGGGTCAAGAACCTCTAAGACTGGTGCTTGTATTTCTGTTGAGATAACCCACCTGAGTATTGAATCAAGTATCAAGGTAGCACAAGCATGTTTAGTGGCTCTGGCTAATAGAGCCCAGACTTTGTATTTCAGCCCAACTTCCAGTCCAGGAAAGTAAGTTGGTGTTTATTTTTTAATTTTGTTAACACCTTTTAGAAACTTGAAAATGAACCCAGATTCCAGACTATTTAAAATCATTCCTGTGTTCATTGCAACACTCGGATTAACTGGCCTGCTGTGGCACAAAGGAACATGCCTGTTGGTCATAGACAGAAACGACAACCTGGTTATTGCAAACCTCTGCCCACTGAAGGGCCTCTTTGGCTTCTCTGTTAACAGACCTGACGTCTGGAACTAGCTGTGAAATGGCAGCTCCCAGTGAGAGAAACCAGCACCATTCCTCGGTGTTGAGAGAGTGAAAAGGGGCTGGAGATTTCTAAAAACATTTAATAGATGATATGTGTATCTAATATAAAATAGCTACCATTGCTATGCATATAGCTATCAGATACTAGAACTAATCACTGCAATTTCCCCAGCAAGATTAATTTGAAAGCTGACTCAGTTACCACAAAATACAAACAGTGTGCCGCATCCCACTTGTTGCATTAAGGCAGGTCATGATTATTCCCCTTTACAGTTCCTTTCCATTATTCCTCTTTAACTTGCAGTGCTGTATCCACGCCCCTCAACAGAGTATTTTGCAAACGAGGAATACACTAAATCACCAAAACAACACGGACATCTAAAGCATGGGGCAGAGAGCTGGTTAGTATTAGAAATGGTCAACATACATCTGCAATCATTTAAAAGTCTAATTACAACATCCGAGGCAGGGATGGGTGGGGGAACACAACTGGAAAGAATTACTTTTGAAGAACACCTTTTCCCCCAAAGAGTTTTGTGCTTTAACAAGTGTATCTCAGAAATAGCTACAGAGGGCTGTGTTTTATGGAAAGCAGGAGATGGGGCACACCAGGCCCAGCAGCCTTTCAAGACTGATTTAAACTTTAAGGTATCTTTTCAACACTATACCAGATTACCTGAGGTCAAAAAGCACCAGGAGTGGAGTAGCTGGCTCTGCATGGTAAAATGCTTTGAGAGGAACGATTAGCTGTGCAGTCATGTCCCCCAACTTCAGCATGTCCACAACCACCTGGTCACCAAGTAAACAAAACAAGCTCCTGGACCCATTCCAGCTGCCTGGCATCCTAGGATTACAAGGGATGCAGGGAATGGAGCTGGCATGGTGGCTTGGCTATTGTTGTGCATTGCCAATGCTAACCAGTGAGCACACCGGGAAGTAACAGAGAGGCTGACTGGGCAGGAAGAGCCACTGGCAATGGAGGAAGTAAGCAGCCTGCTCAAGATTTTGGGGATTTCTGAATGTTCCACTGAATGAGACATCATATTTTCAATTAATGTAGTTAGTGAACGTTTATTTCAAGATAGTGGAGATCTGGATTGCGACTGTAATTAGACATACCAGTGAAGATTTGACTGCAGTATCATTAAACTCTCTCTTGAAGGAGCTACTTAGCGCACTGCATCTAATAAATTTATCTCTTAATGATTGTATTGTTTGTTACTCGTCTTTAATCAGAGCGTTCAGAGTCAGATCTTCAGAGATCTCTCTCTAGATGTATCCGTTTGGGCTTGGGGTTATATATGGCAGCTGGTTGGAAGGGATTATTATTTGTATTACTGTAGCATCTAGAAGTTTTAGTCATGGACCAGACTCATTGTGCTAGGTGCTGTACAAACACAAAGCACAAAGATGATCCCTGCCCCAAGGATCTTACAATCTTAGTATAAGACAAGATCCAAGCAATGGATATAGACAGACCGATGGGGGAGTACAAGGAAACAGATCCACAGACCACTGATGAGCGGCAGTGGTCTCTACATACCCAAAGCTTAACTGTTGCCAGGTTTTTTGGCAAGCATCATGGCAGAGGAGGGATTTGAAGGTGGATAATGAGGTAGCTTTCTGGATATTTATGGGGATCCAGCCTCTACGGAAGCGTGAGCAGCAATTTTCCATGGGAAAAATCACAAGAATGCTTGTTTGAAAACTTAACACACTGGAATCATGGGCTGCTTGGAGGTGAGCACTGACAGCTCAGTAATGAATGAGCAATGATAGGTAGGGTGAGGATTGACTGTGAAGGGCCTTGAAAGTCAGGACAAGCCATTTACGTTTGATGCCATAGCCAGTAGAGGGATGCAAAGAGTGGGGATGTGGTCAAGGCCACAGGCTAGAAAAATTATTTTTACATTGGCATTCTGAATGGATTAAGAGCAGGGCAAGATTGCATTTGTCAAGGCCAGAGAGAAGGCTGTTGCAGTAATCAAGACATGCAATGGGGTGAGACACATGGATGTTTTGACTACTGAATGTGTCTCCTGTGTACCGTTGTGTGTCTATAACACCCTGCACTCCTTCTCACACCCAATTTCTTGAGCCCAAGTAAACCAAGTCACAACATAGACAAGGTAAAATGAATTTAATACATTATTCATATGAATTATTTGCTCATTTTAAATAACTAGCCGCTTGAGCATTCTTCCCATCTCCCTATCCCCCATCCCCAAGCCAGCTTTTATTTCAGGTACAGCTGATTTACTAGCTTTAGGTGAACTGAGTTAGACTTAATTCCTTTCTCACAAAGAGCATGATGGGGAGCTATTGTAATCATCCAGAAAATCAGTCATTGCATAAATGGAAAACACAGACTGAACTTCAACTAGCAGGAGATCTGTGAAGGTTCACAGAGACGTTCTATTACATTAGCCGGATCATGAGTTGGAGGCTTTGGCTTTTTCTCCTCCATTTGTAAAATGGTCCCCACCAGAGCCCTCTGTGGTGAATGCCTCCAATGTTCATCTTCTTTAAATAAATCTAATTATATTTTCAACATCAGAAACTGTGTGGATGAAATTATCAGCATCAACCATTCATCTCTTTATGATTCATGTAATGTTAATAAGACAATGTATTCACACCCTGCACACTGGTCTGGACTGCACCCCAGAATGTGATAACCATCTATGTCCTAACTTTCCATTATTCTGCTCCTCCTATGTTGTGATCTACTGTGCCCAGATATCAGGCCACTTCCAAGATGGTCTACAAAAGGTTAGTAATGCCATACAGTTTTTTCAAGTGAATTTAGTGCTGGTAAAGTTGCTGGCTTGGCCTTAGATCAGAGGGATCTCAGAGGTAAACTCCTATGGATTTTCCCTATGGGGAAATCCCCATCTGGTGGCTGTACTTCCCTAAGTGCTTGGGGGAGGGGTGGCCAATCAGAGGTGCTGAGGGACAGGTTGGTGCCTCCCTCCCTGAGTTAAGGAGGGGCAGCAGGCTGCTGGAGTTCTGCAGGCAGCCCTGTAACTGTACTGAGCACGAGCTGGTGTCCTGCCACTTCTTGCCACTTCTGCAGCACCCCCACCCTGCCGCCCATGCTCTGCCCCTCTCCGGGGCTGGAAAGGGGGAGGAATCCTCTTGGCTTCTAAAGGTGAAGAGAGGGAGACAAAATGTCATGATTGATGGGACAGGAGGAAGAGAATTAGGCCTTGATTCTGCAAAAACTTGTGCAAGTCTTTTAAACATTGAAATCAATGGGGTTCCTTCTGTGCTTAACATTAAACTCATGCTTAAATGTTTGCAGGATTGGGGCCCAAAATGGCTATGGGGGGTGGGGCAGAGGGAAAGGATTGAAAGCTGGGGTCTCACTCCATCTTCCTGGTCCTCCCTCTGCTTTTTCTCATTCTTGTGCCAACTTACTGGTTTTTTGCTTTGAGGATGTTGGCAACTATGAGACCTAAGGAAGGTAAAAGGCTCCCTCCTGTTCCTAATCTCCTAAACCATCCACTCCCCCACCAGGTTTTAATTAACGCACTGCCGGCTGTGCCTGTCTGGCCGCACCTGCTGTGTTAGGGATCCCACTGAGCTCAATGGCAGCTGTGCTCGGGGTGACTGAGGAGACCGGAGTTGCGGGGGAGCAGTGGATTAGGTAGGATTTGTACAACTTCAGATTATGATGATCCCTGCTCATGACACCCTTTAGCATCTTTACCAGAAATTGCCACATGTTTGTGTGAAAATACTGCAATTGTTTAGTGTGGGTTTTTTCAACCAATGACCAAACGGAGTGAAACATAGAGTCAACCAGCTGAGCTGGTCACACAGTTGGAGTTTGATCACACCTAGGAGTTTTGCCAAACCCCTTCACTCACTCTTGCACAGTTGAGATGCATTATTGATCATGGGTTATTTGACAGCCTGGTCTATACTTTCTTTTCTCTATTCTCTACAAATGGATGTATAATATACACATGGCTCAAAAACGAGACACCACCTCGGCCTCTAGGAATATCTCACTCCTGGCCACTGTCCTGTTTCCCTGCTGTACAGGAGAGTGGAGAGTTAATTGTACACAGAGCCTTGGCACTGGTGGCTGGGAGCCTGCAGAAAAAGCTTTAAAAAGATGAATACCTAGGAAGTGCAGAAAAAACTTTTGCCTTTCGTTAAAGGAGCCCACCAAGTGCTTGCTGGGAGGAAGGAATGAGCATTCTCCCCTCGCTGGCTGCCAGGAGCAGAAGCAGCATGTTGGCTGGAGAGAAGTCTCTCATGTCATGTTGGTCACTCTTCCCTCTTCTGTCATTTGTTTCCAGCTCAAACCCAGGAGAGGGCAGGAGACCTGTCGCTAGGAATTAAACAGCACCTAACCATGCTTTATAAAAATGATTTTCAGGACATGTGGGAGGCTTGGTTCCTTCCTAACTTCACAGCGTGATATGTCAGAGAGCTGGGGGAGGACCTAAGGGGGGGGAGGTAGAGCAGAGTAACATTCTCCCTCTCTTCTTAAATTGTTCTAGCTCAATCCCAGCATGCACTGGAGCATGAGTCCCAGGAGCACCACCCCTCCACTGGTAGGGAAGGTTGTATGCTCTGACAATGAAATGAGCTGTTGCCTGTGATGAGAAAGCTGGGATTAACTGGTCCCACTGCAAGAGCTGTATGTGGATTATCACAAACAGGTTGTGATAGCAAACTTGTCCCTCGTTGACCTGTTTCTGATTCCTCTGTCCTATTGCCAGCTTGACTTGATTACGGTCACTGAACCAGGGCTTAAATTCAGCCAGAGCTGTCCAGAGTGGAGCTCCAGTCAATATTTTGAAACCCACGGGGCTGACGCCCTGAGCCCCGATGCCTGCCTCAGGGGGCTCAGTGAAATACTCTTTGAGAAATTAAGCCCTGCACTGAACCAACCAGATGACCTGCTCCTGAGACAAACTGAGCCACCTGAACTGGCAGTGAAGTCACTTGGAGTTTCATTGTACTGAGAAGTTCTTGAGATAAGGCTTTAAAGGGCCCCACTTAGTAGTGAGGCAGAGCTCACACAAGCTGAAGCCTCTATTTAATAATGTATGGCAACACAGCAAATACTTTTCCCTTTCCTCTGGACAACAGAGCAGCTGCCGGAAGTGATACCTGGCTGCCTCCTGCTCTAAGGACAGTTGTGTTAGCATTCAGGCTGGTTCTGTCTCACGTTTGCATGGCATCTTTTATCCCCAAAGGTTCCCAAAGCCCTTTGGAGGCTACGTGCTACCGTAACTTCAGCCGCTGTTAGAATGTAGCTACCTCTGGGCTGGAAAGCAGCAGGTATTTTAACAATGAGCTGTAATGACTCAGAACACTTTAAGACATGAAGTGAAACATCCTGCATCCAATTCTAAGTGCAATGGATCTTTCAGGTAAATAGAAAGTCAAGATGCAATTTTGGACACATCTAAATCCTTCTATTTCCTTTAAAAACATATTTATTGTAAACAAGATACAAGGAATACCCTTCATGGAAAGAAGGTCCATTCAACAGGCATATAATTAGGAGTATTTTCCTACTATTTCTGGTTACCTCCTGTCCTTTTTCCTAGACAAAAAGCAAAACAAAAATATTTCCTACCCCTAGCTCTTGTGAAAAGTGTCATAGAATTTCTAATGACCATTAACCTTCATGACTTTGGTTTTATGTCTCATCCAAACTATGGCACCTCTAGTATGCTAGCTCATTTGTTCCATGTTAGCTCAGAGACAGAGAATTCCACCTGCTGAGTCAGTCAGCACAGCTTCCTAAAGCCTCAGAGCTTTTCTTGGGGATCACCTTCCAAAGGACTGACCAGATCTAACCTTGGTTGTATCTTTCTTTATTTCAGATATTAAGTAATAAAAGGATGCCTATCCAATAGTCTAGGCACCGTAACACACAATTCATAATACAATAAAGTCCCAGCACAGTCCCTCTCTGCCTCTTCACTACTCTGGGAAGCAAACCCTCAACCCTCTCCAAAAACCGTCTCAGCTATTCATCTTTGCAGATGCCCAGAAGGTCACCAGATTTGAGCCATTTCAGATCAAGAGGGCGGGGAGTGAGTTCCAGAGTCCCACAGCCACTACAGAGAACACCTGGCCAGCCACTCCCACTCTTTTATCATGAGAGGGATCCAGCTGAGGCACCTGTGCTGACCTCAGCTGTGGCAGGATGGCAAGCGGAGACATGCGGTCCCTCAGATAGGCCACTCAAGCTTTACCAACACCTTCAACTCCACCCCGAGACCAATAGGTCAGATCCCAGAGCACTGGTTTCAAGAGATGCCCTGCTAAAATAAGCAAGGCACTGTGTTCTGCACCAGCTTCAATCTCCAAATGGCTTTAACATGTAACCCCACGTAGAGAGCATTGCAGCAATCTGATCTGGAGACACTAAAGTCGAGTCCAACCAGGCAGACATACAACTGAATGTCATCAGCACACTGAAGACACCAGACCCATGCCGCCTCCTTACTGACCCTCCTCCTGGCCCTCCATACACGTTGGCACTGGCAGGACCGCCTTGCTTGAGATCTCTTCAGGAATAGGAACAATTGCCCATAACTATGAGTTGAGACCTCTCTGAGGCAAAAGTAGGCAGCCCTGTCTGCTCTCACCAAGGTCCACATGAGTCTACAACGCTCACTAGCTGGTTAGCTGGTGAAACCTACTGAGGGCACAACCTAATCCAACCCCCCCAACACACACACACACCCCGCCCCAGTGGTTTATTACCACCATCTTTTGTGGCTAAGAAAGTGTGTGAATCAAGTAAATAAAAAAAAATCAGATAAAGGAAAACAGGTGTCCTTATGAAGTGGTATTGAAGCTGAGTGTAATGAACTCCAGGCTGCTACTAGGTATTTATATGGATTTCTTCAGTATGCTTGTAAAATTCTGACAGTTAACTGCTTACCTACTGTCAGACACCCCGTATACCGCACCAGCTGGATATCCTCACATTTCATGGATGTGAATTACATCTCTTGGGTGAAGCTGCCCATATGCACCTAGATCGCTGGAGGGTGCATTTCAAACTAAACTGGAGTAAAGCATGAATGACGATTGCAACGTCTCTGGGGAAGCAAGGCTTGGCAAGGAAAAGGGTTAAAAGTTTTACTTTTAGATAGTCTAGGAAGAGGAAGTGAATAAAACCTTACGCTGTTTGGTAATGACAGTAACTACCAGAAGTGGTTACCATTTGCTGATTGACTGGTAACATGTGGAATGAGTTTGGTGTCTCAGTTCCGTTTCTGGTGTCCATATCGCAGACTTAAGGAGGGTTCAGGAAAGGGTGAGGAAAATGGCAAGGGGCCTGGAAAAACTCTCTTCTGAAGACACAGTGAAGAGAATTGGCCTTAGAAAGGAGATGAGTAAGAAGGGACATGACCTCAGTATATAAAAATAATGAATGGTAGAGCAGGAGTGTCTGTTCTCCCTGTGTCCTAACAGTCAATGAAATTAAAAGGTGGGAAATTCAAAACTGATCAATGGAAATACTTTTTCTACACAATGTGTAATTAGACTGCGGAACTCATTGCCACAGAAAGTCACTGAGGCTAAGTACTGAACAAGATTCAAAAAGGGATGGAACATTTACATGTCTAGCACAAATATCCAGAGTTGTCATAATTAAGTATAACATACATTTCAAAAGGGCTATTAAACCTTCTGTTCAGGGCTTAAACCAGTCTCTAATTATTAGACATCAGGGTGAGACCTAATGTGCAGGGCAGATGATCTCATATTTGCCTACTGTAGAGTTCTTACAGCTTCCTCTGAAGCAGCTGGTGCTGGCCTAGACGGAGCTCGGATGTGACTGAGTGAGGCAATTCCTGAGTTCTTAACAGAAATGGCCACCACTGGCATTAATTAACCCGTTTTGTTGGCAGTGTCGACAAAGACTGAATAAGCCAAAGAGATTGAATTCCCCATCTACCCCTACAAGTGGTCAGCCTAAGATACGCTGGTGAGAGCATAGGAAGAAGGCTGCGCTGCTACTGCCAGTGCTGCATTTGTTTTGTGCCCAAACAAAGGACTTCAACCTCCAATCGCTCACCAATCTGCCAGTTTGGCACCACATTTAAATTCACTACAGAGACCCCAAAAAACTTTTCAGCTGCCACACCCCCCAGCCTCACACTGATCCTCGACACAGGTTCCTCAAGGTGCAGCTGCTGTGAGACTGGAGGACTGCAGGTCTTTGGCCCCTATACTAGCTGCTGCTAGAACCTCACTGAAATCTAGGTGGCCATTTCACTATAGGACACACTGTCCAAGTGGAACCCCACTGCAGTGCCTGATGTGCTGGAGGAGCTTAGTCCATGAAGAACCACCCAGGAGATTGTCTATATCCCTTGGAAGGAAGGGGGGAAACGACTGAGGCTCTTGGTGAACTTTGCCCTGTCCTAAAATAATTTTCCACACCTGATGTTACCGCATAATAGGATTTTTCTGGTTGATACCAACCAGTGTGCATGGGGCAAAAGTGGTTTTAAATGGGTGTTGAAAACCCCTGACTGGAGAGTTTCCAATCTGCTTATTGCTACAGGTGGGAGAAGCCTGGAAGAAAGCCACATGCATGCAGCAGTCTAGACATGTTTGGGTTGTTTTTTTTTTTCTTTTTCCCAGAGTTAAAGAACAGAAGTGCCATAAGCCTTTTTTTCCCCTGGGACTCTTACAAGTGGCCAATGTAAACAATTCCCTCACTGCCCTAAAATGTAGAGTAACTCACAGGATGAAGCAATGACCTATTGAACCTCTGGGAAGGGTAATGCAAGTCTCTGTCTGGTTCGGTGCCTTTAGTGAGCCGAGTTTGGTCATTTCGGCTCAATTGCTTCAGTACAACCAACAGGCTTTGTGATATGGAATGCACTCCAGGGGCCTTGTGGGGCAGTTCTCCGTATCCACAGGGAGGCCCAAAGTTTCTGATTTGACTGCCTAATGTTAAGGATGTAAATAACTGGCCTGCTCTTCAGAAGCGCTGAGCTTCCATTGTCTTCAGTCAGAAACACAGTCTCCATCATTTCTGCAGAGCAGGAGACTGACCCAGCTACCTTGATATAGATTTAAGTGCTTAACATCAAGCCCTCAAGCTTGAAAATGTTGACCTCCAGGTATGTTTTCCACCACCCTGAGGAAATATTATTGCTTAGCCAAAGTGCTTCACAAGCATTAATGAATTATATCACACTTCCACACTAAATCTTCCACATTTTCGACTCCTCCTTAAGACAGAGACCCTCTCATGGGCCCTAGAGCCGTTCTTAACCTTCCAAGTCCTTGCCTTCCCTGCAGTAGCTATAGATCTTGTTTGCATTAAAAAGAAATATTAGGATAGCGTTATGAAGACAAGATAAAAATAAACTCACTTTAAAGTAAAGGCTACAGCTGCTGGGTACCTCCCTTAATTTTGTATCTGTACTGCTCTTTTGTGTTTCCTTTACTGGTGTCAGATCCCATCTCATTGCCTGCAGCCCCTCGGCTCTAACTTCTCCAGGTCACTTTACAGTTGGGTTCACTTCCTATATATTTTCTACCCCTCCAATTTTGCATTTGACTGCACATTTGATCATGGTTGGAATTTCACCAAAGAAGCACTCGACAAGGACAGAAACGAAGCAGCTGTGCATCCGGGCTGTTTGTTAAAGTGCTGTGAAGAAAGTGTGACCTTTCAGTGCTGGAGTCCATCATGTAATATTGAACATGGAAACTGGTCACAAAAATCTCACTTAATGAATGGACCTGTCGAAGAACATGGACTTCTTCCTCCCTGGCAATAAGGTGGGGGAAGTCTGCTGTTGATGGTGATGCACTGAAATCATGAAGAAATGCTGATGGCCATATAAATCTGTATACGCAAAAAGGTGAATTATTTTTCAATAAACCAATTGGAAGAACTAGGCAGAGATGTGTCCTCATTTTCTTGATAGGGTGGGGTGTGCTTGTGTGTAAAGGGCTGATGTTTATCACAGTTGGGTGTAGAGAGTGATTGTCTTTGAGAAAGCTAGGTCCTTTGAAAGTGGAAGGCAACTTGGGTGAAAGTGATCATGAAATGGTGGAGTTCATGATTCTAAGGAATTGTAGGAGGAAGAACAGCACAATAAAGACAATGGATTTCAAGAACACAGACTTTAGCAAACTCCGGGAGTTGGTAGGTAAAATCCCTTGGGAAGCAAGTCTAAGGGGAAAAACAATAGAAGACAGTTGGCAGTTTTTCAAAGAGACATTATTAAGGGCACAAGAGCAAACTATCCCACTGCGTAGGAAAGATAGGAAGTATGGCAAGAGGCCACCCTGGCTTAACCAGGAGATCTTCAATGATCTAAAACTCAAAAAAGAGTCCTACAAAAAGTGGAAACTCAGTCAAATTACAAAGGATGAATCTAAACAAATAACACAAGTTTGTAGGGACAAAATTAGAAAGGCCAAGGCACAAAATGAGATCAAACTAGCTAGAGACATAAAGGGTAACAAGAAAACATTCTACAAATACATTAGAAGCAAGAGGAAGACCAAGGACAGAGTAGACCCATTACTCAATGAGGGGGGAAAGACAATAACAGAAAATGTGGAAATGGCAGGAGTGCTTAATGACTTCTTTGTTTCTGTTTTCACCAAGAAGGTTGGTGGCAAGTGGACATCTAATGTTATAAATGCCATTGAAAATGAGGTAGGATTAGAGTTTAAAATAGGGAAAGAACAAGTCAAAAATTATTTAGACAAGTTAGATGTCTTCAAATCACCATGGCCTGATGAAATGCATCCTAGAATACTCAAGATGCTGACTGAGAAGATATCTGAGCCTTTAGCAATTATCTTTGAAAAGTCATGGAAGACGGGAGACATTCCAGAAGACTGGAAAAGGGCAAATATAGTGCCCATCTATAAAAAGGGAAATAAGGACAACCCGGGGAATTACAGACCACTCAGCTTAATTTCTGTACCCAGAAAGATAATGGAGCAAATAATTAAAAAATCAATTTGCAAACACCTAGCAGATAATGAGGTGATAAGTAACAGTCAGCATGGATTTGTCAAGAACAAATTGTGTCAAACCAACCTGATAGCTTTCTTTGACAGGGTAACAAGCCTTGTGGATGGGGGAAGCCGTAGATGTGGTATATCTTGACTTTAGTAAGGCTTTTGATACTGTCTCACATGACTTTCTCATAAACAAGCTGGGGAAATACAACCTAGATGGAGCTACTATAGGGTGGGTGCATAACTGGGTGGAAAATCATTCCCAGAGACTAGTTATCAGTGCTTCACAGTCATACTGGAAGGGCATAACGAGTGGGGTCCCACAGGGATCGGTTCTGGGTCTGGTTCTGTTCAATATCTTCATCAATGATTTAGATAATGGCATAGAGAGTAGTATACTTATAAAGTTTGCGGATGATGCCAAGCTGGGAGGGGTTGCAAGTGCTTTGGAGGATAGGATTAAAATACAAAATGATCTGGACAAACTGGAGAAATGGTCTGAAGTAAATAGGATGAAATTCAATAAGGATAAATGCAAAGTTCTCCACTTAGGGAGGAACAATCAGTTGCACGCATACAAAATGGGAAATGACTGCCTAGAAAGGAGTACTGTGGAAAGGGATCTGCGGGTCATAGTGGATTATGGATCACAAGCTAAATATGAGTCAACAACGTAACACTGTTGCAAAAAAGCAAACATCTTTCTGGGATTTATTAGCAGGAGTATTGTAAGCAAGACATGAGAAGTAATTCTTTCGCTCTATTCCATGCTGATTAGGCCTCAACTGGAGTATTATGTCCAGTTCTGGGCACCACATTTCAGGAAAGATGTGGACAAATTGGAGAAAGTCCAGAGAAGAGCAACAAAAATTATTAAAGGTCTAGAAAACATGACCTATGAGGGAAGATTGAAAAAATTGGGTTTATTTAGTCTGGAGAAGAGAAGACTGAGTGGGGACATATCAGTTTTTAAGTACATAAAAGGTCGTTACAAGGAGGAGGGAGAAAAATTGTTCTTCTTTGCTTCTTGTCCTATCCTCTGAGGCTATGGGCTTAAATTGCAGTAAGGGCGGTTTAGGTGGGACATTAGGAAAAACTTCCTAACTTGCCTAGAAATTGCCAATAAATTGCCTAGAGAGGTTGTGGAATCTCCATCATCAGGGACTTTTAAGAGCAGGTTGGACACACACCTGTCAGGGATGGTCTAGATAATACTTAGTCCTGCCTTGAGTGCAGGGGACTAGACTAGATGACCTCTCGAGGTTCCTTCCAGTTCTGATTCTAATACCAGTTCAGGAGATTTCATTATTTCACCTACCTAAATTCTCCTTGTAGTTTCAATTGCATGCTGTATTCTTCCTGACTTTCCATCCCAAACACTGTAGTGTTGCTGTGCAGTGTTAAACAGCTGCTACATCCTATCAGAGGTGGCAGCACTTCAGTGCTGACCCTCAGATAAATGAGGTTATAAAGTGGTTTGGGATCCTCCTGGATGAAAGATGCTACAGCAGTATTGCGGTGCTGACAATTTTATCATATTGAAAACTCCTCAGGTACCTCTCAGTAAACTTCATTTCTTGCCTCTCTCTGGCAACGTTCCCTGTTGCCATAGTGATGGTTATTCCTTTAAATAGATCTGAGTCAAGAACAATATTGTGGTTCCTTCTCTGTTGTGGTTTAGTTAAAAATAACCTTCCTCAAGACCCTGGCATCAATCTCTGCTGTATCTGTTGAGTGGGACATTCCAGTCAAACTCTCTAATTAGCCCGTTCCTCTAGCCGATTAATGGCCTTGCCCCCGCTACAGTCTCTACATTATAGCAGTGGAGATTTTTGACCCTGGACTTTCATCATTGGTAAATAGTGTAGAATCTCAGCCAGGTGAGCTAAAATGGACCATGCTAAGCTGTCCTCAGCCAGACACTGCGCTTTGTGGTAATGGTCTAGAATGTTGCAGTGCTTTAGGCCAATACCAATGCTGTCCCTTTCCATTTGTGAATAAGGTTTAGTTACCAAAAGGGTTTGGTTATCCTCAAGCCTTTCATGAAGGATAAATGTAGAAGGTGAAGAACTGCTGTAATGGTAGCAAGAGCCTATGAGGCTCGGCTTCCATATTGTACTATACGGAAGTGGGAAAGTCCCTTGCTGGGTTCATGCCCTCCATGCAGAATATGTACGCCTGCGCATGAAGGTATTCCAAGCCATTAGACAGCAGGGGCAACAGGAGGAAAATATATATTTGAAACAAAATACCTTCCCTTCCCCAGCTTCTGGGTTTTCAGTGTTTTTTAAAATATCCACCCTTTGCTAAGTGGGAGCAGATTTTGAGCTTTGCAGGGGGTTGGTTTCATCTTGGAAGTAGAATTGGCAGCACAGCTGCTGGGTATTGTCTAGTGTAATTCAATTGTTTATGACATTTATACATATTACCAGTGTACCAGGAATGGAGATGGCCAAAAATGCACCCAGGTGTGGCCCTTCGTTTTCAGTTTTTATTTAATTTTTCCTGGGAATTTATCAGTGTTTATTACCACCACAACAAAAATAGATGAAAATCAGTGCAAAAAATATTACAGTAATAATTTTTCTGGGTAAATATCGGGGTTTATTTTGGTGGACAGAAAGCCAGAGGAAAAAAGTATTCAGTAGATTAATGCTTTGAATTCCCTTCAGCAGTGTGGTTTGCTGCAGAACTGAAACAGAACTCAAAACACAATGCCTCCTCTGAGTTTAAGAAAACAATACATCTCTAATCCCCAAATGAAACTTTTCATTTGAATAAACAGTTTACTGTTGTAGCCTTAGAACTATTAGCCTATAATTATTTACATTTTAGAATTGGGCCACACCATTTGCAGCGCATACACTCAACTCCATCCTTTTCTCCTGTGTTTGGTTTTTTTAAACTTTTGAATACTTCTGGTGTTCTGAAACGTACTCTGATACAAATTTTCATTTTCTTCCCGTTTTAGTCTGTCAAATCTTTAACCCGTTATCTGCTACCAGCTTGAAATGTGTACGTGGTGGGCATGAGAGTCATCAGTTCGTTCAGATGCACACGCGCTTCAGAGCTTGCGTGCGTGCCTGCTTGTTTATTGTATCTTCTAGACTAATCCATAGCCTTACTTCAACAGGCAGCTTTGCGTATATACATACACACTCATGTATTCTCGTCATACATCTGTCTCATGCAATGTGTTATATTGGCCTTATAAAACAAGTTATTTTTTATATATTGGAATGATACAAAAGTAGGGTGAAAACCAGAAAAAAATGAATAACACTTTTTGTAAAACCTGGGAATTTTTCAGTAAAAATTGGTTTAAACTGAAAACGAAGGAGCTTACACACAGGCAATTTAATTTGCCAAAAAACAAAACAAAACAGTTAAACCAGGTTTATGACTACTTAGCATTGCTGGAGTGTGATGGAGTGTCACTGTGCACTGTCAAACAGCTGCCATCTTCCACCCCAGAGAAGTATGCGCTCCAGTGGTAGATGAAGTCATTTCTGTATAACCAGTGTTTACATTGACAGTGTTTCTTTTGTGTTAACATGAGATCTCATAGCGTGGGGGGCACCTATGGGACGATCTCAAGTAGTTCCTTACTCATCTTGTGCCTTTGGCTATACTCTGAATCTGAGTTTTGGATGGGACTGGAAATAGGGGTTGTTAAAATACAGTGGTGCCATGATCAGAGTACCATCTCTATGCTGAAATCAGGATCCTTGTGTCCTCCTGTCTATAGCCATACTTGGGACTACTGGATCCAGGGTGGTTCCAAAATGCTTTGGGGGTATTTTACTGCTGAGTCACTGGGCCAATCTGGTGAGGTCTACTAGAACTTCATAAGCATGTCTGGTGAGTTCATCATATCTGCAAGTTACCACAATTTCCAGAGGACTTGAGACAGAAGCGGCTATATGAACTGGAGCATCGGTGGGGAAACACTCACTCCATGTCAAATTGAATCGCATCAGAGAAAATTATTATATTTTTATGCCATGAAGAGAGTTTTCTTTTGCCTGGCCATAAAAACTACAAACTCCAGAGTTGCAGGCTTTTAGAAATCTAAACATTTGTATAGTTTGCAAGTTGCTTTATGAAAGGCACTATAAACTGAGACGTGTGAGATGCAGCCTCTCGGCTCTGATTTATTATGCTGCGATAGCTGTCAGAGTGAAGTACTTTTTTGGATGGTTCAAGGAAGACTAGCAGGAACTATGAGGTGGTAACTTATCCCTCAAGCTGAACTAGAGCTTGATTAGCTTTCTTTTTATTGGGGTAGAGGGTCAAAGGTTCCAACATAGTGTAAAGGGACCATGTGTGCGTCTTGTCAATCCTCAGTGAACCATGCATAAGGGAAAAGGGTAGTGCTGGTGATTCCATGGCGTTCTCATAACCGGCTCCTTTTTACGAATGTTGACACTGATTCTTTAGCACGCTTTGAAGAATAGTTGCGAGTGGGATGTAGAGACAAGGGCTCTTTGGTAATGCACAGTGCTGATCAAAGGGCAAAGTGTACTGAAGACTTTTTCACAGCACTCCACCTCTGCCTTCCCCTTCCTCCTCCTCCGGGGTAGCTTGTCTGGATATCAAAGGGCCTATTCTCAGGCCTGACCGGTGAGCTACTGCATACATTAGAGATGGAAAAGATCTAACAGGTCATTTAGTCCATCCTGCTTCTACAACAGGATTGATCCATATAGTTTAAGCAATAAATATTCATCAACTCAGCCTTCTTCACTGTACCACTGCTTGAAGAGTTGGAATAGCCCGACTTTGGCCAGTGAGATAATCTAAAGAAAGCAGGGGAACTCAGATCCTATTTTCACTGCACTATCTTAAGTGTACTGATACCATGTATATGTGGGCTGGCAGGGCCAGATTAACTCTCCTGTGGGCCCAGTTAGATTTTGTGGGGCCCCTGTATACAAGTCTTTTTAAAAACAAAATGATCACAATTATGGCATCGAAGCTATTAATGCTATACTAAACTTGCCTTTTAATAAACATAAAGCCATTCTGTGGTTACATTTCAGTCTTAAAACATGTAGACTACAGTAAAGTTAATTCAAAATAGCCGATTTCTTACCTTAGAACAGCTGTTATATTAGTTTCTTTCTGGGAGGGAATTAGGGTGCAGGAGGGGGCTCCAAGCTGGGGCAGAGTGATGGGGTGCGGGCTCTGGGAAGGAGTTTGGTGCACGTGGGGATTCTGACCTGGGGCAGGGGATTGGGGTGCAGAAGGGGGTGTGAGGTGTAGGGTCCGGCCGGTTCCCAGCCAATGGAAGCTGCAGGAACGGTGCTGGGGGTAGGGGCAGTGCCCAGAGCCACCTCCCCACTCCCCAGGGGCCACAGAGAGGTGCCAGCAGCTGGCTGCTTCCTGGAATGGTGTGGGACCACAGCATGCAGGCAGCCTGCCTGAGCCCTGCTGCATCAGCAATTACAGTAACTAGAGATAAAAAGATAGACCTCCAGAAAAAGCAGACTCAAAGGAATGTGTTCCGATGTAATGTTATTGGGATGAAAGGCTGTGGGAAAAGTGGTGTTCTCCAGGCACTTCTTGGAAGAAATCTAATGGTAAGAAACATTTTCTTTTTAATTTGAGTTGTAATTAAATAATATTGAGAGTTAAGTTTGGGTAACAAAATTCTGTTGACAGCGTGCCCTGACTGTGATGATTTAGTTGGGGATTGGTCCTGCTTTGAGCAGGGGGTTGGACTCGATGACCTCCTAAGGTCCCTTCCAACCCTGATATTCTATGATCACTGGACTTTTAGCAGCCCGGAGATCGCGATCAACTGGCAGAGGCTCCAGGATCAACCAGTCGATCGCGATCGATGGGTTGGGGACTACTGAATTGTATATAATTATGGATTTATGTTTTTAGGGCCCCCCCTTAGCCTGAGGCCCTGGGCTGCAGCCCGTAAAGCCCCTGCATTAATCTGGCCCGGTGGGCTGCAAGTCTCTCTAGAAAATGGTAGCAGGTGGTTTAAAAGGAAAACAGTGAGAAGAGTAAGAGCTTTGAGGAAAGTGGCTGGGTTTTGCTGGCCTCTCTTCATAGGAGGCTGTGGTACACCCTGGAGCTGAGAACTCTGGTTCAGACTTTGATCATGGGGACATTTGTAGTTGCTATGGCTTTACCTTTGTAGATGCTGGGTAGAGAAAACTGTTGCTCAGAGAAATAGAAAACTTAGGAAAAAGAAATAAGGAGAGTGTATTATAAATATCTGGCAGAAAAAGCAAAAGCTAAATCTATTGAAGATGGCTTGTTCTTGTAACCATGATAATAGGCCAAACAGAGGAGCCTTTCCCCCGTTGTTTTCAGGGCAGGTATTTTTCTAGGGATGGAACAAGGATTTATTTTCTGATCTCTAGATGAAAAAACGTTAAGGGTGCACAGTTAAAAATCATGAGATGTCCTGAGCCACTTTGCACATTCTGTATATTGCTCAATTTATGTTTTATTACATAAACAGCAATACAAAAGTACCACATTTAAGCAGAAAAGCAGAATGTGGGCAAAGCATAGCATATATGTGGACATAGTTCACTCACTGTTGCTGTTGAACACATTTCTTGACTTCAGGTGACTTAATTGCAGTCTTACCCTTTGCATTAAGGAGGGTGCATTTAATTTCCTTGGTTCATTTTAAATGCCTGTGCTTATTTATTTAATGCAATTATTTCGGTTTTTAATCTCCTATCACATGTACTCTTTGCTCTAGGTGTTCCTTGACAGGCAGCAAGAATAAAATCATACAAACAGACAACTCCAGGAATGCCTCTTCATCCATTTATTAACAGCAGTGCTTAAACTGGTCCAAAAAAAGTGGGGTGTCTATTATAATCTTGGAGGAGCAGCTTTGGTAAGGTAGTACTTAAAGTGCACTCCTGAAAGACCCAGCTCAATTTTTATTTTTTTTCCCTCTGGGTCTGTCACCCCTTGTCTGCCCCCCACACACCCTTCCCCCCCGCGGACACACTTTAAGCACGATTATTAGCATAAATCTTAAGCTTGTAACATTTAAATGGACCCCGTTAAGCCCTGGAGTTCAGACTTCACTGAGGTGAATGAGGTCTAGAGGCAGACAAGTTCCTTCCTTCACAACTGCTGCTGTTAGGTTGGAGACCCTTTCTGCAAGGCTGGGTTAACAGTTCAGCAGTACCCTCAATGTATGTTGTGATGACGGTAACTTGACAAAAGAAAAAGAGAGGCTTCTTTTGACCAGGAGTAAAGTAATTTTGGTCCAGTGTAAAAACAATATTATAGGAACAGTTATCATATAAACCACCAGCTGACTGAGATGACATTAGCTGGATACATTTTCATCAATACATGTGTTACAAATATAAAGGGAAGGGGTTAAGAAGCTTTGATACAGTACTATAAAATCCTTTTACCTGTAAAGGGTTAAGAAGCTTAAGTAACCTGGCTGGCACCTGACCAAAATGACCAATAAGGGGACAAGATACTTTTAAATCTCGGGGCGGGGGGGGGGGAAATCTCTTGAGAATAACCAAGATGAGCACAGACCAGGCTTTGGTTTTTAGGACCCTAAAAACCCAGTCAGAGTCTTAAAAAACAGAACTTTATTAGAAGAACAAAAAGAGATAAAAGAAACACTCTATAAGATTAGAATGGAAGATAACCTCATAGGCAGTCAGATTCAATACATAGAGAATCCCTCTAGGCAAAACCTTAAGTTACAAAAAGACACAAAAACAGGGCTACACCTTCCCTCCAGCACAGCGAATTTCACAAGCCAAAAACAAAAGAAAATCTAACGCATTTTCTAGCTAAATTACTTACTAACTCTATAGGAGTTAATTTGGCTTGCTTTTTTGATCTGTCCCTGGCAGAGGCATCACACAAACAGACCAAGCCTTTCCCCCACTGGATACATTTTCATCAGTACATGGAACTAAGAAGTTTTGTACTGAGCTGATTGCAATTCCCTTTGTACGTGCAAAGAGACTGATCCTTATAAGGTGGAAAAGCTTGTGTCCCACTTCTGAAGACTGGAATGTTGGCACTGCAGGGATTGCTTCATACAAGCCGCTTGTCTATCAGATCTATGATAAAAGTGAAGAATTTCATGTGCTATGGAAAGAATTTCTCTCTTGTCTAAAGGAAGCCAGAGATGTGCAAGAAAAAGTTACGATGCATGAGAGGGCTAGACATGGGGAGCCAGGGGTGTAGAAGTCCAGGAGATTGCTTTGTAATGTGGCCATTGGTTGTCCATACCTTGTGTTATTCACTGTATGGGTGTACTGAAATCAATACAACGTACATTTAAAACCTGTATGAATGCTTAGCATTTGTAGACTAGAAGAATGCAGTAAAAATTCTTTAGAGACCCTAGCCTTATGG
Source organism: Eretmochelys imbricata (assembly GCF_965152235.1). Classification (NCBI taxonomy): domain Eukaryota; kingdom Metazoa; phylum Chordata; order Testudines; family Cheloniidae; genus Eretmochelys; species Eretmochelys imbricata. The sequence goes on along the minus strand of NC_135577.1, from coordinate 64,568,105 downwards.
CATTCTGGTCTTGATCACATCCACAATTTTGACTTGTCTTTGACATTCAATTGAGTTTTGAAGGGGTAGGATTTTGCTGTGTGTGTTTCAATGAGTTATTTGCAATTTCCCTCGTGCAAGTTTTCCAGAGAGCAGCAGTCCCCATGCCTATTAAAACAGGGAGAGAGAATAATGCAGTGAAATCAAAAGGGCTTCATGCGTCTGAGCAGACACCCACACAGTTTGCTCAGTCACTAATACCTTTATTTGAAAAGAACATGTTTCCCCTGCAAACCAAGGAACGATGCCAGTCCTCAGTTTTAACTCTCTCCTTGCTGAGTTTTAAACACCAGCTGTTGCTCTTGTAGCCTCCTTTCTCAAAGTGTGGCTAGACATATTCTGTACAGTTGAGAAAAGTGTATTTTGTCCCATCACTTAACACCGGCACCTGGAAAGATTTTCCTCAAACATTCCCAAAACATCCCCTTCCGGCAGAGACTGACTGAGACAGATACAGGGAGAGAAAGGGGCCGATAGCAGCCCTGCAATGGAAATATTGGGGCGGGGGGTGGATTTATGTCTCCCCTCCCTCCCACAATATCTTCTAGAGGAGAGATGGGACCCACTGTGTTCTGCATGGGGAAAGGGGGAGGAAGAGGCAGAGACCAGAGTGTGACCTAGAGGGACTTGAGCAGTTGCTATGGCGCACAATATTGGACTGGCCTCCGGGGAGCAGGGAGGACTCTCTGGACCAGCCTGGTCCTGCCTTCCAGCCACCACAGGTCCCCAGGGGGAGGGACAGAAGCACATGTGCCAGCCCCCAGGGTGGGATGGGAGATGAGACAGGGCACCAGCACCTAGCATGGGGTAGGGGGCATCAGTGCCCAGGGCACTAGGAGCTGGCTCCCTGATCCTAAGTCTCGGAACTCCCTTCCCTCCCCTTCCTATCCCTCTGCCCCCCCACCCCCATTCACAGGGAGCTTCCGCCCCCCAAAACATGGGCAAGTTCAGCTCCCAGGGTGAATGTTTCAGAATAATCTGAAAACATAAAAACCCAGGTAATTGTCAAGAGGCACCTTCCCATCTCCCTTCCCAAGAGGGAGGATGTGTGGGGCTTCTTCCCTTTCTCACTCTGTGGAAGGACTTAGGAATTTTGCCTTATTTTTTCTGCTGAGGTGGGGGTCGGGGTGGAGGGATTCTCACCTACAGGTCACAGCTCTCTCTCCCAGCTTGCCCCACAGTGCCTCTAGTTCCTGAAATCCTCCTTATCCCTCTCTTCATTTTTGCCTGTCTCTCCAACTCTTTTCTGACTCATCCCTACTGGTGCCCCCTTTCTGTCTGTCCCCTCCCTCCTACCCCCCAGCTGCCTGTGCTTTCCCTCAATAGCATGCACGGGGAAGCCAGGGCAGTCTATTCTCCTGCTGGGTGGAGGGAGCAGGAGGCTACCAGCTGGCTGGCTGCCTGCCTGCCACCCTCCTGATCTAATTAGTGCTGAGATGCACTCAACAGGCAGGGGATGAGACGCACTCGTCTATTAAACAATCTAGGAGGCCGGTGTGAGGCACTGAGGCTTTACTAAAAGAAAAGGAGGACTTGTGGCACCTTAGAGACTAACCAATTTATTTGAGCATAAGCTTTCGTGAGCTACAGCTCACTTCATCGGATGCAGCCCCCAGGCCCTTTAGCCTTTGGTCTCACGCCAGCATAAGCAGCATTGCCAACCCCAGGCATTTGCAAAACCTGAGTCCAGAGCTGAGAAGACATGAAGATTTTAAATTATATGTTTCTTTATATTTGCCTATATGAGCCTTTAGGGAGCAGTCAGGCCATGTTTTCAAGTTTTTTGCCACAACCATGGGGGTTAGCAACTTTTTTTAAAAATGAAAGCTGAAATTCTCACATAATCCCAGGGTTCCAGGAGCTGGAGCTTTCTAAAAAAACCTACCAAATACCATGAAACTCGCAATAAAATCACAAGAGTTGGTCACACTGAATACGTCCCTCCTCTTTCTCTTTCTTCAGTTCCTGCCCCACCTTCACCCTGCCATCCATCCCAGCCTTTCCACTGGTGTCTGAATTTCACAGAAACTCCTGCTCCCTATCCACAGCCTGAATGGCAGGAGGCCAAATTATTCTTTCTTTCTATGGCTGGGGCTGCAGATACCAAAGACAGGGGTTAAAAACCCAGTGCAGTCTTTGACCAAAACAAGGCAGTTGGCAGGTAGGGACTGTAATCTTGACAGCTCTCTTAAGCAAAGCAGGGTCAGGCCTGCGATTGCCAACTTTCTATTCACAGAAAACCGAACACCCCTGCCTTGCCCTTTTTCTGAGGCCCCGCCCGCGCCCACTCCATCCCTCCATCACTCGCTCCCCCCACACACACATTCACTTGCTCATTTTCACTGGGTTGGGGCAGGGATCTGAGGTGCAAGTGGGGGTGAGGGCTCTGGCTGGGGGTGTGGGTTCTGGGGTGGGGCCGGGATGAGGGGTTTGGGATGCAGAAGGGGGCTTCGGGCTGGGGCAAAGGGGTTTGGAGTGCAGGAGGGAGCTTAGGGCTGGCGCAGAGGTGTAGGAGGGGGCTTAGGCTGTGGGCTCCGGGCGGCGCTCACTTCAGGCAGCTCCTGGGAAGCAGCGACATGTCCCTCTGGCTCTTAGGCAGAGGCGTGGCCAGGCACATCTGTGTGCTGCCCCTGCCTGCAGGCGTTGCCCCCACAGCTCCTGGCCAGTGGGAGCTGCGGAGCCAGCACTCGGGGCAGGGGCAGTGTGTGGAGCCCTCGTGGCCTCCCCTGCACCTAGGAGCCAGAGAAAGATGCGGGCAGCTTCCCGGGAGTCATGCAGGCACCCTGCCTGCCCTGCTGGGGGAGGCCAACCGGACTTTTAATGGCCTGGTCAGCAGTGCTGACCTGAGCTGCCAGGGTCCCTTTTTCACCGGGCATTCCAGTCGAAAACTGGATGCCTGGCAACCCTAGCAGTTCTCCATTTGTAAAATGAAGCTAATAATGCTGCCTTTGTTTTATCTATAAAGATTGTAAGCTCTCTGATGCAGGAACTATCTTGTGCTATGTGTTTATACAGCACCTAGCACCAGGGGGACCTGATTTTGATTGGGGCCTTTATGAGCTATTGTAATATAAAGACATGCTGAGCACCCACAACTCCCAAGTCAGTGGGAATCTGAAGGTCAATGGGAGTTGCAGCCCCACTCAGGGCCAGAACTTTGCTGGGCTGTCCTATAATATTATGTTCTTAATATATTCACAGTAATTAGATCAAAAATACAAATATTCTTGCGGGAAGGTTGGAGCGTAGCACTTCTTTATTTCTTAGAATTCAAAATGATGACACATAAGACTCCACAAACAGAGAGAGACAAAACAGGATGCTCCCTAAGGGAGTGAGGTACAAATCACCTCACATTGCATTAAGCTGGCTCATTTCAGACTGGTTGGCTGTTACATGTTTTGCTACAGAGTGCTGTAGCCTGCAAGTGGGACCCAGAAATCCCCCCATTCCTAAAATGATAGGTTGTTATATGTGGAATTGCAAGCTATCATCTCTAATAACAGATTCTCTGGGACAGGTACTCTCTTATGATCTTTGGAGGGGGAACATTATTACAAATTTGGTAATTACATTCTGCCTTTCTAAATTCTTCCTGCAGTTTTCAACTAGGCTCTGTCTTCTTCACTTTCTGTGTTAGCCTGTTAGGTAGTATTGCTGGGCACTTTTAAACAGTGGCCATGTTCCAGCCTACAAGTGAGCTCATTGCAATGTAGGGTGCAGAGGTGTGTGTGTGTGTGTGGTTGGCAAGGTAATTTGGGATCCTTCAGAATGACAGGTGTTATAGATATTTAAGCTCTTAGACATTGTTTTACTAAACACCATTTAAACTGAATTTAAGACAATGGGTTCAATAAAATGGGTTTCCATGTTTGTGGCTCAGTGAATTCCTGAGCAATGGTACAACTTAGGGTTGCCATTTGTCCAGGTTTTCCCAGGATCATCCTTTTTTTGGTAGCTATCCTGGGTGTTCAGTATATGCTACCAGCTATCCAGTTTTATGGGTTCAGGATCACTGTGGAGATCTTGATTTTTTTTTTTTTTGTACCTCTGAGGTAGCAACCCTAAGAACTGCAGCAAAAAGCATTAAGTGATTTGCATAAGGAGTCTCTGGCAGAGCTAGAAATTGAACCTGGGTCTCCTCAGTCCTAGTCTAATGCTTTTAACCGTAGCACCAGTCATTCTTTCTAAGGATCAGGCCCTCCGAGAACAAAACCTGATGACTGTTTGCAAATTACTTTGACCCCAAGACCATTCATAGTGTTCTGTTTTGATTTGATTTTCAGCTTGTTTCAGTAACAGCTGGGGATGAAATTTTTGGAGGAAAGGATAAAATTTATGAAGAACATTGCTGCAGGATTACAACCTCCTCCCTGCTTAAAGGAAGCGAGAAATCTGAAAGAATATTTCCCATGCATATCTCCCAGGTGGGTGACCCACAACAAACTCCAAAGGTCAAAGCCCTGTACTAACCGCATGTGCGGCGATCACTTCTGTTATCAGTGAAGTTCAGCCACCTCTAGTAGCCCCGTGCACAACAACACAGCATACATTTAAGGAAGCAAGCGAAGCATTCAGTTTCCAGTAGACACTCCAGAGGGAAGTTGGAAAGACAGTTCTTCAAGTTTGAATTTGGCCATGGCACTAGGGCTAAGCTCCCTACACAGTTAAAAATTTTCAGAGTCCCTGAACACCAGGCTGTGGTATGATTCAGTAGTGACCTAGAGGTAGGGTTACCAACTTTCTAATTGCACAAAATCAAATACCCTTGTCCTGCCCCTTCCCCGAGGCCTTGCCTTTGCCCTGCCCTTCTCCCTTGAATTCCAACACCCTCTTCCCTCCCCCACAGGAGCCTTTGGAAGGAAAGGTGCTGCACAACTGAAAGAGTATTATTTACATGCTTTGCTAGGGGCCGTTCTCAAAGACCACTTGGAAGCAGAGCAATGGCAGAACTGAGGCCAGCTAACGCTCCCTTTGTTTAAAAGGGTGGAGGCAGGGCTCTCTCAGGAGAGGGCCCTTGTCTCTAATTCGCTCCTATCATTGATCTGGCAGAACCAGAGTCTGTTAGGCCTTGTACAGCTCCAGAAAGCTCATCTCTTTTACCTGGGACTGGGGAGGAAGATTTGGGAAGGAGGGCTGATTTCTAGAATAGAGCTACGTAGCATGCAATAGATTCTGCCGTGGGAGTTGAAGGTGCCTGTGCTGTACCTTTATTATGGGGACAAATAAAAAGCAGGCCAGCTCTTGTTCCTATTAAAGTCTGTGGTAGTTTTGCCATTAACTTCAGCAGGAGTTGGATTGGGCCCAGACTCTTCTTTTAATTGCTCTTTTTAAATTGCCATTATTACTGGGTTTTTTCCCAGTGAAGGCTTTCATTAGAGTTGAACATAAAGGCAGTGATGCACATAGAGGTCTCTCCCATGCAGTGCCCAAGGGATAGGATGTCACTGCGCTGCAAAAGCAGATCTCACAGCAAAACACCGAGGGAAGAATTCACCCCCCTGCTGCAGCCACTTTGCACCAGCTAAGCCAAAGGGACTGTGTGGTGAATTCCCCTTGGAGAAACAGAGCCCTTCAGCAGGCACAGAGCCGGCTCTGCAGCGCACCTGGAGGGGGGTGATGCAAGACAAGCAGGGGCATGGCTAGGGTAGCCCTGCACCCTCACAGTGGCCCATAGAGGCCCCTGCAACAGGTCTGCAGATTATGGCAGCCCTGGGAGCCCTTCACTGAGGTCCAAATTAGCCCTCAGAAGCCCTTGCCTATGTGAGATGTAATTTTACCTCCCTGTTCTGGTGTAGAGATGAATTTGCCTTTTTTGTTTCCCATGTGCTGTCTGAAAGACCCACACAAACAATGGGGAAACTGTAAAACTGACCAGACACACAGTACTGCCATATGTACAAGGTAAACAAATGCAGGAAATGTGTGTGCGGAGGAGACTTGTTCTCTAATCTTCATCTATAGTGATCTCAGGTATGACAAGTAACAACAGCAGGTACAAGATGTACGTACAGACATACAATTTGTGTCCCAGTCCAGTGTGATTTCTCTGAGTTAATGATGTGCCTTTAAGGCTGCTTTTTTTGCTATTTTAAAGAGAAAAGGATTAGGGGAATTTTTGTCTGTGTGGTTCCATGAGACCCACACAAAGTATCCCAGGGGCTTCTTGGATCCCTGCCCAAGCCCCTGCTCAGAGAGCATGTGCATTGTGGTGTCACAAAGGGGGTATTCACTAGGTTATCCTCATTTATTAGCAGATGCTTTCTGAGCATGCTACAAAGTATGTCAATTGCCTAGACCTTTTTTATTTTAATATTCCCCATTGAACCAAGCAAGGCCCTAGTCCTCAGTAAGCAATATGGCTGTGCAAGTTTCACAGTTCAAACTGGAATCTTGTTTAAAGCAACAATAGCAAAAATGGGTGTAGCATGATCTTCTATAGTATGAACTGTGTATTTTTTCATACTACCCCCATAACTCAAGAATTGATATAATGGTAATTTAGCTCAAGCTTTAAAAACAAACAACTTGGAGTAGAGACCAAGCACGAAAAATTTTAGTCCCAATGATGAATGTTTCAAACAGTTATGAGCATGTGAAAATGGGGGATTATAATGGAAAATGTTTCACAACTTTAACTATAGCATCTGCTGAGAGTGAAAGAATAAAAAGCAGTCTTAGAAGGGTGTCATAAGATCATGATTTAACCATTCCCAACTAGAGCCCTTAGCCAGCAGTGCACAATCTCTGTAGTTAAGAGGGCTGAATTAGAATCTCACTAGGAGGCAACTTGTGCACCTGCAATTAGCATATAAATTCACCTTGGGTTTTAATCAGCAATAAATGCTCAGTTATTTTTTTTTTAATGTAAAGCACTAAGTACACACAGAACTTAAGGAAACATATGGGAAGATTAAAATATGCTTTGTGGGCTGTAGGTGTAGGTGTATCAATGAGAAGACTAGCACTGCTTCCCTGAAAGCAAGTTGTTGATTTGAGCAGGGGGTTGGACTAGATGACCTCCTGAGGACTCTTCCAACCCTAATTTTCTAGGATTTCTGGCTCCATCCCTGAGTTGGGTCACACACGTTCCAGAATGCAGGTCGGAGTGTGTTAGGCAATTACAATGTTTTCATTTGTTTCCATTCAGGATAGAAGAGGACTGTTCACAAATAAAAAATACTTCCAATTAGGCTTGCACAAACAGCAGCCCTCTTACATTTTCTCACTAGGGCCCCCCCTCTAGAAGTCACTTAACTTACAGATGAGACAGTCAAATTAAAAACCACAGCGTTTCCTCTTCTATATGGGAGCTGCCCTGGGAAAAGAGAAGTTACTATGAAATAATGCTGTCACCCATAGAAAAGGCTGAGAACCAGCTGAGTGCCTGTGTTGGTTGAACCTCCTGAAACACCCTCTCATAGGAGACTTTGGACAAAAAACCCTCCAGACCCTCTCATTTCTTTCTTCCGTGCCAGACTGCAGACTTGTAAGTAGTGATGTCATAACAATGCGATCACATAGCAGGTATTTGACAGTATTCAGATTAGAATTTTTTTAAAAAAATTCTGTTTTTGACAGATCAGCATTTTCTGATGGAAAAATGTTTAACTGAAAAATTCCCAACCAGGGAGCTCAGATACCACAGGAATGAGTGCAGTAAAAATGCCTAGAGAGATTAGATGTTAAAGGCAGAAACAAATGCTTAGAAAAAAGGACAGCAATGGCACATCCCTGTGGCAGCCCCTCTCCATCCTCTCTCATTGTACTGACTTGTGGAATGATTCTGGAATGTGGGTGCGTGCTCAGAACCACGGTTTCCTGGAGTATGAGCTGATCACAAGAGGCACTGGAATTCCACATCACCAAATGGCTGAACTGGAAGGAGAGAGAGAGAGGAGCCCCAGCTCTCTGGCTTCAGAAATGACTTCCGCTGAGCGTGGACATGTGTAGATGCAGATGGTAAGACTACCTCCTTAGCCCATCCCTGGAAGAAATAGTGGAGTTGCATTGGACATGCCACCATTCTCTCATTCCCACAATGCATAGGGTGCAACCATTGCAAGAGAGAAAAAACAAGGATCAAAAACCTCGCCACTTTCACACACACCTCTCCCTTTCCAGGACTCTGTCTCTGCAGTTTGGGCAGAAAAGAGGGTCCCAGTGCACAAACTCAGTAGTCAAAACCTCCCTGCCTGGGACAAGGACCCCAGCCACACCCGTCACAGCTGCTAAACCTTCCCACATCATCAACCCCATAACATGTGTGGGCCAGATTAGATACCCTTCCTTTCCACACCTCAGATATGCAGGTGATGAAAATCTATCTGGGATACCCTTCCTTTCCACACCTCAGATATGCAGGTGATGAAAATCTATCTGGGATACTATCTGTGAATTTCAGCAGACTCAGAGCCAGCTCTATTGTGATGATGGTAATCAAAGCTCATACTTCAGGGGATAAGATGATCACTGTAGTAATCAGGAAGGAAGCCATGGGTCAGAAGGACCTGACGTCTGGCACAGCACAATGGAGCGGGTCTGCTCTACCTTTCTCAGAAGCAGCCAGCATTAGCTGTTCTCATAAGTCAGAGCAGGATATTGGCCTAGATGGAGCAATAGTCTGATGTGATATGGCAGTTCCTATGTTCATAAACCTAAGAACATAAGAAAGGCCATACTGGGTCAGACCAAAGGTCCATCCAGCCCAGTATCCTGTCTGCCAACAGTGGCCAATGCCAGGTGCCCCAGAGGGAGTGAACCTAACAGGTAATGATCTAGTGATCTCTCTCCTGCCATCCATCTCCACCCTCTGACAAACAGAGGGTAGGGACACCATTCCTTACCCATCCTGGCTAACAGCCATTAATAGACTTAACCTCCATGAATTTATCCAGTTCTCTTTTAAACCCTGTTATAATCCTAGCCTTCACAACCTTCTCAGGCAAGGAGTTCCACAGGTTAACTCTGCTTTGAGTGAAGAACTTCCTTTTATTTGTTTTAAACCTGCTACCCATTAATTTCATTGGTGGCCCCTAGTTCTTATATTATGGGAACAAGTAAATAACTTTTCCTTATTCACTTTCTCCATACCACTCATGATTTTATATACCTCTATCATATCCCCCCTTAGTCTCCTTTTTTCCAAGCTGAAAAGTCCTAGCCTCTTTAATCTCTACTCATATGGGACCCATTCCAAACCCCTACTCATTTTAGTTGCCCTTTTCTGAACCTTTTCTAATGCCTGTATATCTTTTTTTGAGAAGAGGGAACCACATCTGTATGCAGTATTCAAGATGTGGGCTTACCATGGATTTATATAAGGGCAATAAGATATTCTCCATCTTATTCTCTATCCCTTTTTTAATGATTCCTAATATCCTGTTTGCTTTTTTTGACAGCCGCTGCACACTGCGTGGATGTCTTCAGAGAACTATCCACGCTGACTCCAAGATCTTTCTCCTGATTAGTTGTAGCTAAATTAGCCCCCATCATATTGTATGTATAGTTGAGGTTATTTTTTCCAATGTGCATTACTTTACATTTATCCACATTAAATTTCATTTGCCATTTTGTTGCCCAATCACTTAGTTTTGTGAGATCTTTTTGAAGTTCTTCACAGTCTGCTTTGGTCTTAACTATTCTGAGCAGTTTAGTATCCTCTGCAAACTTTGCCACCTCACTGTTTACCCCTTTCTCCAGATCATTTATGAATAAGTTGAATTGGATTGATCCTAGGACTGACCCTTGGGGAACACCACTAGTTACCCCTCTCCATTCTGAAAATTTACCATTTATTCCTACAATTTGTTCCCTGTCTTTTAACCAGTTCTCAATCCATGAAAGGATCTTCCCTCTTATCCCATGATGGCTTAATTTATGCAAGAGTCTTTGGTGAGGGACCTTGTCAAAGGCTTTCTGGAAATCTAAGAACACTATGCCCACTGAATCCCCCTTGTCCACATGTTTGTTGACCCCCTCAAAGAACTCTAATAGATTAGTAAGACATGATCTCCCTTTACAGAAACAATGTTGACTTTTGCGCAATAATTTATGTTCTTCTAGTTGTCTGACAATTTTATTCTTTACTATTGTTTCAGTGCAGTTTAATAGTTTTAGTTTGTTTAATGCTAATAAAGCTAGTTTGTTCATGCATGGACCATGCAAGGTTATTTTCTCTTTCTAGTGGCTGGGTGATCTGTGCTTTCCTGAGGGCTCCCGCCCCACCCAAGCCAGACTCCTTACTCTGCCCCTCTGTGTATAACAGCCCCCCGGTGCCTACTGAGCTCTCCTTGCTCTGGGTTTGGGTGTGTGGATCGCTTAAAGCTACACCATCCACAGGAGCAGGTATACTTGCTCATGGCCAGATCTCTTCCTCCTTCTCCTGCTTGCTGTTGTAGTATGAACACAGAGACAGCAGAGCAAATGGAGGGCAGAACCCTACAAGACATGCTCTGGGAGGGGGAGGAGATTTCATTATCTGTAGAAAGAGGGAGGGGCAGCTTATAGATCTGCCATCTGCTCACCCTAGATTACAGAGCCTAAAATGCAGCAGAGCTTTCTTTAGGAAATGGGAAGATGGCAAATGGGCAGCGATTGGATGATGCAACAGAGACTTTTACAGCTACCAAGGTGGTAAATCTTTGTGTTTTATTAGAAGAACTCAGATACGTGGCTCACATTAGGACTCCACCTGAACCTCATTTGGAAGAAGGGGGCGAGGAAGCTGGTTGGTACCTATTCTCTGAGGACATATTACGGGTGAAATGGAAGGAGAGATCCATGCACCTGTGGTCAGTTCTGGGAGGATGCTTGGGGGAAAGAAATGAAATCCCCGGAAGGAAGACTGCGTGGTTTTAGTGATTGGTAACAAGATGCAGAGCCTTTTCCTCTCTAGGGCATGGGCTTACATGCAGGTGAGGATTGTAGCGCCTGAACATTGTTGCCATTCGAGAGCTGTTTGGTACCTATTCCAGGCCTGAATCTTGCCCAGCTCTAACAGTGCATTCAACTTATCCATATTCATGAACATGCACAAAGACCCCATTTTACAATGTGGGCAGCAGCCATCCAAGCTTCCTTATGCGGCCCTGCAAATGTGCCCCAACCCTTGACCTGGAGGGACCACCTCTATGGAGGACAAGGAAGCTCACTTTCAATGGGCAGTCAGTCCTAGACTGTGGCTCCTATATCAAATATTGCCAAAGGTAATGATGGTTTTTTTCTCATGTGGATCTGTTGTTCTCTGGACACTGGACCGAGACCTCCAACTCACTTCCCATAAGCCCTCAAAGACCCACTGGGGGGTAATGACTTTCTGTATCCATTCACAACCCTGAGACCTCAATCTCTTTAATCAGCTGCAGGAGTAGGAGCCACTGAGGGGTGCAAGACACTCATTCTCCAGATTGGAATGCACCACTTTCCCAGCCTCTGCCAGCCCATGAATGAGAGGCCAGGATTGAGAAGCAAACCTTGCCTCCCCTCCCCTCCACATAAAACATTTCTGCCTTGGTCATAAGGCCCAGTCATCTCTGTAACAGGATTGAAGTGAGGCATGAAGGACAAAGAAGAAATAGAACCAGCTAACCCAGATGCAAACTTTTCTAAATCAGCTTCTGAAAGCAATTGAACTACTTATCAGTATCACTCCACTGTCTGTGCAGCAGCACTGGGAAGTTATCAGGGATGGACCATGGTTAAACATGTTCTGTATTTGGGGGGGAAATAGATGATGTAGTCTCATTATATGGTGGTGATAACACTGTTTCCATTCCACTCTGGAGGATGTTACACAGAAGCTAATAAAGTTAGACATTTTAAAAATCAGCAAGTCCAGATACCTTGTATCCAAGAGTTTTAAAAGAGCTGTCCGAGGAGCTCATTGCACCCTTAAGGATGTTTTTCTACAAGTCTTGGAGCACTAGGGAAGTTCCAGAAGACTTGAAGAAAGCTATCCAATCCAAAGCTGTGCCAATTTTTGAAAAGTTCAAACAAGATGAGCGGGCTAAGTATAGGCCTGTCAGCTGACATTGATCCTGGGAAAAATAATGGAGCAGCTGATTTGGGACTGATTAATAAGGAATTAAAGGAAGGTAATGTAATTAATGCAAATCAACATGGGTTTATGTAAAATAGATTCTGTCAAAGTAACTGGGTAGCTTTTTTTGGTAGAGATCACATTTGGTTGCTGAAGGTAATACAGTTGACATAACTGGAGAAGAGTCAGGGAGGGATGACCTTTCTCTTACCCTACCTCCCCTGCTGGAAGGATCTGGGGAGGTGGTTTTCTTTAATAATGGTCCAAGAAACTTTAATGACAGCTTGTCTCATCAACAAACAACCTGTTAAGGCTTCTTTCTGGGGTGGCTCCCAAAACACACTCTTAAAAAAAGGAATTGCCCCAATCACTCACAAAGTCCCAGAAATCTGTCCCAGGGCATGGCTCTTACCTCAGAGCCTGGGCAAGTGAAAAAGGTTCCTTCACAGAATCTCTCTTATCTGCTTCCGGCTGCCCTGCCCAAGTTGACTCTCTTGCAGCTTCTCAGAATCAGCTCCCTTTCCCTGCTCCCTGGAACACAGGAATTTATGGTGAGCCCGAGTCAGCTGACCTGGGCCAGCCACGGCCAGGCTGTGGGTCTTTTATCCCTATGTAGACATACCCACAGTGATCAGTTCTTGGCCCTACACTAGTTAGCATTTTAATCAGTGATCTGGAAGAAAACGTAAAGTCATCACTGATAAAGTTTGTAGATGACACAGAAATTGGGGGAGTGGCAAATATTGAAGAGGACAAGTCATTAATCCAGAGTGATCTCAATCACTTGGTAAACTGGGTGCAAGCAAACAATAAGTGTTTTAGTATGGCTGAATGTAAATGTGTACATCTAGGAACAAAGAACATAGGCCGTACTTACATGGTGGGGGACTCTATCTTGGGAAGCGGTGACTCTGAATGAGATTTGGGAGTCATGGTGGATAATCACCTGAACATGAGCTCCCAATGTGATGCTGTGGCTAAAATAACTCATAATCCTGGGAGGCATAAACAGGGGGATCTTGAGTAGGAGCAAAGAGGTTATTTTATCTCTATATTTGACACTGGTGTGACTGCTCCCAGCATACTCTGTCCAGTTCTGGGGCCCACAATTCAAGAAGGATGTTGATTAATTGGTGAGGGTTCAGAGAACAGCCATGAGAATGACTAAAATATTAGAAAATACTCCTTATACTGGTAGGCTCAAAGAGCTCAATCTATTTAGCTTAACAAAGAAAAGGTTAACAGGTGACTTGATTATAGTCTGTAAGTGTCTACATGAGGAACAAATATTTAATAGTGAACTCTTCAATCTAGCAGAGAAAGGTATAACATAAGCCAAGGGCTGGAAGTTGAAACTAGGCAAATTCAGACTGGAAATAAGGTGTACATTTTTTTAACCATGAAAGTAATTAACCATTGGAACAATTTCCCATGGGTCCTGGTGGATTCCCCACCACTGGCAATTTTTAAATCAAGATTGGACATTTTTCTAAAAAAGCTCTGCTCTGGGCATTATTGTGGGGAATGGCCTGTGTTATACAGGAGGTCACAGTAGATTATCACAATTGTCCCTTCCAGCCTTGGAATCTATGAATAGGGCTTTGATCAGCTGAAAGTGCGAGCCCTTAACCCCAGACTACTTGTGTTCTGTAAAGAATTCCAGGGGCTGTTGGAAAGATTAATCACATTTTTCAGGAGAGGAGGGTGCAGGGGAGATTGAAGGATTGGCTTCATTTTCCACAAGGGGAAAAGGAGGTGTCTGTTTTGTGTGTGTGTGTGTGTGTAGTGGGGGAGGGTTGTGGGGGTTCTGCTTACATAGTTTGTAGGGAGGAAGTATCTTTTATCTATTTAAATAGCACAGGTGCCTGGAGCAGCCACGTATTGGCCCTACATCTGTCAATACCATTCATACCTTTCTCCTGCTACCTTTCACCATGCATTCAACTAGTTGTCTAGAACAGCAAGCACAAACCCGCTTTAAAGCTAGAAGCTAGCTGGGGGAGAGTGGAGGCGGGGGAGAGAAAAAACAAAGGTACAATCTGGGGTCCAGTTCTGCCCTCAGTTACTCAGGTGCCACTCTGATTGCAGTCAACAGGATCTGCACCCATGTAAATTAGGAGAGAGTTGAGTCCCTGAATGTGTGTGACTGACTGGTACAGTGCCAACAATTACAGTTCCAAGGGAGAGAGAGAAGGAGTCTTGTGAAACTTGTACCAATAGGCTTATGCCTCTTTAAGGGGACTCCAGTGGGACCCCCTTTTCCCTCCTCATCTAGCTGCATGATGTCACTTTCCCACATGCCTCAAGTATGCAAGTTTGTCCATATAAGGAAGTCAGGCTTTCACCTTTCCCCATCCCATCTTTGTACTGCAGGGGGGTGGGCCAGCCTAGCGGGAGCCAGCCTTACCTTAGATGGCTATGAAAACCTCTGGCCTCTTTGCATGGCATTTCGAAGTTAGCTGCAGCCCTCCAGGCAGCAGTGGGTGGCAGCAAGCGGCTCTGCACATTCCTCCTTAGTGTGTAACGGGAAGGAAAACCCAGAGCCTGGCAGGGAGCAGCCATTCCTGGAATGCATCTCCTTGCAGCCCTGCCTGCTTTGGCTTAAAGGGGAACAGACACCCTTTCTTTGCTTTGGCTTTTCAAATCCCATCTGTCGGCAATGATAGCCTTAGGTGGTGTGGGAACTGTCCTCCCTTCTCTGTGTTTGTACAGCACCTAGCACAATGGGGTTCTGGTCCAGTAATACAGATAATAAATAATAATGCCCATTTTTATAGATAGGGTAAAGTGAGACCTGGAGGATCAAATCCAAACCTGGAGTGTGATGCCAGTGGAGGATTTGCACTCATACCCAACTTACATCAGCTCTGAATTTGACCCAAATGGCCCAGTTAATCATTTTCCTGTGGCCCTTTTACCTCAGCTAGGCAGCTGTGAAAGGGCACAGAGCAGGTAGGCCTCCCCACAGGCAGTGTTCCCAGCCCAGGAAACTCCTATGTGCAGGTGCTGAGCTAGATCTGCCAGCAGGACCCCCAGGGCAGGCTGGGCCAGGCAGAGGTGCGGTGTGGGCAGACTAGATAAGGGCATGGCTACACTTGCAGATGTAGAGCGCTGTGAGTTAAACCCGCCTTCGTACAGCGCAGTAGGAAAAGTGCTGCAGTATGTCCACACTGACAGCGCACTGGCATGGCCACATTTGCGGCACTTGCAGTGGCATTGGGAGCAATGCATTGTGGGCAGCTATCCCACAGAGCACCTTTTCCCATTCTGGTGCTGTGGCTTGTGGGAAGGGGGCAGGGAGTGCGGGGCATTCTGGGTCCTGTCCCAGTGCCCCACACCCCACCAATCCCTTTGCTTCCGTCCACATTTGGCACCATCTTTCAACGGTTTTTGTACTGCATGCTCTGTCTTCCCTTTCGGTCTGCGGGAATGGAGCCCGAAGTGCTGAGGAATATGCTGATGGGTCTCTCCAGCATATCACGAATTGCAGTCGAGTTACTCCTTAAGATCCAAAGTGACAGTGAGGGCTCCGACGATGATGTCGACTTGAGTAATGCAAACGACACGAGTTTGCTTGTGGCATTCACGGACATGCTCACCACCGTGGAATGCCACTTTTGGGCTCGGGAAACAAGCACTGAGTGGTGAGATCACATTGTCATGCAAGTCTGGGATGACAAGCAGTGGCTGCAGAACTTTCGGATGAGAAAAGCCACTTACATGGGACTGTGTGAGAGCTCGACCCCACCCTGCGGTGCAAGGACACGAAATTGAGAGCTGCCCTGACGGTGGAGAAGTGGGTGGCAATTGCAATCTGGAAGCTGGCAACTCCAGATAGCTACCGATCGGTCACTAACCAGTTTGGAGTGGGGAAGTCAACTGTTGGATCGTGTTGATGCAAGTTTGCAGGGCCATTAATCGCATCCTGCTCAGAAGAACCATGACTCTGGGCAACATGAATGACATTATGGCTGGCTTTTCACAAATGGGTTTCCCTAACTGCGGAGGGATGATAGATGGGTCGCATATTCCAATTCTGGCACCAGCGCACCTAGCCTCTGAGTATGTTAATCGGAAGGGCTATTTCTCTATGGTTCTCCAGGAGCTTGTGGATCACCGTGGTTGTTTCACTGACATTAATGCAGGCTGGCCCGGAAAGGTGCATGACGAACGCATCTTTCGTAACACTGGCCTGTTCAGGAAGCTGCAAGCCCGGACTTTTTTCCCAGACCAGAAGATCACCGTAGGGGAAGTCGAAATGCCCACTGTGATCCTTGGAGACCCCGCTTACCCTTTGATGCCGTGGCTCATGAAACCCTACATAGGGAGCCTTGACAGCAGCAAGGAGCAGTTCAACAACAGGCTGAGCCAGTGCAGAATGACTGTGGAGTGTTCTTTTAGCCATTTAAAGGGTCGCTGGTGCTCTCTGTATGGGAAACTGGACGTGGCCGATAACAGCCCACGGTTATATCTGCGTTCTGTACCCTCCATAACATTTGTGAAGGGAAGGGTGAAAGATTCACTTAGGCATGGAACCCAGAGGTTCAACACCTGGAGGCTGAATTTCAACAGCCAGAGAGCAGGGCTATTAGAGGGGCCCAGCACGGGGCTCCAAGGATTAGGGATGCCTTGAGGGAGCACTTTGAGGCTGAAAGCCAACAGCAATGCCTAGTGTGGTGCCCTGCAAGGGAGTGAAGTGTGGTAGGAATCTGTAGGAATCTGTGTTACTACATATGATACACTGACTTGCAGTGCCTGTTGCTTTCCTGGGCTAAGGTTTCTTTTACATTATGCAATAATAAAGCCAAAAAATCAATTTATTGAAAAGAAACACAACACAACTGCTTGGGAAACACAAAGGGCAAGGGGGTGAGGTGGCGTGGGGAATGGCACAATCAGAGGTTTGTGTATGTCCTGTCTGGAGTGCTGTGCAATGCATGCTGCACTTCAGGATGGCTATACTGCATGGTGATGGGGGTTGAGTGCAGTGGGTAAGGGTCATAGTTTGCAGGGCTGGGTGGTGAAGCTACAGGTGTTGGAGGCAGAGGGTGGCGGTAAGAACCTGGATGTTGGGGAAAGTGGTTTGGAGGTGACATGGTGGTACAAGGGAAAGAGTTTTGGGACAAGGGCTGCTGGGGGCGGGGGGCAGTAGTGCTTCGCCTGCATGGCTACGAGCGCCTGGATCAAGTCCATTTGGCAGTTCATGATGCTTATCAGCCACTCTGTGCTTTGGTGCCAGCGATCTGCATTCTCCTGGCAGACCCTCCTTTCACTCTCCCACCACTCCTGCACTTTTTTTATTTTCAGTAGTTGAATGCTACATGACTTCATGCAGCATGTCCTCTTTGCTTCTACGTGGCCTCTTCCTGATTCTTTGCAGCCTCTCGGCCGTTGATAACACAGACGGCTGAGATCTCAAGGTTGCATCTGTAAAGGCAAAATGCAACACTTAACAGAGGCAGCATTGTTCACACCAGACGGAGCAATGATTCCCCCATACTCAAGGGCAAGCACAGTCTATACAATAGCATAATTTGCCTGTCCCAAAGCGAGCCCCAAAATGGTAAGTAAGCACAGGGTCAAGCGTGACTGATTGTTTCATGGCTGTACTGTCCTCTGGGTTTCTGTGCCTCGGGGAGAGCCAACAGTGGCAGGGGGCCCCTATACTGAACACTGTCCCCACATTTTCCACAGGAGTTCATCCTGGAAGATATCTTGCTGCTGAGGGTGACCAGGGAAACAAGGGAGGGTCTTCTACTGCAATCTGGCTTCCGCTCTGGCCCATATACAGCTTGCCTGTGTGCAGCAATGGTCCCCCCACCCTTCACAGCACAGTGGCGCAGACATGTTAGCCTGATTGGGACGAGGACAACAGTGGCTCTTCTGAAAAACTTGCTCTAGTGCATTGCCCAAGTTCTGGATGAGACCTTTGAAGAGATCACTGAGGTCGATTGCCGTGATGTGAGAGAGCACATCAACCCCCTATTCCGCATCTAGGCATGCATGCAGCCCTAGCCCTCCTTGCCCCAAGAGCCCAGCCCTCCTCGTCCCAAGAATAACTTCCTTCCCAAAATAAAAGCCGCTTACTGGGAACCTCCTCTGGTGTTTGTCCTTCCCCAAGCACGGGCTGCTGTGACTGGCTACCTTCCTCCTGGCTTGAGAACTGCTCCTGGCTGCATGCATCTAGGGACTCTGGGGTGTCTTCCTCCACCGGAGCACCCTCGCTCCCGCTTTGCTGCTCCTCCTCCTCCTCCTGCCTTTTCGTACTGGCCTCTGAGGTGTCCATGGTGGTACTCGGAGTGGAGGTGAGGTCACGTCCAGCTCTTTGTAAAAACGGCAGGTCATGGGGGCAGTACCGCAGCAGCTGTTTGCCTCGCGGGCTTTGCATTAGGCATTCCGCAGCTCCTTCACTTTAACCCTGCACTGCAGTGCATGGCCCCTTTCCAGAATGGCCCTTGATATTTGCCCAAAGATATTGTAATTCCTGCAGGTGGAGCGCAGCTGGGACTGAACGGCTTCCTCCCCCCAAATACGGATGAGGTCCAGCACCTCGCCGTTGCGCCATACTGGGGATCACCTGGTGCGTGGAGGCATGGTCACCTGGAAAGAGTTGCTGAAAGCACTCCATGCCTGGCTGAGCAAATAGGAAGGGGATTTTCAAAATTCCCAGAGAATTTAAAGGGCGGCTCTGACGGTTGGTCACCTGCGCGCAGGGCAGTAGAGTTCAAAGTGATGACCAGAGTGGCTAGAACAGGCATTGTGGTATACTTCTGGAGGCCGATCACAACGCAGTAACAGACCAGGGTGTCCACACTGGCACCACAGCACTCCAGCGGGGGCACAGCAAACATTATTCCACTCGCCGAGGTGGAGTAGCAGCAACGCTGTAGCTGCAGAGACAGAGCGTTGCACGTGCCTTGCCAGTGTGGACGGGGAGTGAGCTAGGGCGCCCAGGGCTCCTTTATTGAGCTGTCACTCACAAGTGTAACCAAGCCCTAAGGCAGGGGAGGGGAGTGGTTGGAGAGAATCTATGCTCTGCTATTCTGCATCCCTGCAAAGGTCCGCAGGATACAGTACAGTGGGCTGCAAGTTAGCATGCTTCCTTCCCCTGCTCATGGACTTTCTCAAACCTTGCTTTGGGGGCCCACACTTTTTAACCTCTCTGGACCATGTGTCATTTTAGCCATTCCTACAGGCATGGCCCATGTACTCCATAGCAAACGGGACCTACCTTCTCCCATGCTCTTACTCAGCAGGCTGAGGACTCTGTGGCGATTCCATTTAGATTTACAATGGACGCACTGCGGAATTCAATGTAAAAAATAAAGTCAGTGCAATAGCCCCATGTTACTTTTTACATTAAATTCAGTTTATTTGACGCTGCCCCCACATTTTCCAGTATGTCTCAGATTCCTGTATCAGCACCACATAAGTGAGTCATAGATGGCATCAGGGGGAAACTAAAGGTTTTAACAGCTGGGTAGGGGGCCGCTCTGAGTTATGGACTCTGGCCATACTCCTCTTCCCCTGCCAAGCCCCCCTGTGCCAGGCTGCTGGGAGAGCTCCAGCAGCTCTACCACAACAGAGACGCCCCCTTAAGAATTTCCTGGGGCCCATTTCCAGACCCTTTAAAGCCCCTTTATGCCACTCCTTGGTGGAACTGTAAATTGGTCTTGTCTGCTTGATGTTACTGCTCAAACAATTGTTAATAATTGAACTGCCATCATTAGCACGATATTTAAAAGGTAACAGTTTTCAGCAAGCTGAACGAGGCAGGTTGCACCACTAAGAGCCGATGTGTGGGGCTCTCTGTGGAGCCTGGAAGATGGGGTGCATTGGTTATGCTTGGTTCTTGTTTGTAAGGCTTCTTCACAACCCTTATTTTATGTAACCCACACACCCTCCTGGGTGCGGTGTTCTGTCCCGTGTAGTGGCACCGAGACCACTTAGAGAGAGAGACTAATGAGTCTGTTCTACAGCCTTAGCTAACAGCCAGCGTACGTGGTCATAGACTCAGGATCACAGTTCTGAAGCAAGGGCTGAAGCCTCAGCAAATGCCACAGCTGCAGAATTGCAGAATACTCAAGGCCTTCCCCTAGATTGTTTTCTTCATGTATGGCAGGACTCTGAGAGCAACAAACTCCCAACAGCCACCAAAGAGCCAAACTATTACAAGTTTATTCATGTGTGGCATGGTTTCTGGATGGCCTTCAGTTCCTTCTTTCCCTCTTTAACTTAAGCCA
This sequence comes from Eretmochelys imbricata, assembly GCF_965152235.1. Taxonomy (NCBI): domain Eukaryota; kingdom Metazoa; phylum Chordata; order Testudines; family Cheloniidae; genus Eretmochelys; species Eretmochelys imbricata. The sequence goes on along the minus strand of NC_135577.1, from coordinate 64,547,783 downwards.
GTGTCACTGCATACGTCCAGCATGGCTTCCTGCTGGGGCCCAGAGCAATGTAGGGAACTCTGCCCTTAGGCAACAAGCAGGCACAGCAATGGCTGGGTACCATGGTTTCCACTGACAGGTGCTTGCTGTAAATCCTGAAGGCGGGGGGTGCAGCTGCAGCGATTGAGCCAAGGCAGCCGGAGTGCTCAGAGGGGCAACAAAATTTTCAAAACCCTGCCGCTGCCTCAGCTTTGACTATTCCAGAGATTTCATGACTGTGCAGTACTGAGCGCTCACCTTTCCTGGTGCATCACCTCTCTGATTCGCACAGACCATAGTCTGTGTTTCCTTACTCATACCCCTCTAGTTTAGTACTTTCAAAGCAGCTTTTATTGTAGAATCAGAGGAAGTACAAAAAAGCAGCTAAACATTGTTCAGAAAACTTGACAGAGGCAAGGCACACAATGGAAGAAATAGATGACGCTCGTGGCTTGAAACCTGCCAACCTCCCACATTGCCTGCAAAACTGCAGGCACAGAGCACATGAGCAGGGGAAGGAAAAGCCCTCCTACAGGACAGGTTTGTGAGGGATCAAACTGCTGTCTGGCTGCCCCCTGCCATGCTGGGGAAAACATACAGTTCTAGTGATAAATCTGAATCTGGGGTGTGTTTGTTGCCACATTTCCCCCTCCGCCTACAGAAGCTATTTGTGTTTTCAGCCCGGGTTTATTCACTTGTAGCTCATCTTCTGATGTAAACGATGTCACCATGCCGCAGGTGTCACACTGCATGGCTGCGGATGGTGTTGCCACAGGCACAGCGGACTGATTGCCTGCTGCAGGCTCACGCAGAAGAGTGGGCTGTAAGGTTGTTGAGGCAGAGCCTCTGGTCCATAACTGAGCTCCTAAGCGTTACCGCAGGATAAACAAGAAGAAGAATGAGCTGGGTAGGGGAATGTATCTGAACACAAAGCAATAGCAGGGGAACACGCACAAAATTACCAGCCAATGGCTTTTTTTATACAGTATTGTTTGCATAAGGAATCCAGAGTTGACCCCTCTGTGCCATCAGGTTATCTGCCATCGGGTCCACGCGGCAGGGGCCCGATGAAAAGGTCCGGAGAAGGACCCGGTGGAGGTAAACCCGAGCAGCAGGTGGCAAAGCAGCCCTCACCTCCTGAAGTATGCCCTGGGGAGTATGAGGTCTGCAGAGCCCCATTCTCTGAGCGAGCATCAGGGGATAAAGCCAGTCTCCCTGGTCGTAGTCCAGGAGGTCTCTGACTCTGGTGACTTCTGCCAGGACCAACCTCTGCTGCCAATGGTGAACTCCCAATACAGAAGCCAAAAGAGAAAGCTCAGAGACAGCTCCCTGCCTCAGGGGAGGGGAGAGAGAGAGAGAGAGAATACCTTGCCCTGGGTCAGGTGTACTGAAGGACTTGGGACTGTGTGTGTGGCATAGGCAGTGAGCAGCTGCCAAGTGACCTGTGATCCCCTCCCATGAATTAGTGTGAGAACTGAGGGTCATTGAGGGCCAGCTTGCACAGCCCAAAAACCTCCAGTTCTAAGAGATTGAGCCCTGGTCTACAGTACAGAATCCACACCCCTGAGTGATGCAGTTCCGCCACCCGAACTCCCAGTGTAGACAGCACTATGGAGTGGTGGAGGTGGAGTATAGACAAGCCCTGAGAAGGCTTGATGGGTCTGGGCTGGGATCCATTAACTCTACATCCATGAGGCAGACTTAATGGAGCATGGAGGATCTGAAGCTGCCCCATGGGTTTCGTTCTGCTTCAGCAGGTGAGTCTGAGTTTGGATCCAGACCCGATTTATATAACTTGGCACCCTCCAATGCAGTTGTGTCACTACATGAAAACATTGCATTGTGAGCTGATGACACCATCCCCTCCTGACTGCACAGCAACGCAGCTTCAGTATGTGGAGACAGAGGTGGGTCAGGCTGTGGGATGTGCAAGACCAACCTCATTGGGGGGAGAGCCAAAATCCAAAAGCTAGCCCACGCTCACCTGTCCTGTGTGTACCTACAGCTGATCTGTTGCTGGCTATGGTGGCCTGACATCACAAGGGGCAGAACCAAGATTAATCTCCTGAAAGCTGTGGGTAACAGGTAAAAATCAAATCTTTTCAAGGGAGATAATCTCCTGTTTGTCCAATGAGTTTGAGGGTAGGCTGCTGAGGTTTAGTTTGAGTCAGGTGGGTCTGTTCTCAGCTTTCTGTGACCTGGCTGTCTGCTGTCCTGGCCTTCACTGATTGTCTGGACACCTCACAGCTGCTGGTCAGATGTCACTGTGACAAATGTCACCACTGAAATAAATAGTTTATGCTAAGAAAGTGTGGAGATGGGGGCGACTGTGAGATACATCTGATAGAGCTAGGAGGAAAGCATCTCACTGCATTTTGAATATTGACCCCTATTCTGATGTTGGCGGCATAGCAACAGAAAATAGCATCCTCCTTTACATTAGCAAAAGGATTTTATGCAACTTATGTCCAGATAAACATACTGCAGAAATATGGCTATGAGTTCTGTAATTCCTCTATCTCCGCTATTACTTTATGTCTAGACAGCAGCTAGAATCATGCTTCCCAGCATGGATAGACAGATGCATTACTCTGCTTGAGCTGGCAAACTAACAATAGTAGTGTGGCTGAGGCAACATAGGTAATGACTTGGGCTAGCCCCAGAGTACAATCTGACCTGACCCCCTGGGTATGTAGTCAGGTGACTAGCCCGAGACCCTGTGCTGCTGTGGCCACACTGCTGTTTTTAGCATAGCATATCTGGCGACCTGCACTGGGATGCACGCTCCCAGCTGGTGTGTAGATATTCCCTGAATTATGTCTAACTTCTGAGACATAAAATCAGGGCCCTGACCTATTATGGTTATTGTGACATGACAAAGTCATGAGCCTTTTCACATGGGTATTTAACCTATTGCCCTGGTCAAATTCCCTCCCTAAATTCCCCTTGTCGCTGCATGTGCTTTTCTGACCCCGTTGCTGTCACTAACCTGTTGTGTAGTGTTTCTGTATGTTGTTAACTAGCTGCCGCCTTCCATCCTAGAGCTGGCTGTATTTCCATGGTGGATGGACTGATGGTTCTATACAGATGTGTATTTACATCTATTCATACACAAAAAACATGTATACGTTAAGGTTGGTCGACACATAATCAATCTAAGAGAACCTCAGCACCAAAGCAATGAAAAGTTTAGCCATCTAAGAGCATGTACCCTGTGCTCCTCCAGCTAGAGACAGATTTCACTAAGAGCACAACCACCATACACCACAGACCACAACGTCGCAGCTTTAACTCTTCCCCCTCTTCCCCGCCCCCCGGGATACAAGACTTCCAGCATGCCCTTCCCCAAACTCCCCCTGCTCCCATAAGGGCTAAGGTTCCATTGTGTGGGCTGCAACAAAAAAGGGAGAGGAACGCCTCCAGTTCTCCCAAGCCTGGGATCACCTTGCACGGGGCAGTCCTGAGCAAGTGTGGTGCCAGCAAGATCAGGTCCTTGCAATTCCCATGTTGGGGATATGGCCAGCGCATGGCGCATTCTGGCAATCATTGGCCAGAGTAAAGTCCCTTGGAGAACATAACCATCTGGGGTGTCTTGGTGCAGCCCCATGTGCTGAGGTCAAGGTTGATGCAGATCAGTCCAGATCATCAGGGATCTTTAACTGGCTCCCTGACATCGCCTTTGTGCAAAAACAGATCTTGTGCAAACATCGCCCTTGTGCAAGGACAGAATCTGGACCTATGTCCTCAACCACTTTACAGAATGTAACAATACATAGCAGAGAGAGGGGGAATCTACAAGGTTTATAGTATAAGATTGTATTTCATATGAGAGTTGAAAGGGACAGAGAGTTGAGGTGAGAGAGTCTAACAACTTGCTTGTTTTGTGTTTAGACTCTGTTCATAAGCAAACAATTGTCAGGCTGGATGTAGGTTCTAGCATGATTCTGCTGTGTACATGGACGGGGCCTAACTTGCTGTGAAGGAGAGCATGCTGAAATCCATTGCAGTGTGTGAAAAACACCCATAATCCTCTGCCACTGGTACCAACAATTGAGGCGGTATGGGACAGCTGCCCAGATTTTCCGGAGTGCCCTAATGCAAACACAATTGTACAGCCTGCTAAGTTTGGACAAACCAGTGATGTTGACACACTATTGTGCAGGGGAAATTGTAACTTTGTGGATGAACTAAAGCTGTAATCACAACAGATGAGCATGTCAGCATGGTTATGTCTGTTGTGTAGATGGGACCGACCAATGTGAGTTTCATAAAGAGGAGGAGGAACCGTGACAGGACACTGGCATAACTATGAACCACTGGTCCACTTAGGTCTAGGAGTATGATGAAGAAGGAGACTTCCTCAGTAGAAATAAAGAGTTTAACTTCAAGCATGGAAAGACTCCCATCCTATGGCCAGGATGAAACCCCAAATGCAAAGAGTAGAGGATAGTGTTGTGTGAGAGGTGATGGGAGAAGGCTAGTTTTGCAAGCGTCGTGCTGAGAAACATAACACCTGTAAATTAGAGAGAATATCAGAGTCAAGGGAAAAAACGAGGAGTACTTGTGGCACGTTAGAGACTAACAAATTTGAGCATAAGCTTTCATGGGCTAAAGCCCACTTCATCAGATGCATGCAGTGAAAAATACAGTAGAAAGATAGATAGATAGATAGAGAGAGAGAGAGAGAGAGAGAGAGAGAGAGAACATGAAAAAAATGGGGATTGCCAACTCTTATTGAGACTAATCAATTAAGGTGGGCTATTATCAGCAGGAGAAAAAAAACTTTTGTAGTGATAATCAGGATAGCCCATTTCAAACAGTTGACAAGGGAGGGATTTTTAAGAAGGGGTGAGAAGTGCCCGATCTGAAAGTTTGGTATTTCTCTCACAAGCGAAGATCGTCTGTGTGTGCGTGTGTGTGTGTGTGTGGAGGGGGGCTTTGGGAAGAACATCTCTGTTAAAGACTGAATAACCCCCCTACTTTGCTTTCCCCCCACCATGTTGCCATTGCCATCCTTCCAAGGTGACTTGGCAAAACTTGCCTCTAAAGTCTGTCACAATTGCTCCATAAGCAGCTAGGAGGGTTGCTGCTGAGTGAGGCAGCAGAGTCCCTCATCCATCTGAAGGGCAGAGTCAGGCTGTCTTGGTAACCTCTGCTGGTTCAGAGAGAACCTGGGAAACAAACCTGTCCCAGAATGCTGTTATAGGGTGCTGAGCTATTGGAGGCAATATCTGTCAGGCCAGACACAAAAAACAAGGTCCTGATCACGAGTCATTAAAACTCTCTTAGTATTTTCAGTGGGGTTCTGGCCCCATTAATCGGGTCAAATTCTTCTGTGGATAATTACATTCTGCCTCTCTCTATAACATTAACCCTGTAGTTTCAGTTGAATACAGTGTTCTTCACTTCCTGTCTTGCACTGCTGTATGGTGTTCCTGTGCATAGTTAAACAGCTGCCACCTTTCACCTGAGAGGTGACTGCATTTCAGTGGGGAGGTAAAGTGAATTGTGTAAACAAAGTTTGTAAAGCGCTCTGTGATCATTCCAGATTAAAGTAATTATAGAAACAGAATGGATAATTACGAATAGTAACAGTTAATTATAAATTCAGTATTAACAAACAAACAACACTATAAAGGCAAAGGGAGCTATCTGTGATAAATTCTACTTGGAAAGTAAACTGCAGTGTTGTATTTACAGGAGGATCAAAATATTTCTGCTCCCAGAATTATTCATTCAGTAGCACAAGTAAAACATTGTTATCAGACGTTTCAACCATATTTAGTAATGATGATTGTAAATCATTTTGACTCGAGTGATTATTTTCTTCATTTTTATTTCCCCTGGGACTTACTGTGTGGCCTCCTGCAGCTCTCTCCATTTCTCCTCCCACTTCACATTCCCTCCTGCCCTCATCCTTGAGCTACCCCTGCTGCTGCCACTAAAACCCGTCTTCCGCCTGACAAGGAATATTGCCCTTGGAGTCTATCAGCAATGGGTCAAGGGTTTATAAATGTACAAGCTGCAGGGGATGGCTTAGAGGTCTAGCTCTCTGGTTTCTATACACTTAGGTGTGGTTTACTGTTGCCCTGCCCTTTGTGGAGTCATTTACAACAATGCAAAGTGAGTCCAGTGTTTACATCCACTTGGCAGCAGCGTAAATGCCTATGTACAGTGCAGGGCAATGATCAGCCTGGCCTTTGGGTCCTGGTTCAGTGCTAACTTAAACTGGTTTTACACCACTGTGGCTTCAATTGTCTTAGGCCTTGTCTACACTGGGGATTGCAGTGACCAGCCACCGTTGCAGCTAAACCAGTACAAACTCCTAGTGTAGACAGGGTGAATGACTGCATCACTAGTGCAGCTTGCCAGGTTCAAGTAGGGGTAGATTTTTACAGGTGTAAATCATGCCTATAGCAGCTGCCTGCCTACAATAGGGTCTTCACTGTTGCAGTTACACTCGTGATTAGTCACCAATGGCTGAAATTCCTTGTGTAGACAAGGCCTTGTTCCTCATTTACTGTGTGACAGAACAATTGGACCCTTAAATACCCAGTAAATCTAGGGAGGGTCAGTTAAACCCTTTATTCTTCCAACAGGGAGTTCACTGCAGTTTATTGCAGAAAAGGTATTTGGATGAGCCCTTAGAAACTAGACTTCCATCTGATTGTTGGCATTAACTACTTTTCTTTGTGAGCAGAGGCTTTTGACCTGTGGCCAAAACTTCCCCCTCCCTCCACTCTTATGGAGAATGCTGCTACCTCTACCCTGAAAATGGCTGTATGTCAGTGGTGCTGTGTATACCTACTTTGTAAAGTGCTTTGGGCTCCTTTGATATGAAAGATGCTGTGTTGTTTTCAATATTGTATATATCTGAATAAATGTAAAGTATTATCGCTTTTATGCACCTGAGAGACAAGGTAGGTGAGGTAATATCTTTTATTGGACCAACTTCTGTTGGTGAGACAACCTTTCAAGTTACAAAGAGCTCTTTTTCCTATATGCCCCTGAGGCATACAAGCAGCAAAGGGCTTCTTGTGAGATTTGCTCTAAAGCCCTAGGACAAAAGGCAAGTGCTATTTGAATAGGGCTTTGAATGTCCTTATGGATCAACAAAGCTCACCTGCCAAGCAGACAGGCATCCTTACAAAAATATCTGAATGCCCCTGGGCAGGCCCCCTATGGGTGGCTCCCCAGGAGAGTGAGCTACTCATTGCTAGTATTCTGAGCAAAAGCAGAATGAGCAGCAAGGAATTCCCCAAAATACCCACGTGCCCTTGGCTTAGCTTCCTTCTTTTGTCTGATGCAGCCCAAAGAACAGGGTGTGACCCAGCCCTTCTCATGGGACGGCTCTGCCCACAGCACTGAAAAAAAAACTGCTCACTTCACTGGCCTGAGAAGGTTTCACAGCCTAGGGGGCCGGGGCTGTATTCAGCCCCTGCAGGATGGGAGTAACTCCCATGGAAGTCAACAGCAGTTATCTGTGTCTTGTGTGCTGAGACAGTAGGGCTGTGGGGGCACAAATGAAAACAGAATAAAGCTCTCTCTCATGTCAGGTTTCAGAGGGGTAGACGTGTTAGTCTGTGTCAGCAAAAACAAGGACGAGTCCTTGTGGCACCTTAGAGACTAAAAAATTTATTTGGGCATAAGCTTTGGTGGGCTAGAACCCACTTCATCAGATGCATGGAGTGGAAAATACAGGAGCAGGTATAAATACATGAAAAGATGTAAATTGCATTACTAAGGAACTATACACCACACAACAAAAACACCAACCAAACCCTGCTACAAACCCCGGTGCCAACTCTGTCCACATATCTATTCAAGGGACACCATCATAGGACCTAACCACATCAGCCACACCAGGGGCTCGTTCACCTGCACATCTACCAATGTGATATATGCCATCATGTGCTAGCAATGCCCCTCTGCCATGTACATTGGCCAAACCAGACAGTCTCTACGCAAAAGAATAAATGGACACAAATCTGACAGGAATTATAGCATTCAAATTATAGCATTCAACCAGTAGGAGAACACTTCAATCTCCCTGGTCACTCAAAAGTGGCAATTCTTCAACCAAAAAATTTCAGAAACAGACTCCAACGTGAAACTGCAGAACTGGAATTAATTTGCAATCTGGACACCTGTATTTTCCACTCCATGCATCTGATGAAGTGGGTTCTTGCCCATGAAAACTTATGCCCAAATACATTTGTTAGTCTCTAAGGTGCCATAAGGACTCCTCGTTGTTTTTTCTCTCATGTCAGGCTCTTTGGGTGATCCCCTCTAATCTCATAAAACGGGCAGGGTTCACCCTGGATTACTGCTTGGGGTGGTTGGGACTGAGCTCTCATCCACCATTTATCATCTGCCACAATAGGAAGGTGTCTGTAGGCAAAAACCACAGCCTACAAGTCTTCTACAATGCATGCTCATTGAAAGTATTTGTAGGGCTGCTGACCTGTCTCCTCTGCCAGCCCTGTGGCGGGACGTGACAGGGGTAAGAGGACTGAGGCTGGGACCACAACTGGGGGCGGGAGCAGAGCCCTGTGCGCAGGTCCCGAGGCAGACGGGACCCTACATGTGGGTCCTGCAGCAGTCATGTGTGGGACCAGGCAGCAGAGTCCCAGGCAGGGGTCCGGCAGCAGCCTGGGTGCGGGGCCAACAGCCGGGACCCCACACAATAACTGGGGGTGCTGCAGCACTCCCCACACTCCTAGTTCCCACACCTCTGCCAGTAATGATCAAACACCACACCCCCAACTCTGTTCAGGCCCTTCCTTCAGTGCACAGTTTACTCTGCAGGCACAAAACTTAGAAAGTGAGACAAACAAAGCTGTTCCCCTGACAAGGCAGGCTGCAGGGGCCTCCAGGCCTTTCCCCTTGAATCATTCCCCCCCACTCCAGGACCCAACCACATATAACTACTTACAGCCCTCCTTCAGTTAAAGTCTTTCAGCCCTTTATAGGAATCAGCTGACCCCTAGCCCAACCTGATAATCCCCTCTACCAGGCCCAAATACCTGTCCTTAAAGAGGTTCTGCCTCCAAACAGAGCTGACTGGCTCCAGGACACTAAAAGGGCAGACTCCCCTGTTACAGTATTGTACCGAGGTAGAAGATGGAACAGAGATGGGAGAGGTCATCTATGAGCAGGGTTAGACAAGACAGGGTTTGTCACATAAGGACCTGGCAGTCTAAGGAGACAAGACAGCACTGAGTCATTGAGAAATCAAGTACCTGTCCAAGGGGCTAGGAGTACAAAATCAAGGGGTCCATCAGGGTTCGGGGCGGGGAGGAGGGAGAGTCTGTTTGAGGCGTGAATGTCAAGGAATTGCGGGTTGGGGGCCTGAAAGCAAGAATCTGCAGGGAGGATACTGGTATTTTAGGCCTCAACTATTTTGTTAGATCTGGGCTACTTCAGTCTTAATTCACTCTTATTTTAGGTCAGGTAGTCCGTCTCCAGCTATTGCAGCAATGGATTAAATGGATGGGATCTCTAATATATTATTTTATTAATGATACAACTGATTTTTATAATATTACAAGTATTTGTAAGGCACCACATCACAGTGACATCTAGGTACACTCTGCACCAGTTAAAAAGAACCAAGCAACATAATGAGAATGGAGAACATATACTCTGTGACTCTCTGCAGCAACTAACTTTGTGCTCACAGAGAGCAGACAGCATCCAGAAGATTAAATGTCTGGGATATTAACTGCAAGTTTTAGGGATCAAACCTATGAGGTGGTGAGTGCCTCCTGGAAGATGTGGAGTGCCCTCAACTCATTAATTTCAGCAGGAGATGAGGGCTCCCAGCAACATCTGGGAGGTATGTGGTACAGCGACACCATCTGGGAGGTACTGGGCCATTAAATGTGGGAAGGAAATAAAATCAGGGCCTGAGGATATTCAAATACAAAGCAAGTCTGTTTGTTTGAAAACACTGTATTGATCTCATCTCAAGGAATGTTTTAGAACCTGTTTTTTGTTTCCCCAGGTCTCAGTGAGTAAAACATCCTAAGGTTGGAAATCCTGAGCTGATAAGAGAGGAATAATTAAAAAGTGAATATTACATGGTATTTTTATGGTCTTTAATCCATCCTGTGATATCCTAAAGATGTACATAGTCTCAAAGATAAGTGATGCAAAATGACTTGCAGCTGAGACAGCAGAACAGCATGTTACCAAACATTCATCAAATGTTTATGGAAAATAAATGTAAATTTATTGATAAATTGAATTTCTTTTGGGGGCCTTCTCTGTTGAAGTCCTGATGATTCCCCTATTTTTTCCCAATTTAACCCTGCATTTTGAACTTTAGAGCTTCAAAAAACTGTCACCACCATCATCTTCCTTCCTACTGAGCTCAACAATCTCTCTACAATATCACCTGACATTTTATAACATTTCTTTCATTTCTGAAACATTTTGGTCAAGATTTTTTAAAATGCCTTATAATTTTGGATGCCTTGGTTCTGGGTTGTCCAGCCTGAGGCACCTTGAAGGGGCCTGATTTGGAAAGTGCTAAGTAAGCAGCCTCTGAACATCAGGCTCCTTTAACGTGCCTCTAGCTGGACACCCAAAAACTGAGGCACCACAAATCACTGGTCATGTCTGAAAATCTTGGACGTTATGCACCACAAATACAAAGGTGATTTTATCCTCCACTGAAATGCAGCTGATTCTGGGGTGGAACATGACAACTGTTAAATAGTACAGAACAACTCTATAATTATTATTTATGGGTTTATAATGTCCAAATGTGTGCTACGTGCCTTGGAGTGCTGATAAAAAGTTGAGGCCCAAAGAGCTTATATCTAATATACCCTGCACAGCAGTTTAAGACAAGCGGTGAAGAAGACTATAGCCAATTCAAACTTCAGAGAGAATTTTAAAAAGGCAAACAGTCATTACCTCATATCTGGCAGATAATTGCAATTTCCTGTGCTGTAGTTATTTCATTTGAAAAATATGACTCATAACGTACTTTACAATTACCTAGTGCTTTCCCATTTTAGATCTCAAAGCATTTTACAAAAATGGGTAAGTATTATTATCCCCCATTTTACAGGTGGCCTTTATACAGAGATCTGAACTAATGTGTCTGAGAATCACTATGGTCTCTAGCAGATCAGATCTGGGTCTGCTCTGAGCTCTATCATGTGTGTTCAATATAACGGTTCATGTGTCACATACTCTCTATTCCTTAAGCAATCTGAAAACTGGACTTGTGTATACTCTCCCTGGGCCAGGGTTGTATTTTGCAAAAAGAACGAGGAGGACTTGTGGCACCTTAGAGACTAACAAATATATTTGAGCATAAGCTTTCGTGAGTAGCAGCCATGTTAGTCTGTATCCGCAAAACGAAAAGGAATACTTGTGTGTAATGCCTGTGGGGGAGCTATTTTAACAAGAACTGGGAATTTCCTTTCAGTTTCACAAAGTAGCCTTGGCTGGCTCAAAGATGGTTGCGGAAAATATTTGCTGTTGCCATGTTTTTTCTTCATCCGCTTCATTGACAGAGAATCATGTCAAGTTCTCAAACAGCAGCAGCTTCTTAAATATTTTACTCTGCCTGTCTTTGAAAAACTACCTCTTGCTGGATGATCCAAGTTCCAAATCTATCTGGGTTTAAAGTATTCTAGTGTAGTGTGATTTTGTTGGATAGAGAGAAGGACACCAAGAAACACTGAACACTTGTAAAAAAAAAAATATTTTAAAAAGAACAAATTTCAGGCTTTTCATTACTTACTTTGAGCAAAATTATCAGAAAATGCTCCAGCTGATGAAATTTAACCCTAAAAATGTGAAAGCATGAGAACTTTGGTTTATTTTATTTACAATAATATAATGGGAGTGTGGTAGCAACATTAGCTATGGCGAAGCTATTGCTGCTCCATAATAAAACAACATATAACTGTAGAGCCAAGGATCCTGGTCCTTCAGCTCCAAAAACATAGGCCTCCAAACACTTGTGGTTAAATGAAAATCTCTATTAACTATCAGATAGACAAACACCATTATGTTCTTTCTGGGCTCCAGCCAGCCAAGGGGGCAATCACCCTGTTCCACCTTGGTTGATCCTTGTGGCCACACAGAGCTCTATTGTCTTTACTGGGGTTCTGTGAAGATGCAGGGGTCTATCTAGGCAGACCCTATTATAGGATCAGAGCCATAGCTCCAGTTCAGCAAAACACTTATCTATGCACTAACCTTTAAGCATGTTCCTGAGTGCTTTAATTTTGGTTTGGAAAGTTTCCAGACTTACTCTGAAGGAATTTACTCAGAATTACTTAGGGAATGTTTTTGGAAACTCTGAAGAAAATTTGTACAGCACTCTATAGCTTAAGGCCCCAGTTCTGAGACACACATGGGCTTAACTTCAAGCATGTGACGCGTCCCACTGAACTCAACGAGGCGATTGGCATGCATAAAGTTAAGCATGTGCATAAGGATTTGGAGGATCCGAGTCAAAAAATTACTGCAGCTTTAAGTTTTTAAGGTGAGTGTTTCTTTGTCTCCCTCTGGCTTAATATGCATTTTACTCTCCTCTTCAAACTTTCAATATAATTTGAATTCTAACCAATAAACTTTCCACTATAAAGTTTGCAACCCAAACATTGTAGCACAGTGCTAGTGGAATCAGGAAATGAAATAACTGGAAACATTGTAACTGACTGTCCAACTTGACAGATATGCACAGACTCCGGCTTCTATCCTGTGAATTCGTACACATGCTTAACTTTCCATTCCTCCCATTAAATTTAAGGAGACTACAGACATGTCAGGTATATGTATATAAAGATTTGCAGGATCCTGGCTTAAATAAAGTGCATTCCCACTGACAAGTCAATAAGATGTTTAACATTTTTTTCAGTTTTTAATAAGGTGTTCTTCTAGTAATCCAGGTAAGGACTGTTTGTTTGAATATTGTTAACCTGACAATGTTTCTTTCACACTGACCTGCATATTGTAGAAGCTTAGTCGCAGGCTATTAGAAAGACAAGGCGGGTGAGGTAATATAACAAAAGTTGATAAATGATATTATCTCACCCACCTTGTCCCCCTATCAAATATAATATAAGCAGATATACTTTGTTGTTGTTGTTGCATTTTTTGCATTGCGCGACAGGTAGCTCACTATATTCCGTCTGTTCAGTAGCTCCTGATATTACTATAAACCCCCAAGGTAAGGGGAGACGTCACCAAACTGAGTCCACCGCAGATTAAACTCAGATGTCACATGAGTAAGGGGGGAGGAGGTTGTGGAGGGGGGAGCTTAAATCAACCTATATCAACCGCTGGAAGCCCTGAGTGACACAAGGGGGCCTCAATGAGAGCGAAGGTAGCCTCGGAGAATGGACTTCTGGCAACTCCACCTAGCCAATGAGATTAACTAGGAGGCAGGGCTCTTTCCCCCGCCGCCCCCTTCCCTTCTGTGCGTGCGAAGACTAGGTTGCGCTCTGGTGTAAGCGGAGCTGCCGCGCGCCGCCACCTCCCCCCGTCTCTCTCTCTCTCTCTCCGTCTGCGCTGCGCTCCGCTCCGCTCCGCTGTAGCTGTCCTTCAGCAGGGCGCTCTCGAGACCGCCGGGGAGCGCGAGCTGTGGCGGCGGCAGCAGCCGGGGAGGAAAAACAAAAGCAGACCGAAGGGGACACGCACAGCCATGGATTACTATGACTCTCAGCAAACCAATGACTACATGCAGCCGGAGGAGGACTGGGACAGGGACATGCTTTTGGATCCAGCTTGGGAAAAACAGCAGAGAAAGGTAAATTCCCCCCCCCCTTTCACCCTCACCTTACCCCTTTCTCTCCCCCCCTTCCCCGCATCCTAGTAAAGAGCCTGGAGCCGGGGGTGGGGGGAGAGATATTAGTAGAGGCTGCAGTAGCTCCATTAGAGAGGAGTGTTGTGTTACAGGCATTTAGCAGGATGGGGGTGGGGGAAAGGTTTCCTTGGATTTGCTGGAGATTAGTTGTATGGGGGCTCTGTGTGGCTACCTGCGCACGTTCAGTCCCTCCCTGTTTAACGCTGGGGTATTTTCCACGTTTGCTGAGGGTCCAGGGCAGAGAGCTGGTCTGATTGATAGCTGGGAGGTTTCCTGTTGGCAGCCGGATCCCTGCATCACCCTCTCGTTTTATTTAATTAAATAATGGAGCCTCGTGTGAAGAAGGGGGTTGGGAGTGGGACGAGCTGCAACATCAACCTAATTATGGATTTGTATATGCATAGCCGCCTCTCTCCTCCTCCCTCCGATTTTCCCCATATGGTCAGAGGTTGCAATGGACCCAGCTCTGCACAGGACCTGTTGAGATGCAGAGCTCGAATAATGTAGCAAATAGCGCGCCCCACGCCTCTCCTTTAATTCGGTCTAGAACAGTGATTTTAACTGAGTTTAAACCAAGGTGTTATCTGGTGGCTCACAGATCCCCGTGGAAACGGCGTTTGGAGATTGTGTATTAATCGCCTGTGGAGGGCTTGTGTGATTTAAAGAAACAACGTGTAACGGGCACACATTAGGCTGTTGTCTTTCCTACCTGTGTGTGAGGGAGGTGGATGGGCGCTGAAGTAGTGCGACCTATGAGGGGGGTGGGTAAGCAAAGAAATGGGGCCGTTTTATCGCCCAATGTAGCAGCGCAGAAGTTCCTTTCCCCCACTAAAGCAACAGATGTTTCCCCTGTCAGCGCCAGGAGCCATGCAGACGGGAGCCCTAGCTCCCTCCCCTCACATTTCGCAATGCAATTTACCAGGCAACACTCCTCACTTTCTGGGTTTTTTTTGATAGCGATGCTGTGCGTGCTATTAGGGGCCGCCTAGCTGCTCCTCAGGAAGCTGTTGAAGAGCTGATTTGGGCGGCTGGTGGTGCCCTGGGGGAAGGGAGGACTGTGCAGGTACATGTGTGTCTGCTACGAAGTGTCACTCCCATTGCAAAGCTCTCCACACGTCTGCGTTGCCCCCAGAGGACAGTGGCACACAAAGGAACGCTCTCTTTGGAGGCAGCAGACGCTGATTAAGGAGGAAATCAGAATGTGAATGTAATATTGGCTTGTTCCCCAGGGTGCAGGCTCCTTCAGCTGCAGATGACCTTTGTAGGCTAGACTTGTTTCCCTGTATAGTGGGGAGGCAGGAGCACTACAGCTATTTAGGAGATCAGATTGACTGACTGACTAGCAATCTGTTGTTAGTAAATTACCTTTTCCATTCCCACCACCTTATTCTCCCTTTTTGAATGGTCCCCAATTCCATGTGCTCACAAGCAGGATGATAGCTCACTTCTCATTTGAGTGGTGTGGTTTAGGGTTGGGCTTGTGCAGAACTTATGTCCAAAAATGGTAACATTCATCCCTTTTTTAAACTGGGGTGGGGTGGGGTGGGGTGGGGTGGGGGGGAGTTTAGGAGGAGTTCTAGCTGCTGCTTTTTCTTTTTGTCTAAGCCAATGGCATCCTGTATTAGATCACTGGAATCCTAATCTTTGAAACATTTCCCTTTTAGTCACTTCATCAGACAATAAAATATATATATATTTATTTTAAAAAGAAGCATGGCAGGGCACCTCCTACAACTGTCAAGTCACTAGAGTGAAGCACTTGTTAATTTTACGCTTGCAGTTTGTATCACATCTTGCCATGCCTGAATTCTGAATAGAAAATGGAACTACTTTCTTGTCACACATAGTGGATATAGGTAGGGCCCTAGCAAATTCATTTTGGTCCATTTCATGATCATAGGATTTTTAAAATCATAAATTTAGTGATTTCATCTATTTAAATCTGAAATTTTATGGTGTTGAAATTGTAGAGGTCCTGACCCAAAAAGGAATTGTGGGAGATGGGGATCACAAGGTTATTGTAGAGGGGTTTGTGGTACTGCTACCCTTACTTATAAAATCATGAGTGGTATAGAGAAAGTAAATAAGGAAGTGTTATTTACTCCTTCTCATAATACAAGAACAAGGGGCCACCAAATGACATTAATAGGTAACAAACACAAGAAAGTATTTTTTTCACGCAACGCACTGTCAGCCTCTGGAACCCCTTGCCAGAGGGTGTTGTGAAGGCCAATACTATAAAGGGTTCAAAAGGGAGCTAGACTGATTCATGGAAATTAGATCCATCAATGGCTATTAGCCAGGGTGGGCAGGAATGGTGTCCCTAGCCTCTGTTTGCCAGAAGCTGGGGTTGGGTGACAGGGCATGGATCACTTGATGATAACCTGTCTGTTCATTCCCTTTGGGGCACCTGCCATTGGCCACTGTCAGAGGACAGGATACTGGGCTTGATGGACCTTTGGTCTGACCCAGTATGGCCGTTCTTACGTACTTCTGCCTTGCTGCTGGCCGTGGCGCTGCCTTCAGAGCTGGGCAGCTGGAGAGTGGCGGCTGCTGGCCAGGAGCCCACCTCTGAAGGCAGAGCAGCTGCCAGCAGCAGCGCAGAAGTAAGGATGGCATGGTATGGTATTGCCACCTTTACTGCTGCCTGCAGAGCTGGGCCCTCAGTCAGAAGCCGCCACTCTCCAGCCGCCCAGCTCTGAAGGCAGCAGCACAGAAGTCAGGGTGGCAATACCATACCATCCCATCCTTAGTTCTGCGCTGCTGCTGGCAGGGCACCGCTTTCAGAGCTGGGTGCCCAGCCACCAGCCGCTGCTCTCTGGTCACCAGGCTCAGAAGGCAGCAGTGCAGAAGTAAGGGTGGCAATACCATAACCCCCTAAAATAACCTTGTGACTGCCCCCCCCGCAATCCCTTTTTGGGTCAGGACCCCCAATTTGAGAAACCAGATTGCCTTATGAAATCTTTCAAATCCTGCCAACTACAACGAATGGAAAGGTTTTCAACAATCAGTCTGTATTCTGTATGAACAGGTGGTCCATATTTATCTCTTCCTGGTTGTCTCCGACTGCTATATCCACCACCTCCACCACCCCCACTGCAGCTGCTGTAGCTGCTGCATCCTGGCGGGGGCCCTGGGCATGCTCCACTATCACCCGCTCCCTGCACAGGTCTTTGCCATTCAGCTCGTAAACGGCATCGTCGGTGTCGTGGGAGTCCTTGAACTCCACAAACCCATAGCCGTTCTTGAGATTGACCTTGAGCAGGCGGCCATAGCTGCTAAAGAAGTGCTGGATGTCCTCCTCCTGGACATGGTAGCTGAGGCACCTGATGTAGACGTGCAGCATCTCCGCAGGGCTGAGGGGTGGCAGGACGAGGAGAGTTCGGTGCTGCAGAGCCCACACCGCACCGTCCCAGAAGCGTGGCCTGCTCCACAGCACAATTTGAGAATAGACATCCCTGCTCCCAGATAGCCATTCTCAGTAGTGCTCTATAGCAGTGGGTCTCAACCTTTCCAGACTACTGTACCCCTTTTATGAGTCTAATTTGTCTTGTGTACCCTCAAGTTTCACCTCACTTAAAAACTACTTGCTTACAAAATCAGACATAAAAGTACAAAGTGTCATAGGAGGCTATTACTGAAAAATTGCTTGCTTTATCATTTTTACCATATAATTATAAAATCAATTGGAATATAAATATTGTACTTACTTTTCAGTGTATAGTATACAGAGCCATATAAACAAGTCATTGTATGAAATTTTAGTTTGAACTCACTGTGCTCTTTATGTAGCCTGCTGTAAAACTAGGTAAATATCTAGATGAGTTGATGTACCCCCTGGAAGACCTCTGTGTGCCCTCAACATACCCCTGGTTGAAAACCACTGTTGTATAGACCAAACTAGGCCCTGGGTGGTAACTCTGCAATCCCATTGTCTTCAGTGGATTTGCACAGTTGTAACTAATTGAAACTTTGTAAACAGTTCTGTTGACACATAAAAGGACTAGAATCTCTTTGTTGCGCTGGCTTAGCAGAGCGAAGGCAGGACTAAAAAGTAGTAAGAATTTAGATCTGCTGATTTTTAGTAACTGACTCTGAATGCTGAGCAGATCTGCACCCAGTGTGCAAGGAGATATTTGTACAAAGTTAGTTTTCAGGTAGTTTCCACACGTTCCGTGTGCTTGTATTTCTCCTTCTGTACAAAGAGATTGATGTAGTGTTCCTCACAGGTGAGTAGTGAAATTGGGATTAATGTCTCCTATAAATCACTTTGAGATCTGTGGAGGAAAAGCCTCTAGAAGTCCTTATGAATGATGATAGGCATTTTTAACCTGATAGCTGGAAGATGCCTCCGTTCCCTCACATCTTCTTATCCTTTCATTTCCGACTCCATTGAGTAACTAACTCCCTGCAGGAGCTTGCTAGGTGAGGAGCAGGAAGTTGTCAGTTTAGAATTCAGGGGGCACTGCCACTGCTTGGAAAAACCAGCTTTCCCAGCTGTATTGCTTTTCCGTAAGAGGCTTTTGGGGATGTCATGTTTTCAGAAGGGTTTTTAAGAGGCTTTCAAGAGCTCATCCCAGCAGTGATATTCACTTAAGGGGTGGAAAATAATGAACAGAACGAATTCTGCTCAATCTGACTTTTAATAAGCTTCTGCAGCGCCCATTTGTACAACAGCAGGGGTCTCTTTTGGGGATTAAAGCTCTTGGTGAAATCTTTCAGTTAGAAGAAACTACCATCTATTATACTCTTACCCATTATTCTCAAGAAAATACAGGAAATGGGCTTCCCAAAACACTTGCTAAGGCCTAACAGACTGATACTACTGCTTCTCTGTTATCCAGTGAAACTTTTTGAAAGTCACTGTCAGAAGATCACTCTCAAAATGCTCTCATCACTGCAGGCTGTTGGGAAATCTATGTAGTCTTGTAAAATGTGCCAATTATTGCCTTCCTGTGGGCATTTACTAGTTTTGAAATACTAGCCAATATGTTGTTACAATTGTAAAAGCCGCTGTGAAATAGAACTTCACAGCCCACAAGAATTTCTGCCTCTTGATCAGAAAAATCCTGAGGCCTTGATCCAGCTCCATAGGTCAATGAAGAGACGCCCACTGACTTCAGTGAGGGCTAGATCAGGCTTTGAGTGAATAGATGAGCTCCCTGCAGATCAGCAAGCTTGGGCTTCATCTGACTGGTGATGGAAGAAAGTCCGCAGCTGAAGACAAGCAACCCCCAGTGAGAACACCAGCCCCTGAGGATGCAGTGGCAGTTAAAGCTAAAAGGTTTGTGGGGCCAGTGACTCTTGCGGTGCCTCCATCTGAAATACCATAGATCTGAGTCTTAGAGATGCTGAGCACTTGGCATCTCTGAAAATCAGGCTCATGTTTTTTCAAATGGTTCCCTCTAATTTCAGACACCGGTCATTGTCTGTAAGTGACTTGTCCAAGGTTGCACAACCTAGAGAAGAAAAATCTTCTGATTCCCAGCCCGGTATACTAATGGCGATACAATGCTCCCTGTCTGACCAGACAGCTGCCATCTTGACAATATGAAGCAGAGTAGGGTGAAGAATCCATTTGTAACTAGTGAACAGAAATTAAAAACCAACAGAAGTTGTATTTTTGTCTACTGTTAAGGGGTTACATTAACATTATTTAAAAATATTGATTCAATGTAAATGATTCAAACACTTCATTTTTATTAAAAAAAAAATAACATTGCCTGTTTTCTCCAGTCCAATTACCACACAGGACTGCCTACTAGGAAACTGCAATAGAATGCACTTCTTGCTGAGAAATCTAAACCATTCCGATTTTTGGAATTGGTGGAATAGTGACAGCAATAGCTAAACTGTGCTGAACACTTCCTGTTTATAGGTAAATATTGACTAAATACGGTATCTATAAATCACTGAAATTATCTGTTAGAAATGGCACCATCCCATGATAATCCTCTGAGTGTAGCCAGCAGCGTATAATATGCCATATGTAAAGATAGTTATGAACATAAATCATGGTTTGTATGGCCAGAAAGCTCTGGAATGGGTGCTGTCTGCCTGACTCTCCGTTCCATTCAGTCCAATGGATTGAACCACAGAAGTTGGTTCAATAAAATATATTACATCACCCACCTTATCATTTATTAGTTCTTTAAAGACGTTTAACTAAAAAGCATCCCTGAAGTATTGCTGCAAACAATGGCTAAATCACTGGCTTTGTAAGGCAATTCATTGGAGAGCAGTGGGAGGTGGCTCACTTTCTCTCTCTGTTCATTTTTTTTATCAAGAACATTATTATTCATTGTAACCTCTTTATATTGTGAGATGAGTGAGGCATCTGGGCTTTGTAGTGACTTTTTCATCCACACAGCAGCTTGTTAGTGGAAGAACTAAGGAGGAGGTGGGGATGGACAGGAAAATGGTCTGTGCAGATTTGTGAGGGATGTTACAGAAGTGTGGACAGCAATTGGAAAAACACAAGATTTAATGTACTGGATCAAACCATCTGTCCATCTACTCTGAGATCCATCCTACTAATGTCCTACAGGAGGGGGGGAAACGCCCGAAAGGAAGCAAGCTATTAGCCCAGCAGTGTGAATGTATGGTTCTAGGGAATTCCTTGACTGTTTCAGGCAACCAGTTTAAATTCTTGGGTCTGTGATTTGGTTATCACTATCTTACTATACAGAACTACACAAGGCAAAGGTGATACCATTAACCAGCCTCCCTAACCTCATTACTGATTTTCAGAGTGTAACTTGGTATGTATTTTGTGCTTACTGCTAACCCAATAAGTGGGGAAATTTGAACAGAAAGTGTCCAGAAAGTTGTATAAACACTTTTTTTTAGGCTGTGTAGTGAGAATTGGTCTTCTTTTTTTAAAAAATGGCATGTTTTGAGATGGCCTTGTCCTGATTCAGAAATTAAATGTAGCTAAATTACAGGTTTGGGAGTATGGGTCTAACGATGTTATTAAAATACCTAGGATTGGAAGAGCAGCTGGCTCAGATTAAAATGACATCTATTGTGTCTTAATTAGAGCACGCACACTCTTTTTTAAAATGTTTTGGCCATTAGATCACCATAATAGAGATGCAGTAATGTATCCTGGAGGGTGGGGGTGGTTGTGCAGCTATTTTTGTCCTAGGCACTTTGCTCTTGAACTAGTGCTTCACTGCATGCGATATACAATTCCACAGCCTCATGTGTAATACATTTTATATACTAGAGGTTGTAAGCCGTCTTCACCAATGGGGATGTGGGACTGTGTACTGCTCATCGCAATATATTTGGAATCCACGCATGAAATTGGACTGGAGTCCTCCTGGTTGGTGGCACAAGTTTGGTGATAGAGACGGCAAAAGCTAACACAGCTTTGCTTAAGAAGGCTTGGGCGCTGTCACTACATTGCGGCTAATTTTATTTTATAGCATTGTCTGTGAAGTCCTGTGCCTGTGGTTTATCACTGTTGTGTCTAACACTTAGGACATTCTCTGGGGTTTGGTTGCATTGCTATGAGACAGCTTGCTCTATCTGAAATTAGAATGGAGAAGGGGATGGAGACTCTACCTTAGGATACACTTTATGAAGTCTTCCTACGGTGCCTATCAGAGCCACGAAAAGGCTGAGTTGTCTCTAGCCCATAGGCCCAGTGGTTGTGTTGCTGTTTTTAAAAAAAATATCTCATAAGGGCCAAGCACCAATTTTGGAGGGGGGAGGGAACTCCACTGTAGTTACTTAAAAACTTTGTCATGTGGGTATGTTAGGAAAAAATCCACCATAGCCTCTCCCACCTCAAGACAGGGAAATAAGTACTCACCTGCCCCCACCAAAATACAGAGCATTTAATAAAAGGCCTGAATTTGTGTATGTGTGTAAAATAAATATATAAAATGCAAGAGTGTTTTTTTTTTCCCCCTAAAAATTGCCAAATGTGAGCTTTGGGAGAGGGAGTAACTTTCATGAAGAATGCCCACCTCCAGGATTTCAGTGCTGGAGACAGATATCCAGAGCCTTGATCAATTTTGTAGATGGGGAGAGGATGATTTGTGAGCCTTGACTATTCACCATGGGGCCTCCAATCTGAGAGTAGCCATCACTCAAATGTCAAGTCCAGTTAATCTTCTCAGGGATAGTTCCAACTGCATTTTGTCCTCTTGAAGCAAGATTGACTGACTCATTCTGAAAGGAACCTGTTGGTGATTGTGGGGAATCTCTTGAATGGGGGGTTCAGAGTGGGGAGAAATGGAAGGGACTCCTTGGGACTCTAAGCAACAAACTGTATTAACTGAGTGAAACCGCAAGCATTAATAAGATTAGCAAAGAGCTAGCTAGCTTCCTGTTTCTCTACTGCTGTCTTTTTTTTTTTTTTTTTTTTCCTTCCCTTCCCCTTCATTATAACAGAACCCAGCCATAGGATGTTTGTGGTGTGGCCTGGAGCCAGACAAGCCTCTTCGCTCCCTATTAGGCAATAAAACAGCACTTCTTTTTTTTTCCCTTTTCCTTTTTCTTTCCATGTTAATTTCCCATTCTTTTTATCTTTCCTGCCATACTGGTAATGGACATGTGACTGGATGGGCTATGACTACTGTAAGCAAGCTCTTCCAGGGCTGTACCAGTATTACCACTGCCTCACACCTCAGTGGTGTATGGACTCAAATCTGTCTTCTGTCTGCCTTATGTCTTTCCTCATTTCTTCTTCTTCTCCTGCTTGCCATCTCCTGTTCTTTCTCTCTCTGTCCCAATCTCTCACGCATGCCTGGAAGTACTGAGACCTGAATTCAAGAAGGTTTTATGATTGCAAATCCAGGTCCTACAATTGTGTTGCACCCCCTTACCTGAAAATATTGCCAAGTGTGATGAAAAACATTGAAATGCAGCTGCCTTCTGGGTGGGAGGCAGTAGCCAACCAGTGACTACAGTTTGCTGCATAGCTGGGGTGGGGCAAGAAGAATTCTGGCTGAGATGCCTTCTCTGATTGCATGTTGGTGTCTTCTGTCCCCCTAGGGCCTGACTTTTACAGGTACTGATCATCCACAACTCCCGCTGAAGTCAATGGGAGCTGCAGTTGTTCAGCATCTCTGGAAAACCAGGCCCAGAAATCTCATTCAAAGGGCTTCCTCAATGTATGAGTACAACTCCCATTGGTGTGAGTCTGAGGTGTATGGATAAACGTAGTGTGGCATATGGCCATTTACCCAGCTGAGTCTTACAACTATGAATCAATCTAAACAGAGAGAATGCCTCCTGGAAATGCATTCCAGTCTGCAGAGTGGGAACCGACACCAAAACCTGCTGTTCCATTGTATTGGAGCCACGGGGCACTGTTCTGAGTGGGAGATGCTGGCAGGTGACAAAACTATGTTCTGGTCATTAGTATAGTTTTAAGTGCACACTACTGAGGTGTGAGACTCTAGTTAACTTGTGTCTCTTCTCAGATCTGGGAGGTTCATGTAAGTGACTGGGCTGTAAAGGCCAGCAGGCTAGTTTTTATGAGCAACCCTACAAAAACAAACCAATGTGATTAATGAAAAGATGTGGGAGGTGGAGAAGAGATTTCTTTAAGGAAATCATTCAAACTAGTTTGGAAGGCTTCACTGGTCAGTGGAAGGGGGGCTGACTCAGAGCAGAATCAGCAATAATTCTAAATCTGCTTAATTTTGTAGTGACTCCAGATTACTATGATGCTGGTCACCTACCACCCTGAAATAAAAAGTTTTATAATATAAAATGGAGTGGAGGTAGCCCATGCCTTGATCTTACTCTATAAGTGCTGTGTTGCGAGCTCCTTGTTGACTTGCCTAACTTTAGTGACTATGGGTTCAAAAGCAGCTCAAGTCAGCAGAGCCTGAAACTGGCTAGGAAACGTAATCTCTGCTTTAATAACTAACTGTACTAAATCATCAGAGTAGATAGGCAGAACTGATTGCTGGGGATGATCAGAAGGCCCATCCTTCATTATAGTATAGGGTTTACTTTACTTTGCATTTACTTAATTCCAGTTAGTGGAGCAACCCTTTTGCAATAATCTGTATCCAGGCAAAGCAGGGTACCTGTGTGGTAAAACAGCTCAGGAGCTTTCATTCTACTTGCCTTATAAACAGGTTCACTATTGTGTGAGGTCGGCGGAGAACACACACACACATCTATCAGGTTCTTTTAGTATCAGGCTTAGCTCTCAGAGGGGATTGATCCAAGACCTGTTGAAAGCCACAGAAAGACACCCAATGACTTCAGTGAGCTTTGGATCAGGCACCAAGGATTCTTGCTACTCTTCAGTGAGGTGTAAAGTGTGTTTATCTTAATTACTGCTGTAATGTAGGTTGTGTTAAACTCTTGAATACAGACCTGGGAACTAAGCTCTCAAGATTTCTGGGACATGCAGAGAGATCCAGGTATGGTCCATGTCCGAACTGTTCACTCTCTTCTTCACTATAGAAAGTGAGTATGTGTCTCACAGGGTTTCCTGAAATTCTCAGTGCTGTTACCTGTGGCACCTTTATTGGTGTGAATGCACTTCCCAGCAAATGCACAAGGCAGTTGGTAAGTAGCTTCCGCTACTTAATTTGTTATCGCCTAAGAAAGATATTAAACAAAATTGAGTCCCACTGCCACCCCTAAAAAGCCCCTGTCCCCTTTTAATTAATTGATTGATGCTGTAGTGAGAACTATTCTCTTAAGTATTTATCCAAGCTTGGTATAAGTATGTTAATTTCCTTGGGGTAACGTTCATTGTAGCCAATAACATCTGTCTATTTTTTCGTTGTCTTAATACCCTAGTAGGTATCCCCAACTGTACCTTTTGTGCCAGGGAGATCGATCGATCGATCTCTCTATCTCTCTATCTATCTCTCTATGTCCTCCCTGGCTTGGGAGATGTTGATATTCTGTGGAGAAGAGAACAATAGCTAGGCCTGTGTGTGTGTGTGCACACATGTTTCAAGCTACTGGCTTCACTTCTACTCCAGATCATGATGGTGTTTTTGTGAGTGGCTGCTGTCTGTGTGCTGTACGTGCACTGTGGATACAGCAAGAACATCAATCTCTCTAGCACTGTTTGTCTGGCACCATTCACCAGCAAACAAGTTCAGTCAGTTGAATTGCCTGGAGGTTGGGGTGGGAAAGGGAAGGAAGAGGGTCCTCTTTATAAATGCTTCATTAATAAGAACCAGTCTATTTCGAGGTGGCTAACTCATGGACACTAGCTGTTTCCCAAGGGCTTTGTTAAGCACTGGGGAGCTCAAGGCAGGACTAAAACTGGCTCCAGCTGTGGGGAGCCAACTCTGAACTCACTCTGGGCTGTAGTCCCAACTCCTTGGCTTTCCTGGTCAGAAATCCTCATTACCAGCCTGCATTCCTGACTTGATCAAACTTTTCTCTGCCCACGTTTGAGCTGAGAACTGGTAGTGGAAGTGACTTGGAGAGGTAGGCCACACAGAAAGGGCATCATTGTGTGGTATGGGGGCTCACATGCTTTAAATCTTAGTGGTGAGGTAGGCTGACAGCATATATGAGACAATTGGGGATGGAGGGAGCGTAGGAGTAAATAGCTCCCACAGAGGAGCAATGTTCTTTATTTGTGTTATCATAGCACCTGTGGGCCTGGGTCGTAGATCGCTACTCCATTGTGCTAGGCGCTGTACAAACACAGAACAAAAAGATAGACTGTAAGCCCTCTGGTGCGGGGACTAAGTATAAGACGAGATGAACACAGACAGGGCGGTCCAAGTAAACAGTGAGACAGTACTAGTCAGCATGATAGGCAGTGGTCTCTGCACACCAGCAACCCAACTGTTATCAAGGTGTGTGTGTTGTGTTTTTTTTTTTTTTTTTTTTTGGGTAGGCATCATGGCAAAGGAGAGGGTTTTTGAGAAGGGGTTTGAAAATGATGAATAATGAGGTGGCTCTGGAGACGTTTACGTGGAGTACCTCCCAAGCATATTGGGCAGCATTGGGGATCCCTCTGGGAATTGGAATTTTTTCCCCTTCACTGTGGCTCTGGCACATTGGATGTTCCTTTCCCCTTCTACTGGATAGGAAAGCTCCATTTTCTTTCTCATCCTGAGTGGTACAGGACAGAGGTGGTATGTTGCTGGAGCAGGAAAAGCTGTGTGACCATGACAGGTTTCAGAGTAGCAGCCGTGTTAGTCTGTATTCGCAAAAAGAAAAGGAGTACTTGTGGCACCTTAGAGACTAACCAATTTATTTGAGCATAAGCTTTCGTGAGCTACAGCTCACTTCATCAGATGCATAAAAGTGGAAAATGCAGTGAGGATATTTTTATACACACAGACCATGAAAAAATGGGTGTTCATCACTTCAAAAGGTTTTCTCTCCCCCCCACCCCACTCTCCTGCTGGTAATAGCTTATCTAAATTGATCACTCTCCTTACAATAAGCTTTCGTGAGCTACAGCTCACTTCATTGGATGCATACTGTGGAAAATACAGAAGATGTTTGTTTTTATACGAACAAATCATGAAAAATCATGAAGCCGTCACCTTCAGCCCCCAACTAAAACCCCTCCAACTCATTATCAAGGATCTACAACCTATCCTGAAGGACGACCCATCACTCTCACAAATCCTGGGAGACAGGCCAGTCCTTGCCTACAGACAGCCCCCCAACCTGAAGCAAATACTCACCAGCAACCACATGCCACACAACAGAACCGCTAACCCAGGAACCTATCCTTGCAACAAAGCCCGTTGCCAACTGTGCCCACATATCTATTCAGGGGACACCATCACAGGGCCTAATAACATCAGCCACACTATCAGAGGCTCGTTCACCTGCACATCCACCAATGTGATATATGCCATCATGTGCCAGCAATGCCCCTCTGCCATGTACATTGGTCAAACTGGACAGTCTCTACGTAAAAGAATAAATGTAAAGAATTATAACATTCATAAACCAGTCGGAGTACACTTCAATCTCTCTGGTCACGCAATTACAGACATGAAAGTTGCAATATTACAACAGAAAAACTTCAAAACCAGACTCCAGCGAGAAACTGCTGAATTGGAATTCATTTGCAAATTGGATTAATTAACTTAGGCTTGAATAGAGACTGGGAGTGACTAAGTCATTATGCAAGGTAACCTATTTCCCCTTGTTTTTTCCTCACCCCCCCACCCCCCCGCCCCAGACATTCTTGTTAAACCCTGGATTTGTGCTGGAAATGGCCCACCTTGATTATCATACACATTGTAAGGAGAGGTTTTGGAGTAACAGCCGTGTTAGTCTGTATTCACAAAAAGAAAAGGAGTACTTGTGGCACCTTAGAGACTAACCAATTTATTTGAGCATAAGCTTTCGTGAGCTACAGCTTACTTCATCGGATGCATACTGTGGAAAGTGTAGAAGATGTTTGTTTTTATACACACAAATCATGAAAAAATGGGTGTTTATCACTACAAAAGGTTTTCTCTCCCCCCACCCCACTCTCCTGCTGGTAATAGCTTATGTAAAGTGATCACTCTCCTTACAATGTGTATGATAATCAAGGTGTGCCATTTCCAGCACAAATCCAGGGCTTAACAAGAATGTCTTAGAGGGGAGGTGGGTTAGGAAAACAAGGGGAAATAGGTTACCTTGCATAATGACTTAGCCACTCCCAGTCTCTATTCAAGCCTAAGTTAATTGTATCCAATTTGCAAATGAATTCCAATTCAACAGTCTCTCGCTGGAGTCTAGTTTTGAAGTTTTTTTGTTGTAATATCGCAACTTTCATGTCTGTAATCGCGTGACCAGAGAGATTGAAGTGTTCTCCGACTGGTTTATGAATGTTATAATTCTTGACATCTGATTTGTGTCCATTTATTCTTTTACGTAGAGACTGTCCAGTTTGACCAATGTACATGGCAGAGGGGCATTGCTGGCACAGGATAGATTGTAGATCCTTGATAATGCATTGGAGAGGTTTTAGTTGCAGGCTGAAGGTGACAGCTAGTGGCGTTCTGTTATTTTCTTTGTTAGGCCTGTCCTGTAGTAGGTGACTTCTGGGTACTCTTCTGGCTCTGTCAATCTGTTTCTTCACTTCAGCAGGTGGGTATTGTAGTTGTAAGAATGCTTGATAGAGATCTTGTAGATGTTTGTCTCTGTCTGAGGGGTTGGAGCAAATGCGGTTGTATCGTAGAGCTTGGCTGTAGACGATGGATCATGTGGTGTGGTCAGCATGAAAGCTGGAGGCATGTAGGTAGGAATAGCGGTCAGTAGGTTTCCGGTATAGGGTGGTGGTTATGTGACCATCGCTTATTAGCACTGTAGTGTCCAGGAAGTGCATCTCTTGTGTGGACTGGTCCAGGCTGAGGTTGATGGTGGGATGGAAATTGTTGAAATCATGGTGGAATTCCTCAAGGGCTTCTTTTCCATGGGTCCAGATGATGAAGATGTCATCGATAAAGTGAAAGTAGAGTGGGAGTATTAGGGGACGAGAGCTGAAGAAGCGTTGTTCTAATTCAGCCATAAAAATGTTGGTATACTGTGGGGCCATGCGGGTACCCATAGCAGTGCTGCTGATTTGAAGGTATACATTGTCTCCAAATGTGAAATAGTTATGGGTGAGGACAAAGTCACAAAGTTCAGCCACCAGGTTTGCCGTGACATTATCGGGGATAGTGTTCCTGACGGCTTGTAGTCCATCTTTGTGTGGAATGTTGGTGTAGAGGGCTTCTACATCCATAGTGGCCAGGATGGTGTTATTAGGAAGATCACCGATGGATTGTAGTTTCCTCAGGAAGTCAGTGGTGTCTCGAAGATTGCTGGGAGTGCTGGTAGCATAGGGCCTGAGGAGGGAGTCTACATAGCCAGACTGTCAGGATGCCAATGCCTGAGATGATGGGGCACCCAGGATTTCCAGGTTTATGAATCTTGGGTAGTAGATAGAATATCCCAGGTCGGGGTTCCAGGGGTGTGTCT
This sequence comes from Eretmochelys imbricata, assembly GCF_965152235.1. Lineage (NCBI taxonomy): Eukaryota > Metazoa > Chordata > Testudines > Cheloniidae > Eretmochelys > Eretmochelys imbricata. The sequence continues at coordinate 64,519,009 of NC_135577.1, read as the reverse complement.
GTGCAGATTTGATCTTGTGCTTTTTCAGGGAGTTTCTTGAGCAAATTCTGTAGTTTCTTTTGGTAACCCTCAGTGAGATCAGAGGGTAATGGCTTGTAGAAAGTGATGTTGGAGAGCTGCCGAGTAGCCTCTTGTTCATATTGTTCATATGTGACCATGATCTGTTTCACCCCACAGAAAATGCCTGGCCACAGGTACAGCATGGAGTGGCTCCATGAAACTGCCTGGTAGCATTGCTTCTTGTACACAGAGGGCTTTGAGTTCAGGCAGAAGCCCATTGTCCCAATTTTCTCTTGGCATTCTGCCTCCAAGGAACACTCCTTAGGGGAAAAAGGAAAGATGGAATCAACAGGGCCAGAGGCTGCAGGAGGTACCCACTGAGATTAAGCCACACCAGGTTGGAAACTTCTGGGTTAATGACTGATGCTTGAGGCCCTTGCATTATCACTAAAGGTTGCTACTCAAGGGAAAATACTGCTTTTCCACTGTTTCAGATGACATGGCCTTTGACTCAGGATGCTGTCAGTGTTCACGCCTGGCTAATCGGTCAGAACTAGCAGGATTGTGTGAAGAGTTTCCAAAATGTTTGTTTACAAATCATTACATGCTGTTACATGCCTGTAACAAACTGTTATGAACATGATGGCATGTAGATAACTTGACATGCACATGCCTGTCTACAGCAGAGCTTATAGTTCAAATGGCGTACAGGCTTTGTAATTTGGGAGGCTAGCTTATGAATAGGAGCCCTCCTGTTCATGCAACCATTCCTCCACCAAGACTGTAATTTTCATGCAACAATGTATCATTTTGTGACACATTGCATTGCACTTCTTGCTGTGCCAGTCTCTGCAAATGCTCTGAGCCTGCCAGCTACTGACAGCTTCCTAAGAGGGGCTCTGAAATCTGATAAGAGGTTTCCATTTTAGAACCTTAGCAATTTTTTCTCCTATTCCTTCTGTCGTGGTTTGTTTAAGGCTGTTAGCTGGCTGTAATCCAATCCAGTCACTCCCTAGTTACTGTAATCATTCTATTAATTACAGTAGTAATACTTGAAGGTTAATACCATCGATATATTCAGGGTTTGGAAAAACTTCTACCTGACAATTACTATCCAAGGCTGCTGCTAAGAGAGGGAGGCCGCTGGTCAGCTTCTGTTGCGAAGCCCAGAACACCTCTCCTCCAGGCATGCTTTGGGAAGATGCCTGAGCTTTGGACTGGGGTGCCACCTCAGGAACCCGCCGCAAGGATCCACACCTCTTGGCACCAGCTTGTGTCTGGCAAATTCTGGAGTGATTCATGCCCAACCCCCCTCCTGTCTGTTGGAGAAGAGGGTTCTGCCTTCTCTCACCTCAAAGAAGGCATTAAAGTTCCCCTACCCTTACCCACTACATACATCCACTTGCCTGTGGATGGGGGTCTCAGTGGGCCATTGTTCATTTTTCCCTTCCCACACCAAAGGGAAGGGGATACCTATTTAGTGCTGGGCTCCCTGCTTTGCTTGAAGGGCAATAGAAAACACGGAGCTATATGTTGCACCAATGGGCAAGGCAGTTCTTGTCACTAATTTTGACTCTTATTGGTGTGGGGACAATCCCATCCTGTCCCAACACTCCACGTCTTCACAAATGCCATGTGCCAGTTTCCAGCACTCCTCTGTCAGAAATGACATGCTTACTTGCACAAGGCCACAAGGAGTCAAAGTCACAGGAGACAGTGTAAGATGAAGCCAAGTGGCAGCTAGAGGTTGATTTTCAGGGCATAAGGTGGTATAATGCCTAGTTTTTGCATGGTAAAAACAATCCCCTCTCCTCCCCCAGTGGGAGTAACACCCCCCCCAGTATAATGTATGCTTTTCCTACTCCAAATAATAACTTCCCCCCCCCCCCGCCCCCCCCAGTGGGCCTGTAGTGAGCTAATCTCCTGTCTCTGCTGATTCACCCTTCTGCCTAGGGCTCAGAGTTTCCAAGCAGACAAACCCTCCTTGCCTTTGTCTTTTTAGGACCAGTGAGGTGACTAACCCAAAGGCTTTTCCTGCTCTTCTATCACTTCCCCCACATATTTATCTGGGAGCTTACATGGCTCCCATCATGGTGGTATCTGTGATTCTCATACCGTCCTGTATCAAGCATGTTGTACTACAGACAGGCTAACTCTTGTCTTGTGTAGGAGAGGGGCTGAGGAGTGGCATTTGGGAAGCTCAAAAAGCAGAGGACCATGCCGGCTGAGGGAGGAAGAAAGTGGATGGGTGTGGAGGGAGAGCTACAGAACGTAAAAGATCTGACCTTGAAATACTGGTGTATCCAGCTGCCAGCATGCGCTCGCTCTCTCTCTCCCTCCCTCCCTCTGTTCACAGGCTGGATGTGCCAAGTGGTTGAGTTGGTCTGTTATAGTGTGCATTGGCCTGTGATACAGGATCAGGGAGCGAAAAAGGTATTCAGCCTGGCTTCGGGAAAGGGAAAACGCCCCACCACAGAATTTTCAGTTTGGTTACGAGGAAGCTTATTTCACTGCTTTCAAAGACTCCACTCTTGACTGGTGTGGAGCAGTACGGATGTATGCCGTTTGAATCATGGCTCTGCCATTTAAAGTGAGGAGGAAAGAAGGAATTTAAAGAACTGTGGGTGGGAGTTGGCCTGACCCAGGCACTGGCTTTTGCCTCTGGAAATGGCCAGACTTTTGTTTGAAACCAGGTAACAGACAACCACCTTTGACATCACAGTCCCACAGCGTTGATCGCGTTATCGCTTCAGAGGCCCTGATGTCACGGGTACACCATGTGGAATATGGAGTATGACCCAGACTGTAAAACAAATTTATTGTACAGGCACTTCCTCTGGCACCAAGTCTTCTCACAAGGTAGCGAGGCGGGTTTCTGGAATACAGTTGGCCTCAAGACGGGAGTGGGTCTGCCAAGTCCAAAGAGTATCCATGAGACAAAACTAGTTCATGAAACAGCCTGGGCTGAAGGTAAATTTTGACAATGTCCTTTTAACTTTTTTCCGTACAGCCTTTTATATTGATGATTACAAGTGGAATTTGCTTCCCCATTTTTGGTGCCTGTTTGCATCTTACTTGGCTTGAGCCATGAAAGTAGCCCCATCAGTTTCAGTTCCTTATTCTTCTTCTCTAGCACAAGGTGTTTTGAGTTTCCATCTGTCTTAGGTACTGATGTGGCCCTCTTACCACAGTATTGGATCACCTCACAATCTTTAATGTGAGGTGAATAAGTGCTATTATCCTTATGTTACGGGTGGGGGAATTGAGGCACAGAGAGACTAAGTGATTTGTAGGAAGTCTGTGGTGGAGCAGGGAATTTAACAGGCAGCTCCAGAGTCCTGGAGTAGTGCCCCAATCACTGACCATCCTAGTCCATTGCTGCAGGGAATAGATTAAATCAAAACGTTCACCTGCGCATCTACCAATGTGATATATGGCCAAACCAGACAGTCTCTATGCAAAAGAATAAATGGACACAAATCAGACGTCAGGAATTATAACCTTCAAAAGCCAGTCGGAGAACACTTCAGTCTCTCTGGTCTCTCGATTACAGACCTAAAAGTGGCAATTCTTCTACAAAAAAAACTTCAGAAACAGACTCCAACGAGAGACTGCTGAATTGGAATTAATTTACAAACCGGATACAATTAACTTAGGCTTGAATAGAGACTGGGAGTGGATGGGTCATTACACAAAGTAAAAACTATTTCTCTCCCTACTGTTCCTCACACGTTCTTGTCAACTGCTGGAAATGGCCCCCCTTGATTATCACTACAAAAGGTCCCAAGTCCTGTCCCCCCTGTCGCCACCCCCCCACTCTCCTGCTGAAATAGCTCACCTTTCCTGATCACCCTTGTTACAGTCTGTATGGTAACACCCATTGTTTCATGTTCTCTGTGTATATAAAATCTCCCCACTGTATTTTCCACTGTATGCCTCTGATGAAGTGAGCTTATGCTCAAATAAATTTGTTAGTCTCTGAGGTGCCACAAGTACTCCTTTTCTTTTTTTGGAGCTAAAAAAGCTCACAAACATTTCCAGTTATACTGGGTCTTACAAACCCCCATCTTATTTATTTTTAAATCTCTAGTTTGAGTATAAACTCTTGGACAGCATCCCTTTAATATCTTTCATCTAGGGCTATTGAATTGATTTAACCCATGAGGTTTTTTTTCTGATATCAAATTCTCCTTCCTGCTCTCTTCTCTTCCTTGCCTTTCCTCACCATTATCAGTGGGAGCTGTGAAGCTAAATCCCTGCTCTCACTGTAATCTGCTGTTGTCTTTGCTGGTTCCCCGTGGTTTGGGTTGAAGTTTGCTGTTCTGCTTAGATGGGCTGCTGGCTCTCATGGTCTGATTATGTTAATAAACTGAGACAATCGTGGAAATTATCAGCAATTATATTCTTCAGCTTCTTCCTTTTGTAGGCTATTTTACTTGTGCCATTTTAAAAGATTTTATTCTGAAATCTCCTGTTGGCAATGAATTCTGGCAGCCACTAGCTATCTTAACCCCCCACCCTGCTTCTGTGTATGGCAGTAACAGACAAGATTGAAATAGTAAAGTTTGTTTACAATCAGATTATGGGAATCTGAGATGGGAATGTAATTTACACAGTGCATGCAAGGAAACATCTCTTGTGGTGCACAACAAAGTCCTTCACCTAGAACTTTGTGTACAGTACATAGCCAAGGATATCCTCTGTATAAACATTCTTAAGTGGATGCGGAAGGATGGTCTTGAGTCTAAAGCAAAGAACTAAGAGCTAGGAGATCTTGATTTTATTCCTGGCTCTGCCATGAATTTCCTGTGTGACCTTGGGCAAATCACAGTCTTGCTGTGCCTTGGTTTCTTCATTGGTAAAATGAGGACCATTTTTATTTATAGGCTTTTTCAGATATTATCATAATATCTGAGTGCCTCACAATATCAAGTAAGCCTCCCAACCCCAGTAGTAGAGTTGCCAATTTTCTGATTGCAGAAAACCAAACACCCCTGCCCTGCCCCTTCTCCAAGGCCCCGCCACCATTCACTCCATCCCCCCTCCCTCCATCGCTCATTCACTCATTTTCACTGGGCTGGGGCAGGGAATTGAGGTGCGGGAGGGGTGGGGCTCTGGGGTGGGGCTGGGGATGAGGGATTTGGGGTGCAGGAGGGGGCTCTAGGCTGGGGGTTGGAGTGCAGGAGCGGGTGCGGGCTCCAGGAGGGAGTTTGAGTGTGGGAGGGGGCAGAGGGCTGGGGTATGGGAAGGGGTGAGGGGTGTGGGCTCTGGGTGGCGCTTGCCTCAGCAAGCTCCTGGAAGTGGCCGGCATGTCCAGCTCCTAGGCGGAGGGGCCAGGAGGCTCTGCACACTGCCCATACCTGCAGGCGCTGCCCTCACAGCTCTCATTGGCTGTGGTTTCCGGCAAATTGGAGCTGTGGAGCCAGTGCTCTGGGCGGGGGCAACGCACGGAGCCTCCCTGGCTGCCCCTGCGCCTAGGAGCTGGAAGGACATGCAGGCCGCTTCTGGGAGCCATGCAGTGCCAGGGCAGGAGAGAGCCGGCCTTAGTCCCAATGCGCTGCGGACTGGACTTTTAACGGCCTGGTCAGTGGGGCTGACCAGAACCACCAGGGTCCCTTTTCGACCGGGCATTCCAGTCAAAAACCGGACGCTTGGCAACCCTACCCAGGAGGGTAGATATTAGGTAAGTACTGGCCATAAATATGTACCTACTCGCTTCAAAAGTGGATTGAAGCTTAATTAATTGTCCTTTGTAACGCACTTCTGAAATTCTGAGAGAGTCTTATAAAGTACAGAGTTTTCTAGATGTATGGGTCTGGTACAGCTCTCCCCTCTGAGACTGTTCATAGGCTTGTTATATAGAGTTAAATCTATTATGGAACTGGTGCAACTTGGTAGTTCTGTAACTAGAAAAAAGCCTTAAAAAGAGGGATTAGGTTTGTACTGTTGATCCCAACTCTGGATAATTTGCCGGGAGACCTCCATAAAGATCCCCTCAAATTGGCAGTCTCTTGGTTTTTTTTGCTGACTTTCAAACGTAAGATCTGTTAGAAACCTCTTGTATCTTGCTTCTGATTTAACTTTTGTATATCCAAAATGAACTCCTCTCCCTCCTTTAGTTGGGGAAGGGCTCATTTTGCAGAGTGGTATGTGGAACCACAGACAAATTGCAGGTGGGATCTAGCCCTGATATAGCCGAGAGACTGAGGGCTGCACCCCATCCCAGGATTCCAGTGGCAATTGCTTTTTTACTGTTGTACCATCTACTGCTTTGGGGGGGGAGAAACTCACTCTTCCTCTGGTCAAGCCTTGCCCAGCCATCCTGAGTTTTTGCAGGGAGGCCCAGTAATAGTGTTACTCTGTATGTGAAAAGAATAAACTCTGCTTTAATGTTCCATTGGTAGGAATAGAACAAAGTTTAAACAACCTTTCACTAAGCAATACGTCTGAATTCAAGCATGGGAGGCAGGCAATGGGAAGCCTTGGCTGGTTTGAATACTGCTCAGCCAGGAACTGCAGACTGGCCATTCCAGTAAGGTTCAGCAGGATGCAAATGTTGTCAGGTCTGTAATTTACAGCAAACTGTCTATATTCAAGTAACTGTCACAGGACGCAATGTTGTGAGCTTAACTCTGACCATGCCATTCTCCTGGGTACTCTACTGACTTGGCCTATAGTTTGAATTTGGCATTCTGCCTCCTTTTGTGGTCCTAACAGAGCCTCCTGCATTTTAGAAAAGAATGTTAAAGCAGATAGTCAAAATAACTGCATCTGCTGGGAACCCTGAAGGCAGCGCTGGGCAAAGGCATGGCTTCTGTTGCCTACAAAGAAGCTTCTGCTAACTCCTTCTAGTTCCACTGGTGATCTTCTGAGCTCAGACCTACACTTAGGTACCAAGTTGGACATTGGCTCATAGCCTAACAATTGCACGCAATATGTGCAACCTCCATACTTGTTAAGGCCGAAGGTTCCAAAATCTGGAGGCTTTATGCAAATGATCTGATATCCTGAATTTGAATATGCACTGCCTTATTCAGCAAATGTCCTGAATACCATAATTTTAAGAACAACAAGATTGCAGCATGGAATAAACTTTGGATATATAAGAATTACTGTGCTCTGGGTTGGCTCTTGCTTCTGCCTAGGATGGTGTGCAGGTAACTAGTGATTGATTCCTTGAGGGTCTTGCTGGGTTATGGCTGGGTTGGTAGCCCCTGGTGCTGGCTGATGCTTGCTCTGGGCTTTGAGGGGGTTATGACAGCTTCCTGCCATCATTTTGGGGATGCTCTGACTGGGCTAGCCCCTGGCTGGGTGCACTGCTATGGCTGCTCCTTGGTAGGTGGAGCCTACTAGTTACTGCTCACAGGCCTGTGTGGCTGGGAAGAGATCTGAACACCGCTCCAAGTCTATAGCCAAAAGTGCATTGGGGCAGCATGATCAAGGCTCAGTCTTCTTGGGTAGATCCTAGGAAAAAACAACCTTTACAATAGAGAAGCAGCCTGGAGTGTCTCTAGTTCTCCGACTAAGATCTCCTAGGCAGGAGCAGTTCAGAAAACTGCTGAAGACAGGAACTTGCAGGCCAAATCCAGAAACTTAACAGCTATGGCAACCTCCACTGCGGGAGAGAAGGAATAAACTCTAAAGAGTTTAACAATACCGTACCTTTTTATAGAAATAGACTGGCTAGTTCATGACACTAGTTCTCGTGTGGAAATGGCTAACCTTGTTCAACTGCTGCCAATACATAAATGTGGAATCACCTGCAGCAGGAGGTCTGATACTGAGACAGGATTTTAAAAGACTGTGGATAACTCAGACCATTAAATTGTAATTAGGCAAGCTAAGTACTGTGCAGTACTTAGTACTGTGAAGCCTCAGGCTTCCTGGCATAAACTGACTGGCTTATTTAGAAAGGAAAATTTTACCCTTCATATGCAATGCTGTATAGCTGGCGAAGTGCACAGGAAGAAAACGGTCCTGTGAACCGGTGTTGGATACTACAAATAGCAGGGTGGCAGGCTGTACCATACAGTGGAAGAGGGAGGACGCATTACCTGGGTCCTATCCTGCTGGTTTGAGGCAGTTTCTTTGCTTAGCTTCTGGTGCGTGTGGGCATACAACTACAAATACTTATGACCCCTTTCTGTAACTGTAGGAATTAACATAGGATTTGCTGCACTGGATCAGACTTCTGGTATGACTGACAGATGCCGTGTCTCAGGGAGTGGCAGGTACATCCTTAGCTGTTTTCCGCCCAGGAAACCATTTTTGGCATGCACTCCCCGCCCGTGGCCTATTGAGACCAAATGCACCGTATTCACACCGTACATGCTATTGTGATAATCTTTGTACAAAATCTGCCTTGTGAGTTATCACTTAAACTCATGGTGAAATGTATGTAGCAATATTAAATGTACAGTTATGAATTCCCCCTGAACTATGTTGGTAGCACATATTCAGACCCACATAGTCCTGATTAGGTAGGTGTGGTTAAGCAGATCTCTCTCGCTCTTTCACCAGAGAAGACAAAGGAAACCTGGACTTTAGGGGCAGATCCTGACTTGAGAATTTGGTCAGCTATGTTGCTGGGAACATGTGTTAAGGATTTCACCCTGAACCAAGTCTAGTTTAAGTCTTAGCTACTAGGAAGCGTTGTATCTTTATTTCTCTTGTAACCATTTCTGACTTCAATGCCTTAGATTTTGAGTACAGGTATATCTCTGTATAGTTCAATAAACTTGTTTTATTCTTTAATCAAAACTAATCCAGTGTTGTATTTAAACTGAATTGTTTGGTAACTCCAACTAAGGTAGCAAACTGTTGCGTATTGACCCCTTACAGGGGCAATGGATCTATAATATCTGAACTGTCCAGGAGCGGGCTGGACAGTGCAGAACACGTGCTTTTGAGGAAAATCCGGGAGTGGGAGTGCATGGGGGTCACCCTGCAAGTGGTAACCAAGGCTGGTGGAAGCCAGTGTGTTGCTGACAGGTTGCAGCTATACACAGACAGGGTGTAAACCTGCATTCTGTTTGCATGGGGCCCATGTTGGGCCCTACAGCCACAAATGGTGAGGCACCCAGGCTTGCAGGGCAGGTGATGACACAACCCCTCACGAGTCTGGATTGCACCCCGGAACAGGATACTGAGCTAGGAGGTGTGGGGGAAAAGCTAAGCAGTATTGCGCTCCCTGGAAGTTGGTGCCAGGGTAACTGCCCTGTTCACCCACCCCTAGAACCAGCCCTGGGTAGTGGCCACTACTTATCTATCCTTGTTGCATACAATCCTGCCTGTTGCTTTTAGAGAAAAGCCATGACCATTGTGGCTCTTGCTCCCAAAGCACCTAGCCAGTAACCTGACAGGTATGAGATTTAATTACTCTTATCTGATTTTCTCACTCTTGCACCTTTGAATCTGCACATTAGCATTTGTGTTGTCCTCTAATGTGGTGATGGCTGGTGCAGATCCCTAGGCATGAGCCCAGAGTGGAATATGCCACAGAATAAGCAGTCTTTGTGGGGAGCAATTGTGAGTGAAGGCTTTATTTGCAATTCTCTCACATGGCAGTTTTCTTCCACAGGAGATGGCAAACAGAGGACCGTAGACTGGTTGGCATGTACAAATGCTGTTTTGCTACTTCCTGTGCAGTCCTTCAGTGGTACAACTCTGCGAACACAAAGAGGGTTAAGTGCATATATTATGCAACAAGGTTCTGTTTATTGCATACTTCTCTTGTAATCAGGGTTGGCATCCAAATCCAGAAACAGATTAGAATTTAGAGCCCCTGAAACAATGTGTGAATTCCATGTTGGTGCTCCCATTAGTCCATACCCTATACTACCAGCTCTACTGTAGAGACCAGCTCCTTTCCCTGGCCTCTTAGAGGGAGTAACCAGCACAGTAGAAAATGGATGTTTCTGGAGGCTACTAGGAGCGATAAAATGCTGTGGGCCAAATTCATCCCAGCTGTATATCTGAAGCCAATTTATACCAGGAAAGAACTGAAGCCAATGAGTTGCAATGTGAATGAACTTGATCCACATTATCCAGCTTTGTTTCAAAGGCAGTTTTAAGACTTGATGGCTGAGACACTGTTCTAAGACAACTGCAGAATGAAATACCAATTTACAGGGATGGTCTGTCTCTCCGAGAAATGGAGGCCTAATGAAGACAAAGCTACAATGAAGAGAGAGCATCCCATAACTGACTAATTTAAAATATAACGGGTAATCGGAGTCAGTCTGATCTCTTGTGAAGTAGCTGTATCACTGAGGCGGGAGAGCGGTGGAGGCAGTCCAATGGTATCTGTGGAGAAGGGTATTACAGTCCCTAAAAACGCCACATAACTACAAAAGGAGGATGTGTAGGCCTCACTATAAAGTCAAACCATTGTGCTTCAAAAAGAAAAGGAGGACTTGTGGCACCTTAGAGACTAACCAATTTATTTGAGCATAAGCTTTCGTGAGCTACAGCTCACTTCATCGGATGCAAATAAATTGGTTAGTCTCTAAGGTGCCACAAGTCCTCCTTTTCTTTTTGCAAATACAGACTAACACGGCTGTTACTCTGAAACCTGTCATTGTGCTTCACTGTGTCTAAACTGCTTTCACACACTGCAGCACAAAGACAGCCAGCAGAGGTAGAAAACAACTGGCTTTAAGAACTGGCATTAGGTGTGGAGGTCCAGTTTTGGAGACCAAGAAGGGCTGAAAGAGGTTTAACTTTACATTGAGGCCTACATCCTCCTCTTGTCCTTTATCTTCACTGTAGCTTTGCTTTCATTGGACCCCCATTCTGAAAGGTATGAGCCAATGGGGACAGCTTTCCCTCACCTTATTAGTTAGTGGAGTGTAGCAAGCTTTCAGAACTGAGGGAGTGGGGAACTGGAGATGGCTTCTGCCCTTAGCACATATTTGAAATCCTCCTCTGTCTGTGTGACTATCGGTTCTATTAAAACTGCCTGTTTTGTTTTGTTCTGTTTGTTTTTAAACTAACCGAAACGTTACGACATCTTGTAAGACACTTAAAATGGTTGGCACATCATAATTTTTCCTACATCAACTTAAGGAATTGGCATCGCCAGGATGACAACATGGGAGTTCCTGGCTTCCATTCCTCTGCTCTGACTACTAACCCATGACACAGCTTGTCATACTATACACATTTTAAAAATGTAGCAACTTGAAAATCTGTAAGTCCAGTGTAATGAAGTAGACCTATACCAGATCAAGTTATTACAGGAGAAGTACATAACCATATGGGCTTATGGAAACTATCACAAGTTCCTGTATTTAACAAATCCATGATGAATGTTGTGGAGCACTATAAAGCAATCTTTTAATTTTTTATTGAGAGAAGCTTAGGATGACCTCTATCTAAGGGGTGAATTTGTAAGTCTTCCTAAAAAAGTGGCAAAAAAGCTTCTTAGTTCCACACACCATCGCATCTTTGACTTCCAAATGGTAACTAAAGCTTAGTTATCCACTATCTTAATTTTCCCCTTCCTTGATAGGTTTTTGTCTCATTCAGCTAGTTTCCCGTGTCAGGAAAGCAGCTGCCAAAACATAAGAGCTGGATCAGGTAACTGATCAATTGAACATGCTATCATTTGGGTTATCTATTTCTTTTTTTAAATATGAGGTGGAATCCAGGATTTGCTGGTTTTCCTTTTTGTTCTAGTTACACCCACACATGGATATTTCTGCAATAGAAATGCAATTAGGAGTCCACTTGGGTAAAGAACAAAAAACTGAGTGACACTGATGAGGAAATACAGCAAGCGGAAGGTCTAGAGAGTTTGGGGAGATGTGCAAAGTGAGCAAGACCCAACAGCAATACATTTTGCTTGGCAAATATTCCAAATTGTTATCTGCTACCAATTGTGACTGTAAACTGTGTCTCAATGTTTTGCTTAGCGACTGTTGCCAAGGAGAATCTGCAGGTTAAAGCGAAGTTCAGAACCCATAGTGTATTAAGTTGATGATGTCTTTGTGAGGTGCTCCTCTTCAAACAGATGAGCTGTATTGTGACTTGCTGTCCATGACTGACTGATTTAAAATATGCTTATATACGTGTGTAGGAGTATGAATATTTATGCATTAAGGAGAGTTGAAACAGCATGGTTGGGTGAAGATTCCTAGCAGCCTTACATGTATGGTGCCTTTTCTGTTAGATGTCATTATTTGTAGTACAGATGCTCCCCGGATTACGCAAGACCCGACTTACGTAAATTCATACACATGGAAAAAGTTCCATAAGCCAGAAATAGGATTTTCGAGTTGCGGAAATTTTAGCGTAACATACAGATGTATGTTTCCGACTTACGCAATATTCGAGTTATGCAAGGCTTTCCGGAATGGAACGATTGCGTAAGTAGGGGGGGCGTCTGTACATAGCACCTCGTTGTGGTGCTGTAGGGCAGGAGTGCTTTACTCTGCAGTGATTCTTGTGGTTACTCAAGAAGCAGCATTGATGAACTTTGAAGGAAGTTCCATCCAGCCCTTGTTGGCCAAAAAGGCGGTGGTGGGTTTAGTGAACCTCCATAGATCAGTCCTTTTAGGTTGGTCTACACTAGACACCACTTTCCCAAAATTTCCCACCAGTGCCTTCTCTATTGTAGACAAGGCACTGGTGTATCTTCCATCATGTCATCTAGTCTGGGTCTGGGCAGAGTTAGACAATGCAGTGGTTAAAATGCTAGCACCTTGTCTACGTTAGTGCTGCAGGTAGGGAAACATGAGGGGGAAATAAGACTAGAGTAGACAAGGCTTTAAATTGCAAGGCAGAAAATGGATACCTGATGGAGAGCAGCATAGTAAAAATTGCATGGGTCACTGGAGCTGAAGAACTGAAATATAAAAGAGTGAGCTAAGCCAAGCAATAAATTGAAACTCTAATTTTACTAAATCTTTCTTCTTCCACATACCTACCCCACCATTTATATTGTTGCCTGAATATGGAACCATTTTATCACATAGAATGTGTATGACTGTACACACTGAGCCAATTGAGCAATTAGCTGAAGATGAAGAGCAGTTTCAGCCTTGGAGAGGGAAACATGGCTATGGCTCATTCATCTTTGGAAGACCCGATATAAGGTATTGGAACCTGCATTAAACAACCACTCATGACGAGCAAACGTCATTCTAGTTGAAGGGGCTTCTTTAGCAGTCTTGCAAGTGTAGTGTGAACCCGTGGAGGATCTACTGAGTGACACTTTATGCCACAACATTAGTGTTCTGAAGATGATAGGAACTTGTTTAATTTATTATGAAATTCAGTGGAAACAAAGCTTAAAATGTAAGTTACATAAAGGAAAACAACCCACTGGTTTCATAGTCCCAAGAGTGAGATTTTTATGTTCTCCGTGTGGCTAGCTGATATTTGATTAAGCCTTATAATGGAGTCTACATGTGTTAAGTCTCTAATCTAGAGATCAGCCTGAACCAGAGCCCCAGTCCTAACTGCATACCTTTCCCTGCACCCAGCTCTCAACCTGAAAAATCCAGATCAGCACTTGGTTACTGAGATAGAGCTCCTGTGAAGGCACTCTTACAGTGAACAAGAAACAGCTAGCAGAGAGGGCATTTTGAGTGAGGGGACCTTTTCTTTGGAACTTGCTTTCCCACCTTAGTCTGACAGTGACTGATGCTTGTTAGGGCCTGATCCCTGAAGAGGTGGGTTGAAGATGATAAAGAAGATTTTTAAGTTTGGTGTATTGGGATGATTGCAACTTGGGCATTGGCCCTCCTGGATTTAAATGTGTGTTTTTGTAGATCATTCTTTTCCTCAGAAATCTTGCTTCTTGCAAGTCACCATTGCTCCCAAACAAATCTAGGGTCCCTCTTTGTTCATATGGTTACAAGAAAATCTAGGTAAATCCCATTCTGAATTTCTCCTCCTGCCCATCCCCTGGATGGACTAGTAACAGCCCAGCACAACACCTGGGAACTCTCAATGCTGGTGAACTGTCTGTGCTGGGACTGGTACAAGCATGCAGTGTAGTGGCTACTACTGTAATCATTGTTTTCCTTTCCTTCTCCACCCTCATCGCTGTACTGACTAGTGTGGTAATGAAACAAAGCCCTTTGGAATGTTCCAGGATTCTGCTGGAGGAGGGAGGGCAGCAGTACTGCCAACATAATTACAGAGGAAACTTGTGCCATGGTTACTAGCTAGCTCTATCCTGTATGCTGTGTTCGATTCTCCGTTCCAGAAAAAATTCATCTCACTCTCAATGCACATGCTTTTATGGAACTTGAATAGTGGAAACTGGGGGCTTTTTTAACGATGAGGGAACGGAGACCTCACCTCAGGTGTATCTTTGTTGATTGGCCTGTCAGGTGCCATAATGGCCTGCACTATTTGGTTGCCAAGATGCAGACAAAGCGTAAGTTCAAGGTGCTCTCTGTCTCCTGGACACCAGCTGTGTTGCAGTCAGTTCTCATTTTGGCTTGTGCCTCCTTGGCACTGTCGTCTTTATTCTAGCGCTGGTCTCTCTGCATGGCAAAGCAGTCTGTAAGAACTAGTTCCATGCCCCCACCTCTTTCACAAAGTTTTGGTCTGTTTCTAAAGGTGTACAACTGCTGAAGATATATCCAGTGTGCTCGCAACTTTGCTGCCTCCCACCCCAATCCGAAGCAGTGATTCACCTCTGTCAATCTCTTGATGAATATATGCACTGCTTGCTGATTTCCATCTATCGATGTTCCCTCAGAAGTGGAACTTTATATCCTTCTGTTGGTGTGTGATGGTGGTAACCATCTGACTTTCTTTGCAGTTATAGGCTTGTATTGGAGGACAGTTTCTTCCTGTCTTAAGGGGAAGGTTGCCGTGCCTTTGGTATGTGGGTTTATCAGCCCTGAGTATAGAGCCTTCATTCCTTTTCAGCAGAGTTGCCACTAACTAGAGTTTGGCAGATGGAACAGACTCAGTCATCTGTACTTGGCAGGATGGAATGTGGTACATCATATCACAGCAACAGAGCATGTGAAGTCTCACAGTGGAATGGCACTTCTTCAGATCCCGAAACTGAAGTTACATGTTCACTTCACTCTCCTGCCAATGGGACTCTTGGAGCCAACAGGCTTTTCTCAGAAGCGTTCAGAACCTCCTAATGCAGCACACAGGTGGGTTGAATAAAGTCTAGCAGGCCTTTCTCTGCACGCTACAGAAACTGATCTTGCTTTGAGAAATGCAATTCATGGGACTAAAATATCCACCTTAAGGAGCACTTACTTATCCCAGGCTTCAGAGGAGAACAATTCTGCAAACAAACTTTTCCCTGCCTCAAGGGGAAAGAAGTACACTATTCCCCTGAAACAGTTCAAAGCACCAGTGTGCCACAGCACTTTCGCAGTGTTTTGAGGCCGCTACCATAGCACACATTCACATTTATAAAGGGAGCTCCTTATCAAGAGTTAGCTCATGTAGACTTTTTTTTAAATATAGCCACTTGATGTAACATTATGGATGTTGAGATAATGCCTGCATCTTTAGGGAGCTCACATGGCAATGTGCTGTAGGACTGAGCAACCACCAGGTGACAGGTTTCTTCCCTGGGACTAGACAGACTTAGGGGGAGAGGAGAAGGGAAGGGAGCAATTAGGTGGGAACAGTGGTAAACCTGGTCCTCCAGTTTGCTAGCTAAGAAAAGTGTTTTCACCTGCTCAGCTAAGGAGGTTTACAACAGGCCACTTGAAGGCTGCCCTTACACTATGTGCTAACTACATACGTTAAACAATCTGTTCCACCTTGCATTTAGTTGTGATGCTGGGAGTACCTTTCCCAGACCCGAAGAAGAGCTCTGTGTGGCTCAAAAGCTTGTCTCTCTCTGTCCAGTAGAAGTTGGTCCAGTAAAAGATCTCTTTACCCACCTCGTCTCTCTGAATGACTTGTGCAGTTTGGATGCAGGCAGATAGGAGCAGTTTGCAAACACATCTCTTGATTAGTCAGACGATGATATGTACTTAGGTTGCCTGCACAAGGCTGTATAGGGAAGGTGCTGCTTGGATGGTAAAATCGAAATATTTTCTCTTAATAGCAGTCAGTCCCACCTTTCCATTTTAGTCCTGCCAGGTCCCGGGTCCTTCTCGGTAGTGCTGTCCACAATGGTTGCTGCAGCTACAAAGGCTCTGTAGCCCTGCTTAGCTGTGACCTCTTTTGAAAGTGCCCTCAGCTCATGTGCTCGGCTGCTGAGCTGTTCACTGAAGTGCAGGTGCCTCTCTGACATCTTGGTGCAGCTTTGGAACCTTCTCCCTTCCCCCCAGGGCAATGAATTATAGCCTGGGAGGTGCCTGAGCAGATGCCCCATGTGGTTCCTTAACCTGAGAGATGGATGTTAAATGAATAGCTGTGATTGCATACTATCTTCCCCTTGGGCTTTAGGGTGGGAGACTTCTCTGTGATGATGGGGTTCCTAATCACTCTTAATCATTGATGGTTCGGTTTCATAAGTGACAGTATGAGGAGAAACTGGACAGTACCTTTTTATCATTTTATATTCAGTGACCTGTAGCAGCTAACAGGCTGGATTAATGCATAGGCAAACGAGGCATGTGCCAAGGGCCCAAATTTGTGGGGGGAGGCCCCTCACCAGCCATACAGTGCACTCACTGTGGCCGTGCTGTGGATCCACCGGGAGGGAGTGTTCATCCTGCTCAGGGCACCACTCACTGTGACAGAGGGGTATCCAGGCTAAATTTGAGTGGCACTGTGATCCTGTGCACCAGATCACGATGCCACTCACTCTGATTTGGCCCAGCTGCCACTCCATCATGGTGAGCAGTGGCAGGATGAGCAGCCTGCCCTGGCAGATCCAGAGCATGGCTAGTCCAGCCGCGATGAGTATACTGTATGGCAGCTAGTTCATGAAAAGGTAGGGGCCCAGAAATGGTATGTTTTGCCTAGGGCCCAGCGATGCATTAATCTAGCCCTGGCAGCTGAACAACTTGAACAGGCTGGGCTGTCTCTCTGGATTCTAAGGCTGTAATATTCACCATTTCATTGGGGTCTTTTTTGCTCCCCACAGTCATTTTGTGGGTTGGAGTTGCCTTATTCATCCTTCATCCAGGATGGAAAGCTAGGTTATAGCCATCTTGAACAGGTCTGTAGCTTTATTTACATAGAACAGGCTTATTAAGAAGGAGTTTAGATGTCATTTCAGTTGGATATAATATCATTGTTGCTGTGTGCTATGAAATGTTTTTATAGTACTCATAAGTGTGCTTGCTGCTTCAAAGAAAACAATCAGTCCCTGAAGAGCTCACAATCTCAATAACAAACATGACAGCTAACACTGAATAAAACAAAAATCAGAAAGAGTAGGGAAGCACAGGGGTCATAGATGTTGTTACTCAGTTCTGTCAAATAATGTGTCTTGATGGTTCAAAGAGTTTTTTAAAATGCAGTGTAATACAAGTATTATTTCATTAAAAGACAATGCTGTGGTAATGTATGTTTAGGAGCAATGCATGTTGGCACCCCAACATGGTAACTGCACTTGTGAGAGAACTTTTTAAAACTTGTAAAGTTGTGGTGTACAAGGTGAAGAAAAGTGAGCTATTCAGTAAACATTTCTATTTGATGTGTGGGAGAGAGGGGGCACCTCCCTTAGATGGCTTTGAGGCTCCCGTTGTTGGCAGCAAGTCCACCTGTAGTTAATATACAACCGGAATCTCCACAGAAAACATGGATTTCAGTAGCTGTTGCTTGAACCCTGACATCTCTTTAGAAAGGGGTGGGGGGGAGGGGAGGAGTTGCTTTGTGTTGCCTTAAACAGCAAATATAAACCCAACTGCAAGTTGCCTAATGTAAAGTTGACCTTCATGTAAATCAAATACTGCAAATGCGATAATGGTCTAGAAACACTGCAGTGGTAATATTGTAAACTGTAATGTCAACCATTGCTGCAGTTTGCTCAGGGTTAATACAAGAGCCTGAACTTAATAACAATAATAATAACAATAATAAAACTGTCCCTCTTGAAATATTGAACAAATGCCACATGACTGTACTCTTTCCCCATGACACTACTAGGCATTGATAATGCTGGTATCTCAATAGGCCCAATGAACGCTTGATTTCTGCTCTGTTCTTTGAGGTTCGTACTGAACACCGTTCCTTCAACTGAGGGTGGATCCTTGATTTTATACAATTACATTATAATATTGCTGGTGATATTTTTCAGCCCATTTCTTATGAGTCCTGACATCTTGTCTGCCTTTCTGATGGTTAGTGCATGTTAAGCGGAGGAATTGGTAAGCTGTCCATACTGATACCCAGATCTCTCTTCTTGAGTGGCCACAGTTAATTTAGAATCCAACAAGATGTATCAAAATTTTCTTGCAGATGTGCATCACTACGCATTGATCAGCAGTGAATTTCATTTGTCATGGTGTTGCCTAATTACCAAGTTTTGATAACTGAGGAAGTTCAGTAGGAATTATCTAGGCTTTACTAACCTAAATAGTGTTGCCACGATGCTGTTCACCCTGTTCCAGGTCATGAATAAATACACAAGGACCAGTGTCATGCAATGTGTGCCCAAAGTTCCCTACTGTTTAACCTTTTGCCATAATGGAAATTGACCATTTATTCCTCCTCTTGTTTTCTGTCTTATCCAGTTTCTAGTCCAAAAGAGGACATTGCTTGTTTCCCTGAGTACTTGAGTTATTTGATAATCTCTAGTGAGTAACTTAGTCAAAGGCTCTTCAACACCCCAAGTCTACTGACATCTGACTCTCACTTATCCACTAATTGGTTGAAGTACCCAAAGCTCTTTGGGGCAATGACTCTTTTCTCTCCCCTCCCATATGTTTGATCAGAGCCTAATGCAATGGAGCTTTGTAGTATGAATAATACTGTTACAAATGCTACTGCAATATGAATAGCTAATAGTAGTGAGGCACAATTCTCCTTTACAGAATATATGACCATCACATCACGTTTGTTGAGGTGTTTTACTTGCTATGGAAGTAAGGCTTGCTGACTTTTATTTCCCTGGGATGATCCGTAGGGCATGCTGCATTTAAAAAAAAAAAAAAGCTACAACACTTGTTACACTCCAAGCCTCTGGTATGATAGGTGATTTCATATTTTTATTCAGAGCTTAGCCATTTGAGGCCTGGCCTGCACTTAAAAGTTAGGTTGACATAGCTACAGTGCTCGGGGTGTGTGAATTTTTCCACACCCCTCAGCACCATAGCTATGCCAACCTATCCCCTGGTGTAGAAACAGAAGAACGCTTCCATTGACCTAGCTACCATTGCTCAGGGAGGTAGAGTTCCTACAGTGATGGAAAAACTCCTTCCGTTGCTCCAGGAAGAGCCTGAACTATGGTGCTACTGCAGCATAGCCACAGTACTCTAGCTGTGCCACTGTAGTGCCCATAGTGTAGACATGGCCTTAGTTTACACCCAGCAGGTCTGAAGTAACTTATCTTGTACTCCAGCACCACTTGTTTGTTTGTTTTTGTTTTTGTTTTTGATACCTCCATCCCTGGCAGTGCTCTATCTTCATTACCTAAAAGAAGAAGATGATGGGGACAGATCTCTCCCCAACATCCTCTGTGGTGAAAATGGATGCAATTCAAGCAGATCATGTCTTGCTTTATTAAAACTCTAAGTAATAACTACAGTGGTGAAGTCTCTGCCAGACTTTGGTGGTAACTAGGGTTACCATAAAACTGAACACCCCTGCCCCAACCCCTTCCCCACCCACCACTTCTCTGAGGTGCCCCTCCCCCCGCTTGCTTCATCTCCCGCCCCTCCCTCTGCCGCTCACTGACCCCCACGCTCACTTTTACCGGACAGGGGGTTGGGGTCCAGGACGGGGGGGCTCAGGGCTCTGGCAGGGGATGTTGGCTCTGGGGTGGGGTTGGGGATGAGGGGTTTGGGATGCAGGACGGGGCTCAGGGTTGGGGTGTGGGGGTGTGCAGTTGTGAGCTCTGGGAGGGAGTTTGGGTGTGGGAGAGGACTATAGGCTGGGGCAGAGGGTTGGGGTGTGTGGGGGGGTGAGGGCTCCAGCTGGGGGTGCGTGCTCTGGGGTGGGGCTGGGAATGAGGTGTTTGGGGTGGGGGAGGGTGCTTGGGGTTAGGGTGTGGGGGGTCTTTGGAGTGCAGGGTCCCAGCGGCACATACTGTGGCTGCCAGATCCCTGTGGTGCCTAGGCAGGCTCCGCGCCTGCAGGCGCTGCCCCAGAAGCTCCCATTGGTTGTGGTTCCCGGCCAATGGGAGCTGTGGAGCAGGCACTTGGGCAGGGGCCGCATGCGGAGCCTCCCTGGCTGCCCATGCACCTAGAGGCCTCAAGGACCTGGTGGCTGCTTCCAGGAGCCATGCGGAGCTAGGACAGGTAGGGGGAGCCTGCCTTAGCCCCGCTGTACCGCTGATTGGACTTTTAATGGCTTAGTTGGCACCGCCAGGTCGCCTTTTCGACTGGGCGTTCTGATAGAAAACCAGACACCCGGCAACCCTAGTGGTAACAGGCTGTGTCTTAACTCTAGGGCTGTCACTTGAAGTTAACTCATGCGATTAACTCAAAAAAATTAATCCTGATTAAAAATTTTTTTAATCACATGGTTTTAATCACACAGTTAAACAGTAGACTAGCAATTTAAATTTATTAAATGTTTTGGATGTTTTTCTATATTTTCATATATATATTGTATTCTGTGTTGTAATTGAAATCAAAGTGTATATTATTTTTTATTACAAATATTTGCACTGTAAAAATGATAAACGAAAGAAATAGTATTTTCCAATTCACCTCATACAAGTACCATAATGCAGTCTCTTTATCGTGAAAGTGCAACTTACAAATGTAAATTGTTCTTGGTTTTTTTGTTTTTTGAGTGCAGTTATGTAACAACGTAAAAGTTCAGAGGCTACAAGTCCACTGAGTCCTACTTCTTGTTCAGCCAATCACTAAGACAAACAAATTTGTTTACCTTTACAGCAGATGATGCGGCCCTCTTTTTATTTACAGTGTCACCAGAAAGTGAGAACATGCATTTGCATGGCACTTTTAAAGCCGGCATTGCAAGGTATTTACGTGCCAGATACACTAAAGATTCCTATGCCCCTTCATGCTTTGGCCACCATTCCAGGGGACATGCTTCCATGCTGATGATGCTCATTAAAAAAATAATGCGTTAATTAAATTTGTGACTGAACTCCTTGGGGGAGAATTGTCTGTCCCCTGCTGCTCTGTTTTACCTGCATTCTGCCATATATTTCATGTTATAGCAGTCTCGGATGATGACCCGGCACATGTTGTTCATTTGAAGAACGCTTTCACTGCAGATTTGACAAAACGCAAAGAGGTACCAATGTGAGATTGCTAAAGATAACTACAGCATTTGACTCAAGGTTTAAGAATCTGAAGTGCCTTTCGAAATCTGAGAGGGATGGGATGTGGCACATGCTTTCAGGATTCTTAAAAGAGCAACACTCTGATATGGAAACTACAGAACCCAAGCCACCAAAAAAGAAAATCAACCTTCTGCTGGTGGCATCTGACTCAGATAATGAAAATGAACGTGTTGGTCCGCACTGCTTTAGATTGTTGTCAAGCAGAATCTGTCATCAGCATAGACGCTTGTCCTCTGGAATGGTGACTTGAAGCATGAAGGGACATATGAATCTTCAGCGCATCGGGCATGTAAATATCTTCTGACGCCGGCTACAACAGTGCCATGAGAATGCCTGTTCTTGCTTTCAGGTGACACTGTAAACAAGAAGCTGGGCAGCATTATCTCCTGCAAATGTAAATAAACTTGTTTGTCTGAGCGATTGGCTGAACAAGAAGTAGGATTGAGTGGAATTGCAGGCTCTAAACTTTTACATTGTTTTATCTTTGAATGCAGTTTTTTATACCTAATTCTACATTTGTAAGTTCAACTTTCATGACAAAGAGATTGCACTAAATTACTTGTATTAGGTGAATTGAAAAATACTATTTCTTTTGTTTTTTACAGTGCAAATATTTGTAATCAAAAATAAAAATATACAGTAAACACCGTACACTTTGTATTCTGTGTTGTAATTGAAATCAATATATTTGAAAATGTAGAAAACATCCAAAAATAAATGGTATTCTATTGTTTAGCAGTGCGATTAATCACGATTAATTGTTTTAATCGCTTGACAGCCCTACTTAATACTAATTATACTCTGAGCAATGGCACAGAAATATCAGACTAGGAAGAATCATGGTGTTTAGGAGGGAGGCTTTCAAAGGTGCACACAGGGCAGTTAGGCATCCAACTTTCACTGGAAGTTGGGCAACGAATTCCCATTTGTGCCTTCGAAAGTCTTCCTCTATTTTTCTCAAAGCAGTAAATTGGTTGAATTGGCTTTGGTGGTGAGGTATGAATTTCAATAAGGACTGGGATAAAGTAGGAGTTTAATAGAAGTGTATGTAAGAAAATGTGCAAACATTGATGCAGTTTTCTGAAATTTCGTATTACCCATAATGTTCTTAGTGACTTAATTTTATCGATTGTAGAGAAGGATGGCCAATTTTTAATGGAATCAGGACGCATATGCAAATTATTGAAAAATGGGGTTTGACACATGGTGAATGGGAGAGGGATAAATTTAGTGAATCAAAAGTCTGATGCACTATAATTTTCAGTCTTGTTTGGTCCATGGAGCAGTGTGTGCGCGCAAGGCCTATGAATTTCTAAGAGCACTGTTCTACCTCTGCTGTGGGGAGAGCTGCTGACTTAGCATAACCTTTGGATTTGTTCGGTTCCGTTATATCACTACGCTTCTGCAACCACAGGCATGCGATGATAATCTTAGGGCTTGTCTATACAGAGCAGCAGTGCGCACTACAGAGGTGTGATTGCTAAAGTGCACTAATGTGTTCATTAACCGGTCCACATAAACACTACTGTAGTGCTGTTTCAAACAATGATATGTTAGAGCATGCTAGGGAACCTTTAGTGCATGCTAGCAGGGTCTACACAGACTAGAGTGACCAGGTGTCCCGATTTTATAGGGACTGTCCAGATATTTGGGTCTTTGTCTTATATAGGTGCCTATTCTCCCCCCGCCCCCTCGATTTTTCACACTTGCTATCTGGTCACCCTAATACAGACCAATTTAATGCATGTTCGTGCACTTTGAAATCATAACCCCATAGGGTGCATTACCGTATCGTGTAAACAAGCCCTTACACTTAAAAGCTAGTAATTTGTGGGTGTGTCACTAGCTCCATTCGCTGCTAGCGGTGCCTCCTGCTGGCCGTCCTGGGGATTAGCTCTGCCAGCTTGCACTCTCCCTTAAGTGAGGGTTGTCGTCTTCTGTCACGTCTCCCTCTGCTGCCCTGGTCACTCCAAGAACTGCAGTCTCCTTTTTATGGCTTGGCCCTCAGACCAGATCACTAAGGTCCTCCTCTTCTGGGGAATTCAGTTTTTTGAGACTTCCTGTCTGTCTGGTGCCTCAAATACCTTTGCCAAGCTCCAGTGGCTGTTAGGGGAATCCAGGTTCAACCTTTATACTGGGTTCCAACCCAGGGACCCTACAACAAGCAGCCACAGGCCTACCTCTTGCTACTGTTGCCCTGGGCATCTTCCTACATATCTGGCTTCCCCCATCTCTGGGTTTGCCAGCCTCCAACTCCCTCCACTCATGAAGTAACTGCAGCCTACTTCCTTGCAGTCTTTCCCAGCAGCAGCCCCCCTCTCTACAGCCAACTACTTGGCTTTATACAGGCCCTGCCTGTTTCTGCACAGGTGAGCCTGTCCTTAATTAGCTTACTCCAGCCTAAATCTCCCCTGCAGCCTAGTTAGCTGATTGGGCTCACTTGGCCTAATTCAGCTCTTGCAGGGCTAGTGTGAGGAGTCTACCCCATCACAGGGTGTCTTTCTTTCCTGACATTTAAGAGGTTCATGTTTCCTTTTAGAATTCTGCCAACTTTTGGATACTCAGTAATTTGCTTGTAAAGCATATCCTATGGTATGATACCAATTGAGTAACCTCTGGGTCAGTTCATCTGGGAAGGCTCTTGAACTGTTTCTGACAGCGTGCCCAGGTTGACTTGTTGGTCAAAAACACTTAGGATTTCCCTTTAAGGATCAGTCCTGGTCTATTTTAATAGTAAAACTCTTCCAATGAGGCCCAATTCTTTGTTATCCCTGGGTGAGAATGTGTAGGCCTCAAACTGAACTTGGTTCCAGTCTTTTTCCCTCCAAAACCTGATGTGTAATAGGGGTGGAGGGGGATGTACCTCGAAGTAGAAAAAATTAGAAACTTAAAGGTAACCTTTCTAGTTAACGGTAGGTGGTATTCTTGGCAGGTGATATGACCAGGTGTGCAACTATACCAGAGACCTGTATATTTCTTCTGCATTAGGGCATAAGACCACATGTAAATTGCCCCATGAGTTAATAACCTATTATCTACATCTATATCTATTTGGTTGGAGCAGTCAATGTCTCAGGAGAAGCACCATCTTCCACCATTCAGGGGAGTGGGGAAGAAGAAGAATCACCTTTCACCTTCCCTCCCCTGCTAGATGATCCTACCGTGCATTTCTCAATCTCTACCCGCGGTGGGTTTCTTGGCATTTAAGTGACACGCCAATGAAACTGAGTTTTGAAGGTGTGAAGCAAGCTCTGCTCTCAGCACCAATTAATTTAGAGTCCTAGGTGCTACTCTTCAAGACCTCATGAAGCACACTTGCACCACAAAGATAAATGAAGGTTGTTGTTGGGCCTTAATAGGGTCTCAGTACTCAGTTAAGCTTGGATAAGTGGGGGGCGGGAGGAGGAGAGATGAGTGGTGTAGAGACCCTTTAAGATCTAGGCAATTTTGGCAACAGAGGAGCTTAGTATTTAAATTTAGTGCAGACTGGGAAGAAAATTCCCTCTAGCATCTGGTTTGTATTACAGCTCTCTGCTTCAGAAAAGGGTGTGTTTACACTGAAGAGCTCTGGTGCCTAGCAAGGGGAGTTCTGGTGCTGTTAGCTTCTGAGAGCTTCTGTGGCTTGTGGTCAGCCTTGCAGCTGCTCCAGTGTCCTTCCGTTGTACTCCTTAAATAGTTCCTGTTATCTGCTATCCAACAAGGCTTTGCCATGTGGTGTGGCCTCTTGGTCACAGTTGTTTCTTAACAAACTAGACGTAGTTGTCAATCTCCTAGGTCTGTTTAGGAAAATTGTGCTGGCTGCTTCTCATTTTGTTCAGCCTAGAAATGGGAGGCAAAGAGTCATTTGCATATGGCTTCATCTGAACATGTTTCCAGTGTCCTGAGCTTCCCAATGGTGCTATAAAACTGCTTAATGGTGCAATCTAATCCTAGCTTCTTCTAACCCTTTGATTACAGATCGTCACTTCTGAGTTGCTCTAAGTCTGTGCTTCAAGGCAGGAGTGGGGAGGAGGGGTGAATGAACAAATGTATTGTTGTGGTGTGTGATTTGTTATTTCCAAGCAATTTCAATAGACCCAGGTTTTGAAAAGAAACCTGGACATTGATATTAGTTGCACCAGAACTCTTAAAAAAAATTCCAGGTAACGTCTTGCACAATACAGTTGTGACCGGCATAAATATTGCCCTCCACTAGGATCTTGTGTGATCCTCCAACATGTCTCATCAGGAACTGATTGTACTGTAAGCCATGCGTGCTATTAAACCCAAGCTGTGGCAGGCCTATTGCTGAGCTCCAGCACTTTCCCTATGAGTAAGGACTTAAAAATTCCCCTGAGCTTAAATGTCTTGTTTAGATCCAAGACAAACATTCTTCAAAGCTTCATCATATGCAGGGATAAAATAAAGATGCATTTTAAGTCCTGTATCCGTGACAAAATAATATCTGGTCCAAGGGGTTAGTAATCTTTGCTCCTTGAAGTCTTTAAACCACGATTTGAGGACTTCAATAGCTCGGACATAGGTGAGAGGTTTTTCGCAGGAGTGGGTGGGTGAGATTCTGTGGCCTGCGTTGTGCAGGAGGTCGGTCTAGATGATCATCTTGGTCCCTTCTGACCTTAATATCTATGAATCATTTTAGTGTCAGATATATCTGACCACTAGGAACAAATGCTATACATCCTCTGGGGAAAAGTGGACAATTCCAAATTTATATTGGAGTATAGCAGGGATTTCCTGAAATTCTCTATAATATGGGCAGCCTCCCCAACTGCTGCTGCTGGACCAAAACCTGCTGTCACCACCTCCAGCCTGGGACCAAGATTCATACCCAAATAAATTCCTGCCCACAATCTTTGCAATGTCCCTCACCCCAAGAGAAATCAAAATCGATTCCCTACACCCAAGTTTTACCTCACTTAAAAACTACTTTCTTTCAAAATCGGACATAAAAATACAAAAGTGTCACATACAGTATTACTGAAACATTGCTTACTTTCTCATTTTTACCATATAGTCATAACATAAATCAATTGGAATATAAATATTGTATTTACATTTCAGTGTAAGCAAATAGAGCAATATTAAAAAAGCATTGTATGAAATTTTAGTTTGTACTGACTTTGCTAGAGCTTTTTATGTAGCCCAGTGGTTCCCAGACTTGTTCCGCTGCTTGTGCAGGGAGAACCCCTGGCTGGCCGGGCCGGTTTGTTTACCCGCTGCGTCCACAGGTTCGGACGATCGTGGCTCCCAGTGGCAGCGGTTCGCTGTTCCAGGCAAATGGGGGCTGCTGGAAGCAGTGGCCAGTACGTCCCTCAGCCCCCGCCACTTCCAGCAGCTCCCATTGGCCTGGAGCAGCAAACTGCGGCCACTGGGAGCTGCAATCGGCCGAACCTGTGGATGCGACAGGTAAACAAACCGGCCTGGCCCGCCAGGGGCTTTCCCTGCACAAGCGGCGAAACAAGTTTGGGAGCCACTGATGTAGCCTGTTCTAAAACTAGATGAGTTGATGTACCCCCAGGAAGACCTCTGCGTATCCCTGGTTGAGAGCTACTGGTCTAAGGGAACCGAACACAAAAGAAAGATTAATCAAGAAAAATGAATGAAACCAAAGATTGTATAGTGGATTAGTTGCTTTTAATAAAGATCTAGGGTCTCAGTTTTTCCAGCTTTCGACCAAATACATTCTTCAAGATTTTTGATTTATTGAAAATAACTCCGTGAAAGAAGATTTTGACCCCTTTTGGTCAAAAGCTGGAAAAAATCTTTTGAGATCACGGCTTCAGCATCTAACCTTTCTCAGTTTACATTGCCAACTCTCTTTGCAGTCTCCTTTATTTTTGCAAATTCCTGAACACTGCTTCCTAAAACGGGCAAATTAAGGAATATACAGATTTATCCCAAGTGTGCCTAGGGCTTAAATTTTTGCTGTCTCCAATATTTTAGCCATTGTAGCTCAAACTCTTGCCCTCCAAACATTCATCAGCTTCCTCTGCTGTCCCCATATGTTGAAATTAATTTCCCCATCCTGATACAGTAGCATAGTGTTGATAATCTAGCTAGGGTTAGGCTTGTCATGTCTTTGCAAGAGGAAGGAGTGATTGAAAGCAGTGTGGTTTTATAGAAGCAAAGCTTGGGCTGGGAAACTTCTAAGCCTATGTGAGCTAATGAGAACTCCAGCTTTCATGGGGCAATGATGCTGCACAGACTACTATTTTATATTAGTGAGAGAACTTCACCTCCTGGAAAACCACTTTGTTTGCCTGTCTCCCTGTCCTCCAAATGCTCAGATGAACAGAGAATGTTGTTTTGAAGCCTCCAGCTCTTTGAGTTAGAAAAGTAGAAACTTCAAACATTTCCTGAAGGGCTGAACTGATCAAGAAAGGAGTTTTCCTTGCAGCTGTTTCTGCAGTGTTTTTCCCCTCTGTTCACAGAGGCTTTCCTGAGATCAAGACTTAGTTGCTGGATTAAATGGAGTAGTGCAAATTCTTCCCAATGATCTCTGGCAAAGCGTTATCTGTATTTTACTTTCAAATAATGCAGCAGCATCTCATGGCTTGTTTGGAACTATGAGTCATCAGATTTTCCGTCATTTCCTTCCACGGTGCAGACAGGGCCTGATCCATACCCCCTGAAGGCCAGGGGAACACTCCCATTGACTTCAGTGGCCTTTGGAGCAGGCCCACAGGGCATGCTGACACCACTTCCCAGGTTTTGTAAAGCACAGCTACACTAAGGGATGGAGACTATTACATTCAGGCAACTTTTCTAACTAACTTGGTTTTTAAATCCAACTAGTTACACCAGTGCAAACCCCTTATGTAGCTGTGTTTAAACCTCACTTTTATATCAATTTAATATAAATCCTCAAACCCCTCAGCTGGCCCCTCTCTCCCATAGAATTGAATATATTTTAATGGCCCTAAAACTAAGTGGAGAGGGGTGGGGGTTTTTTATAAAAGGTTTCAGAACTGAATAAGATGATTTTAAAAATTGTCAATATGAAGCTTTTTAACCTGTAAATGTTCCTTTGTTGAGTTTGGGTCCCTTGTGCTGATGCAATGTGACTGTGTTACCAAGAAGTGAAACTGGTCAGTTTAGTAGTCCAAGTCGAGCAAAGGCATGGAAGAAAATCCCCTAGTATTAGTTCAATGTCTGACATGTCTGTCAGTGAGACTGTTTCCTGCCCTTACAAACTGCGTACAGAGTGAAAAATAAACTAGATAATGACTGTCAAAATACATAAAATTCGGAGGTGTTTAGTCTCAAAAGTGTAAAGAATTTTTAAACAGCTCCCTTTAACGGTCCATTTAATGTGAATCCTTTTCTGGTTAGGTCCCCGGTCTGAGGCTTGGCTGCTGAGGGGACAGTGTACCAGAACAGAGAGTGTGAGTTGAGGGAGGAAAAGGAGAATCAGCCATACTGTCCTCAACTGTATTACACGGGATGAGCCAAAATTGCTTTCATCTCTCTTAAACCAGGCACTGCTGTTTCTCACAAAACAGGATGTCTGAAACATTGAACCACAACAGGCTGGAAAGAACTGCTGTAACTGATCACACACAACTTTTAACTTGCCTCTGCTTTCCTTTTTTAAAATCTCACTTAGGACTATCAGCACTGCATGGGAGCAAACGTTCTGGGCAGGGCTTCCTAGGAACCGGAATGGGCTGGACTGACCTGACCAGCGTTTTTCCTCCCCTCAGATGCTAGCTAAATAGCTTTTTCTTGTGTCATTCGCTTTGTAATCTCTGTAGAGGGAGGAAATCCATTCGATCAGTGCAACTTAGTCTGAAGGATTTGACACAAGTCACCTAAAGCACAGCTGAGTGTCTGTCGGGGACAGGCTGGCTCAGAATGTAGTATGGCATCGCTTACAGCAGGGGTGGGCAAAGTACGGCTCGGGAGCCACATCCGGCTCTCCAGACATTGTAATCTGGTTCTCAAGCTCCCGCTAGGGAGCGGGGTCGGGGGCTTGCCCCGCTTTGCGCGGCTCCCAGAAGCAACAGCATGACCCGCCCCTCCCCACTCCAGCTCCTATGCATGGGGGCAGCCAGGGAGCTCTGCACGCTGCCCCCGCCCCAAGAGCCACACCTGGAGCTCCCATTGGCCAGGAACCACAGCCAGCGGGAGCTGCAGGGGTGGCACCTGTGGATGGGGCAGTGTGCAGAGTCTCCTGACTGCGTCTCTGTGTAGGAGCCAGAGTGGGGGATATGCTGCTGCTTCTGGGAGCTGCTTGAGGTGAGCGCCCTCCAGAGCCTGCACACCTGCCCTCCTCCTTGCCCCAGCCCTGATCCCCCCTCCCCCTCTGAATCCCTCGGTCCCAGTCCGGAGCATCCTCCTGCACTCCTAACTTCTCATTTCCACCCCCAATTTCGTGAGCATTCGTGGCCCACCATACATACAATTTCCATACCCAGGTGTGATCCTCAGGCCAAAAGGTTTGCCCACCCCGACTTACAAGATATGTGGTGGTAAGGCTTTGTTATAACCAACACTTGGACAGTAGGAAGAGTTGCAGCCTTTGGGCTCCCAAGGTGCAAGGTAATAAGACTAAGCATTGGCAGATATCACCTCTCCCTGCGGTGGACAATGGGAAATAGTTTACTATCCAATGGCGAGGCTTCTTGCAGCTGTGGACAGGTTAAATCCTGTATATTCTTGCAAGTAGGCTGTATGTACTCTACTAAATAAAGCATGGTGGATGTGGGTTCAGATGCTTCCAGATACCAGCATTCTTGGATAAACCTCCAAGGTATCCTGAATAATTGAGAATTGCCACAGATTTGCATCTGCCTTATACAGAGGGTGTCTTGTAAATCTGCCACCCAAGGCAGCATTGAGGTTCTGGGGTACAGTTAAAGTAGTCAAAGTCTAGAATCTGAATATTCCTTTCCTCTTTTTTTTTTTTTTTTTTTAAATTAAAACCTCCTTCCCTCTACTCACTGGTGGCATTGTGTGTTTGTCACAATGGCTCCGTATCCAAGGTACTTAGAACATTTTTACTTGTAACCTAAATTATAGCTGTACAAACTTGGGCCTCAGCACCTACAACGTCTAGGAAGACCTCTGCACCTATGTAGGGCCCCACTGAAGTCAGTGGGGCTCTGCATGTTGTAACTTGCAGTATTGGAGTCCTAACCTACATCTTCAAGAATAAAGATTTGCAGCTCAGACTAGACCCTCCAGTGACCACTGTGAAACCCCACTGACTTGGACTACAGGTGAATGTCTGACTGGAATTTAGTGATCGGTTCTGTTCATACACAAAAAGTAGCTGAATCCAGCTCACTCTATCTTAGCTGGGCTGCCATAGCAGAGATAACAGAAGTAAAAAGTAGCTACCTGTTTTGGTGGGTGTTTTTTTTTTTTTTATTTTTATTATTATTATTATTATTTATTATTAAGTGTATGGATCAGTTCTGCTGAGTGAGAAGGTTCCTCTTTCAGTCACTTCTCAGATTAAAACCACATTTTTCATTCTGCCTTTCAATAATTTCTTACTTGCGAGTGGGGGGTTTGAGGAAAGCTACCTCTGAATTCCTTGGGGTTCAGATATATATTTTACTTTTGAGGCTACATTGTTCTGTTCCTGTAGTAGATTCCCCTCTTCCCCCCGTACTCATTTTATATGTATGCAAAACCTTAATTCCATCCAGATCAATGAAATCTGGTCATTTGGCAATAGATGTGATTATATGTCAGATCAGGGAGTGAATTTTCATTTCCTTCCACAACTGCCAAAGGATCTGAACTCTCGTTCAGATTCTCATTATCTCATGTCTTGATTACTGCACTATCCTCTCTTCAGGCTTTGACAACTGCAGTCTTGTCCCACTCATATTCATACAGAATAATGCTGCCAAGATAATTTTCTTAGCTCGTTATTTTGAGCGTGTCACCCCTCTTCCTCTTTCTTTGCATTTCTTCGTTGGCTCTCCTTTCTTGGTCACCTCAAATGTAAACTACTTGTCTTCACTTTCAAGGCCCTTCAGGGGCTATCCCCACCCTACCTATCATCAGTCATTCACTACTGAGAGAGACTCCCACGTCCAATATGCCAGAGATGCCCGCTTCCATCGCCTACTTGCCAAATTTTCAACTAAGCACTTTCTCCCATGTTGCCCCTCATGCTTGGGAGGTGCTCCCTATAAACATCCACAAAGCTACCTTATCTTCCTGACTACTCTCCTTTGCCATGATGCCTACAAAAACCTTAGAGAGATAAGGTGGGTGAGATAATATCTTTTCTTGGAACAACTTCTCTTGGTGATAGAGACAGGCTTTCAAGCCACACTGAACTTTTCTTCCAGTCACTACATTGCTAAAAAACTGTTAAGGTTTTTATATGCAGCTGGAGTGTTGAAACCGCAGTCTGTGGTGCTGACCATTGTCTCATTGGTTTTCCTTCCCATCATTCTGACTAGTCCCCTGTTGTCTCTTACTTTTAGACTCTGAGCTCCTTGGGGACCATCATTTTTGTTTTGTGTTTGTACAGCACTGAGCACAGTGCTTCTAGGCACTATAGCAATACAAATAATTATAATTAATAATAATAGATCTGTGGGTCATGCTTAACCCAGGAATCACTTTGTCAATTATAACCATTCAAAACCAAGTTAGTCATTAAAATGACTGTCGTTGCACAGAGGAGGAGGCTATTGGGATGTCTGAAGAAAGTGTTCCTACAACCATGAATCAGTGTTCACATTCTGCATTTCGTTATGGTTGGAGTTACAGTCTGGGAATCTGTAGCCATATTCTGCCTCCTTACAGATGATGATGTTGATGCTCTTAGTACACCTGAGGAAAGGCTGCAGCATTCTGCACATGCTAAAGCCTGACAATCTGGAATTTACCAAAGGCCATAGCAAAGGGAACAGCAGTCAGTAAAGACAAGAAGAAGTGAAGGCAATGGAAAATAATTCAGCATAGGAGAGCAAAGGTAGTGGGATAACAGGGCTCTTGCAGAGGTGCTGATGAACAAATCTACAAATGTGGGAGATCTGGAGGGAAAGACTTGAAGGTTACAGTTTAGTTTATTTTTCTCCTGCAAATTTAGCTGTTGGTTTGAGTCACAGGGGATGAGGATGAAGGCTGAATACATAGTAAATCCATTATGCTAAGCCATCAGGAAATCTCTTGGCTGCAGGTATTCCTTCCAACTCCTTGCTCTTTGTTACCAAGCTGTCAGGCTCAGTGCCAATGACTGGCTCAGATTCCCTTTCTCACCAGAAACTAACTATGGTATCTTGTGGTCCTTTCTCATCGGAAAAGTAACTATGGGATCTTGTGGTGTGGGTGTGAAAGCTGCCAGGAAGAGGTATGGAGCTGCACTTTGGACTGCTACCTTCCTGCTACCAGATGACTGAAGTGAGGTCCTCCAGCTTTGGTTTAGAGAAGGTTTTCCTCCCCATCCCTGCTCATGGTGAGGGGCTCTGGCTCTCAATAACAGAGTGCAGTCCCTGCATTCAGGCTAGTATGCTTCAGGCAAGGAAATTAAACTTGGCTGCTCAGGGACCCTATTGAGAGGCTGTATTTTTGGGAGAGACAGAGGGAGGGAAAAATAAGCTTCACCAGTGGAAAAAGCTTTTCCTGATAAGCAGTTCTCTCCTTTAGAAATCAAGATTATTTCAAGGTCCATCTGCCTAACAGAACAAGGAACTGATAAATTGCTCCAGCTCTGGTGATTGAAAGTGGGCCAACTGTCTAGAACAGGTGAATGACTCAATTGGCACAGTCTTTTGTGCAGAGCAGCAGGGAGCTGGGTTACGCTCTTTTAATTATTCACTCTCTCTACAGTAGCGTTGTGTTTAGAAAGCCCAGAGAGACAACAGTACCTCTCCTCCCCCAGCAAAATAAGCAGCACAGGAAACACCGTAGAAAAGGCAACACCTGTGAGTCCTCTCATGAAATGTGAGCAGACAGAGCTGCTGTAGTTGGCAACATTCTTGATAACAATAAGGGCTTTGACAGAGAGCAGAAATACTCTGAACTATATGCAAAGTCCACGAGTGTCCTAAAAGCAAAACCAAACTACAGTAGAACACCAGAGATACGAACTGATGAGTCGACCACACACCTCATTTGGAACTAGAAGTACACAATCACGCAGCAGCAGAGATGACACCTCTTCTCCCTCCTCCCCCCCCCAGCAAATACAGTACATGTTAAATGTAAACTACTAAAAAATAAAGGGAAAGCAGCATTTTTCTTCTGCATAGTAAAGTTTCAAAGCAGTATTGACTCAATGTTCAGCTGTAAACTTTTGAAAGAACAACCATAACGTTTTGTTCAAAGTTACGAACATTTCAGAGTTATGAACAACCTCCATTCCCGAGGTGTTTGTAACTCTGAGGTTCTACTGTACAAAGCTGCAGCAGTACAGCTACGTATGGGAACACAACACACATCTTGACAGGGGTATCCTCTTAGTGGACCTTCGTTGGAACCACGTTTAGGCTGCTGCAAGGACACTTCTCTGCCCTGCTTAGTTTTCACCTAACTGAAAACTTTTGCTGTGATCTCAAGCAAACCAGAATTAGGTCCAGTCAGTATGTGGACAGGAGACCTCCAAGGAAAATCCAGAAGGGTGCAGGAAGAGCTGTTGATGCCTCAATAGATGACACTCTTCCCTTAGACTCATCACAGAGATCCAGCATGATATGGGCATCTCCAGCAGCACTGGAGAGATTTAAAATGGAAGTTTGGGAAAATTTTGGTCATCCAAACTGCATGGCTCTTTGTAGTGGTTTTAGTTCTGGTATCCTGGCCAAACCCATATCTGGGTAGTTGAGTTTCTGCCTCCATAAATTGATTTGATTTTTAATTCCTGTCTTTGGTGGCTTGTTGCTATTTTCCACCCAAGAAGGGGCTGCATCTTAGTCCTTTCAATATAGCTTAAAGTACTGTAAAGTGTTTTTTGGGGACTCGCAAAACATGTAATGCAAGCCGTAACGCCGTGTGATATTGCCTTCAGACAGCCTGCAACACAGTTCTATATTTTCTTGTTAGCTGATGTCTAAGGACCGAAACAATTGCTATTCAAGCCCAAATGAAGAGTCTTGCTAATCAGAATTTCACTTTAAAATAATATTAAGGGCATACATTTAATGTTCCCAACATAGCCAGTTTTATTATTTAATTTTGCCAGGACTTCCTTCTGCTTCTCAGAGGAAAGGACTGAGATGGTAATGGTGACTTACTAATGTTATTGCTGTTCTGGTCCTGCAGAAGTAAGCATTGCTGGTACTTTACCAATCTGAAATGCCATCTGACTCACTGATTTAATGGTTAATAGGCATTAAAATGGCAGCAGCAGATTCTTTCTCTGGCTGCACAGTGCTGTAATGGTAATGGAGACACAGGATTCATGAGGCTCATATGCTTGGCAGAAGAGCAAATATTTACCATGTATTTATGGAGGCGCATGCTGGGTTGCTTTTCTCTTACTACTTTAGCCTGTCATTGGCTAATAAAAGGTACACTCACTTCACAGCATTTTGCAATATCCTGTGGGGGAAAACCAGTTCGGCAAGGATCCCAGCTTTTCTTTCCCCATCCCATATAAAATTAGATTCTACTGAGCATACATGGGAAACTCCAATGCCAGACTCACCTGAGACTGGTGTATGTGAGAAGGTGGTTTGCTAATTCAGTTTTTATCATCCCAGAGAACGACTGGATTGCAGGGGATGAGGTCTTCTCCCCTGCCCCCACCTCTTTGCCAGCAGTGTTGATTTACTGTCAGAAACATCTCATACCTGTGAAATCCCAGGAAAAAAATAGACTGATTCTTGCTTACCTTGGCCACTATACGACAGACTTCTGTCAATATAGTATGTCTGTCGGGGGGATGAAGACTGGTGATCCCTGACTGACAGAGCTGTGGTGGCAGAAGCCCTAGTCTCGCTGTGCAGTTTTGCCAGTGTAACTGCATCTATCACTGGTATAGTTTGTTCACTTGTGGGGACTGGTACAAAGTGCAGCTTTGCTGACATTGCTGTATCCACACCAGGAAAGCTTTGGTGGTATAGTGTACCGATGCCTATATCAATAAAAGTTCTCCTAGTGTAGAGATAGCCCTAGACTAAATGGGCTTCTGCTTACTCCTTTACTTCCTTATGAGCTGCACAGCTAAGTTCTAGTGGGTCGCTAAGGGCTTGTGTACGCCACAGAGCTCTGGTCAGCATATCTATGCTGTCAGAGCTACATAGTGTAGATGCAGCCTAAGCTGGCAGGAGTTCTGCTGGTTTAGCTACACCACCTCCCCAAACGTTGTCTAGGCCAACAGAAGCACTCTTCTGTCAGGATAGTTGCACCTACGCTAGGGGGTTTGCTGTCGTAGCTTCACACTCCTATGCCAGCAAATCATTGTAGTGTAGACCAGGCCTGAGACAAAAGTATATTCAGCAGCAACAGAGGTGTAATAGAGGGAGTTGGTCTCTGGTGAGTTTCTGGGGGTATTGGCTGGACCTGAGAGATGTAGGTGTACATGTGTTTTACACTTGCACCCTCTGTCATTCCTTAGACTACTACCAAATGTCTGAGTGGGAGGATGTCTGTAGTATCTGAAGAGGCAGGTTTCAATAACTGTGGCTACAGAAACAGTGCTGAATGTGGTTTGCCTTTGTCTACGCTTGCAGCCAAGCAGGGTTCAGCACTGATTCAGCTGTATCTGTCATAGGTAAGGCTAAGATTTTGTCATGAATATTTTTAGTAAAAGTCTGGGACAGGTCACGGGCAATAAACAAAAGTTCACGGAAGCCTGTGACCCGTTCTTGACTTTTACTAAAAATAACTCTGACAAAATGGGGAGGGTGGACTGTCCAGCATGTACCACTGCTTAGGCTCTGAGATTTCCCCCGCTGCACACGGTGGCTGGGAGCACCAGGGCTGAAGCTGAAAATGTCTCAGAGGTCTCTGGAAGTCACGGATTCCGTGACAAAATCTTAGCCTTAGTCCTGGGCATCTGTAGTCAGAACTGATGCTAAGCTCTATTACAGAGCTAGCAAAACACTGATAAGTTTCTAAAATGGTTCTGTCTCAAAATCCACTTAATATATTTCTTGATTATTTTTTTTTAACTTGGTGACTTACCTAGTCACTGCAATTTTGCTTTCAAAAGATGCTATAAAAATTTAAAGTAGTTTTGTTGCCCAGATCAACTTGCCCTTATTGCAGTGTATCTAGAAGCAGGCATAGATATAGATCAATCATTGAAGACATAGATGTAAAATCTGCAACACAAGCCATGTGCACCATCCAAACTTTCTGCAGTGTAGGCTCTAAAAGTAAACACAGAGTGCTTGCTGGTGCCCTGTTCTCTTGGAAATTGTTGTGTGGCTTTAAATTAAAAAAAAAAAAAAAAAAATCAATTACATTTCTGACTAGAAGAGGAAACTCAGTAGTTTGGGTAAATGACTCTGACTACTTAATTCAGTTTTAGTCCAATAATATATCTGAAAAATCTCTCTCTGAATTTTGATACATGGGGACAGGCTTGTTTGCGAGAAGCTCAGCCCGCGTCTCCGGAGGTCCTGTGGAAACAGCAGTTGTGTGGTGAAGTCAGCCAAGAGTTGACTGTTTTGGACTTTGGCTCATAGTTCTAAACACGTGCATGAGTGTACGTGTAGGAAGGGGTGTAAGATACAGCTCTTAAAGCCATATGACTTATTCTCCTTTTCGACTGGATATTCCATTTTGGCTTACCTGGTAAAGTTGTAGTCTAACAATGACCACTGTGGAGGAGCATAGTTTTTGTTGTAGTTGCATGTGTGTCCCATTGTGTTCAGTCACTGCACTGGCTTTGCTACTAAGTTGCTGGCAAGATTTGTGATTTGTTTGTAACCTATCTAAATATCTGTCCAGCTGTTAGCCCAGTTTCTGCGCTGTGGCAGGTTGTGTTCATGTTTCCCATTTGTGTATTTTTATTTCATTGATCATGAATTGTGATGGGGTGGGGAAAAAGCAGCCAAGATACCACAAGTTCTTGAGAGACTAAGCAGATAAAGAATCAACTCCTCTCCCCTCCCCACTTTCTCTCCTTAACTTTTGTATAAGAGAACTCCAAAGTAACAGTTGAAGGGTAACAGCGCAAGGAAAGAAAAAATCATACTAGAGTCATTGGGGTTGAAACGGATAATGAGCCAGTGCTGAGTGAGAGGAAATTCAGATTTGATATTAGAAAGAACTTCCATGGCCTGCTCAGCCATTCAGTCAAAATGTTCTGTTTAATAAGCTAGTTATGACCCAGTTAGCATGTTCAAGGAGAAGGTTATGTAGGCTTGTAGAAACAGTTGACTAGGGTTCCCTGCTTGAAGCAGGATATTAGTTACACACACACACACACACACACACACAATAAGTTTTAAACAAGCAATTTAATACTGTACACGGCAATGATGATTCTGAAGCTTGGTTGAGGTGGTGAAGTTAGAGGGTGGGATATTTCCCAGGGAATGCCTTACTGCTAAATGATGAACCAGCTCTTGGCTGAGCTCTCAAGGGTTAACACACGGTTGTTAATGTAGCCTCATGCTCTACAAGACAGCACGAATGGAGGGAGCCGAGACAGAGAAACACACTGTGTGTGTGTGAGAGAGAGAGAGGTGTGCATTTTCCCTTTAAGTACACTGACCCCACTCTAAATACACTGCCTTTTTAAGTAGATCTCAGCAAGTTGAGACAGAAGTTGCTGCTAGCTAGCAAGCTCCCTCTGTCCTGAGCCCTGTCATGTCCCATCATCGCCCCGCTCTATGGAGATGGGGTAAATGGGGGGCAGGAGCCGGGGGGGAGGAGGACACCCTGACATTAGCCTCCCTATTTTCTCTCTCCTCCTCTTCCCCCCCCCCCCCCCCCAGCAAGCAGGAGGCTCCCTGGAGCAGCTCCAAGGCAGAGGGCAGGAGCAGCACATGGAAGTGGGGGGAGGGACAGCTGAACTGCGAGCAATTGATAGC
Source organism: Eretmochelys imbricata (assembly GCF_965152235.1). Classification (NCBI taxonomy): domain Eukaryota; kingdom Metazoa; phylum Chordata; order Testudines; family Cheloniidae; genus Eretmochelys; species Eretmochelys imbricata. The sequence goes on along the minus strand of NC_135577.1, from coordinate 64,480,687 downwards.
CTGCTGAGTGGCTGCCACTGCACAGGGAACTTAGGGTAGCGGATAGAGGGGCTGCCAGTCCCCCCTGGTTCCAAGCCCCCACCAGCTAGCTGCAAAGGGCTGCTCTTCCTGCAAGCAGTGGACAAAGCAGGCGTTGCCGAACAACTTTATAAGGGAGCATTGCACAACTTTAAATGAACATGTTCCTTAATTGATCAGCAACAAAACAAGGTTAACCAGGACAACTTTAAGTGAGGAGTTACTGTATTACAGAACCATGGCTGAGGGGCTCAAATGAGGGTCTAGGTGATTTTAAACCTAATTGTAGCATGGACAGGACATTACAGTTTGCTTCAGAAGTTAGTGGGTCCTTCTAGGCAATCCCATAATGCACAGCATCATGTCAAGAACCAATGCAAAGTGCCTACTTCCAAACCAGGTAGGAAGAGCAGGCTGTGTTGTGCACTCAGAAACATACAGGTGCAGCTATTCGAACACGTGGCTCTCCAAACATAAGCGCCCGTGGCTGGGTGAATTGATTTTGTTTTCTAGACATGTATGACATGTACTTCTGAAGCAGTGTTGCCCCTACAGCCTTTATTTTGTGGTGAGGGAGGGACTTCCCCTAATTCAAATTGTGGCAGTTGAGAATTGTGGGATAGTACCCAGTAGCTATAGTTTGCCCAAGATTTCACACTGCAAAGTACATCTGACCTGGTTTGTAAAGTAGATAGTGTAACTGTGTTAGTGCACAGGGGATTGGCTGTCCGAAGGTCTCCCTTCTTCTATACACAGACTAAACCTTTATGGAAACTTACTCAGCCTCAAAACTGTGTGTATGTGTTAATAACATTGCATCATAAGTTATATTTAATGAAGATAGGGAATTGGGTAGCTTTTGATGGGGGTTAACACTGTCTTGTTCTAGCACAGCTTATGCTCCTTTGAGCTGCTTGCTGCTAGACTTAAGTCCCCTAAATGGGAGAGTAGCAAACAGGACTTTCTTGGCTTAGTTACAATGTCTCTGCAGCTACTGTACAACTATGGTGCAGCCACTCTGCCATGGTAGGAAGTTTTATACTCAACAGTAGAAGGAGGGGCTAGGGTGGAAGAAGGATTTTAGTAGGGCTTGAAAGAACAAAGAGCAGCTGAAAAGGTCAGATAAAGCTGGTATGTCACAGCAAGAAGATAAAACTGCCCATTTGATTTTATTAATATCTGTCACTTCTATGATTGTGGTGGCACTGACATCTTAGATTGCAAAAATTGCTTGAGGGGGTGAAGTGCATCATGCCTTGTGTGTTTTCCTGTTGCAGAGAGCTCTTTCGCTTCTTGCAGCAATGTCACTTCTGTGTTTTGCCTTGTGCAACATATTGGAGCTGTCACAGCAACTGTCCAAGTAATAATGGATGTCTCTGTCCCAATGGTGCATCCTCTCCGTCAGTACTGGCTCTGAGACTTTGCCACATTCTTTAGAATCTGACAGTGGACATATATTGACTTATCATGGCTTCCCCCTGAATTGCAGGATGTCTCATAAGAGTTGTTGATACAAAGAGAAGTGTGAGATGCTCATCTCATCATCCTTTCCCAAAGGCCAGACCAACTGACTTTGGTGGTGGATTGGGGTGGAAATCTGGTGGGGGGGTGGGGTGTGGGCCAAAAAGGGTGTATTTGCTGTATACATGTATGAAGTCAGGCCCTTCCTTGTCCCAAGGAATTTACAATCTAACCAGACAACCCAGAGTCAAAGGGTAGAAGGAAGGGACACAACATAAAGTAACTGAGCAGAAGCTTGCATTGCATTTTGTTTCATATTTTTATATTTAATATTTTTCTGAAGTAATCTCACTGTTTCTTGAAACTCCTCTTCCTCCTCCTCTCTCAGCAAAGAGACTAGTTCATGTGGACTGTGCTTACCTATTTAAGCAGTCGTTCCCCTGTAATCTTCTCTACAAAACTAGTTGTGCGACGACAACAACACCTGGGAGGAGAGTTGGGGAAGAAGTACCCTAGATAATTGGATGTGAAATGTCTGAAGGCCTTGGAGTTGTTGGAGTGGGGGCTAGTGCTCTGGTCTCTACTGCCTGCAGCAGCAGTCACTATTATCATTGACTCACTCTGTAAAAGCAGGTGGGGGCTCCATTTGTAGGTCACAAAATTGAGTCTTCCTGGGTTAGTGAGAGACAGATGCTCTTCCCTTATCAACAGGTTCTTAATGAGTCTACTCCTTCCAAGTATTCTGTTGCCTTTATCTTTTTGTTAGGAAGACTGTGTGGAGGCAACACACCTCTCCATAAGCTTCTCAATCTAGTCCCCTGGAGCCATAGACTGTACCTTGGCAGTCAAACCGGGATGTTGTATTATCCTCATGACATGACTCAGAGCTTCATTTTAGCCTTTATGGAAATCCTCAGACAGGCGTCTGCCCACATCTGTTTTACTTCCAGCATATAGCTGCTGTAGGCTGGTTTACCCCTTGCCTCTCCGGAGAACATGCATCTACTTCTGTAGCATGTGAGTAGCAATTAAGTGTATGCCAAAGTAATATATATCTAGTTAGTTGGGTTGAGATATGGTTAGTTGGGTTCCAAAGAAACATACTAAGAAAATGACTATGGTAAATGAGTGTCTGCTACCAAGAGAGAGACCTGAATTCATGTTCTATTTACTTCACAAGTGAAATGGCTGAGCTGGTGGACACTTACTCTGCTCCAGTTTTGTAGTGAGGACAATATTTGCTCTCCAAAGAAGAACAGCTGATCCAGAACAGTAGAAGTGTTAATAGTCTTTACTTTTTTTATTTTTTTGTAATTGATCTTATTATCTGAGTAGTTATGTTGCAATAGTATTCAAAGGCCTCAGTTGAGGTGGGGACCCTAGTGTTTAAACAGCAGCTAGCACATGTGGGAGGAGACAATCCCGGTCCCAAAGGCCTTACAATTAAGGTGCAAAAAGAGAGGGAGGCTGAGCATAATGATGATAAAATCACACATTTATATGAACTAGCTAAGTGCACAACATAATGGTTCTGAATCATTTAGAGCTTCTAATGAACACACATTGGCTATTGCCAACTACCCTTCAACCTAGCCACCCTTAGTTGGCTCATAACTCATAGGTATCACAGAAGTGGGCCTTGAGGGGGGAATTGAAGAGTTGTGGTATTCAAGGGTGAAATTAAGATTACAACATACGTTAAGGTCTTTGGGTCAGGGAGCATGGCTGTGTTTGGGATATTTTTGTTCAAGTGCCATCCATATATATGTATAGTACTGTGTAAAGAATACAGGGGCACTGTCATGGATTTTTGTGGAGGAAGCCCAACTGGTAGTACCTTTTTTGTGGCATTACTATATCCAGTTTAGCACAAAAAAAAAAAAAAATTTAAACCTTTGAGATTAAAAATGTACTTCTTGTTTCCCTTTACCTCCATCTCCTTGTCCTAAAGTGGAGTGAAACAATATCCAGGCTCTTGCCTTTGTAGACGTCTAGGAAATACACATCTGTCGCTTTAGAGGAGTAATTTTAGCTAGTGAATAACTAAATGGGGATTCCAAGACCTCACAGGTTCCATACCCCAAGAACTATTAATGTCCTGCAGAATTGCCAGCTGCCTCATGCCACCTCAGAAAACACAGGTGGTTTTTTTTTTGGTCTGGCTGGTCCCTGGGCTGGGCCTGCATGGGAAATGAGGTTGGCTGCTTTCAACAACCTTTTCCTCTTTCAAAAGCTTTTTTCCCCTCCTGACAGGAAGTAAAGCTGCTGTAACGGCTGCCAGCTGCTGATGGGTACAGTTAGCTGTGACCGGGGAGGGGGGCTCTGTTTTCTTAACCGAAAAAATTGGAGATGGGGTGCGTGAGACAGATTCTCTGTGCAGCGAAGTCAGTAAAAATGGCTTGAGCCAAGGCTGCTAAGATATCTAGCCCTACACAACAGTAAAATTTCCAGGACCCCACCATCTTACCACATTCTCTCACCTCTGGCCTCTTATCTGCCCGTCACACATCTTTCTAACCCTCTACTTCAAGAGTACAGGGTACTTTACCCTGCACAGCATATGTAGCTAATGTGATTGTAAATCTGCTTTCTATGTACTAAATGTTTTCAATAAAGTGCACCCCACAGTTTGCGAGAATGCTTCCTGTGAGTCACATCAAGATGGCTGCTGTTTGTGAGAGAGTTCAGTGAGACTGCATTTATTATTCATCAGCCTGCCCTTTGTAAAGTGGTCCAGCGCATCCTCAGACAAGGTGGGTGGGGTAATATTGTTTATTGAACAAACTTTTGGTGAGAGAGGCAAGCTTTTGAGCTACACCAAATTGTTCTTTAGACCTGAAGTCTGTGTAGGTTGTAAGCGTCTCTCTCTCTCTTATTAGACCAACTTCTGTTGATATGAAAGATATTACCTCATTCACCTTGTCTCTCTCATATCCTGGGACCAACATAGCTACAACTTTATGGCAAACAGTGCATCCACCTACAGGGCTCCCAACTGTTGCTACATCAGTGTGCTGTGGGGCTGCATGGCAACTTGTGAACTTTTGTAGGACCTGAAGGGTGAGCTGGGAAACGGCTGTGGACATCCCAGTACCCTTGGGAATTGTCACTACTTTCTGTATTAAACCAGCATGGAGCTCACCCAGGAGGAGCTGAGATGTCAGCTGTTTGCTTTGCAAGCTGATTTCTGACTGAATTTCCAGGTTTTGCAGAGTTAATTGGCATCAGAGGGTCTGTGATATTGGTGAGTATGATTATAGGAGAGACCTAGGCATGTCAGAACTGGGGTTCTTACGTATGGTTCGTTCTCAAGAAAGGCTTGCAATAGCATTGAAGTGGGCTCAGGTGCCTTCCAATCTCAGATATGCAGTTATTGTCCATGTGATGTCATTCCATATTCTTTATGAAAATATGCTTATGATATGGATATGATATAACTGAGATATACTTTATGCAAGATGGCTCGTGAAATATCATTGGAAAGGTTATAATTTACTGAATATGACTGTCCTATTTGTATGCACGTATCCTTTCTGTATTTGAAATTAGGAATATTGACTATATTTCAACTGTGTTACTTTGGGTGATGCCCCCTGCTAACACTTCAGGTACAACAATTAAAAAGCCCAGACAGTGCTGATGGCCCATCAGCAAGAGACAATGGACTGTAAAAGAGCTTAGTCTTCCTGTGAATGTGTGGGTCAGCCTATAAAGAATGGCTACAGAGGCATGTGACCATGCCACCGGATACTAGAACCCATCCTGAATTCTGTACTTTTCCACCAGAAGCTGGGGGTGGGAGGTTCAAACTAGGAAACAAAGGATCTGGCATATGCAAATCCTATTTAAGGATGGAGAGTAAGGTAATCCAGGTCCTCAGTTATCCCCCGCTACTCCACCCAAGATCCTTTTATTCAACTAGTTAGCACACTGTCACACTTTGAACTTGAGGTATTTATTATTTTCATTTCTAAGTGAACAATAGGCATGCCACATTTCTGGCCTTACATATATGGCGCTTCCCCATAGCAACCTACCAGCTGATAAGGAAGAGATATCCAGGCAATCTATATTACCATATGTTCAAAATGTTAATCTTAATTTAGGTCTCTGTCATCCTGCAATCTGTGGTCATGACTGTTTGGTCAGTTATGAGAGAGACAAATTTCACCACAACTCCTGAAAAATCTTTTCTGTGGTTATGCTCATCCCCTTGAGAAATCCTACGTTCTGACCACCTGGGATTATTTAAGACCCAGGGCATTTCCCAAAAGTATGTGGGTGTTAGTGTCCAGGCACAACTGGAATTTGGATATATGTGCTCTGGGGGCTTAAATTCCTTTTGCTGCACAGAATTGCTAGTTTATCGAATGGAGGCTGTATTCTATTTTAGAGGTGGCTGCACTGGCTCCCAAACAATGGTCCATGGACAATCAGCAGACCACAGAACACTTTGTGGTGGCTTGTCATCAGATTCTTAATTTTTCTCTTTTCCAGCTACCATATTGCATTAAAGGCAGCAAATACCACAGTTACTTGGCAAGCATTTATTCTTCCACTTAAGCAGCTGCCGTAAAGATGTTAAATGACCACGAAGGTGAGGTGAGGTGGCTTGTTACTATGAAGCAGAGAGGAGGTAGGCCACAAGACCATCCCTTTTAAGATGTTGCTCTCACACTTTGAGAGGCTCTGTAATATGTAGTCTGCATAAATGTGCAGGCTGTAGTACTTCCTAATGCTTTATTGACGAAGGAAAAAGGTAGGTAAAAGAATGGTCCTCTGGTTCAAACACCCACCTTGAAATAGGTAGACCTGGATTATTTTCCCCTCTGACATACTGTGTGACTGAGTCACCTGCAGCCAAGGGAAGTAAATGGGAGCTGTGAATGCCTAACATTTCTGAAAATCAGATTCAGGTTTCTCAAGCTGAGCACCCAAAATTAGGGGGCGATCAGGAGAATTTATCATCTTGGAGCCCTGGATTGAGTAGTTGTTTCTACCAAACTCTTATTAGTATTGTACTTACACATGGAAGGGCTTTGCAGGCCCTTTGTGTCTTCAGGTGCTGGCTCTAGTGCTGTGCAGGGTCAATGCATCAAGTGTTGTTCAATCTAATTGTGGCTTGAAGGTAACCCCCTGTATCCTAGCATCCGTTCTTTGGTTGTCTGTATTTCCTTTCGGAACTGTAATATGGCCCTGGGAAGATTACCAACTGCTCTTTTCTTTTCTTCTCTTCCCTCCTGTTTCTAGACATTCACAGCATGGTGTAACTCTCACCTCCGCAAGGCCGGCACACAGATTGAGAACATAGAGGAAGATTTCAGGGATGGTCTTAAACTCATGTTACTTCTGGAAGTCATTTCAGGTGAGGGGGGTTTTGTGTGGGTTTAAGTGTCATTAATGTTGCTCACCCACTACTAAATACATTCAGGACAGCATGGGCAGTGATGGTGGAAGCTTTGTCTGTGCCTGTTCCTGATCTGCAGTGTACTGAGAGCGAAGCTCAGGTTTTATGGCCTCTGCCCACTATCCAGTGTTTTTGCTCTTCTCTCTCCACCCCTTCCTGTCAGCAAGGAATTGGGTTGAATTTGCTGAATTGTTTTTGTAAAAACAAAAATAACCCCCCAGCCCTCCCAGAAATAAGTTTAAAAAAAAATCAAAATGTTTTGATACTTTTCAAAACAAAACATTTTTTAATTTTTTTTTTAAAAACATTTTATTTGGCCCGAAACTAACTTTTCTCCCTTCCATCACCCATTTCAGCCACTGAACCAAAAAAATCTGTTTGCACGTGTGTGTGTATGTGAGAGAGAGAGAGAGATGTACAATTTTATATAAAACTGGGGGTTTTATGCTTTCGATGGCTCCTTCAGCAGGCTTTCCATGCCAGCAATAATGGCCCTCTGTTTGGTTTGCTCCCTTCCCCACCTCTTGTACTTACCAATAGAGATGCCTCAGCAGGGACACTCAAACCCTAACTCCCTATCTAGAGTGTCAGTTTTTGTGCTCTGCAGAAATTGAGGACACAACAAAACCTCAAGTTCCTTTCTTTTCCCCAGGCTGCTAGTTTTAGAGGGTTTGGAGTTCAAAGTGCTTCTGACTTTGAAGTTAGGGATAGGAGTTCCACAGCACATACTCCTTTTTGGTAAGAAACTAGCTGACAGAGTCATCTGCTTATTTCATTTATTTACATTTTTAGTGAACCCTTGTTCACATGCAGGGGAGGAGTTGAAGGTGGGGAAGTAGATGTGAACCAATGTTGGTATTGAAGTTGCAGCTTGCTGAGGCTAAAGGGAAGATGAGGGGATTGGAAGATGGAGGGAGAATGTGTTGGGGAACTCAGTGCATTTAACTTAAAAGTAACCAATATGACTTGTAGCTATCACCACCCCTGTTTGTTACATCCTTGTCTCCTGTCAATCTGGTTTTTTCCGTTTAGGGCAGGGGTAGTCAATAGGTGGACCGTGGACCAAATCTAGATGGCCAGACATTTTTGAACGGATCCCAAAATCTTTTTATTTACTTGTTGTTTGTTTGTTTGTTTGTTATTTTTCTCCGGAGTCTGGACCTTGACTGTACCTTAACCAGGAAATTTGGACCTTGACAAAATATAATTGACTACCCCTGGTTTAGGGCAAGGACAGTGGGTTCCCATATATGCTGGAACCCATTCTGAGCACTGTGGCGTTCTAAATATTGTAAGTGGTCCGGTCTATAGCAGTGTGTTTGAGTGATGTGATGCACCAGTCTGCCTCTAACGGCAAGTCTACACTGCAGCAGCATGCTAGAGTGCTAAGAATAGCAGTGTAGCTCAGAGTAGCATAGGTGGAAGCTCAGGCTAGCTGCCCAGGAAGCATGCTCCCAGCTGCAGTGTAGACGTACCCGGAATGCAGCTGGGTGTGGTATGTGCTCCAAGCACTCTGCTCTAAAAGTTCAGGCCCTAGATAGTTCTCATAAACACTCATACTTTTTGAGTACAGGAGGATTCCTTTACTAGGAATACCAGACACTAAAAGGCATGGTTACTTAGGCACAGTTACAGTAACCCAGCTCCTAGGGGCAATCCAGTACAGGGATATAAAGGGTAGGGTCTCAGTGTGGATGTGGATCCCAGCCACTACCTTGCATGTAGGCTGATGCCTTGCATATTCCTGCTGCAGTTACTCCAAGTCCCCTGCCAACTGGGTGTGTCTGCCTGGCTCACAGCCTTCCAGTCTCAGCCTCCAGGCTACTGCCTCTATCTGCTGTCCCTCTTCTTTTACAATCCTCGCTCTCTCCAGAGCTGCCTCTGACCTCCAGAGTATCCTTCCTCTTCCTGTCCTCCGGGGATGGTGGAGCTCTCTTCTGGCTAGATTTTGAACTGGGTAACAGTGCCCTCCACTGGCTAGATCTGTTCCTTTGAGCCCACAGGGACTGGGAAGAAGGTGCCCCAGTAATGAGGCAGCAGGCTCAGTACAATAATAATGGGCCATGTCAGCTCTGCTGAGATCCATGAGCAGATCTGAGCCTCTCCATGTGCTAGTGAGAACTAGTGTGACCAGATAGCAAGTGGGAGGTGGTAATACACACACAAATTAGGACTCTCCTTATCAAATTGGGATGTTTGGTCACCCTTGTTGGAACTGATCACGGGGTGGGATAGAATCCCTGGTAGCACAACTGCCAGAGAGCAAGAGGGAGGGTGCTGCTAGAAGTGCTGTGGTGAGATAGGGTTCCTGTGCAGATTGCCCTAGCGTCCCATGGATCCACCAGACTAGGGTGCAAATGGGGCAGGCAGGTACGGTTCCCCTTCCAAACAGGGTATTATGGGAAGATTTCCACAAGAAAAGCCCCTTCCTTTTGCTTTTACATTAGGTGGTGATGATCTGGCCCTATTACAAGGTTTGGCCTGAAAAACAGCTTCCTTCTCCGCCCCCTTTACAAAGCAGCTGATCAATAGCATTTTTTAATCAAACAAATTCCACTGTAAGCAGCTTTTAAGCCAACAGTTCCTTGCATTTTTTGGCCCCCAAACTACAGGCTTGGTCTTATACATGAGAACCAGAAAGTGGAAGTGACTAGATTATTTTAATTGGCTGAGCATAGTACAGAAAAGTAAAGCAGCAATGCAAACAGTAGAAAGCGAAGGCGGGGGGAACCCAAAACACTTCTCACATGGTTTAGCTCTAATAACCTATGAGGGAAAAAATTTTACAGGCACACAGTCATTTGACACTTTGCTCTGAAATCTTATTTGTTAAAAATGATTCTAGTCTAATGGAAAGGTCCTCAGTTCTTCAATTTTTTCCACTGCAAAGTTATTTTTAAATAAATAAATATCTTGCTGTAATGTCTGAAACACTGAGAACCTCATGCTGAAACTGATTGAAGCCAGCTTCACTTTTGTTTGCAATGACTTTCATTATGCAAGCTTGGAGAAATGCAAAATGAAAGCAGCAGTGTGTCATGTACTTTAGACCAGTGGCTCTCAACATTTCTAGACTACAGTACCCTTTTCTTGATTTGTGTACCCCAAGTGTCACCTCACTTAAAAACTGCTTACTTACAAAATCAGACATAGAAATACAAAGTGTCACAGCGCAGTGTTGCTGAAAAATTGCTTACTTTATCATTTTTGCCATATAATTCTAAAATAAATCAATTGAAATATAAATAGTATACTTACATTTCAGTGTATAGTATATAGAGCAGTATAAATAAGTCATTGTATGAAATTTTAGTTTGTACTGACTTTGCTAGTGCTTTTTATGTAGCCTGTTGTAAAACTAGGCAAATATCTAGAGGAGTTGATGTACCCTCTGGAAGACCTATGTGTATCCCCAGGGATACACGTACTCCAGGTTGAGAACCACTGTTGTAGACTATTAAAGTGAGAGAATTTTTTAAAATCTAAGCTGGCAGTAGTAATTTCGGTAAATAAACTTGTTTACACCGTAGGGTTAAGATGAGTATCTCTCTTCTTGATTGGCAGGTAAAAAGAAACAGGCCTGCAATAAATAATGGAAACAATTATTATAATTGGAGATAAAATAATTTTTTCTCTCTGTGGGAGGGAGAGAATGCCCATTGAAGTAATCTGCTACTTTTTCCCCCTTCACCTTTCCAAACTTTTGTTAAAGAAACAACATATCTTTCTTTAGTGGGGCAGAAGAGTTCATGGAAAAAATAACGTCTCTTCCCAATTAAACCTAGTGATATGGAGTCTGATCCTGCTCCCATTGAGTTAAATGATGCAGGATTGGGCCTTAGGAGTAGACTTTGAGAAATAAACTGAGTGAATAACCACTAACAAATAACTTAACCAAATTTGCACTTTTATCTCTTTGTGGATGTTCCACAACTTGTTAAAACTAGTTCTGAATGTAAAACCTCTTGCAATTTTTTGAACTCTGTAACTCTCTTTGACATTTGGATGATTCTGCTTAGGTGACTGGTGACATGTGCCTATCTAATTAGGTTTCTGGTGTGAATGCTTATAGGATATATATTAAAATTCAATTTGAGTTTGTGCAAGCTTTTTGTTTTCTATGAATGCCAGTTAAACTGGATCGTGCGAATATTTACAGGAAGCCAATCAAAAGGGCCACAAATGTACCGGAAGCAAACTATTCTCCAAGCTCTACTCAAGTCAGAATTTGGTGTTTGCTGTGAGATCCAGCCCCATCAAAGTAGTGATTACTTGCTCTTGTCAAAGAGCTGTGTTGCTCCCTGTGAAAGGGCAGTCACCACTTGAGCACCTCCTTGCAGCTGGGTGCAGTATTGTAGTCCTCTCACCCCTGGTGCCTCCTGTAGGCTTCCAGCCAACCTTGGCGGGTCTTAGCGGTTTGCCCCTCCAGCCAAGTCAAAGTCCAAATGAACCCTTTCCAGGGTATTAGAGTCCAATAAACAGTCTATTTGCTCTTGCTAGGGTCTTCAGCCCCTGGTCTGCGCCCTTTAAATTCAGCCCTTTGTTCAGGCTCCCAAATAAGCCCTACCCCCTTTAGGGGTTTGACACTTTATCTGTGGCTAGGAGGGGAACCCAGGCCCACACACTACTCCAGGGTCCCACCTAGGGACTCTCTAAACAGCAGCCACGTACAGCTCGATTCAATTCATTGCTGCTTCTTCCTAGGTCTCTTCCTCCCTGGCCCCCTTAGCTTCACCCTTATCTCAGGTTAAGATTCTTAGGTCCTTTCTTTTCCTGCAAACCCAGCTATGCAAAATGCATCCAGAAAACAAACTCTGTTGTCCCTCAAGTTCCTGTGGCCAGAGAGACGCACTCCTCTGGTTCCAGTGAGAAACTGAACTGCTAAGCAGGGCCCTGATTGACTGTTGCTAGCCCCTCTAGCCCTTGGAGGATCAGGTCTGTGTGGGTTGCGAAACTGCAACTGCAGAGCCTCCTTTCTAGGCAAGCTTGGAAGACACACCTTTACTGCTCTTTTTCTCTCAGCTTGCTGCTTCTTGGAGTACAGGTAGTAGGACTGCGAGGACCCCAGCAGGAAGCGGGGTGGGGGGGCAGTAAGAAGGGAAGAGTAGGCTGTGGCCCTGATGGGGCAGAGCAGAGACTACTGGGCAGGATTGGAAGGAGGAGGATGAGCCTCCAGCCAAAGGGGAAGGCTAGCCCATTGCTGAAGTTTTTGCCCAGGGAGAGCTCCAAGGCTCCCAGCTGGGGAGTGACTGTGTGGGGCCATTGACACCAAATCTCTGCAGCCACAAGGTGCTAGGAAGGCTTCCCCCCTTCCCCAGACAGAACTGTGAGGAGTCAGTTGCTGTCCCTGGCCGGCTGGTGAATGTACCCTGGCAGGAGCCATTCAGCAGGCTGATGGCCTTCCCCACAGCTGTGGCCTTGTCTCTCACTAAAAAAGGTGAGGCTTGTGCTCATCTAATCTTTGGCAACAGTGAGTTCCATGGCAGAGAAGTTTCATGAGAGATTGTCCTGCCCTGGAACATAGGGAAGCAAGTTTTGGGGCACAGACCACTTACTGTAACTTATGGCTGATAGGCTCTCCAGAGCATACATCAAAGATTATGGGGAGTGGCCTAGTCCAATAACTGTCTGAGGTGTGGTAATGGTAATACTCCCCTCCCCTCAAACAGTATCTTCAAAGGTGCTCTTTGTATTTGCTGGGGTTTTGTTGGGGGGAGGGTTCAGCAAAGTGCATCAATTATTAGAATTCCCAAAAAGTGACCAAAAAGATTGTGTGCTGTATCTTCACTGCTGAGGGCAAGAACATGTGTAATTTGGATCAAGCATCGGGGTTATCTTATTAGATCTGCCTACTTGGACTGTTGGTGGGGAGAGTGGAATGGAGCAGTTCCGAATTTGTTTTGTGTTGTTTTTTCCCCCCTCTTTCTGGCTAGGTGAACGTTTGGCTAAGCCTGAAAGAGGCAAAATGCGAGTGCACAAAATCTCCAACGTGAACAAGGCCCTGGATTTCATTGCTAGCAAAGGAGTGAAGCTGGTGTCTATTGGAGCGGAAGGTAAGGGAGCCAGTGCATACCTCTAACGCTCAAAATCTGGAGGGGGGCGGGTGATGATGGGTGGACTGGCAGCTCCCTCCATTTTAGACCCAGTCTAAATATGCTATTTCCCCCAGTCGACACCACATTCTTTTCCCTGCGCAACCCTCCCCCCTGCCCCTCCACTCCCCTCTTCCCCCCACTGTATAGCCTTGTTTATAACCTAGCTCATGCCTCTCTGTGTGGGAGCAAGGGTGGGGGGAGCTGCCCCTTGATGAAGACTGAAATCCCACTTGCCAGTACGGTTGCAGCATTGAGAGGTCTGTGCTTTTCTTGCCATACACTTATTCTAACTCTCCTGCTCTGACTCAGTGGCAATGTTTAGAGAGGCTATAAATATTTCATGTATGAAAGAAGTTGTATAAAATAAAACTGTTCCATGTATATTTGGAATATGGAGTTAAATACAAGGGGAGCAAGAGTAAGAAGTGGGTGAGGGAGAAAAGATTCTTTCAGCTGAGATTTGTAAAAGTGGAAAGACAAGGAAGCTGTTTTAGACAGTACGGTCTGTGGAGAAGGGGCTTGGTGTAATGGTGGTGAGGTTATGCAGAGGCCAGAGTGGAGTGAATTTTTTTTTAATTACCAGTTTTAATCACAATTTAAATCAGCGAGCAGGAAACCTTGATTTAAATAATCAGTTGTAATTGTGTTTTGCATTTATACTTTTGTTATTTTTCCTAAAGAGAGGCCGATTCTCATTGGTTGATAACAATTAAAAGGCATTGGTTTGCCACTTGATACAGCCTTTACACTAAATTTGGTGCTTCTTTTTGCTAATCAGGAAGATACACATTTATTTAAGCAAGTATATAGTTTTACTTATTTAGTCAGATTCTTAATGTTTACATTTTTATTATGTTAAATAAGAAATGGATCATTCATTTTCTACTGGGGAGGAACAATTTTTCTCTATAGTTTTCCCCCATTGTTTTTCATCTTTGTTGCTCTATTGTCTATTCTACTATATGAAGTAATACTCTCTGGTTTAATTCATAAGGCGAGAAGCCAGACTCCTGGGTACATTGCCAGAGACTCTGCAACAAACCTGTTGCAGAGCTGGGAAAGTTATTTAGCCCAAATGTCCACTCTTGTGGATGCTCAGTTTGAGTTGTCAAAAGTTGTTCTTTTTTCCCCCACCCCCCTCAGAAGTGCTGAGCACCAGCAGCTCCCTCAAAAAGATGATATATTAGAAATGGGAAAGGTACAGAGAAGGGCAACAAAAATGATGAAGGGTATGGAACAGCTTCCGTACGAGGAGAGATTAAAAAGACTGGTACTGTTCATCTTGGAAAAGAGACAACTAAGGGGAAATATGATAGAGGTCTATAAAATCATGACTGGTGTGGAGAAAGAGAATAAGGAAGTGTTATTTACTCCTTCACATAATACAAAAACCAGGGGTCACCCAATGAAATGAATAGGAAGCAGGTTTAAAACAAACAAGAAAAAATATTTCTCTACACAACACACAGTCAACCTATGGAACTCATTGCCAGGGGATGTTGTGAAGGCCAAAACTGTAACTGGATTCAAAAAAGAGAAGGTCATGGAGGATAGATCCATCAGTGGCTATTAGCCAAGATGGTCAGGGATGCAACCCCCTGCTCTAGGCTACATATCCCTGGGCCTCTGACTGACAGATGTTGGGACTGGATTGCAAGGGATGGGTCACTTGATGATTGCCCTGTTCTGTTCATTCCCTCTGGGGCACTGGCCACTGTCAAGACAGGATACTGGGCTAGATGGACCATTAGTCTGACTCAATCTGGCCATTCCGATGTTCTTAGCTCCAAAAATTGGGTCTTAAAGGTCAAAAACTGAGTGGCCAAAAATGGAGGCACCCAAAACAAGAATACATTTTGAAAACTGTGGCCTTAAGTCTGTCTCAGTTTTTAGCAATCTGTAAAAATGGGTATAATGTCAACCTCCTGCACTTCAAGGGAGTTTTTGTTCTTAGGGCACCCTTCTTCCAAGGATTCTGCAGTACATGTTATTAACCAGTGACCCCTTCAGGTCTCAGTTGGGGATGTGTGGTCTGATTACTGCAAAACTAAACAACTTGTCTGCTGATCTGGATTCCAACTCCATGACATGGTTGCGGGGGTGAAAGTAGAAATAGGGACTTACCGGTACGGGGTTGGGTTGGGACCAGCTCTGGCCTCTGGAAGGGGCGGGGCCTTGGGCAGAAGGGGCCAGGATGGGCGGGTCAGAGCCAGCCCAGGCCCACGCTGTACCAATAAGTGCCCTTCCCCTCCCCTGCCAGGGTAGCAGCAGCAGCCGAGGGCTCCAGCAGCAGTTTAAAGAGCCCAGGGCTCGGCCGTTGCTACCCCAGGGCTCCGGCAGCAGGGCTCCGGGGGCCATTTAAAGGGCCTGGGGCTCTACTGCCTCGGGCCCTTTAAATAGCTGCCAGAGCCCTGCCGCTACGCCAGGGCTCTGGGGGCTATTTAAAGGGCCCAGGACTCCCCTGCTTCCACCGCCCTGGCCCTTTAAATAGCCCCTGGAGCCCTGGGGTAGCGGCAGCAGGGCGCTGGCGGCTATTGAAAGGGCCTGGGGCAGTGAAAGCAGCAGGAGCCTCAGCCCTTTAAATAGCCCCTGGAGCCCCGCTGCCGCTACCCCAGGGCTCCAGCAGTGGTGCTCTGGCGGCAATTG
The DNA here is from genome assembly GCF_965152235.1 of Eretmochelys imbricata. Taxonomy (NCBI): domain Eukaryota; kingdom Metazoa; phylum Chordata; order Testudines; family Cheloniidae; genus Eretmochelys; species Eretmochelys imbricata. The sequence goes on along the minus strand of NC_135577.1, from coordinate 64,465,060 downwards.
AAAGGGCCTGGGGCTCCAGCCGCTGCTGGGAGCCCCAGGCCCTTTCAATTGCCGCCTGGAGAAGCCGGGACGTACCGGCTTACTTTCACCTCTGCATGGTTGTCCCTCCTTACCAGTCCTGTATTTAGATTCCATCTATATTGCCACTGTTACTGTAGTATTTGAGCATATCCAAAGCATTTATGGATTTACCCTCACATGCCTATGTGAGGTTATCAAGGTTGATTATCCCAATTTACCAGATGAGACTAAATTATTTAGCCATAGTGCCCAGAGAAAGCATGTGATAGAGCCAGGAATTAAACCCAGTACTGGAGCCCAGGATGGACTCCCCCTTGTGGACTGTCACCAGGCTACTGTTTTGGACCCAAACCTTGTATCCCATGTGTTTTAAGATTAGTGACTCTGAGCAACATCCAGATGCTGTCTGAGAGTCTGGCCTTTCAGGCACGTCCCTGGAGTACGTGTACCCAATACTAGTACCCCTCCTTGGTGTGGACCCAGCAGCCCTACGCCCCAAGATCAGGGTGGACCCCCCACCCAAGTCTCATTGGTAGATCTCTCATACCCTCTCCAGAACTCCATCAGCAGAGGTGGTGTACTCTACTTTACAGTTTCACCCTTTGGGGACTTTGTGACAGTTAAAGCAAGTAACACAGAGACTTTGCAAAAGCACCTCTAAGCCCGCACACTTGGCTCATAGACATGACACAGAGATATACAGATCTATGGAAGGATAAGAAATACACGCACTCAAGTCCCGCCCTCAGTTTTCTCCCGAGAGTCCTTTGGGTATTAGTGTCCTACAGGGAATCCAGGATCCTTCTGTACCACCGCTTCTCCTCCTGCCAGGTCTTCTCTTCTGGTCTCTCCTTGTTAGTGGGAGTGTCTCCTTTTAATAGCAGATTCTAACACCTTGTCTCCTCCCTGGGGTTTTTCCATTCTCTGATCTGACCTCTGAGCTGCAGCTGCCAGCATCCTCTGTTTGCTACAGTAGTTGTCATTAGCAAGTGAAGAGTCTTTGGCCAGTAGTCCCCATTGTTCTGTTAAGGCAAGGTTAATCAATTACTGATGGCCTTTAATGACACTTGAATTCAGGGACAGATGATTTTCCACAGTATGCATCTGATGAAGTGAGCTGTAGCTCACGAAAGCTTATGCTCAAATAAATTGGTTAGTCTCTAAGGTGCCACAAGTACTCCTTTTCTAGATGCTTAGATGTGTCACACTCCCCCCTCCCCTCCCCCCCCAACACAATGGGGATGATGTAATCTAATATGACCATCATTAGTGGAAGACATATAAGAAAATAGATTTCATAAAATCATACAGGAATTCGTAAGTTCATATAGGCAGTTTCCCAAAACTGTCACACCCAGATCTCCTCAATTGCCTTCTCCATTGGTTTGGCCACAATCCATCCTTCCTCTTTAGGTGGGGCATTTCCTTCACCTCTTTATTTCTTTGAAAGATATCTGCATCCTCCTCCCTTTCTGGTTGGCAGCTAGGTAGTTGCATTTGTTCCATTTTGTTTGCTTAACCAATAGGGTGACGATTACAGCTGGCCGAATTACTGTCCCAACCAATATCTGGCCATTGATGTCATCAAGGGAATGGCCTTGCTTATGATAATCAAAAGAGCTGTTCCTGCTTATACTCTGAAGAAATGAGGTGCAGATAAAACTATCTGGTACAGGACTGTGGAAAGCCTGTGATTGTCAGATCCTCTCCTCAGGTGAAGCAGGTGCAGAAAACAACAGAGATCAATACAAAACCAGTGTGGGACTAGCTGGCGTACTAATTTAAATTCTTCCTTGGTCTTTATGTGCCAGTATCTGAATCTGTGGGGAGGCTGGGACTAAGGTAGCAGGGGGTGCTGAAAGTTAGGACTGAAGATTGGCTGATCTCTATCCAGAAAGCTGGTACGTGTTCTTTAACGACAGCACAAGCTATAACCAAGCCTAAGTGATCACTGCATGAGCATGGAGTTGTATTTCAGCTATGCCACAATAATTTAACTATTTATAGTGGTGAGGGAGCACCGCTGTACTTAGGGTTGCATCCTGATATCTGTTTAAAAGTTGACCTAAGACCTCTAAAATTGACATGCTGAGTTAGATTTCTTTGAATGTTGGTGTGCCTCAGGAGGGTTCAGAATAGGATTAGTGACCCAAATTTGGAATCCTTTGAGCCAGGGATTCTGGAGATTATAAGCCCCTCCCCCCAGTAGCTATTTTAAAAAAAGTTTCTCAGTATGTGTTTTTGCACAGGGTTAGTAATCCAGATTTGGGGTAATTTGACCAATGGGTTCCTAAATTACAGGCCAGGTGCCCCCACCCCAGGAAAGGTTTCCTTCTGCTACCTTGTACTCTTAAACTGAAAGGCACTAATTACTGGATGAATCACAGACCTCTTGATGGCTGTGAACTCAACCTTCATTTAATATATCTAAGGATAAGTTAATCAGACCCCCACCTAAGATAAAACGAGTTGTAGATGCAACCTGACATCAGTTACAGTTTTGTGAGTCATGGTGGCAGTTTTGTACTGGAGGAATGTAATCAAAGTGTTTGGGGAAAAAATAGACATATGAAAGATTCCTGGGAGGAGCCGGGATATTGGGGGCTGAGAAGTGGGGGAATAGGAGGAGAGGGGTTTGGGGCTGCAGTGAGGGGAGGGGGATGGATGGTAGGGAAGTGAGAGAGGTTGGGGGCTCAGGTGAGGAGGGGTATGGCACCTTTAGCTCTGCCAGGGTACTCCATCCCCTGCACCTCTAGCTTTGCCAGTGGATTCCAACCACCCTGCACCCCAACCTTCCTGTATCACAACACTATTCCATGGTAACATAATTACCCTTCACTCCAGGCCCTGGAGGTGAATGTGGTTACAGAAATGGGAGGTAACTCACATAGAAACGTTTGCAGAGCAGGGAGTGAAGACTTTAGGGCTTGCAGTGGGAGGCCGAGGGTATAGTACGGGAGGGGGCTAGGTTGGAGAAGGGGATGCTTTGAATGGGTCAGCCGCATGGTTTGGGAGGTGCTCTGAAGACGGCACAAGGCCAATGGGTGAATTTTCCAGCTGACCCAGCTACATGGGAGAAGCCCTCCCTTTGGCGTAGGTAGTTCCTTCGCTGAAGTGCAACAGCAGCAGCAGTGCAGCTGCGCCGCTGTCGCATTGTAGGCGTAGACCAGCCCTGCGTCCATGCAGAGTTAGGGCTGCTTGGTGGTAGGTAGGTCGTCCCCTTGCAGAACGCTGAGTCGAGAGACACTCAAACTTCTGAAAATCAAGAAAAGCAGAGTTAAGGTTTATGGGCTGCCTTAACTTTCCTGGTTTTCAGATATTTGAGTTTTGCTGCAACCACCAAGCAACCTAAAAACTACAGTAAAGTAGTTTTTTGCCACTGAATGTGTGGTGAGGCTTAGCCCAAAGGGCTGCAGTTCATGGAGTAAGAAGGTCTAGGTGCTAAGTGAAATGCATATACATCAGCATTAAAAATGGGCCTCTGCTGTTAATGTCCCTGGTGTGACAGTAACTCTGTCCACTGAAGGGATTATGAGCTTTCCGGTGCAGGTATTTTAATAGCCTAAATTAAGACTTCAAAAAGTCAACACATCAGCAAACTAGAAAATAAAAACCATGAGGCAGTCAAAATGCAACTAACACAGCTCAGGAAAACAAACTATAAACTCCTCAAGCAGGTGGGACTGAGCTAGGAAGTTATCCAAGTAGCTTACTACAAAAAGGGGGGGAAACTTTGGCCAGGCAAGTGCATTTCTCACCCTAAAACAGTCCTGCCAGTCTCAGAGTAAGGCTGCCATGTGGCATCCAAAGGACCTGATACCAGGCATGCACACTCTCTCTCTGTATATCTGTATTAAACAGCAGTTTGTTATTGCCCTTATCTGTGTCTAAACCTATTTATTAAATTAGACAGAATTGTTTCCCACCCCCTTCCAAAAAAGCAAGCCCAGGAAGAAATCCATGGGAAACGGTCAAGCATGGGCAACTGATGAAAATATTCTTTGGTGACGGCTGAGCCCCACACTGATTCCTGGCCTGGCGCTCTAGGTGCGGGAGGGAGCAAGCATTGGAGAAGGAGCCCTCCCCACACTGATTCCTGGCCCCACATGGTGGGGAGGTCTGGGGGTGGAAGAGGGGGAGCAGGCTTGGATATTGAATCCGCCCCACACTGATTCCTGGCCCCACATGGTGGGGAGGTCCGGGGGGGGCAAGAGGGAGAGCAGGTTTGGATATTGAGCCCACCCCACGCTGATTCTCAGGACTGTGCAGATGTGAAATCCTGGGGGGTGGGAATCGGCAGGGGGGAGGGGGCAGGGGGGCAGTCTTGGTTTTATCAGACACAAGGCCAATGGTAATATTTTCCATGATATTTTTCTTACATTCCAACAAATATTCTCTGGTATTTACAAGCCAAACAAAGCATTGTGTTGGTGCACATGAACCAGAAAATGAAATTGACTTCTTTATAAACAGTAACAGAGCTGGCTGCTTTTCCTTGTCGAAGTTGAATGAAATGCATTGTAAGCAAAAGGAATAACCAGTGAAACCTAACCACAGCTTTTACAACTATCTTCAACTGGTAACCTCAAGCATCACTATTAACCTTTAAAAATGACTTAATTGGAGGCTGTCTGATTGGGGCACTCGCAGTACAAGACAGCTGTAAAAATCTGGGTCAAGGGTGTTGTAGCCAGGAGTGACTTCCAAATGTTTCTTTATTTGATATTAAAAATCTCATTCTGCAGAGGTCTTTCTTTGATGTAATAGATTCCACATTGGGTATGATATCAGGATTCAGTCAAATTCAAGAGGGCCAACTTTAACTCCTCACTACTTGCATTACTGTACTTGCATCTCCAGTGTAGACAGAAAACAATCCATTTCTTAAACATGCGAGGCTTGATTCTTCTTTTGTGTAACCCAGTGTAACTCTGGCTTCAGTGGAATTACTCCTGATTTAAATCAGTGTAAGAGAGATGAAAATCCTGCTCAAGGAATGCAACAATATAAAAGGTGCCATCTGAGCAAGATGTCTGCTTAAATCCTGGACAGCACAGACCTGCAGACAGAAAGCGGAGTAAGGGTTTGTGTCAGTTCATGAGCAGCGGAAAGAGAAAGCAAGGAGACCTCTGCACTTCAGCATTTACAAAACAGGTTATCTTTATCTCCACCTCCTGCCCGCCGCAGTTGGGGAACTGGGTGAGCATGTGAAAGGACTGTGTGGCATGCATACCCACATGGCTGATGCCCAATGGTCTGTCCTCGGAATTGATCTGTCCCAGTCCATCAGTAGTAGTGTGCCTCCTATAGGCCTCTGCTTGAAGGCTGTTCTATATTTTTTATTTGTCCTGTTAAGATTAATAAAACGTGGGAGTGACCTCAGGGCTCATTGCCTTTTAATGTGCCTCATTTTGATCAATGCTGGCATGTTGATGGACACTCGTCAGAGTGGTGTCTATTTAACTTCCTAATTGTATCATATCCTATCCTGCCAATTATCCAGACAGCAGCAAACTGCTTTTGCAGTGGCTGTGTTCTGGCAGGTGACTCGTATAAATGGCTAGGAGGGAAAATTAATTATTTTGACCCTGCTTCTTACCACTGAAGTTAGGAGAGAAGAAGAGAGCATGGTACCTATGTTATCCAGAGGGTCAGGATTCCTGGATTATGCATATGAAAAGGGTAATGGCATTTCAAACTCCAGATCTCCAGAGCCAGCCAGTCTTATTCCTGAAGAGTGACTATTTGTCAGCCTTTAATTGGCTGCCAAATAAATGGATGGAGGTGCTGTAATTTTTGCATATCTTGTTAAGAGTGCATGGTGTAATAATGGGGGTCAAATGGAAGTGCATTTACTGGTGCAAAACATTTCCTGCCATTAGCAGCAATGCCTCATCTGTTTTAGTCTCACATTCAATATGGGTATAGATCAGTTTAAATCACATTAATAACATGCACTTGCGGTTACGGTTTAGAACAGCCGCTTGGTGTTACTAGCGGAAGTGCGCAAATAATTCTTATAGCGCTCACACCTCAGAAAAGCATTACAAAGCCTAATCAGGCAATTGGTTACACAGCAGGAAGCACTCTCTGATCTGATCATGAGCCCTATAATGTCCCACAGGTTTCAGAGTAACAGCCGTGTTAGTCTGTCTTTGCAAAAAGAAAAGGAGTACTTGTGGCACCTTAGAGACTAACCAATTTATTTGAGCATGAGCGAAGTGAGCTGTAGCTCACGAAAGCTCATGCTCAAATAAATTGGTTAGTCTCTAAGGTGCCACAAGTACTCCTTTTCTTTTTATAATGTCCCACAGAAACTGCTCTCAAACTGTTCCGTGTTAGCTGGGCTGATGGGGAGCAAACATCCAGAGCCTTTAATTAAACAAGTGTGAGGTTGCTCTGAATGATTACATTTAACTCCTTTGTCACTTCTATGGTGTCAAAGATTCTCTCTTTGTAGTGTGGAACCAGCAACTCCATGCTGCACTGTGAGCTTTGCTCCCTTATGTTAGAAACAGCGATAGTCCAAGGGCACCACATGAATCCTATAGTGGAATGAACTTGCAGCGTACCCTGGGCACTAGGAACACAGCTGTAGGAGAGAGAACAAGGAGTACTTGTGGCACCTTAGAGACTTAACAAATTTATTTGGGCATAAGCCAACACCCACTTCATTAGATGCATGCAGTGGAAAATACAGTAGGAATATATCTATATATCTTATACAGAGAACATGGAAAAAATGGGGGTTGCCATACCAACTTTAATGAGACTAATCACTTAAGGTGGGCTATTATCAGCAGGAGAAAAAAAAACTTTTGTAGTGATAATCAGGATGGCCCGTTTCAAACAGTTGACAAGAAGGTGTGAGTAACTGTAGGGGAAAAATAAGCATGGGGAAAGAGTTTTTAGTTTGTGTAATGTAAACACTTCCAGTCTTTATTCAAGCCTAATTTAATGGTGTCCAGTTTGCAAATTAATTCCAGTTCTGCAGTTTCTCATTGGAGTCTGTTTTTGAAGTTTTTTTGTTGAAGAATTGTGACTTTTAGGTCTGTAATTGAGTGTCCAGGGTGGTTGAAGTGTTCTCCAACTGGTTTTTGAATGTTATCATTCTTGACGTCTGATTTGTGTCCATTTATTCTTTTGCGTAGAGACGGTCCAGTTTGACCAATGTACATGGCAGAGGGGCATTGCTGGCACATGATCGCATATATCACATTGGTAGATGTGCAGGTGAACAAGTCCCTGATGGTGTGGCTGATGTGATTAGGTCCTATGATGGTGTCCCTTGAATAGATATGTGGACAGAGTTGGCAACGGGCTTTGTTGCAAGGATAGGTTCCTGGGTTAGTGTTTTTGTTGTGTGGTGTGTGGCTGCTGGGGAGTATTTGCTTCAGGTTAGGGGGCTGTCTGTAAGCGAGGACTGGTCTGTCTCCCAAGATCTGTGAGAGTGAGGGATCGTCCTTCAGGATAGGTTGTAGATCCTTGGTGCACTGGAGAGGTTTTAGTTGGGGTCTGAAGGTGATGGCTAGTGGCGTTCTGTTACTTTCTTTGTTGGGCCTGTCCTGTAGTAGGTGACTTCTGGGTACTCTTCTGGCTCTGTCAGTCTGTTTCTTCACTTCAGTAGGTGGGTATTGCAGTTTTAAGAATGCTTGATAGAGAGAGATCTCCTGTTAGTCTCTAAGGTGCCACAAGCACTCCTTGTTGTTTTTGCTGATACAGACTAACACGGCTACCACTCTGAAAGCTGTAGGAGAGTGAATGGGCTAGGATCAGATAGCTTCATTGGAGTAGGTGTGACCACTGGCTTCTTTCAGTAAGCTGGCCAAATTTGTACCCAAGGTGCTGGAGGATGTACTTGGGCTCTAGAAGGGAAGGGTGTCTGCCTGCCCGCTCTTTGCTCAGAGCAGCAATTATGTAAATTGTATCAGAAAGTCTTTAAAATGGTAATATTAATTACCTACCTCATGGTTTTGATTGATTTGTTAGTGTTTGTAAAGCACTTTCAGGATTAAAAGATGCCATAAGTTGAACTGGAGTCAACTAAAATAAAAAGCTAGCAGGAGTTTCAGGTCTTAAACCGTCTCCTGTGTCCTCCTGCCAACTCCTGTGGTCTTTACACTCTTAGTTGTTTTTTTTCCCCAAATGTTTCTCTCCTCTTGTTTTGGAAAAACCCACAGAAAATGCTGTCAGATGTATCAGATAAACAAACTGAACACAATGGTGTTATTTTCCTTCATTCTTTCTGAACTGCAGGCATCTCAGGTTGTAGACATCGTTTGTAACAAAAGTACAAAAATACTCAAAGGGAAGTGTGTTAAATTGACTGTGTCCTGGAGCTCTTCAAAATACTAATATCTTATGACTGGAAAAACTTGCTGTAAACTATTTCACATCATATTTTTGATTCTTTTCCCCCCTCTCCCCGCACTTCCTGAGAGTGGCACTATATGTGAAAGAAAGCATAGAGTCAAACATCGTAACAATTTTATATGAATCAAACTGTATCATAAAATCTCTCTAGATGGAAATTCCATGCTTGAATAATAAGAATATAGCAGTAGTAATATGCTACCAACTAGCTGACGGGGATGTTGATGGTGATTGTGAAATGCTCAGGGAGATTAGAAAGGCTATAAAAATGGAAAATCGGCAATAATGGAGAATTTCAGCTATCCCCATGTTGATTGGGTACGTGTCACCTCAGGACGGGATGCTGAGATAAAGTTTCTTGACACCACTAATGACTGCTTTTTGGAGCAGCTAGTCCTGGAACCCACAAGAGGAGAGGGCTTTCTTGATTTAGTCCTAAGTGGAGCACGGGATCTGGTCCAAGAGGTGAATATGGCTAAGCTGCTTGGTCATAGTGACTATACTATAATTAAATTAAACATCCTTGGAGGGGGCGGATAACAAAGAAGCCCACCACAGTAGCACTTAACTTCAAAAAGGGGAACTACACAAAAATGAAGAAGCTAGTTAAATGGAAATTAAAAGGAACAGTTACAAGAGTGAAATGCCTCTAAACTGCTTGGAAATTTTTTTAAAACGCCACAATAGAGGCTCAAATTTAAATGTATATCCCACATTAAAAAGAATAGCAAGAAGACCAAAAATAAGCTGCCATGGCTAAACAACAAAGTAAAAGAAGCAGTTACAGGCAAAAAGGCATCCTTTAAAAACTGGAAGTCAAATCCTACTGAGGAAAATAGAAAGGGGCCTAAACTCTGGCAAGTGAAGTGTAACAGTATAATTAGGCAGGTCAAAAAAGAATTTGAAGAGCAACTAACAAAAGACTGAAAAATTTCAAACAGCAAAAAATTATTTAAGTAAATCAGAAGCAGGAAGCCAGCCAACCAATCGGTGGGGCTGCTGGACAATTGAGGTGCTAAAGAAGCAGTCAAGGACGATAAGGCCATTGCGGAGAAGCTAAATGAATTCTTTGTATTGGTCTTCACTGAGAGGATGTGAGGGCAATTCCCAAACCTGAGACATTCTTTTTAGATGACAAATCTGAGGAACTGTCCCAAGTGAGGTGTCAATAGAGGAGGCTTTGGAACAAATTGATAAATTAAACAGTAATAAGTCACCAGGACCAGATGGTATTCACCCGAGTGTTCTGAAGGAACTCAAATGTGAAATTGCAGAACTAATAACTGTGGTATGTAACCTATCACTTAAATAAGCTTCTTTACTAGATGACTGGAGGATAATTAATGTGATGCTAGAGGTGATCCTGACAATTACAGGCCAATAAAAGATGACGGAGGTGGGGGTGGGGGGGTAATGATAGAGGTCTATAACACCCTGAATGGTGTGGAGAAGTGAATAAGGCAGTGTTATTTATTCCTTCATATAACACAAGAACCAGGGGTCACCCAATAAAATTAATACAAACAAAAGGAAATAATTCTTCACACAACGGACAGTCAGTCTGCAGAATTCATTGCCAGGGGATGTTGTGAAGGCCAAAAGTATAACTGGGTTCAAAATAGAATTAGATAAGTTCATGGAGGATAGGTCCATCAATGGCTATTAGCCAGGATGGTCAGGGATGCTATCCCCATGTTCCGGGTGTTCCTAGGCCTCTGACTGCCAGATGCTGGGACTGAATGACGGGATGGATTACTTGATGACTGCCTTTTTCTGTTCATGCCCTTTGAAGCGTTTGTCATTGGCCACTGTCGGAAGACAGGATACTGGGCTAGTTGGACCATTGATCTGTCCCAGTATGGCCATTCTTATGTTCCTTCTCTCTCTTCCCCCTGCACCCCCCCCCCCCAAAAAAAAAAAACCAACCCCAACCAACCAACTAAAACAATCCTGCAGGAATTTAATTTGCAAGGAAATCTAGCAATGAGCAAACTTGCTTGTGGAAACTGGTCTGGAGTGTAAATACAACACATGGTCATGCTCTTTTGTGCTATAACAAAGTTCTATGCATATTTTTCCTGGGCAGTGAGAGTCTACTACTAGAAAGATTCCATCCTAGATTGGCACCATAGTCCATTAATGTATTGTGAGTGGGGAGATGTGTGGGGAAGAGGGGTGGAGGGGAATGTGACAGCATATCTGTTTTAGGATTTGTCAAAAATTGGGAAATCTCTATCAGTACAAACCCTTATTGTAGACCTGCTTCTCCATTGCAAAATAGGGATTGCATCCATGAGTAAAGTACAAGGGATTGTCATAACAGCAGAATTGCCAATCTCATGCATTCAAAAATCACAAGATTGGTTTGAAATCATGAGCCTTCCAAAATAATAGATTTGGGGTTCTTTTTATTTGCCTTCTGGTTTTGGAACCTTTAAAGATCATGCTTTCCAACTTTTATCTGCAACCGCATGGGCTTACTTTTTTTTTTCTTTCTTTAAAATGAAAGCCAAGATTCCCATGCAATCCCATGACTCCAGTAGCTGGCTACGAGAGAAAAGCCAAGTATTGTGGGTCTCACAATAAAATCAGGAGGGTTAGCAGCCGCAACCAATGCGAGCCTCGCTTGCACCACTGTGAGACAGCTACACAAGGGGTTTGCACGGGGCAAAGACTAACTCTGCCAGCTCTTTTGTTAGGCTTAGGCCCAAAACAATAGGTTTATCCAACCCTTTTCTTTAGACGTCTTAAATTAGAAAAAACAACGAGGAGTCCTTGTCGTACCTTAGAGACTAACAAATTTATTTGGGCATAAGCTTTCGTGGGCAGATGAAGTGGGTTCTAGCCCAAATACATTTATTAGTCTCTAAGGTACCATAAGGACTCCTCATTGTTTTTGCTGATACAGACCAACACGGCTACCACTCTGAAACCTTAAATTAGAAGACATTTCTAGTCATTTTAAAGTTGATTGCGTCTCAAACATTTCCCATGCAATGCAGGAAATAGCAGTAGAACAAAAAGGAGAAACTGACTAGTTTAGTTTCACTGTCCAAAAATAGTTGGTGGCATACATTATATGTGATTCTTTCAGTTTTGTAATCTCTAGTGCTAGTGCCAGAGGCTAGGTATCCTAAAGTGGCTTTTTAAAAACGTTGACAATGTTTTCCTCTTAAATGGTGTGGAATCTTTTTCCCTATCAAGGGTCAGAGCATTAGAAACAGCTATGTGGTACGTCATTTGTATTACTTGGCACTAATCCACAAGCAATTGCAAACCCTTTCTGAACCAGCTGCTACTCTCCAGAACTTTATCCCAAATTCTAAACGGATTATGTCTCATGCATGCATGGGGTCTGTTTCTAAAGCCCATGAGTTGTTGATCACTTGCCGATTTGCATTGCAAAAGGGTCCAGTGAGCAATAAAGTACAATCTGCTTCACATCTTAAGTTAATATTCTGCTTGAGTGGAGTATAACATGTGCCTTTTGCTGCATCTGCAGCCAAGGTGTATGCACTTTGATGGTGACATGCTGCTGATGGTTTTTGGCAATTATATATCTGAAAGTAGCCCTACATAGATGCAGTCTGAAGACCTGCACTTACCCAGGAACTAGCCATGTTTCATTTATAATCTTGGTGGGTATTTGTGCACAACACTAGCTCTTAGGGTTTAGTTACACGGTAAAGATTCACCACATACACTGGTATAATTATACTGGTATTTTAAACTGCTGTAGTTGTATCAGGTGTATAACTCCTCTGCGTGGACACTCTTGTTCTGGGATATGAGTAACTTTTAAGATACACTTTTTCAGTTTAGCTTAAACAGATTCTAAAGGCTTGTTTACTCTGCAGAGCCCTGGCCATTATAGCTATGCTAGCAGACCCCCTTAGTGGAGATGCAATGTATATGTTGGCCAGAAGCGTAGTTCTGCTAGCTTAGCTAAGCCAGCTCCTCAAATGACATTAGCTGTGCTGACAGAGGCACTTCCCTGTCGACATAGTTCAATTTACGCTGTGGCTTTTGCTGGCATAGCTATGTCAGCAAGGGGGATTTTTGGACCAGACTCCTCGTCACCATTGTTGTGCTGGCAAAACTTTGTAGCATAGACCAAGCTCTAAATGACATAAGCGAAACCAGAAAAAGGCATTCTTATACTGAAATAAGAGTGTCCACTTGGGAAGTTACACCAGTATAGCTATAGTGGTTTGAATGCACTCCTTACCAGATACCAATATAACTTTCCCATGTAGATAAGCTGTTGTATTGTCAGCTTCTACTTAAAAGCTCCGTAGTAGGATTGAGATATATCAATGGAGTTTGTGGAGAGCCTGCCGGGCTGTATAAATTTAACTTGAGAACCTTACCCTGCTGGAAACATTCATCAGATGGAAGTCCAGCTCTTAGATCTGTAAAAGATAAAGCTCCCTGTGTTTCCTTGGTCAGGCTTCCACTGGGGTTTGCACACACGACATAATGATTTTGTTTTTTTCCTGCAGAAATTGTGGATGGAAATGTTAAAATGACACTTGGAATGATCTGGACCATCATCCTTCGCTTTGCCATTCAGGATATCTCTGTGGAAGGTAAATCTCAGAGCCTCCATCTGCTGTTCAAGAATGAGTGAAGGTGGCTTTGGTTGGGGAACAAATAGCTGTGTGCCTTGCCGCAAAGGAGATCCAGTTTCAGGGGTAACTGAATCAGCAGAGGACATACCCTGGATGACACAATGGGGCCCTGAGATCCAACCTGCCCTGAACTCTGACCATCCTTGCTGGCCAGTTCATGGCTTGATATGGATATCCTGGGAGTCTTCGTATGCTGCTCCTTGGAGTGTATTTCAGAGGAGTCGGGAAGGAAAGGGGAAAGGTTAAACCTGGCAATGTGCAGTGGATCTTGGACTCTAGGACATTTCCTGCTGGCTGATCTATGGTATTGCATGGAAATATCGACCCGTGCTAGACAGCTAGCTCCAAAATGCCAGGTAGACCTACCCTGAGAGAAATAATGGTAAGAAATCAGAAACCTGCATAAGAGATTCATCCTAGAAGAAGGAGGTTAAATGAGAAACAGAGGTATGCCTCACTGCTGGTTCGAACAAAGACACTGGGTCAGAATGAATTGGAAACACTGTTCTACAGCCTATGCAAGGGATCAGAAAATTCCAGGAAAAAATAGGTTAATCTGTGTCTCTTTTGCTTTCTCTCTAGAGACATCTGCTAAGGAAGGGCTTTTGTTATGGTGTCAGAGGAAGACAGCTCCCTACAAAAATGTGAACATCCAGAATTTCCATATCAGGTAAAGTTGGTTGTTTTGTTTTTTTTAAATAGTATTTGGCTTTCTGATCCTCGTATGTTCATAGGGCTTTTGACACTATTCAGCATCTGGTGTAACTAACCTCTCAAAGAAGTTCTGAGACTAGTTGTTGTTCTGATATTCTGTAGGAGAAAAGTAGCACCTACTGATTTGCCCAATGTTCCACAGCAAATCAGTGGCAAACCCCACAACAGGACCCAGTTTCCCTGCCTCCCAGTCCCTTTCTCTAACTACAAATGCTGCCTTTGTCAAATACTTTGGAGCATTAAGCCCACTGACGACTCTATTGGTGTTTGTAGGCTGCTTATGAAATAGTACTTCCCGAGTGAAGCTACAAACATTTTTGGGAGAAATTTCCTAAGGTCACGTCTATATTAGAAACTTGTATCTGTATAGTAATGTTGGTTAGGGAGGTGATTTTTTTGGTTTGTTTTTTGGTTTGTTTTTTTAAACAATATTTCTGTACAGGTAAAAGCACTCACGTAGACGAAGCTATACTGGTATAAGAGTGATTTTGCTATTACAGCACACTTTGCTTGGAGAGCCTGTTTAAGCTATACCTGCAAAAGCACTTTTTTGCCTGTCCCAGTAGAGCTACCTCAGCAAACCTTTTCTAGTATAGACGGGGTCTAAGTTTGGGATCTGTTAAGCTATGCAAGTATCACCATGGGGGGACCCTGCTAGTGGGGGTGATGGTATAAAGTTAACGTTAAACAAATCCTTACAAAAAGCATAACGGTGTGGAATGATCCTGTCATAGTTGGACGGGGGAGGAGGACAAATTGACTAGGATTGCCAGTTTTGTTTATTTTTGTTTTTTTCCTTTTCCTCCACCTTTTGAGTTCTACTAAATAAAAGCCCATCCCTCTCCACAGGCAAAATATAGGTAATCTTTTGTATTAATCTGACATTACACCGATCAGGGTAGATTGATTTAAATCATCAAGTGTGAAGCCTTCATTTAAATAATCAGTATTAATTAACTTTTCCATTTGTACTTCAGTTTTATTTTTTAAAGAAAGATGAATTCTCATTGGTTGATATAACCATTAAAATGTGTTTGATTTACAGCTAAAATAGAGCCTTCACACTAGATTGGGTACTTCTTTTTGCTATGTAGTAGGGTACACTATTGGTATACATTTATTTAAGCAATTATACAGCATAAATATTTTCAGATTCATATTAATTGTACGTTTTTAGCATGTTAGAAAATGGTGAATGATGGGTGGAGTCATAAGAATATACATAATTTTGAGAACTGAGCCAATCAGAGCTCAGGAAGGGAAAAGCTATAAAATAGGAGTATGAGACCACCCAGATGGGCTCAGTGGGTGATCCCAATGAGGTAGATCGGGGCGGGCAAACTTTTTGGCCTGAGGGCCACGTCAGGTTTCCAAAATTGTATGGAGGGCTGGTTAGGGGAGGCTGTGTCTACCCAAATAGCCAGGCATGGCCCAGCCCCTGCCTACTATCTGACCGCCCCCCCCCCCCCCACCACCCCCTGATGGCTCCCTGGGGACTCCTGCCCCATCAACCTGTCCCTGTCCCCTGACCACCCCCGGACGTCCCACCCCTACTGCCCCATCCAACCCCCCCCACTCCCCCTAATTCCTGACTTGCTCCCCAGGACCCCTGCCTCATCCAACCACCTCTTCTCCCTGTCCCCTGCAGCCCCATCCAAACCCTCCTCCTTCCTACTCTCCCCCCGGGACCCCTGCCCCATCCAACCCCCCTGTTCTCTACCCTCTGACTGCCCTGCCCCCTGACCACAACCCCCAACTCCCCTGCCCTCTATCCACCCCCCCTCCCCCCCCGCCTCTTTATCGCGCTGCCTGGAGCATCAGTGCCTAGAGCACCAGAGCGTTGCGCAGGCAGCACAGTGCGCTGAGGCTGCGAGGGAGGTGCGGGGGGCTAACCTCCCGGGCCAGGAGAACAGGGGCTGGGCAAGAGGGTCCCACGGGCCATAGTTTGCCCACCTCTGAGGTAGATGATGGTATCTCCTGGAGTCAGAGGCCGGGTCCCAACGCCTGTGATGACTTTGCCGGTCTCTTGCACCTAGTAGCACAGCCCCAGGGTCCCCCACAGGATCAAGCCCTTAATATAGTACGTGAGCTATTGTGCCATATTTACAAAGCTTGACCTCAAATGTTGTATATTTTCCGCCGGATTCTTTCCTTATATAGAAAAGCAGTCTTTACCTAAAGTTTCTCTGATAGACTCATGGATTCAGCATATTTATTTTTTATTTAAATATTTTAAGAGATTATAATAAATTTAGGCCTTAACATATTTTGTATTAAATTGAGATTTCATTTTAAATGGGTTTATTTTTTAAGACTTTTTTATAATTTAAATAATAGAATAAAAAATCCATTTTTATCCACCCTGATTTTGGTCTATTTTTTGTCCTCCCTTCTCCTACCAGCTTTGGATTCTATGCTGAGGACTGGGGAGGGAGGGGAGAGATGAGGGAGGTCAAATATAGAGCTGATCATAGCCAATAGCAATTGCTCCTCCTCATTCTTGATCTATCCTCTCCTAGAAGATCTTTGGTTTGCATATCAAGACTTTTTTCATCCCTAAGCTCTGTTTCTGCCCTTGAGTGCCTGGGCACTCTATTTAACAATGAAAGTTCTGTGGTGAGTGAGAATTGGCATTAGGGAGGCGGCTGCACTAAGAACCTGGTCCTACACCAAGTCAGTGAGAGCAGGGTGGGGGTCTAAAGCAGAGGAGAGCCTTGTCCACAGTTGAGTACTTACAGAAATTGCTATAAGCTAATGAGCCCAAGGGTAAAGATCTAGACTCCCAGAATCTTGTCCCCATCTGTCATGCCCCCCCCACCCCCCCATGTGTCTTCCTGACTGAACGCTGTTAATTGTGCTCTCTTCCATCTCTTTCGCAGCTGGAAGGATGGCCTTGGCTTCTGTGCTTTGATTCACAGACATCGCCCAGAGCTCATCGACTATGGGAAGCTGCGAAAGGTACTAGCTTAATTTGATTTAAGTTAAGGAGCAGAGACCCTGGATTTGTTGAAATTAAGAGAGACTTGAGCTAGCTTGACAAACCAGGAGGAAAACTTAAACTTGCCACTGAAGCTGAAAATATCTTGCCTAGGGGAGGAAAGAGGGGAGAGATCAATAAATTCAGCCTCACTGAAAAAAACTTTATGAATTGCCTACTGCCATTCCCTGTTTTCACAATGATTTATTGGCAGATAAGAGGAGGGTGTGGTCTGTAGGAAGTATGGATCACGTGTGCCGAGGTCCAATGTGGCAAAATCTGTTAACTCAGTGATGCCAATTCTTTTATGCTAACCTTGTGTGCAAATTACATGAACTAGCCAGTCAAGTCAATGTTAGGTCTGGAGCAAAAAGGATGGGGCAGGTTACCTGGCTATGAGGTTCCTTTTCACAGAACTAGAGTGAGAAAGGCATATGTGCATTCTTTGCCATCACTTGAAATCTCGTAATGCGCTGCCTCCCTAGTGTGGTTAGTCATCTCTGCTGTAGTGTTGGGCTCTTCCTAGCACTTGGATTGGCGCATTAAGCAATTGAAAAGTGTTTATAGGAAAGTTTGATTCTACTTTGAAAAACAATTCTATTAAAATGGGATCTTCCTGCTCAAAAGATCAGCTCCCTGGTGTATTTGAGGCAGATCGGATGACTTGGTGATGAGAGTGTTTATTGCTTTGTATACCTGTTAGCTCTCCTGAGCCAGCACAGTATGAAAGCATGAGCTGGATTCTATGCCTACTTCTGCATTGTCAACAGAACAGTGTACTAAGTTCCAAGTATTTATGCCTGTGCCTACTCGTTGAAGGAAATGAGTGTCAAGTGTCACTGAGGGCAAGAATTTGTGATACTTGGAAACTGAGCATGTTAAATATAGAAATCATTGGGATCATAAGCATAGAACCCCATCGTTAATGGATCTCAGTTCTTGTAATGGTGGCGGCAAGTGGATGGGACCAGTATGCAAATAAGTAGAGTGCAAAAGAGTTAATTAAATCAGCTGTCTGTGTGAGATGCTAAGTGCACAATGCCTAATACTCCATACAATCAATAACTTCCGAGGTGTTCACTGTCTTGCAGAGCAGTCAATTTTATTTTCTATCGGTTTTACCGTCTTGGGATCAGCACTTGATGAATAAACAGTGGAGGTGGACCCCATCTGTTTATACAAACAGCAGCAACAAAAGAAAACAGGTTAAAGTCAACCACGTTTTCATTTTTTTTTTCCCCTTTTGGAAAAATAAGGCAGCTAAACAAGGGGTCTTTGAAAATGAAAAATCTAGCAGGGAAACCACTGAGTTCCCCTACTAGAAACAAAAGCCAAAGCCAAATCACCCTGCTGTGAGGAAAGGGAAAGGAAGTTTAGCTGCTCACGTAGCCTGACAGCTTTTCAGAATGAAAACGAGTGGTTGTCCTGTCCAGATGGAGGGCAAGAATTTGGTCTGAGGAGAGATTGACAACCCCTGCTCTTCCCCTGTCTCCTGCCCTTCTTGAAGAAGGTTAAAAAGAAACCTTCTAATGAGAGAAACTCATCAGACCTTTTCTACTGCTTCTTGTCCTCTTTCTCATGGTTGTTTTCCCTTCCCTGTGCACTTTTCTCACCACTGTTGTTCCTCTGCCTCTTCCCCTTGCTCGTTTTGGCTTTGCCTAGACTAGAAGTTAAAGGTGTCTTGTTAGCATGTTGTCTACAGCAAAGGGGTTGGCTGAGGGACACTGTCTTTAACACACGCTAAACTGGTTGAGCTAAAGCCTAGGAAGAGTGTAGCAGGTGGCCTAGCTCTAACTCTACCAGTTTAGCTCATGTTGAAGACCACAGGGGGCCTTCTCCACGCTACACTTTTACAACATGTCATCTAGGACAGTGGTCTCCAAACTGGGGTGCACAAGATGATCCCAGGGAGTGCGCGGCAGCAGAAGTGCCGCCGGACAGCACTCTGCTGCTTTTATTCTTTGGCGGCAGCTCTGCCCGTCCACGGCTGGTGTTCGTAGGGTGACCAGACGTCCCGATAAAAATTTGTAGTTCTTTGTCCCGCGTCCCGACCGATGCATGGTTTGTCCCCGTTCTGGCGGGGTTTTTTTTTTTTTTTTGCTTCCCCCAGGTCTTCTGGTCATCTTCTGCCGGTGGCGCATCTGCGGCAGGTCTTCCGGTCTTCACCCTGGGGGTGTGCGAGCCAAAAAATTTGGAGACCACTGATCTAGGATGTTGCTAACATGGCTCTTTTTAAATCCTAGTCTCGGCAAAGCCATTTCTCCCTCCTCAGATCCTTGCCTTTTGTCTCTTCAGTTCAGCTCACTTAATTTTCTCCACCTGCCCCCTGGAGACTGCTGTTTCCTACCAGAGTTTGGAGCCTTTCCCCTGGTTCTGCTTCATTCCCGCTAGAGCGGGGTGGCCAACCTGAGCCTGAGAAAGAGCCAGAATTTACCAACATACGTTGCCAAAGAGCCACAGTAATACATCAACAGCCCCCCATCAGCTTCACCCCCCCATTCCTAGAGCCTCCTACCCACCAGCAGCCCCACTGATCAGCACCTCCCCCTCCTTCCCCTCACCTTCCAATCAGCTGGTTCATGGTGTGCAGGAGGCTCTGGGGGGAGAGGGAGGAGCGAGGGCACGGCAGGCTCAGGGGAGGGGGCGGGAAGGGGTGGCGTGGGGGCAGGGCCTGTGGCAGAGTCAGGGCTTGAGCAGTGAGCCCCCCCGGCACACTGGAAAGTTGGCGCCTGTAGCTCCAGCCCCGCAGTCGGTGCCTGTACAAGGAGCCGCAGATTCACTTCTGAAGAGCCGCACGCGGCTCCGGAGCCCCAGGTTGGCCACCCCTGGGATAGAGCTTTTGGATCAGTAAGGAGGAGGAGAGCAGCTGGGTAGCAGAGTAAAAGACACAGTTTATCTTTGTAGATAAAATGAAGGGAATTGGGCATGTTCTGGACAGATACAGCTGAAGGGAGAGACAATTGTCCACATAAAGGAATCTTTGAGATAAGATGGGGATTGTGCTCTTTCAGTGAAGCTCAGACTAGTATTATAATGGGTTTAAGAGGCAGCAGGAAAAACTGACATCTCTTCAATGAAATGTTCACACCTGATGTCCTATTGAGCTGCATCACTAAAAGCTGCAAAAGGGCTCAGCAGTTCTGGAACACATCTGAGCCTTAATAGGCTTGGATGGCAGCAACTACTTGATATTGCAGCTACTTGTTTTGGACAAGTGATTGCTCTTCATGGCTCTGGTTAACGGTAAGGAAGATGTTGGGGTGAATTCTCTTGGCATGCTGACAGGGAGCAGTTTGTCAGGAGTTGGGTTTTCCCTTCCCCCATCTCTCCCCTATCTTTAGCCCAATCGCAAACCACATTTCTGATCTCTTCATTCAGCATGAAGATTGAATGATGGCATAATCACTCCTCCAGTACTATAATCAGTCCATAAACTTGGCCAGTATAAGATTCATATTGCCATATTGGATGCTTCCTAATTTGTTTAAGACAACTCCTGAAAACATAAGTCATACTAATTGGATTTTTTTCAGTTTCTGCTGCTCTGACAGATACAGTAAGTGCTCTGTCTCTCCACTCCCACCCCCCTCCAACTCCTTCCAGATTGCTGGTTGATAGAGGAATTTTTGTATTGGTGACATTGCAATAATTACCATGGTAACATCTTGTGATATGGGGACTTCAAGCTTACTGGAGGAGGAGAGACATCTCTGAGTGTGTGAGTCAGGGTTGTGGGGTGGTGGGGGAAGGTGGAAGCTGTGGGAGAATCTAACATGAATGTCTCCAGTCAGCAAAAGCAGAGTGCACAAGATAGCTGGCCAGGTTTACCAACGATCACAGCTTAAATAGTGGAATCTTTAAACAAGTAAAATACAGCTTTCCTTAATGTTGGCTCAGACAGACTCTAGCGAGCTGTTCCTCTCTTCTTCCCTCATCTACTTTAAAGCTTATCTGAGGCAAATCGGTATCAAAGTGCTTCTGCTGGGCCATACCCCTTTAAACATCAGTCTTGTGTGTTCTTTGGGGTGCACGGCCCTAGAAGGAATTGGAGATGTTAGAAAAATATCTCTCTAACTTATAGCAGCAGGACATACCAGGGAAATGCACAGATTGCATCTCTGTAGTCTAGCAACACTAGAAAATGACCTATTGCTGGCAATGGTTGTCTGCAACAAAAACCAGTGCAACAAAAAACAGAACTGCAACTGGCCTCCCTTGCTCCTCCTCATCTGGTGTTGAAAATCATTATCTGCAAATGTAGACAAGGCATTTTAAAACCAGCATAGAAAAAGTGACCAGTAGTACCATGTTCTACCAGGTCGTCATACTTTTTGAAATGCCACTGAACGCATTTTGGTTTGGTCTACACTGATACTTAGACTGTGTTCAGTACTGTAACAGTACTGGGACTCTCCAGATGGTGCTATTACAGATGGCCTTCTTGGCTCTGTCTATCTGAATGTGTAGGAGTTAGAGCTTGAAGTGCTTATTGTTAATTGTGATGCACTCCTTTTTAGATGTTGACTGTATTGCCAACAGAGTATTTTTGCCGGTGTCTCTGTATGTGTCCGTTTCACTGATAAAGTTTGCAGATGACACACAAACTGGGGGTCAGTCAGTAATACAGAGTGATCTAGACTGCTTAGTAAGATGGGGGAACAAGCAAACAATACATGTTTTAATACAACTAAATGAAAACGTATACATCTAGAAACAAACAGTGTAGGCCATAGTTACATGATGGAGGATTCGATCCTAAAAGCAGTGACCGAAAAAGATTTTTGGGGTAGGAGACGCACAGTGAGCTGAACATGAATTCACAGTGCGTCACTGTGGCCCAAAGGGCTGATGTAACCTTTGGATGATAAATAGGGGAATCTTGAGTACAAGTAGAGAGGTTATTTTTCCCTATATTTGGCACTGGTACCACCACTGCTAGAATACTGTGTCCAGTTCTGAGGTCCACAATTCAAGAAAGACTTTGAAAAGTTGGACAGGGCTTAGAGAAGAGCCATGAGAATGATTAAAGGATTAGAAAACTTGCCTTATAGTGATAGACTCAAGGAGCTCAATCTGTTAAGTTTAACAAGAGACGGTTAAGGGGTGACTTTGAGTACGATCTAGCAGAGAAAGGTATAACAGTCCAATGGCTGCAAGTTGAAGCTAGACAAATTCAGACTGGAAATAAATCCTAAATTTTTAACAGTGAGAGTAATTAACCATTGGATGAATTTACCAAGGATCATGATTGATTCTTGATACTGGCAATTTTAAAATCAAGATTGGATGCATTTCTCTAAAAGCTCTGCTCTAGGAACTATTTTGGGGAAGTTCTCTGGCCTGTGCTATACAGGAGTCAGACTAGATGCACACTATGGCCCCTTCTGGCCTTGGAATCTATAAATCTACTTATTTTCTAAGGCACAGAGTTAGTGCCTACAGGTTATACCTACGCAAAGAAACAAAAAATTGCTACATGGTGCCAAAATATTACACATATTGGTTTAGGGGGAATTGTTTCTGAAAACCGTAGATGTTTCAATGTTCTAACCTAGATAAGACTTTAGTGTGGGGACTGCACAATGACCAGTGCTGCAAAGGGCCCACAGGTGCGAGACCAGGCTCTTTTTCTTTCATAATTGCTTCTATCCAAGCACATTTAGCTTACACCCTCCTGCTTTGCTTGGTCCAAGAGAGGTGGCTTGTTAATCCAATTTCACTTGAAGCTGCATCTCCTAGGTCACTGCAATAAGCAACTGCACCAAGCCTTAAGTTTGGGAGTTAAGGGGCACAGAAAAGCCAAATATGAAGGATAAACTGTATGGAATTTCTTCATCTCCTAGCACTGGGGAGGATCAGGGCTACACCACTCTTATATTGATGAGAATGTGCTGAGAGAGAGAGTCTTCACACTATCCTGAAAACCTGTTAGTGTTAAACACTAGTTAAACACTACCAACTGCCATGTAGACTGTCCACCAATAGAAGCTACTGGTTCCAGTGCCAACAACATAAAAGTTGATGGTATACATGTTATTTAGTCTCTTTGGCAGCTTATTTCACACAAACGGAATGATTTTTGGGAGCATAACCACCATGATTGTGTGGCTATTGCAATATTTTCACAGAATAAGACTAAATCTCATTTCCATAGCTGTTTGATGCAAAGCTGAATAATCTGTAGTCCGAGAGTTCTCAGACTGGTTGGGAGGCATTAGATAGTTGGTATCTATGTTTGAACACTTAATGATTTCTCAGGGCTTTTTTTTCTGATGACTCCTGCCTTTGGAATGCTAATCCCTTGTTTGGTCCTTTAGAGTCTAGTTATCTTCATGGTATGGTCAAGGCACGCTTACTTTCTTTAGGATTTGACTGACTACCTTTTAAGCTCTGTAACTGAAGTGCATTTCTGCCCTGGTAATAGGTATAATAGAAATTAATTAAAATATGCTATATGTTTTCAAGGGCCAGGTAGTGTCTGGTAAGTGGGAATACCTTGGATGGAGGTTTAATACACATACAAAAGACAGGACCTTTACTTAAAAAAAAAAAAAAAAAAAAAAAAAAAAAACGAAAAAAAAGATCTTGTAGAGTAAAGATTTGTTCTGGGTGTCCTGGGAAACTGCCTTTTCCTCCCACTCAACTGTGTGCAATGAACTGTACACTGGCTGGTAACCGTACTCAAGCCCAGAGGTAGCTGCCATCATAGTGTTGCTAGATGTAAATAGTTGGTGAAGCATTTTGAAATTTTTTGGGGATAAATGCTGTTTAAATGTAAAATACCATTGTTACTATCAATATGACATTGCATCTATAGTAGGGCAAATTAAATCTTTTAATTAGGCTGTGAGATATGCATAACTTTTCCTATTGTTGCATCTTTATATCAAGATTGAGTGTCTTTCTAAAATATATGCTCTACCTCGGTGGTTCTCAAA
The DNA here is from genome assembly GCF_965152235.1 of Eretmochelys imbricata. Classification (NCBI taxonomy): domain Eukaryota; kingdom Metazoa; phylum Chordata; order Testudines; family Cheloniidae; genus Eretmochelys; species Eretmochelys imbricata. Next base: position 64,441,406 of record NC_135577.1, on the reverse strand, counting down.
CATTTGTACTGGTGACCCCTTTCACAGAATATGCCTCCGAGTGTGACACCCCCTTGCCCCTTATAAATTAAAAAAACTTTTTTTAATAGTTAACACTATTATAAATGCTGGAGGCAAAGCAGGGTTTGGGGTGGCAGCTGACAGCTCATGATCCCCACGTAATAACCTCATGACCTCCTAAGCGGTCACGGCCCCCAGTATGAGAACCCCTGCTGTAAATCAAGCGGAAGCTATGGGCTTGATGCAGGAGTGGGCAAGCTTTTTGGTCTGAGGGCCACATTGGGGTTCCAAAACTGTATGGAGGCCCGGCTAGGGAAGGCTGTGCCTCCCCAAACAGCCTGGCCCCCACCCCCTCCCACTTCCCGCACCCTGACTGTCCCCCTCAGAACCCCTGACCCATCCAACCCCTCTGCTCCTTGTCTCCTGACTGCCCCCTCCCAGGACCTCCCACTCCAATCCCCTCCCCGTCCCCTAACTGCCACGACCCCTATCCTCAGCCCCATCCAATCTCCCCTGCTCCCTGTCCCCTGACTGCCCCCCGGGACTCCCTGCCCCCTTACCATGCCGCTCAGAGCACCACGACTGGCAGCTGCGCCACCCAGCCAGAGCCAGCCACACTGCCACACAGTCTAGAGCAGCGCTGCCTGGCAGGAGCTTGCAGCCCACTGTCCAGAGCGCTGGCAGCACAGCGAGCTGAGGTTGCAGGGGAGAGGGGACAGCGGGGGAGGGGCTGGGGGCTAGCCTCCCTGGCCGGGAGCTGTGGGCTGGGCAGGACAGTCCCTTGGGCTGGATGTGGCCTGTGGGCCATAGTTTGCCCATCTCTGAGCTATTGAGTGGAATTCTATGACCGGCAGGAGGTCAGGCTAGATGATCATAATGGTCTCTTCTGGCCTTAAAAGCTAGGAATCCCCACACCCTTTAGATTCTTTTGTTAAATCTGTTTGCAAAGTTGACTCCTAGCCAATCAAATGCATACACTTGTGATTCCTGTTAATGCCATCAGTCACGTGGCTGAGTCCCCAGGCACTGCTTTTAAAATGAACCCATTTATTTAATCTGCTATGGTGCCTGCTGCATCATATATGTATTTCTGTCAGTCCAACTTAGTTATCTGAAGCAAACCAAACAATGATGCTCTCTGGTTTCAGAGAAATATTGTTTCTCTTGCTGCATTTTGATGCTAACACTCTGGCTCTTCCTTTCCTAGGATGATCCTCTTACTAACCTAAACACAGCCTTCGACGTGGCTGAGAAGTATCTGGACATCCCCAAGATGTTGGATGCAGAAGGTAAAGTAGAATCCAGTTTTTGTTTTTGATTTTGGTTTTTCCCAAGATATTCCCCGCCTCTTCTAGTTGGACATGTATTATTCCAGATCTTCCTAATCTTGAATGCCCCCTCCATCCCCACACCCCAAACAAATAGAATAAAGGTTACAACAGAAAAATGAATCTCTTGTTCTATTTCTCTCTTCCTCCTGTGCCCCTCATTCTCCCATGTCTGCTCAGTAGTTTTTAATCTGGGGCTGATACAGTGGGCAGAGACACGTAATACTTGGATATATCTATCTGACTGGGGTGGTGCTCCATACTGGATACCAAACTGATTTGTGAACCAACACCACATTATGTGGTGGCCCTACATATAATGAATGGGAGAAAATATCAAAACAGACCAACTTCAGTTATTTCCTAAATATTGTCATGGTATCATTGTCCCCATCGTACTGTGCTTGATACATGTTGGCATCCCATCTCTGGCCCATAGCTCCCTATTAGTTACAGTAAAGGCTCCAATTTGGGTTGGATCTAGTCTTCAGTTTCCACAAGCCAGACTCCTGATTACAAGAGTTTGCTTGTACCTAATACTAATTTGTCATCTCTGTAGTCAGAAGCCTGCACTGTCATTACTGCCATTTGTAAAGGTTTCCATTCTCTTGCCATGAATCTAAAATTTACCTAAGATCTTGGTTTCCCCATATCCTTTCAAGATCTAGATTTAGTGGTTCAAGAGACAGTCCAGTGCAGGACATACTCTTCCTTCGATCGAGGATTTGTATCCTGGAGCCTTTTTTGGTGTAGTTGGTTGCTGCCATTTAAATGAAGCCATTTGTTGAGGATTAGAGGAGGGTGTGGAGAACGAATTTGGCAGGAACAACTCTGCCAGTTTTCTCTAGATTTCTCCAACCCACTCTTTTACCATGTCTGGTACTGTAAACTGCTTCCCTCTGAATTGCTCAGTCATATTAGGCATGAGAATACAGCACTGATCAGTTCTGGAAGCAAAGGGATGGATCCACTTTTTCAGAAGTGCCTCTTATAGAAAGTAACTGGTTATCTGAAGGCATTTGGGGCAGCAGGGATTACCTTTTAGAAACATGAAGGGTCCCGTTTGGAAGGCTCCAACTCTCTCATTTGCACTTCAGTCTGCTGGCCAGGTCTTCATTTGTACAGTGGGTATTTGCCCAAGGCCAGCTGACTCTGAAGAGGGAGGCTATGTTTCAGGCTTGGTTTGGGAAGTGAAGACCTGTGTAAAATAACATATCTCTGTGGTGGGGATACACACAATTAAAACTGGTTAACCAACGTTTGGACAACTAGCAATTTACTGTGCACACTTTTTTGATGCAGGGTTCCCAGCCTCAGTAACCAGTCATGCTTCCTCCTGCCCTTGCCCGCTCCTCATTGTTGTGATCCCAAGGAATTGCCATGTTTCTGGGATAGATTTTATTAGATGTCTCCCCCAGGTGCTCCCAAAGAAATCTACCCCAGAAATAACTGGGTCTAGTTTTGGGAATGATAGAAACAGATGGTTAAGGCCATGCAGGATTTCTCCTGCTTTGTCAGAGCAGCTCTCCTTCCTAAAGGAATAGAACAAATGTGTGTACCTCTGCAGTGTAAATACCGATGGCCTGATCTTAAGAGGTGTTGAGTTCCCACCGACAGTAATGGGACTTGGAACACTTGGCACCTTTTGAAAATCAGACCATCCATATGAGGGGGAGGAAAAAACTCACCTCAAGAACTTTTAGGGGACGGAGGAGTTGAATTATGCTAAAACTATAAACACAACAGCCTATTGGTGCTTTGCTGGGTTCATCCTACCAATTCAACTGACAGCTCTGCCTTGGCTGGATCCATCTAGAGAGGGATGAAATGTTCCAACATGAAACATACTGTGATCCCATTAGGTTTTCCAGGGGCTAGATTACACCTCCTCTTGGGAGTTTTGTTGATGAGGGAAGGGTTGCTGGAGAGGGTCAGGGAGTCCTGCATAAAGAGTGTGCAGAGTAGGACTTTCCTGTGACATGTACATGCCCCACACCAGGTGTCCTGGACCGTTCTGGCTCTCCTCCCTTGCTCTTCTCCCATCAGTCGATATGCTCTTAACTTCAGGTTTTTTTTGACAGACATTGTTGGAACTGCCCGCCCTGACGAGAAAGCCATCATGACCTATGTTTCTAGCTTCTACCACGCCTTCTCAGGAGCCCAGAAGGTATCGCAGGATTCCAAGCTCCCTCCACACAGCGCACCTGGTCCTGTTGCTAATGTCCAAACCTTTTTTCTTTCTCTCTCTCCTCTCTAGCTACGGGCATCTTTATATTATTTTTTGGTAGAGTTGGCTGTTGGTTCAAAGTGGTGTCCCAAACATAAGAATTTGGGGGGCAGGGATTGGGAGAGCATATCCCTACAGTCAGTGTACAATAAAGCCACAGGACTGCCGAGTGCACATTAATCCTGTGGTACTGGGAGCTCTGCCATCAAGATTCCCTCTCGACTAGCTGAGCTACTTGGCACCAGCTCCTGTCACACCAGTAAGACTAGCATTGGAAATCAAACCTAAATCTTTAACACAGTGTTGCAGTGCTTTCCCGGTAGGCCACCGAACTTGCTGTGCAGTTGCTGTGGTTCCCTTATGTTCAGACACTACAGCATACCACCACTGGAGTTTATTTCTGATGAATCCACTTTTTGGCGAGGGTGGGGAATGTGGCTGGGCAGGAAGTTTCAGAAAGAGCACAGAGTGGCAAAGCTAACACATTCACTTGCCCTTATACACATTCACCACACCTGAGCTATAGGGTCTCTAAGGCCTGGCCTACACTACAGGGGAAATTCGATCTAAGCTATGCAATTTTAGGTACGTGAGTAATGTAACTTAAATCGATGTAGCTTAGATCTACTTACCATCAGGTCCACACTACACGATGTTGATGGGAGACGCACTCCTGTCAACTCCCCGTACTCTTCTCGATCCGATGGAGTACAGGAGTCGACAGGAGAGCGATCTGCGGGCAGTTTAGCAGGTCTTCACTAGACCCATTAAATCAACTGCTGATGCATCAATCCTGATTCTCTTCCCTTACTCCTTGGGCATCTGTGGAAGTATTTCTTAGACTAACTGAGCCACTGGAGGGATATCCCAAATACTAAGCTGCCACTCTCGTTGCAGAGTTCAGCATAACACCTATTCCTTTTACACAGTGAACTCAGCCCAGCTTCAGCTTGCCTTTGAAGAGTTTATCTGACATACCCTCTAGTGCTGTGGCTCTCAAAATAGAGGGGATCACATATTGCATCTGAGACACCCGCTTTTCCCTTTTTCTTTCCTCCCTTTCCTCCCCCATGGTGGAGGTTGGACAGATGTGTCCTTGCTGTATTTTGCCAAGCAATTGCCTGCCGTTATGTAGTTACTTAAAGAAAGTATTGCTAAGTGAGACCTGATAAATCTCTCTCAAAAATCAAACACACTGTAACTGCTTCAGTGCCATAGGATTATCCAGTGCACACTGAAGCAGAGTCGGAAATACTCTGTAAGAAGGCAGTCTGATCTCTGCAACGGCCTGGCCACTTAAGACTCACAAGCCTTTCAAGAGAAGACTCTCAAAATGCTAAAGCAATAAATAAATTTTATTCATTCTCATGGCTGGGTCAGGCCCACTGACTGTGGGGCTGTGAAAATATGTAATTTGGAGGTTGGCTCGGAAGAAGAACTGGATGCTGGGAGGAGAAAGGGGTGGTACCACTTCGATCCACAGAGCCAACCCTGCTGGTCACTTTCTGATCCGAATTCCCAGCTCTCCGCATGGAAATCTATTTGGCCTGTCCTGCAATGCATGATGGGAAGTTTTCTCCCCCTCTCTCACACCACCCATGACTGTTTATTTTATTCTATGTGCTGCTTCTTACTTTATCCTTTCAACCTCTTTTCCTTCTTTGCACAGATATTATAGGCCCGCTAAGGCCGGATGAGAAGGCCATTATGACCTATGTTTCATGTTACTACCACGCCTTCTCAGGTGCGCAGAAGGTGAGACATTACTCCTAACAAAACCCTCCCTCTTCTCTTCCCTGCCCTCCCAACAGTTAACTCTCTGGGAAACATCTCAAACCTTTGGTCCATGAACATAGAGGCAGGGAATCCTATGCTGTCGCTGCACTGAGCGATCTAACCACATACATAGCTGTTCCGGGATGTATGATCTTTAACCTGGCTGAAGAAGTTATATGAGGAAACTATGGATTCAGAAAGTGTTCTTTAAACATACTTCAGCTCTTCCCTTTGTGCCTCTCTCTGCATCCACTCCCATGTGGTGGATACAAGATTCCAGTCCAGGGTGGGCACGACCCCACTGACGAAGCCAAAAGGAAGAAATTGACCTTTGGACTCCATCACTCTTGACTGGATGATGTGTATATCAAAGCAACAAGCTTAATTTCCGCCTTGTCAAGCACAGTCTTGTTCTGAAAGCTGATTAAGATGGGACTGTTGAGGGTCTCATTTTGCAGCTGCCAGCTTTCCTCCCTACTGAGCTCCCACTGGGTCAGTGGCCTCTTCCTGGGCCAATTTCCAACGATATGTGAGCTGCCTAGGAGGAAGTAGCCCATAATTTTCTACCCCTAGACAGTGCTCCAGCTGCGAGTTTCATCCCTAATTAGTCTTAGCTGAACCACCTGAACTTCCCTTCTCTTACCCATTTCTCCTCTCCTGGCTCCTCTCCTTTTGTTCTTTCCTTCCCACTCATTCACCTCCCTTCACCAACCACCTGTTTTTCCCTCCTTCTGTCAGCTTTATCTTCCGCAATATTTTCTCTGCTTTTACTCCAAGCCCCTTTGCCTGGCACTGGGTGGCCTACCCCCAAAGGAGTGGATTAGCCAGCTCAGAGATCCCTGCCTCCCACTGGGCAACAGTTTTCTAAAATGCCAATTTTCTAGTAGTACTTTTTATAGGAGGAAAGCTCTGTGCACTGTTAAGTGTAGGTGTGCATTCTCCTCCTCCCCTCCCCCTCCAAGCTCAAGGGGATTCAGACCAGGGGCTTTGGATATATGGTCCAAAGCCTGAGACTTAGACCCATCTCTAATTAACATATTACAAACAGGACAAAAATTTCCCTTCTTTCTCACAACTACTTTCTATAAAGGATGCACAGTCCACATTCTTCCCAAGGGAGAGTCATGTTGGCACCATACTAAGCACCTCAGGGCTACACGTAGTTTATACAAATCAGTGCTGATGGTAGCTAGCATCAGTTTTAATACCAAGATGCCACCCACAGGTTACAGGTTCCACATGTAAAGAGCTAGCTTGAACCATAAGAGTTTATTTTTTTTATTTTTATTTTTTATTTAGATCAAGCTGGAACATTGCATACTGGGACCTGCTCTGTTTTATGCAAAATAGGTGCAGCTCTGGTTCCTAGTAAATTGCAAATGTGGTACTCCATTTGGATAGTGCTGAAGTAGGTTCACCTACTTGACATATATGGGTTTGGTGGTGGCTTTGCCATGAGAATCCTGGCTAATAAATTATTTGAAACTCTTCACAGCAGGCTAAGTGGAATACAAGCCATCTGATGCTTTCCCATAAAGACCATTCTCCCAGAGCCCATGCCAGACTAACCACCAGCCGCAGTATTTTCCAGTTGCCACACACACAGTTCTTCAGTTTAGGTTGATGGCAAACCTAAAATGTGGGTAGAAGGTGAAAGAGCTGGCTAGGTTTCTGATGGCGTTAAAGGTGCTGCCCGTCAATCCTATGTTCTTCTCTTCTCCCGTCCCACTCCATCCTTTGAAAATATTTGCAGCAGCTCCTGTGCCCATTTCACCAATTAGTGCTGGTGCCAGGGCTTCTATTGATACTGTAAACAGAAACATTGTCTACTGCCACAATGTCTGAACCAAGTAATTGGAGTAAGAATCAGAGAATTTGCTTCTTAGCTATTAAGGTTTGAATCCATGTAGTCTAACTGGCTTATAGGGAGGATTAAAAAAAATTGATTAAATTGTCAATTTGCCAGCAATTTAACTATGACTGGAGGGTAGGGTGTAACTCCTTTTTGAAGCTCTCCCAGGGCCAGTCCTACATTATCCAGCTGTTGAGTGACAAGTTTAAAATCTCGGGCTAATACAAAGTGATTACTGAGCATGGTTCTCACTAGGTCTAGGAGCACAGTGTGTCTTTTTAAGCACTGCCGTCTCTTACTTGATTAGGTGAGTTACTGTGATGTCGCTCCATTTTTCATTCAGATTTCTCATTACTGCTACCAGCCCTGAAGGGGAGGTCACATGATCAGCTTTCTGCTTCTTTCATTCTCTTATACTGAGTCTTTAAAGGTACAGGGGCCCCAGCCTGACGTGACATTTGTGTGGATGGCTACTTTTCCTTTAAATGATTTATATATAAAAATATATGTCTATACTTGCTTTGGTTGGTTTGCTTGTTTTCTAACTGCTTCTAACTTTCACAACACTAAATTGCATGGGTGTTTAACTACTGGTTGGGTTCAATGTTTTAATATATTGTAAAACTTCACTTCTGCAGTGAAATTTTCTGAATAACTTCTTGCCATTTTATAATGTGTTTGTTTGGTATGCAGTGTTCTGGGGTGCTCTTGGGAATATGTATTAGTCATAGACAGGTGGCCACATCACAGAAACCATTATGGTCCTAGATCGCTTTATTGACATTCTAAGCAGGGAGACCCAGGGTTGAATAGGCCATGGAGACCACTCCCCTTTCATCCCTAGAGGGGTAGCTCCTCAAGGCCAGGATTGAGACACATGGGCAAGATAATGTGGGCAAAGCTTATCGTGTCACTGCCTGTGTTGTATCTCTTCTGTAGCTAGAGTCTCTGAGACTGTCAGTCCAGAACCTTTCAGGAGCAACAAATCGTCCATAAACATTCCTTTAATAAAGGAACATGTGGTGAGCCATCTAGACGTTACGGAGATTGTGTCATACGTTCCTTAAACATTCTGCTTCTGCCATCACTGCTGCTCCTCCTCTCCTGGGAGCACTGGTGGGAGCACAAATGGAGATCACATGGAACATTCTGTTTAATCCTAATCACAGCAGGTCAGCACAACACATTGCCTGCAACTCTAGCAGTTGTAGCACCATGTCTACTGTAATCCTCCTACTGTTCTTGTAGTAACAGGACGAGTTAGCAAGAAGTCCAGTGTAGGCAGGAACACTGAGAAGCAGGAGTTGGTGTAGGGGAGAGAGAGAGACTGACTTCCAAACAAGCTAAACATCGGCAATTGGGGAATTTTTTTGTTTGGACACACGGACACCCAAAATGTGGGGGGGACTGGAGGAAATCTGCCATCAAACACATGTAAATATACCTGTTTAAAATGGAATCCCTACTGCTTAGTTGGCTGCTGCCACAGCCACATGTGAATAAAAGGGTTGGAGAATTAACACCCTCCCCCCCCCAAAAAAATCCCCACCACCCTGGTCCTGGGTACTATAAAGTTTGAGGTGGATCTCTCTCAAGTCACATTGGATGTAGGGACACTGGGTATGTCTTTTTGAGATATCATTTGATATTCTCTCTGTAAAGTCCACCTGGATGGCAAAAATGAGCCTTTGGGACCAACCAAGAGGAAGTTAAAATCAAAACAAGAGCATGCTTTCTGACATTTTAAACTGTCCTGAGCACTTCTCGTTTATACTTTTTACCAAAATGGCTCTTTCCCCTTTAAAGACCATTTCTACATGTTCTTATTAATGTAGTTAATATTTGTATACCCGCTAGCTGGCCTAGTTTAGCTATGGGAGAGATGACTGAACACACACTTTTTTGAGCCTCTTCCCAACGACTAAGATCACTAGTTCCTTTGGGACTGTACGACTCGTATGTCATTTTGAAGCTTATGATTTTTATTGCTGTTCTTGCTACCTCACATCAGCTGCAATAACTGGAGGATTTTTCTCCAATGACATCAGAGGCTGAATAAACAAATATAAAATGCCTTTTAAAAATAGATGTATGTTTAAACTTGCCAGTCATGAGCTCTTTAAATGGTGGGCTATTTACTGCTCCAGAATCACACACACATACAACCACTTCTGGTGTCAGTTCCACTTGCAGATCTAGAGCACTGTGTAACTTACAGAACATGAAAGCTGTAGAGACACCATGTGCGTTCACTCCTTGCATTGTTCAACAACAGGCTCCTGTTGGCCACCGGTGAGTGATGTAAGGAGTTGGGATTGACTCCCTATCCCAGCTTCCTCAGCCACCTGGAGATATCCACGTTGTGGAGGTAGAATGGTGATAGTATCTTTAGGGCTTCGGTGGGAAGAGGAGATAAGGATGATGATGATGGCCTCTAGCACACTATCTGTGCCAGAAAGAAAATGGCCTTTCAAGTTGTCTGCACAGCAGATGTTGTTCCAAGGACTCTGTCTGCCTCTGGAGAAGGATCTAATTCTCCTTCGTGTTCACAGGAGCTGTGCAGATACATGGGCAAGTAATGCCCCAAGAACAAGCCTTTTTATATATTTCAAGTGTTAAGCACGTGCTCTTGCTAATAATGTGACACTCAGGGTGGACTGTTCAGACCTTAGTTTGCAGCTGGGATTTCCATTCCTTGATCCAAGTTTCAACATGTCTAGTCTTCCTGCAGAACGCCACTGTAATAATGATACACCATGGCTCAAAAGACTTGATTTAGGGAAGGAGGCAGAGAGATTACCAAACAAATCCCAGTTAGATGGAAGGAAAGTCTCACCTGGATCATGAAAATCCAAATAAATGTAGGTCTCAATAGCCGGTGGGGAAGGAAGGAAAGGTTCCTCCATCCATCAGATATTTCTATGCCTTAAGATGGAATTGCACGTAAAGGGTATCAAAGACTGTATATTGTAGGGAGAGCTAGAAGATAGCTCAACTGTTAGACAGATTTTGGGGGAAAGGAAAGAACAAACTCAAGTATTTTCTTAGAAACTAGGTAAAGACTCACCCAGAGTCCAGTGTCTGTATCAAATACAAATAAACAGCACTTTCTTAAGGTTAAAAGTGTTTAAGGAAGATTCCCCCAGTTTGACACCTGCCATAGTAGTACCCAGGCATCACAGATCAATTATTGGAGTTGTGGCTTTGAGCGTCTGCTTGTGGCATGGAGAGGGTGTCTCAGGCCACTTGTATGAATAATTTCAGAAAAGACCCAGAATTCTGATTGTCCCATAGCAGACAAGCCTAGACTGCTACATCAATTGAGCATGGAGGCTGAATCCACTTGAATGCATCGCAGAGAGATGCTTTACTGGGGAGGAGAAAAATCAAGTTATGGTAGAAAGTCAAATGAAAAACTAAAAGTTTCCTGGACATGCTTTCAGACCAGAGATGGGCTGCTAGAGCCAGGGATGGGAGACTTTTACTCTTCACCACAGGTATGTAGCAGGAGACTAAACCACAAGTTTTGGGTTATGGTGTTTTGACACTTTTTCCCCTTCCTGTTTTCTCTCCTGTTTGACAGGCGGAGACAGCAGCCAATCGTATCTGCAAGGTGTTGGCAGTCAATCAGGAGAATGAACAGCTCATGGAAGACTATGAAAAGCTGGCCAGTGATGTAAGTATTCATGGTGCTGTCAATTCCTGGGCAGCGTTGTGTGTATTACATGTATTACTGTGGAGCCTAGGTCCTGGACCAGGACACTATTGTGCTAGGCTCTGTATAAACACAGTACTGTGTTTCTAAACCTACAGCCAGATCTCTAGTACTGTAGAATATACGCCATCCCATGTTTCCTTAGAAAATGTTTTCTTCCAATAGGTAAAAATGAAAGACTCTGAACTCAGGTGGCAAATGTAATCAACTTCAAAATGGTGGCCATCTGGAGTAGAACAGCCATCAGAGTCTCAATTTTATTGAAAGAAATCATTGTATCACTAAAACTAAAGAGAGAGAGAGTCATTTTAAGAAAAGATGTGCAATGTTGTGCAACTTTATTATGTACCGTCTTTCATGCTTTAAGAGTTAAGTAAATCATACTGGGGAAGAGAAGTTAAAGGTCTAGGCAAGGGAAAAAATAAGCATTCACTAACATTTGGAAAGAGTCTATATATGATAGAAACTGAAGACTGTTCCAGATAGCAGCAGCTGCAAGGAGAAGGCTCACACATAGACAGTTATGAAACTGGAGAAATGATCATAGGAAGCCTGTGGTAGACAAGTAGAGGAAGCAAGGGGGGGAGCAAAGGGACAAGGTCTGTAAGCAGGATTGGAGGAAGATAATAAAGAACTTTGAGTACAAAGAGGACAGTTGTAAAATTGATCCTGAAATGAACTGGGAGCCACCACAGTTGTTTTGGGATGGATGTGATGAGATCCCACTGCATTGTAGGAAAGCATGTGGCAGCTTTCTGCTCCACTGGGAGCTGCCCATTTTTTATCTTCCTACTGGCTGCCTAGCAGCTGTTTGCTGTGGAAGACTATTCTCAGAGCTGTGCTGACTTCAAAGAAGTTAGAGTGGAAAAATGAAAATGGAGGCAGTAACTTCATTTCTACATCATAGACCCTTCTGTGTCAGAGAGGGCAAATCAGTTACAACAGGGTAGCTCCAACAGAGCTAGAACACTGACAGGCTTGCAATATATTTGAACCAAGCAACAGCCCTGTTAAGGTCTAGCATGATCTGAGAACAGAGTTTGGTCTTGATTCTGCAGAACTGAACTATGAATTAACCACATCAAGGCATTCTGTGCTGTAATACTATGCCTCAACATGGTGGTCTATACAGGGTAGATACTATAAGACAATACTTCTATGAAGTGGTGGACAGCCTTTTCTTAAACCAATTCCCTGTCTTTGGCACAATCCTGCTGGCAACACCCAGTTTCAAACATAAAGTGGACAGTCCCTACTAAGTTCTGAGGACACAAGCAGTTTTAACAAAATCTAAAGTTGGGGCTTAATTTTTAATGATTTTGCAGCTATTCTGACTCCTCCCTCTCGTCCTTGCTGTTTTCAGCTGCTGGAATGGATCCGCCGCACCATTCCTTGGCTGGAGAATCGGGCGCCTGAGAACACTATGCAAGCCATGCAGCAGAAACTGGAGGATTTCCGGGACTACCGCCGCCTGCACAAGCCCCCCAAGGTCCAAGAGAAGTGCCAGCTTGAAATCAATTTCAATACCTTGCAGACCAAGCTGCGGCTCAGCAACAGGCCAGCATTCATGCCTTCAGAGGGGAAAATGGTCTCGGTGAGTTGACGTGCTGAGAGCACAAGGCATCTGTCTACCCTTCCGAATCAAACTTACTACTTTAGACCATATTATTTGTATTACCATAGCACTTAGGAGCCCTAGTCGTGGATGAGGACCCCATTGTGCAAATACAGAAGAAAAAAATGGTCCCTGCCCCAGAGAGTTTACAGTTCTTGAGTAGAAGATGAGACAGAGACAGGCATGAGAGAAGTGTGGCCATGCCACCCTCATTTTCAATATGAACTACTGGTCGCTGTATGCAAGACTCCATCCTGATCAGAACAGTTGGATCAGGATGGGATATTTGCTCACTGGGACCTGTTGTCCTCACACAGACTTTTCCTCCACATTAAGGTCAGAGTGGTGGTCCAGCCTCTGCTTCTCTGTGTACAAATTAGGTCCAGCCCTCAGGCTTCTGGCTAGCTTCCAGTGAAACCTGTGATTGCGTAAACACTGGGTCCATCTGTTTTGAAGCCACAAACTAATTTTTATTGACCTCTTGGATGAAGGAGTGATCAAAGAGGTTTTTTCGTACTAGGAGGCATGTGACTGCCTCTCATGACATTTCACTGCATTCATAGATAACAACATGCTGTGAGTGGAAGTGCTTCATAGGGTATCTCTTTTGAGTTCCGCGGTTCTGACCTGCTAAATGCACTCCATCCTGTCAGCTCATCAGCCTGCTGCAAATCTACGTCTCATGACTGTGGAGCCAAACTACAGCCTCCTGTTGCTACAGAGTGATTGGAAGCCTATGGCCCACTTGGATGAATGCTCAAAGTATGATGCTGAAGAATGTTCCCCATCTTCTGAACCAATCTCTTCCTCTCATGCTGCTGTACCTTTTACATCACTGCAGGACATAAACAATGCATGGGGAGGCCTAGAACAGGCTGAGAAGGGCTATGAGGAATGGCTGTTGAATGAGATCCGAAGGCTAGAGAGGCTGGATCACCTGGCTGAGAAGTTCCGGCAGAAAGCTTCCATTCACGAGTCCTGGACAGATGGTAATGCCAATCCTAATGCTTCCTTTCGAAAGCATTTTGCCTCTGAAAACATGCCATTGCCTATCTGAAGATACAGAGGGCTGGGTGTCACGGGAGTAATTGTACTGGTCTTTCACATCTAGATTAGAGCTGAGCAAATAATTGGTTCGGTAGCCAAACCAATAATTTTTTGGTTAGTTTTGAATTGAAACTGAATTTTTTTTTCTTGCTGGGAGGGAGGGGGACAGAAAAAATTTAATTTTAAATCAAACAAAATACTTTAAATGGCGATCCAAAGGGGCAGTTTCTAAACAAAATATTGATTCGGATTGACATTTCATTTTGAAAGTGTCACTTTGAAAAGAAAAGCTGAAATGTTTACGATTGCCCAGCTGAAGGAAATTGCTGAATTCAACTGAATTTGTGAATAGTTTCGGTGTCCTGAAAAATGCATTTTCAGCTAATTTACTATTTGCCAATAATAATAATAAATCAATCAATCACCCGGCTCTAATCTAGATACCTGGGTTGGTTTATTTATTTTTTATTAGTTTGGTCTCCATCCTTGAGCCTAGTTTGGCACAATTTCATTTATTAAACTGGACAGGTCCAAGACTGTAAGGGTAGAGAGTGCTGCATGTGGAAATGTAGATCGATTGGCAGAGCTGGAGGGAGGTGCTTATTACAGCTGGCAAAACTGTTATTGGGTCATGCCAGGTGTAGGAGTGGGTGGGTGTGTGTGTGTATGGTGTGAGAGAGAGTAACTTTCATAAGCACCAACTCCACTCACATTTTTAAGGAGGAAAAAATAATTTGGAATGTTAGTATTGAGAAGAGATTCAGGTATAGGAAAATAATAATGTAATGAAGTAGCCCCTAAGGACTATATTCAGGGCCCCATCAAAATAAGTCTTATACAAACAAACAATATAGTCAGAATGGCCACCATACAGAACATGAGTGTCAGTACATCTCTATCATCTGAGCTGGAAAACTACTGGTTGGCCTGTGCAAATATATGCTTTTAATGTTATGCCCGAAATATATATCGTTGCTAACTCACCTGCTTTATTACCCTTCCAGAACCTCTCTGACAGAGTGATTATAACTATATTCCATTAAAATATATTCTCTAACTAAAATATATTAGCATGGCCATATTCTAATTGTGTAGACATCTCTTCCTTGTGGCCACATGTCCTGCTTGCCCTTCCAAGCTAGAGACCTCAATCTGGGTCCCAGTGTGACGGACACTCGGTTGAGCAGCGCTGTTGGCAGTTAACACTTAATACTTACAATCCAAGAGACTCGTCTGAGACTGAAAAGTGTGAATCTCCAAACTGGCCTGTCTTGATTACGGAGTGTTCAAAGGGTTACATTTGGAGTAGTGGTGGGTCCACCATTGTAGTGTAAGCTAGTTGGCCTGAGCGTGGGCATCAAGAATCCATGCAGACTTACTGGTTTCATTCTCCTGTCCTTTGGGTCCCTCTGTAGGTAAGGAGGCAATGCTGCAGCAGAAGGATTATGAAACTGCTACGCTGTCAGAGATAAAGGCCCTGCTGAAGAAACATGAGGCCTTTGAGAGCGACCTAGCTGCTCACCAGGACCGTGTGGAGCAGATTGCTGCTATTGCACAAGAACTCAAGTACGGCTGCTGCCTAGTGCATTTGCCTTTCTAGGAGCTAGAATGGGGACCTTGAAGGCTAATCAGCTTTGCCGTCCTGCCCAGCACAATCATGAAACAATCCCTGTTAAGATTTAGAGTGCAGGAATGTAGGAAAATCCCAATATTTCTGATGGGAGAGGACACTGTCCTCTGATCAGGCGGCAGGAGGGGTTGAAACACATGAGAGGTACAGGTTAGGAAACTCTCTATGTGGGGAAGATTAATAGTGGTAAGATAGGAGCACATGCTTGATTCTGAGAGGGGATTTCCACTCTCTTCCACCTCAGTGTGCTGCCATTAACTCTTCCCTAAATAGCCTGGTCTTCTTCCTGCTCTTGCGGATTTCAGAACAGTTGCTGTAGGCTATTGCAGTTTTTCAGGATAAGGAATAGCTTTGGTGGTGGTGATGGTGATTTCTATTCTCTTCTTGCTAGCTAAGAAAGGGCAACCAGGAAGCTACCCTATAATTCTTTTCCGTCCCTCTCGTATATCAAGCCCTGCTTCATCTGCCAGGGAGGAAAGATGGACCCATCAATCACAGATTTGTTTGAGCTGACTTGTATGATTTCAAGCAGGTGATGTTAGGCCTCTGGGGCCTATGCAGGTGATAAGGCCCCACACTTCCAGGTGTCTTGCACTATATGCCTGGCCTGGCAGCTAGAGCACGGTCCACACTCCTAACTGACTCCAGGGCCAGTGAGTCCCAGCACAGACTGAATTCCCTGCCTGCCTTTCCTTGTCCCTGCTTGGAATGCTGCACTTCAGCTCTACTTGATGCAGGGGTCACAAGGGAAGTGGAGCCTCATCATTTGGGGAAGCTGGGGTGTGTGGTGGCCACGGTTTGAGGGCAGTTTGTAGGCAGGCAAGAGCTGGTCAATAGCATGTGAGGAAGAGAATTAGCTGGGGCTGCATAAGGACCAGCACAACTTGGTGTTGGCTTCAGTTCTTTATTATTGAAGAATAATTATCCACCCTATCTTGACCAGAACAGCATGACTGGGGTAACATCAGCATTTTTGAGGGTGTGCAGCTGTTTTCTTTACAATATCAGGCTTATTGGATCAGTCCTTCACCAGCAGAGATTTCAGGAATTGCGCCCTTGTCCCCTTCAGGAGGTACCTCAGAAGGGGAGGAGAACCAAGTTACTTCTCAATCCCTATGAGCGAAGATTAGAACAAAGGCCAGCTAGGCAATAGGAATTAAAGTGAGCCTCCACTTCCAGAGTGCATGCTGCATGTTAGTCAAGCACCCAAATCTCTGATTGCAGCAGAGAGAGAGATTGGAGATCACTGGTCCTGGAATGGAAGAGATCATCCCCTTTCAAGCTGTATGAAATGCAGGAGGGAACAGAGGACTCAGTTCACATCCCAAAAAACAGCCTCGGGATTGGCATCAATTGCTCTTTGTTAGCAGCCTCAGCAAAAAGGGGCCAAGTAACAGAGCATGGATGCTGATCTACCCTCTCTCTTGGAGATATTCTAATAAGTCAAGGTTGAGACATTTTGGTTGTGTGGTCTGGAGGAAGCCTGCCCTGCTGCTGTCTGTGCTGGGCTTGTTCAGAGGCTATAGGAGAGTTTCACTATCCAGCACTTTCAAGTGTTATATTCACTCAGTAGTCAAGTCAGTTATCCTACCTGGCATTCAGGATTCTCTGCTGCGTGGCCTGCCTCCTGCCCCAGACACTTCTCAGGCTGGGTGTCATCAAGCTACTCTTTTCCTTTCCTGCTAAATGCAGAACCAAGAGAGAGATGTGTGTGCATTTCTCTGTCTCCTCACTCTTACAGAACATTGCCCCATGAGTATGAGCATTGCAGGCAATGTGCTCTAGAGCAGGGTATACGGCAAATCAATTCACGTTTCAATGCTGAGGTTATTTTAAATAAGTTAATGTTCTGTGCAGCTCAGCTGCTCCTGTATGTTCCTCTTTGCCCAAAGGGTGCCTGCAGAATTCTACATCCCTTAGCATGGTTTCTCGCTCTTTGAATCCACAATGAGGACCTTCTCATCCCCCTTTCCCTATATACAAGAAGCAGGTATTTAGGCAGCATGGTGTTCTGAAATGGAATGCATTTGGCATGGTTGTTCTCGAAAACCACCATCTCCCAACTTGGACTGAAGTCTCTCAGCTTTTCTCTCCAAGCCCATTTGCCCAAATCTTCCCAACCTGCACCATGAATTGGAAAATAGTCATGGGAAATCAATGGTGGGTTTTTTTTCTATTTTATAATCTCCATGTAGTCACGTTCTGAGTGTGATACATGATACCACTCTGTAACATCATGTGCAATGACTCCAAAGCTGGGTACTGTTGATCTCTACAGTCCCCTCATTAGAGGGGGTGGGGGTATTTTGATTATTTCTGTTCTGAGATTGATGGGGAATTGATGATTGTTCCTCCCCTGGGTGTTTTTGTTTAATTTTTCCATTTTTGTTGTTGCTTGTTAGTGAGCTGGATTATTATGACTCACCAAGTGTCAACGCCAGGTGCCAGAAGATATGTGACCAATGGGACAATCTGGGTGCTTTAACCCAGAAACGTAGAGAGGCCTTGGAGGTAAGATGTGCTCATGAAGATCAATCTTGAGTCACATTGGCCTGGTAGTCTGGAGGAACCTTACACTGCTGCTGATTGTGCTGGGCTTGCTCAAGAGATATTGGAGAGTTTCACTCTCCAGGGCTGACTGCCAGCACTATTAAGTGTTACACTCACTCAGGAATCTAGTCTGTTATCTCACTTCCTATTCTAGAAGACATTCCCATGGCCCAAGGAGCTTATGATCCAATTTAAACAAAAGCAATGCAATTCAGATAACACAATGCACAAAGGATGATGCAAGTTCAAAACAGGGGTGATACCTATGATCTCTCCCAGATAAATGGTTTTGTGGAAGTCTACCAATGCTTCCTTCCCCCACTGCAGAAAACTGATCATGTATAACTTGTGCACCCCTTGTAATAGAAGTTCACCAGCACCATG
The DNA here is from genome assembly GCF_965152235.1 of Eretmochelys imbricata. NCBI lineage: Eukaryota > Metazoa > Chordata > Testudines > Cheloniidae > Eretmochelys > Eretmochelys imbricata. Next base: position 64,423,282 of record NC_135577.1, on the reverse strand, counting down.
CCTGCCTATTGTTTCAGAAAAAGGTTGAAACCTTGCAGGTCCTTGCCCTTGGGATTACAAGGCCATCCAGCAGAGAGAACCTTTCAGGCCCTCTGTTGTTCCTTGCTTATAAGAAACTTGAAGTTGAGGAGCATGATTAACACAGACATATGGTCTTCTCTTTCTTTCTCGTATCATTTGCTGCTGACCTAGAGAACTTCTAGGACCACTCTGTGGATTCATCAATTCAGCAATAGGATGCCATAAATGCAGGACAGCCAGCAGCCTCCTTTCCTAGCATGGATTCCCACACCAGCTGCAATGCAAACTAGCATTAAGCTTCAGTTCTTCAAACTATTTCCCAAAGCTTGGGTATCCCAACTAGTAAACGAGTCTCATATTTTTACTTCCAGCCCTACATATACCCTTCTAGCCTAGCGGTACCACCAGAATTGGCACCTCTGCATTGCATGAGCTGTTATTGGCATTCCTGTATTTTATAACTTCGCTCTTTTGAAAAATCATTCTTAAAAAAATAAAGTAAGTAAAAAGAAGGGAAAATCAATCTTGTGTAATGACGTGATTACATAACAGAATGTTATGGTTCATGTAGCTGATTTAAGTATATGCAAATCAAAAATATTTAAGAAGTCGGTCTTTCCAGTTCCAGACCCTAATTTCAGAAACGCTTTTAAAGTAACTTCCTTCTGAGAACACTGAGGGAGCAGGGCCATGGCAAGATAAACACAGGAGGAAGGCTCTGCTTAGCCAATTACAAAGCGTGCTGTCCAGTGACTGTTCTCTAATCCTTTTTCTTCTTTTGGGGAATTCCAGAGGACAGAGAAGCTGCTGGAGACAATTGACCAGCTATACCTGGAATATGCAAAACGAGCCGCTCCTTTCAATAACTGGATGGAGGGGGCCATGGAGGATCTGCAGGACACCTTCATTGTTCATACCATAGAGGAGATCCAGGTATATATGCAAGTCCTTCCCCTGAGATGTGTTCGTGTGCAATCAGACAATACTTTTCACTTGATTATGGCAGGTGGTGTGCTTTTTGGTGTTCTGGTGCTTCTGCTTAATCTAGTGATCTTTGGGGGAAAAAATATGAGTTTTTCTCAAATTCTTCAGAAGATCTGGATCCAAATGGATATGAGCCAAGTTTACTCCAGTCTAACTGGATACCAAGACTTGAATGTGGATTTTTCAAGGAGATTTGAGGGTCTTGCTTAAAAATGACTGAGAGTCGAGAGGATTGTGCATTCTTATCCTAATGAGAGGGCTTAAAGCTACTCTCAGGCCCTGTGTGCTATGCCAACAGTCCCATAATTCCCCACCCCCAGTTCCTCTACTCCTCTTGTTTCTTTGATGGCTTCTGTAGTCCTGTGCTGCACAGCTACACTGCTGAATATTGTGCTCTCCCGTTTGCTGCTGAGTTACTATTAAGGGTCAAAGCTTTCAAACCTCCTTGACGTCATTGGAGGCAACATTTCATCTTCCCCTCTCCTCCCACAAGGCTGCTGTGGAAAGAGCTTATAGTAGCTCCCCATAGTCCTCAGTGTTCCAGGTGCCCTTCTGGGTCTGAAAGGCCTTGCTATTTCTCCTGCTTGACTAGCACTTGTGAAGACAGCAGACAGTACATGTATTTGCTTGGATTAGGCTGGCTGAGCTGAAGAAACAGGCTTGTCTTGTCTTCAGCTGTTGCTTCATGGTAGCAACTGATTTGTTGGCCATCAGGCTAGGAGACTGTCATTTCCAGGTTAGGTCATTGTGGGGCTGTCTGACAGCAACACTGTACGTGAGAGAGAATGCATAGAATGCTGGTGGGCTTTTGGGTGTGGGCTCTGTAGCACTAGCACTGACCATGAGCTACTGGGTGGAGATGTCATAAATGGTACTGACGCAGCATGAGCCCTATTACTGAGCTAGAGACCTGCCGTTTGCTAAAGTGCTTCCCCATGACCAGCGGTTCTCAAACTGTGGGTCGGGACCCCAAAGTGGGTCACGACCTCATTTTAATGGGTTCGCCAGGGCTGGCTTAGACTTTCTGGGGCCCAGGGCTGAAGGCGAAGCCCCCCCTGCCTGGGCCAAAGCCCACTGCCTGGGGTTGAAGCCCTTAGGCTCAGGCTCCAGTCCCCTCCTGGGGCTGTGTAGTAATTTTTGTTGGTAGAAGGGGGTCATGGTGCAATGAAATTTGAGAACCCCTGTCCTAGACCAGTGAGTTGTTTTAACTCTTCCATACTGTAGATCAAATCTGAATAGCGAGTGCATTTTATGAACACTGCCTTCTCCCATTCATAACTTCATGGATTAAACTCCCCTTCCAGTCATACTTCAGCTACACCCCTGTGAACACCACAATAGTTGCTTACATAGGAAATTATTTACTGAGTTTAACTGTGTATAACATAAGTAGGTTATCAGGCACACATTCTGCTTTCATTCTTCATTTCTTCTTCCCCGTCTATCTGTACTGTTCACCTCTCTATCCCTACTCCATGTGCCTCTGCTTCCTGGTCCCTTTTGCCACCTCTCCCCCTGCGCTTGTTTCCCTGGTCTTTCTCCTCTTTTACAGGCTTCCATGTGCTCTACAATTACAAACCTAGAAATGGCTGGAAATGAGCCAGTCCCAAATGACTTGCCAGCTGTTCACAAACCATCAGCCAGTGTTCACCAGACCACCTTAGATTATAGTTTGGGAATCGCAGCATTAAGAGTAATAGAAAGGATGAGTTGTGGTCATGGAGAGGGTGCCATTTCCAGCTACAGAGCACTCTGCCAATGGGAATTTGCCAATTTCTCTGGGCTGGAAGATGTTCACCTAGTTGCGATCCCTGAACAGCCTAGGCCTGCTTCTATTGATTCCACTGTAACCATACTGGATCTGGTACAGCCCTACCTGGAGAAAACTAATGCCTATCTGTGCTAGCACTCTTAGTCACCCAGCTGCTATAAAGTAACACTAGTGGTCTGATCTCTTTTTTTCCAAAGTCATTGAGTGCTCACAACCCTCATTGCAGGGATCAAGCACTCTGCAAAAATCAGCCCACCAGAGTCTAAAGCAAGATGTATTTGACAGGTTTTGTGATGTTATCTCTGTAGCTAGTCAATATGGGATACAACCAAAGACAGCAAAAATAACTTGCCTCATAACTGCCTGCTTTAATCCAACTATGAAGGTCTGAAAAATGTTTGAGTGCCATAAAAGTGGCTTTTACCTGCTGTGGAATGGCCTTTTCTGCACCCTCAGAGATCGATTGCTCTGCTGTAGCAGCAGAGGAGTTTCCAAACTGCACTGTTTTTAGTAACACCTTAACATGGAGGCTGTCCTTTGACTAATGCTCTTCTTATCTCTCCTCTGCTGGCGCCTCTGTTTTCCAGGGATTGACCACAGCCCATGAACAGTTCAAGGCCACTTTGCCAGATGCCGACAAGGAGCGACAGGCCATCCTGGGAATCCACAATGAAGTCTCAAAGATTGTCCAGACCTACCATGTCAACATGGCAGGAACCAATCCCTACACGACCATCACCCCACAGGAAATCAATGGCAAATGGGACCACGTGAGTGCTTGGAGCCTTGCACTTTTCTATAAGGGGTATCACCCCAGGAAGCGAATTATTCCCTTTCTAAATTCTCCTGTCCAATGCACAGTGCTCAGCTAGAAACATGGAGTTTAAGGCCAGAAGGGATCACCGGATCATCTAGTTTGCCTTACCGTATATCACAGGCCACCAACATCACCTAGCACCCACACACTAACCCCAGCAACTGAAGTATTACAGCTCACAGACTAAACTATTACAGGTCACAGGCAGAGAACAGGAGGGCCCCAGTGCCCGAGGTCTCTGCAATGGCAGCGAAATGATTAAGTGAGATATACCCAGTTAATTCCAGCAAGTGATCCACACTCCATGCTGCAGGGGAAGGTGAAATGCTCCAAGGTCACTGCCAGTCTGACCTTGTGGGAAAATTCCTTCCTGACCCCACATGCGGTGATCAATTAGACTGAGAAGGAGACGAGACCCACCAGCCAAACACCTGAGAGACAGAGCTCTCAGGATCATCTCAGAGCACAGGCCCTGCCGTCTCGCATGATTTTTTTCCAGCACACGTGTGGGGGCTTAATGTGCTTCAAAGTGCAGAATGTGCAGGCTAAAGAGGAGAACTTGGATTTTCTTTTATTCCCTTCTTGCGCTGATGAAAGATGCTATCCCTAATACCAGTTGTGGTGATGGTCTTTGTGGGCGAATGGCAATTGAATAGAGCCCTTCAACTCATTTAACACAGGCCATCATAGAGTCCTGGGATGTTAACTTCTTTTGGTTATGTATAACTTGGGCTGTATTTAACCATCACCTGTAGAGAAGACAGGTTTGATGTCCCATCCCCTAAGCTAGCCAGCCCAGGCCAGACGTTTATGCTTTCCTATTTGTGCACACCCCTTTGCTATATCCGTTTCTGAACGCATTGTGTCTAGCTTACTGCGCATGAAACACAGGCTGTGCCTTGCTATGTTTTGCTGCAGGTGCGGCAGTTAGTTCCTCGAAGGGATCAAGCCCTGCTGGAAGAGCACACACGCCAGCAACAAAATGAACGACTCCGGAAACAGTTTGGCGCACAGGCTAATGTCATTGGGCCCTGGATCCAAACCAAGATGGAGGTAGCATCTCAGTAATTTTGAAACAATCTTTTTTTCCTCTCCTCCACAATCACAGCGGGCATTCTGTATTGCCTCTTCCTTCAGCCTTTGGGCAATCCTCCCTTCATGCTTCAATAAGAAAGGCTTTCACAGAAAGTCAATGGACAGTGTGTGCTGAGATTACCATGCATCTGATTTGCCAGAGACACTTTTTTATCCCCGCTCTTTTCAGCAAATACAAAAATGTGGCCTCGAGAAAGGGATGCTGGCACTTGAATACATTCAAAGGGTTTCTCACTTGCTTTATACAAATACAGCAGAAGTTTATTTTGTGTAACCACTTTCATACCATCTGTTTCAAAATGTACTAAAAAATAAACACAATTATGTGGTAAAGCAGCAGCAGGAGAGAGAATTTTTAAGGGTGAAGTTTTCAGCTAAGATTTGAATTAAGGTAAGTTGAGTTAAAGATAAAAGAATACAAGAAGGCTAGTGCTGATGGCAGGATGTGCAAGAGGTGGGGGAGGCTCTTCAAGGAAAACATTTAAGAAGGGAGTCAGTGCTAGATATGCAGAGATGTGAGGAGAAAAAAGCCATGAGAGAAGGAGCACAGAGGTAAAGAGCACTAAGTAAGGACAGCAGATACAGTGTGAAGAAAGCATTTTGATCTCTCTCCTAGCTGAGGAAAAGAAAAGTGCTGGCCAGCTTATTCCCTGTCCTTTTAAATTACTATTGCCATAGACATACTGAGAGAGCTCCCAGAGCAATCAGCCGTGCCTTCATCATTTATCATCAGATGTTGCCCAACTAGTGATTCCACTTCATTGGATCCCCTCAGTGTAGGCTGCTTGTCTGCCCTGAGGAAACGCCAATTCTGTTACTGTTTTTTGGGTCAGTGACCCAAGTGGCACAGTTGGAGGTGGTAACACATAATGCAGTTTCTCCTCTTAGCTCCAACTGTTCCCAGCATTATTGCTTTTCCATCTTCTGTCATCCTCTGGCAGAGGGTGGAAGGTAAGGAGGGTAAACCTCCTCACTCAGTAGTTACCCTTGATCAGTTTACTTAAAGGAAGGTGTTGACGAGGTTTTCCACAGAGCGCCAAATAGCCTGATGATTGGAACTTGGCATGTGTGAGAGCATAGCATGTGTCTGATATGGTGAGCACACAAACGGGTTAGGGAGAAAGGGAAACTGCAACCTGTAGGCTCATAACTAGGGCTACGTATCTGTTATAAAGGTCGCGGAAGTCCCTGATTCTGTGATTTCCAAGACTTCTGTTGACTTCTGCAGGGGCCCGGGTGGCTGACCCCACAACAGCCCAAGCAGTTGGCTCTGGAGCCAGCTGCTCAGGTGGCCCCCAGGACAGCCACACCAGCTGCTGCTCCAGCAGCCCCGAGCAGCGGTCCCTGGCCAGCCCCAGGGGGCGCCCCCCAGATGTAATCACGGGTATTTTTAGTAAAAGCCAGAACTTCAGCTGATGTAAGCTGGTGTAGTTCCACTGACTTCAGTAGAGCTACAGTGGTTTGTAACATAAGGGTGTCTGACCTCATATGTTTATCTCCTCTCTTTAAAGCCATGGTCTGTATAGTCTATATGACTTCTTCTTGAAGCATTTTGTCCCATACAGGGAACAGGTAGATACTGTGTGTGTTTAGGCTTGTCCCTCTAATGGGCCCAACTCCCTTGGGTTTGTTTATGCAGGAGATCGGCCGCATTTCCATAGAGATGCATGGGACCCTGGAGGACCAGCTCAACCACCTCCGGCAGTACGAGAAGAGCATTATTAATTACAAACCAAAGATTGACCAGCTGGAGGGAGACCACCAGCAGATTCAGGAGGCACTCATCTTTGACAACAAGCACACCAACTACACCATGGAGGTAAATGCCTGGAGAAGCCTTCAGCCTGTTGTGTTTTAGCCCCAGCATACAAAACAACCTAAGCTGTGTTGGCCAGATGTAGTTAAGATGAACATCCCCATATCACCCAGATTCTTTTCCAAAATGCTTGGCTAAACTTTTCACTCATGAAAGTGAGGAACTAACAGCACTGCTTCACCCACAGAGCCCTGCCAGGACACCTCAGTTCAGACCTGCAGCTCTATATGCTAATCCAGTTCTGAGTCCTCCCTGAGTAGTTGCGACTTCAGCAGGTGGTAGATGGGGACCAGTTAAGAACACCAATGCATCTCAAATGTTTACCTGAGACTTATTAGCCGACTACTTTAAAGCTGGATGCCTAATCCTAATAGCCAGGGTGAAGATACTGGTGATAGTGGTGGTGTGGATATGTTATGCATTATTTGTACTATGATAATACCTAGAGACCACAACCAGGAACAGGACCTTGCTGTGTTAGGGTCTATACAAATATAGTAAGAGACTCTTGCCTCAAACAATTTAACATCTAAATTGACAAGACATACAATGTATGAGGGGAGAGAATGCAACATACAGGCAGTCCCCTCTCTGACCCCCACCCCAAGTAATGCTCCCTAGAGTTTCAAGGAATAAGACAGCTGTGTATTGTTGTGCTCCATATTTCATTGTAACATTGCAAATCAACTCCCTAGCTGATGATTTTTTTAAAAAAGTTACTTACTACTAGGGCTGGACAAATAACAGAAAAAAGAATACACCTGAATATATTATGCAATTAACTTCACTGGTATTAGCTGATGAGTATTTGACCAGCTATAGAGCTAGTTGAGTTCCACAAAGTATTTTTGAATAAATTGTTTGACACATACGGGAGAAATTCCCCAAATACTATTCAACCAGCTCTACTCACTAAATTTCTCTCTTTAGCATTGACTTTCCTTTCCTGGCTTCTTTTCACTTTGCTATAATTATTTATGGTGCATCTTTGCTTGAGCTGTCTTCAGAGTGTTCCCTAATTTCCCTTTCTCTCTCTGTTCTCTGCCTCCTCCCCTATATTGTGTCTCTCTCCTATTCCTCTCTTTATAACTATTCTGTACTTATTCTATCAGTCTTCTCCTTCCAAATCCACCCACCCATATATAGACCTGGGAAATTGTGCCAGATACTTAACAGCCAGAGGACTACACGTATTTAGTAGCCAAAGCCTGATATGAAACATGTAGGGTCCACTGTCCAGGGCCAATGCACAGATGAGTGCCGCACCATTTGCCAGGCTGCTGGGATCCATACCAGGGTACGATCCCTGGACTCTATTTGGGGGCAGTGAGGGCCTTAATCTTCTGTATCAATCTCTGGCTAGTAGATGTTCATAAATTTAGAGTCATGGGGTTTAAGGCCAGAATCCACCACATTATCTAGTGTGGTGGCCTGTGTATGACAGGCCATCCGCACCACCCAGCATCCACACACTGAACCCAACAACCAAAATTAGACCAAAGTATTAAGCCTCCTGGAAGGCTACACTATTATCTGCCACAGGCAAAGAGTAGGGGGGACCAAAGTGCACCAGTGCCTAGAGGCCCCAACCAAGAACAGTGACTCAGATCCCTGCAATTGACTAAGTGCCCCCATCATCTCAAAAGAGAAGTTTTCTCTCTCTGCTTCCCCCTCTGCATCCTCCTGGGTGCTGCAAGAATATGGGGATGGTGAGGTGTGTCTGCTACTCCATGCCTTTCACAGACTCCATTCTTTTGCTCCTTCTTCCTAGTTAATAGTTTCAGTGCTGCTGCTGGAAACTCTCCCAAGCAACAGTACACTAAAACTAACCAGATTCCTGTCAGTTTCACTTTGGCAACAGATTCTGGTCACTTCTCATTACTGAATCTGGTGAAAATCTGTGCTATAATAGAGGCACTGGAGAAGTGGGTGTCAGATCTAGGAAGACATCTGTGCATCACTTTACACTCAGTTCACATTTGGAAGTTTTCTGCATGACTGAGAGCTAAAAACTTTGGACTTGATTCTCATTTACTCTAAGGCCGCTGTACACAACTCTGGCAGAGTAAAGTGACCTTAAAGCTAATGTAATACCTTAGTTTAGATGAGAATCTGACCTTTTATTTTTTTTTAAATGAAGGTTCAGATTTTGAAGAAATTGATGGCACTTGCCCAGAGTGAGAGGGATTTTTCTGAGCAAGTGGATTTCCCAGGCCATGACCATCAGGATCACTTCATTTGTAATGATTAACACAGTCGAACCAAGGGCTCCAGATGCAGAAGGTGCCACTTTTTAAAAGACAAGTCTTGTCCTTTCTTCTTCAGCATATCCGAGTGGGATGGGAGCAGTTGCTTACAACAATTGCTAGAACCATCAATGAAGTGGAAAATCAGATTCTGACCCGTGATGCCAAAGGGATCAGCCAGGAGCAGATGAATGAATTCCGGGCCTCCTTTAACCATTTTGACAGGGTAAGTCTGTGTCCCCTGCAGCTCAGTGGGCCACCTGCTTCTTCATAGGCTTGGCATAGCATTAGAAACCAAACAGCCCCTGCAGCAGAACTAGCCACAGAGTAGACTTTTCATTCTTGTGCTTAGAGGACCAGGCCTCATGAGCTGCCAGCTCTGTGGAGACTGTCAGGTAATCCTGTCCACATTAGGCTAGTCTGTTTGTCATGCCGAGACAGGAAGTTTGTCTGGAATGCAAGTTTCCTGACTGAGCTAAGACACGGGAAAGTCAGCCAACATATTTAGAAAATAGACTATAGGCACCCATCCCCTTTCCTCTGGAGGTCCCTCACTTAAGTGCTACATACAGTATAACAAAACATAAATAAATGCAGAGCCAACAGCAAATACAATTATAAAATAAGCCCACGATAAACTCAACCATCATCCTGCCAACAGCTCTCTCACTTACATCTAGGGGAGATCAGCTGGCGTGCTTCCATGAATCTGAACAGCCACACTGTCACCCGGAGAGAGGCACTCCCAAAACCATTTAGGGTTCTGTAGGTTCCACGCTAACACCTTGAATGCCACCCATAGACCTACTGGCGAGCAATACAGATCCCAGAGCAATGGTGTATACGTATGCGCCTGACACTTGCTAAGCCTGTGATAGCATTCTGTGCTAGATTCAGTTTCTGAGTGGTCGCAAGATAAAACCCCAATCCTGCAGGCTAATTTCAAGGAGAAGCCATCTCCAGATGACCAAATAATGGCCATGCTGACTCCTCTCACGTTGTTGAAGGTGCATTCAGATAATGACCCTCTCTCCTTTCTAGTGTTCCCAAGTGTACCGTGTACATCCTAGCTTTCCATCCACATAAACAGGCCTTCCATTTACATCTGAGATGCAAGAGAGGGAGGTTACAGTGGTAACAGGGAAAATATGGTTGCCTCATCCTCAATTATTTCTTCTGTTGGGAAGCTTTAATACTGATTGTAAACACCAGACTGAAAAAAAATTGACTTTTTTTTTTTTTAAAGAGGGAGTCAGCTGAAGCTGGCCCTGCACACCTACCCTGAGTTTCCTTCTCCTGCCAGTGTGGCATGTCAAAATGATGAGGACTGCAGGCAGGAAGCCCTCAGTGCTGCCCTGCAGCTAAGTTCTGCTTTTCAAATTGGGATTCTCAATTTTGTGTGTAAACCTTGGTGATGAACACTTCCCACCCCACAGTGTTTAGTGATCCTGAGCTAAAAGGAGTGCAGCTGTGGTGAAATGTTCTGCTGGGCTTTCTGGCTGGCCTCCAGTAGGCTTTCTTGTCAGGAAGTTCACGTTTACCATGAGGTCCTCTCAAAACACAGAGGAAAGGGGGTGTTATAAATGAATACTGTATCCATCGTTGGTAGATCCCTCTGTGTAATAGCAAAGATAGCTGCTATATAAAGTCAGGGGTGCACTTCAGAGAGCTCAGCCAGTCACAGCTCTGTTTTCATATACAGAGCTCAGAAATATAGGGGTGGCAGCACTTCCCTGAGCTTCAGCTGTTTTTTCCTGATGTGTTCTTGGAATGCCAGGACTGTTCAGGAGCACACAAGATACTCCACCAGCTAAGCTTCACGGAATCATTGCCAGGCATACCTACCCTAGCCTACCACTTTATTGGGGTATCTGACTTTTGACAGCAAGAACAGAAAGGTGATAGTGTTTGCTACCCACTGTGTCTGTCTGCTTCCCTGCACTCTGGGTTACTGTTGAAATGCAGGGCTTCTGGCATTACTGGGTAAAAGAATAGCTATGTCAGAGACTGATCTGGAAAAAGTAGATTTTAAAGCTTGCTAGTGTTAACAATTCTTGTTCAAACGCTGTCAAGATGTGATCAAGTTCTCTAAGAAGCTACTGTTTTGAGAGCATTTTTAGCACATCCTGAAATGTCATTGTGGTATCTAACTTTGTGCACTTTTTATTTTTCTTCCCTGTCTTTTTATCTGCATGTCATTCTTTCTCTACCTCTCTCCTCTCCTCACCCACTGCATGGTGCATCTGTTTGTTGTCTTTTCACCTGCCCTTGATCTTCTCTTTACCTCTCTTTTACCTGCCCCACACTACCACCCTGCTGGCACTGCATGTCCTGTTGCCTGGCACACCGCATAACCAGGATCACTCCGGCACACTTGGCCCTGAGGAATTCAAAGCCTGCCTCATCAGCTTGGGTTACGATATTGGAAACGATGCACAGGTACTGAATGCTAGTGGTGAATGCAGCGAGAAGTTGAACTATAAGGAAATAACAGTTTTCTCCTTTCTTTTCTTTTTTTGTTTTAATCCTTCTGTCATTGTTGTTCTCATGTTTTACTGTTCATGTATCTCTGTTCCATCCCACATTTGCTCTTTTACTTAATGAATTTTCATATCTGCCCCTTTTAATTACCTTCATTTATTGTCTTGGGAGAATTCTTTTTATATCTACCTATTCCATTTACTTGTTTCACTTAAATTTCCCTGTCGTCTTCTCTTTGTGTATTTGTCTCACTTGATATCTTCATGCTTCATTGTTTTTTTAATATTCGTGTCCTATATAAAAACTACTTCATTTCCAACTGAATCATTGCTGCTTCATGGTTTTTCAAACCACCTTTATTGTATTGTTTTTCATTGTCCAATAATTCCTGTCCCTTTTTCCCAAATCCATTCTTTGTAATATCTCCTGTGGGTTCATCTCTTCCTCGACTGGTTTCCATTTTCTCTCTCTTGGTTTCTTCTATCCTTGCATCACTCCCTGTAGAAGAAGACTGGCATGATGGATTCTGAAGATTTCAGAGCCTGCCTTATCTCCATGGGTTACAATATGGTAACGTAGAGCCCTTCTGTCACTCATGTTCACAATGATTCATATGACCTTCTGCAAAGGGCACACATTTGTAATGAGTCAAGGTAAAAGCTACCTTAATTCCTAGGACTCTCAGAAATGGAAACTAAATGTTGAAATGATTGTGTGTATGCGTGCGTTTAAATCTTCATCTTACAGCTCTAGCTGGAGGGAAGAATGGGAGGGTTATGTCCAATTCTGATCTGTGTAGAGTGAGAATTGATTTGGAAAACTGCATGGCTTATAAACTGGAAGAAGCAAGAACCAGCTCATGTTGATGTGTTCACTGTTTGCAAACAGCAACATGTAACCTCTCCAGCAATAAGTAACAGTGGGATTCCAATGGAAGTCTTCATGACAGCCTGATGAATGAGTGAATGCTGTTACCAATAAATATTGAAACAAAACTGTTTATACGGGAATTGTTTTTGCTAAATTCTCAACGTGCATATCCGTGTACGTACGTATGTACATGTGTGTACACACTCTCTGTAAAATACTGTACCACTTACAAATAAATAAATCCAACTAAAATTCAGGCTTTAAGCTTCTAGTGCCCAAAAGTGAGACTAGAATGGACAGTCCGTAAACTGTGTCCACGCCCCCACACACCTGGGTGTGCTACAAGGATATTTGCTTCAATCTTCTTCCTAGGGCCAGTTATGACTCTGGGATCCTGATATCACTTTGTAAAGCTTTCAGTGTTAATGTGGAAGCAAGTCTTTCAGCAGATGTAAATCTTAATCTCCTTTGATAACATTACTGAGATCAGCTTTTTCCAACCAACGAAAGATATTGAGACTAGAAACAGTGCAATTAGAATGCATTCCTGGTAGCTGTCTCCCTTTCCGCTCCTGTCTTAACCCTTCCCACTATGATCAGTGAAATACTCCTTTATTCCAGTCCCCTGCTGCCTGTTCATGCAGGCTAGAGTCCTGTTTGTAGCTTTCTCATAGCTTTTTCCATAGTAAATAGATTAGTGTTCAGGACAACACAGCATTTAGGCTGACTTTGTTGACAGAAGAATCATAATGGGGAGAACTTCTGCAGGCAAAACCTATTGGTACTAATCTTCTCTAAGAGGAGAAGAGAATCACACAAGAAGTTTAAATAATGCCCTTAATAACCTTGCTGCCGCAAATGTTAGGCAAAGCAATCTTCCAGTGTAACCTACTTTTCAGCCCAATATAAATACAAACTCCTTTAGTCTGGTGTACAAGGCCACATCAGTTAACCTTTGACCAAATGCTTTAAAGATCGGGTATGTTACTATTTCATGTTGATTTGCACTGAGTTGCCTGAAGGTTTCACTCTTGCTCCCAGACAGAGATTGGGATCTACCCCTTCATCCTCATACAGGGGGGAAAAATGGTACAAGAGATCAGAATAGATGCTCTTAAGAATAACAGAGAAAATTTAAGAAGCATAAGGTCTTAGCTTCCATGTCAAAATAATATACAGTGAAAGAACCCATGGGTCTAAAGGCACTACCCGGGGGTGCTGCTCTGTCAGGCCTCTCCAAAGCATATAAGTCTCTGATTTCTGATGCCTTTTTGGTAAGGATGAGCTTAAAACTATTAAGATCCTAGAGAAGGGCAACAGGTATGATGAGAAGTAAAAGGGAAGTAAGAGATTCCAGAGAAGAAATTAAAGACTAAGGCCAATTTCAAATCTGGCTGCCCAAAATTAGGTTCTGAATCCATGTTTCGGTTCCTAAATAAATTATCTGATTTTCAGAGGGCCCTGTTATATAGAATTGCATCATTCTGTGCATTATAAGGACCTTTATATCTTGAAGCATCCATACTATTAGCCGCTGTTGGAGACATCATACTAAACTAGAAAGACTACTGCTCTGTTCTGGTTTGACAGCTAATGTAGGGTAGCAGTTTTGTGGGACTAGGATGGCATTGTTCCAGAGCATTGTTGAAAATACCTAACTCCAAGGGGAAAATGAACATTTTTTAAAAAAGATCAGCTAGGAGAGCTTGTTGGTGAATGTGTTTGTGAGATTGATTTGAAGCTTTATTTTCTTTGCTATGAGATTGGGATCATTTAGAAACATTCCAGTCTCATTATTTTACCTCCTAGATGCCATCATTTGTGCGAACTGGATTTACATTCTGGTCATTCTTATCAATAGTCTGTTGACCTGTTGCTGACTCTCTTGTTATCTAGGGAGAAGCAGAGTTTGCCCGCATCATGAGCATTGTAGATCCCAACCGCTTGGGTGTAGTGACATTCCAGGCCTTTATCGACTTCATGTCCCGGGAAACAGCAGATACTGATACTGCTGACCAGGTCATGGCTTCCTTCAAGATTCTGGCTGGAGACAAGGTGAGTTTAGACTTTCGAAGGGAAACTAATGCTACTTTTACATAAAAAAGAAAACTCTGGCTCAGGAGTGCCCGAACTGATGTGAAGAGACAGGCAGTATAATTCCTCAGAGGTGAACAATGAAACACTCTGCAGTCATGTGTAAATCTCTGCTTCCCGACCAACTCTAATGCACAAAGTAAATATTAAACAAGAAACCAATGTAGCTAATATTTCAACACAAGTGTCTCTTGGAGCCAAAAATGTTTACTACCTTGAAGTAAAACACATTTCTACAAAAGTTGGAAGTCATGGACAGAAAAGGAACCAGTATCAATCACTGATGTCAGCTGATGTTTCTTATACACACAATCACTACAAATTAGCAGCGCAATTTCTTTATCTTAACTTAAAAAGTTTGGAGCCATGATACTAAAGTAACTAAAGTGCATGATTAAATTCAATAAACACAGTACTGATCAATTGTGTTTTGATTAATCTTGAAAAAGCTGAATTACTGGACATTTACAAATTCAAGTAGTTTTTTCACATGTGACAACTTACAATGACATGTAAGTGTATGTCTTATGTAATCAGTATCAGATTTTCATTGATTTGAGGATAACCTCTATCAGTTAACAAACGATTTTCAAATATCTACCTTTTAACCATATTATTACAAATACTATATGATAGACAGGAAAACTCTCACATTTTGGCACCTGAGGCGGGGAGCTCAAATGACGCCCCCATGCCCCCTCACTTGGGCCAAAACTTTGAAAGGTCCCAATTCTGCCTTCTTCCTGATATTCCTGTTCTACTCCTCTCATGGTACTGCTCTGCTACCTAACCCAATAAAGGAGAACTAACAACTTGAAATGCCTTGTTCAAAAATGTTAAGTAACACTTAACTTTCAACAGCAAATGTAACTTTTCTTGTCTGCATAGTAAACACTGGCATTTTTATCTGTTTGAATAATCAAAGTGGTGCTTTCCGTGCCTTCTTGGTTGCAAAGATTGGAACTGCTTCCTGCTGAAGGTCCACAGTCTGGGCCAGCTCATGCTCTATTGAGATGGTTGGAAGGCCGACCAGCCTCTCCTGTGTCCTTGGGGAGCGTAGATGTGTGTTTATTAACTTCAGCTTGGAGAAGCTGCGTTCTCCACTGGCAACTGTTACAGAAAGTGTTAGAAGTATGCACAGAGCAACAAAAGCATTTGGAAAGAGGGCGGTCATCTTATTTATGCACATATATTCCAGAACAGCCTTTGGAGTTGATCCTGCTGAAATGTATCTTGAAAGGGCTTTCAGTTCATCACCTAAATCACTCGCATCAATATCACGCATGTCATCATGTGTCAACACTGTCTCTAGTGCCCTGCATTGCTGGTGTAGGTCTTCTTCAGGTATAGTGAGGCGTTTTGGAATATCATACAACATCCCAAATATACTGCTGTGTTCCTTGAGCTGCATGAAACGTTCTTCAACTGACTGTATTGCACAATCTAGCACTTGGTTAAAGAATTCAACTTGGAATTGTTGTTTGGGGTCTCTTATGGGATTATCCCATGCCTCATAATCAAAATGACGTCTTCTTTAGTGACTCTTGTATTCTTGAATGGGTGGGAAAATAGTTTCAGTGTGAAGTTCCTCTGCCAACTTCTGTGCACTCTTCAGAATGTTTTGAAATCCCTCATCTGACCGGAAAGACTGTAGGTATGACTTTGCTTTGTCCAGTTGTTCCGTTGCTCCAGATATATCAAGGTCAACACCTTGGAGTCTCTTGCTCACAACATTTATTTCAAACAGTATGTCATGCCACAACACTAAGCCACACAGAAATTTGAAGTTATGTATGTTTCTGGTGATTCCATTTCCTTCTGCCACTGTTCTCCCATGAATAGTTCCTGTCATAGCATTGTCCTCCATAATGGCAACTAGGACATCATCTATCTTCCCAATTTGGTGTGTGTTAGGCTTTATTGCCTCCTAGGCTTTATCGCCTCCACTCGACTTTCCCATCGTGTGGCACTTAGTGGTTTCAGTGTCAGAAGGATGTTCCCAGATGTTGATTCAGAGAGAAATACACAGATTCTTTGAATTGTGTTAAAAAATTCAGCAGCCTTACGAGAAGCTGATGCTGCATCACTGACCACCAACCTCAATGAATGAGAACTGCATGGGACACAAAAAGCTTGAGGGTTTAACTCTTGGATCCGTGTCTGCACTCCTCTGTTCTTTCCTCTCATGTTGGCACCATTATTGTAGCCCTGACCTCTCATGTCAGCTATCGCAATTCCCATATCTTCCAGCTTTTTAAGAAGCACATTTGTCATACCAGCTCCTGTAGTATCATCAATGTCAATAAATTCTAGAAAATGCTCTCTGACAGTCACCCATTGTAGGGACATTTTCCCTAGGTTCTTTTGTTGTCACAAAACGCACCATTAAAGTCATTTGTTCCGTATAGCTGATGTCAGGTGTGCAGTGCAGAATAACAGAGTAATATCTTGCTGATTTCAGATCTGCCACAATCTTCTGTTTGACTTCTGTTGCCAGTAACTCTGTGATCTCATTTTGAATTGTTTTTCTTAGGTAGGTGTGTGTGTACATTTCTTGGGTGGTGACTCTTCTTAGATGCTCCTGGAGTACAGCATCAAACTCAGCCATCAGCGCCATAATTTTAAGGAAGTTTCCATTGTTTGGCACATACAGCTGATCCAAAGTGCCACGCAGTGCTAGGTTTTGGGTAGCAAGCATTCTCACAATGGCAATGAGCCTTTTCAGAACACTTTGCCAATAAAGACTCTGATGCAATCTTCTCTTGGTGCTGATCATCTATGGTGGCCTTTAACCTTAGTCTCATCTCAAACTCTTTCCACCTATGGAGTGCTCTCTGATGACTTGCTCTCTGGGTCCTAGCGGCTCTCTGGTGATTTGCTCTCTGGGTCCTAGCGGCACCCCTCCACAGTCTGGCACCTGAGGCAGCCCCCTCAGTTTGCCTCCTGGTAAGGCCAGCCCTGACTCCCAGAACCAGGATAGATTATAACTTCTCTAGATTTGGTTAATCAGGGGAATGAATGTACCAACAAATCATAATTTTTTCTTGCATAAAATCACTAGCAATTCCTTAAATTAGCTAATGAAATAAATTTAATCTTAATATATCCCAATAATTTCTAATAATTTTGGTGATCTGTTTTGAAATATGACAATATGTAGTAAAAATATTAGAATACCATGTGAACTGAAATCTCAGATTTTAATGAATTATCCTAGTTTGAGTACATTTTTCATGTTTCGTTAATGACTTAACTGTAATCTCCTATTTCATCCATCTTTTATTACACATTCTCTGTGATCAGGGTATATCTCCTGTCTCAACAGTTGTGTAGTAAATTCCTAATTATTTCCACAGGATGAAAATTACGATGTAAATAACATTATCTGTAGTTTTGCGATAGAGTATTAAATTTAAACTTGATTACTGTGTAGTTCCAAAAAAGGATAATTATCAATATTAATTTGTTTTAAAAGTTATACTAAAATACTTTTTGATTCACATTGCGCTAAGAAGGTAATCCTCCCTCAAACTCCATTCATGAACATAAAAGCAGAACACTTAATGAACGAATTGGGAAGTCAAAGGACAGAAAACCTCTGACATCTAAATATCTTTTAGATGCTTCTAAATAAAATTGTCCATGAGTCTGTTAGCTACAGAGAACTTAAGGGCCTAACTGGCTCCTACTACTTCAGTCGACTGCCTGTTCTCCTCAAGTGGGTTCAGGGAAGCAGCAGGAAACAGGAAGCTCCCTGCTTAGCTCACGTTCAACGAACTGATATCTTCTATCCAGAATGTGAATTGGTGATGGGCCAGACTAGCTTCAGTGTGTTTACATTTCCAATAGCCAAACCTAGCTGGAGGTTTACTTCCTTTTGAGAAATGTCCATAGGAGTAGTGGGGCGTAGGAAAAGCAAGGAGAGTGGAGGGAGAAAACGATGAAAAAAATAAAAATTCTTTGGTAGACAATGTTGTCTGCTGCCTGTGCTGATATAATTTACCAGCACCGCTAGGAACTAATTCGTTGCCTTGTGGATGCCATGTTTCTCTGGAGAATGAGTCACTGAGGCCACATTTTGAAGCCTTAAAATCAACTTCTAGGGCGCAATATGGCACTCATCTTTTCAGTGCTTGTTAACAAGGGACTGGAGGTAATGAACAATTTCTGCTTCTTCCCATTCACCTTAAACAAGAACCACACCATCAGCAAGACAACAGGCAGTCTGACACTGACAACCTCCCTTCTCTCCCACACAACCACTCCGGGCCTTCCAGGACTTTTCTCCCAATATAATCTCTCTCTCCATTGCTGGTCCCTGGCCAAATTCCAACGAGAGTATTGCATTCTGCCTTCCTACATACCCAGTGTGCCTTCAATGGGATACAGTATTCTTAATATACTGTCTTAAACTGTAGCACAGTTGCCCCACTGCACCCCTGAGCATCAGGACTGATTTGTAGAGTACTTTCTAAGTAGCACCACTTGCTGGAAATAATTATTTGTCTCTTGTTGTTTTCGCAGAACTACATCACTGTGGATGAATTACGACGGGAACTGCCTCCTGATCAAGCTGAATATTGCATTGCTAGGATGGCACCATACAGTGGGCCTGATGCTGTACCTGGTGCCCTGGACTATATGTCCTTCTCCACAGCGCTCTATGGCGAAAGTGACCTTTAACCTCTTCCTTTCTCCACACAACATATTTCCCACCCTCTCTCCCGTCCAAGCGCACTCTTCTTTCTGTATGCAAAGCAGCCTCTGCTCCGCCTTCTTTTATTTTGTGTCTCCGTTTTTGCTTCAGATAACAGATCATGTTTATAAGGGGGGACACTGAAATGACCGTCTACCTTGCCCCTGAAATGACAGTTTACAAAATTATTTTCTGCAAAAAAAAAAAGTTACATTTAAAAATAGACATATTTTATTATAGAAAAACAGGTATTTTTCTCCATCAAATTAAAACATAAAGAGAAAATTTAAAAATATTGCACCAAATGTTTTGTGTTGTGACATAGGAAATTGAGCACAGTGTTACATTCCATTCTCCTTTACAAAAATTAAATAGAAAGGGGGGAAAAAAAAAGGAAGCCACCTGTACTGTTAACTTTTCCATTTTCATATGTCTTTTTATCATGTTTATCTTGGGATGGGGAAGGGGGGGTCAGACACGCAAGTGCATGTGTTTGCTGGTTCACTCATTTCATGAAAATATTTTATGATAAACTTTTGAAATTGCTGTGTTTTCTAGGGAAAAAATAATGTACACAGCTCATGTTTTCATATTTAATTAAAAATTTTCAATATGCCTCCTATGTTTCAGTGCACAACTTTTTGTTGTTGCTGAGAGTTGTCTGGTTTCAGAATATGAAGCTTGAGAGTTGGTAACTTTGATATATTGCTTGTCACAAACCATATTAAAAATTTCTTGTGATAACAAATCTAGACTTCCTTCATTTGTCTAGTGGATTTGTTTAATTCCATTTAATCAAAACCCTGAACACAAGTAGATTCTTTCAAAATCAATTTGATAGCTTTTAAAAAAAAATCTTCATAATACCTGAGGTTAAATGTTTAACTCCATTTCCTTAGAAGCTTTTCCTTTGTGTTGAATGATGATGAAATTTACATAGCTGGTAGATACTTACAAACAGCTTCAAATGAGAAGTCTTATCACTGCAAAATAGCATCTTTTTTTTTATTGCTACAAGACCAGCTCAGAATGTGTGTCTGGAGTTAAATAAACCCAAAGTTTTAAATGGTCTGATTAACATTCCTCCCCCCGTCAAAGCTTAACAGTAAGTATCTTAGTATTTGTGATGTTATCACTTCAGTCACCGTAGTGTTTTTCATGTTTCTAACATGTTTAAACAAACCAACTGCCCACTGACAAAACTCTCTACAGGCCTTCTTTAATTATCATAAGAAAGCAAAAAAAGGGCATTTAAACCCTTCCTATCCCTCCTCACTTTGCAGGTAACCTTTAACCTTCCCTAGTCTTCATCCCTTCTGCAACCTTAATGGAAACGAAGGAGTTTTCTCCAGTAAAGATTTCTTCACGTCTTTTTCACCATGATCAGATGTCAGGGACTCTAGCACTTTCAGCCAGTTTGTTCTTAGACTAATAGATTGCAGGAGTGCAACATTAATTCGCAAAGTGACAAGGAACACCTGCTACTTTCAGTGCTGTTGCCCAGCAGAGTCAGTTCTGATTTCCTGGGGTTAGGCTGGTTTCTGAGCAAGAATAGACTTTTTTTTTAAATCCTTCAACTGAATACAAATTTATTTTCTTATTCTTAATATAGTGTGTGACCTGTAGTAGAAATCACTGGGCTGTCATGTAATCCCAACCTGACAAAACCTGCCTGCAGTATCTGGGAAAGGGGAGAACAAATTCTGCTGACGTGCTTAAAAAATTCTTAAACTGCCTGTTGTCCCTTCCTCCGGCCTACCAGAGGTGGTAACGTGTCACCAAAGGGTACAGCTGAACACAGTTTAGTTACAAGACCAAACTGTACTCAGCACAGTTCATCTTGAGCAGCTGAGGGGCACAGAGAGGTTATGTGACTTACCCCAGGTTGCACAGCAAGTCACTGTCAGAACTGGATTAGAATCAAGGTCTCCTAACTGCCAGGCCTGCACTTTAAACAATTAGACAATACTTCTCCCTACTTAAAACTTTGCAGGACCCTATATAATACACCAGTAATTTTTTAAAACTTGTAGCTGGATCATCTTCTTCTTCCCTGGCAAGCTCATCTATATGACTTGCAATTCACAGCACGTAACTACTATGCTTTACAGGAAAAGGAAATGTTCTTGTAAAGGACATGCAGTGCAGTTCCTACTAACTTTATTTTTGCTTCAAATTAAAAAAATGCTAGAAAAAGAAAGCATACATGCTCTGGGGACTCTTGACTCCTGGATGTAGGGGAAAAAAGGAGCCCTTCCTCCTTATTCCACTGCGAATTTTGGGAAGAGAGATTTTAACTTTTCATGGCTATTCAGTCTTTTTATGTACATGGTATGATTGAATTGGCTATATGTCCCAAACCAGACTAGTTTACTGTACCTAAAATGGAGCCAGGGGGCTCTTTGGATTTAGAATGACCCTTTTGGGGGGGAAATTGCTAATAGCACTTAGCAATGTCCACTCTTACTCTGATCTCAGTGTACTTCACAAATGTTAATTATTTATTCTGTTTTACAGTAGTGCCTACAGACCATGATTCCATTATGCTAGACACTCTACACTGCTTCACAACACCCTGTGAAGCAGAAAAGTAGTAATATCCCTGTCTTACATAGAGAGAGGTTCGGTGATTTTTCCCCAGCTCACTCAGCACATCAGTGGCAGTGTTAGACTGGTAGCTGTTATACATGAGTCCTGACTCAGTTGTGTACACTAATCACTATACAACACTGCATCCTCTGGGTTAAGATGTTAACAACATTCTCATGGGTGCCCTGGTTCTGTGTAGTTAAAAACAGCCTCATATCGGCAACAGTGGTAGGTGGTTTGAATTTAAAATCTTAGCTGCATCTACTGTATCTTGGGCTCCCCTTTCAGCTTAGGTGGCTGGCCTTGGGTAGTCTGGCCAGAGCTTACATGTCTGGTTCCCTGTTCTTCAAAACTGCATCTGGTGATACACCCCCGTTTCAGATATTGTGCATTAGGGGCAAAGCAGTTTGGCCCTGATCCACAAATATACTTCAGTGCCTAAATCCCAGTTTTAGGCACCAATGTGATCCACAGAACTCCAGTGAAACTCCTGTAGGTGCCTAAACTCACTCAGTGCCTAAGTCTTCAGGGTCAAAGTTCCCTCTGTGGCTAAGTTTCTGCCTCTAGGCAGCTCTGGATGCCTATCTCACGCCTAAGCCTTAGAGTGATCCATTATCTGGGAAAGAGGCATTTGTCTACCTAACTTGAATGGGGCAGTCCAATCTGCTAGGTACACACCAGGCTGTGTACCAGATCAGGTCCCAGCCACAATTTGAGGGTTTGAGGGAGTGCTGTCTTACCTTTAGCCCACTTGTTTTAAGAGTACTTGCCAGGAATGTGGGAGACCCAGGCTCCATTCCCCTGCCCTCTCTGCCTGAAGAGGAGACAGGATTTGAACAGGGGTTTCCTGCCTCTTAGGCCAGTACTCTAACCACAGACATATGACACATCCTTATGTGGGGCTTATCAATCTGTCCTACTGAAGATGTTCCACTGTGTATAAATATTTAGTCACTGGAGTAGGGGCACTGGATCCTGGGTCTCCCATTTCCCAGGTGTGTGCTCTAATCATTGAGCTATAGAGTCATTTTCTTTCTCTCTGACCCAATGACTCTAAGTCTCCCACATTCCAGGAAAGTTATAAGGTGGGGAGCACAACCACCAGCAGCGATTTTCTGTGGAGTGAAGCAGCAGCTTTTTATTTTAAGCTAATATTTTTAGTTTCCAACAACAAATTAGCTGCAGTCAGTAGCCTGACCCTAATGTCAGAACTGATTAAATTAACCAATGGAAATGGTTATTTGTATGAGAATGTTGAACCACAGGTTTTCAAAGCTAGGGCTAGTTTTTTTTCACTGGGGGGGGGAACCAATTGGACAATGTGGTCTCTACTCACAAAATCTCCTTTTCAAGGGGATTTTCTTCAGTCCTGCCATGCTCAGTATTTTCCAGATGTGAACTGTGATTTTTTTTAAAATGATTTTCCAGATAGGTCTCCTAGAATTCAACAATCTTAATGTTGACATCTAGCCATTTGAGGTCTTCATACCTGACACGGTGTGACTTTCTAATGATAGAGTGACAAGGGCAATATTAATACTTAGAGAGAGAAGATGGAGTGAGGAAGTATCTTTTATTGGACCAACTTCTGTTGGTGAGAGAGACAAGCTTGTATGTTTCTCACCAACAGAAGTTGGTCCAATAAAAGATATTACCTCCCCTACCTTGTCTCATATCCTGGGGCCAGCTACAACAATGCTGCAAGCATATGTAGATTGTAACTATGTTTTAGCTGCCAGAACTTAAACTGAAGATTTCCAACAGCTTCCCAGATAGTTTTTTTTTTTTTTTTAAATAATTGGCACACTATTTCAATGGTGCCAGCAGTGTCCTTGTAAGTGAATGAATATTCTAGGTATTCTGCAATGATAGGAACTCTGTTAGTTGCAGGTGTTTGCATCTTCCTTAAATAGTTCCAACTTCTTTCATAAGCTTTGCTTTCAAACATGTTGTCCGCTGTCATCTCTTATCCTCAATTTTAGTTTTGCCAAAATGTTCAGTGAAGTGGGCAACAATCAAGTCATTAACCCAAAGGTGGCACATGTGCCTATGTTGGCCATCACTGCTGTAGCAGATTTACAACAGAAATGGCTGAGTCATAGCACTGAGGTTATTTAAACTGCCATTGTGATTCCTCCTCAACTGGGTTTTTTTTTCTTTATTTCAGTCAAAGGCTTTAGATCATGTGGGTTATGGCAAGTTGGGAAATGGGGAGAAGGCTGCATTTAATACTAAATGAATAGAGCAGGAGACAGTAGATGCAATGCATGCTTGCACATTAGGGAGAAAGAAGACACCTTAGAGTGCTACCTCTAATGAGCTTAGTTTAGAAAAGCGTTTATTCCTCTGTATTGTACCCATCCAATTTAATCTTAGCGACTGCTTGCTTATTTCAGCCAAATTACCACACTGGAAGTCATGAATAAAGGAGGCTAACTATTTATAATTGCTGGGAAAGAACCAATTTGAACTAAAATGACTTTTTTAGAAGTCGGAATGCAGGTGTGATTGTTTCAGACTAGCAAAAAAATCACTCTTGTAGACAGTGGAATGGGACAGCTTTATGTTGTGGTAGCCAAATATTAAAACTCAATCCTATTGAACTAAGGGAATCTTTGCTTTCAAAAGAGCTACTGTTATATAAGCCTTAAAATCCATTAGCTCAACTATTAGAAGAATTTGACATAAACCTAAATTAACAGACCTATGTTGCCTGGCCTGTTAGCTACCCTAGATTTTCCCAATCATGCCCAAAGGAGCTAGCTCTGATCTACATCTTTCAAAGAGATCCATATTTACTTTTCTGACAAAATAACAGTCAAGGGCCTGATGCTTTGAGCTTTTGTGCATTGATTCCTGAGCAGAGAAGTTATCCATAAGTAAAGGTAGAGATTGGTGAGGTGATACTGTAGAGATGAGTGCTTTAATCATGTCCAGATTGGCTTGAATCTCCTCCAGCTAAAACCAAAACTAAAGGAAGACCTGTTAAATGATCTAGTCCCGTGGTTCTCAACCAGGGGTATGCAGAGGTCTTCCTGGGGGTACATCAACTTATCTAGCTGTTTTTCTCATTTTACAACAGGCTACATAAAAAGCACCAGTGAAGTCAGTACAAACTAAAATTTCATACGACTTGTTTATGCTCCTCTATATACTGAAATGTAATTATAATATTTCTATTCCCATTGATTTATATGGTAAAAGAGAAAATTAGCAATTTTTCAGTAATGTGCTTTGACACTTTTGTATTTTTATGCAAATGTGCTGATTTTGTAAGCAAGTAGTTTATAAGTGAGGTGAAACTTGGGCATACCCAAGATAAATCAGACTCCTGAAAGGGGGACAGTATCCTCCTCTGGAAAGGTTGTGAGCCACTGATCTAGACCATGCCCTGTGGGCCAGTGCAAAATGGTTTCCCACAGAATATTCTCCAGTCAAATGTTATAATGGCTTCGCCAACTCTGAAAACTAAAACCATGATCAAGAAGTATTTCCTTACTTATTTTTATTCTATTCGTAGTTTGAACCCCTTGCACCACCCTAAATGATTCCATCCTTGCCATTCAGCCCCTCCCAATACTTGTCAACAGTTTGCATATTATTGACCACCCCACTGGTCAGTTTGGCCAATCTTTAATTAGATCTAGCTATTAGACTCCCCACCCCTGTAGTATCTGGGTTTCTCTAAAATATTTAATTTAGCCTTACAATACCCCTGTGAGGCCAAGAGGTAGGAAGTACTACAGCAGGGGTTCTCAAACTGGGGGTCCTGACCCCTCAGGGGGGGTCACAAGGTTATTACTAGGGGGGTTGCGAGCTGTCAGCCTCCACTCCAAACCCCACTTTGCCTCCAGCATTTATAATAGTGTTAAATATAAAAAAAAAGTATTTATTAATTTATAAGGGGGGGGTCACACTCATATACTTGCTGAGTGAAAGGGGGCAGCAGTACAAAAGTTTGAGAACCACTGTACTATAGCCTGTGAGGTAGGGAAGTACCAGTTCTCCTAAATTCCAATCCAGTGCTTTAATCACATGACCATTGTTTTCTCATTCTCCATAAACCATTTCCTCCAGTCCTTTAATTTCTGTTGTTGCTTTTTTATGAATTACCTTGGCTTTGTTGTACAGTTTTGTCTAAACCCAAGAACTACCTGAAAAAGGTGCTGCGGCACAGGGAAAAACTTTGTCAAAACATTTTATCCCTTTATTACTAAGCATATTCAAATGACACTAATATTGTTTGTCTTCGTCTCCCGGTGCTTATGACTTCAAGCAGGGAATAATCTTGTGTTTGGGGCTCTGTGACATTCCCCAAAGGTACCAAGGGTTGTGAGGTACCTCACCACCACCTGCTCTTAGTGTGAGGAAATTTTGTCTCTGCCTGCTGTGGATCAGCTCCCTGAAAACACTAGCCTCTATCAATTCAAGAACTACCTTCCAGGCCTCCGCAGCCTCTCTCCATACAAGTTAACAATAGATATGCACCAACAGCAGAGTCCTCCGTGTTCAGTATAGTGTCTAGCCCCTTAACTACTGAACACTCATAGCGACACCAGTCCTGTGTTCCCAAACAAACACTGCAGCTTACTTACCTTAGAACATAGCTTCACTGAACATGCAGCACGTAGATATAGTGAAAACAAGAACGTTTATTATCAAAGAACAGAGATTCAAGCGATGAGTAAGAATATTGGGAACAAATACAATTATAACATGCTTTCTAGAGCGCAGAAAGCCTTCATTCTGCAGTTAAAGAACAGGTTTCAAGGACTTGCAGACCTTTATGAAGAGGAGGGGAATGTAGATGAGATCAGCAGGAAGTGGGACAAAGTAACAGCAATTTATAAACAGAGCAGTGAAGCCTGTCTAGGCTACAGGCAGAAGAGAAGGAAGGGGTGGATTACACTCAGCACATGGAATGCCATAGGAACAGACAAGCCCTGAAAAAAAAAAAAGTTTTAGGCACAAAATCCCAGAAGCTAAAGGAAAAATACCACGAGCAGTATAGCAAGGCACACCGGGAGGTCAAATGCCTTGTGAGAGCAGACAAACGGCATTATATTGATGATCTGGCAACACAAGCAGAGAATTCAGCTGCTCATGGTGAAAAAGGAACAGTCTACAAAGTGGCTTATCAGTGGTAAACGGCAGACACCAACAAACACTCATCAGGAACAAACAAGGCCACCTACTAAAAACCAAAAAAGAACAAGAAATGCACTGGACAGAGCATTTCAAAGAATTGCTGAACAGGGAGCCACTTAACAAGGAAGCAAACATCCAGGAGGCAGAAGAAGATCTTGATAAACACACACCCTAGCTAAGGAAGAGATTATTCAAGCCATCAAATCCTTAAAAAATGGGAAAGCTCTTGGCAAGGATAACTTGAATGAAGACTCTTTCAAGGTAAATCCTAAATTAGCAGCATCCATTCTGGCCCCTCTATTTACATCAGTCTGGGAACAGGAAAAAGTGCCCGTTGATGAGCGGACCAATGGGATTATAGTGAAGATGCCAAAGAAAGAAACTCTCAGTGATTGTCATAATTGGTGTGGTATCACACTTTTATATGTGCCAAGCAAAGTACTGTGTCAGATCATAGTCCAACATATATCAGAGGCAGTTGATAGCATTCTCAGAAAAGAGCAAGCTGGTTTTCAGAAAGGGCGTGGATGCACAGATCAGATCTTCGCTCTACGAAACATAACAGAACAGGGCTTAGATTGGCAACGGCAACTCTACATAAATTTCATAAACTTTTGACAGCATTCACAGGACCAGCCATAGCACATTCTGCGGGCATATGGAATTCCTTTCCGTATAATCAACATCATCAAAAGCTTCTATTTCAACTTTACATGCAGTGTTGATCACAGTGAGCTCAGTTTTGAAGTCAAAACAGGAGTACGTCAGGGGTGTGTCATGTCTGCAATCCTCTTCAACATTGCCATCCACTGGATAATGCGGTGTACAACAGAAGACACGCCAAGAAACATTAAATGGACACTCGTCTCATTCCTTGAAGACCTGAACTTTGCAGATGATGTCACTCTCCTATCACATACCCAACACCATATACAAGAAAAAACAACTTGACTCAATGCATTCAGCCAGCAAATTGGACTGAAAATCAACCGCAATAAGACATATCATGACCTTTAATATTGCCTCACCATCACCAGTACGGTTAGAGGATTATGTTCTCACCAATGTAGAAACATTCACATATTTGGGCAGCACCATCAGCCAGGACGGTGGAACAAGCCAGGACATCTGGAACAAAATCAGTAAAGCCAGGAACACCTTCAGGAGCTTAAATATGGTCTGGAAATCATCAAAAAACAAAACCAAACAAGATTTATCAGAGCTGCGTACTTTCAATACTACTTTATAGTGCAGAATGCTGGGGAATGAGAAAATATGACATGTCCAAACTGTCTTCATTCCATACACCCCGCCTCAGAAAAATCCTCCGTATCTTTTGGCCCAGAACAATCTCAAACCCACGATCTATTGATACAGCGCAGCCAAGTGGATCTAAGCACCATCATTGCCAGGAGGTGCTGGAGATGGATCGGTCATGTGCTTCAGATGGAAACTGATTCCATCACCAGAGTAGCAATAAGATGGACACCTGAAGGCAAGCAAAAACAAGGCTGTCTGAAAACAAGATAGCGAAGAGCTGTGGAAGCTGAGCTGAAAAACCTGGGGCACAGCTGGGGAACCATTGAAAGCCTTGCCAGAAACAGACAGTAGAGGAGCTTCGTCACTGCCCTAAATGCCAGAGGCATAATAGGAACATGATGATTCTAGAGCATCAACTTAACTAACAAAGCATTCTTCTGTTTCCTAGAAGAAAATTTACCCCAAGTTCTTCCCCCTCCCCCCCCATTTTCAACCAGTTTGGTTGATATCACTTCTCACTAAGACCAAGCCTGTTGGCAGCTTGTCCTCAT
This sequence comes from Eretmochelys imbricata, assembly GCF_965152235.1. Taxonomy (NCBI): domain Eukaryota; kingdom Metazoa; phylum Chordata; order Testudines; family Cheloniidae; genus Eretmochelys; species Eretmochelys imbricata. The sequence goes on along the minus strand of NC_135577.1, from coordinate 64,394,843 downwards.
AGACTGAGGAATAATTCGGAGTTCATCTGCACCCTGTAGAAACAGTCCCCCAAACCATAGTTTTAGTTTTTTCCAGTTCTGTTTTTTCCTATGTGCTTCTCTCATGTTAATTTCACATCCCACCATTAGGATTTGACTCAGTATGTCAATGAGCTGAATAAGCCTCCATTGTCCTATGACAGTAAAGGTGTTACTTGCCCATTCATATTAAGTACAACAGGCTGGAAACCCGTTATGCTCTACAATCTATGCTACCTTGTATTTTGCTTGGACATTTGTTTCCTTCTCTAAATCTGAGGAAGAGTTCTGTGATGCTCAAAAAGCTTGGCCCTTCCACCAACAGAAGTTGGTCCAAGATAAAAGACATTATCTCCCACCTTGTCTCACTGTAGTTACCATGTAATTTACCAGAGCATGGCCAGGTCAACTACCTATGGCTCAACAAGGCTGTCAACATTTAGGCCATGTCTACACTACAAAATTAAGTAAACTGAAGTTATGCCAACATACAGCCACCACAGTAATTAAATCGCTTTTGCATGCCCACACTACACTCCTTGTGTTGGCAGTGTGCAGCACTTGCATCAGTGCAGTGCATCATGATAGCTATCCTACTGTACAACTCACCACCATGTAGTGCAGGGTGTTTTGGAAAGGGTTTGCAATGCTTCATCGGGGCAAATGAGTCATGCAGGGGAGACTGGGAACATGGGTTCAACATCCCGTGATGCAGTTTTCTCCATCCCGTCATTCCAGGGCCATCCTATTAAGTTTCATGTCACTTTCCAAAAGCCCTGCAAACCCACATGTCCACCATCTCTGTGAGAACCATGGATCCTGCACAGTATTGTGATGAGTGATACGAACACAAGACACCTGATCCTGAAGTATTTCCAGAGTCGTGAGACGGAATAATATGATTCCTTGCAGGCTGCCCTGTTGTGTGCCATGGAAAGAAACAATTCATGGTTTTTAGCATTCACATGGTGGAGACAAGCACTGACTGGTGGAATCACATCGTTATGCAGGTATGGGATGACGAGCAGCAGCTGCAGAGCTTTCACATGCAGAAGACCATATTCCTGGAACTGTGTGCAGAGCTCCCCCCAACACCGTTACACTGAATTAAGATCTGCACTCACCGTGGAGAAGCGCGTGGTGATTGCTGTGTGGAAGCTTACAATGCCCGATTGCTATCAATCAGTCAGGAACCAATTTGGAGTTGGAAAATCCATCGTGGGGGTTGTGGTGATGCAAGAGTGGAGGGCCATTAATTGTGTCCTGCTAAAAAGGACTGTGACTCTGGGCAATGTTTGAGAAATAGTGGATGGTTTTGCAGCAATGGGGTTCCCTAACTGCGGTGGCGTGACAGATGGCACATATATCCCTATTTTGGCACCAAACCACCTTGCCATGGAGTACATCAACAGAAAGAGCTACTTTTCTATGGCATTGTAAGTGCTGGTGGATCACCAGGGTCATTTCACCTACATCAATGTGAGCAGGTCAGGGAAGGTGCATGACACATGCATCTTTAAGAACACAGGCCTGTACAAATAGCTGCAAGCAGGGACTTTCTTTCCAGACCAGAGGATTACCAAAAGGGATGTTGAAATGCCAACAGTGATCTTGGGAGATCCAGCCTACCCTTGGCTCCCAAGGTTAATGAAGCCGTACACCAGCTACCCTGACAGCAACAAGGAATGCTTCAACAATAGGCTCAGCAGGTGCAGAATGACAGTTGAATGTGTCTTTGGCCATTTGAAAGGCCACTGTCGCTGTCTACTCATGACATTAGACCTCAGTGAAAAAAAGATATTCCCACGGTCATAGCTGCCTGCTTTGTGCTTCATAATATTTGTGAAGCAAAGGGGGAGAGGTTTCCACAGGGGCGGAATGGCTGTCTGCTGATTTTGAGCAGCCAGACACCAGAGTTATAAGAAGATCACAATGGGGGTCTATACAGCTCAGGGAGACTTAAGGACCATTATAACAATGAGCCACAGAAATGCGTATTGCTCTAGTGTGCTGCACCTGGCATTTTTTTAGTTTGCACCCCAGTTTGAACCTTGTAATGAGAACTCTCTGTGTAGTAATATAATACTGTGAATGCACCTGTTGCTAGTATCTGTGAATGATGCCAACCCCAGCCACCATATCTTGTGAACTAATAAAGATTAATTAAGTTTCCATAAATAGACTTTTACTCTGAACCCATGCAAATAGAGATATTTAAAGCTGAACAAAACTTTATAAATACAGGGAAAAGAACCTTTGAAGGGGAAAGAACAGTCACTTCCATTTCACAACACTCTCCCCCAGGTGGAGTGGTAGGGGTATTGCACAGGCCCCGGACACCATGTGGATTGGGGGGGAGGGCATTTAGAGAGGTACCAGAATGCAGTTCTCTATTGGCTGCAGGGGGAGGTGAGCATAGATCTGTTGAGCTTGTAGGTCAGTCAGAGACCACAGCATGTCTGTTTGCTCCCTGAGAAGCACTATCATCTCTTGCTGTCCGTTTCTCCTGTCCTCACTATCCCTGTCCATTCTGTCCTCAAGTGTCATCCTCCAAGCCCTCTGCTTGGTATCCAAAGCACCAGAGGCTTGCAGGATCTCCTGGGACATGTCTTCCTTTGTCCTCTTCTGACTCCTCCTTACCTAACTAAGCCACTCCACTGGTGTGGATGGAGAGAACCTCAAGACCGCACCTGCAGCTGCAAAAGAAACAATAGATAGAGATACTTGTGTGGATAAAGGGGGGAGTGAATCCACTCACAAAAGTAACAAGCACTACTTTCTCACTTCTGCTTGGGATTCATAGAACACAGCAGAATTCCCAGTCATGGTGAGGACGGCCGGGAGGTGGAGGGGACAGCTGGACACTGGAGTGGACCTCATGGGCATAAATATATGCAGATAGAGCCACTGAACTGAATATTGGTAGCATTTTCCACAGACAATGGTGACTTTAGCTGATATCTCATTCCTGAAGATAACAGAGGCTGAAAGGGAACAGCTCCTGCATGCATCTGGCTGCAGACTGGATCCGTATATTGCTAGCCTGTGTGCTCCAATGATGCCTGGTATGGGAAAGTGTCCTACTGTGCCAGAAGAAATAAGGCAGCCTTTTGTCAGAGGATTGCAGACTACCTCCAGGAAAGCTTCCTTGAGATCTCTATGGAAGATTCAAGGGCCATCCCAATACACATAAACAATCTGTTTTTCAAGGGCCCCTCTGCCTAACTGTTAGCAAGCAGACAGCAAATCTACCTCTATTGGTTATTTCACTACCTCTTAAAGCATGATTAAAAATGAGTAAATGAACAGATGTGTCCCAGCAATATCAAAGCAAACTGCATACTTACCAGAGGTTCCTTCTCCTGCACCAAGCTCGCCGCCTCCTCTTCCAACACCTCATCCTCAGGGTTCACTATGGTGGCCTGTGCCTTCAACTCCCCTGAAGTATCCACAGGGCCCTTGGGGTGGTGCGGGTGTTGTCACTGAGGAGGACATATAGCTCCTTAGAGAAGCGGCATGTCTGCGGCTCTGCACCAACATGACTGTTTGCCTTCCGGTACGCCTGCTGCAGCTCCTTGATTTTCACATGGCTCTGCTGCATATCCCCTCCTGTAGCCCTTCTCCCACATCCCCCGAGTGATCTGCTCATCAGTGTCCACATTTCTATGGCTGGATCAGAGCAGTGCCTGCACAGCCTCTTCTCCCCACAGACCCAGGAGATCCATCACCTCCTGTGTACTCCGGGCAGGAGAGCGTTTGCAGCATGGAGTCCGCATGGTCAGCTGCTATGTGAATGCTCTGGGCCGAGCAAACAGAAAATGGAATTTAAAATTTGTGGAGCTTTAAAAGGGAGGGTCATGTTCTTGTGTACATGGTTGCCGGGCAGCAGGGACCAGAGCAGTCACGGTGGGGCACTGTGGGACATCTCCAAGAAGCCACTAAAGTAGACGTAAACAGCGCAGGTTTGCACTGACATTGCATCGATTGCAATCAACCTCTGCATCGACCTAACTCTATAGTATGTAGAACAGGCCTAGTTGCTGTATTGTTTAATTCTGCTAAGCACATATCGTTAGCACTTTGTCTACACTAGGACTCAAGCCAGTGATGACCTGCTGAATGACCTTGAGCAAATCTCTATGCCTTAGTTTTTCCATCTGTAAAATGTGGATAAAGAGAAAAATACTTGCTGCATTTGTAAAATACTTAACTCCTGCAGATTTCCAAGTATTATTATTATTAATTATATTAGTGGTGTACTACGAACAGAGGGAAGATTGATAGGAACATACAGGCACAGCAGCACTCTATTCTGAAAAGAACATAATTTCAGTAGATCATAACTGTCCCCTTACAGTGACTTCTGATGCCTTCTTAATCTCCCTGGGCAGAGTTCTCTTTTCTGTACAGAACTCTTCTCAGCCTTGATTTGTCCTGAATCCTCTTTGAAATGGGTTTCCCTAGCTGTCTAATAGTTTAGGCAATCAAGGAGAGAAGTCCTCTAGTCACAGTGAGATACCCTTACCGGACTCTGCCTCTCCCTGTGTTTTTCTCCCTGCGTCGTCTTTCCTGCTCCATCCCCTTTACCTTTGTCACAGAGTAGTGCTGGTCTGCCGTGGAGAAGATACAATGAATAGCTCCCCAAAAGGTCCAGTTTGGAATTACACCTCCCATGTGAAAAAAACTTCCATTGAAAAAACTGTTGATTCAAACTACCATTGAAAAAAAACTTCACATTATCACAGTTCTAAGCATACTGCTAGGCCATGTCTGTACTCTGCAGACACCAACACTGGGAACAGGACCTCCTTCTGCTATAGGTCTTTTGGCAATTCTGGGTTCTATCTCCAGCTCTAGTACCATGAGTCCTGACTCCCTGTCCGGTATTTTAAGCACTTGACTACACTAGTGGACAAAATCACATGCATCACAAAACCCGAGATATACCTGAGATACATCATTGATATCTTTATCCTCTGGACAGATGACTTAAACGTCCTTTTAGATTTCCACCACTACTTCAGCAACCACCACCTGTCCATTAAACTCTCACTGAAACACTCCCAGACCAACAATCAACTTGCTGGACATCATGATCAGCTTCACCAATAGAACCCTACAGACAACTATATAAAATAAACCCACAGATCACCACACCTGCATTCAGAGATCCAGTCACCACCTCAAAACACACAGAGAAATCTATTCCCTACAGCCAGTAACCACATACAAGACAATATGCTCCAAGGAGAAAGTCCACGATATACACCTTAACACACTTGGAACTGCCTTCCCCAAAAAAGGACATTCCATCAGAGAAGTAGATGACATCATGGAGCAGGCCACCCAAATACCCCAAGAGTACAATACAGAAATAAAACACCCTCCAACCGCACACCCCTAATTGTCATCTACCATCCCACTCTGGAACCCATATGGAGTATCATCAAACAACTACAACCCATACTCAATAGGGACCCCATCCTGAAAGAAATCTTTCCTGAACCCCCTCTTCTATCCTTCAAACAACCCCCCAACTTTGCCAAGCTCATCAGAAGCAAGCTGCCCACAGACCAGGACACATCAACTCAAAGTAGCACCAGACCCTGCCAGAACAACGGATGCAAATAGACATACCTCCTCTGCTTCAGTGAGCAACACCCCACATAACACACCTTTCCAAGTCCTACATATGCCTATCACAACAGGTGGTGTACCTCACGCAGTGCACTAAATGCCCCAATAACAACTACATGGGTGAAACTAGACAATCACTATGCTCTCAAATGAACTCACACGGGAAAACAATAAAAGACAAGAACACCAGATCACCTTAGGTAAACACTTTTAACAGATCAATCATACAGCTGACCTATCAATCCTCATTCTCAAAGGCAGGGGTCCCCAGTGTGATGCCTGCGGGTGCAATGGTGCCCGCTGGGGCAGTTGTGTGCGTCCACAAGACACCGCGCCGCTGAAATGCCGCCGCCAAGCACGGCCACCGGAGAACCACCTGCCGAAATGCCGCCGAGAAGCGTTGCCATTTCTCGGCCGCATTTCGGTGGCGACGCTTCTTGCCGCTGCCTCTTCTCAGTGGCATTTCAGCGGCGGGGTGTCTGGCGCCCGCCAGTCTTCTGGGAATAGGAATATGCTATTCCCACAGAAAGCTTAAGGACCACTGCTCAAAGGAAACCTGCACACCACTTTCAAAAGACAAGCCTGGGAGCTTAAATTCATAACTTTGCTAAAAATCACTAAAAACACTAAAAATCATTGACTGAATAATTTATAATTTATTACAACAAACTATAACAAGTTCTCCATTCCCCTCCCCCTTCCCTCCCCCCTATGACTGGATGGGTGCTAACAGGCCATGTCACTTTGAGTGGTCCCTTGAAATATGTATCGTTTATGGTAAACAATCTGTCCACCTTGCATTCAGGACACTATAAAGCCAGGTCTACCCTATACACTTAAATCAGTATAAATACGTCTCTTAGGGGTGTGAAAAATCCACACCCTTGAGCAATGCAGTTATACTAACCTGGTGTAGACAGCACTATGCCCATGGGAGACCTTCTCCCATCGACATAGCTACCAGCACTCATGGAGGTGAGTTAACTACACCCATGTGAGGAAGTCTCCTGTCGGCATAGTAACATCTTCACTGAAGCACCACAGCTGTAAAACTGTAAGTATAGACCTGCCTTTCCCAGTCCTGAAGAAGAGCTTGTAGCTCAAAAGCTTGTCTCTCTCACCCACACAAGTTGGGCCAATAAAAGAAATTACCTCACTCACCCTGTCTCTCCACCTCTCTTATGTCAGGAACGCTCTGCTCCAGGTACAGCCCAGTCCCAGGACACCCAAAGCAGAGGGAGCGGCTAGAAACCTTGTCTCTGGAGCTACGTCCGGCCCACCGGAGCCCACCGTGCTTAAACTGCACGAGGAACAGCTCCGCCTTGTTTTTGCGTCACTTCCACGTCAGCCGCCACAGAAGGAACTCGACCAGCAGAGGGAGCTCCCAGGCTCCAGCGCGCAGCTCCTCTTCGCCTCGGTCCTACTACTCCCAGCGTGCAGTGCGCCGGCCGGTCCGCAGCGGCACGTCCAGGCGGCCGTGGGGGCGGGGCAATCCGGCGCGTTGCGTACTGGGAGGTGTAGTCTGGCGGCGGCGCGCCAATAGCAGGGTTCTGTGGTTGCCTCCTTCCTCTCGGGACTGGCGCCGCCATATTGCGGCGGAGGAGAGAGGTACCGTGCGCTGCGCTCCCAGGGTCTGGCTGGACCCAGCGGCCCCCACGGGTGAATATCCCCTCCCCGCGAGCCTGAGGGAGCCGGGGAAGGGGCGGTGGGGATGGGATGGGATGGATGGGGATGGGGGAGAAGGGATTTGGGAGGGAGCCGGAGATCACGGTTGGGGGGGAGGGGCGGTACCTGATTTGTGTGTTGCGAAGTTGCGCAAACGGAGCGACTCACGAGCCCCGGCGTGACGCACCGAGAAGCCTCTGCCACCTCGGGCAGGAGAGACCCTGCCCCTCCTCCTCCGCCTCGTGCTTCCCGCCCAGCGCCACCGGCCCTACCTGCCTCGCTCGGACCCGCCCAGGAATCCGCCGTTCCGGTCTCCCCCCCGGCCATTGCCGCTCGTCCCGCCGGCTCTGCTCTCCGCGGGGCTAGACGGTTGTTTCTTCTCTCTCTAGTTATTACTTGCTAAGCACATCGCAACGCCCCATTTCCCTGAGCCTGCTGTGCGGGGCCTGCTCTCCGGGGCTCTGTAAGTCAGCAGTGTGGCGATCTGTTTGGGGTTGTTTTTTTAAACCTCTTTTTGTGTGTTAGCAAGCAAGTTTGGTCTGTATGGCTTTTATCTGTGGCTGGGAAACATTAATCTTTGATATTTCAGTTCTTGACCTGTTCACTCTTCAAGAAATAGTAGCATCCGCTCTATTTCAGTTTATTAACCTCTCTTTCACCATGTTAGAGAGGAAGTATGTAGCCGCGGCACAAGGCAATCTGTCAATCTCCCTAGACAACACTTTAGTGTCTCCGCCTCCCACCATAAAAAGAAAAGGAGTACTTGTGGCACCTTAGAGACTAACAAATTTATTTGAGCATAAGCTTACGTGAGCTACAGCTCTCTTCATCGGATGCATGCAGTGGATGCCACAAGTACTCCTTTTCTTTTTGCGGATACAGACTAACATGGCTGCTACTCTGAAACCCTCCCCCCGTGTCACTCCAATTTAGACTTGGCCTGGCCTCCCCTCCCATCGTGACAGAGGGGTGGTTGGCAGGGCCAAATTTGAGTAAATGGCCTTGGGCGTGCACACGCAGCTTGGGTTTGGCCCAGCCACCATTTTATTGTGACCAGGGCAAGGTATGGGCTAATATGCTACTCTAGGCTGCTGCCCAGTAATCTGCCACCCCAAGCAACCGCCTAGCTTGCCTAGAGCTAGAAAGGCCTCTCAAGTATATACCAATACTCTGTACCAAGAGGAATGCAAATACACAAATGAGGAATATCTCAACAATTAAAACTCACTATATTCACGTGTTCATATAAGATCTTATGATTTTCTGTTGCTGAGTTTTAAAAGAAGACACATACCTTGTTATCAGAAAGTTAACACCTAATGATAGTAGACGCACAGCCAGCATGATGTCTGAGAGCTAGTAGTTTTCTGTGGAAGTTGTTGTTTAAGGTGACTGGCAAAGTTGAAAACTTGCTACTGTAAGCGAGAGCTATCTAAGGGAGAGGAGGAGTATGCAAGAAAATGTACCTGCAAGGGACTGAAAGCAGGGCAAAGATGTCTGGCAATAGCAATCTGTGGGTCTATCTTCCCTTTTGCTTGTTGAAAGGTTTGGAAGTGCTCATTGTCCCGTTTTACATTCTCAAGAGGGTGAGAAAGGGGCCCTTCCACTCCTGGTTTATAATTCCTGACTGCTATCTCCCTTTGTGTATATGGCTGAACATACATAAAAAGAAAAGGAGTACTTGTGGCACCTTAGAGACTAACCAATTTATTTGAGCATGAGCTTTCATGAGCTACAGCTCACTTCATCGGATGCATACCGTGGAAACTGCAGCAGATATTATATACACACAGAGATCATGAAACAATACCTCCTCCCACCCCACTGTCCTGCTGGTAATAGCTTATCTAAAGTGATCATCAAGTTGGGCCATTTCCAGCACAAATCCAGGTTTTCTCACCCTCCACCCTCCTACACACAAACTCACTCTCCTGCTGGTAATAGCCCATCCAAAGTGACAACTCTCTTCACAATGTGCATGATAATCAAGGTGGGCCATTTCCTACACAAATCCAGGTTCCCTCACCCCCCTCCAAAAACCACACACACAAACTCACTCTCCTGCTGGTAATAGCCCATCCAAAGTGACCACTCTCCCTACAATGTGCATGATAATCAAGGTGCGCCATTTCCAGCACAAATCCAGGTTTTCTCACCCTCCCACCCCCATACACACACAAACTCACTCTCCTGCTGGTAATAGCTCATCCAAAATGACCACTCTCCCTACAATGTGCATGGTAATCAAGGTGGGCCATGTCCAGCACAAATCCAGGTTCTCTCACACACACCCCCCTTCCCCGCCCCCCCGGGGACACACCCACACCCACACCCTCACTCTCCTGCTGGCAATAGCTCATCCAAAATGACCACTCTCCAAGTTTAGATCCAAGTTTAACCAGAACGTCTTGGGGGGGGGGGGAGGAGAGGTAGGAAAAAACAAGGGGAAATAGGCTACCTTGCATAATGACTTAGCCACTCCCAGTCTCTATTTAAGCCTAAATTAATAGTATCCAATTTGCAAATGAATTCCAATTCAGCAGTTTCTCGCTGGAGTCTGGATTTGAAGTTTTTTTGTTTTAAGATAGCGACCTTCATGTCTGTGATTGTGTGACCAGAGAGATTGAAGTGTTCTCCAACTGGTTTATGAATGTTATAATTCTTGACATCTGATTTGTGTCCATTTATTCTTTTACGTAGAGACTGTCCAGTTTGACCAATGTAAATGGCAGAGGGGCATTGCTGGCACATGATGGCATATATCACATTGGTGGATGTGCAGGTGAACGAGCCTCTGATAGTGTGGCTGATGTTATTAGGCCCTGTGATGGTGTCCCCTGAATAGATATGTGGGCACAATTGGCAACGGGCTTTGTTGCAAGGATAAGTTCCTGGGTTAGTGGTTCTGTTGTGTGGTATGTGGTTGTTGGTGAGTATTTGCTTCAGGTTGGGGGGGGTGTCTGTAGGCAAGGACTGGCCTGTCTCCCAAGATTTGTGAGAGTGTTGGGTCATCCTTCAGAATAGGTTGTAGATCCTTAATAATGCGTTGGAGAGGTTTTAGTTTGGGGCTGAAGGTGACGGCTAGTGGCCTTCTGTTATTTTCTTTGTTAGGCCTGTCCTCTGGTAGGTAACTTCTGGGAACTCTTCTGGCTCTATCAGTCTGTTTCTTCACTTCCGCAGGTGGGTATTGTAGTTGTAAGAAAGCTTGACAGAGATCTTGTAGGTGTTTGTCTGAGGGGTTGGAGCAAATGCGGTTGTATCGCAGAGCTTGGCTGTAGACGATGGATCGTGTGGTGTGGTCAGGGTGAAAGCTGGAGGCATGCAGGTAGGAATAGCGGTCAGTAGGTTTCCGGTATAGGGTGGTGTTTATGTGACCATTGTTTATTAGCACTGTAGTGTCCAGGAAGTGGATCTCTTGTGTGGACTGGACCAGGCTGAGGTTGATGGTGGGATGGAAGTTGTTGAAATCATGGTGGAATTCCTCAAGGGCTTCTTTTCCATGGGTCCAGATGATGAAGATGTCATCAATATAGCGCAACTAGAGTAGGGGCTTTAGGGGACGAGAGCTGAGGAAGCGTTGTTCTAAATCAGCCATAAAAATGTTGGCATACTGTGGGGCCATGCGGGTACCCATAGCAGTGCTGCTGATCTGAAGGTATACATTGTCCCCAAATGTAAAATAGTTATGGGTAAGGACAAAGTCACAAAGTTCAGCCACCAGGTTAGCCGTGACATTATCGGGGTCAACCTATCCTGAAGGATGACCCAACACTCTCACAAATCTTGGGAGACAGGCCAGTCCTTGCCTACAGACAGCCCCGCAACCTGAAGCAAATACTCACCAACAACCACATACCACACAACAGAACCACTAACCCAGGAACTTATCCTTGCAACAAAGCCCGTTGTCAACTGTGCCCACATATCTATTCAGGGGACACCATCACAGGGCCTAATAACATCAGCCACACTATCAGAGGCTCGTTCACCTGCACATCCACCAATGTGATATATGCCATCATGTGCCAGCAATGCCCCTCTGCCATTTACATTGGTCAAACTGGACAGTCTCTACGTAAAAGAATAAATGGACACAAATCAGATGTCAAGAATTATAACATTCATAAACCAGTTGGAGAACACTTCAATCTCTCTGGTCACGCAATCACAGACGTGAAGGTCGCTATCTTAAAACAAAAAATCTTCAAATCCAGACTCCAGCGAGAAACTGCTGAATTGGAATTCATTTGCAAATGGATACTATTAATTTAGGCTTAAATAGAGACTGGGAGTGGCTAAGTCATTATGCAAGGTAGCCTATTTCCCCTTGTTTTTTCCTACCCCCCCCCCCCAAGACGTTCTGGTTAAACTTGGATTTAAACTTGGAGAGTGGTCATTTTGGATGAGCTATTGCCAGCAGGAGAGTGAGTTTGTGTGTGTGTGTGTGTGTGTCCGGGGGGGAGGGGGGGAGGGGAGGGAGAAAGCCTGGATTTGTGCTGGACATGGCCCACCTTGATTATCATGCACATTGTAGGGAGAGTGGTCACTTTGGATGAGCTATTACCAGCAGGAGAGTGAGTTTGTGTGTGTGGTTTTTGGAGGGGGTGAGGGGGTGAGAGAACCTGGATTTGTGCAGGAAATGGCCCACCTTGATTATCATGCACATTGTGAAGAGAGTTGTCACTTTGGATGGGCTATTACCAGCAGGAGAGTGAGTTTGTGTGTAGGAGGGTGGAGGGTGAGAAAACCTGGATTTGTGCTGGAAATGGCCCAACTTGATCACTTTAAATAAGCTATTACCAGCAGGACAGTGGGGTGGGAGGAGGTATTGTTTCATGGTCTCTCTGTATATAATATCTGCTGCAGTTTCCACGGTATGCATCCAATGAAGTGAGCTGTAGCTCACGAAAGCTCATGCTCAAATAAATTGGTTAGTCTCTAAGGTGCCACAAGTACTCCTTTTCTTTTTGCGAATACAGACTAACACGGCTGTTACTCTGAAACCTGAACATACATAGAATCTTTGGAGGCAAGACTCAAGCCTTTTCTTTAGCATAGGTGTGTATGGGAGGGATGTTTTGTTTACCTGTTTGAGGTTTGTTGCCTTGTGTAAATGTTTTTAGTTAAAAGATTTCAGGTACAGAAACAAATAGTTAATAAACAATTGTGACTTTTTCTGGAGGTTTTCTACCTTTTCCAGAGAAGGATGGCAAAGACAGTTCCAAGCCAGAATAGGCCTTGATACTACCATAAGCCTAGCGCAGGCAAACCTCTGCAGGGGCAGACCTTTGTCACTCCCTTTAGACATTGTTTGATCTACCTAGGCACATTTCACTGTTAATCTGTTTTATTTTATTTTTTTAATTTGGGTTGATCAGATTCCTTAAAATTCCTAGTTCTGAATCAAGAAATGTATTTTGGACATTTGAAAAAAGTACTTGCCATTTAATTAAAATTCAAAAAATGGAATCCTTCTCTTCCTTTAAATCTTTCCTTATAAATGTGCTGCTTGTTGAAGCCTGTCAGTGCTACTCTGTGTGAGATGTAAGTGGTAAATTACATTAACATAACAAAAATTATATCTGAATTGCCCTTTGATTTCACCCCACGTGGTTCATCTGGTATATTGTCCAAGTGGTATTATCTGTCTACTTTAGGGCCCAGTCCTGTAACACTTTCATATACAAAAGGTCTACAGGATAGAACCCTATTATTTCAAGGTCCTCAGGGCAGAGACTGTCTGTTTTTATGATGTTGAGAATATTGGTGCAAAATAATCTTGGGTTAAATTTTACACAGTTACCTAAATTTAAACAGATGCACTCATACTTTGTTCAGAACAACAGCATTTCAGTTTTTAATAATAAAGTTGTTTGGATTGTTAAACCAATGTTAAAGCAGGAGGAGAATGGCCTGGAGAGAGAATTCATTCTTGTGGAAATCCACAAGTGAAAGGTCTAGTGGTAGTAGTGATGGGAAAATGCACTCCCCAAAGCTTTTTCTGCAAGGTGTCTCAAATTAGATACCCAAAATCACTAGTCAGTTTTGAAAATCTTGGTCCCTGATGTTAGACCTCCTTTCTGCCACTATTCAAATAGTTATCTCATGATGAGAAATCACATCTAACTCTGTGGTCTGGTAGAATGCTGCTCACAGCGAAATGCTTGCATCCTTCTTTTAAGGTGAAAATGCTTTATTGATATTTGGACTTATTTGATTAAAGTGTAACCTTAAGTACTGTGATCTTCAGAATGAAGTAATACTAACTGGGCTAAGAGTTATAAAATATGTCTATCAGATGATACGTCATATTACTGTAATGTGGCTGTGTGGTAAAATGCACCTTTGGGTTCCATGTTTGTATCAATGACTTCTATAGCCATTTTGTTTAGTTTACAAATAGAAAGCTGTTTCTTCTCATTACTAGTCCTGAGTTTTAAATTCACTTGGGCTTTTTTCTGGGAGCCAAAGACTCTGCAGTTGGAACTTGGTTAACAATTCTGTTAATGATGCATGAGCCAGATTAGGCTTTAGATCACTACCAAATAGCTGGGTTGGCTCTGCAGGAACAAAACCAGTAAACAAACAGAAAAGCCCTTCTTTTCAGAAAAGTAACCAAAAATGATTCTGCATACACAGAAGGTGCAGATCTACTGGGTAACAGGATTCCTTTTTGGTAACTTCAGATCATATCCACTGTTCAAAGAGGAGATAAAATTAGTATAACATTGTCTGATCAGTGAACTATGCAGCCATTGAAATACATAATTAATGCTGTATGTCCAATGCTCTTGCAATATTTTATATACAAAATATATGAAAGCTTTGTAATTTATTAGTGTGCTTAAATTTCACAGGCTGTGCTAGTTGGAGCTGATGCCCCCAAACAGAAAACTAGTCCCTTGTTTCTCTGTAGCAGAAGAGTACTTCTCCAAGAGTGAATAATCTTACTCTGTAGTTAGTTTTCACATTTCTGTGATGCCCAAGTGCATTGCCTGATGCTGAAATAATTCCTTTATCAAAGGGCAGATATCAAGAAATATTTTTTATACTTTAAAAAACTACCTAAAGAGTTATTCCATGTACATTCAACTTAAAACTGTAATAGAGAACTTCTCTCACTATAAAGAGGAATCATATTTCTAACATGGTTTGGATTTTGTTGTCTCGATTTGTTATCTGATTTGACCAATAACCGGGATTTCTGGGGCCTCATTTAGAAAGGACTCTGATTAAGCTATTTTTAGTTAATTACTCTGATGAATAATGCTAATTAACTGTTGTTTTACAGTTTCACCTTTAAACTAAAATGAGTGGCTGTCGTGTCTTCGTTGGACGTTTGAGCCCACATGCCCGGGAGCGGGATGTGGAGAAATTCTTCAAAGGATATGGACATATACGTGAAATCAATCTGAAAAATGGTTTTGGGTTTGTGGTAAGTGTATCCTCATGCTTCCTCTTTTGTGCAATTACAGGCTCAGTTAGCTTAATAGCAGGCAGGGGACATCACTTAGGGAAGAAATGTTTGAGACTATAATAGTTCCAATGGTGAAATGGAAAATGTTTGTGCTTTAAATTGCTTTTCATATGAGCTTAATTCAGATTTTTCCCACTCTAGGTTAGTTTTTGTTCAGCTGCAATTTTTTCCATGTTTTCATTTAAAACTGGATAAAATCCTGGCTCTGAATTCAGTGGGAGTTTTGCCATTGCCTTCAGTGAGGATCAGGATATCCCTCCTTATTTTTGAGGACACTAACTACCCTGTAACCATTCACTTAAATGTAAAACTCAGCGGACTTTTGTCCTGGGGAAAAAAGATTGGGTTTTAAAAGGAATTGAAAGAAAAAAAGTTTATACTGCAGTTTTTACATTATTTTAGTGTTTCCAGTATCTTTGGCCATATCTCTAAAGCAGTGATACTTAGACCTCAGTGTTTCAGGAGCCAAATTAGTGATCAACATTACCCAAAAGAGCCACAGTAGTGTGAATTCATTGTTTCAGTTACTATAGTACTATATATTTAAACAGTACGATGGTAAATATTTAGGTTTTATATATATTATTCTCACAGTGAAATGACTAACCAAGTGTTACGAATCAATTGTAGTTGATAAAATAAAATAGTAAAAGCATCCTGATTGGCTAATAACTTAGATTGGTTAATAAATAAATCTCT
Organism: Eretmochelys imbricata; assembly: GCF_965152235.1. Taxonomy (NCBI): domain Eukaryota; kingdom Metazoa; phylum Chordata; order Testudines; family Cheloniidae; genus Eretmochelys; species Eretmochelys imbricata. The sequence continues at coordinate 64,379,347 of NC_135577.1, read as the reverse complement.
CAGTTTTTTTAATATCATGTGCTGCAAAGAGCTGCAGGAGACACATTAAAGAGCCACTTGCGGCTCTCGAGCCTCAGTCTGAGTATCACTGCTCTAAAGAATGGCTTGATACCAGTTGTTGCCAAAAATAGTTTTAAAAGTATTTTTCTATTGAAACCCCACAAATGAATGGAGTTCCGTAGTTGTTGCACTCCCTCTTCAATAGCCATCAAGCTACTAGCAAATTATAAAATTTAGCTCTATAAGAGCACTTTTCATCAGGGACTTTAAAGCACTTTAATGTACTAACAAACACCTTGGTATTCTCTGTTAGATAAGTAATATTCTCATTTTACATACTGGTGAACTGAGTAACAGAGATTAAGTAACTTGGCTGAAGTCACACAGCAAGTCTGTAGTAGAGCTATGAATAGAATCCATAACACCTGACTCTTGGTCTTCTGCTTTAACCATTAAGGGCCAGATTCTAGTATTCTTACTCAGTGTGTAGCATCTTAATGTGTGAAGGATTTCAGTGGACTATTCATAATGTAAGGTGCTAAGTAGTGTGAGTAAGGCATTCATATTGTCTCTAAATTATTTTCTTCCACGAGATGTTCAGTTATTTTATCTATTGTTATGAAAGCAGATTTTGTGTTAAGCATTCAAAATGCAAGTGCTGCTGGTCTTGCTTTCTGCTGTGGTGTCAATGAGCAATGCAACAGGAGGTACTAAAGAGCTAAAGCATTCTTAATACTGTTAAAACACATTTCATTGTGTATTTATTGCTTAAGTACAAGACAAAAGAACTGATTAATCATTTTTGAGATCATTTCATAGATTTTTTTTTTAGATTAAATTTTATAGAATACAGTAAAGAAAGAGGATAAAGACACAATTTTTCAAACCATAGTGACCTAAAGTTAGGTACCTAAATAAGTGGCCTGGTATTTGTTTCTGAAAGTCCTTGCACCTACAGTTCTAACTGAAGTCAATGGGAGATGTGAGTGCTAAGCACTGCAGAAACTCAGGAACATTCTTATTTAGGTACCCAGCTCTAGGGAAACTTTAAAATGTTGGCCTAAGTGAATTCCCCAAGGTAATCTGTAACAGGGGTATGAATAGGAATCAGACTGCCAATCCTATACCCTAAACCCAAGACTATCCTTCGTCCTCTGATAAGAATACACGGAATAAGGGACTTGTTAGCTCATCACATATCCGTATACAGGACCTGGTGCTTGGGACTAACTCACTGTAATTAATGGAGATACATTAGTGTAAATGAGAAGGAGAATAATTCTCAGTGTAAAAGTCCATATATGTTCATCAGTTTTCACTGCGTTCTGCTTTAAGGATATAGATCTGCTAGTTGATGATTGCTGCACTGCATAGTTCTTAAATACACACATTTTTAAGAGGGTGTGGAAAAGAATACTCTAGTGCAGGGGTAAGAAACCTATGGCACACGTGCCAAAGGCAGCATGCGAGCTGATTTTCAATGGCACTTACACTGCCTGGGTCCTGACCAACAGTCCAGGGGGCTCTGCATTTTAATTTAATTTTAAATGAAGCTTCTTAAACATTTTAAAAACCGTATTTACTTTGCATGCAACAATAGTTTAGTTATATATTAAAGACTTATAGAAAGAAACCTTCTAAAAACATTAAAATGTATTACTGGCAAGTGAAACCTTAAATTAGAGTGAATAAATGAAGACTTGGCACACCACTTCTGGAAGGTTGCTGACCCCTGCTCTAGTGGGAAATGTGATTGCATCATTATAAATCTGTGATGCTTATTCCTGTTTCTTTCCTAGGAGTTTGAAGACCATAGAGATGCTGATGATGCAGTTTATGAACTGAATGGTAAAGAACTGTGCAATGAAAGGTAAACTTCAAATACGCTTTTTCTAAAACACTAAATACGTTTTATACCCCAAATATGATGCACTAGGCTCTGCTCCAACATCTGGGTCGGGTGGATCTCTGACCGATCTCTATGTAAGTGGAGGTGTCTGTTATGTCCTGATGCAAGACTGGGGGCCTTAGTTTGTATTGTAGCATAGAATTCAACTGCCTTTTTTTTTTTTGGCTAGAGATGTTAGGAATTTGTGTTTTCCCTCCAATATATGTTATATGGCTCTTCCCCAGATGAACAGATGCAATCTTACCAGAAGTGTCAAATCCATTCATTTCACTCTTCTCCTCATTAGTCCATCTGTCACTTCTAGAAATTAATCAGAACCTCTTACCATATGTATGGCTTATAAGAGTGCCAAACAGTCATTGTACATAAGAAACCAATAAGTTAACTTAATGAGCCAAAAAACAACTTGCATATTTATCTTAAACCATCAGTGTGGGCCTTTTCTTTTCACGGCCCTATACTCTTGTTCTTCCTTTCTAACCATTAAATCTAAATAGCAGACCTGAAGTAAATTTCATGGAAACATTATAAGTTAATGTTTTGGATGCTTATGAAATATCTGCCATAGATTCTGCTATGCTGTGTCAAATAAAAACCTAAGAGCAGGACCTCTCTTGATTCTGCATGTGTACTTTCTATTGCAAAGGATTGAAGTGACTTAAGTAGTTATGGATTTTTTTCTCTCATGTTTAAGGGTTACAATTGAACATGCCAGGGCACGAAGAGGGGGAGGCAGAGGCAGATTTCCACAGCGGTTCAATTATTACCAGTCACGTAGCAGTGGACCTAGGTGAGTGATTTTATCTCAATTTACTGCATATAAAATAACTGGGGATGCACTGTGCTTAAAGCATTGTTTTTTCTTCTTCCTGTTGGTGGAGAAGGGAAGCTCCATGTCCTTACATACCATTGAGCAGGGCTTCTCAAACTGGGGGTCGGGACCCATCAGGGGGGTCGTGAGGTTATTACATGGGGGGGTCACAAGCTGTCAGCCTCTACCCCAAACCACTGCTTTGCCACCAGCATTTATAATGGTGTTAAATATATAAAAAAAGCCTTTTTAATGTATAAGGGGTGTCGCACTCAGAAGCTTGCTATGTGAAAGGGGTCACCAGTACAAAAGTTTGAGAACCACTGCCATTGAGGAACCCAGTACTGACACCCCTGTACCTTGTAGCCATTATTTTTCTGGCTGAGGAGTACAAGATGGGACACCTTTGAGCCAATCAGTGCTGCTCCTTAATTGACTTGAGGGATTTGCTGTTAGCAACTTGAGTGGTCCCTCTGTATCCCACTGCTAGTGAACACACGGTACTATGCTTGCACTCCATACTGGCCTGTGTGATGCTGAGTACTAACAGTGTGCCACTGGGTTGGCCTGTTCTTTTTTGGGCTTTTTCCTAACATAACTAGGTAGCTAATTACAGATGTCAAGTCAGTATAATGACTTCTTTTGAAACCAATAGAAAATCTTAAGTGTTAATTGACATTGTCTGAAACTGCCAATACAAAGTTGCATGAGTCAGCAAGGAAAGAAGTCATAAATACTTCCCAGTATGTATCTGTCGCAAAACCTTTTGTGATTCATATTGGAAAACCAACTCTATATTTTAAAAAATATTGTGATTAAAAAACCCTGGGAAGGTTATTCATTTTTTAATATTAAGATCATGTGTTTCTCAACTGGGGCATCTCTCTACCTAAGCAATGTGTCATGGGTTTAATATTACTGTACAGCAATGGTTCTTCAGCATAAATTCTGTGAACCATTTTACTTGAAAGTTTCTCTGGTGGACCATCTAACCTACCAAGGTTCCAAATTTCCCATTGTCGGGTTCTAAAAAGTTTAATTCAGTAAGCACTGGGATGGGGTCTCACAGATCATGGTAAGAACCGCTATCGTAGGAACAAAGTGCTAGCATAACACCCATCAGTATAAAAGTACAAAAAGGCAAAGGTTGCTGATTGAAAAGAAAGTGACCCCCCTAAAGGACAATCTCTGTCCATGGATGGAATCTAAAAACAGTTACGGTACAGACTACATGTATCTATTACATATGCTGGATATACAGTATGTGTGAAAAAGTATTACTTTGAATTATTTAATGAGATAATGATCTTTATATATTTTAATGGATTTTCTTAAATGGTAAATTTTGCAGAGTTAGTTAAATGACAGAGCAACACTTTGTTTTTTACTTTAAATTGTTATTTCTAAAGTAAACCATTTGAACTGATGTATTCTGTAATAGAATTAGTAACTGTGGACTATGCAGAGTAGTTTTTGAAAGAAGGATAAACATTTCACTGAAATATAATTCTTAACCTCTCTGCAGTTGTTTCAGAGGCAGAGTTCCTTCCAACCACAGACCAGTAAAATCTGGGGCATCTAATTTGCATATGCAAGTATGCTAATTAGATTCTTTTTTCTTTAGTGGCAGTGACCTTGATGCGGTAGGATTGATCCGAGGTCCAGGCTAAAAGTGAACTTTTAAAGTAGGAAGTGTGATTGAAGGTCGTGGGCATCTGACGTTGTGGCCATGTTCATGACGTCAGACACCCGGTGCCAGACAGGAAGAGACTACCGTTTGAAATAATGAAAAAATGGGACTCAGCCTGCCAGTTTTGGGACTCTGGGACTTCTGCTTAAATGCTCTGAAGATCTGGATGTTCTGAAAAAAATTGGGACACTTTGAGGTATGCGCTGAAATCAAATTACCTATGCTTCAGTGTACAAATCAGTACACACCATTAGGGTTACATTTTATGGGATGAGGTGTGGTGTTGAAAGAACCATAACACTGAGTGATTCCGACATCTAGACTGAACAAATTAACTTAAGGTGTGACCCCAATGATGTGTATTAATTTTCTATCAATCATAATTTTTTCATAACAGTAAGCAGGTTTTTGTGCCAGGGCAAGTAAAATTTTACACACATGCGCGCGCGCACACTAGACAGTTCTTCTCTGTATTAATGTCATTTCATATGCACCTCGTGTGAGAGTGAAAGGACAGACTAGGAAGCAATGACAATTGGTTTATCTATCCAAAACTGAGAGTGCATGAAATGGTGTCATTGGGTGTACTTAGTACTACAGTAAGCATCCAAGTCTGTTTCATTTGAAAACTATAACTAAATACAAGGATGCCCACAGTAGCAGTACAACCTGTTTGAATTGTGGTTGTGTGAGACATTAATTTGAAGGGATGAAAAAAATGTTCTAAGTCATCTGATTGGCTTAAATTGCTATCAGTGCTTTGTAACTATCTTGATAACCCTTACCAGAAACAGCTGGGTGGAAGAACAATAGGTGGAAAACATTTATCTTCTCAGTGTACTGTTCTCCCACCATTCTGATAGAAGTCCAACATAACACCATTAATAGAATTGTACATTATCTTTTCAAAAGCCAGTGTGCTTTTTCCAAACTCCCCAATGGTTCTCAAACCCTCTAATAGAGTTGTTGGGATTGGGAGCACTAATTGCCTGTTAGGGACTTCCTCTCCCACTCTCCCCTCCCTCAATCCCCCATAACTTGCCATCAGACCTTATTATAATTATAGTAATTCCTTTCAGTAACGTTTCATGGTATGAACACTTTTTATTCACAATCAAAGTGCCACTGCCACTTGTATGCAACCAGTTGGCTTCATGTTGTGTTTCTTGAAGTCAGAATATTCTGACCCATAAGAAACTGCCATAGGGGCACATTGGCATATCCAAATATTAGCAAGTGCTTGGGAATTGAGAACCATTGGGCTAAATTGTCTTAAGATGTTTGCATGTGTCTCTTTGACTTCAAAAGACAGAATTTAGCCCCTTGTCAGCAAAGAAGTAATTACACCTTCAGTAGGAGTGGCCTCCAGAGGCAATATGTTTGACCAAAGCCATTAGAGTACTTAGATTATACTTTTTTGGTCTGAACTAATTTAATGAAAATAAATTAGTCTTCAATAGATCTGAAAATGACATCTATATTGACTGCCTGGGTGTAAAGTTCTTCCAGCAAAATACTAATTTATTGCTAATGTCAGCACTTCCACTCTTATAGTGGGTATATGCTTTTAAATATAGTATAAGAGTTAACCAGGGAGAATCTAATCTGCAATCCATATGTAAGGAAAGTAATTAGTATTTAACTCCATCAGCAAACTGTCAGAACACATGAGTTTGTGTGTAAGAGCTTTAAATACTCTGCTTTGGGGAAATGTATTTTATTGTCTCTGAATTCTTATAGCTGGTATGGACCTCCTGTTCGTACTGAACACAGAATTATAGTTGAAAACCTTTCTTCACGGATCAGCTGGCAGGTGAGTTAGATTTCAGTCTTTTTTATCTTTTAATACATGATTTTATTCAGTGCATTTTATTTTCCTGCCCTTAAGGAGGCAGTTTGCAATCTAATCTTGTATTAAAGCCATAATAAATATTTAATTTTTATTAAAAGTTAAAAAAAAGTGCTTGAATTATATACTCCAACATTTAAGAGTAACTAATTTTCAAAACTGTACAAATAGGTATCATAGCTGACATTTTGTAGTTGGGAGGCTAGTGGTTCTTGCCTTATGATTTTCAGCTGGTGATACTTTGGATTATCTTTTAATTTGGTGTTACATTTGTAACCTCTAAATCATTAATCAGTTTACTAGGATGGAATATTTGAGATTTCCACACCTTTGAGTTTACATTTTTGTTCTGAATGAAACTTGTAGTCTTTTTTAATTGCGCTAAACATTTTTTTGAGGTGGACCATGATTAAGAATCCATTAATACTGCATGAATAAAGCAAATTCCAAGAAAGCCACTTAGACATAGTGTACTTACTGCAGGGGTTCAGATAAACTCTTTTAAAAATTCTTTTTAAAGCTATATCACTGCATTTGGGATGTCTACAACTTTTTCTAATCTTTAGCTGGCTTAAAAAGAATGACCACATGATCACTGTTTTTATATTAATGTGTGTGTTGTTTCTAATATACCCATTATAAGGAATTCACTTTTCTTTGTGGGCCTTGCAACAGAAATATCTATTGCTAAGCCCATACTACTTACAAAAGGTAGAATCAACAAGTGAGGTTTATTTTTTTTTTAAAAAGACACTACGTTAATGATCATAGATGGATTTTGTTTGTATATTGAAGAGACGGACATGGATAGATTGTGTTAGTTTAAGGCTCTGGTCCCTGCAACAAGATCTGCAAGGGCAAACATTTCTGTGCCTGTCTGGAGCTTCACTGATGTTAATGATGCTTCATGAGGGTGCAGGGGTCCACCCATGTGGATCTGGTGGCAGAATTAGGGCTTAAGTCTGCAAAGCTTTGTGCCATCCTTTCATATGGAAAGCACAGTATTTGATTATATGATTCTATTATTAAATAAACCTCTGATCAGTTTTAAACTTTTGATTCAGCAGACAAGTGGACTTCATCTAAATCCCTCTAGTATATACTACACAACTACTTTGTATATGAAGCTCTAAAAATCACTGATCTTGTAGAGGTAACATTGAGGAAGGGGTAAAAGCTATAATGGAGTCTTGAGGAAAGCCATAATTTAATGGAGGTGTTTACATTAAAATTAATTCACAGCTTGGAAATTGGATCTTGCAATCACTTTTACTTTTGAATATTTATAATGGCTTTATTCCTAGTAATTACATGTTAGATTTACATCATCTTAATTCAGATTCACCATAATAAATCTTTTGTGGTTACCTGAGCACGTGAACATATCCATACCTAAAAGTTCGCAGCAAAATTTCTTGAATGCTTAACATGAAAGTTGAGAATATTCTGACACATTTTGCAAGTGCTAAGTACACTAGCACTAAGCACTCCTGACCAGCTTTGCACTTTGTAGGCTTAGTGTGAAATTACTGTGAATCTTGACACTAGTCCATTAGAGATGGTTTAAGGAGGACAATGTGCCATTTCTTCTAGATTTGTGGAGGTATACATTTAAAGTGCTTGGTAAGCTAAATGTGTAACAAATTATAGCAAAACTGTTTTAAGACAATTGCTTCTCTATAAAATGTTACAATTTAAAGTAAAATTCCCTGTACAAATGTAGTTTAATTTTGAAGCCATAATACATCAGAATTTGTTAGCTATTAAACATTAAGTGGTAGTATACTATTAATATGATTGATGAGACTAGAAATATGATAGTCACTAAAATACTGGATTCTAGATTATCCCAGGACAAGTTCTGGTCTTCATCTTCCTTTGAGAAACTAGCTATCTTGAATGAAATAGATATAATACCTTGCCTTCAAAACTTGTGGGTATCTGGATGTGTAGCTCCCCAAAATTTGAGACAGGACTATATTTGTCTGCTTTTAAAGCCAGCACATTCAGATGCTAGAAATAGTTAAAGTGTGTGTCCAGATCACATTCTCTCTCCTCCTCTCCCCCCCCCCCCCCCCCCCGGACCCATTTTATGGCTCCAAGTGTGTTTAAAGCCAAACAACCAGTAATTTTAATTACCTGTGGTTATGACAGTGCAAATTTGTTACAAATGGCTTCCCATCAACACTACCAGTTCTCCCAAAAATAAATGATAGTTGAAGTTGATAGTTGATCTGATAATAGATCTGTGATTGCTAAAAGAAAAGTAAAAGCCATGTCTTCTTAGGACAGTTTTAATGTGTACATTTATTCTTTTTCACAATTTTCTGTTTTTTAAAAAATACATGGTCTATTAAATCTTTAATTGCTGAGGAACACAATGATATATTTTTGTGAGTGAGGTGAAACCAAACATTAACCCTCATGAATGGTCAGATTTCATTGCTGTTTTTTTTGTTTGTTTTTTAATATAAGAGATTAGTTAGGTAGTTTTAAGACCTTCTGTTGGTTGAAGGAGAGCAGCGTCCTAAACTTCCTACATATATATGTGTGTGTGTGGGTGTATATATATACACCCACCCACACACACACACACACGAACGTATTTCTTCTCTCTTCAAATAATATTCTTAGTGTCTCAATCGTATCTTCTTGTTCTGTTACACAGCTTTTTATGGCCATGATCCTTAGCAAATCAGAATTTAAATGTTAAGCATTTGTTTGGATGGCTCAAAATTTTAGAACCTAAAACAACTTAACTTAGAATGCAAGTCTGTGTGATTGCCTTACTTAATTTCCTTTTCTTAGCAGCACTTCTAAATTAGAGCATTTTGTTCTAGATCAAGAAAACCTTTGATTTATTAATAACAAATGTATAGTTTTAAACTTGTTGGGTGAAATCCTTGCCCCACTGAAGTCCATGACAAAACTCCCATTGACTTCAGTAAGGTCAGGGTTTCACCCTTTATCTCTGAATTACTGTACATGTGTTTAGTTTGCAGTAATGGTTTTTAAATGTGGCTATGGATCATATATTAAATGTGGTAACTGAATGAGACTGTTTGGGTTTTTAAGCATTTTAAACAAGAAAAAGTATTCACTGTTTTGCAGCCTAATGTGTAATTCGGATGCTCACTTTTAGAACTAAATTGTTGAGCTTTATTAAGCATTAAACTGAGTCTTCCGTATGCTGTAGCAAATGTTCTAAAGTTTATTTCTTAGCTTTTTGTTTGTATTTTTTTCTCAAACATATTTCTAACCAAGTGCATTTTGAACCTCTTTTAACAGCCTTGCTTTGGGTTAACCCTCGTTTCTCTTGTGTGGAGGAGAGAGAGCCCAAGAGTTTGGGGTTTCTAGTGGCTGAAATTCTAGGGCTTGGCCTGTTCTGAATTTTCCTTTTGGTTCCTATGACACTCCTGTTTTGGCGATCTAGATCTTGGTTTGTCCAGGTTTGAGCTCGATTTGGCTAGCACAGGTCAGCCGCAGGTTCTGTATCCACTTCCGGATGTTGTCAAGTATTTTCAGGGTCTCTGGTACATCCCCCTGAAGCATATTGCTATGAGCCATTCCTCTGCCCTTCTCATGTAAGGCAGTTCCTCTTGGCCAGCTAGGTATTGGACAAGCGACTGTTTACTTAAGGTACCTGCTTATATCATCTGACCACTTGTGGTATGTTGCGGTAAGTAGCCTTGGGCTATAAAATGCGCAATATTATTTGGAGAATATATTGTTTTTAAGTTTGCAAATAACTTTTAAATATAATTGTACTTATCTTTTTAATCACCTGTAACATTATTTGTTCACTTCGTTTTATCACATTGCGGGGCAAGTAAACATGCTATAGTGTATGTTCAGTCTCTGTTGACATTAAATACAAGTATCTCTTTTGAAATAACACTGAGGTTGTGACACAGACTGGTGAAAGCCAGAAAAATCAGAGTTAAGACAGATTCTCCTCTTGTAACTCTGAATATTCTGCCATTTGTCAGTTTGTTACAATCTTAGCATTAATTAAACATAGACATTTTTCATTTAATTTTTGTGTGTGTAGCTTTAAGTGGGGGTGGAGGAGAATATGCATGTAGGCAATTTTAAATATGCAAGATTCTCATTTAAATGAGGTTTTCCAAAATAGCCTTTATGGTCAGTTGTAAAAGTTTGCATTTAATATCCTATAACTCCTTATCTGGTATAGTTACAATGTTAATTAATGCTTTAATTGCTGCACCATGTTTTCATAAGAGCTGCTTTTGGGATATGGGCTTAATTTAAAAGCAATAATTTGTTTTTATTATTGTAATTGTTACTAAGTAGGCTGAGTTTCAAAAGAAATCTAAATGCAAAAATTATAACCTGTCTAACAGAGAACTTTACTTTTTTGACTTACAGATAGATTGTTAGTGTATTTCGTGTTTAAGCTGAATTGTAATTTTTACTGCAGGACTTGAAAGATGTCATGAGAAAGGCAGGAGAGGTGACTTATGTGGATGCGCACAGAAACAACAGGAATGAAGGGTAAATCCATATTTGTGTATAAATCTGGGCAATACCAGGATAATGATGATCCAATCTTCCTGCTATTTCAAAGTGTAAAAATCACCATACTTAGAGCTAAGGTACTGTTCTTGTTCACGAATTTCCTTTTAGGGAACTTTTGTGCAAATTTTGACTGTCCATAAACATATGCTAAGGGACTTGTTGTGGGTAGCCCAGGGAAAAGGAAGCATGGCGGGAACATTATTATTCTCTGGTGAATCTCTATTGCCAGAATAACTCCTTGAGGCCCATTGCAGACAGGTGCAACTTAAAGCAGCCCTGATAACATGTTTGGGGAAGAGAGGTGTAAATGAGGCCAACTAAAGAAAGGAATTATATTTACTGCTAAAGTTCTAAGGAGGGGGCAGACTTGGCCCATTTGTATTTCTTCTTCCCGGAAAAGCTTAAGCTATATCTTGAAATCCTTCAGAATTTTGCCCAAATAAGGAATGAAGGGCAGGCAGATCTTCAGGTGTGCCATACATTGTCATAGCTTCATTAACTCCCAGCTGATGTACAGCAGCTGAGATCTGCCTGCAAGTGATGACTTCAGGAGTTTTCCTTTTATCATTCAATGTGGTTTAAGATGAGTGTGGGCATTGGAGGTGGTTAGGATTGTTTTGTCAGTGTCAGTCCTGTCATTAAGCTAGAAAATCAGTTTTAAGGAGTTAAAACCTGAGCATATAGATCTAAAAAAACACAAACCACCCACTCTAATGAATACAAAATCTTTTTTCCTCTGCTTTCCTCCATTCTCCCCCGTAACTTAATTTTTGTGACTTCCTGATGATCCGTAGTGTTGTGGAGTTTGCATCATATGATGATATGAAGAGTGCATTGGACAAGTTGGATGGCACTGAGCTCAATGGGCGCAAAATTAAATTAATTGAAGATCGCAAATCACACAGGTATGTCGTCTGCCCTGACAGTTCTGTAGGTTGGTATCAGCACTGCCAAGAACTGTGCCATGCTGTTGAAGTATTTAACTCCTTTGCTGTCATTTGCAATACCACAGTACAAAACCAGTTTCCAGCAGTAGATATACTATAAAGTGTTTCAGACAAAATTTTAATTCAGAAAAGATGGATTTTTAGTGCAGATTTGAGTTTTATTTGCCATATTTTTGGTGGAGAGATAATAAAAATCTGATGTTTCTCTAAATGGGCAAAATGAAAGAGGTTCCATCCAAAATTTGGCCCACATTAAAATGGTTATAATTTATTAGAAAATTTCCGTCAAATCTTTTCAGATTCTTTCCATTATTCAATCTTCAGGAATTTTGCAAAACTGCCTTTCTGGTGAGACCCAGTAAAAAGCAACTAATTAATGTATGTTTTTAAAGCTGTTCTGACTTTTAAATTTTTAAAAGTAATAAAAACGTATGTTAACTTCAGCTCCATCATAATCTATACAAAGATCTGTCTTGTTAAATGCAAAAAGATTGACAGCAGAACAAGGGATGCAATTTTCAAGTCTTTGAGCTTGCAGAGCTCTTGTGGTACTCAGACATTTTAATATCTTACTGGGGTCCCAAGAATTGTACCTAATTTACATACGCTTTTCTAGGGGGAAAGAATGACTAGTGTGATCTTGTGCTTCCTTTTTTCATGATAGATGAGTAAAAATTGCTTGCATATCCCAAGTTTTAGTTGACAAGGATCGTACAAATCATAGAATATCAGGGTTGGAAGGGACCTCAGGAGGTCATCTAGTCCAACCCCCTGCTCAAAGCAGGGCCAATCTCCAATTTTTGCCCCAATTCCTAAATGGCCCCCTCAAGGATTGAACTCACAACGCTGGGTTTAGCAGGCCAAGGCTCAAACCACTGAGCTATCTCTGCCCCCCTAAATGATGGAGAGTAAAAAAGAAACGCAATACCTGAAGTGATTGAATGTTTTGTGCAATGCTTTGAGTTCTGTAGATGGAAATGTTATGGGTGCAAAATAGCTTTTTTAAAAATAGTTAACATCCATTTAAATTCTTAATTTAAAAATATTCCAGAGTAAGACCTTTTATATTTTTTCCCAGAAGCAGGTCTCGTTCAAGAAGCTACTCAAGATCTCGCAGCAAGTCCAAGTCTGCAAGATCTTCCAGGTCAACCAGTAGGTCTCGCTCTCGCAGTCGTACGCCTGACAAAAAATACTCTCAGAAGAGCCACCATTCTAGTGTGCAGCCTTCTTCTCCATCTCCCCGTTCCTCCAAGAAAAAATCTCGTTCTCGGTCGAGCTCTGCTGAGAGCCGTAGTTAGTGTATTCCAAAAGATGTGCCAGTGTGTTTTAATTTCTGAGTCGTATTTCCCTAAAAGCTTGAGACAAATTACAAACAAGGGGGGTGGGGGGAAAGAGTTAACATGATGAGGTGCTAACCACCTTTTTCATTACCAAAATGCATGTCATCAAATAGACTGCAGCACATATAACAGGCCTTCTCTGTCTCTGTGAGGAGTGAAGTTGTGGGAGGGGACGTGGGGGCGGGGTTGCCAATTAATAATACAATATTTTGTTTTGTCAGTAAACAATGTTTCTCACCTAGTTGCACCACGTACACATAATGTTAGGTTTCAGGTTGAGGCCATACATTGCATTTTTTTCAGAACAGCATATTTGTATTAGCTTTTGTTGATACTGAATCTATAGAACCTGAAGTGTAGATTTTATTCATTAGTCAGACTCCTGTGGCTGTATTTCTTTTTTGTAAGTAGATAACTGAATTCTTTTAGTGGCTTAATATTTGGTTCACCCCCATTGCTGGGCTGAACTGGCTATTAAATTCCAGCTTTAAGAGGTCTCAGATAACATTTGCAGTATATAGGTGTTCTTTACTACTTGTCAGCACACTACTGGCTGTTTAGGTAGTTAGTGAATCAATATGTTAACCCCTTGGTGAAGGAGTCAGAATTTCCTGTTACAGTGGGACATACCATGACCAGATGACAAAGGATTATCAGGATTTTCTTCCAGTTAGTGAGATTTCCAATATGATGGTGTAGGAAAGAGTGAGGAGGCCCTCGTTTGACAGATGAATCCATTAGAGAAATTGCATCAGATACACAAGTCTCTCTATGTATTTCCTGGTTTTTAATATGTTTATAAAGGCAGCATAGCTTTCATATCCACAACAAGAATATGATGCTAAATACCATGAACACGTGTGACTAGTGATAATCAAAATGGCTGATGAAGGGGAAGTTTATTTTAGAACATGACAGCAGCAAAAATTCCCAGTAAAAGTTTAGTTAAGGTTATGACAGGAAAATTTGGTAATGTCTGAGAGTAAAGAGAGGGTATCTTCTTTAAATTTACTGAATGTGCAATAGTTTTGATTAATAGGTATTTCTACTGCAAATAGTATTGTAGGTTCTTTTAGTTTATTGTGATTAGTATTTTTCTGGCTTTTGAATAGTTAAAAGAAGGGGAATCTTGTTGGAAAAAGTTTGTAAATCAAACCCCAAGGCATACTTATGTTAAATGTACCAGTCTTAGTACAATAAACAAGTGTCTTTACCTGCTTAGCTCACTGAGTGGAGGAGTTTGACACCTTAGTGCTGGTACTGCTCACTTTGTAAAGCCTTTGTGAGGCTTTTGTTCTGTCACAAAATCATTTGCTTTTATAAAAACATACGTTCTCATGAAAGCTAACAAAACACAAACTAGAAACGAAGTGTTACATTTTTGTCATTAGACCCTTTGTGATGTGAGGAAAGTAGGCCTTAGGGTTTTACTGTCATGGCCATCTGATGGCTGTTCAGTAGCCTATGTGAAATGAGTTAAAGGCAAATGGCAGTGTAAGTATGGTTCTTACCCATGTCCGATGACTATCAATCTCAGCAGAAAGGCCATAGCCGCTGAATTACCCCATCACCCCAGCGGGGGTCCCACCATAAGGACTGAAGTACATTTTCTGAAAAAAGTGGGGGAAACTTGCCTTGCCTATGCTATTTCTGCTCTGTGGATACAGGATCCTAGTCTTCAAGGTTGGCACCTTTCATAAGCATAACTATCGCTTCTAATCTTGTTTTTGGACTCTGGGCTTGTAAGGGCTCAGTGTGCTTTTAATACATTAGCACTTCACTCAGGTGTAGGGAACAAATGTAGATCACTTAACAAACAAAACAGAGTTGCATAGTCTGACTTGAGCCCCTAAGCAATTCATATTGTGACGCCAGCATGCAACATTGGAAGTCTGCTCAGAAGAGGCCCAGAACTTCGAAAAATAAAATTGTCAAATGTCAGAGCTATGTAGGAAACCTTGAAAAGTGCCTGCCCTGGCCATGTTTGACTCTGTTGTTTGTCAGTCTCATGCTTTTGTAAACACTAACTTCATCCCTATCTTTAAAATTAAAATGTTAGTGTTAATATTACTTCAATTTGTGCAAGACAAGCTCTGTTTGCACACACTTAACCCTTTTCCTGGCCTAGTTTCTATAAGGTAGGTAAATATAATATGAAATATGTCTTGCCAAGCCTCTGACCATGCCACATTAGGCTTGCACCTGAATTAAATATTGAGTTAAAACTAAAGTTCACCCACCCTTAATCCTTGTTATCAATAATTTTTTTTGGTCCTTGACCCACGCTAGGTTTCTTCCCCCCAAATTTCCCACCATTGCTACCAGTGGTAGCAACAGTAAGAAATGTTGGGTGGGGTGGAATCCTATACGGACAAACCTATAAATAGGCTTCAGGGTCCTTGTGTAGTGTTTGCAGCCCTGGATACATAAAGACCGCGTTTCTGTAATTTTGAGTCCAAGGCTTGGTCTACCCACAGATTGTGAACCTATATAACTTATTTTGGTTAGAGGTAGCATAACTTTAAAAAAAAAAAAAAAAAAAAAAGGTGGGGGAATTTAGTTACACCAATGCAATCCCTAGTGTGGACACAGTTATAACAATATAACTATGTATAGTTATAGCTTACTCTCCTTCCCACACATGAATAGCTGTGCTATGTAAGCATCTTCATACCAATGTAATTGCTTCGTCACTGGAGGGTTTATACCACTTTATACTGATCGCTGACTGGAGAAGTAGTAGGATTGCAATACCTCAGCTGTGGGTACCATTAAAGTGTAAACTAATTACATGAGACCGAATGTGGGGTTTTTAAATTCAGACTGTTTTATACTTGTGGGGAGTAGGGTTAAAGGTGATCTGCAATGAGTTGTTAAAAATGCATATTTTGCCCCTTTATGATGCATACAGAACTGGAAGGTGTTTTGGGGGAGTGGAAGGGCTATCTTTAGAAATACTAGGAATATCGTATCTGGTTTTCTGTTTCTTCTGGAAGATTAATGGGTCCCAACTGTGGATTTGGAATTTAAGGAGAAGTGTGAAATCTTTAACAAACTTCTTCTCAAGTTTGTGTTAAATGTTTGAAAAACAAAAGAATTCAATCTGACTAAAAGGCTCTTCCAGCTCTGAATTGCTCATATTTCACTGTTATGTAGTCCTAATTCCAACAGTCTCTAGTCTCCATCAACATCCAAGATAGGCAAACCCACTATTCAGTCTCAATTGAGCCTGCAATGTCAAAAGCCCTCCCAACGCCAAGGGCAGAATCCAGGTCCAAGGGTTGTGTCAGCACCAGTTCTCTCTCAATTGTTTGTTTCTGCATCTTTCCCCAAGGATGCAGAAAGACAGAGAGAGAGTGGTCCAGAGAGGAAGGATGGTTTGGTGGTTAGGGTGCTAGCCTGTGATTTGGGAGATCAGGTTCATTTCCTAGCTTCACTGCAGAATCCTTGTGTGATATTAGCAATTCACTTACTCTTTCTGCCTCAATTCATCTACTGTAAAATGAGGCTAATGGCACTTTCCTATCTCATGGGTGCTGTGAAGATAAATACATTAAAAATGGTGAGTCACTCAAATATTACAGTAAGGTGGGCCACATAAGTACCGTAGGTGGAAAGACAGAGCCAAAATGTGACAGAGGGTCTGGGAAGGGATTTAGGAAGGTGTGATTTTCAAAATAAAAACAAGAAACAATACAAATGCCTCAAACTATCCAATGACATGTTACGTGAATTGTAATGCAGAATTTGAGGTAGAATGGCCCCATTCCATTCCCCACTGCCCTTTCCATCTCTCTTATCTGCTCCATGCTTTATGGAAGTTTCCTATGGAATTTAACAGAGTGTGATTTTGAAGCCAATCTCTAGAATTCTGTACCAGTGCTATGATCTCTCTCAAATTCTATAGGCCCTAAATCATCTGTGTAGGGCCCTATTTGACAGGGCCCTAGTGCCATCAGCCCTATTAAGTTAGAGCACTCTTTCATAAGGGCAGCATTTTGAAGGCCATAGGTTGCCATCTCCATGATGTGCTGCAGTACAGTCATGGGACTAATTTCCACAAGCCCCAGATTAGACTTCCTTCTCACTTGATTCCTCTCTCCCCAGGGGCAAGGGCATCCCTCATTACAGTCCCAGACAGAACTGCTCTTCCCAGTAGCAATTACTGACATCTGATGCAGGAAGCTGCACCATGCATCCTGATGCTGGAATCCAGCCTCAGCATAAACTCCCAGAGAGTCTGTTTTTTCAGATCTCCTTAATATCTGAGGTCATTGGATAATCTGGCAGGGTCTGGGGCCACTGGCAAGGTGGAGAGGTTTGGTTAGAAACTTCCAGGTGGTGTTGAAACTCCTACTGTTCCTTCTATGACTAAAGCAAGTTCAGAAGCCCCTGACCATCACAGTGTTATGCAAACCCTCTGAGCTCATTAATTGGCTTGGAGGTGGGGATAGCTAGTCCTCCGGCATAGCTGAAGGGCTCAGTCTTGACCAGCACATAAACTGGGTCTGGGTCTCCCATCTCCCCTTGTTGCGTCTTGTCCAGTTCAGGTCTCCTGTACCTGGAAAATCCAGGAAGAAGGCGGAAGTAGAACCATGTCCTAGGGGTATAACTCCATACTGATCAACATATCTCACATACCCATGCCTTCCTCCTATTCTTGGTCTGATATCTCCATTTTGGTCTCAAGCAATCAATATACAGGGTGGTCAATATAATCTTCTCCAGTCCCATCTTCCCTTTGTTCCCTACTCAGTGAATTAAGGTTCAGAATCACAAAGGTCTATTTGGAGGACACAGCAGCTAAAAGAGAGAGAGATGCAGATTGGAACTGCAGCAATTGCCTAAATTAAGAGCGCCTGAGCAGGAGCTCAAGGGGTGGCTTAAAACGGCTGGCAGGCTGGATTTTGCCCACCCCTGGATTAGTGTCTGTCTCGCACCATCTAGTGGTGTATGACTGTACTTGCAATCACTGCCTTTGGAGGGATGACATGGAGGGAATTTAATTTTCATAGACTTATGTGGAAAACTTTTCACTTTCAAGAATAAAGATGAAACAACAGCATAATTCAGAGCATACTGGAGTGTCAAAAATAGGGGTCAAAAGTTATCACTGCATCTTGAATCAGTGTTTTCAGGGAATGGATATTAACCCTTTCCCCACCCATACGTTCTAGCGATGTACTGAAAGGAAGACATCTTTATCTTGCACTTTCCCTGACCCCAAAACTATCTCTGAGACATAACACTGACTTTTTAATCTGGGTGCTAGTGGCAGCAACTCCACATGAGGTGACAATCTGTGATAACCATTTATGAACCCGAGTACCTTTTCTAAATTGGACATAGTTGTGTTGCTGGCAGTGCATTTAGAAGTGTACAGTGAGAGAGAATGGCTGGTGGCCAAGCCATTTCAAATATTGCCTCCTGCAGCTGCCTGCAGAGTACTGAACCACCAATGGGCCTCGGGGTCACACAAGGTCTGAAGATATTTGTATCCATTAGACAAAGACAATGCATTTCTCTTTCAAACCTCAAACACAGCTACAGGGATGGAGTACCTTTTTGTTCCTTCAGGACTTCTTTCCAAAATTAATGTGTCCACAGCAAATGAGAAGGAGGGTAAATAGGAGCTTTGGATTTATCTTCACTAAACCAGACATTATTTTATATCCCTAAAACCATGACTATCTATTAACAAATTCTTACAAAATTCATTGAAATCTATTCCAGCCCTTTCTCTGAAAAATGTCACTTTAATTTCAAGGTTTATAAAATATATTTGTCCAATTAGAAACGGACAAGAATTTGTCATATTCTTCTCACTCCTACAAAGAACATCACTGCCCTTTATGGGCTCCCAAATGTGCTTGTATTCCTGCTCTGAGCCCTCTGCCTCCACAGTCCCCTGAGGCCAACACTTAGGGTATGTCCACACTGTAATCAGAGAGTGTGATTGCAGCTCATGTAGATATTCTGTGACACTATATCCCAAAGCAACACCCTGGCACCCCCATATGTACCATGGTGATATGATTATGATATGTTTTGCACAAAGTATGCCTTGTGAGGCATCCTTCTAAAAGATGTGATCTGTTGAACACTAACACACTGTTGGATTGTATGTGGAGTTATGAAGTTTTGCTATGTGTATGTTACTGAAATATGGTGTGAAGCTGGAAACACCCACAACCAGCCATTCAGGTACAACGGTGAAGAAGCCAGACTGTGTTGATGGCCCATTAAGGGGAATTCACAGTATCAAGGACTATCACAGGATCTATGTACAATGAAGACTTCTCAGAGATAGCATGTAAACAATGGACACCGCTTGACACATAGAAAAAGATCTTTCCAGCAAGCTGGAGGAACCTATAAAGGAGGAGAAATGACATCATCATTTGGCCTCTTCCTTCCCCCACCCCAGCAACACAAGACCTGGGAACATGTCTGGAGGACAAAGCCTGAGCTGGGTAGGTGGTCCCAGGCTGGAAAGGAGAATCCCAGCCTGCATAGGAAGGAACTATACCATCCGGGTGAGACACTGCTTGATTCAAATCCTGTCTAGTTTATAGAACTCAAGTTGCGATTTTACTTTTATTTCTTAGGTAACAACTTTGATCTGTAGGCTTACTACTTATAATCACTTAAAATCTTTCTTTCTGTAGTTAATTAATCTGTTTTATATTTTACCTAAAACAGTATGTTGCTTGAAGTGCTTGGGGAATCTGCTCAGTGTACAAAAGCTGGTGCACGTCCACTTTCCTTTGTAGAAGTGGCAGACCACATAATAAACTTACACTGGTTAGGCTTCTGACCAGGGCAAGATAGTACAGCTCTGGGGTCCTAGGCTGGGGAGTTGGGGTAATTGGCTGGAGCCTCTTTGTTGTTGGTTTATGAGTGGCTAGGAGAAGCATTCATGTAATTCAGCTGGGTGTGTCGCTGCCTGTAGATATCTGTGCAAGCGCAGGACCTGGAGGGGTTTGCAGCTTGTCACAGCATCACAGTGTGAGAGGGAGCCTAGGCTGGTGAGACAGAGGGCTCAGCAATACCCCAGTTCCAGGTTGCACCCCAGGGAACCCATAACACCCACATTAGCTTTAATCTAGCTAGCTTGGGTACTGAAGCAACAATGCTGTGGTAGCACAGGTTTTAGTGTGGGCTGTAGATGCCTACCCGTGACCCATGGTAATTATGTGGGTGGCTGGCTCACACTGAAGCTGTGCTGATGTGGCTTCACCACTCTGAGACCTGTGCTAGCTAACTTAAAGCTAGCTCAGGTATGTCTACATGAACTGCAATTATACCCTGTGATTGCTGCGTAGACATACCCTTAGACAGGCTTCTGCAGCAGGCAATGGGACCTTATAGTTCACGAGCCAATAAACTCTAAGCCTCACTTTGACCTGAACTGAAATTAAATTCTGATCTCTGTTGACCTTGATGCGTGGTAAAGTCACCTATTTCATTTTGCCTGACAATCATTCTGCTCAACAGTATGGCAATAACTCTGTAATGAACTGTTGGTCAGTAGCACTGCCTTCTACTGCTCAACTGTGTGTCATAGACCCTATAATGTGATGCACCTGCAAAGCAAGGGATTACAACTCCCATCTGCCCCCTCCCGACAGCACTTTGCCCAGGCCAGGTAAGGGGAAGGGTCGTGAACCAGGAAGCGGGTGGGCTCTGTTTTGGGAGTGGTAACTGCATGGCAAGGAGGAGTTGCATGGCAGCAGTAGGGAGCTAGAGAGAAGCCCCAGGAACTGTGGACAACGCTGCATTTGGAACAGGCTGTGACTGCCAGACATTACAGCTTGGGTGCAGGTCTATGTAGGATTTTTGGGGCAGTAACAGCAGGTGGGCAGGGAACCGGTGCAACAGGGCCACAAAGAGAGACACTGTCTGAGCTTTGCCTGGAAACCCACAAGGGTTGCTTGAATAGAGAGACTGGACTGGAAAGGACACTCCAAGTAGTAAGTCCACAGAGCCCTAACTCTCAGGTGCAGTGCTCCAGGGATTCAAACAAGAATTGCTGTTGCTCACTTTGAACTGCAGCTGTGTAAGCCTCTGCACCTACGGTAACTGCAAACTTTCCTTTTCCTGCCAGCCTTAATACAAACGTCTCAGCCATGTGTCTGAGTGGCTATTAGGACCTACAAGGCCTAGCTGCTGAAGCACCTACAGTGTTGCCTCCAAGCATGGTACTGGCACCCTAGGGGGGTTGATGTAGTGGGCAGCTCCAGTAATTACAATGATAATACACTGGCAGAAACGTTCAGCTAGCTGAACTGTGCTTTTTGGAGCCAGAAGCTCTCTGTTCTGTCTGCTCTTGCAGCTGCCATAATGTTCTGAGAGACCACGGAGCGTAAAGTAGTTCCCTCGGTGGCTTCAGGTATGTTGTAATGACAAGCATCATTTCATTTCAGGCATGTTTCCTCCTCCCTCTCCTTTTTTGTCATTCTTTGTTTTGAGACTGAAGGCTCTGTGTAAGGTACCTGAGGGCACAATTCCCTTCCTATCAACCCTGCAATCAGTTTCTTCTCCTCCTGCCGTCATTACAGACCTACAGGAGAGCTGGTCCTCTTTCACCCAGGGGCAATTTACCAGGAGGGTAACACTGATTGGAGCAGTTAGAGATGGTGGCGCAATCAGTGTACCATACACGTGTCAATGTAACGGATGGGACAGAGCAGATATATCGACACCAGACAACAGAACTATTCAGTCACCACAAAGAGGCAGCATTAAGAGTGAAGTGAAAGGGTTAGTTAGCCTGTGGCCCGAAATATAAACTAAGGCAAATTATATGCTGTATTGAAATGCTGGGTAATAGCAGCTGCATATGTCTGGATATGCTCAAGATTTCTAAAGGACAATCACTACTATTGCGCGGCTTAGAAGAATGAGCTAGTGATAGGGAAAGAGAAAGAGTAAGGTGAAACCCACTCTTCAGGAGTAATGAAGGGTTTTAAATAAAAAGATAAGAGTTCCATAGGAGTTGAATAATGATTTTGTATCAAGTAATGGCTGCTTACCACAAACACTATCAAATATTTCCCCTTGTTCTCAACTTTGTTACTCAACATAAGTTGCCCCATATTGGATCTCAGCTGAGTTGGGCCTGAGCTGCAAAGCTGAGATCTGGATCCGGTTCCAAGTGTTGTCCCAATGTAGGAGGGTGTTTTGAGAGCAGCTCAAGATAAAAGAGCAAATTAGGAAAAGGGGGGGTGGGGGTGGGGAGAGCGAAAGAGAACAGATGGCAGCTTGGAGCCTCTGCCCCAGTGCCTGCTGGGGTGGGCAGTGTTAGAAGTGTAACCCACACACCTTCTGGGTGTGCTGTTCTGTCCACTCTAGTGGCACTGAGACCACTTAGAGAGAAAGATTAATGATTCTGCTCTACAGCCTTAGCTAAGGGCCATATGGCTTTTAGCTCATGCAGTAGAGGCTCATGCCTTTAGCTCCAGAGGTCCCAGGTTCGAAGAACCAGCCCTGCTCTCTGTGTCTGTGTGCACACACAGACAGAGGTGGAGGGAGTGCATAATTAGGGACTCCAAGGTGGGAGTCTTGAGTTCAGACTAAGCCCAACAGTCACAAGGGCTAGCTCCTTTGCATGCCCTTCAATATACAGCCAGTGCTCCCTCGTGGGAGGGAGATGATTTGCCCTTTCCAGATACAGGACCCACTCAATTTTGGGTGCCTCAGTTTTTAAGTACCCAACTTGAGCCATCTTCCGCCCCATTTTTAAAAGTGCTGAGCATCCACAGCTCTAACTGAAGACAGTAAGATCTGCAGGTGCTCAGTACCTCTGAAAGGGAGGCTCATAATGTGGGCATCCCAAAATGCAGGCACCTCAAATCAGTTTCGACAATTTTGGCCAGACTCGGGGTTCTAGACTGAGCCCATGGGAGATCGGGAGAGAGGGGAGTAGGGGACACTGCTGCGGGTGCTGTGCAGGTAATGTTGGAAGTACAGGAGTTCCACTTCCACCTACTGAAATCAACAAGAGCTGGGGGAAAAGAAGTTGTTTTAAGATGTCCATGCAATGGTGGGGATCGAAGTAGACACTGGCACCTCACTGATACAGAATGAAATGGGGAAAGGAAGCGAGAGGCAGAAGAAATACCAAGGGGAAGAGGCTGATTTCCCTGAAGGCTTTGCATGTCACAGCTATGGTTAAGAGTTATTCCTTGAACTATAGTGGCAAGGACCTGTGCTTTGGTGCCAAAGGCCTTGGGCCCAGTCCCTACTGAAAGCCATGATTTCTCTGGGATTTTCAAAGGAGCCTCAGAGGGTAAGATGCCCAACTCCCACTGAAACTCAGTGGCATGTGGGCACCTTTGAACAACCCAGCCTTTGTGGCCATCGTTTTCCAAAGGGCTCAACATGCTGGGTGCACCTTGGGTTTTGAGCTCTTTTGAAAATCTGGCCACCATGGGAGCTGTGGAATGCTGAGCACTTTTAAAAATCTGGCTCTCCTGGAGGGGGCAAAGTGGGACTTAAGCTCATTTGAAAATCTGCCCCAATTGTGAGTGCTTGAAAATCTGCTTTTGAGCTCTTTTCACACCTGGCCCTATAGATTTGTGGCCATGGATATATGCTGTGCTCCAGAGGAACCAGGGTTAAACCCCACACCCATGTACTCTCTAGTTCAAAGTGTTTGTTTTTGTCATATTTGGCTTCTTTCTTTCCTAAGGTTTAGTCCAGAAAAACTTCAGATCCTGGATGTTTGACAAAAAGCATAAGATAATAGTCCTGCCATATCTCAAAGACATGTCCCTCTCCTTGTTTTCCACATAGCTGTTATTTCCAATGAATGTATAATTAAAAAGCTGTGTGATCAAAATTCTAGCCTCTTATCTGTTAAAATGTTTCCTGAACTCCTTTCCTCTAACTGCCAAGGCCATTTCTAACAAAATCCAGGAATCACTTCTGACTACATTTATTGGTCTTCCGGGCTTGCTAGAGTGATTCTGCCTTTCTTTCTGCAGACTCCCTGCCCGCATCCCACCTCCTTCTGCATTCATTTGCTTTTCCCTCTTGTAAGATCTATATTGGGACATCCTACAAGCCATATCTGGTCATAGTGCAGAAAACATGTCTCAGTTATTCAAATAGCTGACACCTCCTGCTGCCCCTCCACTCCCCAAGGTCCTCACATTGCATACTATATCCTCTAACGGTAGCTGATATTTAGAAATCAACTTTCATACAAAGACTCCAAAATTCTCAACAAACTTCACAAATGATGGGTCAGTTGACCTTACATAGTTGGGTAAATCCACTGAAATGTCTAAGCCCTGGGCTGTGCTTAGGGTGACCAGACAGCAAGTGTGAAAAATCGGGACGGGGGTGGGGAGTAATAGGAGCCTATATAAGAAAAAGACCCAAAAATCAGGACTGTCCCTGTCAAGGTTCCTTCCCCACTCTGAACTCTAGGGTACAGATGTGGGGACCTGCATGAAAGACACCCCCCCCCCCCAAGCTTATTCTTACCAGCTTAGGTTAAAAACTTCCTCAAGGTACAAACTTTGCCTTGTCCTTGAACCCTATGCTGCCACCACCAAGCGTGTTAAACAAAGAACAGGGAAAGAGCCCACTTGGAGATATCTTCCCCCCAAAATATCCTCCCAAGCCCTACACCCCCTTTCCTGGGGAAGGCTTGATAAAAATCCTCACCGATTTGCATAGGTGAACACAAACCCAAACCCTTGGATCTTAAGAACAATGAAAAAGCAATCAGGATCTTAGAAGAAGAATTTTAATTAAAGAAAAAGTAAAAGAATCACCTCTGTAAAATCAGAATGGTAAATACCTTACAGGGTAATCAGATTCAAAACATAGAGAATCCCTCTAGGCAAAACCTTAAGTTACAAAAAGACACAAAAACAGGAATATCCATTCCATTCAGCACAGCTTATTTACCAGCCATTTAAACAGAAGAAAATCTAACGCATTTCTAGCTAGATTGCTTACTAACTTTTTACAGGAATTCTGAAAAGCATTCCTGACCTGGTCCCGGCAAAAGCATCACACAGACAGACAGACTCTTTGTGTCCCCCCCCGCTTTGAAAGTATCTTAATGCTGACTGATCATTTGGGTCAGGTGCCAGTGAGGTTATCTTAGCTTCTTAACCCTTTATAGGTGAAGGGGTTTTGCCTCTGGCCAGGAGGGATTTTATAGTTCTGTATACAGAAAGGTGGTTACCCTTCCCTTTATTTTTAGGACAGTCCCTATAAAATTGGGACATCTGGTCACCCTCGCTATGCTGCCCTCTATGCTACCCTTCTCTACACTAGAATGTTTTGGCAATGCCATTGGTAATAGCAATGGTGGGAGGGGAAACCCTAGTATACAGGCAGTTGGATCTTGGAGAAATGCATGTTGTTAGTTGTAGTGCAGCTCTGTAGGGAAACTTTTTGCAGAAACTAGTAAAAGTTTGTTCTCTCCCCCTGAGTTTCTCTGACTATCGCATATACCCACATAAAGTGAACAAAAATATGACATGGTGTCAAAAACACTAACAAGAGAGGGAGATTTCTGGCAGGTTGGAGGACAGGGCTAATATGGACTCACTTCAGCCTAGTGTCATGGCCTGGTGCTGTCTCCCAGAAGCCAGAAACTCTTCCTCTTTCCACAGCATCCTCTCCCTGGTAACTCCCAGATAACCCTGATGTGTTTAATACTTTTGGACTACCCGTGTCCTAAGGATTGAGGAAAGGCAGTTGTGGGTGGAGAGCTCTATCAGCGTGTATGACCCAGCATGGGACTGCAAGTCAGACCTGCTGTGATCAGTCTGTAGTTCTGCCACTCCTGAGACTTTGTCAAGTTGCTTAATCTCTACACCTCAGCTTCGCCCTCTGCTCAGTGGTGTTAATAATACAGAAAGGAGTGGTATGAGGGACAATTATTAATGCCTGGTAGGTGCTCTGCTGATGGGCATGTTAGAGCCATGTATTGTTGTTACGAGTTCTCCAACCCATTCTAAAATGTTCCCCTTTTACCTGGCATCGCAGTCTGATTTTGCTCAGGGGAACCTTGCTCATGCAGTGTAAGGGCTAGTTTGTGTTACCTGGGACATTTAATAGAGCACAATTAATCCTCATTTTAAGGAGCCCATTGGACACTACCCCAATCTCTAACCTGTCATCTGTGAGTTCTGTGAAAGGGTCATCCCTAAAGAAAACATACCTGCTACCTATCATAGCCACCAGATGGTGCTGCCACACTGCATTACACAAGTGAGCATTTTACGACAGACGACTTTTAGAACAGTAATCATGACTCAAACCATCTTCTCTGTAGAAAAAGGGGTCTGGAAACTCTTGCACAGGGTCCTGCACATACTCCTCTGAGGGAAGCAGGAGTGTTGCCCCCCAAAATCAGCAGATCACCCAAGATGTGTGCAGTTCTTGAAGGCTCTGCTAGGAGCCCAGACTGTGTGTGCAGAGGTCCTGTGCTCGCATACTGGTTCCCGGTTCCCACACCGACCCTCTGGCTCCCTGGAAAAATGGCTCCTTTGGAGTCAGTCTCTCATTGGCATCTGTCTCTGGAGTCCACCCTGTGATGTATTCCGCTCAGCTGTGTGGCTCAGTGTTGTGGGGAATCCCAGCAGGGTTGATGTGCATCTGTCCCCCAGCCCAGTCTCTACCTAAGTGCAGACTCTCAACCCTGCAGAGGAAGCAGGTAACAATTTCATAAAGGCCTCTGCTTCTCTCCTGTGTGGCCACTGGCAGGGGAGTTCTAGTGTTTTCATTTGCACAAATTGACTGAGGAGATGATCTGGGATCTAGATACTTAAATTACAAATTTAAACACAAAGCAACCAGCCAGGGAGCCTTTTATTGGCTTTCATTGTGGGGAGAACAATTAGCAGGACTTGTAAGTAGAAAAAGCTACACGGGCTTCACCTCTGAATTAGAGAAAGAAATCAACATATCTGAAGGGGAGCCAGCCCCAAAATACCCACACAACTAGCCAGGAAAAGGGAGCGAGTGTGGCATCTCTGTCCTGCCTGGGCTGTATATCTGGTCCAGCTCATCCCAACAGTGTGATTGTAGCTTTATGATTGCCACTCTTCTAAAGCAATTTTCAAAATGATCTGAGCCACCTCTTTTCATGTGCCAAATAAAGTCAAGTGAGGAAAAAGTCACAGAAATATGAGGGAGCTAGAAAAATAGCCATATGAGAGAAGGGAATAGCTGTTTAAATAGCCAGTCTGAAGAAGACTGAATGTGGGCTCAGCAGAGTACCTAGGTAGATTTAATGAAACCTAGGGCCTCATCCGTACTATGACTTTCCTTATCTGTTTTTCAGTAGCATTGTAGTGTAGATTGTGAGCCGGTGTTTTTACCACCACGTCACCTAACCCTGTTCTGAGCAGGTTTCCCTACCATGGTGCTGACAACATCTGCCCCCTATTCATAGACTTTAAGGTCAGAAGGGACCATTAAGATAGTCTAGTCTGACCTCCTGCACAACGCAGGCCACAGAATCTCACCCACCCACTCATGTAACAAACCCCAACCTACGTCTGAGTTATTGAAGTCCTCAAATCGTGGTTTAAAGACTTCAAGGTGTAGAGAATCCTCCAGCAAGTGAATCCTCCAGCTATTGGTAGCAGCACCCTTGATGAAAAATGGGTAAGGAATTTCCTAGCGTACCAGGCCCTAGGAAGGGGCAGCCATTGAGATCCACTGGTGTCTGGTTGAACTCGAGCAGATTTCAATGTTTCTCTGAGTGGCAGTCACTCCCTTTCAGGGCCGGCTCCAGCCACCAGCGAAGGAAGCAGGTGCCTGGGGCGGCCAATAGAAAGGGGCGGCACTCCGTCCGTTATTGGGGCGGCATGTCCAGGTCTTCAGTGGCAATTCAGCAGTGAGCCCTTCATTCCCTCCCTTCCTCTTCGGCGGCACTTGGGCGTCAGCTCAATCGGGTGTTTCTTTTTTTTCTTCACCGCTTGGGGCGGCAAAAAAGCTGGAGCTGGCCCTGCTCCCTTTCCCCTGTTCTTGAAAGGTGTTAAGGCATAGGCCTGGGTCAGGAGATCCTAACACTGCAAGAGTCCCTCAGGGGAACAGGGTCCAAGAGGTAATGTAGAAAAGCCAGCTCCCGTTATGTCTGCTCTGAGATTTCCAGAGACAGAACCTGGCTGTGCCTCGAAACCCCATTCATGGGGACAGGAATCCCTCGCCTTCAGAGGAAGTTCATCTCAGGGAGTATCCAGCATGTTCTTCTCTCTCTGGGTCCTTTGTGGGTACCTGTTGTGTAGTAGAACCTGCCAGTCATTGCTGCACTATAGCATAGTTCCTGCAGCAGACCTCTCTGTAATATTTGCCAGGTGGGTCTGATGACTAAGGGGATTCAGGAAATATCTTTTGGCTTGGTTTGGGGGAAATGCTTTGTGCTGACTAGACGTTGGGCCTGCTGACTGGGCATCTTGGGACTACTTGGCCTATCTTTAATCGAGCGCCTGATTCTCTCTTGCTTACACCAGTTTTACAGCAGTGTTATCCCACTGACTTTAATAATTTCTCCCAATTTATCCTGAATTTAAGTGGAAGCAGCATCAGGCCCCTGGGGCTGCTGCTCCAAGTATAATGTGAGGTGTTCCTTCTCCAGGGCTGGACTTCTCAATTTCTAGGGCTCTAGGCACGAGCAGCTGGACTCCCAAGTTGCTGGAGGAGAGGATCAGGCCAAGAGCTGCCAGTATCTCTGCTCCTGAGGTTGAGGTGGTGGGTTGCTTCCTCCTCTTCTGGTCCTGTTGTCGTAGAAGGAAATAAGGCCAGGGCCTGTGAGTTGCACATGACACAGTATCCCAGCTGGCCTCTTGCTCTGCTTGTGCTTAAGTCTGGCCCTATTCTTCCCACCAGGAGCTCAGCACACGCTGCCTCGATCTACAACATTCCCAGTACTTGCTGGCCCATGGAACAGAGAGGGGTGGTTCCCTGTGGTTCTGTATGTGTGCATGGGTTTGGAATGTGAAAAAAGGGATTAGTTTAATTGGTCTCCCCTCACTGTCTTTTCACCACTTACCTTTGGGGGAACCCATTAGCACTAACACTTTTCAGAAGATCCCTTCTCCGTCCCTGAAAATGTCACCTCCCATGTGACAGAAACCATAAAATCCTGAAAAAAGAAAAGGAGGACTTGTGGCACCTTAGAGACTAACCAATTTATTTGAGCATAAGCTTTCGTGAGCTATGAAAAGCTCACTAAGGTGCCACAAGTACTCCTTTTCTTCTCACACAAGACTGTTGATGCTCCTCAACCCTGAGCTGCAAATCCCTTGTGTTCCAGTCCTGAACTATCATGCAGCTCTGCCAATGCATTCCAGTGCTGGCTGTTCCCTCCTCTTGCTATTCTGGTCCTACATTGCCTGCAGGTTTTACTATACCTCAGTCCTGACATGTAAGATCCATGCCACTCTGCTTCTGGGTTCTGGCCCTCTCTGTCCAGCAGCTCTGCCAGCTCACTGCACTTAAGTCATGCCTTGTGGATCTCCTCCTCTATTAAAACTGAAGGAACTTTCCAAATAGTGTTCACTTTCCATCACTGTTGCTGTTTGCTTTTCTCCTTTCACTCAGCTTGGACGGTGAAATGGGACTCACTTGCACTTCCTAGATCTCATGTATGAGGTGCCAAGCTGTTAGATTTGAGTTAAAGCACCCAACATTTCAAGGCCCGGGGTAACATTTTCAAAGGCACCTAAGTGACTTATGAGCCTAAATCCCACTGACTTTCAGAGAGATTTTAGGCTTTTAAGTACTTAAGTCTCTTTTGAAAGTGGGACAGAAGTGCTTTTGAAACTGGTATCCTAAATCACAATTATTTAAAAAGCAAACCTCCTTTTCATTTACTTAAACAACATTCTTGAAAAGATTTCTGTTGGCTAGGTTTTGTAAAAGCTGCTGTTGTTACACTCTACTGTTTTTAGTTTCTTATTAACGGAAGCTGTATTTTGGGCCTAAACCACACACCACTGTTCCTCTAAGACATGAGCGCTATTCATAATAGACAAGGAGGGCTGGGGGAAATGGCAGTGCAGTGGAGTAGATTGCATTTCAAAGCTCCTGACATTATTTATAGAAAGGAAGCTGCTGCACTGCAAGGCTAGGGCATAAGACAAGTGAGCAACAAGGAGAGGACAGGGCCTGCAGGAGGCAAAAGCTGTGTGTCGTGTTTCAGGGTCAGGACGGAAGGGTTGCGGGGGCAGAGGGGGGCAGCCCTATTTTTAGACACATCTGCAGAACTTTGCTGGTGTCGGCTGTCATGAAATAGCTGTTTCCCCTGTTTCTGATGTAAGCGTGCCTGCTTTAGTTTGGGCCTGCTTTCAGTTTAACTTCTAATCCTTTTGTCTTGAGTAAAAGGGAGAGCACTCCCATGAGCCCCTTGGACAAGGCAATACCAGGGGCAAGAGACTCCTAGTTAGGGAGAACGGATTGTGTCGAGGCCTCCACTTTCACCTTCATGGCTGATGGACCGCAAAAGTGCAATTGGTGCTGAGGCTGGAGGCCTAGAGGAATAGGGGACATGATGGGGAGCTTTATAATACAGCCCGTGTAGGGCAGAGGTCAGGGTGTGCTTAAACCAACCTCAGGCCCTCTGCAAAGCCATTTGATTGGGCCTCTCAGGCTGCAAGACCCAGAATTCCGTATACAACCCTCCCCTCCATGCTTCACTTCAAACTGCTCTGCCTTGCTAGCTGGGGTGGGTGTAGGGGCTCAGTTCTATGTGGGGGAGGGGAGATTAGATAATGTATCCACAAGTAGCGTGTAGGACTATGGAGGGCTTTTCGGTAGCAGTGAGTAACCCCTATCTGATTCCCCATGATGCTCAAGATGTTATCCCTGCAGAGTTCTCAGTCAGTATGAAGTAGCTCTTGCACCACACACAGGGAAATACTGGGGGAAGACAAGTACTAAATAAAAATGCATACTCGGAGAACGTGGTTAGACAATAGCAGTGCAGAAGATGATCTGGGAGTGGAAGGTGAATGCCAAATTAAATGTGATCTCCCAGTACAGGCTGTATCAACAAAAGCAAGGCCCAGACTCTACGCTCCATACTGAGAGTTGGGACCAGATCTGGGGGGAGTGGAGATGGCTGATTTGCATGGTACCTTTGTACTTGTCTGATCCTGCTGCTCCTCTGGGCAGGGCTAGTCCCCTGCTCTATGTAGAGAAGACTGAGGGCTGCTCTCATTTATGCCATTTGGGCACAAGGAACAAATATCGCAGCCAAAGATCAATATGGTGCTGGGCATTCCAATCACAGCCCTTTTCCACTATTGACAGCAGTGCGGGGAGAGGTACAGGACTCTACTCCATTGGAGGATCCCCGTTGGCTGGGATGGTCCTAAATCAGAAATTAGGCTGGCTGTAGGGCCAGTTTTGACTGGTAGAGCAACACAAAGCCTCTGCCCCACATTTAGTCTTCCTGCTATAACTCCACCAAAATCACACATTTAAAAAAAAAAAAATCTCTGCACAACAGGGGAAGGAGAGAGATCATCCTGTGGTCACTTTTTAATGTATTTGTAAAGCACTCTGATACCACCGCAGGGGATGTTATCTATGAACACCAATTAGGAAACAGATAAACAGAATATACTTCACATCCATAGGCATTTTCAGGTATATTATTTTGGCCTCTAGAGGGCACCCATATTATTCCATGAACATAATCAAAATACTGCACAGAAAACTTAATTTTAAAAATAGAATGGAACGCTGGATTTAGAGTTTGCTAGTTCAGCCCTAGAGCTACATGCAGTCAATATTTCACAAAAAACAAACTGGGTTTGCTTTTTTCCTTCTTCTTAACCCTCCCCCCAACCACTAATAAGCACACAGAAATAAGGATTTCCCTACCTTTTGGCTTCATATTTACCTGTAAATGAGCATGAATGATTATATGAATATATGAGTTTCCAATGAAAAAGAGCAGTGTTTGCTATGGTCAGCCTGATAGTTCCTGTAGGCACAGATTTAGGGAGCAGTCTGTAAATGAGTTGGCTGCCCCCAGGTGCCCCTTGTGCCTGGGGGTGCCTCTGCACTGCCTTGCTCCTTAGATACCCTCTTCCAGGTCCTTTTAAACAGACTCCTTTGCTCTCTCACATACCCCGCCTCCCCTGTAACTGTGCCTGTGAAGACACTCGCTGTGTGGCTCGCTCTCTTCATCCATCCTGGACAGAAAGGCCACATTCTGATGGTTCTAGCCAGAACGATGCTCTGTATGAAAATGAAAGACCTGTAAGGTGAGGTACTAATGGGTAACCGGGCACGTGAATCTTTCATTGTCTGAAGCCTTCAGAGTGCCGAGTGGTCAGGAATGAGAAGAAAGAGAGTCCCAAACAAATAATATTGCAGGGCTTTCACCGGCCAGTGTATTGCTAGACACTCCTTCCTGAGGACTGAATACCATGTTTCACGGTCCACGGGTTTCCTACTCATGTACAAGATAGGATGTTCCTGACCATAGAACTTCTGTGAGAGTGCCGCTCCCAGGGCCGGGTGTGAGAGGTCTGTGTGTAAAACAAATTCATGGGGAAAATCAGGGCTACACAGTACTGGTTTGTTAAAAAGAATCCATTTAATTTCTCAGAATGCCTGATCATACTGGGGAGACCTACTGACCTGGCAAGGAACTGTTTTTTGTTTTTTTTTTGAAATGAGATCACTAAGGGGAGCTACAAGGGAGGCAAACTTGGGTACAAATTGCCTATAATACCCTGCCAGCCCAAGCAATGCCCAAACTTGATTTTTTGTTTTCAGAATGAGTAAGTTAGCTGGGGCTTCCACTCTGCCAACCAAGGGTTGTGTACTTACCTGTTTCCCACCAGATACCCTAAGTATGTGGGTAGGTGCCATATGTAAACAAGTTGGGTGCCCCTTCAGGGCCAGGATGTCTCTGCGCCACCCTGCTCTGTATCCTCCTTCTTGCAGGTCCTTTTAAACAGACTCCACATGCTTGCTCATCCAGTCACCACCTTTATTGGGTCTGGGTTCATTCAGACAAATGAACTGAAAAAGCAAAAGTCCCAAAAGGCTGTCCCAGGGCCTGGCTCTTACCTCAGAGCCTGGGTGAGCAAGGGGGCCTCCTTCACCAGGGCCTTTTATCAGTTCTTAGGAGGTGCTCTCTTATGGGGTTTGGCTTGCAACTACCCTGCTCAGGGGTGATTCCCCTACAAACTTCCTAGAATCAGCTCCCCTGTTCAAGAGATACTACACCTCTCTTATAAGGAACCAGTTGCTTCAAGTTCCCTCCCCACACCAGATGTTTCTGGTTGGCTCATTTAACTAGCCTGCTCCAGGCTTCAAGTCTCCTGCAGGCAGTTCCCTCACTCCCTTTGCTCTCTGACACAGTCCTGTTGAGTAAGTTAAGCAAATGCCTAAATCTTTGTGGAACTGAAGCCCTAATCTTTCCTGCTAACTGTGTTCCACAATTAGATAGATAAAATAATTTAGCTTTAAGCGAATAAGACTTCAACAGCAGCAAATGCACACTTTGCTCAAGGTGCTTGCAGAGTAAATTTCTCTGCAATTCTTACTATTTTTTAAAAAATTATACCTAATAGATCAACGGTTCCCTGTCTGTGGTTTATGGACACTAATTTAGGATCCAAATGTAGATTTGCAAACCGTTTTTTAAAGTGTGTGTATGGGGGAAAGAGGAAATCCACCAAATCTCAGAATGTTTAGAAATGTTTTTATGATCTCTTTCTATATTTAAAATGAAAGAGAGCAGGCTCTGGGGGGAGTGATGTAAATGTTCCCCTACCGTGTTGTAAATACTAACAGAAGTGATCGTGGAACCACAGTGAAGCTGACTATGGGCAGAAATGAAGCTATTGATCTAATTTACTGCTAAGGTACTTATGTGGGCCACATTACTGTAGTATCTGAGTGCCTCACAGTCCTTAATATATTCATCATCACAACACCTCTGTGAGGTAAGGAAGTACTATCAACCCTGTTTTAGAGATGGGGAACTGAGACAGAGAGATTAAGGACCACATTTTTAAAGGTATTTAGATGCCTAAAAATGCAGATAGGTGCATTGTGGGATTTATGATTCTGACTCATTGATTCATAGATTCCAGAGGCAGAAGAGACCATTGTGATCACCTAGACTGATCTCCTGTATAACAGACCATAAAGCTTCCCCAACATAATTCCTAGAGCAGAAATATACACAATCTTGATTTAAAAATTGCCAGTGAAGGAGAATCAACCATGACTCTTGGTAAGTTGTTACAATGATTAATTATCCTCACTGTTAAAATTTTACACCTTATTTCCAGCTTGTCTAGTTTCAATTTATAACCATTGGATAGATTAAAGAGCCCATTATTAAATATTTGTTCCTGTGTAGATACTTACAGACTGTAATCAAGTCACCCCGTAACCTTCTCTTTTTTAAGCTAAACAGGTAGATTCAATGTAATCGTTCTCATGGCTCTTCTTTGAACTCTCTCCAATTTATCAACATCTTTCTTGAATTGTGGACACCAGAACTGGACACAGTATTCCAGCACTGGTCACACCAGTGCCAAATATAGAGGTAAAATAACCTTTCTATGCCTACTCAAGAGTCCCCTATTTATGCATCCAAGGATTACATTAGCCCTTTTGGCCGTAGCAGTACACTGGGAGCTCATGTTCAGCTGATTATCCACCTTGACCACCAAATCTCTCGGAGTCACTGTTTCCCAGGATGGAGTCCCCCATCTTGTAAATATCAGTTGCTCCATTATTTTGCTGGGGATTGATGTCAGACTGACAGACCTGTAATTATCCAGATTAACCTGTTTACCCCTTTTAAATATTGGCACAACATTAGCTTTTGTCCAGCCTTCTGGAACTTCCCCACTGTCCCAAGACTTCTTGAAAAGCAACAGTAACAGTTCAGTGAGAGGCAACTCTCTTGGGTACAAGTTATCCAGATCTGTTGATTTAAAACTGTCTAACTTTAATAGCTGCTGTTTAACATCCTCCTGAGATACTAGTGGAATGGAAAGAAAGGTATCATATGATGTGACTACATCGTCTTCCGTCCCTACCAGAACAGAACATTTATTGAACATGTCTGCCTTTTCTGCATTATTATTGATAATTTTACCCTTTCTGTCTAGTAATGGACCAATACCATTGTTAGGATTCTTTTTGTTCCTACTATAACTCTGCTGGCCATAGATTTTGCCTTGTGCCTCTTTGCTTCCCTTATCAATTTTTTACAATTCCTAGCTTCTGATTTATATTCATTATTATCAATTTCCATTATCTTCCATTTGTTTATAGATTTTTTAAAAAAAAATTATGATTGCCTTCACTTCCCCTCTAAACGAAGTTGGTTTTTAATCAATATGGCCACCTTTTTTGGTTGTGGCTTTTTATGCATTTAGTAAAGCATTCTTAAACAATTCCCAATTATCATTCACATTTCTCTGCTTAAATTCTTCCTCTCAGTGCATTTGGATCATAATTGTTTTCAGCTTTGTGAAATTGGCCCTTTAAAAGCACCAAGTATATATATCACTGGTTTGGACTTTATTCCTTTTGCACATTATAAGTCTGATCCAGTCATGGCCACTTGTATCTATGTTACCATTAATTTTTAGTTCTGTGATCAGTTCCTCTTTATCTGTCAAGATGAAGTCTAATATATAATTCCCTTGTGTTGGATGCAACAATGGGAAGTAGGTACTTAGGCTCTTTTGAAAATCCCACTGGGCACACAGCTGCATCTTTAGATGCCTTTAAAAATCTGGCACTATGTGACTAGCCCAAGGTCACAC
Organism: Eretmochelys imbricata; assembly: GCF_965152235.1. NCBI lineage: Eukaryota > Metazoa > Chordata > Testudines > Cheloniidae > Eretmochelys > Eretmochelys imbricata. The sequence goes on along the minus strand of NC_135577.1, from coordinate 64,343,472 downwards.
AGGAAGTCTGTGACAGAGGAGAAAATTGAACCCTTGTCTATCTAGTCCCAGTTGCCTGCCCTAACCACTGGACCATCGTTCCTCTCTTGAACTGACCCACCAATTGTCACAGTCCAGAGTGAGCAAAGTGCACAAAGCAAGCAAACAGCGTCAATAGGGAAAAGTAAACATGATTTTTAAATTGATAACCTCGGGAGTTGATAATGGAAGAGATTTTTGTTTAGCCTGTGATTTTATCTTGCACCTTTAAAACTACAAGCACTAAACTGGAACATTTAATGGAAAGCCTGTACATTTGGACAAATACAGCTTATAACTTTTTAAAATCAGTTTGATTTCCATAGTGAACAAGGCTGTGGATCGCCTATCATGTAATTCTCTGATCCTAAGGTGATGAGCACTGTATATGGGTGCACTTCCTACTGCTCGGGAAGTTTGAGGGGTAGGGTAGATGAATATGGATGGAATACAGAAAACAGCTTTTTCATTTTAGGAAAACACAAAAAAGAGTATGAGTAATTTAGGGCCTGATTGAAAGTCTATTTAAGTCAATGGGAGCCTTTGTGTTCACTTCAACGGGTATTGAATCAGGCCCAAGAAGAACAGGTTATTATCTCCTTCACTTACTGTCTGCAGCCACACCCCACACTGCACATGATTCAGGTTTGAGCCTGATCAGTGTTTGGCTGGGAGAACAAAGTTAAAAAACAGATGCTTGTAGCAAGTGGTGCTGATGACTCTTCCATCTGAGCCAGTGTCCCAAAATCAGAGTGAGGAACAGGCTGCTATTGGAGGGGGTTGCCATCCTCTGAATGAGACTGTAGCCTTGACCACAGGGCTCGTTCAATCAAATCTCGGTCCTCTTGGAAAGCCACTCAATTGGGATTCCCCTCTGTAAGAACCAATAGGCAGCATGTGACCTCTGTCTGACCTCTCCTAAAGGCTCTGCCATGTCAGCTGGGGGACTTCAGCCTCCTAAAGGTAGAGGGGAGCAACAAGATGGTTTCAATTCAGTGCAACCAACTGCTCAATTTACAGTGGAGGTCAAAAAAGTAACCCAACAGCCTTAGGTTATATAAAGAACAGGACAGAAAATACCACTGGGAATATTCTAATACCATGATGAAAACTAAATTAAGGCTGAGAGTTAGGAAAGAGCATTCAGTAGGTAGGGTGTTAACCTGGGATTTGGGAAAATCGGGTTCACTTCCCCGTTCTGCCACAGACTTCCTGTGCGAGCGTGGGCCAGTCCCATATGACAGGTTTTCAGAAGAGCTCTGCACCCAGCACAAGGAGGTCTTTTATTTAAGTGCCTTCATGGGTGGCGAGTTCTTTTGAAAATCTGGATTCTAGTCTGTGCCTCACATCCCCATCTACGAAATGGGGATAACAACACCTACCTACCTGTCGGGGAGGTTGTGAGGAAAATACATTCATTGAAGATTGTGAGGTGCTCAGATACGATAGTAATAGAAGCCATAGAAGTACTTAAGACAGAACATATGGATTAGTAATTTAGGGTAAAACACATCACAAGGAGGAAATAATCGTCTCCAAACCAAGCATTACAAATCCAGGAAATTCAAAGTTAAGGTAAAACTTAAAAGAAGTCCAAACGTACTGGAGCATGGAAATGCACAGTTAGGACACCTAAACACCCTTAACTCTGCCCTGTAGTGATGCTTTACCACAGTCGTATATTTATGATTAGTACATAACAGTGTTTGTGATCACAGATTATATTAATTTTTAAGGACACACTTTTTTTACTTCATTGTGTGACTATGGCAGCTCCATGGTGACCTGGGCAGACTCTTGGCTATGGGGAATACTGCCAGTACATCTCTACCAGCCTCCTGTACAATGCCAGAGTGGTGTACAGGGGGACAAATCATAAGCGACTCAGGCCCAATGTATTCAGAACCAGTGTGTTAGTTTGTAGAGGGAGATAAGGAAATGGTGAACTGAGGTTTCCTGTTAAATAGAAAGAAAAGGAGGACTTGTGGCACCTTAGAGACTAACAAATTTATTTGAGCATATGAAGTGAGCTGTAGCTCATGAAAGCTTATGCTCAAATACATTTGTTAGTCTCTAAGGTGCCACAAGTCCTCCTGTTCTTTTGGCGGATACAGACTAACACGGCTGCTCCTCTGAAACAGAAGTGAGGAAACCCTGTGGTGTGTCTAGAAAGGGTAAAGGGCTGAGCAGCCTTATTCCTCAGAGGGCTCAAATAATTATCACCACTAAGTTCTTAGTCAGCACAAAGGCGTTTGTGATTCATGCCAGGGGGCCTGGGGTGAGAAGTAAACACTCCCCTAGCATTTCAACCAATGTCAGATGGGGAGGAGGGCCCATGACTATGGTTCTCCTGTGGCTACAGGTCTCTCAACATTTTCTGAACCAGCCCTGCCTGACCAACTGTAGGCCTTAAAGATCATATAGCACTTTTTGTAAGAGTATGGGTGTCAGACCAGCTGTCCTGGCCATTTTGCATTGTGGGTAATTACATTCTGTCTCCTTAAGCTTCCTATGCAGATGTATCTGGCTACATTAGCAAGGAGCCAAGCCTGAGGTGATGGCAAACGGGAAGATCAGGACAAGGCACTGAGGGGAGGGTGGGGAACTGGGAGGAGGAGTTAAAGGGGACTGGGACAGGGAAGTGGGGATGGAGGACTGAGACAAGGAGCCAAGGGGTTGGGTAGAACTGGGATTGGGATGAGGAGCCAAAGGGGGTGGGAGAGGAGACTCAAAAGGGGGCATGAACAGGCTGGAAAGGCCAGCAGTAGATGGGGTCAGGCTTGGGAGGGACAGCGGAAGAAGACTCTGTGTCCATTACAGTAAACTCCCCTTGGAACTTGGAATAGAACTCAAAGATTCCTGAGCTTCACCTTTCCTCTGCTGTTAGCAAATAGCTATGAAAATGTATGCCTCCTCCCCTTCTAATGGTATCATGGAGTCACCGGGCAATGCTCTGGAACTACTGCATAGGAAGCCAGTCAGGACTCCGGGGGAGCATGCCTCCTCTCTCTGAGCATACTGTCTCCAGGGCAAGAAGCTTACACAGCTTCGACCTTCCTGGGTCTGACCTCGGAGCATTCAGCATCCCTTTTCACACCGTGCGCTTCCCACAGCGAGTCTGCACAGGCAGGGCTCCTGGGGAAGCCAGAGGGCCCTGCATCCCCACTCTGCACTCAGATGTGACTCTCAGCCAGCGTAAAACAGAAGGTTTATTTGTCGACAGGAACACAGTGTAGAACAGACCTGGCTATTACAGACATCAGTGACTTTCAGCCCAGTCCATCTTGGGAATCCTGGGCCAGGCCCCTGGATTCCCCCTCCTCCAGTCCCCCCACACAGAGTGTCAGCCTCCAGCCACCAGACCTCTGATGCCCCCCTTGATGCCCCTCCTCCTTCTCTTTGTCTCGCTTCCCTGGCCAAAGGTGTCACCTGGTCACACCCCCATCCTGGGTCTTAGGTTACATAGGTGCAAATAGCTGGGCAGTCTCACCTGCCCTGAGGGCCTCAGCAAAATCACACACCCAATTCCCACCACCGAAGTATTGGTGCAGTACACTGGGAAACCAAGGTACACACCGTATTAGTACAGGGCAGTAAGACTCACAGGCAACATAACAAGATGAATAAAACCCCACTTCGTCACAAATGGGTGGTGCACATAGTGGAGGACAGCATGAGACTTCTATCAGCTGCTGCTCTGTCACTTCCAGTGGCAGAGGTGTGTGCTGTAGGTCTAAAGATTCCAGCCCTGATGATGATGAACCATATGGCTGTCAATATGATGCAATATTTATGAAATTTCTGCTTTTCCAGTTTGCTGTTTTTAAAAGCTAGAAAATTGCACTTAAGAACTTGTATTAAATTAATATTATTCAGGTTGCAAAGCTTAACTCTTGACAGTTAGGAAATGTGTGAATTACAGTTTGCCTGGACAGCCTTAATTCAGACCCTCTGCGCTTTTGCATTATGATACTGTCTTTAATTACATGATCACATGCTATGTTTTCCACAGGAGCCTGGCCTCATTCTGTGCACAGTATGGATGGTGCTCAGGGAATGAATTAGCTTTGAGTAGTAAAGAGACTGTTGTATGTAAGACTCTTACTTCATTTGTTGCAGAAGTTGGAAGGTGTTGGAAGGTGTGGCGAATGAGGCAGGGGATGGCAGGAAGAGAAGGGATGGTCTTATAGTTTAGGCAGTCCTATGATATGAAATGTTGCCCTAGAGAATTGGATTCTTTCTCTACCTCTGCCACAGAGTTTCTGTGTGGTGCTGGGCAAGTCACTTAAATCAAACTTTTCCCAGGTGGCCATTACTAGTGTGTTCCTCATTCTCTGGGTGCTCAACTTGAGACACAAGGGGACTGATTTGCAACTGAAGTCAATGGGAGCTGTGCTGTGAACATATTAAAGGGCTACATAATGCTAAATTATCTGAAAAATCAGATCCTAGGTGTCTCAAATTAGGTACTCCAAATTAGTGGACACCTTTGACATTAGTGTCTCTGTGCCTCAGCTTTCCCATCTGCAAAATCAGGATAATAACAGCCCTCATCTCACAAGGAGGTTGTGAAGAAAAATATCATTAATGGCTGTGAAGCATGCAGATATCATAGTAATGATGAATGCCATAGAAAAGCCTATGATGAAATGAATACTTCTGTATTCAGAGCAGGGTTTGAAGAGTGTGTAGTGAGCAGTAAATAAGAGATGGAGCCACACACTGAATGAGGAGGATAAAACAAAATATTACAGAAGAACATAACAATGGCCATACTGGGTCAGATCCATGGTCCGTCCTAGCCCAGTATCCTGTCTTCTGACAGTGATCAGTGCCAGATGCTTCTGGTGGAATGAACAGAGCAGGACAATTATTGAGCGATCCATCCCCTGTTATCCAGTGCCAGCTTCTGGCAGTCAGGGGTTTAGGGACACCCAGAGTTGGGGTTGCATCCTTGACCATCTTTGCTAATAGCCATTGATGGACCTAGCCTCCATGAACTTATCTAGTTCTTTTTTTAACACAGTTATACTTTTGGCCTTCACAACATCCCTTGGCAATGAGTTCCACAGGTTAACAGTGTGTTGTGTGAAGTACTACTTCACCCATGTTTATTTTAAAACTGCTGCCTATTAATTTCATTGGGTGACCCCTGATTCTTATATATTGATTAGCTGCTCATTAAGTGAGCACCTTCTGTCTTCTGCACTGAATGAGGCAGGGATCCTCTGGAAAAAATAGTATGTGCTCATGTATGCATATGCACAAAGGGGGCTATTTAAAGTTGCATGGGCAACCTTAATTCTGGCACTGCCTAACTTTTGAGTGCTTGACTTTACAACCGAAACAACCTTTTCATGTAGTTTTTGGTATGTAATAGTATATACACTATGCTTATAATTATGTATACACATAACAAAGAGGCAAATCCCTTCTTTAAATGCAAAGCTCAACTTCACAGTAACTACAGAGCTACAACCAGCACCTATGCAATCTGATTTAGTTGGGGATTGGTCCTGCTTTGAGCAGGGGGTTGGACTAGGTGACCTCCTGAGGTCCCTTCCAATCCTGATATTCTATGATTCTATGAATACAAATATAATTACTGCTGACACTATTTTCCTGTTGGTGGAGAGGGGTGAGGTGGTGGATACCAACATTATTTTTACTTGGGGTACCTGGAACACTTTAGTCTGGCCATGAATTCTTTTCACATTAGATAATAGCCTTGCTCTGTATCCACTTCTCTATGTACCAGTCAGTATGGTCGCTTACAGGCGAGGTGTTGTGACTGAGATCAGAAGAGGCCCAGGTAGGCCGTAGGAAAGTGCTTTTGCTGTAGAGCTAACAAAGCACAATTACTAGCTTCAATCCACAGAGCCCTGTAAACATTACCCACAATTCCCCTTATTGACTCTCGACGCAAGCCTCCACCAGAGCGCTGGCCTCCTGCTCCCTACACTGACAGTCACGAGAGACAGGTGACAAATGTGGCTTGTATCTTTGTGCAGAAGGCCTGCCAGAGGTCGTCGTGTGCCTCCTTAAGCAAACAGGGATCCTCGCCAGTTCATAAATCATTTACAGGGACAAATCAGAAGTGAGGAACTAGATTAACCTGGTCACTGGGTGTTCAGAGGGAATGACGTGTCAGTGGAGCTGAAACAGCAGATCCATAGCTGCAGTCAGCAAGCTTCTCATGCGCTGACTACAATACATAGAAGTCCCTAGAATCAGAGATGTTAGAGATGGAGAAAACCATTTGCTCCTCCTGTCCATCTTCTAGTCCAGGCAATTATTCCCTCTTTTAATTTTCTAGGGTATTGTACAATCTACTTTTAAATGTCTCAAGCTACAGGGTTTCCATCCACCTCGATACATCTCACCATCAGGAAGTTTCTCCTAAAGTTCTGCTGGTTCTGGAAAGCAGAGAGTTATTCCAAAGACAATGAGAAAAGAAAAATGACTGATGGCCTAGACTTGGATTGTCTAGCTCATCTGGCTTTTCTGTTGCTAAAGAAATTTGCAAAACATGAATATATCTGGATGGACAATATTATAATACGAGTTGTGTGAATGCATTGCAATTTATGGGTCACACCCATTGTACACCAGCATAATTCCATTGACATGAAGGAGTAGAAGTACAGTCCAGTGCTTAAAGTATTAGCATGGAATTTGTGAGAGCTGGGTTCATTTCCCTACTCTGTCACAGGCTTCCTGTGTGATCTTGGGCAAGTCACTTACTCTGTGTGGACCTCAGTTTCCCATTTGTAAAACGGGGATAATAGTACTTCTCTACTTCACATAGCTGTTGCGAGGCTAGATACACTAAGGATTGTGATGTGCTCAGACAATACTATAATGAGGACCAGATAAGCACCATAGATAGAAAGGTACTAATTTACCTTGGTGAAAAGATGAATCAAGCTCAATATCTTTTTAGAGAATTTCCATTGGTGAGAAAGAAGGGGGTGGAAATCAAGCTCTTCGTCTTTGGCATTGCTGATGTCTATAAACCACTGCACTCCCTTCAATTATTCCTCTGCCCTCAAGTAAGCTATTTTCCTTTGGGCAAGTCATTTCACCTCTTTGTGCTTCATTTTCCTTGCCTATAAAATAGAGATGATTCCGGCCTACTTCAAAGGATTAATTAATCTTTGTAAAGTGCTTTGAGAGCCTTGGAGGAAAGATAATGCCCTGTGTAGTCTGCAGCAAGCTGTACCTATGTTCCGCTCACACATGGAATCTGTGGCTTTCTGCTGCAGACTGGAAATTCTGCACCAGTTTCAGGAACATTTTTTTTTAAAGGTGCTTACTGAATTCAATGACAATGAAAAGTGCAGTCATTAGTTTGACTCTATCCTGTGTCATTAGTTTTGATATGAAATTCAATTTATTTTCCTGTCTCCCTATGTTTGCAACGTGCCCAGAGTTTCAGTATTGATGAAGCTGAACTGCATTATAGAAGTTGTCAGCAGAGAAGATGGAGATTTTGGCAGCTGGGTTGGTTTTTTTTAGCATCTTTGGGATTGTGGGTAAGTAAATTAGCTGCATAATGATGGTTTACATCCTCATCATTAGGTTTCAGAGTTCACTGCTCATTTAGATGAATGTGTGCAGCATATATGTCTCCACCAGGTACCCAGGACGTCAACACTGTTTACACTCTGTTCACATTTGAACAGTTTCCATCACAACCATAATAGCAAAAATGTAATTTTCAGAAATGAAAGTTTAGATTCTAGAGCAAAACTCTTTGGCTCGGAGGATTCTGTGATGACATTCTGTAGTCACAGAATCCCAGAATACACAGGGCCCTGACTGCAATTGCAATGTGGTTTTGTCTATAGGGATCCTGTGGGAGTATGTGATAGTGGCAAGGAGTTACCCTATTTTTTAAAAATCCCCTTTTTGTTTTTTACTCCCTGTTGTTTGTCTCCTGGAATCCTGAACCTGGAATATGTGTTCTCACAGACTTTTTTTCCTCCATCTTGAGCACTGTGCGTTCTAATTGCAGCACTGGTTATGGGCTTGGACTTCCGTTTAGTGATTTGTTATGGTAGGGTTGTTCATGAGCACTGTGTGCACTACTGTGTTGTTGTAAGGCAGTTCACAAGTGTTGTGCTACACACACTAGCTTGGATGTGAGCGTCTTTAGTTGTTTGTTTTGTTGAGTGAATATAGCACCGAGGCATGAAAAACACTTTAAAAGAATGAGATGAACTTTAGAAATGTATCTAAGGGTATGTCTACACTACAAAATTAGGTCGAATTTATAGAAGTCGGTTTTGTAGAAAGCGTTTTTATACAGTCGATTGTGTGTCCCCACACAAATGCTCTAAGTGCCTGTAGTCGGCGGAGTGTGTCCACAGTACCGAGGCTAGAGTCGACTTCCGGAGCGTTGCACTGTGGGTGGCTATCCCACAGTTCCCGCTATCTCCGCCGCCCATTTGAATTCTGCATAGAAATCCCAGTGCCTGATGGGGCTAAAACATTGTCGCGGGTGGTTCTGGGTACATATTGTCAGGCCCCCCTTCCCTCCCTCCCTCTGTGAAAGCAAGGGCAGACAATCATTCTGTGCCTTTTTTCTTGAGTTACCTGTGCAGGCGCCATACCACGGCAAGCATGGAGCCCGCTCAGCTAACCGTCACCGTATGTCTCCTGGGTGCTGGCAGACGCTGTACTGCATTGCTACACAGCAGCAGTTTATTGCCTTTTGGCAGCAGACAGTGCAGTATGACTGGTAGCCGTCATTGACGTAGTCCTGGGTGCTCTTTTAACCGGGTGCCTGGACAAACATGGGAGTGACTCAGCCAGGTCATTTCCCTTGTTTCGTCTCATGGTGATTGAGTCCTACTGGCAGTGCACTGTCTTTTAATCTGCAGCTAGCAGAAGATGATGACCAGTAGTCATACTGCACCGTCTTCTGCCGAGCACCCAGGAGATGACGATGGCTAGTGGTCGTACTGCACAGTCTGCTGCCAGCAAGATGTATAAAGATAGATGAAGTGGCTCAAAACAAGAAATAGACCAGATTTGTTTTGTATTCATTTTCTCCTCCCTCCCTCCCTCTGTGAAATCAACGGCCTGCTAAACCCAGTTTTGAGTTCTATCCTTGAGGGGGCCATTCAGTTTCTCGCAAAGCCACCCCCTTTTTTGGTTTTAATTCCCTGTAAGCCAACCCTGTAAGCCATGTCGTCAGTCGCCCCTCCCTCCGTCAGGGCAACGTCAGACAATCGTTCCGTGCCTTTTTTCTGTGCAGACGCCATATCACGGCAAGCATGGAGCCCGCTCAGATCACTTTGACAATTAGGAGCACATTAAACACCACATACATTATCCAGCAGTATATGCAGCTCCAGAACCTGGCAAAGCAATACCGGGCGAGTAGGTGACATCAGCGCGGTGACGAGAGTGATGAGGACATGGACACAGACTTCTCTCAAAGCATGGGCCCTGGCAATGTGGGCATCATGGTGCTAATGGGGCAGGCTCATGCGGTGGAAAGCCGATTCTGGGCTCGGGAAACAAGCACAGTTGGGACCGCATAGTGTTGCAGGTCTGGGATGATTCCCAGTGGTTGCGAAACTTTCGCATGCGTAAGGGCACTTTCATGGAACTTTGTGACTTGCTTTCCCCTGCCCTGAGGCGCAAGAATACTAAGATGAGAGCAGCCCGCACAGTTGAGAAGCGAGTGGCAATAGCCCTGTGGAAGCTTGCAACGCCAGACAGCTACCGGTCAGTCGGGAATCAATTTGGAGTGGGCAAATCTACTGTGGGGGCTACTGTGATGCAAGTAGCCAACGCAATCAAAGATCTGCTGATATCAAGGGTAGTGACCCTGGGAAATGTGCAGGTCATAGTGGATGGCTTTGCTGCAATGGGATTCCCTAACTGTGGTGGGGCCATAGACGGAACCCATATCCCTATCTTGGCACCGGAGCACCAAGCCGGCGCGTACATAAATCGCAAGGGGTACTTTTCAATAGTGCTGCAAGCACTGGTGGATCACAAGGGACGTTTCACCAACATCAACGTGGGATGGCCGGGAAAGGTACATGACGCTCGCATCTTCAGGAACTCTGGTCTGTTTCAAAAGCTGCAGGAAGGGACTTTATTCCCAGACCAGAAAATAACCACTGGGGATGTTGAAATGCCTATAGTTATCCTTGGGGACCCAACCTACACCTTAATGCCATGGCTCATGAAGCCATACACAGGCAGCCTGGACAGTAGTCAGGAGCTGTTCAACTACAGGCTGAGCAAGTGCAGAATGGTGGTAGAATGTGCATTTGGATGTTTAAAAGTGCGCTGGTGGAGTTTACCGACTCGGTTAGACCTCAGCAAAACCAATATTCCCACTGTTATTACTGCTTGCTGTGCGCTCCACAATATCTGTGAGAGTAAGGGGGAGATGTTTATGGCGGGGTGGGAGGTTGAGGCAAATCGCCTGGCTGCTGGTTACGCACAGCCAGACACCAGGGCAGTTAGAAGAGCACAGGAGGGCGCAGTGCGCATCAGAGAAGCTTTGAAAACCAGTTTCATGACTGGACAGGCTACGGTGTGAAAGTTCTGTTGGTTTCTCCTTGATGAAACCCCCCGCCCCTTGGTTCACTCTACTTCCCTGTAAGCTAACCACCCTCCCCTCCTCCCTTCAATCACTGCTTGCAGAGGCAATAAAGTCATTGTTGCTTCACATTCATGCATTCTTTTTTAATTCATCACACAGATAGGGGGATAACTACCAAGGTAGCCCAGGAGGGGTGGTGGAGGAGAAAAGGACAAGGCCACATAGCACTTTTAACCGGGCATCTGGGTGAGGAGGCTATGGAACTTGGGGAGGAGGGCGGTAGGTTACGCAGGGGCTGTAGCAGTGGTCTGTGCTCCTGCTGCCTTTCCTGCAGCTCAACCATACACTGGAGCATATTAGTTTGATCCTCCAGCAGCCTCAGCATTGAATCCTGCCTCCTCTCATCACGCTGCTGCCACCTTTCAGCTTCAGCCCACCACCTCTCCTCCCGGTCATTTTGTGCTTTCCTGCACTCTGACATTGTCTGCCTCCACGCATTCGTCAGTGCTCTGTCAGTGTGGGAGGACAGCATGAGCTCAGAGAACATTTCATCGCAAGTGCGTTTTTTCCGCCTTCTAATCTTTGCTAGCCTCTGGAAAGGAGAAGATCCTGTGATCCTTGAAACACATGCAGCTGGTGGAGGAAAAAAAAGGGACAGTGGTATTTAAAAAGACACATTTTATAGAACAATGGGTACACTCTTTCACAGTAAACCTTGCTGTTAACATTACATACATAGCACATGTGCTTTCGTTCCAAGGTCGCATTTTGCCTCCCCCCAGCGTGTGGCTAGCCCCTCCCTCCTCCCTGTGGCTAACAGCAGGGAAGATTTTTGTTCAGCCACAGGCAAACAGCCCAGCAGGAATGGGCACCTCTGAATGTCCCCTTAAGAAAAGCACCCTATTTTAACCAGGTGACCATGAATGATATCACTTTCCTGAGGATAACACAGAGAGATAAAGAACGGATGTTTTTGAATGCCAGCAAACATACACTGCAATGCTTTGTTCTACAATGATTCCCAAGTACGTGCTACTGGCCTGGAGTGGTAAAGTGTCCTACCATGGTGGATGGAATAAGGCTGTCCTCCCCAGAAGCCTTTTGCAAAGGCTTTGGGAGTATATCCAGGAGAACCACGAATGCCTGGGCAAATTAACCATTAAACATGCTTGCTTTTAAACCACGTATAGTATTTTAAAAGGTACACTCACCAGAGGTCCCTTCTCTGCCTGGAGGGTCCGGGAGGCAGCCTTGGGTGGGTTCGGGGGGTACTGGCTCCAGGTCCAGGGTGAGAAACAGTTCCTGGCTGTAAGGAAAACCGGTTTCTCCGCTTGCTTGCTGTGAGCTACCTACAACTTCATCATCATCATCTTCCTCGTCCCCAAAACCTGCTTCCATGTTGCCTCCATGTCCATTGAAGGAGTCAAACAACACGGCTGGGGTAGTGGTGGCTGAACCCCCTAAAATGGCATGCAGCTCATCATAGAAGCGACATGTTTTGGGCTCTGACCCGGAGCGGCCATTCACCTCTCTGGTTTTCTGGTAGGCTTGCCTCAGCTCCTTAAGTTTCACGTGGCACTGCTTCGGGTCCCTGTTATGGCCTCTGTCCTTCATGCCCTGGGAGATTTTGACAAATGCTTTGGCATTTCGAAAACCGGAACATAGTTCGGATAGCACGGATTCCTCTCCCCATACAGCGATCAGATCCCGTACCTCCTGTTTGGTCCATGCTGGAGCTCTTTTGCGATTCTGGGACTCCATCATGGTCACCTCTGCTGATGAGCTCTGCATGGTCACCTGCAGTGTGCCACGCTGGCCAAACAGGAAATTGAAATTCAAAAGTTCGTGGGCCTTTTCCTGTCTACCTGGCCAGTGCATCTCAGTTGAGAGTGCTGTCCAGTGCGGTCACAATGGAGCACTCTGGAATAGCTCCCAGAGGCCAATACCGTCTAATTGCGTCCACAGTACCCCAAATTCGACCCAGCAAGGCCGATTTCAGCACTAATCCCCTTGTCGGGGGTAGAGTAAGGAAATCAATTTTAAGAGCCCTTTAAGTCTTAAAAAGGGGCTTCGTCGTGTGGACGGGTGCAGGGTTAAATTGATTTAACGCTGCTAAATTCGACCTCAACTCCTAGTGTAGACCAGGGCTAAGAGAAAAGGTGTAGGTCACATTATGTGCCTTGACCATGTCCCTTTAATTGTTGTCAGACACTAGCCAGATGACCTGTTAAACCCCTTGCCCCTTGCACTGTGGAAGGATAAGGGCAGGTAAAGTCCAGTAACATTTTAACTATGAGATTAACTCTACTCCAGTTCAACAACAGAGACTCTGCTGTTCTTTTGGATAAAAGGTGCTGACTAGAGTACCTGCCATACACCGTCCCACACTCCCCCCAGTACCAGCTGCAGTCCCTCCAGCTTTGTGGCAGTCAGGCAGTACTAGCCTACTCCCCCTCCCCAGTTGGTGACCTCCCTGTGAGGATCCAGTTTAATGTTCAGCATTGATTGGACGTTTATACTCCACAGGAGAAACCCAGCAGTCTGCCACTGTGCCTCTGCTGAGCCTCTCAAGGTTTCAGATGCAATCTGGCCACAGTTAAGGCCGTCTGTGGATGAATGGTTTCAGAGTAACAGCTGTGTTAGTCTGTATTCGCAAAAAGAAAAGGAGTACTTGTGGCACCTTAGAGACTAACCAATTTATTTGAGCATAAGTTTTCGTGAGCTACAGCTCACTTCGAAGTGAGCTGTAGCTCACGAAAGCTCATGCTCAAATAAATTGGTCAGTCTCTAAGGTGCCACAAGTACTCCTTTTCTTTTTGTGGATGAATATAATTTAGATTATACTTGTTCTCCAAGGCAGTCTCTTCCGCATTACTAATGGAGCTCTAAAATTTCCCTAACCCCATTTTTCTCCAATTGCAGATCTTCCCCTCGCCCTTCCCCCGCCATCACCACCCCAAAACACACTCTGCAGCTGAGAAGGTGTGGATGGGCACTCTGTGAAACCATCAATACAGCTCTTGAATTGTCTGTACGCTATGGCTGTGTACTGAGGGACTTACATTGCAAGTATCACGCCTTCCTCAGGCCACCAAATGCTTTCTGAGGGCTTTATCGATCCTGCACTCCTTTAAATCAGTGGGAGTTTTGCCATTACTTTCAATGGCTGCAGAATTGGGCCCTAAGGGCCTGATCCAAAGCTGACTGAAATCTGTGGGATTCTTTCCACTGACTTAATTGTAGGCTTTGGTTCAGGCCCTACATGTGTAGAGATGTAGCCACCCTACAAATCAACGCAATGAACGGACCCAGATCTGCAAAGGTTAAAATTTAAGAGCATAACAGACCTTAATGGGAACTTTATAAAAAAGTTGTATAGAAAGTTACTCATTGGGACGTGTTATGAATCTCATTACAGTGGCATCCTGTTAGTGCATGAGAACTACACATTGAGATTGGCTGGATTCACAGAGTGAATCTGACTAGCCTACAATGAGTTCAAGATAATGGAAATCATGAACAATGTAAACAGCCTGAAAATCAAATTAGGTGAATACAATTGTTTTTTATGTTTTAGCTCTATACTGGGGTGGGATGATGATAATACAAATAAAAGGCTAAAAAACATATGGACCTAAATGTTCAGCAGTGCCAGTGACTAGTAATTTTAACAATCAATTCTTGGGTGTTTAACTTGCGTCTCCTTAACAGGTCCTGATTTTCAGAAAGTGATAAGTACCCAAAATCACTAGGCCCTTTTGAACATGTAGGCCACAATTTTTCAGTTTGACAGTGTTCTTTGGAGCAAATTCCATAGGACATAGAAACATTTTTCATAACCTCATGAATCTACATTTCTGATCTCAGTCGTTTGCATCAGGATTATGTAGGACAGAAGTCAATTCAGGTCTAAAATGGGGGCAATAGAAAGGTAGAGGGGAAAAACATGAGAGGGGCAGGTTTTTTAGGTGGCAAGCTGCAGCTCAGTTGAATCAAATTGTGTCTTGGTGCAAGTTAGCATGGCTTGTGGATGCAGCATTACTGATTTCCAGGGTTCTGCCCTGCATCCTGCAGGGTACTGAGAGAGTCCTGCGTTTATTTAGGCATAGTGACATCATGAAACCATAGCAATGTCTCATGACATGATGACACTGTCACCCTGCATTAGCACAACATTGTGATGTCAAGTTGTTAACACTGACGTATCATTACATGATTATTCCTCCACAGGACAAGCAGGCAGCAATCATATGGGGTTGGCATTACTTTCATAGAATGTTCTGGGAGGGAATGTGGACTAACAGTCAGAGCAGGAGATTGGGAACCAAGAGCCTAGATTCTGTTCCTGGCTCTGCCACTTACATGCTGTGTAACTTGGGCAGTCACTTAACCTATCTGTATCTCAGTTTTTCCATCTGTAAAATGGGGATAATACTATTACCCTACCTTACAGAGGGGTTTGTGAAGCTTAATTAATCTTTACAAAGCACTTTGAGTGGGCTGAATGGGAGGTAGGACTTCAGTGCAGAATTCTGCTCTACTAAAAAGAACCCATAAGGTAGTCTCATCAACTTCAGTGGGGCCAGGATTTCACCCATAGTCTTTAATGTCATTTCACTGTGCTGACTCCACCAAATTCCTCAGCTAGATGTGTTCCTGAAAATACTTACTTCAAAGTTAATAGTTGTAAATGAAAGTACTTGAGAAAATTCCTCAGGAGAGAAACAGAGAAGACTTGAGACTATATTACCTGATAAATTGATGCACTCCCCATTAAAGGGAAAGCAAAATCTTTTTTTTCTTTTTAAGAGAAGAAGAATAAATGAGCTGTGACCAAACAATTTAAACATGGCACTGAGAGCTTGAGTTTCACATCCTCAATGGGAAACAGAACAGAGAAGTGAATCCCCTTGAAATAAAAGTGAAGTTAATAATTGGATGGCTTTAGCTGCTTGCCACATCCTGTGTATGCTGATCATTCTGTTTATAGCTGATAGGAGTCTCTCTAGAATCTTCTTTACCAATTTAACTCTTTACTAAGCCACATGCTACATAAACACCAAGAAAAAATCTGTCTTACCCCACTCTTTCAGGACCACAATTTTTAAATAATGGTCTCTTTCCCACACACACCCACCTCTTGCATAGTCTCGCACACACACACACACACACACACACACACACACACACACCCACTCCCTACGTAATCTATCACTCACAGACACCCATCCACAAAACACAAACACCTTGGTATAAGCCAACCAGAGAGAAAATAAGAGTTCCACAAATGAAAATGGACTACAATTTTATACAGCTGAAGCATGTGAGTTGGGTATAACCTCATTACTGTTCCATAGTGTTATTACCTCAGCAGAGTTTCTCCCTGTGACTGGCCTGGGGGTCAGAGAGCTTGGCTGCAGCTTGGTTTGGTGTATTGGAAGTATTTTCATTGACCAGAACAACTCTTTCTGCTGGCTTAATTTCTTTTTTGCTTTTCAACTTCTGATGCCTTGCTGGTTTAGTATTAATTATTATCATTATTATTATTTTGAGTATGACACCCTAGGTGATGATAGCACTTTTTCTGTTAGTAACAGGTTTACTCATCTTACCAGTTTTCACACAGGAAGGCTCTGCTATCTATCCATCCTTCGTAATGAATTTCTGTTCTTCAATCATTTGATTGGCACTGATAACTAGGCAGTGTTATTTTGGAAACAGTTGCAACAAGACACATTCATCACTGCTGCTGGGTGAAGTTTTTTGATAAACTTTTTTTGTCAAAATATGCAGATTCAGGTCAACTGAAACATCTTGTGAATTTGTGCTGATTTAAGCACATTGTTTTGGTCTTAAAAAAAGATTTTTTGGGGAAATGTCAAAATGAACTGTTTTGACATTTCCAAAACTAAATGTTTCAATTTGTTGGTCTAGATTCACAAGGGGATTTAGGTACCATTCACAAAGCCGAGGCAGAAGAAGAGAAGGTGGTGGAGATGCCCCTCCTTATACCCATTACGCCATTGGTTAGGACACTCACCTGGGATGTCCGAGATCCTGATTGAATGCCTGTTCCAATGAACATTGAATTATTTACACAAAACGGAGCAGCTTCAATAGGAGAGTCTGAGAGACCCCAGAAAAGCCAGTAGCCAGATGGATGAACCTGAATCTCCCACATCCCAGGTGACTGCCCTAACCAGTGGGTTATTGGCATAAAGGGGGCAGCAGCACCTTTTCCTTCTCCTTGGTTCTGTGACTCTAACCCATCATTTCCTTTTATTGAAAAAAAAATGGCTAAAAATGCCCAAAATTGAAACAAAACATTTTGTTTAACACTAAAGGATTTTTCCCCCAACTTTTCGATTTAGAGTTCACCCAAATTGAGTTTCCCTCACACCCGCCCCAGAACTGCCAGCAAACCAAAAAATCAATTATTCACCCAGCACGCCACTATTCATCACCACCACAACTGGAGTTTGTGTTTGCTTAAGCCATCAAGGGCACTAAAGGTGAGGGAGATGTTCATCTTTGACCCACAGTTCATGATATCTCTGAACTTGTAAAGAGCAGCACACTTCCTCCATCCTGATCACTGCTGCTGTATGATCACCTAACTGCTGCTAAGGTTTCTACACTATCTTCCAATTTAAGTTTGGTGACAATCAGCAGGCATGCTCTTAGTAAAAGGAACTTTAAGTGACTATGTGAATTTAAGGGCTGGATCTACAGACCAGGAGATAGAACTGCTCTATCCAAAATAGCATGAGTGGCTTAAAAATCAAGCAATTTTAAAATATAATCAATTTGGATTCTTTCTATATGGGCGTTTTGGTTTGTGCATCTCCAGAGGTTACATTTTCAAGCTTTCCTTTGCAACCAGAAGAGCTAAAAACATTTTTTTTTTAAATGAAAACCGAGAGTCTCACATAATCACATGACTCCCAGGGCTGGGTCTTTTAAGAAAAACAGCAAATCTTGTGAGACTCACATTAAAAATGTGAGACCTGGCCTTCCTTCCCATGCAGCAGCAGCACTAACTGCTTTCACCAGGCAGCCTAAAAAAATAAATTCTATTTATGCAACATAGTTTATCCCAACTTTACAAAGCAGAGACAGAGTATAGAGGAAATACCCTACCAATGAAATGCAGCTCACAGACAGATACAGCACAGAAGCTGCATAGTGGCATCCCCTAAAACTACACAACAGATGAGGACAGCAAGTGGAGAATGCTGTGTGCAGCTGAAAGTGCTGTGACTATTTAGGTAGCAGACAGTAATGCTCTAAGTTGGAATTTAGCGAGGACTCCAGAGCTAACATTTCTACTCTTGTGACGAGTAGGAATAGATTTTTAAATGGCAAGTGATCTGAGCCTCAGTTTTATTTCCCATCCAAATGACTGTCCCTCCAGCAGCACCGCACCCCTAGCACGCTGCTAAACCTCTGTCTCAGTATCGATTAAGAGGGAGGAACATCATCTACTAAATCACCAGCACCACTGCAATGCTCTGGATTTTCTTTGTAGGGGGGTGAGCTCGCCCATCTTAGTACTGAAAAGTTCAGCTTGGCTTATCTTGTAAGGTTTGTGAGCTACTCTTCTGAGTTTCAGAGTAGCAGCCGTGTTAGTCTCTATCCGCAAAAAGAACAGGAGTACTTGTGGGACCTTACAGACTAACACATTTATTTGAGCATAAGCTTTGGTGAGCTACAGCTCACTTCATCTTCTGAGTCAACTTCAAAGACTGTAAAATCACCTAATAAACAACTACTAAGAAGGAAGGACTACCTTTTCAAAAGTTTTTCCTCTCCTCCCACTTATCCTGACTTTGCTTTGACCTCCTTATCAGTTATATACCACAAATAATTCAGTCTCTAATTTATTCGTCTGTTAGCTCATCAAATTCACATAACTTGGCTTTATTACATATGGCTGTAACATGCTGATCAATAGTCTCACCTGGCAGCCAGCTTGTAGAAAAAATGTGTTTTTCCCAAGTGACATACTTGTGTGGATCAAAGTATGCTTGAAACTTTTGAATGCTATTGTCTAGCAATTTGCAGCCCCCTTCATGCTCCCACTGGAATGTATGGTAGCTGTCCAATGTCTCTGGGCCTTCCGTGTGTTGCAATGTGGAGGACTCCACCCTCTCCAATTTTTCTGCAATGTCACTTGCTTCCAGGAAAATGTAGACGCTCTGCAATCACCTCCTCCATTTCCCAGCCAGGCTCCCTTTTGGAATAAAGGATTCAGGAGGACTAGTTTGCTCCATTTGAGGTTTTAGTATCCACTGATTACAGGGGCTAGAGGTAAACCAACCACAAGGTCTGATGTGTGCTGCAGTGTATTCATTTATCACAGATGCCAGTCTTCATGGCAGAGTTCAGTTTGCTTTCCCTGTAAAGCCCATTCACCAGCTCAGTCTAGTCTCCAAAAATTCAGCATTTCTATTTTGTGTCAGTGTCTACCGGACGCACAAAAATATAGTGAAGTCTGGCAGCATTTAGATTATAGCAGACTAAATTACTTATAAAAAGAAAAGGAGTACTTGTGGCACCTTAGAGACTAACATATTTATTTGAGCATAAGCTTTGCATCCGATGAAGTGAGCTGTAGCTCACAAAACCTTATGCTCAAATAAATTTGTTAGTCTCTAAGGTGCCACAAGTACTCCTTTTCTTTTTGCGAATACAGACTAACACAACTGCTACTCTGAAACCTAAATTACTTATATATTTCTCTCTCTTTCTTATTACATGGGTCTTATCTTACAATATGCTGCAGTGCATATTGTTTCTCTATAGTACTGTTCAGACTCTATGGCATTCAGATATGATTTTAACGGGCACAGTCTAAATGCCGATGGTAGAGATCTGAGAGCACTGAGTTAGACATTGTTAGCACAGTAATTGTATTAGGGAATGTGGCAATTACAGTAATCCAATCAGTAAATCTCACACCAGCTGGAACAATACTGAGAGACAGAATGTTAACCAGAACACCCGCTTTACCTTCAACTTCCCGCCCTCTTCCCCAAAAAAAAAAATGCCTCTGAAGCTTTATCTTCCCCTTGGACAGTTTAAAGTTGGATAATAAAAAGGAACATCCAGACGGCACTATTAATTATATTTATTGTTTTAGATGCTTCTGTCATTGTGCTTCTCCCTTAAACTAAGTAGTACTAGACTTCTATACCTCCCCTCACCATCCTAGTCATCTTTGACTTAAGCCTATGCAGCTCTATTCTGTTGTGTTTGTTTTCTCTGGGCCTTCTCTGTTTCTACTATGTCCTTTCTGAGACCAAGTGACATACAATAAGTGACTATGTACCACTAGTTTATACCATGTTATAATATTTTCCATATTGATCTTTAGCTCCTTCTTAGTTCAAGCTTACTATCTTATCTCTTTTACTAACCACTCTTGAGTAAATGCATCCGATGAAGTGAGCTGTAGCTCACGAAAGCTTATGCTCAGATAAATTTGTTAGTCTCTAAGGTGCCACAAGTCCTCCTGTTCTTTTTGCGAATACAGACTAACATGGCTGCTACTCTGAATCTTGAGTAAATGGTTTCATTGCCCTGTTGACACGATGACACCTATATCCTTCTCTTGAGAAGTTAACCACTAATTTGGAGCATGCAGGTGTGTATGAGTGGTTTAGATGATTTCTTCCAAAATGTATTATCTTGCATTTGCCTATGTTGAACTTTATCTAGCATCCTGGAGTCCAATCTCCTAGTTTTGTTAGGATTTTCTAGTGTCCCACAATCCTCACTAGCCTTGACTAATTTGCAGCTGCAGTAAATAATTTAGCATTGTCAGCAAATTTTGCTGCCTTGTTACTTGCCCATTTCCATTACCCATTTCCATTAATATCGTTCAGAATACTATTTTCGTCCTCTTCCCCTGAATTAACCTCTTTCGATGTAGAAATAAACGGCCAGTTTTCCACTTCTTTTCTTCCTCTTTCAGACACAGGTTTTAATCCATGACAAGGCTTCCCCTGTCATCCTCTCGTTACCAAGTTTCCTTATTAGACTCTCAGGAAGATCTTTATCAAGAAGTCTTTTGAAACTACATTTACTGTAGTCCATCCTTGTTCTTGATCAGCTGTTTTAGTAACTTGGAGAAGTCAGCTGATTAGAGAAGCATGATTCAGCCTTACAAAAAGCTACCAAATCTTACTCATTTCCTTCAGCTGTTTTATGATTTTGCTCAGTTTTTCTCAAAACAAAGGTCAGGGTTAGGAGGTCTATACATTCTGGTATCTGCATTAGCTCCTTTTTGAAGATTGGCACCTTCCAGTTTTCATAACATAGACAATATCAGAGCTAGACATTTTGTAAGGCTACTCACCAAGGGTTTCAGCCTGCACCACTGGAGTCAATGGGAGTTTTGACTTTGATTTCAGGGTGAGTGGGAGCATGTTTGTACAGCATTTCCTCTTGAACATCTGCCATGATGGTGCCTCAACCATTTACCTCAGAAGTCTAGTCTACTGCCCAATTGCTCTTGAGTTTGAGAAAAACTAATTTTTAATCCATGGTTTTAATCCATTTTTATCCATTCTTTTAAAAAAAATCCTTTTTTTAAAAAAATGTAGTTATTTACTAACTTCTTTATAATAGAAAGAGTGCTCTCTAGTCATTGGAGAGGAATGGGGTTCAGGACACCTGGGTTCTTTTCCTTGTTCAGAGAAGGCATGTAGAGTGCTAATTACACCAGTGGATTGAGACACAGGAAGTACGGGCTCTATCTCTGGCTCTGCCCTGGACTTGCTGTGTGGTCAAGAGCAAGTTACTTAATCTCTTTGTGGCTCAGTTTCCCAATCTACCTATAAAATGTTGTTATATAGGGATTTAAGAGATGGTTGGTAAAAGCATTATAGAAGTACCACTGATTATTAAACTTTAATGGCAGGTTTTTCAAAAGTGTTTAATGTTGTCTTAGCTCTTCTCCCATTGGAGTCAATGGCAATTTTACCATTGACTGCTGTGGGAGCAGAGTTAGGTCCATGTTGGATGGTCTGGAAGCTCCATTAAGGTATGTCTTCACTGGCAACACTAGAGTGCTGCCCCTGCAGTGCTTTAATGTGGCTGTGTAGTTGCGGCACCAGCACTGGGAGAAAACCCCCCACCCCCATGAGGGTAGTAGCTACTAGTGCTCGGAGCGTGGCTCCCAGGGCTGATGCACTGTCTACACGGCCACTTTACAGTGCTGGAACTTGCAGCGCTCAGGGGGGTGTTTTTTCACACCCCGAGCGAGAAAGTTGCAGCGCTGTGAAGTGGCCGTGTAGACGAGGCCTAAATGTATACGTTTAGTATATCGAATGCCTCCCTGAAACCCAGAGTCTTTCCATTATATTCCCTCTACCTAATGAATCAGTAATTATGCTGAAGAAAACTATTATTTCTTTGGCATGACCTATATAAAACCAAATTGTCGTGCAAATAGCTGGTCTTATGCCAGGGTTCTGTGCCCTGTGTAATATTGTCTTACCTACATAACCATTGTTTAAATCTCAGATCAAAACAATCCAAGCCACGTTGTTTGTCAGTTATTAGACATCTTTCTCCCAAATAGTCACACAGCCTTCATTACCATAACAATAATTATTATTACATAGAGCTTTATTATATGCTTGAGAATAGTTAGCACATTTGCCTTTTCCCACACATTAGTAGCTTCTCCTGACTCTCATGATTCACCGGTGCTTATTTCTCAATGTCCCTTGAGTTCTTTTAAAATTCCCAGCTGCATTTCATCAAGGCTTGCAGATTAATACATTACTAATAGAATTTTTGGTTTGTACTGCAGCAGTGCCCAAAGGCCCTGGGGAGGATTGGGGCCTCATTGGGCTAGGTGATATGCAAACACATAGTAAGACATGGACCCTGCCCCCCAGGAGTTTAATAAATATTTAGTTTAGTCTAGTAATGTGATTTGGAGCCTTTCCAGGCTGACAGTTCAAATCCAGCTCCCGTGACTGAAATTTATTACCATCTGGTGGTTATTTATTGGCTTAAGTGAAATGGGTTGGTGATCTCGAGCACTGTATCATGATCAGTGGAACTGGAGTCAGAGGGCCCATGTTCTGGGTGTGGGGGACCTTTACTGATGGGACACCAGTGGAACAGGGAATGCAGGGAGTTAGGCTGGAAGCAAGCTAGCCATGGGGACAGAGCAGTCCACAGAGTTTCATGAAGTTTTATGTGTTCAACTTAACCTGCATTCATCATCATTCTCTGCTAATGAAAACAAACAGGCTCCCAGTGGATGAGGTTCACATCACAAAACTACCACCACAACTGGCAATAATTTACCTTTGTGGTAAATCTTAACCTGGCCCAGTACTCCAGATGAGGGATTGCCATTGGCTCTTTTGTTATCTGCCCCAGTTCTACTCTCTCTGAACCACTTCTGTGAAACAAACGGAAAGGAAAATCCCTGTATCTACCCAATGGTCAGAGGAGCCAGTGTAGCAGCTCCTCTTACAGCTCCTGATGTAGGAGGTGTGTCAGAAACATGGCTGGAGCATGGTGCACTCCAATAATCCCCAAATGGCATAGATTAACACTCTCCATCCTGTGAAAAAAAATATGTGATCATGTATTTTAAGATTGCATCAAAATGCACAGGCATGAGGTTCATCAGAAGAGACAAGACTTGAACTTGGCTCGCTGCCCACTGTACCTTCCCCCAGGCTAAAGGGCATTTTGATGGGATGGGCAGGAAAGCAAGCTGACTGGCTGGTGCAAACACCTCACTGAGGTTTAGAAGCATATGCAGTGTAATGGGAATGTTCAGAAAATTATGGAACAAGTGCAGAATAAGTGCCATCATGGATATGCAATCCTCCCTCCCCCCTCCCCAGATTATAAATTGGCGAAATCTGGATGGATTTGCAAGCAGGTAGAAAAAGGCAGCACCCTGACCTCTGTGCTACATCCCTGCCAAGTAGCAAAATCCCACTCCAAACCCTGGAGGCACTAGAGTTGTTTCAAACAAATAACAACAAAATACCTAGACAAATATTTAACACTGGCAAAAATTCATTAGCACATTCAACCTCCGGCAAAGACCAAGCATGGAAAATTGCACGGGTCAAAATTTGTCAGACACAATTGGAATTGCACCAATGTAACTGAGCAGATATTGGCACATAGTGACTGAATTGCTTTATATTCCTTCTGGATGGGAGGTTCTATACAAATCTAAATAATTTAGATTTGTATAGAACAACATTCATGGGTTTATAAATCTGGAGTGAGATTTTGGAAAAAAGTCTGGAATTTGTGCTATTTTCTGTGTACTGCACCTTTAAGCTTCTGTGAGGCCCTCCATTTTGGAGAGCAGTTTCTGTTCAGATTTGCAGCAGGTACCACTTGCTCTCTCACGGAGACTTTACTGTAGTTCTTTCTTGGGTTGTTGTAGTTTCCATTGATCTAAAATAAAAGCCCTGTACCTGAGAGTCTTTGACTGCCCTTTGTGCACTGAACAAAACAAAGGTAGCTCTAATCAGGCTAGGTTGAAGCTAAACTATTAAAATGGCTTTTCCTTTTCTAATGTGGCTGTTATGCTCTGCACCACAGCCCAGATCAGGGGTAGGAAACCTATGGCACGCGTGCCAAAGGCGGCATGCGAGCTGATTTTCAGTGACACTCACAATGCCTGGGTCCTGGCCACCGGTCCCGGGAGCTCCGCTGCTGGCCTGGGGTACCAGCCGCCGGCCCCCTGACAGTTGGGGTTCCGTCCACCAGCCCCACTCAGCCCGCTGCCGGCTCCGGGTCCTTGCCACCAGTTCCGGGGGATCTGCTGCCAGCCTGGGGTACCAGCTGCCGGCCCCCTGCCAGCCAGGGTTCCGTCCACCAGCCCTACTCAGCCCCGGGTCCCAGCTACTGGTCCTGGGGGCTCTGCTGCCATCCTGGGGTCCTGGCCGCCGGCCCGGGGCTCTGCAGCCACCCCCAGTTGTGGCTCACTGGCCCCAGCCTGGGGCAGTGAGGGGTGCAGACAGGGGCAAGAGGGGTGCAGCTCAGCACCCCCAGCTTAAAAATTGTTCCAGCGCCACTGTACTGGGGAATTTTCAAGTCCTGATTTGCTGCTTACATCAGTATCACATCACGTGGAGCAGCGCACTGCATCTGATGCTGAGCTTAGAATGTACATGCAAGAACTGGAATCAGAATTTTCTGACAGATTTCAAGATTTCCAGCGATTTGGCCCAATGCTTTCTTTTCTAATTAAACCTGAAAAGTTCAATGAAAGCAACTTGGATTTGTCTGTATTTCAGTGGATGGGTGTTGAAGATTTCAAAATGCAGCTCATTCAGTTAAAAAGCTCAGAATTTTGGGCATCAAAGTTTGGAGATCTGCGGAGTGCACTTGAAGCTACGGAGAGAGATCATGGGGCCTCTAGTTTGACCTGCTGGACGTCCCTGCTAGTGAAATTTAACTGTTTGAAGAAAATTACGTTTGCAATGCTTTCAGCATTTGGATCCACATACCTGTGTGAACAGGTATTTTCACACATGAAATCTGTCCTCTGTCCCTCTCAGAGCTGGTTAACAACTGATCACTCAGAAGCCTGTGTGCAGCTTAAACTATCCAAATACGTGCCAGACATTGGAAAACTCAGCAAGGAAAAGCAAGGGCAACGATCACACTAAACTGATAAGATCTGCATTTTAATTTAATTTTAAATGAAGCTTCTTAAACATTTTAAAAACCTTATTTACTTTACATACAACAACAGTTTAGTTATATATTATAGACTTATAGAGAGAGACCTTCTAAAAACGTTAAAATGTATTACTGGCATGCGAAACCTTAACTTAGACGGAATAAATGAAGACTCGGCACACCACTTCTGAAAGGTTGCCGACCCCTGGCCCAGATCCTTGGCTTCAGCCAGTGAGCACAGAGCAAAGCTAATGAAGTGGGGGGTGGGGGGGTGGAAAACTTCTTTTGTGTGCCAGGCCGATCCTCAGATACAACCTACAGCAGCTTGAAAGTTGATGCTGGCTGCCAACAGCAAGGGTTGATAGTGCGGCTGGAAGTTCATGGGGCATAGGGAAGCTGTGTTGGCTGTGGTGGGAGATAGGGGTGTAGGAGTCACTATGCCAGCTCTATGCCACTAGATTCCCCCTATGTGTGGGTGCTCTAACCCTGGCTAACTAGGCTGGCTCTAGGGCCATAATTCACCAATGGTGCAACATCAATCTGCAGTGGAGAATTGTTCCCACACCTTCATATGGTTGCACTGTTTCTTTTACTAAACTGGCCTACTTTCCATGTTGTTATGAATATTAAAAACATTTATATGGCCTAGTTAACTTGCTAGCATTTTGCAAACAGTGATAAGACATGCTCCCTCCCTTGAAGAGTTTACACTCTAAGCTAGACAGAACAAACACAAGATAAGACACAGGACAATAGTACAAGCAAGTGGGTGGGTGGTAATGGTATTAATGAGAAGAAAGAAGGAATTTTTTTGAAAACGTGGGTTTTGAAGAGCTGAGAGGGTGGCTATGAGGTGAGGATACATGGCCTATTACAGACAAACAGCCTCATTCACTGCAGCCCTGTACCTTGTGCAGTTATGTACACCAGTGCAAAGTGCATGTAAACTGCTACCAAATCAGAATGGTAGTGATTTCTACACCCACTTTGTACTCATGTAAACAGCTACAACAGGATGCAAGACAATGGTGAACTTGGCCTATAGGGGGCAGTATAGTAGAAGGCACACAGCCAGAAAAAAATGAAGGCAAGCATGCTGCAAACAGTGGAAAAGGAAGAGCAGAGATGTAAGACCAAGATGACATCTGGAGCACATTTATTTTACACAGATGGGCAGCAGGGGCTCCTGACAGATTTTAACTCTTTTCTTATATCATCCACTGTT
The DNA here is from genome assembly GCF_965152235.1 of Eretmochelys imbricata. Lineage (NCBI taxonomy): Eukaryota > Metazoa > Chordata > Testudines > Cheloniidae > Eretmochelys > Eretmochelys imbricata. The sequence goes on along the minus strand of NC_135577.1, from coordinate 64,316,977 downwards.
TTTCCATTGCTGTGCAGTTAGTGCCTGCTCTTCCCTCCCTCCAGCATGTTTGGATCCCTCTTCACAGCTACTTAACAGTGGCAATATATTGGCCACAAGAAAACTAATCATAGAAAGCAAACGTAAGTATAGGCTCGGTGTCCTGTTATGTGGAAATATATTAATGGCATTAGTATTGCTACTGGAAATTATAACTTAGGTCCATTAAGTTTCCTTACTCGATAGCCTGCCAAAATGACACCTCTGCATTTTCCACAGCACTATCTTGTCAAGGCCACCAGTGCTAAGTTTGTCACAAGTTACTCAAATATTTTTGATCTTTTCTGCAGAGAGCAAATTCTATCCTCACCTTCTGCCTTCCCCCGCCCCACACCAACTAGGTTCAAATATCTGAGCTACTAAGAAACTATGAGACCCTCTTGTGACCAGCAAACTCAGATCCTAAAACCCAGAAATGATTAGCAAAGATATCATGTAATTTATCTCATGCTGGATGTTCTTTATGTTATTTACAGGTGTAAAGTCGGGAGGATTAAGAGTTTTTAATATTTGCCTGGTGCTGGATCTTCCAACTCCTGCAAAAATAATGGTGTTGGCAACTTAGGTTTCCTGCTACCGCAAAGTAGACACACACACTCTCTCTCTCTCTCTCTTTTATAAATGTTTACATACCCAAGCTGCCAGGAATTGCACTCCCGTCGCTTCCTACCACCTCCACGCACTTTCCTGTATCTTTGGGAGTTTGTTTTCTTACCAAGCAGCTGCAAATATACCTTTTTGCTTTTGACCAGAAAGCTAGGCATTTCCCAAGGAGCCAGCAGTGCCCAGCAGAGGGTGTACCTAAAAGCAATGGTTTCCAACTTGGGCCATTCATACTTCCCAATGGATACAGAGAAGTGTTACATATAGGGATCACAAGACCAAAATAACAGACTTTAAAAAAACAAACAACCCTTAAGGACACATTATAAGGGGAAAAAAAAGAGGCATGCCTGTACTCACCTATCCATGCACAATATTTGTAAAGGCTGCTGAAGAACTGGTACATGGAATGGGGAAAATGTGTAAAAAAGACATTGGGGGTACATGAGACTAAAAGAAATCTACCTTTACCCATTCCCCAAAACACACACAAATAGCACTGTGACCCAGAAGATATTAATACTCCAGGGAACCAGCTGAAACAGATACAGGAAGGTTACTATGTCTGTTTAAACTCAAAAAGAAAAGGAGTACTTGTGGCACCTTAGCGACTAACCAATTTATTTGAGCATATAAATATGCTCAAATAAATTGAACCAATTTATTTGAGCATAAGCTCAAATAAATTGGTTAGTCTCTAAGGTGCCACAAGTACTCCTTTTCTTTTTGCGAATACAGACTAACACGGCTGTTACTCTGAAACCTGTTTAAACTCAGTGTACACTAAAGCATTATGACTGAGAAGCCACATTTATTACACAGGAAACCCCTATTTTCAAGGTCTTATAACCTTCTCAGCTGAGAACAGGTGTCTCTGGTAATTTTGGTATTTCTGCAGAAAACCAAATCTCTCCATGGTTGTAAGAATTATAAAATCACAGACTATGCATGCTCCAAATCCTGAATCTTTATTTGGTTTAAACTTGGCCCTTAGTCTAACCACTCATTATAGTCACTGGGAGTTAATCAGAGTAAAGACTAAGGATTATTCCTCTATCTTTTAACAATGTACTGAGGCTTGTAGTTCTTGTGGATCCATCTGAGGCAAGCACGTTGAAATAAAGTGTTCACTGGTTATGAGACCAGTTAGAGATCAGTTTAAATTTCCCTGTGCTGGAATCTTCGCCACCTGGCCCAAACAATATGACAGTACATGTCCAATTCCAATTTTTCAAACTGTGGTTCTCTGCATTGAAATCTGAAAAAAAGTGCACAGAATTGGAAATTAACAGCCATGGGCAATATATGCTGCTCCCCTTGAAGACAATGGTAAAACTCCCATTGATGTCATCATGTCCCATGAAAAGATAAAGGTAATTCAGGAGCGAGGTTACCAGACTTGGTGGAGCCGTTGATATGCCAATTTTAACTATTAGGGATTATTAGGAGGAGACCTACTGGAGGAGGTAGGGGAGTAATTATCCCATATCTGCTTAATGCAGGGTTTCTCATCCTTTCCTCTGAAGCATCTTGTACTGACCACTATCAGACACAGGATACTAGACTACAGGGACCATAGGTCTGATCCACTCTGGCATTTCCATGTTCCTCTATGTGTATGTGGACTGGATAAGACTCATCTCCCCCTCTTTTTAAAACCATGTCACTGGGTGAGCTTGGCCAATAAGGAGTGAAGGGAGGCCCAGTCAACCAGTTGGCCTGTACCTGAATCTGACGATGAAGGCTTATGTGATGGCACTCAAGAAGCAGCACCTACAAAAGAGGCCTACAGATGGCTGCAGAAGAGGCTCAACAAATTTGGCAGCCTTACTGCTGACCCCCAAGTCTATTTGCACCATCCAAGCTGCAAAGTAGGTGCACTGCACTAAAGAGCTACTGTACAAACCCCAGAGTACATGACATTACATTCAGATAAACCCACCCATGTGTTTACTCAAGTGTGTGGTGGCTAGAAATGGTTTTTTCTTTCTTTTAAAAAAACAAACGTCGCAATTAAACTCAGTGCAAAAATGTGATTGTAATGTTATATTTGAGAATGGACCTGTCTGATTTTTCAGCCCCCAGAGAGGCGTGCATAGGTGCACACACAAATTCCCATTCTGTGCATGCATGTGGCAAAAGTCTGGCTTATATTTATCCAGGCACGTGCTCAAAGGAGGGATTTGCTTGTGTACAAATCCAGACATACCTCGTGGCTGAAAGTCAGGCTCTTACAGCCTAAATCCAGATTCCATCAAAATTCTCACTGGACAGCAGTATGACCAGCATTTGACCCTAAATGCAAAGAGGTTTTGAAACAGAAAGCTACAGTTCCCATAGTAAGTGTATGTGTATCCTATTGCATACATTTAATATAAGGCACAAAATATGTGCAACAATATTAAACATAACATACATACAATTTGGTGAGTTGATTGATATGGGGCATGTAACAGAGAGTCCAATCCTGCATTCCTTGTGCAACCAAAACTCACATTCAAATCCACGTGGGTTGGGTGTGCAAGGAATGCAGGATTGTGCCCACTGTGGCACAGACTCCACTCTCGTTCTGAGACCTTTGAGTAATCAGAGTACAGGAGATCAGATTCAACGAAAAAGCCAGGCTCCAAGCAAGTCAGTCATGAAATAGTTATCTGTACTGGCTTCCTCATTTGGACTTGGTAACCCTTGGAAAGTCCCTGGAATGATGTTTCCAACCTAACAATTAAAAAAGGTTTAATTATAGAGAGGCTCAGAGCTCTGGGAACAAGCACCATCCACAGAGCCAGTAAACAACTGCAGAAAATAACATGTTCAAGCTGCTCTCTCTGCTGGTTGCTTTTCAATTCTGGCAAAAAACTAAACAAAAATGTATCTAGAAAGAGAAGGAAAATGAGTGGAACTAGGGTTCTATCCTTAAATAAAGAATAAAAAAGGAAATATGGAAGGGACAGACTCTGTGGGTGTTTGCTCTCGATTCGTTATTTTGGCTGTTCTTGGATATCGAAGGAGGGGAAAGTCAGGAAGACAAGTTTAAAGCCCAGTTCCTGAGACTGAAGCAAACAGAAGAGGAAGTGGGAACAGGGATCGTTTGTTTTAAATGCGCTCTTAGCTGGGCTTGCATTCTGGACTCTGCAGTTAGGGTTTCAGTTCTCCTTGGAAGTCTGGGCTATGTGAGGAAGCAGAATATTCAGTACAATCGTGAGATGCATTTTAAGAAGGAGTTTATAGTTCAAGTCTCAGTCTGGATGGATTAATAACAAGGGGCCAAATCCCACAGGCCTTCCTCTGGCAATACTCTCACTCCCGCTAACTTCAGTCAAAGTTTTGCCCGAGTAAGGACTGCAGGTTTTGACCCAACAAGTTTCACATTTAAGGAGCCCCACATTAGAAGCCTTGAAACAAGCTTGTTACAAAGAAACCACTCCCCCCTCCTTCCATCAATATCAGTATACATAATTCTTTGTGTACTAAAATCTGGAACAGATTATTTGCTAAGAAACTTTACTCCTCCCCACACCCCCAAGCTTTATTATTTCAAATTGCTAAAAAGTGCCCTTTGGGGACTGGGGGAAGAATGGAGAGCAAAGGCAGAAATTAGCGAACACCACTTTAAGAACTAAACACATTTTAATTATTTAAATTAATATGGATGTGAGTTATTTCCTTTAGCAGAGCCTGCCAGGTTTCAATCAAAATTGGAAAAAGGCCGTAAGACTAAGGGGGTGGGAGATGTGAATCAACTTGAAGACAGTCAGCCTCCAAAAATGCAAAGACAGCAGCAATGTTAAAAATGGATTCAATCAATTTAAATCAAAGTAGACAAATCCAAGCCAGCCCAAACTGGAAATAACTCTTTATAGTTGTGAAATGCAACGCACAGCTCAGCTGCAGCCCTTAAAGCTTAAACAAGTAAAGTCTAAAGTTTGTGTGCGCTCTGATATTTTATTTTACATTGATTAAATAAATTCCTGTTAAAATTTGTCAGGAGGAGGAGAGCCAGCCGATTCATACTCTAATTTTGCCTTTCTAAAGAAACGTGCTTATAATTAGGTGACCTAATTATATTGCAATGGAAAATGCACTAAATACACACATTGTTTCATAACAGATCGAGGAGTTAAAAGTGTTGTGGAATAAACATCTGAGGGCTGGAGTGGGTGACACTTACTGTAAAAAGGACGAGGAGGTGACAAAGGACAAATGGAAATATGTAGGAAAGAAATTAAGAGTTTAATATTTCCACTTCAGTCTAGTCTTCCATTTCAGAACTTCAGAGGGGCAGAGGGGAAACTGATCAGCTTTTGCAAACGTGTTGCTTTCCTGATGCAAACAGCAGATAAACAAGTTTATGGGTTGTTTTTTTTAGTCAGTCTGTCATGTTTCAATCCATGTGCCCCGCTCCTTTGTCATCCCGCCAAAAGAAGAAAAAAATTAATAACAAGAGTGAAATGAAACCTGGATGGACTGAAAAACCATCTGTTCCATTCAAAGAGGGGAAGGGCGGGGAGCACAGAATGCAACGGGTACTCATGCAGAAAGCGCACCCCGTGCAAACACACCAAATAGTACTCCAGCTTTCGATCGAGCAAAGGGGGGAAATCGAGAGGGCCTCTCGTTTTTTGTCAGTGTCACTTGCTATCTGATCGCCTTCGCAGACACCATCTTAAATAAAAATCTGCGAATGTGTTGGTCAGGCAGAAGAAAAGCTAATCAGATGAAAACTGGGCCCCTGTTTTCCTGATGAAATAGATCTCCTTGGGGGAAAAAAATCTCCAACACGTAAGCATGCAACTGGTGTCCAGCAGAGAGGAAAAAGCTTCAATCGAAAAAAGCAAACGTTACGACCTAGCTCACAGAATCAATATCATTGAAACAAACACAAACAGTCCCTCCTCTTTAGTTTCACGGTAATTACAGCTGGGAGAAATTTCGGAAAATGAGTCTCTGCAAAGATCAGTTTTGTTTTGTTTTTCTGCTACCCCCGACCAGACCACAACTACGCACCTACTCTTGCGCGCACACCCTGCCTGCCTTTACAAACAGCTGAAGTTGCCGTTTCTTTCCTGCACACGAGAAGGAAAGCGGGGAAACTACCTGGGGGGCGGGGGATCTGGGCACTCGCAGAGCCTGCTGCAAAGACACAGCTCTCGCCTGGGCCGTTTTGCAAAAGTTCAGTGCAAGCTGAGCTGGGGGGGAAGCAGCCCAAAGTGGGTGCAGCAAGTGATGTCACCACCCATTGCATAATTCCAGCACTCACAAAGGAGCGCGGGCCCTTCCCCCTCCTTCTAATCACAACCAAGTTGCACATGCACGTCGGGGGGAGGGGGAGGGGAGCTTTGAAAAACTTTCCTCCTCGTACCCAGAGCCCAGCGCAGGCTCCGAACGGGCTTTGCCTCCCCTCCCCCTCCCGCTCCCTCCTCTTGAAAGTTTTCTCGGGCCCGGCCGGCGGGGTGAGTCAAGCGCGCTGTCAATCATCTCCCTCCTCCTCCTCCTTCCCCGGCTGGCAATGAGCCGCGAGCTCCTCCCCGGGCCGGGCCGGGAGCTTGCAAACTTTATAAATTGAGTTTAGGCAGCGCGGCGGGGGAAAGCGAGCGGCCGGCCGGAGGCAGAGCGCGGCGTGGCGGCGGAGCAGGGGGGGAAGGACGCGGAGCAGGGCGCTGGAGGCTGTGCCTGACTTCCCACCCTGTGATCCCTTGCGCCGGGCTCGTGCTGCTCTGCCGCCCTCCGGCCATCGCCCACCATGTCCACGGCGCTGGTGTCCCCGACCATCTTCGACCTGAGCGAAGTTCTGTGCAAGGTAAAGCCGGGGCTCGCCTGGGCGGCGCGCGCGGGGCTGACCGGGCCCCTCGGCCCGGCTCGCTTTAGGGAGCGGAGCTTGGGTGGGTCCTTGTTTTTCGTTCTGGAGCGAAGTTCGGTGCCTGCTTGGACTGGGACTAAACTTGGTCGCCAGCCCTCCCTGGCGCTCGCCTCGTGCGGCGAGGGGCGGCTGTGCTGCCTCGACGATCCTCAGTCAGTTGCGGCTTGCCGTAAACATCCCTCTGCTCGTCTCCCTCCTGAGCTGTGGCTGGCTTGTTTCACCTCTCTCCTGCCCGCCGGGGGCTGGCTTTCCTGCCGCTCCTTGCCCCTGGGAAGGACCGAGCCCAGCCAAGCGACCTCGCTAAATGTTTTGAGCGCCTTTTCGGGGCTGTTGGTTTGTTGGTTGGTTTGTTTTTTTGCAAATAGCCTTCTGGAGCCCAGTGAAGTTGTAAAGAGAACTCGTGAATGTGGCCAAACTGTCTGTGAGTTGTTCCCTTTTTCACTGCCTCCTCTTTCTTTCTCGTCTCCCCCCCCCCTCCCCCCAACCTCTGGGAGGGTGGCCTTTCTAATGTGTTAATCGCTGACTTTCGCGGAGATGTCTGGTTTTAATGATTTCGGGTATGAAATCCCAAGAATCCAAGGAGTCCTGTTCAACTTGTTCAGGACGTTTCCCTTCTCCCTGAGTTCTGTGCTTTTCAAGTGGGAGGATTCGAAAAGCATTGGAAACGGAAACCTTCCTTTCTGTGGCTGCATGTGCCTGTGCCTGGCTTTATAGAGCTGTTTGACGTGGGGAGTTGGTAGAAGGAATCTTAACGTGTTGGAAAGCTTTTTCTTCCAAGTTGTTGCTCGGCCACTTTTAATTGCTCAAGTGTTAGGCTGCTGTAACACGCCTGGTCTTGTTGCTATGATTTTCCCAAGTTAGTTCTGCTTCTGCTCCTACAGCTGCAAATTTACTTTAGGGGCCAAACTATTTGGTGATGAGGTTCCTTTAATAACCTTTGCAGGCCAGTGTGCTGCACTCACAGCTGCTTCCATTCACTCAATGCAGTTTTACTTTTCTTATTTTCCTCCTCCCCTCCAGATCAGCTTTGTTCCTTCCCGCCCCCCCGTGGATTTATCCTTTGTTTAGCGAAATTCTGTCTACAGACACTTTTTCTTAGTTTCTAATAGAGCTGGTTTTAAAAGGGAAACAAAAGCAGAGTTCTCTACCCCCCAACATGCTGATAGTCAAGAAAGTACTTTTCCTCCTACTCCTGAGACTTTTCCTTGTTTTGAAAGGATCAGTGTAGAATGATTACAAATAGAAATTCTAGACTGACTCAGTTTTGTCTCTTTACTTGAGAGTTGAAAATGAAGCTGCACTACTAAAACAGGGCTATGAGCATGAACAAGGGCTGTGCCTCCCCCTTTAAAAAAAAAAAAACAACAACAACCTGTTTAATCTGGACAGGTGAAGAGCTTTAAAAAGCTCTGCTTTTCAAAGTAACTGTGACTGTAGCAAACCTGTGTAACTTTTCTCCCCAAACGAGTGTTTTTAATATTTAAAACAGAGTTTGCAGATGAAGTAACTGGTTCCTGATCCCTTCCAGACTTTCCTTGCAGCCCAAAGGCTAATTGCAAAGGAATCCTCTTGTGGTTAGGGGTGAAGACTGGCCTGGATCAGATGAAATGCTATTGCTGTGCTGGAAGAGCAAGAGAAATGGGATTAATTTAGATCAGTAATTAATGCATTTCCAAAAAGTCTCATGCCCCCACCAGTTTATCTCACACATACGCCCTGTTCCTGAAGTAGGACTGTCCCAGATAATGCTTCTGTACTTTTCTGTAGTACAGAAAATTTACAATTCTCAAAGGTTTCTACGGTAGTCTCGGACACTAGAGGGGTCTATGAACAGGATGGAATAATTCAAAAAAAGGAAGTACTGGTTCTTGGGTATGGAAGGGGTCCTGAACCTGGGGGAGATGTGGCTGTGGGACTGGAGGTGGAGCAGGGTGGGCAGTTGCTTGCGGCAGGGGAGGACTGTGTAACTTAGGAAGGAAGAACAGTGGGTTTGGCTCTTGTAGGCAGCACTAGGTGTGGGTAGGTGGGGCACCCAAGTTATTGCCTAGGGCGGGGGAGGTTATATGTATTGCAGGGTCACTGTGTGGGTAGGTGGGGCACCTGGTCGTTGCCTAGGGCAAGGGGGTGCCATGTAACAGGATGATTTGCTGCCCTACAAGGTGGGATATTAGAAGCAGGGTTATTTTGCAGAGAGATGTGGCTGGTGAAGATAGAGGCTAGGTTTGATATGATGGGGCTGGATGTGATCAGGTCATTGACTGATGCGTTGCATTGGGAATAGGCTGCAGGGGGGAGCTGGAGCAGGCTGGGTGACTGACTGTCTCTTGCTTTCTCTCCGCAGAGTAACAAGATGTTGAACTACAGCCCTTCAGGTGTTGGAGGGTGTCTGTTGGATAGGAAAGCAGTGGGCACCCCAGCTGGCGGGGGTTTCCCCAGGAGGCACTCGGTCACCTTGCCCAACTCCAAGTTTCACCAGAACCAGCTCCTAAGCAGCCTCAAGGGGGAGCCGGCCCCTGTGCTGGGTCCCAGGGAAAGCCGTTTTCGGGACCGCTCCTTCTCCGAAGGTGGCGAGCGCCTGCTACAGCAGAAGCAGCCCGGGGGACAAATCAACTCGAGCCGCTACAAGACAGAGCTGTGCCGCCCCTTCGAGGAGAACGGTGCCTGCAAATACGGTGACAAGTGCCAGTTTGCCCACGGCATCCATGAGCTGCGGAGCCTAACCCGCCACCCCAAGTACAAGACGGAGCTGTGTCGCACTTTCCACACCATCGGCTTCTGCCCTTATGGGCCTCGTTGTCACTTCATCCACAATGCTGAGGAGCGCCGTGCTGTGGCTGGGGGCCGGGACCCCACCATCGCTGACAGACCCCGCCTCCAACACAGCTTCAGCTTTGCTGGCTTCCCCAGTGCCGCTGCCAATGGGCTGCTGGACAGCCCCACTTCAGTCACCCCACCACCCATGCTGAGCACTGATGACCTTCTGGGCTCGCCCACCTTGCCAGATTGTGCCAGCAACCCCTTCACTTTCTCCAGCCAGGAGCTGGCCACTCTCTTTGCCCCCAGCATAGGGGTGCAGGTGTCCAGTGGGGGTTCACCCACTGCTTTCCTCTTCAGGCCCATGTCTGAGTCCCCCAACATGTTTGACTCACCCCCCAGTCCTCAGGACTCCCTCTCTGATCAGGAAGGCTATCTGAGCAGCTCCAGCAGCAGCCACAGTGGCTCAGATTCACCCATCCTGGATAACTCGAGACGTCTTCCCATCTTCAGCAGACTCTCCATCTCTGATGACTAAACTGGGGTTTCCTCTTGCCCTCCTCCCACCTTTATTACAATGTTAAGCTGAACCCCCCTCCTTAATGCCCCCCAATCTAAGGGTTAGATGTTAACATAAAAGCCGTCCACTTGCCTGTAGCTGACTCACTGGCTTACACCTTAAGTGCCAAATTACAGTAAAAAGCAATAACCGTTTACAAAATTAGTGCCTTTGAACATTTTCACTGTGACTGTATTACCTCTCTGGCTGCAGAGGGCACCAGCAGCCTCCTTAAAGCTCTGTGCACTTCCAGATGTGCAGGGAATATCCAGAACCAACTGCTCCCTCCACTGGCCACAATAATGCATTGTTCCTTCTCCCCTCCCTTCCCATTGGCCAGTTTCTGCTAGACTTATGGCATGTGGACAGCGCTTAACATCCAACCCTTTTCCCCTTTAAAGACTAATCTTGCCTGGGTCTGCTCAGGTCTGCAGGAAGAAAAGCTGAGAGTGGACAAAGATTGTAACATGAGTGGAACTTGTGATTGGGGGAAAAAGCCAGATGGACTATGAAAGACTTGATTTTGGTGCTAAAAGTTCCCCATGTATACATGTGACATCTTTACAAACAATAAATAAAACTAGAGGGGGTGGGCAAATGGAATTCATTCCACACACGCAAGTTCCGTGTATTCCAAGTTCCAGTAGACATAGCTTTAATGGTTTTGCTCTAGAGTACATTAGATCTATCTTAGAGCACTCACGCCAAGCTTTTTATTATTTTTTTCTGGGTTTTTAATTTTGTATAACTTTTCAGAAATTGGAGAGCAAATTTTGCTTGTCACTGCACAACAATATAAAAAAAGCTTATTTAACTTATCAAAACGTATTTATTGCCGAAACCTATGCTTTTTGTTAATTTTGTTCATATTTATCGGGATGATGAATCCATAGAATATATTCTTTTATGTTTAAATTATGATCTTCCATATTAATCTTAAGATTGTGAAGTGTCTTTTTTCCTTTTTTCCCCCCACAGTTTAATATATTATACTACAATGACATTTTTGTAACTTTACACTTTTTTGGTTATTTTATTTTAAAAAATGAAAAATTAATTTAAAAAAATGCAAAAACTGTGTTTGGATTATTTATTTTAGAATTTCCCCTCTTTTTTTGTGTTGGACTGCAAATTGAGTTAATGTGTGCTCCTTTGCCTTTTCTCTTCCTCCTCCTCTTCCTCCTTCCCCTCCCCCCTAGGTCATACACACCTGGGCTTTAGAATGTATGTGTATAAGCTCTGTTGTGAGACAGTATGGAAGGAAGACATTTTACTTCCTTTTTTTTTTGATAGCTTCTTAAAGGAGACAAAAGCCTTTGGCTTAAAGTGCCTATTTGAAGACATTCCAAATGCAGTTTGTCTTTGCCTTTCTGTATTCCAAGTTTGGAGTTTTCCTTGTTGAGGTGAACGGGACTGGCACAAAGAAAACAATGAATGTAATTTTTTCCCCCTGTTACTGTTCACTACATTGCTTTTTTTCTCTGAGTTTATTTAAAAGAATCTCTTTTGTAACGACTGTTTGCAGTTTAAATCAATAAACCCCAAGTTTTTTCAAGAAACTGACAGTGAAATTGGTTTTTCTTGCAAAAACAAGATGCTGTTTTTTTAAGATAGCCACTTAAATATAGAATACTTGCTCCTCCTAACCCACAGTCTGCACAGGGGGCTTTGATACACCATCTCTCCTTCTCTGAGATGAGAATATGCTGATCAACTTAAACAAGTAAATGTGTAGTTCCTTGAAGACTCATGCAGTGGCTTATTCGATCAGGCTTTGTTGATCTTCATGTTTACACTGGGTTCTTCCTCTTGTCTTAACTTTCAAAGTCACTCAGGCTTTTCCCACAAACTTCCTCTCCTCATATTTGTATCTGGATCTCCTGACCTGGCTTCCACTCCTGCTCTAAGGGATGGACCTTTCTTGCACCAGGAGAGTATGAGCTATGTTTTGAACTAGACTCTCTGGTAAACTGAAGTTTCTGATTAAATTATTCTAATTACTTTAAGATTTCAGAGTTTGTACATTAGTAACTATGTTCTAGTTAGGCTTTTAGAGGGACTACATATTTTACAAGGTGAAAACACCAACTAAAAGCAGTTGAGTCAAAATGCATAAATAAATCTCATCCCAAATCATAGCCGAACTCTCACCTACTCCTTCAATGCAAAATTTCACTGGCACTCACAGGGACTGCTGAAAGCATATAGTCTTGGGGCACTTTCTCCCTAGTGATGCTTACAGTGTAACTCTTGTACTCAGACTTGCTTGAGGCTCCTCTACCCATCTGAACATATTTCAGCATCTTCCCAAGTTGTTGCGGGTGGGAAAACCTACAAAAACATCCATGCTCTCTCTTGCCCCATATCAAGGAAGTTCAGGAGAAAATCTTTCCATACTTACTGTAGAAGAACATCTTCCTAACATAAAACCTGCAGGACACCTCAGGGCCTATGCTAAACTTCCACCTGTGATATTGGAGGCCCTTTGGACCTAGCATTTCTAGAGTGCAGTTTGGCAGAAACATAGGGCCAATTTAAGAGGTAAAGGTGGAGTGGCAGGTGACTGGTTGAGAGATGGGTTACATTGGATCATGTAAAAGCCATATGGAATTTTATCCAGCAGAACTTCACCTAACTGGTATGCAGTACACACTGCCCATGAGGGAAGAGCTCCAGGCCCAGCCACCATTCTACTAATGTTTGACAAATGTCCTTCAAACATACTGCACAGGCTGCAGCGATCTTCTGCTTTATGTTTGCACATTCTCAGTTATGCAAAACTATTCAAGCCTGAAAGACTGTGGTATCTACCATAAGGTGCTTTGCAGCAGTAACTGCTTAACTGTCTCCCCTGAATGTTTAATGGCGGTTTGGTTTAAAAAAAGATAAATGCTTTGAGCGGCAAAGGATCCTTTGGCATATTCCAGGGCGTGAGCATGGAGCTGGAAGCTGCTCACCATTCTGCAGAGTTCTTTGAATGAATGTGCTTTGCCCTGTTAATAATTGATGAAGGAAATAGCTGTGCTACTTGCATGCTGCTTGCTGAGGAATAATTAGGATGCTGAGCTTTAAAAGCAGACCTTTGAGTGTAGTACTTGAGCGGCTCCCCTCGCTGTGCAGGGCCCTAGCGTGCCAGCCTTTGGAAACAGGCCACCATTTGTCTTTGGATGGTTCTGTCTGTCTTGATGACACACCTTTGACAGTTGGTTTTTATGGGGGTGTTTTGCAATAGTTAAATAGACTAAACTTGAGCCCTGGGTGGACAGGGGAGGGGAAGGAAACACTCTGTAACCTCTCAGAGCAGGCCACACTGCACATTTATTTTGTATGACCTCTTTAATAATGGGAGGCTCCTGGTCTCTGACACCAGTTACTTTGAGTTAGCTGCTATGCTATAGCCAGGCCTATCTTAATGGTGCTGCTATTCTCCTGGAAGTGGATGAAGCTCAGTTATCCATATTGATCCTTCTAGATAGCAGCTGACAAATCTAAAACTGTTAAATCATGAGATGAGGGTGATGTGTCATCAATGTTAGGAAGATGAAATTGAGTCACCAAGTGGCTTCATTGCTCCTTTTCTGAGAAGTGCTGGAGGATAGTCTTGGGCAATTGCTCATCTGATCTAAAGGGCCTTGTCTAGTATTGTTGCCTCTCTTCAATTACTATATGCAGTTGTCAAGGTGGGTAATGAAGTATGGGCAATAGTGTCTTCAGTATGCTAATAGCCCACTCAATCTCTTCTGACTTGGTCAGTGTCCTAACATGCAGACTGACGCATGGATGAGAGCCAGCTGCCCCAGACTCAGGACAGCTAAGATGAAGAATGCTTACATGTTGAGGGGAAACAAACTTAGATGGCAGAACCTACCTCAGCAACCCACATTGGTGGGGTTTGCCTGCTGTTCGCTTCTAAGGTTCTCCACCCAGGGCTTTTGGTGGTCCTGAGGTCGCTACTTGAAGTTTAAGTAGCTGTTCAAAAGACTGCTGCTTGCCGTCTCTGCTTGACAAGATTGCATCCATTTCTTTCAGCCCCAAGCCTCACTTGTTCCCTACCTCTGTTGCCTTGAGGTTACTGTCTATAATGTGCTCAACCTTCAAACCATCCCAGAAATTGCAGCTAGTTAGAATAAAGCAGCTTGCTGAGCGGTGATACTTCTCTCCATGGTCTGCATTGGCTACCTGATGTCTGGCGTGTTAAGGGCAGATTTTGATCTGCAAAGTTCTACATGGTTTAGGCCCAACGTGTTTGAGTGACTGCCTCTCCCCCTCTGTGATGGTATAGCAGTTGTAATAGCTGAGGAACTCTAGCTTGTAGTTAGAATCATAGAATATCAGGGTTGGAAGGGACCCCAGAAGGTCATCTAGTCCAACCCCCTGCTCGAAGCAGGACCAATTCCCAGTTAAATCATCCCAGCCAGGGCTTTGTCAAGCCTGACCTTAAAAACCTCTAAGGAAGAAGATTCTACCACCTCCCTAGGTAACGCATTCCAGTGTTTCACCACCCTCATAGTGAAAAAGTTTTTCTTAATATCCAATCTAAACCTCCCCCACTGCAACTTGAGACCATTACTCCTCGTTCTGTCATCTGCTACTATTGAGAACAGTCTAGAGCCATCCTCTTTGGAACCCCCTTTCAGGTAGTTGAAAGCAGCTATCAAATCCCCCCTCATTCTTCTCTTCTGCAGACTAAACAATTCCAGCTCCCTCAGCCTCTCCTCATAAGTCATGTGTTCTAGACCCCTAATCATTTTTGTTGCCCTTCGCTGGACTCTCTCCAATTTATCCACATCCTTCTTGTAGTGTGGGGCCCAAAACTGGACACAGTACTCCAGATGAGGCCTCACCAATGTCGAATAGAGGGGAATGATCACGTCCCTCGATCTGCTCGCTATGCCCCTACTTATACATCCCAAAATGCCATTGGCCTTCTTGGCAACAAGGGCACACTGCTGACTCATATCCAGCTTCTCATTCACTGTCACCCCTAGGTCCTTTTCTGCAGAACTGCTGCCTAGCCATTCGGCCCCTAGTCTGTAGCGGTGCATTGGATTCTTCCGTCCTAAGTGCAGGACCCTGCACTTATCCTTATTGAACCTCATCAGATTTCTTTTGGCCCAATCCTCCAATTTGTCTAGGTCCTTCTGTATCCTATCCCTCCCCTCCAGCGTATCTACCACTCCTCCCAGTTTAGTATCATCCGCAAATTTGCTGAGAGTGCAATCTACACCATCCTCCAGATCATTTATGAAGATATTGAACAAAACCAGCCCCAGGACTTGGAATAAACAAGATGGAGCTCTGAACTGCTTTCCTCTCCCCATACTGAGGCATCTTGGTGTGACAGACACCAAATCCAACCTCTCTGGCAAAACATGCAAAGTGACTCACCTATTTGCCCAACCTCCTCTGGATGTGAGGCATGCAGAGTGAGGTGGGTTCTTCACGGGGGTGGGAAACCGGTCTCTCTGCTGTCTATTTTTTGATGTGCTGGGTTTAGTCTGTTTTAAATAGATGTAATGTGCCTGGAATATGAAAGGGGAGTGATAAAGCAAAACACGTTTAAAAACAACATCCTGCAAACTCTTGCGTTTCTCTCTTCCTGCTTCTATTTTGCTCTGTCAGTGCAGTATAGTTAAGAGATGAATAAAAGGAAAACTGTCTCCAGCTGTGATTTAAGAACTCGGAGTAAAACAGCAAGGTTGTTACAAGCTCCTCAAGCACCTGGACTCTTTGTCTGTACAGTGCCTACCCCAATGGGACCCTGGTCTATGACGGGGCCTCTAGCTGCTACCACAATATAAATAGAGAATGCAATGAGCTGCCCAGGTAAGGCTGTCTTAGAAAGCAGAATGCGCATGTGCAAAAGGGCATGTAGGAGGTTGCTGCTAAATGATGTGGGTGGGTAGAGCAAATCCGTACAACACTTTATAAACAGAGGTTGGAGCAGGGATCGGGCCTTCTTGTGTTCACACAGTACTAACTTTCCGTTGCTGTTGCGGGTGCTACAATCAGCAATGAACTGGCTCTCCAGAAATGCCTCAAGAATGGGTGGAGTGTTGTGAGGAGGATCTGGGGTGGGAAGAATACCAGGAGCCTTTGAATCTGAGTCTGGAGAGCAGGGGCTTGGGGAACCTATAGAGAGAGGAGCTGCAACAGTGAGAGAAGATTGGGGGAGGGGTTGGTTTCCAACGCTGATGTAAAGGAGTAGTGTTGCAGAGGTGTGGATGGACAGACGCACATGGGTGAGGAGAGGGAGTCCAGAGCAAAAGACAATGCTCAGGTTGCAAACCATGGAAGCCAATGGAAGGGCTGAGTTGAGATGAAATTCTGCTTGGGGAGGCGCCTCATGCCCAAAGAACCATGTCTGTTTTTGACAGGTTTCAGAGTAACGGCCGTGTTAGTCTGTATTCGCAAAAAGAAAAGGAGTACTTGTGGCACCTTAGAGACTAACCAATTTATTTGAGCATAAGCTTTCGTGAGCTACAGCTCACTTCATCGGATGCATACTGTGGAAACTGCAGAAGACATTATATACACAGAGACCATGAAACAATACCTCCTCCCATCCCACTCTCTTGCTGGTAATAGCTTATCTAAAGTGATCACTCTCCTTACAATGTGTATGATAATCAAGCTGGGCCATTTCCAGCACAAATCCAGGTTTTCTCACACACACACACCATTCCCCCCCACCCCCCAAAAACACACACACACACAAACTCACTCTCCTGCTGGTAATAGTTTATCCAAAGTGACCACTCTCCCTACAATGTGCATGATAATCAAGATGGGCCATTTCCAGCACAAATCCAGGTTTTCTCACCCCCCCACCCCCATACACACACAGACTCACTCTCCTGCTGGTAACAGCCCATCCAAAGTGACCACTTTCCCCACAATGTGCACGATAATCAAGGTGGGTCATTTCTAGCACAAATGCAGGTCTTCTCACCACCACCACCCCCCACACAAACTCACTCTCCTGCTGGTAATAGCTCATCCAAACTGACCACTCTCCTTACTCTGTCTGTTTTTGAAAGTTGCAGGAAATGGAAAGCCAGACAATGTGGGTCGGGGACAAGTCACAGAAGTTGAAAAATGGCCTGAGGAGTAACAGCAGTAGCTATGGTTATTATACGCAGTGAAAAGACGAGTGGAGTGAAAAGTAGATGGAAAAACAACTGAGGGCCAAGAATGGAGTCTTGTTGGGACAACAGAGAACTGGGTCCAGAGGAGGAGCCCATACTGGAGACAGTTTGGTAAGAACAGAGCCAGAATAGGAGGGAAGTGCAGGAATCATTGCATTGGTTGGGGGGCTAAGTCTAGGGAGAAGGAGTGCTCCATGATGCCAAAGGCTGCACTGACGTAAGGAAGGAGGAATTGAGACAGCTCCTGTCTTTCCTCAAGAAATGGGAGTTCAGGTAGGCACCCTAGTAACATGAGAATCCTGTCAGCAAAGATTGGGGAATAGTGTTTCATGAACTCATGGAACTCCACTTAGAACTTTGAAAAGGGCCAATTTAATCCGGATCATTAGAAGATGATACTGTGCAGTGGTGTACGTTATCCTTTGTTCTGAGACTCTGTGGCTCCATGTCTGCTTTTCACAAAGCCTGTACGTTTTCTCTAGAAAACTTCCAATTAAAAAAAGTTCTTTAAAACACCCTAAATCAATACCTGCTGTGCTGTGACTAAGCCCCTCAGGCAGCATTGTAGCTAATTTATAACCTCCCCTTCTGAATGAAGGGGGGTTCTGCTGGAAACAGACACATTAAGCATAGGCAAGGGCATTGAGGAATACAATTCTGCAGTAAACCAGGGAGGAAATGGGAATGTGGGTGGGTGGCTGCCAGGTGTGACAGTTTCTTATGTTTCCTCATGGGGAGACCAGAACTCCTGTTTGGTTAGCACAGCTTTCTGGGCTGGGTGGGGTTTATTATACTGCAAATGTTTGGAATTCTAGGTCTTAATTTTCCAAAGATTTTTAATGTTGTTTTGTTGTTAGCATTCTCTGCACCTCTTCTTGGTGACATGGCTTTAATCAAAACTGTGCTGCTTTACAGGGATGCAAAGGATGAGCTTGGAGCTCTCATTCCTTCTGCAAATTAATCTTTTTACGGTTTTATTTTTATGTCCTCCTCCACCCACCCACCCACCACTACCACTTGCTCAACACATGGAAGTGAAACTTCTCCATTTAACGTTCTCCAGGCTTTATAACTGTCTGTGTAGCACATGGCTCCAGCTACACAACTGTCACAGAGGTCAGAGCCTGTGAGGTGGTGTTTCCCTCCCAGTTTCTAAATGGATGTTGGTATGTTGTAAAAAGAAGAATGGGAACCAGTGGAAACAAATTTATATTTCTTAGCTTTTCAAATCCTATTGCCCCTCTTTGGTGGCATCGGGCAAAAATGCTTTGAAACTGGAATGCCCACCGTGGTAGCACTGGGCTTTCAACAGCCCACCATCCTAGATGTGAGAGTCATGGGGAAGTTTAGCCATGTGTCTTGCCATCTCTCTGGAGTTTTATATCCTACATGGAAAAGGAGGGGGGATACAATTGGGATATATTGTACTGCCCAGGTAGAAGTAATACTTAGCGCTTCTTTAGGTTTCCTTTCACATGTGGATCTGGAAGCACTTCACTAAAATGCTGAGCATTTCTTAACGTAGGCAAATATCACTGTACCTATTTCATAGATGCAGAAACTGAACTACAAAGCAGTTAAATCAAGTGACTTGATCAAGTTACACAGTCCGTCAGCAGAAGAGCTAGGAAAAGGACTTCTGACTTCTACCTTTCTGTTTTAATCTTTAGACCATGGCAAATATTTCCTGTACAGATGCCAATGTTGATTCACAGGACAAGGATGTGGAACACAAGTAATAGAAATGCCAGTACTGCTTAGGTTTATAGTCACAGACCCTGAAAAAGAGACTAGAGTACATGGAACAAAAGCAAGCAAAGTTATTTTTAAATGCTTTTGATATATGTGCTTTTAAGGAATTTCTTGGAAGACATGCTTGGAAGATATCAGCATTTACCCTCCTAATGACTGGGGAGAGTGAGATTCCACTGCCGTTCCAGCTTTTAGTTAAGGAGGCTATACAAATCCTGGTTTCGGCATGACTCTGCAGTCATGTGACCATGGAATGTCATGGAGTAGTCATGTCAACAATAGAGTAGTCATGTCCTTTAAGAAGTGCAGTAGTTCCCTGAAAAATTCCATTCTCGTTTTCTCTCATCACCTCCAGATCTGATATGTTCAGTTTGTAAATCAAGCTTTTTTTTTTCTTTTCTGCCAGCCCTAAAAATTCAGCCTGGATCTAAAAGTAAAGACTGACTCCAGCTTGCTCCTTCTTACCTATGCTAGCCCAGCATGTCTCACAGCAGTAGAAAACCAGTAATAACTTTGTTCACTAAGTTCAGCCAATAGTCAGCTGAGCGCACACTGGGAACAGATCTGTCGAATGAGAGATCTGCCATTGTTACGGTCACTTTTCTGACAATAACAGCACTTTATGATGGGTGTGAACAGCTGGAAAAGTTGTCTTTTTAAAAAACAAAAACAGTTTGTGATAACTTTAAAACAGGCAGTTGGAGGAGTGAGCATCGTGATGGAAATGGGAGGCAGGAGGCCTGCTGGGTTATCATATCATTAGGGTTGGCAAGGACTTCTAGTGAGTCATCTAGACCATCCCTCTGACTACGGCAGGATTGATTTCATTATCCCGAAACCACCTCGGATACAGATAGCTGTCTAGTGTTAACCTTGAATGCTTCCACTCCCGACAAGCCCACAGAATTCCCTCAGCGGCATGTTCCATTGCTCAAGCTGTCCTAATGTTTACATATTTATCCTAATATTTACCTTGAATTTATCCTGTTGTAGTTTAAGTCCATTTATTTCTTGCCCTGTCCTTTTTGGCTAATCAAAATAGAACACTACCCTCTTGATAACATCTCTTTACATCCCTAACCTGGGTTAAGAAGAGCAGAATAACTGCCAAGATGGAGATAGATACTATCCTTCTACTAATACAACCAGATACAGCATTTAACCTTGGTCACAGCATCACATTGCTGATTTTTCTTCAGTTTGTTATCTTCTGAGGCCTGTGACACTTCTCTGTAGCACTCCTGCCTGGCCAGTGCTCGCCCATGTCATGTTTGTGTGATGATTATTCCTTTACTGAATTTCATTTTTCTTTTCCGCTCTATTAAGAGCCTGCTCTGATTATACTACTATCCTTCAAAGTATTTGGAACCCTCCAAGCAGCCCACCTGCTGAAGGTTTGGGTAATGTACTGTGGCAGTGGATAATACTTGATGCTTCAGTGTAAGTTGCACCTCTGAGCCCCATAGCACCTGGTCACTTGTACAGTCCTCCTCTTGAAGGAAAAAAATACTTCTTGTCTCTGGGGTGCTCAAACCCTGAACATAAGAGCCAGTTTAATCCCTCTTACCATGAATTCGCATAGTTATAACTGTCATAATGGTCATAAAATTATCCAGCCTTTTAAAAAAATCACCCATAGGGGAGGTCACAAGGTCCAGTACTATCAGCTCAGTTCCAAAGGGTGACCATACACTATGTAAAGACGTAGTACCTTTTGTTTGCTCTGAGTGTACTGCCCTTTAGGTTTATCGACCGACTCTTTTGGTCTCGTATTATTGGCCAGAATAAGAGAGAGGGATGTTTCACTTTTCGCTGTGTCCTTCATAATTTTGAATACACCAATCAAGTCTCCTTTGCTATTTTACCTTTTTATCCCAAATAATCCTAGTTTATATAATCTCTCGTCAAATGTAAATCCCACCTAGACCTCTAACAACTTTATTGCTTTTCTATGGATATTTTTTAACCTCTTTGTAATGGGACAGCTGCCCCACTCCATGAGAGAAAAGGCTGGAACAGGCCAGAAAGGCTGTGCAGACCGGCTGCCAGTCAGCAAAGGCTTGTGAAAAGCCAATCAGGGCAAAGAAAGAGGCAACCAAAATTAGACACACAGACTTCCAAAAGAGTTCATCATAACTGTCAGAACATTTAAAATCACTTTTAATGCAGCCAGGAGTACCATCTAATTTTTAAGCTGCTTCTCTGTATTGGACAGGCTACTTGATTTAACTGTTAATGAAGGTCAAGATTTTCAAACCCGAGTTCTTAAAATCAGACTCCTAAATTCATATTTAGGTTCACAGGAGTTGCCATACTAGATCAGATCCACAGTCCATCCAGTTCAATATCCTGTCTCTGACCATGGCCAGATAGAAACTCTCCATAGATTTGTAAATAATTTTTATACTTCATAGCTTTTATATTAGTATAGTTTAGTTAGTATAGCTTGTTTTTCCCCATCCTGGGGACTCCCTACCTGTGGTCTAGGGCTCTGGCTTCTGGCCTGGCTGGGGGTGGGGCCTTGGGGGGGAACAGGAGGAGCAGAGGTGGGGCCATTGAGAGGGGCTGAGCCTCGTGGCAAGGGGGGACTAAAGCCCACCTCAGTCCCCCACCAAGAAGAGGCTGGCACTGCCAGCAGTGGCTGGTGGTACCGCTTCACGCTTGCCCGAGACTTGCAGTTGGGGGGGAGCAACGCAACCTCCCTGCCTCCCAAATTATGCCCATGTTAAAAAGTGGATAGGCATGCCTCTCCCCTATCCTTGAGTGTTCTACACCCAGCATTCAGCCACACCTCCACAGAAATATCAGAGGGCCAGAGGCCTTGATTCTTGGCCCCCTTTACCACCATGACCTCTACTCATTCCCAGCCATCTGCAAAGGGCTGTTTTTGCGTCTCGTTTTTGACCCGCCTTCTACCAAAGATGCCACAACCTCTTCCCCCATTATAGTCAGAGACCATCTTGCAGTCTTCACCCACAGTTGGGACTTGATCATGACAGACAGTTGGGTCTTGGATATTATCTGTCAAGAATACTCCATGGAGTTCCTCTCCCTTCGCCCTTCAGGGACCACTCTCTCAAGGTGATTCTTCATCAAGAGGTGGACTCCTTTCTACAACAAGTGGCAATAGAGCACATCTCACCTCAGTATCAAAGGAGAGGGTTCTATTCCCAGTATTTCCTAGTCCTCCAAAAAAATGGAGGATGGATACCCATTCTGGACCTTCAACAACTAACCATCTTTATCAGAAAGTTGAAATTCAGGATGCTTACATTAGCATCGATAATTCCCTCCCTATGGGAGGAGATGTAGTTCATGGCTCTCGACATGAAGGATGCATACTTTCATGTAGACATACCTCCTTCCCACAGAAGGTTTCTGCAGCTTGTGGTGGGCCAAGAATATTTTAGTTCAGAGTCCTTCCCTTTGGGTTAGCAACAGCACCCAGAGTGTTTACAAAAGTTTTTTCTGTGGTGCCAGCCCAAATGAGATATCAGAGTTACACAGTTTCCCCATATCTGGACGATTGGCTCTCAGTAGGTCACTCGTGCCAAGAGTGGCAATGGGTTTTCTGCTCCATCTTCTAGCAACTCTGGACATCTGCCTAAACAAAGAAAAGTTTATTTTATCACCCACACAGAAAATAAACTTAATCGGCATGACACTGGACTCTGTTTCCATGAAAGCTTTCCTTCCCACAGAAAGATTTCAGTTAATGAGCAGCAGAGATAGTCTGGATTACTCGCAGACCAAGAACTACAGTCAGAATGTGCCTTTTAGGCCACATGGCTATGTGTACTTGTGAGATGCCATTCACCAAACTTCATTTATGATGTCTGCAGGCTTTGTTCTGGTCTGTCTACATTCCAAAGATCACATCAATTTCAGGGTGTCTGTTCCCGCCAGAGCCATCGCCTTTCTTGCCTGGTGGTTGAACCTGGAGAGCATGAGAGTGGGTGTTCCCTTCAACACTCCTATCCCCACTGCCATCATCACTTCCCTTCTGGGTTGGGGTGCTCACCTGAACAACCACACTGCACAAGGCACATGGACCCCACGAGAGGCAGGTTGCACATCAATATAATAGAACTCGCAGAGCCATTCTCCTGCTTATACGTTCACACCATATCAGGGTGATTTCAGACAATATTACCACTATCTTTTACATAAACAAATAGGGGAGAGCAAGATCTTCTTCTCCTTTGTCTGGAAGTAGTCAGGCTTTGGAACTGGTGCATCCAGAATCACATCACTATCCAACCTCCCAGATGCTCAGCACTCGTTAGCAGACAACCTAAGCAGGCACTTCACCTCACAAATGGGAGGTTCACAACTCTGTCCTGAGAGAAATATTCACTCGATGGTGTACACCTCAATAAGATCCCTTTGCATCCCAAATGAACAGAAAACTTCACCTGTACGGCTCCAGAAGAGCTATGGGCCATTACTCCCAGGGCAATGCTCTCCTGGTGCAATCACTTCAGCCAGGAAGGTGAGAGAGTTGTGAGCCCCCATACCAGATGCTCCTTATATGTTTTCTCACAGGGAAAAGGTGTCACTTTGCGTCCATCCTGAGTTCCTCCCCAAAGACATTTCTGAATTCCATGTCAACCAAAGTATCCATTTACCATGCTTCTGCCAAAGATAAAATACTTCATTCCCTCGATGTCAGATTTGCCCTGGCTTTTTACCTACAAAGGACCAAACCTATCAGAAAATCACCAAGACTTTTTCTTGCCATAACAGAAAGATCACAAGATCAAGCAATATCCTCTTAGAGAATCTCTTAGTGGTTTTCTGGGTGCATCACTGAGATTACACTGACCTTCTCCTGATGGAGTCAGTCCACACTCCATGAGGCCACAAGCTGCCTATAAAGTATCCCTGCAGGACATTCCAATACTAGACACATGCAGAGCAACCACCTGGAGCTCCAGCCACACATTCACTAGATTCACTAGTAAACTTGCTAGTTCAGGCTTCTGCTGCAGATACAGCAGTGGGAACAGCAGCACTGCAAGAATCTTTGCTGCTGGTTTCCTCACACCCTGCTCCAGTCTGAGCACTGCTTGTCAGTCACCTCCATGTGGAATACACATAGGGACCAGCACTCAAAGAAGAAATGGAGATTACTTTGAGATGTGTGGTCCCTATCTGTATTCCACTACCTGTCCTCTGTCCCCTCTGCTTCGATCATATTGGTTTCACGATATGGAGAGGTGTCAGCGCACATTGCCTCACATTCCCTACGTTGGGAGCGTGAGGTGATCTACTGCGTACATGTAGGCCAATGGACACTGCTTGTTAGAATTTCTAGACTCAGGTGCATGCCATGCCCACGTGTGGAATACACATAGAGATCACACATCTCGAAGAACCTTCAGTTACTGGTAAGTTACCTCCATTTCAGAGGCCACTGGCATTCTTACCAATGTTCATTATCTTACATTTCTTCAAGTTGAATGCGTTTGGCTGCGTTGCTGCCCAATTTTCCAAAGTGTTTAAATCTTTGCAGAATGCCTCATAAGCCTCCATCATCCACCACTGTAACTTAAAGTATGGCTTTACTCTGAAAAGGGGCTCTGTAAATAGGGCATCTTGAGAGTCTAGGTTTGTCTCTCAATCGCTACAGATCAGCTCTGTATCGTTTACAAGTAAAATGGCTTTTTCTAACCATCAGTCCAGAAAACTCAACTTGGAATCTGAAAGTCAAGCTGGATTTTTTTATGAATCCTGCCTCACTAATAATAAAAATTCTGCAGTCAGGATCCGGCTAAAAATTCTGTCAGTGAGACAGAGGCAAAGTGAGACTCCTGGGCTAGTCAGAGTAAAAAAGTAAAATCTTATTTTAGTTACTAAAAACAGCAGCTATGACTCTGACTACCCATAAGGAGCAGATGTGTTGAATAAAAGGTAACATGTTTACATAGCCAGTATTCAGAGAGTGTGTCAGCCAACTGGGACAAAGGTGGTCTAGCATAGTGGTCCAGAGCAGGCATCAGAACCAAGGACTAGAGTCACTAGTTGGAAGCTGGAGTCATTGGTCAAGCTGGAGGGCAGGAACTGGAGCAAGCAGGGTATTAGGCAAGGAGGGTTCAAGGCAGGGGCAGGACAGAGGCAAGGCTCGGGGCAGGGCAGGAGCAGCAGGAACAAGGAAGCACGGGGTGAACATGAGCACTGAGCATCCAGCAAGGTGCTGCTGCTGCTGACTTAAGAGCTGGCCTGCTGGCCCCTCCAGCCAATTAGGTGGTCTGGCTAATCAGGCAGCCTGCTGTTGGCCAACTGTACTAATGAAGCTGCCTGGAGATTAGCTCTGCTGCGGGCCCTGATTCCTGACAGAGTGGAACCACGCTTTAACATTACCAGCAACTAGCACCCACTGTCTGCCTCTTCCTCCATATGGAAAATAGTATTGATCTTTATTCCAGTCCCTGGGACGTCCACAGACAGCTCTTGACTCTGAAGAGTAGCCGTTAACTTTGTTTCCTATTACTTAACTGACTTTTAATGCATGAAAAACTTTGCCCCTTGACCTCTGGTTATTTATTTTCTGTTATAGTTGTTTCTAAGAGACCTTTATCAAAAGGTGTTTGAAAATTCATGGGACCACAGTCTGTTTATTGGGTCACCCTTATCTGCTCTTTCAATTGCCTTTCTGATGCAGACTATGGCTGTATTCTCACATGCACAATGATTAGCAACTGAAACCACGCAGTGTGATAAACCTTTATCCCTGCACCCCAGAAGGGGTTACGGTGAGAACATGGTTGGAAAGTGAGTCAGAGTAGGTGTGTAGTAAAGGACAGGAATGAGTGCAGGCAGCATATGGGCCGCGTTCTCTTTGGATTCAGTTCAAGCACAAAGCGTATGTTGTGCTTGCTGTGTGGTAGTTCAGCTGACAGGAAGTTGCAGAGGTCTGCTGAAGAGAGAGAGGCCACTCTCCTCCCTTCCCCCGCCCCCCCAGCCCTCCCTAATCAGCAAGTTCTGCAGGAGGCAGAAGGAGCTGATTCAGTTTAGTTACCTTATTATAGAGACTGCTTAGGAGAAGGGGGAGGAAGAAATAGTGTCCATTTTCTGAAGCTAATTTAAGTCTCAGTGGTATCAGCAAAAAAACAAGGAGTCCTTGTGGCACCTTAGAGACTAACAAGTTTATTTGGGCATAAGCTTTCATGGGCTAGAACCCACTTCATCAGATGCATCTAGTGGAAAATACAGAAGCAGGTATAAATATATGAAAGGATGTGGGTTGCTTGCGAAAGCTTATGCCCAAATAAATTTGTTAGTCTTTAAGGTGCCACAAGGACTCCTCTTTTTTTTGTTGTTGTTGTTGTTGTTGTTGCTAATTTAAGTCCTCATTGTCATCTGCAGAGCAAGCCATGATGGATCCATCTCTGGGTGCACCGGAGTCTGGCCACATCTGCTTAGGATTTCACAAGCAGAGAACAGACCCTGCATTAAAGCTGGGAGAATACGCTGAGGTAATGTGTTCCTGGGCTACGGCCCTAAACTTCCACAGCATGTGGCAAACTACTGGCAAACAATAATCAGACACTCGCTCTCTTTTCCTAATTGTGTTTTTATTTCCCCTGCTTCTCTCCTGTCCTCCAGTGTACCTAGCAGATATTCTCCGCCCAAGGCAGGGCAAAGTCTACTATCATCTCTGCTCCTGATAATCCATCTCCATTAGTTGTTCTCATTCTTACTGTAGGGCAAAGGCCTTTCCTGTCCGTCCACCCACGTCGGCCACTCTCAGCTCACTGCAGGCCCTTCAGCACTGTTCTCCTGTTCATCCATCTGTAACAGCTATTTGTAGCCCTGCTGCTGGGACAGGTCTCTCCAGCATCGCTTCTGCCCATTCATCCATCTCCACCATTCCCAGCCCCACTGCAGAGCAAAAGCCGGTTTGGTGTTGCTCTTCCTGCCCATCCAGTTGAAGGGCTTTTCTGGAATTTCAGCAGCTTGGACAATGCTAGTTGGGCTGGGTGTGACATTTAGATAACTGTGTCTTTGCTCACCATCACTACAGTAAAAGCTGTTAGGGACAAATGTCCTTATTGGCATCATGTGTGGGTCCTTTGTCAGAATTGCTGCCACGAACTGTATGACTATGAAGTGGTGTCCAGTGTCTGAGTGGCCTCCTTTTCCTGCCCTCACTTCTCAAAATAATAGCTTCCTGGGGGAAGAGACTGAGTGGTGTACTACACCAAAAGATTTCTCCTGTATCCCTCTGGTTCCTCCTCAGATGCCACGTGGATTTATATTTTTGGAACCAAATCTTGTCTGGAGACTAATTCCAAGGCCCTCTGCTAGCATTCGAGGTCTGTGTGCATTTCTTGTGGCAGGTACACCCAGCCTTTGGGTAGTATAGGATGCACATCAAGCTCTTCTATCTCATAACATGCCTGCTGACCACCTAGCTCAGCTGCACATGCAGTAGTGGAGTTTGGACTGTCCTTCATTTTCCTCTGGGCCCCCATATTAAGCATGGCTATTTCAATTAACTCACCCTGTCATTCCTCCTTCTTCTTAACTGGCCCAATTCACTCCGAGCCAACTCTCCCCCACAAAAGCACACAGATGAACAAAATTTTCCAAGAAAACTGTACATGTGATTTTTGATTTCTTAGGGCCAAATGCTACAATTCTCAGCTGTAAGCTGGAAACTCCGTAGGACAAGGAAATGTCTTTTGACATGTCTATAGACAGCATCAGGCACACCAGTGATGCTGTAATAGTCAGTCACAGACAAATTGCATTGTTAAGTTGGAGCTAAGGTAGTGATCACGTATCAATAACTTAAGGCTAAAAAAAATTACAAGAATGTTGTAAAAACAACGAGGAGTAGTTGTGGCACCTTAGAGTCTAATACATTTATTTGGGAATAAGCTTTTGTGGGCTAAAACCAGTGAGCTGGAGCCAGTTCGCACTGGTTTGCTAGAACCGGTTGTTAAATTTAGAAGCCCTTGTAGAACCGGTTGTTCCGCTTCTAAATTTAACCGGCCTTAGGCACCTGGAGCACCCAAGGGGAAAATTAGGCACCCACCTTCGGCACCAAATGCACCCAGCCCTGGAGCACCCAAGGGGAAAATTTGGTGGGTGCAGAGCACCCACCGGCAGCTCCCCACCCCACCCCTGGCCCCAGCTCACCTTCGCTCCGCTTCCAGCTCCTCCCCTGAACGCACCACCCCGCTCTGCTTCTCTGCCCACCGAGGCTTCCCGCGAATCAGCTACTCCCACGGGAAGCTGGGGCAGGCTGAGAAGCAGGCCACGGCTTCCCGCTCAGGCCCAGGGAGGCAGAGGTGAACTGGGGCAGGGGGGCACGAGCAGGGCTGCCCGCGCCATAGCAGGTAACCCCCGGGGGCGGGCGCAGGGGAACCGCTCCCTGCCCCAGCTCACCTCGGCCTGAGCAGGAAGCCGCGGCCTGCTTCTCAGCCCTCCCAGGCTTCCTGCCGAACAGCTGATTCGCGGGAAGCCGGGGGGGAGAAGCAGAGCGGGGCAGCGCGTTCAGCGGAGGAGGCGGAGCGGAGGTGAGGTGAGCTGGGGCCGCGCGCGGGGTGGGGAGCTGCCAGTGGGTGCTCTGCACCCACCAAATTTTCCCTGTGGGGGCTCCAGCCATGGAGCACCCAGGGAGTCGGCACCTAAGTTGCCACTTTTGATGTGATCAGTGGGGGAGCAGCCGCTCCCCCTGCTCCCCCCCAGCTACACTCCCCCACCCCTAGGAGCCAGAGGGACCTGCCGTATGCTTTCTAGGAGCTGCCCCAGGTAAGCACCGCCAGGACTCCCCACCTCGCCCCCGGCAGGTCTCTCTGGCTCTTAGGGGCAGGGTGGGCACCCACTACGGTGGCCCACGAGACCCTCCTGCCCGGTTCTGGGGGCAGTCATGGGACAGGGGAGGAGGGTGGATGGGGCAGGGGTCCTGGGGAGGTGCATCAAGGAACACAGGGGGTTGGATGGGGCA
The DNA here is from genome assembly GCF_965152235.1 of Eretmochelys imbricata. NCBI lineage: Eukaryota > Metazoa > Chordata > Testudines > Cheloniidae > Eretmochelys > Eretmochelys imbricata. The sequence goes on along the minus strand of NC_135577.1, from coordinate 64,288,304 downwards.
GGAGTCCTGCGGGGTGGGGGTGGGCAACGACCCCCTCATGGGGTGAGGAGGGAACCCGTTGTTAAGATTTTGGCAGCTCATCACTGGCTAAAACCCACTTCATCAGATTCATGAAGTGGAAAATACAGTAGGTACGTATATATACACACTACATGAAAAGATGGGAGTTGCCTTACCAAGTGGGGGGTCAGTGCTAACGAGACAATTCAATTAAAGTGGAAGTGGGCTGTTCTCAACAGTAGAATACCAAGGAAGGAAAAATCACTTTTGAATGTTGTAGTCATCACTCATCAGCAAAGAAATAAAGAAACAGCTTTAATAAACTACAAACATTAGAAATCCAGGAAACTCAGAGTCAAGATTGAATTGAAAAGAATGTCAAACATGGATGCATGAAAATACACAGTTAAGGCCCCTATACAGCCTTAATTCTTCACCTGACTGATGGCAGACTCTGCCCTTGCCTTCTGTGTTCCTTTTATACCTAGGGCCTGATCTTACTCATGTGAGTTTGCAGGATCAGGCATTGTGTTATTTTTTAACCAATTACCTGTTCTCAGTTCAAAGACTAAGGCTGAGGTCATCTTGTTTGGAAAAGCCACTGTATTTCCTATCCCACTTCCCTTCTTCAACTTTCTCACAAGGTCTCTAATAAGAAACATATAGTTTTTGGAGAAATCTACATTTGGAGAGGACATTGCACTTGTACAGCTTGTACTGACAGGCATGTAAGACACTCATTGGAAGTGTGAAGTTTTGTCACCACATTAACCTTTGCTCTTTTCATATAAGTGCAATAATTCCCTAGGTGGGCAGAGCAGGTTTGTACATATAAACACATTAGCACTGTATTTACTGATAATTGTTTAACTGTTGTCACATGGAGCTTTAATGAAGAATAGTGCAAATCCTTTTTTTTTTTTTTCCTGTGGCCAGCAAGTAAAAAGGCCAGAGCTGGCACAATCACTGAATACTTAGGAGTTAGGAATTCTAGTATTTGTGGTCACTGATTAGATCAGACTTTGTTATGAATGGATAAGGATCTCAGGGTTTCTGAGCCTGATTCTCTCCTGTGTCTGAACTCCATCCTGCACAGTGAAGTGGGGGAGGCATCAAAATACAAAATGTAAACAAACACCATGAATGGCAAAAAGTAAATTGGGATCTAAAATCATTATATTTAATTATTATTTATTTATTTGTATTACTGTAGCACCTAGGAGCCCTAGTCATGGAGCAGGACTCCATTGTGCTAGGTGCTGTACAAACACGGAAAACAAAATGACCTTCCCTGCCTCAAACAGCAAAAAATATCTAAGTCAGTGGTCCCCAAACTTTGTGGCGTGCCCCCCTAACGGGGCACGGAGGAATGTTTGGGGGGGCAGGGAGGGAGTGCCACCCTGCCCCACTCTGCTCCAAGCTCTGCTCTGGCCCCAGCCACAGCTCCACTCCTGGCCTTGGCCCCGGCCCCACCCCCAGCTGTGGCCCCAGACTAAGTCCCTGGCTCCCAGCCCAGCTATGGCTCCAAACCCGGCCACGGCTGCTGGCTCTGACTGTGGCCTGACCACAGCTCCACTCCCAGTCCTGGCCCCAGACCCGCCCCTGGTCTTGACCCCTGGTTCCTGACCCAGCCATGGCTCCGGCTCCAGCCCCAGCCCCAGCCCCAGCCCCCTATTCACCCCCCACACCAGAGCCATAGCCTTACTCCAGCCCTGGCTCCTGATCAAAGCTCCCGGGGGACAGGGAGGAGGATGAGGACAAGGGTAAGGAGGGACCACTGATCTAAGTAGAAACATTATGTCTTACCTATCAGAAGTGTTATTTATTAGTAAAGGAGGAAGAAGCATTTTAAAAGAAGGATTTTGAGCTTAAGTGTCCCTTTAAAGTTGTACTTTTATTAGCAGTTCTTTACTTTTTCACTGTCAGATGGATTGCTACATCTTGAACATGGAGGGCCAGATTCTCCACTCCAGTGGCATGAAAAGGCCAGAAAGCACAGTGCAATTCCTGCCAAGGGAGAATCCCTGAGTGGCATGGAGCAAGCATAACCTCTCCTATGCTACCTTCCCCCAGCCCCTAGTGTAGGGGATATGGCGAGGAGGAAGGGATTGGCTGGAGTGCTACTGTACTCCAGTGATTCCCCAAGTAGGGCACTGGCCTGTTGGGGCCACAGCCAGCTGCCATAGTGTACAGCAGCCCCAAGATTGCTCTAAACTATTCGGGGGATGGGGATGGCGTAGAACCAGCCTCATGATTGGGGACCCACAAATGGTTCTTCCCTCAGCTTCTTCAGGTGCTTATAGGGAGGAGACAATTGGGCCACTAGAACCCAATCCAGCTCCCAGTAAAATCAATGTTACAACTACTTAATTCAGCTGTGCAGAATTGGTCCTTGAGTTACTGTTATCATTCGTCTCTGCTGAAGAACCAAAACATAATATTCAATATTAAGTCCAAAACAGGAGTAATGAGTTGCAAGTCAAGACTGAGGAGCAGAGCTATGTGAAAGCCTGGGGACTTGAATAGCAATTGGTGCTGCAAGCTGGGACTGAGAAGCCGTGGCAGCGCTGTACGTAGGCCCAGTTTTGACTAGAAAAGGGTACTTCAGGAGTGATGTGACGTGGCAGGCGGTGTCTTAGTGCTTGAAAACCAGGGGGTGCTCCATATCAGCTCTGAGTGCCTTTGGGCTCAGCAGAGCTGGGCTGTACAGAAATGTGCAAGCCAAATATCATGGGTGCCCCAGAATTTAAATAGCAGAAGGTGCTGCAGATTTTTATTGTGGTACACCAGCAGAGCGGTCGGGGGAACCTTGCCGACACCATACCTAGCTCTAGACAGTTGTACCAGTCCCTGGTTTCATCCACTGGGTAGAATATTAAAGAAGAAGAGGAAAGAGACACAGCAAGTGAGAGGAGGAAAAGAAACAGAAAAAGACCCCCAAAAGTATTTTGGGGGAAGGGCTGGATTTTGAAACACTTGTGATCATGTCTGGCCTTTAAACTAGTCAGCAGTCTTTCATGTGTGCGAAATGTGTCAGAGAATGTCACTGCAATACCTGTGAAATACAGCTAGCCTCAGCAAGGCTACTGAACCAGGAAACTCAGTATTTCCTTGGCCACTTCATACATGATAATATGGTTAAACCCCACAGCATGCCTTGTTATAACACACATCTTATCAGCCCTGGCTGATGAGAACAGCAGCCATCAAGAGACCAAACTGACATCATTCACAAACTCACTAGTTTAGGGTAGAGCCTGAAGTATCTTCCTACGCCAGCAGCCATGCCTGACTGGGCTGAACTGGCTGTACTGAACTTTCAGGCATTTTCCTAGAGGAGGAGAAATAATAAGAATTAGCCCAAGTGGCTTTTTTTGTTTCCTATGTTTTCTGCCATTCAGCAAATGATCACAGAGCAGGTGGAGGTGGGTTGAGTCTTGCCCATTAAAAAAGGGAAAAACTCTTGTTTTACTTGGCTGAAGGAGGAGAGAAAAAGTACTGGTTGAGATCTGACACAATGTTCAGATCCAAAATTCCCCCAAGTTCACAGGGTTTGGGTTCTGGGATTTGGGTTCAAAGAGAGAATCTAGTTGCCAAATTCAGCTCTGGATCCGAATCCCAACTTCCCAAGGTTAGGTATGGATGCTTGGGAGGGTGAGGTAGTTAGTTGGTTCAGGGTCATTTCTAACTGCAAGGCACAGGAGTCCTTGTCAATCAGTGTGTTTGACTGCAGTATTGGTTCCTGTGGACAAACCTAGCAGCTGGCTCTGACTGGTTTTGTCTAATTTAATCGGGGTGAATTTTAGGGCTCAGGGAAATGGGAAACTGGATACAGCAATAAAGAGTGCAGGCCATTGCTATACGAAGTTCTCCAGCTAGTTCTATGATCTGCTCTTCTTATCACAGGCTCCCTAAAATAGCTCTGCTATGATGCACTTAGTCTAGACATGCAATACCCCAAATATTCTAGTCCTGGCTATTCCTCTGGAAAGAGACTGCCAGTCATGTTATGTTGTGTTGCAGTTTTGTGACTGAGACAAAAGAAGACCATATTAGATCGAATTCATTTTCACTTGTGGTCTACCTGCTTGAGCCTCTGAAGGCTGCCATAAAACTAATAATACTGTAAAAAAAAGAATTGATTAAAAATTCCTTAAGTAGAATTTGAAAGTGCAAGGCAAACATTAATATGGAGATAAGGTTCAACTTCTGTGCTGAACATACTCATTAATCAGGCTATAGAGAGAGGATAATTAAGCACATAAATGCATTTTAATTGACCTTTTACAAATATTTTCCCCTGCTACGAAATCTTGGTTCTTCTTGGTTCACCAAAGAGAGTCCCAGAATGCATCATTCTGTGGCAGATCACAAATATCATGGGTTGTAATGAGACTTTTGGGAATTGTGATATTGCATTCTGGGATCTCCTCAGTGAGCCAGCAAGAACAAAGAGGATTCCCTCAGATGGAAAAATAATTTTTGAAAGGTGGGTTAAAACTGATCGCTGTGTTGAATGCCCTTCACTCCCCAGCCCCAACCCAATCTGGTCCCTTGGGACATTCAGCACAGAAATCTGCATTTAAATCAATTTTAATCATTGCACTTTACCTTGGAATTCAGGCCATCATCTGAAAGACCAGAGGAGTAATCTACTAACTATGCACTCCTTGAGGGAGGCATCCGTTCCCCCACTTCAGTGAAAACATATTGCAGTAATGACTGGTGAGCCCTGACTATGCACAGAGCTTCTCGTTTACTCCCCCAACTCTGCCTGTCTCCAACAGAAGTGTAGACAGTTTGGTTGGACAGGCAGAATAAGAGAGGAGGCTATTAAAACCAGCCCAGCATATATGTAATGGTTTTGTTGGTTTTTTTTTTAACAGTATGTGCCTAGAATGATTTTGCAGCCTCTGCATATGAAAATTGCTTGACCCATGTCCACTTTTTCAGAGAATGAATGCACTAAAATTCAGCACTGTTTTTGATGGCCACATCCATAGTTTTGACCCATTCCAATGCGTATGAGGTTTTTCTACCAACTTTCAAATGTCACCAGCCTCCAAGAGGCCTAAGCAAAGCTGGAACCTACAGGGACAACTGATGAGCCAGAGACTATAAGGATCTTACTCTGCTCTGCCTAGCACCTTGTGTAGTCATTTGTACCTGTACAGAGTCAGTGCAAAGTGGATATAAAACACAACCAAGCAGAATTAACCATTCACCTACACAACTGGTAGCATTTCTCATCCACTTGGCTCTCCCCTTCCTCATGTGCACAAGGTGTCAGGCAGTGGAGTATTAGGCTGTAAGTAGCTGGAGCTTTTAGGGGATGTGCCGGTAGGCCCCAAAAGAGTTCAGTGCAGAGCTTCTGTGAGGGTGACAGGAACAAAAGGCAGTGTCTTCATTGCCTAGCCCTTTGTCAGTTTAGACATGGCTAAAAGGGCCAAGACTCACTGGACTGGCTGAGCTGTGCTTGGTGCAAATCCAGAGGGAGTTCAGCAAGGTGACTTTGAGCCTTATTTCTGGCTCCCTGAGCTGGGAGTCAGCACACAAACTTCTGGTCCTTCACACAATTTAAAGCATCCTCAGGGCAGTTCTATTTTACAGCAGCTATCTATGGTCCAAAGTGGCCTTACAGTAGCTGGAAATCAAGTGCACTTAGTGGTAGATCCCCAGCCAGACACATTTTTCCCTGGACATATCCCCAGTGCTGGGTTTGGGAGGGACAGGTGGCATAACAGCTGCTTCACTGGCCCCGTCCTAGGCAGACTGGAGATTGCCCTACACTGGGGGAATCCCAGGTAGCTAGTTCAGCTTCGGGTTGCCACCTCTGAGGTACAAAAACCCCAGACACCCAGGATGATCCTGAGCCCATAAAACTGGACAGCTGGCAGTGAGTACTGAGCCCCCCAGAGATTTACCAGCACAGTTAGTTCTAAAACAGGACAAGCCTGGGAAAACCTGGATAGGCACCCCTGGTTAAGCTGGGTTTGTGCACATCTGTTTTGTGCCCTTAGAACCATGCAGAGAAGACTTCACAAGCTAATGATTCTGACCCAGAGAGTTCAAAGTCCTGTTGGGGTGTACTGCAAATTCACTGCTGCCTTGCACCGAGATGGACGTGTTTCTTAATCTGTGTGGAACCTAACCTAGGTGTAAGCAGCAATGAGAATCCGAGGTGCTGTGCGGAGGGGAGGCTTAAAGGAAGCTTTGGTAAACAATGTGACTAATTTCAAAAGTCCTCACCTAAGAGTGCTCTCCAAAATACTCCATTCTTAAGAGACGTTGGTATCTCTCTGCCTACTTGCGATAGTTCTAGAGTGCTTCCCATGTTGGTATCTAAGTGATGATACATTAGTTGGTTTGCTGTTTACTGTTGCTATTCCCCATTACTAAAAAATATCAATTTTAAATAATGAGACAGTGGGAGACTGGATGACTCAAGTGATTGGTAAGATATTAGAGAGCTTTTCACCTCTAGAGCCAGGCTCCAATCCTGCCCAGGTATATGGAGGCTATTCAGTGACCTTTGTGAAGTGGTGTTGATGTCTAGGGCCTGATCTACATGAAAATTAAGTCAGTTTAACTACATCGCTCAGGTGTGAAAAATCCATACCCCTCAGCAGTGTAGTTAAGTCAGCCTCACCTCCAGCATAGCCAGTGCCAGGTGGATGGAAGAATTCTTTTGTAGGCCCCCTACTGCCTCTCTGGGAGGTGGATTACCTATGCGGATGGGAGAAGCCTCCCATTGGTATAGGTAGTGTCTACACTGAAGTGCTACAGCGTTGCCACTGCAGTGGTGCAGCTGTGCCGCTGTCGTGTTTTACTTGTAGACATACCCTTAGTGTCCACATCCCAACACTCCCCTTGACAATCACTGCTGATTGACCTCCTGCTGACTGTCTCCGCTGAGAAGCCAAGGAATGAATGGGTCATGAAGATTCAATTCCTCTTTCACCACTGAGGTGGCTCTTCAGGTCCAGCTGGTAAAGGTGGAGGAAAGAAGCTTTCACATGCTGTACATATTCTGTAGACAAAGGATATGACATCCTCAGGGATGTCAACCCAGCATCCTTTTCCAGCACTAAATGTATGAAATGGCGATACAGTGAAAGAACATTGTTAATATAGTAAAGTGGTCATGATAGGGATTACCCAGAGCATTATGGGATGGAGCCTTGCTCCACTCTTCCCTTACTGCATATTTAATCAGGGGATGTTTTTCTCCACCACTCTGTTGTGACGCAGCTGAACAAAGCAGCAAGTTTCCAGCCTGCAGTCCAGTGTGTGAAATGTTTTTTGTTGAACTGAGTGATCCCTTTACAAAAATCCAGGCTGCTAGATATAACTAGTGGCCTTCCTTCTTAGTTTCAGAATTCCCCTGAGGCAATTCCTGTAATTTAAAAAAAAAAAAAAAAAAAAAAAGACAAGACTCTGAATTGAATTAAATTAAATAAATGTTTTCAGAAAGGTATTTCTCTGTCACCTACACTACTGCACTGGTAGTAGGTCCCATAAAAAAGAATTCTTGCTCCAACCCCATCCCTTCACCACAGAGGAACACCCCATCTCATTCCCTTGTGTTAACACTTTATGGATGAGAAAGTAAACACATTCTTTGGGCACATCTTCACTGTAATCGCAGCATAGCACTGGGAGAGAGCTCTAAAAAACGGTCCTCCACGAGGGGAATAGCTCCCAGTGCTGGGAGCGCAGCTGAAACTTGCAGCGCTCAGGGTTTGTTTTCTTCCACACACCTTGAGCGAGAAAGTTGCAGCGCTGTGAAGTGCCAGTGTAGACAAGCCCTAGATAAAGCCCCCTGGACAGAATCAGCTTTACATGTTGGCAGGATACTGACCAAGCAAGTGGCTTGCCTCCCTACCTCCTCTCTCCCTGTGAGTGTCATTGCCAGTCTCACTGGTGAGGGCACCACAACATATATCTCCCCAGAAATTATGCCTTTGGGTGCTGCTTTTCCTTCAGTTTCCTGCTAAGACATTTGCTAGTCAGAGTTTTGGTAAATCGTGAGTTGCAGTGGCTTAGATTGACATGACTCAATTTATTGCAGACCTCTACATCTCTTGACTGATTGTTAAATGCTTCAGCGCTGTATTCTGCCATAGTCTCTGTGGAAGAATCTGATGGATTCCTCTGAAGTGCCAATTTATCATTGTGATGCAGCACCAGAGGGGAGTTTTTGCCTCATGTACCTGGTAGGTTTGGCTGCATTCATGCAGTTAATTAAACAAACAGTAGAAGATACAATAGGAAGGACTGAGGTCCCCCACATGCCTAATACCTCCCTCCATGTAAGCACAGGAAGCAGACAAATTATGGGCAGTAGACTGTGGAAGCTCCCGGAACCTGATCTTAATGTATGGTCACTGCAAGGGAGAAACCACTGACAGTTTTCACTAATGGAATATGCCTATTGGTGATCAGTTTAGCTCTGGGCACATGAGGAGAAGTCAATGTGGTTATGTAACTAAGCCCATTTGTAATGTGAGAGACTGTTGATATCACAGTAACTGTCCATTTCCGCCCTGAATCCCAATACTGTGTATGGTGATAGCAGAGCACCACAGCAGGGGCCAGAGAAATACTTTTGCGGGATAAATTCGAAGCACTCTCCCACCCCACTAGCATTCCCTCAAACCCAAACTCTCCAGCGCAGTTTTGCAAGCAGCAACCTCACCGTGCTACACCCCAGCTAGAAGGCCCTGGGGATAACAGGAGAGGAGGTGAGAAGAATAAAGGCGGTGGGTGGAGCTCAGTGCTGCCTCTTGGTGCCCTTCAGCCAGTTGGTAGGAGGGAGGCTCACCCAAAGCTTGTTCTGTTTGTCAGAGAAGACACTTGGTACGTCAGCGCCAGGTGGGGCCTGGCAGCAAAGTACAAACACTTGCCTGCTGCAGCATGCCCTGTTCCCACAGGTTAAGCTCACCCTCCTTCCCTTACAGCACTGCATCACAAAGCCACGAAGGCTGTCGAGAACTGCATGTCCTGGGTGTTATTAACCACACTTCCCCTGTTGGTTTACTTTGTTTCTGTGCTGGAACGGAGGCTTGGCTGACGGTGCTGGAGGTGGGAGAGGGGGTTGTGGCGCTGACTAACACACTACAGCTTTGGGCAGGCGAGGTGGCTTTGCTGGCTCAGCGTTCAACACACTGTTTCTTTATGTCTAGTCTAAGAGCTTGTCTACATTTAAAAGGCTGGAGGGCCCAGCTTCACTGATGCAACTGCACTGTTGTCACGCTTCAGTGAAGACGCTGCCTACTCTGACAGGAGGGCTTCTCCTGTCAGTGTAGGTACTCCACCTCCCCGAGATGCACTAGCTAGGTCAACAGGGAAGCCCTCCCGTCAGCATAGCCCTGTCTACACCGGGAGTTAGTTCAGTATAAGTGCATCACTCAGGGGTGTGGATTGTACCAACATAAACTGCTAGTAGAAAAGGAGTACTTGTGGCACCTTAGAGACTAAGGTGCCACAAGTCCTCCTTTTCTTTTTGCGGATACGGCTGGTACTCTGAAACCTGTCATAAATTGCTAGTGTAGACCAAGGCTAAGCTGGAGCTATTCAAGAGGAATTTGGAGCTTCTTTACCATACACAGGTACTGATAGACCAGAAAAGACAAACTGTCCACCTAATTTGGTCTCCTGCCTCCAAAAGTGGCCAATACTGGGTGCTTCCCAGGAGGCTTGTAAACCTCCACAGAGTCTCTTGTTGTACAATATTATCCCATGGGGAGGGCTGAGAAAACAAACTTTGCATCAACTTTTTTTCCAGATGAAATTATTGTTTATACAGTATAGTGAATTACCGCCTGCCATCTAATTGGCTGAGATGGTCATGGGATGTAGAAGTTTTGCAGTATTGCCCACCCATAGGATATTATCCATGCTTCTGTAACCTCCCAGTCAGACTGCTGCAATGCGTTCTACATGGGGTTACACTTTAAAACCGTCGGGAGAGGTTGCAGGACTCTGGAACTCATTTCCCACACCCCTTTTGGTCCAAAATGGCCCACAATAGGTGACCTTCTGGGCAACCTGCAGAAGACAAATATCTGAGAGGGTTTTTGTAGAGGGCTATGGGCACGCTTCCCAGAGCAGTGAACAGGTGGAAAGGAGTTTCTGGTGGTGTCTGGCTAGCTGGGTTCCTGTTGAATTGAAATGCTGCTGAGATTCAGTTGCATTGTTAAAGGCTCCTAGAACCTTGGGTAGCCTTTTTTTTTTTTTTTTTTTAGTTATTTAAAATAGAAATAAATAAATGAATACATACATATATCTAGTCTGTTAGAACTACTGACTGGCTCATCATAAGCTGAGACAAGAGCACATGAATAGTAGTGTGGTGTAGTGGTTAGAGTAAAGGACTAGCCATGGGTTCTGTTCCACATTGTGCCACTGACCTCCATTCCCACTCTAAAATGGGGGGAAATGATACTCCCCCTCTGCAAAGCACATGGAGATTCTTACTTGAAAGGTGTAATAGAACCTCAAAGCATGGTATTTTTTAACTATTACTATTGCTTATTTAACTCCCCACATGAGCTAACCTTCAGGAGCCCCAGGAGAGAATATCTTTTCTGCAAAAAAAGACCTTCTACAGTATCTAAGGTAAAGGTACATCACACTTCTGCTGCATTTTAGGCATCAGTTAAATTATGGGAAAGTGTAGAAAAAATAAGGATATAAAATTATTTTTAAAACCTTCCAGAAGCAGCTGGAGGTACCCAAGATACAGAGAGAAAAAGCTAAATTTGGTTTCCAGCTGACTAGATCAAGAGAATATTAAAATGGCTATTAACTCATGAGCAAATCTGCTGCTTTTTGTTAACAGTAGGGCAAAGGAGCAGCAAAAGGACTATGCATCACTCATGTCTTACTTAAGCCTTATCTTTGGTGCTTAAATGGGACCTAACTATTGCATAGGCCTCGGGCTGGCCCTCTACACAGGTGTGAATCTCATGTCTAGTCCACTGGTTTGCATTTAGCAGTTACCAGTGCATTGAAGCAGATTACAACTGTCTCGGCTGGGTATGTGCATGCTGGCAGAGTACCTCCTTTTAAGAAAAGCTGCATTTGAAAATGAAAGAGGGGGTTTGGGGAAGAACCATTTTCAAAATGTTAGTCCAAGCTGGCGGCCAGCATTGTTCTTACAGCTGTGCTTTCTCTGTAACAGGAACATGTGACTCTGAATTTCAATATAACTGCAAAATGTTTTTGAGAAATGAGAGATAATTTTAAAGATGGTGCTGAATGCCTGAAATAACAAGGAGTGTTTGGCACATAACTGAATATAAACTTACCTTTATTAGAATTTCAGGAGCTGCAAAGATGCACTGACCCAACACAATTCTGCAAAGGCACCTCAGTCCATGTCTGCAGTACAACCTGCTACTCCAGTCCTGAACCCACACAGCTCTGCCAGAACATTTTAATACTGATCTGCATCATCTCCTGTTATTCTGATCTTTGGCTCCCTCCATATTTCTGCCAATGCAGCTCTATTTTCACTCTCTCTGCCCCCTCTTATTCCAGTCCTGGGTCCCCATCCTGTACTGCTAATGCATGGACATCAGTCATGATCATGATCTTCAGCACCCTCTAAAAACTGTTAATCAGTCTATTTACTGGTTTTGTGATCTTAAACCAGGTTTGAACTCAGCTCTCCAGAGGTGAAAGCATAATGCCTTATAGAGCATGCCAACCAATCCTGTCCCTAACCTAACAATATTTTAATCACAAAATCCAACCTCAAAACCCACAGCATTTTCAGTTACTGTATTTCATCACCACACAACTGAAAACAACTTTTTTTTTAACCACCCTTGTTTTTTCTGCACATGAATCATAAACCATGGAACTTAACAGATGGAAAAGACCTTGACACAAATCTTCTCTCACTTTTACTAGTGTAAATCTGGAGCAAGTCCACTTACTTCAGTGGTACTGTTCCAAATACACACCAGTATAAACAGAACAGAATTTGGCCTGTAAGGCATTAGAGACCAGCTAGTGTCCATTGAAAAGCGCTAGTAAAGGTCTGTTAGCTACAGAATATTCTTTCACTCCATTTATTTTTAAATGTCCTAAGAGACTGAGTTTTCACCTCTTCCTTAGAAGACTATTTTCCTGCCTAATAACAGATTTACAATTAGGGTTTCTTTCCTGATATTCATCCTAAGTTTTCCTTTGTTTGGCTTTATCTTGTTATTCCTAGCCATCCCGCTAGGTTCACCCTAAGTAACATTTAATAATAATATTTTGCTCTTCTGTAGATCTGTGGGTCTCGAAGGGCTTAGCAAACATTAATTAATCTAACCTCACAAGCATCATGGGAGGTGGGAGAATATTGTTCTATATTATTATCTGTTTTACTGATGGGAAACCTGAGACACAGAGAGGTTAAGTTCATGCAGGAAGACTGCAGCAGAGCCAAGAAAGGGATCTTGATCTTCTGTCAGTCCTAAGCTATAACTGCATGATCATCCTTCCTCCCATGGTGTTCACTTCCTTGTGGAATCACTAGACATTTCACAACCTGACAAAATAAATATTTACTGCTCCCAGCCTCAGTGGTGTCTGGCTACAGCTATGCTAGAACAATAGGTGATGCCCAGAGAACACGCTTGGTGTTTGAATTGATTAAGGGGCTGGAAGATTGAAAACTAAGGACTGGATGTGACCTGGTGTAAATCTGAGTTACTCTAAATTTAAATCGGGGTGTGACTAAAAGCAGAATTTGGCCCTAAGAGCCTGAATCTCCTCTCACTTATGTTTGTATAAAACAGAAGTATCTCCCCAGAAGTAAATGGAATGACACCAGTGTAAAACCAGTTTATGAGAGAGGCGAAACATGATTCTTGATTTTGCCTGTGAAAGTGAAGGAAGGTGCAAGGGGGCCTTCCGTCCTTCGCACTTCACACCGGGGCCAGGAAGAGGCCCTGGTCCCTGCTAACGCCCACGAGGCACCAGCAGGGGCAGACAGCAGGGCCATATTCCCACTCCTTTCCTCTGAACAATTGGGGAGCACATGAAGTACCCTGCTAAGGGTGTTGCAGTGGGTATGTTCCCCCTGTGAACGGGGGAGCTCCCAGACACATTATGCTTCCCTGAAGTGCATCTCCAGGAGGTCTCCCAGGGCAGCGCAGCTCCAGCACAGGACTATGGGACCCTTGATTGTTAGCCCCATGTATGGGAGGTTAGGATGGACACATGGTTTGTGAAGTGTAAGATTTTGTGAACCTTCTTATTTGGGGTTTTGCAAAATTAGAGTTCACAAAACCTTTTTCCTCTAGCAAAGTAAACCCACGTTTTTCTCAAGGCTGACTCACTGTTAAAATATAATGTTTTTCTAGCTAAAGAGAAGTCTGCACTATGTGTTAGAGATAAACAACCTCCTCAAAACCAGGCTGGTGTCCTACATATGGTATATATGCTCCATTTGTTGTTTTATTAGAATCTCTCAACCTGTCTCTCTTTCCCTCTCTCCAAGCCTTTTTTCACAGTCCCTTGTGATGTTTTGTACTCACCACACTCGCGGCTCCATTTTTTTGCCCTTCTTTGCCTGATGGATTATTTCACTCTGCCCCTCTCTCTGCCCATTCCATCATCATTTCCCCTACCTGGAATGCAAACCCAGTAACATTTACATTCATAGAATCATAGAATATCAGGGTTGGAAGGGACCCCTGAAGGTCATCTAGTCCAACCCCCTGCTCGAAGTCCAAGTCCAACTTTCAAATCCACAGCTTAGAGGGGGTTCAAAACAAACTCACCAATGTACAAACGCAAAGTAGTTGATGGAATTGTTTTGCGTTGTACAAGAGAATAGAATGAGGTGAGATGAGAGTAAATTAAACAAAGAAAACATTAGATTGAATAGCAGAAAACATCCTCACTGAGTTTTGTTAGGCTGGGGAATAATTAGTTTCTCAAGGGAAGTGGTTGAACTCTGTCACATGGTATTTTAAAACTAGGCAGATGTTTTGCTCTTTAATGTATTATAGTGACAATCCTGCACCGACTCCACAGACAAGAGACTAAGTGAGTCAAGTTTCAGAGTAGCAGCCATGTTAGTCTGTATTCGCAAAAAGAAAAAGAGTACTTGTGGCACCTTAGAAACTAACAAATTTATTTGAGCATAAGCTTTCGTGAGCTACAGCTCACTTCATCGGATGCATACTGTGGAAAGTATTTTCCACTGAATGTAGCCGATGAAGTGAGCTGTAGCTCATGAAAGCTTATGCTCAAATACATCCACTGAATGCAGCCGATGAAGTGAGCTGTAGCTCACGAAAGCTTATGCTCAAATAAATTTGTTAGTCTCTAAGCTGCCACAAGTACTCCTTTTCTTTAAGTGAGTCAAGTAGGTCTTTGTCATTATAATTAGTATGATTCTTTACTCAGTAGGAGGTAACCCACAGTGATAGAGAAGAAGATGATCTCAAAGATGGGTCAGAAGTTTGCTGAAGATGGAAAAAATGTTGCTTGTAAGGTTGGTATGAAGGAAGATTCCATGAAGTACGTAAGAACAGAAACAAACCAACCAATGAAGTCAAGTAGAGTTTTGGTTTCAAAGGTGGCCTACCTTTAGTTCATCACCAGATGGGAGCTTTCCTCCAGATTCTACAGGAATAATTCCTTTAAAAAAATGCTTTACAAATGTAATTTGAGTTTAATATGAAAAACACAGCAGTGGAGGAAGTGCACATAGATTTACTCAAGTGTGCTGTGGGCGAAGTTGGACAAGGTTGTTGGACAAGGTTGCTGGACAGGAGGTCTGCCTTTGGAAGAATAGTCCACGGTCTAATAGAGCAGAAATTTACCCTGAAGAAAATGGCCTTGTGGTTAAGGCACTGGACAAGGACTCAGGAGATTTGGATTTAGTTCCTGTATCTACCACAAAATTCTGTGAGACCTTAGGCAACTCCTCGGGTGAGATTCTCACCTTGCTCTGGCCCTGTATACAAAAGGGCTGGAACAATATAGAGCAGTGGTCTCCAAACTTTTTGGCTTGCGCACCTCCAGGGTGAAGACCGGAAGACCTACCACAGACACGCCACCGGCGGAACAGGACCAGAAGACCTGCCGCAGGCGCACCGCTGGAGCGGAACACCAGCCGTGGATGTGCAGAGCTGCTGCCGAAGAAAAAAAAACCCCTGGGATCATCTTGTGCACCCCCTGGGGTGCGCGCACCCCAGTTTGGAGACCACTGACATAGAGGTCCTAACTGTCTCATATCTGATTTGGGGAGGATTCCCCAGGCACTGCAGAAGACAGCTGTCATGGGCCTTAGGGCTGTCTAAGTTAAACCCAGGGCCTCTTTGGGTAGACTGGAATGCAAACTCAGTAACCCAAAGAGGCACAGCACAGAATGTCCCCTTAATCTTTCTGTGCCTCAGTCCCCCAACAGTAAACCGAGGATACTTCCTCTCTCCCATCTTGTCTTAAATTGAGATTGTAAGCTCTTTGGGACTGTGCCTTTTTATACTTAGGAGCAGTGCCTAATGTAATGGGCTCTGATCTTGGTTGGGGCCTCTAGGTGCTATTGTAATACAAGTAGGAATAAGCATATATTAATAGTAATAAGTTAAGTTCAGCACAGGAAGAAGGGCTCAATTCTGCCAAACACCAAAGTGAGGAGAAGCGGCAGCATATCCCACTGCTTGGCAATAGTGAAGGAATGATAGCCTCCTAGAAACATGTGTGCTGGAAAGGACTTATTTCATTTAATCACGCCCCACACCAGCGGCAGGGCTCTGGCTAAAGTATCTCTAGGATGTGTTTGTAAAATCTGAGTCTTGTTTGTTTGTTTATTTTAGAGCCTGGTAACTGATGTCCCCATTTTTATCCATAGACCCACATTGCTTAGAAGTGCCTATTATCTATTAACCTTCCTCTGGTCGTACTTATTGTCCGTACTGTTTGGCTGGCAGGATCTGTGGGGTAGGAACCAATTCTTTCTGTGTCTTTTGTTCAGTGCTGAGTACATTGACAGTGATTAACAAATAACAGTAAGAACAGGTACTGCAAAGGCAAAGCAAGTTTCCTTTTACAACACCTCCCCTGGGACTTGGGGACTAATATCTCTACTTGAACAATAAGTGTAAGTGCTAGGTGTGGTGTATATGTTATGCATGAAAAGGCTGTCATTTAAGGGTACCGCTTCCACTAGCAGCTAGCAACAATGTACTGACCTCAGCATAGGCCCAATCCTGCTCCCACTGAAGTCAATGGGACTCTGGTCTTTGACTTCACTCCGAGCAGGATGTAGCCGGTTATGATCAGCCAAGGAGATATTTGTCTAATGATGTACTGCTTTTAACTGCCTGTGCAATCTTAATTCAGGACCTTTGTGAGTATGCATTCTGACTCTGGTCACGTACTATTTGTTCTACAAGACACCTCCCTCATTCAGTGCACAGGATGGACAGTAAATGAGGCAGAGGGTGGCACAATAGAAATGATATTCTCTTGTCTTTAATGTACTGGACTGGGACTCAGGAGAGCAGGATTCCATTCTTGGCTCTGCAAACTGCAAACTTCCTGCTGTTTCTGTTGTTGGGCAAGACTGTATCATAACACATTCGTGCAAGGGGTCTGAATTTCACCAGCAACGTTAGTTCTGGTATATTCTAAATTGACTTTTTAACCGTAATGTTCTTTTAGTGTAGCTGTATGTATGCAGTAGCCTAAAACAGTGACGGCTTTAGGCACAGACTGACTAGACAGTCTCTTTGGGCACCACACTGCAGGAGATGTTAAAATCTCTTGGCCTGAAGATCGGTCACTGCCCGTGCTCAGATTGCAGGCTGCAATATCAGTTAAAACAGAAGGTTCCATCCCCCTGTTCTCAGAGCACACAGGACCCACCCTGTCTGCTTCTGCCCATCTCTCCAGTACACACACAAGTTGGTACTCTGGGATTTGAGGTGTCCCAGAGTCTGTTCTGCATCAGATCAGGTGAACATTCCATCAGAAGAGGTGACTGAGGCTCATTTGAGCCTGAGATGCCTGTGCCCTCCAGGATCTCAATTCCAGAAGTATGTGGTTAATGGCAACGGTATCTTACGATCTCCCTGCACCCACTGGAGAATGAATAAATAGTATGAGAGGGTGAAACTGGGGCAACAGAAAAAAGGTAAGAGAACCCAGAATGGAGAGCAGAAAGAGGAAGAGGTTGAAAGGGAGGGAAAGTATGGGGCCCAGGGCCTTCCTTAGGCATATACAGGATATGCGGCTGGACAGGGCACCCGAAAATTTGGTGCACCACCCTCACTGGCTGTTGTGTGGGCTCCTTGACTCTCCGGCCGCTCCCCCGTGCTGGGCCACCACGCTTCTCCCCGACCCCCTGTCCCCTCCCCGTCACCCACTCATTTCTCAGCCCACTGCTGAGGGCTCCCAGTTGGGCAGGGCCTCACAGGGCCAGGAGTGAAAGTTTGCCTGTGAGTGAGCTGTGGGAGCCGGGGCGGGCCAGGCTGGAAATAGAGCGGGGGAGACACCCAGAGGCTGGGAAGAGGAGGGGGGGAGCCAAGCTCAGGGAGTAGAGCGGGGCACGGAACTTTGGGGAGCGGGAGGGCGGAGGACGAACTGGGCTGGGGATGGCTGGGGGGAGCCAGGCTGGGAAGGGAAAAGAGCAGAGGGGGGATTCTTTGTCTGGCTCAGTGAGCAAGCAGCGAACACGCTCGGGCCTCATGGGGAGCAGGCTGGTGGCCCTGGGGGGAGAGCAGCCCCACACTGTACCTGAACCTCTCCCCTTTTCTGCCCATGTGCCTTGCCCCGCCGGCAACTCCCTGCAATCTCTCTCCTAGTCTCCTTTTCACTCCACCTCCCTTTTCTCTGAAGTTTAAGCCCAGATGGCCTTTGGACCGTCACCTTTTCCTCTCCTCCCTTCCCCAGCAGGGATCAGCAGCAGACGGGGCTGGGAGGAGGGAGAGGCACAGACACAACCAGGCTGGGGAGGAGGGAAAGTTAAAGGAAAATAAAAGAAGGTGGCGTTTGCTTTTCCTGCTCATTCACAATATCCCGGTGTCAACAGGAGGAAACTGACACTAAAACAAAAGGAGTGTGTGTGTGTGTGTGAGGGGGGGGGGGATGGTGCACCCGGAGCAGAAAAGCAGGGACCAGGGCTGCAGAATGCAAGGGAGGGAGCGACCTCTTAGCTGGGGAGGAAGATGGATTCGCACTTGACAAGGCTGGAGTAGCTGAAAACTTTTATTTCGGGAAAAGGGACATGTTTTTTTTTTCTTGTGGATCCAAGTATCTCCAAGACTGTCTCTCAAGCTGGTAACATTTTGAAAGAGGAAGAGTTCTAACCAGTGCGGAGTTGAGTGGGATTTTAAAGGGCCCTTCAAAAATGCAGCGCCTTCTTCCTCACCCATGGGAAAGACCTTTAAAAACAGCCTTAAATAATGCAAAACAAGAGCCCCTGTTCAAATGAGACTTGGCTGGTTATGGCTCCAGCTCCTCCGTTGAAGCATTGTTGAAACTATGTGCTGTGGGCTTGTCTACACCAGCAATTTACAGCGCTGCAACTTTCTCGCTCAGGGGTGTGAAAAACCACCCCCCTGAGCGTAGCACGTTTCAGTGCGGTAAAGCGCCAGTGTAGCCAGTGCCCCAGCGCTGGGAGCTGCACCCCTCGTGGGGGTGGGTTTTTTACAGCGCTGGGAGAGCGCTCTGCCGCTACTGCACAAGCCACATTCAAGTCCTGCCACGGCAGCACTTTAGCATTGCCGGTGTAATAAATTGGTTAGTCTCTAAGATGCCACAAGGACTCCTTTTCTTCTAGCCCTGAGTTATCCCCAGTAGAATCCCACTGAGCCGTGTGTGGCAACCAGGTGTGTAAATCAGGGCAGAAAAAAAGACTGGTGCCTGAATATAATTCCTTTTCTTATTAAAGTGCACATCCCAAGCCCCTCTTTACTTTTCAGAATTAGAAGGAAATGCTTTAGTTTAGGGAGAATGAAAGGCCATTTGGAAGTTGATGGCCCAGAGCAGTGGCAGGCAAGGGCCTGGATGGGGGCTGGACTCACCCATTGGTATCAGCTATTTCCTTTTTGTTATTCAAATGGATTTTGGGTCATGGCTGACATCCCAGCCATCATGTAAAATGCTTCCCTGTGGACATGCACACAGAGGTAAGTCCCTATCCTAGGAGACAAGGGGAGGGGGGAGGGGGAAGGCTGCAGGGTGATCTCCCACCTCCATGCAGCCAGTGGCCTATGTTTGTCACTACCATGCTGGAGCTTCCACATTTATTTATTGAAAAAATTTGCAGAATTTTAAAATATTGTGCAGAGAATTTAATTTTTTGGTGCTGAATTCCCTCAGGAATATGGGGTGCTGGGCAGTGCGGGGGGGTGTCTGTTGGAGGGAGATCGCTGGGCATAGGGATCTGTGGTGGAGTTCTCTGGGTGAGGGACCACTGAGCATGGGGGATTGCTGGGCAGGGGGGTGGTATGGCAGGGCAAGCTGGCAGCGCGCAGTTCGGAGTGTAGATGGGAGGGAAGTGTAGGGGTGAAGGTGACACTGTGCAGAGGTTAGGGGTGAAGGTGGCACAATTAAATTGTTTTTAATAAAGAGCATGTGGCAAGTTTTCCAATACTGTAAGCTTATGTTTGTGTTGCTAAGAGCAAGTCGGGCATAGGGGCACCAGTTTAATAATACTGCATGGGGCCCCATAAATCCTAACGACAGCCCTGATGGGGCCCAGAGAACGAAATGGGTCACAGAAGGATATTGGGGGTACTGGGAGGAAAACAGATCACCATGGACTGGGAGGGAAGAGAATGGAGTAAGAGGAAGAGAAGAGCCAATGGAAGAAGGAAGCGAGAGAAAATAGAAAGGAAGGAGGATAAAAGTGAAAATAAAGTGGAGAGAAAAGAGAAGAATGAAATTTGAGAGGAAAGAAAAAACAAGGAATAAAGAAATAGAAGGGGCACTGGGGAACAAGAACAGATTCTCAAGCATGTTAAGGTAAGAATGTACTGCTGTCACTCAGATTCCTGTGAACTACAGAGTATTTTTTTGCCCAGGGTAGCAGAAACATGTAGGCCATCCCTGCTCTAAAGGAACAGGGCCTGTCTACACGAACACTTAGTTTATGGCAGGCTGGCATGTAAATCTACCTCACAGTAGCCTGCGAGGCACCAGTGTCTGTGTGGACCCTGCCGCTGCACACTAAAAGTTCTGTAATGTGCTTTCATCTACTCCCTTTGAAATGGGAGTAGATCAAAGAGCACTAGGGAACTTTTAGTGCATGGCAGCAGGGTCCACGCAGACACTTAGTGCGGGGTAGATTTACACCCAGGGTGTATAAAAATAAATTCTTTTTTAAAAAATAAATCAGATTTTTTTATTCAAATAGGATTTTTTTTTGATAAAATGCTTTTTGAGGAAAAAAACCTATCTAAAGATAGTTTTAATTAAGATACATTATAGCTCAAAGATATCTATCTCATCATGGAATAGGGATTATAAATTCTAATTCTATAGTCTGAGACAATATAGCCATGTAATGTTTAAGAAAAGATTTGTAAATGAGTTCCAGTAGTTCATGGATTAGGGACCCAAGTTTATGGGGTTCCACAGGCTTCTGTATAGATTATTTAGGTTAATCTTTCTATCTACCCAAGTGATTAGTCTAGAAGATACCATCAGAAATGCTTAGTTTTGCAGTTCTCAAACTGTGGATTTGTGTCTCCAGAGGTAACATGCTTGTTAATAGCAAAAATATTTTTAAATAACTAAATAATATATAGAGGCAAGAAATAACGGACCTCAACTCTATTGTCCCTCTGCAAATTTGTGTACACAGAGTCAATCTCTTACCTCACTCTAAAAGTGCAAAGTTTCAAAAAGTTCAATGAATAGAAGATTGGGAGGGGGGGCGGGGAATGGAATAAATCTGGACAAGGAGAAGAGGTCTGGAGATAAAAGTGAGAAGCGAGGGACATATGCTTGTTTTGTTAAAATATTATATGTTTGTTGTTGTTGAAGAAAAAAATCCAGAATACTTAACTTTGTTGTTTTAGTTAAATAAAACAATTTAAATCTCTGTCTGGTGATGTTCTCCTCTTAATAGAGCATGGCAAGAAAATCCTCCAAATATTAATGATTAACCTGTTGAATTGGAGATAGTTCACCTCCCAATGACTTCATAAATATCTCCTTCAATTACCTTTGGTAAATGAAATAACCAAACAATCAATCATTCATTTTCTGATATAGCTGTAAAACTAATCTGAGGTTTTCAAAATAAATCACTGTTTAAAAATGTATAATGTGTGCCTTCTAAAAATGAAACCTACATCTATCTCTGAGTTGTGAAGAATATGTATGAAGGTTATAATAACCAACAAGAATGCACTTTTATGTAGAAAACCATGGCTAAATCGAGTCTTCCTGACTAGTGATTTAAATCAATTTGATTTAAATCAAATCCACCCTGTTTACACCCCAGCCTGCTGGGAACTAATTAGACAAGTCCATAGACTCTGTTAAGAAACAAAGAGGGACCTGCAGTCATTATTGCCATAGGCCTCATGGAACAGGTGGATTTCCCAAAGTAACTGGAAAGAGGATGCTTGGCTCACACTGAGAATCTAATGTCCTACCTGACTCAGCCCTCTCCAGGTTGAGGTTCTCTGACACCTACCTACCCTGCACAGATTCTTTTGCATTTCAGACCTGCACAGATGGCAGCTCTAAATCCAGGTCAGAAAACTGTCATTCTTGCCACCTATCTGCATCAGTCATTACAACTCAATTATTTATTGTTTTGATATCTTAATATGTTAGGCAAGCAACACCAACAAACAGCATGACACAATATTTTGGCTTGGCACACAGAGATATTAAGAACTTCCAAAAGACAAACAAAATTTGATAGCAAAGGAGCAAACATTTAATCAAAAGCAGCTTAGTCTTCAATGCTTTACTCTGAAATGTGGGGAAAAAAAAAAAGCCATCATTCTACTCAGCAGATCTGCTCCTTAGGCCTGATTCGCTTCTCAAACTAGTGTAAATCTGGAGTAGCCCCAATTAAGTCAGTGGAGTTACACTGGTGTAAAACTAGTGTCAGTGAAAGGCGACGCAAGTGTATATTCAAGCACAGCAGCTGAGCTTAGTGACAAAAACAAGGTTTTACAACTGTTTACTCCTATAAACCCTGCTGAGCCAACACAGCCCTGGGCAGTGAGCTGGACCCTTTTCCCCCCAGTACATAGCAAGAGACTAGAGCTGATTGCATTTTCCATCAAAAAAAGTTTCAAAGAAAAATTCCCAGTTTCTGCAGACTATGAATGTTCCACAGGACAATTTTGATCTTGCTGAAGTTTTTTTTAAAATTTTTGTGGGGAAAATCAACATGAAATATTTTATTTCTGGTTGTACAGACTCAGACTGAAATATTTCAGTTTGCTGAACAGAATCTAAAAATTTCATTGCAGATTGATTCAACATTAATCCATGTGTGCTTTAGCTGCTGCCTCATGGGAGTTGCAGGTTAGATGCATTATTATCCCTATTCTATTCTGTAGTCCAGACTCCTGAGTGGACTACATCTCCCATGATGCACTGCGGTGGTTCAACCTGAAGGAAGTCAGTAGCACTTCGGGCTGGAAGTTAATGGGTCTGAATTTCATGCAGGGACTTGATCTCACACCCAGTGCTGACACTGCAGTGTAGTACTGTGTGTGTACTTAGCACTGTGCGAAATACCAGCCACTGGAGATGTCAAACCAGTGCTACTCCAGCAGTGATTTTGATATTGAAAGCTGGGTGTATTCCGTTGTTGAGTGCACGATAGTGCCGTATAGTCACTGCACTTCTGGTCTCTAACTCATTGCTTTGGGATCTCTGGAATTATGAGAACTGCTTATAAGTAATCCACATTTCTCCTGTGGACAGGTTGCCTTCACCCAGCAGCTCCAGTGTGAACCATCTCTCATCCATCTCACTTAGTCACATCTTGGAAGCAAATATTGAAAGAGAAAAGTAACATGAGATGAGGAAGAAAGAAAAGTAATGCCCATGGAGCTTGGCTGAAGACTCACATCCCCCATGTGAAGAATCAGGCAGCAGACTTCCAGTATTCCAGATGATGTAATGTTAGTTTAAAGGCAGCGCATACTCTGCCTCTGTGTGCTGATGAGCAGAGCAGGCAGGGGCAAGTATACACACAGTCAGTTCCAAGGCCGCTAGCTAGAAATGGCCCTCTGTGTATATATATGGCAGTAACCACAAACTGTATCTGTCTGTTTAGTGCCGCAGAGGAACGTTCTACTTTTTGAAATCAAATAATTCCATTTTGCCTGTGGGTTGTGAGGAAATAGGAGAAGATGGAAGCAGGAATCAGCTTGTTCTTCACGGAGGAAGTGGCTTAAATTTTGTAATGGGTATACTACATATTACATCTTCTGAATGGAATATAAAACCTAGACCCTGAGCCCTTGTGATCATTTAAAATTTGCTGGCACTTTTTTCACAAGAGTAGTGGAGTTCCCCTGGTTGTTTTGTCCAAATTCCAACGCATGTAATTATACTATGCCCCTCTAAATTCCCTCTAAAATTGCAGTCTGATAGAAAATTATTCACTTCCTGTCCTCACCTGTTTGCTAGTGTTACTGTTTTGCAGAGTTGCAGCTGCTGTGTTCCATCGCAGAGGTCACTCATTTCTCTCGTTGACTAGGGGTGTATTTAAAGTGATTCAGTTATGTCTGTATATTGTAGCAGTAGCAACGCTATAACTGAAGTGTAATGTCCAGCATAACGCCCCTTATTCAGTTAACTTTCTTAAATGAAATTCTTCTGGGCTGAATTTTTCCACATTAGGTCTTAAGCCCATATTCATTTTTTTAGAAAGTTTCTGTAGACACTTATCAGCCATGTCTGAGAGTAAAATATATACATATGTTCCATATGAATGGATGGTAGTGACTCCTGCTTAATTCACATACATTCCAGTGACTGGGGATGAATTTGGCTAATGCCATGTAGGAGCTAAATGGTATTTAACCAAGTGTTACATACATATGCTGTAGTTTTGCCTGGGATCTTGGGAGCCTTTCTGGCTCAGGGGAACCAAACTAGAGGACCCCCTCAAGAAGAATTTCAGCGGCTTCCAGGGTGGGATGGGTGCTTCACTCACACGCTATGCTCAGTCTCATTTAATCCTGGGAGCTTCTGAGTTTGATGTCATCTCCAGCTTCAAGGCTGGAGGCTGCAAGATGAGAAGATATTTACATGCAGGGCAGGGAGTAAATAGCAGAAAAGGGAAGGATGGAAAAAGAGAAAGCATTGACTAATGAACACTGCTGCTGCAGATTCATTTCCATATAAAAGCTGAATACAGGAGAGAGGGAACAGAGAGGCTCTCCCATTTTCTGAAGTGCTGGAGGGACTGGCTGCCTTATTTACATAAGCTCTTGTGTAAACATCACAATCACCTCTGACAGAGGTGGAGGGTTATCTTGGTCTGGGATCCATGGAAATGCTTTTTAACCCTTAGCATTGTCTTAGGTTGCCCAATTCACATATAAACATAATGGCATATTTGTGGTGTAATGATCCCCCGGGCTGGGAAGCTGCCAGAAATGCTATTCTTCCAAGCCACAGTAAGAAAGGCCATGCTGTAACAGTTACCACAAAATATTTTAAAGTTGTTTTCTCCCTACCTTTGCCTAATTTTCTAGGGGACTGTTGCCTCCTGTCCCTGCCAAGCATTTGGGGACAGAAAGCAAAGCCTTTTCCATTGGGAACCTGCAACTCTGGAATGTTCTCTCCCTCCACAGACAGAGCACATTAACAAGTGCAGTTCTGCTTGGAAAAGTGGTTCTGTTAAAACACTTATGGCAAAGGTCCCATAAAAAGTCAGAGATATGAAATCAATGGAATGCTAGAGACACTTAATAGGATTCTATAGAAATTACGCTTGAAAGTGATAGGATTGAATAGAGAATCATACCAATTCTAGAGGTTTTACGAAATCTCCCACAAAATTCTGTGTACTGTTTTCAGTGAGGTTGTACAAGTGTAGCTGATAGGAATTTAGTAAAGGTCTTCAATGATGATGTTCAATAAAAAATGGACTCTGCAGCTCACTCTCTCTGCTGCTGCTGCTGTTGGCTCTGCGGCGCTAACGGGAGTAAAAAACAGTAAAAACTGCTTTTTGTCACTAATGTCAACAGATGTGAGTGTAAATATGTGCCAGGAGCAGATGTTTTGAGTGAGTTGGTGCCATTTTTCAATACTATATTTTAAAAGTAAAACCACACTTTCAGGGTGAGGCTCAAGACATTCTTGTTTCCTTTTCAGTGGTATTTTGTTTGAGAAGTAGTTT
Source organism: Eretmochelys imbricata (assembly GCF_965152235.1). Lineage (NCBI taxonomy): Eukaryota > Metazoa > Chordata > Testudines > Cheloniidae > Eretmochelys > Eretmochelys imbricata. The sequence goes on along the minus strand of NC_135577.1, from coordinate 64,262,956 downwards.
TAAATGTTGATAATTACAGCATGTTTGGGGGAATGGATGGTTATCATAGTGTCATAGACATTACTGATGGAAAAGAACTAATTTGTCATCTAACCCTGAAAGGTGACCTGTCAGGCTGGAGAGAGGTTACTAGTGGAGTTCCTCAAGGCTCAGTCTTGGGCCTAGTCTTATTTAAGATTTTCATTAGTGACGTTGGCACAAAAAGGGTGCTACTAAAATTTGCAGATGACACAAAGATGGGCAGTCTTGCCAATACGGAGGAGGACCCAAATCTCATACAAGAAGATTTGGACAACCTTGAAAACTGGACTAATAGAAATGGGATGAAATTTAATAAGTGCATGACCTTGCACATTGCCCTAAGCACTAACAGCAAGAATTTTTGCTGTAAGCTGGGGATGTATTAGTTGGAAGCGACAGAGGAGAAGACAGACCTGGGTGTATTGATCAATCACAGGATGACTATGAACAACCAATGTGATGAGGCCATGAAAAAGGCTAAAGCAATCCTAGGATGCATCAGGCGAGGTATTTCCAGTAGCGATAGGGAAGTGTTATTGCCATTATACAAAGAACTGGTGAGACCTCATCTGGATTACTATGTGCAGTTCTGATCTCCCATGTTTAAGAAAGATAAATTCAAATTGGAACAGGTGCAGAGAATGGCTACCAGGGTGATCAGAGGAATGGAGACCCTACCTTAGGAGAAGAGAGTTAAGGAGCTTGGATTGTTTAGCCTAACAGAACAAAGGCTGAGAGTAGATATGTTTGCGCTGTTTAAATACATCAGAGGGATAAACACCAGGGAGGGAAAGGAGTTATTTAAGGGCCAGTGTTGGTACAAGAACAAATGGATATAAACTGGCCATCAATAAGTTTAGACTTGAAATTAGACAAAGGTTTCTAACTGTCAGAGGAGTGAAGTTCTGGAACAGCCTTCCAAGGGGAGCAGCGGGGGCAAAAAAACTAACTTGTTTCAAGACTGAGCTTGATGAGTTTATGGAGGGGACGGTATGATGAGATTGTCTACAGTTGCATATGGCCCATCCACAGCTGCTATTAGTAAATATCTCCAATGGCCTGAGTAGGTGGGGATGGCTATGAGGTACTACAGAGAATTCTTTCCCAGGTGTCTGGCTGGTGGGTTTTGCCCACATGTTCACAAATCTATCTAATCACCATATTTGGGCTCAGGAAGGAATTTTCCCCCAAGACAGATTGGGAGAGACCCTGGGTGTGTGTGTGTGTGTGTGTGTGTGTGTGTGTTACATGAGTGAGGTTCTGTGGCCTGCGACATGCAGGTCAGACTAGATGATCTTGGTGTTCCCTTCTGGCCTTAAATTCTATTAATCTAATGCTTCCTCCCATGTCAGTGACATATTGTTCCCTCCATTATAGTTCGTAGTTCTTTAAGTCGAAAGATGTGCAGTCCCATTTAGACAGAGACTAGAAATCAGGCTGTACTGTGTTCTAGCCCTGTTCTCTGACACTGATGTCCTCTGGTCTTTAAGCAAGACCACTTGATCTGTCTGCCCCAGTGTTCCATCTGGGAACGGGAGATCATAAAACTTACCTACCTACCCAGGCTTGTTGAGAGGAACAATTAGGGATTGTCTACAAATATTTACAAGTTTAACGTGTATAACATCTAGAAGTTCCATAGTTCACTTTGAGCTACCCTGCTTTGAAGCGGGAGTAGTTCAAAGTGCACTAGGGAACTTTTAGTGTGTGGCAGCAGAGTCCACACAAGCATGTAGTGTGTGGTAGATTAGTATGGGGTACATTTGCACCCCCACCCTCTTGCTGCAAGCTAAATGTTCATGTAGGCAAGCCTTAGATAACATTTGTAAAGCACATTGAAATGCTTAGCCTTCACCTTAATCTGGCTGAATTTTAAATGTCTGCTCTTGTGTTTTGCTCCTGTGCCAGCATTAGATTGTGATCACATGCACGTACAGAAATTCAGGAGCTATTTAGCTCAGTGAGACACCTGTCCCAGATATGCTAGCTGTATTCAACTCACTTCTTTATTTAATGCTTTCAACATTTAATGCCCCAAACAACTATGGGCCTGAGCCAAATCCCTGGTTCCAAATCCCCCTGAAGTGCATGTAAAACACTGCTGTTCTGATTGGGCAGCATTTTGCAATCTCTTTACACAGACGTAAATGACTATATAAGGTGAAACATGTGGAGAGCCAGACCTACTATGCTGGGCTCCCAGGCCAAGTGGGCTCCAAAAAGAAAGAGAGAAGTGTCCTTTCTGTTGCCATTCCTTTGACAGATGACAACACTGATGTTACGAGGCAAGACTGGCCTCAGTAGTGCATCTACTCTTGGTGAGAGCATGAGGTACCCAGATGGGCACAAAACCTGCCCTCTGCCCACTCCTCCCCCCAACTTAGGAAAACCATCATCTCTCTTGGGTAACTGACAGCCATGACTGCAGAAAGCAGTGACACCAAATAGAGTGGGCCCAAGAAACAAGCATGAAAAATGTTTAGGTGGACCAGGCTAGAAGTCACAGTTTACCCACCTGACTTGTGGGAGTAACACCAGAACTCGAGCTTGTAGGGAAATAGTTACATTTAGGCATGCACTTGAAACCTATGTGCTTTCTGGGGGCATAAATGTGACACCACCCCAAAATCATTTCCCCCCAGCACAAAGAGATATTTCCTCCCAGCCCTTGATCTTTCTGCACCCGGATCCCCAAAATCTCTTCCTTCCAAACTACTGTTCCACAAGACTTTTTTCTCCCTGTCTCCCACCACATCCAGTCGTGGTGGTATGTAGAAACTTGTTGTCACTGCTGTGTTGTACCCCTTTAGTCCACTGGTTCCAGCCTGGTGCTTTATAGTGAAGTGCAAAAGGACTGGATTAGAAATGGACATAGATCAAATCCCCAATCTGAACCCCCTTCTCCCCCCTGCAAATTGGTCCCTCTATAACCTTTCCTCTGCACCCAGCCTGCACACGCTCAACGTTTAGGGCCATATTGTGACTTGCAGGATGCACCCACACAGGGGAGTATGGGTTTATAAGGCACTCCCTTACTCTCCTGCAATGAATGTGTATGTGTGTGTGTGTGCACGTGCAGTCTCCATAGGACACTATTCCTCGCCTATACCTCGAATTGACTCTGTCCCCTCCTCCCAGTATTCCAGCCTGTACAGTAAAGGGTTTGTGCAACTTCCCCGCCCAAAGAAAGAGGGCATCAGGGACCAACTTGTGACTCTCATCCTAATACTGTCCCAGATTTGCTCCTGGGGCAGCACAACCATGCTTGGCCCTTTCTCAGGGCTTGTGGTAACACCATGAACTAATGCTTAGGGAAATTTGGACATTAACTTCTGCTGGTGCTCATCCCTAAGGTGGCAGTTCAGTTTGGATAAGCACTAGAAATTGGGATGCTTCTAAAATCATACCCATATTATCTAAACCTCTTGAGTTTGCAAAACTGGGCTGGAAATCTCAAGAACATGCTGTTTCTCAACATTTCTGGTACTTCCTGGTCAGGCCAGAAATATCACCAGAAAAACTTCTCTTTAAGCCCTTTCACTTCCACTTACAGACAGAACCAAGAAGTGCAGCGGCAGCAAGAAAATGAACAAAGGGAGGCGGGGGGGACATAGCAGAATGTCTTCAAAATTTCACAAAAGATGTAGATGTTGAAGTCATGGATGACTGAAGGTGGGTATGCTCTACACCGATCTGGTTTGAACGGAGCTTGCAGATTTCATTCCACTAGTGGTCACTGCACTGGGCAGTAATTGACTGATTGAGTAATTGAGTGATTTCAAGGTGAAGACTGCTGATCTCAGCAGAGAGGCTTAAGATTGAATGGGCCATGGAGCCTGAACTCCTTTTTCCATCCTGAAGCTGCTGCCTATAGGGCAGAGTTGAGGCACATGGCAGAATGGGCAGGGTGGGGGGCAGGGGCTGGGGAACTTGCACTGCCTTAGTCTACATTCTTCCTGTGTATTAGTCTCCAGCCTTTCTCACCAGCGCTAGCTTCACTTGTACACAAAGACTTTTAAAAAATGGCTTGGCCTGAGTCATAAGCCCAGGTTTTGCAGGAGGGGAATCTTCTTTCAGCAGAACTACATCACCCATCCATGGTGCTTTCTCTGCCCCAGCTAAAGTGTTGTTCTCACCCATTTCTTTCTCTGCAGCTAATTAGTAAGTCCCAGCCAGCACGTTGTCTGGAGCTGGTAGTTCCCTTAAGCTCTCTGTTGCTAGGGCACGCTGACATGCACCAGTGGTACTAGGTCCAGCGTGATGTGGGGGATTGTGGAGAGAAAGCGCTGATCAAACAGAGTCTGATTTTAAAAAAAAGCCAGCCCTTTTTGGTGAGGCTGTAAAGTTCACAATGGGGGAAAGCCCCTGGTGAATGATAAGGCCTAAAGGAGCTCATTAAATTGAGGCAAGCTGAGCTGACTTATCTTATTCCGTCCCCCTGCAGCACGGAAGGCTCTTTTATCAAAGTGGGGGAGCTGGATACCTCCTTGATTAAACGCTTTGTACAAAAAAGTAATTATTTTCCTGAGGGTTTTCCATAAATCGTCCGTTTAAACATTTTTGAAAAAGTGAGTCGAAATCCTGGTAAAAGATACCAGATTGACAGCACTGGAGACTGCAGGTCTTGGGTTTACTCCCAGGAAAGGAATTAACAGTCAGAGGTACCATAACCCTTCACCAGTTCTTGCCAACCAAGCCAGCCAATGTCCCAGGAAAGATAACAGCAGTATAAAAAAAGTTAACTAAACTATTCAAACTGCAGTGAAGTTTAGGGTCAAGTCTGAATTCAAAAGCAAAAGTTTCAGGTTTTGGGGAGAGTGTTTCTTTTTAATTTGACCTAGTTCATCCATCTCTAATTTCACTCAGGTTTAAGGAGGTGAAAAGATCTGTGCATTAAAAGAGGGTGCTGCCTAGGGCAAGGGGCCATTAAAAGAGGGCCCTAGGGCAAGAAGACAGTAAGAGAGCACCTCCCACTCTGGCATGTACTCCCCAGAAGAATTCTGTTGCCCTTTGCTAGAATGTCTCCAAGGACTCCTGCCGCTGAGCAGCATCGCTGCATCCTCCCCCTTCCTGCCCCCAATGGAGCTTGTGGTTTAAAAGCCACCATATCGCCTGCGCAATGCCCTCTTCCCTTAATACTCCCACCCCTGCCAAGAATTCCATTCTCAACTCAAACTGTGCAGCCACCCAGCCATTTGGGCAGGTGAGACACACAGACATCTGGCTTCGCCTAGGACGTATACAGTTATTTATTTCACACAGATGTTTTTTTCTGTAGTTTTTCAATGTGCAAATCCTTTTTGGTTAATTCCTTGCCCCTCCCACTTTGTGTAGTTCCTCCCCTGCCATAGGAACAAGCAGGTTCCCTTGTTGCATGAAGAGGAGAGCATTTGCCACATGGCAGCTCAGCCTGAGAACAGAGCCTTACTGTTTGATCTCTTTCAGGTGTCAGAAGATCCTTCTGCAGGCTGGTGTAAGACAATCCTTTCCAGTTGAGGGCTTTCCTCTGAAGAGGGATCAGGGGTTCTAAAAAGCAAGCCATCGGCTCTTAACGCTTTCTGACTTGGGCCAAGTCTACACTACAAGCTTTTGTCAGCATAGCTGTGTCAGTCCGGGGTGTGATTTGTGACTAACATAGCTGCACTTTTGCTGGGATAGCTTATTTTACTTGGCCGGGGAGTGGGGCTGCAATGAGCCATGCCGGCCAATGTGCAGCTTAGCTGGTGTAAGCTGTGTCCACACTGTATTCCAGCAAAGTGCTTCAGCTGGAAATACCAGTAGGGAGAGATTCTGCTCACTAGGGACCCTTTAATTAGTGTTGCTCCTTCTCAGACATATACACATATGTATGTATGTGTGCGCATAGACACTAGCACATTCATTAAACACACACTCATGCTCAGTTTCATACTGCCTAGGCAAATTCAAGTTCAATGAGATTTTATTTGCTTACTGAGATAAAAACTTATAATAGAGTGGGACCACTAAGGTATCTCAGAGATAGGTCTGGGCTACCATGCCAGGGCTACCCAGTGGTCCTGAATTGCCATTGCTCTGCATTCACCAAGTGTAGTCATTTACACTAGTGCAACGTGCATGTAAAATGCACCCAGTCTGCTTTGGGCGTGTTTCACACCCACTTTGTACTCTACTCTCCACTGGGGCAAATAACACAAGATGCAGAGCAATGGAGAAGCAGACTTGCTGTATTTGAGGTTTGATCCCTTATGTTCATTTGTAAGTTCCTGATGCAGTGATAGGTTGCTACATAGTGCAAAGCCATCTCTGCTTTCTTCCAGGCCCAGGCATACTCTTTCTTCATCACTTTTTGATGACAAGCCTTTTGTGAGTCCTGTGATCCTGAGAAAATATCTTTCATGGACTCCCTCACATTTCAGACATTGAGGCTGAGAGGCACTTTACACCCCAATCTCTCTTGGTACATTGGTTGCACAGTCACTCCTCTCGAGGTTTCATATGTGCATTGAGCCTCCCAGCTTCCACTTACAGTTTATAATCACTGCTTCTGTATCTGGGGAGAGTCTGCCGTAGCTTGGCACATTTTATTGCGGTAAGGAGGCTACTAGTGTGATAATTCTGTGTAGGGATTAATAGTCTTCTCAGTGATTTGGTATTTTTGGTGCTGGTCTAGCACCTCAAGCACCTTTCAGCTGTAGGCAGGGCAGTTCGCCTCACTTATTGGCAGTTTACAGTTGTTGGGCCTGAAGAGGAACAATGATGCCTAGAAGTGGAACACATTTTTGTTCAAATTTAGTTTTTGATCTACTGGTGCTTAGTGGCAGAGGGAACATCGGTAGCTTTGGTTGGAATGGCACCAGAAACTGAATATTCTTTTTTGTATGGTGATTAGCAGGGGGAACCTGTTCTGCAGCCATTGTTGTTGCTCGAATTCCTGGGCGGAACAGCCTTGTCTACACTAGAAAGAGTTTGCTGATAAATCCACCCAGCGGAGACGCAGCTTATATCAGCAAAAGAGTGCTTTTGCTGATCTAGCTGATATCAGTTCCGCAAATGAAATAACCTCTGGGACTTTTTGCTGGTATAATTGTGGCTACACTAGGGTTTTTTCCAGTGGTTGATTTTTTTCGCACTCTTAACTGACGCAGCTATGCTAGCAAAACTTTTAATGGTAGGCCAAGCCAAGTAGAGTTTCTGCTGGGGTTTTATTCCAATCAGAGTAATCATCTGTTAAAGTTGGGCCTCAGGCTTCACTTTAGTAGAATGGCATTGGATTGGATTGTCCAATAGCTTTAGCAGGAGTTTTATTGGGGAGGGTGGTTTTATCTCTCTAGTGGTTGCATTATGACAGAAGGCCTGCAAGCACATGCACGCCCAATGTTCACTGGCAATCATAAGTGGAAGTGAGAGCTTTGTCTAATCAATATTTTTATTGTAGAGCAAACAAAAGTACCAGCTTTTTGTCTCCTGTTAGCAGCTAGTGTCCAGCAGGCAGCCCACGTAGGGGCATCTGGAATCAGAAACAGCTAATGCCACTTCAGGCAACACTTACTTCTCCTTGGATTTCCAAGTGGCAATCTGGGGAGTAAGCTGGCCCCAGAGTATTGTACCATGGAGCATCAATCCCAGTAGAAGCGCTTCCATGGAGTTTCAGGGAAGGGGTGGCACTACTCTTCCTTTTCTTATATCCTACTCTGCAGCCTTCAGGCTTTTGTGCTTTGCTCACACACAAGCAGAGGAGATGGTCTGGTCTTATATTCATTTTCACTTCCAGCTCCTACCATGATACATGGCCACATGTCCCACACACTGCTGACCTTTTGGATGAAAAAGCTTGCTCTCATTATCCATAGGATACCCATCTATTTGAATGTTGTGCAGGACACAATAATCATACTGCAACTTCATGATGCTGAAGCATGATATCAGGCCACTCAGAACTCTGAGCCTCTGGCTTCCTGAAGGAGTGCTCTCTCTCCCTCTGATCTGAAGATGTGTTCTGTACTCCACCCTTAATCTGGTAGCCTTCTCATTAAGGTCAAGAAAAATATAGCCAGAATGAGATCTTCAGGATTTGTGATGCCTAGCAGAGTAGCAGGCAGGCACCTAAATCAATGTTCTGATATTCAAGAGTACTGAGTACCCAATAGCTCCTACTGATTTCAGTACCTTAGTTGACTTCCATGAGAGCTGTTGGGTCCTCAGCACTTTAGAACAACCAGAGAAGAAGCTGTCCCCAGGGAATCCCTCCCAGTTTTATTCTGAACTCAGTATGTACTGGAACAGGATTTTGAAAGTTAATGGCCCAATCTTGCTCTCACGGCAGTCAATAGCAACATTCCCACAAATGTCAATGATACAGAATTGGCTCTTTAGTGTGTGAGCAGGGGAATATCAAGTAGGAGTAGGAGTAGGAGTGCGGCGGTGTTGCTACGAGTGCTATTGCTATATTAGTGAGACCCTTACTGGAATACTCTGTCCATTTCTGCTATCCACACTTTAAAAAGAATGTTGACAAATTGACACTGGCTCAGAAAAACGCTATGATAATAACTCGAGGTCTGGAAAACCCGTGTTATAGTGAGAGACTAAAGAAGCTCAATCTACTTAATTTATCCAAGAGGGGATTCAGAGGTGACTTGATCATGGTCTGTCAGTGCCGACGTGAGGAAGAGATTTTTTTTGTAGTAGATGGCTCTTTAATCTAGGAAAAACATAATAAAACCTAGTGTTGGAAGCAGAAGCTAGACAAAAGCAGTCTAGAAATAAGGCACAATTTTTTTAAAGTGAAGGTAATTAGCCATTGGAACAATGTACCTATGGGTGTGGTGGATTCTCCATCACTTGAAGTCTTTGAATCAAGAATGGATATCTTTCTAAAAGATAAGCTATACCTCAACCAGAAGTACTGACTTTGATGCAGTAATTGCTGTGTGAAATTCTATGGCCTGTGTTAAGCAGAAGGTTAGACCAGCTGGAGCAGCTCCCGTGGGGCCTGGGATTGTGCTGGGGAGCAGGGACCAGGCCCAGGACTGGGCCAAGGAGTGGGACCCAGAGGTGCTTGAACAGGCTGGGGAGCAGGTAGGAACCCCCAAGACCCTCCTTCCCAACCCAGAGACAGCTCCTCCCTGGTCAAGTGTCAGTACCTCCCTTCCTATCCCACTGCCCTCCCCACATACCATACTATTTAGCTCACTAGCTTATTTTCAAGAGGTGTCAATAACTGTGGGCACATGTTGCAATCTTTGGCTTCACTGGGTATGGTCAGTCTTTGACCAAGATGGATGAAAATTTAAGAATGTTCCTGCGTCTCTGTCATCATTTAATCTGTGATTGAAATGGCTGACATTGCAAAAGACTCAGGAATTCTAAGAAGAAAAGAAAAGAAGAAAAGAAATTGAATGGGAAGACTAGGTACTTCTGCTTTTCCTTTGAGAATCCACTCCTGGTTGCATGCCTTCAGTATCACCTGATGTTACAGCAGTTAATGTGAAGTGAATCATGCCTGATTGTAAGGAACTGCAGCACCCTCTCAAATTCACCTCCTCCTTGGCAACAGAAAGATAGACTTAATGTCTACATATCTCACAGGCTCATCAGACTCTTTAAAAAGAACACCATTGTGATATCACCACAGCAATGAAATACAGATTTGCTGTTGTAGCTGTGAATTATGACAGCATCTTCATTAGTAAGCAGTAGGCTATTGGTATCTCTGTGCAGCTAGAGAAAATGTGATAGAGTAAGAAGTGCTAGGATTTCTATTGGCTTGAGTCTGGATGACTATACCTCTCATGAAAAGGGAGCCATAAATGATTTAAGCTGAACTCCCCAAAGACATAAAACCAAATAATGCTCCCAATTCCACCAACATCCACTTTGCACTGTTGGCCCACTGAGAACGGAGTCAGCAACAGTGAGTCCAAGGAAAAAGCCAGAAGAAAAACAATCTGAACCCTCCTGAACTTTGGGATCTCTGAAATCCATGTCTGGGTTACCGAGTGGTAGCCTTGATAGTCTATATCAGTAAAAAGAATGAGGAGGACTTGTGGCACCTTGGAGACTAACAAATTTATCTGAGCATAAGCTTTCATGGGCTAACACCCACTTCATTGGATTCATGCAGTGGAAAATACAGTAGGAAGATATATATATATACACAGAGAATATGAAAAAATGGGTGTTGCCATACCCACTATAACAAGAGTGATCAGTTAAGGTGAGCTATTATATATATATATATATATATATATATGTATTTTCCACTGCATGCGTCTGATGAAGTGTGTTTTAGCCCACGAAAGCTTATGCTCAAATAAATTTGTTAGTCTCTAAGGTGCCACAAGTACTCCTCGTTCTTATATCTGGGTTAGAATGCTGTGAAGGACTATGTATTAAACAGATACTGACCAGCAGAGGTGGACGTTGATAAATATAGACTAGTCACATATGTAGCCAAACAGTGAGTGAGAGGGTCTGATTCTGATCTTCCTTACGATGGTGGAATTACCCAGATTAATACTGAAATCAGAGGAGTTATACTGGTGTAAAAATGGTGCAAACTCAGTATCAGGCCCCTTTTTGGGGGAAGCAGAAGCTTTGAAACTAATACCAGTAGATTCCAACAAAACAACTGCAATCCTGAAGAAAGAAGCAACAGCTTCTATCATGGAATGGCTCCTGAAGGAACCAAGGCTGGTGGTTGTGGAGCATTTGCAGTTTCCCTGTTCGAATGAAGACAAATGAATGAAGGCTACTCCCTTCATAAGGAATTGCAAGCTGCTGTCTGTTCTGGAGAAGAGAGGTTTGAATGGCAAGGGAAGGTACCAAGGGGTCAGTTGTAGGCACATCCCTGCTTTTTATACTGCCAAAGGAAAGTAAGGCTAATCTTAGATTCCATTTTTTTTAAAAAGTGTCTGGCCCTTTCTGTGGTGGAGATACGCTATTGTAATCTTGACAAAGTAAATCAGTGTGAACCAATCCCTAGTGTTCAAAGTTTGCCGCTGTGATTCGTCCCAAAATTCAGATGTTACCTACAGTCTCCCACACAGCCATCCAGGGCTGGTCTCTGTGGCACATGTAATCCAGGGAGGTGCTGCCTTCTAGTTTGGTAGGGACCCCAGATCAATTTGTGGCTGTGGGGTATGGAGGCAGGCAGTTGCTGACTGAGCTAAGACTACCACAGGCTCTTTCCCAGCCACTGGCAAATAGAAAAATGAGTGGCTGTGCTGGTCTAGATCTGAATTTTCTGCCAGGTCGTTTGGTACAGACCGTGTTATTGCTCTTTTTGCAAGCCTTTTAAAGCAGTTCAATTTGAGTTCCACGCACAATCTGAAGGAAAACCAGTACACCACGTGGAAAAGGGCACAAGTAGGAGGGACAGAACTGTAATTTTTCAGCGTCTAAAGGCAGTTTTTACAACCAACAGAATAAAAATTGAAAAAACTGAAGCCCATTTAAAAGGGGTGGCTGACCAAGCCTCCCTTGAAAAAAAAGCAGAACGCAAACAGTGAAACTCTGAAGCCTGTTGACTCTGCGTCATAATTTATTGCAGGTTCCAAATTGTGAAACCTCTCAGCAATGTGGGACAGATGTTATGGCAAGGAAAATAAAACAAACAGACAACACGATGGGAAATGTAGAGGAGATGAAATGACACCATGTTGTAATCCCTATGGGAAAACTGCATACAGTGTTCCAAGATATTATACTGGTGAGCAATTATGAGGCTAAACAAGTCATATAAATAAGGCCACTAGAGGTCTGTAATCAATTCTGCACAGTGTCTGCAGTGAGGCGTGAGTCCCAAGGGCATATGGGGTGTGTGTGTGGATATTTCTGCTCCGCTGTCTTATAAATGAGCCCTTCAATATTCTGTTCAGAGCTGTGCGTGTAACAAATGTACACAAGTGGAGTTTTTATAGCACTCACTCCCGTTCCTATGGTAGTAGATCAAGGGTAATAACAATACTATAGTTAATTAATTCAGTAGAAGGAATTCCCACTTGCAAAGGTCTTAACCCAGCAGCAGAGGGAAGGTGTCAGTCACAAGGGCAGAGGTACCATAGCTTCAACTTGCATTTGTTTTTCTTCACTCAGAAGGCAAAAAGGGGAGATAAAAAGTAAATGTCCGCTACAACTAGTGATGAATGAACCTCAGAAAGCCTGGCATTTGACTAACCAGCCAAGTTTGGCTGCACATATGAACCACGCAGCTCTGGAAAACTGGGCTGACAGCTTGCGAGGAGCAACTCTCTTGGTAGATTCACCATACTTCCTGATTCCGCTCAGGACGGAAGTGCTATGAGAACAGTCTACCACAGAATTCAGAACTTCCACTCCCCGTAACAATCAGAAGGCAAAGGCTGCTGCACAAAGAATGAAAAAATGAAGGGAACATTTCAGGGCTTGGCTTCAGTTAGAGCTCTGATGGAAAGTTCAGGGCAGTTCTTATTTTGTCTGAACTGTTTTTCCCTTCTCTGGCTACAACCAATACCTCAGAGGAGCAGAGGGGAATGAAATCACTGGGAAGGTCCAAAAACTATTCGAGAGTGACCAAAAAAAATAAAAAAATCCTAGTATAGAATGGACAGGAAAAATAGCCAAATACCTTTTTGGAGACAGCGTGCTTGAGTGGCTAGGGCAAGAGACTGGGCATCAGGGCTCTTGCGTTTTGTTCAGCTCTGTCACTGACTCATGTGATCTTGGTTGAGTTGCTGAGCCACTCAAACTCAGTTTAGTGCTCTGTAAAATGTGAATGGTACTTCACTGGGTTTGATGAGGTTTCATTAATCACTGCCATGAAGTGTTGTGAGACCCCATATTTACATTTTTGTGTCACACAGAGGCCTGGTTATTTGACGAGTGACAGCATCAGAGAAGATCTTTCCTTTAAAATGCTTTCCACTTTCACCACACCAGTAATCTTGGAGGGAGGAGACTAAGGAGTTAAGAACTGTTTGTGAGTGAAACGCTTACCGCTCTAGGGGAGGAGGAGGAGAAGGGGGAAGTTTGTTTTCTTTACTTGATCTGTTCCACTTTAGTCATCTTTGACCTTGATGGATATCTAGAAATGGCAGATGTCTACGGGGGCCATTAGGAAAGGAAAGGGGGAAAAACGGAAACTTGCTTACATATCTGTCATAAATCTATTGCACACGTATGGGAAATATATAGAAGCATGCGCAAGCACTGTTTATGAAGCAAAATATTATGTGATTCTGCAGAGTTCAGATGAATTACATTAATTTCATGTTGTCATAGGGACATCTGTTTATAAAATATGGGGTGAAATTCTGGCTCCATTGAAGTCAATGGCAAAACTCCCATTGACTTCAACGAGGACAGAATTTCACCTATATCATTTACCCTGTTTCTTTACCTCTGTAACTAACTACACCTCAGAGTATTAAAGCAGAAATCACTTTACAAATCACATTCCTTTTTTGCTCTGTATGTTTTTTGTTTGCTTTTCACATGCTTCTCATCTAGCTTGCCTTACACTTTCCCCTGCATTGGGAAACCATTTTTAAGACAGGGGCCTTGCAGTGGTTTCTGCAAACATAGTTATACCAGCCCATGTGAACAGAGCAGAACTTTGCTGAAGCTATTATTTAAAAACATTTTCCAACCACTGGCCAACCTTGGCCCTGGTGTATGGAACTGCAATTCCACTGACTTTAATGGCGTTGCAGCTCCTTACATCAGGGCTGAAGCTGCCCTCATGTCACTTGACACTGCAGCAAGCATTTTTGATCAGGCAAAATGGATTCAAGCTAAGAGCTAAAATTCCGCTCTTGCAAAACACTGACACTTCTACCACACTTTCAAAATAGGCACTACCTTGTTTGGAGAACTAAGTAAAAATGGTATGTTGCTATGGTCTTGTCCACACTAGGTGGCATATCCGTGTTTACAGAAAACCTTTTAAAAATCCACTGTTTAAAAATTGCTTCCTACCGCGGGACATAATGTAGGGTAGCCTGGGCTTCCTCTCTCCTTTCAGTGCCATAGGCTGTCCCTTCTTTGGTCTCTAAGTATCACCTTCCAACTGCCTGCCATAGAAATTTCAGCCTCCAACATTCCAACTGCTTCTTAAAAGGGCTTTTCACCTTATATTTTCTTACTGTGCACAAATATGGAATCACTGGAAACGCTGTATGTGACTTTGCTGTAGTGCCTTCCTCAACGCACGCGCACACACACACATACATGCCTTGCACATGGGCCCACTCATAAGCACACATTCTAAAACTCACATACACTGTCTCTCCTTATGTGAGTTTCCACTGAAAGAGGAAGGCGAGAAAGGATGAGCCATTGCTACAGGAAGAACACATTCTGCCTACAGATTGGAAAGAAGAAGTGCTGCAGTTTATGAACAAGAACTCTGATTTGGGCTCTAAAGAAGCCTTTACATTGGAGTATTCAATGTCTGCTTTTACTGGAAGGGTCCATGCTGCACTGCCAGAACACAGGCAGTCATGGGAATATGTCAGGCCTGCTCCTGTCCCCATTTAAAATCAGTGGCAAAACTCAATTGATGTCAATATTGGGCTTATCTTGTGAAGTGAGCTGTAGCTCACGAAAGCTTATGCTCAAATAAATTTGTTAGTCTCTAAGGTGCCACTAGTACTCCTTTTCTTTTTACATAATTTTAAATTTCCTTGGGGCGGGGGGAGCTACAGTTTTCATGGCATTTAGCAGGCATACAGCCATTTTGCTAACACACTGCTAGACAGATCTTTTAAAATTTTATGTGTATCACTTCCCTCTGTTGAGCTGTACCGGAAGAGACCCACTTGTACGTTCATATTAGAATGACCATGTTCAGCAGAGTGCTCACGCTTATTTGAATAGGGTCAAGATTCTATGGCAGTTGGAGGCAGGCAGTAACTGTCAGTCAGGAGGTGCCTCCAGGACTATATGTAAGGTGAAGTGCACCATTGACATTAGTGGTGAGAAAGACGGGTTTAGTGGTTTGGGTTTTTTGCTACAGTATCACCTCCTGCTCCCATTGCTGTCATTGCAACACATTCTGTTTGAATAGATACCTTCAGCCCTCACTACACTTCAGAAGTTATTAGCGTGTCCAACTAAAGTTCAAAATGCCCCTAGACAAAAAACTTTATCAACCTGGAGTTAAGACTGAAAGTACATATCCGTGACCTGACTGAGAAATGCCTTTGAACGTTAAGAAGCAAGCAGTCTCCCATTTGCCGTTTTGTGTGGTGGAGTACAGAAAGTGTGTTTCTGAAAACACGGGCTTTAGAACTGGATTCATGCACACATGTTGCCAGTACTAAGTGTGACCTATTTCATGTACGTGTCAGTTTCACAACCTGGGAGGGTGTGGACTCATGCTAGCTTCTTGTTTAATGACACTTTGATAATTGGCTGGCACATAAAACTCATAGCACCCGCTCCTGCGAGCGGCTGAGCAGGCCGTTAAGAAGGAGGAACGGGGAATAATTGCCATCCAGTGCCATTTGTCTAGTCAGGAATTTTTTAAATACATTTTTTTCCTGTGGACTTAATATGACCTTAATGAAGTATGTAGTTGGCATAATCATTGCGTGAGCAAGATTAAAGCATTCTTGTATTTGTGGTCACTGATAAGAGGGAACTGTTGTGGAGGGATAATGAAGTACAAGCAAGTTTCTCAGGGGGATCATGGTGAAGGGCAGAGTTAAGGCAGAGCGGGTACCTAAACTGTGAATAATCATAATTTTAAATGATTGGGTTTAAGTTTCATTGAACTCTGACTCCTTGGGGGCAGTGGTGGCGTGGCGTGGAGTTCTGATTGTTTTTTGCTAACTGCAATGTTCTAGTAATTATTTTTACCTTTAAATTACTGATATCTACTCTACTTTTAGGCAGCCCTTCACATTCAAGAAGATTGTTTGCATCTTGAAATCTACTTCTACTACATCATTGGCATCAAGCATTGCAACTCCACTACCAGCTCTGCTTCCTAACCAGAGAATGAGGATCAGACCTTTCAATGCACACAAAACTTTCCAGAAGGGTAAGTTATTCCAAATATCATCCAACAGTAGGGCTAAATTCTGCTCATGCAACCGTGTTGGGCCTGAACCTCGTTTGCATTTGAAAAAAGCCCAATGCAGCTCAGGAGGGAATGGTGTAAAAGTGACTTTAAGCAATTTTTGTATGCTCCTGATCCTGGGTCAGCTGTGAACTGGGCAGGCGTCTAAGTATAAATTAGAAATACTGACTTCATGATATTGTAAGATATCCCACTGCCAGTGGCCTCAAGGAGCTGTTACAGTAGCTGAAGATCAGGCACCTGCCCTTCCCCCCATATCCCCAACCTCACTCACAGGGAGGCCCCCATATTGGCATTTCTATGCCAGCTCTGTGCCACCAGAGGATCCCTTACACTGGGGTGATCTACCTGTGGCTGGCTATACTGATTTTAGGGTCACATTGCCCTGAAGGTATGGTACAAAACAGTCCAAATGCAGACGAGACTCTGAGTCATTGACTTCAGTGGATATATGCAGAATTTGGCTTATATTATCCATACACAGGAAAGATGCAGAAATGATTGGCTGTATATCAAGGGCATTATCTATAGTGGAGGAGATTTGTCTCCAAAAGTGACTGAATAACCCCGTCACACTGTTCCCACCCAAACAGAAAGTTCCCCTCTATCATGGACGTGCCCTGTATTTACAGAATCCGTCCAGGACTAAAGACATCTTTCCAAATAGGTTCTGGAAGGTGGGCAGAGAAGTTATGTCATGGCCATAGCCATACATGCTGGCCAAAAGCATCTCTTTTCACAGAAATCTAGCAGGAGAGAGCCCTTGGTGTTCTACCAAACTACAGAAATGAATAGCATTATACAGTTCTGCCAGAAAGGTTGGTCAGTGGGGCCAGGAGAACCAGATGATGGAAAATCCCAAAGTATTTTGCAAACTCCACCCCCTACAAGACGTTAACATCTGGTTTGGGATCATCCAGATGATATGAACTTTCATGTTTCTTTTCTTCAGGGTTGGCTCAGAAAATTCTCTCCAGGCAGATTAGCTAATGAATTGCTCAGCCCTTCTCTAAAAATGCAAAAGGGTGATTTCCTTTAACCCTACCTCCCCTTCATTTGGTAGCTTCCTGTCCCTACATCTTCCAGAACTTCCTATTTGGCTGTCAATGCCATTATGTATTGATCACCAGCGGACAGGGCATGACTTTACTATGGGTTCCCTTTCCCTCTGCATTCTACCAGCTACAGTACATGGCTGTCACACAATCCTCCCAATTCAGTTTCTTTGTGCTCATCATGCCGTGTTGAAGACTCAAGCATGGTTCTGCTGCCCGCACCTCATTGTCCCAGCTCAAGATTACCCACCAAGGAGGCAGTGACTCTCCCCATTTCTGACACCTCCCGGCAGAAGCTGAGAGCGAATCCCATCATTTATTCTGGAGGCCTTTGTTAATCCTATCCGCCCTCACTCCCCTTGATTTACAGTATCACAGCTGCTTCCAACTTGCGATAGCAGGATGGCCTCTGGGTGACCCCGGATTAGTGTAAATATTTTGCTTTTATTGGAAGGAAATGTGACATACATTTGGGATGGAAGTTATCCAGAGACTGCAGACTTGGGAGCCAAGCCTCTGGGAAGCACACACAGAGGTGGTCTCAAGGTATTTTACTTGTGAATGCTTTAGAATTCCCATCCCCCTTTGCCCCATAAAAGGGCTGTTTTTAGAGTCAAAAGGATTTGCCTTTCAGTGATGGCACGGTTGCAGTTCAAGGTTAGCCCAACGGTGTCCCTTGCTCTCAGACACAGAAGAGAGGAGGCCATTTTGCATTTGTGTACCAGTCAGTACTCTATGCTTCTTAGAGGAAACTGGTGCATACAGAGATACTCCAGATTCCCCTGGCTAAGGTATCTATTACTGTGGAGAATGAAGAACTAGTACTAGAAGACAATGTAGTATATAGGAATAAGATGGGACTAGGAGCCAGGAAGTCTGACCTCTTCAAATCTTGGCTTTGCCACTGACTTGTTGTGTGGCCTTGGGCAAGTCACTCTATATGCACTCTGGGTAGGATTTTCAAAAGTACCTAAGTGATTTAGGAGCACAAGTCCCACTGAAAGTCAGGTGCTTTTAAGATCCCCATCCTACAACTATAACTATTTAGGAGGACCCATGTGCAAGACAGCTGTCCCCAACCTGGGAATACCAGGGTTAAAGTTATAATGTAGCTGGAACTTAATCAGTTTAAAATCCCTGATAGACCAAGGCTTTAACCAGGTGACAGGGACACCATTACACATGTTTTCAATACTGCTTTTAACATAGTCAGGGAACAACTATATTGTAACAAGGGCCCATGACTCGGTGATAGTTTGGTGTAGCTGGGGGCTGTAGTTCTCTTCCTTAGTGTCCTGATCTATTAGGTATGTATAATAATAGTACAGCCCTTACCAGGATACAGTATGGAATAGAAAGTTAATGTTTGTGCAGCACTTGGAATAAGACATATATTAATACTCTGATAGTACTTCAAAGTGCATTGGGTATAGTTAAATAAATCCTCCCTATCTGCATGTAACCCTGATGTGTGATGGATCTTGCTTGTAATACATGATTACCAGAGAGCTGTGTCTGCTTATTCAGCTTCTCTTAGGCTTGGTCTATATTACAAACTTTGGTCAGTATAAATTATACTGGTTTAGTTATACCGACCTAACCCCCGATGTGAACAGCGCTATGTTGATGCGAAGGCCTCTTCCATCAACATAACTACTGCCTCTTGGGGAGGTGGAATACCTATGCCAAAAGGAGAAGCTCTCATGCTGGCGTAGGCAGTGTCTTCACTAACAGCTACAGGGCGCTGCAGTGCTGTAAGTGTAGGAAGCCCCTGGTCATGTCATGAGGTGGCAAAACCTCACAGCCCATCCTGGGACCTCTGGCCACCAGATTCTAACAAATATTACAGTATCTACAAATGAGCAACTGGCAGAAGATTGTTTGTGATAGGTACCCAGAAGTTCATAATTTGAACCAAACCCATTGAATTTGTAAACCTGGCCTAGATCTCACCTTCATCATTTCTTCTTAGGGTATTTCAGCACTTCCCAGATAGCAAGACTGTTCATAGAGAAAGTTTGTGTGTGTGTTAGATCTACCGAACCCTATTCTGAATTAAAGACACAACAGTGGATAATTTCAAATTGAACGTCAGTGGTTCAGCCCCCTGTCAAGGCCTAAAAAGAAACAGACCTGTTTACACGACAACAGTCTTCATGCACTGAAGCCAGGGCTTAAGAAAATGTGTAGTGATGCATGGACATGCTGTGAAACTGTAGAGACGTGCATTGACTTTTTAGGAGTATATGCAATGAAAGTTAAACAAACCCCTGATGTTCTTGTCTTGCTGCCTAGAATCAGCATTTCATTTTCTATTACGTGCAGCGACAGTCTAAACAGTTTTGTAGGCAGCCACTGACTGCCTCATATTGAATCCTTATGGCAGCCCTTAGAAATGAATTCCTGTAAAAGGAATTAACCCATTCCCAACCTCCAGAGCACTGCCAGGTGAAAGGCAACAGGAAAATGAGGCAATAAAACAACTGCTCTGAGAAACTGACATTTTCATCAGTGAAGACATGTTAAAAAAGTAAATACCCTGTGTGGGAAGGATTTGCGCTGTCATCCACAACCCAGGTCCCATAGAACTCTCCTAAGTAGGTGGTTTATTTGGACTGTTTTGTGGGGCCAGGATTTGGCCAATGGAATATATAGAGATGGGCATGCACTGAGCAATACTTCATACACATTTAATACAAATTTGCATCTTGACAGGGGGTTAGACTAGATCAGAGGTGGGCAAACTACGGCCCACGGGCCACATCCGGCCCACGGGATCATTCTGCCCAGCCCCTGAGCTCCTGGCTCAGGAGGCTAGCTCCTGGCCCCTCCCCTGTCATCCCCACTCCCCCGCAGCCTCAGCTCACTGCACCGCTGGCGCAATGCACTGGGTGGTGGGGCTGCAAGCTCCTGGGGCAGCGCAGCATTTTGCTCCAGAGGCCGGCCTGACCAGGTGCTCTGTGCTACGCAGTGCATGGCTGGCTCCAGCTGGGCCAGGTGCATTTTGAATGGGGGCAGGGGTTCCAGGGGAAGTCAGGGAGAAGGGGTGGTTGGATAGGGCAGGGATCCCGGGGGGGCAGTCAGGAAGGAGAGGGGGGGTTGGATGGGGCGGCAGGGGGCAGTTAGGGGCAGGGGTCTGGGGGCGGTCAGGGGACAGAGAGCAGGGGGGTGGTTGGGGCAGGGGTCCTGGGGGGGCCATCAGGGAACAGGGCGGGTTGGATGGGGCAGGAGTCCCGGGGGGGCCATCAGGAGGTGAGAAGCAGTGGGGGTCGGGCCATGCCTGGCTGTTTGGGGACGCAGTGCCTCCCCTAACGGGCCCTCCAGACAATTTCTGAAACCCGATGCAGCCCTCAGGCCAAAAAGTTTGCCCGCCCTTGGACTAGACCCTTGTGGTCCCTTCTAACCCAATGAGTCTATGATTCTACCTGATAAGGTAAGAAATAGTAAGCTGTTAGGATCAACCCACATGTCTACCAAACCAAACCAAGAAATTGTGGCCATACTATTTTGGGCTGGTGCTCTCATCTCAGCTCTTATAAATTAAACCAAATTAGGCCTAGGCAACACTAAGGTGGGAAACTGCAAAGGAAAACCCACTTGTTGTAGTGGCAGTAAGTGATTCAGTCGCTGCCATTCTTCCCTTTGGGTTAGTACTAAACCGGTAGCCCAGCATGGTTTTAGGGGCTGCTGTGCTGCTGCAAGTGCCATGTTCTGTGCATCTCAGGTCCTGACCACTAATGATCTTTAAAGATCTCTTGGCATTTTTTACAAGACTAGGTGTATTAGTCCCATTATCACATATGTCTTGGTCAGATTCAAACTTGTGTAATTACAGTTTGAAAACTTAAATTTTCCTTGAAATGTCAATTGTATGTAATAGCCTTCTCTTTTATCTTACCTATCTCCATCAGGTATTTCTAAGGTGTCTTTAGGTGTAGTAGCTAAGCACCTCTCCTAAACTGTTACATAGCATTGATCTGAACTGTTAGCTTTAAAATATAAATTCAAATTCAAAATGGATAAAAGGAAATACTTTTTCACATGATGAATATTTATACTGTGGCACTCATTGCCACATGAAGTTGTTGAAGCCAAAAATTTAGTAGGATTCAGAAAAGGACTGGACATATTCTGGATATTAAGAATATCCAGACTTATCATAAGTACTGATAGAATTTTGGAAGGGATATTAAACCTCATGCTTCAGGGTTTAAGCCAGTCTCTAACTATTAGAGACCAGGATAAGATCTAATATGTAGGGCAGTGTGATGGGTTCGGTCACAGAGACCCCCTTGGGACTGTCACCTGATGTGCTGAGACTACCTCTGAGCCCATTTTCTCTTCCAGTTTGGGCCTCCAGAACCCTGCCTTGTTGAGCCAGACACACCAGTCTGCTCCAACACAGACCCAGGGTCTGAACCACATGGCCCAAAGCTGCAGACTTAACTGAAAACAGCTTAATAAGTGCTCCTGTCTCTAGCACCCAGACACTCAGCTCCCAATGGGATCTAAACCCCAGATAAATCCATTTTACTCTGTATAAAGCTTATACAGGGTAAACTCATAAATTGTCTGCCCTCCATAACTCTGATAGAGAGATATGCACAGCTGTTTGCTCTCCCAGGTATTAATTACTTACTCTGGGTTAATTAATAAGCAAAAGTGATTTTATTAAATATAAAAAGTGGGATTTAAGTGGTTCCAAGTAATAACAGACAGAACAAAGTAAGTTACCAAGCAAAATAAAACAAAACACGCAAATCTAAGCCTAATACATTAAGAAACTGATTACAGATGAAATCTCACCGTCAGAGATGTTTCAATAAGCTTCTTTCACAGAATGGACTCCTTCCTAGTCTGGGCCTAATCCTTTCCCCAGTACAGTTCTTGTTAGCTCCAGATTAGGTGTTAACTAGGGGATTTCTCATTACTGGAACCTCCGTTGTTCTGTTCCACCCCCTTATATAGCTTTGGCACAAAGCGGGAATCTTTTGTCTCTCTGTGTCCCCTCCCTCCTTCTAAATGGAAAAGTACCAGGTTTAAGATTGATTCCAATACCAGGTGACATGGTCACATGTCCTGTGAGACCCTAAGCCTTCATTTTTCCTGGCCTGACTCAGAGGAAGGCTTGCAAGTAAACAGAGCCATTTACAACAAATTGTCCTAGTTGATGGGAGCCATCAAGATTCCAAACCACCATTAATGGCGCACAATTTGCATAATTACGATAGGACCTCAGAGTTATATTTCATATTTCTAGTATCAGATACAAGAACGATACATTTATACAAATAGGATGACCATACTCAGTAGATTATAAACTTTGTAATGATACCTTACAAAAGACCTTTCACAGGAAGCATATTCCAGTTATATTATATTCACACTTACTAGCATATTTTCATAAAATCATATGGAGTGCAACATCACAGGCAGATTATCCCACATGTGCCTACTGCAGAGTTCTTACACCTTTCTCTGACGCATCTAGTGCTGACCACTGTCAGAGACAGGATACTTAACTAGACAGACCTGGTATGGCAATTCCTGTGTTCCTGTGCCACATTCCATCCCAGAGGTGGCTGCACTTCAGTGGTGAGTGAAGTGATTCTTATCTGCAAACAGCTCAGTGAGAGAAAGCGCTAGGTTAATTATGCCATGGACTGTAACAAAACTATAAAGCCATGAAGGCATTATAGTTACTGAAATCAACTGATGTTGGACCCCGTGGAAGCGACTGACAGCCACCACAGATACAGTTAGTTAGTTAGTTCATTACCTCAGTGAGAACAACAGCTGATGGGAAGTTAGTGGCCCACTCCAACCCTGTGTTTAAGGAGGTTAATTTAATTCTGCTGGGCTTCTTTTGTGTTGCAGAACAGTTGGACAATAACCCACTTTCTCAACAGCAGCAGGTATATGGGGTCTGATTTTACATACTCCTGATTTACTCTGATGTAACTCCATTGACTTTAATGCAGTTACTCCTGATTTACATTACTGTGAGAGGAGAATAAGGCCCAGGGTATCTAAGTGACACATCCTACTAGCCAAAAGCGTTGTGATTTTGTCAGACAATGAAGGAACAAAGGATTTTCATTATTTGGGGAGGAATTATAACACAAACGGTGTAGTTGCTGTGTCCGTCTCAGGATCTTAGAGAGACAAGGTGCGTGAAGTAATATCGTTTATTGGACCAACTTCTGTTGGTGAGAGAGACAAGCTTTTGAGCTCTGTGTGGCTCAAAAGCATGGCTCTCTTACCAACAGAAGTTGTTCCAGTAAAAGATGTTACCTCACCCACCTTGTCTCACAAAGAGAAACTGCAGTCTGCTGGGGGATGCAACGACAGAGCTATTTCACTGCAGTAGTGAAAAAATAATGCTACCTCTGGGTAAACTTTGCTGGTCTTCTCACTATTTTTATCCATTCTTGCTCAAATCAATGACAGGAACTGTTGTCTTGTGCATTTTGTACATTAAAAATAGACTAGCAAAGATTGTCCTGAGTCTGTGTCCATTTGGTTCTCTTGCAACAAGGCAATACTTCACTCTTGGGGTCCAAATATGCCCTGACCCCTTAAAAGCTAGGAGGATGTTTAAATTAGTGATGGGATTGAGCCACCAAGTTGAGATCCAGAACTAAACTTTCCCAGCATTTGAGGGTGTTTGGATTGAGGGAGGTGGGGGTGGGATTGGTTCTGAACATTGTAGAGGCAAGGGTCAGCTGTGAAATGCAGATCTGGACTCCACATTCCTGAGTTCATATCCATCTCTGTTATATATGTCTCTGGTACAGTGAAGGATTAACTTTCTTTGCAACAAGGTTTTCCCTTTCCAGGTTCACATCTGATGCAGGGGACAAGGGGAAATGTTCACACACCAAATGGGCCTAGCCTGTGAGACAGAACACATGAAATCATGAATGAGGAGAAACATACCACAGCCTCAGAAGGATATTTGCAGGAGGCAGCTGGAAGGGCTCTCTCCTTCCATTCTCTCTGTTTATCAACAGGATATAGATACTTGAAGACTGTGCCCCTCCCAAAACCCTCATTTTCCTTTGCAGAATAATAAGCAAACAGGTCTCAGCCTGCTGCCTGCAGGGAAATGGTTTTGTTATGGAAGGAGCGCCCTGCACTAAAACAACAAACAGAAGAATGGCTGTGTTTGTTTTTCTGTGTGCTGGAGGTGAAGGTGCAGCCAGAGTGGGGCTACTTTCACATCCTCTCCAATTGATAGAAGGCAGGGGACAGGCTCAGAAACACACACACAAACATGCATGCAGTCAGATTATAATTGGCCTGGAATATCTAAAACTTTGGTCCCTGGTCCATATCAACATGCACATCCAATGTGTCCTGCATGCTGGCCAAATGGGAGTTATAGAACTCCCAGATGTGTAGGCCCCCCTCTTCTGAGGTAACCTCATGGCATGATTTGAAGGACTGAGGGGAGGATTATGGACTAGAGTGCTTCTCCTCCGCCCTTCAGCCTATACCCACAGCAGGTGACAAACCAACAACACTGCAATTGTACTGCCTATTTCTCACTAATTCAGGGTAGATGTGGGAAAGGAGGATGACTCATCCAGAGAGGTCTCCCCATTGCTACATCCTACATCCTCCTGAAGACAGGAGGTTAGGTAAAAGTAACTACAATTCTGAACCAATGCAACCTCCTACAGAATGGCACTGACTGCAGAGGTAATCTCATGGAGGAGGATGTATCTTTATCCTCTCCTGCATAGATGCATTCACCTCATCCATATATACGTATCATTTGTACAGGTACATACACTCAGCCACATATGCTCCCATGCATGCCTACTTAATGCACACATACCTACTAGAGTACACACCTGCAGACATCTACTCCCTTGCTTAAACACCTGATATACACACATGTATACTCCCATACATACCTAATACACACATGCAGACATGTACTCTTCTCCATCCATAGCTAGTACCCATGTAATTAGATATGTATGCTCCCATGCAGACCCACCTAATAAACATGCTCACACCTATCTACACCAATGTATAAGCTTCTATATACCTAACATGCTCATATGCAAACATAAAGCCATTTTGCTGCACCAGTCTATAATGTATTTCCTTAAACAGCTGAATCTTGAAACTTGCAGGCTGGTTTCCCAAGGTTACTTTGATGCAGGGGTTTCTTCTGCGCCTGCCTAATAAGGAGAAAAGGAGTACTTGTGGCATCTTAGAGACTGACAAATTTATCTGAGCGCAAATAAATTTGTTAGTTTCTAAGGTGCCACCAGTACTCCTTTTCTTTTTGCGAATACAGACTAAGGAGGCTGCTTCTTTGATGCCTAGTAAGGAACACTACAAGTATTTGAACAACAGGGATGAATTGATCTATGCAGATCACCATCTAGGCATCAGGCCTCCCCCAGCAGGAGACTGTAGGATGGACAGCCGCTTTCTTTGAAATGGGGATTATTTCACACTTCAGTGTGTTGAGTAATCCCCATGCTAAAATGTGCAGTGAGTTATTTATAGTGGGATGGTAGTATAGAGGGGTGGCCTATGGGGCACCTGAGAGGGGCTGTGGTTGATAGCCACCCCCTCAATAAGATATGCACAACTAGAGCTTCTGGGATCAATAGAAAGATTCCAGTTACAAAAAGGCGGCATCTTAAAATAACCTGTTTTGCCCAACAAGTGTTTTCTAAAATTAGGACTGGGCAGTCCCTGCGATGATGGGGCAGGAACATTCCCCAACAGACGGTGGGAGAGGCTCTTTCAGCAACTACAATTAGGAGAGTATCAATTTTTTTCTTTTTTAAAAACTGGCCTTTCCACTCAGATCACATCACTATAGACCATGATTATGGCTCCAAAAATGCCTAATGCTCAGTTGAAGCATATTCTGAATTTTGATATGTTATGGCTCTGATCCAAGCCTCTCCACCCGCCTGCATTTACCTTTTGGTCAGTGCTGCAGCAATAATTCCCTTTGGAATATGTTAGAATGTCTTACCACTCTGGGTGCCCGTTTGTTCCTCACAACCCAATCCAACTCCTATTAACCTTAATGGAAAGTTTCCTGTTGACTTCAATGGGAGTTGGATGTGGCCCTTAATTAGTTAATTAGTTGGATGTGGCCCTTAATTGGCTTGCTTTGGTGACATATGCAGACTACATTTGTTTAGCATATCTGACGTGTTCAATTTTAATGTTTAGCATAGTGGATAACTGGTCTCTGGTATAGGAGGCAGTGATCTCAATATTAAGAAGAGATTCAGATATTCCTTTATCTCCTGCGCCTACTGATATTTTTCAAATTAATTTATAAAACTTTTATCAGCTTTTTTGTTTCAGTTCCCACCATGTTTTCAGTCTAATTACTCTGCCTTTTAATACAGCGTTGAGTCTTTCCAATAGCAATTTTGTTTAACATTTTCCCACATATAGTGGTTTTGTACCAGCATCTTCTACCACTAATCTACCTATTTCTGGGCAGAAGTCATTGCTAAATACATCTCAGGATTCATAGAGAAAGAGAATAAACCAAAGGTAAAAGAAATCATTGCAGCACCTGATGAAAAATGGCGAACAAACCTTCCCAATTATAAAGGTCTACTACACTGAAACCCAAGTAAAGTTTAGAAACATGGATAACCACAATGCCATTGCTAGTCAATTGTCTACCAATTGTCTAGTGGTGAGCAACCACACCGTAAAATTCTGCATACCAATAAATATTATAATGCCTTTGCTGATGGAGATTTGCACACGACTCGAGTGCTGTCAGTTTATATAAATTATTTTATTTATATTATGGCAGTGCCCAGAGGATCCACCCACACTGCATCCAATCCATTGTGCTAGGTGCTGTTTGAACAAGTAGGAAGACATAGGTCATGGCCCAAGGAGCTCACAATCCAAGCTCAGTGAAATCCCTTGAGAGCGAGGCATGGCTGTACCAGGTTTGCAGTAAAGCGCTGTGGCTACATTGACACACTTCATTCACAGCATAGGATGTGCACTATCCATTTACTAGGGCAGGAT
This sequence comes from Eretmochelys imbricata, assembly GCF_965152235.1. Lineage (NCBI taxonomy): Eukaryota > Metazoa > Chordata > Testudines > Cheloniidae > Eretmochelys > Eretmochelys imbricata. The sequence goes on along the minus strand of NC_135577.1, from coordinate 64,235,794 downwards.
ACAGGCATACACCAAGTTGTACCATACCCAGTTGGTGGCATGGAAAGTGTATATATTGGAGACACACAATATCTGTTCCGTTTGGAAGCATGGAGACTGTGCATATACTGGAGATATACCAGGTACATTAGTCAGCAATTACATGGTTAAACATTTGTTCCCTTCCCCTGCCCTGAGTCTATTCAACAGCAGGACTTTATTTTAATAACCTTGCTATGGTTAAATATGCTGCCAGTGACATGATAGGACCTTCTGCAGATTCGCCTCACCAGTTCGCTTACGTGGCAGCATACAGGATCACAAGAACAAAGCGAGTCTTTTGTTCGGGTTGTCCAAGGGCTTGGCTACACTTGCGAGTTACAGCGCAATAAAGGAGCCCCAGGTGCACTAGCTCACTCCCCGTCCACGCTGGCAAGGCACGTAGAGTGCTCTGACTCTGCAGCTACAGCGCTGCTGGTATTCCACCTCGGTGAGTGGAATAATGTTTGCTGTGCCCCTGCTGGAGCACCAGTGTGGATGAGGTGTTGCATTACTGTGCTCTGATCAGCCTCTGGAAACATCCCATAATCTCCTTAAGTCAAGTGGAAGGTTTCAGAGTAGCAGCCATGTTAGTCTGTATTCGCAAAAAGTAAAGGAGTACTTGTGGCACCTTAGAGACTAACAAATTTATTTGAGCATAAGCTTTCGTGAGCTACAGCTCACTTCATCAGATGCAACCGATGAAGTGAGCTGTAGCTCACGAAAGCTTATGCTCCCGATGAAGTGAGATGTATCCGATGAAGTGAGCTGTAGCTCACGAAAGCTTATGCTCAAATAAATTTGTTAGTCTCTAAGGTGCCACAAGTACTCCTTTTCTTTTTAAGTCAAGTGGCCACTCTTGTCATGGTTTTTGAATCCCTGCAGGAATGCGGATATGCCCTTTGAAAGCTCCATTTCTGACAGCCGGAGCAGATTGAGACAAAGCAAGCCATTAGTGTGGAATGCTGTGTGTGAGAGAGAGAAGCGGGAGCGGGGGGCCTGCTGCTGTCTGAACTTAGAAGACAGCACGCTGACATGCTCTCAGCCCCCCCAAAACCCACTCTCTCTCCCCCCACATACACACAACACACTCCCTATCACACTCCACCCCCCCCATTTGAAAAGCACGTTGCAATCACTTGCATGCTGGGATAGCTGCCCAGAATGCACCGCTCCCAATGCTGCTGCAAGTGTCGCAAATGTGGCCACGCCAATGTGCTTGAAGCTGTCAGTGTGGACAGACTGCAGCGCTTTCCCTACTGAGCTCTGCGAAGGCTGGTTTAACTAAAGCACTCTACATCTGCAAGTGTAGCCATGCCCCAAGACACACCTGGAGATGAAGATGGCTACCCTTGTGTGTATCATAAGCCACTGGCAGTTGAGTCTCCCCCTCTTTGCCTAGATGGAACTGGGAGCCCCTAGGTAGATACAATCTGAAATGAAAAGGGGGTTTGCTGTCAACAAAAAGTGGAGAGTCCATGCTATGTCTTCAGCGACTGCCTGAGGTCACATTCAGGCCTGAAATCTGAATCTACTTCCATTACACTGAACCCCAGCAATTGAAAGGGAAAAATATCATTAAGGTGTCTAAATGGGATTGATTTCGGTGACTGCCTCACAGCCTGTTGTGGCTCCCAAAATGTGCTTCTGGCTATAGCCATCATTTGTTATGCATTTCTGGATAACTAAGTGGTTGAGCCTTTTCTAACCACAGACAGATGAAACCTTTTCTAACCTCAAGGGGATGACTCCTGGCCTGGACTTTTACACAAAGCTGCAAAAATCTCAACAGCCCTGAACTTATTTGTAGTAATTAGAATCATGTGAGCAGATTTTCAGCTGCAAATTTTACATCAGACATTTAACCATAGTCATCAATCATTTTTAGCGTGATCAGAATTGCTAGGCATTTACACAGATTATGCAGGTAACCGATATGTGTTTTTGCAGAGGCAAATGTAGATCACAAAACAAGTGAAACATTTATTTCAGTCTTCCATCAAATAACAATAGTATAGTTCTTCAGTGCCTTTCAGCCTGAAGGATCCCAGTGCACTTTAGATGTTAAACATACAAACTATTGGTCTGCAACAAGAGCCAGGGCTGAAATGCAGCCAGCTCTGGAGCAGAACACAGCACCTCTTTAATGGTGCACAGCAACACTGTCTAACAATTTAGAACAAGAATACTATATATGATTGAAACGGCAAGTCAGTTTTAAGAAGATAAAATGCAATGAACTGAACTTGAATTTGTCCAGTTTACCTGTAGGCAAATGAAATTTTTAATGACCACAAATGATCAACACCTTAGTTTTGAGTTCATTGGAAAGTGATACCCCCATCAACACAGCGCCCCACCTCCCTCAATATGCTGGGGCACTGGTGCAGTAATTACTTACAAGGAAAGCATGCCAACAACTAAATCATCAACACTACCTTCTCTCTTCACTGCAGAGAAGGCATTGCCCCTAACCTGGCTTTCTCTCTCACTCCCCCGCCCCTCAACCCCTTACATGAATGCAAGGCCTCACTGAGGTTTTTGAGGGGGCTCAGGGCAAAATCTGAGGACCCCACCCCCTACCTGCACTCTTCTAAATAAAATTATTGCTGAGGGGAGATGACTCTCTGTGTGTGTGTTGGAGCGTGAGCCCAGACTACAATCACCCTGCAGCGGCTGCTCCTGTCCTGGGCCCGGCTCCTGCTCCAAGCATTGCAAAATGGCGTGCAGGGGCACAATACCACTCAGGTCTGGCCCATCATGATGGAGGGCTGCTGGCAAAATTTCAGTGAATAGCACTGCGACCCAGTGTGTGGAGTCACAGCATCACTCAATTTGGGAGCCCTCTCAAATGGCCTAGGGCAGGGGTTCTCAAACTTCATTGCACCGCGACCCCCTTCTGACAACAACAATTACTACATAGCCCCAGGACGGGGGACCAGAGCCTGAGCCCACCAGAGTCCCACTGCCCGGAGCCAAAGTCTGAACCCCGCTACTCTGGAGGGGGGGCAAAGCCAAAGTCTGAGCCCTGCTACCCTGGTTGGGGGGCCAAAGCTGAAGCGCTTCAGCCCCAGGCAGGGGGCCTGTAACCTGAACCCCACCACCCATGGCTGAAGCCCTCGCCTTTGGCTTTGGCCCTGGGCCCCAGCAAGTCTAAGCCAGCCCTGGCGACCCCATTAAAAAGAGGTTGTGACGCACTTTGGGCTCCCAACCCATAGTTTGAGAACTGCTGGCCTAGGGCAAACTGCCCCTTTAGCCATGCCCTCTGCTCTCAAGTGGTGGTGCTTTACACCCCAGCAAGCAGGCCGGTGCTGGGTTATAGGCTAAAGCCAGAGTGCTGCTTGCACTTGACCTGATATCCAGCCCACTTTGCAGTGGGGATACAAATGCTACACCACTAAAGTGCAGCTAGCCCTCCATTGCCTTCCTACAATTCCCCCCACCCCATGTGCCTAGAAGGACAGACAAGTTCTCCCACAATTCACTAGGAAAGCCATAGAGTGGCTCAGCTTACTGCAGCACTCGGAACCCTGGAATCTGACACCCAGAAGTCTCAGTGCCTCACACAAGTGAATGCAGCACCAATGTGGGTGCAGTCAAGTGGACACACTCAAATATGGTTTTGCAGTGTGGCCACTGAGCCAAGAGAGGCCAACTTGGATACTCAGACCCAGATGCCAGTCACCCCAGTTAGCTCTGCAATGAAGACATGCCCGAAGAGATACTTATGTCTCTCCAACATGCCAAGTAGTGGCATAATCCAACCCTGCTTGGGACAGGATGGTTGTAAGGCTGCAAGGAGCAAGGCAGAATACTTGGATCATTGCCACTGTATATATGTGCGAATGCATGTGCGCAGTATTCTTTGACATTGCTTACAAATAGATTGTTATTCATAACTGTACACAAACTCAAAAGTGCCTGCCATTCTGTGAGCAGATAGCAGTACTGTAGCTTACAATGACTTTGGCTTTTCCCCCCAACACCAGGGAGAGGGTTGGAGGGGGGAGGGGGGACAGGAGCAGTCTTACCATACCGGAAATGACAACTCCTGAACTGATTGAGAAATATTGCATGTGTTCTCAGTAAAAAAAGTTTAAAACGACACAGCCCATCTAGTTTACTTATTCTTCTTGGCCAAGAGCCCCCACTGAAGTTGAAAAACATGGACTTTGTCTGCTTGTTTATTCACACTGTTAAAATAAATGCCTGACTAAATGTCACACAATTTCCTTAATACAATTTTTTCTTTAAACTATTTTTTTAACCTCTTGATTTTTCTGGTCAGGATGATGGGAACCATCCATTTCCCAGCACCCCTTATCGAGGGAAAGTGCCTCCACTCTGATGTTCTCAGTGACTCGTGTGTGCGTGTAACTCCTTCTGACACCAATGGATTAAGTACAAAGTGTGCATTGCATTTATGAATGACTTGTTCCCTTTGAATAGTCATGCAGCCATTTGTCTACTGCCAACTGCCACAGAAAGTCGGCCATTGCTATGTCGGGTCATTCCTACTGATTGGTCATTAGAATTCATTCTGCCTAATTGGTGGCTGTTTCCCCCTCAGACAGACCAGCAGTGTTGGGTGATTACAACTCAGTACATAAACATTGATTCTTTTAATATTCCCTTCGCTCGCTGGGAGAAGTCACTCCTATGTTATTTACATGAAGATTTTTCTGGGACGGACAGGATTTTCCAAGTCTCATTCATGCACTGAGTTTGAAAATTTTCAGTTGAAGCAAGATAGAGTCTCTCACATTTCTAATACTAAAGAAAAATCGTAAGTACAGGTACCATAATTAAAGTTGGAGAAGTTGGTTCTAACTGGCTACATTTGGCTTTAGGCAGTCTTTGTTAGAGCTGGTTTTAGGCCTGGATGAAGGATAGAGTAGTGAGATTTTTTTAAAAAATTGTATTAAAATAGAGAAAAAGGAATTCATACATAAACAAGAAGTCACCCTCTTGACAGTCTGATGATGTAATTTGAGACAAAGGAAACACATTTGAATAGCAGAGACCTCCAAAAGTGATGTAAGTTCTATTATTTACTTGAATTCTTTATTTTGGTGAGGATGGGGATAATGACTGAACAGACTAAACACAAAAGAAAACAGAATTTACCTTACACCTTTGCGAGTCAATTGTCTGGCATGACCTTTAAACTTATAACCACAAAAGTGCATGTACACTTGCGTACTTACTGGAGTGGTGTTTTTGCTGGGAAGTATCAGTCCATCAGCAGCTTCTTCTGAATGAGACCCCAGCACCCTTTGCAATTACCCAGCTAGTGAGTGGGTCAGTGGCGGAAAAATTCTGTTTTCCATGTACATTAAGGAATCCAGTCATTGCCAGCCCCTCATTCAAGCCTTTCCAAACCCATATCTCTTCTGTGTAGCCTTGCACTGTTAATCTCCCAAAATATTGAAGGGTAGGGGGAGATATTAGGTTATCTTCTGGTCATATTGTGTATTACATCTGAACTCTGATGTGTAATTTGTTACTTAAAACATCTGGGGCAAGGACTGTATCTGCTTTGTTGATTATATAACTTACTGTGGTGAATTATAATGAAGATAATTTTAGAGGCTATGGGGAGTTTTCTTTTTCAGATAAGGAGTTAAGTAGTTATTTAAGGATCTTTATGTGGCTATGAACTATAATTGTTCTTACGGTGCAGGAGAAGAGCTGAAGGGAAACAATGCAGTTTTGGAAACTCCAATTTGGTCTTTCAGGACCTTATACAGAATTGTCAGAGATGCACTGTTTTCAAAGCTTGCTCTATGGCTGGCATTTAGACCTTGGAACATAGCTCAAGGGAGCCGGCATTGAGGGGCTGAGTGATTACTTTTGTAACACTCTGCTCCCTCCAAAGTTTTTCTAGTACTGGATCAGGAAACATTGCAGCGGATTCAAGAGACGAAGAAATAAAAAAGGGTCAGTAGAAAAAGCTTAAACTCTACCACATAACATTGCATGTGACTGAGCTGGCTGTTCAATGACTGCAGATGTCTTTGGGAAGCAGTGGCTGTGGCAACCTTGTACTTCTATGGGATGGAGCGAGAATGCCAGCAATGTGTATGGGGCTCAGGGATGTGGATGAAAGGGAAACACAACGTGATGAATGAAGTAAGATGTATGCATGCAATTTGTGAATGACTTTTCCGCTTTGCTTAACCTGCCAACTCACGCTCTACAACAGTATCCTATGATTAAGAAGGCTGATGCCATTCAGCTTCCAGCTCTGCTTGCCAATTGTCCATGGAGACATTTGCCACCCTGGAGTAATTCACTGCACATTGCTTGGTTTCTGCAGATGGTTCTGCAACACAGAAGAAAGGATAGGGCATTAAGTGTTTCATAACAATGAAAACAAAGCAGAGCTTCAACATCCTGAGGACTGGTAATGTGACATCAAGCCTCTTAAAAATTACCACAACAAGAACATAACACAGCATTCTGATTGTAATAAGCAGAATAAGGCAATGTTCTGTTTGGGAGTACACCACAACCTTTGGTGTGACAAATTATTGTATTCATGGGAAACTTATGTTCCATTTTGAATCCATTTGGAAGAGAGGAAGGTGATCAGGAACAGTCAACAAGGAATCACCAAGAGCAAGTCATGCCTGGTCAACCTGATTGCCTTCTATGATGAGATAACTGGCTCTGAGGATACGGGGAAAGCGGTGGATGTGATATACCTTCACTTTAGCAAAGCTTTTGATACAGTCTCCCACAGTATTCTTGCCAGCAAGTTAAAGAAGTATGGATTGGATGAATGGACTATAAGGTGGATAGAAAGCTGGCTAGATTGTTGAGCTCAATGGGTAGTGATCAACAGCTCAATGTCTAGTTGGCTGCCGGAATCAAGCAGAGTTCCCCACGGGTCGGTCCTGGGGCCAGTTTTATTCAGCATCTTCAATAATAATCTGGATGATGGGTTAGATTGCACACTCAGCAAGTTCACAGATGCCACTAAGCTGTGGGGGGTGGGGGAGGTAGATGTGCTGTAGGGATAGGGTCCAGAGTGAACTACACAAATAGGAGGATTGGACCAAAAGAAATCTGATGAGGTTCAACAAGGACAAGTGCACAGTCCTGCACTTAGGACAGAAGAATCCCATGCACTGCTACAGGTTGGGGACCAACTGACTAAGTGGCAGTTCTGCAGAAAAGGACCTGGGGATTACAGTGGATGAGAAGCTGGATATGAGTCAACAGTGTGCCCTTGTTGTGAAGAAGGCTAATGGCATATTGGGCTGCATTAGTAGGAGCATAGCCAGCAGATCGGGGAAAGTGATTATTCCCCTCTATTCGGCACTGGTGAGGCCACATCTGTAGTACTGCATCCAGTTTTGGTCCCCCCACTACAGAAAGGATGTGGACAAATTGGAGAGAGTCCAACGGAGGGCAACAAAAATGATTAGGGGGCTGGGGCACATCACTTATGAGGAAAGGCTGAGGGAACAGGGCTTATTTAGTCTGCAGAAGAGAAGAGTGAGAGGGGATTTGATAGCCCTTCAACTACCTGAAGGGCGGGTTCCAAAGAAGATGGAGCTAGGCTGTTCTCAGTGGTGGCAGATGATAGAACAAGGAGCAATGGTCTCAAGTTGTAGGCGGTGGGCAATCTAGGTTGGATATTAGGAAAAACTATTTCACTAGGAGGGTGATGAAACACTGGAATGCGTTACCTAGCGAGGTGGTAGAATCTCCTTCCTTAGAGGTTTTTAAGGCCCTGCTTGACAAAACCCTGGCTGGGATGATTTAGTTGGGGTTGGTCCTGTTTTGAGCAGGGGGTTGGACTAGATGACCACCTGAGGTCTCTTCCAACCCTAATCGTCTATGATTCTATAATTCTGTGTCTTGCATAATAAAAGGATCCAACATGATTAGGTCTTGAATACAGTAATGAGGTGACAGCTTTTTAAATGAGACATTTCACTCTTGGCCTACCTGCATATGTGATGGGAAAAACTAATGGTCATTAATTAAGGAACCTAGGATCGATTACCTAGAGGTTGGTGCAGAGTCAGAAGGCAAAAGTCACATAGTGAAATAATATAGGACTAGAGGACATGTAGTGGAAGTAACAGCTGACCATCCCAAATGTCAAATCTTGGGGGGATTCATTAACTGATTCATAGATTCCAAGGCCAGACGGGACCATGGTGTTCATCTAGTTTGGCCTTCATAACACAGGCCTCAGAACTTCCCCCAAAATAATGCCTGGAGCAGGGGTGGACAAACTACAGTGGGACAAACTATACATGGTTCAGGATGCAGGAGGGGGCTCCGAGCTGGGACAGCGGGTTGCAATGCAGGGGGGGGGGCTCTGGCTGGGGGTGCAGGCTCTGGTGTGGGGTCAGGATGAGGGATTTGGGGTGTAGAAGGGGCTCCGGGCTGGGGCTGAGGGGTTTGGAGTGCGAGAGGGGGCTCTGGGCTGCGGTAGGGGGTTGAGGTGTGGGGGTGTGTGAGGGCTCCGGCTGGGGGTGCGGGCTCTTGGTTGGGGCTGAGGATGAGAGGTTTTGGGTATAGAGGGGTGCTCTGGGCTGGGTTAGAGGGGTTCGGAGGGTGGGAGGGGGATCAGGGCTGGGGCAGGAGGTTGGGGTTCAGGAGTGGGTGGTGCTGACCTCAAGCAGCTCCTGGAAGCAGCAGCATGTCCCCAGTCCAGCTTCTACATGGAGGCACGTCAAGGCAGCTCTGCACACTGTCCCATCTGCAGGCGCCGCCCTGTCTGCAGGCACCACCCCTGCACCTCCCATTGGCCATGGTTTCTGGCCAATGGGAGCTGTGGAGCTGGCGCTTGGGGTGGGGGCAGCATGCCAAGCCCCCTGGCTTCCCCTAAGCATAGGAGCCAGAGGGGGAATATGCTGTTGCTTCCAGGAGCCATGCAGAACTATGGCAGGCAGGGAACCTGCCTGAGCCCTGCTGTACTGCCAACTGGACTTTTAACAGCCCGGACAGTGGTGCTGACTGGAGAAGCCAGGGTCCCTTTTTGACTGTGCATTCCGGTCGAAAACCGGACACCTGGCAACCCTAATCAAAATGGGGGTCCTCAGGTTTCTAAAGTTTGGCCTAGAGCATAGCTTTTAGAAAAACATCCAACTTAAAAAAATTGTCAGTGATGGCGAATCCACCATGACTGTAGGTAAAGGTCCAATGATGAATTACCTTCCCTGTTAAAAATTAACATCTTATTTCCAGTCTGAATTTGTCTAGCTTCAACTTTGAGGCACTGGATCATGTTATACTTTTCTTTGCTAGATTGAAGAGCCCTTTATTAAATATTTATTCCCCAGGTAGGCACTTATAGACTGCAATCAAATCACCTGTTAATTTTTTCTTTGTTAAGCTAAATACATTGAGCTCTTTAAACCTATCACTAGAATGTGTGGGGTTTTTAATGCTTGTATCGTTCTCATGGCTTTTCTCTGAACCCTCTCCAATTTATTATCCTTCTTGAATTGTGGACATCAGAACTGGACCCAGGATTCCAGCAGTGGTCACACCAGTTCCAAATACAGAGGTAAAATAACCTCTTTATTCCTATTCAAATAGCCTTTTGACCACAGTATCAAGTCTGGGAGCTGATGTTCGGCTAATTAGCCACCATGACCACCATATTGTTTTCAGTGTCTGCTTCCCATTGTGTAAGTACAGCCTACATTCTTTGTTCCTCCATGTATACCTTTACATTTAACCATATTAAAACACATATTGTTTGCTTGCACCCAATCTACCAAGTGATCCAGATTGCTCTAAATCGGTGCTATGTCCTCTTATGTCTCCCTGATTTTTGTGTTATCTGTAAACATTATCAGTGATGGGAGCAGGGCATTTGCCATTGGGAAGCATGACTCTACAATTCTTCACACTGCCCTGTAAAATCATCTTTTATCATCCTCCAGGGCTAAGGCTAGAAACAAAAAATATTTTTATTTCACTTTAGGGGCAGGTCTGGATACGTGTGTTCTGCTGGCTTCCTTAACTGAAGTGCTTGTTGACAATGTCTGATAGACACCAGCTCTTTGACCACATAGCTTCCCACTCCCACACTTTCCTTGCAGCAGTGAGAATGCATGTTCACAGAAGAAGTTAGCACACTAGTAAATGAAAATCAGCTCAGTGTAAGGCAATGACTGGCTGACAACTATGCAGGATTCCTCACCTCATTTTGCATTGGTGTCATTTATTTCTTCTCCTTGGCTGTCAGAATTTTTATTTATTAGGACTGGATTTCCTGGTGCCTGCAGCGGCCGCTGGTTTACTCTGCAAATCACGTTGAGTCTGTCCTGTACATTTGTTATCCCTCTGACTTAGATACTGTTAGCAAATTTCGTCACTGGTGAGGTTACACTAAAGGAACACCTAACAAAAAAGAGACTCATTAATGGATTTCAATGCTTGTGCTGCAGCCCAGCCAGTCAGAAGCATACAGAGAGCCCCAGTTGGCATAGAAGGAAAGTCTGCATAAGGAATTGCTTATGCACAAATTACACTTTCTAGGATGGCAGGAAACCCTCTTGTTTCCATTGCACATTCTTCACCATTGGGAGGCTGTCAGTTCTGTACACTATATAGCTGTGCTCTGTAGCCCACTGTCTGTGGATCACTGCTTTCCTGTAAGCCAGGGATTCTTACTTTTCTTCGTAGTGTGGGGCATGTATTGGTAGAGAGATTGCCTTTTAGACCTCCCTTCCCATTTGTGATTGTCTGAACCACTTCCTTGCCTGTTTGTGGTCATATAACATCCCTGTGGTAAATGCAGCAATTGCTTATATGGAAAGTAATATTGGGCAAATATTTATGTCGCTTAGCTTCTTTGAATGTGATTTAGTAGCTGGAAGCAAAGTGGAGGAGCCAGCACTGTGCAACCAGCCAGCTTGCTGCATACTGCCAGTCAGCAGCTCACAGACCAGTTTGGGAAACATTCTTGTATGTGTTTGGGCAGAGATGAAGGGCCTAATTGGTCATGATCCTGCAGCTTACATGGTCATTTATGCCAGCGCAAATGCAGCCAACCACTGCCATTCTGATTTGGTAGAATTTTACACGGCCATGGTGCCAGGCAGCAGAGAATGAGGCCTGGGGGGGGCTCCTGGTTCTGTTTCCACTGGAGTAATAACAGATTAGTGTGGGCTACACTATTTTTCCACAGTTTTCTTTACAGTTGGTTAAAGTTTTGGGGCCTGGTGCTGACTAATGAAAGTTAGTGGCTAAGCTTGCACAGGCCTTTTACCCAGTTTTCTGGCATTGCCCTGTCTTTGTGTAGTGGAATAATTTTTGAATGCCACAGCCGCTCAATGCCAAAATTTCAGGGAATGTTCTAAGCATATGTGGTCAAAACCATACTGGTTATGGGCGGGGGAGGGAAGAACGGGACTGGAAAACCAAAAGAGGGAGGGAGGTAATAGGGGACTCATGACGCCCAGCTCTTTAGCATTGTCACAGCTTCAAGCACCTCTGCCATTGCATCAAACTAGTTGATGACACCCATTAATGCCTTTCAGCCTCATAATACCCCATTTAATCTCTGCCTATCCTCCCAACAGAGTTTAACATGTTGACACCTGGATTGCCTTATCTCAGGGGTGGGCAAACTTTTTGGTCAGAGGGCTATATGGGGTTGTGAAACGGTATGGAGGGCCGGGTAGGGAAGGCTGTGCCTCCCCAAACAGCCTGGCCCCTGCCCCCTATCTGCCCCCTCCCACTTCCTGCCCCCTGCCTGCCCCGCTCAAGACCCTTGACCCATCCAACCCCCCCCCCTCCTTGTCCCCTGACTGCCCCCTCCCGGGACCCCCGCCCCGATGGCCCCCTGGGAACCCAACCCCCATCTAACCCCCCTGCTCGCCGTCCCCTGACTGCCCCCCCCAGAGCCTCTGCCCTATCCAACCGCCCCCTGTTCCCCGTCCCTTGACCACCCCCTCCCAAACCTCCACCCCATCCAACTGCCCCCTGTCCCCTAACTGCCCCCCGGGACTCCCTGCTCCTTATCCAACCCCCTGACTTTTTTTCTACACTTTTTCTTTACAAAATCATCAATTAAGTCATTGTAAGTAATATTTTGTAAAGAGGCACTTTCAATTGTCTATATTGCCAAACTTGTCAAATGTTCCTGACTCATCGTATTTCACAAATAATTTTTAACTCGTTTCAATACAGAAAAAGAACATTCACCAGAAGGACAGGTATTGTTAAAAATATTTTCAGAATGGTTTCTACATTTGGAAAGGTTGCCTGCAAACTGTCACGTACAAGTCTACACAAATCAACTGGTGATCTCGAAGCACAGACCTCATAATTTTTGATAAAATGAATGAAATGTTTCACTTCATCTTCAAAAAGATTTGTGTCTATGTCCTCAGTAGAATTCACTTAATTTCTTACTGTAGTGGCTTTTAGCATTTTCATCTATACTTTTGTCAAAAAACACGCAAAATAAATCAACAGTTTTCTTTAGAGATTCACCTCTACTCTGCAATTGCACTATTATTGTGTCACAAATAACATTGACAGTCTCAACAATAATCTTTTTCCCTTTTAAATTGATTTCATTGTCTCTAGTTTCATCAAAAAATAACTTCCTGCTTTTTTTACATTTCTCATCAGATATATCAGGGGAACCTATATTTTCTGTTAATGTTAGTGCCTTTGCTTCCCCCGAGCTATAGTCATTTCGAACTTCCATGACAAAACTTTTAACTGAAGCTAACAATTGTGCAGCATTCAATACATTTGTATCAACCTTTTGCAGTGATTTCCTAATGGCATTAATTCTTTGAAGTAAATGGTTCCACAAAAGAGTAAAAACAGCAATACTGTACTTTTCAAACTTTTCTACTCAGGATTTTGCTTCAGTTTTCGCACACAGTTTTTCAGATTTTGATGTGGCTATGTCCAATAAGGTTTTCTTTATATCATAGCAGCTCATTTTCAAAGCCAAAAGAGCATCTGCACAAGCAGACCACCAGGTATCACACAGTCTTTTGACTATCTAATGTTTTGTATTTGCCTGCTCCAGACGTGATTGTAGCATACTCCACCGATGCATGGAAACGGAAAAAAAAGGCATATACATTTTGAACAAAGTCAAAAAAATGTGTAGCTCCCTCACAAGATTCGGCTGCAACTTTGCAGATTAAATTTAAGGACTGTCTGGAACATGGTATGAATAAAGCAGAGGGGCTTGCATTGTTCAGTCTTGCCTATAGACCTGATTATTTTCCTGCCATATTTGCAGCATTATCAAAGCTCTGCCCACGACAATTTTTGATGCCCAACTCTAAATTTGCAATGATTTCCAAAACAGTTGTCTCTAGACATTCAGAAGTATGGGATTTTAGCGGGACAAAACAAAGAAAACGCTCTACAACATCACCATTGTCGGTCACATATTTTAAAATTAGTGTTAATTCGTCTACATGATTCACATCTGGTGTTGAATCAACTATTATGGAATAGTACTTGGCATCTTTTACTTCATCAGTGAATTGGTTTCTGAGCTGCTCTGCCATTATAGTGATGAATTCATCGTAGGTTTGGTGCATTAAAAAGTTGGTCTTCCCTGAGCCACAATACTGATAATTTTTCAAATGGTCTCTGAGAAAATCATCAAATTCACTAAGATACTCAAGGCAGGTTAAAAATTACCTTTTTGATTTGACAATGATGACTCATCATGTCCTCTTAGTCCCAAAGAAGACAGCAGTTTGACCGTGGCAAGAACACGTCTCAGCACTTTCCTCCAATAAGCACACTCCTTTTTAAACTGAGCCGATAACACAGAATCAATTCTTCCAGATACTTTACACCTTTAAATGAACTTACACACAGCATTAATATGAGCTTTGGAAGTTTCATGATCAGCAATATGTCTTGCAACATTTCTCCAATTAGAGTGCCCGTCAACAAATGTTTGTTTTCCTTTACTATGGTCAGGGAATAATCTGCAAACATAACAGTAGACTGCCTTAGTTGTTTCTGGGAAAAAAAATCAACCAAATTCTCATGTCTGTCGTCCCATTTTTCTTCATCCTCAGAAAACAGGACTCATGAAGACCCATAAATTGCTTTTGTTCTGCAACCTCATACTCATTTCTCAAATTTTCCATATTACCTACATTTTTCGGTTTATTTACTAAGAAATATTCTATCATATCCAATGAAACAGATTTTGGCCATAATGCAATATCTTCAGAGTAGGTTTCTTCCCTTACTCTGACAAAATTACCAATATTTTGTAGTTCCATTGTCACTTCAGAGTCCACTTGTTCAACTTTTGCAATCATTGTGGTATCCCCACAACTCAGCAAGTGATCAGATACCTCAAATGTTTCCTCGCCCATACTTTCTGATGCATGTCCACTACTCAATACTTCAAGCTTTTTAAAATAAGATGACAAACTGTCTTTGTGTTTAGCTTAATCTTCTTGTCTCACCTTCATTTTTTTGCGTTTTTGACTGCCAGACTCAGTGTTGCTTCATTGTTGCTAAAAAACTGACCTTGATTTTAGGTAGATCAAAAATGTCTGAAAGAGCAGGGGCATAGCCACGGATGGGCTTCGGTGGGCCGTGGACCACCCAATTAGGTTTAATGCAGTTAATCCCGCGTTTTTAGTGACAAATCACAAGCATTGTTGCAAAGTGTGGGGGAGGGTGCTTTTGTTCAGTTGGATAATTGGTCAAGCAGACAGACTTTGATTGGCAAATGACAATTTCCCTTAGTTGCTGTTATGCTATTGCTGAGACAGCGAAAAAAATGGCAAAGCAAAATTCTTTGCTAGACTACTTCAAAAAAACAAGTTTGGAGCACAGGTCGCAGAATGCAGAAAGCCTTGACCGCTTCGCGACTTGCAACACTTATTAAATTCAGTCATTTGTCAGATTTGTCCTGCATTTTGGGGCCCCCTGTCGCTGGGAGCCCCATGCCACCGCACGGTCTGTTTTACGGGAAATCCACCACTGGTGAGGAGGTGTGGTGGGCATTGCAGGGAATCCCAGAAATATAGGGAGAGGGTGGCACACAGGGAGCTTGTGGGAGGTAATGGAGCAGTGCAAGGAGTCCTTGTTGTGTGCAATGCGCTTGGCCTATCAAAGCCACAAAGTGTGCAGCCCCCTAGTTACAGGCCAGCTGAGCAGCCAAGCTCCCGGAGTGCATGTGTGAGGTGGATTATTTTACTGTAAAAGTGTGATACAATCCATGCCATATCCCTTTTGGGCTATGAGCCTGTCTGCTGCTGTTGGCATTGGGCAGCAGCTGGGTGGTACAGTGGAGGCAGGCATGCTTCCTTTTGAATCTGTGTTGAAGCAATGCCCAAGCACATTAATAGGGGGCACTATTCTGATGTCATTCAGATGAGATGAAAATCAGAGGCACTCACTAGTTTGTGGTTATTACAGAACCCAACGCATTACCAGCAAGAGTTGGTTTGTTAACCCCAGCATTCTGGCCAAATTTCAACTCTGCTATTTATATCCTCCCTATGTAAAATTGTCCCTGTAGCTGCATTTGTGTATAGACATCTTCCCTTCTTGTCTTCAACAGCTGTGTAGCGTTGCTAGGCACTGTTAAGTGGCTGCCATGTTGCAACTCAGACCTGGCTGCATTTCAGTGATGGACGAAGTGAGTGCTGTGAAAAGAATTTTCAAAGCACTTTGGATCCTTTACAGTGGAAGGTGCTATGGAAATGTACAAACATGCCATTATCTTAACTGGGGCATGACGTCACAAAGAGGAAAAGGACATTAGCAGGTCATAGGCCTGGGGGCGTAGTGGGACATAGAAGAAACAGGAGGAAGCTGTCCTTGAGTGATCTAATTTTCTCTCACCCTCTTTCCTCTGCAAGTGCTGGAATGAACTGCTACATGCTGGTTTGGCTCCTGACTGGCCTCAGAAGTTGTTTGTACAGTGTGAGAAGCCTTCAAAAAGTCAGTTTAACTCAGTATGTGCCCTTTTGCATATCTGCTTACAGAGGAATTTGGATAGGGGAGGAAAAGAGAAAAGAAATCAGTCCAGGCCTTTTGAACTACAAACCTGTAGTGGTCCCTTTCACACAATAAATCATGTTCATGCTCTTTTTTTGCTCACCCATAGTGGAAACAAATCTGTTCAACTGGCAATTAATTTCTTAGAGAGAGCCTGATCCAATTAGTGCAGGAAGTGGCTGGTGGATTTTACTATTGTCCTTAGAGAGGAGAAAGGAGACGGCTGCAGCAGTCTAGTTGCAAGATTCATAGCATGGGATGCAGCAGGAATTGAGTACATCATGTGTTTGTAGGGCCATGGAATCACAGGAATAGGAACAGAAGAGAATTATTGGTTCATCTGGTTAATTTCCTTGCAAAAGCAGGCTTCTCTGGTAATATGGGCTTGGTTGTGACATTTATGCCACAGCTCTGTCTGTGCGGTGGTGAAGCAGAACTGGCCAGGCCCAGCAGAAACACTGGAGAGATTGTGCCTCAGATTGCTCTCACTGGTGCACCAGCCCCACCCTGGGAGCTAGTGTAGAGGGGGATAGAGCTCTGACCTTGGCTCCCCACCATCCATTTTTGTCATCTTAATCCCAAGGGGGAGCAGAAGTCAGCAGGTCTCTGTGCTTCCCAGGGGATGAACAAGGAGTACAGGGGCTGTTATTCAGGGTGTGCTGAGGCCGTCACATCACAGAAGGGGAAGTATAATTATTAAGGTTTGAAAATGTGGGGGATGTTAGAGAGACAAGGTGGGTGAAGTAATATCTTTTATTCACACCCCTTGTCTCGTTAATAGCCTGCGAACGGCACAGCTACAACATCACTGCATACAATAATGTTCAAAAAACACTCTAACTCCTTAGAAATATTAAAAAGCTTAGTGCCCCCCCCCAAGCATAACATTCCTATAATGCAGGATAAATCAGTTAAACAATCCTTGCATTTCAACATTTAAAACTATGTGCTCCCCTCCTCTACCTCCCCCCCAAAACAACAAGGCGTTTTAAGCCTAAACAGATCCTGGCTGTTTCTTGGTGACCTGAATGCTTCTCGATGGAATTTTCCCTGCCCTTCAGCCTTTTGTAGTTCTGAAAGGTCCTGGACTCAGGCATGTGACTGTAAGAGCCAGAGCTGGCGCTAGGCATAAGCAGACTAAGCAATTGCTTAGGACCCTGAGCAGCTCGAGGGGGGGGGCCCTATTTGCTGTGTGTGTGTGTGTGTAATATTCCTGCTTAGGGCCCCCAGTGGCTAACACCGCCTCCGGTAAGAGCAGAAACACTTCTGCGTCTGAGTGTGCTACCAAACATGTATAAGCTACTCACGTGAAATTGGTACATACTAGCGCAGCGGGACCTTATTAAAAAGCGGCCATGGCAGACAACATCGTCAAGCTGCAAACTTCGACTTTGGTTTAAAAATAAAAAAAGCCTCCTCAAAGTACCCAACAATAACACGACAGCCAGGGAGTTTCTCTTCCCCAAGAAGCATTTTGGAAATTTTATGAAGTAGCCTATTGAAATGGAATAACATGCTTGGCAACTATAGCAATGGCTACTTCCAGAGAGAGGAATGTGAGAGAGAGAGTGTGTGTATGCAGAGCACTCTTCTCCAGGTTGCTCTCCCAACTTACTAAGTAAGAAGGAAGATTATTTTCTGTGCCCCATCCCATGCTTAACCTCTCTGCTGGGACTGCCAACGTGAGTGTCAGTAAGTGACACGTCATGGCATTTTTGAGATGCGAGCAATTGTCCACTAGGAACTGGATTGAGGCTATTGCCAATAGAGGATTACTGCACAGGCCTATGGGGCCATGCCTAGGGGTTCCCACAGTGGCCCTGGGGATGGAGGAGCTCTCGCACCCCGCTGCTGCCAGAGCTTCTCCGGTCTTGGGGCTGCAGTGGGGGGTGGCAGAAAGGAGTGAGTGGGGAACGGGGATGCAGTGGAAGGGGTGAAATGGGAGTGGGGTTCACGGGGTGGAGTGGGGCAGGGCTATGGGTAGAATGGGGAGGGGCCATGGGGGAAGGGGGAGAATAGGGTGGGGCCATGGGCGAGGCCACAGGTGGAAGGGGCGGAGCAGCAGGAGGAAGGGGTGGGGCAGGGCCACAGTTCTGGCATCAGCGCCTCCCCCCCCTGCTTTGGCCCAGGGCCCAAAGAGACCTTAATCCACCTCTGCTATTGGCTCACTTCACGAAGACCACCCAACAGCCAGCAAATGATAATGACTTTCACTCACTATCAACATTGGCTGGAGTGGAATGGCCCTAAAGGGAAAACCTCTCTTCAGCCATGTAGCATTTTTCTGGATTCCTCATTTTGCATTTCATCACTTGGTTTTCTCTTTTTGATCAATGCATGGTGTGTTCAATGTCACGCCAGAGCGGGCAGAGCAAAGCAATCTGAAAAATAGTGGCCCCCATCCGATACCGGACAATATCATGTCTGGTTTTTGTCCCAGTACTGGATAGTGGACAAACCACCCCAAAAGAGGCCAAAACCAGATGAGTGATCTCCCTAGTTATGGAGAGATGGGCATGGTTTGTGCTTGCAGAGAATTAGGAGCCAGGAATTTGTAATCCCAGCTCAGGCCATGTCTATGCTACAGCGGCGCAGTTACAATGCTGCAGCTGTTCCACTGTAGTGAAAACACTTCCTACATTGACAGAAGGGCTTTCACCATTGCTGTAATAAATCCATCTCTCTTCCATCAACCTAGCTGCATCTACAGTGAGGGTTAGGTTGCTCTAACCATGTTGCATAGGCTGGAAACGTTTTTACTTCCCTGAGTGCTGTAGCTAGATCGACCTAATTTTTAGGTGTAGACCAGGTGTGATCTTGAATAGGTCACATTTTCCCACCTGTAAAATGGGTAACAATTGCTTTCCTTCCTTGCAGTGGTGTTGTGAATGTGAAGTGTTTTGAAGACAGAAAAAGCTGACCTGTGGACATACACACTAATCTTCTAGAATTTAGCCACGAGAAGGACGAGACTGCAATCATTGCTACGCTTTCTCCCTCAACCCTGAATTGCCATAAGCCTATGATTAGATTTCACTGTGATACACAACAGGCTAAAAGAAAAGGAGTACTTGTGGCACCTTAGAGACTAACACATTTATTTGAGCATAAGCTTTCGTGAGCTACAGCTCACTTCATCGGATGCATTCAGTGGAAAATATAGGCTAAGATTATTCTAAAGTACATCATAGACTCAAGAGCCACTGAACTGCTGTGCTTTAGTCAAACCAACTGGTTGGTTCAACATTTCCCTGGAGATTGTGAACTGACATTTCAGGACTAATTGAATTCCCCTCTCACTCTTGGAAGTGGGTCTTCCAGGTCAGGAAGCCCATTGGCAAGGCCATGGTAAGATGAGGATGCATGTGATGCCACAGCCTGAGCTGTATCTATTTTAGAGCACCAATCCTGCATCTTTCTTCAGCATGTCACCTAAATTAACCAGAACTAACACAGAACTTTTATATCACTAAATATAATATGGCTACTCATGTACAAAGAACAAGAACCACATTCAAAGTCACTCTGTTCAGAGGTAAAAGAAGCAGCAATTCCACAAAGTGCTTCACAGGAATTTAAAGAAATCACATTAGGCAAAATATCTGTGTCATGCCTCTCTCCAGCTGAGACACATTCTTCTTCATATGGGTTGTGCTAGCTTGAGGCTTTCAGCAGTGGAACTGGGGAAGCCATCTTTCAAGATATTGGTTCTCACTCTTATGGCCTGCAGTACAGGACTGGAGCCTTCCCAGCTGGCATCTGGGTGGTCCTTTCCATCTGAAACACACAATCAAGAAGGCCAATGAATCATGGAATGCACTTGGATCATGACCAAATGGTAGCATTTCCCCTAGTGCAGAGACAAGACATATTGTGTGCTTCAGCCAGTCAGAAATCTGGTTTACCCATGAAAGCAAAGCACATTAAACTTTTCAGTGTAAGCCAGTTTCTGACTGGCTGAAGCTGAATTTACTTATTTGATTTTTAACTTTTAATCAGTGAATAATGATCATGTCTCCAGCAGCCTGATTGGCTGTCTTGGGGCCTTGCAGTCACTGGATTGTTTGGCTTGGAACAACACATGCAAAAGTACTGTAGGTCTAGCTCCTTTTTCTAGTTTGTCTGATTGGCTTTTTCAGAGTTTATGATGCTCCTCACAGAGGCAAACTCCCACACTGGGCATCTAAGTGATAGGGTCAAACTGCCCCTTCTCTGATTCCCCCGATCAATCCCTTTGTCTATAAACCAAACCTTAGCCTGATCCAATCCCTTCAATCATTCTTCACTAGATCACACTAAGGGCCAGCTCCTAAGATGGTGTAAACTGGCATATCTTCATTGAAGTCAGTGAAGCTATGCCAATTTGCACCTGCTGAGGATCTGGCCCTATGTGTATCAGTCAAGGTCCACATTTAGGCTGTCCTTGCAGAGACCTCCAGCTGATAGGGATGTAACCTACTCCACTCATCTACCCAATTTCCATATTACAGGTTATAGTCTAAAGGTAAAAGTGCTTTTAAAAAAATGTCCGAGGGTTAGATGGTACCTTCAGGGCTTGCAAATTATTTTCCAACTTTTAATCAAACTGCTGTGAATACAGACCAAGTATTGTTGCTCACCAATACCTTCAGTGTTTCATCCCTCTTGAAACAATAAGAGTGGGCACGTTAATAAATGGACTGATAGACTTGTCTAAATGTACTTTCCTTAAGTACCTCTATATCATCTACTGAAATACAATGAAATATTTAACTTCTCACAGTACATACTCCCCACTGAATAACTATCCCTAATGCCTCCTCACCCAGCTGGAGTCAGCTAGGGGGATTCCTCCCACACCCTTTCTCTCTCCAGTGGTAAAGCACATCAGTGTCACAGAATCCTTTGTCAGGTCATGCCAATAGCCAGAACACCTCATGGCTTGTCTATCAGACCAATCTATGGTGTTATACGCTCTGGTCACCATAGCATCTAGGCACTAAATACATCAGTAAGCAAAATGGATTCTTTTGTTGTCATCCTAGGATATTCCTCTGCTCCCTTCTGTGATTTACATCCCTCTGCACTGGTATCCAGATCCAAAGTTTTACATTAGACTTTGAAGACTAACTATTAGATTTTAAACAGTGGAGGTGAATTTATATAGGCAATGAAGGCTGTCTGTGTTCCATCCTATGCCCCCTTACAATCCATTGGGCTGAGAGCTATCTGCGACTGCCTTCCCAGTAAGACAGTGCTGACTCATAGCCTATCTGAACGGTCTCTGTCGAACAGTATGGGATACTCTTTCCTCTCTGGAGAACACTCTGATCTTATTCACAGGGTGGTTGAATCTCTTCAAAGCTCAACTTCTTTCTCCCCTAGGGAGCTACAGTTTGCTACTTCTGCTCTTAATTGGGGTCTTAGAAAACTAGACTTCCACACAGGAATCTTTGTGGCCAATTAGGACTTTGCCTTGTGTACTTGGCTAAAACTTCCACTCCCCTCAGTGTTCTGTCTGGCTGCTGCCCCCGACCTCAGACTCAATCCCATTTCAGCGGTGCTAGACATATATAGTGTGTGAAGTGCTTGGAGAATAAACATGCTATATAAATGTAGAGATGTTATATTATTATGATTAACTACAGCATGTAGCAGATGCACTGTTATCTATTGGGAGGAGATAACCATAATAAGAGTACTCTTTAAGATCATCTTGATCTATGCTGTAGGCAGATGAAGAGGTGAGATAATGAACTGAAAGAGCACCCAGCAATTATCAGAACCAAAATATCCCAGGTAATAATGAATCACCAGTCAGAGCACGTCCTCCTGTTTGACAGAGGAATTAGACTGAAAAGACCTGTTTGCTGCCAGTAATTGCACTGCAAGTTGCCATAGTCCTAGGCAAATATGTACTTCTGATCATTCAGACAAGCTCCATTGTAGGACAGAAAAGTACAGTTCCCTCAAGGACCCTGCAGAGCAGTCAACACCTGCATGGGCCAATTGCTATTGTTCGCTATCAAAGCTTTGAAGAAAGTCAATAAAGCTGAGTGAAAGGAGGTAGGTTGATGGACTGAAAGGGGCCAGGATAATACCAGCATTAGCAGAGGTGGCAGTTCAGAAAGGACAATGTGCCAGGTAGGAAAGAAGTCCTTTCTTATGGTTTATTTGGAGTTTTGAAGTGAAGAGACTTGCCACTCTCTCTCCTGTCTAATGCTGTCTTTCTCCTCTCTCAGTCTGCCTGATGCTGTGTGATACCCATAATAAGCCTCAGTCTACACTAGAAAAGGTTTGCTGGTATAACTATCCACAGCAAACCCTTCTAGTGTAGATACAGTTTACACCAGCAAATAAGTGTTTTTGCCAGTAGATCAGTATAAGCTCTACCACAAAAGCACTTTTTTGTCAGTATAATTGAGTAGTCTACACTAGGTGTGTTGCCAATATAGAAATCTCATAAAAAAAATCACACCTCAATGTTACTATACTGGCAAAATATTTTAGTGGAGACCCAGCCTAAGATACTTGTAATGAGTCCTCTGCAAATGCGCAACGTCCTTTGCACGGCTTCATGGGATGTGCCTCAGGAATCAGTGCAGTGGTTTAATGACCATTTCTAGCTTTGGAAGAGGACTAGTTGCAAATGATAGCAAATATAGAGAGAGAAGGTGGGTGAGGTAATATATTGTATTGGATCAACTTCTGCTGGTGAAAGAGACAAGCTTTTGAGCTTGCACAGAGCTCTTCTTCAGGTCTGGTAAAGGTACTCAGCCCTGGTCTACACTACAGAGTTATGTTGACGCAAGGCAGCTTACATCAACCTAAAATGCTAAAATGTTGCTCCTGCTGATGTAACTCACCCGCTACGCCGACTTAACTCCACCTCCATGAGAGGGGTAACACTTAGGTAGGTCAATGTAGTTAGGTTGATGCAGTGCCGGTGTAGACACTGCATTACTTACATTGACTGTTACTGGCTTTCAGAAGCCATCCCACAATGCCCCGTGCTGACAATTAAATTGTTGCACGCGCTCCTAATGAGGACACAAGGAGCGTAATGTGGACATGCGATTTAATTACTGTGGCAGCTGTACATTGTCGTAACTTAGGCCGACATAATTTTGTAGTGTAGACATACCCTCAGTGTCACAGCTAAATACAAGATGGAATGGATTATTTAGCATAAGTGGTTAACACATATTGTAAGAGACTATACAAGGTGAAGTGGCTAGTTCACCCATCTACAGACATAGTACCAAAAATGGGGGGTTAGTGGGTTACAGATTGTTGTAATAAGCCATAAATCCAGTGTCTGTATTAAATTCATGCTACTCTGAAACCAGCAAAGTTATGAATTTAAGCTCCCAGCCTCGGTCTTTTTAAGGTGTTGTGCAGGGTTCCTTTGAGGATGAGGACCGAGAGATCAGACATGGAGTGATCACTTGAGTGATCATTTTTCTGTGTGAGTTCCTTTGAGAGTGCAGTGATTCTCTGATTTCATCCACCTAGTTGTTGTTGAGGGCATTTGCTGCATTGGATGAGGCTCACCATAGGCGCTGACTCCGTGGGTGCTCTGGGGCTGAAGCACACATGGGGAAAAATTAGTGGGTGTGCCGCACCCACCAGCAGCGCACCGCATCCCGCCTCCTCGCCTCCTTCTCCCCACTCAGTGTGCCCTGTGCCCGCTCCTCCCCCTCCCTCTCAGCGCTTCCCACCACCCTGCCGCCTAACAGCTGTTTGGCAGCGTTCAGGACTTTCTGGGAGGGAGAGGGAGGAACAGGGACGCGGAGCGCGCAGGGGAGGAGGCAGGGCAGGGGCCGGGACTTGGGGGAAGGGGGTGGAATGGGGGCGGTAAGGGGGCAGAGATTTTGGGGAAAGGGTAGAATGGGGGCAGGGCCACGGGCGGGGGGCGTCGAGCACCCACCAGTCAGGCACCTATGAGGCTCACTGCATGTGATAGACATGGATCTTGAAATGTGTGTTGTAGGGGGTGTTGATCATCGTACCAGTGGCATACGTCTATAGTTTTGCATCTGTTGTTCTGGCAGGGTCTGGTGCTGCTTTGAGTTGGCATGTCCTGGTCTGTGGGGAGCTTGCTTCTGATGATGAGCTTGGCAAAGTTGGGTTGTTTGAAGGCCAGAAATTTTGCTGTGACGTACTGAGTACATTTTCCAGACCTGAAGAAGAGCTCTGTGCAAGTGCAAAAGCTTGTCTCTCTCACCAACAGAAGTTGGTCCAATAAAAGATATTACTTCACCCACCTTCTCTCTCTAAAACCCTGGGATCAACATGGCTCCAACAACACTGAAATTTACTGCAACAGCAGGCTGTGGAAGGGAACAGAAGCCTTACAGGATTGTGGCCTCCCTCTCCCTTTCCCCAAAGACAGCTGCTAACAACCCCTTAACAACTGCTACTCTAAGCCATTCTACTTCATATTCTTGGCCCATTTACAAGTTACAGCACTGAAACTCAATAAAATAACAAGACTTTTGCTGGAAAAAAGTTAATTTTTCCATTGATAAACTTCCCTAGTAACTGGTACTACATTGATGTCTGTCTCTGCAAGAAAGAGGCTAGAGATGTAGTATTTTTTTTAATGAACTTGTACCAACATTCCTCAGCAATGCCATTAAAGAAAACATTAATAACTTGTAATTGTACACGAATGAACTTCATCTTGGTCCTGGGTATTATATCTCAAGTAGGATAATCCAGTAAAGGAAGGTTTTTCTGTCTCCATCTCTCTGGAGGTTTGCTACAAAGGGCCAAAAGAGTTAGAAGAGTTTTGGAACCATGTTTAACAACATTCACTGCTTTTAGAATTTTAGACTTCAGAATGTCATGCATAATTCATTTCAAATATTGCAAAAAAATTTCTGCCTTAGCCCAAGACTTAACCTACCATTTGAAGCTGCCATGACTTCTTTGTGAATTCCATAAGCATCCACTCTCTGCCAAACTGGTTTTCTAATGGACTCATCTGCAACTTTAACTGTGGAGTGAGTACTACTATTCCATAATCACACATATGCAAAATGTGGCACATTTTTAGAAGCAACACTGGCTTTCACAGCAACTGATACCTGAGGTAGGGAGCTGTTATTTCTATGGAAATATAATTATCAAAGTGTGTATTCTGGTGTGGGAGAGACTGATGCTATGTGTAATCATAGAATCATAGGACTGGAAGGGACCTCAAGAGGTCATCTAGTCCAGTCCCCTGCACTCAAGGCAGGACTAAGTATTATCCAGACCATCCCAGACAGGTCTTTGTCTAACCTGCTTTTCTGGTTAAAAATCCCCAATGATGGAGATTCCACAACCTCCCTAGGCAATTTATTGCAGTGCTTAACTACTCTGAGACTTAGGAAGTTTTTCCTACTGTCCAACCTAAACTGCCCTTGCTGCAATTTAAGCTCGTTTGGAGTTCCATGTAGCTGTGACCTGGAAAAGGTAAAAAAATCTGTTTCAGGGATTTTTACTTTGTCTCTATGGTTCAGCTGGTTTAACCGGACTGAATGATTACAGGACAAGGGTATGACTATGTAACCCTCTCTTGGAGCTACAGGCAATTGCAGGGTTATCTGTTGTGTATGCAAAACAACTTCAGTTTAAGATTGGCTGGGTGAGGTCTTCGGGAATTTCCCTACTTTATGTAATCTATTGCTGCTTCTCAACTTCCTCTATTAGCATAGCCAGGAGGCAAAAGAGCAAGCACGCCCCTGCTGGTATTTCTCAAATTCTCTCAGAAAGCAATGATGATGATTGCTCAGTGACCTACAACAATCTTGCAGCTTTCAGATCATCCCATTCCAGGTGGATAACACTTGGAAATGAGAAGGGTTTGGCAGCTGGAGGGAGTGGGATAGAGGATTGGTTTATGTGCTGGGATACTGCAGAAGAGCTTGGCAGCCAAGAAGATATGTACATGCCAGCCCCCAAATACAACTTTGCCAAAGCATCTCAACCCTGACCTCCACACCACCTGTTCTTAGCATTCCAAGTTCCCACACAGTTCTGTCAGTACACCTCAAGCATGACTTGCAGTGTCTTTCTGGTTCCAGTCCTGGGACTTCTCCTGAACAAATTTAAGAATTTTATTAAGATGATGTTAAAATAAAAAGAAAATGGAACAGAGTTTAAGCGTAGAAGTTTCTGGTTATCAGGGAATAACGTACAGATTATCGATGGGTGCGAAGTTCGGTTTAAGATCGGATGGCGTAATGAATACATAATCTGCAATATCCCCAATTGGGAGTAAAAGGTTAATGGGTCAAAGTACAGACATTGAGATATGAGGGTATGTTGTTCATATAATGGCTATGTTCAGGTGTGGAGCATAATGAGTGGATACGATGATGAGGATGGATTTACCCTCATTTGGTGAGATTTAATGTTCAGTGAATTTATGGTTCCAGTTTATATGGTCCAATGGAAAAAGTCTCTCGGTCCCTTTCCGGTCCTGGGACTTCTCCTGAACAAATACTACGAGTCATGCTGAAGTCACAATGGACATTCACAAATGCAGGCTTGGATGAAAACAAAGCCACTTTCATTTGTAATCTAAACTAGATGAAGTCCTGCAGTCAGTGTCTATTAAACTGGTAGACTGGACAGCATTAACCTTTAGTGTTAAAGTCCCCAGTGGAACATAAGTAACTCCAACAGCCACACAGATTGTAAGAAACAAGGCACCATTACCTAAAATTGCATTTAAATGTAAATGAAGCAAGCAAGGGAAGCATCATGCCACTGATTGGGAGTGATCTGCACTGCATGGGTAAGACTACAGCTGATATACTGTGTTCAGTTCTGGACAACTCACTACCAGGAAGATGCAGGCAAACTGGAGGGAATTCAGAAAATGATCAGGAGGCTGGAAGAACTGACTCAGTCTGTTTAAAACTCTTTTTTTTTCTTTGGCCTTTATTCATGCCTGTTTAACGCCAATGCATAACAAGCATGTGGCAGACAGGATATCTTTATTAAATAGCCAACACACTGCCCTTTCAGTGAAGATATGAAAGGTCTGAATAAACTTCAGTGAGGGGTCCCCACAGGTTCTCCAAAAAAAAGCCAAGGGAAATTAACCCTGCCAAGGAAGGCAGTATAGCCTAATGGATAGAGGATTGGCCTGGGACTCAGAAACTCTGTGTTCAATTTGTGGCTGTCCTACTGGCCTGCTGGGTGACCTTAGGCCAGTCATGTCACCGCTCTGTGCCTCAGTTTCCCCATCTGTAAAATGGGGATAATAATACTGACCTCCTTTGAGAAGTGTTTGGAGCTTCTACTGATGAGAAGCACTATGCATTATTATTCCTAGTATTTCTAAGGTAAAAAACAAAGAAAGACCAAAAGCAACCTCCCAGGCCTTCTTCAATTGTTAAAAAAATTGTTCAAAAGAAGGGCACACAGATAATTACCAAAACAAAAATAAAATTAAATCCTTGGTGGGTCACCTTCAACTAGGAGTAGCAGGGGGGTTAAATTAAGAAAAGGCTGGCTCTCAGGACTGCTGAATAGTCTTGCAGTTAAGACTCCCGTTGTTTGAAACATTTAAAACTAAACAGTTCAAAGCACTAGCAACTACAGTGCAAGGAACAATCTTGTGCTAGCCCCGGGAGGGAGAAGGGCACTGGATGGCCTAGTAGATTTTATTCATCTTTAATTTCCATGATTCTCAGAGAGCTCTTGGCCTTTTGGCTAAGAGTAGCTATATTCTCTGTTCTTATCAACTGGATACCTGTAATGCCTCTACCAGGGGGGCGATATTGTGATCTTGCAGTAGGATGGACTGAGGCCGGGTCTACACTATAGACCTATATTGGTATAACTTTGTCACTCACGTGTGTCAAAAATCCACACTCCTGAGCAACATAGTCATACCTCCTCCCGTCCTCCCCTCCTCCCCCCACATAGATAGCACTAAATTGACGGGAGAGCTTCTCCTGTCAACCTGGCTACCACTTCTCTGGGTATGTGAAGACAAGCCCTAAATGATCTCTAGGTCTTTTCCATCCCTAATTTCTATAATCTAAAACTAGTGGTTTGCCTAGAAACATACCATGATTTTATTGGGACCCAAATGAAAGATCTTATGTAAACAGCGTCATAAGACAGAGAGCTGATAATGAACCTTTATATGCTTTAGGTCAGATTTGCCAAGGTGGGAACTGGGAGTAGTTTGGGGGAATCTTAGACCTTGTCTACACAAGACTAATTCTGCAAACATTTTGCACTGTTGCTAACCCTAGTTCAGCTCCACTGGTGATAGCAGTGGTGGGAGTCCTAGTGTAGACAATGCTCCTGAGGCCACCCTATCCTTTGAACCTGCACTGAAATCCAAACTTTGAGTCTTGCCATTGTTTATTGTCAGTGTTTTGGGTCACTATGTGGGGGCAGAAGGAGGGGGATAGCAACAGAAAAAAGCACTTTAGGATTAGACCTTTTTTTCTTCATCTCTTCTTTGCCTCTAGTGTTTGTTGATGTCTAAAAATGATTATGAGCTGATTAGATGGTGCTTGTGTGCTACAGCTCTGTCTTAGGCCTTGTCTACATGGCCACTTATAGCGCTGAAACTTTCTTCGCTCAGGGGTGTGAAAAAACACCCCCCCCCGAGCGATGCAACTTTCAGCGCTGTAAAGTGGCAGTGTAGACAGTGCACCAGCCCTGGGAGCCGCGCTCCCAGCGCTGGGAGCTATTCCCCTTGCAGAGGTGGTTTTATTACAGCGCTGGGAGAGCTCTCTCTCAGTGCTGGAGCCATGACTACACAGCCACGTTAAAGCGCTGTCATGGCACTGCTTTAACGTCAGCTGTTTAGACATACCCTTACTCTCCTCCCTTTCTGCATCTGTACAGGACTTCAAACCGCCTCTGAAAGGCTCCCAGCCCTCGTTACTTTCATTTGCATGGTTAGCAGCAATAAGAAAGAAAAGGCCCAAACATGTCAAGTATTGGGTCTGTTCCGCCAATTCCAAGTTGTGGGGTGCGGAGGGTAAAGGGAAGAAAGATAGATAGAGACGCTTAGGGTAGGATGAGCTCTAAGCGTTCATGTTTTATCTTATCTTTTACATACTCAGAAAAGAATGTAAGGGCTTGGCAAGGCTTACAGTTACAGTGGAGTACAAGGGAACACACTTCACCCTGTACCTGCTAAAATGAGGATTAATGTTTTCTGGACACTAAACCTCCCCTCTACCCCACACAGAAATGCCCTTATGAATGAATTGCCAATAGAGAAATTAAAATGTTACTAACAATCATGTAAGTTAAGATAGAAAATACCTATATGATCCCGACTAGTCTCTTTCCCTGCACCAGAGGCCCGTGAAGTATCATTCCTACAGTATATTTTCCTGGGCTTTGCTCATCTTAGATTTAAAGAAAAGAGTATTCTACAGTACAATTGACCTCAACATCATTACATTTTCTCACTACCCTGCCTACATTTTCTCTTAATTACATCTAATTATTTCTAGTAAGAAGAAATTTCCAAATTTGATATGCAACAGGAAACCAAAGTGGCAAAAGAACACACCTGGTAAATGAAGACAGGCAATGAACCAAAATGTCTTGAAGCAGCTGAGCTCTTGGATCCACAGACTGTTTAGAGGGCAAGGGCCTGCTGTAGGAAGAACTGTATGGTGCAATAAGATTATGAATGTAACAGGCGTGTACCCTGTAAAAAGTGGGGGAAAGTAGAGATTTGCTGGCTTAAGCAAATCATGGCATGGGGTGTGACTCATTCAGGGCTAGTGCTGTTGATGACAGGTACCCTAACAGTAAGAGTAAGCAAAGTAACTATTTCATATATGTGATCCAGTCTGAAAGCACTGATGTATAGAAAACAACTGCTTGCCTTCCTGATTAAAAAGAAGCATCAGAAGCTCCTCAAGGATGAGTTGATAGGCACTCCAGAAAACCCTGACGTAACTGTAATTATGTTATTCCTGCAGCTGATATCTGTTTGGGATGTCCTGTTTGCATCTATAACACCTAAGAGTGAAAATCCATGTTACAATCACAACAAGGCTCCATCTATACTAGGAACATTTTAAAAAATACACACTGGTGTAACTACATCGATGCAGTTACATGAGAGTGAATCCTTAATGTAGACATGCTGGCCCCATACAAAACCAGGTTTATGCAGGTCTGACTTGCTCGGCTAAGTTAGCAGAGCAAGCCACAGTGGTAAGTGACATGCTTTACACAGGCACAGCGTGTCTATATTAGGGATTTGTAGTGCAGATTCCTCTAATGTAGATGGGACCTAAATCTGCAGCATTCTTAGAAGGTAATTGCAATTCTCATATATACCAGTATAACACTGGCATACAGCAGATACCTTTGGGATACTGTCAGGTCAAAGCTGGCCCCAGATTGTTTTTGTAAAACAAACCTAATTTCAAATGAAATGTTTCCATTACTTCTTTTTACAGACTGGCAGTGGGAACAGGTTGGTTTTGTTTGCTTTTTCACAAATAAACATTCCCCTAAAGGGTTCACCACAACCCAAACATTCCAGCACTGTGCTAGAGCTTGAGAGTCAGAGAGTGAAAATGAATAATCTATTTTCACTGACCAAGCAGACCAAAACGCAAAAAATGGGGGGAGAACCCAACCCAGCACAAAGGGCAAAGAGAAAAAGGGATTTTGAAAAGCTCAATACATTGTAAACTTAAAGGAGTTACTGGTAACATGGACAAGAAAAAATGATTTTGAGCCTGTGTTCCTTTAAAATTAATTTTGCCACCTGAGAATTTTCATGAGAAATATTGTCTTAGGAACCGTCTACACTTCAACACTGTAAACAGACCTATTGCACGGATAATTTTCTTCCTTGCTCCTTGCCTCTTACCTTACATGCAAGAGAAGCAGGAGGGGGTGGGAAATTGGAAGAAAGCTAGAAAATATTTTGGAGTTGGGGAAAACCATGCAGACAAATCCCTCATTCTTGGGACAGGACAGTTTTAAAGCTATTTAGAAAGCAACACGGTGACTCTGTTCAAAACATCTCAGTAGCTTCTTTTCTAAAGAAAGGGGAATTTGCCTCCAACGTACTACTCATCTCTTGGGTCAAGTCCACAGAAACAAACAGAAAGCACCGTAAGAACAAAAGAGACAGAGACAGAAAGTGACAGAGACTAAGGGGCAAAATCAACTTCAGTGGAATTACACTGAAGATGAACTTTGCCCTGAGTAACAATTACATGTGCACACACACACTTGCTGGATCTCTCTGGAAGACTCACATACAGATAATACTAGAGGGAAAGAATTCTGAGTGAAGGCCTGTCTGAAAAGGGTTGTATATATAGACTAATCCAGCGACAGATTAGCCTAGCAACTGCACTACAGGGTTTCTGAAAACAGTAAACAGGAAATGGTTAAGTAAGAGCAGGTGGAGCATGCTGACTGCAGGAGCAAAGCAGGAAATAGCTGAGTGTCTGAATGGATGCAAAAGAATGCTCTCCCTCTCAGCCCTTGGGCAGTTGCAATACACCCACTTCTCCTCCACACACTACCCTTATCTCCAGAAGCCCCGAAGTCATAAAGCCTTGAAGGCTGCAAACACCTTTTCCCTGAGTAATCTGGCATCCTCAGAATTGCAGAACCAGCCAGTGGAGTATTGCAAGTTGCTGCCTGGAAGGGGAAAAAAAAGAGATCCTCCTACTGCACAAGTGATAAGTCAGAAACACCCAGTGAGTGTCAGAGACTGTAGATGTGAGGAGCTAGAATGGCATCTCTGGATAAGGCCTCAGGTGCTGTGGTCCCAAATGTATTTAACATAATAATGAATTAGAGAGAACCATTTCTGTAGCCCCTTTCATTCCACAGCACTTACTTTAGCAGTCAGGCTCACTCACTACTGAAATGCAGTTTCCTCTGGGATAGAACACAGCAGCTGTTCAATAACTCACAGCAACATCACACAACAGTTGGGAAAGGAAATGAAGAAGTATATAAGAATTCTTTCAACCCCTTCCATTCCCTCCTCTTACTCACAGTGTCCTTTCTGCTAATTCCAGCCAAGCAAGTTGCTGGCATCTGTTGTCAGGTGAAAGGAGCTGTGTATCTGTAAAGCCATGTCTACACTGAGGGTGCTATAGTGGTATGTCTGTGGTGCCGTAGCTATGCCACTGTAATGCTGCAGCAGAGACGCAGACTAGTGACTGAAGGGTTTTTCCATTGCTGTAGGAATACCACCTGTGCGAATGACGGTACGGTAGCTAGGTTGCTTGAAGTATTATTCCGTGCATCTAGCTGTGTTTACACCCAGGGCTAGGTCTGCATAACTGCAACACTTGGGGGTGGAATTTTCACATCCCTGAGTGCTATAGCTATGTTGACCTACGTTTTTAAGTGTAGACCAGGCTTAGAATTCAGTGTGAGTCTTGGCTCAGGAGCTTGAAGGGGACCCAATAGTCAACACAATGTCTCCTGGAGCTCTCAGGCACAAGGGGGAGCATGCCTGCTGCTGCACTTCTCCAGGGACTGCAGTACACGTTTCCCTCCAATGCCAGCCAGGTCTGCTGGCTGATTTAGACGGGCGACATGTCTCGACAGTAACAATTCTGACCTTGTCTCAGCGAGGATTAAAAGGTCCAATGTTAGAATGTGTTTTGCTAACATGTGCTAACAGATTCTAAAAGTCAAGGGTAGGCAAAGGACCCTTGCCTTTAACATATGCTAAACTGATCAAAATAAAACCTAGGGGAAGTCTAGGCTTTAACTTCACCAATTTAGGCCTTGTATAAATGCAGTTTATTCCAGCAAAAAATGTCCTTTTGCTAGTACAGCTTATACCAGATTCCCAAATGAAATAAACGTTCCTAGCAAAAGCCCTTTTTTGCTGATATAACTGCATCGACACTACGCCAGTTGCCGGTACAGAAATGTCACAAAAATATCAAACCCTCTAATCCAGTGACTCTCAACCTTTCCAGGCTACTGTACCCCTTTCAAGAATCTGATTTGTCTTGTGTACCAAGTTTCACCTCACTTAAAAACTTACAAAATCAGACATAAAAACACAAGTGTCACAGCGCACTATTACTGAAAAATAGCTTACTTTCTCATTTTTACTTTAGAATTACAAAATAAATCAATTGGAATATAAATATTGTACTTACATTTCAGTGTATAGTATACAGAGCAATGTAAACAAATCATTGTCTATTTAGTTTGTACTGACTTCGCTAGTGCTTTTTTTTTTGCCTAGTTTTACAACAGGGTGAGTTGATGTACCCCTTGGAAGACCTCTGAGTACCCCCAGCGGTACACGTACCCTGGTTGAGAACCACTGCTCTAATTGCTACACTGGAAAAATTTTTAAGTGTAGATCAGTCCTTACTGTGTGTTAAAGGTGACAATGCTTTGTCTACTCTAGTCTTTTCAAACATGCTAGTTAGGATGTGCAACCTAATCCCTTCTAACGTCAACCCCTTAAATCCTAGTCTAGAAAAGGCTTCTGGGACCAGGGTTCAAATCTAGTTCACCCTGGTCAGTCTCTAGTGGGCAGCAGTCCACAACACAAAGCACCACTCGGCACTTATACCCATGCTGTACCCATTCCTGCGCTGTGGATAAACAATTACGTTTGGTCTCCAGCAATGTCAATCTGACACCTTTCAATGCGGACCCTCCTTCACAGGGGTCTGACTGGCACCTTCCATAGGCACTACATTCATTTAACCAATGCTAGAACATTTGAAGACCCAGACTCAGCCCATCAGATTTAGCTTGACTGTATGGCACTTTTGGGGACTCAAAACTTGACAATGACTGTTGTGAAAAATTGCATAGGAGCAATCTGAATCTGGGGAACAAAGAGAGGTTAATTGAGTTTTTGCTAGTTGAACTGAAATAGGACAAAATGTACCTCCCCTGCTTCCTTGTCCATTTCTTGCTTCCCACCACCCTTACCTACCTCCTCTCTCTCTTATTCTTTTACACTTTGGTTGTCAAGAAAAATTACAGGAACGAGGGTCCCTGACATAATTACAGTTTGCTGGGAAAAATCACAGCCTGTAGCAGTAATTCCTCTAGCACTGGAGACAAACACAGGATGCCACTCAGAGCTAATCACTGTATTTTCACTAGGCCCAGAGTCTAATCTGTCATCAGCTGAGAGGCCACTGATTCCAGTCACACACTTGAATCTGAGCTCCTTGATCTACCCTCTATTCAGGAAAAAGGCTGTGCCAGACGGATGGTTTGTTTCTATCCATAGCTTGACCCCTCCGTCTCAATGATACTATAACTTCAATGCATTGCTGATCTCTACTCTGTGCCTAGTACCAGGCCCACTCAAAAGCATGCTAGAAGGAGCTCAAGTGGCTGTTTTCATCTTACATGCAGAGGTGGGACTGGTATAGAGTGGCAGTGATTGCACTGCAAAAATATAATTTGGTCTAAGGTAAATTAAAGGAGATTCTTAATGAGAATGTCTTGTACCTCCCGCCTCCTGATACAGTTGGTTCCCAGCCCCCTGTGCTTGATAGGAAGTCTTCGGGTTTTATTTGCATTATAACCTGTTTCTATAAGTGAAAGCAACAAGAGAACGCAGAAATCCAAATGTCTAAACAGAGTGACAGAGAGGCAGGTGGGCACGAAGCAGGAAAAGTGGGAAGCCAGGCAGAAGGAGAAAGAGATGGTGGCAACTGGCTACATAAAAAAAAAAAAATTGCTGGTAGAGACTATACAGTTCAGCAGGGATGGGACAAATCCACTCATTTCAGATTTGCTAAATATAAAATACCCTTCCGAATGGTATTCAGCGAATGTAGGTCTGCTTCTTGGGTTTGGTATGGTGGTGCAAATGGACTATAAAGCTGTGGATCTGGTCAGCTGGGAATCACACTGAAATAGGCTGGAATCACCAGGTGACATAGAGTCAAGACCTTTGAGTCGGAATCCTTCATAGGTCTCAAGAGGGAAGTGGCTATGTCTATTTCCAAGCCATGTCATTGTGCGGTAAGGGCATGAAAGAGAAGATCTATCTAATTTTCATATTGGTGCCAATCACCATAGCATCTCTGTAGCCTACTTGTACTACAAAGTACACATGCTCCACTGGGAGATATTGACTATAAGGGTTGTGCTGTGTTGGGAAGAAACAAGGAGAGAGTTTTATGTCATCAGATCTGGTGTCAGGAGACAACTCATCTAAAATGGCTGCCACCATGCAGCAGTGGCCATTGCAAGTACTTGGTGTTTGTGTCAGTTCTATTTTGGAGAGTTGTACATGGTATCTATGTACAGACTGAATTCAAATCTGATATTTGTCACATCCGTACAGTAAATTTATATATAGTAACTTTTGTGCCACTGTATTATGCCATGCTTTTCTCACTGAGAGGGGGAATAGAAAGCATAAGGTGGTGTCTTGGGGAGAGCGACTCTCATAGGCAGGACACAGCAAGGTATGGAGATACACTAGAACAGGGGTAGTCAACCTATGACACGTGAGCCAAAAGCAGCATGCGAGCTGATTTTCAGTGGCACTCACAGTGCCTGGGTCCTGGCCACTGGTCCCGGGGGCTCTGCTGCTGGCCTGGGGTACCAGCCGCCAGCACCCTGCCAGCTGGGGTTCCGTCCGCCAGCCCTGCTCAGCCCACTGCTGGCCCTGGGTCCTGGTCACCGGTCCCGGGGGCTCTGCTGCTGGCCTGGGGTACCAGCCGCCGGCACCCTGCCAGCTGGGGTTCCGTCCGCCAGCCCTGCTCAGCCCACTGCTGGCCCTGGGTCCTGGTCACCGGTCCCGGGGGCTCTGCTGCTGGCCTGGGGTACCAGCCGCCGGCACCCTGCCAGCTGGGGTTCCGTCTGCCAGCCCTGCTCAGCCCACTGCTGGCCCTGGGTCCTGGTCACCGGTCCCGGGGGCTCTGCTGCCAGCCTGGGGTACTGGCTGCCAGCCCCCTGCCAACCGGGGTTCCATCCGCCAGCCCCACTCAGCCCACTGCCGGCCTCAGGTCCCGGCCACCAATCCAGGGGGCTCTGCTGCTGGCCCGGGGTCCCGGCTGCCAGCCTGGGGTCCCGGCTGCCAGCCCAGGGCTCTGCAGCCGCCCCCAGCTGTGGCCCACTGGGGGTGCAGACAGGGGCAAGATGGTGTGCAGCTCAGCACCCCCGCCTTAAAAATTGTTCCAGCGCCACTGTACTGGGATATTTTTAAGTCCTGATTTGCTGCTTACATCACTATCACGCCACGTGGAACAGCGCACTGCGTTTGACGTTGAGATTAGAATGTACATGCAAGAACTGGAATCAGAATTTTCTGACAGATTTCAAGATTTCTAGCGATTTGGCCCAATGCTTTCTTTTCTAATTAAACCTGAAAAGTTCAACGAAAGCGACTTGGATTTGTCTGTATTTCAGTGGATGGGTGTTGAAGATTTCGAAATGCAGCTCATTCAGTTAAAAAGCTCAGAATTGTGGGCATCCGGAGTGCACTTGAAGCTACCGAGAGAGACCATGGGGCCTCTATTCTGACCTCCTGGACGTCCATGCCAGTGAAATTTAACTGTTTGAAGAAAATTGCATTTGCAATGCTTTCAGCATTTGGATCCACATACCTGCGTGAACAGGTATTTTCACACATGAAATCTGTCCTCTGTCCCTCTCAGAGCCAGTTAACAACTGATCACTCATAGGCCTGTGTACAGCTTAAAGTATCCAAATACGTGCCAGACATTGGAAAACTCAGCAAGGAAAAGCAAGGGTAAGAATCACACTAAACTGATAAGATCTGCATTTTAATTTAATTTTAAATGAAGCTTCTTAAACATTTTAAAAACCTTATTTACTTTACATACAACAATAGTTTAGTTATATATTATAGACTTATAGAAAGAGACCTTCCAAAAACGTTAAAATATATTACTAGCACACGAAACCTTAAATTAGAGTGAATAAATGAAGACTCGGCACACCACTTCTGAAAGGTGGCTGACCCCTGCACTAGAATAAAAGATCATAGAATCATAGACTTTAAGGTCAGAAGGGACCATTATGATCATCTAGTCTGATCTCCTGCAGAACGCAGGCCACAGAATCTCACCCAGCCACTCCTGTAACAAACCACTAACCTATGTCTGAGCTATTGAAGTCCTCAAATCGTGGTTTAAAGACTTCGAGGTGCAGAGAATCCTCCAGCAAGTGACCAGTGACCCATGCTGCAGAGGAAGGCAAAAAAACCCCAGGGCCTCTGCCAATCTGCCCTGGAGGAAAATTCCTTCCCGACCCCAAATATGGCTATCAGCTAAACCCCAAGCTTGTGGGCAAGACTCACCAGCCAGCCACCCAGGAAAGAATTCTCTGTAGTAACTCAGATCCCACCCCATCTAACATCCCATCACAGGCCATTGGGCATAGCTACCGCTAATAGTTGAAGATAAATTAATTGCCAAAATTAAGCTATCCCATCATATCATCCCCTCCATAAACTTATCAAGCTTAGTCTTGAAGCCAGATATGCCTTTTGCCCCCACTGCTTCCCTTGGAAGGGTGTTCCAGAACTTCACTCCTCTGATGGTTAGAAACCTTCGTCTAATTTCAAGTCTAAACTTCCTGATGGCCAGTTTATATCCATTTGTTCTTGTGTCCACATTGGTACTGAGTTTAAATAATTCTTCTCCCTCCGTGGTATTTATCCCTCTGATATAGTTATAGAGAGCAATCGTATCTCCTCTCAGCCTTCTTTTGGTTAGGCTAAACAAGCCAAGCTCTTTGAGTCTCCTTTCATAAGACAGGTTTTCCATTCCTCAGATCATCCTAGCAGCCCTTCTCTGTACCTGTTCCAGTTTGAATTAATCTTTTCTAAACATGGGAGACCAGAACTGCACACAGTATTCCAAGATGAGGTCTCACTGGTGCCTTGTATAATGGTACTAACACCTCCTTATCTCTACTGGAAATACCTCACCTGATACATCCCAAGACCGCATTAGCTTTTTTCACAGCCATATCACACTGGCGGCTCATAGTCATCCTGTGATCAACCAATACTCTGAGGTCCTTCTCCTCTGTTACTTCCAAGTGATGCGTCCCCAGTTTATAACAAAAATTCTTGTTATTAATCCCTAAATGCATGACCTTGCACTTTTCACTATTAAATTTCATCCTATTACTATTACTATTACTCTAGTTTACAAGGTCATCCAGAAAGAAGATGAACATGGATTTACCACCCTATAGTTTATGCACCCACGAGATTAGGGTGAGGCAAAGGTGAGTAGGGATGAGCGTTATGGTGAGGGAAGAGTGGGAGGTAGCAGTAATGAGAGTTGGGGGAAGGAAACTTTGACTAGGATTTAATGTCAATCAGGGGCTAACTTGGAAAAGAGGCTTTACGGTGAAATTCAAAGACAGGAAGTGACTAAGTAGCTGAGGGGGGTTGGAATTCAAGGTAGATTGGGTGGTCCTGAAGAAACTATATCAGCTCTGAAGGGCTGACAGAGTTTGTTTTTTGTCTCTAAACCAAACAAATCTGACTATGAAGACACAAGCAGACAGCAATCAGAGACTGTTGAATCCTAAATCACACCCACACAAAACAGACACTGTATGTGCACTACTATAGGACTGGTTTTACAGTCACTTTTTGATTCTAACAAATCTCTAAATAGTCTGCTGTTGTGACTGATTGGGATTTCTTTGTGATATCTTAGGAGCAATGTATTGGCTAACAGAAATTGTTATAAACTCTCACGTGGGTAGCTACTGATCAGATTCTGGATAGTGCGGGGACAGATGCAAAATAGAACTCTGTGTGATGGAATGACTCCTGGGAGCAGGAAGTGTAATACTTCTCACTCTACAGAAGACTGTATCATAGTATTTTATCTTTGGCTGCAATTACTAGGGTGCCTTTGAACATTAGGTAAAACCTAGGCTTGGCATGAAGGCCCTTCCCTCCCCACAGAATGTTTTTGACTGTAAAGGCAGTTGATATTTCTATTTCCAAATTAAGACCTAAAAATTGTCCCCAATGATCCAAAACAAACTGAAATATCTTCTGTGCACAGACAACTTTAATTAACTTTAGAGTGAGACTGGCTAACGTTAAGCCTTCTTTCTCCCATTCAGGGTGCATAGATCCATTAAAATTATGGCATTAATGCATAATTTACTGCAGATGTACTTTCAATCAAAACCTGTATCAAAATCTGAGAATTTAAGTTTGCCTGCAAGTGCATTGGCCAGGAGGCAGGGGATGGAGGAAGTGGCAGACAAGACATCCTAATGCAGTAAAGTCCTTTTCATTCCTAAATGTGAGGAGTCTTCAATTCTATGGTTTTGTTCATATCAAGGGCAGTTTGAGGACAACAGCTACCTTGTACTTTTGTACCTGCTCAGAAAAACCCAGATTGTGCTTGTGCACTGGGTTAGTTCAATGTGTGTCTAGTCCATCTTCAAAGGGGTTTTGGGATGTAGGGGCTGAGGAAGGGTGAGAACTACAAAAGCGAACCCTAGTCTCATTAAATCTTTGTCCTCACTGGGGCAGGCATGCAAGCGGAGAGAACAGAGGATATGCATGAGCAGCTGAGCATCTGTGACCTCATGACCTTTGAGTGCTGTATTCTGGGAAATGTATTCTTCAATTGATATGCTTTTTTATTCATTTGTCTTTTCCTGGCTCCTTCTGTGACACCCTTGTATTTTCTTTGGTGCTCCTATGTTGTTCTTTCAAGAGAACACAGCTATCTCTGTGTTGAGCTTTAATTAAATGTTTGGAAACAGCTCACAGTAATGCACGGGATAGGGAAAGCAAACAGAACCATGTTCATTCCTATCCAGCCATCCTTTCTCAGCCCTGCTGTGGGGTGAAGACCTCTGCAGCAGTGCTCCTGTTTACCCATCTCAGCTATGCTCAAACCATTGCAAGGTGAACACTGGGAGAAGTGTGATAACTGTTCCACACTCATAGCATATTGATCCTATTGTGCACTTGGATACCTGTTAAACATTCAAGCACTTTGTCCCACTTGCAATCTTAGAGAATATTTCCTCCTTTATGACCATAAGCCAAATCCTGATGTCCTCACTTAGACAAAACCTGAACAGAGCTGTACAAATTAGCCATACCTGAGAGTAGAATCCAGAGAAAAGGCAGAATCCCAGGGAGTGCTGGAGGAGAGGAGAAGGGCAGGGGCAGATGCTTACTGAGCTGTCTCTATGTTAGGCCCTTCAAATGGGGTCTGACCCAACACTCGCTGAAGTCAGTGGAAAGAGTCGCAGTGACATTACTGGGCTTTGGATCAGGGTCTTGATGGGAATCTTTGAGGTACTTTTAATGAAGGGCTCTACCACTGAGCCACCTATTGCAGTATAGACCTTTATTTTTAAATCTGCATCAGGAGAAAAGGCTTCTTAAAGTTCATTTAGTTTTTGATGGTGGTGGGAAGTCAGGGAGGGAGACGTTTTAGTGAGTGTGGAGAAGATGATAGATAGGTCAAAGCAAGGAAAGAAAGCATCCCCCTTCTTCATCCACAGCCTTATATTTCTGTCCATCATTGTTGATGCCTCAGGTTGGGACTATCCTAGACCTGTTGGAATGAGGTAATGGATGCAAAGAAGCACACTACACAGTGATAACATGTCAAGAATAGGATAGTTTAGGTGTGATTTTTGGGAGGGTTTTTTTTTTTTTTTTGGCTCATACTGTCATAAGGGAGAATTCTGCTCCCATTTTAACACGAGCTGGCATAAAAGCTAATGCAGTTGCTCTTATTTTGTTTTACTTTACTTTTTAAATGTTTCTGGGCACAGATTAATTTGCTTTGTTCAGTATTTATTACTGCTTCATCTTCCTTGAAATGGTAACTGCAGGCC
Organism: Eretmochelys imbricata; assembly: GCF_965152235.1. NCBI lineage: Eukaryota > Metazoa > Chordata > Testudines > Cheloniidae > Eretmochelys > Eretmochelys imbricata. The sequence continues at coordinate 64,194,970 of NC_135577.1, read as the reverse complement.
CTCTGATGAATGGATTGGCAGGTTGTCTAGTTTCACTAGTGCTTTTGTATCCTCTGCTAAAATGCTGTTGTGTAACTTCTTACACCAAATATCGTAAAAGGTATTCCTCTCCCTGCTGTAGTAACACAAAAAGGAGAATAGTTATTTCCTTCTGTTCCACAAGTGGAAGGACACCAGTATCTTAAAAGCTGTGCTCAATCTGATCATTGTACCTTTTCTCTCCAAGAGGCTGAGTTTTCATGGAGGCTGTTACATTGTGCAGTAACTTTCATTATACAGGTACCAAAAAATCTATAGCCGTCTCAATGGTACTAATCATGGAACTACAACATGAGGATGACAGTATTGTAAAAGCCCTGCTTCCACCAACCCTCAGTACCAAGGGGCAGGCACTATGAATGAATCCTTGCTTTCCCAAGTCTTTGTGTTCTACTTCCTGCAAAGTCACCTTATTATCTGAGTTCAAATCCCTTCTCAAAACTGTCCTTTGCTGTGATCACAGACTGCAAAAAACCTGACAATGATGAGGCTGCTGGTGTGCAGAGACAATTGCCTATCATGCTGACTAATACTGTCTCATTGTTTACTTATACTACCCTGTCTGTATCCATCTGTTGTCTCATACTTAGATTGTAAACTCTTTTCTGTGTTTGTACAGCACCTCGCACAATGGGTGCTGGTCTATAACTAGGGCTTCTAGATGCTACAGTAAGATAAATGAATAAATAAATAATAATTTCCTCTTTTTGATTTGACTGATAATCGGGTGAAACACAAGGTTCAGTCCCTCAGACCAGACCCATCTCCTCTAATAAAACTGTAGACATTCAAACCTGTGTGTTTCATAAATGTTCTCCACAGTGTTTTCCTGGGAGTGGAGGAATTGAGGTGGGCACAAACAGAGAAAAATATATGTATTTTTAAAGTTTTTAACTAGTTTGTCCTATAATTTTAATAACGCTTGCTCCCTCAAGGCAGCCTTACACCAACAGACAAGAGGATATGTGTGTACACAGTATTTGTGCATATAGGATGCGTCTACATGCTATGTGTGTTCCTTGTGAGTTCCATTAACATAGAGTAGAAAACAGAGGAAGGAAAAAATAAAATAAACTATGTCTCAAATAATCTGGAGGGAGAGATTGAGAGACAGGGACCACAATGACTGTGAGGAGAATGTCAAAAATTAATCCCTGGTATAACACACTGGAGGCCAAATTCATGTGGTCAGAGGAGCTGTTCTTTTATGTGTTTTTTATGTGTCTTTTAAGATTTATGTGTTTTTTTCTCTGTGAACTTTAAGGTAGACCTCAACTAGTGACTGCTGCATTCCTAGCACAACCCATTGCTGCCTTTCCAAACTGCTCTCTCATTACCCAATAGCACATTTTTTCCAGAGCATTAGGTGCTTGTTTTTACATGCTTGCTGCAGTAGGAGGCTGGGGTTTTTTAAACTAACTATAAAAACACCTGCATTTTATTAAGGCTCAGGAGCTGCATTCAACCCTCTCCATTTTCACAGATGTGTTGCCATTAGTCAAGTTAACCCTTTGCCAGTCATATTTGCTCTGGAAGTGAAATTCTTGAAGCCTGTGCGTAATCTGACCTTATGTGGCAATCCAACACTGATTTTGGAGGAAAGGAACCCCAGTTCTGAGGCCTCTTTGCAGCTGCCAGTCTACATCAAGTAGCTTGTAGGATCAACACCCAAATTCCCCATTCAGTTTCCTATCCTCCCCTCCATATGGGCATATCCAGTACTGGTGTGGGGCCTGTCTTTAATGGAGAAGGGGTGCAGAACATCCAGTGCCTAGCTGCAACCCCAGTGCCCTCTTGCACAGGAGCACTATAGTGGTCAGTGGCGCTGGAACGCTTTCTATAGTGGGGGTGCTGAAACCCAGCAAAACTATCCCCAAACGTTTTACCCCCTCCCCCCCAAGCTGAGGCTGGGAGCAGGGCCATGTCTCCAGGAGGGATAAGGGGGCTGGGACCCCATGTGCGCAGCCGGGAACGGAACCCCAGGCACAGGTCCAGCAGCCAGGACCCCATGTGCATGGCCAAAAATGGAACCCCAGGCACGGGGCCAGGAGTGGAACCCCAGGCGTGGGGCTAGCAGCCAGGATCCCACGTGCACGGACAGTAATGGAACCCCTGGCACGGGGCCAGAAGTGGAACCCCAGGCGTGGGGCTAGCAGCCAGGATCCCACGTGCACGGACAGTAATGGAACCCCAGGCGCGGGGCCGGGAGTGGAACCCCAGGCGTGGGGCTAGCAGCCAGAATCCCACGTGCATGGACAATAATGGAACCCCGGGCGCAGGGCCAGGAGTGGAACCTCAGGAGTGGGGCTAGTAGCCAGGATCCCACGTGCACGGACAGTAATGGAACCCCAGGCGTGGGGCTAGCAGCCAGGATCCCACGTGCACGGATAGTAATGGAACCCCAAGCGCGGGGCCAGGAGTGGAACCCCAGGCATGGGGCCGGAAGCCAGGATCCCACGTGCATGGACAGTAATGGAACCCCAAGTGCGGGGCCGGAAGCCAGGACCCCACATGCGGCGCCGGGAACAGAACCCTGGGCGCGGGGCCAGCAGTCAGGACCCCACATGCACAGCTGGAAGTGGGGCCGGCAGCTAGGACCCTGCGTGCACAACACCGGGGGTGTTGCAGCACCCCTTCCACCACTACTTCCCATGCCTGTAGTAGTGGTTCTATCGAAAAGTCCTCTGCCAGCATATGGCTCTCACCAGTGTGGAATTTTCTTACCAACCACTCCTAGTTCAAGAGGGAAAGTTCCCAATTTTATCACAGAAAGTAGAAACAATAAAATGGGAAAACTCTAATGGCTCTCCCCATTTCCTGTCTCGCAGTTTAAAGGATGTGATGACTGAAAACTTAAAAGATTTAAGACCCTCTTGGAGTTTTTATTTCATCTAGTTCTATTCTGAGTTGTATAAGAGCTATCAGACTCTAGTGTCCTTAAGTAATTTGGTTTCCTTTTCCTCCCCACCCACTATAAAAATTATGTCTTCACATCTTTGAAATGCCAGTATATTTGGTTGTGCATTGGCAGGCGTGGATTGTGGTGTGTTTGATATCCATGAAAGAAATGTCCAGCTATTTGACTTTCTAGGCAATAGTTTCCTTCCTCTAGAGTCACTGATTAGCCACTCACAGATTGTTCTGATGAAGTACGGTTTCTAACTTGTGTTTCACGGCTTGTGTGCTTTCACTTGATATGCTGGCTGGAGAGTTGCATGTCTAGAATTTCGGAAACCATTCTGATGACAACACTCTAGCGCTCTTGCTCATGGAGCTAATAATAATAATAATACTTAATTTTATAGGGCCTGATCCAGTAAATTTGTTGAGAATCATTCCATTGTTTTTAATGGGAGTTGAAGCAGAACAATATAGCAATTTTTATCCACAGATCTCAAAGCACGTCAGTATTAGGGTCATCCTTATTTTACAGATGGGGAAACTGAGGTATATAGAAGTGAAGTAACTTGTCAGATTTCACATAGTAGGCCAATTGCAGGGCTGGGAAGGTCCCAAGAGTCCAAATCCACTGCCCACCATGCTGCTTCCCCAGTTGATTTAGCTTCTCAATAAAACACTTATTTTTCTAATTCACCTCTCTGCACATCACATAACCACTATATTAACACAGTGTTGACTGCTGCTCACTATACCAGATGTGATTATTTCACTGATGGAGAGAGCAGTCTACTACTTTGAGAGAGGGGTTAGGAGTTTAAGTCCTGAGTCCTAATTCTGCTTCTGACGCTATTTGACCTTAGGCACATCACTTAATTTCTCCGCGTCTCAGTTTCTCCATCTGTAAAATTGGGAGGGTAATTCTTGCCAGTCTCACAGGTGAGTTAGGAGACCACGTATTTCCTGTGGGACTGTGGGCAAGTCACTCAGTTGCTCAATGACTCAGTGCCCCATTTGTAAAATAGGGATAATAGCGCTTCCCTGCCCCATAGGGGTATTGTGAAGATAAAATACATTAAGGTGAGATGCTCAGACACTATGGTGATGGGAGCCATAAAGATAAATAGGTAGGTCAGCAGATAGGCAGAATTAGTTATTGTTTATATGCTGATTTGAAAATGCTAAGTATTAATTTCATACTATTACTATACTTGATTCTGGTATATTAGGTATTACAGTTATTTGAACCTTATAAGTACATATAACTAACATAAGAAAACAAGAAAGATTCACACATCACACTGCATAAAAAAAGGAAAATTTACAAAGTTTATACGGCACTAGCAAACTGGTGATTTATGTTAATTCACACATGGAGCCAAATATTCGAAAATGTGCACCTAAACTTTGCCTACAAAATACACATACATATCCACTGTGAGGGTGAAAAGGCCATTTGCCCTCACAAAACAAGTTATTACAGATGTAAATAAAGTGAACATACTGCCTCTTTTAGAGTTTGCTCACAGAAAAGTTGAGAGTGCAGATTTTGCACAATTTAAATGGGGGAATTGTCAATATTTGGGCCATGATTAAGAAGTGTCTCATTTTCAGTGTAGTATAAATATGTACAAATGAAAATTTTAGATCACTTTACAAAATGTATGTAAACAACCTTTCAACTTTCCTTTAAAAGTAAATCTGTATAAACCTGACATTCAGTTGAGTTTATACAATTTTACTGGCTGAGAAAGCTGTTTACATCACGTTTACTCATAAACTGTGGTTTGGAAACATTACACATCTGAGATACCAGACTGGAGAATTAGATGACATTACCACTAATTTACACACAAATGTAAATTTCATTCCTCATGCAGCGTATGAAGCTGTGTTATACATTTTAAGTTACAACGATCAACTCTATGTTTATATAGCCACCCAAACAGATTTTTTTCCCCTTCACAGTCCTTTTCAAAGGGTCACCTAGTCAGACCTACAGCCAGGGGTATAAGCCATTGGCTGGCATAGGTCTTTAAGTAGGCTCATGGTATTCTTCATAGGTGGCCTGTATAATGTGGGCTTTATCATTCTGGTGTTATATTTGTTGAGAAATGAGGCACTCTCTTTGCAAACACGAGGAAAAATGCAACATTTTAGGCATTCATTTCTTCATCGGCTTTGTGGATACATCTTCCTGATGGGTATCACATAGCTAGAGCCAGTACCTTTGTATCACAGAATCTAGCAATGGAAAAGCCTTACAGTATTAGATCTAATCTCTTTCTTAATATTACACGAGTGTCCCCTATCGTATGTCTGCTAGTGTTTTGTCTAATTTTGAATGTCTCAAGAGATCATGCTTCCATCACTTCCTTTAGGACATTATTCCACAGTTTAATGGCACTAAATGTCAGCAAGTTTTCCTTTCCTTAATCTGATACCATTACTCTTCTGCCACTTAACCACGTCTCTTAAAATCTGTTCACAGAAATGCTCTACTGTTTAATTAAAATCCATGAAGTGGAACTGGGGTCTCATTGCAATCTCTACTAACCACCCGCTGGACTCTTCTTTCAATTTTCCCTTAGAAAATTACGTGCACTTCTACAGCACCTTTCATCAAAAGACCCCAATGTTCTTTAGAAGCATTAATTAATTAAGACTCACACCACCATTATGAGTTAGGTATTAGCTGCATTTTACCTATGGCTAAACTGAGTTATGGAGAAGCCGATATATGGCTTGAACAAGGTTTCAGAGTGAGTCAGTGGCAGCAGCTGGAAACAGAATGCAGGAGTCCTGATGCCCAGCCCCTGCTGTAAATATATACCCTGGAAACATCAGACCTGTCTCATGTGGAGTATGCTTTGGCCCAGATCTACTATGCACTGCTCACATTCTTGAAAAGTGACTGAAGAGCATTCAGTTAATTAAAAGAGAAAGAAAATCTGAAAAGTTGTGTCTGCTTCTTCTTCATTTTCCCTTTCAGGCTGACTTAAAAAAATTACAAAAGATATTGGCAGGCTCAAATAAACTAAAATAGGGGGAAAACCAACCAGCATATCTTGAGTGATTACTCAACTGGGGTCCATTGACAGGAAATGCAGCTGTGTGACTAATATGCCTGACTTTCTCTTGGCTTCCTTCCCCCTTCCAAGTTCTTGTTTACTGCCTGCCCTGGACACGGACACATGCACACGCACACAGGGTCTTTGCAAGAGGCAAAGGCAGTAAATCTTACAAAGACTGAAGGCTGCATAGCTCTCTCCTATCTATTCTTTTCAGCCTTCCAGGCTCCTGACTCACACCACATCTTCCCTTGCTCTGCTCAGCAGATCTCTCTTCTTGTGTGCGGGGAAGGAGTATGAGAATCACATTTACAACATTTAACTCTGGAATTCAAAAAGGAAGGGCTAATTCCAGTAAGGAATCCAGGGGCCTCCTCAGATTCTTGCTTTTTTTTTTAAAAAAAAGGCCATTGTACACTCATAATCCATAATGACTTTGCTGTAAACACAAGCTCTTGTGAGACATGAGACTCTGTGCTCCCATGAAAAGGGGAGCACGTAGCTTTAAAAGTTGTTTAAATTTGGTCTGGGTTGGAAATCTGCATTATTGGGCTTCCTAAGTAACTAGAGGTGGGTCAGAAACTGAACTGCAGATCAGAACCCCCTTGAACCTTAGGGGGAGGTTAGATATAGATCACAACTTCCCCACAGGCCCTTATCTTTGTAACTGCTGAACTAACATCCCGGCCACTCTCTAACAGTAAATTATGAGCGTGCTTTGATGCTGAAGGGTAAACAAGTGGGATCTTGCTGTCACACAGAGACAGAAAGGGGGCTGCATGTGTTAAAGGACTGCAGTATTAGGCCCTGCAAGGAGTGGAACCATGTAATAGAGAGCATGTGTGAGATAACTCAGTCTGCCTGCTTGACATGCCCCTTTTGAACTCCAGTGAACTATTTCTGGACAATTTGCTCATTTGTGTGGGGCACTGCTGAAAGGCAGAACAGTTGTGCAAGGCACTTTACATGCAGGTAAGAGAATAACTGGTGCAATCCTAACCCCACTGAAATCAATGGGAGTTTTGCCACTGACTTCAGTGGGGCCAGAATTTTTCCCAAGGGATCTTCCTGCTTGCCTTACTCATGAGAATTGCCCTGTTGACTTCACTGGGAGTCCTATGGCAGCCCTTGACCAGGGCACCCTCCTGCATCAAGTGCCTGCCTCAGTTTCCCCTTCAGTGGTTCCCTAAAAATAGTCCAAACGGCCATTCTGAGTATAAATAGCCCTTGCAGGTTCATTTATTACAGCAGAAAGTGTTGTGCATATAAACCATAACAAATAAACCTCCCAAAGAGTCCATCAACCATGGGTGGCGGGTATCACAGACTGGGACAGGCTGTGCCCACCCAAACAGCCTAGTGTGGCCACGCACATACTCTTCCCCCAGTCCCTCTCCTGCCACTCCCAGGGGCTGGACGGCTTGTCGGGAGGACTTGGGGCGGCTGGCACTGGGACCGCACCACCCGGCTGCCTGGTGCTGGGGGTGCTGCTGCTGCGCCGCAAGGCGCTCCGGGGCAGGGGCCATCCTGGCCGTGCTGCCTGGCGCTGGGGCCTCCTGTGGCGGAGGGGGAGAGCCTCGGGCAGAAGGGGAGGGGCCAGGGGCTCGCCTCCCCCAGTAGCCAGATCACCAACTGCCTATGCCATCAACATACAGCTCCAACATCCCTCACCCACTCAGGTTCTCTGCAGCTCCAGCATCTGTCACCCCACTCACCTCCCACATATTATCCCCCACCCCAGCCTTCAGTTCTCTCTGGCCAGCTCAAAGAGCCAGCAGGCATCTCCCTCTGCTGCTTTTAGCCTTCAGCCCTCTTCTGCCTTCTCTGGCCTTGTCTCTCTGGCTCAGGAAGATGAGCAAGCCTGCCTGTCCCTCTACTGGCTTCCGGGCAATTCCTCCTTCTTACCATGTAGGGCCTGCAGAGCCTTCTGCTCACTGCAGGTCCCCCCTCCAGGGCACCACTCTGTTGCTCCTTCTGTCTCTCTGACGTGCTCAGGAAACTCTCACCTATCCCTTCCTGTCCTCTTTCAGGGACCTCTGAGGTAGCTCTCACCTGCCCTTGTTTTCTGACTGACTCCATCTGAACTCTAAGGCAGCTCTGATTCAACAGGTCTCCCTCCCATACAGGGCCTATCTTTTAAGCCAAATCCAGATCATCTGCTGAGTCAAAAGTGCACTGGCCTCTTCCTTCTTTTTCTGCATGAGTAAAGCAAGCAGGATTTGGCCCTAAGTCTGATTGTAACAAGAGATAGGTTTCAGAGTTGTAGCCGTATTAGTCTGTATCAGCAAAAACAACGAGGAGTCCTTGGGGCACCTTAGAGACTAACAATATAATACTATATAATTTATATTATATATTATTAATATATATAATATATATTATTATTATTATAATTTATATTGTTAGTCTCTAAGGTGCCACAGGGACTCCTTGTTGTTTTTGTAACGAGAGAGAGTTTATCAAATGGTGGTGGATTGCTGTTCTTCAGAGGGATGGACTGAGTGACTTAGGGCACCAAACCCTAACACCAATGATTACTGCACACATACAGCCACCATTTCCCCTGTAGTTTCAACTGGACACATTATTCCTCCTGTTCCCTCCTGTAAAGGACCCCACACTGTTGTGGATGAGGCCTGGGTAGCCACTACATTCTAGCCCGGGGTGGCTGCATTTCAGCATTGGGAAAACGACCCCTGTGCAGACATTTATAAAGTGCTCTGGGATCCTTGAAGATGAAAGAGGCAGGTTAATATATTCTACCTGAACTGTATAGAAATTCCCATCTCCCTTTAATCTTTGTTTGGACTTGTTGCTCTAAGCAGACTGCAATTGCAGGTGTCTCTAGGGTTGCCAGGCATTGGGAATGCCTGGTCGAAAAGGAAGCCTTGCAGCTCCATTCAGCACTGCTGACCAGGCGTTAAAAGTCTACTTGGTAGCACAGTGGGGCAGGCAGGCTCCCTGCTTGGCTCTGCGCAGCTCCCGGAATCTCCCTCTGGCTCCTAGGCCCAGGGGTGGCCACGGGGGCTCCAAGTGCTGCCCCTGCCTTTAGCGCCGGCTCTTCAAGCTCCCATTGGCCAGGAACCGCGGCCAATGGGAACTGCGGGGGCGGTGCCTGCAGGCAGGGGCAGCCCAGCAAGCTGCCTGGCCACCCCTTCGCCTAGGAGCCAGACATGCCGGCTGCTTCCGGGAGCTGCCTGAGGTAAGCACTGCGAAGCCAGAGCCCACACCCTGAATTCCCTCCTGCATCCCAACCCCTCAGCCCCCTCCTGCACTCCAAAATCCTCATCCCTGGCCCCACCCCAGAGCCCACACCTCCAGATGGAGCCCTCATCCCCCCCTTACCCTAACCCCCTGTCCAAGCCTGGAGCCCCCTCCCACACTCCGAAACCCTCAGCCCCAGCCCAGAGCCCCCTCCTGCACCCCAAACCCCTCATCTCCAGCCCCAGCCTGGAGCCCACACCCCCAGACGGAGCCCTCACCCCCCTCGCACCCCAACTCCCAGTCCCAGCCCGATGAAAATGAGCTGTGGGGGAGAGCGAGTGGGGGTGAGTGAGAAATGAGTGTGGGGGAGAGCGAGTGGGGGTGTAGCCTCAGATCAGGGGCACGAGTGTTTGGTTTTCTGCAAATGGAAAGTTGGCAGCCTTAGGTGTCTCCCTTCAGATTGTGTTGGAACATGGCAGACTGTTTTCAGAAAAGCCAGCAGAATAAAAATCTTAGGATGAAAACAGTTACAGTGCACACTAAGTATGACCATTTTCACAAAGTACTCATGTTCCACTTCTCTCTGACTGGTTAATATATGGCTGCCAGTATTTTGGCTACATTAACATGGTTTTGAACTCGGGTTCATGAGTTTCACTAGTTAAGTAGCATTTTCCACGTGCTGCGGTCCATTGGACAGTAGAGAGAGTGTTTCTAGGACTTCAGACCCCTCTGCTTTCATTTCTACTACCACACATTCTCTTCCCTAAAACGTCTCTCCCCATCTTTAACTTTAACTAAAGAAATTCAAGCAGAAGCAACCTGCATGTTAACACCTCTAAATTTCTCCCATCTGATATCCAAGGACTTCGAGACCATTTGTTGATTTGCTCCCTTCCCCTCTTTAAAACCCTGATTACTCAATTAAGCAGAAGTAAAATGACTCATTGTGTTGCCCTGTGGTTAAAGTGGGGAATCAGGACTGTTGGAGACAATTTTAGCTTTCCTGCATATATTGCTTTGGCCAGGAATTGAACCCATGTCTTCTGTGTGGAAAGCAAGAATTTTACCACTGAGCCACCAATGCTATGATTTTAGTTTTACCGCAACTGCATTGAAATCAACAGTTGCATCAGGCCTAAATTAGATGTCACTGACTTGCTGTTTGACCTTGTGAGAGTTATTTACCTTCTCTGAGACAAGTGCACCCTTGGTGTGACTCCACTGAATTACATGGCGGAGGAGTGGTCATCTGTACCTCAGTTTCCCCATCTGTAGCATGGGAACAGTAATAGCCATCTCATGGGGAGTTGTGAGGGTTCATTAATGTTTGTGAAGACCTTTGAGATCCTTGGATGAAAGGTACAATATTACTGCAAAGTAGTCTATGCCCTTCCTTCCTTTTTTAGTGACTCCCCCTTGCCGCTGGTACTGTACCCTCACATTCCTGAATTAAGCTTGCTCGAGGGATTTTATTCCATTTTAGTTTAAAATCATTGTTTGCTTCCTTAGAAAAGATGCTGGAATGCACCTTTAAACATAGCAAATCTCAAATATTCATACAGCTTGGGCCTGAGGCAGTTGCAATTACCTTCACCTGACCCTCCTCCCCAGCTGTCTAGTACATATAGGGAGGAAGGTTACAAGTGTTTTATACATGGATGTTTTGGTATTTCTTTAATATATATCTATAAAAAGTCTTTTGGCCATACTGACCACTAAACATATTTCAGCATATAGAATAATTTTGCAGATTAGGTGTCCCAGGCAATGGAAATAATTGCACTTGGATTGTGCTATTGCAGGTTTACAGTGGAGGGGTACAAAAGAGAACTTTTGAGTTCATTACAAAGAGGCATGGTCCAGCGCTCAAAGCACAAAGCTTGGAGCAGCAAATTCTTGAGTTCTAAACCAAGATACCTCAGTGGTCTTGGGAAAACAACCCCTCATCTGTAAAATGGGAATACCGATGCCCTGTGAAACAGGAAAGTTTTTGGTTACAATCCGTTCCTCAATGTTTCTAAAAGGTTTGCCCGTGCTAAGTATTAAGTGTCATGCGCTTTGCTATTTCATTGCAAGTGGGAAGAGATAGGGTGCTCTGGAGTTCCTGATGTGTTGCTATTCTGTGCAGTTAGCAAGGGCTAGAGCTCCTTTCTGGTAACCTTTGTGCTCGTTAATTACATTGCATAAGCAGAATTCATGCACAGAGCTCCCCTGCTGCTACTTTACAGTTATGGAATGGAGGATGGGGGTTTGGAAAGCAGGTAACAGCTAGGCAAATAAAAGTAGGAAAAAGTGCTGTTGGAAGTTTTGGAATATATGTGTTATATACAAATGCTGTCTGCCTGCTTACTCAGAGCAGCTTTGTATCTCTGTGATGGTGCTCCTCATTCACAATGTAGCGTCCAGGGTACAACTCCTCAGCTTCACAAATGGAGAAGACCTTAAAGCACATGCAAGACATGGTGGCCATGCATACTGAGTGTAGCTCTTGAATTTCCCTCTCCCTTTCAGTGAAACATGGTGGCAGAAAGACACCACCCAGTAAAGGCCTCATGAAATGATCAGATGAAAAACAAGTTAGTGAAGAGTGGCAGATGGTGGAAAACATTGCAGTGAACGATCATTTTCATTAGGACAAAGTATATTTGGCCTCATTCACAGTAGTCCTATGGTGGCTTTGTGTTGGAGAATTTCCCTGGTGTACCAAGTCCCCAGCAGATATACTGTTGGCATAGCTGACTCTACGTCACCCTCCATAGAAGTTCCCGAGGCAGGAGGCATTCCTGGGAGGAAGGAGGCACTACTTGGATATTTTTACACCCCCCTCTAATCCCAGCTACCAGGATGGGCCATAAGGGCAGTTTGCAGCTGAGCAAGGTTGGGCAACCCCTGAGTTGCTGTAATAGGTGCTGAGGATTGAACTAACTTCTAGAAGCTTCAGCATAGGAGAGGTGTAAAGCCACTTCTGTTCTTCCCTCAGTTCCTGTGCTGAGCTCATCTTAAGTGCAGGGATGAGTTTGGCACATTGCCTCTAGATTCATCAGTCCAGGTACTACTTCCCATAAGGCAAGCCAGGTCTGCTAGTTATGGATGGTCAGAGTTGGCAGTAGCGACCCTGTCTGCCCACGCAATCAAAGTCGGATTATTACAGTAATTCAGCAACAAAAACATTGGCATGTGTTGCTAAGTTGGATAAAGCACAAGGTGCTATCATCTTGATGTGGCAAGAGTTCTTTCCAGGAAAGGCATTTGCAGCTGGTCCAACTGGAAATCTACTGGGCAGAAGATTCTTCTTGTATATTTTTGCTCTATCATGATGGACGTGGTCTTGCCATTTTAAGGCTAAGAACTGTGAGGTTCAGCTGCACGTACTCAAACGCCCAAGAGGCCAAGGCTATGAGTTCCTCAAAGAGGTCAGTTTTTATATAGTAAAGCAAACAGTTGGTCTAATCAAGTTTTTTTTTTCCTAAGGCTCTTGGCATCTGGCCCTGTTATTTGCAATCTTTAATTTGTACTGTGGCTTCCTTTTCCCTACTGCATTCTCACTCAGCTGCAGAAATGTTCCATTTTCCCACATGCTTTACCTCTTGACTCTTCCTCTTTATGGTCTGCATCACTTATTTCAAACCAAAATGTACCTCTCCCACACAAAATTGCTGTTACCTCACTGTTTATTCCTGTAAATTACTACCATCAGAAATGCAAAAGCTTGAAAAGGTTATGGAAAAAAGTAAGGGCCAAATTCATCTCTGGTGGAAACTCACTGCCAGTAGTAGAGTTACCCCCAGGGATGAATTTCACCTTATAGTTCATTTCTATAAAAGCATCTGTCATTTTGAGCCCTCTCTTGTGTTATTTGTTTGGTTGTGTCGCTGACTGGGTGTTTGTCACATTTCAAGAAAGAGTCCGTGAGCCACATTTGTGGTGTGGAAGGACTGAGAGCTATATATGCCATCCACAGTCTGGCCCTATGTTAAAGCCAGTTATAACACAACTCCCACAATAGGGGGGCAGAGTGAAATAAAGTCACTGTTGTGGGGTGTTTTTTTTTTCTTATCCAAAGCAAAAGAGGGAAGATTATAGCACTTCTAAGAGTTAAAACAGCTCCACAATTCAGAGCATTTGTTCCTTTCATAATTTCTAAGGAACAACAGATGAAGCCAAAATGTAAATAAACTTTTCAATTAAAATCACAACAAAATCAAATGAAAACAAATAGCAATACAGCATTAAATTGCTAACACGATAGAAACTGGATGGCTCAAGGATTCGTAATGAGATATGAACTCCTGCTTCTAGGCCAAGTCTGAATGCAGCCCGAGTTGATAATGACCAAAAATCATCATGTAGTAGGTAGTTGGCGGCCTTTGTGAAATGAGTGGGTGGTCTCAGTCCAGTTCCCAATGGACAGGTGTCCATACCACAACTGGCACTAATTGCTCCCCTTGGCAGGCTCTAAAGAAGCCATGGATTGAACAGGCTGAGCCAAACACGTTGGGAAGCTTAGACAATTACAGTGTATCTTGTACCTGTTCTGTGCCTAAGCAAAAGCTTCGTTTCCCAGAGCTGACAGACAGGTCAGTACTTTCACCAGCACTAAATTCACTACTGAAGAAAATGGTTTTTCTGAGGCGCTCTTAAACCTTGTCATAGTGTGGAACACATCTTACGATAGACATTGGGACAGATCTTCAGCTGGTGTAAGTTAGCATAGCTCCACTGAAGCTAATGGAGCTTTGCAGATTTGCACCAGCTAAGGATTTGGCTGGCTGTCTTTTGGAGCCACCCCCCCCTCCTGTTTGCAATCACAAGCCCACATTTTGAGAAACTGGCAGAGATGAAATACGTACAATGTTCGTGTGCAAAAGCGCTAACAAATGTCTCCTCACTGTATGTAAGCTGGAATAATACAGCCGTTATTAGAACTATTAGAACAATAAAACAAGTTGGGTGAGTCAACCAGCAGTGCTTCTAATCTCCACTGGCTGCCTTTCCGGTCCCTACGCTCCCCATCTATTTTTATCTCTCCCTGTTTTTAATATACTTTTTGGTTTACAAGCAATAAATCTAAGGATCTCTGGTCTCCTGTGCACGCTCTTGCCAGCAGCTATTCAGAAGTTAGAGCCTACCAGACAGGAATTAGGATATGGACCACTGGGCTTGGGATTCAGACAGAAGGAATAGCGTGGCACCAGGGAGCGTAGCAATGATTGCTGACTGCAAGGAGCATGACAGTAATTGCAGTTTTCAGGACTATGGCACAGTCAGTAGGAGACTGGCATGGCATAGCCTGGAGGCTGTAGGAACTTGGCACTAAACGCAGAAGTGTGGCATGACCTCCAGAAGCACAGCATTGCCTGGAGGTGCATAGCACGGGCTCCAGCCTGCAGGAATGTGATACAGTCTGACAGAGCATGGTGTAGCCTTGCAGGCATATGGTACTGATTTTCAGTCTACAAGAGTGCAGTGGCTGCAACCTTCAAAAACAGCACAGTCTACAGGAGACTAACACTTTCCTCCAACTCCCCTATTCCTGAGACATGTCCTGGGGCATAGGCTCTTCATTTCTCATGTCCAGCCTGGATAGAATTTTAGCTCAGAAGTAAGAACCAAAATGCTAGGAGATTTGCAGGGAGCAGCTGGATATAAACATTTACTGTAGCATATCGGTCAGATTCTCCAGGCATCTGCGCCTGGGATTTAGCCTGTATCTCTGGATAGCCCCGAGCTTTAGGCATGGCAGTCCTATGCCATCTCCAGTCAGTTTGTGACTGGCGACTTACCAGGGCTTGCTTCGCTCAGCTCCTATTTTAGCTTCTGTCCAAAAGGTGTGCTAAGAGGAGAGAGTACTGAACAAAGGGAAGGTGCATGGTGTGCAGCACTCTTCCTGAGCGAGACCCAGATATGGATTCTTTATGCTGCTCTGAAGAATCCTTCAGTAGGATGAACAGCGTGAGGTAGAAAGAAAAGGAGGACTTGTGGCACCTTAGAGACTAACAAATGTATTTGAGCATAAGCTTTCGTGAGCTACAGCTCACTGCATCGGTTGCACCAGTGAGGTAGGAGGAGGGATGGGCCCTGTTCTCTGCAACCCCCACAACTTTTCTTTTACAGAAATTTCAAGATAAAAATAGGAGGCTTTGCTGCTTGTGTGTCAATAAATCAGACTTAAAAACAGGGGGGTTTCAATAGCCTGAGAGGCTTTGTAGGGAAGAAGACGAAAGGTTGGCATGTGCTGAAACTCACACAAACTTCTTGGTTCTCCAAACCTGGGGGGAAGGAAATCTCATGAGAGCAATTTTTCATGCAGCATTTCGGTGCGCCTGGGCCCTGGTTGAACCTGGAGTTCAGAAGCAGTCGCTAACATGAACTAAATCTATTTTTTAAAACCAAATTTATTGTGATAACACTAAGCATTTGTGGTGGGCTTTACATGTGTAGAGTAGGAAATACTTTTCCAAACAAGGGAAGCAGCACATTAGCCCCATTTTCCCTCTCTGTAAACTGAGAAAGAGAGCTTAAGATGGGATTTGCTCAAGGTCCCATAAGGAGTCAGTGTTAGAATTGAGACTGGAGGCTGACTGACACTGGAACACATCACCCACCTCCTTTTTTCTGGGTTCATTTCAAATTTTTCCCGCAAGTTTGTGTGGGGCTTTTATTTAAGCTGAATCCATTTGCTCTGTCCTATAGTGTATGTGCAAAAACAACAAGGAGTCCTTGTGGCACTTTAGAGACTAACACATTTATTTGGGCATGCGACCCCCGAGTTATGTGACCACCGAGCATGCCCAAATAAATCTGTTAGTCTCTAAAGTGCCACAAGGACTCCTCGTTGTTTTTGCTGATGCAGACTAACACGGCTACAACTCTGAAACCTGCTGCAGGGTATGTGTTATCCACTACACAGTGCGGCTCTTGGAGGTTTATAGACAGGTATGTCCTGTCCTCAGGATCATTGATCAGGAGTTGTTCTGACAATGTAATTCTGTTTTTTTATCTTCTGTTTCATTTGTTGGGTGTGCTGGCATTTTGCTGGGAAACGTGTGGGTGAAGCTCTCAAATCAGGCAGAACATTCCTGCTTCACCCCGTGCTCATGTAGTTGAATTAGGTTGCTAGTATAGCAGCTGTTAATTTTTCTAATTTATCTCTAGACTCTTTAAATAAATACTTTCACTACAAACACATGCATCTCTAGTTACCTGAAGTTCTTACATGCCAGGAAACATCTGTTAATCCAGTACTGAGATGGCTGGAGTATTACACTGGATAGGAACTACTGAGATATGATGCTAGCACACAGCAGGCTCTCTCATTTCAGGCCTACATGCTTCAGGGAGCAAGGGAGAAGGGGATAGGGTTTTAATTTCATACCTTCACTTTCTAGGTGCCCCCAAAGGACATACATATTTCCTACATAAAGTTCAGACTGTTTGCAATTAAGCCTCTCTGCTTATTTCCAGATCGATTAACAATAACAAAATCAGCTTAATCTTCGACATTTTGAGATAAACAAGGCCACTATTTCCTGGGGTATAAAAATACTGATCACGTTTATGGATCTTGGAAGGCTGAATCTGCCTTCCGAACTTTTCATGTTGAACAAATGTTAAGTTACAAAGAGATAAGAAACAGCTGGGTCTCCATTTTTAGAACTGAAGAGTTTTCAAAGAGATCTTTTCGTTTCAATTTCAAGTGAATTTAGTGCTGATGAAAAGTGCCAGATGGTAAGTCCTGGAGACTGACATCCTCTGTTCATAGAGAATTGGTATGGGAAGCGCAGTAACAGTGGAAACCTCTCCCCTCAACTCACACCAACAAGGAATCAACTCTAAAGGTGAGCAGGTAAGTTCAGTTTCCATTATAGTTCAGTCCTTGGTCTTTCTGTTGAGGGCCAACACAGGTGCCCACTGCATGTAAATTTTCTCGTGATGTGGATGCCTTTTCCTTAGGAACTTGACTGAATCCACTCATTTTACAGTGGGGTCTAAATTGCCATCAGCTGCCAACAACTTTTAGTGACTATCAGCCTGGGTGAGATGCAAATTGGTGACTTACATCTGATAGCTTCTGCCTCCCATTATACCCCCTAAACTGTTCAAGTCCTTTCTCATTTGCAGGGATTAGCCAGACTATAATTTTACAATAATTCCCATTCTCTCATGTCAATTGCACAGCTGTGATATGGAATTTAACCAATACTGCTTGTTAGTTTGAGGACAGTAGGCACTTTGCTAAAGATCATTGAACCTTTAGGGCTAAATTCAGCCCTGTTGTGGATACAACTCCCACTGACTCAATGGGAATTGTGCTCATTTCTGCTTAATCTGAATTTTGCCATTGGATTGGATTAAAGGCTTGAGCCAGCACCTAGTCCTCCATCTTGAAAATTCAGTCATGGCATATATGCTTCATATATTCCATTATTAGTTTTGGTAGGTTTTGAGATTCCAGACCTTAACATGCCATTTTGATTACCAGCTTGCTCTTCCTGCATCTGAATTCTGACAATTTTAGAGTGTCTATCTTGAGAGCCCATGCAGTTAGAAACCAGCTGAATAAGGGACTGATTTTGCTCCTAGTTACACCAGTGTAAATCTGGAGTAATTTAGCTGAAGTCTGTGGGATAAAACCAGTGTAAACAAGAGAGGAATCAAGGCTATAGGCCAGATTGTCCGCTTATTTAAATTACTGTAGTTCTACAGAAGTCAATGGAACTACATGAGGATCTGGCTCTTAATCTCTAACTACAGATTCTTGTGGGAGATCACTTGCTAAAAATCACGTGGGGAAAATGTGCTTACAGTTTATAGGCTAGTACAAACACTGTCTGGAGCAGTACATTTTTCAAAGCACAACTTCCAGGCAAATAATCAAAATGAGCCATCGTAAAATTCATGGGACATCTCTGGTTTCCCGGGTAAGGGATTGGTCAATGGAAGGTTTGACAGCTGGGAGAGTGAGATTCCAGCAGATTCTGAAGTTGGGCGGGAAGATTGGGTACCAAGGTGCAGGAGATTTAAGCAGGTGTGTTTGTGGACTGGGCACTTGCTTGACAGGATGCTAGGGCTGGAATAGCAGGGATGCTGCAGGTCAGGATTAAGATGCATTAGTAGAGCTGTGTGTGTGAGAGCCCAGGACTAGAAGAGGATTGCAGGTTGAACTGGTAGAGCTACACAAGAGAATCTTGTGCAAAGCCTATCCACACTCCGCCTGGCTCTGGCTGGTGCATTAGCAGGGCCGGCTCTAGGATTTTTGCCAACCCAAGCAAAAAAGTTTTTGGCCACCTCCGCTTTTTTTTCGTGCTCCCCCTGCCCCTGGCTCTGCCCCAACTCTGCCCCTTCCCAACCCCTTCCCCAAATCCCCGGCCCCGCCTCCTCTCCTGGGCATGCTGAATTCCCCCCCATCTGCAATCCCCCACCCTAGCTCACTTCCGCTCTGCCTGCTCCCCTGAACACGCTGCCGCTCTGCTTCTCCCCCCTCCCTCTCAGGTTCAGGGGACCAGGCAGAGCAGAGGTGGGGGGGAGCGCAGGAAGTAAGGGGGAGGGTAGAGGAACCACTCCCCGCCCCCTCTCACCTCCGCTCCACCACCACCGCCGCCTCCTCCCTCCCTCCCAGGCTTGCCGCACGAAGGGAAGAGGGGGGAGAAGTGGAGCGGCGGTGGCGCACTCGGGGAGCAGGTGGAATCATAGAATAACAGAGTTGGAAGGGACCTCTGGAGGCCATCTAGTCCAACCCCCTGCCCAGAGCAGGACCAATCCCAACTAAATCATCCCAGCCAGGGCTTTGTCAAGCCTGACCTTAAAAACTTCTAAGGAAGGGGATTCCACCACCTCCCTAGGTAACGCATTCCAGTGTTTCACCACCCTCCTAGTGAAAAAGTTTTTCCTAATATCCAACCTAAACCTCCCCCACTGAACTTGAGACCATTACTCCTTGTCCTGTCATCTGCTATCACTGAGAATAGTCTAGATCCATCCTCTTTGGATCCACCTTTCAGGTAGTTAAAAGCAGCTATCAAATCCCCCCTCATTCTTCTCTTCCGTAGACTAAACAATCCCAGTTCCCTCAGCCTCTCCTCATAAGTCATGTGTTCCAGTCCCCTAATCATTTTTGTTGCCCTTCGCTGGACTCTCTCCAATTTCTCCACATCCTTCTTGTAGTGTGGGGCCCAAAACTGGACACAGTACTCCAGATGAGGCCTCACCAATGTCGAATAGAGGAGAACAATCACGTCCCTCGATCTGCTGGCAATGCCCCTACTTATACACCCCAAAATGCCATTGGCCTTCTTGGCAATAAGGGCACACTGTTGACTCATATCCAGCTTCTCGTCCACTGTCACCCCTAGGTCCTTCTCTGCACAACTGCTGCCTAGCCATTCGGTCCCTAGTCTGTAGCGGTGCATTGGATTCTTCCGTCCTAAGTGCAGGACTCTGCACTTGTCCTTGTTGAACCTCATCAGATTTCTTTTGGCCCAATCCTCCAATTTGTCTAGGTCCCTCTGTATCCTATCCCTACCTTCCAGCGTATCTACCACTCCTCCCAGTTTAGTGTCATCCGCAAACTTGCTGAGGGTGCAATCCACACCATCCTCCAGATCATTAATGAAGATATTAAACAAAACCGGTCCCAGGACCGACCCTTGGGGCACTCCGCTAGATACCGGCTACCAACTAGACATGGAGCCATTGATCACTAACTGTTGAGCCCGACAATCTAGCCAACTTTCTACCCACCTTGTAGTGCATCCATCCAGCCCATACTTCTTTAACTTGCTGACAAGAATACTGTGGGAGACAGTGTCAAAACCTTTGCTGAAGTCGAGGAATAACACGTCCACTGCTTTCCCTTCATCCACAGAACCAGTTATCTCATCATAGAAGGCGATTAGATTAGTCAGGATGACTTTCCCTTGGTGAATCCATGCTGACTGTTCCTGATCACTTTCCTCTTGTCTAAGTGCTTCAGAATTGATTCCTTGAGGACATGCTCCATGATTTTTCCGGGGACTGAGGTGAGGCTGACCGGCCTGTAGTTCCCAGGATCATCCTTCTTCTCTTTTTTAAAAGATGGGCACTACATTAGCCCTTTTCCAATCTTCCAGGACTTCCCCCGATCGCCATGAGTTTTCAAAGATAATGGCCAATGGCTCTGCAATCACATCTGCCAATTCCTTTAGCACTCTTGGATACAACGCATCCGGCCCCATGGACTTGTGCACATCCAGTTTTTCTAAATAGTCCCGAACCACTTCTTCCTTCACAGAGGGCTGGCCAACTCCTCCCCATGCTGTGCTGCCCAGTGCAGTAGTGTGGGAGCTGACCTTGTTTGTGAAGACAGAGGCAAAAGAAGCATTGAGTACGTTAGCTTTTTCCACATCCTCTATCACTAGGTTGCCTCCCTCATTTAGTAAGGGGCCCACACTTTCCTTGGCTTTCTTCTTATTGCCAACATACCTGAAGAAACTCTTCTTGTTACTCTTAACATCCCTCGCTAGCTGCAACTCCAGGTGTGATTTAGCCTCCTGATTCCATTCCTACATGCCCGAGCAATATTTATATACTCATCCCTGGTCATTTGTCCAATCTTCCACACTTTGTAAGCCTCTTTTTTGTGTTTAAGATCAGCAAGGATTTCACTGTTAAGCCAAGCTGGTCGCCTGCCATATTTACTATTCTTTCTACACATCGGGATGGTTTGTCCCTGTAACCTCAATAAGGATTCTTTAAAATACAGCCAGCTCTCCTGGACTCCTTTCCCCCTCATGTTATTCTCCCAGGGGATCTTGTGGAGGCAGAGCGGAGGTGAGCTGGGGCAGCTGGGGCACATTTCTAGGGGAGGCATGGCCGGTGCCGGAACACCACCCCTAGAAATGTGCCGCCCCAAGCACCTGCTTGTTTTGCTGGTGCCTAGAGCCGGCCCCGTATATTAGTCACTCACTGTGTGAGCACTGAATTCTCCCTCCCTGCCCCTCCAAAATTTGGAAAAATATTCAAACTGGTGATGCAGGGGAGAGAAGATTAGGGTGCATCCGATATCCCTGCAAACAAATGGACACCTTTACCGTTGAATAATGCATTCCTTGGGACAGTTACAGGGCTGTTAAAGAGGGAAGAAGAGAGGAAAGGGAAGATGGAGTAAAAAAAATACAGTTTATATATAAACAAGATACAAATGAAGTGGCATATGCCACCGAGCTCTGCTGTTCTACCCTTTGTACAAAGCAGGATTGTGGTACATGGGAGTAAGAGTGGAGTGGGTGTGGGGGGAAAGGCTGCTTGTTGTCCACTACATACCTCCCATGAAAATAGGCAGGTTCCTCAATGACAGCAGTGCTTCTTTTGGCTGCATAAAGAGCAGGGCCCAATCCTGCAATCCTTGCTGAAAAGAGTAGCCCCATGGAAGTCAATGGGACTATTCAAATAAGGACTAGTCATGGGAGTCAGGATTGCAGGACTGGCCCCTCCTTTGGGTGGAATAACGCCCAACAGAGGAAGCAGTCCTTACCCTCTTAGCTACTCTGTGGAGGGACTAACAAAGGCTCTGTTGTGCTGCATAGAAAAGAGCCATATATAGAAGTCTGAAAATAATGAGGGCTCTTGGAAAAGCAGGTCAAGAAGTGATTCTTAAAAATATGTTCTTGGAAACAGATGATGCTCTTGACCCCCTTTGGCTCTCAGCCATGCAAACAGCAACTTGAAGAGGCTGGGGTCCCTCCCCTCACCCTTACAGAATGACATGAATCCATAAATCTATCGTTGAGAGAGTCAGGTCTCTGAGCTCCAGTCTTCAAAGGCAGCACATTTCCAAGAGATTTGTTCAAAAAATCTGCCTGTGCTTCAAACACGATTTCACAACAATTACAGTACCAGGCAGGGAGAACCCTGCCTACCTGGCCTACCACTTTGGCCAGCAGCCAGCCCATCTTGGGCTGTGAACTTTCCAGCTCTCACAAACTAAACAGGGTCAGGCCAGGTACTAGGCTGGGAGAATTCCACAGAAAATGAAGGTGCAGCAGGATGTGGTACTGATGACTCAGCCAGGGATCATCTTGAAAATGTTTCTCAAATCTCTTCTAGAGAAACAAGCTCTAGTGGCTAGAGAATAGGACATTTCTAACTCTGGATCTCCGCTGAAAATACTAACGGGGACAAATTGGGTGGGGTGGATGATGGTGAGAACACCTGACTTTTAAGAACTAGACAGACCACCACCTCATTTCACAGTGTCCACAAAACAACCATCAGATGATAATAACTTTCATTCACTATCAATTGGAGTTAGACAGGTGATCAAGCGGTGAAAAATTCCATATGCCATTATCAGTCCTCAAGACAAATTAACTAGAAGAAACATAAAACTGCAAAGGAAGAGTTTGCATCCTTTGGTGCTCTTTTGATTTCGACAGAGCTTCTTGCAGGGGGCACTGCTTGAATGTGTGGAGGTGTCTCAGCTTTACAGAACTCCAATGATTTCAGTCAGATTTCTGCACTCTCCCAACCCTGTCTCCCCCACCCACACCCAGCACAGCTCCAATGTTCCCACACATTCCCCCCCTCACTGCTCTGACTCCCACCATTCCCTATCTCTCCACCAAAAAATTAAAATAATCTGAAAGTGTATGAGCAGGTCATGTTGGGGGGTAGGGATGTGTATCAGTTTGAGCAAATGACCCAGCAACTTGCTTTCCTTTGATCACATTCATTTCCATTGTTCAGAAAGCCTGATTACATTATTCTAATTGCCTACTAGACTCTTTCATCTTCCCTCTACTTAGAAGAGTTTTCAAGGAAATCGGTATTGATTAAAGTTAAAATCAGAATCTGCACATGGATTTTAGAGCATTTTAAAATGTTGTTCTTAAAACAGAAATTTTGGCCTCATGACAAAAGTTCCCAAAGGAGCCTCTGCAGAGCACAGGCGGAGAGCAAGGAACATGCACAACACACATTCTCTGAATGACCACAGTATGTCACCTTGAGCCACCCTACTGCTTGGAAACTCTCTTGCTTCAACAGAGTCCTACTCTTGTTGCCCATGCACATTTCTGTTCTTTAGGCACATCAGTTTGGCATGTGCTGACCTTGAATCACAAACTACCTTTAATTTTTTCAATATTTGTTCTTGCAAGTGAGAGTGAGTGCTGTGCAGTAGCTGAGATAAACCCTGACTGGCTATGATCAGTTTGGGGAGGATCAGTGCTATAGTTTGAACCCCAGGTATGCACAAAAAGTCAGATGAATGAGATTTGTAAAATGCTTTATGGGAGGGGGCTGTATTTCATTAACTGTTAGCTCAGATGGCCCCAAATTTGGACCACGGACATTGCACCCCCCAGAAGGCACAGCAAATTTCAAGAAAATCCAAGGTAGCATGTAGATTTTAGAGCACTTAGAATAGTTCACTTTTAGACAGAAAGCAAGACTCAATCTTAACTACTACAATCAACCTGAGTTTTTATTCACAGTGTGATATGTTTTTGATAGCGACAAGGGTTTCTTAGTAATACATTTCCCTTTTAAAAGTGGGAAATCACTGCATAGTAGGGAAGCCCAGATATTTTCAATGGAACATGGTGTTTAGAGTTAACAAAGATACCCTGCAACTATGATTGTCCTTCAGTCAACAACCTCACAAAACAGCAAAGCTCAAAATATATTTCTTCATATTTTTGTATGCGAGACAGAGTAAAATCTTGTTACTCCCCACACTCCATACAAACACAAAATCAAAGCTCTTTCCCCACTTTCCTAGCTCTTTCCTAGCAAGGATTTGAGGTCAAATTGTGGCCAGTCCTCAAATGAGTAAAGGGGGAAAGGTTTCTTGCACACATCTCCCTTGCAAGGGGATAACCTCAACTGCAGTCCCACACTCTCTTATCCCTGTTCCCTTAAAAAGCATCCATTACATACAAATGCCTACTCATCAAAACTCCCTCCATTCTGTATTCTTACCCCCCTCACAAACCATCAGTTCCATCCATAATACACTAAATTTCATATTCTTAATCCTTCCACTATCACCACCTCTGGCTCAGCACCTCTCACCACCCCCTGCTCCTCCCACAGGGTTTGAGGAAGGGTTAATGAGTGGCTACATCCCAAATCTATCTGATTCATTCTATATAATGTATGTGTGAGTGCATGAGAGATCTTTAGGTTCCCACCCAAGCCTCCTGTTGCTTAAGTGGAACCCACATGCTTGACTCTTTCATCTACAGCAATTGGTTTGTACCAGTTTTTTTTTTTTAATCTGTTGTTTTCAAGGCTCGTTTCACAAGGAAACGGGCTAGAAACTCACTCTTGTTTAATATGAAAGTTGAACTTCTCTTCCACTGGACCAAAAGCACCATTGTTTTAACAAAGGGGCTTATGTGAACACCCTCCGGATCAGAAGTGCCTCCAGTTGTCAGAGTCTCATCATGGACGCATGGCTATTACTTGACACTCAAACAGCAGCAATAGCCAAAAATACCTTTTCCTACTGTTAGGTGGTTGGAAGACTGTGTTGTTTCCTTACAGATAGGGACATAGACACAGTGATTCATGCTTTCTTCACCTCCAAATTATACCACTGCAATATACTCTATCTAGAATTCACTGTGAAAGCCATGTTGAAGCATCAGTTGGTTCAAACTGTGGCAGCCTGAACCATATGACATCACCCCACACCAGTGCTCAGGACCCCACATTTGGTCCCCAAGCAATTCCATATGCTCTCCAAGGTTCTACAGCTAATCTTTAAAGGCTGCAATGAGATAAACCAGGCTGTCTCAGAGATGACCACTTTGATCAGTTGAAACAACTGCATTCAACAGAGATGATGTGGCTACCAGAGTCCATGGTGAAATTCTCAGATGCTGGACATTTCCAGTGGCAGGCTCTCAGCTATGGAGTGCCCTATTATCTAGAGATCAGGATACACGCAAGTCTTGTTATCCTTAGACACATCTCTTCCTGAAGGACTGCTCTCAGTAATAATGAATGGCAGAGCGTCTCCTGCAGACAAACAAGAGCAGTTCTATTTAGAAAAATATGTCAATGATGGAGGGTTGAGACTTGGTCTTATCAGCCAGTTTTGTTACTCTTCTTAATTTGTACATATGGCATCTAGATACTGTGATGATAGGTGCATAAAAATGCCTAGACAAAAAGACAGACTGCTTGAATGTGTATGTTATATTAAGCTGCTCGTGATTTTGCAGCTGGCACTGCTCCTCATAGTAGTGGGAGCAGCTCTTTTAAATTTCAGAAAGGGATCAAACCGCAGTCAAGTATTTCAAGCTGTATTTCTCCCGCATGATCCCTCCCTTCCTCCCAACTACCTCTCCTCCCCCAATCATGAACATTCTTTGCTTCTTTGTTTATATTGTAGAAAACATCTGTTAGTGTATCTGCTGAAGGTGAAAGATTTTGGCAAAAAACTACTTTTCATTGCTCAGCTTCAAGGGAAAATATGAAGAGGGCTCCTCCCACCCCACTGAAGGGTAAAGGAAATTAGATCTGAATGCAGGCAGGCCAGGCCAAATAGACTGCTGCCTCACCTACCTCATTAAGGGAAAATGGGATTGTTTTGCTAGTGGCATGCACTATCTTGCAGGGACTGCAGGGGTGTGGCTAGGAGTTACAGAATTAATTAGCATAAAGGCCAATTTAGATGACTATTGGAAACATCTTGCTTCTGATGAAGTGAGCTGTAGCTCACGAAAGCTTATGCTCAAATACATTTGTTAGTCTCAAAGGTGCCACAAGTACTCCTTTTCATCTTCCAGGCAGTGAGCTGTGTTAGGCTGGGCATAATCTCCCATGGGAAATGGCAGGAACCCCATCACTTGGGACATTTAAAACTACACTGGGGACAACACTAAAAAATAGTACAACAGAACCACCCTGCACTAGCAGGAGATGGGCTTGATGATAAGGTAGGTCTTTTCTATGTTTAGCTTCTATGACGCTCCATAGGATTGGGGTTTCTTAGAGAGAAGAGAAAAAAGCCGGTTTATTATGATTACTGATTTATATATTGCCTCAAGCATTAAAGTGCTTTACAGATCTGTAGGTTATAATGCATAGGCAGGACCTGTAGTTTTCCCTGGCAAGCGGTCATTAATTTCTGTGCTAGATTTCAGTGGAATCTGCCGCGCTCAGTAACCTAGACACCATCAGTTGCTCTGACTTTGTGGGATCAGCTGCAGAAGGAGGGAAGGAGAGATGGAACCATTTCTGGATCCACTGCTGCTGATGGGGGATTCTGTGGATGGTCCCAGATTCCAAGCTTACTTCCATAGCCTGCAACTGACCCCGTGGATAGGAGCTCCTTCATTCATCACTGAATTGCAGCCACCTCTCGGTTGGAAGGTGGTAGCTATTTACAGCACACAGAAACACTACCTTGTAGTTTAGGCTAGGAGGTGAAGAAGAATAGCAGGTTTAATGATTTACAGGAAACCTGAGCAAGAAAGCTCAGCAGTCCCTAAACCCTGAATTTTAAAGATAAATTAAAAGGCCAAAGCAGAACTCAAGTTCAAATCTAGACTTCACTCCCCTCCCACAGCCATTACATTCCTCTCCACTGTCCAATTGACCTCAGAATGGACAACTTTCAAACACAAAGATCAGCTTTTGCCATAGATTATATTCTGCTGGACTAATGAGGCAGATATCCCCCAAATTAGAGCCAAACTAGTGTGTTTCAAAATCTCCTAGCTGAATGGAGAAAGAAGTTAAATACATGGGATCTATTTGAGAGCTGCTACCAGAACTGGCATAACAGATCACTGACAGGCAGAGCTTCAATGTAATGGGAGCGGGACATGTGGCAGTACCTATACCCAGCTGCCCATATGATCCTCCATCCCTTCTCTGTCTGTCCTTCTCCCTGACCTGGACAGGTTTGTAATTCATACTACTCAAATGCTGCTAATGCTACCAAAATTATGAAAAGAGCACCAATCTTGAAAGAAGACAAAAAAAATCAGCTCTCTTCCCAATATCACAGCTGTCCCCTCCTCCCACCATGTGTTCTTGAAATCTGGGGCTGTTCCAAATACTAAAGGCACTGGAAAGCATATCCTTGGGCCAGCTGTGATCTGATCATGAAGCACTGGCTGTGGGTGAATCAGAAACCAACTGATAGGCAGGCAAACAATGTTTGCCTTGTTACAGCCTCAGCCCCCCTTCTTTCCCCACCAAACCAGCTTGCACAATGCTTGGGAGGGCTTACATAACACACCCTGAGTGATCCTTTCCCGCCAACCCTGCTTTGAACGGCAGCTATCTTCTGTTTTGAATGACACGCTGTGTTGTGAAATACATGGTGTAGGGCTTGTTATAACTTCTTTGGAGGTATAAGAGCAGCAAACCGGTCATTGATACTGATATTTACAAGCTGCTATAGGAGAGGCATGGCAGCAGCACCTGGAACCACTGTTACTTCTGGAGTCCCAAGGACTTGGAAGCCTCCCGGGAAGCTGGTTTCCATCAGCTCAGCAGGGTACTTAGCACATCAAGAAGCTGCACAACTCCTGGAAACCAGACGCGATCTGGCTGCAGAATTCTCCTGTTGTTTTTAGATATTCTGCATTGTGTCATTAAATAATTATTATTCAAATAACTGAATGCATCCATCCACACCCCTCTGTTATTCCTATCAGGCCTCACAAGCCATGCAGGGCTGGGCCAATTCTTGGGACCACGTGCTGCAAGAAGTGGGGTTAGTGGTTTAGTAGGAGTCACACTTCTGAGACAATAATGAATCATTGGTGGTAGGAGGCTGGAGATACTGTCCTCTGGGTGAGATTGAGGCCCTCATCACTTATAGTCAATATAAATCCATGTGCAATTTACAAAATATTATGACAGAATTTAACCCTGTTGTCCAGTATTATTAGTATTTATTATTTGTATTGTGGTAGCATACAGAGGCCCCAATAAGCTAGGCTCTGTATGTGCACCTACAAACACACACACACACAGAAAAGTCAGTCCCTACTACATTCTGCCAACCTAAATTCCCCCCTACAATTTTGATTAGATACAAGATTCTTCACTTCCTGCCCTAAACAGCTGCCATACTGCAGTGCAGAGGTGACTGCACTTCAGTGGTGGATAAAGTAATCCCAATACATTGTTTGTTCTGAGTATTGGTGTAAATCACTTTGGGATCCTTTGTGTTGAAAAATACCATAGAATTCATGGAATTCATTGACAAATGATAAAAATAATAGATTTATACTGTGCCTTTGGCAAGCTCAAGCTACTTTACAGGGTAGAAGTATTAAATACCCTGTACAAGGTTCACTTCACTCAGTATCAAAATAGTCGCTTGACTGGTGAGAGAGACATTACAATGGTATGAACCTCATCACACAACAGATATGGGGCAGGAAGTGAAGAAGGATATTTCTGTTCATCAGATTTCCAGCCCAGCGCTGCAGATCTGGTTATTGGGATAAGCTTTAAATAAGCCTTCAAACCGTGGGAGTCTTATCCAAAACAAACCTACTGCTATAGTTCAAGCCTGTATAAGTGTTTCTATTCTAATCCCATTTTCAGTCTGAAACTTTCATATTGAGTGCTGAAATATTTGAGATTTAGGCCCAGATCCTCCAGTCTGTACGAGAGGCAGTAGGAGTAAGATCTGCCTACATGGATCAGATTGCAAGATTTGGACTTAAATTATCAAACCACACACTGTAAGGAGACAAAAACTTAGCTAAAATGCCTACATCAATAAAGATATACTGTACCATTATGACAACAAAATGGTGTCAGTAACCAAGAAGGAAAAAAACCAGCCAAGATGCTACATGAATGAGGAGAATAAATACTTAAATAGCCTCCATTCTGCAAAGGGAAATACTGTTCTTTTCTCACTGCACTGAATCCAACCCAGTAACTTTCTTTTGAATAATTCTGTGCATGTGTGTAAGTCCATGTGTGTGTGTGTGAGAGAGAGAAATGAATTAGCTTAGAATGTTTTAAGGATGTATGCCAAGATCTCAGCATCTGGAAAACAGATATGAGGACTATAGTGACTTGCAATAATTTGTGGGGGGTGGGAGGGGCAGGGAGAGAAGCAAATTTGAAGTTGGCAGTGTTAGGCATCTAAAGAAATTCTAATGGGTGGTGGTGGTGGGGGGAACCACCAGCCTGGCAAAGGAATAAATAAAACCAAGGGTGACATGTTGTTATAAGGGCCGCTGGAGAGAGAGTCACGGTATAGAGTTAGCAGACATATTTATAAACACTCTACAGATAATGCATAGTTCAGTATAAATACCACCCTAAAAAGAATGTTCAAAGCATTCCAAGCACAGAACAGTTAGCGCATTGATCTGTGATGCACATGTATTTCTCCTTTATCTGGTAGAAATTGCCTAAATGTGTTTCTTCACTCAGACATGGGAAACTTTTCCCATAAAGTAACTGCATCTGCAGGGATTCTGCATGGGAATATTATATGGAGCTGAGAATGCTTTGGAAATTCTTTGTTAAGTATGTATATATTACTGTGCACTCTCCTGGGCATACTTATAAATAGATTACTAATGAAGTTACAGACTGCCTTTTATAGAGAGATACTCAAGATGAAAATGGCCTAAATATTTTCTGAAGTCCTTACCCATAGTACTTGTAAACTCCTGAATGATTAAAACAGAGAATTTTAAAATCAAGTTCTCATTTCCACCATTTATGCAGTTTGTTTACTTTTCATGTTTCACTGAACTTGGACAGGATAACTGCATAAGTCAGTTTCATCCTATTTCTAGTCAGTTTCACTTTCCAGTTCTCTGGTCCCTGTCTCCAAACACTGAATGGAAAAGTTTAAATAAAAAATGAGAACTTTTTTCACTGGACAGAAAAAAAAAGTCATTAAATAATACTTATTCCTTTGGGTTTTCTGTGTAACTCACTCTCTACAACAATTTCTCATTTACACTTAGGCAGTGTAAAAGGGTAGTAATGTGGAAGTAAATTACATTATAGCCACAACAGTGTAAAGGGGTCTTACTGTAGGTTTTGTGGGTCTGATTCTTATTTAATGACCCATCTGGTGTTCAAATTAAGCTAAGTGACCATGTCATTTATGTAATTTACACCAGTATAAATGCTTCCCCCTATAACTGCATTGCACAGGTATAAGTGACTGCACAAGGTACAAGGCAGCAGAGAATCAGGGGGGGTAAATGTAGAGGAGTGTGATACCTTCTTGAACACCAGTGAAAGCGAAAAGTGTTGCCTCTGAAGTGCAGGTGAGTACAGCAGCCAGTTAGTGGTAGGGCAAGAAGAACGTAGCAGGTTTGGCTGCTTTAGCCTGTAGTAATTCTATGAGTGGCATACCCAAGATCACTTATTCACTGACACTTAAACTCCCAAACCCCAATCTGGGTCCGTGCTGGTTATGTATATGGATGTATCTATCTTGTAAATCGACACTTGTCCCATAACTCAAGCCTGACCTGAGATGTACAGTACCTTCCTTCTTAAACTTGTGTAAACTTGATTTTAAACATTAGCTTTAATAAAATTTACTTCAAAATATTCTCCCCCCCGCAATGTCCATCCTGGTTTGTCAGCTTTTTCTATTGTGTATTCTTATGAGATGGTAAGTGTGGAAATGGAGCAGAGACTGGCACTGTCCATCTGGCTTCCATACCAGTTGAAAATTTGGAGGAACTTGAATATTCACTTATTTACCCCAATTTGATATTTGCATTCTTTTTATTTTCTTTAATGTTTTTATATGAATTTCAAGCTGGTGAAAGGTGCCGGACTGACACCTCTGAACATGGACGCCTTCTGTTTATGCACAGAACAAATACTGCTTAGGTAGCAGAATTACACATGCTGCCCTGCCAATGCCCTCAGCCCTGACCTGGAGGCCTGCCTCTAGGACTGAAAGGGGAGTTCTATCTCCATGGCCCATTTAATTCTTGGCTTCTCTGCTGAGTCTGCCAACCAGCATTTGCGATGTGCATGTATATTTGCTAGGAAGTGGAGGGAGACCAAACCAACCCACTTCACAGAAGCCACAAAAACAGTAGCTAAGGTATGTGTCTTGTGTTATGTTGCCAATGATCTGAAATGCCCCTGTAGATCCTGTATGCCCCCAACACAACACACACAGGGATAGTGAACAGACGGGGACAAATAGGTAAAAGATAACAAGATGCCCATCTTTAGAGCTATAACTATCCTGAAGCAATGGGGATGGGGTGCAGGAATTAAGGTAGTGCCTCTACCTCAGTGTTGGGAAGGGACCAGGGCAGCACATGGGACTCCCCAGGCAAGGGGAGAACCATGCCAGATAAGAAAAGGATGGGGCTGGGCCAGTTGCTGGGCCTTACAAACAGATGGAGAGGTTGGGGCAATGCCTATACTGCAGCGGGCGAGGGGGATGTTAGGAGCAGTGACCAAGCCGCAGAGTAGACACAGGGATTAGGACAGGGAGGAAGGGCCAGTAGGAAGGTAGAGGAATTGGGGCAGTGTATAAATCTGTAACCCCTGTGGGAGGAGTGAGGGACTGGAGTCATGGAAGTGACTGGCATGGTGCCCAGCCCCCAGAAGCTAAAGAGTGAATGGGTTAATGTCTTGCCCAACTAGGGAAACTCTTTACCACTCCAGAGACTTAAGTTCCAAAAACCCCTGTTTTCTTTCCATATCAGTGCCCCTGTCCTGAAGCTCTTTAATGTAGCCCACTCCCCTCCGCACTTATTCTCTCAGTGGGCTGGCAGAGACAAGCTGACTGGGCTGGGGGAGCTCTAATCCCAAACTCCAAAGTAAATAAGACCCAAACTTCGAGTATTGTAAATTAAGGCTGCTAAAGAGAGGGACAATTACAATTGAGTTGATTTCTGGCATCATAGGCTTCTTGTTTTAACCTCTGAGGTACTGTTAGAACCAGGACTCCTGTCTGAAAATAGTCTGCTGAAGTCAGCAGAAGATGAGGATTTACTGTAATCAGTGCTGCAACATTCGTCAGTGAGTCAGGCTTGCTCCCAAACTGTTTCCTAAGAGATGTATCCAGCCTCAGCTGGGTGCTCTTTGTAGTTCTGGCAGAGGTCAGCTCTGTCTCTTAGCACACTTAGTTGAAAGCCACAAATCAGAGCAGCAAATTTAGTCTAATAAACAATTCTCTGTACTGTTCCAGAAGCAATTAAGAGCATTTTGCTTTGTATACTTCACCCAGGTGTGAGTGAGCAAATACCACCCGCAGACAGAGCATGGTCACAAGGACAAAACCCCCTTTGCTGGGGAGGAGGTAAAAGCCACATTGCTTGGGATATTTAAGATAGTCCTGGCCAAAACACTGGAGAATGCACTGTAGGGAGTAATCCTAGATTGAGCACCAGGAAGCATCTTGCAGTAGGCTCTAGCAGGGCTTCTCCAGCTCTTATGAATTAGGCAGCCTCTTTATTATGGGTCTGAGCTCCACTTCAAATTATTTTGCTACAAGTTTGGATTTTAAGTGTTCAGCCATCGTGTCAGTGGCCTGATGGAATGGAAGGAAGGTACATAGGTAGACAGCTAGCTAGAGTGGATGTGGAAGAAGCAAAATCCCCAATTAGCAGATTGTACTTTACTGAGGTGCTAACAACATGAAGAGGACAGAAATAAGAGAAGAGAAGTCTATGTCACCTTTGTAAAGTGAACCATCTCATTTTAACACAACTTTTCTGGGTAAATAACCTTAGGTTGTCCCCATGCTCAAGTGTTCTAGATCAGAGGTTCTCAAACAGTGGTCCGCAGACCACCAGTGGTCCGCGAGCTCCATTCAGGTGGTCCGCGGATAATTCCCTCTAAGGTGTGCACCTGGGCAGCCACACATGACAGAATGAAGGTACACCCACCCAATTAGTGGAGCCGCGCAGGCGGGGCTCCACTAATTAAGTGCATGGACCCAGGAGAAGACGCACATGTAAGGTGAGGTGGTGGCCTTGGGGGGGAATAGGGAGTAGGTGGGAGGGGGCAGTGGGGTGAGAAGAGGGGGTGGGGGGAATTTGGGAAGTGCAAGGCTGTGGCGGCCATAGAAAGAGGTGACTTTTCCCAACGCCAGGGCCATGGCGGGGGAGAGACCCCCCATTCCTTCCCAGCCCCAACTCGGGGGCTGCCGTGGCGGGGGAGAGAGGGCACATCCATCACATTAGAAAGTTAAGACTACTGATATTAAAATATGAGTCGTGTGCTTTTATTTGTAGAACCCCAAAACATTAATTATTATTAAGTTTTTTTTAAATATAGTGCTTTTATCAAAAGCACTTTACAACAGTTAGCGAACAATACAAACAACATTTGGAAAGATCATTAAGTGGTCCGTCAAAAAGGGAAAATAAATACAAGAAGTAGACAATAGTAAAACCATCAAAGTTCATTGGCAACAGCACTATGAATTCCACACACACTCTGCGAACCAGCAGTGACAGTAGTACTATGGTTGGCGTGCTGCTGGACCTTCAAATAAGAAAACCACCACTGCAATTGGCACTGACTGTGCATATGGGCCAACCGAGCAGCTCATGGATACAGGATTCTTCTTTCATCTCTGTATGTGTTTTCTTTGGGCCAGAGATGAGGCACTTTATGGAATATTCTCCAGCTACCTGGCACCTTTATGTCATCACTGACACCTTTGCAAAATCCCACCATGCTGGTCTGGGAGCCCTTTACACAGGTATAAACAAATACACAAGATGGAAGAGAATGGAAAAATCAGGCTGGTTTTTAGGGCCTTGTGGGGAAGCCTAAATTGCTGAGTCTCTTCCTGTTCTGTAGCTAGTGGACATTAGTCCCCAGGTCAGTTAATCTGCTCCTTTCATATGCTACATGTTCCCTAATATAAAACACACTCAGAAAGCAACTATGTTTAGTTAGTGCTGGCCAGAAAAACAAGGCCGGAGAACCCCTGATCTGGTACAGCTAGAGCCTTCTGTATAGTAGTACACTTACCTCTTGCCAACACCACATACAGGTGCTGGCCACGATTTAACTGCCACCTTGGAGCGTTAATCATGGTTTCTCAAATGGTGCTGACCAGACTTTGTTCTGTTAAACCCTAACCCTAGCCCTACTAACCCTAACCGAAACCCCTCTTCACCACTGCCTCATATCCGTGCCAGTTACTGACATCTATTGTCTAATGGGTAATTTTCCTAATGTAGAGAAGACTTGGGTGAATTTAAAAAGAGAATAACTTTACCTCAGAGACAAGACAACTTTACATCCTAAAAAGGCTCATTTGTCCTTACTGCCAGCCCCAGGCATTTCTATTCCAGCAGGGATAAGTGGGAAGAAAAACAGAAACCCATCTACATGCACCCACCCCATTGACACCAGACAGTGTGCCTGAACAACTCATGCCTCTTCTGAAGAACCAAATTCTGATCTTTTGCAAATAATTTTTTAGACTAAAGGAGTGAGGTGAATGTGGGGATCTGGTTAAGGCTAAAAAGCAGCTTGCTGCAGCTGGGTTATATTTAGAGTGTTGGAGACATTAATCCAACATGTTTAAAAAAAATGTTCTTCCTTTATTGTGTGTCCCACGTAAATAGCATGCATCCCTCGCCCCTATCCTCAGAATGGTTTGTTTTTTCCAGCTATTTGGCATGCCATGCTCCGAGTACACAAGTCTGAATGCCTGAAAACCATCTGTCCTAAGCAGTCTGGGACACTGAACAGGGCGTCCTTCTGTGTATTTTACAGGGGAAACTCCCCTAGCCTCGTTGCATCATCCTATACTGCAGTCAAGATTCCTTAAAACACAGAGGACCAAACTATGGGCCACATTCATCCCTGGGAGTTACACCAGTGATGAAAATTGGCCCCATGTGTTTTTATAGCACATCAACTTCTGGACAGTGATGGGACTGTCAAGAAAATGGTGATAACGAAATAGCTAAGATGATTTATAGTAATTTAAGTGGGCTCAATTCTCCACTCTGTCTGAGCTCCACTTGGATGGACTGGGAGGACAGCAGGGAGCTAGTTGTAGCTCTTGGACCCTTAGTGGCCCAGCTCTGGTCCAACTGAGAACTACAGAGAAGCAGGGATCTTATGCCAATGGAGATCAGAGCACACTGAGCTCTGCTCCCTCCCTTCTGTTGGGGGAAGAGTAGGCAGCTGGTGGTTCATGTTCACCTGTGCAGGAGGAATTCTCCACTAGCTATCTCTGGCTGCTTTAAGGTCATTTTATGCTTTTACAATGGCGCTAGTGGACTGGAGAACCCTATCCCAACGTTTTTATTCAGCCAACAAATGTTAGATGTTTATGCAAAGAAATTGAAATATTTTATATTATACTTTGAATTGACCCACAAACAATTAATGATTAAGGCCTTTTGCCACTGGAGAGCAGGATTCACCCGGTCTGAGGTCATAACTGAAATGAGGTTAACAGGGTTCACCCTGGTCCTTAGCTCTAATCACAAAATCACTACAGAATGTGACATAATTGAGCATCATTTGCAGTTTCCTCTCAAGACCCAGAACTGGGTAGCAGGGACTGCTGCTAGCTCAACCACTGCACCTCAAAGTTGGGTATGTGGGATTCCAGACAGAAATAGCAGAGGGGATGCAGGTCAGGACCAAGGTGCACTGGCTAAGTGGCGTGGGGACCCATAACTGAAAGAGTAGGAGGGAGCTGCAGCTTGGTATTAAAGCAGCAGTAGCAGAGCTGTGTTTGGAGGAAGTTTGCACAGTATCTGCAGAGGTTGTGGCTGGCTACAGCCAACACTCCCAATCTTTCACTTTCCTGCATGCCAGACATCTAAACATGTTGAGAAAAACAAGCCGCAAAACAATAGGTGACTGTAGTGTGAATAATAAAGGCCTGACTTCCCTCTTGGAACTTGACTGCTGTTCATAAACTGCTCCAGCTGCGCTCTCACGGTTTGGGATGTCAGCAGAGCTCTTCAAGTGAATTACAGCCTTCTATTCATTTTGGGGCCATCTACTGTATCCTTTTATATACTGTATTGTAAATGCCAGGGGGGTGGCTGTATCATAAGGATACTGTTTTCCTTTCCCTTCTACAGAGCTGGGATCTGTAATGGTGTGATGCCATTTATGGGGGCGTTTTTTAATGTTTTAATGGTGGTAGGAGGTGCTGGCTTGACAGCTCTGCAGCCCAAAGTCCTCTGTTTATTCCAAGAGCAGGTACAGCACAGACACCATATACCCCCCAGCATGCCTCTCTCCAGCTCCGGAGGGATTACTGGCAGACTAGATATTTTTCATTAATGTAACAGAAAGAGAGGATGGCTATAAATAATTGACTCAAAGGCAAAGGGCCAAGTTCATCCCTAGGGCAACTCCATTGACTTCATTGCAGTTCCCTTAAAGATGAATTTGGCCCTGTATAGTCAAACAAAGTGGATCTCTTTGTTCATGCCAGGCCTGTTTCATGCCTGACAAATCCCATGCTAATCAGACTTAAAATTTACTGCATGTTTTGCTTCTTTACCATTCATGTGAGAAGCTTAATAAGGGTTTTCCTATACTTTGGCTATAAGGGTATCTGTTGCAGGTTTTGTGTTTTTTTTTTAAATGTGAAATAATTTTATAAAAAGAACAGGAGGACTTGTGGCACCTTCGAGACTAACACATTTATTTGAGCATAAGCTTTCGTGAGCTACAGCTCACTTCATCAGATGCATTCAGTGGAATGTTCTTTTTGCGAATACAGACTAACACGGCTGCTACTCTGAAACCTGTCAATTTATTTTATGTCTATACAACAACAAAAAGAGCCAGGTTGTGGCTGCCTTTTGTTGGCATGCAAGCCATCTTCTCCGCCAGTACCAGCTAGGGCACAGCAATGACTGTAATTCCATGTACACAGGGCCTGCCTCCGGACTGCCTCAGTAAGTGCTAGTCGTCTCAAAAGGAGCAAGGAAGACGTGTGGTCAGGTTCCTGCCACTGCATCAGTCAGCGGTCTGCGCTCCATCTGTTTTGTGGATAGAGGACTCAAGGCTTCAGTGCTGTCAGCTGAATACCTTTCACCAGCCCCAAATTCACTTTAAACAGAAAAATGTATATAGTCTTTGTTTATTTGGTTATTGAGGTTGAATAGCATTATAGCACCAAGGTGCTGAAACGGGATCCTGAGAGCCTCTGACTAAAACTGTACCACCCAAAAATAAAGGGAAGGTTGGGCTCTGATGGAATTCACCCCCTCCCTGAATACTGCTAAATCATCCCCACCAGAGGCTCACAACAATTCTTTAGAAGAGCAATTTTTTTTGCCTTTGAAGTGGGCCAGATTGTACCAAGTAGCAGGTATTAAACATTTCCCAGGGGAAGACACCTGCAGACTCCCTTCCCCGAGCCTTCAGCCCCACCCCCCCTTTACAAACATAATGCAGGGCCCATTGAGTCTAAATTAGCAATATACTTGGTAGATGTTCCAGGAACAAAGCATAAGCCCTTCTAGAAAAGGGGCAGCTTTACACAAGTTTGTTTGCCAAATAGCACTGCCTTTTTAAAAAAAAAAAAAAAAAGGAAGAGCATTTTTGTTTAATTAGGGAAATTAATTAATAATTCCCCTCCCCCCTTCTTTCTATGAGCATGTGCAGCCCTGGGGAACTGGAGTTTCATAGGCAGAGAGGGTAGAGAACATTTTTATTGGAGTCCCTTGTGAAAATACTGGCAGTACACCCAAGTTATATTTATTAACTAGCTGAGATCCCGTCAACAGAGCCAGGGTGCAAACCCTAAGTCATATACCAATTATGACAGGTTTCAGAGTAACAGCCATGTTAGTCTGTATTCGCAAAAAGAAAAGGAGTACTTGTGGCACCTTAGAGACTAACCAATTTATTTGAGTATGAGCTTTCGTGAGCATCCGATGAAGTGAGCTGTAGCTCACGAAAGCGCATGCTCAAATAAATTGGTTAGTCTCTAAGGTGCCACAAGTACTCCTTTTCTTTATACCAATTATGGTTATTCTACATGTCATTTCTAGTCATTGTGTAGATGATCAAATTCACCGTGTTTCCGACAAAATAATTAAATGTAGTCAGGGAGTCAATGGAAAACTTCCACCTACCATCACCTTTGATTTCCCAAATAAACATATGCTAAGGTGAGTAGTATGAAGTAAGGAAATGGCCTTCCTCGTTAAAGATCTGCATGAGTGTCCAGTTTGTCACCAGCTGACTGATTTAGAAAAACAGTCAGTCACTCTTGACCTCATCATGTCAGGAACTTTTGAATGGTGCCCGGCCTATTCAAGTCAGTTCCATAGAGAAAAATCTGTTTGATGGACGACTTGGATTTTGTTTTTATTAAGATAAATGGACTGGAAGAGGAGGGATAGAAGAAGAGGAAGTTTAGTATTTTTGCAGAGCCAAATATTTACATTGTCTAACAAGGAATTAAATATCATTTTGAGCCCTCATGCTGTAGCAAGAAAGGAAGTCAGATTATAGCACCTTTCCTCACATCCTTCAAGACCGATTTGTTCAGTGCATCAGACATTGCTATCATCACTGGAGATACAGGGGCTGACTTGCCCACACAGTGGAGAAAGAACACAAGAT
Organism: Eretmochelys imbricata; assembly: GCF_965152235.1. Lineage (NCBI taxonomy): Eukaryota > Metazoa > Chordata > Testudines > Cheloniidae > Eretmochelys > Eretmochelys imbricata. The sequence goes on along the minus strand of NC_135577.1, from coordinate 64,156,214 downwards.
ATTTTTTCTTCTTTAGAGCACCGCCAGTGTTGCATTTTCTTAGCTCACATTCTAACACATGGCCCCTGCTCCAAGTCATCCATATACAATGGTCCTCATAAAACCATGACAGCTGGAGGGAGGAGGTGAGGGTCAGGAGAGGGACTCCCCCATATCATCCACACTAATTCAATGGACCAACTTGTTCTGGGGTGAGATTTCATTGATGTGCCCCTCTGATGAATGTATGTGTGTATATCTGATTACCTCAATCATCATCATGGGTTTAATAAGAGATCCATGCTCATATCATGTTTGGAGAAAAGGGCAGTATGCAACGGCAAGGAGAGAGCTTGCCTCATGCAACGTTATGCCAAATGATGGCTTGGGGACAGGAGTGCAGCAGAGAGGAAGGAGGAGGATTGTGTTAAAAGGTTTGACAGCTGAGAGAAGGCCAGGGAGGTTGGGTGCCAGTGGGTTTGGAAGCTGGAAGGGGATGGGGGAGTTCGGATACAGAGCTTGTAATTGTGGTGGGGGACACTAGAGAGATTATGGGACTCACACAACTTGCGTTGAATACGACTGCTCCAAGTCCCTGCTAGCATTACAAATAGAACTGAGTGGTTCAGAAGCACACCACCCATCTAGAAGGGACAGATCTACAACTGCTTCCATTGATCACCCCCCATCCCCAACTTGGTTGGATCTCCTACATAAGTGCACTTACATCCCTTTATACCCAATAGCCCAATTCCTTCTCCTTTTTGTGAATGACACCTACATTCCCTTGTGAATCTAGCCTGAAAAAAGTAAAAATGTTTTGTGTCAGAAGCGTGGAAACAGTTTGTTTTGACATTTCCAAAAACTTTTCTTCCAGACAAAAACACAAATTCACTAAGTACTTTGATGAATCCAAATCTGCATTTTTCAGTGGAGAAAAAGTTTAGCCCCTAAAATTTCTTCCAGCTCTAAAACTGAGCAGTCTATGTTCCATATGAGTTAGTCACAAAATTGAGTTGTCACCCATGGGCTAAGCATCTCTCAGATTTTCTTCTTTCCTCTTTATTCACAGTATTGCTTATTTCATTCACCCAGAAGAGGCAGAGTCTCTTTTCGTGGGCTTTTTAGAACTTTTCAGGAAACATCATTAACTTCTGGTTTATCCAGAAAGTCTCTGCTATAGTAATTAGAAGTACCTCCTGGTCAGAGGTACCAGATTTAGGCCCATCAAGGAGACTATTTCATGATCTTAATGACATTAAGAATTTTCATAGTGAAGGATCCCAAAGCAATACAGGATCACTCACCCATACTGAAGTGCAGCCATCGTTTGAGTGGAACACAGCAGCAACTGAATGGGTACAGTAATGCTACACCCAAAAGGAAGTGAAACATTTCAAACTACAGGAGAAATCTGAACAGACAGGACAGTCACCCAAACTAGAATGTGTCCAGTATACACTCTAAAAAGCAAATAGCATACTGGCATTTTTAATGAGTACATGTGGTCAAGACCCTGCTTTAAACATCTCATCAGAAAGACAGGAGTGCTGTGCTGCTGGAGGTTCTAATGCCTTCCTGGGTATTGGTTCAATAATGAATCTAGGGGAGGACCACCACCAACTGAGTCACCATCCCCTCTTTCTGTAGCACCTAGCTGTTCCCAGATAAACTCCTATTTATTTTCAAGGCCCAGGGCTGCATAGCTATCAATATTGGACAAGATCATAGTCAGAGACAGTATGAGTGCAACAAGTTTCAACAAAGGTATTCCTTGCAAGAAGAATGCACTTTAAATTATTTGCCTTGCCTCGACTCGATAATGACTACACCCACCTTGGCCCATACTCAAGAGTGGAGCTGCCATGTCAGGAACCAAACTTGGCTCATCACTCCGTTATTTTCTTTGGCTTTGAAGTGTATCAAGGTGGATGCCAGGGGTTATAGAAACAGGGAGATGGAAGAGTCAATAAGAGGACCTGCCTGAGAGGCAAGGAAATGGGAGATACCAACATGCCAGCAGTCCGTCCCCACCCAATCTGCCCACAATGTGCTGTTGCACAGACTTTGCAGCAAAGCTGGAGGATTTGGCACTGACATGGTGTGGAATAGTCAGCAGATATTTCAAACAGAGCCAAGAGAACAAAGAAGGGCTTTGTTGTGCAAGGCAACACTGAAAACTGTGTGCCACAGCCAGCCCCCTTGCATGGAGCGTTTGCTAGAGTACATTCCTCTCATTTGATTACATGACAGTTTTATACACCAGGTACATGGGGAATTTTTATTAACCCTTTCACTGCTGTAGTACAAGTCTTGAAGGAACAGAGACACAAAAAGTGCAGGGTCATTTCTGCCCTCTATTATACACACACTAAATTACAATCAAAGGGACCATGCATGTCTAGTGGACACCAGAATTTGGCCACATTTTTAAAAAGTGATCTATGATGCTAACAACTGAGCATTAAACATGTACATTAAAATTTTAAAAATCTATTATTTTCACCACTGATGTTTATTTCCTGCATTTTACTGGTTTTAGGCAGTAGAGGAGCTGTGGTGGGGTTGTTTTGTTTTTTTTTTTTGGGGGGGGGGGAAAGAAGTGGAGGGGGAAGAGGATCATTTAATCTCCTCCTCCACAACCTAAAACGCAGAACCTACGAATTCAGTATGTAGCACCCCCTTTCCACCCAGTAGCCTCCTTTAGCGCCAATCTCCTTACAGGTTTTGATGTACAGGCCTGGGTTCTTTTGAACGCCACCCACTCAGCAGGTGTAACTGTTTTCTTCCCATATGAATTTATTTGGCGGTGCCTCCACCCCCTTGCTCCTTCCTGGCAGGGTCACCAGGGCAGCTTGGGAGGAAAATTCTAAATTACAGGGTAAACCCCCTCCCCCTTACTTGCCAGATAGTTGGAGACTTCCAAGAAATAAACACAGTCATTGTATTGAACAGGAGATAAACATAACATAACAGGGTAAAACACTATTCTAAGGGTCACCAGGAAGAGAATACCCATGAATTTCTCCACTCATGTGATCTGCTATGGCAAATGTAAAATTAGCATGCTATGGGTACATACACCTTGTAGGGGCCCTTGATGACCCGTGACCACAATATCTGACAAAGGAGGTGCTGTTGTCATCATGAATAGGTCGGAATATGAACAAGAGGCTGCTCGGCAGCTCTCCAACACGAGTTTCTACAAGCCATTACCCTATGATCCCACTGAGAGTTACCAAAAGCAACTACAGCATTTGCTCAAGAAACTTCCTGAAAAAGCACAAGATCAAATCCGCACAGACACACCCCTGGAACCCCGACCTGGGATATTCTATCTACTACCCAAGATCCATAAACCTGGAAATCCTGGGCGCCCCATCATCTCAGGCATTGGCACCCTGACAGCAGGATTGTCTGGCTATGTAGACTCCCTCCTCAGGCCCTATGCTACCAGCACTCCCAGCTACCTTCGAGACACCACTGACTTCCTGAGGAAACTTCAATCCATCGGTGATCTTCCTGATAACACCATCCTGGCCACTATGGATGTAGAAGCCCTCTACACCAACATTCCACACAAAGATGGACTACAAGCCGTCAGGAACACTATCCCCGATAATGTCACGGCTAACCTGGTGGCTGAACTTTGTGACTTTGTCCTTACCCATAACTATTTTACATTTGGGGACAATGTATACCTTCAGATCAGCGGCACTGCTATGGGTACCCGCATGGCCCCACAGTATGCCAACATTTTTATGGCTGATTTAGAACAACGCTTCCTCAGCTCTCGTCCCCTAAAGCCCCTACTCTACTTGCGCTATATTGATGACATCTTCATCATCTGGACCCATGGAAAAGAAGCTCTTGAAGAATTACACCATGATTTCAACAATTTCCATCCCACCACCAACCTCAGCCTGGTCCAGTCCACACAAGAGATCCACTTCCTGGACACTACAGTGCTCATAAACAATGGTCACATAAACACCACCCTATACCGGAAACCTACTGACCGCTATTCCTACCTGCATGCCTCCAGCTTTCACCCTGACCACACCACACGATCCATCGTCTACAGCCAAGCTCTGCGATACAACCGCATTTGCTCCAACCCCTCAGACAGAGACAAACACCTACAAGATCTCTGTCAAGCTTTCTTACAACTACAATACCCACCTGCGGAAGTAAAGAAACAGATTGATAGAGCCAGAAGAGTTCCCAGAAGTTACCTACTACAGGACAGGCCTAACAAAGAAAATAACAGAACTCCACTAGCCGTCACCTTCAGCCCCCAACTAAAACCCCTCCAACGCATTATTAAGGATCTACAACCTATCCTAAAGGATGACCCAACACTCTCACAAATCTTGGGAGACAGGCCAGTCCTTGCCTACAGACAGCCCCGCAATCTGAAGCAAATACTCACCAACAACCACATACCACACAACAGGACCACTAACCCAGGAACTTATCCTTGCAACAAAGCCCGTTGCCAATTGTGCCCACATATCTATTCAGGGGACACCATCACAGGGCCTAATAACATCAGCCACACTATCAGAGGCTCGTTCACCTGCACATCCACCAATGTGATTTATGCCATCATGTGCCAGCAATGCCCCTCTGCCATGTACATTGGTCAAACTGGACAGTCTCTACGTAAAAGAATAAATGGACACGAATCAGATGTCAAGAATTATAACATTCATAAACCAGTCGGAGAACACTTCAATCTCTCTGGTCACGCAATCACAGACATGAAGGTCGCTATCTTAAAACAAAGAAACTTCAAATCCAGACTCCAACGAGAAACTGCTGAATTGGAATTCATTTGCAAATTGGATACTATTAATTTAGGCTTAAATAGAGACTGGGAGTGGCTAAGTCATTATGCAAGGTAGCCTATTTCCTCTTGTTTTTTCCTACCCCCCCCCCCCCCCAGATGTTCTGGTTTAACTTGGTTTTAAACTTGGAGAGTGGTCAGTTTGGATGAGCTATTACCAGCAGGAGAGTGAGTCTGTGTGTGTATGGGGGTGGGTTTTTGGAGGGGGGTGAGGGAGTGAGAGAACCTGGATTTGTGCAGGAAATGGCCTAACTTCATTATCATGCACATTGTGTAAAGAGTTGTCACTTTGGATGGGCTATCACCAGCAGGAGAGTGAATTTGTGTGGGGGGGTGGAGGGTGAGAAAACCTGGGTTTGTGCTGGAAATGGCCTAACCTGATGCTCACTTTAGATAAGCTATTACCAGCAGGACAGTGGGGTGGGAGGAGGTATTGTTTCATATTCTCTGTGTATATATAAAATCTGCTGCAGTTTCCACGGTATGCATCTGATGAAGTGAGCTGTAGCTCACGAAAGCTCATGCTCAAATAAATTGGTTAGTCTCTAAGGTGCCACAAGTCCTCCTTTTCTTTTTGCGAATACAGACTAACACAGCTGTTACTCTGAATTCTGTGCAGCAGTTAGCAATGGGGCTGTTCAGTACAGCCCAAAAGACTCACAAGCAGGATAAGGTGGTAAATCCCTCTGCAGATTTAATAGGCAGCAGATAACAAAATCCCAAAACACTTACTCCCTGGCTTGAGAACACAGTTCAGGGAGTAAGGGGTCTCCCAACCAATTTCTCTGAGTAGCTAACTAAAAGATGGTGCACTCACAACTCTATGACAGATCCTCAGGTTTATCCTGAGTTTGAACTCCTCAGGCACTGCAGAGGGGCTGGTGTCAGGCTGCTTCTGGTGCCAGGATTTCCCCTCACCACTCTGAGCCCTGCACCCCTTTATGAAGATTACAAAACTATACTAAAACCCAAATTTTAGTCTCTCACCACAGTGCTCAGACACACTCACAGCAGGCAGGCAGCCAGCCCCGGACTAGCAGCCAGAACAGTGGTGCCTGATCTCACCTAGGGAGCTGGAGGGCTAACTCAACCTGGCTTGGTGAAGTTTTCTCAACAAAACTTTACAAACTTGGAGTTACCTTGGAGAGGGAAAGGGCCAAGCTGAGGGATCTTGCTTTTAGGTTTTTTTGTTAAAAATACCACACCACAGCGAACTAGATAAGTTCATGGAGGATAGGTCTATCAATGGCTATTAGCCAGGATGGGCGGGAATGGTGTCCCTAGCCTCTGTTTGCCAGAAGTGAGTGACAGGGGATGGATCACTTGATTACCTGTTCTGTTCATTACCTCTAGGGCACCTCGCACTGGCCACTGTCGGAAGACAAGCTACTGGGCTAGATGGACCTTTGCTCTGACCCAGTATGGCCGTTCTTATGTTCTAGGTCCCCAGAGGCCAGTTCTCAGGGGAAACTCTGCATGCAAGCCTAGGACTCACCAGTCCCCCACACAGCCAGTCCTGCCCTTTCCATGGCTAGCCCCAGACTGCTCCAAAATGGCTTCTCCCCTCTCCTGAGCTCCTAAGGAAGGGCATCTCACTCTCTATTGGTTTCCAAGCAGGCACTGAGTCTACCCTTGGCTCCCACTCTGTACCAAAGACAGTGTGCCTCTCCCTGAGCTACCAACACACAGAGCCCCAGGAGTCTAGGTAAGCTCTGGGGGTGGGGGGTGGTTACCAAGTATATCCAGCATTAGACCCCCTTGTTGTTAAAGCACAGGAGTGGAATCCAGGAGACGTGGGTTTTGTGCCCACCAGTGGTTAGTTATAGGACTTTGGGCAAGTCACTACATTTCTCTGTGCCTCAGTTTCCTTATCTGTAAAATGGGGATAATGATACCCTCCTCTGTAAGGTGCTTTGAGATCTGTGGATGAAGAGTGTGTAATAAGAGCTAGGCAGTATTATGCACCAAAAATCAATGGGATTACTCATGTATCCAAAGTGAAGCACATGTAAGTTTCTTTGCAGGAAAGAGCCCTAATGTTGCAAAATACTTTGAATCGTTGAATGGCAGTTTAAGAAAAAGTAAAGTATAATTGTTCTCCCTGATGCATTAACCCACAAACAATGGTAAATTTCTAACCCATGATGATGATAAAATAATAAAATTTTAATTACTTCAGTTCACTGTAGTGTCTTTCATAAACCAACATTTTACAAATCAGAAATTCTTAGCACCTGAATGTAGTGTTTCTATGTTCCATCTGGTGGTTGGAACAATATCTAATTAACCTCCTAAGAGCGCTGTGAGTAGGAATTATTTCCATATTTAACATATGGAGAAACATATCATAGGCATAGGTGTGAAGACCTCTGTGTCGGAGACAGGATTAGAATTCAGGAATTCTTGATTTCTATTCCCATGCTGAAACTACCTAAACAAAGCTTATCTCCTTGACAGAAAATATATGATTATGGCCAATATTTGAAATCAGATGGAGAGAGAGACTGGAAGGCTGTTGAGTGCTTGTAGAGGGAGAGAGAGAAGGCCGGTGTTAGATGAGTGTATTGTGGTAGTAGTAGTAAAGAGTCATTGAGCTCAGATTTTGCAAGCCATTGGAGGGTTTATATAATAGGGAGGTGATTTTGAACTGGGTCCTGAAATAAATGGGGAGTAGGTGGCAGTGCTTGAGAATAGGCGTAGAAGTAGTCTGGCTTCTTTGTACACATGAACAGTCAGGCACTTGCTGGAATATTCTGCACATGCTAGACACTGTACAGAGTGAGAGGTCGGGCTGGCTGAAGATTTCAGAGGAAATGGAATTGGAACCAGTGGCAAACATGCTTTGTGACCACAGGTTTCTGGCCTCAGAGCTCAGGATTTACCCCTTTATGAATAGTTTTTCTGGTAATACTAACTAGTACTATTACTAAATAGTGAAGCTTCTCTCTCCAAAAGAGCCAAATGTTTGTTAGCCAATCTTTTCTTACAGGGGTTTTGGGACCAATTCATCATTTCCTTGCATCTTGTGCAGTCATTTAGCCCAGTAAAAATTGGATGTAAAAGCTATCAGATAAGGGTGTATGATTTATACCCACTTTCATAGATTCTAGGGCCAGAAGGGACCATTGTGATCTATATAGTCTGACCTCCTATAGAAGATAGGACTTCCTCAAAATAACTACTAGAGCTTTAAGAAAAGTTTCCAATCAATTTAAAAGTTGTCAGTGATGGAGAACTCACCATGACTCTTGGTTGATTGTTCCAATTGTTAACCACTCTCACTGTTAAAAATTTATGCCTGATTTCCAGTCTGAATTTGTCTAGCTTCGACTTCCAGCCCTTAGAGCATGTTACACCTGTCTCTGCTAGACTGAAGAACGCATTATCAAATATTTGTTCCCCTGTAGGTACTTATAGACTATAACCAAGTCACCTTTTTCTTTGTTAATCTAAATAGACTGAGCTCCTTGAGTCTACTATAAGGCATGTTTTTTAATAGTTTAATTGTGGCTCTTCTGAGCCCTACAAATTTTTTTTTTTTTTTTTTTTTTAACATCCTTCTTGAATGGTTTACATCAGAATTGAACACAAGATTCCAGCAGTGGTCACACCAGTGCCAAATACAAAGGTAAAATAACTCCCCTCCTCCTACTTAAGATGTATGCATGCATGCATCACATTAGCCCTTTTGGCTATAGTGATGCACTGGGAGCTTCTATTCAGCTGATTATCCACTCCAAATTCCCCCCTCCCCCCGCACAGAGTTGCATCTTTCCAGGATAGAGTCCCCCATGGTGTAAATATGGCCTACATTTTTTTGTTCCTAGATGTATAGGGTTATATTTAGCGGATTTAAAATGCATTGTTTGCTTGCACCCATTTTACCAAGCGATCCAGATAGCTCTGTAGTAGTGACTTGTCCTCCTCATTATTTACTACTCCCCTAATTTTTGTATAATCAGTGATTATTGTGTTTTTTAAAATCAATGACCTGAAAGAAAAAAGTGTTAATAGTATAGGGCCAAGAACCGATCCTTGCTAGATTCCCCTAGAAACACACCCACTAGATGATTCCCTTTGCATTTTGAGACCTATCAGTTAGCCATTTTTTAGTCCATTTAATATGTGCCATGTTAAAAAAAAAATATAGCATTCTGGTTAAATAAAATGTTGTGTGGTATCAAGTCAAAGGACTTACAGAAGTCCAAATATATTACCTTTATCAACCAAACTGGTAATCTATTAAAAAATATCAGTAACACAGGTTCTGTTTTCCTTGAACCCATGTTGATTGGCATTAATTATATTAATAAATAAAGGTGGGTAATAGAGTCCCACATCAGTTGCTCCACTATCTTGCCCAGGATCAATGTCAGACGGACAGACCTATAAATATGTGGGTCAGCCTATTTATCCTTTTAAAATATTGGGACATTAGCTTTTCCCCCCCAGTCTTCTGGGAACTTCAGTGTTCCAAGACTTACTGATAATGGACAACAATGGTCCAGCAAGCTCCCCAACCAGCTCTTTTACAACTCTTGGATAGACGTTATCTAGATCTGCTGATTTAAAAAATGTCTGACTTTTTTAGCTGCTGTTTAACATCCTCCTGAAATACTAGTAGAATTGAAAGTGTTATAATCATATGGTGGATTAGATCTATTTTTCCCCCCACAAATATAGACTAGAAATATTTATTGAATACATCTGCCTTTTTTGCGTTATTATGGATAATTCTACTATTTCCATAGGGTAATGGATCAATACCATTGTTAGAATTCTTTTGGTCCTTAATATACTTAAATTCCTTATTGTCTTTAACTTTGCTGGCCACAGATTTCTCCTTGTGCCCCTTGACTTCCCTTATCAATTTTCTACAATTCCTAGCTCCTGATTTATCATCACTAGCAACTTCCCCCTTTTCCATTTGTTTATGTATTTTGTTTTACAGATACTTTCACTTCCCCTGCAAACAAGGTTGGTTTTTAACCAATATGGTTTTTGCCCTCAATGTTAGAGGTGTAAATCACTACAGAGTGCAAGGCACCAAGACCCTCTTCATTTACAAATTCCCCTCTAAAGCTAACTTGTTGAACACCAACTCTCTGGTTTGTGAGGAGTTCTGAAGTTAGACCTGCTGCTTATTCCTCATCCTGGGCTTGTGCCTTCACACTCATCTCCAAAGCCAGATATCACAAGCAGACAATGATGTCAGGTGAACAGCAAGCAAGAACTTTGCATGAACACTCAGACAGATCTGGTTTCCAAGCTAATGCTGCCAGCAATAAAAAGTGAGAACTGCAGAAAAAGATATATTTACAAAATTGTCTCTAAAAAAGAGTGGTTTTCAGAGTTTTCCCCCACAAACCACTGATAGTTCTTTAAAAGTTTATTAGCTGTGAGATCCTTATAGAGACATCATAAGGAAATGCTTTTTTAAAAAATGATACAAGGGGGTCTTTTCTTTGGCTGAAACATAGGAATCCAGGTGGAAAAGTCATGCTTCATAAAAATGTATTATAGAGACAAGCCCCCACTATTGCTTATTCTTCTTAATTTCTTCTTTCTGCTGTTCTGTAACTGGATCATCTCTTATACGTAACTTTATAAATTCCCAAATTGAAGTATTATCCATTTTTTGTAAGTTGTTCAATACCTATACTTTTTAAGAGATCTAGCACTCTACTACTCAGCACCATTGATCATGAAACAGTGCTGTCTTGGCTTAAAGGTCTGTCAGGGTAAACGGAAAGCCCCTGAGTTGCATCATATCCCTCCTCTTTAGCCAGTCCCAGAGGATGATGGTGGGAAGTTGCTCTCTGACATGATAACTTTCATTTGTAGAGTTCCAAAGGGCTCAGTTTGTGAGGAGGATCTGGCCACAGTGATCCGAGTACTGAGCTTTCATGACCTCCAGATTGGACTACTGTAATGCACTGTACATGGGAAGACTTGAAGAGTCTCCAGTTGGTCCTACATGTAGCAGCTTGCCTATTAAATAATGAGTCATCATGACCACTTCACCCCAGCACTGACTCCCCATAAAACACCCAATCAAAACAGAACAAAACAACCCTAATTCTGATCTTCAGAGCTTTCAGTGGGATGGATCTGAAGTATCTCACAAAGTGGGCCAGGGGGACAGAGCTTCAGCACTCCCTTAGACAAATTTATGGTCTTCAGACCAGTTCCACCCACCCTTTTGCAATGGCTCTCCACAATAATTAACGTAAAAACACAACATAAGCTGCTCAGTCTATTGCCCAATAGAAAAGGGAAGAGGTCAGAGGAGAGATCATCAATGTTGATTACTATAATGTGTTCTGTACCACCATAATGAGGGTAGGACAGACAGAAGGAAAAAAAGGAAAAGTGACGCTTGTTTAATTGACACACTGAACAACTGCCTTCATGTGGCAATAGAATATTTTCTTAATCACTTTCCATTTGGCAAGCACTGATTCCTTCAGCCCCACATTTCAACTGAAGCTGAAATTAACATACATAGCAGTTTTCCCTAAACATCAACAACTTAGGTAACACTGGATCCCTCCAAGACATCTTGTGTTTGAGCATTAACAAACCCTGGAATAGGGTTTGTTAGTTAATGGCTGGAGTGGAATCAGCAGAGGGAGCATAAAACCTTACAGCTTTGAGGGCTTTACACAAGCGATGGTGGATAGCTCCTCCACCCCTTGATAAAACACTGTTATTTAGAACCCATGGGGGGGGGGGTTTGGGGGAAAAATCTTTTGAACTAATCAAGTTATTGCTCCTCCAGGTTGGGAAGGAAGAGAGATTGTTATTTCTATTTTTAGATACTTTGGAGATGTTCAGATACCATGGTGATAAGGGCCATATAAGTACGCAGTGAGAGAGGAATTTTTCCATCAGATAAAACTTTAAAGTAGGTAGTCTCGACTTTAAAACGTGACAGCATCCTTCTAGACAAAGAATTTGAGGAACTTCCCAAATCGGTCATTAAAAAGTATGAGGAACACTGAAATAGGAAACAAGACCTTCAGGCTACTTTTGTACCTCATACTGGGCTTAATGCAGAAAGAGGTCCATGTGCTACTCTCACTGAGTTAATATGAATTGGCTGTGTCCAATGTTTATCCCTTTGACCCCAATCACACAGATTTAGCCTCTTGATTTTAAAGGAATCTTGGAGGAAATCTCTGATTTGAGGTATCAAATAAATGTTACCATAGAAAGATTTAAAAAGAAAAAAAAAAAGTCTTTTAAAGGTTCTGCGCTCGCTGTGAATTTATTGATTCATACAGCATCTGGTTCTGCCACAAACTCAGCGCTTCAGTTTTCCCATCTGTAAAATATGTTTAGTGATATTTACTAACCTTATGGGGAAATTGTGCGGTTTAACTGATGTTTCTAAAGTGCTCCAAGAACTTTAGGTGAAAGGCACTTTAGAAGGGAAAGTATTGATCATTTTCACGGAGGCTTCTATTAAATTAATCCTCTGAATATTCCAACATGCCTTTTAAGAGTAACTGGATGGTACAGAGAAAAGGAGTACTTGTGGCACCTTAGAGACTAACCAATTTATTTGAGCATAAGCTTTCGTGAGCTACAGCTCACGAAAGCTCATACTCAAATAAATTGGTTAGTCTCTAAGGTGCCACAAGTACTCCTTTTCTTTTTGCGAATACAGACTAACACGGCTGTTACTTTGAAATCTGGATGGTACAGGTGCATAAGATTCCTCTTCCTCTCTCTCATTCTTCTACTAATGAGTATTTTTGTTAATAGTTTGCAGATAAGGAGGGTGAAAGCTTATATTTTCTTGTCAATCTTATCTCAACAAAAGCCACCTTTGATACCAACACATTTACAATTTCCCAGGTAAAAAAAAAAAAAGGAAAACCATCTTACATGTCCTATGAGAGATAAAGCAATGATCACAAGTTACAGTAAAGCTGGAAAGCAGGCTGAGAGAAAAATAAAATGAAAAAAAGTCAACCTTGAGACAACTCAAAAGATTTCTGCCCAGTTTGAAGATGCTGGGAATCCCCACAGGGTTCCTCCATCTGATTGTCACTCCCACTCTATCACTGAATGTATATTGCACTTTTCAGATGAGAATCTTAACATGGTTTTACAGATATTAACTACCTACACTTCACACCCCACCTGTAGGATATTCTCATTTCGCAGCTGGAGAAACCAAAGCTCAGAGGAGTTAATTGACTCGCCCAAGGCTACAAAACAGAACGCAGATTATGCTCCTTTATGTGAGGTAAAGCAGGGGTTCTCAACCTTTTTCTTTCTGGGGCCCCCTCAACATGCTATAAACACTCTACAGCCCACCTGTGCCACAATTGTTTTTCTACATGTAAAAGCCACGGCTGGCGTTAAGGGATACTAACCGGGCAATTGCCTGGAGCTCCACACCACAGAGGGCCCTGCGAAGCCAAGTTCCTCAGGCTTCTGCTTCAACCCCAAATGGTGGGCCTTTGGCTTTTTGCCCTGGGCCCTAGCAAGTCTAATGCCAGCTATGCTTGGTGGCCCCCCTGAAACTTGCTCACAGACCCCAGGGGGCCCCAGACCCCTTGCTGAGAACCACTGAAGTAAAGGACCCAGGTTTCTGATCTAAAGACAAGTTTAAAAATCAAAATCCATTCACCCATCAAGTATTTTCTGACATTTTCCTTGTTTTCAAACAAGAGTTTCCCACCCCTGCTTGATCTCACTTTGAAGTCATAATGTTGCATCTCTAATCCACATTGTGACTTCCATGGAAACATATTGCAGGTCACAAAACACAGAAGAATTTCATCTGTGCAAAGTCCTGCAGGAGGGAGGAGAGGATGGGCAATTAACTTATTCTAACATATCTTCAACACAACATAGGCAACGGATGATGCTATTTGCTTTGCCACAGATTTTGGCTACATCGTACATTAGAGGCACACTATTACTATTACCCATCACCCACTAATATAATGATACGTTGCCCTTCTATCTAAAGATCTTAAAGTGCTTTACAAACATTAATGAACAAAGTGATTTGCCTAGGGTCATCCAGTGAGTCAATGACAGGCCCGGAACAGAACCCAGACATCCTGACTTCCAGTCTTACTGTTTAAACCAGTCAGAAATGCTTCTCTCTATTCCCAAGATACATGTTTTTGTAAGACCTTAAAAGTAAAAAGAAAAGGAGTACATGTGGCACCTTAGAGACTAACAAATTTATTTGAGCATAAGGTTTTGTGAGCTACAGCTCACTTCATCGGATGCATTCAGTGGAAAATACAGTGGGGAAATTTATACCCACAGAGAACATGAAACAATGGGTGTTACCATACACACTGTAACAAGAGTGATTAGGTAAGGTGAGCTATTACCAGCAGGAGAGTGGGGGGTGGGAGAGGAACCTTTTGTAGTAATAAATTAAGGTGGGCCATTTCCAGCAGTTGACAAGAACGTCTGGGGGGTGGGGGTGGGGATAAACATGGGGAAACAGTCTTTATTCAAGCCTAAGTTAATTGTATCCATGTGTGGGGGCTGGTGTTTGCCTCTTCCCTTCTGGCTGCTAGGAGGGGAAGTGGTTCCTCCTGTTAAAGTGTCTTTCTGTATGGGATAAGGAAAAGGCTAGAGGGAGCCACACCCCCTTGTTTTTGTAGATGGGAAGAAGGACAACTTTCCTGTGATCAAACAGACAAAGCAGAAAATGCTCCTGAGATAGGTGTTCTGCTAACTCTGCCTGTGATCCTGAGCAAAGCTCCAGTCATTTACACACTAACCTAGCTGCAAGCAGTATGCAAAATTTTAATAGAGTGCAGCAGTCTGAACACAATTAAAGATTTGCCAGTTGTGCTGCTGTACACTCATTTTAAGCTTGCCAAAGAGCGACAGTCGCTCCAGCAAAGACTCCTTCTGCTTTCACATAAAGCAGAGCCTGACACTACTTTACAGACATCTAAGAAATGCCAGGGCTGTGAACAAGTGAACTAAGACTCTTTTATCCTTGTGCCAAAGTGCAATGATAAAGAGGCGAGACTTGCGTGGTTGGCTGCTATCTCCAGTCACACCTCACTACTAATCCCTGTGATGAAACAAGGCACGCCTTGGATCTGAAATCCTGCTCAGGTCTGTGTCCAACCTACTGTACAGAACACATGCCATACCCTGTTCCTGTTGCAAAGGATGAAGAACAGAAATTCAACAGAGCAAGCAAGCATTTGATGTAACAGATTCCACTCTGATGTGATGTGGAGCCCACAAAGTCCAGTGACAGAGAATCCTGCAGTTTTGCACATCTGTAGTGTTTCTCCTCAAAGGATCTCTTTACTTCCATTAATTAATTGAGCCTCACACCACCACTTCAAAGTATATCATGGTCCTCATTTTATACCTAGTGAGAGACACAGCAAGTTAAATTGGCCAAGCTCCCACCAAATGTCAAAGGCAGCGATGAGGTAGTCTCCAGTCCTTGTGCTCTTGCTCTCACCACTAGAGGATTCTCGTTCAATATCTAAATGCTAACTTAGCTGGTCTGGCCCAGCAGAAATGACCCGGGGGAGGGCGGGGGGAAAGGAGAGGAGAGAAAACAGTTTCTCGAGTTTAGGGTATTTGTTAACTATACCTGGCTGAAATAGAGCTGGCCTTCCAGATTCAATTCTTGGGCCTAGTTTCTCTCTCCCCAGCTGGCAGGGTCTGAGTGCTTCAGTGGTCACATGCTCAGGGGAAAAAGAATTTGCAAAACCAAAACAGGCCCATCAAGTCTGTCTTAAGCAGAAGCCAATGCTTTGTGCCTTAGAGGAAGGCAAACAAAACAAAGTAAAGAACCAGAAGCCCCACCATAATGCTTCCTTGGTTACTGCACAGTGGGCTTGAGAGCAACACCTTATGATATTTACAGCAAACTCTTCTGGCTGATGAGGGAGAGGTGGTGACAAACTCTAATGGAAATCCTGCTTCCAGTCCTCCTTTCTGGGAAGGATGGTAAATGTGACAGATTAGAGGTTATTAAACATCAGGGAAGAGATGAGGGGATACCTCCAAGGATTGAGAGAGGGTCCCTGGGGAGTAATGAGATGAGACAAGTGTCCAAGAGAAGTTCCTGCTGGTCTGTTTCTGAAAGGCACACTTGCTGCTCTGTCCAGTCCCTTCTCCCTCTCCTCCACACAGACTACAGTTATGACAGACAGTTTTCTTAATCAGCATTGTGCAGCCAGTCAAACCAAAGGCAGCTGAGCTTGGCTGTGAGGAGGGCAAAGAGCCCAGAGAAAGTTCAGCACAGGGAGAGTTAAAGAGCCTTCCCTCTGCCGCTTCAGCTTGGTGCCCAGAGTATAGATTACTCCCTTCAAACAATAGCAAGTCATGGGGGGGGGGGGTAGAGAAGGGGGGAGAGAAAGAGGAGGAGAGAAGGGTATTTTTCTTTCGTCTGCAGAGCTAAGGGGCCTTCTCTTGCAGAAAGCACAGCAGGAATAATCCAGCAAGGTCAGAGGAAGAGTCAGGGGTCAGAGGGCAGGGCAGGTCAACCCTACCCTAGGCACCCAGAGCTGTGAGCCAATGGAGCGGGTGAAAGGTCTTTTTCAGTCTCCTACAAACCCCCATTAGAAACTTAAGATGCACTTAGGGCGCAAGCTAGATCACAGTAACGTGGAGTAGCAGGCAGGAGACGCATCTGTCCCATGGTCCCGAGTGTAGGGGTGGAGGAAGCGGGGGGGGGGGGCGGGGGGGGGAGAAATAGGATAATGTATTATGTTGACTGGTTTGATTGCATTCTGTTCTGTGTGTGACGGACAAGTCCAAATGCATTGGGAAGAAAAGGAAACGTACTGGCTTCTTCTGTAGCAAGGGCTGTGTGTGTAAGAATTGTGTTTAGATAAGCAGAGGAGAGACCCTGGATGAATGACACAATGAAGGGGAAAATGGGCAAATTAAAAGGAACTCTCATTTAACCCACAAACATGTTTTTCCAATCCAGGAGAAAGAACAATGCACAGCAATTAGAGAAAGGGACTAGCAGTCAGTCAGGCTTCTTCAGTTCTATTCCCAGCTCTGCCATAGACTTACTCAGCTTGATTCTTCTCTCTTACACAAATGTCATTCAAGATTAGCTCTACTGAAGTCAACTGAGTCACACCACTATAAAACTGGGCCTAATTCTCTTCTTTTTGTGGCAATTTTCCCCCATCTGTAAAAGGGAGATAATACTTCCAGTAATAGAGTTGAAAGTGCCTCCCCATGACTGCTGAGTCAATGCACAAGTTAGGGTGAACCTGTGTGGAAAGAAGAAGTTTCGTTTAGATAGTTCTTTCTGGCCCTCTTGTTCCCAGACTACAGAGTCCTGCCTGCATCTAGAAACCTCAAAAAAGAATCCCCTTTAAATCTTTACAACAGTCCTGTTTCTTCTCCACCATGAAAGACATTACACTTCCTTACTGGTCATTAAATTCTCTCCCCTGCCCTTCACTTGAATCCAAATACCACATGAGTTGAATTTTCAAGGTTACAACATCCAACTGATTTGAAATTAAGCAAAGTGAGCTTGCCCAACCCATTATAGGGCTTCAGTCCTTCTACACCTACATTCCCACAAAACAAAATAATTAAGAGGTGCGCACACACACAAAAAAGTGCCAGAGAAAACTCCAGATGTCTTATCTTAAATACACACTTCTGAACCTGCCAGAGGAGAGAACAGCTAGAAAGGAACAGAGGATTTGCCATACTAGATCAGGTCTATCCAGTCTAATATCCTGTCTATAGCAGTTCAGAAGGAGGTTTAAAAAAGGGGGCAAATGGGGATAGAAGGAGAGATTCCTTCCTTCCGCCTTGGACACCAACACAGCCAACTCTTATATTCAGAACTTTTCTCCCACAAATGTGGGCCTCCTTTTCTCCCATCTGATCTCACTTATCTCGCCATGGTTTCTGGCCAGTAATTGGGAAACAAAGCTGAATCTAGCAAAATCAGGCAAAAACTGATGTTTGGCTCTGGAACCAAACTTTCTTAAAGTTTAGGATTGTTTGAATCAGGGGTTTTGGTTTAACCCATTAGTGAGATAGTCAGATGCAAAGTCTGGATCCAGATCTACACTTCCAAAGATCCAAACCCTTGAATTCCGGGTTCATGTTCATCTCTGGTAGAGTGGGGGAACAACAAACAAAACACCACACCACAAAACAGGGAAGTAAAGAGCTTTGTTGCAGGGTGTCTTTTCTTAACTCCCAGGAGAAGGTGCCATCTCCAGTTTCAAAATCCTTCCTACTTGTGACTACATAGATTCTGGTTATGAAGGAGCTAATCCCACGTATGAAAGGAAGGGGGAATGGGGAGAGAGGAAAGACTTTATTCCTGTTACAGATAATGTACTGAGAGAGTCTCTCCTTATCATATTTGGCTTCTGAACAAAGACTTTCCTCTTCCTCCTCCCTACAAATCATCAGACCTGAGACTAACCCTTTTGAAAGGGAAGAGAGCTGGTTGTCATCTCTCGACCAAAAGGTTGCACAGGTTAGAAGAGGAAAACACCTGGTGCTAAATTCTAGTACACAGGCACAGCTTCATTTTTGTGCATGAATGGCTTGGATTTGAAGGCAGCGTGTTTTTTAATTACTTCTCTGCATAATTCATGGGCTTTTTGTTGAAACTGGGTCACAATGTTACCTTTTCCTCCGTGCTGGGATTATTTGCTGTGTCAGTTTATATTGCTTCCCCCCCACACACACACACACCCCCTCTGAGCCAGGGTCAAGAGTTGTAAACTGTTTTCTGGCTTTGGATCACTCTCTTTTGGCAGGTTCTTCACTTGGAGATGAAGCATTGTGTGTGGTGTTTGGGATGCTGAGCTGCCACAGAGGGACACAGAGCTGTTCCAGTCCTCCCAACTGACTGGATAACAGAGCTGCTCTGTCCCTCACCACCACAGGGACCTCCCTTTCAGACATCAGAACTGCCCCATTCTACGGCACAGCAAGTACACTGGGCTCCTCTCTCTTGAGCAGCCACAGGGACGCAAATCTACCCTGTCCTTTGCTACCATGGAGATGCCAAGCTGCCAGCACAGAATCCTTACATTTCTTACAGCTTTCCTGCCTTTGGAATAGTTCTGGATGTGCACGCAACAGCGAATGTAATGGCTTCCCCTCCCCTTCACTTCTTCCCACCAGCTCCCTCACAAATACCTCTGCTCTTTTGATATAATTAAAAAAGGAAGAATTTAGCAAGACAAAGAAAGATACTGACACACAGGAAGGCCATAAAGAATTTGCTAAGCTCTGGAGTCCTCAGCCCATCAGGATTCCTGAGGAGTAGTTCTGTTCCGGTACACAGCCTGACTCTGATCTCAGAGAAAAGGTTTTTAACATGTCAATACAAGGTCCCCACCCATTTCCACATGAGCAGCATTTCTGTCCAGGCCTATATCACCCAGACTGGACTGTACATGGTTCAGTGTGCACTTAGATTGAAGTTACTCAGCCTTTTAAACCAACACTGAAAGAAAAAAGAAAAACAAAGGAGTAATTTCCGTTTCCACTATCCTGTCCCTTTCTACTGAGTTTGAACTCATTGGCCATTTAATTGCCCAAGCTGAAGAGGGGCTGTTCTCTTGTCCCTGACCTTGGGTATAAACTCCAGTCTCGTCACCCCCATTAGAACATTCTGTGTCTGGACTCCTGCCCTTGGACTGGTTACAATATGCTCCTAACAGGACTGAGTGAGGGGCTCAGGTTACAACTGGAAACCCAACAGCTGATCAAAGCTCTGCACAGTCCAAGGGAAGAGATAGGGGCCAACTAGGACTGCCATCACATTTTATTTCAACAACACTACATTTAATTTGTTCAAACCCAAAGACCTTATGGCTGCAGAAATTTCTATATGGGAATACAGCCCGATAACAAAACAAGATCTAAGAACTGGGGTAAAAATAACTCCTTCCAAACCTCCCTGCAACCATAAAAGATGACGAGCCACTGAAGTACATTGGTGTATAATACTGACACCCAGCTCTTAATCTTTAGATACAAGTGCTTTACAAAGGAGGGCTGTATCATTATCTCTGTTTTACAGATGTGGAAACTGAGGCACAACAGGGCAAAGTGACTTGCCCTTCTGGGGGACATGGGTAATAACAGAACTGGGAACAGAACCCAGGTCTCCTGAGGCCCTGTCCAGTGCCCTATCCACTAGGATATACTCCCTGCCTGTTGAAATACAGAGAATTCCACAGTACCGGGTGTTCTGTGTACAGTCCCCAACCCTTCCCTCTTGGGATTATATAATGCAGAGTGGTCAGCAGTTCCAGCCCCACTGAATGAAGTTGCTGCAGATCATCCTAAATTAGTAATGGCTTTAAATACTAAATACACTCAGAGCAAGTTCATCCTATAGGGGTCAAACTGTGCACCGCAGGGTCCCGCAGGGGTGGCAGAAAGAACTCACTGTTGCTGCCACTAGAGCAACTCCAGTGCTGGTAGTGGAAGCGCTACTGTACACCAAGTGCCAGCAGCCACGAGTTTAACCACCATGCAATTCAGACTTGCTCTGCACAGGTCTGAATGACACAGCAGCTAAAACCAGCAGCTGCCTAGAGCCTTGCTTGCATTAGAGCTGCCACTATTTGTGTCACCAGTGGCATTGCCATAGTATTAGTATCAAGGAACTGTTTTTCAGAAAGAAAATGAATGTAGCCAGAGCCTGAATGCTGTGTGAAGTAGTCTCTTTGCATTCCTGCAGTTTTAGCCTTGTTTCAAGCTGACACTAGCTTCTGCCTCATCAGTTAGCAGATGAATGGCCTGGAACGAGTTTTTAAATTAATTTCTTGGGCATGTAATTCTGGGTGTCATGGGAAGTACAAGGAAAGGTTTGCTTTGGACTGCCTGGGTGCACAACAGCAGTCTGCTACTCCTGGTTTATTTTGTTTTCATAGGTTTCCTTCTATAGTCCCTCACTTCTGCTCTGTTAATGTGCATCTCTTTCCCCTCCTGCCTCTCTCTCCCTGCATTTGTGTAGGTCTCATTGGCAGGTCTATGCCCACTATTTTAGTGTGGATTTGTCCCCGACTAGCTGGGTTACACATCCTAATTATAGTGCTGATCCTAATTCCTCCCCACCAGAAAGGGCCATTGCATTTCATTTGCAAATACAAAGAATCACTTGGCCTTTGCAAACAAACAGATATGATAGTTTGGTGTGGGAAGGTTTTGGGAACACTAGCCCTCCTGCCCTTGAACTCTTTTTACGTGTTCACCATTTGCAGACTCTGTTCTCCCTTACCACTGCTGAAATGCTACAGAAGCTGCCTGTCCATTTGCTCTCCTTGGCAGTAGAAGCTCAGGCGCAGCAAGTTCATCTGGGAAGCTGTAAGCTGGGGTCAGGGAAAACTGCTGGCCCCATTTGGCTGTACAGACATTGGCAACTGCTGCTACAAATCAGACTCGGCCTCCTAGAGCAGGCAGCAGACGTGCAGAATTGGGAAAAAAAATCTCAAAATATTTTTGGTGCATTTGCACTTATCAAATATCACATCCTAAAACCAGAAATTTAGGTAGGATCCCTTCCAAAAAGAAGGGTATTTCAAAAGCAAACTCAACCCTACCCTCACGGCAGACAGAATTTCCAGCCCTTTTTGAGAAGTCTCATACATCCCCCCAAATTCTATTCCTCCTCTTCTTCCCCTTCCTCACTCCTCACATGGTCCTGCCAGAAATGGCAGGGGAGAAAGAAGAGTGAAAGGCAAGTTTCTGGGTACAATTAAAAGCCGCAAAATGTCCTCTCTCTCATATATATGCTCTCTAGTTCCACTGCAGATATTTGGAGATATGTGAAACTGGGCAGTTAGTGATTCTGGCAGCATATGAACTACACAGTTCAGGGGCTGAGGAGGGTGTGGGCCAAGCTGAGGTTTTCCAGAGTGCCTTACCAGATGGGTTAGAGGAGAATGCATCTCTCGAGGCCTAGAAAGGTGGAGTCTGAAGCAAAGGTTCAATGAACATTCTCCTTCTCCAACACACAGTAATTAACATGGCATTAAACACAATTTTGCCCTCCGTGGACTTGTCTGAGCTAAAAAATTTTATTATGTTAGAATACACATTAATTAATGTGACTGTAATAAATTGGGACGATCTTAGAGCACCCTCCTCCTGTCAGGCCAAGCTTTATTCTGCTAGGCCAGCTGCTCACTCCCTTCAACTGAGTTTCCTTCAATTCCTTAAGAAGCAATTGTCAGCTGGGTAATTTCTATAACTGAGCCTTCTTAAACACAAACCCACCTTTTACAGATTCTTACTTCAAAGTCTATACAAGCATAACAGTCCCTTCCCCAAATCAGTCTTTTGCACCAGTAATTCCCATAGCAAGATTTTCTGGCCCTTAGCTCACTGCCTCAACACTCCAGGGCTCCCCAAACAGTTTCCCTCTTGTCCATTTGGTTTTCTGAAGCAGTTTTTCTCATCAGTAACTCCAACAGCAATCCATTTGAAGCACTGGCACTTACAACTTCCTGAAGTCCCCCCTCCCTTATTCCTGCTGCCCTCTTTTCTAAGGGTCGGATAATTAAGGTCCACCTCTTTCCTCAGGTGCAGGGGGTGGTGGGCTAATCAGGCAGCCAGGCCAATTCCAGGCCTCTGACTGTGGAGGAATGTTATCCCTTACTCCATAGTGATCTTAAATATAACTCAGCACACAGTATAGACAGGGACTACTGTGTTTAAAACCACAGCACCTGATCATGGTTAACTACAAGGACTGTCATGTTTAAAACCATATCAAATTGCTGTGGTTATCCCAAATGTTAAGGAGACTAGCTGACATAATTTTAAGTGAGACTATACTTCCTACACTGAGTGCTTAGCATAGTGTTAGTTAACATGTGTTCTAACACAATGTAGTATGTCAGGGTGGATAACTCTAGACAAGTTTAAACGTGCTGAGTGGTTAACACTATCCTCTCTAGAGATAACCATGATCAGGCTAATATGTTTTTAAACATGATTATCACTGGCCACACTAAAAACAAAGTAGTGTTTAACACTGTGTTAGTTCATAGGTGTTGCATACGTCTTCATTGCAGAGCTCATGCAAGATATAATAATTTTATTAAGATGATGTTGAAGTAAAAAGAAAACGGTACAGAGTTTAAGCATAGAAGTTTCTGGTTATCAGGGAATAAGGTACAGATTATCAAGGGGTGCGAAATTCGGTTTAGGAACAGGTGGCGTAAGGAATACAGAATCTGCAGTCTCTCCCATTGGGGGTAAAGGTTTAACAGGTCAAAGTACAGAGATTGAGATATGGGGGTATTTTGTTCATATAATGGCTGTGTTCAGGTATGGAGTATAATGAGTGGATACCATGATGAGGATGGATTTACTCTCATTTGGTGGGATTTAATGTTCGGTGAGTTTATGGTTCCAGTTCATATGGTCCAATGGAAAAAGTCTCTCAGTCCCTTTCCCATAGTTGATGTACAATGTCGTATCGGCTCACACCTCCTGGTACTGTCGGTGGCCGGTGATGTGTTCGATGTAGATGTCCCTGGACCATCGGATGGTGTCCGAGACCATGTGGTGCCGCATGAGCTGTGCGTAGCATCTCTACACTCACGTTATTTCTCTCAAGTTAGCCTAGCTCAGCTGAGAGAGGCCACACTGCAAAGTAACACTAGAGCTGCTGTGTCTGCACTGGAGCTGCATTCACCTGTTTATGGCACAAAAACTTCTGGGAGTATATCCCATGGTTATCTGCACTGCAACAGGGTAGAAAATTTTGGGAGAACTTTTCTGGGATGAACTTGGGTGCCTAGTGTAAGCCTTCAGCTATTTTTAGCATGCTAGCATGTGCTCTGCTACCACAAGTTTATTTATCCAGGCTGGCAGGAAGCTGCAGCATAGACATACCCTTAGTTAATACGTTTTCTAATATGATGATTTCTCCCATTATAGACAAGCCTCCTATGAGGTCACAGAATGAGTAGGGATTTTAGTCCTAGGACTTTTTGCTGGAAATGCCAATAAAAAAGACAGTTGTGGAATCAGAGAAATGTAGGGCTGAAATGAACCTTGAGAGGTCATCAAGTCCAGACCCCCACGCTGAGGCAGAACCAAGTATACCTAGACAATCTCTGACAGATGTTTTTCTCACCTCTTCTTTAAAACATCCAATGATAGCGATTCCATAACCTCCCTTGCTAACCTATTCCAGAACTTAATTTATAGATAGAAAGTTTTTTCTAATATCTAATCTAAATCTCCCTCGCTGCAGATTAAGCCCATTATTTCTTGTCCTACCTTCAGCAGACATGGAGAACAATTGGTTACTGTCCTCTTTATAACAGCATTTAATATATATGAATACTTATCAGGTCTCTTCTCAGTCTTCTCTCAAGACTAAACAAGCCTTTCTTAACCTTTCCTCATCGGTCAGGGTTTCTAAACCTTTTTTCATTTTTGTTGCTTTCCTCTAGACTCTCCCAAGTCTATGCACCCCTCTTCCTCGAAGTGTGGCACCCTAAATTGGACACAATACTCCAGCTCAACTTGCCCATTACCTCTTGTGTCTTACATATGACATTCCTATTAATATACCCAAGAATGACGTTAGCCTTTTTTCCAGCTTCATCACATTGTTGACTCATATTCAATTTGTGATCCACTATAACCCCCAGATCCTTTTCAGCAACACTGCTGCCTACCCAGTTATCTCCATTTTGTCGTTGTGCCTTTGACTTTTCCTTTCTAAATATAGTACTTTGCACTTTTCTTATTGAATTTAATCTTGTTGATTTCAGACCAATTCTATAATTTGTCAAGGTCATTTTGAATTCTAATCCTGTCCTCCAAAGTGCTTGCAGTCACTCCCAAATTGATGTCATCTGAAAATTTTATGAGCATATTCTCCACTCTATTATTAAAGTAATTAAATGAAAATACTGAACACTACCAGACCCAGGATAAACCCCTGTGGGACCCCACTAGGTATGTCATACCAGTTTGACATAGAACCATTGATAACTACTCTGAGTAGGTTTTACAAGAAGTTGTGTACTCACTTTATAGTAATTTAATGTAGACCACTTTTCCCTAGTTTGGTCATAAGAATGTCATGTGGGACTGTGGCAAAAGTGTTCTAAAATCAAAGTAAATCATGTTTACAGCTTCCCCCCATCCACTAGGCCAGTTACCCTGTCAAAGAAGGAAAAAAGGTTGTTTTGGCATGATTTGTTCTTGAAAAATCCATGTTGGCTATTACTTTTCACCCTATTATCCTCTAATTGCTTACAAATTGATTGTTTAATAATTTGTTCCAGTATTTTTCCACGTATCGAAGTCAGTGACAACTATGGTGATTTTACTGACAGGAGCAATTGTCCTTAGGAACTGGACCCAGGCCACCAACTCATTTCACATAAAATATAAACAAGTCTTCAATATTAATTGCTGTTGGTTACCAGTGACTTTAGTTAGATTTGAATCAGTAAACTAGAGGAGAATGATTCTGTATCTCATTACCAATCCCTTAAACCATCTAGTCCCCCAGATCCTCATTTTTAAGAATGATTGTTTTTTTTTGTCAGTGTAAAAGATTGAAATCTACTGAATAATGTTAGGTAGGGGTCCCCAATGAAGGCAGCATAACGAAGTCATGAGGGTGTGAAGAAAGCTGTTCAGGAGTTATTTGGAACACAAAAAAGTCTCAAACTTCTATAAATTAACTGGGAATATTTTTGACAGTCTTCTGACCAAACAACTGAACTACAGACTTGCTGTGTAGCCTTAGGCAAGTCACCTCACAGTTTATCACCTCTGTTTACTCCAATCTAAAATGGGGATACTACTACTAACTAGAACTGTATAAAAGAGTGACAAATTAGTCATGAAATTTGCCATCATTTCATCTGAGGCACTTGCCAACTCCTTCAATTTTGTATGTTTGCAAAACTCAGTGAAATGGTTATCTTTATATTCAGAACTTCATTTTGGCATGCTTCTCCTGCCTAGTCACCTTCACTTGAAAATTACTCAATTTCCACTCAAAAAAATCTGAAAAAAAATTCATGAAATTTTAGTTTACTGATATTAAGACAGTGTTTGCATTTGTAATAAAATGCAGCCCCATGCTCCCTCCCAGTTCAAATACTTTCACTGCAAACATTTCAGACACTTCTTGATACCACACAGGGGACAGTGTCGCTTAATTAATGTTTAGATAGTGTTTTCAGATACCTGTATAAAGGAGGTGATTAGATGTGCAAAATAAAATAATAATAATCAATGCCCTATATATTCTCTCTAGCAGGTTCTCTAGGATCCAGGATTCTGACCATTGAAGGATTGTCAATCTGACAAAGGACTATGGGATCAAGTGGCTGTGGGATACAGCCACACCAGTGCAATTTCTCTCTCTGCAGAAGCCCCTGGAAGGCTAAACTCCAGTGATTGGCACAGTCCAGTGTATTTCCTCTCTGTCTGGGGAACACTGGATCCAGTGATCTGCCCCCACCCATGTGCTTGCCCTCTGTGTAGGTGCCCTGTAGTCTTTGGAGATCTGGCCTTGCTAATGCTTTCAGCTACAATGGGCTGTACAGAAGCTAAGGAAAAATGAAGAAAAAAATCTGCAGATGAAAGTCTGAGGCTGTGTTTTCCTTTCCGAAGTGCTGCTACATTCCTATAAGCCTGTGGCTTCCTGTATCCTGCTGGAGTTTTTCTTTTCTTTCTTTTTTTTTTTAAATCCTTTCTGTGATATCTTAAGAGGAAAATGTCCAGTACTAACAGGAGGCATTTTGTTCTCTTTATTTCTAAGTGGACTTTAGCCCAGTTACTACAGACTGAGTCACTGTATAAACAAATAAAATAAAACCTCTTCTGTTATGTCCCTCTGGACAGGTCGGGGACACGTTATGCTCTGCTCTCTCTCTCGCCTTCTGGAAGCATCACTGGGCCTGGCATTATACTGCAATAATAAAGAACATGCTTTTTGCTGTTCTTTTTTAATATGCCCTGGTAATTCCAACAAGTTGATATCCCAAGAGTGCTGCCATTTCATTAGCAAAACAAAGGCACCGGGGTATATCTTTGGGTAAGCGATGAAACTAAGGAAAGGAAATGTAGGCTATTAGGGAACAGTGGATCTATGTGTCAGTTACTGCGCTTACTGAACCTCTGACCCCTCCAGGTCTACTTGAACGCACCCCCTCTGAGGTCTCAGGCCTTGAAATATTTCCTCTCTTGCGATGGAATTATGTGATTCTCTCACTTTTAGAACAAGACTTGGCTGCAGTCCCCAGCAGCTAGCTGTGATAACCTCAGCAGGTTCTAGCTAGGTTCAGTACCTTTAGTCCTTTCCCTTCCAGGAGCTATGACAAGTGGTGTCCAGTCACCAGACAGCCTTCTTAAAGCAAAGATTTGTTTATTTAAAACTCAAACATCCCAGAGAAAACAGACCTTAAAATAATAACCTGCTTTCTCTAAGGTTTACTGGTCCCTGGAAGTTGGAGAAGGCCCGAGTTGCTTTCAGACATCCTGCAGGGTACGTGTCTGTGTTCCATGCCCAGGAATAGCACATTCACGATTCCCTCACTCTTTCCAGAGGGTCTTTTGAATTGTTTAGTGTCCCTTTGATGTCTAGGCTCTCAGCTTGGCAAAACTGCTTTGTAACTTTGGGATGGAGCCTGGAAATAGGCCATTATCTTGTAACTGACCCCCAAGTGTTGGGAGGTTGCTCATCTAGAGCAGTGGTCACCAACCAGTGGATCGCGATCGACTGGTTGATCCTGGAGCCTCTACAGTCCATCTCCAGTTGCTAAAAGTCCGGCAATTCCCTGCCTGCCCTAGCCCCGCACCGCTCCCGAAATCGGCCAGCAAATCCCTGTGAGCAGGGAGCGGTGCAGGGCTGGGACAGGCAGGAAGCCTGCCTTAGCCCTGCTGCGACACCGACTGGGAGCCACCTGAGGTCAGTGCTGCCCAGTGGAAGTCCACACCCCTCCCACACTCCAACATCCTACCCAAGCCCTAGCCCTGAGCCCCCTCCTGGAGCCAGCACCCCATACCACCTCCTGCACCCCAACCACCTGCCCCAGCCCTGAGCCTGCAGCCCAAATCCCCTCCTACACCCCCAACCCCCTGCCCCAGCCCTGAGCCCCCTCCCAGAGCCAGCATCCTGTATCCCCTTCTGTAGCCCAAAACCTTGCCCCAGACCAGAGCCACCTCCTGCAACCAAACTCCCTCCCAGAGCTTGCACCCCTCACCCTCTTCTGCACCCCAACTCCCTGCACCAGGCTCAGCCCAGAGCCTCTCCCACACTCCAAACCCCTTGGCCCCAGCCCAGAGCCTGTACCCCCTCCCGCACCCCAACCCCCTGCCCCAGCCCAGTGAAAGTGAGTGAGGGTGGGGGAGAGCGAGCGACGGAGAGAGTGGGGATGGAGTGAGCAGGGTGGGACCTTGGGGAAGGGGCAGGGAAGATCCTGGTTTGCACTTAAATTTAAAAAGTTATCTTGGGTTGAAAAAGGTTGGAGACCACTGATCTAGAGCCACTCTGTTGCTTTCCTGCTTGTTTTTCCAACAGCACCTCTATTAAAATAAACCAGTACAGTCACACAGGAAAGTTAAATAACTCAGTAATACAGTAACTACCTCACTGACAAGGTTACACATAGTATTCATAAAATTATCATATCTCCCTATTCTTAGATTATTACATAGTAGCTCCTCATCTGCCATACTATGAGACTGTAGATCACATTCCAGTGGAAATGGTGAAATGCCCATCACCTGGAATGCCCATTTAAAACTGACCCCAGCCCCGCAGAGAAGGAACCAATGTGTTATGTGACTCCTGGTGGGAAGGAGTAGCTGACCAAATACATATTGTGTGGGTGGGATTTTGGGGAAGTTTTAGTTTAACATAATTTTGGGAGTTTTCTTTGCCTGACACAACTAACAGCCCTCTGAGGGCTGCTCTGAGTTGTGCCAAAGGCCATTCTGGCTGCTGTTGATTGCTGGAGTGCAACAGAACTCTTGCCATGCCCCTTTTCCTTGGCTCTATCCCTTGTGCTATGGGCAGGGAAGGGAGTGGCACAGAGCCAGCCACGCTAGCTCCATGCCACCTGGGGATTCCTCCACACTGGGGCAGTCCACAGATGGTTGAGTAAGACAGCTTTATAGCCCCTTTGCCCCTCCAGAACACTATATGATAGGCCAGATTCTGGCCTGCAGAGAACAAGTCAGAGGAAGGGACTGCTTCTCCAGTGCCTTGCATCTTGTGTATTCATTTACACCTGTGCATAGTGAATGCAAAGTGAGTATAAACTGTTACCATTCTGATCTGATAGCATTTTGCACCCAATTTGAACTCACTTTGCATGCCAAGATGCACAGGGCAGTGAAGAACCAGGCCAAGTGGTGTTCAAAGGTAGTTATTAAAACTCACCCTTACACTGCTCTAATCCTGGTGCTATTCTGAGTACCTCTTCCTCCCCAGGCTGTCCTAGAGCAGCCTGAGGACTGCTCTGATTTACGCTGGCCTGTAAGAGCCATAAGAGGCAGAAAACGTAGGCTGGGATTGGTATAGCATAGAAGTGGCCCAGTCCAACCTCCCTTTCCCTTGCGATGGTGGCAGCAAAGAGAGTATATGGCATATAAATACCAATGTTGACTCTATGCTTCCTCAGGATTACGCTTGTGCTGCAGCAATCCTCCCTAGGAAATTCAGACCAGTTTTGCAGCCACAGTATATTGGCAGTTTCGCTAAAAAAAACTGCACCACAGCTGCAGATCTGACCTAGTATCTCATCCTGTCAGGACATGGAAGGCAGCAGAGATGTCTGAGATTCACATGGCAGCTTCTGCAAGACAGTTTCCATGGGAATATATTTTCATTTCGTGGCTGTAACCAACTTTACTCAGCGTTTTGAACAATAAACACGGGTGTGGGAGGAGTCGGTGACTAGCAGGGACAGAACATCTGTGTTCTTGCAGACACAACTAAATTGCAAATGCCATTAAAGTTATGTGACTATAGAAGTGTCAGTGTCTTCGTGTGTTGCCCTGAGAGAGGTCACATCAGTGGAACTTTGTGGTAAATGAATGCCTTACTCACTTGGAAATCCTCCAGATGATGGACGGTAGATGCTGAACAAGTAGCTCTTCAAATAAGAATCTGGTGAGGTTTGTTTTCATCATCAGGTAAGTTGTAGCGTAGGGATACGTTGCATCCTTCTACAACACACCAAATTAATCCTGGTTCTTGTCTAGCTCTTTCTTGTGCATATTTCTTTTAGTATCAGTCACAGATAGAATCTGCTCACTGGAACAGGAATGAAACTTGAAGTCATCAGTTAGATCACCAAATGTTTTTTCATCAGCAGGTTTGCCTATGATATATTTAGAGATACTATGGTTTATAGACCTACAGTCAATGCCATCAATGACTTTACACTCTCTGGAGGACATTCTGTATTTCTTCTAGAGGAAGAAACACTTACATCATGTGGCATCACTTCCTGCCAGCCAGCTTCATCAATAGGAGGAGACTCTGGAAACCATTTTAATCTGCTTTAGGAATGGGGTTCTGGTGTTTCTCCTTTATGTTATTTACTTTCTGTGCGTCCCTCAGCTTGGACAGGGCTATCTTGACTTTATTTCCACTATCCACTCCTCAACTTTTTCTCTCCGGATCTCAGGCATGAGAGAGAGAGAGAAAAAGAATAAAAATAAAGGGCACACATGAGAGGCCCAGGAAATCCGAGTGCCATAGCAAGCATGTGTGAGTGGTATTTTGTGCATTGGTACAGCGTGACCAAAATGAGGTGTAACAAGTGTGTGTGCAAGTATATCAGTTAATGTGTATCTGTGTACGACTGGATAGCTCTGTGGGATTTCCGGGAGATAGCAACGGAATGGTGGCTTTGGATTGTTTTGTACAGCTGCCTTCCCTGCCACTAACTCCAGTTGCACGTGGTATGTGGTTATGAATATACATTTCTGGTGGGAGGAAAATCTGATCTTGTCATAACTGCATCATCATGTTACATATCCAATTCCATCTCTTCCTTTGGCTCTATATATGCAAGAAAAGCCTGAAAATTACACAGGGAGCTTCCACTGTCAGATAACTGGGTGAAAACCAGCCGTGAATGGTGGTTTCAGTTACATATTGGGTTGATTAAAAATGAGAGCAAGTGATGTAGTAATGTAACTTGCATCCATTTGGCACCAGGGTGTGTGCAAAATAAAGTGTGCCTTACCCCATTTTGGTATTCTGTGGGGATCAATTTTATCACTGAAGCTAATGGGAATGTACCTATTTATACTAGTCTTGAATTTTACTCTAGAGATTGTTGGGATGGATCAGGCATAAATCTGAACATGTGTGAGCATTGCTTTATTTTATTCCCAATCCTCCATTGGCCCCTTGCTGCGAAAGTTGCACTCAGTTTGCACACCGACAATACCAAATCATTGCAAATTTCTTCACTTTACCATCTAGTTCAAAGCTGTATTCTGACTAATTTACACCCACTATCAAATTTACACCACATTTATATTACCAGTGAATTTGGTTCTTCTGGGAGTTATACCTGCTAACATCTGACTGCATTTAGCTGAATTTAGCCTGCTGTGTGTTCAGTTATGAAGTTTAAAATGATTTTTCATTAGCAAACATCAGAAATAATCTAGGAAACCATATGGGGAGTAAGCTTAATTTCTAATAAAAAGGATGGATTCACTGGCTTCAAGCTGATCAGGCAAACTTTCAGCTTCTTTCTCATTTGATTCTCATATGAATCTGGGGAAGTTTGGGTAGCAGTGTTTAGAACCAATGGGTTGTTTTCCCTGTGTGTGCATAGGGGTCAGGAGAAGGGGAGTGTCCTTTTTGCAACTATTAACTAGACAATGGTGCTGTAACTGTAAAGTCTCACAATAAAGAATAAACCTATTGTGTTTCTGGCTTGTTTCCCACATTTCAAAGGCCATGAAGCAGCAGCAGCAGCATCTTTGCCCCTGGGTTACTGAGAAGGCAAAGTCTTATGCTTATTAAATGATGGCTTTCTCATATGATTTGAAACAAAAAAGGCACGCACACACAAAGCCAAGATGTGTATGTTTAAAGCTTCTTCTGCCACAAGGTCAAACACATTAAAAATAACAACAAAACTTTGGTCCTGTAATGTTAGAGGAAACCCACTAGCCATCTCTCCCCTACCAACCCTTACTCTTCTTTTCTGTAGTGTGAGGCCCCGGTTTCCAGTACAATTAAGCAGGGAGCCAATGAGATTTCTGCCGCCCTTCCTTCCACTTGGCTTAACTGCTGAGAAAGAGCCTCGTTCTGCAGGGAGGCGGGCAGCAGTGCTTGAATAGCCTCTAAAGCATTCATTATCTCGCTCCTAATTACACGGCGGACATACTGCTGCCTCTGCCTACATGGGAACATTGCATCACATTAATCAGCAGAAGGC
The DNA here is from genome assembly GCF_965152235.1 of Eretmochelys imbricata. Classification (NCBI taxonomy): domain Eukaryota; kingdom Metazoa; phylum Chordata; order Testudines; family Cheloniidae; genus Eretmochelys; species Eretmochelys imbricata. The sequence goes on along the minus strand of NC_135577.1, from coordinate 64,123,955 downwards.
TGTGCCAAGATGAAAGGGTCCCCTTGTCTCTGCTCTTTGCAGTGGAAAATGGGGCTGGGGGAAGGAGGATATTTATCAACCCCCAGTGGAGGGAAGGCACAGCGGGTGGACCCAAATCCAGTCCCAAGGCCAGTTCAGCACTTTAGTTTGCCTCCACTCTATCCCTGTACTGGCTTCCACCATAATTTACCAACCTACTTGTAATAAATGGGCTGCTTTTGCTCATGCAAGATGATGGATCAACAGCCCTGGAGCCTGAAACCTTCTACCCACAGAACGGGTACAGCAAAAACAGCAGCAGGGCATGTTTCTCTTCACACTCACTGTTTCTGTGCCTCACACCTCTAGGAGTGAGTGGGGAGTTAACTCTCCATCGCCTATTCAGTCCATGACCCACTCTGATCAGCCTGCCAACTAAGGTAGTGATTTGTACCAGCTATGGTGGGGGGTTTGGTAATTCTGACACCTGTCCTTTGGGACTTCATAAGAGCCTCCACGCATCCCTTACAAAAAACCTCTCATTTCACATGGTTACTAGAACAAACATCAGATGATAATTTCAGAGGGACTGTCAACTTAGATCAGATTCAAACTGACACCTAGAAATGAGAGTCTCCATATCCCATTGGCTAGTATTGAGCCATCCTGTTCAATGTAGTATAATTTTAAATGAAGTCTTGAAATTTTAGGAGTCCCAATTCTTTATCCCATTGGAAGGATATTTATGAGAACCCTGCATTTGTCTAGTGGGTGAGAAATTGCTTTAGGACTCCAAGGGAGGTTTAAGGCATCTGCACTAGCTGATATTTAAACCAGTTAAAATTGGGAGGTGTCCTGTGAAATATCAGGGTCATATTGGAATACCAAGCGGCTTGCTCAGGCTATGCTATCTATTGATCTATGACATGACGGCACTGCACCAGGACAAGGTGGGTTTCATCCCTCAGCAAAATAAGGGAAGGTAACAAAAAAAAAAGTGTATAAAATACAGTACTTTGCATCTATTGGTTTCTTTCGTTCACTTCAGAATAACCCACTTCAGAACTGCCCTCTTTGTTTTTAAAATGCTACAGAGTTTTGCACCAGCCTACTCTCATCTCTCATTACTCCTCTCCCCCTTTTCATCTGGTACTGATCTCCGGCCTGTTACTTCACATAGTCTCACCCCTGGTGGTGAGAACTCCCTTGCCTCGTTCTCTTCATTTCTCTCTTTTGTGCTATTGTTTATTCTATTTTCAATATTTTATTTATAATAAAACACACGCAGTTTTGAAATTGCATTAATGATAAGAGGAAAGATGGGTCATTTGGTAGTAACCCCAATATTAGTACTTATTGCTCACTGGTGATGCGCACCTTTGAAATACGATGGGTGGATGGATAGCATATATAGGTAAGATAGGAGAGGTAAATGATTTTCTTTATTATTTTACTGTAAAGCATTCGAGATGCAGTGTGTATTAATGATACTACACAAAACCAAGGTTATTTTGTACTTCTTTTCCTAAGGCCACATGCTTGTTCCATGTGCAATAATCACATTCTTAGCACTTGGGCAGATCTAGTATTGTATGAGAATTCTTTCCAAGGTCTCACCAGTGATTTCTAACGGAATACCCCCTGCCTTTGCCCTCCCCCCCCCCCCCCCGCAACATGCTCATAGGGAACTCTCTATAGGCAAGACATCATTCAGTCCATTTCTAAGCCTGATGGATCCTCCTTTTGTCAGACAAAAGCTTTCCATCCCCTTAAGCCTTTCATTCGTGCAATAAACCTACAGAAAAGTTGACATCCTTGGTGAGCACTCTGAAAAAGCAGCTTGTCACCCCTTCCCAACAGGCCAGGCTAGGGTTGTTTTAGCCTGTTTAAATCTCCCCTCTGTTTATATGTTAATGTTCTTATAATCGCAGAAAGTGTAAACACTGTTTTTTACAGCTCCCCATAGTATGGGAGCACTGAGTTGCTAAAGGAAAATTGTTCATTGGGCAAAGAGATTTGTTTGTTGACTGTGGAATGATCAGTTCTCAGAATATGGGGAAATACAATAAACCTGTAAAAATGCATCATCAGCCATACAACCATACAAAACAGGGCTTGCCAAAAGCCTTCAGCCATTGAGCCACAGGTCCAGGTAGCTGGGAGAGTTGATTTTTAACGGGGAGAGGTCTGAGCAGACCTTCAGCACCGAGATCTCTGGGAAAAGAGAGTATCAAGTTCCTTGGCAAGTCTGTTTATGTGCTCCATTTGGTGTTTTTTCAGATCTTTGTTCTTGGATAAGGGCTCATAACTTGGCATCTTCTGCTAGAACCTGAAGTGAAGTTAACTCTCCATAGGAAAAGCAGAAAACAGTGTGGTATAGTGGAGTAAGAACAGGACTGGGAGCCAGGAATTCCTGAGTTCTAATCCTGGCTCTCCACTAGCTTGCTGTATGACTATTTGTAAAATACTATTTCCTAAAAATAAAGGTAATAACAAAAACATGCTGTGGTTAGGATTTGTACCACTAATATTTCTAAGGTGTTAATAAAACATCAAGCTCTGTGAAGCAGGGGGTACAGTTACAACATTTTTTTCCTTTGTATCAGTAAGAAAAATATTACCAGTTCCAGTGGTATTCCCCATTAAAAGTGTAGAGAATAACCACTCAAACAGTAATAGCTTATCTACTGGATAAGAGTTAAAAAATGCAAAGCCGAACCAAACCGTCTATTGTACAAAGCTTTTAAGTGAATACATTATTGGTGAAAGGTGCTTGCCTATGAACTATGAAACTAGAGCCCTCTGTCAACAGACCAGGTACAGCATAGGCAGTGACAAAGGAAGCATCACCCATCCTAGCCTACTGAGAAATTTCTCAATTCTGTCCAGAAAAAGACCCACTCCTAGGAGAAGGTAGGTGTCAGTGGGCTACTTCACTGACTTCAATGGCAGTTGTACCCACCTCATGCTAGCGTATGAATTTGGTCCATCTTAAAAGTAGAATATATCATAGACTATCTTCTTTATGTTTTCAGTGTTGTAGCCCTGTTGGTCCCAGGATATTAGAGAGACAAGGTGGGTGAGGGAATATCGTTATTGGACCAACTTCTTTGGTGAGAGAGACAAGCTTTCTGTGTCTAATAAAAGGACAGAAGTTGGTCTAATAAAAGATATTCCCCACTGTGTCTCTATCTTCTTTATGGGTAGAGATGGACTTTAAAAAGGCCTAAAAGCAGGATAGCATAAGGAATGCTTGCACTGCCAATGCCATGCTCTAACTCTTCACTGGCAAAAAGAAAAGGAGTACTTGTGGCACCTTAGAGACTAGCCAATTTATTTGAGCATGAGCTTTCGTGAGCTCATGAAAGCTCATGCTCAAATAAATTGGTTAGTCTCTAAGGTGCCACAAGTACTCCTTTTCTTTTTGCGAATACAGACTAACACGGCTGTCACTCTGAAACTCTTCACAGGCAGAAGACTCTAACTGCTAGAATCTTTTCACCAGCTGTACGAGGCCACATCATTAAAACCATCATTGCTACTGGTTCCCTTGTTGGGCAGTCTCAGTTGAGAGGCCAAGAAATAAATGGACTATGGACTCAGTTTTGTACTCTAGCAGTGATCCCTTCAGGTCAGGGCTGAGGCACATTGGTAAGGTAATGTGAGGGGTCTGGGGTTTTGCTCAATTGCTGCCTGAGCTGTACCTACCATATAGATACATGGAAGATGTTAGCCCCTAAGGCTGTCCATTCAGCACCTTTCAGCTACAGCAGATTCACAAAAAAATTAAAAAGCCAAAAAGCTCATTTCAAACATAGCTGGAAATATTGAACCCTATTCAATTAGGACAAGATATTCACATTCACAGTGATGGACAACAAATTACATTTCTTAAAATGTACTTCTGTAGCAGAAGGATACAAGGAGGATTTACAGAGCAGGTTTGCTGCAATAACTACAGAAGAGCCTGAACCAACCCCCCCACCTCCAGTTAACAAACTGGCTAAGAGCATCACGTCCTTTTCTACTAGATAGTCCACAGGGAAAGTAAGATCCTACTGTAGCTACCCAGTAATGAAGTCACTCCTTTTGCCTCTGTCTTCATGAACAAGGTAAGCTCCCAGACTACTGCACTGGACAGCACAGCATGGGGAGGAGGTGACCAGCCCTCTGTGGAGAAAGAAGTGGTTTGGGACTGTCATAAATATAAAGGGAAGGGTAAACCCCTTTGAAATCCCTCCTGGCCAGGGAAAAGCTCCTCTCACCTGTAAAGGGTTAAGAAGCTAAAGGTAACCTCGCTGGCACCTGACCAAAATGACCAATGAGGAGACAAGATACTTTCAAAAGCTGGGAGGAGGGAGAGAAACAAAGGGTCTGTGTGTCTGTCTATATTCTGTCTTTGCTGGGGATAGACCAAGAATGGAGTCTTAGAACTTTTAGTAAGTAATCTAGCTAGGTATGCGTTAGATTATGATTTCTTTAAATGGCTGAGAAAAGAACTGTGCTGAATAGAATAACTATTTCTGTCTGTGTATCTTTTTTGTAACTTAAGGTTTTGCCTAGAGGGGTTCTCTATGTTTTTGAATCTAATTACCCTGTAAGGTATCTACCATCCTGATTTTACAGGGGGGATTTCTTTATTTCTATTTACTTCTATTTTTATTAAAAGTCTTCTTGTAAGAAAACTGAATGCTTTTTCATTGTTCTCAGATCCAAGGGTTTGGGTCTGTGGTCACCTATGTAAATTGGTGAGGATTTTTATCCAACATTTCCCAGGAAAGGGGGGGTGCAAGTGTTGGGAGGATTGTTCGTTGTTCTTAAGATCCAAGGGTCTGGGTCTGTAGTCACCTAGGCAAATTGGTAAGGCTTTTTACCAAACTTTGTCCAGGAAGTGGGGTGCAAGGTTTTGGGAAGTATTTTGGGGGGAAAGACGCGTCCAAACAGCTCTTCCCCAGTAACCAGTATTAGTTTGGTGTTGGTAGCGGCCAATCCAAGGACAAAGGGTGGAATATTTTGTACCTTGGGGAAGTTTTGACCTAAGCTGGTAAAGATAAGCTTAGGAGGTTTTTCATGCAGGTCCCCACATCTGTACCCTAGAGTTCAAAGTGGGGGAGGAACCTTGACAGGGACTATTTAGAAAAGCTGGATGAGCACGAATCATAGAATATCAGGGTTGGAAGGAATCTCAGAAGGTCATCTAGTCCAACCCCCTGCTCAAAGCAGGACCAATCCCCAACTAAATCAAAGTCCATGGTGCCGGATGCACTGCATCCGAGAGTGCTAAAGGAGTTGGTGGATGTGATTGCACAGCCATTGGCCATTATCTTTGAAAACTCATGGCGATCGGGGGAGGTCCTGGATGACTGGAAAAAGGCTAATGTAGTGCCCATCTTTAAAAAAGGGAAGGAGGAGGATCTGGGGACTACAGGCCAGTCAGCCTCACCTCAGTCCCTGGAAAAATCATTGAGCAGGTCCTTCAGGAATCAATTCTGAAGCATTTAGAGGAGAGGAAAGTGATCAGGAACAGTCAGCATGGATTCACCAAGGGCAGGTCATGCCTGACTAATCTAATTGCCTTCTATGATGTGATAACTGGCTCTGTGGATGAGGGGAAACCACTGGACGTGTTATTCCTTGACTTTAGCAAAGTTTTTGACACGGTCTCCCACAGTATTCTTGCCAGCAAGTTAAAGAAGTATGGGCTGGATGAATGGACTATAAGGTGGATAGAAAACTGGCTAGATTGTCAGGCTCAACGGGTAGTGATCAATGGCTCCATGTCTAGTTGGCAGCTGGTATCAAGCGGAGTGTCCCAAGGGTCGGTCCTGGGGCCGGTTTTGTTCAATATCTTCATTAATGATCTGGAGGATGGAGTGGACTGCACCCTCAGCAAGTTTGCAGATGACACTAAACTGGGAGGAGTGGTAGATACGCTGGAGGGTAGGGATAGGATACAGAGGGACCTAGACAAATTAGAGGATTGGGCCAAAAGAAATCTGATGAGGTTCAACAAGGACAAGTGCAGAGTCCTGCACTTAGGACGGAAGAATCCCATGCACTGCTACAGACTAGGGACCGAATGGCTAGGCAGCAGTTGTGCAGAAAAGGACCTAGGGGTTACAGTGGATGAGAAGCTGGATATAAGTCAACAGTGTGCCCTTGTTGCCAAGAAGGCTAACGGCATTTTGGGCTGTATAAGTAGGGGCATTGCCAGCAAATCGAGGGACGTGATCGTTCCCCTCTATTCGACACTGGTGAGGTCTCATCTGGAGTACTGTGTCCAGTTTTGGGCCCCAAACTACAAGAAAGATGTGGAAAAATTGAAGTGTGTCCAGTGGAGGGCAACAAAAATGATTAGGGGACTGGAACACATGACTTATGAGGAGAGGCTGAGGGAACTGGGATTGTTTAGTCTGCAGAAGAGAAGAATGAGGGGGGATTTGATAGCTGCTTTCAACTACCTGAAAGGGGGTTCCAAAGAGGATGGCTCTAGACTTTTCTCAGTGGTAGCAGATGACAGAACAAGGAGTAATGGTCTCAAGTTGCAGTGGGGGAGGTTTAGGTTGGATATTAGGAAAAACTTTTTCACTAGAAGGGTGGTGAAGCACTGGAATGCGTTATCTAGGGAGGTGGTAGAATCTCCTTCCTTTGAGGTTTTTAAGGTCAGGCTTGACAAAGCCCTGGCTGGGATGATTTAGTTGGGGATTGGTCCTGATTTGAGCAGGGGGTTGGACTAGATGACCTCCTGAGGTCTCTTCCAACCCTGAGATTCTATGATTCTATGATTCTTTAGCTTAATTAGTAGAGGCCACTTTTTGTATCAAAGGTCACAGATTCAATCCTCACAGATGAGCTCAGTGCAAAAACTCCCTTAGACTATGGTAATGCTTGGATCTGCTTCTGCTCTCAGTGTCTGCAATGTCTTTAAACTGGGCCAGTTCAAAATCCGAGATCAAAAAATCCTGGTATGTTCAAATCCAGAGGGAAATCTAAACATAGCAGAGTAGGCACGCCTCCAGCAATCTTAGTTAGTTACCTGAAGTAAATTTAAAAAACTGAAGGCTTAAATCAGATTTATAAAAAAGGGAAAGGAGGAGGAGGAGATGATAGACAAATAGTGAGTATGAAAAATGGTTGTGCCGCCTCAAGTTTCCTGAAGAGGAAAATGCGTCCAATTCATGAATCAACAGGTAAAATGTTTTGCATATGGCTCTGCACACACTACTTACATAATCTTTTTCAAAATTTAATCCAACCAATTGCCAGATTTTAAGTTTTTCAGAAAAATGTAAAGTGGTTAAGTATAACCAGACAGCACCAGTTTGGCCTGTACACATTACACAGTGTACTTTTTGGGATTACCTTATCAAGAATGCAAATAAACTGGTTTAGTGCTTGTAGCCCACACACAATTGTCTGAATGATTTATTTTTTAATAACGGTCAGCTAAATCACTAAACCTGGGATCACGTTTATTAGTGCAGTTGCAAGTCTGGCTGCAAACAGAAACAGCAACTGCTACATCTATTTCCATTGCTTATTATTATTTATTGCTATTTGTTAAGCACCTGCAGTGTAGTCAGTTGTGCGAAGATACAAATGCAGATAGAACTTAGCTCCTTGGTGTAGGGACTATGCACAGAGCATAGCAAGTAGGACTGCAATATGAAGACCAAGGGAAAACTTGAAACTATCCATGGGACATGTTTAGTGTCTGCTTTTTGGAGTTTTGAATGAATTAAAGAAGCAAATAAACTTGTGAGGATGTGAGAGAGCACGTGTGTATGTGTTTTAACAGTCTCTGGGTGAATGGGCATGCACACACATGCAAGAAAATGTCCATGCCCTCAGAAGTATGAGAGGAAAACATGGATCCACTTCTTAGGGATGTGTCTACCGAAATATTAATAAGGAAAAGGTTGGAATGTAGTCTTACATAATTCATTGCTGCTGGGACACAGGGGGAGAAGGAAGAATGGAAAAAACAGTCCATAAAGATGCCAATAGTTTCTAAACAGAAACATCTGTTGAAGTCTTAAAAATGGTCAGGCCATCAGCAAACCCAGCAACAGGAACGCCTGTAGTTGATCACTCGTACCCTCATCAGTACTGTGAGCTCGCACCCCTGGGATCAATATACAGCTTCAGAGACAACTTACACAATGCATCAAATACAGCTCCTTTCTTAAAAGGGAAGGCGGAGGGGGAGGGGAAGAATTCTCATATTCAGGGAGGGCAAATGATTATTTGGAATGGAAATGTTCAGGGATAGTTGCAAAAGAGTAAGTAAACTTGCAGAGGGCAAAAGGAGACCTGGTGGTTTATCTAGTCTTTCCCAAAGGGGCTAGTGCAGTGGATTTTCAATTGTTTTGTCTGGTCTAATTTTAAATCTCAGGTAATAGTGCTTTCTCTGGTCCCCCTTGGCAGACTATTCCAAAAGTCTCACAAATCTTCATTGCCTTCTGCATGACTGCTTCCCTTCTCCCTTCATGATATTTCACTTTGTTTTCTTTATCCCTTTTGACAGTCACCACTACCCCTGTACACCTCAGTTCCAAACAACAGTTTGGCCTTCCTGAATGCAGCTCTTCCCCTCCCACTCCTATATTTAAAGTACTGTGTAAATTACAGTATCGGTGTCCCTCTGCTGAGGCCTACAGGAGGGGATCCCAGCTCTGCTGGGTCATATAAGGTCCCCTGAAATGGAGGTTCTAACCACTGCACCTCATCAGGTCTGCTGGGTGCTAAAGTCCCTGCACACCAGAGACTGAAGCCTTTCCTAATCCCTACAAACCCACACAGTACTCCCTGAACCCCAGTAGCTGACAATTAGTCACTTACTGTGCCATGTTAAAACTTCAGTTGCTACATGCTTAGTAAAGAAAACTTTATTCACCAAGCAATTAAAACTTCATTCATTAAAACTTTAATTAACGGTAATTAAAATTTTTACCACTAAGTGGCAGGTAGAGATCTAATCGCAGGAGTGGGTGGGTGAGGTTCTGTGACCTGTGTTGTGCAGGAGGTCAGACTAGATGATCATAATGGTCCCTTCTGACCTTAATATCTATGAATAATCCATAAAACACCATTTTTGTTTCAAAACCAACATTCCAACAGCCCATACTATGCATGGGAGTGAGAAACAATCTAGGAATGAATGTTTGAGTTTACAGAGTATTCTGTTTCAGTTAGTGGTGGCTGGAAAAAAATCACAAGATCTTTATTTTACATTTCAAAAAGGGCTAAGGTTTGAGTATTCATCTTGCAAGTTTGAAAAAAATCTCAGTAAAATCCTTCCCCTTCCTTAAACTAAGCACAGTCATTTTCGTATCAATTGCCTTTCTACAGAAAGTTAGAGTGGGGCGGGGGGGGGGGCCCAACATATGGCTTCGATCGGAATTCTCACTGCAACATTAACCATGGAGACACAACCAGCTCCTCCACAACAGCAGCAGAGAGGGAGCAGACAAAGCTGGAGGAGTGTGGCTAAAGTGATCAGATGTTCAAACAAACAACTCTTTAGGCACAAATCTATGGATTTTCATATTTGGACTTGTTTAGATTCTGCATCCCAAAATCCCAATTGGAGCTTAGTACTTCATTTTCAGACCTGAGTGCTAAGTTGCCTCAGTATTGAGTATTCAAGAAAGTGGTCGCTCCCAAGGTGGCTATTTGCCATCTTGTCCAGCGCTACACTCCTTCCAACACTTTACTTTTTTGTTAGAGAGGCTGCTTTGAAGAGGAAGGGATGGTCACTGCTTGAAGCTCCCTTGATTAATTGCTGTAAATCTTCCCTATACTTAACTTTGTTCTCTGACCATCTCCTGATCTAAGTAAAACTATCTCAAGGGATGATTGCATGGCAGTGGACTTCTTCACTCTACCAGCTTTGGAGTCGACTATTTGCATGCAGTACTGACTGGGATTTGGATAAGGTTTCAGACGGTGGTGCTGGAACTATGGGGTGCCGGGGGTGCTATCGCATCCCCCGTCTTGAAGTAATAATAACATACACCAAATACATTGTCTCCATGGTTTCCATTATCAGCACCCCCACTATAAAAACTGTTCCAACACCCATGGTTCCAGAAGGCATAAAGTAATGGCACTGGACCCAGCCCTGTCATGCAAATGCTGCTCAAAACATTGACAAAAAAGCACCACCACCAGTTTTGGCTTTCCTCTGTGGGCCTGCAGCAAGGCTTTAGCATTGTGTGTGAGGCAGAGGGACACTTCGAAGCACAAGAAAGAACAAAAAGACTCAAGCAGCATCTAGCTTCCTGCTATTCCAACTGCAGGCCTCTAACTGGTCTCAACCAGCTGCTTATAACCAATTTGGGCTCATGAAGGCCCTATTTCTCCACAGCACCACTGGCAGTACATAAGGAAGAATAGTCTACAACCAATGGCAGAGGAAAGGGAACTTATAACTCAGTGTTAAGCCTCTTAGAAAGTGAACTGAGGCTCCACTGAGATTTTATTTCACAGCCTGGCAGATTTAATACTGTCCATTGGATCAAAGGCACAATGCACTCTTTCTTAATTCTTGTTGAGCTCTTCATTGCTCTCCAAATGGCAGGAGGGCTGCAACGTCTTGTTAGGTTAGTCATTAAATACAAGGAGCCCAGTCCAGAAATTCACCAGGCACCAAAAGCCAGGGCGAGACTATCATCCCTCCTAGAGCATAACTTCTGACCCCTTTAATTCCCCTTCACTCCCCGCTCCCTTAATATGCCGAAGGAAGAAGCACTGCTGTTGATGTACAAACCCCTGCTGTAGTGGCTAGTAAAAAGGGCAGCTCCACATTGGCACTGATCCTGCCTTCATCTCACTGCATTCATTGTCCATGAGAACAGAAGCTGGATTAGAAGAGGGTTTAGAGTGCATCAGGGCAATAAGATTAATAACTGCTCTGAGGTTCATTCATGATCAATTGAGTGTGTGTGTGAATCTAGGGAGGACCTTCTCTAAACAACGTGTGGTACTGGCAACAGCAGTTGTGGAACAGGAAATGTTACTTTGAGGTACAAGTGAAATAACTCGATAAACTAGACCTAGCAAATGCTGTTTTGCTTGCACATATCCACTAGCATTCACCCCAAAAGATTACTATGTGCCTGATCTTTCCCCACTGAAGTTAATAGGAGCATTACCATTCCCTTCAACGGGCACAGGATCAAGCCCTAGATGAGAGAAGGGGAGGATTACTGTCTGGAATTTTTCACTTTGAAGCAATTGAGCCAAAGACTTGCTAATGAGATGAGCAATTTATCGTAACAAGTTTGAAATAATTTAGCTACTTACAGATGCCAATCATTCTGAACTTTGTAGGATCATCCTGATTGCAACAGATTTGTCCTAATTTCATATCCTGCAAGTTGCAACGATTCCCAAAACTATTTTATGACAGCATAATATTGGCACATTATGACATCATATAGTGACATGATAACCTTATGTCTTGATGCAGTCACTCTGTATTGTGATATGATGTCACTGTGATATTGCACAACAGTATGATGACAATTTTGCCATGACACCACGGTGAGATGAGATGACATAATGGATTTATTCTGAAGAACAAACAGCTGCAAACGTTAACCCTAAATAAGCCCAAACATTGTGGTACAACTGCCAAGACCTCCTTGAAGGTAGGGGGCATTTCATTCTTTTATCTTTGCCAAAGGAGGTATTAAATGAAGGTCAGCTGAAAATTAAAATGCCCTCAAAAATATTAATTATTCAAACTTATTCAATTAATTTGTGTGTGACTTAATAAGCTTGGACTGATCAAAAATATGATTATTTAATAACAGTTGCTTTTTGAGCTGGGTGTATTGTTGTGACTGGTCAGGTAAATCACATAGTATTGCTTTTCTTTCCTGACTGGATGACCATATAAGAATTCCAGTGTGAATTCTCACACATGGAACTATAAAATACAGTTTCCACAGATGATCATGCATGTGAATGTGACATTTGTTTTCTATGGGCAGTCATGCCAATAAAACTTGATTACTCAGCTGTTTTTATTAAGCTAATTAACTATTAATAGAAAATGTTGTGCAGTATCTGCACATGTTTTTTTATGTAGTTCCCAAAGTAGCACCCCAAAGCAATGTTTCCTGAACACACTGACTAATGGGAGCTGTGGAGATAAGGTCTTTTCTGCAAACAATGTCACAGCTTAAGTACACTTGGTATTTCAATATGTGCCCATACAGATGGATTTTTTGGGCAACACAGCTCTGTTGGTAATCAAAGCCCTCCTATATACAGGGCAAGGCGGGGTGATGGTTGCTAATGTGGGAACAACGTAGAACACCAAATGATTATCTAGAGAGATGATACTATTTTACATTTATACGGTATAGCACTTTGTCCTGGAGCATTCCAAAGCAGTTTACAAACTACATAAAGGAATCACTACATCTATCACTGAAATGCAGCCATTTCTGTGGTGGAATGCAATGGCTATTTAATAGTGCACAGCAACACTACACAACAGTTTAGGATAGGAAGTGAAAAAGAATAGTGTATCCAACTGAAAATCGCATGTGGGATTTGTACCACAAGTACTCCTTTTCTTTTTGCGAATACAGACTAACACGGCTGCTACTCTGAAACCTGTCATAGTGTAGAAGGTAATTCTCCAAACTTATATCTGAACGGTTAACAGTTTGGGGAAGTGCTATGGGATCTTTAATCACCACATGTGATCAAGACCCTGGTTTAACAGCTCATCTGAAACATGACACCTCCATCCACCCAGTGGCCCCAACACAATGCAGACAAAGGAGGAAGAGAATAGATGGGCCTGTGCCATCCAAAGCATAGTCTTCGCAAGATTGTGCCTGGCACCACAAACTCTGAACACCTGAGCAATTTATATTGGAGTCACGGAGAAAGGTGTATGGAAAACCAGTGTAGTTAAAAAACAAAACAAATAATAAAAACAGACCCTTGTTTCCATTTCCCAAAGTGCCAGTAGCTTCTCTAGGCTCTTCATGTATTGTTGGTGCTCTACATAAGAACGACCATACTGGGTCAGACCAAAGGTCCATCTAGCCCAGTATCTTGTTTTCTAATAGTGGCTGTTGCCAGGTGCCCCAGAGGGAATGAACAGAACAGGTAATTCCCAGGTTCTGACAAACTGAGGTATGTATTGTTTTGACTGAGACCCTCAGCTAAGTCTTTGTAATAATTTTCAGTTCTCTTCTCTCACTGATTCATGCTCACAACTCCCTAGTAGCATTCATGGGAAATACACATATACACTGAGGAGAGAATGGACCCCTTAGAATAAGACATGGTAACACATGGATGAGACAGACTGATAGTCAGATATGGAGTCTTTAATCACTACAGTAGGTCATTGGTTTAAATCTAGACCAGGCCAGCATAGTAACCAAAAGGTGTTACTACTTGATGACTGTTAGGCAGCCTATATGAAATGATCTGGGTGTTTTTTAACTTGGACAGATGTGTACATCATCAGATCATTACCACCACAACTGGCACTAACTGTCCCCCTTAATAGCAGTTTCTGGACTGACTGGGCCATGGAGACATTACCTCTCACTCCTAGATGTGGTCCCTTCACACTTTAGGATCGAGATAAGTTAACAGGGCAATGAGGAGAAGCTTGCTCTGCTGTTCTGTTGATAAACAGAAGAATACATCAGCCTTCAAGGTGGTCACACCAGCACTAAAGTTACTTAAAAAAATTAAAAGGGACAGATGGTAGGAAATCTAAGAATGCGGATACTCCTGAGAAGGAAAGTGAGACTTGGGTCATTTGTAAAAATAGCCAGAATTATGTCTGTAGCTTGAGCAATACTCAATTTTTCAGTTTAAAAGGGTCCTCAGAGGCGGCAGCTTTCATTTGCCTATCCCAAGCTTTCCTAGGGAGCATGGGAAAATAAGCCCATTGTGTCTGAGGGCCTTGAAAGGGAAAGGAGGCTTGTTGAAGGGAAGCAGGGAGAGAGAAGAGTTAGATCTCAGCTTGAGGATGGAATTAAACAGAAAACAAACACACATCATCCCCCTCCAACACACACACACACACACACACACAGCCAGCCCTTAAACTCCGAGTGAACTCCAAAATCCAAGACTGGGCTGGGTTGAGGAGCCAGTGCTTTAAAAAAAAAAAAAAAAGTTGTAAGAAAAAAGCTGACTGTGTGTGTGTCTCATACAAGCAGCTCAGGAAAAGAGAGCTGTCAAAAGCCCAGCTCTGTGTCTGGCTTTTTTGTTTCTGGTGAGGATTTTATAAATATTTGGAAGGTTGCGTGGGGGATGGGGGAGGGAGGCAAGATAACTTTGGGGCCTTCACGGCACAGCAGTTTTCAGGGCCTGCTTTTCATTAGCATCACCTAGCAACCAACTCATCTGCTGCAAATCTCATCACGCCCCAGCAAAGCATCCAAGGCATGCTAATCTTTTCATTTAATAGCAAAGCTGCTGTAATCTTTCTTCCTTTTCTCTTCTTAAACTGCAGACAACAACAACAACAACAACAATAATAATGATGATGATGATGATAAAAAAAAGAATCCAGCCCTATTCCTCCTGCTACCATCCCCTGACCAACTCTCACTGATCTAGCGCTTTGGTGAGTTCCCACGTATGACCTGTGTGTGTGTGTTCTGACTGATAAGTACCAACTGCAAAGGGAAGCTTGAGTCCACTTTACTTTTTGTGCCATTCATGTTGGAAGGGGGGAGTATTTTGCAGGCTCTGTGCTGAGAGAGGGAGGCAGGGAGACAGCAATCAGGAGTTAGAATAGCTTAAACCAAACTCTGGCTTCAGATAGTGTAACTGAGACTTCCCAGCAAGCAGGAGAGAACTGGTTTAATCTGGCATGTGTGTATGTGCGCACAAAGGATCACCATATCCCCTTTTGAACTGGAGTGAGCCTTGGACTGTAGCTGATGTGTTCTATTCACAGCCAGCTGCAAAACAAGGCAATGCTGTGGAATCTCCCTGGGCTTTGCCCATCATATCACTGCTGAAAATGTCACCCGTTAGTAGGGGGAAGTGGTCAAACAAAATAAGATTTGTCCTGAGTATCTGCCCAGAAATCAAACCCAGCTCCAAAATTTCCAATTTTTTTTTTTTTTGCTTTTGACATTTAAGATGAATCCCCCCTGCCTCATTTTCAAGCATCTCTGCACTTTCAGATTCCAAAGGGAAGCACCAATATACCACAAAACAGGCCACACTCACAGTATTTCTGAGCTGGTCAGAGGCAAGAAGAACCTGAAATCTTACAGGAAACCCTATTCTCATGAGATTTCTGGCCTCACTTCTGTAGATGAAACAGAGTTAGATACGCAAGGTCTGTGCGACCTTCCCTTCATCTCCTCTCTTCTACCACCTCCTGGATACTTTTAAATGCCCCTCCCTCCCAAAACAATGAAGCTTTAAAGTGCTATTCTGAGGCTAACTCCACATTCCCTGATATCCTGCCTAACACGCTGTTGCTTTTTCTGCAACTCTAATCTGTAAATCTTGAGCTAACCTATGACACCTACATCCTCCCTGCCCAGCTGCATGCGGACTCTTCCAGAATAACAATCGCCATGTTTGAAAGGATTCAGCAATTTCAGTTGTCTCCTCTTCCCTTTGGAGCCATCTGAAATTTCCCCAAGCTCAAGGCTGGCAGCATTTCTTGAGGAAGATGCTACAAGGGACTTCAAAATCCTTATGCAAAGCTTAAGTCACTTGGAACAATAAGATATTTGCAATATCAGATGAAAATGAGGGCAGGATCAGTTTATATCACGTCAGGTAGAAACAGAGAGAGACATGGACTCTGAGGAATCTGTGCTAAAATTGGGGCACTGTAGTGCCAATGAAGGAGCAAACAGGCGTGAGTGGGGGGTGGGGGAGGATTCTGAAACTGTGGAAGATGCTTCATGGATTTCAAATAAGATTGCACACTTTACCATAGATTCTTCAAACTCTCAGATCACCACGTATATCAAGGTAGGGGGCTTATCGTCATCACCTATTCCGGGCTCTCCATGACAGCAAAGTCCTGCCAGGCAGCCCTGCCAATAGAACATTCTAGAGCCAAATCAAAAGGATGCTGCACTACCAGGGGAGAGAACCCTGAGGAAGCTCAACCAATCTCAGCTATATCCTCTGGCAACCACTTCAAAAGGTTTCATGGAGCGGAGCGCTCACAAGGAGATGAAACAAGACCCTTCACGCACCATTTATTGTGCCTCACAGGGAATAACTGCCAGGTTTTGAAAAAAACATCCATCTTCACCCTCCAAACAAACTTCAGCGCTACCAGCTTCAGCACTCCTCATGCTGCAAACTTTTCCAGAGTCATCAATCAGGTGAAAGCCCTTTTCCCTGTGCACATACTGTGCTCTGCAACCATTATGGGCTGGCTCTACTCCCACAACCAACTGGAGACAGGGAAGCTCCAAATATGTTCTACAGGAAAGGAAATACAAACCGCGCCTTGGTGGTTTAATTTTTTTAAAGTATTTCTTGATCCTCATTGTTTCACTTGTTGATACGGAGTTATATACTGCACATTGATGACAAATGTTTAAAGGGACAGTGTTGAGATGAAAAGGAGTACTTGTGGCACCTTAGAGACTAACCAATTTATTTGAGCATAAGCTTTCGTGAGCTACAGCTCACTTCATCGGATGCATACTGTGGAAACTGTAGAAGACATTATATACACAGACCATGAAACAATACCTCCTCCCACCCCACTCTCCTGCTGGTAATAGCTTATCTAAAGTGATCACTCTCCTTACAATGTGTATGATAATCAAGGTGGGCCATTTCCAGCACAAATCCAGGTTCTCTCACCCCCCCCCTCCAAAAACCACACAAACAAACTCACTCTCCTGCTGGTAATAGCTTATCCAAAGTGACCACTCTCCCTACAATGTGCATGATAATCAAGGTGGGCCATTTCCAGCACAAATCCAGGTTTTCTCACCCCCCCACCCCACACACAAACTCACTCTCCTGCTGGTAATAGCTCATCCAAAGTGACCACTCTCCCTACAATGTGCATGATAATCAAGGTGGGCCGAAAATTTTTACAATTTCCTTCACACGTGTTACTAGTGACCCCTTAGCTGATTAAAGAGCTAACTGACTTTTCACCACTGAAACAAGGTTCTGTGGTCACTGAGGGGGCAAAACATTTGGGACTCTTGGGAGGAGCAAATCCAGCCTTGTCTCACCTCCTCTTGCCAGGAACTTGTGCTTCTCCTGGGGTGACTTCCTCTGCTATCAGTTCTTGATCCCTCCCCAAGATTATAAACTGAGGAGTGTAAAATCAGTTCAGCTTGTAGTGGGTAAGAAGTAGCATGAAAGCCAAAGCAACTCTGTGCAGGGAGGCAGGGCTAGATGCCAAAAGAGGGCAAGTGGGAAGTACAATGCCATTCAGTAACCAATATGGACATGCCACTTCTCTCCTGCCTCCTTTTTTTTGGAGTAAAGTACTGTGATTGCCTTTTAAAAGTTTCTTCTGTTTTGAAAGGTTCTGTTAGCCTGAGAGATATGCCCTATGCTGAAAATGGGGAATACCAGTTGAACTGATAATTTCTCTCAGACCAGGAGAAACATTTTAAGTGCATCCACTTTATCAGTAAAATGGCAGCTCTCATTAAGAGAAACCTAGGTGACATTCAGTTATGAGACAAGCATTTCTAAAACAGTTTTGAAAAAATCATCTCTCTCTCTCACACACACACAATATTGCAACTAACCATTGCAGTTTTCCTTTTATTAAATCACCGAGAATACAGCTTTCAGAGTATTTTGTAGTTAGAGAGGAAAATGTTTGTCAAGTTGGCAGAATATTAGCTGAGAGCAGGAAGGCGCTTGAAGCCAGTTAAACAAGGTTACACAGGTGCTGCTGCTTCAAGCTGAGGAAAAAATAAATGATCACATGTTTGAGAAAAATAATCTAATATTCAGGACTCTTACTGCATGCATGTCAAACCACAAGCTTGCTTCAGCAGTGCTGCCCTCCTTTACCTAGCCAAACATCATACTGACATTCTTTTGTGAGTTGTGGTTTAGAGACACTGCCATATGCAAAACTGAGGTCTGCACAGTTCTTAGAACCAGTAACTATTTGTGTACATTCTGGTAAACTTTTAGACAGTCATGCCAAGGTAAATCTAACATGCTAATGGGTCTGAGCTTTGGGATAGGTTTTACAGTCTCCTAAGATTTCACAGTTGTCATTTAAAAGAGTTCCCACCCACACAAATCAAGACACTTTCAGTTTCTGATGAAAAAGTAGGAAGATGAGAAGAGTTTAAAAGCTGCCATTATCTTAACACAAAACCTTAAAATAACAGGAGTTTGGAGCAAGCTTGACTACTATTATCACTAGAAATGGGCCCAAACCAAATGCTACATCTGAGCACCCCAAACTTTAGAGAAACTTAGATCTAGGTTGGGGCACAAATCTAGTCATCACCAAGGAAACAGATGCTCCCAGCCAAAAACTGTATGTTTACTACTGCTACCATGTTTCTTAAACAGATGAGCTATCCTTTGTGGGTATATCTAAACTGCAGCTAGGAGCAAGCCTCCCAGCTCAGGCAGACAGACTCACACTAATGGGGCTGGAGCTAGTGTGCTAAAAGTAGCAGTGTGGGTATTGTGGCTCCAGAGGAGACTCAGGTTAGCCACCTGAGCACAAGCCAAGGGGGCTCAGGTGGGCTTCAGAGCCCAAGCTCCCACCCAAACCATTAAGTCCACACTGCTATTTTTAGTGCACTAGCTCAAGCCTCACCAGAATGAGATTATCTACAACCACTGGGAGGCTTGGTCCCAGCTGCAGTGTAGACATACTCAGAGAGACAGACATGATCTTACAGAGGAAACACAAAAACTGAAGGTTGATTTCGCACAGAAATAAGTCTAAATTAACCTTTAAAATTATTTCTGGCTCACACAAAGTCTTCCTACTTTTTATGTGCCTGATCCCTCAAAATGCACTGTTCTGGGACGTCAAAGATACAAGAAAACTCAGGGTATGTCTTCACTAGCAATGTTAAAGCACCCCCACGAGGGGAGTAGCTCCCAGCACTTGGTGCACTGTCTACACTGCCACTTTACAGTGATGAAACTTGCATCACTCAGGGGTTGCAAAGTTGCAGCGCTGTGAAGTGGCAGTGTAGACAAGGCCTCAGTGATTGCACGGAAAAGGCCCATTGGGGATCAGATTAGTCACAGGAGTTTGGATTGTTTTGTTGCTGTATATTGCATGGTTTTCAAAATTCCCCTTTATTAAATTATTTTAGTATATATACACAAAGCACATGGTTTTGTACAGAACTTCCTAAGTTTAAAAAAACAAACAAATTGAAAATAACCCCCCCAAACAAACAAACCAATAAACCAACCCCCCAGAAATTCCATCCTATGGAACTATATTGACACTAACCTGGGTCATCTGAAGGGTTGAGACCTTTAGAGAGTCACAGCACAGACCATTAGTGCCTGCACTAATGGAGTAAATGATAGAAGTAGAAGGACGTTATCCTCTCTATGGACCAGTCACTTGAGGGCAATGAAACATACTATTGCCAGATGGCAGAGGAATGCTGAGCACCAAAAATCCTGGCATCAGTTTGAGTTTCTGGAGGCCAGTGTGTTCTTTACTGGTTATACAGAGCCTTCTGCCCTGTCCCCCCAGCCTGTTCTTGTCTCCCTCAGCTACTGGCTCTCCCCCTCTACTCCCACTACTCCTAGCCTGTCCCTGGTCTACTCCTCACACAATGTTGCCAACCTCAAAGCTTGAGTTTTTGCTGACTGCATGCAAAGTGTAGCCTAAAAATCACCAAACAACAATTTGCTTCACATCCTCCCCTTCCCCCCCTCCAATTTTTGCCATTTCAAAAGAAAGTCACTGAGGTTGGCCACATTGTAATAGCCACATCTCACTCACACATGGGCTGCTTCTGGTTTGATACCCCAACCCTGTCTCCCCACTGGCTGCCTCCCTGCCTGGCTCCATACATCCTGCAGCCAATAGGAAGCCCAGCTATACAGGGACCAGTGGGGCTCTGTTCCCTACTGTGCATACACCATGTGGCTTCCGATGGCCAAGGGAGGAAGATTTGGTCCAGCTGCGCATGCGCCTCAATGACAGCACCTCATTCAAAAGGCCACCAGGTAGCAGCAAAGAGACAAGGACTGGGGAGCAAAAGGGATGGGGGGACAGTAATGTCACTTTCTTGTGGCAAGATTTGGGTGATCTGTAGCCCCAAATGTCACCTGTTACTGATTCAAGACTTTTTGTCAGCAAGGCCTTTCAAAAATAGCCTAATCAGAAAAAATCAAAAACAAAACCCACATAGGTTGGGAAACCAGCCCCTTTGCATTCAATTCAGGCAGTTCCCTCCTTCTCCAGCTGCCAGGGTGCCAGCATGGGGAGTACTGGGAAAACAGGAGAGAGAAACTTTCTGCTATCAGTTCTGGCACCCAATGCCACAGCTGTCCCTAGAAGCTGGGAGGAACAATTGCAGGAAAATCTTCAGAGTCTTATAATTTGGCCAAAGTTGGGTGGGTTTTCATGAGGACAAGAAAAAGCTCCTCTCTGGGAGGAAGGAGATCCTCTCCCCACGCCAAATTCCAAATCCGTGCTTCAAGCATGGAGGGACTAGAAATTGTAAAGAAAATGTCACTAAGAATTTATCACTGGCAAAACAACATATTTTCCCTAAACTCATTCTCAGAAATTGATGAACTGTTTTTGCAGAAACTAAAAATAAAACAAAACAACCCCCCACCCCAACACACACAATCTGGAACAGACACATGGCATGGAAACCTGCAGCTCAAGTGGTTGAAGCTTGGCAAGTTATAAGCAGCTGAAAACTGGGTCATATAATGGAAAGAGATAGGAATACTTGACTATAGCTACCAGCTCTGCCTATAATAAACTACCATTACATTTCTCGTATCAGTGACAGCAGCAGCAAACACAGAACTGCCCAGAGGAGTCTGTGGGAGCTGTAGAGAACTTCTTAAAAGATTACTGTAGACTTATTTATGTGCTAAATGTCCCCTGCAGCCTGGATAGTGGGGGCAGTTCTGCACATCTTTCTCTGCTTGGCTCAATCTTCAGGTTTCCTTTGCAGGTCATTGCCTCGGATTTTACAGACTAACAATACCCTTGCCCTAAGCACTGTTTTTGTCTTTGCAGGTGTAAAGATAAAGATTCCTGTGTCCTTCCTCAAATACCCCTCCTCTGAGGTCTCTCCTTTTGCAAAGGATCACTTAGCATAGGGAAAACAAAGCACAATAAAAGCAGGGATTACTTGGGCAAATCTTTGTTTTACTATGTCCGACATCATCAGGTGGTCCAGAGACATTTACATGGAGCACATCACTGGCCACCATCAGTACTAGGGTGAGTAAACAAGACTGCCAGTCAGGGAAATAACCCACTTCCTCCCCTGACGAACCAAGGGACGCACCCCACCCATGTACCTCTTCATTACACCAACACTGACTTGGACTCTGAAAAACATTCCATGGGTGGCATACCCGAGGCCACTTATCCACTGACACTTTAAAAACTCCTGCACCCCAATCCGGGTCTATGCTGGTTATGTAATATGTATGTATCTTGTAAACCTTGTAATCGATACTTGTCATCTCTCATAACTCAAACCTGACCCCAGATGTACAGTACCTTCCTCTTTAACTTGTGTAAATCTGATTCTAAACATTAGCTTTAATGAAAAATTTTAAATCTGTTTTAAAGTTAATTTAGAGAAGGTGAAAGGTGCAGCTCTGACAGCCCTGGAGACAGAGCTCCTCTCGTTATCCAAAGAACAGGTACAACATGGATAGACCAGCAGCACCAGCTTCCCCAAAATGTTGCTGTACCAATGTGTGTCACCCCAGAGGAACCAGGGCTACAGGTGGGAGGGAAAGGCAGTCTCCATGACCCATTCACTCCCTGACCTCACTACTGAGACTGACAAATAGGACATCAGTACTAACTGTGGTGGTGTATATTTGTGCTGTGGCCTCTTGACCACTAAGAGCTGGAGTGAGATCCCCTAATTAATTTCACCTTAGCTACTGGACAGCCATCAGACAGTTGTGAATCTTGTGCAGAATTGGAACCGTATTTTATTGTAATGATCTTATTCTTCACATTGGTGTGGAGTCATTAGTTAGGAATCATTCAGTCTGTTACTTTCAGTTCTAATGAGACACAGAAACAGAGTTCTAGGTTCTATACTTGACAGTCTAGTAGCCATTTCACAGCTGTCTAGTCACATATGGCAGGGCTGGGTTGGTTCCTATACAATGAAGTGATCTAGATGAGCAACCCCACTTTGGAGTACCAATTGTTCACCTTGGTCCACTTACTAAGATGGAAAAGAGAGTGCGCCGCAGTTGGAGATCTGTTTTTTTCTCTAGCTGAGTCCTCCTCCCTCCTAAAAGCGACGGAGTCACAGGACCTAGCTCCTTTAAAGGATCAGTCCTTTTTTTATCACCTTAATTTTAACACAATGAGAGAGGTTGGCGATACCTACAAGTTTTAGAGCAAGCTTGGGCATGAAACAGTCTGGATAGTATAGGGCTAAAGTGGGTGCACAATCTCTGCTCTCATCTGCTATTCCACTAAAATCTCTTCCCTGTTAAGCAGCCTATTTTTAAGATCCCTTTAAAAAGAGTATCTGATGTACAATGTAACTCCAAGTGGGGAGTTACATCTGTGCATCAAGTGTAAAATACAAAGGGCAAAATGCAGAGGAAATGTATAAAGTGGCTTAAATTGGATCTGCAACACTAATTTATAATCCCTTACACACGGGTAAAGGAGATACAAGTCCATCTAAGGGAGTCTAACAGAGCACAATGGAGAATGA
Source organism: Eretmochelys imbricata (assembly GCF_965152235.1). Classification (NCBI taxonomy): domain Eukaryota; kingdom Metazoa; phylum Chordata; order Testudines; family Cheloniidae; genus Eretmochelys; species Eretmochelys imbricata. The sequence continues at coordinate 64,101,078 of NC_135577.1, read as the reverse complement.
AAGTTAGTGTGAGTGTCTGTAGAGGGGGATGTTGTCTAACCTACACCATCTTATACATCATCTCTGAGCTTGGCTCATGGAATCCTACATGTTTGTTTCTTATTTCTAAAATGGGTTTCCTGGTTTGCATAGAAGGTTGTTCCCTTTTTCTTGTCTTTCCTTCATGACAACACAGGCAGTTGTGGTCTGATCCAATGCCCATTTAAGTCAGTGGAAAAACTTGCACTGCCTTCATGGGACATTGGATCATGCCTTTGGTGAACAAGGTAAAAAAACAACAGAGAAATGGCTAAAAGCTGGTTTGTAGGGAGCACCCAAAGAATCATAATTAATGGCAGTAAACTGCTGCAGAGAGAAGTGATAAGTGAGGTACCATATAGGGTTTAGAGCTGAAACCTGCTCTGTCTAGTGTTCAGCATTGACTGGGAAATGGAATTAGATGTGTAGTGCCCACATCTACAGGTGACATATGATAAGACACAAAATAGTTGACACAGTGGAGGATATAGTAACACTGCTCCATGGCATATAAATTAAATCAATTTAGACTCCTTTATAGGCATCAGTAGAGTGGGTGTAAGTTAGTCTAAGGGAGTCTAACTGAATGTAAGGCTTATGAAAGTTTAACTAAAAGTGATATTTTAACTGGTGCAAATCCCAGTGTAGACACTTTTATTCTGGGACATGTTAAAACTAAACCAAAATAAGTGTGTCCACACAGTAGGTTAACTGGTGCAAATTTTCCATGTAGACAAGGCCTTTGTGACTCCAGGAGGCCAAATTTTGTATTAATATACATGCTGTGCATCTCCATGGAAGTCAACAAGTATGCAGGAGATATAAACCTGAAAAGAATTTGCCCCTACACAAGGAAGCGTAGGGTGAGTCTAAATTGGCATAGCAGACCTTAAAATACCAAACATCTACAAAAACTCTTGTAGTACTAGGCAACCATTCCAAAGGCAAATCCGTTGGCAGCAGTGCACAGGAAGCATTCCCTCCTCCCTCTCCACTGTACCTGTTCTCTTCATGCTTGTGAACTGGCAGTTTAAGGAAATTTACAAGAACCTTGGTCTCCCAGCACTTCAAAGAGCAGGAGTCTTGTACATTTCAATACCCTGCCTGCTGGAAAGAATGGAGTGGAGCTGGCTGCGGGTGTGGAGGAGGAGAAAGGAAGTGCCTGTGATCTAGAATATAACTGGTACATACAGTAGGTCTAATTCTTGCCCTGTCAGCCTTGACGCAATGTGTCCCTTTCCTTCAGCTACTTTAGATAAACAGGAAAGAAGAAAAAAATCAAATCGCTGTTTGCCAAATGAAAAAGGACAAAACTAGTTAGGAGAGAAACCTTATTGTTAAGTGTTCTAAAGGGGATTTCGAACAATAGAGAATGAAATATACTGTATGGAAAATAAGGGTTTGAAGAATGGAACTGCCACTGCTACTGTGACCAGCTCATATAAACACCACCAAAAAGTAGATAGCAGTTTTCTTCAAAGTTATGATATAATAAGAATACTTTGCAGTTCTAAAAGCAAATGTTGTCAGAGACTCTAACAGTTCTACAAACATTAATTAATTAAGCCTGTGAAGTTCATAAATATTATTATACCCATTTAGCTGAAGGAGAAAGTGAATCACAGAGGGTTGAAGCAGCTGGCCAATGTCTCCAAGGCGTAGCTGCGATTAGAACTCAGAAATCCTGCCTCCCACTGCTCTTCTCTAACCATTCAATTGTGTTGCCTTCCTCATTAAATATTCCTTAATTAAACTTGAGTGCCTGGACTATATCCAAAAAGTAGATGGAGACTGGTGACACAAGGCTTATGGGAATGACCTGCTCTGGCCTCCACCAGCCAATCTACTTTCCTGCTGACTTTCTGCTAAGGGTGTGGGGGAGAAAGAGTTACTACCACTAAAAAGGCACATTCTGCAATTGAAGATTGTGAAATATACCTCTTACCACGGATTTTTGTTTCTCTGGCCCACAGGCCACAACTAAAAGTGTAATTCAGCCATCACCTCAGAATGAGTTTGACTCTTCTGTTTTAGACAATTTGGTTTAGTTACACACTGAAGACAGTGAGCTAAATTCACCATTGGTGCTAGTGGGCACAGCTCCAAAGAAGTCAGTGTAACTCACTTATGCAAGAGGTAAATGTGGTCCAGTAAATTTAATCTTTTATCAAGTATTTGAGTCAAATTTTGTCATTTGGAGCATAGACATAAATAGGCTGAACAGATTCATTCATTTGGCCTGTTTTCCCATATTTTGTAGGTTGCTTTTTGCCTATTAATAAAAATTACCTACTTTTAAACTAGCTAATTTACCTCCCCAATCCCTCTGGAGGAGATATTATTATTTCCAAAGTGAGTCAGAGAGGTTAAATGATTTGTCCAAGGCCACTCAATGAATTGGTAACAGAGTTAAGATAAAAATTCAGGAGCTCCAGGTCTTTAGTCATGTCATCTATTCTAGTGAATATACCATGCTGTACTCATTTAAAACCAGCTGTTGTATGATGCATTCATCTTTTAACAGATTCATCCATAAAGGACTCACTATTCAGAGGCCTGTGTAAAATGGGTGGGAATATGTCAGTTGAGGTCCTAGTGAACCAAAGTTCACATCACAAAGTCATCACTACAATTATTAATTGGACTGCTTGTTGGTAGTCTGAGCAGAGGTGCCAAGGATTGACTGGACCATAGAGTTGAACCCCCCCCTTTCATCGTTATAGCTGGTCCTTTCACAGGCAGGATTGAGGCATACGATACTATTAAGGCAGAGTGAAAAAGTTTCCCTACTACTGCCTATGCTATAACTGTTCTGGGGTTAAGATAGGACTTCCAGGGCTCTTAAACCAGTACTGTCATTTTTCTTTACCCTTGACCATTCCCACATACAGCTAGAATTCCACTGGGCTCCCTACATTTTTTCATGGAGCAGTGGCTGCTGATTGGGATTCTCTGCTTGTTGTCTCCTATTGACATCCTCCCCTTGCATCTCTGACCCTACACCTGTTTTCTTTTGTTAAACTCAATTGACAGTAGTACCTTTGTGGAAGGGGGAGGAGGACAATTCTGTTTCTGAGGGAGGAGCTTCCCTCTCTAAAATGGAGGTCAATTACGCCAGCACTTTCATTCATGAGCTACATATTCACTTTAAAAAGTTTGGAAACAACATGTTCTCCATAACACGAAGGAATGGAGAGGCTTAAAAGAAAATTCAAACCCCCAGACAGAAAATGTTTGCCTGACCATAAGTCTGGGTATACTGATGTTGCTAATTCTGACATTGCACAATCAGTAGCTAGCATACAAAAAATTGGAGACTATGGCTCGGAGTTGTCCATTTGTTAATGAAACAGGTTTTGGAAAATAAGTGTTGGCACATCATTAAAAACCCTCAACACATTCTTACAGTAGATTGAACATTTTTCTTCTCAAAATCTGACTCCTGAGAGTAACAGAATGGGCAGATACTCAACACTGAATAGCAGACATTTGTCTACCATTATAAATTGATTTCTGGTTGAGAGAGGATGTGGGTGGAGCGTTGATTCTGTAGCTATTTTTTATTAATCCATCATTTGAGACTGGAAATAAGGTTTTGCCTTAGTGTTCTGGCTCCCAGTAAAAAAAGAAAGAGAAACTGTGAATTTTGACCAATCTGAGAATTTCAGTTTCTCCCCTCCTGAAAATTACACGACCCATGGCCCATTTTTCAAGCCAAATTTCAATCCTTTCCAGCCAGCTGTCAGGAAACCACAGAAGGTGCTCGAAAGAGCACAAGAAATGGCTGGTTCTAATCTCGAGGAAAAAAAAAAGTGAGGGAACAAGGCAGCTACTTATGGCAGAATGTTATTTTTTCTTCAGTCCCTGCATGCATATTTTCATAACATGTGTACTCTGTTACCCCGTCACTTCCCTGTTTTCCTTGGGTAAATATCTCTGCTTTGGCATAAAAAAAGCCCAGGGGTACTACTTGTAAGGGCTGAACTCGCCTGGATATGTTGTTTTTGAACTGAGCACACACACATCAGATACAATGGACACATTTCAAATTGGGAGTTTAGCTATTATGGATGTTGCTTTTAGCTTAACCTCTCCAGCTGCTGGAGGGCTTGTGGATGGGGTAAGATGCCAGATCTAGGGGTTCATGGAGGGCAAGCATGACAGCCCACTCTGAGAATCCAGAGCAGAGCACCCAACCCTTTTCCAGTGTAAGAGATCAAGGATGCAGAAAAGCACACCAACCCACTCCAAGTACTGGGCAGGGAGGAAATCTTCCTTGGTACAGTAAGCACCCTCTCTTTGTAAAATCAAATACAAATCCTCTCCTGATCAGAGAGAAAATAGATGGGTTTGGGCTGTGGCTTTGCCATCAAGCTAGCCAGTGGGGGGCATACAGAGAGAGAGAGAGTTATGAATTGCTTTTCCCCAATCCACGGCAAAGAACCTACAGATGCCTCTGACAGACAAAACAAAGGTGCATTTTTATATATATATTTATAATTTATATATATAATTTATATTTATATATTTATATTAATTTATATAATTTATATTTATAATATATTTTATATATTATATATATATATAAAATGCTGATTTACAAGTTCTTCACAGGGGCAACAAAAGGAATCTTTCCCCATCTTCTTTCAATACAATAGACACTACATCATTATTATCTATATATCATAAAGACAATCTCATCTCTCCATCTATAGTAAGTGTAGTCCTACGGAAAGAAGGATTAGATTAGACGTGATCTCTAAAAGGATTAGATGCAGGATTGGGAATCAGGAAATTCTGGATCTAATCCTGGCTCTGATACAGACTCACTTTGTGACTGGAGCAAGACACTTCACCTCTCAGCCTTAATCCCCCTCTGTAAAATGGGAATAATAATACTTTACTTCAGGATTAACCAGATAATGGGCCCGATTCTATAAAGGTATGGAGTAGTTCCTGACAGACACTTAAGTGCCCTAAATTCCCACTGAGTATCATAGAATCATAGAATATCAGGGTTGGAAGGGATCTCGGGAGGTCATCTAGTCCAACCCCCAGCTCAAAGCAGGACCAATCCCCAACTAAATCATCCCAGCCAGGGCTTTGTCAAGCCTGACCTTAAAAACCTCTAAGGAAGGAAATTCCACCACCTCCCTAGGTAACGCATTCCAGTGCTTCATCACCCTCCTAGTGAAAAAGTTTTTCCTAATATCCAACCTAAACCTCCCCCACTGCAACTTGAAACCATTACTCCTTGTTCCGGCATTCTCTACCACTGAGAAAAGTTTAGATCCATCCTCTTTGGAACCTCCTTTCAGGTAGTTGAAAGCAGCTATCAAATCCCCCCTCATTCTTCTCTTCTGCAGACTAAACAATTCCAGTTCCCTCAGCCTCTCCTCATAAGTCACGTGTTCCAGCCCCCTAATCATTTTTGTTGCCCTCTACTGGATGCTTTCCAATTTTTCCACGTCCTTCTTGTAGTGTGGAGCCCAAAACTGGACACAGTACTCCAGATGAGGCCTCACCAGTGTCGAATAGAGGGGAACAATCACGTCCCTTGATCTGCTGGCAATGCCCCTACTTATACAGCCCAAAATGCCGTTAGCCTTCTTGGCAACAAGGGCACACTGTTGACTCATATCCTGAGTACAAGGAGAGTTGAGAGCAATCAGTACAAGATTAGGTCCAATGTTTGCAAAGTGTTTTTGAACGTGAAAAGGTGCTACATGCATGCTAACTATTATTATGAACTGCATGGGCGGCACGTGAAGCCCCCGTTCGGGGAGGCTAGCCTGTGGCCCTGCCCCTTTACCCTGAGGCCCCGGCCCTTTCGCCCCTTTTCCATGCCGGAGCCCTGAGCTGCCAGCCAAACCGCCCTAGCTGCCCCAGGCCACCCTGCCCCAGCTGGTCCAAGTCCCGGGCTGCTGGCTAGCTGTCCCACCCCGCCCCTTCCCATCACATCACCCCACTTTTGAATCCCTCTTCTCATTCAAGCTTTCAGTCTTGACCTTCAGGGCCTTTCACTATTCTGCCTCTCCCTATTTATTCACTCTTGTCTCTTAAAACATCACTTTCTTGTCCCACTCTTCCACCATGAGTGCCAGCCTCAACCACCCATCTGACCATTCCTCCCATAAGCGCCACATTGTCTTCCAGGCTGCTCTGTATGGTTGGGGTACTCTCCTTGAACTGTTTCAGAATAACAGCCGTGTTAGTCTGTATTCGCAAAAAGAAAAGGAGTACTTGTGGCACCTTAGAGACTAACCAATTTATTTGAGCATACGCTTTCGTGAGCTACAACTCACTTCATCGGATGAACTGATCTGTAAAGCTGCTACCTTCTCCTCTTTCAGATCTCTTCTCAAGAAACACTTGTGCCATGACTCCTACAAAAAACTGGCTAACGTGACAGTAGAGCTGAGGAGCAGTTGAGGAAAACTGATATTTACACATTCAAATGATACAAAACAGCAAATATAAATACATTTGTAAGAAACATATACATCTGATTGTTTCCATCTTCCCAGCCTTTCATATGCTGCTTGTCTTCTTAGATAGTAAAAACAATGGAGTCCCTTCCTGAGCGACACCTCTTGAGTTATTCCATATTATTAATATTAAATAGTAATAATTTTTCCTCCTATCACATTTGCTTGGAAGAAAACAAAGCTAGCACTTCTAGATACTAAGAGACAGATTCTGGCCTCTGCTGTGTGCAGGCTTTAAAGCCAGCCCAGCTGGCTACCCAAGGATTCACCTGGTGCATTAGAATCCACTGTTCAGGGTGGATTTAGGACTTGTAGGGACATGGGGCAACATAGATTCTAGGCACCAAATGGAATTTTATTAAAATTAAAAGAGCAAAATATAGGTAGCTTATCTAAACAATAACTAAGGGGGAAGACAGTGGGGAAAGGGCTGGAGTATATCCATTTACAAGTATCAGTATCTGAAACATTTAAACACCAAAAGGTAAATGAAGTTAACTCCATGGGATGAATGTAATCAGGATAATAGGATAAAACTGGGCTAAGGGAAAACTGTAGGTTAATATCAATAAAAACTTCTTATTGGTGTCAATCAATAGAATGGACAAAGCCCTGGAAAACATACTTCAAAGAACCATTCTGAGTTAGCTGGAGGGTATGACTTAGCCTATCTAACAGGGTTTTCCATCTATAATATCTGTGGGTACGTCCATATTGCAGTTAGCCTGGGTGATTGGCACCTGGGTTAACCTAGCCTGTGTGCGATCAGCAATACTGAAAATCTTACCTGAGTTACTCTGCAAAAAGAAAAGGAGTACTTGTGGCACCTTAGAGACTAACCAATTTATTTGAGCATGAGCTTTCGTGAGCTACAGCTCACGTGAGCTGTAGCTCACGAAAGCTCATGCTCAAATAAATTGGTTAGTCTCTAATGTGCCACAAGTACTCCTTTTCTTTTTGCAAAGACAGACTAACACGGCTGTTACTCTGAAACTTGAGTTACTCTGTGTTCACTGGTGCTGTAGCCACTTCTAGTACAATCCATCTCTGTGTCTGCCACTTTGGTTGTGTCTACACTAGAGCCAGAAGGTGCAATTTCCAGTGCAAGTAGACATACCCATGCTAGCTCTGATCGAGCTAGCAAAATAGAAGCATAACTGCAGTGGGGCAAGTAATGGGACAGGCTAGCCACCCAAGTATGATCCCATCTGAGACCCGAGGCATGTACTTGGGGCAGCAGCCTGTCCCACCACCATGGCTAGACTTCTATTTTTAGTGCTCTAGTACAGTTGGAGCTGGTACCTTCCAGCACTTGTGTAGACACACCCTAGAACTTCAGGGCATATCCCATGGTTCTTCGTGCTGCAGTAAGCTCAACCACTCTATGATTCTTTCTAGAGAATGTGAGAGAACTTATCCGTCTTTCTGGCGGCGCAGGAGGAACTGTGGGAAGGCACTGGAGCACTAGCAGCACTCGAGTAATTTATCTTGTGTCCTCAAAACGAAGAGGGTGGGTTATCAGCACCCAGGCTCCAACCCATACCCCAAGTCTTTGTCAACTAGCCCAGTTTGAAAACACCAGCAAACCTGGCTATCAGCGGGTTTTGTGTGTGGATGGGAGGGGGTTATTGGGTAACACCTGGCTAAGAGCCCAGGTTAACTCTTCAGAGGAGACGTACCCTTTGATTGTACGGATGATCCAAAAAAAGCACAAAGCTTGGCTGAGATTTTTTTTTTAAAAAAAAGCAGCTTGTAATGTGCTACCAGGCATGGCATGCCTGCAAGAAAACCCAGAAGACAAGAACTAACTAGATAATGTGCTGCCAAGAGTCAATGTCTGAGATGCTGCAATTACATTATATGGGCCCAGTTTGCACTGCTGCTGCATGTCCTGTGAATATATAGGGAATGGCTACTTGCCAGGGCTCATATATGACACCTTTCATCAGCCAGTTTCTCTCTTAAAATTAATGTATTTAGGCTTGAGCAATGCAGCCCTGTGATACACAAAGCACTAGAATAGCCTAATAAGCCCCCTGAAATTTATTCTTTCCCTTTTCCCAGCCAGCTGGGGTTGGATCACAGATCACTCTTTTTCAGGCTTACTGGTCCAATGCTAGCTGCATATCTACTCCATCTTCCCAGATGCAGTTTGTCTGCCATTTTCTAAGCCATCCTCTTGTTCTTGGCCCACATACTCTTATCTCAAGTGCTTCCCTAATGGAATTTCCTTCATCGGTTGTACTTGTCTATACCACCTCAAGGCTCCTCTCTTGCAGTTTCTCTCTGATACTACAGACCTTGGTCTCATGTTCCTGATGACATCATTCCTCATATAGTCCAGCAATGTCATCCCATCACTGTACTCAAACATCTCATTTCAATGACTTAAAATATTCTCAAAGGCCTCTCCTTGGTCACCCATGTCTCTGATCTGTGTGGAAAAGCTGGTCTTATCACAGTCTGACCTGAAATTTACCCCTGAATAAAGTTACTGGAAGGGATTCAAAATTTCAAGGCATAACAAAATAATTCCCAAATAGGTCTCATAGAATGCTCTTGACAGTCCATGCAAGCCTTTATTTTTTTTCCATTACTGTTTTCCTACCATTACTTTCCTCCTTTCCTTAAAGGGGTAGAGATCAAGAAGGAAAAAATTCTGCATATGCAAGCACAAATGTCAAGGGACCCTCAATAAAAGTCTTCCTTGTCAGTTCAGAGATTGACAAGATCACTTTGAAATCTATGAGAAAAAAATCATCTCTTTAGGTCTCACAGCAAATATCACCACATGCCAAATCACTCATGTCATAAACTGCAGCTTACTCCAACCTCACAGGACCAAGCAATACGGAAGGTGGCAGAGTAATGTGAGTGTCGTGAATCAGTTTTGGAACTTGGGACATAAGGGAAGCCTTTCTGATTGGTGTCCAGTGATGCCATAGCCATGTCTACATTGCCTGGGAATACCAGGGAATATCCTGGATATAAGTGCTTCCCTTATTTTAAAATGTAATGCTGTAAAAATATGACTTCAAAATAGAAGTAAGGCTCTCCAGGCAGCGTGTTTCAAGGCCATCACTGCAGCCATCAAAAGATGTCTTTTATCACTGCCCAAGATGTGCTAATATCCTCCAGAAACCCTGTACATCAGCCTTTACTATCCTACCCAAAGAGTCCAAAAAAACTCTAGAAATGCATTACTCATTGTGCTTTATTCAGGGATTGTCCTGAGTTTAAACTGTCTCTGTACCTGAGGGTTATCTAAGAAATTCAGTTTGTCCGTGGCCACTCCATACCCAAGAGTTTTTCCATCCATGTGTTTTGCTGATAACTGCATTTATAAAAGCATCCTATGCAAGTGCATTTAAATTCTACAATACTGCCATTTCATCCTTCCAGTACCTGGGATTAAGGCAGTATCTCCTGCTTGAGTTTAGTTTCTCTACAGTCTACTGTGAATATTCAGAGAACAGCAATTGTGCACATACATACAGAGAGCTGACATCACTTGCATCAGTCTCACAGCGCTAAAAAAAGAGTTTGCATTAAAAAACATGTCTAACTTCAGCTGTAACCTTAAACCCCCAGAACTCTGTGAAACTAGTACAAACTAGAGTAAATCAAACATTGTTCTTACCACCGCACCCACCCTGCAACTCTTTCCAATCAGGGAATCTAAAATTACCATATTTACAGCGTCTGCAGCCAAGCCAAGTACAAAACAAGATGAATAGCTGTGACGCACAAGGCAGTGTGTAAAAGTATGCAGCTGGGTCTGTGAACAATATAGGCACTCTGTACTAAAGCTCATCTAATGCCTTTCACAGACCAAAGCAATAACAAAAAAAGAGAGGGGGGAGAGGAAGGAGAGGAAAAATTCCAGTAAGATGACTGAAAACATAGCACAAATCCCAGGCTCCTCTGCTAATGGGCAATTGAAATGACTCACAAAAGGGCTAGTAGGGAATTCAATTAATTAGGGATGTGACTGCACTGAAGGGAGGAGGGAAAGAAAAGAATGCTGTGATACAAGAAACTCACTCCTCTTCATTCACTTAAGAAAAGGTCTATAAGAAAACCTCAGGGGAAGAAAAAACAAAGTTCTCCAAGGCAGGGCACCCTGTTAGTGTACCATGTATAAAGGAAAAGGCCACAGTGAAATCTTCTTGATCCATGTGGGGACAAAAGAACAGAATCGTGCATCTCCCTCTTTCTCTCAATCCTAGATTTCTAAAGAAAAATTTTCACAGTGAAAAGGAAGTAAAGGAATAAAATCTGTGAAATCAATCAATGCACGATTTGGACCTGCAGTTGCTAGTATTTATTCATTGAAGAAGTTAGAAGGGAGGGAAGGAAACAGGGATGGAGTCTTTTGGGTATGTTTATATGACGTTACTAATGCTCCACAGTCCTGATGCACTCCCCTGTCCTCAAGAAATAATTGGAGGAGATGATAAGTTAGGCTGGGAAAAGGAGGATGGGAATCAGAATGGAGAGCAGCTGCTTGGCTGGAAGAAGGGAAAAGGTGATGAGGGAGAGAGAAGAGAACGTTGATGGCATGGGGGATCAACAGAAGTAGGGGAGAAAGTAAAGTGGGAGAAAGGAAGAGATAGAGAGAAGGCAAGGGGAAAATGCAAGGTGAATTGGGAAAATGTGGAAGTGGATGGGTGAGGGAGATAAGGAGAAAGGGAAAACAGTGGGAAAAAGAGAAGAAGAGGGGTAGGGAGGAAGAAGGTGAATGAAAGAATTAGGATAGAGTATCACAATCAATTTGCAGTTAAAATCTGTAGTGACTGGTAAACTGAAACAGCAGTGTTGATTCAGAGCTGTAGCTCACGAAAGCTCATGCTCAAATAAATTGGTTAGTCTCTAAGGTGCCACAAGTACTCCTTTTCTTTTTAAAATTTATGTTAATGCTAGTTGTTAGAAAGTCTTTAAACACACACAACCTCCAAGCCCATTCTTAGGCAATACTTGGTGGTGGACTAATTGGGGGAAGAGGACTGGACCGAACTATTGGTAGTTGAGTAGAGCCGGCTGGAAATTTTCTAACAAAACTAAATTTTATCAGAAAATGTCAGTTTGTTGGGCCACAATGTTTTGTCAAATCTACTGCAGATTCGACCAATCTTTTGCTGAAACACAGGTAGCCCGCCAGCAGAAAGCCTGGCAGCCTTAGGAACCCTGGCTGGAGACAGGTCCTTGGGGGCTGTTAGGTGCCCTTGCTCTCCAGCAGAGTCTAAGCCAGTCCCAGAACTCCTGATTGGATCTGGGGCTCTCGGAATTGGCTAGACTCCTCATTCCACTTGATTGAATGTCCAATAACGAATATGAAATATTGATGGTTACTGACCATCTCAATAAATTGATAATTACACCACACAGGTAGCACTGAATGGGGCCCCTTGCTTACAATTTCAACACACAGGCTAAGGACTGGGTGGCCCGTGGATGCTTAATATGCTCGCCTCCCTTGGGATCAGAGTAGAAACACAGAGAAATATGGGAGAAGCTTGCAATATGCTGCTGTTCTGGTGATTTTAGTCTCCAGGACTGTGTATCCCACACCTTTCACCAGCAGAAAAACATACAAATCAAACCATGATCCTCAGCCAATGAATTGGACTTCAATATTATCTCCACTGCTAAATGAGTTTCAAAAGAGCAAAAGATTTCTCTGTGTGAACAGACTATATTTATTGTATCAGAGCAGACAGGGTGTGCAAAACTGTCCAAGGAGAGAATTATTGTGTATTCAAGATGTGTTGAGTAGAGAAGGACACACACCCACCAGTGAGGCGATACTGACAGAAACACCTTTATACTAGAATAGTGGTGTCCACACAGGGGGATTGCACCAGTTTAACTACATTGTTTATTCTTTGCATGGTACCAAGTATCAGAGAGGTAGGATTGTTTATTCTACCAATTTAGTTAAATCAGTGCAAAAGTTAAGCATAGACAGAACAGCGCTGAGCTGATTCCGATCTACCCCCCACCATGACACTATGGAGTGCTGCGCTGCTGGAGGTGCCATCTTTTATCAGAGACATAACACTGAGATCCAGACGCTTGGGATCACTAAAGACCTCATGAAAGGTTTGCAAAGGTTAAGTTAACTTTGGTGTTCAGGCCAAATTTAAATTTATTCCAGTTTCTAACCGGCTGGGAGCAAATATCCCAGGCCAGGATCAGGGGCTACCGGTATTACAAAAAGTGCCCATTCAATAGCCCTGGCTGCCTAAACTACAATAAACATAATATAAAAATTATTGTACAGCAATTTAAAAGCTAAATGAGTCAGTAAAGCCCCATAGCAAAGTTGTGCTAGATGGCCAGAGCCCCAGTACAAATAATACCCTGTTCTGCGTCAAAGCTCCATTCTTTACATGCCCTTTCCCCTCAAATGCCTGGTGTGAAACAGGCCCAGAAGGTCAATTTCAAATCTGAACTGCCCCCCCGAAGTCTAACAGGGCTCTGTATAATTTTGTCCTTTTTATTGTGCCTTGATACAATTATTCCAGCAAAAATTACAGGCGAGGCCAACATGCACCTTGGGGCTATCTGGATTCGTTTTAGCTCATTTAGTTGGAGGCTTCCCCCTGGCCCACAGATAAAAAATGCTAAATGGAAAAGAGCTCACTCCTCTCCAAAATTAAAATAAATTCCTTTTATCTTTGTAATTAAGTCCCATCCCATACTCAGCCAGCTGAGGGTGGCAAAGAATGACTTTTCTGTATTCCACAATGTCTTTCTCCCTCCATGGCCCTATTCAGAGTCTCTTGTATGTATTTAATCACCCATAGCCAAGCCCGGCTAATGAAATGGAGGGCCTTGCCCTGCCCTGCCCCTGCTCCTATTTCTATTTTGGCTCAGCATGTCCTTTGCTTGCTCGTTCCAACAAAACAAGCAGGTTTTTCTTTCCTCACTGGGATTTAAAGGTCCTATTGCTGACTGGGGCCACTGCTGAAAATGGAATGAATGCCTACAAACACTACAGTGCAAAACTACTGCAAACACAGAATGGAACACAGCAATGAAAGCCTAATGGCCTTGCCTTTGCTTTACAGAGGCCACTGGTCACTACTGTGGGGATCTTTTCTATCTAGAAGATCTTTAAACAAAACTAGTCAAACATGTTACAGGGCTCTTTCATGAGGCCTTGGTATTCATGGCCTGGTCATGAGCACTTGCCACATCAGAATATGTTGTTTCTCTTTTTTCCCAGCTGCCCTTGCCTTTTGCCAAGGCAGTCATTAAAAAATATGCCTTGCCTTTCTTAGTTCCTTCAAAGAAGCGTGATCCCACTCCTGGACCTTAGGAGACATGGATGCTGTGATAGCCCTCCACCACATGATGTTTCTTGTGAGAATGGTTGACATGCCAATCAGAGGGCAGAAATCTGCTTCCAGTGTCCAATGGTACATGGCTAGATGCTGATTAACATGGTCTAAATTTTTTTAGCCTATGAAAAGTGGCCACTGATTTTATTTGCCCTAATTCTCGCATGCCTAACTTGAGACTACTTGAAATGTGGAATACCCATAAACTATTTGAAGTCAATAGGGCAGGGACCATCTTTTTATTTTGAGTTTGTACAGTGCCTACCACAATGGGGTCCTGGTCCAACAGTGGGCTCCTACGTGCTACCACAACACAAATAATAAATAACAAAATCTGCAAGTGCTCTTCCCTCTGAAAATCAGGCTCAAGAGGTCTGACTCAACACTGTTACTCCAGTTTCATACTCATGTAGCTCCACTGAAATCAGTGGAGTCATAGCAGCATAAAACTGGAGTAATACAGTGACAAGGTCTAAGATCTCTTAAGTCGAGTAACCAAAAATCAATGCACTCTAAAACAGAGGCCATGCTTGAAAATTTCTTTCTTAACTTACCCCATCCCCCACCCCATGTGGCACTGGCAGGCCTCAAAGGCAGTCTTGTGAAAGGAGACACTGGACATTAGAAATGTGGCTTAAGTCCCTAAACCAGGTCTCTTATTATTAGCCTCTCTGCATTACTGGAACTGACTTCAAAGGAGTTAGATTGGCATTTATGAGTCTGGTTTTTTGTCAGCTTAACTAAAACAAACAGGTTCAAGCTCCAACATTCTGTCAAGTGGAAGCAGTGCGAGGTTTAGACATCGTTTGGGGGAACGTAATGTTAAAAGCATGTTTGCAAGCACTAGAATTCACACAATATTGTCCTGTCATCTTTTGTTTAATATTGTTTTGGGGATTTTTTTTAAGTCTCCTTTTGATAAAAGCATCTAAAAATTATCTTGTCCCCCTCTTCGTAAAGGGAATAAACACTGGGCCATTTCCTGGCCTGTGCTATTGCTTCTTTCCATCACCCTGACTGCAAAGGGGCCATAAAACTGCCGTAAACAGGCAGCTAAGGGGGATTTTCTTTTGGCATTGCCAGCTCTGTGCTACTCCTCCCGGTGCAGGGGGTTTGCTGGGGGCACGGCCACCAGAGCTTACAGTACTCTGCTGATCCCCCTGATCTAATGGCCCCTTGAGGGCTGTTACAAGGCAGCACAATTTAGAGCAGTCCCAAGGCCAGTTTAGCCCCTGGGGATCAGGAGAAGACAAAGGTGGTGTTAAGCAGCTTTTGCCCCGCCCGTCTCCCTAGCTCTGACGCAGCGGAGGACCCAGACCACTGAAGTTTCGCCCCCAATTTTTCTAAAATGGAGCCAAATGCACACGACACAGCTGTAAAGCAATCACATACATAAAGAGTGTTCATGCCCTTTCCTGTTCCCTGGTGTCAGAGACAGGGATGTGGGTCATCATGCCCAAAGGTTAGAGCAGGAGTCATTCCTAGTGGTTAGAACCCCAGTCAGTAGTTAGGAACTTGCATTCAGGGTCAGAATTGAAATCATATGCCAGGGCACCAGAGCCAAAGGTCAGAGCCAAAGTCAAAAGTCAGGAATTGAACTCAAGGGTCATGATCAGGTTACCTGGGGTGAGGTAAAAACAGGAACAGGACTGGAACAAGGCAGAAGCACAACTGGGAACAAGCAAGCACAGCAGCCAGTGGAGCAAGGGGCAAATGCTTTGAGCAGCCACTGAACTACTGCTGTTCTTGGGCTTAAAAGCAGGTCTGCTGACTCTTCCTACCAATCAGGCAGCCTACTACAGACCAGCAGTGCTTGTTAGGATCACTGGAAACTGGGTCTGCTGCAGGGCCCTGTTTCCAGACTGGCTCTGTTGCACGACCTCATTCCTGACACCTGGTGATGTATAGATTACTCCAGGCATTTTTGTCTCCTTGACTTTTACACTGAATGTAAAAATCAGTTGCACATATACAAAATGGGAAATGACTGCCTAGGAAGGAGTACTGCGGAAAGGGACCTGGGGGTCATAGTGCATCACAAGCTAAATATGAGTCAACAGTGTAACACTGTTGCAAAAAAAGCAAACATCATTCTGGGATGTATTAGCAGGAGTGTTGAAAGCAAGACATGAGAAGTAATTCTTCTGCTCTGCTCCGCATTGATTAGGCCTCAACTGGAGTATTATGTCCAGTTCTGGGCACCACATTTCAGGAAAGATGTGGACAAATTGGAGAAAGTCCAGAGAAGAGCAACAAAAATGATTAAAGGTCTAGAAAACATGACCTATGAGGGAAGATTGAAAAAATTGGGTTTGTTTAGTCTTGAGGAAAAAAGACTGAGGAGCGATACAACAGCAGTTTTCACGTAAATAAAAGGTTGTTACCAGGAGCAGGGAGAAAAATTGTTTTCTTTAACCTCTGAGGATAGGTCAAGAAGCAATGGGATTAAATTGCAGCAAGGGCAGTTTAGGTTGGACATTAGTAAAAACTTCCTGACTGTCAGGGTGGCTAAGCACTGGAATAAACTGCCTAGGGAGGTTGTGAAATCTCCATCATTGGAGATTTTTAAGAGCAGGTTAGAACAAACACCTGTCAGGGACGGTCTAGATCAGTGGTCAGCAACCCATCGATCGCGATCAACTGGTCTTTACTAGAGGATCTCCCAGCTGATCGCAATCTCCGGCGGCATAGTGTGGCTGCAGCTAAGGCACACTCCTTGTCTACCCCGGCCCCCAACTGCTCCCAGAAGCGGCCAGCACAGCCCCACAGCCCCAGGAGGGCAGGGGTCTCCCTCCGCGCGCTACTCCTGCCTGCAAGCACCACCCCCACAGCTCCCATTGGCCAGGAGAGCTGCAGGGGTCGTGCTTGCAGAGAGGGGCAGCGTGCGGAGCCACCCCCCCGCCAGGGGCTGCAGGGGTGCATTGGCCCCTTCCAGGAGCAGTGTGAGGCCGGGGTAGGAATGGAGCCTGCTTTAGTCTTCCTGCGCCCACCGT
Organism: Eretmochelys imbricata; assembly: GCF_965152235.1. Lineage (NCBI taxonomy): Eukaryota > Metazoa > Chordata > Testudines > Cheloniidae > Eretmochelys > Eretmochelys imbricata. The sequence continues at coordinate 64,084,233 of NC_135577.1, read as the reverse complement.
GAGCTACCAGAGGTAAGTGTTACCCAGTAGGAGTTACCCTGCACCCCAAACCCCCTCCTAAACCCCCTCCCGGAGCCAGCACCCCAAACCTCCTCCTGCACCCCAAACTCCCTCCTAAACCCCCTCCCAGAGCCAGCAACCCAAACCCCTCCTGCACCCCAACCCCCAGCCTGGACCCCCCTCCCAGAGCCAGCACCCTTTACCCCGTTCTGCACCCCAACACTCTGCCCCAGCCAGGAGCCCTCTCCTGCACCCAAACTCCCTCCTAGACCTTGCACCCCTCATCCCCCCTGCACCCCAACCCCCTGCCCCAAGTTGATCCCAGAGCCCCTTCCCACACTGCGAACCCCTTGGCCCCAGCCCAGAGCCTGCACCCCCTCCTGAACGCCAACCTCCTGCCCCAGCCCAGTGAAAGTGAGTGAGGTTGCTGGAGAGCGAGCGACAGAGAGCGGGGGGATGGAGTGAGCGGGGCGGGGCTTTGGGGAAGGGGCGGGGTAGATCCTGGGTTGCCCTTAGAGTCAGAAAGTGATCTTGGGCCTAAAAAGGTTGGTGACTACTGCCCTAGATAATACTTAATCCTGCCTTGAGTGCAGGGAACTGGACTAGAAGACCTCTCAAGGTCCCTTCCAGTCCTACACTTCTATGATTCTATGATTATGTGGCTCTGAGTGATCTTTCTTTTTGCTAGAGGCCTTGACCAATGCTTGGTAGACAGAGTGCTATCACAGGATGCTGAAACCTAAGCTGCAGCTCTCCCTACCCCCTACACTAAGCAGGGAAGGGATCATAGAAACACAGACATGTAGGGCTTGAAGGGACCTCCAGAGGTCATCCAGTCCAGCCCCCTGCACTAAAGCAGGACCAAGTGAACAGAGACCATTTGTGATAGGTGTTCGTCCAACCTGTTCTTAAAAACCTCCAACGATAGGGATTCCACAACCTCCCTGGAAGCCTATTCCAGAATGTGACATTGCACGCCATATGTTTATGGAAATAAATGCTTCTGAGTGTAAATGTAATGTAACTGGAATACGCTTTATGCAAAAGGTCTCTTGTAAGCTATCATTACAAAGCTTATAATCTACTGAGTGTATTCATCCTATTTGTATGAATGTATCTGTGATGGTGCCCCCATAAGGCTTTATGGAAATATGCTTATGAATATACATATTACATAACCGGAATATGTTTTATGCTACATATGCCATGTGACATATCTATGTAAAGGTTATGATCTGCTGAATCTATTAATCCTATGGTATCATTTTTGTATTCGAAGTTATGAATATTGGCTGTGCACTTGCCTGATTTTTAAGTAGCCTCAGTAAAGCGTTTGGTCAGCTTCTTTAGAAAGGAATTTGCAAGTTAAGTTCCCAATCAAGAAGCACTTAATGCACAATGGATCTTGGAAGGCCCCAATCCACATAAGAAGTCTACATGAGAATGTTCAAGGTAACATGTAAACCATGGCTGCTACCTCTAAGTTCTGAGACATGCATGGACATGTGACTTGCCCATGTGACTCCAAAACTCCATCTTGTAGCTGGACTTCTACACAGGGGGAGGGAGGGGTATCCACCCACAAGAGAAAGTTTATTTAAACCCCTGAGAGACCCCTCCATTTTTTCTTCAGCTGGCTAAAGAGATAGCCTCTCCACCCCCAAGGATACCTGAAAGAAACTGGAACAAAGGACAGTAACGACAGGGGGTATGAGTGATTGCTGGACCCAGACTAGAAGAAAAGGAGTACTTGTGGCACCTTAGAGACTAACCAATTTATTTGAGCACGAGCTTTCGTAAGCTACAGCTCACTTCATCGGATGCATACCGTGGAAACTGCAGCAGACTTTATATACACACAGAGATCATGAAACAATACCTCCTCCCACCCCACTCTCCTGCTGGTAATAGCTTATCTAAAGTGATCATCAAGTTGGGCCATTTCCAGCACAAATCCAGGTTTTCTCACCCTCCACCCCCCCACACACAAACTCACTCTCCTGCTGGTAATAGCCCATCCAAAGTGACAACTCTCTACACAATGTGCATGATAATCAAGGTGGGCCATTTCCTGCACAAATCCAGGTTCTCTCACCCCCTCATCCCCTCCAAAAAACACACACACAAACTCACTATCCTGCTGGTAATAGCTCATCCAAAGTGACCACTCTCCCTACAATGTGCATGATAATCAAGGTGGGCCATTTCCAGCACAAATCCAGGTTTTCTCACCCCCCCACCCCCATACACACACAAACTCACTCTCCTGCTGGTAATAGCTCATCCAAAGTGACCACTCTCCCTACAAGGTGCATGGTAATCAAGGTGGGCCATGTCCAGCACAAATCCAGGCTTTCTCACCCCCCCCTTTTTTCCCGGGGACACACACACACATACAAACTCACTCCTGCTGGCAAGAGCTCATCCAAACTGCCACTCTCCAAGTTTAAATCCAAGTTTAACCAGAACGTCTGGGGGGGCGCGGTAGGAAAAAACAAGGGGAAATAGGCTACCTTGCATAATGACTTAGCCACTTCCAGTCTCTATTTAAGCCTAAATTAATAGTATCCAATTTGCAAATGAATTCCAATTCAGCAGTTTCTCGCTGGACAGATTGATTGAGCCAGAAGAATTCCCAGAAGTTACCTACTACAGGACAGGCCTAACAAAGAAAATAACAGAACGCCACTAGCTGTCACCTTCAGCCCCCAACTAAAACCCCTCCAACGCATTATTAAGGATCTACAACCTATCCTAAAGGATGACCCAACACTCTCACAAATCTTGGGAGACAGGCCAGTCCTTGCCTATAGACAGCCCCGCAACCTGAAGCAAATACTCATCAACAACCACATACCACACAACAGAACCACTAACCCAGGAACTTATCCTTGCAACAAAGCCCGTTGCCAACTGTGCCCACATATCTATTCAGGGGACACCATCACAGGGCCTAATAACATCAGCCACACTATCAGAGGCTCGTTCACCTGCACATCCACCAATGTGATATATGCCATCATGTGCCAGCAATGCCCCTCTGCCATGTACATTGGTCAAACTGGACAGTCTCTACATAAAAGAATAAATGGACACAAATCAGATGTCAAGAATTATAACATTCATAAACCAGTCGGAGAACACTTCAATCTCTCTGGTCACACAATCACAGACATGAAGGTCGCTATCTTAAAACAAAAAATCTTCAAATCCAGACTCCAGCGAGAAACTGCTGAATTGGAATTCATTTGCAAATTGGATACTATTAATTTAGGCTTAAATAGAGACTGGGAGTGGCTAAGTCATTATGCAAGGTAGCCTATTTCCCCTTGTTTTTTCCTACCCCCCCCCCCCGACGTTCTGGTTAAACTTGGATTTAAACTTGGAGAGTGGTCAGTTTGGATGAGCTCTTGCCAGCAGGAGAGTGAGTTTGTGTGTGTGTGTGTGTCCGGGAAAAAAAGCGGGGGGGGGGGGGGGGTGAGAAAGCCTGGATTTGTGCTGGAAATGGCCCACCTTGATTACCATGCACATTGTAGGGAGAGTGGTCACTTTGGATGAGCTATTACCAGCAGGAGAGTGAGTTTGTGTGTGTATGGGGGTGGGGAGGTGAGAAAACCTGGATTTGTGCTGGAAATGGCCCACCTTGATTATCATGCACATTGTAGGGAGAGTGGTCACTTTGGATGAGCTATTACCAGCAGGATAGTGAGTTTGTGTGTGTTTTTTGGAGGGGGGTGAGGGGGTGAGAGAACCTGGATTTGTGCAGGAAATGGCCCACCTTGATTATCATGCACATTGTGTAGAGAGTTGTCACTTTGGATGGGCTAGTATCAGCAGGAGCGTGAGTTTGTGTGTGGGGGGGTGGAGGGTGAGAAAATCTGGATTTGTGCTGGAAATGGCCCAACTTGATGATCACTTTAGATAAGCTATTACCAGCAGGACAGTGGGGTGGGAGGAGGTATTGTTTCATGATCTCTGTGTGTATATAAAGTCTGCTGCAGTTTCCACGGTATGCATCCAATGAAGTGAGCTGTAGCTCACGAAAGCTCATGCTCAAATAAATTGGTTAGTCTCTAAGGTGCCACAAGTACTCCTTTTCTTTTTGCGAATACAGACTAACACGGCTGTTACTCTGAAACCAGACTAGAAGGAGACTAGTCTGTAAAAGGAAGCTTACTGGCATTCCTCTAAGGGTGAGGTTTTTATCTGTATTCAGTTTTCTTAAACATAGACTTGTGTGTTCTATTTTATTTTTCTTGGTAATTCACTTTGTTCTGTCTGTTACTACTTGGAACCACTTAAATCCTACTTTCTGTATTTAATAAAATCACTTTTTACTTATTAATTAACCCAGAGTATGTATTAATACTGGGGGGGGGGGAAACAGCTGTGCATATCTCTCTATCAGTGTTATAGAGGGCCATCAATTTATGAGTTTACCCTGTATAAGGGTAAAATGGATTTATTTGGGGTTTGGATCCCATTGGGAGTTGGGCATCTGCGTGTTAAAGACAGGAACACTTCTTAAGTTGCTTTCAGTTAAGTCTGGAGCTTTAGGGCACATGGTTCAGACCCTGGGTCTGTGTTGGAGCAGATGGGCATGTCTGGATCAGCAAGACAGGGTGCTGGAGTCCCAAGCTGGCAGGGAAAGCAGGGGCAGAAGTAGTCTTGGCACATCAGTTGGCAACCCCCAGGGGGTTTCTATGATCCAACCCATCACAGTATCATTCTTCTATCTGAAGCTAGAAATATGAAGTATTACTCTGAAGTCCTATTGTAACTATGCAAAGAGTGGGCCATTAGTGGTGGCTTGGAATCTTGATGGCTCCCATTAACTAGGACAACTGGTTGTAAATGGCTCTGTTTACTTGTAAGCCTTCCTGTACAGGTGGGTGCCAGTCAATGAATAATGAAGTCTCACAGGATATGTGAACATGTCACATGATACTGGAATCCATCTTAAACCTGGTGCTTTCCATTTAGAAGAAAGGGTGGGAACCCAGAGAGAGACAAAGGATTCCCGCCTTGTGCCAAAGATATAAAAGGGGGTGGAACAGAACAAAGGGGGCTGCCAATCATGAGAAATCCCTTAGTTACCATCTGAGCTGGAGCTAATAAGGACTGCACCAGAGGAAGGATTGGGCCCAAACTAGGAAGGAGTCTAGTCTGTGAAAGAAACTTATTGGAACATTTCTGAGGGTGAGATTTATCTGTGTTCAGTTTCTTAATGTATTAGGCTTAGACTTGCGTGTTTTGTTTTATTTTGCTTAGTAACTTACTTTGTTCTGTCTGTTATTACTTGAAACCACTTAAATCCTACTTTTTATACTTAATAAAATAACTTTTGTTTATTAATTAACCCAGAGTAAGTGATTAATATCTGGGGGAGCAAACATTTGTGTATATCTCTCTATCAGTGTTATAGAGGGCAGACATTTTATGAGTTTATCCTGTATAAGCTTTATACAGAGTAAAATGGATTTATTTAGGGTTTGGATCCCATTGGGACCTGGATGTCTGGGTGCTGGAGACAGGAATACTTGCTGAGCAGTTTTTGGTTAAAGCCTGCAGCTTTGGGGGCGTGGACTAGACCTGTGTCTGTGTTGCAGAGGACTAGCATGTCTGGCTCAACAAGACAGGGTTCTGGAATCCCAAGCTGGCAGGGAAAACGGGCTCAGAGGTAGTCTCAGCACATCAGGTGACAGTCCCAAGGGGGTCTCTGTGACCGAACCCGTCACACAGAACTTAACTACTTTTATAGTTAGAAAGTTTTTCCTAATATCTAATCTAAGTCTCCCTTCTGCAAATTAAGCCCATTACTTCTTGTCCTACCTTCTGTGGACATGAAGACCAACTGATCACCATTCCCTTTATAATAGCCCTTAACATATTTGAAAACTGTTATCAAGTGACCCTCACAGACTTTTCTCAAGACGAAACGTCCCCAGTTTTGTAAAACTATTCTTATAGATAAGGTTTTCTAAACCTTTTATCATTTTTGTTGCTCTCTTCTGGACTCTCCGATTTATTCACATCTTTCCTAAAGCATGGCTCCCAGAATTGGACACAGGGATTTTTGATTTTCAGGTCATTCAAGAGCTCCTGATGGAGCCATACTGGCCTCTTACTGTTCTTGATTTCCTTTACACTGAGAAAATTGGCAGTTGTGCATTTAATATTAGCTCCTTGAGTAACTGCCAGTTCTCCTGAACTCCTTTATCCCTTAGATTTTCTTCCCATGGGACCTTACTTATGAGTTCTCTGAGTTTGTTAGAGTCGGCTGTTTGGAAGTCCATTGTCCTTATTCTGCTGCTCTCAATCTTTCTTTCCTTAGAATGAAATCTATCATTTCATGATCACTTTCACTTAAATTGCCATCCACCTGCAGATTAGGAACCAATTCCTCCCTGTTGGTCAGAATCAAGTCTAAAATGGCTGTCCCTTTCTCTGCTTTCTGAAACAGAAAATTGTCCCTAACGCATTTCAAGAACTCATTAGAAATTTGTTTTGCTATATTAGTTTTTCAACAGATGTCTGAGTAGTTAAAGTCCCCCAGTACTACCAGGTCTTATATTTTGGATATTTCTGTTACTTCTTCTAGAAATGCCTCACCCACATCCTCTTCCTGATTTGGTGGTCTACAGTAGATACCTACCATGACGTCATTCCTATTTTTCCCTTTTTATCTTTACCCAGAGACTTCGACTGGTCTGCCTCTCACCTCCTTCTGGACCTCAGAACATGTGTATACATTACTGATGTATAACACAACACCTCCTCTATTTTACCCTGCCTGTCCTTCCTGAACAAGCTATACCCCTCTATAACAATGTTCCAGTCACGAGATTTATCCCATCAAGTCTCTGTGATGCCAATGAAGTCACTGGCTGTTGAATGTTAAGCCCTATCTACATAGCCAAATGACAAAATTTTACAACAGTTAAATCTGATTGTGGCTGATCTAATTATAAGATGATCTGGCCAGCCTGCATGGACAGGGCCAAACTTCTAAAAAATTAAAAATATACTTTAGTACAGTTTAGCAGATTGGGCTAACACAGGTTTTGAGAATTTAAAAAAAACCCCAACCTGAGTAATTACATTCAGCATGCCTAACATTCCCCCTGCAGTTTCAACTGGAAACATTATCCCCAACCTACAAAATCATTGTCTATTGTTGCTGCCAGGGTGGAAGGGCTACTGCATTTCAAGGGTGGGTGAGTGACCCCATCTATTTAGTTACTAAGTTGCTTTGGGATCCTCCTGAAAATCAATATGGGCCAGATCTTCAGCTGCTGTAAACTGGTACAACTTCATTAATTTCATTAATACATCAATTTACATAAACTGAAGATCTGGTCCTATATAAATTTAATGTATTACAATGATTGGAAAACAAAAGTTACCAAAGTGACCTAATAGCTTTGTTCAAAATAATTAATACAATGAAGTCTTGATAATGTTTTTTCTGAATACCGGTGATGGCCTCAAAAACTAGAGGATATAATCTAACAGTGTGGAAGCAAGGACTAAACAGGGAATTTGAGCAGTATTGTGTCTCTAAAAAAGAAAAATAAACAAAAGGAAGATAGGTTTAAACTACAATTTAAACAGGCTGACATGTTGGACTTTTTCCTGTATCTGAACATTTCTTACATTCTCAACTCTGCATAGTGCATCCGAAGAGAAAGCTTTCTAGTATTCCCAGCTAGATTGCTGGCATTAGTTGCTCTTTTGTAAAACTGCTGATGCTCTGAAACTTGACTTGTGAAAAATCCTTTCATCATTCCAGGTGAACTGCTGGATTAAATGAGTAGAATTTTGTGGATTGTATGAGAAGATCCATGGCAAATGACTCTATCTAGGAAGAAACTTTCAGGTATTTAGTCTGAATGTAAAGATACAGGAATACTGAAGTCAAGGTCTGATGAGGTGTTGTATTATACATCGTTAACACAGTGTACAATTTTGTGTATATACTCAAATATATATTTGTGTATATACTCAATATATATTTATTTTCTGTTGAAGTGTAATCCCTAATAATAATGGGATCTCTTTATTTATCAGTATTATTCAGTTATTCAACACATAGATGGAGTAGATCTCAAGACTGAGAAGCTCCTTAGAGGTGATTCTATGTAAACAGCATATGGATCAAGAAAGCAATTTCAGCACTGCCTCTTTATGAGATATTTGTCTCAGTCATAGCTCGGTTATAGTGTCAATGGGCTGGTAGAGAAGTAAGTGCTGGATTCAGGTCCACAAAGACAAACGAAGAATAGGTACACTTTGTTTAGGGCAATGAATTATTTAATTTTATAGACCCAGGGAAATATCCATGCCTAGCTTTAACATCCAGACAGCTGGATCACACCTTCAAAACTGTTCTGGAAATATCAGGATGGATGACAATGCCATATGTCTCTACCTATGTACCTCAAACTTGAACAAAAGAAAGATTATTCTTTGAGGTGAGAGGGGAAACTCAATGTGGGTGGTCTATTCGGTCCTTGGTTTTTCTGGTAGGTAGGGATCCAACTATTGCTCTTGTGATGGTGGTTTTTGTGTTGTGGGATCAGAAAAAAGACTGTTCTACTAAAGACTGGGATGAGACCAACTCACTTAACATTGGGCACTGAACAATGACTTTTGATCCCTACTGCTGTGGGCTGAATTCAGACCTTAGGTGATGGCTCTAACCAATTACCAAGTCCCCAAACCAACCAATCCCTGAGAGCCTCAAACATTTTCATTATTTTTATACCCAGAACTGACCCCCTCTATTGAAAAAAGGGAATAGTAAACACACACACACACACACAAACCTTAACGAACACACAAATGACATAAAAATCCTGCATTGGAGGTGTGTTTGTCTAGACTGCAGATGGAGAGATTTCATATGGTACGTAGGAAAGGATGTCAATGGACTCTATGCTAACTTCAAATAGATTCCAACTCTCTTATCTAATTAAATGATCCTTTTAACAGCTGATGTATCAGGGCAGTTCTTTGAACCACTTGAAAAGACACTTATTAATGGTTCTCTTGGCAAAGATGAACTTGATCAGCTGCAAAAATTGTTTCCAAACAATGACCCCCAAAAGTTCCCTTTTGTTTCTTTTTTCAGACTACTACCCAAAATGTCACAGTATATAAAATATTTTGCTCTATTCTGCTGTCATTTGTTTTCCTCTCCATTATTATTTCTTGAGATTCAGGTGGTGCTTCAGTAACTGTTTTGGGCCTAAAAAAGAAACGTTCCTGCTTTCATATGACAACATAAACAATTACCGCTTCCCAGTTCCAGAACACTGTCACTCGTTGCACATACTCAAAAGCTAGCACTTTCCTCCAATCACACAGTTTCTTAAAATCGTAACTACATTAATAATAGCAAATAAATAGACTGGCTCAAGTCAGGTATAGTGTTAAGTGCTCCATGAGGGTCGTACACCCAGCTCTGCATCAGCACATCAGTTCTGATGTACATCAGGTTCCCTTTGATATTTTGGTACTGGACTCCCATAAAGTTCTAGTTGATCCTGACCTGCAACATTCCCACTGTTCCAATCCTGCACCCCTCACCTCCCAGCTCTATCAATACACATGACTTACTCTTATTCTAATCAGCCACAGATGGGCATGCCTTTTACAGACAAATATAAACAGGTCTTTGCCTAAAAGATCTTACAATCTAAATAGACATCTCATTTCTGACCTGCAGAGGCTCAGGGTCTTTTCTAAGCAGAAACAACCAATTGTGCCCAATTTTGCAGTAGTTTTGTGCTATACACAAATTAGAATTAGGAAAAGATTCCCAAACTTATTTTAATTTGTGATGAGGATTGCAAACCCAAATCAGCTCAATCCTCCCTTCTGCCTCCAAATGATAAATTCACTTGTAGCTGCTGAAGTTTGCAAATTGCACAATAAGCAAACCCCCCTTGTGCAAATCAACTTGTCCACTCTTCTTTCCCTGTTTTACACATAGCACCAGTCAACAACAGTTTTCCTTTCCCCAGACCCTAAACTCAGTCTTTGGAAGCTTTGCTGTTGCTAAGGAGGCCTATGGATATTTTCTCTCAAGTGAGCTTGAGGGCTTTGTATGTATCCTGAGGTGACACTCAGCTTTTCTCATGTGTGCTCAGCTCCTGTCATCACAACCATGCATCTCAAGATAGACCTGGAATATCAGAGTCTTTAATCCACCACTGCCAACCCCTTCCCAGAATTGCTTGAACTGCTATCCCCATTTCATCTGAGTCCTAGGAGACCCCCAAAACTCCACAATAAAGACAGGGACGTGGTGGGGATGGATGATTAGTCAAGTCAGGTAGTGTTGGGATGAGGGCTTTCTATATTTCCTCACAAAGAGTGCAGAGACAGCTCTTGGCTTTTCCAAGCTCCAGGCATCACACTTGGATTCCAAGCGTGAAAAAGCAAACAGTGGCATGCTGAATAGTAAAACGGTGGAGTGAAAGATAATAATTACATTAAGCAATGGTTTGTGAGTACAAATTGCAAAAATCAAATGAAAGGGTCGTGGTAAACAGATCCGTGGCTATAGAATAACAAATGTCTGTGTTAGTATGGGCTTTCATATTTTTCTTGTCAGCAGCAACAAGCTGCATAAATTTGCAATTAATCATTTCATCAAGCATAACTCTTGCCATACTAGGAAATGCAAACTTACCCCAACCCATCACAACTAACATGTGAATGCCACTAATTCAAAACCCTGCCCTTTACTGAAGCAGACAGCAGCACAAACATCAGGTTTACACCTAGCCTCATAAAATAGCTTAGTGTCAAGGACAGAACTCACTGACATTAATCTAACATCATGTCAAGACACAAGTGAAGTGAGAGCGCACCTCCCAGCACCAGTCAACAGTCTACCAGAATTTACATAGTTATTAATACTAAGGGTGACAGCAAGTTTGAAATCCATTTGGTACTCTGAGGGGTCAGGCAGAATCTCAAGGGTCAACACTGGATCCCTAAAGAGAACATGGTGCAAAATACTATAATGAACCTGCTGGCTCCTTAATGAACACTGTGTTAACCCCCAGTGCAATATCCATCCAGTAAAGGGCTCCATACTCCCTCCAGCACAGAAAAGGAGTGTACTGCCTGAGATCAGAGGGGACTTGGCTTGGGAAGGAGCCAGCAGGATAGTAGGCTGGAGGCAGAAGCCTGAAGCTGGCTGCAGAGAGAAGGTCAGGCAGATTAGGAGCTGGGACTGGAGGACTGAAAGCCAGGATATCAACAGTCTGTTCTTGATAAAAGGCCACTGGTAGCTGTGATGGGTGTACAGCCAGGAGTGGCCAGCAAACAGAGGGGGAAGCAGGGAGATGAGGCTGCACAAAATGAGTTACTGAACAAAAGGATTGGACTTTGGGAGTATATCTACACTGCAATTAAAAACTTGCTGCTGGCTCAGGCTAAGGGGCTGTTTAACTGTGGTGCAGATGTTCGGGCTCAGGCTGCAGCCCACACTCTGGGACCCTCCCACCTTGTGGGATCCGAGAGCCCAGGCTCTAGCCTGAGCCCCAATGTCTACACTGCAATTAAATAGCCCCTTAGCCAGACCCCGAGTCAGCTGGCATGGGCTAGCCACAGGGTTTTAATTTCAGTGTAGACATACCCTAAGAGGGAGATCTGCAGGCCAGTGTGTAGTACCCTCCAGGAGAGGGGTTGCCAGGAGTGAGTATCCCTGGCACCAGCTGGGGGAGCCCCACCTTCACATTCCAGTACTGGACTGCCCCTTACGGGCTGGGTAGGGACTTGTGTGTTGTGTTTGCCATTTTTGTTTGTAACTATGGCCAGGTCTACACAAGAAACTTTTGTGGAGATAGTGATGTCAGTTAGAAGTGTGAAATTTCATGACATTTCTATGCTGGCAAAAGCCTTAGTGTAAATGCAGTGATACTGGCAGAAAAGTGTATTTGCCATTATAGCTTATTTTGCTTGGGAAACTGGTGTAATAAGTAGGGTTTCGTGTCTGTCACAGAGGTTGCAGAAGTCACGGAATTTCCGCGACCTCCGTGACTTCTGCAGCAGCCAATGTGGATGACCCCACAGCCGTTCAAGCAGCTGGCTCTGGGGCCAGCTGTTCAGGTGGCCCCAGGGACAGCCACACCAGCTGCTGCTCTGGCGGCTCCAGGCAATGGTCTCCTGCCGGCAGGAGCAGCTGCGGTCCACAGCCCCCAGCACCTGTTGCCACTGGCCCCATGCACCCCCCAGCAGTGGTCCCCCCGGATGCTCCCCCCAGCAGCAACCCTCCCCAACTCCCCCCCCCCATTCCCCCAAGATTTAATCACAGGTATTTTTAGTATAAGTCATGGACTGATCACAGGCTGTGAATTTTTGTTTATTGCCCATGCCCTGTCCATGACTTTTACTAAAAATACTAGTGACTAAATCGTAGCCTTAGTAATCAGCTATACCAGCAAATCACTTTTGCCAGTATAAGCTGTGTCTACGCTAGAAGGGTTTCCCGATATAGCTATACCAGAAAACCTATTCTAGTGTAGACTAGGCTTTAAATCAGTTGTGCCTAGGTTAGAGGTTCTTCTGTGTGGACAGAAGAGGAGCAACACCTGACTTATCATTCAGGAAGTGCAAGCATGTCATGCTATTAAACGTCTGGGGGTTGGCGTACTGTAGCACTCTCAGCAACTCCTGAAAGTGAAGTCATTGACAATATATTCTGTACAGTGACACAAAGCACAGGTTTGTTTGTAGGGCAACGTTCACTGCAAAAGAAACTAGAGAAATTTCTATATGCACAGGTGGTAAAATCCATGGCTGCACTAATTGCCAGGACAGCAGCAGAGAGAATGGGAGGCATGTCTGAACTGAGTCTCACCCCAGCAATAGATCCTTGCAATGTAACACAGGGAGGCAAACTTTCATTTCCCAGGGTCTGACAAATACACAGTAGGGATTAAAAAAGCCTTATTAGACTAATTTAAACAAATAGCAACATTTACTCATCTCATAGATTCCCTTACCACATAAGGACAGCATGGGCCAGCCATTACCGTGTGGCTTGCTTCAAAAGCAGAGACGTATTTTTAAAGAACCCAAAGCTGATAAGAATTCTATTGGCTCTTTCTGAATAAACATACCTTTTGAGACATGCTATTTTTACAAAGACAGGCAGGCAGCCCAAAGATTAATTTGATGTATAATTCTATGATAGTCAGTTTTGCTTTCTTTTCTTGTCACTTTCACATTCTGGTCTCATGAAACACCACAAAGGTGTTGTGGTTGAGTTTCTAATACTTCAGGAAAAGTTTTAAATCCTTAAAAGCTGTTTTAATTGTCATTTTAAAAAGTCCATACAAATACTTATATTAATAGTTTTTTTAAAAACCTCTTTGGCCTAAAATAAATTAATCATCTCTCTTTAATCTTTCCAAAAGGGGGACAGTGTTCATGGCTCACCATCATTTTAAAACATGCGTAAGTGTGCAAGTTTCTTGCTGCATAATGTCAGCAGCCTGATTAAAGAGCCAACAACACTACACAGGCCAGTTTTAACAAACTCCTGGTGAAGTATCATTTCCTTTCCCTCCAAAGCAAATTACCCAAGATACAAGAGTATGTATGGTAGATGGGAGCCCATTTCTGCAATCACATTCCCTTTTGCTTAAATTGGGTCCTTAGTGTTTATCACAATTCAAAAATTCAGCTTCTTCATGGGCACTTTACATGAGAGCAGTTCAAGAGAAACACCCAGCAGTGGAAGATGCCATGTAATCTAACTCCTGACTTGTAAACCAAATTTAATTATGTAGGTGGAATTGCAAACACTTGAGGGCCCCCCAACCCTGCTTCTTTCTTCTCCTGGTAGCATATTAATGTCTTTAAAGAAAACAGCTGCCTTTCCACATGCTGGCTAGGGCCAAAATAAGCTGCCCCTCCAGATGAGAACACCCAGACACAAACACAGTGCCTCCCCCACCCCCACAGTAACATGAGGCGTGTTAAAGGGAAACTGGGCACTGAGCTGGATGCTGCACTTGAAAAGCTTGTCCTCACAGTCTGGCACAGAGGGGACTACTGTTCTTTTTTTTAAATCCTCTGCTCTTAGCAACATTTGTTTTTCTAACTGGTTCCCAGAAACCTCTTGGGGGCTCCAAACTCAGAAAAAGTAATTACTGCATTACCTTGGCCTCAGCCACAATGTCAACCTTGTTAGGCTTGGTCTGTGGAGACAGCCAGATTCAAACATCTGCTGCTGCAGCATTTATTTGATAAGCCTCATAGTTCGCTAACATAAACCTGATCCTGCTGACCTGAAGAAGGATGAAAAGAATTGGGGGGAAGAGGGGTGGAGCACTCAGATGATCACATGACCCACTGGCCCACCAGTGTAAGGCCCTCTTTCCCTGCAAGTTTCCATTTCTTCTCTTTCTTGTTTCCCCGCAAAAGCTTCAGGGAGTTGCTTTTCCCCCTGCAGTTATGCAAACAGATGTGGAAGGGGCTAGGATTCCCATGCCTTATGACAGATTAACTGACAAGCGCAGGATCAATACAGGGATTGTTCTCGCTCTGGCTGCAAATGAGGCCTTCCAAAGCAGACAGAATGGCTATACACACACTTGTTGGCATGGTGGCATGTATTGAAAGGCTAGCTTACTAACGAAGTCCATTAGTTAACAGCAAGGTGGGGGGGGAGGAGGCAGGGGTTGGGAATCACTAAAAGCAACAGATTATGAAGGTTGTGGGGAGTGGGAGTGGAAATCTACATTTGATTCTTATTTCCCAAAGGGTCTTGTTTTCTTGTACAGTTAAGAAAGAGGAAATGAAATAAACGGTTGGTCTCTCTCTCTCTCTCTCTCTCACACACACACACACACACACACACACACACACACACACACACACACACACACACACACACACACACACACACACACACACACACACACACACACACACACACACACAATTGGGGAAAGACAGAGGAACCAGGGGAATTAGGGGGAAGAAAGAGGGGAAAAAATTATTCCTTGTGATTTGTTTTGTGTGAAGCAGATGACCTGTACCTGTTGATAGTAGGGGGTTGGCACGATTTAATTCAGCAGCCCCCAGAACAGCTCAGGTCATGGCCTTCCCCCAGACAGGGCTCCCCCCCTTACCCTCAGTCTCCCTTCCCAGAAAGCAGAGGCCCCGCCCTGCAGCTCCCAGCTGTTGCTCCTGCCTCTCCAGGTGGGATGCAGCTTGTGGGCTCTGGCAGCTGCTGCGCAGGGAGGGGGCCTGGCCGCACCATGTGACTGAGCGGAACTGGCAAACCCTAGCAGAAATCTGGCGGGGCACATGATCCCACATGCTCCCCTCAACGTCACCTCTGGTATCAAGCATGTTACTCTCCTGGCTGAAACGAGCCTGCCGCTTGGCCTGGCCTTTTCTCTACACTTTGTGAGGGAGGGGCGCTAGAGGTGCATTACTCAGAAGCCTGGGAAAGCACATTCCTGAGCATTTTGGTGTACCTTATGGTTGGCACATGTATCCATGTGTGTGGCTGCTGTGTACGTTATGTGTCTGGTACTTTGTATGTCGGGAATATGGCTGTGTGAATAGCTCCCTGGTAGGTAATTAGGAATAGATAAGTGGGTTTGGATAAAATAGCCACCCCAAACTTCTGTTTAAACTTGTCCAAAAACTTGAACTCTGAACCTTTGTGCATGCGTGAATTATGTTCAAATTATTGTTTTTCTTACTATTTTTCATATTTGTGCTGCCTCTGGGCTTCAGAAAATCTGTTTCCCACAGGGATGCGGATTGGGAAATGACAAATAACATGACACATGCTACTCTCGGCCTAATTCCAGCCCAACTGGAAGTAAAAATCTCACAAGAAGGCTTGTTTGATTTCAACCCTTTGGAGTAGGGCCATCTTCGCTATGGTAATAACAATTTTGCAGATTCGAGAGGTTCAGATAAGATGTTACAGGCATCCAGACTTTTGGGTGATTAACCAAACAGAACCTTCCGACCTTCCAATGTTAGCCCATCACTATTCGGGACCCGCAGAACCAGACTTTAGTGCTAAATGTGTTCAGAAAACTGATGACTGACTAGTACATAATAGTTTAGTCTTTTGAGGGCTGTATAACTTTGGTCTAATTTTGGTTGTTGGGTTTAGTGTCGGGGTCCTGGGTGGTGTTGGTGGCCTTTGATATGCAGGAGGTCAGACTAGATCTAATAATCTCTTCTGGCCTTAAACTCATGCTATGACTCAGATACTATTGAAAGGGCAGATGGTTCAGCAACTTCTGCTTTTCTGACTTGTCCATATTTGTCTGTACAGCACACTAAGACTGATACTAAAACGCACAGCAGCTAAGTAAACCAACCAACCAACTCCCCAAAGAGCTGAGTATTTACAGCAGTCTCCTCTTGGAAAGTGTTATAAGATACAAGACAGAAAGACTAATTGACTTCAACCCAGGCTAAGAAATCTCTATTGTCTGGCAACTAGGAGAATAAAAAAACGCAAGAGATAAGAACTAATCTACACATAAATCTTGGAAGCAATGACTGACAGATACAATCAACCAAGTGAAAACGAAGCCTGGTCTGCCAACTCAGTTTCCTTGCAACTTCAGTTGAACAACAGAAGAAGCCCAGCAGAAGCAGCTGTTCTATCTCGGGGCCTCTCCTTCTGCCCCTCCACCCCCCACGAACATGATACAGTTCTGTGGTGACCTAGAATCCTATTTTCGACGTCTCCGACTCAAGGAATATTTCCAAAGTACCTCTGAACAACATACTAATCCACAGAGGTCTCCCTACCAACACTACAGAAAGAAGGATTCTAGGTGGACTCCTCCTGAAGGTCGAAACAGCAGACTGGACTTCTACATAGAGTGCTTCCGCCGACGTGCACGGGCTGAAATTGTGGAAAAGCAGCATCACTTGCCCCATAACCTCAGCCATGCGGAACGCAATGCCATCCACAGCCTCAGAAACAACTCTGACATCATAATCAAAAAGGCTGACAAAGGAGGTGCTGTTGTCATCATGAATAGGTCGGAATATGAACAAGAAGCTGCTCGGCAGCTCTCCAACACGAGTTTCTACAAGCCATTACCCTATGATCCCACTGAGAGTTACCAAAAGCAACTACAGCATTTGCTCAAGAAACTTCCTGAAAAAGCACAAGATCAAATCCGCACAGACACACCCCTGGAACCCCGACCTGGGATATTCTATCTACTACCCCAGATCCATAAACCTGGAAATCCTGGGCGCCCCATCATTTCAGGCATTGGCACCCTGACAGCAGGATTGTCTGGCTATGTAGACTCCCTCCTCAGGCCCTATGCTACCAGCACTCCCAGCTACCTTCGAGACACCACTGACTTCCTGAGGAAACTTCAATCCATCGGTGATCTTCCTGATAACACCATCCTGGCCACTATGGATGTAGAAGCCCTCTACACCAACATTCCACACAAAGATGGACTACAAGCCGTCAGGAACACTATCCCCGATAATGTCACGGCTAACCTGGTGGCTGAACTTTGTGACTTTGTCCTTACCCATAACTATTTCACATTTGGGGACAATGTATACCTTCAGATCAGCGGCACTGCTATGAGTACACGCATGGCCCCACAGTATGCCAACATTTTTATGGCTGATTTAGAACAACGCTTCCTCAGCTCTCGTCCCCTAAAGCCCCTACTCTACTTGCGCTATATTGATGACATCTTCATCATCTGGACCCATGGAAAAGAAGCCCTTGAGGAATTCCACCATGATTTCAACAATTTCCATCCCACCACCAACCTCAGCCTGGTTCAGTCCACACAAGAGATCCACTTCCTGGACACTACAGTGCTAATAAACAATGGTCACATAAACACCACCCTATACCGGAAACCTACTGACCGCTATTCCTACCTACATGCCTCCAGCTTTCACCCTGACCACACCACACGATCCATCGTCTACAGCCAAGCTCTGCGATACAACCGCATTTGCTCCAACCCCTCAGACAGAGACAAACACCTACAAGATCTCTGTCAAGCTTTCTTACAACTACAATACCCACCTGCAGAAGTAAAGAAACAGATTGATAGAGCCAGAAGAGTTCCCAGAAGTTACCTACTACAGGACAGGCCTAACAAAGAAAATAACAGAACGCCACTAGCCGTCACCTTCAGCCCCCAACTAAAACCCCTCCAACGCATTATTAAGGATCTACAACCTATCCTAAAGGATGACCCAACACTCTCACAAATCTTGGGAGACAGGCCAGTCCTTGCCTACAGACAGCCCCGCAACCTGAAGCAAATACTCACCAACAACCACATACCACACAACAGAACCACTAACCCAGGAACTTATCCTTGCAACAAAGCCCGTTGCCAATTGTGCCCACATATCTATTCAGGGGACACCATCACAGGGCCTAATAACATCAGCCACACTATCAGAGGCTCGTTCACCTGCACATCCACCAATGTGATATATGCCATCATGTGCCAGCAATGCCCCTCTGCCACGTACATTGGTCAAACTGGACAGTCTCTACATAAAGAATAAATGGACACAAATCAGATGTCAAGAATTATAACATTCATAAACCAGTCGGAGAACACTTCAATCTCTCTGGTCACGCAATCACAGACATGAAGGTCGCTATCTTAAAACAAAAAAACTTCAAATCCAGACTCCAGTGAGAAACTGCTGAATTGGAATTCATTTGCAAATTGGATACTATTAATTTAGGCTTAAATAGAGACTGGGAGTGGCTAAGTCATTATGCAAGGTAGCCTATTTCCTCTTGTTTTTTCCTACTCCCCCCCCCCCCCCCCCCCAGATGTTCTGGTTTAACTTGGATTTAAACTTGGAGAGTGGTCAGTTTGGATGAGCTATTACCAGCAGGAGAGTGAGTTTGTGTGTATATGGGGGTGGGTTTTTGGAGGGGGGTGAGGGAGTGAGAGAACCTGGATTTGTGCAGGAAATGGCCTAACTTGATTATCATGCACATTGTGTAAAGAGTTGTCACTTTGGATGGGCTATCACCAACAGGAGAGTGAATTTGTGTGGGGGGGGTGGAGGGTGAGAAAACCTGGATTTGTGCTGGAAATGGCCTAACCTGTTGATCACTTTAGATAAGCTATTACCAGCAGGACAGCGGGGTGGGAGGAGGTATTGTTTCATATTCTCTGTGTATATATAAAGTCTGCTGCAGTTTCCACGGTATGCATCCGATGAAGTGAGCTATAGCTCACGAAAGCTCGTGCTCAAATAAATTGGTTAGTCTCTAAGGTGCCACAAGTACTCCTTTTCTTTTTGCGAATACAGACTAACACGGCTGTTACTCTGAAACAGAAGAAAGGGATCATTTGTTCACATGATTCACCACGTTGCTGATTTCTTCTTCCTCAGGCTCCAACCAACCCCTTGTCCAGCAGCAGGATCAGAGATGGGGGAAAAAAATCTCATTGTGCAATCCTCTATGCCAGTCAAACAGTGGGGTACTAGAGGAGCGGGACAATTCATGGTCTGTTCCCCACATCCAGCACCAGCACCCATGGGGAAGCCTTCACACTCTAGGGGCCTTGCAGTAGCTTCACTGTTTAGAGCCCTGTAAATCATCAAGCCACCCCAAGCAGGTTGCTTTTAAGAAAGACTTACAAAAATGTAACGTACAAGATACTGACGTGGGTGATGGAGCTCCTCCCCCAATGGAATTCTGTAGATACAGCAAATTATGGAATTCTCTTGTGTGCTGTTCTTCCTGTTTGCCGTTAATAAAGTTAGTATAATACTGTGGGTGTTTACATATGCATTGCACAGCAGCTTCCCCCCATGACAACCTAAAGGTATTCCTCTCCCCAAAACATACAAGTATACTACACTGCAGAAGCCCCTGGAAGAGTTTGTATCTAAGGTTAAAATATGAATATACTACTGAAACCATCAGAAATAATCTTAAAGACACAAACAGGAATATATTTGGAAGCAGCCAGCCTTAACTGTCTGTTACAGTCAGTGAAACAACATGCAAAGAGCTCAAGTTGATAGCCCACCAGTTTGTTCTGAATTACACTTAACTGTAGGCTGCAACAAGACAAACAAAACCCACAGGTGACCTGATTTGCAGCTCATTCAGAGCATCCCCAGGAGAACGTCCATCTGTTCGCAATGGATATTTCTGCCTAAAGAAAAAAATATTACGCTTCAGAATCTTAAAATAAATCCTCCCAAAAGTCCCCACTTCCTGTTCTGTTAACAGTCACCAAACCAGAAGAGTGGCACTCACTCTCAGTCACATAAGTGCATGTGTGCATGAGCGCATTTAACTGGAGGGGTGGTATGTGCACATGCTCACGTATGCCTATCTAAGAGATTGAGTACATGAAAGTATAATTTCTCTCTCCCTTTTGCTCTAATTTTTCTTTTTAAAGATAGTTTTGTGTTTGTGAAAAATGGCAGATTGTGGATTTTGGATACTGAAATCCATTATTTATCGTCAGAATAGGTACAGTATGGACAACAGCTGTGCAAGCTTCCATCACATCAGGTCCAGCCAATCCACCTCATCACTGACCTCTGGGGTAATAGGAGTTCAGTCTCCACGGAAGCCCACGGAGCTACCAGCACTGACACATAATCACATCCCATCTGTTCTATCACAGCCCCAGGATTCTCTAGCACCAAGATGTGACAGCATCCCCTACTTTATACTACAGCCAGGGGTCAAGGTGGGCTGGCTCATGGCAGCATGGTGAAATGGTACTTTTTCATGGTGGTTGCAAATTGTGCTCTCAAATTTCAGCTTTCATTTAAAAAAAAAAGGGTTTCTAGCCCTATGGTTGCAATGACACTGTGAACTGAGTGCAACCAACCCAGTGATGCCTGCCAGAGTCTGTAGATGGCCGGAAACAAGTTCCCCCAAACTGGCTTCTGCATCCCAATTTGATCCCCTTGTGGCAGCTTTCCATAATATTCTCCCTATTTGTTTGGCTTTTATTTCCCTGCCATGCTACTCTCCCTTTCTTCCAAACTTAAAGCTTTTTAAAAGTTGTTCTGCTCTCCTAAGGTTTCCTGTAAAGCCCACTGAATCAATGGGAGTCTTTTCACTGACTTTGCTGGGCTTTGGATCAAGCCCCTACTACTATGCAGATTGGTTCTCTTGCTGTTCAAGTGCAGGCCATCCAATACCTACAGCTCCTCTCTCCACAGACACAATAGAACTGCTCTGAAAATCCAGGTCTCTCTACCTTCAGCCAGATATCTTCCTCCATAATCCTGCTTCTTGCTTCATTTCTTTGCCGTTGGATCTGGCAATTTCTCAAAGGTCACACCTGTGCTTTTATCTCATTCTTGGTCCAGATCTCTGAAGTCGTCTACGATTCTTTTCAATAAGCTGCTGATTGTGTCATGAGTACCAGTGGGGGCAATGATGAGCGGGTTTTCTGGAGCTGCCTTCATGATACTAATGTTCACATCACACCTCCAGTTCTCATTCTTGATATGTAGCACATAATGTTCAGTTGGGTTATTTTGGTGCTAATAAGGCTCAGTTGGGTTCCAGACCACACCAAGAATAGGACCCTCACTCATTTCTGATGTTGCATTGCAATACTATGGAGGTTGCGGCATTGTTGCCTTATTATTCTGTCAAAGAGAAAACAGAGATCCGCTTTGCTTATGGGTGCCTAATGCTGACAATGCAAGGCACTATTGTATTATGCAGTGCTGTACTGCCAGGGGTGCCATCCATCACAGCTGATACTAAACAGACATTCCTTTCTGCTTTTCTCAAATTGATGGTCTGGGTGGAACTTAAAGATCCCAGGGCAATTTACAAAGAGTTGAGGATGAATACAGTATTCTAGCCAACATTCAAAACCAGCTAAGACAGGAAAGGCTGTCTATAAGTCATTGCTAAAGACAGAATGACTGCCATGTAAATCATGCTGGGATACTGGAGGCAATAAAAGATACTAAAGAAAATCACTGTCCTGGTTTGTTAAAAGAATGCCCAAAACAGGGTTCTCAGAGACTATTTCTTACTTGGTGATTCCTGAAAGGAAGCCATTCAAAATGGATTTACTATCTTGAAATTCTGATAGTCAATTTGGAGGCTTAAAATAAATCTCTGAAACATATTAAGCAGGTGAGTGGGATTTCAGCTTCATCTTTTACCCACACCTTATCTTGGCCCTAGCTAATGACTTCCTACTAGTCATCAACTAAGCCCCAACTTCCTCCATCAGACCCACCTGCATTTAATATACCTTAAAAGGAAAATAATAGGATGTGTCTGAGTTTTGGACAAGGAATAGTTTTACTGAGCATTAATATAAAACAAAATCAAAAACAAAAAAAGGCTAGGAGACAGGGAGGGAAGTTGTTTCTATCTGTTTCAGAGGAAAGCCTAGAGAAATATGTGGAATGGTCACTTCAACACTCCTGGGCATATTTTATTTCAGGCATACCTGAAATCAGGCAGATTAATGAAATTACTGCTTTAAATTTTGGCAAAAACCCAACTGGAAAAGGTGGAAGTTGCTGAAAGCACTTCAGGTCCTTCACCCCTGTTCCCAACACACCTATCTTTCACTATTGTACAGTCACAATAAATGATGTTTACTCATCAGAGACTGCCCAATCCTCAAATGTTCTGCACCATCAGGTCTGATAAGCTTTCAAGGGGCTTGTGGAATGCTGCTTCTGTGTTGGAAATGTTTCAGAGTAATAGCCGTGTTAGTCTGTATTCGCAAAAAGAAAAGGAGTACTTGTGGCACCTTAGAGACTAACCAATTTATTTGAGCATGAGCTTTCGTGAGCTACAGCTCACTTCATCGGATGCAATACCGTGGAAACTGCAGAAGACATTATATACACACAGAGACCATGAAACAATACCTCCTCCCACCCACTCTCCTGCTGGTAATAGCTTATCTAAAGTGATCATCAAGTTGGGCCATTTCCAGCACAAATCCAGGTTTTCTCACCCTCCGCGCCCCCCCCCCCCCCCAAACTCACTCTCCTGCTGGTCATAGCCCATCCAAAGTGACCACTCTCTTCACAATGTGTATGATAATCAAGGTGGGCCCATTTCCTGCACAAATCCAGGTTCTCTCACCCCCCTCACCCCCCTCCAAAAACACACACACACGAACTCACTCTCCTGCTGGTAATAGCTTATCCAAAGTGACCACTCTCCCTACAATGTGCATGATAATCAAGGTGGGCCATTTCCAGCACAAATCCAGGTTTTCTCACCCCCCCACCCCCATACACACACAAACTCACTCTCCTGCTGGTAATAAGCTCATCCAAAGTGACCACTCTCCCTACAATGTGCATGGTAATCAAGGTGGGCCATTTCCAGCACAAATCCAGGCTTTTCACCCTCCCCCCCCCCCCCCCGGAAACACACACACACACACACACACACAAACAAACTCACTCTCCTGCTGGCAATAGCTCATCCAAACTGACCACTCTCCAAGTTTAAATCCAAGTTTAACCAGAACGTCTGGGGGGGGAGGAGGGGTTAGGAAAAAACAAGGGGAAATAGGCTACCTTTGCATAATGACTTAGCCACTCCCAGTCTCTATTTAAGCCTAAATTAATGTATCCAATTTGCAAATGAATTCCAATTCAGCAGTTTCTCGCTGGAGTCTGGATTTGAAGTTTTTTTATTGTAAGATAGTGACCTTCATGTCTGTGATTGCGTGACCAGAGAGATTGAAGTGTTCTCCGACTGGTTTATGAATGTTATAATTCTTGATATCTGATTTGTGTCCATTTATTCTTTTACATAGAGGACAGTCCAGTTTGACCAATGTAAATGGCAGAGGGGCATTGCTGGCACATGATGGCATATATCACATTGGTGGATGTGCAGGTGAACGAGCCTCTGATAGTGTGGCTGATGTTATTAGGCCCTGTGATGGTGGTCCCCTGAATAGATATTGTGGGCACAGTTGGCAACGGGCTTTGTTGCAAGGATAGGTTCCTGGGTTAGTGGTTCTGTTGTGTGGTATGTGGTTGTTGGTGAGTATTTACTTCAGGTTGCGGGGCTGTCTGTAGGCAAGGACTGGCCTGTCTCCCAAGATTTGTGAGAGTGTTGGGTCATCCTTTAGGATAGGTTGTAGATCCTTAATAATGCGTTGGAGGGGGTTTTAGTTGGGGGCTGAAGGTGACGGCTAGTGGCGTTCTGTTATTTTCTTTGTTAGGCCTGTCCTGTAGTAGGTGACTTCTGGGAACTCTTCTGGCTCTATCAATCTGTTTCTTCACTTCCACAGGTGGGTATTGTAGTGTAAGAAAGCTTGACAGAGATCTTGTAGGTGTTTGTCTCTGTCTGAGGGGTTGGAGCAAATGCGGTTGTATCGCAGAGCTTGGCTGTAGACGATGGATCGTGTGGTGTGGTCAGGGTGAAAACTGGAGGCATGTAGGTAGGAATAGCGGTCAGTAGGTTTCCGGTATAGGGTGGTGTTTATGTTAATTTAGACTTAAATAGAGACTGGGAGTGGCTAAGTCATTATGCAAGGTAGCCTATTTCCCCTTGTTTTTTCCTAACCCCTCCTCCCTCCCAGACGTTCTGGTTAAACTTGGATTTAAACTTGGAGAGTGGTCAGTTTGGATGAGCTATTGCCAGCAGGACAGTGAGTTGTTTGTTTGTGGTGTAGTGTGTGTGTGTGTGTTTTCCGGGGGGGGGGGGGGGGAGGTTGAGAAAGCCTGGATTTGTGCTGGAAATGGCCCACCTTGATTACCATGCACATTGTAGGGAGAGTGGTCACTTTGGATGAGCTATTACCAGCAGGAGAGTGAGTTTGTGTGTGTATGGGGGTGGGGGGGGGGTGAGAAAACCTGGATTTGTGCTGGAAATGGCCACCTTGATTATCATGCACATTGTAGGGAGAGTGGTCACTTTGGATAAGCTTATTACCAGCAGGAGAGTGAGTTTGAGTGTGGGGTTTTTGGAGGGGGGTGAGGGGGTGAGAGAACCTGGATTTGTGCAGAAATGGCCCACCTTGATTATCATACACATTGTAAGAGAGTGGTCCTTTGGATGGGCTATTACCAGCAGGAGAGTGAGTTTGTGGGGGGGGGGGGGCGCGAGGGTGAGAAAACCTGGATTTGTGCTGGAAATGGCCCAACTTGATGATCACTTTAGATAAGCTATTACCAGCAGGAGAGTGAGTTTGTGTGTGTATGGGGGTGGGGGTGAGAAAACCTGGATTTGTGCTGGAAATGGCCCACCTTGATTATCATGCATATTGTAGGGAGAGTGGTCACTTTGGATAAGCTTATTACCAGCAGGAGAGTGAGTTTGTGTGTGTGGTTTTTGGAGGGAGGTGAGGGGGTGAGAGAACCTGGATTTGTGCAGGAAACGGCCCATCTGGATTATCATACACATTGGTGAAGAGAGTGGTCACTTTGGATGGGCTATTACCAGCGGAGAGTGAGTTTGGGGGGGGAGGGGCGGAGGGTGAGAAAACCTGGATTTGTGCTGGAAATGGCCCAACTTGATGATCACTTTAGATAAGCTATTACCAGCAGGACAGTGGGGGTGGGAGGAGGTATTGTTTCATGGTCTCTGTGTGTATATAATGTCTTCTGCAGTTTCCACGGTATGCATCCGATGAAGTGAGCTGTAGCTCACGAAAGCTCATGCTCAAATAAATTGGTTAGTCTCTAAGGTGCCACAAGTACTCTTTGTGTTGGAAATGTAAGCAGAGTCAGAATGGGCTCCACCCTGACATCTGGTGGTGAGGTGTGGCAAGTTGTGGAAAAGAACTTCAGGGGCTGATCTCATTTGCATAGGCACACCCACCCCGCCTAGAATGAGGCCATAACTGCCCAAATGGTCACTTTGACTGTTGTGGGATCCCCAGTGTCTCTGTTATTGGGGTGGGAAGAATAAATTGTTATTACCCTGATTATGGGAACTGTGCTTGGAACTGTACTTGGCCTTTTGTTATGATGGAGGGACTCACCATCAACTGAGTAGCACTCGCTAGGCAAGGGACATGGGTTCCAAAACTCTGTGAATTGAGAGAGACTTGAGACAGGTATTAGTACCTGGTGGTGTGGGTTCCTTTGTGAGGGCCTGAAGCACCCATTGCACCTCTGTCTCTCTCCACTGTGGAATGTCAGAGCTAATTTTGGGTTTATTAAGAGTCTTGCTACAGGTACTGTGCTGCCTTCACTTTGGCCTTATGGTGCACCAGCACTAAGGCT
The DNA here is from genome assembly GCF_965152235.1 of Eretmochelys imbricata. Taxonomy (NCBI): domain Eukaryota; kingdom Metazoa; phylum Chordata; order Testudines; family Cheloniidae; genus Eretmochelys; species Eretmochelys imbricata. The sequence goes on along the minus strand of NC_135577.1, from coordinate 64,057,995 downwards.
CCCACTACTATGAGCTGAAATCACTGAGAACTGAAGTCACTGAGCACTGTGTCAAGTAGTGGGGAGCCGGAAGATCTAGAGTGCAGCGGTGCTGTTCGTGGATAGGCTGGAGGAGTGTTCGTGAGACGGCGAGGTGAGCAGAGCTGTTCGTGAGACGGCGAGCTGTGCAGAGCGGAGCCAGTCGTGGTGGAGTGGAGCTGTTCATGAGACAGCGTTGTGTTCGTGAGACGGCGAGCTGAGCAGAGCTGTTCGTGAGACGGCGAGCTGAGCAGAGCTGTTCGTGAGACGGCGAGCTGTGTAGAGCGGAGCCGGTCGTGGTGGAGCAGAGCCCTGTGGGGCAGTCAGCTTCAGGACACGTAAGGTGCCCCTTACCTCTTTCCCCCCCACACAGGCACATTTTAGCCAGACTGGGGAGTAACACTCCTGCAGATGAACTTTTGAACTCTGGGGCTGGACTTTTTTGGACTTTGGGTGATTTGTGGATTGCTGGACTCAAGAGACGTTTGGGTTCTGGGACTCAAGAACCCGAGGGAAAGGATGTGGCCCAATTTTCTGGGGTGGGTCTTTGCTCATGGTTTGGTTAATGAACACTAGTTGTGGTGTTTCCCCAATTTAATGCTGATGTTGTTTACCTCATGTTATTAAAGATTCTCTACTACACCGAGACTCTGTGCTTGCGAGAGGGGAAGTATTGCCTCTTTGAGGCGCCCAGGGGGTGTGTAAGATTTTCCCAGGTCACTGGGTGGGGGCTTGAGCCAGTTTTGCATTTGTTTTGATGAGAGGGAGCCCCTGTGTACTGAACCCGGCCCTTGCTGCTATCAACTTGGCCTGGCAGAAGGGCTACAGAAAGAAGACGTGGCCTGGGGCCACGGAGAAAAGAGTCAAGATTCCTTGAGGGAGCCAGTCCTGTTCCATCCAGCCTCCGAAAGGATTGGTAACTTCCTCTCCTTTTTTAGCCTGTGTGGGAAGTCATTCAAGTCCTTTGAAGCAAATGGGATTTATGCAAATGTTTAAATGCTTTGCTGAATTGGGGCTTAAACCACAAAAGACGTCAGTTGCAAGTCCAATCCTGTATGCTATGGCCAGATCACCCTCCAGGTTCTCTTGAAGATTCGCCAACACCTGGCTTATCTATGTATCTACTTACATGGCTCTGATCATTGTAGAACCTAAGCAACTCACATACACAACTGAATATACTCACAACACCTCTGTGAGCCAGGGAGGTATTACTCACATTTCATAGATATGAAAAATGGGGCACAGAAAAGTGAAATGACCTGTCTAGGGTCACACACAAAATCTGTGGCAGAGATGGAAACTGAAGCCAGATGTTCTTAGGATTTAACCACAAGACCATCCTTCCTCTACTACTGATCATAGCTGGGGCACATTCAAGAAGGAGTTTTTCATAGTTAATGCTGAATTTTGAGGCTTTTAAAAACAAAATTAAACCAGAACTAGTGATAGGTATATGTTTTAGTGGTTGCAGTAACAAACTATTTGCCTATGGCACTGAGAACCAGCTCCTCCCACTGGATCCACTGGAATCTGGCACCATCCCAATCTGCCCTCCCAGATATTGTCCCAATCCTTCTCAAGCCTGCTCAGACCTGGGGACGGCCGCACACTGACCCTGCCTTCCAGGGCCTGGGCTCCACCCAATTCCTTTCATGCTTACCACAACTCTCCTCCTCCAAACTGAGGCCTGCTGCACACAGTCCCAATTCCTCCCTCTCACCCTGCAGGATGTTTCTCAAAATATTAAAGAAGATGATGCAGTTTGGCATGTTATCACTGGGCCATTACCTGACTGGTCTGTACATGTAAATATCAGTAATCACACTGCAAACCCCAGTCACTCCCTGGTTTTCTCCCGCCTGAACCTTTCCAAAGTGAGAGAGCAGAGGAGTTTGACAAATTTATGTAAAAGTCCTTGGGATGCTGTCTGGCAGATGATGAAAAGACTTTACCATGCAATTGAAATTCTCTATTCCAAAACAATCACTTTAAACCTGTTAATTATACACACCAAACTCACTCAGACCTCCAGAATAGGAATCCAGTTGTTTATCGGTGAGAGCCAAGCCTCTAAAAGCTGGCTTGCACAGCACTACACATGCTTTGTGTTGGGTAAATTAGTTTCAGGAAGAGAATCAAAATTAATTAAAACCACATGGAGATCCACTCCCTCTCCCCCCCCCCGTATCCCCCACCAGGAGACAGAGGCCAGTTCAGTCTAATTTAGTCCAGTGTTTTTGTTTCCTAAAGTCTCAATCTTGGGTTCAGTCCATTAATAGACTGCAGCTGATTTTAATCTAGATGAACTCAAGCCTTCTCTCCCCTTTGGTTTTAAAAAGATTAAAAATTGCGTATTATATAAATAGGGGAAAATGAAAAAAGATACCCGAAAGAGTAAGAAATCTGCTCTTCATTAGCCAACTTGCTGAACAAGCCCATTATCCAAGTGCAGCTGAGGAATGGGAGTTGTGGGGGGAGAAGAAACCATACAAACAACCAAATATTCTAGTGATTCTATGCCCAAATGCTCTGGTGATGGGAGCTGTAGTAATGACTGACAATAACAACCAAAATGACAGATGTTAAAAAGATTCCAAAGATGGGGAACTGGATGACCCAAAGACTGGTTTGAGAGTTTTTCATCTTCTGGTTGGTTAAATTCAGACTCGGTTGGTAGTGACTGAAAGCTTTTATCCTCTGATGTCTATTTGGTGGCCAAAGTGAAGTGTGTTTGTGGTATTAGACTACCTCCTAGTGGATAGGTGTCAATATAAAAAAGCTGCCATTATTACTGGAGCTGTCTTCCTTGAAGGCAACCTCAGGAGACAGACATGTCCTTTGAAGAGGGAGACTAAACTACCTAGATGTAATCCACTCTGACAAATTGGGGGTTCTGTCAGTACCACTTCTGAATCCTGGTTGATTTTATGAAATTTTATCATGAAATTACTATGTCATGGAAAGCCTATACGGATATGGATCCCCCAGGAGTTAGTAAGGTTGAGTCATGTCTCTGGCAGGTCAGAGACAATGGTGCATAATCAGCATTTAACTATCCTCTATTCAAAGTAAAACATGTTGGAACAATGGATTTGTTCTACTTGGAAGAAGACATTTCCTCCTCTTGCCTGAAGGGAGGGGAGTTTGGAAGTAATGGAAAATTACTAAGAAACAGAACAGAAGAAACAGGTGACCCCAACAGGACAGGAGTCTATAAAGGGACTCTTGGAAGGAATGGGAGAGAGAGCCATTCGGCACCAGATTAAGATTAGGCAGGCAAAAGAGGAAGGGTAGGCAAGTGGGTGGAGAACCTGGCCTGACCTAGTGAGGGACATAGTGTTTATGATGTTTTATATGATCTATATTCTCCTGTGCTTTACCTGTTAAGTAAAAAGCATAAAGTTAATAGATTGAACAAAATGTGTGTGTGTGTGTGTGTGAGAGAGAGAGAGAGAGAGAGAGTGAGTGAGTGAGTGAGTGAGTGAGTGAGTGAGTGTGTTGACTGCTTCACAACTACTGCATACCCTGGAGAGAGTTAAACTGTAAACCACAAAGGCCGGTGCCAGATAGTACAGAAGAAGCAAAACACAACCAAAACCAAACATCATAATGCATCTATTGAAATGCTGCTAGCCATTATATATAACCTTTCCTCTCCTTCTCTCCAAGGAAGCCAATACGGAACAGCTCTAATGAGTATTGAATAGAAAAAGCAAACTAGCACACTGAAAGAGGGATACAAGAGAATCTTCTTTTTTGGTAATAAGAAAAGGAGTACTTGTGGCACCTTAGAGACTAACCAATTTATTTGAGCATAAGCTTTCGTGAGCTAAAGCTCACTTCACTTCATCGGATGCATCCGATGAAGTGAGCTGTAGCTCATGAAAGCTTATGCTCAAATAAATTGGTTAGTCTCTAAGGTGCCACAAGTACTCCTTTTCTTTTTGCAAATACAGACTAACACGGCTGTTACTCTGAAACCTATTTTTTGGTAATGTGCCAGCTGATATAAGGTGCACAGAGAGTTTGGGACAACTGTCAGATGACAATGGAAAAGAATGACAGAGTCACTTCTACCACGGTTCCTCATTATTACAGCCATATGCTAATGTTATAAGTAGATCCTGATACACATAACCATCACATACTCATTATATAATTATGATAAAATTATTTTAGTATTTATGGCCCCAAATTAGATTCAATTGGTTTTTTTAAAGACACATTCAATTTTTTCTTTTTCTCATGGTGTCACTACAGGGCAGAGTTAAGGTTACCTGGGTGCCCTAACTGGGCATTTCTATATCTTAACATGTCTGGATTTCTTTTAAGTTTAACCATAACTCTGAATTGCCTGGGTTTAATCTTGCTTGTTTCTGGGATAATTACAACAACCCTGTAATGTATTTTACCCTAAATGACTCATACATACTCTGAAACTTAACACTCTCTTAACATAGATTTTGTCTAGAAATGTCATTGTATATTTTTATTTAACAATATCATACCTAACCAGTAAAAGAATGCTATCAGGTGACATTTCTAATGATCTGAAGGTTGGTAATATAAACCTTAAATTATCTTTTTAAAATTTATAATTTTTAAGACCAGATTCACCAGTATGCTCTGCTGCTTTATGCCATTCTGGAGAAACACTAAGCAACCATAGCATACTGGGTGGTTAAGCACAAAACAGCCAGTGTCAATGTCAGTTTACCTTTCCCTCGTGTCTTTCACATTCTCCTGCTCAGACCCACCCCTAAATGCCTTATTCCTTCTTTACCCCCTATATTCCCCTGCACACACACACACACACCAAATTCCACCTCCATTCCCTTGAAAATACACATCCCCATTTCCCCCCTCATTCTTCTGTGTGCATATACAGTGCTAGTTTCCCTCATTCACCTGCTCTCCCTTGTTGAATAGAGTGAGTGCAATGCATTTTTTAAAAAAATAAATATTTAGGATTGATGGTAATTTTTGCCATTATTTTTCATAATGTAACGTTTATCTGTCAGTAGTGGCTGTTGTATAAAAGGTCCTCCTTCAGAGAAATTTATGAAGAATTGCCCTCTTTCCAAATGGCCACTACCTTCACAACCAGAGTGAAGCCAAGTTGCCAGGAGACTGAGAATAACACTGTGAAGAGCAGTGAATAGTGATGGTGGTCATGTTTGCTAAGAACAACCTGTGATCTCAGTCCCAATGAGAACAAAAGGATGGCAACCATTCTGAAAGAGGACAGTTCTTTATGGAATTCTTTGTAATAGAACATTATTCTTCAGTCTCTGCTGTAGGAGAAACTTTCACCAAGAAAATTGGCAAAAATGACTTTTCATCCATTAAAAATGTCAAATGTAGCCTATGAATAAAGATTTCAGTGAATTGTAATTATATACAGGAGATATAACATTATTTAAAAAATCTGACATTGGATGCTAATTTTTTTAAAGGATCCATTTAAAAATTAATTATAAGTCAAACTAATTAACAGATTCACTAGTGAATTCCAGGAAGTTCATTCTGTACTTAGAGTAAGTGCTGTAATTTTGGAGTGAATATGCTGTATTTTCCCACACAACAAAGACGTTGGATACTTTAAGTGCAAACCTCATCTCTACCTTAACAATGGAGCTGCAACAGATATCTGCATAATATAATAAAGGTATTGGTACTGAATAATAAATACATTAGTAGATTTACGTGCAGGAATTATGTTATCCTGTCAAGTTTGCCTGGACTACAATCGGTTACTTCAACTCTGTCATATACAAACTTTTAATGTCTGTCTGTCAGAGTGCTAACATGCATGGATGTGCAGCAGTAAATTTTCACTCTGTTCTAGCGAGGTATATGTAACTAGAAAGCCGTTGTAGGAGATCACTGTACATTTTATTTGTGTAGCTTTTTCTGAGTTTGACTGCTAGGGAATATTTTTGTGTGTGGGTGGCTGTGGGAAGGGTGGACAGCTGGGTGAAAGTCTATGACAAAAGGAATCTTGTCCCATTTCCTGCCTGTGTTTCATTCACTAATGAGTGTTGTTCTGGGTCATTCTCAAGATTTCTTCATCTGTTGTCTTGTCTGTAACAAGGGGCACCTCAGCAGTGGAAGTGTTGTCAGCCTGTCTTGAGATTTTATTATGCTGCCTCCACTGTAGCTGTGTTGGATTCTAAGTGCTTGGCTATAAAACAAAGCTATATTTTTGTGTGATTTTTTTGGATAACATGAGGGAAAGACTAAGTTCAGATATGTTTGCTAGAGTGAGCTGTTTCTACTTTCTTGTAATAAATGCATATCTCAACATCTAATAATAAACTGAGATAAGGATTTTCTGTGGCTTTCCTGAATGTGATTTTTGTTGGAGGGAGAATGTAAATTACATGTAGTGAATCTCTCCTGTCCTCTCTCTATGGAGTATTCTACTGATTCCATTAGTATATCCCCAACATTACATAGCAGAAACCTGTGAATCTGTTGTAACCAAATTTCTCCTGTAGCAATGTCCTTATAACTAGCTTGTGGATACAAAAACCACTGTTCCTTCAGGAATCGTTATATGGTTTGAAGGAAAGTGTCATTTATTAGATTGGTTTTTCCATGAGATCAGTTTGCTGTCATCATCATTTTACAATGAACCTTGAAAGGTTTCCTCCTGGCAACCAGTTTATTCTTTGTTCTGGGATTCATTTAAAAAAGGCTTCTCTGTATCTTCATGCAGGTTTCAGGAGGGTGCCCCAGAGCATGATATTCTGTGAACAGGCCTGGTTCCTTTATAAGAACCCCAATTAAAGTAGCCTTGTGCTGTATTCATGTTTTATGTGAAGATGAAAACCAAATTTGTGCTGGTTTCAGCACATACAGGAGAGGCCCTTGAGAATTCCTCCATTGTGCCTTCATCTACATGTAAAGAGTGGATCACAGCACCACGCTGCAGACTGAGTAAAGTCTGTATCTGAGAGCACAGTGTGTGCTTTTGGGCAGAAATGCCTATTAATTTGTATTTAAAATGGTGCTTGGCTCAGTCTTCCTCTTCTTCTGTTCCATACAACTACCCTCTCTCTTCATTTAAATCCCTCTGCAAGACTCTCCCCAGAAGCCTTTCAGTGGTATTCCACCAAAGAAATGAAAGGATCAAAATAATCTCCCACTTGACTCTGTTTTGAAATTGGACCTTGCAATCTCTGGTCATCTGGTATGTTATATAGCTGCACAGAAATGTCTGTCTGTGATAAGTCTAATTCAGTAGAAAAGTGATAAAATTGGTCTCTAGAAAGAAAGTCACAGTGTTGTTGCTTCCCTCTGAAGCTCCTTCAGAAAAATGCATGGAGGCCTCGTCCCAAACGAGGCTTCTCCTGCCCTCTCTGCTGACAGGGAGCGGGAGGAAAGCATTTCAACAAAAGGCTTCAAATACCAGTAAGTATAGAACACTGAAGAGCAGTTCTACTCTGAGAAGTAACAATGCCAAAATGGCACCTCTTTCCTCAACAAATCTGTTCCCTGAATGTAGTCAGAATTTTATCTACTGACTTCAGTGATGATCAGTTTGTGCTACTAATTACTCCTGTTCGCTCTACAAAGCCAACACAGCTAAGAGAGATCAAAACTGGGTTTGATCTCTATTGAGCATTTTCAACAGAACTGTTTATTAAGTCCCAATCAAAAAACAAACCAGGAAAGTGTGAATTTAAAGCACAGGCATTACTGAGGGCATAAGTTAAAGACAATGGGATTGCATACCTGATACTGTGGGCATAATTTGGCCTGCAGAAACTTTATTATTGGTGATGGTATAGAAGAAGGAAAGAGCCCACCTTCACTCTCAGAGACCAAGAGTGTGTGCAGAGTTGCCAATTAAAATTAAATCACTTGTAAATTGAGCACATTTGTATATTGAGCACAATGTCATTTTTCAGTTACTTTTCAGTAAACAATCACATTTTAAGTTCCAGTAATGTAAAAAAGATGAGTCTGGATGGACCTTCTGTCTCCACTTCTCCATCTAGATTTTCCATGTCCTACTTGCACTTTCAAATCTAACATTTTGAAGCAAAGAATAATTTGTTTCCAGAAGGCTAACTCCTTAGGTGGGTGGTCTCAGTTCAATTTATTCTTTAATTTTATTTTCCAGGGCAGTAAGAGTTTTCTTTCCATGTTCTGTGTTGAACTTTGTGGCTTTATTTTAGAACCACAATGCCCAGACTATAACATGGTACATTTGTTTAATTTTTCCAATAGTCTTAAACATGGCCTTCAGGTAGATCAATCACATATACACATTATAGTACATAATGTGCTTTTAACACATTAGAAGTATAATCTAGACATATAATTTGAGCTCAGCTACAATCCTTATGGTTTGATCAGTTTTGTATACTATAAGGATATCCTGACCCATTTTTAAAATATTCCTTAAGTGGAAATCATAAGATTGACTCTCTTAATTGTTTCATGGGAATCTCCCCATCCTCTCTTGATAATGCTTTCCACTTTGATGGTAGCATACTACCTTATTTTGTTTTTTTTAATTGATTAGCTCAATCTGTTTGCACTTAAACACCCACATTAGCTGAAGGATGCTGATATGCTCTTCAGTTTGCGTGTTTTTGACATGTGTTTGCTATTCACCTGGCTACTGAAACATCTGCAGAATCCTAATGTAACAAGCAACTTGCTAAACCACTGAGTTATGAGCTTTAGCAAGCAAACTCCCCAAACCCATGTATGTGACTCAGAGGCTCAAGCATGTGCATCTCTGAGCCCAGCTACCCAGTGGGATTGAGCTGTGAGCACACAGAGCTTCTGACCCTTGGTACTGATGTATCACAGACATAAAACAGTGCAATTTTATAGCCCATATACCTGGCAGGTAAAAAATGCAAGGAAGTTAATCCATGGGCCAGTGCAGCTGGTTATCAAGACAAATAAAATAAAGAATTACACTTCCAGTGTCTCTAGCATTTTACATCCAAGGGTCTCAAAGCATTTTATGCTCAGGAATTAAGATAGTGTGTGTTGTACTGAAAGTACCATGAGGATACAGCCTGTTCAAACACCCTGTGACATAGGATTGCATACTTTGGGGAATAACAAGGCTTCTACACCATTCTCTAAACCTCTGGCCACTATCAAAGAGAGGGTAACAGGATTAGATAAACCCAAGGCCAGATTAGGGAATATGTACCATAGGGCAATGCCCCAGCTCCTGGAGTCATGTGATGACATCAGAATCTCTGATTTCATTTAATAAAAAAGTAAGTATCTTCCCTTCATGGCTGCAAAGAAAATCTTGAAATCATGACTTAGTGTAACTGATGGTGCAACTACTTTCTGAGTCTGCAGAGAGCATGAAACAATAGCTCTGAGACCAATGAACTGCCTCAATCATCCTGATGGTGTGTTAACTCCAAGACTCACTGCTCTGGGGGCCTGCCACTGCACTCCAGCAGAGGACTCAATGTGTATGACAGGAGGAGAAGAGTGCAGTGGGCCTGTCTCACTCATCCAAGTAGATATACTCCTGATGCTGGGATAAATACTGGGAGACTCTTACAGCTCCTGGCACTCTGGGTAGGAAGGTATGTCTCCTGCCATTACAAGTAGTGAACAGGTTATGGAGGTGGGATGGGGCCACATTCTGGGAGGTAGGGGGCATAGGGCAGAGCAATGTGGGGGCTTAAACCCCCAGATTGCCTCAATCCAGCCCTGGATAAACCACTAGCACTCAGGTACCTGAATTAGAGCTTTGATGTGAGGCCTGCTCTCCAGATTAATAGTGTGCACAGTTTATGCCCTGAACTATCAATTTTTGCCATCTATTACTGCAGAAAGGTTATGCTGCAGTGCCCTGTACTTCCTTGCATTTAAAGTTAGGGTAGCCAAGGGCCACAAAGACAGCATCCTTCCTCTCCAGCCTGATAGCAGAGTTCTCTTCCTTCCTTTTGTTCACATTAAGAACAAACACTGTTCAAACAATAATAGTGGGTGCTTTATTATGATGCTCTCTTAGGAACAGAGCCGTGGTTAGTATTATCTTGCACTTGGTTTTGTTTTGAAGGAAATCGTGAATGGCCTTTTGAGTTGTTGGTGTTTCAGGGTCAACATTACCTCTACTTCCTTTATTTAAAAAAAATAATCCTTTTACCAAAAGTACGTGCTATTACGGAAAGGTTGGGTTACACAGGGCCAGTCAGCCAAGGTCTTGTGCCTGAGGGTTCCAGGAGCAGGCATGAAGGCAAACTGCCAGTTTAAGGTGCAAATCAGAATAAAAGACAGTTTATATCCTAGTTGTCTCTAAACTGGCTCAGCTGCTGCATCTAGACACCAGGCACTTAAAAGAAACAGAAGCTTTCTGTTTCCTACCAAACAATTAAGTACAGATTTGGTACACATAACACATAGAGGTATTTTGCTGTCAGGTTTCTCTCTCTCAAGTCAGTACTAGCACTAGGTCCTTTCCCACCACATCTACTCCTTGGTGGATGAAAGGACCTTCAGGTCATTTTCCTTCTCTTTCTCTCATTCTCTCTCCATAAGGATTGGGAGCAAAATCATCATCCTCTGGTCTATGCCTGGCTCGTGGCACAGCCTTCATCTCATGGCCTTCGTGTTTGTACATTCTTGAAAAATTCTACTTGCCTTGGACAAGCAGTTATTTTGGCGAGTAAGGTATTCAATTTTTCATTATCATTGGTCATCATAGTAAGGGCAGGTGAGTATATTTTGTGCCTGAGCCCGTAAATTTTCATGACAGTTTTGCACGACTGTGCTAGTGAGTTATAATTTCTCCCTTCCCACCAACGCATGTATGCATGGTTAAGAGGAGGCTTCAAAACTGCAGAGCCTGGAGCGTGCTGTCTGGCTCTCCACTAGTTCTGTCTGATCCAAGCAGAGCTAGCCTGCTCCTAATCAGCTGACTCCCAGTCCTACACCCTCCCATCTGATGCTGTACATCATTGCTTATGAACATCTGGAATATTCCTCTCTGATCCTAAATATCTGTCATAGTCTATGTATTCAGCAACAACATTCTTCCATTCTTGTACCAGACACTTGCCAAGCTGCAGTTGAATTGTTACACACAAGCATTTATTATTTCAGAGGTTTATTGCAGATCACTTTAAATAGAGTGCCTAGTGACATGCTGCAAAATGTACTTCAGTGAGGTACTGCTTCAAAGTGTTTCATTTGTTTTTATGGATCAAGATAAATAATAATATATAGAATGGATATGAGACTTTTCATTTCAAAGCACTTTAGAAATGTGATTAAACAATATCACTCCCATGTAACAGACAGGTAAACTGAGACACATAGTGATTAAACAATTTGCTTAAGTGCCTATGGTCACTTAGCAAATCGCTGCCAGAAGTGGGTACAGAAACCAAGTCTCCTAATTCTTTGTTTTATGCTCAATCCATTAGGCCACAGTTGCCCCAGGCACTACTCCCAACCCCAAGCACCTTCTGTTGCAGTTGCTACATATGGCTGTCCAGAATGGAGTGAACACTAACCATTACACTGGCATTTTCTGCTCTAATTCAGACCTGGGCCTACATTTAAAAGATTTGCCAGCATAGATATGCCAGGTAGGGGTGTTAAGACAAAACAAAAAACCACCCTAGCTGACACAACTATGAGCAAAAGCCCTAGTATAGATGCAGTTATGAGGGCAAAAAAATCCTTTTGCTGGTAGAGTGAATTTTCATTTGAGGAATTGGTATAGATAAACTGGCAAAAGAACCCTTTTGCCAGTCTAAGTTGTGTCTCCACTCAGCTGGTTTGCTGGTACAGCTATAACAGTGTAAGCAAAGCCTCAGGCAGTCAGGAGACAGGGATCCATACTCTCCTTACATTTTCTCCTTGCTCCCTTTTTTGAAGAAATCACCTTCAGAGGCAAACCACAACCTATCACTCCCTCAGCAAGTGGAAGCTCTATTGATCACAGGCATCATCAAGTTACCTCCTCTACTAACTCCAATTCATATGACACAGGGTTACTGTGAGGATCAGTTCACCAGTTAAGGTAGCTTCCTCAGCACTTAAAGAGCTACCAGGGAATATGTACATTCTGCAGAGCTGGTGATAAATAGGATTCCCCACCATCCCCTTGCCCCCCTACATGTTAAAGAGAGGGTGCCAAACTGACACTACAGACTGAAGTCCTCTGTTTAGCAGACAGATTAGAAAGCAATGGATACTGACATGTGGGAGAGGCAGGGTTCTAATGAGAGGCAAACAGGTTTTTCCTAAATCACTCAACCAGGTCTCCCTCTGCAAGATCTACCTGTGCAAGGCGGAAACTGAAACAAGAATGCAAAGGAAGCTGAAATCTGTTAGTGCAATATTGTTAGTTGCAACCCCAGATCTAGATAAAGCCATTTAAGCCTTCTGCCATGGAAGGATTTGATTTGTGCAGATTTAGTTTGCGTGCTGGAGTTTCTGGTACATTTGGGAGATACAGCAAGCGGTGGTTCCTGTGCAGAGCCCAGAGAGCTGTGACCAGCCAGCAGGCTGTCTCCCCGACTCATGTTCAGACTTGGTGGTGAAATTTAATTAATTGATTCTGCACACAGAGCTAAGGGAGGAGTGTGGAGTTGTTCCTACTCCTGGCCACTGCTTGTGACTGTTTCCCACCAGGATGTAATGAAAGTGGCTCCATAGTTAGTGCTCTATACTGCTACGGTGGTGGAAAGCTCAGTTTCAATTGCTGGTCCCTCACTGCCCAGGCCATCAGTCTCTGAATGCTACCCAGGGGAGAAGGAGAGCAAGAAACTTGTTTCTCAAGAAACAATCCTTCTGGGTGATTAAAAAGCCTCTTTCACAGATTCCAAAAGGAGTCCTATTTTGTCACTCAATTGAAAGGATTGTAGCCATGAAACAAGGCCACAAAGAAGTGGACCTCAAAGTCTGGAAAGGTGTTGCAGCCTTCAGCTAAAATGATGCCCTGTATGCTGGAGCCTGTGATCTCCTCAGGCACATCTTTATACTGGCCACTGGCCATGTTATAGAAATACATGATCCACACTTCAACAATTCTAATCTCTGGATTTCGTTACTGTCTAGGATTATATTGGCTTGATTTTCAAAGGTGTTGAGCGGCTGTAGCTCCTACTGACTTCAATGAGACTGCATCTCTGAAAGTCAGGTCAAGAGAGCTTTGCATATTGGGAAGAGCTGAAGGAAAATAAAAAGCCTATTGTGTGAGAGTACGAACAGTTTAAACACTGCTAATGGGTGGTACACCAGTCCCTTCCCTTTTCAAATGAATTTCACTTCATGTTTTGTTTGGTTTTCCTGTTGATGCATCCTGCACCCTACAGTGCTAAGCTGGTGGGATCCAATTCACCCTTCCTGACATGTGGAGTTTAAAATAAGAGACCTCAGCAATCGGACATCCTCAGCATTTCCAGCTATTGAGCACAATCATTTGCACTGTTATCCAATTTCAGAGCAGAAGAGAAAAGATATATGTAGGAATATTCTCCCTGCACTGCTACAGGGTAGACAAAAGGAAACTAAACAAACAGGATGTGAATTTCACTAAGTGACCAAGGCAGACAGGATATGGGCCACAAATAAATGGCTACAATATGTGCGCATATCTCACTGTCTGCTTGCTGAAACTGTTCTGTTCACAGCACAAATACTGAATGGAAAAAGCAAAAGGGAAGACAACTTGCTATTTAAGATCTTTCCCCTTGAAAATTAATTAAGTAAAGTTCCAGCCTGACATCTCTGGCAATAGAAGTCCTGTGTTTATCCATAGAATACGAAGAGCCTGGGCAGAAGAAATGTGAGCTTCCCCTGCATTGCCCAGCCAATGAGTCTCACCCCTAACAAGCAGGAAACATTTCTAGGAGTGAAGTGCTGGATGCTCAGCAGTTGGAAAATCAGGCCACATATTTTGACTTGCGTGACCCCACTGTAAAAATCTTGGCTGAGATTTTGTGTGTCCTACCTAAAGCTGTCAGCTATTGTTTCTTATATTGCAGATTGCTTAATAATGTTACAATTTAAATAATCCAACTAGATTTTGAAGGTCACTTCTTCACATCTTTCCTTCTGCTTGCTAGGGGAGAGTTTTCTATGAGACCACATTCACAGAGCATTGGATTATGTGTGGGAGTTATTTCTTCAATAGAAGGTATAGAAACTTATTTCTTTGTTTAAATGAAAACATAGGTTCAGTGGAAAATGGATATAAGAACAAAATACTCCCAAAGATAAAATATCTTGGCGAAGACTTGATTCCTTTGATCCCTGTGAGCATCATCCATTTGTATTCCCTCTTCATCTTTGCAGCAAGGTGCAATTTCACCTCCCTACCACCTGCAGAGAGCCTAAGAGCAGGTCCCTCTGGAAGGGATTCAAACAAATGGCAACCCCAAGAGCTAGCCAGCTCAGTGTGCTCTAACCCTGGTATCTTGACTTAGCCTATTAACGCCAGCATTCACATAATTATTCACAACCCTGATCCAGACCTGCAGTTAATCTCAAGAATTTTTCGAGGTCCCAATGGCGTTGTATCATAGAGGGCCAGTATCTGAGTTACATCAGTGAAAATGTGGAATAACTCCACAGAAGTCAATGGAGCTATGTAATCAAGATCAGAATCAGGCCCACAAGGAAGATGAGTTAACTGCTGAATAATTTTTTTTGTATAATTTTGTAGCTTATTGGTGAGCAGTTGCAAGTATTTGTTATTCAAATTTCAAACTATTTTAATATGATACATAGGTCTCATAGTATATTTTTTGATTGGATAAATATAACTCTTAGAATCAGGCTTCCAGGGCAAATACCTGATTAAGACTTAAGAATTTGAAGATTGCTTCATTACTTACAGCGGCAGCCTGAGAGGATTCTCTGATACCTTTATCTGTTTTAAACAATACACAAAAAAGGAACAAGACATTGTTGGTGACATTCTGTTCCCATTGAAATCAATGGCAAAATTCCCATTGACTTCAGTGGGGCCAGGATTTCACCCTGTGTGTTGGATAAGGCAGCTACATGGGTGTTCAATAGGAAAAGGGAGGAAGCACCTTTTTGACTAATACTGTGCTTTGAAAATGTCAATCGAATCCTTTTAAAATGGATTTTTCCATCTTACCTAATGTCCACACTAATGGCAAAATTCTCCTCTGTGATCCAGACTGGGGATCTCAACTGCGTATTCTCCAGTCAGTTCACGGAAAGAACTCTCATTGTCACAAGATCCTTAGGTGGTGAAAATTGATATAACTTCATTGATTTCAATGGAGTTATGCCAATTAATACCATTTGAGGATGTGGCCCTCTTACTGTCTTACATTTCGGTAACACCTTTCATCCTTATGGATCCCCAAATGTTTTACTAACTCATATAAAAACTATATACAAGGATAACTTCACCCAACTGCTGAAATGTGGCCATGTCCATGGGTGGAATGTGGCAGCTGTTTAGCAGAGCACAACAAAACTAAACAACAGTTAAGTCAGAAAATAAAAAAAACATATCCAAGTGGAAAAGGAGTCCTTGTGGCACCTTAGAGACTAACCAATTTATTTGAGCATGAGCTTTCGTGAGCTCATGCTCAAATAAATTGGTTAGTCTCTAAGGTGCCACAAGGACTCCTTTTCTTTTTGCGAATACAGACTAACACGGCTGTTACTCTGAAACATATCCAAGTGAAACTGGGGAGAATTTAGGGAGGTAGAATATAGTTGTGTGAGTAAAAATTTAGCCAGCACACAGAAACTAACAACCCATATCATTATGAAAAGTGTTAGGGGAGCTGTAATGACCACGTTGAGGCAATGGTGAAGAGAACCAATCACTGATGGGCATTCCACCAGAAGAATGAGTGCAATATATGCACCAAAGATCTGCAATGCAGATTGGAGGAAAGACTTGCTCGTAGGGCTTGATCTGAAGTCCACTGCTTTCATTGGACTTTGGATTAGGCCTTAAATGAGAAGAGATACTGAGGCTTAAATTGGAGAGGAACAGAGGGTGCAGATGAAGAAATGAAACAGCAGGACAAAGCTAGGAGCTAGAAAATATCCAGAAAAGCTATGTTTCTGTGTTCCCTATGCCAGAGCCTAAAGAGAGAGTTAGTTTGGTTTGCCTATAGAATCTGAATCCAGTTTAAATGGAGTCCACTGTAACCCTTAAAGGGTGAAAGCGGCAAAGAGTCCTGTGTTACCTTATAGACTAACGGACGTATTGGAGCATAACAGGACTCTGCTTTTACAGATCCAGACTAACAAGGCTACCCTTCTGATCCTTAAAGGGTGGTTATGATCAGAAACAAGATTATGTCAAATGGCACCTTCTTACTCAATATATTCTCTTCTTATGTGTCTTAAAGTCAGATTTCACTGATACCAGTAAATAAATATATAAAATGTAGTAAATAATTAACAAACACTTCTATGTTCCTATTCACTCTACAGAGCCTATACAGTTATAGGATTGTGAGCTGAAGTCTATTTGCATCATGCACCATCAACCAAATTGTTAGCTATGTTCTAATTGCAGTATCTTTAGACTGGGGATGTTGTCAGTGCTAGAAAGAGCCCAGCTGGAGTCTGTGATCCTAGGTGGAATTTATAGCAGTGATAATTATAAAATCACCTTTTAATTCTACAATTGAGCCCATTGATCTGGAAGCCAAAAAGAGAAATACTGAATTCCACAATGTCACTTCCCAGAGACATTTCTCTGACTTTGGTCCATATTCATTTCTCTGTGCCTTAGCTCCCAATCTGTAAACGAGGATAACATTTTCTTACCTGTGCGGATACATTTATTAATGTTTGCAAGCAGCTCAGAACCATGAAAGGGGCCACAGAATCATACTTTAAAGGCAGGGATTTTTTAAGTACTAACAGTACCAAAGCTCTGGTACGATGTCGGTATTTTATTAACAAAGTGTTTTTGTAAGTGGGTTGGCCTCTATGATTCCCCCTCATGGCCACCATGGTCTGACTCACCTGGCCATGGGGTTCTTGTTGGTTTGCCGCTGTCTCTCACAATGTAGGGGTGCTTTAGTCCTCTGAACAATGCACACTTCAATCCTACTCTTTCCAGGGTGTTACAGTCCCAAACAATATCAGGGAAAAACTACAACTCAAAACAGGGTCATCCAATGAACTTTCACCAGTATCCCTAAAGCTAAAGAGATGTTGTGCATAGAACTGAAATGTAAATCATTCTTCAGGACAGGAGAGCTTATGGTTAGCAGTCAAGGTGAAATGACAACATGAGCTAACTTAGTGTTTAAGCAGCAGCACAAAAATGGTGGACTGAACAAACATTGGAACATATTGGTAGCAATTCTACTGTATCCATGAGGGAAAAGACCAGATGAGTGGTCCTCAACCAGGGGTCTGGGGCCTCCTGGGGGGCTGTAAGCAAGTTTCAGTGGGTCTGCCAAGCATGGCCAGCATTAGACTTGCTATGGCCCAAAGCAGAAAGCCAAAGCCCGATCGCACAGGACTGCAGCCGAAGCCTCAACAACTTTGCTTCGCAGTGCCCCCTGTGGTGTGTGGCCTCGGGGAATTGCCATGCTTGCTACCCCGTTACGCTGGCCCTGGCTTTTATATGCAGAAAAACAACTGTTGTCTCATATTTCAGCCGTGGCAGGTTGCGGGGGCCTCAGAAAGAAAAAGGTTGAGAACCCCTGGATTAGATGACAGTCTTTTCTACCTCTTACTTTCATGATCTTATGGTACAAAAACACATGAGACTGTCCCGGCTGAAAAGGATGTTTTCGGATTTGCAGTTTCCTGGCTTCATATTCAGGACCGTGCTATCTTGAGAATGTTACAGCCATTAAGTCCATTTGATGATATTTTACAAATCTGTAGCACAAAAGCTGTAAAAATGTAACATCTTCTATGTTAAAAGCAAAAAACTGCTGATGTAGCCATATGGGACCACTAGATCTTGAAATCATTCTCCATCTCATATTTCAGTTCCCAGGAGGATGCACTGACACAAATCACAGATATTAGCTGTCATCTATTAGAGACTTCATCCGTTATGTCCAAAGCCTCTTGGAAGTATACTATGGCAGCATTTGCTTCAGCTTTTTACTGAAAACACATGGAAACAGCTTACTTGGATCAGGAATTCATTACCAATAGAATAATAAGGGAAAGTTTCTCTCTAATCTGAGGTTGTGAGAATACTTTTGTTCTGGAACGTTTGCAGGGCATGTGAATCATGTCTTGTATTTGGGCGGAAGGCGGGGGAGTGAAGGAATTTGCAAAATTAAGACCAAACTCTGCTGTCATTTTCATCATTGTAAACCAGGAGTAATCACATTTAGTTCAATGTTACAATGTTGTAAATGAGAACGGATTTGGTCTTCAGTTTTATGACATGCAAGTACTGAAGAGTCTATAGAGCTGAGTGGGGCCAGTAGAGAAACAGAATCAAAATAACCTAGAAACTTAAGGTCAGATCATGCTTCCTCTACAAAGATCTGCCCTTGTCATACATTAGGAAAGGTTGGCTACATCCAGGTTAGCTGTCCTCCTGGCCTGGATCTTGCGAGGTAGCTCAATAGATTTGAAATGGAGGATCTGTGCATGAAGAAAGGGAGAAGTATGTGTGTGTGTCGGCGGGGGTGAGAGGGGGGAATCCATTCTTTTCCCCTGGCCCCAAAGCCTGGTCATTCTCTACACTGCATGATCCCTCTTAAAGAAGGGTCACCAGGGACAGTGTTGGTGCAGGAGGCTCTACCCATGGTGAACAGCAGGACTTCCTACTTCGGTTCATTTTCAGTATTCAAGCCTGAGTCGTTTCCAGAACTGCAGCTGAAAGTTTATATTAAATAAACATACACATGAATGTTTTTTTCACTGAAGGTAGTAAGAACCATTAAAACGTATTAGGATCTTTCACATTAAATTTTGTAAGACTTTAAAAAATCTAAATGTTGGGACATTGGCCATGACTGAGCACAGCACTTAAGGATATGTTTAACTTTCGGTACACGAGTAGTTCCAGGAGCTTCAGTGGGATTGCTTACATGCTTAAAGTTAAGCACATGCTTAAGTAGTTTGCTGGATTGGGGCTAAAACTACTTAATATGTTCCCTCAAGTTGCCGAAAGTTATATTACTAGCCAAAAGTGCAGTCAGAGTCGAAACAAGCCTATCACCTAACTAGTGTACCACTATAAAGGTTTTCTCTTTTTAAAGGGAAATATTTTACTACCTTGTATTGACGGTTTTTCTTATTTCTATTTGATCTAAACTCATCAAGTCCAAAATGTCACCAGTCTTTCTTCAAAATTCAAAGAGGTGGCTCCTCCTCATCCTCTCATTGCCATTTGTAGTTAGTTATACCTCTGTAATGAAAACAGTTAGATCCCTCTGCTCCTCAAGAGCCTTTGATATTTTAGACTAACAATTGTTAATGCTTTCTGGTCCTGATACTGCAGATCTTTCACAAACATCATCAAGTTCTCAGTGTCCAATGGTGAATGTAGCAAAACTCATTCCACTCCACAGAGACCCTAACAGTGTTAGATCCATCTTCATCTACCCACTTGTGTCTGAAATCACTGACTGAACCATGCACAAATCTGTTACCAGCTCAATAGCAACAAACACCTTAATTCCCATTAATCTGTCTTCCATCCCCTCCAGTCAACAAGTACAATTCTGCTTCATTTTGTAGATCATGTCCACTCTGCTCTGGACAAAGGTCACTAAATAGTAACTGTTCTTCAATTGAATAAAATCTTTTGATGCAGTAAACTATTGTGTCTCGTTCAAACTCACACAGTATGGTGCAGATAATGCTTCTCTTTCTTTCAGGACGCTCTTTCTCCCTCACTAATCAATAATCTTTTAGCATATGGAGAGAAATTTAGAATAACTAAACAAAAAATTACAAATGACCATAATGCCAGCTGAAAGCTCACTCCAACCATCTATTCCAAGCCCACACTCAACACTCTCGCCGCCCCAAAGCCTGGGAATACAGATAGACTTTACAGCATGTCCTGAAGGTCTTCCAATCTAGGATCCAGAGGACCAAGAGAGCAAAAGGGAGGTCCCAATACTAGATGTTAAAACTAGAATATATTGAGTCACTTTCTAGTGTTAAAAAATTGAACAATATTTTTTTTCTGCCACTCCAAGGCCAGTATATGGAAAACTAAAGATGACAGGATCTGACAAATAATACCACCAGAAAGACAATGTCCCTTTTATAGTCTAAGCTGACGCAAGATGCAGTAGTGAGTGGAACAAATAACAGAAGAGAAGGTCAAGAGCAACAGTAACCATAGAGAATGGTTATTTGCTCTGCAGTAACTAGTTCTTTGATATGTTGTAGTCAGTGTATATCCCACTGTAGGTGCACAGTATGCCTCATGTGGATGAGACCAAAAGTTGCTTTGAACAGCAGTGTCTATTGTGCCCTGTGTCTCCTCATACTGCCATGCAAGGACACACAAGGCAGAGATGGAGGGCGGGTCATGGGATCAACACTGACAACAACATCTTGAACTATTGTCACTGTAGGATAAGTAACCGCTCTCGCTCTCTCTCTTCTTTTCCTATGTGTCAGTGTGGATCCCACTGTAGGTGACAGGCAAGCAGTATCCTCACTGCATGGTAGGAATGAGGAGCTTCAACTGTATCAGTCAAGCAATAATTGCAGTACTGCCCTCTTGAACTTGGTTCTGAGATATTACATCTAGACAAGTCGGGAGATGTATGGGAGGTTGCTGGGACACCTTCAGCAGGTCTGTCAACCAAAACTGCCTTGCCTAGTAAGAGGCTAAAAGAAGACCATAGCCTTTTACTGTCTGATCTTGGATACTATCCTGGGAATCAGGGGAATTGGCGGGAAGGCATATAGGAGTCTTTGAGACCACAGGCAGAGAAAGGCATCTGATAATAAGCCCGGGCTCAGGCCCCCCTGAGGCAGAAGTTCAGGCATTTGGTATTGTCTCTATTGCAAATCAGTCCAGTATGGTAGTCCTCCACCGAGGGAATATCATCTCCAGGCTTCTGCAGCAACCACTTGTGGTTGGTCACTGTATGCTTGCTCAAGAAGTCTACTAGGTTGTTGCTGGCCCTGGAGGTGCAGAGCCTGTTGACTTATCCCATGTTTATAATGCCACATCCAGGGCCTGATGGTTTCTTGGGGCAGATTGGATGATCAAACATCTCCTTGCTTGTTTATGTAGTACACTGCAGATGTGTTCTCCCTCAAGATCTGCAACAAGGAGTTCCACAGAACAGGCAGAAACACTGTGATGGATCTCAGTTCCAGGATGTTCATATGTAGTTTAAGTAGGCCTGCGCATGTCCCTTGCATCTGCAGATGGCTGAGGTGGGCACCCCAGCCTGTCCCTGAAGCATCTGTGATAAATGTCATAGTTGGGAAGGAGGTAAGGAATGGGAACACTTTTCCATTTACTGTATGTAGCTGCCAAGCACGCTTTTGCAGGATTTGAAGTGGGACAGTGATCCTCTTGTTCATACGGTGTCTGGACAGAGCATATATATAATTGTGAGGGCTGATGGTGAAGTCTGGTAAGCAGTGCCATGTATGTACATGCTGACATGTGGCCTAAAAGTCCCAGATACATATGCATGAATTCATTGAATTTGGTTTTAGTCTGTTTGCCATTGAGATCAGAATCTGTCCTGTGACAGACAGGCTCTGGTGGATTTTGAGTCAATCATAGCGCCTATGAACTTTATCTATGAGAGGGTGTAAGGGATGGTTATATGTAATTCAGAAGGGATTCAAGTTGAGGGAACAGGGAAAGGACCTATTCCAAAGCTGTTGCAGTCTCCTTTTGGGACCTGCCCCTGATCAGTCAGTCTTCCAGGTACAACTAGACATGGGATTCCCTGCCTCCTTAACTGCAATGCCACTATGGCTTGGCATTTTCTGAATACTCTCTGTGCCATGGAGCACCCAAAGAGCAGAATCCTATTGTGGCAATATTTGGGCTCCACTGTGAATCACAGGGATTTCTTATGGGTCATGTACATGGCTATATGGAAGTATGCATAAGTCAAGAGCTGTGAACCAGTCTTGAGTTTGGAGACATGGAAGGATGGAGGGAACTGTTACCATTCTGAACCAGAGATGGTATATGTATTTGTTGAGTCTCCTCAGGTGTAGGATAGGACAAAGACCCTCTTTCTTCTTTGGAATGAGGAAATGCTGAGAATAGACACCTCTTCCCCTGAACTCTGATGGAACCTCTCCTATAGCTCCTAGACAAAGCAAGAAGGCCACTTCTGTTTGCAACAGACTCTTGTGCGAAGGGTGCTGGAAGAGGAGACAGGGAAGGAGGGCAGCGGAGGGCAACAGAAGTGATTAGGGGGCTGGAGCACATGATTTATGAGGAGAGGCTGAGGGAACTGGGATTATTTAGTCTGCAGAAGAGAAGAATGAGGGGGGATTTGATAGTTGCTTTCAACTACCTGAAAGGGGGTTCCAAAGAGGATGGATCTAGACTGTTCTCAGTAGTACCAGATGATAGAACAAGGAGTAATGGTCTCAAGTTGCAATGGGGGAGGTTTAGATTGGATATTAGGAAAAACTTTTTCACTAGGAGGGTGGTGAAGCACTGGAATGGGTTACCGAGGGAGGTGGTGAAATCTCCTTCCTTAGAGGTTTTTAAGGTCAGGCTTGACAAAGCCCTGGCTGGGATGATTTGGTTGGGGATTAGGTCCTGCTTTGAGCAGGGCGTTGGACTAGATGACCTCCTGAGGTCCCTTCCAACCCTGAGATTCTATGATTCTATGAAGGAGGGTGGCATGGATACTGTTATTCAAAAAAAATTCTAGTCTTGCATACATGAGGCACATGTGCACCTACAGCATAAGCCACACTGACACATACCTGATAAAGAACACACGATACAAAGGTTGCGGCAAAAGTTGACAGTTCCAAATCATTTGACATTTTTTTTAGTTTGCTGCAGAGTCAGACTGAAGTTCAGACTGAAGTAGTATCTGAGGTCCTAGGACTGGAGTAAGCAGAAGATGCTGTAGGCTGGGACTGATGTGCATTGGCAGAGCTGTGAGAGCGGGAGGGCAGTACTGGTATAAATATGGGCTGCTGAAGGTCAGGATTGAGATCACTGGTAGGATTGTGTGGAGCCCTCGGAGGCCTGGCACAGCAAGTGGTGCACTGAAGCATAGGACATAGGTATATTAGCAAAGATAAATGGGAGGGTCAGGACTGGGATAAACCTGGGATGCTGAAGATCAGGAATGAAGTCCATTGTCAGAACAATGTGGGGCTGCATGATTGGATTAAGAGTGAGTACTCCAGGACAGGTTTGGAGTTGACAGCAGTCAGTCCCTCACTTTATGAGCACTTCATCCACCTACACATTAAAAATACAAAACAGAACAAAAAATGGAATGGAGACACAAGCCTGATATATCCCTCTGTTTAATACGCATACTGTCCTCTTAAAGCTATTCTCCAGGAATTCTGCTCCACTACTTATACCTAATCCAAGTTTTCATGGGCTCTGCTGACTGATTCAAAAGGGTCTTGCAAGTTACTAGCTCTATATTTAGAAAATGTTATGGGAAATAATGGATGGCCCCTATAACATAGTTCCAAGGGGAAAGGTTAGAATTCTAAGGAAGAAGTCTAGAGGTGCTCATAGACATTTTGTATCTGAGAAGACAGTAAGGTGGTCATCACTGAGAAAGGACAGGAGAAGCACAAGGAAAGTCTGGTAACATTAATGAAAAGTTTCCTTTTAAAAAAGCATCTTATTTTGCACCATGCGCTGAATGACAAAGAGAGGAACTCATACACTCTACTAGAGTCTACTCTATTAGACCAATACAAAAGCACCTTTCCTAGATATAGCTTTACATGTATGAACTAAAAAAAACCCCACATTTAAGAACACTGATAAACAGACACAGACATATTCTGTCTGTCACTGAGGACACATTTCCAAGACATTTTAAAATGTGCTTTTAGTGAATGTTCATTAATGATTCCCCAGCCAGTGAAGCATTACATTTTAAATCCAAGCCATAATTTCAGTTTCTTTATTCCCTTTTCTCCAGAAGCCTCTGGGATTCTTCACCATGAAGTATCTCTAGATACTTAAGAATAAAGTACGAGTATTTGGCAGTAATGAAAAAGAGTACTGGCTAGCGTGTAGACAGGGGCTGTACAAGCTTCTGGTACTGCCAAACATCTCAGTCCTGACTTGCAACAGCCCAGTTAGGCCAGTCCTGAAGTCCCCACAACAGCTCTGTTAACGTACCTTCTCCCTTACAACTTTCCCTGCTATTTCAATCAGTCTCTCACAGCATGCCGAGATGAACAGGCATCCTGGTGTGACCTATGTGCCACAGAATGCCATGGCTGAGTGGGTGGCCTTCTGGCAGGGGTGAAAGTAAGTCGAGTGACTTACCGGTATGTTGGGGCCAGCTCTGGCCCTCGGAAGGGTGGGGCCTAGGGTGGAAGGGGCGGGGCTGAGGGGGTCAGAACCAGCCCCAGCCCACCCTGTAAGGTAAGTGCCCCCACCTTCTCCTCCTCCTTTCGCCCCTCCCCCACCGGGGTAGCAGCAGCAGCACGGGGCTCCCCTGCTTCTACTGCCCCGGTCCTTTAATTAGCCGCTGGGGCCCTGGGAAAGTGGCGGGGCTCCAGAGGCTATTTAGAGGACCGGGGTGGCAGAGGCAGCTGGAGCCCTGGCCCTTTAAATAGCCCCTGGAGCCCCCACTACCTCAGGGCTCTGGGGGCTATTTAAAGGGCCTGCGGCTCCCCTGCTTCTACTGCCCCGGTCCTTTAAATAGCCCCTGGAGCAGCGGCGGTGGGGCTCCGGCAGCTATTTAAAGGGCTGGGGTGGTAGAAGCAGGGGAGCCCCAGGTCCTTTAAATAGCTGCCGGAGCCCCGCAGCCGCTATCCCAGGGCTCCAGCCGCGGGGCTCTGGAGGCAATTTAAAGGGCCTGGGGCTCCAGCCATGGCTGAAAGCCCCAGGCCCTTTAAACTGCCCCCTGGGGAAGCCGGGCTACACCAGTACGGTGCACTGGCTCTTGCCGGTACGCCATACCGAGGTGTACTGGCTTACTTTCACCTCTGCCTTCTGGTGAGTTCTTTAGGGAGCTGAGTAGTGGAGGAAGATGAAAACTGTTTTCAGTGCTAACACTTGATTCCCCAGATGCAAAAGCTGGAGGCATTGCTGTAGGAAAAACAATGGCTCTGAAATGCAATCAGAATCTAGTTCCTTGCTTGTAGGCTCCTCCACATTTCTTTCTGATGCCCAATATTTCCATACTTTGCATATCCCCTTTATTTTATTTATCGGTGTCAATCATTGTTCCACCTGTGGAAAACTGCCACCCTGCACTCCCTCCGATCTGTTCAACCTGTACCCTAAATTCTCCCTCCCAAGAGAATCACACATCCCTTATCTCTACAAGCCACAAGTCACCTGTCCCAGTAACTCGTGACACACAACATACTTAACGTTCCACAACACCTGCTAAAAGGATGGGCAAGTGGGGTGGAGGGGGAAGTCAAGATGTTACAATCCCCTCAAGAATCAATCATCACTTCTACAATGCTCCGCACTCCTGTGGTCCCAGAAGTCAAAACCTGTCACATGGCAGTACAGGGAACCTTATCAGTGTATTCAGTATCAGGGAGTGAGGGGAATCAGTCTGCACGAGGGGGAGAGTGTTGACCCCCAATCGCAGTAAAATTACAGCTTTTTAAAATTAAAGAATAAAACATAGACTCAGTGATCTCATGTACACCTGAGCAACTCTGCAGTAACTCTAAATGGCTTTTTAATCTAGTGGACAAAGGCACAGCCAATGGCTGGAAGCTGAAGCCAGACAAATTCAAATGAGAAATAAAACACAAGTGTTTAACCGTGAGTGTGATTCACTATTGGAATACATGGCCCAGGGAAGTGGTGGATTCTCCATTTCTTGATGTCTTCAAATCAAGACTAGATGCTTTTCTAGAAGAGATGCTTTAGCCAAGCACAAGTTATTGGGCTCAATATGGGGGTTACTGAGTGAAATTCTATGGCTTGTTTTATACAGGAGTCAGACTAGATGATCTAATGGTCCCTTCTGGCCTTAAACTCTATGAATCTAAAAAACCCCAAAGAAGTAATTTCTCATACCAACTCCCATTTCACGCATAAATATTATTGCTTTGTGTTTCGGTACCTCTTATAAAGAGTGAATTATTTCACTAAGCACTGGGGTAAATCACCTGGTACTAGGATTCAGTGAAAAATCACAGTAGGTTTATCCTTTGGGGATGGAGAAAGAAGGTGTTTGTGCAAATGGCCATCGTTCTGCCCAGTCATTCTTTTAAGTACTGTCCTCTCACTAACAGAGAGGA
Source organism: Eretmochelys imbricata (assembly GCF_965152235.1). Classification (NCBI taxonomy): domain Eukaryota; kingdom Metazoa; phylum Chordata; order Testudines; family Cheloniidae; genus Eretmochelys; species Eretmochelys imbricata. Next base: position 64,031,604 of record NC_135577.1, on the reverse strand, counting down.
TACTTGGTTGGGGTGGGAGGAGAGAGACAATTTCACAGGCAGCAGAATCTGTACTAACGCTACCATAATAGAGAGTCCAACATATCTCTCAGAATGTTGTTCTCAAATAATTATAGTCAGAGATGTATACAGTATACAACCTAAAACTGACATCCTCTGATTCAACTTATCTTCTTCCTGGTTGTGTACATGTGGCTGAGTCACATCTACCAACTTTACAGACATAAACAAATGTTTGTTCCATTTAGCGCCATTGAAACCTCACAACTATGGGAGAGCGAGCTGGAGTCTATTCTGACTCAGGCATCAGAAACAGAATTGTCAGGTAATCACTGACTGCAATAGTTACCAGAACTGGCGTGTCACTCTGAAAGAACTCAATTTTCTGATGCCAGGAGGAGTTTATCCCACTAATGGTTAGAAAAATAATCTTTTGACTTACATACTTAGTCTAGTAGATCTGAAATCATTGGAAGGGAATACATATAAATAAGGAATCTTGTGTCATTATTATTATTGTTATTTTTCTTTTTAAGTGAGTCACTTTCCTCACTTTAACTGCAATTTTATGTTGCATTTGGGCGGGGTGGGGGTGGAGAGGTGGTAGAGGGACGCAAGCAATACAATTTGGATCCAGATTTCAAAAACTTGAACATTTTTGGGATGTTCAGATCCAGGTTTTTGGTTTGTCTGATTATTTAAGTAAAGGCTGTTTGATCTGCAGCTAGGACTGGATTTTGGAGTCCAAAGTTCAGACTCATGAGGGATCTACATTACATTATATCATAAAACTAATAGGGTTTTTCTGAGTCCCCCGCCCCCACAATGCAAACACACATCCACACCTAGACACCATATTTTAAGTTGAGGATGAGGATGGCTGAAGACTGGCTTCCTTGGTTAAACCTCTGACTAGTCATCCTTGTTTTCCAATTGTCAAGTTGCATTTCTTTAGATTGAAAACAGGAATAAAAGGAGAGAATAACTGGATTCTTTTCAACCCTGAATGCTTCAAGTTTACAAAGGCAGCGAAGTTTCTCTCTGCAGTGACCTTGGGCAGCTTGGAGCTCTTCTCAAATGATATAAGAGGTGTGGTTTTTCCTTCATTAGAGTCTCTCTGAACAATTTTCTGTGCTTATACTGAGGCCATGAGATCCAAAGAGACCGGGCAAACAGAGCAGCAATTTACATCAACAAAGAGGATTTTGATGCACTCCTCCGAATGGGCAGCATTACCATGTTAATAGCCATTTGCTCTCAGCCCTCTTTTCCTAAGGACGCTGGAGACTTTTGCAAATGGAGAACAGTTCCGCTTTCCATTTTAATTGCAACAATAGCAGAAGAGATCCTTAAACTGCATCAAATAGCAGCCTGTGAAATCCCTAACTAGCTGCACCGCCTCTCCTGCTATTTATTATCCTCTGGTCCATGGAACAAAGCGGGGAAAAGCTCCTCCTGCTTTTAGCCGGTTTCACATATCCTAATCCCTCAGAGGCGGCAATGGGAATTGCTTGTGGAGCTGTTAAATCAAACTTTCACTTTGTCTTTTATTCCCCCCTCCTCCTTTATAATCAAGGAGTTTCCAGGTACATTTTCAATGTCAATTTGTTTATGGCCTCCTGGTTAATAGACTAATGATGGGACCCCCACAGTTAGAGGAAAGAATCCTGGGCATTTCATTTCAGACAGCTGCTGTTTCTCACCAGTTCCCACACTCATCCCCTTGTTCTCTTGTCAGACGCCCTGAATGTGCTCCCCTTCCTGACACCGACTGCCGTGCACAACAAAGACTAAATGGAAAAGCTGCCTCTGCTATCAGCCTATGGGATAGATTCCATTTGTTAGCAGTAAGTTGCCTTTCAGCCAGCAGCACAGGTACCATCTCTCACCAGACATGCCTCAGCTAGCTGCCTGTCACCCATTACTCAGCATCTAGCCTCTCTTCAGAAAGAAGCACAGGTTCTACCTCTCCCATAGTTTCCAGGCACTTTTCAGGCAGAAACCTGGTCTCCCCTTGTACTAGATACCCAGTTACCTCTTGGCTAGCAGGTTAGGTATCCTCCTATCTGACACTCAGCATTTCCAAATGTTTTGTTACACTCCTTCCTCTGTGTTTTGAGCAGTAACAAGCCCATTTTTGGTGCTCAGAACAGAATAAACGAAACAACAACAATAATAATAGTAATTTGGGGGCTGAATGTAGAACACTCACTCACAGGAGTAACCCCATTCAAGTAAATGAGACTCTACTCATCTGAGAAAGTGGTCACAAGTGTAAGTAAGTGTAAACAGGGCCTTACTGCTTAGACACCATTTCTCAATAACACTGAACTCATTAAAAAGAACCGAGAAGAACAGAGGTGGATTACATAAAAGCACAGACTCAGATTGAGTCCTGTGACATCTAAGGTTCAGACACTGGAGTCTGGTCTCTGGTTAGGAGGTTAACTACTAAATGGAATAGACTGTGGCAAATTACTAGGGAAAACAGGACCTTGTTTTCCTCCCTATCTTTAATTAAAGTCAACTTTCCACAGCAATAAGAAAGGGAAAATAACAAACAAACAAACAAGGATCTGAAATTATAACTGCCTGGTCAAAATCTAATATGTGGATAAAATAAATATGAGTTTCAAACTGTTTTTGAGATGTGTAAAGAATGTATGACAAAGGATTTGTTTAGATTAATCTGGGTTTATCTTTTATCCTCCTTTAAAAAAAAAAGTGATTTAACATTGTATACCTGGAGACAAACAATAAAGTGCAAAAAGCAACTACCATCTCCCTGCAACAATGCAGTCTAAAAGCCAGCTATAAGAGGCTCCTACTCCACGATCATGGTAAATGACCAAGCCAATTTGTTCCTCTGAAAGGGCAGAATCCAATCAATGGGGAACCTGTACTCCTGGTTGAAGAAAGTGGACTCAAACAAACAAAAATATTCATCAGACAAACACTTCCATGTTCTGACAGAAGAGACCTTTGGGAAGGAATGATTTTCAGTGTTAGTGTCTGGGGATAGATACATCAGGAGATGGGTCCACTTTGCTAATTATGGTTAGAATGATCCTCCAGAACTATGAAGATGTTTGGGACAGACATAAAATAGCCCTTTCTTTTACTCTGGGCTGGGTCTAAAAATATCCATACCCACCCCTACTAGCCTATTCCACTTAAAGTAAAGAAAATTGTTCCTGACTTCTGTAGCCTGTTTACGTTACTGATACCAAATGAGGCAGATTAAGCTTTCAACATCAGTAAGAATGCATTGGATATAGTGTCCAACTGTTTAGAGAGCAACTAGTGGACCCCACAAACAAGCACACAACTGAGTCAAACAAACAAAAATGGATACATTGCATTGAAAATCATCTGAGTACCCTTTTTCTCTGACCATTGTAAATTGCTATTATTATTTGTATTAACATAAGTAGAACCTACAAGCCCCAGTCATGGACCAGGAAAACACAGTGCGAGGTTCTGTAAAAAGACCAAACAAAAAGATAGCCCCTTCTCCAAAGAGCTTACAATTTAAGTTGCCACAGATCCAAGCCTATCCTAGCAAAATCCAGTCATAGATAAACACACCATTGAGTCTGGGAGTATGGCTTTTTGGTATGTAGTTAAATACAAGGCTTACACTGTTTCATAGGATCAGCTAGACCAGTGATTTCCCAGCCACTGAAGACTGAGGAATTGTGAGACTGAGGTTTTTAAACAATATCTGCTCCATAGCAGGTCAGATTGCATACATCCGAATGGGAGGGGCAGGCACCGATAGGTCTACCTTAAGAATTTATTCTGGTAACTTGGACCAATTAGGAAAATGGGTGGAAATCAACCAAGACCAGTTCACCAAAACATGGATTCAGTACGGTGAGTCCACTTTTTTCAACATATCAACAAATGAGTAGACCACTCACTATTATACAGAATCATAGGTGTATTTATGGCCAGATGGTCTTCACCTTAAGGTAATCACAACAAGACATGTATAAGAAAGGAGAGTGATAATGATTTCCTGTGTTTTTATTGGTCTCAGTCTAATGGCTACGAGGGGACAATATAATATTGCATATTTTTATCATATTTCAAGACATGTATGTTTCTCCAGGAGAAGTATACCTACTGGAGAGATGCTACCAGAATAATTTGGTTTTACCTTGAATGAAAACTGGGAGACTTGATTAATTGCTTCACGGCTCATTTGCTCTCAGATATATGGAAATACGCAGCAACCCAATACAGTATAATTCAAGACAGTACAACGAAAGGAGCAGTGGGAGTGTGTTTGTCAGCCAGCTTGCTCTAATACATTATTTTAATTAGTTATCAAGGCACTATTTTAAACAATCACAGTGTTTCCTGCCTTCAGCCTACTTAAAACACCCATTGGTAAAACAATTTGTGATCTTACCTTGAAGAACCAGACCAGAATTTTCAATGGTGTAGAAGAAAGCTGAGAATGGAGCAACGGGAGATTTAGCAACCAGGACCTGCAGAACAACAACAAGAAATCCCTAAAATGTATTGATTACAACTCAAGTTTGTGGATTAATCTTTGTAGATTTACTTTTCTGAAACTAGTACCATGAGTTAAAGCACAAGGTACATTATGCTGCAGAGGGACTATAAAATGGCCATTGATTACGTCTCTTCAGTTCTAAAGTATCCGAGATTCTTATGAAAAACAAGTACAGATCATGCTGGCATTTTAAAAGGATTCATGGGTCTTGCAAGAACTTCATGGAAGTGTGCAGTTCATGGAAACTGCACACTCTCCCCCCATTTCTCTACTTCTCACAAGTGTTTATTAACCCTGGTCAAATATCATGAACTCTCTTGCTGGTGCAGTCAGTTGTACCCAGAGGGCTTCAGCTGAGTGAAGGCTGGTGGCACCACCAGTGCCTGACTTTCCTGGAGGGTTTTCTGAGTAAGAACTGCTTTAATCTCCACTGACAGCTCCAGAGATGCACATCCTGGCCACTCTCTATTCCATCCCAGTGGCACTCACCTTTAAGGCTGTGCTGCTCTGCTGTGTGTTCCCTGACAGCAGGGCACTTGAATTTAGCCTAGTATTCGACTGTGTGAGCTCTAATCTGCAATCAGGTCTAGGATGCTCCAAAGCCCAGTCTTAGAGCTGCCTTAGCTCCATTACAGGTTTGACCACACACCACTGAAGAGGAGATGGGCTGTGCCATAGCTCTGATACACAAGAGACAGGCTTATCATTAAGGTAGAGACTTGTAGCTTAATGAACCAGTCACCAAAGCCTGATGTATCACTGGCTTTTTGTACCACAGGTTGAGGATCACTGACTTACAACATACGCTGAAAAAAGAGAGATCTCTATCACCTCTCTGAAACGTGCCAAGCACTGCATGAAGGGTAATCAGCCCAAATCCTGAACCAATGATTCCTGCATGGACACTGCAGGAGAAGGTGACACTGACAGTTGTTGGTAAACACTTGAATGCTCACTGCTTTTCTTCCTCCCAAGAAAGGAAAGAAACTGGAAATCAGGTTACCAGCCTTTGGTTTTCAGAGCAGTGTTCCCAGCCTCACAACTCAAAGGGCTCCATTTAAGTAGGCTGCTGATCCAAAGCACATGCTTTAAATGCAGTGATGTCATGCCCATGTGTCTATTATACCGGGTCTGACTGCTTTGTCTATTTCTTTATGTATAAATTCCTTTTAGCAACAACTATAAGGCCCTCCTAGCAGCATGTTTTAGGGCCATTCTTCTTAGGGATTAAAGTCCTGAAGCCATGTGTCTTATAAAACCCCACATCTCCCTCTGCTCCAGGATGTGCAAAAAGCTCTGTCATTTCTCAATGCCTGTTAAATAACACAGCCAGGTGCAGAGTTATCCCTTGAAATCTGCATGTTTATTACAGTTCATACAATAATGGCTTGATGCAAAGAGATACAGCTCCCACTGATTTCAACTGGAGTTGCGAGTGCTGAATACTTCTGAAAGTCAGGACCCAATTCAGCAAAACATACAAGCATGGATTTAACTTTAAGTTAACTAAGTTGGGGATTGCTGGACAAGCAATTTAGCTGGATGTTTTTGCTAAAATGATCAGAAGGAAAATATTTAACCATTTTTATGCCACCATATTTCAAAGACAACATTCCATGGGTAATGAGGGAAGTTCACCCCACTCAGAACTCTTATTTAAGATTTGACTGCAAACTTGGGCAGACAAGACTGCATCATTTTACACTCATATGTGTTTGGAAAGTTTCTTCACAAATGCAAGGGCTAGGAGTTTAACAATATCAGCAATGAAGGCTTATATTCTGGAGCACAACTCGGCAGCAAGAGGTGGATTGTGCAGCTGAAGAATCTTACGACACTTAACCTTCCAACAAGTGTTTGTCACAATTTGGAGTGTGATTAAGACCAGTTAGAGGTGGTATCACCACTTGTCCTGTAATCCCAAATATCTTAAAATGCTCTGCAGATGTAGCTTCATGTCTGGATGCTGCCAGCTAGCATACAAGTACGCACCAAGTGTCTGTGTGTTGAGCAACCCTGGTTCAATGCTCTGACCCCAGCAGCCTGCCTACAACACAATAGCCCCACTCTTGTCTCCACCAGTCTTTGGTTACTACTTTTAGGGTGACCCCAACACACCCCCAGTCCCGAATTCTCCCAAAATCATCTGCCCTGAAGTGGCTCAGCCCTCTCCTGGAATACCCAGAGAAGCAAATAAAGGTCATTGCTCCTCTAAAGAGATATAAGCACAGCTTATTACTTTAAGTGGAGTTAACAATCACTTCAGTTCAAACACAGCACTGGGTTGGTTTAGATTAAAAGTAAAATGGTTTACTTAACAAAAAGAGATAGGTTTTCAGTGAGATCAAGTGCAAAGAATACAGACAAAATGGTTACAAGCACATAAAAATAAAATATGTTTTCTAGTGGTGAAGACTCAACAAACTACAGCCTTGGTTCAAGGTAGATTTCTCGCTAATCTTTTTACATCCAATCGTGGCCGACTTTCTCTGAGTCAGGACCTTCATAAGTACAAGGTGCTGATTTCCCTGGTCTTCCTAGGTGAAAGATCTTTGCCTAAGCAGGTTTCTCACATATATTCAGTTCCCAGGGACTTCAACCCCTTTGGACGAAGGGCCCATCTTTCTCAGCTTGCAAGAGCTCTGGCTCCTTGTGTCTGTCCTGTGATGGATGTCAAGATGGCTTCTTCTTGTATTCACTGTATTGTCCCCAGACTCAGGATGACCTCATACTATTCTTATCTTCCTGTGGACTTCCCACCCCTCTGCTGATTTGTATATGTAAATGGGGCTTCCATTTTTTCTGGTCCCACCTTCCTTAATTTCACTGGAGACAGATAGATAGCTGCCTTCCCTCCTCTCTGGGGGAAAACCTGTTTCCATCTTTGTTTGGTCACAGACTTTAAAGCATAATATTAGTGAGTATCCATAATTCCTCACATAGTGTTAATACATACATTTCACAATGAAATTAATCACGAATGTGTCACCAGTTTGCATATGATACCTTACATGATCCATTTTAGATATACATTATGACAACAGTGAGTTGGGGTACACTGGGCTGGTCAGACCATCTGAAACTCACTGCTCTGTACCAGGGAGTCCCTTGCCATCTGGCACTGGGGTGCTCTTAGGGTCACGGTGTTGCATGGCACAGTAAAAGCCAAGGAGATCTATACAGTAGCTATGCTCTATTTGTCTTATAGGTCAGCACACAGATCATATTCAGATTTCTTGTGACCCAGTCTCATATTATTCTGATAAAGGCAGCAAAAAAACACCCTCCTGACATCTGGTCTTTAAACCTAACCAGGATGATCCACATTTTCTCTACTTCAAAACTAGATTCAATCTTATGGTCTTCAGAATTTATATGTAATGTTTGTTGGCCTGGCAATTTACCCTCACTAGTAAGGTATGAAATAAAGGCGGACACACAAATACAGCACGTACAGCCAAAGAACATCGGGTCAGTCACCAGCATCAATGTTTTGCTTGAGCCATGAGAAGTCAGCAAAGCCATCTCAGGATGCAATGTAACCTTTGTGACCTGCTCCATGCAGGAACACCCCGCAAAGCAAGCACTTTCCCCTCCTGCACATTAATTATTGTTCTTACTGTAACAAGCTGCTGGAGAAAGAAGTGTGTTAGAGATCGTGTCTGTGATTCATCCTGACAGTATCAGAATTTCCTTTCCTGTACTTCCCACCCCCCATCTTTCACTTCAATGTTCCAGCTCTTCTCAATTGAATGTGGGGAGGGAGAGAAGCCATAGAAATAATAAAAAAAAAAAGGTGCCACCATATTTGTCCTTACCATGCTTGTTGCATACTACTATAGTCTGAAAACAGTGTTCATTCTTATTCATCTGGGGTCAAACTGAGACAAAAAAACAGTAATGATGCTCTACTACAGTCTCCCCCAGAACTGCAGGATGTTTCTGTTAAACAGATCTACAGATAAATAGTTTAGAAATTTGACATTTAAGGTCAAATTATCAGTACTCTGTGCAAAATAGGGGGCACAATTGCTAATCTATATTTGCATGCACATTAATTGCATGCACAAATGGATAGACATCCAAATGACCATTTGTGCATTCAGTTACCATAGTTTTATGCACAGTCTTGGTATGTGCATAAATAAGTGTAAATCTGCATATGCGTGCACACTTTCACAGGTACACCACAAGTCTCCTTTGAAAAATTTGCCATAAATTATCATTTGGGTTCAGAGTTAACATTCCATTCAGAAGAATGGGGGCAATTCATGCCAGGCAAAGCTTTTGTTTAATTTTACATTTCTGCAGATTCAGAAAGACAGCTTTGCACAGTCTTATTTTAAAGGTTATCTTTCCAACCAGAAAGGCTAGATATTCATTTTTTTCAAATGAAATCTTAAATTTTACATGAACATAGTTTTGCAAAGTGTTCCTGATTGATATGCATATATGTACCTATTCAACCACCAGATTAGGAGAACAGAGGACAGGAATACAGAATAGCACCCAGGACTATCCCTGAGTTTGAGGTAGTACACAGCATTCCATGTCCCTGAAGGGAGGTGGGGAGTACAACCCTCCCAGCCCATCTCATACACACAGGGCCCAATGGACTGGGACCACCCAAACCAGCAACCTCCTTGATATCCCTCATGTGATTAAGGATTTGCAGGATGATGGAGTAAAAGGAGGAAGAGGGAAGCTTGCTATTTTCCAGAAGTTAATTTATGGGTAAATGGCTCTCATTACCACCTTGCTCAGGAATACTTGTAGCTAGCACCGGTTTCTCTCACCGGAGGTAGAATGTTCAGGTGGCCAGCTGAAGGGTTTTGGCCAACTAGATAAGGTTTCCAGTACAACAAAGGTTCAGGAACATTTGAGCAGACAGATCTAATGGAGAAAATGTGCCTTAGAAATGCCCAGGTAATGTTAACTATAGATGTTACCCCAACTTTAGTCATTCCCACCCCAAATTTGAGGGGTTTTGTAATCTGAACCGGAATTGAAATCCAAATTCTGCATATGATGCCTAACTTTATAACAGGCTAAAACAAAATAAAAAAAAAATCAAACAGCCCCAAACTCTGAGAGTTCAAAATCCATCTCTGACATTTGCACCCCGCTCTTATATAAAGGAGGGTTTTTCCCAGCCATTTGTTTGGTTTCATGGAGAAAAACTACTACACAAATCCTCTAATCCTCTGTAGGTGTACATGTCTACAGTCCTGACATCTCGCAGCACTATTTAAGCACTGGTGTCCTGTTGGGCATGGTGAAAGTGTAGTGTCCTGTTGGTTGGTGACATATAATACTAATTGAGGTGATTCAGTGAGAAGAAACTTCAGTGTAGGAAGTTACACAACAGTATTTCTGAAAAGGATACAAAGGCAATGACATGAGTTAAGCTACACAAACTTCTTAGGTTTCAGAGTAGCAGCCGTGTTAGTCTGTATTTGTTAGTCTCTAAGGTGCCACAAGTACTCTTTTTCTTTTTACAAACTTCTTAATCTATTTAATCAATACACCAAGGATGAGAACGTGTCCCCATAGCAGTCAATGGCAAAACTCCCATTGACTTCACTGCAGCCAAGGTTTCACCTCAAGAGTATACATTTTAAGGTGGGTGGAGTGGCCCATAAAAACGTAAGCTGGTTATTCATTATACAATAGTCACTCTTGAAAGCAAATGGTAGAGTTGGATGATAGCAGAAGTTGGAAACAAAGTCATGCCAAAGCCCTGACTTGGCAAGAACCGTCAAATCTTTTTTCAGTTACTTTTCATTTCAGTGTCACAGATTTACTCTAGACAGGCTTGTAATGATTATTATTTACTAACAAGGTGTGATAGGTGCTATATAAGCCACAGAAGAAAATATGGTTCCTGCCTTGAGGAGATTACAAAGATACAGAGATACCATGTAGGAGCTCAAATATTGCATTGATGACTATGGCTAGTAACTAGATAGATATGGTTAGATTAGATAAAATAAGAGAAGATAGATAGCACAATCCCAACGTACAAGATGCTGGGAGGCCTAATGACAACAAGAGAAAAAAGGTGTCTTAATGGAGTTTTGTTTAATTCGTGAAAGCATTCTTTTTAACACAGGTTACCGTTTGTGAGCTTTGCGGAAGAAGTGAATTGCAGAAGTCAGTGGTGTAACTGCAGAGCTATATAAATCCATGACAATATCAAGGAATATGGTGAATGGACAGTGAACTGAATGGACACGTCAGTACAATCAAACTTGATACCAGAGCCCAAGTGCTGCCAGAAAACAAAGAAAATCAGGAATAAATCTGCTACCAAAGGTAAAATTATCAAAATACAGTGGAGTTAAATCACCAATAGTTGGGACAAGTCTGGAGTCTGTGAGATTATTTTGATTGTAGCTATGGAACCTCAGCCTGTAAAAGGGACTAAAGTTTGTGAAGAAATAAGATTTCACAATGGAAGTCTAAAGATATTAATGAAATCACAAACTAGGAGAATTTGATGAAGTATTTGATTAAATGAGTTGCCTTAAGGATAATACTTCATTTCTGTTCAAACCATGATGAAACCCCAGTATTCTCCTCCCCCCACCCCCCGGCACATTGAGAAATTGAATTCTAAAGAAGGTAAACCACTTGAAGCCTAGATTCTCAGTAGTGGTTAAGGAACACTAGTTGCGGCTGCAGCTGCAGACGGAATGGATGCAAAAATGGTTTTAAGCCTACTTTTGCATTCATCAATCCTGGAGTTGTCCGGGCACCAGGCCAATCTATAGCATAAATTAGAACAGTCTGAAGGCTCCTCTAATTTATGTCAGCTACCAAAGTCTCCAAGCAGCCATTACAGCAATTGGGATTGACGATGTCCAGAGGTATCTACTTCTGCCCCCTTTTACCTAACCATACTTGCTGTGCTGGTAGCCTGGAAGGAAGGGGTGGTGTAGGAGGTGCTCTTGCTACTCTATTCCACTGTAGGATCCCTCTACAGTGGGACTATCCTCCAGTGGCTGGCTAAGATGGCTCAGGGCAGCTTAACAAAAAAAGAAACAGTGAAGCAACTGACTCAATAAATTCAATAGCACTATTAGAAAAACAAAACAAGTCCCCAAAAATATGCCTAGATCCCAAGGAACTGAACAAAGCTACAAAGGGAGAGCATTTTCAGCTCCCAAATATGAAAGAAGTAAGTAGCAGACTGAGTGGAACTAAACCCTTCAGTGTTTTGGACGTATCCAGAGGATTTTGGGAAACACCCGTGGATGACACCTAGATATACCACATGCACCATACCACACAGCAGATATTGTTTCCAAGAGCCACCTTTTAGCATCTCAATGTGTATGAAAAGTATTCAACAAGATGGCAGTATGGAGATCCCAGTGGTATTCACATCCTGGTTTAGGGCCAAACCAGAGAAGAATGTGAAATTTGTTCAAAGAAAGTTCTGACCGTGGCAGGAAAAAAGTTGAAAAATGTAATAAAAGAAAATGCCATATAGCAACACTGGAGCTAGAATATTTGAATAATTTATTAACCAAAACCAGATAATGCTAGAGACTCCTTTGAAAATACTAGGACGTCAAAATTAGTAAGAATGACAGAGATTCCTAAGAATGGCCATGTGCTTTTCCAAATTCCTGCCACAAATGTTCATAGAAACTACCCCACCAAAAGAGTTCCAAAAAGTTGTAGGCCCAATTTTTTAAAAGGTATTTAGGCCTTGCTCTGCTCCCCGCTGCAATGCCTAACTGATTTAGGAGTCTAAGGGCTTGCCTACATGGTGCGGCAATGTGCATTAGAGAGGTGTGATTTCTAATACAGACTAATGCATTGAGCATTAATTGGTCCATGTAGACCCTGCTGGTGCTTATGTGGACCAACATGTTAGTGTGCTTTAGAAATCACACATTCATAGTGTGTTGCTCAACTTGAAAGTCAATGGGACTTAGACTCCTAAGTGCCTGAATCATTTCTGAAAATGAGATTTAAGTTCGTAAGTCAGTTGGGTGTTGCGACACTGAGTCAAGCGATGCTTAAATTCCTTTAAAAATTTGGGCCTGTATAGCTACAGAAAGTGAGATACCCTCAAACACTGCAAAAGCTAAAGGAACTTTTAATGCAAGTTCCTGTTTTGCATTATTTTGGCCAGACAAATCAGTTACATTGAGAGTTGATGCCTCACAAAACAGACCCTTCTAGTCTTTTGTCCCTTTTGCCTTCCAGTCAACTAAACCTGTCAATACTTGCTATACAATATTACAGCTTGGAAACCAAAAACTGACTTTGTCAATAGCATTTTATTCCTTTGCATGTCTTCTTAAATAACACATCAGTATTAATGCACTGGCCCGGTAGATGTCATAGAATAACAGGGTTTTGACAGCACTTGCTTTTTTTTTCTTTCTAAAGAGCTGGGGTAAATATTATTGTAGCACATTCCAGCCGAAGGAAAGAAAGCTTCATGTTAGGCTTCCCCGCAGGTTGCCTTAACCTACCCACCCTCCTCCCCCTTTATGCTACGTTTTCTTAGTTGTTTTTATTTCCTTGGAAAGAAATTCTGCTCCTGATCAAAAGGACAAAGTTTCTCTTTTTTCTTTTTTTCTTTTCTGGTGGATTTACCCCATCTCATCTTTTGTTGTCAGTGACTGAGGGGTAACAGGAAGGAAGGGGGAATACCCAAGTGACACACACACATACATATACAAAGGATTTTTAATTAATAACAAAACTATGGCTATGACCACTCCAACATGTATTTTGGAGGTTGTATGTCTAAAATGCATGGATAAACCACCAAATGTAGTAGATTTCCAAAATGAGTCTATCTCTCACCACTGCAGTTATTTCTTCTGAAATGACCTCAGAAAAATTAGTCTGTTTTGTTAGCCATGAATTCCCCACTGCATTACTGACAACTACATTTGCCTGGAAGAGCGTAGCTGAGAACTGAGAAGGAAACCCATTGAACTGGCAACGTCATTCAACAGGGAAGTGATTATCTTTGAAGGTTCAATTAGATGCATGTACTAATAAAACCAGTGCTAAACAAAACAAATCTTTCCTCTGATTGTGCCAAATGTCTAGGACAGACAATTCTCATGCCAGAATTTCGCTTAGAGTAGCTTTAGAAGAGATGTTTTTTCAGCTGCTTCAGAGCCTAGTAAAAGAGTGAGGAAAACAACCAAGTTGATTTTGCACCAAATAACTCAACAGACACCATTTTTTTTCTTTCTTGCTGCTTGAATCTTCTGTCCCTTGTTGGGGTTCACCTACCGCTTTAATGCCAATGTGTAGGGACTTGATACATTCTAGAAATGCAAATCCTGAGGCTGGAATGAAACAATTAAAGCAGCAGTTGTTATTTTGGGGGTGGTCTATATTTTTCTCAGGATCATGACAGCTTCAATTCTTAACCCTAGCTGCTTTGTGCTGCCCCAGTGCAATCGGAAAGGTGTCTTACAGGAGCAACCAAGGATTCCCCGAGAGAGGGGAATCCTAGAATGGCATAGAGGCAGCACAGACAGCTGTATGCCATCTACTTCCCATTCTCTTCCACCCAGGGAGCATGTTTAAGGAGGGAGTGGGACTGTTTCCAAGATAGGAGAAGGCACAGTGCACGGTGTGCTGCCAGATCTTTACCCAGCACCAGAGTCCCTGTGAGTCTTAGAGCACAAATACTTGGATTCTCCGCTCAGCAGACCTAGTGGATGTTCAGGGAGGCGGTACTTGGTAGGATCTGTGACACCTCCACTGTGTTATCTTTTCCACGTAGCCTCCCTGAGGGTCCTGGAAGCTTCCACAGCTAAAGGGAGTCCTTGGTAAATTACTGTAATGGTGCCACTCTGTCAGGGAGCTGGTGACCAGAACCCAGTGCAGAGGCACAGGGCCCTTGCCTAGGTGGTCCTAATCTCCATTAGATCCCCTAGAATGTACAAGTTTGGGGAGAAGGCCCTCCAGCCTTTTCTGCAGAGAAGCAGCAAACATCACTCCCCAGATGGGATGATGTGGGAGGATCACAAGAAGGGATGCTCACAGAGCTTTTTTGCCCCAGAATCTCTTCCTGCATTTTTTCTGCCTGAAGGTACGATCTGCACCTCTGAATAAAGAATGAAACAGCATGGTATACTGAACTAATCATAGAACCGGAAGGTGGATAAGTCCTTAGTCCTTATAATTACAAAGATCTCAAATGTGACTTTAAGGCACAGCCCTGCACTGTGAAGTACGGAGGCACATCACCCTACAAGGAGCTCTGACATTAATTCTGCCTCCCTGGGTCTCTCAGTGTGTATGGGGAGTGTTATTGCTGATATGCCCCTGAAGGGACTGCAAGATCCTTCCATCCTCCACAGTCTGACAACTCATCATCATCATAGCTTGTCACTCCAAAACCTAAGCAAAGACCTGATACTGTCACTTATTTCAAACAGTTCCTTGGGAGAATAGCATGTTGACAGGGGAATCATGTCAGGTAGTTTTCCATTGTTTGCCTAGGCACATTTGGGGTCACTCCTCAGCTTCCACTTGGTGTTATTGTCACCAGTCTTTGCCACCCCAGCTGTCACTTGATTTAGATTATGTCATTTTTTTCATTTGAAGTCAGTGCCTGGGGGGAGTTGTTTTGAAGGAACCAAGTTCTTCAAGTTCATCTGCATTACCTGCCATTTTATTACTTTGTAGCCTTCCACAGAGGTAAGCCTCTTAGGTAATGGAATGTGTCCATACAGTGGGTGTCTTGGATCACGTGCCTGTTTTCTGTCTCTGCTTTTTACTGAAGGTATCCCACGTTACTGATGGTGGTGCAATCCCCGTGAGGCTGTATAGCAATAAGGTGGGAGTCAGTTTTAAAGGCCCTTTGATAATCCTACAGGATTGATTGAGTTCAGTGTCAATTTTGTGTGCCTGGCTCAAGCATGGCCTCACCGGGACACAGTGCCCCACAGCTAAGTAACAGAGGGCAAGACTGGTTCTTCAAAGTGTTTTGGGGTCAGCTCTCCATTTTGTGTTGGCCAATTTCTAGAGTACACAATTCCTGGAGTTCACTTTTTTTTCAGCTTCTTGATGTGCTCTTTGAATGTCAGCTTTTGGTCCAATATGACCCCAAAGTACAAGCTGTTCATAATGCTAAAGGATTGTAGCATCCTACAGTATCTGGAGTTTTTGCTTGCCTGGTGGCGTTTCAGGTGAAAGGTACACGTTTGTGTCTTGTTATGGTTGGCATTCAGGAACGATGTGTGATAATATTTTTCAAGTACACTCGGAATCAGTTAAAATGTGCTCAGTGTCCTCAAATCTTTCATAAATGAATCTTTGCACATTGGGGAATTCTGGTTGGTCGTTCGTGTAGACATTAAACAGCCAGTGAGATAGCACTGAATCTTGGGACCATCCATTCTGCTGAGTATGCCATCGACCCTTCTGACCATCCATATCTACAAGAAAACTTCAATTCTTGAGCAGGGAAGAGACCAACATGCTATTTCTCAAAATTCTTGCCAATTTCAGAAGAAGTGCACAATGGTTCATAGTGTTGTAAGCAGCTAACAGATCAACAAACACAGCCTCTATAATTTTACAGGTTTCGAAGCCATCTTCAGTGTATGGAGTTAGGTTTACATCTTGGCCACAGCATGAACGTCCTGGGTGGAAACCGGCTTGGTTATCAGTCAGCTGCCCCTCCATTACTGGCACTATTCTGCCCATTATCATCTGCTTATATAGCTTGTAAGTTGAGCAGACTGAGTATACAGGGTGGTAACTCTTTGCAGAGGCAGGAGCTTTTTGAGTAGTGCGAACACTTTGGCCTGTCTCCTCAGCTTAGGTATCTGCATTGTCTCCATGCAAGAATTAAAGAAGTCAAGCAGCTACTTCTGTACTCTCATCCAAAGTGTAGTAATAGTTGATTAGTTGATACCATTGAGTCCACCTGCCTTTCCACATTTCAGCATTGTCATGGCTCTTGTCACTCCTCAATGTTGAGCTCCTCACTGAAAATTCTGCTCTCTCGAAAGAGTGAGAAAAGTTGCGGCTTGACTTGTTTCATGGGTTGGTTTTCAATTTAGGATAATTGGTACACAGCATGGTTGGGAGAGACTGCAGTGATGAGCTATGGTTTTTGTTGATCAGGATTCAGTTTGCAAATGGTGATCCTGACTTTTTTTTTGCATTATGGCACAGATTTGTTGTTTCTATCAGCTTCCTCCAGAGATGGTATCGCTCCTTCCCAATCTCTTTAATAAGCATTTCCCTGAGCCCAGTGGTTTCTTCACCAAAGGGATCCAGGTCAAACAGTTCTGAATATCTCTCATGTTGTTGGCTTGTCTGTTCTGAAAGCCTAGCTATATAGAGTGTCCAGCATCCCCTAGGGATGAGCTTTGGGGCAGTTTTCCACACCCAGAAGACAAATTCTCCATTGTGCTTGTTTGTCGGAGTAATATTATAAATGGATCCATCCAATTCAAAGGTAAACTCTTCTCAGTCAGCCCTTCTGAAGTTCAATCTCAGCACGTACTTTGTTTCCCTGCGTTGTAGTGCAGCCTCTATTGTCACTTGCACTGGTCAATGCTGCAATCTTGGGCTTGCTATCACAGCTGCCCCCCTCTGAAATTGCCTACATTTTCTGAGGTGATAAAGGCTAGGTCAGAACTGTACACCTTGTTCCATTGTGCGCTTTGGAAGGTGCATGTGTCCTTGAAGCTGTAGAGCAAGGTCAAGTTGCTTGTTCCTGCCCACTTCTCAACTTCTTCCACATTGTTGGGGTCTCCCCAGATGGTGGTGTGACTGACGTCACCTATGACAAGACAGTTTTTCTGGCAGTGGAAATTTGGTTGGCCATCCAAACTTTTCACCTGGTATTTTGTAAACAGAAACTACTACTATTTGATTAAGTTCAACCATGATAAGTTCTATTGTACCATGGTGTTTCGCAGCAGCAGTTTCCACCAGTCTTTTGTCACATAAAAGTATTGTGCTGCCATAGATGTTGCTTTTGAAATTCACAGCAATATGCATACCAGGGATGCTTGGTCCTGTTGTCTCTCTATGTGTCTCTTGCAAGCACATAATGTCTGCTTTCATGTAAACCTTCTCTGCAGAGAATCTCTCCACATAAAAACTGATGATTTTATGTGCCGATTTTGGCTGAAAGGGTCTGTTTATATTGACAGCTATGTCTTCTATTGCAGTCTCAGGGTGTATTGTCAGATTTGGTCCCTCCCATGGTTAGGTGCCATGAGAGATTAACAGGGGTCACGATATGAAAGTCTCTGACATGACCCCCTGGGGCAAGGTAGCGAGACATGACCCTACATCCTCTAGGATGTCTTGAGCACCATGGAGCGCACAGAGTGGGGATGACAGGACTTCAGTTGTGCCCTACTGCTCTGAAGGGGCATGGGCTCCTGGAATATCTTCCCCCACCTTGTGCACCCATGAAGCATCAAGGCACAATCTAGCCTAAAATGATTCCCTAGAAAAATGTCATGTCTAATTTGTCTCTGCA
This sequence comes from Eretmochelys imbricata, assembly GCF_965152235.1. Classification (NCBI taxonomy): domain Eukaryota; kingdom Metazoa; phylum Chordata; order Testudines; family Cheloniidae; genus Eretmochelys; species Eretmochelys imbricata. Next base: position 64,013,581 of record NC_135577.1, on the reverse strand, counting down.
CTTCAATGGAGAAATTGGGTTTCATTAAGACCAGGTTAATGGGCCAATAAAATTATTTATAGGGCAGTTTAAATGCATCATATCTCCCCTTCCCACACAAGAAAAACCTTCCAGCAGAAACTGTTTAGAAATGGGTTTCCTTTCTACTTTTTTTATAGAACAGTGCAATAGCTGCTTGAAGTATTTTATGAGAAGTGGGCCATAAATTCAATCTAATTAGGGTAGACAGTACATGAGCAATATTTGTGCTGTGTGTATATCCTACACAAGTCCATTAGCACAAGGATAGAAAGCTGGCTAGATCATGGGGCTCAACCGGTAGTGATCAATGGCTCCATATCTAGTTGGCAGCCGGTATCTAGCGGAGTGCCCCAAGGGTTAGTCCTGCGGCTGGTTTTGTTCAATATCTTCATTAATGATCTGGAGGATGGCGTGTATTGCACCCTCAGCAAGTTTGCAGATGAACTGGGAGGAGTGGTAGAAAAGCTGGAGGGTAAGGACAGAATACAGAGGGACCTAGATAAATTAGAGGATTGGGCCAAAAGAAATCTGATGAGGTTCAACAGGGATAAGTGCAGAGTCCTGCACTTAGGACGGAAGAATCCCATGCACTGCTACAGACTAGGGACCGAGGGGCTAGGCAGCAGTTCTGGGTTACAGTGGACGAGAAGCTGGATATGAGTCAACAGTGTGCCCTTGTTGAAGGCTAACGGCATTTTTGGGCTGTATAAATAGGAGCATTGCCAGCAGATCCCCAACTAAATCATCCCAGCCAGGGCTTTGTCAAGCCTGATCTTAAAAACCTCTAAGGAAGGAGATTCCACCACCTTCCTAGGTAACCCATTCCCGTGCTTCACCACCCTCCTAGTGAAAAAGTTTTTCCTAATATCCAACCTAAACCTCCCCCACTGCAACTTGAGACCATTACTCCTTGTTCTATCATCTGGTACCACTGAGAACAGTCTAGATCCATCCTCTTTGGAACCCCCTTTCAGCCACTTGGTCCCTAGTCTGTAGCATGGGACTCTTCTGTCCTAAGTGCAGGACTCTGCACTTGTCCTTGTTGAACCTCATCAGATTTCTTTTGGCCCAATCCTCTAATTTGTCTAGGTCCTTCTGTATCCTATCCCTACCCTCCAGCGTATCTACCACTCCTCCCAGTTTAGTGTCATCTGCAAACTTGCTGAGGGGGCAATCCTCCAGATCATTAATAAAGATATTGAACAAAACTGGCCCCAGGTCCGACCCTTGGGGCACTCTGCTTGATACCGGCTGCCAACTAGACAGGGAGCCATTGATCACTACCCGTTGAGCCTGACGTTTGGGCAGGGGGCTCCTGACCTGACTCAGAAGCTGATTAAGGGAGCATTCCATCCTTAACCATCTGAGTTTAATATCCCTGTTCTTCCTTGCCCTGGATTTGAGAGCCAGGCAGAAATTGCACTTCTGGGAGACATGGGACTCCCCCAAGCAATGGACACTCTTAGAGCAGGACTGGCACCATTTAAGACTGGTGAGCCAGGCATGCCCTGCTAGGAGAATAAGGCTCCCAAAGGGATGGGAGAGAAACAAAACAATCCTCTCTCTAATTATACCTAGCTAACTATCTAACCAACCAACCAACCAACTATAACTATCACGAACAACTAACTAATCCTAAACAAACTACTATAGGAAAACTGTATACAAGAAAGCCGATATGTGCTCAAGACAGACACACTAAGGCTCCATCTCAGGCCGAGGCGATTGAGAAAGAACAGAGGTGGTTCACCTGTGCAATCTTATGTAGCCTCAGTGTCCAGGATGAGGAGGGATAGGGAACATGCATGGGCTGAATAGACACTGCTAATGGAAATTCTCCAATCAAGGGATTAAGAGGCACATGCACACTTGGAAGTGGAGCACCCGTAGGGCCACTATTCGAAGAACAATGTATATACTCTATTACACAAAAAAAACCCTATGGCCTGGTCTACACTTAAAACTTAGGTTAACATAGCTATCGTGTGCTCAGTGGTGTGGACACAACCCTAAACACTGTGGCTATGCTGACCTAACCTCTGGTGTAGACGTAACTAGGTCGATGGAAGAATGCTTCCACTGACCTACTACTGTTGCTCAAGGAAGTGGAGTTCCTACAGTGACCGAAACCCCCCCTTCCATCTCTGTAGGATGCATCTTCACTACAGGGTTATATCAGCATAGCTATGGTGCCATAGCTATGCCACAATAGTTCTTGTAGTGTACACACAGCTTAAGTTGAAAGAATATTATTAAGGTAGCAAAGTCATGCACTCAGAAGTTAGGAAATGTCAGAATTAAGGTTTCCTATATAGTGTCAAGTATCAGGGGGTAGCTGTGTTAGTCTGTATCCACAAAAGAACAAGGAATCCGGTGGCACCTTAAAGACTAACAGATTTATTTGGGCATTATTGTGCCGAAATAAATCTGTTAGTCTTCAAGGTGCCACCGGACTCCTTGTTGGTTTCCTGTATAATGTCCCTCCACCCGCAACTCTTTGCGCTCTGTCTTTGACCAGCCATTTTCAGTTCCCCTCCCCTGTCTCCTCACCAGAGTTGTCTGTCCCCAACTCCCCCTTGCTCCAGTCATCCCCGTATCTACATTCCTCATTCTCAATGGCTTCCAGTCCCAGTCTCCCTCAGTTCAGTGTCCCCTTGACTTGGCACCTTGTCCCAGTCAGTTTTAACCAGCAATTCCAGTTCTCCCTTGGCACCCTGGCTCCTCATCAGATCTGTCTCCCCTCTCCCACCACTTCCTTCCCCCTGCCCCACTGTTTCCCAGGCCTAGACTCCTAATCCAGCCAGTCTTTTCCTTCCAGCTCCTCGTCTGATATCACTCTCCCCACAATCATTCACTGGCTCCCCAGCCCCTCCTCCTTTCCTTCCCCACCTCCCAGTCCTAGTTTCTTTGCCCAGCTAGTCTCAATATCCTTCTGCATATCCCAGCTCTGTTTTGTCCAGCTTTGTGCCCTGCCTGACACCTAGATTGTATTCATTGTTGCCTTATAAAAATTTCAAAAGCACCTAAATCCTACTTTTCAGAGTGACTTAGACACCTAGAAGCCTAATTTTAATTGAAAGTCAATGGGGCCTAGACTTCTACATGCTGAAGTCACTTTTGAAAATGATACTTAGATGATTTAGAAAATTCTACCCTCAGTCCCTAATGCAATGGGGCCCTGGATCTTTGATTCCCAGGCACTAATACACTATAATTAATAAAAAACATTATTGCCTTCTTGCAGGGGGGGGAAATTGGAGCACAAAGTCTTTAAGCGACATGTTCCTGTTCACACAGTAAGCCAATGAGAAATCCAAGACCATAACTCCTTCCTTTATTATTATTATTATTATTATTATTATTATGTATCAAGTGTCCATCACATGCTCAAAACTCACCAAACATGGCAGAAGACACAGTTTGTGCCCCAAAGAACTTGCAATCTTAAATGGACACTGATAGTATTATTCCAATACATTCACACACAACAAGGTGATGTGAGGTGGTAGGTGAGAGATAGCCAGTGAAGGGATCCAAAGAGAGGAGCGATTTGGTCAGAAAGGTGGAAAAGAAAGATGATTTTAGCAGCAGCATTTTGTACAGACTGGGACAGGGCATCTATGTGAAATATGGGAGGCAAGAGAAGAGTTTATTACAGTCAAGTTGAGAGATGTGGAAAGGTGTTAGGGATGGAGAAGTCAGGACAAATTTAAGAAAATATTATAGCAGGAGCAACAGTGGGGGACAAAGGTTTGAATAAGTGAGTGAACTCATGAGGGCAAAGGGGAAACATGAGATGGAATCATCGGAGGATAAAGAACTGAACTAAACCCCACCCCACAAGAATTAAATCAAGTCCAGTTCTCAAACCATTAGACCGCAACCGCAGTTAGTCTCTAATTGGTCATCTATGAAACAAAACTTAATATTACAAAGATGAAAGCAAAAGCACACACAAAAAAAAAGTTATCAAAAGCACTTTGCTAGTCCAGCTCTTCCCATAATAATGAATAACATCATAGGCAATGACTCTACTAAAATAAATGATTCCTGCACACACATGTGCTTAGGCTTACTCCCAGAAGAGCCAGTCAATGCTCACAAAGGATAGAAAAAAACAAACAAAAGAAGGAGATAGAAATGAAAAACAAGCCCCCTCATGAACAAGAGGACCAACTCCTGGAGAGAAGATACATTGTAAATCTCAAGTCTTGCCATATATGGCTGCCTAGGCTCCTGCTCCTAGAGAGGAATATGCAAAAGAAATCTTGCTGATCACAGGGAGCTGGGAGTCAGGATTACTGAGTTCTGTTCCTAGCTCTGCCACCAATTCACTGTGTGACAGTTGGTAAATCACTAAACCGCTGTGCCACTGCCTAGGGTCCATAGCAAACTCTGGAAAGGGGACAGAAACCTCCAGTAACTTCATTGCTTAGTGACAGGGTGTTAATCCTCTATCAGCCAACTAAAATGCTAGGGGCTATATATCCCACCACACCACATTCTTCCCCAGATAGAGGCTGCAATGAAAAGGTTAAAGAGCAACAACTCTAGCGTTCATTTTTCTCCAAATCCAGTTGGGTTGATCACCTCTTTCCCCCATAGAAGAAACAAGGGCACACATTTTGGCACCTGGATTCTCCACCATCGCCAAATGGCTCCATGCAGATATTTCCCATCATCAGGATGCTATCATTAGACACTGATGTAAAGGAATCTAATTCTCCAGACCTACCACATCTTGAATCTATTTTGTCCACATAACTGATGGCATTGGATGAGCAAACGTCTCTATATTGTTCCAGCTCTTGTGGTGTGTATGCATTGATTTGACCGTAGACATCTAGTGAGAGAGCCTTAACATGAGAAAATGTCCTGCCATTTTGACATGGTTTTGGCTTCAGTCACTATAAAATGACCTCTAGATATCCCTGGATTCTGCAAATCCAACTTCACTGGAAAGAAACCAGCAAAAGCTCTAATGAATAACAAATATGGTCTGATAAAAGAAGGCGGGGGGTAGCTCCCTTTTATGGACACCCAGCCAGCCAGTTAGCTATGGGATTCCTCTTAGTAGTTGTTCTCTACTTGCTTTACATGTAAAGGGTTAAAAAGTCTTCCTGGATAGGTAAAAGAAAGGGAGTGGGCACCTGACCACAAGAGCCAATGTGAAGGCTAGAACTTTTAAAAATTGAGAAAAAATTTCCCCTTTGTCTGTCTGTGTTGTTCTCAGGGAGAAAGGGAACAGGGCAGAACTATGCTGTAAAAAACTTGGGCCAGGTATGAAAAATCATCAGATCATATCTAGAAACTATTCATTTGAAACCCCCGATATGTAAGTAGATCAGGAAACATCTAGGAAGACGCGATTAGGTTTATTTCTTTTATTTCTTTATGGCTTGTGAATTCCTCTGTGCTAAACCCAAATGCTTTTGTTTTGCTTGTAACTTTTAAGATGGACCTCAAGAAAGTTATTTTGATGCTTAATCCTTATAAGTGGTTCTTTTTAAATCTAGCAATAGTCTGAGTTTTCAGATGTATTTTCTGTCTTTTTGTTTTAATAAAATTTACCTTTTTTAAGAACAGGTTTAGATTTTTATGTCCTAAGAGGTTTGTGCACATGTTGTTTAATTAGCTGGTGGCACCAGCTGATTTCCTTTGTTTTTCTTTCTCAGCTCTTCCCCAGGGGATGCGGGGGGGGCACGGAGAGGTGAAAGGGCTTGAGGGTACTCCACAGGAAGAAATTCCGAAGTGTACCTTCCTGGGTTCTCAAAGTGGTTTTTGCACTTGGGTGATGGCAGCATCTACCCATCCAAAGTCAGAGAAAAGCTGTAACCTTGGGAGTTTAATACAAGCCTGGAGTGGCGAGTATTAATTTTTAGAATCCTTGCGGGCCCCCAACTTCTGTACTCAAAATGCCAGAGTGGGGAATTAGCTTTGACACATGCCCACAGAAAAACAAAACTTTCCAAGAAGGTGACCACCCATTCAATACTGTGATATGCCCCAAAGCCTCACAGCACTCTGTATGATGGGCCAAATCCAAATCCATAAAAATTGTCCTAACTGTCCTGTTTTCTTCATTTACTATCCCAGATTGCAAATAGAAGCTTTAACCTTCACAGTCTGCCTTTCGCCAGCCTGATGTACTCAGAGATTCACAAACACTTTGTTGGCAGGAAATTGTTCTTAGTGATCGTAAACATTACATGCTCTGAGGTTATGTTCAGATAAGCATACAACGTTCTAGGTGTTCATCCAAATCATGTCTTAAATACCCCAACTTTTGAAACTGGCTGGAAATCTCATAAAAGCAGTCTGTCCTGAGGGTACTTTCTCTCATTCAGACCAGAAAGACTTGTTCCGATCTCATCCAGAATCACAGAGTAGGCTCAGATCTAGGGTTTCCGTGGCTCTTTATAAAATAATGTGTGAGGAAAGCCATGCAGCTCTATCCAATTCTATGACTGGATAAATCACTCAATTTTCATGAAATTCCCCTTTCCACGGCCACTTTCTGTCTCTTTGCAACATCCCTTATCACTCTACTTCGTAAATTGCAGGTTGATGTCTTTTCCTGGCTTCCCAGTCGACGTAAATTGCATGTTGACCTTTTCCTGGCTTTCCAGTCAATATAAGAAGTCTCAAGAGGCCAAAAACCTCACAGAAAGACTGATTATGGCAACCCCTTATGCTGTAATATGTTTGAAGCTCCATAGCCTCTGGTGAGCCTCCTACATGGAGGGGGAATTCAGGAGATAAAGCCATTACAATTTACCAAGTGGGGAAGGACACTTAGGGAATTCAGTCGGCCCCAGGTCTCTGGTATCAAAGTGAAACAGGAATATGAAAAGGGGGAATCTGCTCTGACTGGCAGGTCAGGAGTGTGTGCATGTGGTGTGAAGCTCCTGGGAGCGCATGCCCCTACGTGGCTGAATACTGTAGCTTGCACAGGCCTAAGGTCTCCACTGGCACAGAGAAAAACGAAAATCACAAAGTTAATGTAAAAAGAAAAGGAGTACTTGTGGCACCTTAGAGACTAACCAATTTATTTGAGCATAAGCTTTCGTGAGCTACAGCTCACTTCATCGGATGCATAAAGTGGAAAATACAGTGAGGAGATTTATATACACATAGACCATGTAAGTTAATGTAGTTTTTCAGAGCCTTCAGAAATATTTGGTTTGAGTTTGGTTCTAGAAACAAGAAAAGGGTTCTATGTTTACCAAACTGTTCAATCTGGCTTTATGTTCTGACTTCACAAACACTACCGTATCACATTGAACTTGTGCACTGAATAAGGCAGGACTAGTGTGGAAATATTAATGAAACTGTGTAATTAATGATTGTATCATAACAAGTACACAAACACATACGTTTTATATATGGGTATAGGTATGCATCGGTAGGTAAAGTTAACATGCACCGCTGCTGTGTCTGGGCTTCTTTCTTTCCTCATCTTGGTGAACCTCATTAATAAGTCCCTTTGTAACATATCTCCCAAGTGGTTTCTACTGGAAGAAAATGTTATATAATTGCATAGATGGACGGACAGACAGACAGACAGATAGATAGATAGATACAGCCAATGCAATCTCTGATTCCGTGATATTTAATCCCTCACAAATCTTCATGCAGCCAACACATTGCCCTTTCTCACGTATTGTCAGCATTTTGCTTTCTTTTGGCATGTAAGTGACTCTCTCTCTCCCTCACACACACTCACCATCTCTAGACACTACTAAAACCAACAATGTCCCTCATGGTTTCTTGATGTGAAGCCACAAACTAAAGTTCCCAGACACTGGCCAGGAAGAAATGGGATTCAACCAAACCCTAGACCACAACATAAATATTTTCACCCACAGTATTGGCTGCAAAAAGCTTTAAGCATGCAACAAAAAAAGTTTTCCAACTGTTTTTGAGCTCACTCCATCCTTTTCCAAAAAGTAAAGTTCTTGGAGAAGATCTAACAATAACAATTGCGAACTCATATTAGGAATGAGACACTAATTTCATCATATCTTCCTAGGCTTCAGTAGAATATACTTCAGGTATATTCAGCAGAATATTCAGTAGAATATACCTGCAGTATATTCCAGTAGAAAAACCATTAGTATATTCAGTAGAATATACTTCAGGTCCCACTAGAGGACATGAATAAAAATGATAATAGATGTTAGATTTGTCAGTCTGATAAAAGCAAATGAAATACACCCTTTGGGAGTGCCCTCATGTTTATACATTTTGGGAAAGGGTGATAGGCAGTCTTTAATTTAATATTAAATTTAAACTTTTTATGGTACCCAGCTTTTCTGTCATGAGAAATATTAACAACAGCGATGTTACCAAGGCAGAAGAAAATATTGTGTTAAGGGCAAGTTTGGTGGCCTTACAAAAATGGAAAACATCTGTACTGCTGAATGTTCTACACTGGTTGAATAACATTGGCAAACCATTTCTTTAATAAACAAGAAGAGCTTAAGGAGAGTTGGTCTAAATTTTGGAGGCTTCTGATTAATACATTTTTGTTGAATTACTTTATAATTTTGTTATTTGAGATAAAGGAAAACATGTTCTGTTTCACTGAATTCTTTTATGCATGATACAGACAGTTACATAGTCATGTAGGACCAGAAGCAGCACCTTAGATTCATTGTGTCTGGAATGTTTTGATAACAAATGTGCCATGGAGGACATTCATCAAAAATGAACCCTCTCTTGTCATTGGGTAAATCAAGGGAGAGGTGAAGCGTTTGGATCCTTCCTGTCACAGAATTATTGGGAGTTGTATTTATGTCTACAATGCCCAGATACTGTACTATGGTGACTGGTGCTTTAGAAATTCAGATAGGTATATCAGATATAAATACTGCCATGCCAAAAAGCCCCCGAAAGCTATGCAACTTGGGGGGGAAAACATAAGTGAAAAATTCTCTTCTAACCTTCTCTCTCCCACCCTGTACCCAAAAGGCAGATAGTGAGTTCCAACACAAAGAGTTTATGTACTAAGTTCCATATAGCTATCAAATGCTTACAATGCAATTGAATTGGAAGCCCATCCTATCTATTCACTTCTCTTCATAAAATAATACTTTCTTACATTTTTCTTCCCTCTTAATTTTCACCTCTGTGCCCTAGTTGTGGTCTTTCCAGTGGTTTCAAATAGATCTAAACAAAGATTTAGATCACCACTGTCTCAGCGCAAGGTAAGAATAATATAAAGAAAAAATAGCATAATCCAGCATCCATTGACTTTTAATGGGAGTTGGATCACATCTAATATGAGAAACGAACGGCTGCTGAAAGGGAATTTAGCTGATTTTCTAAATCCACCTGAAGTTTTGTCTCACCCTGGACTGATTTAAAAACAGATCAAGCTGCATCAAGTCCAATGGCAGCCTGTCCTTGGCCAATGAATAGGATGTTTCTCCTGAGGACATACTGGAGAAGAATCTGGTTAGTAGTAATCATCATAATATGCCAAAATACAAGGAAAGCCACATTTCCCCCTCCTTTCTCCCACCACCCAAACAAGGAGAGGCTGAACGGCTGCAGTAATCCAGTGTGTTACATCGAAAGCATATCCATCTGGAAACAATGAAGTCCATCTTGACTGAAGCATATGATATTATTCTGAATATGTACGCAGGAGCCAAATCTGCTGGAGCCAAAAGTGCAGGCAAAAATAACATGAGTGCAAGCTGGCGGACTGGAAGGCTCAGATGACTGATTATAGGACAGGGCCTTTTAAATTTAGGTCAAGTAATCTCAAATCTTTTGACAGTGTGGGCCACATCTTAATAGAAAGACTGTCTCATAGACCTCCCGGGATTTCTCACCCGTTCATGAGTGTGCAGGCAATTGTCTTCCTGTTTACAATCACATAACACCCGAATGACAACTACAGCAATTAGTACATGGAAACGTAATCCCAGGAAAATAATATATTTTTAGCTTTTTTTTTAATGCAATGTAGTTAGTGGAAATTATGATGATGACCTAGCATCATAACCAACCAAGCTCTCCATAGGCCACCACAAGAGCTTGTAGACCAGGGGTTCTCAACAACGGGTCCGGAGGCCCCTGAACAGGTTTCACGGGTTCTGCCAAAATAAACCAGAGAGCAGGGCTGACGTTAGACTTGTTGGGGCTCAGGGCAGAAAGCTGAAGTCCGAGCCCTGATGCCCAGGGCTCAAGCCCAAGCCCAAGCCCAAGCCTTGCTGTCCAGGGCTCAAGCTGAAGCCTGAGCAATTTAGCTTCACAGTGCTGCCTGTTGTGTCGGGTCCCAGGCCATTCCCTTGCTTGCTACCCCCTAATGCTGGCCCTGTCTTTTAATCTACTGGATATGCAGAAAAAACAGTTGTGGCGGCAAAGGTGGGCTGTGGAATTTTTATGGCATGTTGTGGGGGCCTCAGAAAGAAAAAGGTTGAGAACCCCTGCTGCAGACTACAGTTTGGAAAGCACTGCTCTAGGTCACTGTTTTAAGTCCAGCCCAGACCTCTGGTGATTAGAGTTGCCAACTTTGTAATATTTAAAAACCAAACATTCCAGCAGGAGTACCAGAACCTCCCCCAACCCGCCTCTTCCCCCCATGACCCCACCTCTGTCCCACCTCTTCCTCCCCCAAGGCCCCACCTCCTCCCATTCACTCCTCTTCCCCCCCTTCCCCAGCAGCTTGCTCCTTTTCCTCTCTCGCTTCCCCCCAACCCCCCGCCCAGATCAGGAGGGACTGGATATCAAAGGCTGTTACTATCGTATAAGACTGTTTAGTGGCCTTGTAACAGGAAGCCATCTCAGGGAGCCTCTATGTGGCATGACATAGCCCTGCTTGTTCGCTACCCATAGCTCCCTCTTGGCTCTTGTAAGAACTTACCTCCCAAGCCAGAATACTTAAACTAATATCCCCCCTTTGTGGAGTCTAATTTATTAAATCTCCTACAGCAGGAGTGCCCAATTTACAGCCCGCGGACCATACACAGCCCACCAGAGCATTTCATAAGGGCCGTTGCCTGCTTCAACACAATACACTAATGGCCAATTCATTAACATTTTATCATCAGGTTTATATCATTTTAGTTTACACAAGTGTGTACATAGACAATACTGTACATAAAAACAACCTATCTAAATACTTATGAAACAAGCTGGACTTAAAATATAAATCAATACAAGTGACTTTAAATCTTATTAAAATATGTAGAATCTGTTTGGCCCACACAAGGTTGGGCATCACTATCCTACAGCACATCAACTTACTTCTTTGCTCAAATCCAACCCTTGTTCCAAGGATCCCACAGCCCTCCTTCTGGGCCAGTCCTGACGTAGGTTCCCGCCGTAGGCTTGGAGTGGGGGGAAGGTCTGGGGCAGGTGGGCAGGCCAGCCTCCTTCTCTCCTTCCTTTACCACTCTGGAGGCTTATTTTTTATCGGCAAGCCTGGACTCATTTAACCACACGACCTACCTGTCATATAGCTATGATAATTGCCCCCACTTTGGGAGGAAACCTGAGTCAGTCAGGTGAGGCTGGAGCCATTACCCCTTAAAGGGCCAGTCACCCTGTGAAAGGCCTGTGTGAAGTGAGCTAGTGGCCTCAATTCAGTTTCAAGGAAACAGATTTTTAAAAAATCACCACTAAAGGCACAAACTGACATCACTGATGGGAATTCTAAACAGACACCAAGGATGGAACAGGCTACAAAGAACGAACTCCTTGCACCCCTAGAGATGTCCCCATGAGGTCAAGGGCTGGGTATATTTGTAGGGTTCTTATGAAGAGAACTTGGTACTGCCTGTGCGGTACCCATTCTAAGGACACACACTGGCCCTCAGTCACTAGGGCTGTCAATCCAGCATCTTTCCCTCGCATTGGTATCACTTTAAAAAACATTACTTCAAGTGAAATCTCGAGATGACTGAGTGCATTAGAAGATGTGCTGCTAATGTGCTCAGAGCACGGTGAAAGTTTGCATTGCCTGAATCTGGCATGCCTGACTCCAGCCCTTTTTATGAAAGGTACAGTATATTTTGCCCACTGAAGACAGTATTTCAAAACTTGTCTGGTGTTAAAATGTTCTCTTAGCTTTGACACATCTGAAAGGTTTTCGCAAATACCACAGGATGTAGATAGTGCCAACTGAGCTCCTTTTCTCAAAAACCATTAGGAAAATGCTGCATGAGATGTTTGCTTTTGAGTGGTAGCTAGATTAACCATGTGACAATGGGAAGGCCATGTCCACACCACCACTTTTGTTGGTATAACTTATGTCGCTCAGAGGTGTGAATAAAACACCTCCCCCCCGAGCGACATCAAGTTATACCAACAGAAGCACCGGAATGGACAGTGCTATGTTGGCAGGAGATGCTCTCCTGCCAACATAGCTACCACTGTTCGTGGGGGTGGTTTTATTAGGTCAATGGGAGCAGTCTCTTCTGTCAGCATAGAGCGGCTACACAAGCGATCTTACAGCTGCGCAGCTGCATCAGTACAGCTGTGCCATTCTAAGCTTGATAGTGTAGACATTGCCCCAGATCTTCTTGATATCAGACCTGTTTGTGGTAAGAGCTGGGGAAGAAACTAGACCCTATGTGCCAGTGCACTTAATATAGAAGGGTTGGCAGGGGTCAGGGTATCTGCATAAAGTCTGAGCACTTACTGTAATGTAGCTGACGTAGCACAACCAAGAACCTTACAGTTCACCTCTAGAATCCTTCACATGTTCTCAGGCTCCTAACAGAACAGGAGACTGTCAGCAGGAACCAGCATTGATAGTAACCTCTCAAAAGATCAAAAGGGCTGGTATCAGTACACCAACACTACAATTCTCTTTTCTGTATCCAAACGGACTGATGCCAGGATGATGTGTATGCACCTACACAGGGAGTCTACAGGTTATTACTTTTGTACTCCCTGCTGAAATTAGCTACTTTCATTTCCCATATGTACTGTAATCTGTACATTCTCAAAAAGAAAGAGACTTGGTTAGTCTCTTTCTTTCTAGACAAGAAGAGACTTGGTTAGTCTCTAAGGTGCCACAAGTACTCCTTTTCTTTTTGAGAATACAGACTAACATGGCTGTTACTCTGAAACCTGAAATATTTCGTATTTCAGATGCTTGCCAAAGGCCAGGTCTATGCCAGAAACTTTTGCTGGTATAGTAATGTCAGCTAGGGAGTATGATATTGTTTACAACTTTTCTATGCTAGCAAAGCCCTAATGTATCCAAGTTATATCAGCATAAAGCACATTTGCCAGAACAGCTTATTTTGCTTGGTGAATCAGTATAAGCTATACTGGCAAAAGGACTCTATACAGATACAACAAAATGGAAAACATTTTCTAACATAGACCTGACCTAAGAAGAAATGTCAAATAATCTAGTGATCAAGCAGAAAATCCACACAGTTAAGTTTTTAGACCTGGGTTGAGTCTGCAGTTAGAAAAACTGTCTTCTGGGTTATAAACTAAGCACGTATGAGGAGCGAGAATAGATGGGAAGTCCCGTCATCTTGTTTACACAGAATCACTTTTTTTTACTTTACCTGTACTTCAGTGTCAGCCTATGTCAGAGAACAGATTGATTTAGCAGAACTTTTAAAAAATAATTCACTCTTGTTCAGGTTTGGTTTTTTTTAATCAAGTGAGAGGTACAAAGGTTCTGGTAAGGGACAGGAGGCAGTGAAATCTGTCAAGGTATTCCAAGGTTAAACACTTCTTGATATTATACTTCTGGTGTCAGGAGTGATGGTGTTCCAGTTATTGAGGGGAAATTTTCCCCTAGGCTAATTCCAGTCTGGGGGAAGCATGACACTGAAGTACAGTTCAAGTCAGAAAAGTGCTTCTCTATAAAAAACGACAGTGTTCCATATTTATTCTCTCTCAATGCAAACAAGCTCAGCGTACAAGCCATGAAATGATTTCTCTAACTAAAAACTCAGCCAATGTCTGAAAATCAAATTGGGTTCCCCTCTGCCTTTCCCCCTCTCCTCTCCTTTTAAAAAATGTTGTTTTAATGAATTGTGAGTTTAGTTTTTGTAAAAGGTGCTAGATTGACAGCCTGGAGGCCAAAGTCCTCTGTTTATCATCAGAATTGCTGTATTATAAGTAAACTTCCTCACCCTACCCTGGCAATGTGTTCCAATCCTGTCCTGCTGGGACCAAACACATGGTAGATGCCTCATAATACAGACTAGAAGACAGTCCCTGCTCCTAAGAGTTTACAAATTAATTTCACAGATCATGCAATGAAGGGGATAAGGTAAAAAAACAGTAGGGAAGATTTGGGGGAGGAAAGGCAAGACAATAAGATTATGGTTACTTAGCAAACGCTAGTACACAGCATGGAAAAGTAAAGAGTTTCTTTTTTGTTGATATAAAAATTTCAACAACAATATACTAATGCCACTGTTGGCTCATTTTTGTAGTCTTGGTGGCAGAAGTCAGTCTTCTGAAGGGATATTAGTGAGAAGACAGGTTTCAGAGTAACAGCTGTGTTAGTCTGTATTCGCAAAAAGAAAAGGAGTACTTGTGGCACCTTAGAGACTAACCAATTTATTTGAGCATAAGCTTTCGTGAGCTACAGCTCACTTCATCGGATGCATACTGTGGAAAGTGTAGAAGATCTTTTTATATACACACAAAGCATGAAAATATACCTCCTCCCACCCCACTCTCCTGCTGCTAATAGCTTATCTAAAGTGATCACTCTCCTTACAATGTGTATGATAATCAAGTTGGGCCAACTGGAAATGGCCCAACTTGATTATCATACACATTGTAAGGAGAGTGATCACTTTAGATAAGCTATTAGCAGCAGGAGAGTGGGGTGGGAGGAGGTATTTTTTCATTCTTTGTGTGTATATAAAAAGATCTTCTACACTTTCCACAGTATGCATCCGATGAAGTGAGCTGTAGCTCACGAAAACTTATGCTCAAATAAATTGGTTAGTCTCTAAGGTGCCACAAGTACTCCTTTTCTTAGTGAGAAGACAGGGACCTTACAGACCATCTTTTAAAAAGGATTCCATATATAAAGGGACAGCATGGAAAAAAGCCTGGAGATGGACAATGAGGATTGAAGAGCCTATCACTGCCCTTGACCCCCTCCCTTCTGACAGTGGGATAAGAAATACGGTTGGATAAGAATGGAGGGGCAGACTTATGCAGGACCTTAGAAAGACAAGACAAGAAGCTAAAATTTCAAGTAATGGAGTAGAGGAAAGCTGTGAAGAAATTTAAAGAGAGGGATTAGAAAATGGTTCTAGTCATTGTGTTTCAGTTCTCTGTGACTCAGTTTCCTGGGAATAATATTGACCTGTGTCGCGGGGTGTTGTGGGGATTAAGTATTCATGGTTGTACAGTAATTTGAAAATGTGATGCCCTGTATAAGAACTAGTATGATTATTAAGTGATCCAGCCCAGTTGGCAGCGACCAAAAGGAATTACCATCTGAAAGCAGCCTGATTGGTCTGTGAGAAATAACTTGGATGTTGCAGTTCAGTTACTAGTAGACAAGTGTCCAAAACACAGCTGCCCCCCTTTGTTGGCAGGTTTCAGCAAAAAGGCTCAGGACTGAATTTGCCTGACATCCCTAGAGCTGTTCCCACTCCTTGTCTGGAATGCCCAACATCAGTAGAAGCAGGAGCTGAGAAGTTTGCACAGCTGCTGCTTATGCTTTATCTCTTCTGGGAATAAACAGTTTCCAGGGCTCTCAATCTGGCACCCTTCACCAGCATAAAAATCACTTAACATTTTAAAAAAGCTGGTTAAATGAAAGATTGAGTGAAACACATGATTCCATTCTGTTCTACTCCATTCTTTTGAGGGTTCTTTCCTTGCTCTTTAGGTTCTTATACATCAATGCAGTCTCTGAGCCCCTGAGTAAATGGTCCATGGTTAAGACTGATATAATGTAAACATTTTTCCTGTGTAAAAGCTCCTCGATAAGAGGAGTGGTCCATAAATCCAGCCCCATTTAGTGTAGACAGTACTCAGGCAGTATTTATGTTGTGCATACATCCCACACAAGTCCATTAGCAGGGATAGCTCACTGCAAACAGCAGAAGCATAAACAAACACATAAGTCAGCAAAGTGGCCTGATGATATGTCACCTTTAGAAACTTGTTATTGTGCTTTTCCCTCTACTTTATTGCATCATTTGCATTGAGAGCATTAGCTAGTTTAACACTGCACCAGATTTGTTATATTAACCATATTTATGTAATCATTACACAGTATGTTAATATGTGCAGCCTCACCCTGCTCTCATACAGGTCACTAAGCTTGCATTGCCACTGCCTGTGACTGTATCTGCCCTGTGGATAAGTGGAAGACTTTAGTCTACAGGGCTATCAGTCGAGAACCTTTCACCCATGCTCATCTGACCTTTTTTTTCTTTTTTTAAAGACATGCGAATTGTTTAAAATGCACAAAAATTTGAACCTGTCACATACTGTGCAATTTTATTACCAAAATTTTATCAGTAGGCCTTAAGTCTAAATAAAAAAAGTCAAGAGGAGACAGGACACAGCAGTAGCCCAGCTATCCTAGAGAAAGGATCCACAAAAGACAGAAGGTAGTAGAGTTCACAGAATTCTGATCAAATGTCTCCACACTTGCCATGGAGATCAAATGTCTCCACACTCCTCAATGTCTCCACACTTGCCATTCTTTCAAACTCCAAGACCAAGAGAAGGATCCTGCCACACAAAAAGCAAAATGAGAAAAATAAAAGAGCCAGCTGGAGACACGAGAGAAAGAAAGTAGGTGAGGTGATATCTTTTATTGGACCAACTTCTGTTGGTGACAGAGACAAGCTTTCGAGCTTACACAGAGCTCTTCTTCAGGGCAGTGGCGTATTAACGCCTTGGCCGACAAGGCCTAGGCCTAGGGTGGCAAATTTATAATAGCAGCCAGAGGCTGCTTCCCCCAGTCCCGATTCGCGCCCTCCGCCCCGGCCCCACCCCAACTCCACCCCTTCCCCACCCCCTCCCTGCCCCTATTGGTCCCCTTCCCCAAATCCCTGCCCCAGCCCCGCCTCCTCTCCTGAGTGCGCCACGTTCCCCCCTTTTCTCCTCCTTCGTGAACCTGTTTCGCGCACAAGCACTGGCAGGGAGTGGGAAGAAGCAGGATCCGGCAGCACGCTCAGGGGAGGAGGCAGAGGCAGAGCGGAGGTGAGCTGGGGTGGGGGGCGCGGCAATTATTTCAGGGCATAGGGGCGTCAAAATCATTAATCCGGCACTGCTTCAGGGGTATTGGAAAGTCACTTCACTGTTCTTTTCTCCCTGGGAGCAATGATTTTGATGAGTATCTGAGAAAAAGGAAACCTAGGATAAATTAAGAGAGAGCAAACAAATCCAATGAGTAATGAGAGATAGGCTACCACCTAACCTGCAAGAGACATGTGCGGTGCCCACAGCTTCACTTCACCCCACAAATACAGTTCCTAGAAAGATACTATTGATGATGCTGATGCAGAAAGACATTACACACCAGGAAAGTGCATTTGAGAATAAACAGTGAAGTAAGGTTAAATAGAATCAGTCACGCTACAATTTTAACTCCATTGGAAACACAAGGAAAATGGGGACATCAAGGGAAATAGCATGATTCTCAAATAGATATAGACTAAAAATGATGAGAAAAAGTATTTCCAGCCTTTTTTGAGGGTTTGGCAAACAAAAATGATTTATCTTGCTGTGCTGTATTAAGGAGATTTCTTTTCCAGTTATGTAATTGTGCAAATTCTACAAGCTTGGGTAAACTAATCTTCTCGGAGAACGCCTCCTCCCATAAACTGTGTGATACAGAGTCTGGGTTAATGAGATTGTACATCTGGTTACCTAAACCTGCATTGTGGTCTGGGAACAAGCCTGTGTTAAAGTACATTGACGTACTTTGAAGCTATGTTCTTCATAACACTGAACCATTAAAGTATAATCCCCACCTGGAAAATGTACTCTCTGGCAATACATTCATCCCTTCAAATGACTCATTCAAACAGTCATTTCTCTTTGTCTTGGCAGGAAATCTATTTTTTACCTGGTGTTATCTTCAGAAGGCTCATGTTCTATATTGTAGGTGTGGTATATAATGGCATGGCACAATATAGATGGATGTCTATAACAGGCAACCTTCTAAATGAATTCCACTTCTACTTCAACACCCAGCCCTCTGCCCTAGAGAGGTATTATTTACCCTCCACATTCAATTATGTGGAATAGTAATATCCTTTTTTGCCACTACTTTGCATTGAGCTAACGGTCAACACATTATTCAATATCACCTCCCAATTTTTTCCTGCATTACTGCCCCAAAAGCAGCACTCTACTGGGCCATATGCTGTCCTCGATCAGTATATGGTACTCAGGTGGATGTCAGCTGGGATTTCCCACACAGATCTAGGCCACCAGAAGACACTTAGTCTGTACATGTACACTTGGGCATGTCAATGCTTTGAATTACACTTCTGCTGCAATCCTCATCCTGGGCTTCATCTCCTCTTGCCTGGACTATTGAAATTTCCTTCTCTGTGGCTTCCCCAAATCCCAGCTTATCAGACTGCAGCATGAGCAGAATGATACTTCCTGCCTCACACATGCAAAGAGACACAACCATAGTCCCCACGTACTTAAACACCTTCGTTGGCTCAAGTTCTAGTCCAGAATCCAGTTCAAATCTGCTGTTGTGTTTGAAACTCTCCAAGGGCTTGCCCATGCCCACCTCAAAGCTCTTGGCTCTCTCTCTACTCCCCTCACTTAAACAGACCTGGCTTCTTCTCTGTCTTACCACTGCAGATCCTGCCATCTAGAATAGCTTTATGTGTTTCTGATTTGTCCTAAAGGTATGTCTACACAGCAAAGAAGAACCCGCCTAGGCCAGCTGACTTGGGCTCACAGGGCTCAGGTTGCATGGGGCTGTTTCACTGCTGTGCAGACTTCTGGGCTTGGGCTGGAGCCTGAGCTCTAGAACCTTCCCACCCCACAGTATCCTAGAGCCCAGATTCCAGCCCAACCCTAGAAGTCTACTCAGCAACAAAACAGCCCCCCAGCCCACACCCTGTGAACCTATAGCTGCTGGCATGGGCCAACCGCAGATTTTTCTTTGCTGTACAGACATCCCCTAAACTAATTTCAAGACTCATCCGTGAATATCTTCTATCCCTGTCTATGACTTCATTTGCTTTTATCATTAACTTTGTAACTGTTAGTTATAGCAACTCCATAAAGCATTTGGGGATCCAGTTTATAGGGGAGACACTAGAATACACAACTATATTGTTTATATTGTACTTGTGCTGGTCATGATCCCCACCCACAGTAAATTCAATATACTCAATTTCTTTAGATTAAATCTCAACATTCCATAACTTGCAATAAATATGTCCATCTCTCTAAAATATCCAGAATCCTCTGTAATTTGGGGCAATAATCCTCCACTCTGTTTGCACACCTGCTTAAATTTGACACCATTTGAAAATATAATCACTATATTCATTATACTCCAGTTTACTAATGCAGATTTAAAAAAAGTATTAACCACACATTTCCCCCCTGTGATTAGCACTTATTTCCTCTCCTCTCTGCAAATACAATGTGGTTTATTTGCTTTCTCTCCTTCTTATTGAGAAAAAGCCAGCCTGACACTAATTTATCTCAATCCCCTCATTTGCTATCAGCAAATTCCTTAGAATTGAGTTAATTAACTTTTGCTCCAGTGGCTGTAGAATAAAAATACTGTAGGTTCTGCAGTATATTTAATGATCATTCCTTAGTCACCGGTGGAATGACAGACAAACATATAAAGAGACAAGGTGCGTGACGTAATATCTGACCAGAAGTTGGTCCAATAAAAGATATTACCTCACCCACCTTGTCTCGCTAATATCCTGGGACTGACATGGCTACAACCACATGGCATGTAGACAAACATATATACAGTCTGGAAGACTCGCCCCCAAAATTTTTTGAAAGTCATTTTTTCATTATATATCTCCACCCCTCCACCAAAGATAATGGTTGTCTGATAGCCACAAGATTGGAATGTTATTCATACAGTACTAAGCAAACCAGCAAAAGAACAGCTGGTCTGTAACCAAGGACACCCTGAAAGTTATGTCTGGTATCACTTTGATTAAGGGAAGTCTTGTGCTTGTTTTTATGAGTCACAATGGATTTGTGGAATTGCAACACTTTTACCTGAATCAGGAAAACTGCAATCTGTCACCTGGTCTAGGCTGTGAAAGTCCTACCTCAATCCAAAACACAGCCTCTTTATTATGCTTTAGGAAATCTCTTTGTCCTAGTTATGGATCCTCTCTCACTTATGCTAGCTTCATACTAGGAAGGACACCACTCCTTTGCTGAGTTGATAGAATCTGGCCATACAGTCCTCTGCCTTTCAGGTGCTGATTTTTCCCTTGTCTGAGTGAACTCAAGGGACCGATGCAGGACAGATGCCTCTAATTTTCAAAGAGCACTTATACAGAGGACAGTATCATAGGAAGTTGGCTGCCAAAAGAAAATTACTTTTCACTTCTTGAGGCACGACTATAACCGTATGCATTTTACTTTGCTTACTTTGTATCGTAAACCTTGTTTTCAATAGGTAAACTGAGGATCTGAGAGCCTTTATGAAGACATTTTTACCCTCGGTTGGTGCTCTAAAATAAATAACCAGGACTTTTTTCCCCAAACAGGGTTTTTCTTCTATGCCAGAAAGGATCTCCTGTTGTTTGCAGGAGGGATTTTGAACCGGGTCCAGCCACAGGTCATCATGCCACCTTCCCAGGGTAGCAAACCCTCTATCTGATGCCCAGGTCCTACTTTGGCACTTTGGAAACCCCACATGCCCTCCATCTTTTTAGGGAGATGATGTGGTATGCCATGGTGATCTAGCTGGAGGTCTGCCCAGTGATGCGGCTGCTGTGTACTGGACTACAGCATCCAGTATGCACTAAGGGTGTTTCACAAAACTTTCTAATTTTAAACATATCTAACTGCAAAAGAAAAAAGTGTGATACTTGTGATGAAAAGGATTAACAGTTATTTCTTCAAACTAACCCTATCATATCTGTTACTTTCAAACCTTTGCCATAACACTACTTACTTTCATGGCTAAAGCTAAGGTAAACTGATCTAACAGAACAGCAATGCTTGTCAATATCACTAACCGACAGCCTGTTCCAGCTACAGCAGCAGAAATCCAAGATTTAATCTGGAACCCTTGTAGGGATACTCTGGCCCCACGTTTAGCATGAGATTTGTTTGGTCCCAGGATTATAGTGGAAATCAATACTTAAAGTGTGGTCCTAATCTGAAAAGCGTCTCTACAAATTGCATTTTTGTCTCACTAATGTTGATAACAAATCTGTTCAGGTCACAAGAACCAAGATTTTTCCTAACGGCAAGCTCCACGTGGCATCTGAAAGTCAGGCTGTGCTCTTCGGCTATGTCTACACTGCAGAAACACACCCACAGCGGGCCAGGGTCAGCTGACTCAGGCTTGCACGGCTTGGGCCGTGAGGCTATGAAGTTGCAGTGTAGACGTTCAGGCTTGGGTTGGAGCCTGGGCTATGGGACCCTCTCCCCTCATGGATGTGTTTTATGGATTTTTGATTTTTACACATAAATTCAGTTCTTGTCAGGGTGTGGCTGGACGAATACGAGGATATGACATCATAAGTACCAAGGAGATGACGCATAATTAACTGAGATGGGGAATGATTATCCATGGCTGGGACTTATTGGCACGATGATGATAATAATTATTAATAATTATAATTAACAATTCAAACTGGTTCAAATGTTTTGTTTTTGTTAAACATCTATTCAACTAAAGCACTCAGGAGAAAAGCTCTTTGTTAAAGGTTCAATTAAGGGCTAAGGAAACACCTTCTACACATTTCCATGAGTTCTCCAGCAAAGTCAGGGAAGACCTGACTTGATACCCTGAATTTCTCTCAGGTGAAAACAGCAGAATGTTTAGCCTACTTAGCCTGCTTTGTACATTATAAAGCAGTACTAAACCCAGTCACCCCAGCCCGCTGCAAATCTCATTTAAAATGATCCAGGACACAATTGGCTTCTTTCTACCTTTCACAACATGTCTAGAGGGACCAGAACTCCCTGTAGCACAGAATGTAAAGCAGAACTAGGGAGAACTTAAAGAGCAGCTGTATTCAGAAATGTGTTTCTGTACAAATGATATTTTGGGTTCCAAATTTACTTTTCAATGACTCCAAAGTAAATTTGCCCACTCTATATGTCAAAAGATTCTTTTTCTACCTGACTTTGATACAAATTCAACTTGGGATGTGAGAATCCAGCTGAATTTTCTGCCTCACACTGTACATCATCCCCAGGAATAAGGATGCTGAAATGAGAACTTCACTGATTATGTGCATGGTAGAATCACTCTCCTATAGCTGTATGGGCCCTGGTCAGCTAGCAGAAGGAACCATTGGTTTGTGGCTGTAAAATCAGAAGCTCTGACTGGCAGACATATAGGGAGCAAATATGAGAAATAAGAAGATGCAAGTTTTACATAGTCATTTTTCCGACAACACCCTGACTTTAAGGAACAGGAAATCAGTAACATTAGAAAGAGTAGCAGGATCTTTGGAAAGAGTTACAGTGCGTAATAATGAAACATGCAAAACCAAGAAAGTCCAACCACACAGACATCCAAAGGGAATAAATTACATCATGACTTGTGCTGGCCTCTCAAAAAACAAACCTATTATGTCTTGAATCTCAATTTTTCATTGTTTTTTTCAAAAATGAAAAAGGTGATTTTTGCAAGCAAAAAATTCTACCGCACTTCACTGCACATCATAACATTTCTCAGCAAAAATGGAGAGTTCTCTCGCTATTGCAAAAATACTCCTGGAAAATTTTCACCGTATTTGCAGTCAAAAGCTATTACTGCAGGTGGAGACAGGAAAATTTCACTTGCAGATTGGTGCAAAAACTATAGGAGTTTCAGATAGTATACAGAGTTCAGGGCACATGGAGAACTGCCCCAAAGATCACTGAGTGGGAAGGTTCTCAAAGGACAACCCTCCATCTCCAGAACATCAGGTACCAAGTCACTCAGAAAACAACATCCCTGCTCCAGAACACACAGTATCAGAGCACTCAAGGAATGGCCCCTATCCAAAAGAACATGGTGCCAATGCACTCCATAAACCATAACCCCAAGCATAAGGGGCCAGCGTTCTCACAGAGCCCTCTCTGAGCCAGCTCACAGTGAGCCCATCCCCTAGAGCACAGGTTATGATGCTCTGAGCACTCAATTTTTACTGTTTTTTCCTGATAAGTTCCTCACCTGTCTTGTGTGCAAGTCATGATACTGTAGTATGAGCCTGGTGTTGACGCTGTGACTCCATGTGTTCCCCAGTGCTGCTGTCACATAGCTGGGTTCCCTGTCCTTGCTCCCAGATGTTCCTGAAACTAAAAACAATACAACTTCTGAGTTCAGTGTGTCATGCCTGCACCAAGGATGTGTTTCACTGAGGAATCTTTGCCATGTGTGTCAGCTCATTCCACAAACTAAGCATTCATATGAATGCTTGGCTTACACTTTCAATTGCAGGAACTCTCCACTTTTTCTTAAGCATTCCCTATCTTGTAGGCATGGGTCTGCTGTAAGTCCTCCTCTTGCAGAGTACTACCATGGACTATCATTATATCGCAAATCAGAGTCTAACTTCCAATGCATATTACCATGCTTTTCTAAGTACCTGGTGTTGCACCATACAGGAGAAGCACTTTCAGGTACTGGGAAAGAAATTTGAGAACAATATCGAGATCCAAAATTCTGTTTATTATGTGTTCATCAGAACAGAACCATGCTCATTCTCTTGCTCACCCCCTCCACCCACTTTTCTCTTTAAGCCTATTGCTTCCATGCAGTCCCATCTTCTGGAGGTCTGGAGACAAGGGAGAGGGCCAGGAAAGAGAAGTTATTAAAAGAAATCATGAAGGAGGAGTTTTATGGGGCATAACTGTGGAGCCAGGAAAGAGATCAGTCATGCCTCTGATCTCAAAGTTAAACTCGACCCCACACTACTAGAAATTTCACAGATTCTGTAAAACTTGAGTTAATATCAGATGTCTCCAAAAACTGAGCCAACTCCTGCCTCAGATACCAGTAATACTAATGAAGTTAATGGAGTTACATCTGGGATGAAACTGCCCCCTCCCCCCGCCTAACTGGAAGTTAGATTTTGGAATCTTTCATTTGTGTGAACTCTGTACAAGCCTTGGGGAAAATGCGTTCAGCATACTCTGCGCTGGTCAGCTATGATGACACAGGGGAAGGCATTTCTAATAATGCAGCGTGACCTGGCTTGCTAACCTACCATTTCACTTGATTTTTCTAATCCTAAAATAGGAGACCGATCCATCTATAATGCTGGCAGAAGCCCTAGCTCTTTTTCTTTTGAATACCACATGTTCCATACAAGATGGAGAGATAGATGGTTGATCTGTTTTTACTCCAAGTGGTACCTCAACAAAAGAAAAATAGGGAGAAATAGGAGAGAATTCAGAGAAATGCAACAAAAATGATTAAAGGGGGTAGGAAGAGACTGATGTATGAGTAGAGAGGTGAATTTCTGAGATAGTACAAGAGAGTATAACTAAGAGTATTGGACTGAGGATGAGTAAAAAGGAAAATTATATTGAATGTCAGGAAACTTCCTGACAGATTTATTACACGGTGGAAGAGTTTCCCAAGGACACCATGAAATCCTGATCACTTGAGCCAATTAAAACAAGACTGAGCAAAACTCTGGAGAATATACTGTAGGGAGAAATCCTACCCTTGCCATCAGGCCACATTATCAAAGTCTTTTCTTTCTTCAGCTTCTAGGCTGGTATAAACAAAGAGTTAAAACCTTCTTAGCGTTTAAAGGTGTTCTCAAGCATGGAGCAGGAAGAGCTACTTCACGTGGCCATGCAGCATGACATATTTCAAACTGGGAAACAGAAGCTGGATTGAGAAAAAAGAGGGGGTTCTTTACTTGCTCTCCACCCAAGAGTCCAGAATAGCTGGATGCTTCTGTTAAAACGATCAACAGTGAAATAGTTAATGTGGACACTGAATTTGTAACCAGTAGGGTTCTGAAAAAATACCTCACTGAGGTGAAAAGGGAAGTTCGTACCTCAACTAGAACTACTGTTTCAGGCTGTCTGTAGACTTAGGACCAGAGCCATCAGCACTTTCACATGTGGAAGGCTTTCTTCACAACTATATAGGACAGAAATATTGTTGTTGGGTTTTTTTTAATTTAGAACTTGTGCTTTGGAAAAATTGGTGAGGCCACCAGAAAAGTATTAATAAAGAGTAATTGCCAGTAACTTGTATGGTTGCCAGTAAGGTTGGTAACTTGCAAATGATGGTAAATATATAGTGTTTGTCATGCACTAAGCACACTCTGAGCCAGAAAGATATGGAGTCCATCCTAGCTAATCCACGGTCCATGTAAATCAATGGCATAAGTTGATACGCTATTGATATCGGGGGTTTTGAATCAGACTCTAAAACATTTGAAACCACACATGAAATTTATAACATTTCTTATCAAAGGTAGTGCTTAAGTATGAACTTATACTCTGTGCTACTTTGAATTACTTCTTTCATTGTATCCAAACGCTATACCTTATTCCCACATGCAAGCACTTTTCCAGAACATTATGTGATCTGGTTTGAAGACAATCCACACTAGCACTATCCTGCTCTGAGGATCGCTTTTCTTTATGTTGATACATGTCAAGCTTTCACATGGATAAATACCTCCAGAAGCAGCAGCAGCAACAGCAAATGGGAAGTTGCAATGTCAGGAATGCTGTTCGGTTAGTCTAACCAATCTGTATTGAAAAGGCAGATGTGCTGAAAATAACTCCCAGCTATGCCACTCACTGATCCTTCTGGTGACACCAAGCAAGTTATTTACTGCAATTCATTAAGGTTTGCAAAGTGCTCAGACTCGACATCATTGGACAGAACACTCTATATTAGGCCAAAATGTATTACATTATTATTAGAACAGACTTGATGAGAATGAGAGTAAAAGGAGGGAGCCTTAAGATTTTCCAGCCCACTCATAGCCATGTGGCATAAAGTGGAGGCCTGCATCCAAACTGTATTGTCCTTTTTTTTTTTTTATCACACCTAGAAATGGGCAAGGATCACAAAGTAAAGGTGGGGGTCACATGTGAGTTTTAGATTGGCCTGTTAGAGTGCAAGGCGCTACCCATGAAGTTCAGAGATGAACCCTCCAAAATTCTGTGCCTCTGATATTAGCCCTTATTTGATAGACCATCTTGACATTTCAATGTAGACAGGAAGGCTGAGCTGGGCAATGAAATAGTTAAATGTCTAGGGTCTGAGTTGAGGAGAAAACACGCCATTACTCTTCCTGATCCTGCATTTCTTGCAGATCCAAAACTCCCACTGATGCCAACAGGAATTCTGAAGGTGCAACGAGGGCAGGACCAGGCTCACGGCAGTTTAAAAGAAGGCAGGCAAGTTAATTGCTGTAGCCTCTTCATTTTTTAAAGGAAAAATGCTGTTGTACCAGGCTGTGTCAGCACCTGTCAGGAAGAAGACTGTTTGTGTGACCCACTTTCCAGCAAATCTTCTTCCATGAAGTTATTCAAATTTATGACTCTGGTGCAAAGTGGTTATTAAAGCTGGAGCAAATTTACAGTGCAGAACTTTTACAGGGTGAAAAGGAATGCTTTGCAGAAAAGGTTTCCATTTTAAAGAGATACTGTAGGTCTGCTGCAGACTTATATATTAGGCAACAAACAAGAGGAAAAACTAGCAAGTGGGGAACTTTGCAGGAAAGTTCAAGGATGGTGAGAATAGATATTCTTTCCCCTCCTCCCTGTACCAAACACCAGAAGACAGCAGATGTTTCAGAGGCAGGAAAGAGGAAATGGAAGGAAAATGGATTAAAATTAAAATGCACTGTTAAAAAAATTCGTATCTTTTCTATTATCTCAAAAGCTATTTGATCATTAATGAGCTCATGAAAGGAGATGAACAAATGTTACTATGTTCATAAAAACATCCCTTCCCTTCACTCTCTGCCTCTCCCTCCCATTTCTAGTAGTTTCATATCTGCAGATTTTTTGTACCAGATCACCCTGCAGCTGGGCTCAAAGACAGCATCAAGCTCATAAACAAGAGACACGTAATAGAACACAGGTTGCCATTTGGACTCAAGGTTACTGATTCCAATCCAGGTCGAGTTCCTGTCTATTGGTTGATCAGTAAAGTATATGAAATGAGTTGAAGGTCTCAGTCCATATCACAAAATCCCATTGGCAACTGGCACTAATTGACCACTTTGTTCGCAACATCAACAGGAAGGCCCAGGACTGAATGAGAATAAAGAATGTTCTATCTTCTCCTCCACAAAAGATGGTCCCTCTGGTCAGGAGTAACATTGACAAGGGGCTGTAACTGTTTTGGAGTACAAGTGCATGGTAGGCCAATTTCTGTCCACAGAAAAACTGGCTGGGTCACACTTGACTGCTGCCACAAATGAAAGTAAAGCCTTCTGTGGCTAAAGTCAAATACAAAGTTAATGGCTTTCCACAGCCAGAGGAAAAACTAAAGAAAAGAATAAATTCAATGTGCAATCCAAAATGCTACTTCCAGCAAGAAGATGAGCCATGTACAGCTGAAATAAGATGGGGCTTTGTTGTCCTAAAAAGTGTCAGTTGTGCATGCATCAGTCTTCATGCAATGACACCTGGTGCTAGTTATAACCCAAGCCCAAGATGTACTAAGGAGTTTTGCTTTTTCTATCAACTAAACTAAAAAAAAAAAAAAACCAAACCCACAAGCATCTCTCACTTCCCTACACAACAGGTATATGTTGCAGACTGGTGTAACTTGGCATGGTTTGTGAAATCACCCTCCCAAACCCTCAGCAACTGGGTTTAAAATATTTCCCCACCATACATGGCAAGGGGTCTACACACAACATCACACTGAAGTAAACAGAGGAAAATGGTCTCCAAAGTAGTCAACTCTGTCATCTTTCAGCAACAACATGTTCACTAAAAATAAAAACTTTGAAAAGCACAGAGAAAATATTTATAAATGAATTAATATTCTGAGCTCAACAAAAAGGGCATGTTCTTAAATAAGAATGAAAGTACTTTCCCTCTGTGCTCAGACAGTGTGGGTTTCTCAGGGCAGGAGCTGTGGTTCATTGGCAGAGCATAGAAAGACCACTGCTCTTCACCTGTACTTTACTTAGCCTGGCTTTTTTGAGCAGGTCTCTAATGACACCAGAAGAAGCTATCACCCCCGCAGTTTGACCCTATTCAAAAAGTATAGGTATAAAAATATCTAATGGTGGAAAAACCCATTACCCAATAAAAAGCCACAGGACAAACTTCTATATGAAGTCACTAACCACAGTGCCCTTCTACCACCCACTTCCCGTCCTCTGCCATTTTAAGCTCTTTCCTTTGCAGTATGTTCATTAGTCAGGACAGGAGCTTGACTGCCTTGCCGTTCAGTCGTGATGATCTCATTCTCTGAGTTGGCTGGCCAAGGTGCATTCCGTACCCTTTATGTGACATACCCTCCTCTGCCAGTCCACACGGAACTAATAGGCAGTGGGTGGGAGGCAAAGACGGACAAACTCACGTGCCAGCCCTGTAAGCATAAATCACAAACACGACAATAAAAAAACCTACCCTTTTCACCATTTAAAATTACTTACACAGGGCAAAACAGTGTGGGAGGTACACAAGGGCACTATCAAGATCTAAGTAATTGCCAAGCATGAAATGCTGATGCCTTATGAAAAATATAGAGGCAAATGTTATACTTCATTATGCCCTATTAGAGTCAATGGGTTATACAGCTGTAGGGAAGGGCAGAATGTGGCTCAGTTTTTTTGAGGGGGAGATCTAGAGTACAACATATTTTCTGTATTTTTCACCTTTTGTTCTTTTATTATTAAGGACATTTTCATGAAAACTGGATGTTTGTTGTTGCAAGTTAAGTTTGGCCATGAAAATAACTGGTGAGAAACATGCACCTTCTTACTAAATACATTTTCTCCCTGTGAGTGCGCAAGTCAGACCTGCCAACTTTACTGACAAAAGCAAGCGAGTTTGAGAGCGGGTCAGAAAGAAAATTTTTCTGCAGAAAATTTCTGCTTTTCATTGAGAACTAAACATTTTGCAGCCAGAAGTTTTCAGCTTTTGGCTGAAAACATTTTGGTTTCCAGGATTTCAGGTTTTTGATGAAAAGTCAACATTTTCCACAGGAAGCAGACACTTTGCAGAAAGTTCTATTCAAAACCCGTTTCAAGGAAAAAATGTTGAGCAGCCCAAATTATCAGGCATCTTAGCACCGCAGAAGCTACACAGCTACAGGAGAGTGTGCTGCAGACTATTCTACCTAATGTATTGTCAAGAGAAAGAAAATTGTCAGCTATGGTCCAGTTGCAGAATGTTTACTACTGATGATAATGAAGGGAACAAGACAAAGCTGGATTCCTATATCCTGGGTGGCATTTGCAGTGCCAGTCCAAGTCATCTGGGATCACAGAGAGAGAGTAAGTGACTCTAATGTCATTTTTACACTCTATTTTATTCTCATTTATTTTTTTGTATTGTGGCAGCTCCTAGAGTCCTCAGCTACATTGTGCAAGGCACTGTACAAAACATATAATAAAAAGATGGTTCCTGCCCCCCCCCCCCGACTTTACAGTCACTGTCGTGAGTATGGCTATGTCCACACTACGAGCTAGGGGTGCTGATTTCCCTGCTCGTGTACACATACTCATGCTAACTCTCAAAGAGCTGGCATGAGTATGAAACTAGCAGTGTAGCCATGGTAGCACTGGTAGTGGCAGTGGAAGCGGAAGCACAGCTGAACCTGAGTACAAATCTGCCTGAAAATGGTGGACACGTACTCGGCATGGCCTCTGGTGGTACTACCCATGTTACCACGGCAACAATGCCATTTATACTCACGCTAGCTTGATGAGAGCTAGTGCAAGTACGTGTACACCAGAAAGGGAATTCACACCCCTAGCTCATAGTGTAGACATTGCCCTTTACTGAGGTTTCAGACTCTGTCTGCTCTTGCTGATTATTGCCCACCTAAAGTCATAATCCTCTTTAAAGAACAAGGAAAGAGAAGCAAATAAGTGATAGGCCAGCAGAATTGTTTATGAGTAGAATATATTTCAATATTTTCTATAAGACATCTGAGGATCTTTAGAAATAAGTTGGGACCTCCATTCAGTATCAGGATGTGGGATGGGTCTTCCAGAGAATAAGACAAATGCGGTTTTGTTGTTAATTTCATGCTTTTCGATGCTGGCCAGCATGTCCATTATCATCAATATGTTTTGAATTAGGGAATCTCAACTCCTGGCATCAATGAGTTCATGTTGATTCCATTTTATTCTGAAAGTCAGTGAAAGAGCAAATGCTCAAGCCAGTACTGAGGCTCCTGTCTGCTGACTTAAAAATGGAATTGACGTTAAGAAACAAGAGAATCCAGCTGGTCTGACTTCTTGCCAGACAATCCACCAGCCCTGAACAAAATGGTCAGCTCTCAGGAGCTCTGTGGAGGAGGAAAGACAACTGGTGGTTTACAGCACCTGAAACAGGCCCAGATCTGGGGAGTGCAGAGAGTCATGATCCTAGGAAGCTGATGGTTTCTTTTCACCACTTCAAACCTTTTGCTTCTGTAGTTTGGCAATAAATCACAAACTGATCAGCTTCCAGCACGCCAATATTCCCATATTTCTAATGGATGCTTGCAATCAGAAGTACTTGGGAAGGTGATGTGGTGAAGGTGAGTACAAGAGGACACAGTAGAGTGGTCACAGATGGATTCCTCCCTATAAGCAAGGATAAACTGTTTACACACTAACTCACCCTCCCTCCTGGCCTTTCTATGAATAGGCTTGAGAAATTCTCTCTTTTTTTCTACTATTCCACTGATTTGCAACATATCTCCTCAATGACCACTGCTGATCCTCCCACACTGTAACTTTTTCCGTCCTTTTCTTTGTTGCTGCCCAGATCTTCCTGACATCATCCTGCCCCCTACAAAACAACCCCCCTCTCCTGTCCCATCATTTAACCCTGTCTTTCCAATAGCAAATCATTCTAGCAGCAAAAACATTTCCCAAGTGTGCACACTCTTCAGAAAGAGTCAGAATTTTGTCTTGTTTACACATATCCAGGGCACACAGGTCCAAAATGATCCTTGTCCAAGCAGGGCATTTGGCAACACTAAGGCCCTGTGAACTGGAGAATGCTTTTAATTATCATCTAATCAATCATACTACAAATTACTTATTTTTTTTAAATCCCCCCACCGCCCCCGAGGGAAGTGGATAGATCATGATAATAATCAGTGCACATAGGGGTGAGAGCACAGAATGCTAGAATTAATGTTTTCATGTCCCTTAAAGCTAGAATAAAGAAGGGAGATTTAGTACTGCTCTGTCAAGACAACTGCAAGCTCCCTGGCACAGTGTCTTGAAGAACCGCAGTGTACAGCATTTTATTTTTCCATGCTGATTAATCTCAGCTGCTCAACTGTGTCAACCTCTGCTAGCGCTTACCTGTCATCTGGATGCCCCTCTTCTAAACTTCCCAAGCTAAAACCAAAAGAGCCTGCTGCAACTCTCCCCCCTGACAAGGAAAAAAAGCAGCTTGAAGTTTGGAAGACTATGTGTCTATTGTCCCAGTAAAGTGGAAAAGAAGGAGAGATGGCCAAAATCAAAACCTCGCCCGGGGGGGAATTGGAAAAAGAGGGAGAGAGATACATTTTGAAATAGCAGTAACCTTAAGGAGTCCTACAGGATGCTGCTCACTACTCCATGGGCATCTCATGAAGCCACAGTATAGGATTTACGATAACTCCTAGATTTATATTTTTCATGAATTATATCCTGGTGAAAAGGTGATGGTTTGGGAACCCTAGAGTCCAAAGTCCTCTGTTTATCCACAGAACTGGTACAGCGCAGACAGTGGCAGTGCAAACTTCCCATGCATCAAGCTGCCATTGAAACTCAAGTTTCATATGAAAGGCTGTGAGTGGAGTCCAGTCTCCATTGTATGTGGAATCCTTGGCTTCTCTGTCAAGATGCCCTACAAGAGGACCAATTAGTGCCAACCGCGATAAGGATTTCTGACCCGGCCATCTGTCTCCTTGGGAGCAGACTGAGACTTCGTCAACTCATTTAACATAGGGTAACAAAAAGTCATCAGCTAGTACAATTTCTGATTATTGTTAACTGAGCTGGAGTTGAATCTGCAATTTAAATCATCCATTCACCCCAAATTTGGGAATATTTCAGCACTGTTCTACCTTTGTAATTACTTTCAAATCTCAATGAGCAACAATTTGTGATAGCCTAAGTTGAAACATTCTCTAATAAAACACAACACTACTCTTAACAACAAAGGCTCAATTATTTTAAAAGACAAGCATAAATTGCACATGAAAGATGTGCAGTTCTCTATGCAAAGCAGGCAAAGTGCCTCTTTGTGCATTATGACCTCACACACACCTCAGAAAGTGCAGCCCTAAATGTTTTCAGAACTACCCACATAATTCAGAATTAGAACAATTACTGCTGGGCTTAAATAATCACAGATCAGAATGAACTGTAAAGTTTGGAACAATATCCAAACTCTTCCCAAAATAAGGGTTGATTTGACCTGGAGTTTCTCTCTAGTCCATACTCTGAAAGTAGGAGTAAGCCAGACATTTTGGGTCCAGAGTAGTATGCTTGCAAATTAGGAGGTCTTCACCGTTGGAATTTGGAATCTTTCAGTAATAACCATCACAAAAACTATATTAAGAGAATGTTATGGTTGCACAATTAGGAACTTAAAAATTAGGAAACATTAAAGGGAAGGTTACATGTGTAATCTTAAATATGCCCCTTGTGTGTATGCAGAATGATACTTTTTTTGAGAAATAAAGACTAACATCAACCTTAATTGTAGAATTTACTATCTTTTGAGTATTTAACCCTGAACATAAATATTCTCAACACAGTTTTTGACAGAATGTCCTAGGTTTAAAAAAATGACAGAAAAAATTCAAAATGCAGAACTATTTGTTTAGGCACTACATTAATGCCCTAGCCCATGCATTGTATGAGGTCTGAAGGAAGGAACCTGCAAACCTTGGCAGCTGGGCAGTTTTTATCTTATGGGATACACATTAAGGGACGCAATGAGTCCCTGCAGAACTTTGTCTCATTCACTGAGCACCCTAACTAAATTTTTTATTGCATAGCTATGTAGTCACACATATATCGCCTCCTTTAGCTGCATACTTTACAAGATCAGTAAGAAAACACTGCAAAATGTATTACATATGTACAGACTATAATGACTCGTGGGTCTTAATTCACTCATTTACAAAGCAGAATGTGTATTTTTTCAAAAGAAAGATGAAGAAGGATGGCCTTATAGTTAAGATAGACTGGGACTAAGGGGTTCTGGACTCAATTCCTATCACAGACTTGCCAGGAGAACTTGAACAAATCACCTCATCTCTCTGTGACTTAGGTCCCCATCTATAAAATGGGGATCATAGTACTGCCTTTTCCCATCCTGTCTTGTTTGTATAGACTACAAGCTGGTCAGTGCAGGGGTGGTCTCTTACTATATGTACAACACCTAGCACAATGGAGTCTTGATCTTGGCAGGGGGCACTAGGCATTATAAAAACAGTCATTCTCAAAAACAGATTAATCACTTTTATCTCAAACCTACCACATAAATTCATCTTTGGACAGAGCCTAAGTGTGGAAATTTTCAACCTGAAAAGGTGAGTGTTTCACTGACTGACCACAGAGAGCTAGAATGAAAACGCTGATATGGCCTTAATTTCCATTCCGGTTATAATGAAAAATATCCCAGGGCATGGCAAGTATTTAACTGCACTCTGCAGCATACACCAAAGAAAGACCCATGGCTGCTCGGAAGAGAGCAATTCGTCTCAGTATGAACCCAAACTGCTCATTTGACTGCACTGAACTCCTCTCCTGAGGTGTATTACATTTTTTAAAAGTCAGTGAAATAAAAAGTTACAAAATGTCACTTTTAAAACTTGAATCATAGAAGGGCTGAAGTCCCAAGAGGTCAGTCTGAGCCAGAAAAACTCCCCCACCCCCAAACAGAAGAGGGGAGGAGGCAGAGAGAGGGAGAGAGAGCCAGAGAATAAAGAATTGCTGGTTTCAAATAGCAACATTGTCCAAAGGGGTGAAAGGGAACAGATGGCCATAGAGAATGCAGCCTCAAAGCTCTGAAGAAAAGGGCTATATTGACAGATCTTGCTGTTTCCCATTCAAGCATGAACACTCTGGCATGGAGAGTTAAGACGATACAAGGAACGACCTCTGTTCCCAGCAACTCGCTATGGGCAACTGGCCTCTGAAGCTCTCTGAGAAAAACAACACGAGAGAGGGGGAGACAGACAAACAGATATGGCAACAAGCCCAGGTTTCAGCCACAAGAAAAAAAAATCCAAGAAACAAAAAACAAACAAAAAACCCCAGAAGGACTAGAAACAGCTGCCTTTTCCTGGCTCCAGTGCAGAGCATTAGAAGAAACATTTCCAGCTTTTCTCATCTTCCTTTTCAGAGCAAGATTTTTTGGAGAGGTCAGCTTCAAGCTGCTGGTCTTTGCCCTGATTCGAGGTGAAAAAAAGGACAGATCAGAACTTGTTTTGCTCAATGAAACCTGCTTCCTTTAATGACAAGGCCCTCCCCTCCAGCTAATTTACAGCAACTTTATAAATATTTAAGTGCAAAGCAATAATGTTAATGCTTAAGTCTTGCATGCAAAAATGATGGAAAATTTCAAGTAGTGGCTCCCACACTAAGTGTAACTGCATCCCTTGCTCAGCGAGTGGAATTTGCTTTCATAGCACTCAGCAATTGCGCCATCATATAAAAAAGCAGAGTTACACTCACTGTGGGAAACATAGCTAATAATGTCCTGTCCTTTGTATGTGGAAATTCTTAATTACAATATTGCACCAGCAGTTGCTTTCATTTAATGACATTGCACATTTAATATTAGAGAGTGACCTGAGCTGGGAAATTCAGCTCACATCCACACCAAAAATTCAGAGAGAGGCTTAAGCCATGAAGTTTAAATCCATATGCAGACTTGAACTTCCCCAAAGTTTGAGGGGGGTGTAGGGTGGATCTGGATTTCTAATATGAACTTCTCTCTAATTTATATAACATCTGATATTTTTCAAAGCAGTGTATAAATATTAACCAATAAATCCTCATGATTGACTCCTGAGGCAGGGAAGTAAGTAAGCATCATCCCAATTTAAATTTCCTTCTTTGCAATAATAAATAAAAGGAAAAGATAATAGAGAAATTATGGGTGATCATATACCAAATGTCACAGCAAAGGACTGCAAGTGCTGCACAAATCACTTATCCTGTCTCTCCAGCTGTGAAATGGGAATTATAATATTTACTATACATTAAAGGGGTGTGGAAAGGGATACTTCAATAAAGTATATAAAGCACTTTGAGATCCTTGGTTGTACAGCAATATAGAAAACCAAATTATTGTTTAAATTATGTTTGTCTGCAGGCTATCTGCACAGTGCTACATTCACTTTGCTAGAAGTGATAGATTGATCAGTTACTAATGTGTGACTCTGAATAGATGTTATTTGGTAAAACCGTCAAACATTAAAAGTAAAAATATATGTTATTTAGATTAAATCAAACAAAATCCAATCAATTTTTAATCATTAGTTTCTTTAGAATGCAACGTCCAAGAGTATGATTATTAAATGATCATTTCAAATACTGACTGGCTAAGTATGAATAGTTGATCAGTTAATTTGCCAGCCTTCCCTGTGGTTCTCTGGGTAATGGATGTATTCAATAGCTCTCATTGTTTTATTTTGGTTATGTGTTTGTGTCTTTGTTTTACTCATGCTGATGCGGAGACCAACGTTCACAAATTGGATCTGTCTTTCAAATGTCAGGACAGGTGGCTCCCCGGTATATTCCCACACATTCCAAGTATTTTTAAATGTTCCACATCTGTTGTCTAAAACAATTTAAGTTCTCTGCAAGAACCGTGGGAGATAAAAATGTAAGATATATATAACATGTTAAATGACCTCTTACGCCACACATGAGTTCTCTGTCATTTCCACAAGAAGACAGATATCATAAAAGAGCTCACGCATCATTTATTATGCTGTATGGTTACTGAAAATTCCTACAGAGCAGCAGACAGCATAGGTCACCTTATGACAATGATCACATATATATCGATGATCCCTGTCATAAGATGACTTTTTATGTTGTCTGCTTCTCTTTTGAAATTTTTAGAAATTTATATATGCTATACAAAGTGCTTTACAAACTTTACTGACTGAACAAACTACTGCATGTGTAAGTATCTACATGTTCTGGGTGAGATTTTTCAAAGATACTCAGTGTTGGTCTAACTCTGTCCCCATTAAAGTCAATGGTAACACACACACACACCCCTTCACTCACCAAGAGTACCAGGTCTATTTGAACTGCTAGCCTAATAGGAGGAGATGGAACACAACTGCCCAAGCTGGAACTGGGCTAAAGTGTGAGGGCTAACACTTCTACCCATGTAAACAGTGTCAGAAGTGATCAGGACCTTGGTTTTATGGCTCACTAGAGAAAGCTTCTCCTCCAATACCACTGTTTTATGGGTTCAGTACAGATTCAGAGGGAAGAGTGCCATCATTTACAATAACCAACACCCTTTCCTGCAGTACACTGGATTTTCCATGAAGGGCTCCCAACCAAATACTTTACCAGTCTGACAACCTACTTAGCTTGTGAGATCTGACATCCAGTTCTATGATGGATTAGCAACACTAAGATTATGTCTGTGGTTATGCAATATGGACAGACATTTCAAACAAACATTCTAACTATTTTTATAACACAGAATCATGCAACTTATGTGCTACACGGAAACATTATCTTGGGGTTCTGGGTGAGTGACCCAAGCTTGGCTCACAGGGTTTGTCTACACAGCAAGTTACTGCACAGCAAACTAGGGTGTGACTCTACAGCGCACTATGTTGCTGTGCAGAAACTCACCAGGTGGACACTGCTACAGCACACAAAGTCCTGGGACTTTCACTGAGCTGAAGCAGTGTTAAGCCGCACTAAGGACTTTCATTGTGCTGAAGCAGCGTTAAGCCGCACTC
This sequence comes from Eretmochelys imbricata, assembly GCF_965152235.1. Classification (NCBI taxonomy): domain Eukaryota; kingdom Metazoa; phylum Chordata; order Testudines; family Cheloniidae; genus Eretmochelys; species Eretmochelys imbricata. Next base: position 63,976,299 of record NC_135577.1, on the reverse strand, counting down.
CGGGAATTTCACTGCACTGCAACAGGGTCCACACAGGATGCTGCTGCACAGAAAGCTAGTGCAGAGCTTCCAAGCTATTAAAGACTCAAGGGCCACTAAAAGTCACATGCACAATTACTTTCAAATATATTCAACTGCTATTTGTTCACATTTTGTTCTACACAGTAGTTTACCAGCCTTAAATAATTTTTTGAGGGAAAATACAGTACATTCAAAGGAACTCAAACTGTGGGTTCCAGTCAAGCTCCTGCTACTAAAATCTTGGACATGCGAGTATATTTTCCAGACCTTTGAACTGTAATTGTAATTTTTTAAAGATATACTTAGATAAAACTTAGTATCTTTTCATGGGAGAAAACATCCTTCTGACTCCTCTGCTGTATAAATTAATATGAGGAAAGTCACGGAGTGTTTTTCAGAATCTGTATGTGCATGATTTGTGTATATACAATATTAATGAACTGATGCAGGATTTAAACAGACACTGGCGAGAATGCTAGGCCTTCAAACTGACCTACGTTCATTATAGTACAATCTGCAACATTTTATACACATACTTGTTATTTCTTTAGATCTGTGTTTGTATAGCACCCAGCACAACGGTGCCCAAATCCTGATTTTCAGGCCTTTTGGTGCTACCAGAATATAAATATTTTCTGTTATATATTGGGCATGTCTATGTACTGAAGAGAAGATTTTTTTAGATTGGCTGATGTGCACGGATCACAGCAGAGAGTGCTTGCAGGCAACAGTATGCTAAATTAATTTCTGTTGACATATTTCTGTAAATTGCAACCATGTCAGATGTAGCAAAAGGTAACCCTGGACCTGACATGCCTTTCCATGGGTGATTCCCTTGTAAGGGCTGGAAACCTGCAGAATTTCAGACATCCCCTTCTCCTGAAGTTTCCACTACTGCAGAAATAGCAATGGGTTTAAGCCGTCAATCCTGAGGCTCTCAGGGCTGCTGCCAGAGGCAGGAGGCCCTGAACTTCCACACTGCTCTTCCAGCACCCAAGGAAGCACAGCTCAGAGGAAACCACTTTACCAATTACTTCACTGCCACTCACTACCCTTGCAGGTGGGAGCATTCGCAGTATAAAGAGGGAACATGGATAAAGGCTCAATTCTCCAACCTTTACAACAGATGAACAGCAGTTACCTACATGTAGCTGTAGAGTCAGCCTGTGGGGCTGCAGCGACTCAGACTGAGTTGCCCTGTGTGTTGGGTGTGGGAACAATAACAAAATGTCCAAAAAGGACTTCTGAGGATTCAAGCAGAAGAGGAGGGTAAGCCATAGAGTGTGTACTACCCCAGTCTAGATCTACTGAGTTCAGCTACACTCTGTTCAGAGGCAGAGGGAGACATGAGGGAGCTGTTGGTTAAGAATGAGATAAGTACCCATTTCACAAGAAAGGTGTGTTTTTTGTGGGGGTTGTCACAATACCTAGGAAAGAAAATGCAGGTTGTTTGAAAAGTTCTGGCTTGAAAAATCCTTTTAAAATATTGTATTTTGTCATTCTCCTCTACACCCCCAAAACTGGTGCTTTTGAAGTAGTCCCAGCTCTGAGCAAACTCTTGCTAACCAAATGTTGATTTTTCCTTAAAAACAGAAAACCCTCACAACCATGCAACCAAAACAGACTCTTTTTTAAAAAGGAAAAATCAACATTTGGTTAGAGAGAGTTTGCTCGGAGCTGGGCTTATTATACTTTCAGTCTGTTTTAGATGACTGGGCAAACAAAGGTTAGTGGATAAAAAGGACTGTCTGTGCAGCTATCAGAGAACATCACACATTTGTAATATTTTGGCAGTCCCTTTGGTCTATTCTCTCCTGGATTTTCTATGGTAACCAAGTGGATACGCTCACTTACCCCTTACCAATGATCGGCACATATTTTAAAAAACGATGAGAGGGACAGTGGGGTGTAGGTGGAAGGTCAGGTAAGTGAACATTTGTGCTCCTGTATGTCAGACAATTGGCACTATTGAGAAGCCACATCCTATTTATCCACAGGCCAGATGTGGCGCAGGCAGCTCTGAAGTGAGTTTCCTTGTGCTTGCTCTGCCAAAGATTTTGCCCCTGATCTGGGGGACATTCTCTCCGGGAGGTGAGAAGTTATGCAGTTTCTAGGCTTAGCTCAGTTCCTGGAGCTGGCAAATATGACATGCTGTATGTGACGCTTTTGTGAGGATTCCGTCTTAAAGCTTGCGAAGGGTGAGACTCTGAAATTCTGAGACCTGTTCTCATGTTATTAGGGACTACATTTTAACAGAGGGTGTGAGGAGAAGAGTCCCAGAGGTACAAGGCTAGTACTATTATTTTAAAGTCCCCAATCCTGTATTTAAAAAAAAATAGCCCTCTGTAGACAGGCTGTAAGAATGTGAATGTTCCTCTGCTTCTCAGGCATAGCAGAACTTTCTACCATAAGGGTAAATCTCATCTGTGCAGGAGACAGAGCTTTCCAGGAGGCAAGTCCAAGACTGTGAAACAACTCATACAGGAACTAAGGACCTTCACAAACCTCATCACCTTCTGCACCAAGTGGAAGGAGCATTTCTCTAACAAAAACAGAGAAAAGTGTACATTTAAAACACAAAATAAAACACCACACTCCACCCACAATTCTCCTCCGGGGAAAGGGTGAGAGAGAGAATGAACCACACATGACAGACGTTAGTCACTTTGTTTAATTGCATTCAGATGCATCCAGATGCTATGCAAGGAGGATGGGATGGGATGGGATAGGAAGCCTATCAAATAGAATCAAATCATAGAATATCAGCACTACCATAGTCTAAGGGAGTTTTTGCACTGAGCTCATCTGTGAGGATTGAATCTGTGACCTTTGATACAAAAAGTGGCCTCTACTAATTAAGCTAAAGAATCATAGAATCATAGAATATCAGGGTTGGAAGAGACCTCAGGAGGTCATCTAGTCCAATCCCCTGCTCAAAGCAGGACCAATCCCCAACTAAATCATCCCAGCCAGGGCTTTGTCAAGCCTGACCTTACAAACCTCAAAGGAAGGAGATTCCACCACCTCCCTAGGTAACGCATTCCAGTGCTTCACCACCCTCCTAGTGAAAAAGTTTTTCCTAATATCCAACCTAAATCTCCCCCACTGCAACTTGAGACCATTACTCCTTGTTCTGTCAAATCAAACTAACCTATCTGGAAGCTATGGAGTGTGTTGAAAAGTGTTTGTGTTTAGGTAAATGAAGGGTGACAACTGAGGCTGCCAGGAAACATTGCATTATGCCATTCTAACCTAGAGCAATTGCAATGTGAGGCCCTTGACAACATAATACACTGTTTTATTATACTACTCCAAGAATTAGAATGGCTACTTGGCCACCCCTGATTTCAGTAGTACCCTGAAAAGGTTGTTGCTGAAGTTGCTGTTGTCCAGGACCATTTCCTAATAGCATGACATGCCTCTATCTTTACAATACTGATATTCTACATATTCCTGGTAAGGTTTCAAGAGCAGAAAACAGAGTTGACAAGCTGAGCTGTATATGTGATAGCCTGAGGCAACTAAAGTAGGGAGTTCTCCAGAATGAGATGATGGCCAGAAGTGTAATCACGGACTGCTGGTGTAATATGGGGCATTCTACTCATTGGAGAAAGCAGCATCTCACTCACCCCCAAATGCTTAGTAGAAGCACAGTGACCTTTTTCTTTCTTGGCATGAATAACACCATCTGACTTCTTGTTTCTACAAAGGAGCACTGTGGCCAAGCTCATGTTGTGTGCTGTGCCTAAACAGTAACATAATGGCAAGAACACATATTAGACATGGTCAGAATGGGTAACTTCAGTGCGCCGGTACTGCTATAATACCTCTGTAGCTATCTGACCTGCCTTATGCAGTACGTTCTGCAAAAACACTCAACATTCTTCTGGCCAGAACTGTATAATGAAATAACTTGAGCAAAAAAGGGAGTGGCGCAGTCCAGCGGAATCCCAAGTATGCTTTCCAAGTGGACCTCATGGCATGGCACTGAGCCAATGAAATGAGAAAGTACTTGAGAAAAATCACAGATAAAAAGTAGAACTCTAATATTTACTCCATTGGCATAAAGCCAACTGAGGGATAAAGGTAATACCAACTTCAGATGTATGAGCAAAGTATTACTATGGATGAGGGATATATCTTAGTTTCCCCTTTGAGGGACCCGATTTCAAATCTTGCCTGATCAAAGCTCTCAAAAAAGCTATTAAAATTGACAGTTACATTTAACAGCTGTGAGGTGGCTTAGGTGAGATGAGTTTGGGGTTTCAGACTGCTTCCTGGAGGCATATGTCCACATTGCAAAAACTACCACCACGCATAGCTTCATGTTGGCAGTCTCAACAAAGAGGCCAAGGTTTGAATTCTTCCAGTCTTACACTTCTCTGCCTCTGTTTGCCCTCCTATCTTTTATCTGTCTTGTCTATTGTCTCTTATGATGTGTTTGCACAGTGCCTGGCACAATGGTGCCCTAGTATCAGTTGGAACTATTAGTCATTACTGTTAAACAAATAACAATAATATAAAGTTAGATCAGAGCATTAAGATAGTTGTGGGAATATCAGTAACACCAGAATGATGGCAGCAGCAACAGGCCTGGAAGGAAAGACCGACATCCCATTGGAAGGATTTATTTTTTCAGTCTGCTAGGGCCTAAGTACTTCCGATCTGTCATTCATTTACCTTGTGAATTGAAGAGAGCGTGCAGCATGTGACTATACTCGCTGGAACTCAGTCCTGGAACAATGGCTGTAACCCACAGCCACTGGTGAAGTGTTCTTCATTTGTTCATTGGGAGTTTCAGTCATGTAGCTAAAGAGGGCTTTAAAAAGTGCTTTCTCCTCCTTGATTGTAATGTGTCAAAGTATCAGAAAATGGTATAAACCCATCACTTCCTTTTATCAAGGGCCACATTTTGGCCCCAAACTCCCCCTCCCCAAGTTTCTCCTAGCCTCCTTCTCAACCAACCCTCTCACCTCTTCTCAGCCATATATAGAGTGACCAGATAGCAAGTGTGAAAAATCGGGACAGGGGGTGGGGAGTAATAGGAGCCCATATAAAAAACCAACCCAAATATCAGGACTGTCCCTATAAAATCGGGACATCTGGTCACTCTAGCCATATAGGCCTGGGCATAAGGAATCTGATGAAACTGGAGTCAAATTGAGTTCTTGGAGAACCACGTGGAAAAGGTCTCAGGGGAACCCCAACAAGCCTCAACTGGGAAGCTCTCATTTTAATCTTCACTGCTCATCTGAAGCATTTAACTAGACCCCCCACTCCCCCCCCATCTTCCTGATTTCTGCAGGTGTCTTTGGGTTTCTCACCACCATCATCACAGAGTATCAGGCAGGTGGCAGATAGCTTTTCTCCCTCTTCAACAGACCTGCTCTCTTTCCCTGCTGCCCCCAGCTCTATACATCACTGTCTGATGGCAGCGCAAAAGAAGAGCCTGCTAGGGAAGGAGAGAGGAATCAGCTAGTCCACAGCACCCAGTGGCAGTATTAGGATGTCCCTGAGGTTGTCAACCAACTACCAGAAGAGATGTGCCATGGGAAGGGAAAGGGAGAGAGATGCCCATTGGCCTGCTGGGAAAGTATGAGCGGCAGTGTTGTGGTGGAACTGCTTTCTGAAGATGCTGGGTAAAGGGGACAGGTACTTACCATCTGGCCCTAGAAGACCTGGAAATTATAATAAAGAAACTGGATTTGGTGATGCTTTAGACAGCACATGGAAGAAAACATACCATTTCCTATAGGCTTTGACCATGCAAATTTAATTGTATGTTGGAGCTCAGATTTTTGATGGTCCAGAGTAGGCCAGTTTGTGTTCAAGCCCCTCCCAGACATGAAAGGGAATGTGCCTGTCTACAACACCTCTCTTGGTAACAGAGCAAGGCAGAGAGACGCCATCTTTAAAGTGACTGGGGTCCTATGCAGGAGCCAACTGCTCCTAACGAGACCCAAAGAAACAGCTGTCAACTATAAAATGACACTATCTGTAGAAGGAAAGAATGTGAGAGTGGCCTCGTGGCAAAGTCGTAGCTACAGCACAGCAACGTACCAAGGAGAGCCTTGCAGAGGGAATTTTTGAACATCCAAACTGTTCACCCTCTTCGGCATTTCCTCATTCATAGAGATCATTTGAGCAGCGCCACCTCTGTCTTCAGCAGGCAGAACAGAACTTGGCTCCACAAGAATGGCAAAATGTCCAACATGGCACAGCTGGTAGCTTCTGCTCTGGAAAAAGCTACGGTTTAACTGGCATGCAGACCGAATGGTCTGTTAACCTAGAGATGCAGATGCTTTCCTCTCTAGGTTTGGCTCACATTCATTATTAGGGATTAGCAAAATGTGGTGTCTGATCAAGCAAATTAACAAAACAAAGACAGATGGCAATGCAGTATCTTTGCAGTTTATTTATTGCAATGCAGTCATTACATACTTCTCCACTGCACTCCCTCCGACTATAGCTTCCCCAGGGAAGATTTCTCCCACAGTGCAGTCAGTTCCACACCACATAGAGATACAAACGTGTAATATAAAGTATACTCTAATCACTACAACTACTGTAATTCTAAATTAAAGTAAATTCATTAATTTCTAAGGTACCTTAAATACAATTGTAAAAATTAGCCATTAAATTGGAAGCTGCCATCTTGACAGTCTTAGGCCCAGACTGAGAAAATTGCTACCTGGCATAGTGCCTACTGCTGTGAATAACCTCATTAACTACAGAGAAAGCATTATGTGTGGTAGTAATTATTTCCGGGATTAGTCCCTTATGCTGGAAGCAGGGACTTTCCAGGTGTCTGGTTCTATTGGAACAATTTACCTAGGGACGTGGTGGATTCTCTGTTGCTTGAAATCTTTAAAACAAAACTGGATTTTTTTCTAAAAAGATGCTATAGTTCAGCCAGAAGTTACAAGCCCAATACAGAAATTACTGGGTGAGGTTCTATGGCCTGTATTAGGCAGGTCAGACGAGATGATCACAAAGGTCCATTCTGGCCTTAAAATCTGGTAATCTACTTCTCACTGAAGACTAGTCTCTGGACCAATTTGTAAAAATATTAAAAGAGTCACATATAGGATTGAAAAATTGGTTTTGCAAATGATCTGTATGAAATATCCACTGGGCCACATTTTGGGATCATGGATAAACAAATACACAATGCTAAATTCTGCCCTCACTCACATCCCTAACAATGGTAAAATTTAGCCTATAATACTGAAGTTAGCATAAAGCTATAGCTAGATAACTAGTTCACTATTAACTTTCACAGTTGCAGATTCAAGAAATGATGCAACTATGGAAATAAACAGCAGAATCACTGAAGAGATTAAAATGCTAATCACTTTTAACTTGTCTTTTAAAACAACAAAAGCCCAAAGGAAATCAAGCACAATTTACAACTAAAGTTACAATTTCAAACTATCAAAAGTCGGAAAATATAATTCTTACCTTGCTTACTCGGCACAGGTGGGATGTTTTGGATTACAAATTATGATGTTAAATGTATCCTTACAATACAATGGTCCCATTTCTGCCCTCAGACAGACATGCATGCACAGTTATCAGAGTGCAACAGGAGTCGTGGGGATATATTAGTGTAGCGATTCTCAACCTGTGGGCCGGGACCCCAAAGTGGGTTGCGATCCCATTTTAATGGGGTCGCCAGGGCTTATAAGGATAAGGCCTTTTCCTGTAGCCACATTAAGGCCTAAGGCCTTTGTCTGCAGCCATATTACGAGAGCAGCAGCCATGAGCTAAGAAGCAAAAAGTCACATACTCACATTCCATCTAAATGACATTAAAACAATGTAATATCAGGCTGTTAAGAAGGTTCCTGTCCTAATAGCACCCACCATCACCAGATAAAGAAACAGATCTTAAGGTGGTTAAAGAAAACTTAGTTTGATAGCATCCTGTCTGGCAAGAAATCACTTATCAATAGTTGAGGTTGTAAAATCCCCATTTCTTTATTGTTTTGTCTTAATGGTCCCCACTTCTCTATTGTTTGTCTGAATGGTCTCTGTCTGCTTCTTTCATTGTTTCTGTCTGTTACATAATTAATTTTGCTAGGTGTAAATCAATTGAAGTGGTGGTGTAGGATTGGTTATAGAATTTTGTTACAATATATTAGGATTGGTTAGTAAATATTTAGTAAAATGATTGGTTAAGGTACAACTAAGCAGGACTCAAGTTTCACTGTATAAATTGCGGTCCAAAAGGAAGTTCTTGGGAACCAACTCCAGGACACAGGCACACAGCCCCAAGATCAGAGCTGCCAGACCTCAACATCCTGCCAAGCACACCATGCAGAAGCTGGAGTCCCCCGATGGCCTGATCCTGACTGGCCGGCAGGGAAAAGTTCATTTGCTTTATTGGGAGTGGTGAGCATTTTATGCATAACGTGTGCATCCTGTTTTGGTAATTGTTAATAAATAGAGGTTAAGTAGGATATTACTGTGTAAGGCTTATTCACTGGTAAAAGGTGCTGCAAACCCGCAGAAGGTTATGCCTTGAGCCCTAGGAACGAGGTAAGGGTGGGTGCCCCTAGAGTGTGCGAGTAACAGAGAATTTTGTGCAGGTAACAGGCTGGCTTAGACTTGCTAGGGCCCAGGGCCAAAGCCAAAACCTGAGCCCCACCACTGGGGGCTTCAGCACTAGGCAACAGGGCTCAGGTTTCAGCTACATGCAGACAGCTGAAAGGAAGTTTATGGCTCCTTTGGTGCCATCAGTAACAGCAGGGATTACACTGTCCCTCCACCCCCAGCTCTGAAATAACTTGGGGTCCTCCTAAACATTGCAGAATCTGAGGCCATTGTTTTCCTCAACCCCAAAACCAAAGATGATTCTCTCTCCCCCCAACAAAAAAACTTCACAACAACCAGAAAACCTTTGTAGCAAAATATTTTATGGTCACACAAAATACACCCAAAGGGACAGAGGGACCACAAGCAACCCAACGCCCCTCCAATGGACCCCAAGAGGGGTTTTTCCCTGACTACAATAGATTAACTCCTGTTGCAATGTCATCACCTAATAAATTATCACGAACTTTGGCCTTTAGCAATGGGTGGAACACAGCAGCTGTTTAGCAGTCCACAGTAACACTACCACCTTTCCTCTATGTTTATACTGTGCCAGCATAACAGGGGCTCCAGGCATTGTTTTAAAACAAATAATAATTAGCAATAGGACAGGGAATGAAGAACATTGTATCTCACTGAAACTGGTAGGGGAAGTTAAGAAGTCAGTATGTAATTACCTCAGTGGGAATTTGGCCACAACACCGGGATTAACACACTTTTTTTTTTTAAAGTACCATGGGATCTTTAATGACCATATGTGGTTAGGACTGCTTGGGTTTTAAATCTCATTTGAAAGACAGAAGAACTAACAGTTATATTTTCTGGGAGTCTCTCTGCAGCAGCTACGTGACTAGGCACACACAAAACATCCTCCCTTCAGGTCCATAATATTTCTTCCTATTGTAAAAAGAACAGGAGTACTTGTGGTTACTTAGAGACTAACAAATTTGTTTGAGCATAAGCTTTCATGGGCTACAGCCCACTTCATCAGATGCATAGAATGGAACATATAGTAAGAAGATATATATACATACAGAGAACATGAAAAGGTGGAAGTTGCCATACCAACTCTAAGAGGCTAGTTAATTAAGATGAGCTAATATCAGCAGGAGAAAAAAAACTTTTGTAGTGATAACCAAGATGGCCCATTTCAGACAGTTGACAAGAAGCTGTGAGAATACTTAACATGGGGAAATAGATTCAATTTGTGTAATGACCCAGCCACTCCCAGTCTCTATTCAAGCCCAAGTTGTCTTTGGGACACCATGCAGCCCTGCAGAATTAGGGCAGAGCAATCTCTGTGCTCACCTGAGCACTGGGACTGAAATTGTGCATGGAATTTATGCCAGCAATGCAAAAGGAGTGGAGAAAGCTATTTATGCCTTGGCCTTTTACTGCACACCCATGTATGGCCCAGGCAGAACACAACCCACAATGATTGAACCATGATGGACCCATGTGTTATAGTTAATTAGTCAATTGGGGATTTTTGTCTCTTTCTACCCCGACCGGTTATTCGTTCCAGACCGAGAGACCTTTTTTCCCTCACCAAATTTAAACTCTTAAGAACATTTGAAATCATACCATTTGTCATATCACTTTTGATTCTAAACTGGCATAACTATCACTGGCCAAGCTCCGTCTCCTAAAATTCCCCCAGTTTGCTGCTCTGTACAAATGTATGGCATTAGGTGCTCTCTGTGTATATGCTATAGTGCAACAGATTCAGTCAAAATGAATCACAGCCCAAGAGAAAAAAAAAACTTCAGCTGCTTTGCCAAGTACTGCAACTTGCCCTCTTCCCCCCCGCCCCCGCTCTCCTGCTGGTAATAGCTCACCTTAAGTGATCACTCTCTTGTTAACAGTGTGTACGGTAACACCCATTGTTTCATGTTCTCTATGTATATAAATCTCCCCACTGCATTTTCCACTGCATGCATCCGATGAAGTGAGCTGTAGCTCATGAAAGCTTATGCTCATATAAATTGGTTAGTCTCTAAGGTGCCACAAGTACTCCTTTTCTTCTTGCGAATACAGACTAACACGGCTGCTACTCTGAGTACCTACAAGTGACCTAGAACCATACATGAGAACCTCAGAATACTGCAGAGGGTATATAAATGCTGGGTACTACTGGGTTTGGGTACTATGTTTATATGGTATTTTCTCACATCAGGGTGGGACTAGTAAGTACTGGATGTGATGGACTTTAATTAGACCAGTTTCAGGGTAACAGCTGTGTTAGTCTGTATTCGCAAAAAGAAAAGGAGTACTTGTGGCACCTTAGAGACTAACCAATTTAAAGCTTATGCTCAAATAAATTGGTTAGTCTCTAAGGTGCCACAAGTACTCCTTTTCTTTTCACTTTAGATAAGCTATTACCAGCAGGAGAGTGGGGTGGGAGGAGATATTTTTTCATGCTTTGTGTGTATATAAAAAGATCTTCTACACTTTCCACAGCATGCATCTGATGAAGTGAGCTGTAGCTCACGAAAGCTTATGCTCAAATAAATTGGTTAGTCTCTAAGGTGCCACAAGTACTCCTTTTCTTTTTAATTAGACCAGTGATGCTTTATCTTGCCCAAGGCTCAATAGGAAAATCACACATCGTTTAGTGGTCATCCTGAAATTTCTGGTTTGAGATTAAGCTATGTATTGGCTGCTAATCTTCAGTATTCTAGTTGCATTTCACTTTGTCAGTTTTTTCCAAATAGAAGAAGAAATCTCTGGAAAGCCATAGTTATTTTAACAGAACCCCAGTGAGCTAAGGAGTGACTGTTTCATTGTCTCTAATTCAGGTCAGCTAGAGCTCATCACCTTCAGGAACAATAAACGAAAAATATGAGCTAATTTACAACATGTAACTGTGCAGTCAGACACAAAGAACAATTTAAGGAACTCTTGTAAAAAATGAGCCCTTAACAGGCCAACCAAACCTAGCAGCATATCAAGGATAGTTAAAATACAGTAACATACAAAATGCATAATGTTAAATATTTATATTAACATATCTAATTCTTTCATGATGAGAGAACCCAGAGATACTCACTGAAGGACTGTGGAAAAAATGGGGACATTACCAATGTGCTGTGGGGCATGTTCCTTCCCATCCTAAATTTGATGTCTGATTCAACTCTGTGCATATGAGCTAGGATCATCATAATTGTTATGGAGCTCATCTTATTTCCCCCCTGACATAGCACTGGTATTCAAGTAATTATTCTTGAATACCAATAATTAATATTTAATAACTACCCAGTCCTTTTTTGTAGTTTTTTGCCTGTGAACTGAGCAAATGCTTTTACTAAAATCACTAATTTAATGGAATTGCAATTATTTCTTTGGATCGCTGGCTCTCTTAACTCCATCCTTGCCCAGCCCCCAAGCAGAAGGATATTTTTGGGTGTGTGATAGGCTGACTTGAAGTTTCCTTGTCAAACAGGAATGGTGAGAATAAAAATAATACAAAACCGAACATTCATATACTGTAACATCTTTCATTGTTAAAGATCCTTAAGCATTTTATAAACTATGCATTGCAATCAATTGTCCTTCATAGAAATGTAGATACCGTATTCTAGGCTGGAATGCAGCAGTTTAACTTAGAGCAACACTACTTAGCAGTTTGAGATGGGAAGTGACATATCATATTGTATCCAGTTGAAATAACAGGAAGAATTTATGTCAGCAAAATGGACAGTGAAAATCTCTGCTAATGGTCACTCCCTAACTGTGAACACCTGCCTAGCAAATAAAATTTTGGTTAAAGCAAGATTTCCACCATACCAACACTACAATTATGAACAATGCCGAGTGGTAGAAGTCCCTTTGCTGGCTCATTGCTAGACAAAACCTGGCAATCCTATTTTGCAGGGTTTGTGCACATTTTCTGTTGTTCTTTTGATCCTGCAGGGTTTACACCCCCGGAGTTTCAGGTTTGAATGCTCTGGAAAAAAATGAGTTTCACCTTGACTGAATTAAAACCATATAAAACTAAGAAACCACAAACTTGCCCAAGTATTCTTGAAATGTCTGTGACGTTTAAATGAGCCTTCTGATGAACTTGGTCTGTATTTGTAATGAACTCCAAATACAGACAAGTTTTGTGTGCCTTTGGGTTTTCTGGCAAACATTTCACACAGCTCAATTACCCAAACCAGGGGCCAGGGCTCTGGGGCTAATGCCTCTCTACTCTATTCTTGTAGTAAGTGCCACAGATTCTTTAATGACCAGAAAGGTTTAGGACCTCAGCTTTGCTTCTCTTCCAAAAGATGGCATCCCCAGCAGCAATGCTGCCCCGACTCCATACTGAGGACAGATGCTAGCTCAGTACTGACTCAGAGAGAAGAGTGCTACTCATGGATGCACATAAAGACAGCCTTGGTACATTTGGCCAGGCCCATGGAACAATTTTTTGCCATTCCACCAACCCAAACATAACCAATTCCTGTGTACAATTATCACACTGCCAGACACAGAGCTGGCTTATAGTTTTTGGAAGTAGTTAATGAGACGATTTTTTTCAGATACACCCCAAATTTTACTGATTTATTTCACATAAAATATGCATCTGAGGTATCTTTAGGTCCCACTAGCTGCCTGTTGTAGTAGTGGAGACCAGCTGTTTGCATCTTTATACCATAGCAATCAGTTTTTATTAGTTAAGTTTTCAAAGCTCTCTTTGTAAGGTAAAGGGCCACATATTTTTTCAAAAAATGAAAGCTGCGATTCTTCTTTACAATTCTAGTTCCCACAAATAAATGGGGCCTGCAGTTGCAGGCTTCACAGGGCCCAAAGGCTGGCTCTGCATTCACATAAATCATTTTCTGCAATATCCTGCTTTTCCTTAGAGGTTTCCCATTCAAAACAATGACTAGGCCCAAACCTACTCATTTTGTTAGATCCAAAGGAGTCTCAACCCAAGATGATACTGCATAACATCCATGGAGCCAGACATCCTTTTGTTCTAAATGGCTTTTGTAGTTGATTAAATGAGTCACTTAGCTCTGCTTTAGCATCCAACCTGCAGCAAAAGTTCCATATTATTTTGTGTCCTGCAGTACAAAGGACATTCTCCTTAAGCAATTTTACCAGTGATGTAATTTCTGAGTACAAAATTACCTCAAACAATCCAGTAAAACAAGATATGCCCAGTGAAAGATAAACTGCATGAGATCAGCAGCAAACCATGCCTCCTCCTTGAGGGACAGTGAATCATGTACCCTGTTCAGACCAAACATCTCCTGGGTAAAAAGAGGTTGGGGGAAAGGGGGACTGACAGAGTCTATGGAAAATCCCCTAACAAGACGATATTGTTAATCTGTAGTTGCCAACCCAATGCGTGTAGGGCGGGGTAGGGAGGGGTGAAAAAGGATGTTAAGTGGCTGCACTGAGATTTAACTGCTGACCTAAGTATGTCCCAACCTAACTCAACAGCAATAAATTCAGCTCTTTCCAGCCCCTCTTCCTGGCAATTCAGTTTTTCAAGCATGTAGATTACCACGGATTTTAGCATCATAAACATCTGATTCCTTTCTGTTGCATTGAAAGTCCAGTCAATACTCTAAAGTGTGCATTTTGCACAATCATCAGTTGTTTTGACTTCTGGAAGGGTTAAGGCAAGTATGGGCAAACTACGGCCTGGGGACCACATCTGGCCCTTCAAATGTTTTAATCTGGCTCTTGAGCTCCTGCTGGGGAGCGGGATCCAGGGCTTGCCCTGCTCTGCACGGCTCCCAGAAGCAGGAGCATGTCTCCACTCCAACTCCTATGCGTAGGGGCAGCCAGGGGACTCCTACCCATAGGGACAGCCAGGGGGCTCCACACACTGCCCTCGCCACAAGCGCCGCCCCTGCAGCTCCCATCGGACAGGAACCTCTCCCCTCCAGCACACTGAACTCCTCATTTCTGGCCCCACCCCAGAGCCTGCACCCCCAGCTGGAGCCCTCACCCCCTCCAACCCCCAATTCCATGAGCATTCATGGCCCACCATATGATTTCCATACCCAGATATGGCCCTCAGGCCAAAAAGTTTGCCCACCCCTGGGTTAAGGGAAGGAGCCAAGCCTATAGAAAGGAGTGTATGGGGTAGGACAGAGGGGGAATATTGCAGTTGAGGGAGGGGTTGTGGGGGTAAGGCAGGTCAGTGGGAGGAAGTGAAAGGGAGTGCATCTCTGCACTACAGATGAAGTTTGAGGGTCAAGCTAGACTGTGGAATAGTGGCAAAAGACTGGCTGGAACTAATAAAGGGTGGTAGGAAGCAGACAGGACAATGAAAGGTAATGAGTGTACAGTACTCTGAGTCATGTAGGAAAGACACAGAGTAACCTTTGCAGCACAGTTTATGTGTCTACCACCCTGAGACAGAGGCCATTATAAGTACTTGAAATTTGTGTATTTTTTTTTAGTTGATCAATTATCAATACTGTCAAAATACTAGAATGTGTGCATGGATTGAACACCAATCAGTACTTCATTGCATCTCTCATTTCTGACCCACCTGTAGAAGAAAGTACCAGATATCTCAGAGAAGAGCCTATGTAATTTATGGACCGTCTCAAATAGCTTTCAGTTTATTCCTGTGATCAAAAGATGATAGTTTATTGGTTAAGGAAGAGAAACTAGGACCAAGGACTCCTGAGTTCTATTGTAATGTCTATCACTGATTTACACGTGGCCCTTTGCAAGGCATGAACCACTGTGTGTCTCAGTTTATCCCTCTATAAAATGGGGATAATAATACTTCCTTGAAGTATCACACAGGGTTGCTTTGAGGCTTCATTTGTTAATGTCTTTAAAATGCCTTGAGATCCTTGGATGAACTATGGCTTAAGAAGGGCAGAGTGGTATTATTTTGAACTTTCAGACTGCCAACTAAATGGATACAATTTTATTCTAAGAAGATGTTTATAAACTACACTAGTAAATCACTTTTAAAAGAAAAACCCTTAGCTTCATGGAAAGAGGTGGTGAGTAAGTTTTTAGAATTCCGAGGAGCCTTCTCTGTATTGGGCTACCAGATGAGCTGGGTTATCTCACTGGTAAATTGCAGCCACCAGGAAGATCCAATGAAAGGCTCCATTATTCTCAACTGCCTGGAACTTCTGTATGCACCACAGTTTTTATAAGTACAAGAGAAAATGGGGTAATGAAGACTTCACTTCCAAACAGTCAAAGGAAAGCTGCCCAGTTCATGTGGTGTGTGGCTCTGAATCGGCTCATCGTTCAGGGGTGCTTGGACTTGAGATTTATGTTCAGGCCTAACTCTAGGAAAGATGAAAGTCATCAGTACCGTATATTTGTCAGACTGACTGTTAGCCCCTCTTATTCTTTTGCGTAGATGACAATTGCTGTCCTATTTCTGCTATGTCAGCGCTAGCTCAGCTCTCTATAGATAGATACTGAAGGTGGGAGAAGCGTGGTGGCTTCGTTTTTAATTCTCTGTTTTTGCGTTCTAAGCACTGGAATTTGAATCATTTAGCCACATGTTCGGTAGGGCAAACTCATTGTGCCAGATAAACCTTGACCAGTAAATGCACGGGCAAATAGCACCTCCCTGCACCAGCAAAAATGGCAATGCCCCAACAGAAGGATGGAGATGTCTCCACTGTTGCTCTCCGCTGGGGTCTCCACTAATGGATAGCAGCTTTCCATCAAGGGCTCCTCAGAGACTGCAGTAGCGATCAGCACATACTCCAGTAGTCCAGGCCAAGGCCTGATTATGGCCAACATACCTGCTTTTCAGGCTGGTCTGTCCCCCATGGTAGCAGAGAGGAACCTTTCAGCTTCCTGGTTTATGTTGGTGTAAATCAGAAGTGAATGTAAATCAGTGTATCGTAGTTAGTGCTTGGATCAAGTTTCAAGTAAAATTGTTATGAATGGATTCATGCAAAAGGTCGATTTTGACCCCAGACCGGCTGGTGGGTTTTGGAAGGTGTGGGGTAGTGTTGGAGGACTCTCCAGATGTAAGCCTGGTAATCCAGTCTTCAACAACATCCACACTAGAAAATGAGTTAGCTTGGATCCATGCCACAATAGGACGCAGGCTTGGACCCATACCCTGGGCAAGTCCACAGACCCAAGTCCTGAGAGGTCTCTGGAGCAAGTCAGAAGACTGTGTGGGGGGGGTCTGGGTTTCAATTCATTCAGACTGCACTAGTTTCCAATTCTCTCCTGGGTGGGTGCAATTCAGTGTTGGATTTGATCTGCAAAGCCCTTTACGGTTTTATAGTTTGGGCTTTGGATTTCAGAGATCGTTGTTTCCCTTGTGCTTCAATCTGAGCTGACATGAGCTGGGAGCCTTATCTGAGGGTCCCCAGATTTCTCTGTACAGGGGCAGGTGCTCTTAGTGCAGAGCCTTTGACTCAGAGATTCACTTCCCCATTTTGTGCACAAAGCAAAGCTTAGCCTTCCACTGAGAAGACCCTTTCACAAGCCTTGTCAATTTGCTGCACAACAAAGCAATAACCAGGATTTGAAAGGAAAGTACAATTTATCTCATTTTAGTCCATTCCAGTTGGCCCTGCTAATGCACAGCTCACAAACTCCGCCCCTTTCCCCATCAAGGAGGAGCTCACATATTCCATTAACTACACAGTTCAAACCTGACACTGCACAATCACAAGGATTCTCGTTTACAGCCCTTCCTGCATTTCATAAAGAACACTTCAAGCACTCAGAAGAGACCTGTTTTTATGCCCCAGAGCTTCTTTGAGTGAAATGTTACAGTTGGAACCTGCCTGAAGTCCGTTTACACACTGAAGTTATTAATCCCCTTCTTCTATATTTGATATAAGCCCAAAGGCACTTGGGATGGTGATCCAATTACCCAATTGAGAGAATTGCCCTTTTCTTTCAAACAAGTTCCTAGCTATGAAATTTTGTTCCACCAATGACTTTTTGTTTCATTCAAACAAGGTCATGGAAGAGGCCAATATCTGGCAAGGCCAACAGGGGTTTCATTTACACTCTTGCTAAATGCAAGCAACATAAGAACCTCTTGAGAGCTCTAACTGGGGTGTGAGACAACAAGCTCATTATTTACCAGCTCCACAGCCCACCACTGCTAGATTTTTTGCCGTTCCACATTTTTGGTCACCACGTTGAATTTAGTCAAGTGCTTCACTGTGTGTCTCAAAGACATGGGTGGGATATATTGACATGCCCATGGCCTCAGAGGAGATGCTCAAGGTTTACCTAATGGCAGGTTCTTTGGGTCTTTGCATTTGAAGTAGGCTGATGGTGTAACTGTAACAATTTTATACCTTGTTTATATTGAGCTCTACAAGCTGAGTTATTGATGGAGTTAAGGGATTTGTTTTATTTTATCATTGTCTTTTTTTTTCCTTGCCACGGCACAGGTCTGTGCTTGAAGTGCACAAGCAATCTAACTGTGGAGACAATTAGAGGCCAACCATAACATTAGCATTTAGTAACACTGGGGGGTTCTAGCACTGGGCAAAGAGGGGAAAAACAGATCCCTGGTTCAGCTGAACCCACAGAAATCATGAAAGTATGAGTGCCAAACCTGAGTGGTGCTGTTACCCCGGGTGCCAGGTCACAATGCCCAGAGTAGGGAGCTGTGCCCAGACCCACAAGACAGGAGCCACTGCTGTGGGATGAGTGCAGGGTGGGCTTGCTCTCCAGGCCCTCTCCCTTTGCACTGGGCCACGATTAGGGTTGCTGGGGCAGAGGGTGCTTCTGCAGGTCGACAGTTCTCCTCTTGACTACAACTCAAAATCACATCCAAGAAGAGTGAAGTGTAATGCACCTGTTGAATCAGAAGGCTACATCACCCCTGTCTAGAAAGCAAAGGGATGCCTTGTATGTTTGGAAAGTGTTTGCTGCACACAGTAATACAACAGCATTTGAGCACATTTGAGAGAGGAATTTACACACATTACAGTGAAACTAACAACCTCACAATCCAGTTACCAAAGCATTCAGAGTTCACCATCCAAGGTAGTGTTGAGTAGAGAAAGTGAATTGGCATACAGAGCAATTTCATTTTTAAAAATTACCAAAGAACATCAATACAGCACCATTAACTATTCTGACTACCTGCCACCCCACCACACATCTCTTCCCCACCGTGGCCCCATCTCCTGCTATTCACCCACCTATTGGCACCTTGCCTCTGCCTCTAGTACTTCACATAACTTTGTACTAGGTGGCAGGAAGATGGCCTGTCCCAAGAACTGTCTCTCTTTCTCTCCTCTTTCTCTGAAGTCTAAAATTGTCTTCCTTCCAGCACTCCCTGTCCTCTGTGGTCCAAAATGCTGTGGAATCCTGGTGCACCTGTCAGGCAGATGCAAGTGCAATGCACATGCAAGTTAAGTGAGCTAAACATTCCCAGGAGGATAATTTAAACCCCCTTGACCTGTCTCGCACACCCCGAAAGCTCCAGGAGGGAGATACAATCCCACCTGGATCACTACAGAAGGAGGTGGGGCTTTTCACTGACCCTAATGCAGGCCAGGACATAACTGCCACAAATGAACCCAAACTAAAGAGTTGCAGTACTTGGTATTGTCAGGGTGACAGCTCAGTTTCCTCACCAGGTCAGGTCTTGTACAGAAAATAATGATAGCGGCTCTTTCACTAACTTGGCTTCAAACTACCAGTGAGACTCTCACGAGACAGAGCCATGGTCAGTGAAATGCACATCACATGGTAACACTGTATATTTACCGTATATTTTTACATCAGGCAAAAGAAAATGTAGTACATTTTACAAACACAAACATGCAGTGGGGTGCAACTGGCACCAAAGCTATATGTATTAACTCTTGCTTAACCATTTCACCAAGCTATTTAACGGCCTTTTCAGGCTGTGGCGTGTTAGTACGGAATATAGGATCAGACCACAAGAAGAACAGGCTGTGCACTTCAAGGCCAGTACACCCTGCCTCAGATGCTGGAATGGAATGGAATGAGGCTGAGTGATCTCAACTATGTGAGAAGTACAATAGTCAACCAGAAGAGTGATCCTTGGTAGGTGGGTTTTCTGATTGTTGCTGGAACTGATTTAGAAAAAGAATTCAAGATTGAACATTCGTTGTATACTACAGGCATCAGTTTAACATGATGACAGCCACACAGAACAGTCCTCTGTGTCCAGACAACACAGCCATTTACTAAGACATACATGCACTGACACTGAAGAGATCCACGTAAAGTTAATAAAGACAGAGTTACCGTGGGATTGACATATGCAAATACTAGGATTACTCAGCTGCAAGGGGAATGAGTTAGAAGTAATTTAGATGAGGTACTTAAGATTATGAAGAGAATAATTCCATAAATATAACAGGTCACTTGGTGAAATGAACGGAAGATTTAAACTGAAAACAAATAAAGGGGTGTAGATGCAGTGTGTTGTTAGCCATCAGAATTCACTGCAACACGAGGCCACCAAGTTAAATGCTGGCTTTAAAAGGGTGGGTGGATCATTTCATGACCAATAGCAACATGTGTAGTAACAGTGTGTGCTAAGATAAGAGGAATCAATTTTCATGCTCCAGGGTATAAACTCATTGCTGCAGAGGCCAGGTAGGAGTCTCCCCCACACCAAAGGAAAGCACTGCACAGTGGTGAGGTGCTTTATGGAGTGAGATTTTGGAAGCAGAGTGGGAAGGATTATGGTTGCTTCCCTCTGAAGCATCAGGCACAGGCCACTACTGAATGCAGGATACCACATTTGACGGACCACTGATCCAAACTGGTATAACAATTTGTATCTTAGTATTTCATAATGTTTTTATTCCTCTCATATTCTGACCATTGATTTAATTTGTAATAAGCAACCCTTCCTAGAGGGTCACTGGTCAATGAATTTTCATCATAAGAAAGGGCTGGGTAAAGAATTTTACTAAAAACACACCAAGGCCCATTCACCCGGAGCAGGGAACTACAAAAAAAGATAGCAAAAAGTGCCTCTGATGGCAAATTATGTTACCTGAAAGCCTGCTGCCCTGCCAACTTAGTAACTAATGAACACACAGATCTGCCTTGAGAGTTTAATGTCACATCTGGTGCCCTTAGGTCACAAGTTTGCCCTTTCAGCTAATTTACAGCTCTCTCATTTTCAGAAAGATATTTCTGCAGGACTCTGACATCCAGCTTCTCCAGAACCATCTGGGGAGAGTAGCAGGGTGGTGAGTGGAGGCTGGCAGAGCAGCAGGGTGGCTGGACAGAAGGTGGCAGGGCGAATTATGGCAGGACATGGCAGCAGCGGGATACCTGGCCAGTGGGATGACGGGGTAAAGGATGGCTGTGTGAAGAAAGGGTGAGAGGGCAAGTGAGTAGAAGTAACATATAGAGATGGCGCAAAGAGATGTCTGAGGGAAGAGAGAGTTATACCTTTGTTTTCAAGTGATCCTAAGAGTGAATCAGTGTCCCTCTAGTGCCCAAGTCAGCAAGCACAGAAAGACAGATGTGCACTGAGTGTGGAACCCCAACTTTTAGAACAACCTTTTCTGTCATAGTCAAAGGCCCCAACAATTTGGCTCTCAGGCGCTAGAGGGCATGTATAGAATTTTAATTCCACTACATCCTCAGATTGGGGAGACACCACCTTTTATTATTTATTCTTTGACTATTGAGTCCATAAATAGCTGCCCCCGGGGTTTTCAAGCAACTGTTAGGATAGTGAATTCACTGAATCGGCATCCTCCTGACATGTTCAGTGAGCAGACTCTGCTAAGCAGCGTACAGCGAGAAGTCTGTGCTTGGCAGAGGGGAGCTAAAGATAGTTGCCCCCTCCCCTCCTTGCTTTCTCAATGCAGCCTTTCTGACGACGTCGACCAGATGGACTCTGGATTCTAATAGCTGTGTGAAAAGGAGAAGGGACGTTTCCTGATGTGCTCAAGCTGAATAGAAAATCCACCTCAGGCTGCAACACGCCAAAAGTCGGCCATTAAAAAAAAAACCCTAGATGCTTTATATCAATTGAAGCCGCAGAGTGTTTCACGCTGGAACTATGTGCAAAAGGATTAAAAAAAAAAACAGAACAAAACCCACACACAACAGGCCTCCCAGCACTAGTGAAGGGGTTTATTTTAGATGAAAGGAGGACTCACATTGCCCCTTGTGAGAGATCATTGTCCCCCTTTCTGCTACAGTGTTCTGTGAAGCTGTGGGAAACAAATGACCCCTGAGCCACAGCACTGTGTGTAACTGCAAAAGAAAAGAGAGGGGGTGGGGAGGCAGATCTGCAGGAGGGCCTAAGTCCTTGCTGTCCTGTCTCCCAATGCTAACCCTACTGGGTCATCCCCATCACAGCAGGCATTTGTCTCACATGCTCTAGAATCTTCAATTGCAGGCTAGTCAGAGGTAGGATCACAGTCACAGCTCCTGCGAAAGCAAAGTATACTTCTCTGCTCTTCCCGAGACTCTCTCTCTACTAACTAATAGCTCTTCTACCTGGCCAGACTTAGTGACTGCTCAAACTTAACCACTGAAGAAGTGCTCCAGTCACTGCCATTTTTAATTTTTATTTAAACATATAATTGATAAGAAAATGTATCTCCTGTTTCACGAGCAAGGAGAGGAGAGGAGGGGAAGGAGCAAAAGAGGAGCAGGGAGCAGTGCGTAAGCAAATGAGCTGTGTTAGATGTGAATGAACAAAGGAAAAGTAACTAAGTGAAACTGATCCAGAGCCCAGCAGAGTCAAAGGGCTTGGGATCTAGGAAGAGTGAGTGAAGGGGAAGTAACAAGAGGGCCCAGAGTTCACTCCTTGCATCTTGCGGGATCACTTTGCACACACACTTCTTGCTTGCTCTTCTCTGGTCTTCTCATTCCTCATTTCTTTGATTGCTCGCTCCTCACACCCTCCTGTAGCGTCAAGCACACTACAGAACTTTTAGTGGGCGGTAGCAGGGTCCATATGGCCACTGAGTGCGTGGCAGGCTGGTGTACTATAGATTCACACCCCAGCCTGCTGCGCACTAAGTCTTCGTATAGATAAACCCCAATAAATGTTCATCTCAGTGCTTGCACTGGCTCCCCACAGAATACAGAGTTCAGTTCAAGGTCTCTGCCCTGATATCCAAAGCCCTCTATGGACTGGACATCGCTACCCAAGTGATAGCCGCTCCCTCCATGCCCTCTGCACCCCAACAGCTGCTGCATTCCATTAGAACCATTAAACTGTTGACTAATGGGAGAAGCTTCAGAGTTCAGCAGGAGGCAGACAGTTCACAAACTCTGGAACTCACTCCACGAACAGATAAAGAATGGCACAAACTAGCTGCCTTCAGAGCCAAAGGCAAAACTCATTTCGTCACATTTCATCACAACCACAAACACAAGACCCACAAACCAAGACAAGCAAAAAACCTATAAACTACTCAAGCTATATCTCCTACAGGCTGGAAAGGGAGAGAAAGATTGCTATTTCTAAATTTCAAGATTTAGGAGGCACTCAGATACTCTGGTGCTGGGAGGCATGTGTATCTTGGGAGAGAGAGAATTTTTAAGAAGACAACTGTAAGGTGAAAAATCATATATTTTAAAACAATACTTAGCTGTGTTAGAAATAACATCAGATTATTCAAGCTGCATTTTCAAAATCTAATGTACTTTTAATGATGGATGCTCTTTGATTGCTTTTTATATTTGACTTAATTTGGAATCAGTTTCACTTTCAGGCACAGCACTATAATATCTACAAACACATTCAGAAAATGCTTAAATCTAAACAAAAATGGTCTTCAATTATTTCATTTTTAAGTTCATGAAAACATTAATCTGATGAGTAGGTTCTTTAACCTTTTTTTATTTAATACACACAAAACCTGCATCTGGAGTGCAAACTACAGCACCTCCCTGTCAAATGTCAATGAATTAAAAATATTCCACTTCTATAGTACCTACCATTAGAGGATTTCAAAGCTTGTTACAATTTTTATTTTATTTGTTAACAGATCTATTCTTTTATAACAGAAATCTTATAAAACTTGTTTTGTAACTTGAAAAGAGATAAATGTGTATATACACACAATTATCAATTGGCCTATAGAAGACTTTAAAGGTATATTGACAAGACCTGCTACCAGTCACTTTCTTAAACTTTGTGGTAATGATCACATATTGTGGTTGATGCTTTTCTATTCTTTATCTTCCTCTTCTGTCTCATCAGTTGATAGCGTCCGTTAAAGTCTTTCACTATCTCATGTTTAGGTCCGTAAGTTCTGTTTTTCTTACATTTAGAGGCATCACCTATTTAATAGTTGTCCTATCAAAACTCTACATAATATTAAGATTTTCTCATTTCCCCTAATCTATTTTCCTTATTTTAATATCTTAATTTTGAGTTTATTTTTGACTATTGTTGAAGAGATTTCTCCCTTCCTTAGTATTCCAAGAAAAGTTCTCAAACTATCAGTTTTGATAGCAGGCAATGATGTCTTCTTCCAACAAACTCCAAAAAATTCTACCAGACTTCTAAGTAATCTTTTTTCCTTCTTCCCTGTAGAATCCTGATTTGATGAGGTAGTGGCTTACAGTCTCTCTGTGTGATATGCACAATCATCTCCATTGCATAGGCTTAGGAAATTGAGAACGGAGAGGTTTGGGCTAGATCCTGCCCTGCATTCATGTGGCCATGCAATGTGGAGTGAGGAGTAAGAAGCCTCCCGCTCTGTATGACCATGTAAGAGCTGTACAGAATATAAGCCCCTGCACTCCAGGGACTGCAGGGCTGCTACCAAGATGATCCCTAGGGGGTGCACAGTACCCCAAAAGGGGCAAGCAGAATTGGGGAGTAGGCAGAGCCATAGCTCCCTTTATCCTCCACAATCCAGCACAGGAAAATATGCAGCATTCTTTGAAAGGCTGTAGCAGTTTGTGGTCCCTACAGTGCACCACAGAGCTCTATATGGGCTCCAGTTTTCTTCTGGGACAGCACAGCTTGTACTGCCCCCAATGCAGTATTGTGCCAGTTTCTCGAACAGGTTCAAACTTACACAAGGTCCCTCAGGAAGTTTATGTCAAAGCCAGATCATAGAATCATAGAATATCAGGGTTGGAAGGGACCTCAGAAGGTCATCTAGTCCAACCCCCTGCTCAAAGCAGGACCAATCCCCAACTAAATCATCCCAGCCAGGGCTTTGTCAAGCCTGATCTTAAAAACTTCTA
Source organism: Eretmochelys imbricata (assembly GCF_965152235.1). Lineage (NCBI taxonomy): Eukaryota > Metazoa > Chordata > Testudines > Cheloniidae > Eretmochelys > Eretmochelys imbricata. The sequence continues at coordinate 63,951,547 of NC_135577.1, read as the reverse complement.
GGGAAGGAGATTCCACCACCTCCCTAGGTAACGCATTCCAGTGTTTCACCACCCTCCTAGTGAAAAAGTTTTTCCTAATATCCAACCTAAATCTCCCCCACTGCAACTTGAGACCATTACTCCTTGTTCTGTCATCTGCTACCACTGAGAACAGTCTAGAGCCATCCTCTTTGGAACCCCCTTTCAGGTAGTTGAAAGCAGCTATTAAATCCCCCCTCATTCTTCTCTTCTGAGACTAAACATCCCCAGTTCCCTCAGCCTCTCCTCATAAGTCATGTGTTCCAGTCCCCTAATCATTTTTGTTGCCCTCCGCTGGACTCTTTCCAATTTTTCCACATCCTTCTTGTAGTGTGGGGCCCAAAACTGGACACAGTACTCCAGATGAGGCCTCACCAATGTCGAATAGAGGGGAACGAACACGTCCCCCGATCTGCTGGCAATGCCCCTACTTATACAGCCCAAAATGCCATTGGCCTTCTTGGCAACAAGGGCACACTGTTGACTTATATCCAGCTTCTCGTCCACTGTAACCCCTAGGTCCTTTTCTGCACAACTGCTGCCTAGCCATTCGGTCCCTAGTCTGTAGTGGTGCATTGGATTCTTCCACCCTAAGTGCAGGACTCTGCACTTGCCTTGTTGAACCTCATCAGATTTCTTTTGGCCCAATCCTCCAATTTGTCTAGGGCCCTCTGTATCCTATCCCTACCCTCCAGCGTATCTACCTCTCCTCCCAGTTTAGTGTCATCTGCAAACTTGCTGAGGGTGCAATCCACACCATCCTCCAGATCATTTATGAAGATATTGAACAAAACCGGCCCGAGGACCAACCCTTGGGGCACTCCACTTGATACCGGCTGCCAACTAGACATGGAGCCATTGATCACTACCCGTTGAGCCCGACAATCTAGCCAGCTTTCTATCCACCTTATAGTCCATTCATCCAGCCCATACTTCTTTAACTTGCTGGCAAGACTACTGTGGGAGACCGTATCAAAAGCTTTGCTAAAGTCAAGGAACAACATGTCCACTGCTTTCCCTTCATCCACAGAGCCAGTTATCTCGTCATAGAAGGCAATTAGATTAGTCAGGCATGACTTGCCCTTGGTGAATCCATGCTGACTGTTCCTGATCACTTTCCTCTCCTCTAAGTGCTTCAGAATTGATTCCTTGAGGACCTGCTCCATGATTTTTCCAGATCTCCAGATGCCCAGTGCTGTAATTTCAGAACACTACGGAAAATGTGTGAACATGTGTGTGTGTGTGTGTATTTATGTATATCAAGTTTACATGCAGTGTTGGAAACCCAAACACTGCAAACAGCACTGAGTTAGTGTCTCAGCCTGGGGAAGTGAAACTGATCATAATATTTGGCATTTATACCGCACTCTTCATCATCTTTGTTCTTTGCAAACAATAATTAAACAATTGAGTTTCACTCTCCAGTCAGAGTGAAATGAAAAAACAAACAACACAAAGGCAAAAGTAAAGAAGATGTTTCAAAATCTTTCAGTCTTAATAACCTCAGATATCATCAGGAACAGGTTAAAGAAATTGTTCTGTTTCATTTTTATTTTGCCAATGGTCATTTAAATAAGAAAGTATGACTGGAAAAGAAAGAGAATCAAAATTATTGTACAATCTATAAAACAATGGTTGTTGATGAAAATAGGAATACCTGGTGCAGGAGAGGAAACTCAGAACCTTTAAAATAGCATTTTATATTAAATAATCCGCTAACTAAACACAGTCTTCAAAAGACAATGGCTCAGATCCCTTGATGCGGGGCAGCCATTTTGAGAACTTCTGGTCCTATAACTAAACGAATATGAACTGAAAACTGGCACAATTGGCCCTGGAAGGATTACGCCAGGACAAGGGTGAGACTTGGGTGGCACACAGCCAATGCAGAGGCTCCAATACAATCTCCCTCTCTGTTGTTGGCATAGCAGTGAAAGGGGATGATGTTGTGGAAAGTGGGCATGGCTGAGCAGCCTCAGTGATATGCTTATCCTTGGTCACATTTTCAGATCTCTTTAGCAGTTACTGCCTGAAATAAGTTAGGACCCGTCAGCCCTCATTCTCAAAGGAAACCTGCACAACACCTTCAAAAGAGGAGCCTGGAAACTTACGTTCATAACTCTGCTAGATACTAAAAACCGTGGACTTAACATGACACCGGCTTCATGGCTCATTACAACAATTAGTAACATACCCCACTGTCTGCTAACCCTTAATTGCCCACTTCATTTTAAAAGGTCTCCTAAAGCATGTGTGAACCCCTTATGCGTAATAATCAGTTCCAACTTGCTCTGTGAAGCTCAAAAGTTTGTGTCTCTCACCAATAGAAGCTGGTCCAATAAAAGATATTACCACCTACCTTGTCTCTCTGAAATAAGTTGGAACAGCCCCTAAAGTGCACAGAGCAGCCCAATGATCAAGGGAAGGTGAAAGTGATCTTTAAACCATGGTCATACTCACTCACACACACGACCTGCACTTTGCATTTGAGCTGAACCCTAGAATCTAGCACAATGACTCTCCAAAGAGCAATACTTTCCAGAGAGTTAATGATTTCCTTAAAAATCCCATAACTCCGCACAAGAGCAGAAGCCCCAATCTGGCTCCCATCTTTGTGTGGTTTCAGAAAGCAGCCCTTTGTGTTTACAGCCTCTAGCAAAAGTTTCCACTTTTTAATCGCACAAGAACTGCTTGGGTGCCTTTATCCATGGCTGTGAGAATCAAATCACTCTAAAAAACAGACTTTTTACAGCAGGGTTGGGGGCTCCTGGTGGACAGAAGGGATTAGAGAGGTGTGTTTTCGGAGAAGCAAGGTTTACAGTTTCTGTACCTGTCTCTATCACATGCCAATATACCGCACTGAGCAGCAAGCCTACAATCCTCAAAAAGGTATGGGTCAGTTTTCTTTCTTCTATCTTCGTTACTGCAGGGCATGAGCAGGAACAGAGTAAAACATCAATTCATTCCCACTATAAAATTTACAGACCAGCAATTCAGGAGAGCATGAGCATCTCATCTGTGAATTTAGGGATGTTTCCAGTGTGAACGCTAATGTGACAAGATTGCTTAGAGCCCAAACAGGCTGTGAAAGCTTCTCCAATGAAATGCTGCCCATGCACTTCAATTAAACTTTGCAAAGGCTCTAGTATTATCCCACTGCTACCATATTCAGAGCTGGCACTAACAATTACAACAAGACTTTTATTATATAGACAAATGTTCATTAGTGGCTAAGACAGGCCTGCTGTCACACATCACTCATGACAGACCAATTTAGCTGCTGGTTCTCCTGTGGTGGATTTATTTAAGACAAACACCAGGACAGTGACTCTGCAGGAGAGGATCCCACCTTTGCCTAGTTCTTACAGAAGAAGTATAAGACAGTTTTATTTTGAACTGAAAGCAGTCAAAGAATCTACAAGAGCCACAGCTGGGAGTTACCTAGGCCAGGAACCCTCATTCAATAAGGCTGTGTGCTCTTGCATCCTATTTTGGACCTAATGACGAAGAATGTAGCATAAGTTTCACACGGCTGCCCTGTCTCAGAAGCTGTCTAGAAAAAGCATATCCTCCCTGAGGATGCTGCTGGCTATGTCTTCCACCCTCTCCATAAGAGCTTGGTGCTGGTGATGTCCATAGCTAGAGGGAGATTGGCTGTATTTCCAGTAGTGTGCCTCAAAACCCTGAGCTGTTACTCTGGGATTCTTTTGGATGAAGGGTTTGCAAGACTGTGTTGCAACCTTTGGCATCCAAAACTACAAGGCCTCATGGCCAAAAGTCAGGTAAAGCTATGGAGAGAGGTCTCCACCAGGACTGACTCTTCTACAACAGAAATGTCAGCAGCTAAGAGAGCTAATCCACATCGACTTAAAGGTGGCCCAGCATTGGGTATGGGTGTCATTTAAGGTGGGTGAGATGGTGGCAAGGCCCCTTCCTCAGGGGTCAGTGACCAAAAATCCAGCTCAAGGACCTATCTTACACCCTAGAGAAGTTGTTTGAAAAGCAGGTGGAGGTCTTGATATAGAAGGCAAAAACCACACTGGGAGCATATGCACTCCCCATTGGATGACTGCCTGATTGAGGAATTCACTCTGAAGTGTGTCAAAAAATAAATCAGTGTCACCACTAGGGAACTGGAATCACTAAGGTTCATGATAAACTACTGAAATTCCCAGCTTGTCCCCACTGGAGTACACACATGGCTCAAACAAAAGATATCCTGCCCTAGGAGAGGTTAGAGGGACTCACTAGTTTGGCAAAAAGGATATGTATAAGGTAGCAAGTGACTGCTTGGATGTCTTAATAGTACTCCATGACATGTCTCCAGTCTAATTCACTGGACCCTACGATTGCAGTAGAAGTGAGGATCACAGGGACTCTCACATTGCCTCTAGGTAATGGATGACTTCCAAGCCTTGCTCACCTAATGGCAGTTCAGAGGCAACCAGGAATGGACTTCCAAACATTCCCCATCCAAGCTGTGGTGACCACAAATGGTTCCACATAGAGGGACTCCACACTGATGGCATTCAGGGCTTGTCTACATAAACACTTAGTTCATGGCAAGCTGGGGTGTGAATCGACCCCCACTACCGTGCCACACACTAACTGTCCGTGTGGACCCTGCTGCCATGCATTAGCACTTTGTTAGTGCACTTTGATCTAGCCTGATTTGAAACGGGATTAGATCAAATCACATGAACAAACTGTTAATGCACAGCATTAGGGTCCACAGGGGCAGTAAGTGTATGGCAGGCGAGTGCAGGGTAGAATCACACCCCAGCTTGCCACAAACTAAGTGTTCATGTAGACAAGCCCTCAGTCTCTTAAAAGTTCTCATGAGAAGGATGGTCCTGTACACACTAAGGACCTTCACAGGTCAGGTATCCCAAGAAAGGCTCCTAGTTTAAACAGACCATCACTGGTCATTCAGAGTCCGTGGCAAACTGAAAATGATAACGTTTTTATTTTATATGGCACCTGCTGGCATCTACAGTAGGACATAATAAGTTTTAATAAAACAGCATTGCTCAAGCAATTCCCAAGACAGCAAGGGGGAAATAATAACCCTTAACACAGAATAAACAAACTATCCACAAGTGAAAAAAGGAACCACTCAGCCACAAACTAAACAGAAAACTAAAATGTCTTGAGTTTAAATCAGAAGGATGTTATAGATCAGGGTTTCTCAAATTTCATTGCACTGCAACCCCCTTCTGACAACAAAAATTACGACAAGACTCTAGGAGGGGGGCCCGAAGCCTGAGCCTGCCCGAGTCCCGCTGTCCTGGGTGGGGAGGCTGGGACCAAAGCCCAAGCCCCTTTGCCCCTGACAGGGGGCCAAAACTGAAGCCCCAGGGCTTCAACCCCAGACAGGGGACCTGCAACCTGAGCTCTGCCACCCATGGCCGAAGCCCTCACGTTTCAGCTTCGGCCCTGGGCCCCAGCAAGTCTTAAGCCAGCCCCGGGGCCTGCATTAAAATGGGGTTGCGACCCACTTTGGAGTCCCAACCCACAGTTTGAGAACCCCTACTATAGATTAGCTTCTACATATATGGAGGATAAGAGCATTTCAACCACTTACTCAACAGTGAGGATCCTTCTTCCAATCCTGTCAAATCTTGGGAGTCAGGAGTTCCAACCATGACAAGAACGCATATTGGTGATTTCTCTCTCCTCATCAATATATTGTTTCCTATGTTTTTCACTTTGAAAATAAAAAGTTGAAGATTTCACCCTGCAACTTGATATAAAAGGAAAAAGCAAGTCCCAGCTTTCATGACCAGGATGGCTTCTCCTGGTTTGTATGGGGTTTAATACAGAGGGAGTGGCAGCTGTTGATTGTGTGGGGTTACAGAAAACTACAGCACTTCTGGAGATGGATGAATGAAAATAGTAAACAAAACTGATTCTGGAGAGAAAAGGACCTGAGAGTAAGGCAATCCTTGCATGTTTTAACACTAGAATAATACACTTCCAGGAGTCAGGCAAACAAACAAAAACAAACATACTCTCTGTTCTCTTTTCAAAACCGTAAGTGACCATAGATGGGCAAAGCAATTCGATTCAATCTGAGCCTTGTGCAACAATTGCACCAAGCTTAAATTTCCAACCTTTCCAGAGTTTCAGAAAGTCCTGTTAAATAGACCAAATTCTGTGCTAAGTTATACACTCCAGACAAACCCACTGAAACAAATGACTGAAAAATACATTTAAAAAAAAGTTTTTACAAATCCCTGTCTCTGTTTAAGTGAATGTTGCTGATGTGTATTTTACCAAGGAATGCTACCGCAATTTCTTCTTCTTGACTGGGGCCCTGTTTGATGCAAAGTTGGACTGAATTGACTTGCTTTGCCATTGGAAGGAATTCAGACAGTTTGAATTTACCTTAGGATCATGTTTTGGTTACAACATTTGAATAAGTTAACCGAAAATGTAATATAAATATTAAAGAACATATATTACAAGAATTGGGAAAATTTCCAGTTTTTTAATGTTGACACTGGTACTTCCAGTCCTACATTATATTACATTCTTCCAGTCCTCAAATTTTCAAAGTGGTGGGTGGTTTTCTTTTTGATTGTAAATTATTCTTTTCAAATTATATTTAAGACACCTAAAAACGGTTTAAAGAATTTTGTTCAAAATGCTGGTAACATAAAATAACATGTATAGACAAACATCAGAAGTAACCACAAACACAGAATAATGGAGATCAACTGACAATTCAATCATTATTACAAGATATTAAAAAGACCTTCCAACATTAAAAGCTAGCAATGTACATGGAAATACAGATCTTAAAAGAGAGTTAACATGTCAAGCAAATTTAAGCACATTGGTAACTCTGAATTAGTTACTTGCGTTGAAAAGTTATCAAGACACATCATTAAGGGTGGACCGTTACTTGTTTAATCAGAGATTCACCAGCAGGGGAGTTGTGAACAGGGTATTTGTAATTCACCTGAAGGACAGCTGGCAGATCACTTACCCAATGGAACTGCATGACCCAGCAAGGACGTTTCCAGTGAAAAGGGTCAGGATATAAGGAGGAGAAAAAAAGGCCTCTGGCCACCTCTCCCCTCCTATTTCTACTCATTGCAGCAAGATCACTGGAAAGACAATAGGCGCATCATTGGACTGGGGGGAGTGGCCCTAACTCGAACACTTTCCAGTTAGTATGGACTGCTGAAAGTTTGGGGTGAGAGAAACCATTTTGCTTTCAAATCTCATCTAGCTTGATAAAGGTTAGGAATTAGATTGTGATTTTATCTCTTTATATCTTTTGTAACCAATTCTGACCTTTATATCTTCCACTTGTAAATAATTTAAATTTGATCTTTCTCTAGTTAGTAAACTTGTTTCACAGTTTTACCTAATCCAGTGTGTATTTGGATTGAAGTGCTTGGGGACTCCACTTGAGACAACAAGGCTGGGGCATATAAACATTACCCTTTGTTGCAATGTCAAACTAATATGAACTTATACTGCACAGGAGTCTACTGAACAGTATAAGATGCACATTCCTGAGGTGCAAGACTGGGGAAGTTGCAGGTGTTTCCCTGTATGTAGTTCATGAGTAGCTGGGAGAGCATTCATGTAACTTTGTTAGGAGTGACTTTCCATGCTAATGGCCATGCGTGAGCAGAGCTTGGAGAGACTGCTTGGAGAGACCACTAGCAAAGCAGTGTAAAAGGCACCCTGGGCTGGAGAGTTAAAGGGACACAGCGGTTCAACAGTCCAGACTGTACCCTAGGGGATGTCACACTCTCCCTCTCCCCACTCTTGTGCACAGTGGCGGGTATTGGCCAAGCAGCTCCAGCTCTGCCCCACCACAGCCAGAGTTGCAATCTGAACAGGAAAGGGAAGCAAGTGGGGTCACATTATCTCTTACTCTCATGTGCAGTCAAATAAGTCCCAAGACAATCTAGTTCTAAGCAACAGAAGAAGGACAGAAAGCAAACAAGAGAGGCTCACCCAACAAATACATACCCATTGCAAGTTGAGTAAAGAATAAATAGCTGTGCCCAATAGTCAAAAATCAGTCATCCAAGGTAAAAGGCAAAGGATTTTTCCCCATCTATGCTGGAAAATATATTTTGCACATAAGAATGATGTCTCACTTCATCTTCTGTAAGGCATGCCACATATAGTATATTTCTGGAATCGTGCACAAGGAGAAGGACCAAATCCTGCCTGCTTTACACACACAGGTAACCACAGTGATTATAACAGGACTACTTGGATGGGTTATGGACTGTCCGTTTGGATGCACCTAGGATTACAACTCCTTAATGTGGGGCACTGTTAGCCAAGAAATAATAGTAACGGATGAATTTTATTTTGTTCTAACGCTACTAACTCATAATGGGCTAGATCCTGCAAGAAAATGAACATTCACAACTCCCATACAGTCAATTAGCAACAAGGGCACTCAACTGTTCACATAAAGTATTCAGATCCTGCTATCATGCTCAAAGTTCTCAAGTGAGGATGAGGTCAAAGTCTATATCCAACACCACAGTAATTCCTTTATGTCTCCAACAACTGTGACATCTTACACCAGATAGTTTTAGTCTAGCTGGCAACCAATATATACTCTGAAGAATTCTGTAGTGTCTGTGTTTTAAGTTAGCCTCTCTCCAGGCACACGAGGAGATCGTAGTATGTAACTCCATTTCTTTTCTTCACTGATGTGAAGTTCCTGTTCACTGATTACTCAGCTGACTCTGCACTCTGTGATCTAAAGTTTAAGTTACATTGATTTGTGCTTTCTGCATTAAAAACACCACAAAATATTTTAAATTTCTCATGGTGAAGTTAAGTATAGAACACATTACATATGAATTGTAAGTAGCTTTGGAAAAAAGAGAGAACAAAAGGTGAGGTCACAAAAAGCAGAGCCACATTATTCAGCAAATCCTGGACTAAATTCAGCCCTGGTGTAAGGCCATTTGAAGTAAAAATTACACCAGAGATTAATTTGACTCTTTTTATTATAAGTTCTCATGAAAATTAGGTAAACAATATGAATCGGGCAGTAGAGTAAAGTTCAACAAGAGTCCATTTTGAAACAAGACACTTTAAGCTTAATCTTGCATATCTTGCCTCCTCAAGACTCCAAGATGAAGGCAAGGAATACAGGGGTATGGCCTCTGTTTGAATTATCCCTAATGTCTGTAAAAAAGACCAGTGAATGATTCTGCTCCCTCTCTCTCATGGATTATGCCAGTGGAGAATGAGAAGTAGTACAATTGAATCCCTCCAAGTTAGTACTGGAATATTCTCAATCTGTTTTTTTATGGATTACTAATGAAAAAACACAGGCAAAGATATTAAAAAGTGACAAGTGATTTTGGATGCCCAACTTCACACCTTAAAAGGAGGTTGGTTTTCAGAAAATGCTAAATACACACACCCAATCTCAAGCCCATTTAAGGTTTCTCAAATTGGGTATCCAAAATCAACAGTCTCTTCTAAAAATTAGGGCCAGAGTGTGGAGGGGACACAGCAGCTTCAGGCAGTGTTAAAAACAGTGAATTTTTTTTAGCAAGTATGTAATTAGAACATGTTATAATGTACTGGGGGGTTGCTTTAACTTCTTGTTTTTATATTTCATTTCTGTGCATTGCCACACTTCCTAGTTGAATCTGGGTGCTACCACAGAGAAAGAGTGCTTTCTTTTTCCACCTCAAACAGAAGCAAGAAATACTAAAAATCTCACCAGAAAATATATTTTTGTGAGATTTACAGCCCAATTTTGTAGACAAGAGGTTCAGATAAGCATCCACACTTAGGACTATTTATCTGAAACAAGCCTCTAAACCTTTTAAGTAGGGCTGTCAATTAATTGCAGTTAACTCACGCGATAAACTCAAAAAAAAATAATCATGATTAAAAAAATTAATCACAATTCATTGCAGTTTTAATTGCACTATTAAACAATAGAATACCAATTTAAATGTATTACATATTTTGGATTTTTTTTACATTTTCATATATATTGATTCTGTGTTGTAATTGAAATCAATGTGTATATTATTTTTATTACAAATATTTTCACTGTAAAATTGATAAACAAAAGAAATAGTATTTTTCAGTTCCCCTCATACAAGTACTGTAGTGCAATCTTTCTCGTGAAAGTGCAATTTACAAATGTAGATTTTTTTTGTGTTACATAACTGCCCTCAAAAAACAAAACAATGTAAAACTTCAGAGCCTAGAAGTCCACTCAGTCCTACTTGTTCAGCCAATTGCTAAGACAAACAAGTTTGTTTATATTTACAGGAGATAATGCTGCCCTCTTCTTATTTACAATGTCACCAGAAAGTGAGAACAGGCATTTGCATGGCACTTTTGTAGCCAGCATTGCAAGGTATTTACATGCCAGATATGCTAAACATTCGTATGCCCCTTCATGCTTCAGCCACTATTCCAGAGGACATGCTTCCATGCTGATAATGCTCATTAAAAAAAAATGCATTAATTACATTTGTGACTGAACTCCTTGGGGGAGAATTGTATGCCCCCTGCTCTGTTTTACCTGCATTCTGCCATGTATTTCATGTTATAGCAGTCTCGGATGATGACCCAGAATATGTTCATTTTAAGAACACTTTCCCTGCAGATTTGACAAAACGCAAAGAAGGTACCAATGTGAGATTTCTAAAGATAACGATAGCACTTGACCCAAGGTTAAAGAATCAGAAGTGCCTTCCAAAATCTGAGAGGGAGGAGGTGTGGAGCATGCTTTCAGAAGTCTTAAAAGAGCAACATTCTGATGCAGAAACTACAGAACCTGAACCACCGAAAAAGAAAATCAACCTTCTGCTGGTGGCATCTAACTCAGATAATGAAAATGAACATGCGTCCATCCGCACTACTTTGGATTGTTATTGAGCAGAACCAATCATTAGCATGGACACATGTCCCCTGGAATGGTGGCTGAAGCATGAAGGGACATATAAATCTAGCGCATCTGGCATGTAAATATCTTGTGACGCTGGCTGCAACAGTGCCATGAGAACGCCAGTTCTCACTTTCAGGTGACATTGTAAACAAGAAGCAAGCAGCATTATCTCCTGCAAATATAAACAAACTTGTTTGTCTGAGTGACTGGCTGAACAAGATGTAGGACTGAGTGGACTTGCAGACTCTAAAATTTTACATTGTTTTATTTTTGAATCCAGTTTTTTTGTACATAATTCTATATTTGTAAGCTCATCTTTCATGATAAAGAGATTGCACTACAGTATTGTATTAGGTGAACTGAAAAATACTATTTCTTTTGTTTTTTTGCAGTGCAAACATTTGTAATCTAAATATAAAGTGAGCACGGTACACTTTGTATTCTGTGTTGTAATTGAAATCAATATATTTGAAAACGTAGAAAACATCCCAAAATATTTAAATAAATGGTATTCTATTATTGTTTAAGTGTGTGATTGTTATTAATTTTGTAATCATGCAATTAATCACAATTAATTTTTTAATCACTTGACAGCCCTACTTTTAAGTTTATCCTGTCTATAAATAACCAATAATTAATATCTAAACTTGGGATTGGGCTAGATTTTTGGCTAGGTTCTGACTTGCAAAGAAGTAATGGTCTGCCTTGAATCCCTACCTGGGCTATCTGGACCTTGGGCTAAATCACAAAGGAGTAGATCTTACTTCCACCCTGGTGGAGGTGGGCAGGGAGGGAAAAGAAAGAGGTAGGGAGTGGGTCGAGACTTGGTCCCATCTACCCTACTCACTGAACAGTGTCTGTGCCAGTGCAAGGGATAACATTTACTGCTAGAATAGGCCAATATTAAAGTGCTATACCATCATCCTCCTACCCTGCCAAAGCAAGGAGGAAGCAGGGGACAAATATCGCCTTAGAGATGTGCCTCTAAGTATCTCCTAGGGCTACTTATGCACCTTATGTCTCACAGCTTGCTCAGGGCTATGCCTAAAGTCTGAATCTAGCCCTTGTAGTCTAAAGTAGCTTTGACAGAGACTCTTAAACCAGTTCTGGTATTACAAATAACCACTGCAGGTTTTGTCATACCATTAGGCAGCAGGAGGGACGCAGGCTATAAATCTGAATGTATATTAGCTATAGCCTGACTTGACTTTTAAAATCTCAGTCTCCACTGCCCCAAAATGACATGGTCTCCATGCCTGTGACTATTGGGTGGCCGTGGCGTTAGGATACAAAATGCCCCCCTGTTCCTTATTCTGGTAATATCAGAATGCAATTTGTTGGACAGATTCTATAATCCACAGATGAAGGCAGTTATAGGTCTTGAGTTTATCCTGCGTTAACAAGCCTTAATAGTCTAGTTCAGCTCAGACATAACAAAAGGAAATGGCTTTAAATTATCCTTCCCCCGAGACATGATTTCATAAGAGAACAAACTCTATATGTGCACAGACAGATTGCTAACGTAAACATGTGGTGGAAGCTAAAAGCTGCAGTCAGGTTGAGAGCATGGATATGCCAATGGCAGAGAGGGGGATACAATTTCAAAGTCACTGGTTTCTTTCCAATTCACAGCATATATTCTTTTTTTGCTGACTACACGTTGAACTCTGAGGAATATATACATCTTTTTATAGTTACTTTTTAACTAGGACATTAATGGTCTCTATTTCATTTTCCTATACACAAGCATGGCTGGGATACAAAATCTACAAAGATTGTGTGTTAATCACAAGCAGTAGCACACTCATTTGTGACATCTGACTGTCAACAAAGTTAGTTATCCTCCAGGTTTTCAGAGGAGATGGTGTGTTTTGCTTTGTTATTTAGATACTAAATCTGTCAACTTCTCATTCTGGCAAGAAGAAAAAAAATGCTAATTTTGGCAAGAAAAAAATATACATGCGCCAGCCCAAAAATCTGAAAGGAGTTTTAGCATTTTGTTTTTCAGGATTAACATTCAGAACAAATAAACAAACCCACGACTAATTTTATTTAATGTGTGCCACCAGACATGTTTAAGACACCAATTCTGCTGAGAGAAAACCACTGCCAGCATGAGCTAAGCTTTACAGTTACTGGATATTTATTTCATAAACCCAAACACTATTATCGCAGAGTGCTGCATTGTCTTGTGCATCCATAATGAAACTATCTTGCAGCCATTACTATCTTAGGGTGTAATCTTATCAGTTTTCACAAATTTAAGCAATACCAGGCCATGGTTAGTACTTAGATGGATATTTTTAAGAGGAATCCAGTGTGTTGCCGCACATGGCACTAATGCTTGGTTATTCCAAACCTAATATTTAGAATACTGTGTGTCAGTCACTTTTCTGGGTTTGACCTTTCAACCCCAAGCCATTTACCTGTAAGCGTGTGCATAAGTGACTTGCTGAATCAGGGCCTAAAGAAGTAGTTTTAAAGTTAGTCATTTGAATATAATGTGGGACTTATTGTGATCAGAAAGGTTGAGTCTGTGAAACAAACTGATACTGAACTAAAGCATTTTGCATTACCTCAGGAGTACATTTTCAAAACTGGCTGCTAAACTGAAATAAGCGGCTCTTCAAAAAGTGCTAGACACCACCAGCTCCCACAGACTGAGCAGGAAAAAAAAGTTTATGAAACTAGGTACAAGCCAGGGCTCTAAGAATTGCAATAAAATATTGGGGAGAAACACTGCAAAATGTGGGGTACAGGGTCACAGGATAAAAGGAAGAAAGGATAAATGTGTAGGCTTAATTGCAATGAATATTATCTATCATTGAGAATTGTTGGATTAGAATATGGATGTGGTGGAAAACCTATTACTAGAGATATTTAATATCTGACTAGACAAAGCACAGGACAATAGGTATGAAGGGATCAATTTTACATTGGGCAAAGGAATGCACCAGATGATCTTTTCCACCTCTCTCTCTTCTATGATCCCCGCCACAATCTTTCACAGATAATGCCACAGGTGCAGGAAATTGGATGAGCTCCATGCAGGAGTTCATGAAAGCTCTCCTCTCTCTCTCTCAAAAAAAGATAACTTTTAGGATATGTGATCTTTACTCATGCCAGTCTTTTGAGACACTAAAATACATTCTGGGGGAATATACTGCAGTGATATGCAGTGAATCCTTTGCGATGTACATGGAAGGGAAAGGGTATTGTAATTTGTGGATATTTATTTTTAGGAGATGTCTAATCTTCAAAAGAAATAAGGAATTAGTATTAGATTTCTAAATAATAAAACATGATACAGATAATTTGATAGCCACTTTAATGGGACAAAACCAAGGGAACCAATTTTTACCTTTAAAATTTCATGAATGTTTGTTCCTGTAAAGGGACAATTGTAATTTCTCACATTGCTTTGATGGGACAAATGTGGGCTTCAATGCAAAGACAGGTACACTCAGAGGTATTTCTATAGTGACAGTAAGTTACAGTTTGCTACTGGCTTTTGTTCTGTATCAGTATGAGCAAGATATTGTGAGATCAGTGGAATAGGAATGAGGGGAGGTAAGGGAGTTATGAAGTTAACAAGACTTCTGAAATGTTAACATTAATATGCTGTTGGGTAACTTGATATTTTAATGTCAGTGTTCCATGAACTGCAGATGTGAATCAGATGAGATGGTTGGACTCTAGTTAAAGGCTCAGCAAACTGTACCAACGTGTAATGACAATTTGACTAATGCTCAAGTTTCCATGCTCCTAATTTTCAGGCACTTTAAGACACATTCACCCTTCACATCACAGCTAGAAGGTCTCCATCCCCATGTTATCCCAGAAATCCCACTCTGCATATATGTAGGATTCCTGTTATATCCTCTTCAGAATTTGTAAGTTTTGTGACCCCAAACTCTTTATTATGAACATTTGACCTGATTCTAATCTACAGTCTCCAACAGGTAAATATTCTCCCTTGTGGGTGAAAAGGCGCTTAGAAATCAAAACAGGGCTCAAGAAAAAGAGACTAGGGCTTGATCCCTCACTTCCTTGAGTTATCCTGAAATGACACCTCTGTTGAATCCAGACTTTTACTATAAAAAAAATAGGCTTTTATCAACAACCTTAATTAAAAAGCTTTAACAGTAAATCCACCCACACAGGTACCTAATCTGTTATATATGAGGTCTGGTATGTGCCTATGCAGAATGCATTTATGGAGAATGAAAGTCACAGCTGTTACAGACATTCATCTCTGAGAGAAAAAAAGTTCTTTTGAGAGGAAACCGTGGCATAGAATTTGATACTCTTGTCTTTTGAAGAAACGAACTTAGTAGGGGCAAGTATGGAAACAAAGTTAAAACTGAGCACTAGGTTTCTAGATCAACACAAGAAGCTAAGCAAAGACCTATGCAAACGCTATCTGGGAGGTCATTTGAATGTTATAAAATGAATCCCTTTAAAAAGTTTTCATGTGATTTCACAGTAGGGGGAAAGGTCTTACATTAACAATCCTGGAGACAAAACTCCCTCTAACCCACAGAACAGGTACAGAATGAGTAGCACCAGTGAAAGCTTTCCCCTCACAATTGTTGTGGAAAGAGCACCTCAAGAGGTGACGAGGACAGTTGAGTTTTCTGAGGGTTTGATATGCCACTGGAAGGCACTGTATCAGGGAGGAGGAAAACTGGCTATTCCTCTTCAACCACAAGTTATTGGACTTTGTGCAGGAAATATTGGGTGAAATTCTATGGCCCGTTATAGGAGGTCAAGACTAGATGATCACAGTAGTCTGTTCTGGCCTTGGAATGTATGAATCAATGAAAATCAGAATTTCAGGACTAGTCCTTAACTCTTTAGTAGGCTGAACTTAAACCTATGATCTTATCTCCCTTGAACTTTGGGGAAGTATGGATACAGATGTGAGCTTCCCCATGTATGTCCCCTTTTTACTGCATATTTTATCTGCACATCATATATGCCTGCCTGCTTTCATGTATATAGAAGAAAGTCATCAAACTGAAGAGCATCCATTTGGGGAGGGTTAACAAAGATGTTTGCATGCTAGGCAGAAATGGCCTAAGAAAGGCTAAAAGAGTTAATTATTATTATTTCTGTTGCACTATAGGTGTTTGGATCCACATTTTGGTTGAAGGCTGGCTCTAGTTTTGAACATACAGTACAAATATAAAGAAAATATTTTGAGAGGACAAAAAGGAAGATGAAAAAGATGAACATGAAAAAGATCACCTTTTCCAAAGTCCCATGTTGTACGTCTCCAGTCCATACAAAATTTCACTGCTAAAATCATTTTTATTTCTCATCATTTTAACCATGTCACCCCTTCCTCTGTTGAAACCCTCCACTAGTTTCCCCTCCATTACTGCATCAAATTCAAGCTTCTTAGCAGCATCTTTAAAGTCCAACATAACTCCACTTCTCCCAGCTAATCTTTTATCATTTCATCTAATTCCATCCACCTCTGCTGCACAATTGTCAACTTCACCTGCCATTTAGTAACTTCTCAAATAAATATCTCCTGTGCCTTCTTCCATGCCGTCCCCTAGGTAAAGTACACCCTTCCTGAACTCATCCCTACACTCTCAGCATTTGAGTCTTTCTTAAAGACTCACTTTTGCAGTTGCAAGGAGGAATTTAGCTGACTTATATTGAGAAGCTCAGCCTCTCTCAAAGAGTGTAATGTGCCGTCCCAGGCTAGACAAGGAGGGAAGGATATGACTGGTTTCATTTTCCTGAATGGGGCTTCAGCTTTCAGAGGTTTGGGAAGCCATAATCTAACCTAAGAGACCGCCAAGCACCATCTTCATCTCTCTACTTATACTTCATATTCTTTACCCCAACCTAGTGGCATACTGTGATATTTTTAGTAAGGCATGCAGTTATATATGTGAATGCCTTAGGTGGTCCAAAATGGCGTCCTCCACACAATGTGATCTCGCATGCACTGTATGTGTGAGATTATGCTGTGTGGAGCACACCATTTTGTTCTACAATGCATGTTTGGGAGCTGGACAGAATCATCTTGAAGGTCGTATCTGACCTGTGGGCCACCAGTTAAACCATGTTTTTTTTATTTCTGGGGCATGCACAGATGGCATGCCACTACCCTAACATCCGTTTGTCTGACTTTGGATTGTAAACTCCTTGCAGGCAGGGACTGTGACTTATTTCTATTTGGAAAATGCCTAGCACGTCTTGGACACTAGCAGAATCAAATAATGATGATAATCATGAGACTTGGATTTCCACAGACCCTGAATTAAAATAGCATCATTGTCACACTGGTAGCTGAAATACTTGAAACCATTCTCCCTGACATGAATAATCACAGAAACCCCACTATCTGCAATGGGACATACATCCACTTTTGCCAAGCTCATTAAGAAAAGATTATAAAGATGAGCAGGGAAAGCAGCAACCCAAGAGAAAAAAAGATCCATTATCCCATGAATTGGAACTCAGTCAAAAGGAAGTTGAAATCACCACTTCACTGTGAGAGGTTCTTTGGAGAGGCAGTTATTTTTACAGGAACTGAAAGTATCCAAGAGAGTTTTGACAGATGACAGGAAACCAAATCCAAAAATGAGATGCCAATTACAATGAGATACACACGAGAGCCACTGTTCACTGACTCTCCCTCCCTCCAGATGCAACAAGATCACGAAGCATGCCATTTGTGGGACAGATATATCTTCCCTCTGAAGGCAGCAGAGTCATAGGTGAAGGTCACTGCTAATCTGAATCCTATTTTCAAAGATAGCAGGTTTGGGCATATTGGGAAGGAAACCACTAGTACCCAGGTTCCCCACTCTGTAGATAGAATAATCCCTCTGTCTCCCTCCTCATTCACGAGCCTTACTTCCTCCTGTCGCATAAGACAGATCTTTCCTTCACTACAAGCCACTTTTGAACAGAAGAAAACTCAGAACAACAGATGAATAGGAGATTTTTGTTCTGTTTTCTACTTCATCATTCAAATAATGTTTGAAATTTATTAACAGTAGCTTAGTGGAAAAGCTACTGTTTTAAGTTGCATCCGATGAAGTGAGCTGTAGCTCACAAAAACTTATGCTCAAATAAATTTGTCAGTCTCTAAGGTGCTACAAGTACTCCTTTTCTTTTTGTGAACACAGACTAATACGGCTGCTACTCTGAAACCTGTTTTAATTTTGACTCAAAGTGGAAAAACACTAACACAGGAAGCTGTCCTCAGGCAAGTCATCAGGTATAAATAGCTCTGCTGCAGGAATCATAAAGACTGTGTTGTGCTATCACATAAAAGAGCAAACAAGGAGAAGCAGCCTCAGAATTTCTTCTCTCTTGCTCTCCGCACCCTCCCTTGGGCCTCATCTCCCTAATCCAAAATACATGAAATTCAGTCACTCCAAAAAGATACATCTGGAGGGTCTCTTGTTTTCTCTTCTTTGTTGTATGCTTGCTATATTCAGGGCTTCGTTTGAAAGTTTCCGTTTCCTGAGGATAATTGTTCCAAGAATCTTTATATCAGCAATGGAACACTACCTAACATCATGGGTACATTTTCAGAGTGGCAAGGGGTTTAAGACTGATTTCCATTGGCTTCAATGGGTGTGGTATGGCTCTCAGATAGTACTGTACTTCTATTATGTTAGGTACTGCACTGTAGGTTGATACATGTCTATTAGTGTGGTAAAAGAATAGACTAGAAATATCTCAGGCCCACCTCCAGTTGCACTTTCAAACCACTAGAACCAGCTCCTAAACAGAGATTCTAGTGAGACATAAATTTTTTTGTACTGTGTACCTATACCAGAAATGTATGTTTACATCAACACTAGGGAATGTATATTCACAGGCTATTCCTGAGGCATAATTCCTAGAAAAGTTAGTCTAGTGTCAGTTTTAGTGGCTCAATGCAGAATTTAATTTTTCTATCGTGTTCACATACAGTGAGTGTATATGTGACACTACAAAGTCTCCCTCACTTACCTGCCTCTTTGCCATGGCTCTGGCAAGGTGTTTCAGGAACCGCATGCCCCTGCTGTAGCAAGCTTTGTCCCTTCCCATAAAAATTATACCAAGTGGTTTGCATTTACTGGGCAAGCTGCCTCAGTTTCCCAATCTATAAAACTGAAATAGTATCTTATTCAGCCGCCTCTCAGAAGTGTCATCAGGATTTGTGTCTGTATCGTGCTTTGGACATGGAAAGCACTGGCCATCTCAACGGGGAGTCAAAACTGTGTAGTTACAGATAGTGAACAATCATCTTACCCCTAAAGGTGGCCCACAAGACTAGTGTTGATGCAGATTGCTGGGTCAATGGAAGGGGAAGTTTGCACTCTCATTGCCCATACTGGAATTCTCCTGTGGAAAAACAGGACTTCACTATCTTGGGGAATTAAGCTGCGCCTCTCATCAGCACTAAATTCATATAGAGAAAATATATATTTGAACAAGCGACTAAGCATTGTAGTAGTTTAAAATGGAAAGGCCACCTCACCCTCACTAGAGTATTATTAATGCAAACAATAAGTTCATACTACATCAAGGATATACTTATCCCAATGACAGACTCCTCACAATGATTATTTCTTTTAAAGAACTGACTGTGACAGTTTGGGAATAAGTCTATGCCAATTTATGAATTCGTTTTTCTTTTATTAATAGCATTTACGATGGTAACTTTCAGTCTAGATTGTGGGAGCCAGTTCAGGGCCCAGGGCAACTGGATTGCAGACTTGCATATGCCAAGTGGGTAGGGGACAAACAGGGAGTCTGCACCCTGAGAGGCCAGAACAAAAGACTCTGTCTGGATTCTGCCCAAATACAGCAGGCTTGACAGCAGCTGAGATCCAAAGGTTGGGTCCAATACAACAGACTGGGGATCATCCACTTGTGGAACACTGGCACCACGTTTGTTATACCTTAGCAGCCACCAGAACCCAACCAGAGCAGCAGCATGTGTGTAGCTAGGTCTTGAATGTTGTGTATATTAAGTAACCATGATTATTTTGACCCCACCGTGCCTATGTGGTTCCTTCATATTATGTTTGTTGTGTAAAGAGCAAAGGACAACAATATTTTTCCTAAAACTACATTAAACTTTCTTTTTCATTATTTCCTTTCATAGCTGTTGATTGCCAAGGAGAGAGAGCGTGCATATGTGATTGTAACATCATTCTCCCTTATCATCGTTTTCCTGTCTCCTGCATGATTAATTCAGACACATCACTGTCCAGTTCTTGTGACATCGTCAGAAGTGACTGTAATTTCAGACACTAAATTGCTGTATCATTGAATAAGACAGGCAGGAGGATAGGCTGGGTGGATAAAAGAAAGCTGTTGTTTACACACACGTTCCTTGTTAGCCAGCAATTAGGAGAAAGAAAACATTAAAATTACAGGACAGTTTAATAGAGGCAAATGTTTGGGGCCTAATTTTCAGAACAGCAGGGCACCCACTACTCCATTTGAAGCCAATGGGAGCTATGTGTGATTGGCACTTTTGAAAATCAAGCCCTAGGTTTGAAAACATTTGCCAGTGTTTAGCTGTGTTTTTTCAAGCATCTGTTCTATGAATGCAGTAAAGAACAAGCCAGACCTAAGACTAGATTTGAGTTACTCACAGTCTCTGAAGTAATACAGTCTTTTGGCTCAAAGGATTGGTAATGGGATACAGAGCCTTTCACCTCTAGGTCACTAGTTCAAATCCGATTCAAGTCAAGAGACTGGATGGTTCTGAGAGACAGTATATTTCACCTTTAGGTCACTGGTCTGAATCCAGTACAGATCAGTAGTAACCAAATGTTACCATATGACAGCTGTTGAGTGCCCAATGCAAAATGAATTTGTGGCCTGACTGCAGTTCCTAATATTGCTACATCACAACAAACCTCCTTGACGAACATCTTAGAAGAAAGGCAGAAGATTGAATGGGCCTCTTACTATTGAAAGTGGAGTCTCCAGATCAAAGCAGAAACGTATTAGTGAGGCGGTGCGGGAAAGTCTGTATGGTTGCTGCCTGTGCTGTACCCTAAATCCGTTTTTAAAAGTACATTCCTTTTATAGTAAATATTTTCTTCACTGCAGATGTAAGTAGAAAGTAAAGACATTCACACCAATATTCTAACATAGATAAATATTATTTTGGCTATCACATATTAGGTGTTAGAAGAATGAGAATGTTGACTACCAGTGGGTTTTTATTTGTTTTACGCTGTGGTTGGATCCATTTAGTTACAGTACAGTCAGCACTGATATTTTATCCAGTTACAGTTACCTTTATAAGGAATGTCAACATTTGAGGGCAATGACTTATTGGTAGCTTTAATGTTACCCTGGGATTAATATCAGAGGAGAAAACTGAGATTTAAGAGGGAATCAGTACTGCAATAGAACTGGATACACTCTTTAGAGACACTGCAGGATACTTGTTAAGCCAAGCTTTGGGGATGTCCTAGGTCTATATATCTGCAATTAACCACTATCTGTTGCCAGATTTCATACCAAAAAAGCTAGTTTTTCCACTATACAAGCAACTGCTCATTTAAAGAGGGACTGAATTTTCTTATCTGCTATGTCCAGGGTTTGGGAAGACAGTAGTACTCTTCCAAGCGCTGCCCACTTGAGCTACCAAAATGAGATGTGTTAATATATCTATAGTGCCTTCAACTGGAGGAAAACACCAGGAAGAAAATAAAAACAAAAATGAGAAACTCTTTATTTACAAGCTCCATCAAACCCCACAGAGTCAGAAGGAGGGGTAGAGTAGCAAAATCTCCCACCATCCAGGAGCCAGCATCCTTAGCAGCCTGAGATGGATAAGGGTCGATGTCCTGGCATTACCCTAGGACAGAGGGACTTCTGTCTTTCATAATGGTCTGTGACTAGTAGGGTTAGTTCTCAAGGTATTGGGAAGAAAGGAGAAATAAAATACATAGGAGGCGGTAGAGATCACAATGTAGGGCAAGAGAATGGAAGAGAGAGAAGCAGGTGAATGGAGAGAAGAAAAAGAGGAAGCAGACACTGAAAACAACTCTGAGAAAGAGGTCCCATGATCCATTACAGGAAATAAAATTAAAAAGTGGTGTGAAGGCAGGAAAGCAAAGAACATCTTTTTTTAAAAGATGCCAGATTATGTTTTCAAAATTCACTAGTTATCTTCGTTGCCCAACATGAGGGGCTTGATTACTAAAGGGCTCAGCACTTTTTGAAAGCCAGGCCCCTTTAAGACATCTCCAGTTAGTTATCCAAAAACAGAGGCACCCATAATCACTAGCCAGTTCTGAAAACTTAGGCTGCGAGTTGAACAGTTTTTGTGTCAGAAATTAATTAATGAATTTCCCTTTTAACTGTTATTGCGCCTTTTTGATCTGAGCAACTAGTCAAAGGTAGGAGCCCCCGAGGGTGTTCCAGTTGGGAGTAGAAATTGATGATGAAATCAGGTATTTTCTTTGATGCAGTCTTGTTTACTTACAAGGAATGGAGGAAGTCCTGCTTTTCCAAATGCAGGAGGACCAAACAAAAACAAAACAAAACAAAAACACAGGGAATAGCTTGTTTATAGCCCCAAGTCTCTTTAGGCAGCACCAGGCCTAGAAGTCTCCTCTCTATCTTCTCCCAGGATCATACACCATGTTTGTTCAGGCTGTCCCTCTGTCTGTCTCAGTCTGTCTTGCTCCCACTTGTCCTGTCTCTGTCTCTCCCAGTCACTCTCTCACACACACACACACACACACACACACACCATAGTTCCATCAATCAAAGCCACAGCTCATGCATTTTAAAACTCCTGGATTATGTGATTCAGCTTTTCATGTATCTGTGGTTATGGGTGCTACTGCCATTGTTTCAGCCAACTAATTACAATGGCTTCTTTACATTTATTCTGAATGGAAGGCAGTAGTCATGTCTGATCCACAACAGTGTTTGACCCAATCCATAAAACTATTTTTGCAGGTTTCAATTAGCTTTATTCTCATCAAATAATTGGCCTATGACTATATACTAATATATACTCAGTAAATCCCTGTGAAATTCACTGAATAATATTTAGCTCATTTTCCCCTGCTATTCAACCAGCTGTAGTAATAAGTTACATTTTAAAAACATGCTATATAGAAAGTGGATCCACACCGCCACAATTAAACATGGTACACAATGAACACATACAACTATTTTATTCCTTTAACTTGCAGGGACTCTGGGGACTGTTAGGAAAGGTATTTCCAATGGCTAGTATGACATGAACCAGTAACGGGTTCTGTTACCACCTGCCCTGTAACCGTGGGGTGCCTTCAGATCCCAGACACCAGTAGCCTGCCCACAAGCACAAAATCTCACCCTGTCTTCCATCAGCCTAGTGATCCTTGGAGAGTGACCTCCAACGACCCTCCTAGTCCTGAGTTTCCCCAAATCCATCCTTCCCAAGTCCTTAACTAATAGACATTCAGACTTTTCCCCTCTGGTTCATCCCCCAAAGGAATGAAACCAACCCCCCCAGATATCAGCTTACTTTGGCAAATACACTCCACACAGTCTGCACTCCAGAGACTTACATGGTGGGGGGACACCAGAAGGTTTATTTAATAGAAAAAACAAAGATTCAAAGATGAAATGGTAAGGAGAGCAAACACATAGAAGTTACTCAGTAAATAAACAAAGATGCAACTCAGGCTTTACACTTCTATTTTGGATAAAATCCCTTTTCCAATACAGGCTACCTATTGCCTTTTTAAAATTTCCCAGCGTACCCTCCTAGGTATGGGGGGATCCAGCATTTCCCAGACAGCTTCCAACTTAGAGGCTGTCCCTCAGTTTCTGGATGAAAAACCTCCGACCCAAGTCTGCTTTTAAAACTTTTTTCCTCCATCGCCCCCCATCCCCTCAATCTATGTTTATTCAGAGTGTGGAAAACCCCTCTTGAATTGAGGGGCAGGATAGCTCAATGTCTTTCCACTAACTCTAAAGGTCCATCCTTGTCTATTCCAGGGGTGGACAATGGATCATTTTCTTGGAGCCGGTTAGGAGTAAACACCTGGCTTGGGAGGTGCCCCTCCCTCTCTGATCACTTAGTGTCCTGCTGTGAGATGGGGTCAAAGCTTATGAACCCCATTCTATATATACATCAATTAATACATCAGATACACAAATTCATAACCATAGCCTCTCCTGCTATACATATCATGACAATTGTTAAGTTTAGAATATTACAAACTTTGATAGAAGACCTTACTTGACATATTTTATAGCACAGTAACACTGCATACAATCAGTTGATGCAATTGCTTACTCTTTGGGGTTCAGACCCCTGTTCTCCCATTCGGGTGACTGGACCCTGATTGTCACAGCTAGTAGGCTTAGTCCTTGGACTAGCAGATAAATCTTTCAAGCTTTACTTGGTGGTGCAGTTGCTCAGCCACAGCCAGCCTGTGGTGTGAAAGGAATATGGGGCCCTAACTAAATCTGATCTCCATCGAGACTTCAGAAACTTCCAGCACAAAAGAAATTCCAACAATATAGTAAGAGGGGGGAAAAAGAAGTGGCTACTGATAACTACACAATAGCTCTGTTTCCAAAATATGTCTGAGTGACATGTGAAAGGGCATGCCAAGAGAATGTTAGGCACCATACTAACAAACAAAACCGTGATGTACTACATTAATATTCAGTTTACAAATTAAATGCCAACAGTGGGCTCAGGCCTACAAAAACCATAAAAGAAGGCACAGTCCGTGCCTTCAGGAACTTACAATCTACATTTGCAGCCAAAACAGGAATGCACTAGAACAGAGTTTGACCTTTTTCATATCAGGGACTCGCTTGCTGCCTTCCTCAACTGTGTCAGGGAGATGGCCCAGTCATTGAGAAACACTTCACTAGAAGACCCAGAAAAAGATGACAGGTTAGAAGATTTTCCTTTATGGTGTTGTGATAGCTCTTACACTCATGAGTTAGCATCTGTGGGTCTCTCTGTGAGGATCTGAATGTGGAGAAGCTGCATGAATGTGATGATCCTGGAGATATGGAGAGAAGACAGAGATAGAAAGAAGAAGCAGACAAGGTCGGGGAGTTGTTTTCTTCAGAAGCTAATTATAGCTAGTAGGAATGAATGGACCATCATTATGAACTTAATATTTATTCTTTGATCCTTTGTGCATCAGTGTTACCAGAAATTCTCTATTACAGACAATGAACAGGGGCTGTATTAAAATGCTCAAGTGCAGAATAGGAAGTTTAAAACAAAGGGCAGCATCAAAGCTAGAAAGATCATTTTAGTGTTCAAAATAGGTAATCAGGTGCTCACAGGAAGTCTGATTTAGGTGGCTGAGGTAAGAAAACCCCACACTGCTTCAAACGCTTGTGACGCAGTCTTTTCCATCTAAGTGTAAATAGGGCATGTGATCTCACTAACACCCAGTACCGCTCCACTCTGAAGGTGCCAAAGGAGGAAACCACACTATAGCGAGGAAACAGTGAACTCAGTTTAAAGAGGTTGCAGGTTTTCACGCCTATCACTGCTACTAAATTTTAAAGCAACAACATTGCTTTAGAGATTAAACAACTGACACTAAACAAGTTCTCAAAGGTTTTCAAAGGGACTACTCACAAGAGTAAGTGTTCACCAATGTGAGTAAGGGGGGGTGTCACAAGCAGGCCCTAATAAAACAGAGAAACTACAGTATTGTTCTCCACTACCAGATATATCCGCATAAAAAGCAAATCAGGTGTCACATAATTTCAGAGGGAACTAAGAAAGATTTATAATGTTGCATTCAGCTGAAACTCCATTGCTTTATAGGAACTGCAGCAAATCTTATTTGCTGTTTCCTTCTCTTTTCACATTAATGGTGGATTTCTGCCACCTGTCTTCCTCTCAAATCCTCAATGCGGGAGACTGGAGGAAAGCAGTTAAGCCCCAGCCACAAACTACAGCAGCAGCATCTAACTTGGCTGAGATTGGCCTGCTAAGGGCCATTCTGCTGGTTCAGGATTGTTAGAGGTCCTGCAATTCCCTCTGCTGCCCCTAATATGCCCCTCATGGAGGGAAGGGGCAGGAGTGGAACACATAGAGCGCTTATGACTTTACACCACTCAGGGGGTTCCCCTACATGTTACATAAGAGGCGTCCCCAGCTGACTTTTTAAATGAATATCCCATCTCCTTTGCAATGCCAGAGTGGCACAAAGGGGATAGAGCCAGGACATGAGCCACAGGACTTGCTAGTCCAAATTAGACTGTTGTTTCATCAAGTCCATTATTCCAATTCCACAAGTGGCCAAGCTGTTCTCAGGAAGAGGTGAGATGGGGATTTGTTGACCAGAACCCAAGGCAGGCAGCCCATGAGACAGAAAGCATCCCCTGTTGATGTTGTTTTGTTAGGAGTTTACAGAATGTTAAACTGTGGAGAGAATATGGTCAGAGACTTTGCAGGTTTGTGTTATTCTGGCTAAGCAACAGACACTGTAAAATAAACTAGGAACCCCAAACAATGGTTGGTGGGTGTTCTGCACGTAACCTGGGCATACTGTGAACTCTCTCTCCAGCAGCTTATGCTCTCGCCCTGCCCCTGCCTCTCACTGCCTGATACTACATAGCGTGAATGCATTGAGGTTTATCCTAAATTCCAGCTTCACTTAGGGCCTCCATTTGCACTGAGCTCTAGCAGGAACATGCTCACTGCATAGTTTTCTGTAAGTGCTGGACCCCGAGAAATATTTCTGTCGAGAGTCACTCCTCTTCCAGCCCGGTGCCTGCCTCAAGTAGCAAAGTAGGTTTCTATAGCACTTTTCAGCTGAGCTTGTCAAAGAGCTTCAGAAATGTTAATTAAGCCTCAAAATACAACATGGCAACCCCCATCCCACCTGCTGAGAGGTAAGGAAATATTAGCATCCACAACTTTCAGTTAGGGAACCTGAATTTTAGAGGGGATAAGAGACTTGCCAAAAGTCAGAGTAATTTGGTGGTATAAGCTGGGAATGAACAGAGCCCAGGAATACTGACACTCAGTCCTTTCCATTAATCATTAGACATACTGCCACATACTGCACCCAGAAATGTAGTGCCTAACTTGTGTTAGATGTTTTCTGGTGTTTCTCCGTGTAACATATTGACATTATAAATTGATTGAAGCACAATTGTACAAAGATGTTTGAGTGCATAATTAAGGGGTCCTGTGGAAAAATGGAGGTTACTTACCTGTAACTGAGGATTTTCAAGATATGTGGTCCACACGTGGTCTGTATTCCACACTTGGCTACCCATGAGTAGCATGCACCTGAGACCAGAAAATCCTGCATGTAGTGTCTGTTGGTCCATGCCTGCACTCTGAATCTCCTCATGCTCAGCATGGAGGGTGTAAGGGGTAGTGCGGACCAACTACCTCTCCAGTTCCTTCTCTACTGTGAACCCAGTCATGATTTGAAGCAGAGTGAAAGGAGGGTAGATAGTGGACTACAGATCAGGACCACACGTGTCAAAGAACCTCCACTTACAGGTATAAGTAACCTCCATTCCTTCCAGGGATTGCTGGTCTCTGTGTGTATTCCACATGTGGGTGACTGGTAAGCAGTAGTCAAATAGGAGGAAGGTGTGAGGATGTAGGTCTTATAGATGCCTGTAACACTGCCATCCCAAAAGCTGTGTCTTCAGAAGAGACTTGGACTAAAGTGTAATGCTTTGTGAAGGTGCATATGGACATCAGGTTGCCAACTTACAAATGTCCAGCATAACCACTTGTTGAAGAGATGTTACTGAGGTTGCCTGTGCTCTAGTGGAATGGGCCCTCACCTCATCTGCAGGAAGGAGATGCAGCAACTGTTAGCAAAGAAGGATACAGCCAGAAATCCACTGAGAGAATCTCTGAGCAGATATCACTTGAACCAATGTTCATTCTGCTATAGCAACAAACAGTCTAGCTGTTTTTCTAATCGATTTTTCTCTTTGCAGGTAGAAGGCCAAAGCTCATTTGATGTTGAAAGAATGAAGCCTCTGCTTCTCACTGGAAGTATGAGACTTCAGGAAGAATACCAGTGGTGAATTGATTGATTTTTGGAATTCTGAAATTATTTTAGGAATACATTTCAGGTGGACTCAAAGGGATACCTTCTCTTTAGCATATGAGGAGTTGGTCATGAGTGCCCCCTCGCGCACTCACTCTACTAGGCAATGTGATGATGACAAGGAAGATGATCTTCATAAACAGGTGGGACTTCAAGCACATGGCCACTTGTTCAAAAGGTGGCCTGGTAAGTATTGAGACTACAAGACTGAGGTCCCTTTTTAGTGTTAGCCTCACTATTGGTGCAAAGGTCCTGGTCAGGTCCTTCAGCAATCTGGTTACAATTGGGTGAGTAAAAATAGAATAGCCCTCTATCCAAAGGTGGAAGGCACTCACTGCTGTACCCCAGTGAGCTAACAGAAAGGCCTGATGTCTTGAGTAACCTAGAATAGCAGGAATACTTGCTGTCTCTGGGGATAATTGTTTCTGTTGTACCCAGGTGGAAAGAGATGCCTCTAGCTAGAAAGCTTTTTCTGATGGAGTCCTTTCTGCTGTGATGGAGAACAGTTTGAATAGAATCATAGAATATCAGGGTTGGAAGGGACGTCAGGAGGTCATCTAGTCCAACCCCCTGCTCAAAAGCAGGACCCATCCCCAATTAAATCATCCCAGCCAGGGCTTTGTCAAGCCTGACCTTAAAAACTTCTAAGGAAGGAGATTCCACCACTCCCTAGGCAACGCATTCCAGTGTTTCACCACCCTCCTAGTGAAAAAGTTTTTCCTCATATCCAACCTAAACCTCCCCCACTGCAACTTGAGACCATTACTCCTTGTCCTGTCCTCTTCCACCACTGAGAATAGTTTAGAACCATTCTCTCTGGAACTACCTCTCAGGTAGTTGAAAGCAGCTATCAAATCCCCCCTCATTCTTCTCTTCCGCAGACTAAATAATCCCAGTTCCCTCAGCCTCTCCTCATAAGTCATGTGTTCCAGACCCCTAATCATTTTTGTTGCCCTTCACTGGACTCTCTCCAATTTGTCCACATCCTTCTTGTAGTGTGGGGCCCAAAACTGGACATAGTACTCCAGATGAGGCCTCACCAATGTCGAATAGAGGGGGACGATCACGTCCCTTGATCTGCTCGCTATGCCCCTACTTATACATCCCAAAATGCCATTGGCCTTCTTGGCAACAAGGGCACACTGCTGACTCATATCCAGCTTCTCGTCCACTGTCACCCCAGGTCCTTTTCTGCACAACTGCTGCCTAGCCATTCGGTCCCTAGTCTGTAGCTGTGCATTGGGTTCTTCCGTCCTAAGTGCAGGACCCTGCACTTATCCTTATTGAACCTCAATAAGCCTCCGAATATGAATGCTCTAGGTCTGCCACCTATCCAAACACCAAGCTATGAAGTGAAGAGTCCAGGTTGGGATGTCTGATTCCACTCTTATCCTGAGTTAGCAGATCCGGGAAAGGTTGGATACTAACGGGAGGATAGGTTAATATTTGCAGAACGTCTGGAAACCAGAACTACCTGTGTCAGTTGGGTGCAATGAGAATGACTCACACATTGTCATTACAAATCTTCCACAGAACATGGGGTAGAAGAGGTCTGGGAGGAAAGGCATATCATGTCCAGGATAGTAGAGGGATATTACCCTTGGATTCCAAACCTAGCACTGCTCTGGAGCTGTATATGTTGAACTTCCTGTTAACCTGAGAGGTGAACAGGTCCCAAGATGACACTCCTCACAGAGTGAAGATTATGTTTAGCACTGAATTGTGTATCTCCCACTTGTGGTCAGTGGAGAAGTGTCTGCTGAAATTGTCCGCCAGCAAATTTTGTTCACCTCAGAGGTACATCACCAAGAGCGGGATGTGGTTTCAGATACACCAGTTCTATAAGTGGATCACCACTATGCAGAGATTAAGGGATTTCATACCTGCCAGTTTGTTTATGTAAAAGACAGGCATCATGTTGCTCGACATTATCCAGACGTGTTGGGACTGTATAAGTGGAAGGAATGCATTGTAGGCCCATCTGACTTCTCTTGGTTCCAGGAGATCGATATGCATCCTGGCCTCCAAAGGTGTCCACGTATCTTGTGTTGTTTGGTTGCCCATGTGGGCTTCCTAGCCTAGGAGGAATGTATCTGTGATTATGGTTGTTTTGGATGTGGGAGGAAGGAAAGAGACTCCATTGTGCACTTGCCTTGGGTTTGTCTAACAGGCGACAGAAGCCCTGACATTGGTGGGGATTGTCATTTTGTTATTCATGTTCTCTCTGTCTGGCAAGTACACTGATTGAAGCCAGGCCTGTAAACAGAGGTGAAGCCTGGGAAGGGCATTACATAAGTACAAAAAGCCATGTGGCCTAGTAGGAAAAGACAGACTTTGACTGTCGTTCAAGGTCTGTGAGTGATTTGTTTTATCAGTGACCAGGAATCTGTACGTTTGAAGGTAGGCCCTTGCTGAGGTTGAGTCTAGGATTGCTCCTATAAAATCTATGGTCTGCATGGGAGTCAAGAGTAGACTATTCCATATTTACGCAGATCCCCAGAGTTGCCAGGAGGTGGAGCAAAGATAAGATTGCCAACTGAACTTCCTGGCTGAACCTGCCTGTTAGGAGCCAGTCATCCAAGTACAGGAAGACGGTGTAGCTGTTTCATTTAATCTGTGCTGCTCCACCTAAAAGACCTTTGTGAAGACTCTGGGTGCTGTTGCCATACTGAACAGGAGTATCCTGAACTTATAATGTTCTTGTCCTACCAGAAACCTAAGGAACCTTCTGTGGGTCAGGTGAACATCCATATGAAAGTAAGCATTTTCATGTTGAGAGCCCCAAACCATGTGTCTTTTTCCAGGGATGGAATTATCAATGCCAACATAACCATGAGAAATTTTAATGGGCGAATACAAATATTTTGCTGACACAAGTTAGGCCTCTGTGCATGCTTTTTCTTGGGAACTATTAAATAGTTGGAGTAGAACCCTTTCCTTGGCACTGAGGTGCCCTCTCTTTTGAGAACAGGCTTTCCCTTCTGTCGGAGGATCACTTCATGAGTGTGGTTCCTGAAAAGGGGACAAGAAGTGGGTTTGTGGGGAGGAAGAGAAAGAAACTCAATGGTGTAGCCGAAGTGGATGATACTTCGTACCCACTTGTCCTGTAGTGGGTGAAATATACTAGCTGGCCACTAAACATTTGGGAAACAGGTGGGGTGGCATAAGTGATAGTTTGCAACCCTTGAATGTCCTGTTGAAAGTAACCTTTCACTAATGGCAAGGTGGATGGGGCTGCATATCTTGGCCTTTCCAACTTTTGATGCTTGCATCATGGTTCGTATGGTTATAGGTGGTAGAAAGGCTGCGAAAGAGGGCTTGGTTTATACATCAGTTTACGCTGCTTCCTTTTCTGGGCCAGGGTATACAAGCCCAAGCATCAGAGAGTTGTCCTGGAGTATTAATAACTAACTAGAAGACAGATGTGTCTTTGCAAAGAGATTAGTTTCATCAAAGGGCAAATCCTTGATGGTGTTCTGAATCTCACTGGAGAATCCCAAAGTGTGAAGCCACAATTTTCGCCACACTAATATTGCAGTTGCTATACTCCAGATACGGAAACAGCTGAGTCCACTGTGGATTAGAGTGAAGTTCTTGCCATAAGTCTACCTTTATCAACAAGGGCTTTGAATTGGGCCCTGTCCTCCTGGTGGAGTTTAACATTGCACTCGAGGAATTTGACTAGTTCATAAAATCATACTTCACTAACAGGGCCTGGTAGTTAGCAATTTTAAACTGGAGGCTGGTGGATATGAACATCTTGCTTCCTATAAGGTCAAGTCATTAGGTGCCCTGTTCATAGGGGTGGTCTTGGGGTGTTGTTGCATGGATCTTTCTGCGGCTTATTATACTACTAGGGAGTTGGGGCTAGGGTGGGTGAACAAAAATTCTGCCCCTTTTGCAGTAATGAAGAATTGTGTTTCATCTCTTTTGGGGACTGGGGTGCATGAGGTGTGTGCCATACCACTCTGGCTGGTTCCATAATGGCCTTGTTTACTGAGCTACTTGATTGGGTCGAGTGGGCTACAGGATGTCCAGGAGCTTATGTATCAGTAATCATGAACTTCCTGAAGTGGGATTTCAGGTTCAGCAGTCACCCTCTGCAAGAGTACTTGGCATAGACGACTTGCACCTCCTGATACTGGAGGGGCATAATATAAAGGGAAGGACACCGACTGCCCCACGTTTCTCCTCTGGGCGGAACTCCCGGACTCACATCCCTGAGCCAGGGCAGCCAATCCCGCCAGCTCCTGGGGAGCTGGGGCCACAGAAACAGGGAGCATGTGACTCTGTGCCCGGCTGGGGCCAGCCCCAGCCTGGGGAGACTTACACCAGTGTCCCCCCAGAACTCGCAGACACCTCAGCAGGGGAGGTGCAGGGTGCAGGCAATGACCCTACTTCTGGCTGAGCGGAGACCATGGAAACTGCTCCTGGCACCTTCCCCAGCAACTTCCTGCCCTGGTGCCCAGTCCTGGGCTACCACACTCTCCCCGCCCCACCAGAGTTACCTGTGGGGGTGGAGGGGCTCTGTCTTCTCACACTGTGCCTCCCCCCGGCACGTTTCCAGCTCGCTTGGCTGCTCTTCCTGGCAGCCGGGCCCAGGCGGGGAGTGGGACGGAGCTACTTCTCATGACAGCTGAAACTGGCCATACCAGGTCACTGCCCTGTGCAGCGTGGAGGCTGCCTACGAGAACCCAGCTGGGGAGGCGGCAGTGGCCTGCCTCCCACCCAGGCCCAGATACCAGGGACAGGAGCCGAGCAGGCTGGAAATATGCTGGGCTGGAGGGTGGATTCCGGCTCTCTCAGTCCCTGTCCCCGGCAGCCAGTCCCAGGTTGGGAGCAGACAGGGAAGGCTGCTGCCACCTCCCCAGCCGGGCTCTTGTATGCCTGAGAAGTGGCTGGCATGAGAAGTGGCTGGTCCTGCCCCTTCCGCTCCCTGCCCAGGCCCAGCTGCCAGGTACAGGGGTCAAGCATGCCAGGGGGCAGGTGCTGCGAGAGAAGGGAGCCCCTCTCCCTACACTGGCAGGCCAAGCAGAAATCTGAGGGGTGGGGGTGCACTTGACCCCTCATTACTCCCCACCTACTCATTGCCTATGGTCATTAGAGAGCAATGACAAAGTTGGGGCAATTGCATCATCAGATGAGGATGATATGTCTGTCGGTACCATCGATACCACTGGATCTGGCTCCATGTCTTCCCCCTCCACATATTCTGGCAGAGCTGGTTGCTGTTGCCTAGGGAAAGAGGGCCAGAGAGACTCTCACACAGATCCAGGGTGCTGTGTACAGGGATCCCATGAACCTCACAGGGCCAGTATGATCGTTCAAAGGCTGGAGGACCCCAAGGGCATTGGGTACCGAGCTATCTTGGAAGGTAATCTTGTCTGGGCGGAGGATAGGTCCAAGATAGTCTAGAAGCCCTGTCCAGGCTAATCTCTCTTTGTTGAGTCGATGGTTCATTCTGGATGTCACATTCAGATGACAAGAAGGTTGGAACCAGATCCACTGGTGGTAGCGTCAGTAATGGTGGATGGAGGCTCCAGCTCATGGACAGAGTGGGAAAGTAGCTTTCTCTCCTCAAAGTGGTTTCCTCTTCTGGTGTCAAAATGTCCCTCAGAACGATTGGACCCGAAAGCAAATGAGATTAAGAACATAAGAACAGCCATAGTGGTTCAGACCAAAGGTCCATCTAGCCAACCATCCTGTCTTCCAATGGTGGCCAATGCCATGTGCCCCAGAGGGAATGAATAGAACAGGTAATCATCAAGTGATCCATCCCATCACCCATTCCCAGCTTCTGGCAAACAGAGGCTAGGGACACGATCCCTGCCCATCCAGGCTAATAGCCATTGGTGGACCTATCCTCCATGAACTTATCTAGTTCTTTTTTGAACCCTGTTATAATCTTGGCCTTCACAACATCCTCTGGCAAAGAGACCCACAGACTGACTGTGCGTTGTGTGAAGAAATACTTCCTTTTGTTTGTTTTAAACCTGCTGACTACTAATTTCATTTGGTGACCCCTAGTTCTTATGTTATGAGAAGGAGTAAATAACACTTCCTTATGTACTTTCTCCACACCAGTCATGATTTTATAGACCTCTATCATATCCCCTTAGTCGTCTCTTTTCCAAGCTGAAAAGTCCCAATCTTATTAATCTCTCCTCATACGGAAGCTGTTCCATATCCCTAATCATTTTTGTTGCTCTTTTCTGAACCTTTTCCAATTCCAATATATTTTTTTGAGATGGGGCGAACACATCTGCACACAGTATTCAAGATGTGGGCGTACCATGGATTTATATAGAGGCAATCTGATATTTTCTGTTTTATTATCAATCCCTTTCTTAATGATTCCCAACATTCTGTTAGCTTTTTTGACTGCTGTTGCACATTGAATGGATGTTTTCAGAGAACTATCCACAATGACTCCAAGATCTCTTTCTTGAGTGGTAGCAGCTAATTTAGACGCCATCATTTTATATGTATAGTTGGGATTGTGTGGGCATGGGAGGACAAAAATATCCCCCAGGGAGGCATAAGTCTCAGTCCTAGAAGTCACTGGGTCCCAGTAGTTAACTGATATCATTGAATCCGGCACATCCATGGTTTTAGTGTTCAGCAGGTCCTTACATAATCACGACAGAACAGTCAGAGAAGAGTCCCACCTGAAGCTCTTGGTCAGTGCTGGCAGAGGTTGATTCATTGGCTTACTAGCTGGTGCCAGAGTTGGTACCCTTGGATGCTTGCTCCTGCTACTTTACCCTTGTGGTCAGGAGGCTTAAGCAGATATAAGTCTTTAAGACATGAGTGCGAGAACTTGCCTGATCTGGAGGGAGTTGGGGAGGGATCTGGGGTGCAATCTGTTCTTGTACCTGTGAGACTGTCCCTTACTCTCAAGAGAAGCCTGAGACCATGGTCTTTGGGTTTATCAGATCTGACCTCTGCTCTGGAGCTCATGCTCAGAGGGGCGCTGCTCAAGAACTGAGGCCGATGTAGAAGAGGATATGGGCCGACTGGGGTCTCCTGGCTTTCTCTATGAGGTACTTCCTCAATCGAGGCTTGTCCCTCTTGGATCCAGGGAGAGAAGGAGAGGCAGATACTAGAGTGATTGGGATATGTGCCTCCCCAAGCCAGCAGAGACAGTGCTGGTGTTCATCACTGATTAAGAAAGAGCGAGGACAGGAGACACAGTTCTTAAACCTTGGAACTCTGGGCACAGTCCTTACCCAAGGGGTGGGGGAAATGGACAGTGTTCCCAAGATGGGGAAAAATTAATCTACACTAACTATAATAGACTACCAAACACACTAAAACACTAAGAATTATATAAAATTATATTTACAGATAAGAAGCTTAAGACATAGATGATGCTGACTCAGGCCATGTGGTGGTAAGAAGGAACTGGAGAGGCGGTCAATCTACACCTCCTCTTATACATTTGGTACTGAGCAAAAGGAGCTCCAGAGTGCAGGCCAATGGACATTAATTGCAGGGTTTTCTGGCCTCAAGAGCATGGCACACATGCATGTATGGAATACATATAGGGACCACCACATGAAGAAGAATGGGGAATTACATAATTCCACCCTAAGTATCCTTGAGAAAACAGCAGCAAACCATCTTACGCTGTGCATTCCTAGGGAACCAACAGCCAGAAGCAAAAACCATTTAAAACATGATTCTGACTTCAGACTTGCTATGAATAAATTTAATTTTTTTAAAAAAAACCTGCATCATTTACAGTTCTTCGACAAATCCAGCTGACAAAATACCATCCAGATGTTTGCTATGCAAGAACAACGAGCAACAAAGCCAGGCAAGAAGTCGAAAACTTAATAAGTGGAGAAAGAATTAAAATGAAAAGAAGAGCAGGGGACAGAGTGGGAGGGGAAACCTGCCTGAAATCTGATATCATTTTAAATGTGACACAATAGTTAATTTATTCTGTGCGTAGGACATCAAATTTATTAGATTTTTTTTCCTTCAAAACCACGGGGGCTTGGCTGGTGAAGCCTGAAATTGTTGTTCCATAACCTTTGCTTTTAAATTAAACAAATGACCTCAGAATTTGGAGCAGTATTTCACTCAGGGGAGAGAGTATGCCATTAAGAGAGTGCCAGAAACATATTTAATTATACAAGTCCCAAGAACTCCTCAAACGAGTGCAGACGTCCTGCATATAGATTTCAGGGAAATTACTAAAAGTTCATGGAGCTTCATCAAAACGTGAGATGTGAAGGGAGGCACATGAAAGGTTCTGTATCAAAAGGGTAAATTCAATTCGGGAGATATTAATCTGATTACCTAAGAGGTACTGCAAATTGGATATGCTCCGTTGTGCACCATATCCAACCTGGACAGATGGAGGAGCCTTTGTGCTCCATTTTCTGACATACAATTAGTTTTTAAGAGACTATTAAGTTACGGATACAAAGTTAAAAAAAATAATTCAGGAG
The DNA here is from genome assembly GCF_965152235.1 of Eretmochelys imbricata. Lineage (NCBI taxonomy): Eukaryota > Metazoa > Chordata > Testudines > Cheloniidae > Eretmochelys > Eretmochelys imbricata. The sequence continues at coordinate 63,915,101 of NC_135577.1, read as the reverse complement.
TAGCATGTACAGTACCAGCTTGTAGAAAGAGACACTGCTGACTTTATTTCCTTGAGTCACCCTGGAGATTGCCACCATAAGGAGTTGACTTTGGTGTTTGTGTTTCAGCCTGAATGCTCTCTACACCTGCCTGACAGAAAACCAGTCCAGCAACATCCCTAAACAAAGAGCCCTGTATAGAGCTTTGGAAACCCAGACTTGCACAGACTGCCAAACTCAGGCAAATTTTATAAATTACAGCATTTTATCTAAACTATGAGTAATTGTCATATTCTCTTGGCGCTCCCTCCCTCCCCCGCATGCCCCCCCCCCACATCATTAGCAGTTACCAGAATCTTTGTATGTATATAAACAGAATAAATTCTCCTTTCCAGTCAGGCTCCGCCTCCTTCCTGATTTTGCTGTTTCAATCCTTTGTTTTCACTACCATGACTGTGAATGATGATGTCATGGACACTGGATTATGAAATCGGTAAACAATATGGGCAGGCTTGTGGAAGGTGCTTATTAAATGGGCAATTTTCTGTTTTACATCCAAATATCTCATTGGTATTGAGCATTGCTGGCGGGAGAATGATTCGCATGGTTGGGTTCACAAGTTCAGAGCAAACACTCTCAAAGTTATTAAGCAAAACTTCCATATTTTCTTATAGGACAGAATATCGACATTACAAGTGATATTAACACATGCAGTGACTTACAAGCATTTCATAGAATCTAAACACAAAATACATCCTTATAAGACTAATACCTATTTTGAGCAAATCTTACCATACAGGTAAACTGGTCTGGTCTCCAGCTATGAGTTTCTCAGTTCTTAGCTAATGCCTGCAGCCTGGGCAAGAGCTGGCATCTGCCCTTCCAGCATCATAGCCACAATGAAAATGCTTTTTGTTTACTTCTTCATTTATATCCCAAGATCACTGTTAGTAAGATAGTAAGATCACTGCTAACATCCACAGGAGTATGCACAGATGTATGAATCCAGCCACAGACTTACAAAAGCTACAGAAAGAAAAGATCTAGTCCACCCCCTACTAATGCAGAATTCTGCCCTTTGGTATTGTATTTTGTCCGGTATAGTTTTAAATGACTTCAACAATGGAGCCAGGGCTATCCAGTCATGAGTTAAAGGTGCAGCTGTTATGGGGGAGCTGTTTTGAGAGGCAGACGCAAGGCAAGCCACACAGACAGAAGGGCAAGCAGGGGATGCATGAGTTATTAATGGTCAGTTGGTACACATTGAGCAGTTGTGACTGTGCCAGACATCCTAGGTGAGGAACTGCATCTGCTGCCAGCCAGTTGGTGGGAAAGTGGGATAAAGAAACAATTCCATGGAAAAGGGATGTAGCAGGGTGTGCAGGATTACAACCCCTTGATCTCTGTGCTGTTCCTGATGCACTACCAAAGTGGTGTGCCAGATCTAACAGATTACATTTTCCAAGTGGACTTAAGGCACTCACTGGGTTGATCCTGCCCTGGAAGAGGGCTTCTGCCACTTCCCTTGAGCGACTATTCATCAGTCCAACAGATTCCATATATTTTTTCCATAGAGTCCAACAGATTTTTCCTGATATTCAGCTCAAATATTCTTTTGTTCAGCTACATTTCATTCATATCCTGCCCTACATTAACCCCTCCCCCTCTTCGGGTACTTGCCAAGAGTTACCAAGTCCCCACTTACTCAATGAGTGTCTACACTATCCTTTTTTTCCTTCAAATTTCCCATCATTAATGGTCGGAACACTAGCACAGAGCAGCCTTCAGTATTTTAACCACCATGTCATCTAATTCTGCACAAAACAGATCTAGGTAATGCTATGGTTAAAACAGCAGCCGATGCTGGATCCTTGTCTTTCCTAGAGTTGGATCATTGCTACTATGGGAACAGTGCTACAGAGGGAAATTTCAGAGAGAAAAAAGGCTAGTGTAGACAAAGCCTTAGTCTAGCCAAGCTATGCAGATTAAGTTATTTTAATCTTCTTCATAAATCAATCTGTCCAGCACTCTGATCGCTTTGGTTGCTCTTCTCTGAATGTTCTTCAATTGTTTGACATATTTCTACTGCAGAAAGACAAGCAGCAGCCAAATGTGATGCACCCCCTGTTCAGTGTGTAAAATCTGCTGCTTCACAACCAAAAGAGGAGCTCAGAAAATCTCCCTATTTTGATTATATTCAGAGATAAGCCATTTTTGTTGATTTTTTGGGGGAAGGGGGCTTGAATTTATCCTTTTAGGAGCAGCCCATCCCCGGAAAGAAGTTCACTCACATGCCAGCACCCCCCCAGCTCCAACCTCCAAAGAAAGTTAACTAATTCTAAACTTGCATGATTTAGGACAATAAATCACAATTACAATACTAAAGCAGGAAATACACACAATTTAAGCAGAAACACCAATACATTCATTTTTATTACAAATAAGGGGAGCCATTAATCATACAGTCTGCCTAGAATTAACAAGGAGTCCAATTTTCAAACATCCTGCAGTAAATCCAGAGCAAATCCAGCTGGAAAGCAGACATATAAGTGGAACTAGAATATAGGCATGAGACTTTGAAGTCTGTTCCCTCTCCCTCACACACACACATACCCATCAACCCTGGGCCACTCTTGCATGATCTCATTTTGGAGAGTGAGTCATATGCTGTACATATTTCTGCAGGTCAACAGCCATCCCTTCACAGGGATGTTTTCCCATGCATATACATCCCCCAAACTCTACTTTCCTAATGAAAAGAGATCAGTTGTTAGTGCTATATAACTCCACAGAACACAGGGCTGCATGATAGTGAAACACAAAGTCTCAATTTTACTTCTATTTCCCTTACCCAATGTATATACAAAGTTAGTCACAGTGTGAGCCAAACTGAGTTTAGAAAATGTATCCGGACCTTGGGTCCCATCTTCATTTATTAAGTATGCTGAGGGATTAGCATGGCAATGCCCTGACATGGTTAAAGCATGGTATATAAAGGAGCGAACCATAATTTAACTCTGTTCAAAATCCATGCCATAACCCTGTAAACTCCCTCTCAGTGTGTAATTATAAGCTCCACTAACATAAACAAAAGGTCTGATCCCTTTGGATGCCCATTACTACCACCCACTGACATCAAGGAAGCCAGCGCACCTCTCCAGAAGTGGAGTCAATACACAGCATAGAGCAAGCAGGCTTTTGGAGAGGTGAGAGCACCTGTGATCATGTGCTGGTTTTGACAACAGTTATTGAAAATGGTTTTCAGAAAAGTCTGAAGACGGGAAGCATATTTGTGGATTTGACAGCAGCACATGGCATGGTCTGGCCATGGGACTCTAGTCAAATTGTCAAGAGCACTCCCAGCATGAGTAGTCAATGTCATTGAACTTCTCCTCTGCAACAGGTGTTTCCAAATGCACATGGGAGACAGAGCTAGGGCATGGAAAAGACAAACCAACAGTCCATCGCAAGGGTCTGTGCTGGCACCCATGTTTTTCCAACATGTACACAAAATGACTTTCCACTTACCCAATTCTGCAAATTCACATACACAAATTACATTTGTTTAGACGTCCAAGCACGGTCATTTGCAGAACTTGAAGACTCCCTAAAAGGTCACTTGATTAAGATGGCCAAATACAGTAGTCAGCGGTATTTACAACCAAGTGTGACCAAAACAGTTTTGACTGCATTCCGTCTTTACTGTGCCAGAGCAACCCAAGAACTGACTATCTTTCTCAGTGGACATTTCTTGAAACAGGATTCCCACCCTGTCTACCTTGGAGTAACCCTAGATAGATCTCTCACATATCTTCATAAAACTGTGACTAAGGTGAGGTCACATAACCTTCTAAGCAAATGGGCCGTCAGTTTGTGGGGAGCAAACGCTCAAACTCTTTAATTATTCAGTTTAGACCTCTGTTACTCTGCATCAGAATACTATGCTCCAGTCTGGCTCCATTCGTCCCATGTCAAATCGGTTGACACACAACTGTACTCAACCATGCGCATCATAATTGGGATGCTTCTACCCACACCAATACTCTGGATCCTAGAGTTAAGCAACATCACTCCTCCACACATCCATCATGATGACACTAAAGAATGGTTGAGAAGATCAGGGCAAACACACACCTCTTTGACCACCCAAGAGCATGCTTGTCATTGAGGCACCCATTGTGGACCTGCTTGCCCTGCTCAGATTTCTCTGAAACATCAACATGGTGTGAAGAATGGTCTGCAGCTGACATCAGCAACCAGTCTATTATAACTGGCCCCGCCATGCATTTACCCAGTTCGATTTGCCTTGCCACTCATGAGTCCTTCTGAACTGATTTTGAATGGTTCAAAATATACAAAGTAAATATCCTTAATTCAAATTCTAAGTTCTCAAGCACCATTTTTCTTTGCCATCCACAAATTTCAATTATCATAAATGGAAATATTTAATCATCGGTTTGTGTGTGTACAGTGAAATTGATGTTTATGTTATCTACAGATAAAAATCTAATTCTTCCAAGCCTACCTATACTACTTAATAAAGGCACTAATATCCATTAACAAAACTGGGGACTATTCCCTCTCTGGTGCTCCTATGCAACTCAATATTAGGTGGGGTCTTTCCTTCTCCATGTGCATATCTGAATTGTTTTGGGCTCTTTCCAACCCCACCTCTGTAAGGCTTTGTCTACACTACACAGCTTTCAGCGACATGGCCGTGTAAATGCTGTTCAGGCCACGACCTAGGAGCGGGGTTCATGTTGTTGACAGGAGAGCACTCCTGCTGACAAGGAGCCATGCTTTGGCAAAACGTTTGTCTTTTGGGGCAGGGGTGGGGGGATGGGAAGGAAGGCTTTTTAAGCACTTGTCAATGACAAAACTTTTATCGTTCAACTGGCAGTGTAGACAAAGCCTAAGAGTTGGGTATGCAAGTTCCATGAAATTAATAGGACATACTCTCTTCTCCCCGACAAATGCAGGTACATAAATTCCACTAATATTACAGGGGCCTTTTCAAGAAGGAATATAATCAAGACATCTTTGATGATTGCATAGCACTGTACAAGACTGAAATGAAATATCTCAATCATTAGGAAAGATACAGTACTGTCAATTATAATGAAAGAAAGACCTGGGTTTTGCTTATCATCCAAATACATACAAACCCCAGAAAGCTAATTCCGTGGATTTGTATTCTAAAAAGATAGACTATTTGTTTATGAATTGTCCTTTTAAAAAAAAGTACTCTAGTTAAACTGGGTATCTGACAAATCCTCAGTATTTCACAAGATGTCAAGACAAAACATCTCTTCTGTCAGACAGAACTTGTGTAAACCAGCCTGTAAAGGTTTTAAGGAGCTTGCGGCCATAACACTAAAGAGAGTAATCTAATATATGTCAAAATGTTATGATTCTTTCTAATGTTTTTCAATATGAAGTGCTGGAGCACTTCACAGGAACAAGCACAGTTTCATGTGGCTTATAAAACTACAAAGAGGAACAGCACTGATTAAAAAGCATGTTTAATGGCTGTCTCATCAGCTCTAAGCCTCTGCAAGACAGAGGTGTTTGTGTTTTCACAGGGATTAACAATCTTTGTGACTGAGATAAGATTACCGGTAGGGCTAGCCTTAAAAATAGGAACTGTGAAGTTTGGGGGCCCTTGGTCATCTTATTAATTCCCTGCCTGATTTCCTCTCTCCATTCAGCAGCAGGCCTGAAGGGGAGTAAATTATAGTACTTGCCTGCGTAGCTACCCTCTCCGGTAGTGGGACTCAGGCTTTTTCCACAGGATTTTGAAGTGCTTTAAAACAAATCAGTCACAAAGTAGGAGAGATTATCCCCATTTTAAAAATAGGGAAACTAAGGCACAGAGTAGTGAAGTGACTCTCTGAAGGTCTCAATGAATCAAAGGTAAAGTAAGGAACAGAATCCAGGCCTCCCACCGAGTCCCTTGCCTTGTCCACTAGACTAAACTTCTTAGACCAAAGGAGGAAGGGTCCTGTCCGGGGAGGGCTGTGTGGCACCTTCCAACCTTTCATCCCCACAAATTGGAAGGCCACCCTTGCTCCAAAGTCTAATACAATTTAAGATGGCAATGATGAGCAAGATTGAAAGGACACGCTAAACCCACTGTTACACTTATGAATTAAAAAGTACTGTAGAGCAATCTGTGCTTGTTTTAAAGAGAATGAAAGGGAACACCAGCCTTTCCAGACCTAGCAGAAACCTACAGACCAAGTCAAGTCAAAGAATATCTCTAACTTTTCCAAACAAACATTTCAAGACAGCAGCTAGTTAGCTGAGATTAAAGAAATCTAAGAGTTCCCTCCCTCCCTGCCTCCCTTTTCTTATACCGCAGTGCCTGCCAGAGAGGGCAGGGCTCTGCTCTTGGCCACAGCAACATGGTCATGACCTTTGCCCAAGTGAGATAGGGCATTTGTTTGATCGCTGTAAGAGGCAGCTTTTGGTCCTGTGGCTTGAATATATATTAATATCATAGAGTCTTTTGGTTTAGAAGGGTCCTTGAGTGGGTTATGCCATCACATCCCCCAACACCAAAGTAGGAGTGGCTTAATTTTTCCTAAACCTGGGATGTTTATTCTTAATCCTGAGCATCCCACTGATGACAATACAGAGCCTTCCTTTGCACCTCACAGAGTAAATAATTAGTAACAAATAAATTATCCTACGTATGTTACTTCCTCTTCTGTTCAAAGAATATCTGTGGAAACAGACGGCATTTTTTCTAATTTATTCTTTGTGCAAAGCTATTAAAGTACATTTTTTTAAAATGTTGCTTACGCTACACATTGCTATTCAAGTTTTGCGGCAACTATGAGATAATGTGGTGTGGGGTACCTAGATAGATGGAAAGTGATTAGTGAATTGATATTGTTTCTGTTCCGTGAATGGATGTGCATTTCCATTAAAAAACAGATTTCTGGGACAAACGCTCAAGGAAAATTAATTTAAAACTTGCTTTCCACTAGGATTCAAACACGCAAGCCTACAATTCACTTTTTCCATGAGTGCACATGCTGGCATAACCCGATCATGTGAATGATTGCAAAAGCAAAATGAAAGGGCACAACCATGGCCACAGTGAATTTGTTTAAGTATCTGAATGCATATTCACAGAAAGTGTTTTGCAATAGTTGTTAAGCTCTACTTCTAATATTTGTTTAACCTGACACAGCTTAAATCTATTTCTTCTGGGTCTTTCCATTACTAACAAGGATATTTTGAGTTTGTCCTCATTGTAACACATTGGTATACTGAGGGCTAGCTCCTCAGGTAATGCTTTTGAGCCTGGTGACAGCTGAGAGCCGGTTTGGCCCTCACTGCAACTCAGAGCAGCCATGAAGCTGCTCTAAGTTACATCTGGTTGCAACAGCCCAAAAGGGGATTATTCTATAAACCAAGATTCACTGAAGTGCAGCAACACTCTGAACATGCCCCAACACAACCTCTATGTTGGGAGCTGCAAGAGGGTTGGTGTAGGGCCAGCTATGCTGGCTATACACGATTGGAGGATTCCTCTATGCATGAGGAATCTTCAGCTGGCCAATTAAACTAACTACATTTGCATTGCGTCTGAGGAGTGGTACAAAGCAGATTTAACAGAGCCCAGTATCTTGATCACTTTATTTCTGCCTGTATCACCTCCTCACCAAAAGCCAAATTCAGCCCTTCTGAAATGCCACTGATTTAAACCAGTTACACCACTATTAATTCAGCCCTAAAGATCTCTACTGTTGTAGGAAAATATTACCTTTTCTTATGCAACCTTTTAGGACCCAACCCTGCAACTGCTCCAGGGTAGAAATGAGGTGGGGATTGGGCCTGATCCAACACATGATAATGGCCCAACAAATTCCTTTCTAATGCACAGTCAAACACAGGAGCAAAGAATAAAAGCCACTGTAGCATTTTGTTTCTTCCTAATAGCATATTTAGAATAGTGAAAGGTTCATTTCTGGATGTTTTTCTAAAAGATTATCCATACGCCAAACAGTTTACAGAAACATGACTTTGACGTGGCTAACATAAGGTTTTAGATATATATAATCCAACAGAATTAATTCCTTATGGGACTAATATTGTATTATGGATCCCTTCACAACTAGGTTACAAGCTCAAATCCAGCTCAAGTTGGTGATGAATGAAAGGAATGATGATCTTATGATAAGAACATGGTCATGAGTTCCAGATTATATTCCTGACTTTATGTGATGGGGTATAGAAACCCCACACTGGACAACAAGGGGTTATGGAGCTGCTCTGGGCTCAACCAGTCCTGGTCCGCCACACCTGCAAGAGATGTACAGTCTGGAAGAGGAGTTAAAAGGGAGCAAAACAGCTCACTTGTGGGCAGACCAAGGAAGAGAAAAGAACCTCTGCCTTGTAGGTCCTGAGAAAAGCGCTAAGGGAAGGCAAGATCTTTCCCTCAACAACTGCCTGAAGGTCACTCCCTGAGGGAAGGGAAGACCTGTTTCTGTTATATCCAGAGAGGGAGGCATTCACCACCACAATTTACTAACCCAGTTTATTTGTGTTGATTCCCTGTGTTTTGTTTATGGACTACCCCTGAAGGGGAGAGACTTGAAACTGACCTGCACGGAGGGCCAAGGCATGGCAGAAGGCAGCCACCACCCCAGGAGGAAGACAGCTACCACACCACGCCCGGCTGCAAAGAGATGCCAAGCAGTGAGCCTCCCTTAACAGCCTCCTGGGACAGACTGCAAACTTTGGACAATAGCGGGCTGGTAGAAAGTGGCCATGGGAGGACAGTCTTAAGGTGCTCCTGAGCGTCAGACCCTTGTGTCACCCTCACAGGGCCCTGGGCCGGATCTCAGTGGAGTGGGAAGGATCAGGCTACCCTACCAAAAGCCCACTCTGCATGTTGAAGGGCCTAAGCTCTGACCACTGTAAAATGGGAATGATAATTACCTGCATCACAGGGGTGTTGGTAGGCTAGTTCATGAATGTTTTTAAAGTCATTTGAGCTACTCAGCTGATAAGAGAAATAAAATAGCAAAGTATTATTATTATCTGCAGGTTGTTTGGTGGTAGTATCAAATGAGTTTGGAGGATGTCTCAGTCCAATTCCTAGTGAACCAGTGTCCACAGTGCAAAAACCATCATGACAGCTGAGCCCCTTGCTGGCAGACAGGAAAAGTACTGAATGGGTCTGAATTCCACCTTCACTCACAGAGGTGGTTAGTATAGATGAGGATTGAAGCATTTAGTGGGAGAATTTGTAGGAAAAACTTGCACCTCTGCTGCCTGTTTTTTCTTGTTCTGGGGATAAAGAGAGATCTTCAAAATCCCACGACTATCACTCCAGCACCTTTCACCAGCATGAATTCACCTAATTAAAAAAAATTCACATACAAAGGTCAACAAATCCCACCTCATTCACGGCGCTCCAGGGCAAAAGTTCAAAACAATGGCACCAGAAAATTTAGACACACAACTAACTCCCATTACTATCCACAATAGCTGCATGAACAACTTAGCGTAATCACTACAAAAAATTATACCCATGCCATCTTCCAGAGTCCTGATTTTAGAATACCATCATCTTTGCTTGCATGAGCCACTAACACAATTTTTCATGTACAGGGAATCCAATACTATCTAACAATAGATGTATATTTCAGCATTTTTTTCAGGACTTTTTGACATTAACCAAAGCCACAAATTACATTCAACAGAGAAAAACCAGTTATGAACCTGTTCTGTAACTGTTGTTCTTCAGACGCATTGCACATGTCCATTCCTCTCGGTGTCAGTGCGTTCCAACGGCTGTTGGAAACGTTTCCTCTCAACAGTACCCATTGGGCAGCACAAGTTTCCCCTGCTGCCACACACCATTGTGTGCATGTGACAGGTTTCAATCGGTCCACCGAGCCTCTAGGGGGTGACGGAGAGCTACTGTCCCACTGGCAGGCCTTAGTCACCCGTTTCAGTCACTGGGGAATTAGCAGAGAAGGTGTGCCAGCCTGAGTCTGCGGCGCGCCCCTCAGGCAGGGGAGTGCTGGCACGAGTCAGTGGTGTTCGGGATTCTGCTACCCAAGGCAGGTTGGCCGGAGTAGGGGAACGCAGGCCCACCCAACTCCACTGCGTTCCAGCCCAGGGCCCTGACAGTGGTGGGACGAGAAGGTCCCGCCGCTGGGTCACCAGGGAACCGTCCACGCCACGCTGACCACATACACCCACCACACTGTGCAGTTCTGCCCTTGGGCTACTTCCTACCCGATCGCTCAAGAGGGCCTCTCCGGTCCCTCCAGCTCATCCGGGTATTCAGCTGCTGGCAGCTCCAGCTCCCGCTCTGTGTCAGGCTCACGCTGGCCCGGGTTACAGCCTGGCCCCTCCAGGTCCTCCGGGTACTCAGCGGCTGGCAGTCCTGGTCGCCTCAGTCCTTCCTCCAGATCAGGTTTCTCCTGGCCCAAGGCCTCCCCTGGGTCGGCAGCAGGGTCAGGAGGGAACAGCCAGCAGCCTGTGTCTGTCTCCCTCCCTGGTGCTGCCCTCACTGGGCAAAGGGCCCCGCCCTTTGTACTTCCTGTTCCACCCCTCCCCTTCCGGGGATTGGAGTATGCTTGGTATGGCCCCGCCCACTCAGGCTGAGAGGGTGGCTCTTTACTCTCTGGTTTGGAAGGAAGCCACCCTGGCTCCCTATAGTGCAGATATAAATGGCAGAGCTGCCCCTAACCCTCTCAGCTCCTTCTTGTTGCAACTCCAATGAAGGGGTTAGGAGGATGGGTTGTGGAATGGATATATCCAACATATCTCAAAGAACAACTGTTACGGAATAGGCTTGTAACCATTTTTTCTTCTTCCCACTCTAGCATCATCTCTGGAGTCTTGAGCCACAGCATAGTGGGAGCAAACGTGTGGACCAGGTTGCCGCTCTACAAGTATCTGCAATTGGAACTTGTGCCAGAAAGGGCACTGAGGCAGATTGAGACCTCGTTGAATGAGTGATGACTCTGTTGGATGGAGCAACATTAGCCAAGTCATAGCTCATGCATATTCCAGATGTGATCCAGGAAGAAAGGCTCTAAGTGGAGACTGATTGACCACTTACTCTGTCTGCAACTGCTACAAACAGCTGTGAGGATTTACGAAAGTGTCTGATTCTGTCCAGGTAAAATGCTGTGACCGGTGTTATCTTGACCGGTGATCTGCTAGGGCACTCTAATTCTCGACTCTGGGAGCCACCGTTACCCAGCTCTGCTGTGAGAACCTCCACTCTTGGGCTGTTCATGCACAGCCTCTAGCATGTAAGCTGCTCCCAGATACGTGAGTGAGCACTTTTGGCCAGCCGCTGCTTGGATTGTACAACCAAATGACACTAGCCAATATCTCCGGTCCCAGACACAACCCTAGGAACCTCCGTCTTGCAGTATCCAGTTATGCCTGCTCGACGCTGCAAGCTTATATCAGTTCAGCAATTTAACAAAGAAATTGATATGTACCAGGCTTGTTATCCCAAGGGGAGTCTCTGGCATGCTTCAAACCAAATGCATTGCTTCAGGTAGAATAAACAAATGAATTTATTAACTACAAAAGATAGGTTTTTTGTGATTATAAGTCAAAGCACAAGTCAGATTTGGTCAAATGAAATAAAACTAAAATGCATTCTAAGCTGATCTTAACACTTTCAGTGCCCTTACAAACTTAGATGCATCTCACTACAGGCTGGCTGGTTGCCGTTCAGCCAGGCTCTCCCCTTTGATCAGCGCTTTAGTCGCTTGGTGGTGGTGTCTGTAGATGGAGGTGGAAGAGAAAGAGAGCATGGCAAACGTCTCTCTTTTTTATCATGTCTTTTCTTTCCTCTTGGCTTTGCCCCCCCTCTTCAGAGTCAAGTGAGCATTACCTCATCGTAGTTCCAAACTGACCACGGGAAGGGAGGTGACTCACTGGAGAGTCCAACAGATGCTTTGTTGCTGCCTAGGCCAGTGTCCTTTGTTCCTGTGAGGCTGGGATGGGTTTGTCCCATACATGCCCTGATGAGGTGTGAACTGCCCCTGTGCTCCTGGAGAGCTTTTCCTGGGCCTCTGCTCGTGGAGAGTTTTTGCATGGGCTTGTTTTAAGCCATGAGGACACATTTTCAGCCTCATAACTATATACATGAAATTACAACCTATAACATTACTATAACAACAATGCTCAGTACATCATGAGCCTTCCAAAGACACCCAACATGACAAACTTTGCATTGGATACCACACAATCATATTATAAGGATGAACATGGGTGTGCAGGGTGTTTTCCCGAGGTACAGAGCGTCACAAATGCCGATGCTCTTCTGACATCAAACATACGCAAATGCTCTTCCTCCCTGGTCGTGTGTGCTTTGGGTAAAATTCAGGCGAATAAATTGGCTGATTGATATGGAAAAAGGAAACCACCTTTGGGATGAACTTTGAATGAGGATGCAGGTAAACCTTGTCCTTAAAAAAAGACTGTACATGGAGACCCTGACATTAATGCCCACAGCTCCCCTACTCTTCAGACCAAGGTAATGGCCACCAAAAATACCACCTTCATTGATAGATGCAACAGCAAGCAGGTAGCCAACGGTTCAAACGGGGGATCCATAAGTCTTGACAATAGTAAGTTTAGATCCCACAGAGCAATGGGGTCTTGCATTTGAGGGTATAATTTGATTAAGCTCTTTAAAAATCGCATGGACATATCATTGGAAAAAACAGAGCAATTGTCAACTTTAGACTGGAATGCTGAAATAGCAGCCAGATGTATTTTGATGGAACTAACCACCAAATCTTTGTATTTCAGGAATAATAAGTAGTCCAGAAATGTTGAACTGAAGAACTGGTTGGTGATAGCCTTACTGCCAAGACCAGGTGGAAAAATGCCTCAATTTAGCAAGGTAAGTTCTTGTAGAAGACTTTCTACTATTTAGTAGGATCTTTTGAACATCTTTTGAGCAAGCCTGCTCTTTTGTGTCTAGCCATGGAGCATTCATGCAGTTAACTGAAGGGATTGTAGGCTTGGGTGGGTAGGCAACCGTGATCCCAGGAGATTAGCTCTGAGTCTAGTGGAAATGAAATTGGGGTTTCACTGACAGCACCAGGAAAGTGGAGAACCAGTGCTGATAGGCCCACACTGGGCTACAAGTATGAACTCTAGCCTGGTTCTGTTTTCTCTTTAGCAATACCCCTTTGGATGTGTCATACAGGATGGAGAAATCTCCTGTGATCAGTGTGAGAACTGGTGTAAGAGAGTAGCTGATAAGACCCACCAGAAAGGTGCAACAAAGAAGAAGAGTGAAAACCACCTTACTTACTATATCCTGCCAAGTTGCAAATTTGACATCAGGTCAGCAATACTCTTTGAGGAACTCACTAGAGGAAAAACCTTGCTTACCACAGTAGAGTGGGGCCTCTGACACAACTGAGCTCTAAATAGGGAACTTCTCTACAGTTGTCTGCAGCATGTAGCATGGGCCCAACTATTCTTGGAATAGCTAGTGTGACAAAGTTCCTCCTCTGCCTTAGTGGGTCCTGCACTTATTGGCGGATTTGCTTGCCTCAGAGATTCATGGCAGCCCTCAGTTTGGCCACTCTTACTAGCGGCTCAAACCTGCCGTCCACTCAGCTAACCTCATCACTGGCCAGCATGGGGGAAAACAGAGAACAATCCCCGCAGTCTCTGTGTCCCACCTAGTGGGTCGGGGACAGGGCAGATCCCTTTCCAATTTAGACCTTCCCTTCTGGTGTTTCTCACAGACCAGGTCAACTCCTCCTGTGTCCGATCAGGAGTTGGGGAGGATGGGGGGGGAGCCCAGGCCCACACCCTACACCGGGTTTCAGCCCAGGGCCCTGTGGATAGCAGCTGTCCACAATGTTCCCTGTATCAGCTGCGTGACAGCTACAACTCCCTGGGCTACTTCCCCATTGCCTTCCTCCCAGTACCTTCTTTATCCTCACTGCAGGAACTTCCTCCTGAAGCCTGATCACGCTTGAACTCTTCACTCCTCCAGCAGCACGCCTTCTCACTCCCTGCTCCTGGCACACCCCCCTACTAACTGATGGGAGGTCCTTTTTAAACCAGGTGTCCTGATTAGCCTGCCTGCCATAATTGAATCTAGAAAGTTCTTAATTGGCTCCAGGTGTCTTGATTAGCTTGCCTGTCTTAATTGGTTCTGGCAGGCTCTTGATTGCTCTAGGGCAGCCCCTGCTCTGGTCACTCAGGGAACAGAAAACTGTTCATCCAGTGGCCAATATATTTGCCTTCTACCAGACTCTGTATCTCACTGATCCACTGGGTCTGTCACACTAGAAACTGCAGTTACCGTACAAGGTGGTGATCGGCTTTGAATTCTTACTCGGAGTTACCTTTTCTGCTCACTGATAGATACACTGAGAAGTTAACTCTCTTATTATTGCATGAAAATGTGTAATTATTGCTTCAATTTCTATGGAAAATACAATACCCTGAAATTAGCACAGAAAGAAAATGCAGTATTATGAGAAAGGTGTTACAAGGCACGATACATTTGTGTAGCATGAATGTAATATTGAGATCTGCAGTTTGAGCCACTGTACTTGAAGTATGATTGGTGTATAGTCCAGTGGACACAAATGAAAGGTTATCCTCTTTGATTTATGGCAAGGTGTTTCTCTTTTGAATTGCTGATAATTACAATCAATGAACAGGCGCATAGGATTTACCATATCAGATCAAGCCAGTGTCTAGTCAGTATCTTGCCTCTCACAATGGCATCAGAGGAAGGGGGAAAACCCCCTAGTGCACATGGCTAATTATGCGTCAGAGATACTACGGAGGAAAATACTATAGAACTGGACATTGAAAATTTCTTTGTGGCCCCTAGGAAAGGTAGTCTTTTGGTTAACATGGGTGATCTTCCCTCTTAAATGATGAAAGTTACGAAGAAGTTTTAAAATGTTTTTGAACTCCAGCTATATTTTATGCTAAGCTTGATAACCCCAATCCCATGTGCCCCCGAATATCAACAGGAGACTGCAAGTGATAGTGGGGATTTGTGACAGTATCAAGTTTCAGCTGTGATAAAATGGAGCTCCTACCTTCAGACGGGGACATGTCATCAGCTGGAGACACCAGGTCTGCCTGGATATCAAGGCCATTACTCAGCCGTGTGGTAATCTGATTTGTCAAGATAACCTGCAAACAGGAGGAAAAATTAATTATTATAGCTACTGGAGGGCAGGTAGCAGCCCAGACGAGAACTAGAACATACAAAGACAGACAGACAACTCCACACTCTGACCTTCATCAAGTTCATTTCTCCTGGAAAATTTGGAGCTACTTGCAATAACTTGTCAAAGGGATATTGTAAAAAGTACAGCAAACTGAGGAGACTTTCGAAGTTAGTCAAAGACAAAATATTACCTACCCTGTATATCCATACTGCCTTTTTTCAAGAGAGACTGTAATGGGATCCTGCCCCAGAGAGCGCCCCCTGTGCATAGAAGTGGTGTTGCAGGGATCTTTCCGCTCTAGCACCCCATATTGCATGTCACTCTGTGATCCAGCCAGGTCACCTTTCAAGTTCAGTCCCCTTTTGGGGTAACAAAAGCCCAACTGAAAATCCAAACAAATGATCCTTCTCCCCATCTTGGGCTATGCTGAAGCTCCCTGCTCTTCACCCTTACTCCTGAGCCCTGCAGAGTTCTTCTTTGCTCCTGCAGCTGAGCATTGCCACCTAAGACTCTCCTCCTGGAGGCTCTTTTCCTCCTAGTAGGTATCCCTCTGCCACCCTATATATTTGCATGTGGCCTTCTGCACTCCCTAGTTCTGACGGAGACCAGGAGCAGAAATGCTGAAGTACAGCACCATGAGAAAAGCTGTTGTCATCATATTTCCACATTGACCAGAGGTAGGCAGAACTCCAGATCTCACAAGGTAACCTGTTTTCACAAGGTTTCCTGCCATGTTTTACTGATTCAAGAGGTTTTAGTAATAATAATACAACTTAGCACTTATCTAGTACTATACAAATATTAATTCCTCTTGCTGAGGGGATGAACCATTATCAGTATAAATTCAGAGCTCAGTTATTTTTTCTAATGAGAGATAGAAACAAATTAGTACAAACGCATAATGCCAACTATACAGTGAGACTGACTGGGTAAGTGTGGATCTATTGCAGTGTAATCATTTGGTGGCAATGTAAGTGATTACCATTTCCCCAGAATTACCAATGATAATTGATCCCCACTCTTGGAGACTGAGCAAAGCTATAGGCATGGGTCTAAGGGGTCAAATCTGCTAATGGTTGCACGTGTAAGTAACCCGACTCCATGCATACTCCCACTGCAGTTATTGGACCAGAGCTTCAGCTCTACCTGAAACAGTGAAGGAAGGCACAAAGGTGGCCTAAGTTGCACCCAAGTGCAATGGACCCCATGAGCCTCTTCTGGTAGCTGGGCATCACCATAGGGCAATGACACCACCACAACAACATGCTCCCTGTGCTGGGTACTAAAAGGTGGATTGGCAAAGAGCCGGCTCCTTACACTAGGGGAATTCCCAGATAGCCAGTTATGTCAGCATGCTGACTGCTTTGTATCACCAGAATGGCATCCAGCAAAATGGCATAGAGGGAACTGTGGATCTTCTCCAATGGGAATAATCATGAAAGTAATGCCTGTGTGTTTGCAGGACTGGGTGTTAAAGCTGTGACAAAGTGGGGTTTTCCCCTTGTTATATTGTGTGTAAGCATATGTGAGTCTTACTGTTTTGCATGAATACTATGTGTGCCTCAGTTTCCTTGTGTATTGCACCAATGCCTAGGTGATGGGGATAAGGGTGTGTGACTTTTGCTGAGACCCTCAGGGACTGGTGAGGCTGCTCCAGCTCCCTGCTTGTAAACTATGGACAGTGCCCTTCGTAACCTGAGAACCAGGAGCGGGATGCAAGCAGTGACACTTTGCCCAGGAAGTGAGACAAAGACCAGAGAACGAGCAACGGGCATGTCAGAGGCCAGCCAGAAGCGTTGAGTTCAGTCTGCTGAGGGGACTCAAGGATGGGGGGAGTCCAGGGTGTCTGGCCCGGAGTTCCCCCAAGATGGACTTGGCTGAAAGTCACTGATTTCTGTGCTAACAAGTTCTGTTCTACACTGTGTTCCTGTCGATTAAGAAACCTTTCATTTTACTGGCTGAGAGTCCCGGCTGACTGCAGAGTTGAGGTGCAGGGTCCTTTGGCTTCCCCAGGAGCCCCGCCCAGGCGGACTCGCTGGAGGAAGCGCATGGTGTGAAAAGGGATGCTGAATGCTCTGAGGTCAGACCCAGGAAGGCTGAAACTATGTAAGCTTCTTGTCCTGATGACAGTGTGAGGCATGCTACACCAGAGTCCTAACTGGCTTCATACATAGCAGGTCCAGCACGTTTGCCTGGTGCCTCTGTGACAGGCTCATCGTGAAAGTTTATTACAAAAGAGAAACCCCAGAATTCAGGTTTTCAAGTAACAATCTGGTACACACCATTAATGTCACTATCATCACAAGAACCTCAGCACAGAGCATGTACCTCAGATACCAATAGAAAATAAGCTATTCAAGGGGGTGGAAGAGTCAGGCGCTTGGAAACCAGTTTTATGATTATAATAGGACAAACCTCAATTCAAATGATAAGGTAGAGCCCAAGGCACAAGCCTGATAGAAGCTTATAGAAAACTCCAAGTAAACAGAGGCAGATGTAAAAGGAGGGGTAGAATAGAATTCACATCAACATTATACAGTTTGAAAGAGAAACTTCAATGATTAGTTGTAATACCTAAAATTAAATAAATATTTGCTATATGTATATATGCATTCTGGTGTGGTACGATGTTTTTATTGGCACAAGTTTGCACTGACCACATTACTCATAAGTGTCAAAGGCACCCATGAGTGATACAGTCAACCCAACCCTGGGCCAAGATAAACAAAATATGATGGCAGAGTATAAAGTTTATGTCATACATCTGAGAGAAAAGCTACCGTATTTAAGATTTTTTTAAAAAACCCTAGAGGTACCATATTTCATATTCCTCCCCTTCCAGTGGACTCTACAGGCTTCAAACTGAGAGAAAACTAGAAATTGCATAACTGGACTCTGTACCTTTCAGGTTGGTCAGCTCTCCCCATGTCAGGGAACCTTGTGGCACCTGTCTGGATGGAGGATTGTAATCCTCTTCACCCTTCGCTTTATAAACCAGCCATACCTCTGATTCTTATCTTCCATGGGACTAAAGCTCAGTTTATCTCTGAATAGATCATCACGGATCATTCCCTACTTAAACGTCTGTAAAGTGACTGTAAAAATGGCACACTTTTACTCAGCTACTCTGGCCCTGATTCAGGATGGCAACTAAGCATGTGCTCAAGTTCCATTGGCTTCAGTGGTAGTTGAGCAAGTGCTTAAGTAGTGCCCTGAGTAAGGATGCTTTTTGAAACTGGAGCCCCATGTGTATTCAGAAAGCTTATTTCTGTGAAAAAAATAAAGTAACGCTATTCTTTACTCCTCTTGGCCTAACAGAGCTGGAAGCGACATTCAAGCATAAATTAACACAATTGGTAATTAAGTACCAAATGTAGCGCCAAATTCTGCTTCAGTTACACTTGTGCAACCCCATTGCCTGCAATGTCTACCCCCAGTTATAGCTGCGTATCTCCAATATCATCAACCGGTAATACAATTCCAGGTCCCCAGCCTCCCCAGTTTGAGCCTGATTTTCAAGATTGTTGAGTACCCTCAGCTCTTCTTGGCTTAAATTGGAATTTTGGGTACTCAGCAAAGGGTGGCAACCAGGCCCAAAGAGTCTCATGCTGGGCAGCAAAAAAAATGAAGACATTTCTGAAAATGTAGGGCTTCAAATATGGACTCATGAGTTTATTAGAGTTTTTTGCATTTCTAAAATAGGATTTTGGTACAGCAGAACATCCCATTTGTAAACAGCAGCAGCACATGAGGCCCCACATCTCCCGGGGTCCCTCAGCATACAGACACATTCAATTCACCAACCAGAATGCCACCCCCACTTTACTCTGGTGTCAGCAGGCCACAAGTATTATATTCCTTCAATGTCTTCATCACCAGCTTTAAAAGTGCACTTCATCTTCACCTCCTGATACATATAAATGGCTCACCAGCAGGTGCTGAGCCTCACAAACAGGTGCGTGAGGGAGTCACCACAGCCTGAGAGGAAGGAGAGATTCAGATAGACAAAGGAAGGGTGGTGAGACATGGCCATGCGATTTCCCGGTAGGGTGTCACACTTACAGATAGGGAGGGACACACATAGTACTTCAGACAGGTCCCACAAAACCTAGTGCTGGCCTGACTTTAAGGTCCAATATCTCACAAATCACCAGGGATAAACATAAGGGCTGTATATACAGAGAAAGCTGGAAAGGTTAGGATATCCATCTTTCATCTCTTATATCTCTTGCCTGAAAGATGTCATCTCTAACTATGCAGTGCTTCCTAATAACATGCTGGAGCATTGATCCAGAACTGATTTAGTGGGGGGAAGTGCCTTCAATCGAGTCACCATGCAACTTTCTGAAATCTTCCTTGGCGATCTCCCATCCAAGTATTGACCATATTTTACTCTGTTTAGTTCATGAGACTTGCCAGGATCCCAGCCCAAGTGAGTAAAGAAAGAGTCAGTCCCTTCTGTTGTGGGCTCTCCTAACACATAATAGACTTCAGACCATGCAGCCCTGGCTTCAACTTAAGAGGCACAACTCAAATTACTAGTCCATTATCTTCCAACAGAGCTTTCAACGGTGAGAATTCTGTTACGCAACATTTTAACGCATGACCGATCCTATTGTCTGGTATCAATTAACCCAACAAAGCTCTCTCTCATTCTTATTAGAGTAATCATTACAGAGCAAGGGAACAGGAAACACCACCTTCCCTCCTCCAGCCCCAGCTAACCCCAAACATCTGCAATAGGCAGTGGGTTGTGTTATAGTTTTCTGTTCCCTGTTCATGGTAAAATCAATATGAGGGGCTTCCCCAGCCAATGACTGTACATGAATAGAAAACACCCTCTGCAACTAAACTAAAAAGGTCAGTTGTATAGGTCAGTGCTGCTAGAAACTTGTCTCACTTTCCTGCTGAGTTCAGTGAACCACTGCCCCTTAACCTTTGAGCATGGCCAATTTTGACCAGTACGGCTAACAGTTTAACAGTCCAGAGGCTGCAAAACATGATTAGATTGCAAATACTATTTAAAAGTTTATTTAGATCTATTCAAATGTCAGAGCCATTTATTGGAAAAGTTTGAACTTCTTAATATCTTAAAATACTTTGCAATTAGTTTCTCCCATAAGAAAGCTAAGTATTAGTAGCAGCATATTAATGTTAGAGTCTAAGCTCCTTGGAACATGATCCACATCTTCCTTCCTGCTCTTATCTGTAAAGCACTATGAACAACTAAGGTGTTACAGAAATAACAATCCTCTATTACAGATAGGGAAACTGAGGGACAGAAAGGGCAAAATTTTCAATCTTGGGTGCCTAAAGTAAGGCATTTAAGAAATATTAAGGCTTCTAAATCATTTGCCTGCTTTTCAGAGGTGCTGCCACTGTAAACAGGAACATAGGGGATTAAGCCCCCCAAAATGTAGCCATAGCCTGGATGGATCTTACCTACCTGTAAGAGATACCTGAAGTGCACATCTCTTTTTTATGCTTTGGCAACACTTGTACAGCTCATCATGCCAACAGAATCTTCCCCAATTTAACTGACTTCAGCAGTGGCTGATGGTCTGGAAGCACGTCAGAAAAATCGGAAGACTTTTTTAGGTGCCTAAGCTCAGGCACCCAAGTTTGAAAATGCTTGCCTCAGTGAACAGCCTTTGTAAGTGTAAAGCCCCTGCAGAGCCTCGGAGTGAGTTGGCCTAGGAACTGAAATATGACTGCTTTTACATGGAAGAATAAGCAAGCAATTTTTTGTTTGGTTATTTATACAGTATAATTCCTCAAGTACTCCTCCTGCCCTCCCAAGGACCACACTGAAACTACTAAATCTGACTTTGTCATCCTTGTAAATGCAGTTAAGTAAATAAGTCATTCTCTGTAAACTTGTGGTCTCAGCCTCCTAGTTGGTTTATTGCAAAATTAAAGGGAGTTCAGCACAGAGCCATCAATCAGTAACCAGAAGAGGTATAAAGCCTTTTGGAATGTACTGAGAGGGGCAGAAAAACCGTCTCATGAAATGGCTGTTTGTTAAGAGAACAGAGTAAAATTTGTCATTTGACATGCAGCATCATTTAGGAAAACTCTTATTAAAGGCTTCCTGTCGAGCTGGAAGAGCAAGCACAAAAACACAAACAAAAATCCAAAACGACTTTGTCCTTCATTAACGTATGTTCTTTGTGTTTTTTTACTGCACTCTGGCAGTGCAGTCAGAGATAAAGCGGTATAAGTGACAGTCAGTCTGCAAAGGTAGGATGCTGACTTAGCATGCTGGAGAAGGGGGACACAAGCTTCTTTAATCCCCATTTCAATGTTGTCCCTATCGAGCAGATCCGAGTTTAACATTCTCCATTTCTGTCACTAAAGAGGCACCTCTCCCTTGCCCTAGAGCAGACAGCTTTTAATATGCCGCATTCAAGTATAGTCAGTACTGTTTATAATGGACTTAAACAATGATGACCATTGTCTAGGTTCTGGTGGAGAATGTGCACAAAGCAGGAAAGGAAACAGCATAGTGCCAGATGGGAGCAGCACTGGGGTTACAAATGGAAAGATGGAGTGGTGACAACACTGAGGTGGGGCACAGTTCAAAGACTGATGAGAACTTCAGCCCTCCTGTGGGAACCTGTTACAGTTTTTTTTCACTGTGATGACGACTAGCCTCAGCCTCTGTACAAGGGGAGCAGTTGTATCCCAGCTAGCACAGGCATTGGAGAAAGGGGATACTTACTGACGACACAGAACTCAGACTAGACACTGGATTAGCATTTCCTTCAGCTCCAGTCTCTCTTCAGGTAGAGTCAGGATTAGTAGCCACTTGCCATAGAGACTGTTGAAAAGTTGCCCATGACCTCAGAGAGACTTACTGTAAATCACCATATTAGCAGCCTTTCCAAAAAAAACAAAAAAAAATCAGCACCTTCTGTGGAATGAAGGTGTAAGGGACATAGAAAGAGAGAAGTTGGAGTTGAAGTATCAGAACAACCAAGCAATACCAGAGTTTTCCTGAAAGAACTCAAGGGCTCAGAGTTGTGATGATGGCAAGTCATGCTGCCACAGGGGAACCCAGGTTTATGTGACCAACAGCCCCTCCCATTAGAAAGACTATGTGGGTGAGGTAATATATTTTATTGGACCAACTTCTGTTGGTGAAAGAAAGAAGTTTTTGAGCTTACACCGAGTTCGTCTTCTTCAGCCTCTACCCTTACGGTAGAGTTTAGATATCTCAGAGGAAGTGTGTTTGGGGCAGAACTGTTCTAGGGAATCAGGTCCAAATGCATGTGCACTTACAGAAATAGGGTTTTATGTCCTTCATATTCTCAGGAAATTTAAAATCTCTCTTGGCTCATATGAATCAAATACACATGAAAAAGCAGATTTTTACCCTGTCCAAACCCAAAGCAACAAAAAGACTTTGTTTCACCACAACAGCTCAGTTCTCTTCTCCCAGGTGTCCATCTGGTCTCATATCTAATCTCTGGCCAGCCCCACTAGCTTATTGAGAGGGAGCTGGTTACCATACCCAAACAGTGTCACCACCAATCTGGAAATTCAAAGGACAATCCCACTTTTTATGACTTGGTACTAAATTTTCATGAGATAACTTTGTATCTCTGGATCTTGACACTATACTACTGTGATGGCATAGTGCCCTGGTGCAATTATAGGAGCAACCATCTAAACATTACACAAAAAATAAAAAAATAAGAACAACCAGCCCAGGCAGATCATCAGCCAGAACTAGAGAACTAGACTGAAGGGCAAGCCCTTGAAGTCAATGGGTCTAATCACATATTCAAAATTAAGCATGTGCTTTAGTGCTTTGCTTAATCAAGGCCCAGGTTAGAAAGGGCTTTATACAGCAATGCTTTTAAGTGCTGTATTGACAGTCAATGTAGATACAGAGGGAAGTGACAGGGGTCCTTTGCTCCTGTCCTAAGGAGCAGACAAGCTGCCATGTTCTGCAACTGTTGCAGTTGCCAGATGAGTTTAAAGGAAAGTCTGATAAACAATGCATTACAGCAGTTTTACCTAGATGTGACAAAGGCATGAGGCACACATTTGAGGTAAGTGGGTGGATATTTTAGACGTGACAAACAATTGAAAACATTGAAAAAGCTGGGGCCTCCATGCTGAAAGCTGACAAGAGAGTAACCCTCAAATTTCAAAGCTGTCTCCCTAGAAATGGGTATAATTCCCTGAATTGCAGGCACCCACAAACCAACAAAAACCAACTCAATTGCTTCCTCTCCCCGTGAGCACCACCCGTCTTGTCTGAGCTGAGTTTTATCTGTGTGTGTGTTTTCAGCTGTGTCTCATCAAGATAAAAAATGTTGATTAGACAGTCCAATAGTTGAGAAACAATGCATAATGAGTAACTTCTAAAGGAATTGTACTGACACAGTGGAAATCTAGCATTCAGGGCACTTTGCCCAAGGCTGCTGGGGGAAACTGATCTTATTAGACTTCTATGATGGAAGTTGAACTCCTACTTTGCTACCACCTCTCATCCACTCAAGTTCCTCTGCTCTTCTCCTTCAGCAGGGCAATTCATAATGGCACAGGCTACTTAGAGCCACTGGACTTCATTGGGTATAAATAGGATAGGGAAGAAAACAAGGAACTTTTCAGAAACAAAACACCCAAATGGCCACTGTATATTAGCTCCAATTTATTCTGTTTTATACAGGAAAAGTACAGAGTTATGCAATTCCATTCCAAAAGACTGCTGGAGAGGCAGAGACTGGCTGCAAGTCTGTGCCAAGTGCTTAAAAATAATCACAAAAAATTAATAAAAGTTCCACAGGAAGAAAAAAACAAAACAAAACACAAAAATGTGTGGTTGTCAGGCAGCTACATGTCTTCAAGCTGAAACAACTACCACCCAGAGATAGCCCAAGGTCTTTTGCCTTTCCTCTTCTCTGAGCAAGGAACGCAGCCAACACAAATGTAACCTTCCAAATCTAGGCTCTGGCACCCCTTCATTGTGCTTCTCAAAAAGATCTATGTGCCTGGACAGGTGTCACATCCAACACGCCATGCTTCTGCAGCCTGTACAGACCTGTTTGCAGAGACATACGCAAGACATTCCCCCAAGGGCCAGGGTGGCTCAGGTTGCCAACCTGCTTTTACACCCTGCCAGTCTCCCAGAGCTCTGGGTTAGTTTGAACAGGCCTTCCCTCCCCTCTAGAAATCTCTGCAGAAGGACACAGCTTTCTGAATGGAGCTCTTTCCTTTGCATTTTTGGGACTACAATAAGGCAACTGATATTGGCCAGGCTGGAGTAGCTCTAGGCAGTCTACTTGTTGGTGGCCACTTTCACACTTTTTCCTAAAATACTTAATTAGCTTCTATCATGAGCATCTGGCTTATTGCAAAACTGATACACAATGTACTGGCATTCTTATTTGACTCTGAGAAGTGCGTGGGAAAGACACTTCCTATCACAATACACACACACACAGGATCAGAGAGGTAGAGCACAAATGGTATGGCCCAGAATTAGAATGGCTTGATTCACCTCTGTACCTCCCAGATTCTGGGCTACTCTGGGGATCAATAAGGTCTCTGGTATAAGTCAGAGCAGCCTTTGGGGTACTCTGATTTACAGCAGCTTTACTCAACTGCCTATCGACAACTTCTCCTTATGCCCTATTGTCCCTCTGCATTCTCCTACGCCAGGGAATGCCAGGGGGGCAGTGTACAGTTATATACACTGGACTTAGCTGCCCCTGTGCTGTGGGCATCCTCCTCGTAGACAACCCACACCCATTTACAGTCAGTGTTTGCTACTGGAGCAGTGTAAAGAAGGTGTTCAAATCTGGCCCAGGGACTAGTTTTGAGATGCGTAACCTTGTACGGTACATGTGAGCACACTCATCAGGTCAGCTTTGGGGTAGGAAACTTGGCAGAGGAGTGGGCAGGGCTAGCACAGTCTCATCTTCTGGCAGGATGTCACAAGGTGCATGTGCAGTTTCCAAAATTCACAAACCGCATACAAGCTGTTGTACAATATGAAGGAAGTGATAGATGAACAGCTGACTAGCAACTCTCCCTGCTTGGATCCAGACTTAGACAATTAAATGAATCTCATGACAAAGTATGCACCACCCCATACTCCCAATAAAGCTTCTACTACCATTCAACCCCTCTTTTTGTGTCCTGAGTCTGCTGGGTTGGGGTTCTCCAAGTTTTTGTGATAGGCAGCAGAACTCAGATAACTGTAGGGATGTTTGTTCTCCCCTACCCAGTACTGCTCTCTGCTCCTCCAAGCTGAAGTGGGCACCAACTGTAATATCAATAAATACTTCATTGTTCTGCAAAAGTTCACATTGTTTTACTATTAATGTGTCCTCATAGCCTCCCTGAAGTACAGTAGTTAAGTTCTATTTAGTCTACAAATGATGTTACGGCTTCCAGGGTGCTTTTCATAATAGGGGCTTTCCATAATGTCCTTGATGGAGGTTTCTCCTCCCTCTCCCACTATACTACCGTACCTGCTGCCCTGCATTGAAAACTGAACGCATTTCAGGGGTGAGAGAATGGAGTTCTGTATGTATATACAGTGGTTACCCATAAAAACTTGCCAGTTGCCCTAAACAGCTAAGTAACATGACTTCAACATCTGTAGTATTCCCTACATTAAATATAGGGAAGAACAGGGAATTCTGCAAACCCCCTCTCTATTTATTTAAGGTAAGATTACCACATCTCTCTAGCCTTTTGAGAATCCATTGGGGTGAAAGGCACTGTATAAAAGTATGATTATCCCATCAAAACACCAATGATTTCCACAAAACGCAAAGAAAGTTATTAACAAAATAAGAGCTGTACAAGTGAATACAGCATCAGTCAGTACAATCAGGCCCATCTGGAGAAACAGTGTCTCTCTCTGGTAACCCCAAAGTGTTGCAAACACTTCAGCCACCATCAGCTGGAAAGGATGGAGGGTTTAACTCATTCAGTAATAATTAGTTGTTGAATAAACATATTCTATCCAAAACCACTGTCAGTTTTGCCTCTGTCTATTCTCATGCTCAGAAATACACATGGAAGGAAATGAGAAGGAATAGCAGTCAATCATTTGTATTGTGTATATGCCATATGTGTGTACCACCCTAGTAACTGGCCTAGTGAATGGGGGAAAGCAATAGACATGATAAGTCTTTTGACATACTTTCACATACCATTCTCATGAGCACCTAGTGGGGCCCTGCAGGAGTCAGTCTTGGGTCAGACCCTAGCCAATATTTTTATTAATGATTTGGATAATGCAGTGGAGAGTATGCTTATAAAATTTCTGGATGATGCCAAGCTAGTGGGAAGCGGGGCTGCAAGCACTCTGGACGACAGGATTAGAATGCAAAACAACCTTGACAAATTGGATAACTGGTTTGAAATCAACAAGCTGAAATTCAATAAAGACAACTATAAAGCACTACATTTAGGAAGGAAAAATAAAATGCACAACTACAAAATGGGGAATACTGGCCATATTGTTGAAAAGGATCTGGGGGTTATAGTGGATCACAAATTGAATCAGACTCAATAATCTGTTGCAGTTGCAAAAAAGGAAAATATCATTCTCAGATGTATTAACATCTTAGATAAGACATGAGAGATAATTGTCCTGCTCTGTTCGTCACTGGTGAGGCCTCAGCTCTTGTACAGTGTTCATTTCTGGATGCCACACTTGAGGAAAGATGTGGATACATTGGAGAGAGTCCAGAGGAGAGCAACAAAAATGAATCATAGAATCATAGAAAAACAGAGTTGGAAGGGACCTCTGGAGGCCATCTAGTCCAACCCCCTGCCCAGAGCAGGACCAATCCCAACTAAATCATCCCAGCCAGGGCTTTGTCAAGCCTGACCTTAAAAACTTCTAAGGAAGGGGATTCCACCACCTCCCTAGGTAACGCATTCCAGTGCTTCATCACCCTCCTAGTGAAATAGTTTTTCCTAATATCCAACCTAAACCTCCCTCACTGCAACTTGAGACCATTACTCCTTGTCCTGTCATTTGCTATCACTGAGAATAGTCTAGATCCATCCTCTTTGGATCCACCTTTCAGGTAGTTAAAAGCAGCTATCAAATCCCCCCTCATTCTTCTCTTCCGTAGACTAAATAATCCCAGTTCCTTCAGCCTCTCCTCATAACTCATGTGTTCCAGTCCCCTAATCATTTTTGTTGCCCTCCACTGGACTCACTCCAATTTTTCCACATCCTTCTTGTACTGTGGGGCCCAAAACTGGACACAGTATTCCAGATGAGGCCTCACCAATGTCGAATAGAGGGGAACTATCACGTCCCTCGATCTGCTGGCAATGCCCCTACTTATACAGCCCAAAATGCCATTAGCCTTCTTGGCAGCAAGGACACACTGTCAACTCATATCCAGCTTCTTGTCCATAGAATCATAGAATCATAGAATATCAGGGTTGGAAGGGACCCCTGAAGGTCATCTAGTCCAACCCCCTGCTCGAAGCAGGACAAATTCCCAGTTAAATCATCCCACTGTCACCCCTAGGTCCTTCTCTGCACAACTGCTGCCTAGCCATTCGGTCCCTAGTCTGTAGCGGTGCATTGGATTCTTCCGTCCTAAGTGCAGGACTCTGCACTTGTCCTTGTTGAACCTCATCAGATTTCTTTTGGCCCAATCCTCCAATTTGTCTAGGGCCCTCTGTATCCTATCCTATCCCTCCCCTCCAGCGTATCTACCACTCCTCCCAGTTTAGTGTCAAATGCAAACTTGCTGAGGGTGCAATCCACACCATCCTCCAGATCATTAATGAAGATATTGAACAAAACCGGCCCCAGGACCGACCCTTGGGGCACTCCGCTAGATACTGGCTGCCAACTAGACATGGAGCCATTGATCACTACCCGTTGAGCCCGACAATCTAGCCAACTTTCTACCCACCTTGTAGTGCATCCATCCAACCCATACTTCTTTAACTTGTTGACAAGACTACTGTGGGAGACCATGTCAAAAGCTTTGCTAAAGTCGAGGAATAACACGTCCACTGCTTTCCCTTCATCCACAGAACCAGTTATCTCATCATAGAAGGCAATTAGATTAGTCAGGCATGACTTTCCCAGGCATGACAAAAGGTTTAAAAAACTTGTCATAGAAGGAAAGGTCAAAAAAACTGGGCATGTAGAGTCCTGAGAAAAGAAGACTGAGGGAGGCCAGATAACAGTCTTCAAATATGTTCAGGACTATTATAAAGGAGGATGGGGAAATCAATTGTTCTCCATGTCCATGCTCAGTTAAAACAAGCAGCAATGGGCTTATAATCTTCAACAAAGGAGATTAAGTTAGATATTAGGAAAATCTTTTAACTATAAGGGCAGTTAAACTCTGGAATGGGCTTCCAGTGGATGTTGTGGAATCCCCATCACTGAAGGTTTTTAAGAACAGGTTGGACAAACACCTGCCAGGGATGGTCTAAGTTTACTTGGTCCTGCCTCAGCACAGGGAGCCGGATTTGATGACCTTGAGGTTCCCTTCCAGCCCTATATTTCTATGATCCTAATGTGCTGATATCTATGCGCTGCATTGCATTTATCGTGCACCTTTGTCACTCAGACCACTATTCCATCTCTGCCAGAACTACTTACATTATTCCAGACCTCTCAGGAGCTTCAGTCACCATTAAAAAAAAAATTAACTTACAAGATGTTTCCGTCACTTCCTCAAAATATGAAATTCCCCACCCCACTCCAAATATCAGTGGTGCAAAGGCCAGGCAATGTTCAGTCCAGCACCACTGACATGTCCAATACCACGTGATCTATTGGGGCTGGGAATGGGAACTTTATACCACTGGAACAGAGAATTTCTTAAACTTTCCACTGGGATAACTAGCATTACTTCCAGCCTAGATATCAAAGTCCCTATAATATAAAGTTGCAATATTTTTGTGCAAAGAAAAGTTGTTTAGGTATTTTTTTCACTGCTTCCAAAGCTTCTACAGTTGGATGGTGATAACTAAGACAGCTAGCTTTGTAAGCAGAAAAATATTAAAATGTAGAGTCTCAATACAATTTTTAAAACCCTGTAAAGAATTCCTAAAAGCTCTTGTCCTGCAAAATGTGTGTCATATACAGAACGTGTGCTGATGTGGGGTGTGGGGTGAAGATTTTAGTTTCACTTGTGTGACATGACTAGCTCCCCCATTTATACATAATGTGTCCATCCCAAACCCCCTAAAAAACCCCCAACCCATTGCAACTGCACCACCATATGCGCTATATGCTGCATATAACACAAACAGAGGTATATAGCTGGACAGCTCATAAAAAAGCAGAAGACAGACTTGAGTATCCGTGATTGCTTGACAAGCATGTCTTATATGATATTACCCAGAGGGAAAACAGAAGTGGCCAAGTTTCCTTTCCTGACAGAAACAAAAAAATGGTCTTGCTGGTTAAGCTATTCTGCGGTTTCATCAGAGGCATTTTCTTGAGGTTCTTTGGCTTATTTCTAACTCCATTATTAAGAATCACAGTTAGTTAGTGCTTTCCCAATAACACTGGGGCTTATGTTTTTTTAAAAATGACAACCTTCTATTAATTAACTCGCCAAGCAGATAGCTAGTCCTTACTCTGGAAATGTAAATTACCCCAGACCTCTGAAATTTAGAGCTTAGGATGGAAAGTGAACTTAGAAAAATGCAGAGTATCATTTTTGTGCTCAGAATGCAGCATGACATTTCCCCTTTTGGTTTTCCTCTTGCATAATAAAATAAAAATAGCATTTGAGATTGTCTGAGAAACAGTTCAGAACCATAAAAAAGATGTGCACTAGCTACCTTCTCACCCCTAGAGGTGACCTCTACAGTCACTGCAGTAATATATGCATGAAGAGCAGTGTGGGTGAAGCATGCATGGCCACTGCCTGTACTGAACCTGAAGGACACCCAGAGGACTGCACACTGCAGGGCTGTTTGGACCAACATTTCACTGGACCATGTTAAATTCAATTGAAAGGTTGCTAACAGTGAAATATATAGAAAGAACTTGATTCAGATTCCACTGAAGTTAATGGGAGTCACTCCTCTGACTTCCAGAAGAGGGGTCTATAGGAATGATTAGTCTGTTCAACTGACATATTAAGAACTAATATATAATGACTGAAAAGAACATAAACCTTATCACCTTTATTTAGTACAACATATACCTCTCTGAATACATACCTGCATGTCTTTTTTTCTTGTCTTTTCTTTTAAGACACTGAAACTACAGCAAGTTTGGGTCATGAGCTCTGGTGAAGTAACTATGTTGCTGCAGTTTTAGGGATGCTACCCTTTAGAGCAGGTGTTCTCAAACTCGGAGTCGGGACCCCTTAGGGGGTTGCGAGATTATTACATGGGGGGGTTGCGAGCTGTCAGCCTCCACCACAAACCCCGCTTTGCCTCCAGCATTTATAATGGTATTGAATATATAAACAACTGTTTTTAATTTGTAAGGAGGGTCGCACTTAGAGGCTTGCTATGTGAAAGGGGTCACCAGTACATTTGTTTGAGAACCACTGCTTTAGGGTAACATTTTGTGATAGTGCTAGATATAGGATATTTCAGAATTCCAAAGGGAATGTGCATTGGGAATTAAATCTATAGGGCCAAGTTCTGCTCTGGCTCTAATGGGGTTGCACAGGGTAAACATCAGAGCAGAACGTCACCTATTGACTCTCTTGCTGCATATCTTACTAACTATGTTTAATGGCAGCAGTAAAAAATGTCTGGCATTTCCTTGTTAATAGACTAGGCTTTTGCAGAGTTGCAGGATTGACTGCTCAAGGCTGCTAGCAGTGTATTATATAATTTCTTTTGTTTGCTGCAAATTTGACAGGATAGCGCTTTTCATTGGCCTCCACTGCATTTGCTTACTCCAAGGTCTTCCTCACAAAATCACAACACAGTTAGATTCAATTGGCAGTCTCCGCTCAGAAGAGGCCCAGCACTGGACTAGCAAGAGATGCTGCCTGTTACCACTCAGGTCCATTGGTTAAGTTTTGTGGGGGTGCAGGAGTAGAAAAGTAAATTATCCTGTAAATCAGGAGAATTGAAGTGCACTGGTAGACCTTCATGTAGCCCCCATGACTGGAACAGCAAGTTGTGCTACCTGCCAGGAGGAATGTAGTGTATTGACAAAGATGTGTGGAAACCCAGCAGTGGGACAGAAGAGGGTGCCACAGGTCAGGTTTGAGGCATACTGGCAGAGATGTGTAGGAATCCAACACTGGAATAGTAAGGGGAAGCTGCAGGTCAGGACTGAGATGTATGGGCAGACAGATACAAGTCATCAGCACTGGAATAAAGGGAGTGCTGAGAGTTTAGTGGGGTGCATTAGCAGAGCAGTGTGTGTAACAGCTTGAACAGCAGCTGCCTGACTACATCTGAGTCTAGCTAAAGTTTATCATGAAAACTACATTCACATCAAATGTTTAGCTATGTGCTAATTTTGCAAAATGCCTTGTATGATATAAGCATTGCAATTTCTGCAAGCATAATGGCAATTGCAATAGATGCTTCAAGCTATCCTGTCTGTTTTCCTGAGATCATCAAAACAAGAATCAACTAGAAAACTGTTTGTTGGAATTAATAACACTGAAAAATCCCTTTAGCCATTGGTTACTCCCCAGGATTATTAAGGACAACCAACCGACTGTAGTTTGTTTTACCTTTTTCCTGCAAACATTGCCACATTTTGTTGCGTTTTGTACAAACCTGACCTGCATAGTAACTGTGTATGTAGCGATCAAAAAGATGTATGTAAATTTGTAAGCACATGGAAACAGAGAGGGAAGTTTGCTATTTCATCTTTAACACACCTATCCAGAAGAACATTTGATATGTATCTGGCTATAGAATTTAGGCCAGGATAAACAGAAGAGCTGATGTGCTGAGGAAAACATTTTGATATTCTTTTTTAAAATTACTCAGTTTATATTTCATAATGAGCCAGGTTAATCCTAGCTCTTACTCCATGGACTTGAAGGGAGTTAACCCAAGGAAATGTTTGATCCATTGCTTGTCTCTCTCTGCTTTCATTCTTTATTACTAAAGACATTTGCAAAAAAAGAGAATCTTTGGTTAGAGTTCATCTTCTCCTATTCCTGATTCTTCACCTGAAGCCATAATCTAGTAGTGATAGGAGCAGTCTGGGAGTCAGAACTCCTGGTTCTAATTCTGGTTCTGACCTTGAGCAGCTGTAGCACCATAAGCAAGTCACTTAAATTTTGTGCCTCAGTTTCCCAAGCAGGGCTAATACTTACCACACAGGAGTATTGTGAGGCTTAACAGTTGATGTTTTCAAAGTACTTTGAAATCTTTGGGAGAAAAGGCCTGTACATGGTGTGACAAAGTTCATCCTCTACCTTGGTGGGTCTTGTGCTTATTGGCGGATTTGCTCGCCTCGGAGATTCATGGCAGCCCTCAGTTGGGCTGTTTTCATGAACCCACAGTTCAGGTCAAGTCCTCCTGTTGTCTGATCAGGAGTTGGGAGGTTTGGGGGGAACTCGGGCCCGCCCTCTAACCGGGTTCCAGCCCAGGGCCCTGTGGAATGCACCTGTCTAGAGTGCCTGGTTTGGTTGAAAACACATCCTGGTATCGGTTGATCATCTCAGTTACCTCCTTCTTCTGGTTTGGTGTCAGATCAGTGAATATCCTGATCTGCTCCTGCATGTTATTTCCCTGGATCGGGGTCTCTTGGGCCACTACGTATGCCTCTCGTTGGTGCCAAGGCTTTAAGAGGTTAATGTGATTCATTTGTTCTTGTTTCCGGCGTCCTGGCTGCCGCACTTTGTACATTACTTCCCCCACGGGTTCAACCACCTCATAGGGCGCCTGCCATTGGGCCAAAAGCATGCTTTCTGCCGTGGATACCAACACCATCACCCGAACACCTCACTGGAACTGTCGGACTTTTGCCTGGCAATTGTAATGGGTTCGCTGGGCCTCCTGCGCCTTTTCCAAATGTTCCTGTACAATAGGGGTGACCCGGGCTATCTGTTCTTGCATCTGCAACACATGATCAATTATATTTCTCCCCTCATTGGGTTCCTCTTCCCAGATTTCTTTCACGATATCTAATATGCCACGGGGGTGGCGTCCGTATAATAACTCAAAGGGGGAAAACCCAGTTTAGGCCTGAGGTACCTCCCAGATTGCAAACATAAGGTAGGGTAGTAGGGTGTCCCAATCCTTCCCGTCTCGACTTACCACTTTCCTTGTCATTGCCTTGAGGGTTTGCTTAAACCTTTCTACCAGCCCAATGGTCTGCAGGATGATAGACTGAAGTTTTCAGGGTATGCATATAGAGCAGCATACAGAGGTCCTTCATTCGCTTCGACATAAATGGGGTACCTTTGTCTGTTAATATCTCCTTTGGTAGCCCCACTCGAGCAAAGATCCCCACCAACTCTTTAGCTATCGTTTTAGAGGCCATGTTCCACAGGGGGATGGCTTCTGGGTAGCGAGTAGCATAATCCAGAACGACAAGTCTTCTCCAGGGGTCCCACTAAGTCCATGGCTATTCGCTCAAAGGGGACCTCTATGATGGGAAGGGGTACTAAAGGTGCCATCAAGTGGGGACAGGGATTGTGCAGCTGACACTCTGGGCAGGATGCCTGAGTACCTTCATGTACTCCGGGCCAGAAGAATCGTCACAGGACCTGTGCCAGGGTCTTCTCTACCCCAAAATGCCACCCCCCCCCCAAAAAAAAAGATGACTATGGGAAAGACTTAATACTGCATTCTGGTGTTTTTGAGGTACTAGCATCTGCTGTACCTTCTGCCCCTGTACTGGTGCAACCCGGTATAAGAGATTCTTCTTCATTATGAAGTAGGGTCCTGGTCCATGGGTTTTCCCTTCCACGGGGACCCCATCTATTTCGGTCACCTCCTTCCTAATGTGGTCGTACCTTGGGTCTTCAGCCTGGTCCCGTCCAAAATTTCCTCTCCCAGGGCTAATCTGCCCAAGATCTAGGGGGCCAGTCTCTGTTGCCTCTTCTGATTCAGAGGCATTAGGCTGTGAGTCAGACTCGGGTGCTTCTCCCTCCTGGGTGGCCTCCTTTTCAGCTGCTCGGGTCCACCTACCTATGAGAGTGACCCTCTGGCTTTGGGTCAGTATTCAGGTTCCCAATGCCTTAGCTGCCCTCCTTTCCCTTTTCGACTTCCTACCCTGTCTGGGAGTGGAGAACAAATCTGGGGATATTTCAGAGAAGATTGGGGGTTGACAGTCTACTGTGGATGCCTCACTAACTTCAGGGTTTCCCCCTTTCTCCAATTCCCCTACCGGGAGTAAGTCTCTAAACCCTGGGAAGTCCCTCCCTATGAGCACTGGGTATGGGAGTTTAGGGACTACCCCTGCTGCTACCTCAGTAGTGTTCCCCTGAATCTCGATTTTTACTGGGATGTTGGGAAATAACCAACTGTCCCATGGACACATGTTATCCCCGTACACTTAGCCCACAGGAGCTGACTACGCTTCACGAGCTTCCCCGAGACAGGCGTGATAGCACTCTCCGAATCAACCAGTGCTGTGGTCTCTACCCCATTTAGCTTCACTGGTCTGGTGAACATATGTGGGGTTAGTGAGACCCCCACAAGGTGGATTAGGGAGCATGAGTCTGCCCAGTTCCCCAGGTTACAATGCATAGGCTCCTCAGCATTGGGACACTGTGCAGCTATGTGTCCCCACTCCCCAGAGGCGTAACATCTGTATGGAGCCCTAGACGTTCCCCGGTCTCT
Source organism: Eretmochelys imbricata (assembly GCF_965152235.1). Lineage (NCBI taxonomy): Eukaryota > Metazoa > Chordata > Testudines > Cheloniidae > Eretmochelys > Eretmochelys imbricata. Next base: position 63,880,161 of record NC_135577.1, on the reverse strand, counting down.
TAGTTTGGGCAGTCTAACATCACGATCCTCTTCCCCCTCAGTGCTCTGACTCTTTGTGGCTTCTGGTGGGCCTTCAGCCCCTCTCGTTTTCCACCTGGACTCTCCTGGTGGCCCAGTCACCTGAGCTCTAGGGCTTGGTGCTGCTCGTTTAACCTGGGGTGCTTCTTCCCTAAATGGTCGGGTCAGCTCCCTCACCGTTCTTCGCCACTCTACCAGTGTGACAACCTCGTCGTAGGTGGAGGGGTCGTTCTGGCTTACCCAGGCGCGAAGGTCTGGCGGTAGTCCTCTCATGTACCGGTCGATGACAAGAACCTTTAGTTTCTCCTCCGAACTCTGGAACTCAGTTCGTAACCACTTTTGTGTGAGATGGATGAGGTCATATAATTGGGACTGAGGGGTTTTGTTTTCCTGGTACCTCCACTCATGATATCGCTGGGCCTGCACTGCGGTTGTTACCCCAGATCTGGCCAGGATCTCTGTTTTCAGCTGGGGGTAGTCTGCCGCAGCCTCTTCAGGTAAATCATGGTAGGCCTTCTGGGCCTCCCCACACAGGAATGGAGCGAGGATGCCAGACCACTGTTCTTGGGGCCAAGCCTCCCGCAGGGCTGTCCTCTCAAAGGCCAGGAGGTACGCCTCTATATCATCCTCCTGCGTCATTTTCTGCAGCCAATTGCTGGCCCTCATGACCTGCGTTCCATCATGGCCACACTTCACCTCTGTAAGGGCCTTTACCTGGTTTATCAGTTCCCAGTCTTGAGCAGCCTGGTCCATCAGCAGGCGATTAGTCTCTTGCTGCAGCCGCACTGCCTCCTGTTGGGCAGCTGCCTGGACACGGATAGCCTCCTGCTGGACAGCCATGGCTTGTATCAGTGCCCACACTATGTCCTCCATTGTGGTGGGGGAAAAAAATAAACCCTCTCCTCCTTTTTTTTGTGTTTTTTTTTGTTTTTTTTTTTTAAATCACCCTCCTTCTTCCACCGCGCTGTGCACACCAAATCCCACTTTTGACACCAGTTGTGACAAAGTTCCTCCTCTACCTGTGTGGGTCTTGCGCTTATTGGAGGATTTGCTCACCTCGGAGATTCACGGCAGCCCTCAGTTTGGCCGTTTTCGTGAACCCACAGTCCAGATCAACTCCTCCTGTGTCTGATCAGGAGTTGGGAGGTTTGGGGTGAACTTGGGCCTGCCCTCTATTCCGGGTTCCAGCCCAGGGCCCTGTGGAATGCAGCTGTCTAGAGTGCCTCCTGGAACAGCTGTACAACAGCTAAAACTCCCTGGGCTACTTTCCCATGGTCTCCTCCCAACACCTTCTTTATCCCCACCATAGGACCTTCCTCCTGGTGTCTGATAATGCTTGTACCCCTCAGTTCTCCAGCAGTACGCCTTCTCACTCTCAGCTGCTAGTGCCTCTTGCTCCCAGCTCCTCATACGTGCACCACAAACTGAAGTGAGCTCCTTTTTAAACCCAGGTGCCCTGATTAGCCTGCCTTAATTGACTCTAGCATCTTCTCGATTGGCTGTGGGTGTTCTAATCAGCCTGTCTGCCTTAATTGTTTCCAGAAAGTTCCTGATTGTTCTGGAACCTTCCCTGTTACCTTACCCAGAGAAAAGGAACCTACTTAACCTGGGGCTAATATATCTGCCGTCTATCACTCTCTTGTAGCCATCTGGTCCAACCCTGTCACAAAGGAGAAATTACTCTTGTAATCCCCTCAACATGGTTGATGTGGAGGTGTTTTTTGTAGTTTAAGCAATAGTATCCCAGTACTGTATGTTCTGTGGGTGTAGCTGCAGGCCTTTAAGCACTGTAGCAGAAGTTCTTAACATCTTTCCCCACTCCCTGAAATGTGCAGCATAGACTCAGTACCACCACTGCATGTATTGGGGGTTGGGAAGGGAAAATGGAGAAAATTTGCCTTTGGCTTTGTACCTTTCTGCTCTAGCATGGGCACATGGCTGTGAAATGTTAGTTCCTTATTAAAATAATATTAGGGTTTTTTTAATGTAAGTTTTAGCTTGTGGTTCTGACTTGGTGAATTCCTTCTGTGGTTCTCTTGTGGAGGGTGTTTTGGAGAAGCGTTAACTGTTTCGCAAGGCAGGGAGGAATTTGGGAGTTCCAGGGTGGTGAAGGTTATGAAATAACCAGAACGAGTGTGAGGCATAATAGCTAGAAGAACTGAGTGAGTAGGGAAGAGAGGCACAATTCCTGGTTTCTAGTCTTAGCTCTGTCACTGATTTATTGTGTGACCCTGTGAAAATCATATCTTTTCTGTGCCACGATTCACTTACTTGTAAAATGCAGACAATAGTTACCTATCTTCCAGGGTCCTGAAGACTGAAATGGGCCTGATTTTGACCTCACAGCAGTTTTATAGCTATCAGGCTAGTTAAGGAATCAGTTGCAGATGGTGGGGGCAGTGTGGGAGAAGACTGCATCCCATTGCAGAGAGAGGGGGAAAAAAATCTGGTATTCCAGAGAGAAAAGCCCAAATCACAACACCAGACCAAAACACCCTTGAAGGCTTGAGGAAGCTCAGATTCAGATGTGAATTCTGGCTGACCTCTTTAATAGGCTGAACCAAAATGTCAGAGGAGAACTTTCCCAAAGTTTGGATGTTTGAATCAAGATCTAAACTCTGTGGCTTGGAGCCTCCTTATAAGCATTTTGAGAAGTGTAGGGAATATTGATGCAGAAATTGAGGCAATTGGGGGCCTAGTTTAAGGAATATCCTGAAAGCTAGGAGGGAGGCTTTGCACTGGACTGTTAAATGGACAGGAAGCCAGTGGAGCCTGATCACCTGGAAACATGAACATGTCATACCTGAAAAGAGACCAGCTGTTATATCTTGTAAAGACGGAATTTACAATGCTAAGAGACCACTGCAGCCCAGGATAAGAGATGCAGGGAAGCATGTTAGCACCCATTTACAAATCCCTACTACAATCTGGTTGTTTCAGAAAATATGTTCTGCTGTTCAGGAAGACTGGTGCCAAACATAAATGGGAACAGCAGAATGAGCAGACCTCACTTCAATTAATAGAGCACTTCTAGGACAAGATGGCTCATCAGGCCCTATTGCTGGAGCCACAGAAAGTGCATGGAGTTCCAGAGACTTACTATCCTCCTTACACTGTGAGTAACATGGCAATAAATAAAAGATTTGTTCTCTGCAAGAAGCCATTTCTCCCAAAATACCAATCTGTTGAACTTGATGAAAGTGTGCCTGTTATGGGCAGTAAAATAGCATGGCATGAGGCCACCACAGAGGTCTATGAATGACTGTGTAACAGTCACCAACAGGATTATGAAGAATTTCAAAGTATGGTAAACTTAAAGCTACTGAGAAAAGCACCAAGAATAGATCTGGGCCCAAATCAATTATCTAAATGTCCTTGAACTTGCAGGAAGTTTGGCTCTCATTTAGTAAAGATTTGAGACTGTAGAGTTCTTCCACTGTATGAGAGAGACGAAAACAGTCCTGCTTGGCATTGTCTTCTAAATGTATCCATTATATTTGACTGAGGAATTTTTGTTTTAAGTTAAACTGTGTTTTATCAAAGGCTAGGTACGATAAGTGAAACTAGATAACTGTTCTATCATCTTATAACAGTTGCAGTTTCCAATCTGAGGCAGATGAAACAATTAGTGATGATATCTGAAGTGTACATAATTTCTGGATAATAAATGACAATCTGTGGGTCCCTTAGCTGCCCCTCAGGGCATCCTCCTCCTCCCAACTAGTCATATATTCCCAAGGAATATCATGCATTTAACTGAATGTTCCTTAATTGTTTCCTTTGTCTGAAAAAGAAACTGAGGGCACTTTGACTACCTGAATGAATATGTTCAGTTTCACTGTCTCTTTTGCAAGTGCCTCTGCTTAAACACTGTTGTATAATTTACAGTACATGCTCCCCCACTAATCAAACTGTTACAGTGGCAAAGGCTCTCAGGTTTGAGCACAGAAATGGAAGCCAAAAACTCAGGAGTTCTAATTACGCCCTTGACTCCCTCTGAGATCTTGGTACTTAGTCTCTCAGTGCCTCAGTCTGTGTATCTGTAAAATAGGACTAATGCTTACTTCAGAACACTCCTGTGTGGTAAGCAAGTGCTGAGTAATAGCATGTCCCTATACCCCCATTGTCACAGTACATTAGAGAGGACTGTCTTGTAATTCCCTATGAGAAAGAACAAAACAAACACTGCTGTTACAAACCTTTCCTAAGTCAAGGAATTGCATGCTGTACACCTTCCCTAAAATGTGATTTTATTGCTGTTATAAGATGAAAATTACATGGATTGTATTAATGCTGCTGTATTTTCAGCTGGTGTGTACAAGGTATTTCTTGAGCATTAATGCCTTGTACATTAGCCAGATTATGTTAATTGTCTCTCAACATTCCCGTTAGCCTGTAATAATAAACAATGGGCAAAGAAAAGTTAATCCACAACCAAAACATCTTAATGAGGAGTACCAAAGAAATGTATACAGCTCCATTAGTTCTTGCCAGCTTGCGACTGCTGACATGAGGATAAATTTAACATGGAGCATTGTCACATGGTTTGTGACAGAGGATTATTCCAGAAAATTTACTGGACTAAAAAATCCCCCATAAGATACCATCAATTCTGAATAACTTATAAACTGAGTAAGAACAGAACACAAGCCAATTGTCTATCTAAGGCATCTTTTTATTTGTATTGCATCGTGTAAAATAATTATTTGACAGGTCAATTTTTGAATTGCTCAAATACAATGATACTGTATTAGTCCTATTTCCTATTCCCCAGATCATTTTGGGAAAGGAATGCATTCTTTTCTGACAGCCCTTTTCTTCCAGCACAGCCACATAAAGTCTCAAGTCTGACTGTGCTATTCAGAACAACTTAGGTCAGCTGAGTTGGGATGTTTTCCTCTATAAACTCTCTTCATTTTAATCCAGAGCTGTCAGCTAAGAGATAACAACTTCTTCCCCATATGGGGACGAGGTGTTGTTTAACTGTCCCTTTCCCATGTAAGGAGAGAGCTGGGGACAGGGAATTGGGGCTAGGATAGTGCAAAGCTCAGATGTTTCAGTTCACCTGGCAAACTTTTCCTTGATTTTAGTCTGTGTTGCTTTGCACCCTCTGGATTTCTCTAAGAGTTCCATTAAATGAAGCTGGAAAATTCAGCCAAAACTAAGGTTTTGCCTGGTTTTGGGCTGAGACTATATATCAGAAAATTTTGGAACAGAACAGACAAAACCCTTCTTCCTCCAAACAATCTTTTAGCACACCATGCCATACCCTTTTATGTCTTTTGGGGGTAAACTGCAACCTTCCCCCACCTTTGATGTCTTTGGGGGACAATCAAGTAGCTCTTTCCTCCCACTGGCATGTTGGGTGTTCAGCTGATAGGTCCTTCAACTCCCCACACATTCCTCATAAACATAATCTGTGAAGCAGGCAGTTTATCTCCAACATCACTCTTCAGTGTAACTGGGATACAGTCTTCTATTCCCTGGGTTTACTGCCTCTCCATTGCCACTGATGAGGGTGCCCTAGAAAGTGGTGTCTTGTAATGTGAAGGAGGTAATTTAACATCCCTGTGCCTCAGTTTCCCAGTCTGTAAGGCAGATATAATAATTCCTACCTTGAGAACTTCTGATGAAAGATGGGCTAGTAGGACAAGTATTATCATCATGTTTTCTTCAGGTTCACCACAGTTATTTTGTGTGTGTTTTGATAACCAAATCAAAACATGACCAGAACCATGTTTACAAGGAGGCCTTCAGACAGAGTAAGTTTAACTGCAACTGTCCTTCCTCTACTACGCAAGGATACAAACCTTTTTATCATTTTTGAATGGCTATGCTGTCTTTGTGTGGTTGCAATGTTGACGTACATTATTATACTCCTTGTATTTCTTGTCACTCTTGTAAGACAATTAGGAAAAAGGTTTAGGCTCAGTCATGGCTGTTTGTATGCTGTCTCTAAATCTTAGCTAATAGGTGGTGTCAGCTGTTTCAATTTAGGACCAATGGTGCTTTGGGGGGGAGGAATGTGTGTGCTTTTTTTCATCAGACATAGCAGGGTTGCAGACTAATCCTATTCGAGGAATCAATTACATAAGGCAGAGGTGGGCAAACTATGGCCCGCGGGCCACATCCTGCCCACGGGACCGTCCTGCCCGGCCCCTGAGTTCCTGGCCCAGGAGACTCACCCCCAGCCCCTTCCCCACTGTTCCCCCTCTCATGCAGCCACACCGCTGTGTGGGCAGCAGGGCTGTGAGCTCCTGCCACTCTGAGCGGCATGGTAAGGGGGCGCAGCGGTGCGTGCACGGCGGTGAGGAGGTTGGGTAGGGGGTCCTCCGGGGCAGTCAGGGGTCGGGGAATGGGGGGGTTGGATAGGGCATGGGAGTCCTGGGGGGCCTGTCAGGGGGCAGGGGTGTGGATAGGTCGGGGCAGTCAGGGGATAGGGAGCAGGGGGGTGGATAGGGGGTGGGATCCGGGGGGCAGGGGGCGGTTTGGAGCAGGGGGGTCCCAGGAGGGGGCAGTCAGGGGAAAGGAGCGGGGGGGGTTGGATGGGTCAGGGGTTTTGAGGGGGACAGTCAGGGGGTGGGAAGTGGGAGGGGGTGAAAAGGGGGCGGGGGCCAGGCTGTTTGGGGGACACAGCCTTCCCTACATGTCCCACCATACAGTTTCGCACCCCGATGTGGCCTTCAGGCCAAAAAGTTTGCCCACCCCTGACATAAGGGAAAGGGCTGCAAAATGCAAGTGTGTTGTAACTAAGCCCCCAATACTGCTGAATTTGTAGCGCAAACAGGCCTAATTGCAGCAGACTAACTTTACCTACATTAAGTGGTATGGTGCAGTGCTGTCAAGTTGAATGATTTTATAGTGAATCTCGTGATATCTGGTGGTTTTCTTGAGGCCCAGCTCCTAAAAATATTTGATTATGTGAGAATCTCAGCTTTCCTTTAAAAAAAAAAGTCTCTAGTTCTCCTGGTGGCAGAGAAGAGCAGGAAAATGTGAACTCTTGAGACTCTAACTGGAAGGCAAATAAAATACCTCCAAATGTATTTTAAAAATCTCATCTTTAAGAGAGTTTCGTGACTTTGGGGGCCTGCATTATGACTTTTGAATACTTGGGTTTAGAAATTCTTTGTTAGGTCTCACATGGAAAAGAAGGAGATAGTCCCAATCAGTGTCTTTCAACTCTGTCTTTAATGTCTTCAAAGAGTTGTGATATCTACGCAGAATGGGAGAGAGTGTGATGCAAAAAGCCTTTGACTTGTTTACTCAACCTCCTTTGCTTCTCTGGGTCCCCAGAAGATATTACTGTGCAAGTTTAAAGTAGAACTAACAAGTAGCTCTATTCAGGCTACCTTTCTACCTGCCATTTTCCTTCCTGGCAGGAATGTTCCTGAATCCAAATCCAGGTAAATAACATGCTCGGGGGGGTGGGGGGGGGCGGCTCAGGAATCCATTGTACTTTGAGAATTTGGGCCACTGTGATAACTCTAGATATTGCTGAGTAGAGATAGGCCTGAGCCATGAAGTTCAGATCTGTCTCTCTAGATTTAACCCCCAAGAATTTTGTGCAGACCTAAAGAATGATACAACTGCAAGGTAACCAGTGGGGGAAGTGAAACAAGGTATTTCTTTCCTCTGTATAGCACTTTACTCCATAAATGTGTATATTTTATTCTTTTCAGTAATTCATCTGACTGCATCTACTTTCAGGGCATGCAACCAAGACTGGGAAAAAAATCTTTAAAATCAATTTTGACTGACAAGTTAATACATTATTTATATAACATTCAAAGCAAAGACCAAACCAGGGTCTCCCTCCTCCAGAAAAATCACCTCAAATACAATTTTTCATCTCAAACTTCAGAAATGAAAAGGAAGCCACATTCTTTTCCACAAGCACCAGGATAGATCAAAGAAAGTATCTAACAACGGACTGTTCTAAGACTTTGACCTAGTACAATGGACATTGTTAAGCACGTTTGACCTGCAAGATTTATAAAATCTTTTTATTAAAAGATTATAAAAATCTATTTTTATCTCTAAAAAATAATCATCATAAGGGATGAAAACATGGCCAAATACTCTGATTCAGGAAAGCACCACTATTCTGGAAAGCAGGCACATGCTTAATTTTAAGCATTTGCTTAAGAACAATTGACTTCAATGGGCTTAAGTGCTTTCCTGAATCAGGGCCAGCATGAGTTTTCTTAGAAATTCAAATGGGTGTTAACAGTAAATTTTTGGCAGTATTCACATAGCTTTACTTAATACCTGCAATAGTGAAGGGACTATTAGAAAACAAAATACTGTGGGCAGAGATTGAATCTTCCTGTATGCGTAGATTGCACATAACATATTAAGAACCCTCCTGGATTGCAAATAATACATAAAAATAAAATAACAGCTGAACTGTAATGGGGACATATGTAGACCACAGAAATTATTTCTGATAATTAAGAGGGTATGAGATAAGCAGTTAAATTAAAATAGGCATATTGTCAAAAATAAATATTATAAATGTCTGTACACCAATGTGAAAAGCTCGAAAGCAACAAATTATCAAACTAGAACACTTGGCAACAGAAGGGGACTTTTACATAATAGACATTACTGAGAAACAGTAGAATAACAAAAGTCAATATCATATGACAATGCCTTGCTATGAACTATAAAGGAAGGACAGACAAGGTCTCAGAGGTGGTAGAGTAGCACTATACCTAAATGATTCCATATAACCTATTGATATACAGAGTGTAAGTCGAAGATATCACAGTAGAATCTTTATTAACATAAATCCAAGTAATTAGAATACAAATATACAACTGGTCTTCAGCTCAGGAAAAGGATGTTGAGTGCACAACGTTGAGGAAGATCAAAAGGAAAGTAAGTCTAACACAATGGTAATTATGAGTGACTTCTCATCTTACCATACATAAACTGGTCAAAAGTCAACCAGGACAAGGTTTCGAGAAGCAATTTCTCAAGATCTTGCCTTTCTGGAATAGCTAGAGCACAAGAGGTTCTTCCTCTACTCAGTCCTAAGAAACTCAGAGAAGTTGAGTCACTATAGTTGTGCCACTAGATAAGTGGCCCACAATCCCACATCATCTGGGGAGGGAAAACATATCAAAAACTAGCCTAGTTGCTTTAAACTTTAGAAAGAGGAATTTCAAAGAAAGGGGGATTTAAAAAGAGAGAGAGAGAGGAAGCTAGTGAAAAAGGCTCTAAAATTAAAAGTAAAGAACAAACAAACCCAAACCCTGTAGTTTTGACATAGAGGCTACCTAAAAGCGTACTGTAACAGTCTCAGATGGCATGCATGCCCCTGAACATAAAAGGAAACAGAAAGGCAAGAGGTAAGCCAGTAGTGCTAAATGGCAAATGTGAAGAAGTTATTTGAGCTAGACAAGTAATTTTCAAAAAATTGAAATCCAGATCTAGTGTAGTCAATGGAAAGGAGAATAAACTTCAGCAGTCAATATGTAAGAAGGAAATTTGGAAGGCTATGATGGAACTTGAAAAGCAAATAGCCAAAGGCATAAAAACAAACAAGAAATTATTAAAATACATTGAATGGAAGAAGCCTGAGTGAGAATCCATGAGTCTGCTGGATCACAAGGGAGAAAAAGTAGCAATTAAGGAGGATAAGGACCATGAGGAGAAGCTAAGTGATTTCTTTGCATCAGTCTTCACCATGGAGAACGCTGGGAAAATACCTGACCTGGACCTACTCTTTCTGGGTAACAAAGATGACATAATACCAGCAACTAGTAATTGAAGGGAAAGATGCTAGACCAAATGGATATGTGAAGGAGCAACAAGCTACCAGGACTGGATGGCAGACACCCAAGAACAGTGACAAAACTTATGTCAAATGGCTAAACAGCTAAAAAAAATTATGCACTTGCTCATAAAAATCAATTACTGTGCTGGAGAACTGGAGGGTAGAAGTGCTGCACTTAAAAAAAAGAAGGAAAAAGCAGTAGAGATCATAATGATAATGCAGACTAGCCAGTCTTACTCAGTACCAATGGAATTGGTTGAAACACTCACCAATGAGTGTTCCTTTTCTGCAAAGGTAAACTGAGCCTTTTTTGAAGGTCAGTGTCCTTATTCTCAAAAAGAAAAGGAGTACTTATGGCACCTTAGAGACTAACAAATTTATTTGAGCATAAGCTTTCATGAGCTACAGCTCACTTCATCGGATGCATGCAGTGGAAAATACAGTGGGGACATTTATATACATAGAGAACATGAAACAATGGGTGTTAACATACACACTGTAATGAGAGCAATCACTTAAGGTGAACTCTTACCAGCAGGAGAGCAGGGCTGGGGGGGGTGGGGGAACCTTTTGTAGTGATAATCAAGGTGGGCCGTTTCCAGCAGTTGACAAGAACGTCTGAGGAACAGTGGAGGGTTGAGGGGGGGAATAAACATGGGGAAATAGTTTTACTTTGTGTAAGACCCATCCACTCCCAGTCTCTATTCAAGCCTAAGTTAATTGTATCCAGTTTGCAAATTAATTCCAATTCAGCAGTCTCTCGTTGGAATCTGTTTTTGAAGTTTTTTTGTTGAAGAATTGCAACTTTTAGGTCTGTAATCGAGTGACCAAAGAGATTGAAGTGTTCTCCAACTGGTTTTTGAATGTTATAATTCTTGATATCTTATTTGTGTCCATTTATTCTTTTACGTAGAGACTGTCCAGTTTGACCAATGTACATGGCAGAGGGGCATTGCTGGCACATAATGGCATATATCACGTTGGTAGAAGTGCAGGTGAACGAGCCTCTGATAGTGTGGCTGATGTGATTAGGCCCTATGATGGTGTCCCCTGAATAGGTATGTGGACACAGTTGGCAACGGGCTTTGTTGCAAGGATAGGTTATTGGGTTAGCGGTTCTGTTGTGTGATAGCTGTTGCTCTCACTCCTTACTTTCCTTAGAATCATGAACTCTACCCTTTCATGATCACTTTCACCCAAATTGCCTATTTATTAACAATCTGGAAAATGAGTTGAACATCGTGGTGGCAAAATTTTCAGATCACACACAAAATTATTTAGCATAGTCAAGCCCAGTGTAAATTGTGATGAAAGTCAGTGGGACCTAGTATAGCTAGATGAATTGGCAACAGCGGCAGATGAAATTCAGTGTAGACAGACGGAAGGAATAATTTGAACTACTCACACAAACTGCTAGGTTGTAACTTAACTGTGAGAGGTCAATTCAAAATCTGGGCCTAACTGTGGACAGTTCAATGAAGACCCCTGCTCAATGTGGAACAGCAAGTAAAAATCCAAACTGGACTAGATAACCCTCTAGTCAAATCTTATATGGCAATTCCTAGTAGCAGTATAATACTAATAAAAGAGCTCTCTCTACAAAATTTCACCTCTGAATGGATTTTTTTAGTGAATTTCATTTTGAGGAGCATTAAAAGCCCCACTTTAAATTGCCTGGCCCACCACATCATTTTCATGTGTCTGATGATACCCAAAGTCCCCACCATTGTTCTATTCAATTAGTGTAGTGTTTGTTCGCATAGTGTTGCTGTTTATAGCGTGGCTGTCTTCCCTTCCTCTGCACTCATCTGTGGCCTGGTTTTACAGCATACAATATTTTTTGTTTCTCATATTTGTGTGCATAGCAGAGTCATCTACAGTACTACTGCTCTTAGGCTTAGTTTAGAACAGAGCAGCAGATGGCCATCTTGTGATGTAGCATTCAACACAAAGGAGTCAGTCGGAGGATGTTACAGCAACCACCATGTTGGAATTCAGTAGAGCAATGAAGGCAAAACTACTACCTACCTCCTCTTCAGATCCAGATAAAATGTCACAGCCCAATACCAATCTATCATTGCTTTTCGTACTACTTGTTGCGTTATGTGAAGTTTTACTCCATGTGTCCATATAAATATATGAATATTTGATGTTATAAAGGTTTTATCAATTTGAGTTTGGAATGGCTGTATCACTCATGAGTGGTGCAGTTACTCACATGTGATGCTGGCATCCCAAACCAATGCTGATAAATTCTTTCGACCCCACTGCACCCTCATGTAGTTTGTATATGGAATGACAGGTTTCAGAGTAACAGCCGTGTTAGTCTGTATTTGCAAAAAGAAAAGGAGTACTTGTGGCACCTTAGAGACTAACCAATTTATTTGAGCATAAACTTTCGTGAGCTACAGCTCACTTCATCGTATGCATCAAATAAATTGGTTAGTCTCTAAGGTGCCACAAGTACTCCTTTCTTTTTGTATAAGGAATGTTTTTTTACAGAAAAATTAGTTTAGAAATATTTTAGACAATATGAAAACAGTCTTGGTAGTATTTTTCATATCCCTCCACTTCTCTCGTGAGTCCAACTGTGTAGGCATCCAAGGAAGAAAAATATATCCTAAAAATGTTAGAAAGCTCTAAAAGTTACCTCAGTTATTTTTTCTAAATAGCACAAAATCCAAGAGATTGGGTCCTATATGAAGGGATCAAGCAGGGCTAGAAGCAAGTGCTGAGAATCTCCCCTTCCCAATGGTACAATGATCCTAGGCCTAACTGTCATGTCTCTTGCAGTGTAAAATGGCCTTAAAGTTACCCTCATGCTAGCATGGTGTAAAGGGGCCTTAGTATAGAAAAGAATCAGGCCCTCTGTTTCTAGCCCAGATGGATCTGAAGAGTTCAGAGACTAGTCACTGCTGCAGGATTGAACAAGGCCTATTGTACACCTTAAAGCAATGTAATTTTTGGATGGAGAGGGGAAGGAAACAATCAGCTAGTAGACTGTTTTATTTATTTTAAATAGAAAAGGAGTACTTGTGGCACCTTAGAGACTAACCAATTTATTTGAGCATGAGCTTTCGTGAGCTACAGCTCACTTTGCATCCGATGAAGTGAGCTGTAGCTCACGAAAGCTCATGCTCAAATAAATTGGTTAGTCTCTAAGGTGCCACAAGTACTCGTTTTCTTTTTGCGAATACAGACTAACACGGCTGTTACTCTGAAACCTGTCTTTATTTTAAATGGCACTCTTTGAAGCTGCTCAGAGTTTTGGAACATGAGAAGTTGTCCCGGGGAGATGGATTAGTGGGCAGAATGTAGAAGGGTTGGTATGAAGTGCATGATAAATCTTATTTGTCTCATGGCTGTCACACTCCTCCTCCCCCCCTCCCCACCCCCCCAATAACTTATTTAGATTCTTTACTCTTCAATTGTCAAAAAATTGTAGTCTTTATTTACTAGAATGTTTTCAATGGTCTTTCATATATTTATAAAACTGACAGCAGTATTAGTCTGTGGCTTACTGGTGCAGAACATGCATTTGTTGGTAACATAATTACATACCCTTAAAAAAAAAAAGGATTGTGTGTGTATTTACATAGACACACAAACCTTCTAAAATAGCATTTATTCTAAGTTAAGCATGTTGCTAACAAAAGTGTGTTCTGCAGCAGTAAACCATAGGTATGAGCTCTCTTTGAAAACATTCTAGAAAATAAAATACATAGCTGTTGCACAGAATCAAGGAGCAGAGAATCTTAAAAAAGATAAGTAAAGAAAATCTTGCAGCATCTGTTTTGGAATTCCCTCAGTGCATTCTCTGTTAAAAAATTGTCTGGGGTACCAATTGGTTAAATCTCATATGGGTACATCTGTTTTTCTCTAATGTGTAAATTCACATAGGGAAGGGTGGGCTAAGCTAAGGAACTTGATCTTTGGATGCAGTTATTCTGCCACCTACTGTTTGTTCTTATGGATACGTTAGAAATTTTAATGCAAGTCTTTGCAAATTTAAAACAATAACCCTAATAAAAAACAAATTCAATTTTTCTATAGATGCCAATATAAAATTCAGATATTTCACACTGTCTGTAAAAATAACAACTACTCACTTTTATCAGAGACAAAGCCATTAACACCACAGTAATCTATATGATACAGTCCTTTTCCCTTCCTACTTCCCTTTCCACTTATAATTTTAAAAGTGATCCACTGCCAAGGTCAGCAACAATAAAGTCCAACATTTAGAAAAATACAAACATAATAATAATGAAAAATATTTTCAGGATTATGCTCATATTGTCTCACAGAAAATAGTTCTTTAGGAAAAATCATTTCCCTGTGAGGTTGTGAATCCAAACACTTCCAGATGATGCTATGAAAGACAGTAGCCTGATTTTTTAAAAAGTGAAACTGACTAATCTAAATTCACTGTCCCAGCTGCTGAAGTGTAAATGTAGAGAAACTGCATTAATAGGGAAAGTTAAACTACATTTTTCAAATCCTTTCGATTACAAGAATCTCAGGTGTTACTAGCAACATAACTAAGGATTTATCATGACTGACAAAGTCCTTTTATAACTGGCAAATTACAAAAGGGTACAGTCTACCAGTTGGGTAGGAGAGTATTCAATCCCCAGCAACCTCTAGTGTAAGTTGCCATCATCTGCCCACATTAGCCAAGAGAACACACTGTTCATTTTCAGCAGAGCAACATAAAGGTGACTCCAGCATGTAACCTGGTAGCCTGGAAAGTGTAAGGATTCCTACTGCAGAGCATCTAACAGCATCTCCATTCTCTCTTACAGCACTCGCCAGGACAGGATTTGTCTCTTTAAAGGAGAAATCCTCTTCTCTCTTATTTATGTCCTATACACAATATATTAATTCAATTAGTTCATGGGCCAGCCCAACTGGCTAGTGGCAGTAGAACACTTAGATATGTGCGGAGTCTAAACCAGAATACTATCCCAGCGGGAGCTGGAATTCACAGAGTAGGAGAGAAGAGAGGGCTGAGAAATGCCTTTAGAGACCACTCTGACAAATAAAGGAAGAAATGGAGAGGAAATTAGAAGACTCCCTCTCCCTACTCCCCAAAAATGAATTAAATTAATCATGGAGTTCTCACCATGCCTTACTGTTTTGAGATCTAATAACAAAAAAATTAGATCTTTCATTTGTGCTCTATGGCACCATTCACACCAAAGTGCCTCTTGGCACTTTACAAATGTAAACTATGCACAAGTACCACTTCGCCACTGCTGAATATCTGTCTTTGGAATGGAAGAGAACAGCTAACAGTAACATCACAACAGTGAAATGGAAAGCAGTGAAAAAGAATATGCTATCCAACTGAAACTGCAGAGGGAAATTAGAGAGCCAGGCCATAATTAGATGCGTCAGAGATCCAAAACTCATGCGGAAAAGTTCCATGGGATTCTTAATTATCACAAGTGGTCAGGATTCCCGTTTTACATTTCATCCAAAACTCAGTACTTCTAGGAGGAAAAAGACCCTATCTCCACATATAGGCAGTGGGAAAGCATTTCCTCAGAGAGAAGAATGCCTTCAATGAACTAGGAACTCCTCTCCGCGTAACGTCCTATCAGAGGTTTACCTACATTATTGGGCCATTACAGTCATGGGTGGCCTCCTGTTCAAATACTACCCTGGACTAATGTTGTACTTAGCCTGTGAGACTTACGGGGATCACAGCACAAGGTAGAATGGTTAACTGCTCTTTGTATTAAACCGACATATTCTGTCTATCCTTCATTTAAAGCTCCACTGAAGGCTTGTTATACCTTGTTAGTTTTGGTGGCTATCCATTGCCATCTACAATAAACATACACTCCCTCCTTTGGGTCCTCTAGGCCTTTCATTTCCAACTGCCTAGTATACATTAGACAAACTAACATTGCCTTCTCCAAGTGAAACATTTTTAGCAGCTTTACACTCCTACGATTGAGGGCTTGGAAGAGGGTATTTTTGTTTTTGTTTCAGTCAAGCATAGATTAATTATCAAGACAGCACCTCTGCATCCCACCTACAGAATTTCTCCAGGAGGTATTCTAGGAAATCTATGGAAGGGAATGCCAGAGGAGAAGCCAGCCAACTCTTCAATATGTAATGTGACTGGAAGCGTTTTCAGCAATATCTATGGTACAGTGCGAATGCAGTGATGGATTTACTGGCTGGATTTACAACTTTTATTGTCTTTTGTTTCCTTTTCTTCCAGCAGATTGGACTCATTACTGAGTCTGATGCCCAAATTTGTATTTTTGATTAGAGCTTTTAATTTCAGATTTTAAAATGATACCAACAGTTTCTATATTATGGACAATAATATTTTAGCTAGATATCTGGGTATTTATATAAGCCCCATAACCACAGTATCAAAGAGCCTCAAAATAATTAATTCCACACTTCAATGAGTTGGGAAAGCATTACTGTTCTTGTTTTTACAGATAGGGAATTGAGGCATCTTGCCCAAGGTCACCAAGGATGCCTGTAGCAGAATGGGCTCTAATCCAAAACTCCATAGTTCCAGTCCAATACCTTGACAACAAGTCTATCCTTCCTTCATAATTAACATTAATAAGCTAGCAAAACATTATTTTCATGCATTTATAAAAAGTTTAATTTCATAGAACAATGCATTGTAATAGTCTTGAATTTAATGAAGGCCTGTCTACTCTTCAGAAGTTTTAATGGTATGTCCTCATGTACAAACCTAGTATCTTTTTTCACTCCTGAATTTTGTTTTCCTGCTGCATAAATATTTGTAGTTGTTACTCAAAGTAATCATGCAAGACGTTTTCCTTTTCACAGTACATGAATGTTCCCTGACTTAAAATTCAATAAATGGAAGCCAAATGCCATTGATTTTTATCTACCTTGGATTCGAACTTGATGGGGTCGTTTTTCAGCACAGCTATATCCCATATTTTGTTATACCATGTGACAATGCAAAAGAGTACTATTTTCTTCCACTACCCAGCTATATAATCCTTGCTGCTGTCAACAAGAGAGATAACTGGACCCTATTTCTCGGAAATGCTGGTTTATTTATTGGTAGAATTAACAGAATTACCAATGGATCTCTGGGCAGGTCTCACCCTGTGATTTGATTAATTTGTTCTCTGACCCTGGACCAATCAAACTGATGTTTTTAAACCACAGGGGGAAGTTCATTTTACCTTTGAAAAAAAGACAAGACCAAATTCAGACCTCATGTAAGTAGAGGCCAATCCACTGAAATTAGCAGATTTATATCATTACTGAATTAGCCTAGTGATTTCAAATATTCATTGTCTTGAATGTGCTAGTGACATGAGCCCCATATGCTAGATCTCTATGGGACAGACGTGAAGGTACCTCTGGAGAACATTCACTTCAGCTTAGTCTGCTACTAGAAGTGGGACTGAAGGAAAAACGGAAATCCAATATTTCAAGAGATCACTTAATTAAGAACCCTCTACAATTTCAAAACCCTGTGAGATATTCTATAACACACCCTCACCAGAGAAAAGGCCTAGACTGTCTTTCCAGGGTTTTCTATTTTTGGTGGTTTGGCTGTAATAGAGCATAGCTATTAGCTCATATGTCCAAGACAGGCTTCTTTGCACAGGAACTCTGATACAATAGCTTATTCACTGTAGGAATGCAACAGCATTTGCACATAAAGCAAAAGAGGTTAATGGAAAAGCAGAAAAGGTAATTTGACTCAGATTTTAAAATTATATAGTAATAGTAGTATCTTACATTTATTATATAGTTTCTTTCATACAGACAGATTGCAGTATGCTTTACAAACGATATATAGTAAAGGGACTACTTTATCCACCAGTGAATTGCAGCCACCTCTATAGTTGAATATGACAGCTATTAAACAGTAAACAGCAACCCGTCACTACAGTTTTAAAGAGGAAGAGAAGAATACCCTTGCAAAATTAAATTGCAGGGGGTATTTTAGGAAGGTGGAATGCAGGTACTGAATTGGAATTTGTCCAAGACACCGAAATCTTGTGAAAATTTCAAGAGGCTTTTCAAAGAGCATAAGAGACGACCATTGTTTTGCATCTCATCAGACAGACGGCACTTCCGGTACCACAGGGCCCCTTTATGCAGGGATACTGGAAACCCTGTCTCTGGGTCAGTCCTGAGTCACCTAGCCACCTACCAACACCAGTTCCTGTTTCCTTGGTGGTCTCCTATCCATTTATTGACCAAGCCCAACCTTGTTAAGCCTGTGAATTGTGAGAAAAATCGCAGCCTGAGGTGGCATGGTTGCATATTTAGTACATGATACACATTATTTGTAACAAAGTCATAAAAAGAAAGTAAATGGAGTAACTCTTTAATGAATACATCTTGAAGGACTTAAATACTTTCAAAATAAACTAACATTTCATAATACATATGAAAAGGCTTTTCAATTAACATCCTGTTTTGAATACATGACTGATCTGCAGCAGCCTCTGGCAAGAGCCCGCTAACATCTCAGCACAGCATGCCTATACACTTTTGGCAATACATCCCATTTCTCTATACACCAACAATAAGCCTATTTATTATCTAACCAGCCTGATCTATAGTGAGATGCAGCCAGAATCTGAAGCTATTTCCTCAAGACTTGAATGAGTCAGGGCATGCAAATGATTAATCAACACAGAGTTTAAAGAGTTACAAGAGTGCTGAACTCTGACTAAGGCCCATGTGAAATGAGGATTGCAACATTTGGAAACTCAGGGGTTTTCCACTGACTGAAAACACTTGGACCCCTTCTTATTTAACCCTTGACCTTATGACAAAGCAGAAAAGACCCACAATGATTATTTAACTTTGACAACACATTTGCTTTGAGACGCATATAGTGAGCAGCCAAAGAGAGCAGAAATCAAGCTACTGAACCAGATTAACTCTTGCTGGTGCAAAGAGGTGTAAATTCTATCTCCTTGTACCAGCCTCACCTGCTGAGCTCTTGGGATATTTGTCATGAGCAAGAGCAGTAGTGTACTGCCACCTTTCTGCCATTATTTCTGGAGATCCAAATTATGCACAGACTTAGACTCCAGATGAAAACAAGAATAGTGATCTCATTCTAGCGCTCATTTGTGCAAATCACCAAACACAGACTCATAGATTTTAAGGCCAGAAGGGACCATCATTATCATCTAGTCTTACTTCCTGCACATTGCAGGTGACGGAACCTCACCCACCCATTCCTGTAATAGACCCATAACCTCTGGCTGAGTTACTGAAGTCCTCAAAACATGATTTAAAGACTTCAAGTTACAGAGAATCCACCATTTACACTAGTTTAAACCTGCAAGACAGCCATGCCCCATGCTGCAGAGGAAGGCAAAAAACAAAGCAAAACAGGGTCTCTGCCAATATGGCCTCTGTAAAAATTTCTTCCCAAACCCAAATATGGAGACCAGTTGAACCCTGAGCATTTCGTAAGTTCCACCAGCCAGACACTCGGGAAAGAATGCTCTGTAGTAATTCAGAGCCTTCCCCATCTAGTGTGCCATAATCAGCCATTGGAGATAATTTGTGGCTAGTAGTTGCAGATCAGCTACATGATATTGTAGGCAGTTTCATCATACCACCCCCTCCATAAATTTATCAAGCTTAGTCTTGAAGCCAGTTAGGTTTTTTTGCCCCCACTGCTCCCCTTGGAAGGCTGTTCCAGAACTTCACTCCTCTGATGGTTAGAAATCTTCATCTAATTTCAAGTCTAAATTTATTGATGGCCAGTTTCTATCCATTTGTTTTTGTGCCAACATTGGTGCTTAACTTAAATAACTCCTTTCCGTCCCTGGCATTTATCCCTCTGTATTTACAGAGAGCAATCATATCTCCCCTCAGACTTCTTTTGGTTAGGCTAGACAAGACAAGCTCTTTGAGTCTTCTCTCAAAGTAGGTTTTCCATTCCTCTGATCATCCTAATACCCCTTCTCTGTACCTGTTCCAGTTTGAATTAATCTTTCTTAAATATGGGAGACCAAAACTGCAGACAGTATTCCAAATGTCAGGTTTCAGAGTAACAGCCGTGTTAGTCTGTATTCGCAAAAAGAAAAGGAGTACTTGTGGCACCTTAGAGACTAACCAATTTATTTGAGCAGAAGCTTTCGTGAGCTACAGCTCACTTCATCGGATGCATAACAATAAATTGGTTAGTCTCTAAGGTGCCACAAGTACTCCTTTTCTTTTTGAGTATTCCAAATGAAGTCTCACCAGTGCCTTGTATAATGGTACTAACACTTCCCTATCTCTACTGGAAATACCTCGCCTGATGCATCCTAAGATTGCATTAGCCTTTTTCATGGCTGTATCACATAGCATGACTATGAACTGCCAGTGATCAACCAATACACCCAGGTCTTTCTCCTCCTCTGTTGCTTCCAACTGATAGCAAAAATTCTCGTTAACTCCTAAGAACATGACCTTGCTCTTTGCACTATTAAATTTTGTCCCATTTCTATTACTACAGTTTTCAAGATTGTCCATATTCTTGTATGGTATTCCAGTCCTCTGTATTGGCAATATCTCCCAACTTTGTGTCATTTGCAAATTTTATTAGCACACCCCACTTTTAGGTAAGGTCATTAATAAAAATGTTTAATAAGATTGGTCTCTTGCATGAGAGTTCACCTTTCAATATGACACATTGTAGTCTCCCCTTTAACCAGTTCCTTATCCACCTTTCAATTCTCATATTAATCCCCATCTTCTCCAATTTACTTAATAATTTCCTGTGTGGAACTATATCAAATGCTTTACTGAAATCCAGGTAGCTTAGACCTACTGCATTTCCTTTGTCTAAAAAAAATAAAAAGAGTTATCTTCTCAAAGAAAGAGATCACGTTGGTCTGGCACAATCTACCATTTGTGAAACCATGTTGTGTTTTATCCCAATTACCATTTATATCTATGTCCTTAAATACTTTCTTTTTCAAAATTTGTATTATTAACCATGTTATTTCAGAAGAGACCCAGGGCTTGCATAGTACGGGGTATTAAGGTTGATTAGGGGTATGGAACAGCTTACGTATGAGGAGAGATTAATTAATAAGATTGGGACTTTTCAGCTTGGAAAAGAGACAACTAAGGGGGGATATGATAGAGGTCTATAAAATCATGACTGGTGTGGAGAAAGTAAGTAAGTGTTATTTACTCCTCAGAACACAAGAACTAGGGGGTCACCAAATGAAATAAATAGGAGCAGGTTTTAAACAAACAAAAGGAAGTATTTCTTCACACAACACACAGTCAGCGTACGGAATTCCTTGCCAGAGGATGTTCTGAAGGTCAAGATTATAACAGGGTTCAAAAAAGAACTAGATAAATTCATGGAGGATAGGTCCATCAATGGCTATTAGCCAGGATGGGCAAGGATGGTTTCCCTAGTCTCTGTTTGCCAGAAGCTGGGAATGGGTGATGGGATGGAACACTTGACAATTACCTGTTCTGTTCATTCCCTCTGGGGCACTGGGCATTGCCCACTGTCGGAAGACAGGATACTGGACTAGATGGATCTTCGGTCTGACCCAGTAGGGCTATTCTTATGTTTTTCTACATTTTACCATTTGGGACCTTAGAGTTTTCTTCTGGTCACATCTCTAGTCCTTTGTCAGGGATCCATTTCTTAAGGCTTCTCTATCTGGTATTATAGCAGAGTGACAGAATGAAAACATATTCTATGTTACAGAATTATTTCTTTAACAAGGTTTCAGTGAAATAAGCTCCACAGACTATACCAAGAATCCCAGCCTCAAAGCCTTTGTACCACATTACAGTTTTCTCACAGGAGCTCGTTACATGGTATGACTGAAAAAGCTGTGTGGGGAGCCTGGGGCTGGAATAGCAGGGGGTGCCAGAGGCAGCGAGTATAATAGGCCAGGGGAGGCTCTGCCTTCCACAGCACTGCAGTGGCCGCTGGAGCCCTGGTTGTGGGGTTTGGCAGTGAAGTTTTTGCTTTATTATGCCCCACGTAAGTTCCAGGGAGGCTGAGAAGGAACATACTGCCTCCTCAGCTGCCCCGGAACCGGCATGGGGTATATCAAAAGTGTCTTCTAACAACAGATGCTTTTCCCCTGGGCGGGTTGTGTCCAGGGAGGGGAGGCATAGCGTGGCTGCGGCCAGCCCTGGGCTCCTATGGGCGGAGGTAGGAGGCTCGGGGCTTCGGCCAACCCGGCCTCATACAGGCAGGGGAGGGAGGGAGACTTGGGGCATCAGCCAGCCTGGGTCTCCTCCAGGCAGGGGCGGTGGTTTGGTCGGGGGGGAGCTCTCCAGCCAGGGTGGGACTTGTGGCTCTGGCTCTGTCGATGGGGACAGGGGGTCTCGGGGCTCCAGCCATGGGGAGGGTGTGGGTGGAAGGGGCGGAGCCAGGGCTAGCCTCCCCAGAGGGGGGCTCCACCCGTCGCCCATAGGGGTGCTGTAGGTAGGCTTCAGTAAGAGGCAAATATTACCTTTTACAGTATAAACATTTTTATAGCACGCTTATCCCCGTAATATCTAAGCACCTTCCAATAGTGCTCTAAGCAATATTTGTTATGTGTTGTTTGTTCTCTTATCCTCCCCCAGAGGGAGAAGCATGTGCAGTGGACTGTCTTGTTTTAGCAGGTTTTTTTAAACAGTAAATTTGTTAAATACCTTGTCTGTCTATAGACTATCCAATGTGACACAAACTCTGAAAACCAAAGAGAGCACACTAGTGGACATTTAGCTATTCACTCCATAGGGAAAACATGGACAAAAGTAAAAGGCTAATGTAGTGCCAATCTTTAAAAAAGGGAAGGAGGAGGATCCTGGGAACTACGGGCCAGTCAGCCTCACCTCAGTCCCTGGAAAAATCATGGAGCAGGTCCTTAAAGAATCAATCTTGAAGTACTTGCATGAGAGGAGAGTGATCAGGAACAGCCAGCATGGATTCACCAAGGGAAGGTCATGCCTGACTAATCTAATCGCCTTTTATCATGAGATTACTGGTTCTGTGGATGAAGGGAAAGCAGTGGATGTATTGTTTCTTGACTTTAGCAAAGCTTTTGACACGGTCTCCCACAGTATTCTTGTCAGCAAGTTAAGGAAGTATGGGCTGGATGAATGCACTATAAGGTGGGTAGAAAGTTGGCTAGATTGTCGGGCTCAACGGGTAGTGATCAATGGCTCCATGTCTAGTTGGCAGCCGGTGTCAAGTGGAGTGCCCCAGGGGTCGGTCCTGGGGCCGGTTTTGTTCAATATCTTCATAAATGATCTGGAGGATGGTGTGGATTGCACTCTCAGCAAATTTGCGGACGATACTAAACTGGGAGGAGTGGTAGATAAGCTGGAGGGGAGGGATAGGATACAGAAGGACCTAGACAAATTGGAGGATTGGGCCAAAAGAAATCTGATGAGGTTCAATAAGGATAAGTGCAGGGTCCTGCACTTAGGACGGAAGAATCCAATGCACCGCTACAGACTAGGGACCGAATGGCTAGGCAGCAGTTCTGCGGAAAAGGACCTAGGGGTGACAGTGGACGAGAAGCTGGATATAAGTCAGCAGTGTGCCCTTGTTGCCAAGAAGGCCAATGGCATTTTGGGATGTATAAGTAGGGGCATAGCGAGCAGATCGAGGGACGTGATCGTTCCCCTCTATTCGACATTGGTGAGGCCTCATCTGGAGTACTATGTCCAGTTTTGGGCCCCACACTACAAGAAGGATGTGGATAAATTGGAGAGAGTCCAGCGAAGGGCAACAAAAATAATTAGGGGTCTAGAACACATGACTTATGAGGAGAGGCTGAGGGAGCTGGGATTGTTTAGCCTGCAGAAGAGAAGAATGAGGGGGGATTTGATAGCTGCTTTCAACTACCTGAAAGGGGGTTCCAAAGAGGATGGCTCTAGACTGTTCTCAATGGTAGCAGATGACAGAACGAGGAGTAATGGTCTCAAGTTGCAGTGGGGGAGGTTTAGATTGGATATTAGGAAAAACTTTTTCACTAAGAGGGTGGTGAAACACTGGAATGCGTTGCCTAGGGAGGTGGTGGAATCTCCTTCCTTGGAAGTTTTTAAGGTCAGGCTTGACAAAGCCCTGGCTGGGATGATTTAACTGGGAATTGGTCCTGCTTCGAGCAGGGGGTTGGACTAGATGACCTTCAGGGGTCCCTTCCAACCCTGATATTCTATGATTCTATGAAAAGGCAAAATATTTAGGAATAAGTACACGCAGCTGGAGAAATGTGCTCCATCATCAATAAAAAGCCTTTTCTTTTATTGGGCTACTGCATTCTCTCAGATGAGAGTACTTGCTGTCAATCCCTCTTGTAGTATAAGTTATATAGACAATAGGAAGGATATATATGTAGACGGAGACCTATGTATATATCTCTATGTATCACATTTTTCCTAATCTTTTTTTAAAGTGAGTTTAGTGTTTGTGAAAGCCTGTGATGCTCTGTACCTCGGGGGAACACCCTGCACCCCCATGTTCATCCTTATAATATGACTGTGTGAAATCCAATGCAAAGTTTGTCATTCCGGGTGTCTTTGGAAGGCACTGAGCCTTATTGTTATAGTAATGTTATAAAGGTTGTAATTTCATGAATATAGTTATGAGGATGAAAATGTGTCCTCATGGCTTAAAACAAGCCCAGGCAAAAACTCTCCACGAGCAGAGGCCCAGGAAAAACTCTCCAGGAGCACAGGGGCAGTTCACACCTCATCAGGGCATGTATGGGACAAACCCAGCCCAGCCTTACAGGAACAAAGGATGCTGACCTAGGCAGCAACAAAGGATCTGTTGGACTCTCCATTGAGTCGCCCCCCCTTCCTTTGGCCAGTTTGGGACTATGATGAGGTAATGCTCACCTGACTCTGAAGAGGGGGGGCAAAGCCAAGAGGGAAGAAAGAACACGATAAAAGGGAGAGACGTTTGCCATGCTCTCTGTCTCCCACCTCCATCTACATACACCACCACCAAGCGACTGAAGCGCTGATCAAAGGGGAGAGCCTGGCTGAAGGGCAACCAGCCAGCCTGTGGTGAGAAGCATCTAAGTTTGTAAGGGCACTGAAAGTGTTAAGATCAGCTTAGAATGCATTTTAGTTTTATTTCATTTAACAAAATCTGACTTCTTATGCTTTGACTTATAATCACATAAAATCTATCTTTTGTAGTTAATAAATTAGTTTGTTTATTCTACCTGAAGCAGTGCTTTTGGTTTGAAGCATGCCAGAGACTCCCCTTGGGATAAAAAGCCTGGTACATATCAATTTCTTTGTTAAATTGACAAACTCATATAAGCTTGCAGCGTTGAGCAGGCATAACTGGACACTGCAAGACGGAGGTTTCTAGGTTGTATCTGGGACTGGAGATATTGGCTAGTGTCATTTGGTTGTACAATCCAAGCAGCGGCTGGCCAAAAGTGCTCACTCACGTAACTGGGAGCAGCTTACATGCTAGAGGCTGTGCATGAACAGCCCGAGAGTGAGCGTTCTCTCAGCAGAGCAGGTGGCTCCCAGAGTCGAGGATTAGACCTAGCAGATCACTGATCCAGGTAACACCAGGGGAACATCACAAAGCCGCCCCATGACTACCTTAGAAAATGAAATCTGAAATATAGAGAATAATTATAGCATGGGCAGTAGCTGTGGAAGCTTCCCCCACATTACTTTAGCATTGTTTGCCAAACCCTATTCTGGAGAAGCCACTTCTAGGGTTGAGGGAGGAGTTCATTTTCCATAGTAATTCGGCATTCTGCGGAAGGGATGAATTGTGGTAATGATAGTTCTTGCAATGTTGATATTGGTCTGAGATCACCAGCATTTTCTGCAGTGGGGCCCCAGACATAGATCTTCTACTGCAAGTTTGACTGCTTTCATAATGCACGGCAAAGCCCATCTTTTTCACAAGAGCCTCCTCTTAATCAAGAGAGCTCAAGAATGAATCTGCATCTTTCTTCAAACAAAAAAGCTTTCAGTAGCAGTTGCTGAGTGAAAGAGTGAGGCAGAACAGGGTCCTTTTTTAATAAACTTAATGCTTCCTTTAATTTTTGTATTTGGCAGCAAGACAACACAGTGATGGACATATTAGAGGACCATATCTTGAATCTTTGACACAAACTTGAACTGAAACTTTTGGCGTTTAAAAGATGTACATTATTTTAAATTTATTTTTCACTATTTGTGCTGCCTCTGCTTTTCCGACTTGTATAGACCAGAATCATAAGTAATGAAGTAGCACAAAAGAGCTAGATTTAAAAGAACATAACATATGGTTAAAACATGTGATTATGTCCCATTGACTTCAGTGGAACTATTCACTTGTTTAAAGTGAAGCACGTGCGTAAGTGCTTTCCTGGATCAGCACCATTGTGTATTAAAATAAAAAACATCACAGATCGGCTTATTTAAGTATATTAGGATATTCAAACCTAGAAGATTTAATGATCAATTTACTTATTATTTTTTGCATTTCACTTAGCTTGGATAATGGCAAGCTGATCAGTTCTACTCTGGTTAATTTTCCAGCAATTTCTCGTCAATTCACTTTCACATACTATCACAATGTAACAACATCGGGGTGGCAAACACTTAAGAAGAATGCCTATATGTTTAGAGAAAAACATTTCAAACATAATTTTTTTTAAACAAGATGGAAATATTTCTATTGGTTTCAGGTTTTGCAAATGAATATTTTTACAAAACTTGAAGCTAGGGCCAAATTAAGAAAGGGCCACACAACTTTATGACCAAAAACAACACTGTAGTTAGGCAAACTGAGAAAAGGGTAATCAAACCTCATGCCTCATAGTGTAAATGATCGTCAAAGCCATGAGGGGTGCATGTCTACCCACCCATTCATTCATCCATGCATAGCATTGCACATTGTTCTGATGCACATGAACATAGCAAGAAAGGCAGGTGAGAGGATGTTGCCTTACTCTGAGACGAGGGGGATACAAAATTAAGAGTCTGATCTGGTATGTTAAATCTTACTTCCTTAGCCTTTGCCAACTGACAAGTGATCCATGGCTTATGTGAAATGAGTGGGTGGTCATGGTCTAGTTCCTAGCAGACATATTTCTGTATCACAAAAAAATCCAAAACTCGTTGCAATTGGCAACAAACTGCTGCCCTTTTTAGGGAAAGAGATGAAGGACTGAACAAATTTCAAGACCGAACTCCCTGCCATCCCTACAGAACTGGTCACTATTTCAGGGTGAAGTATATTGGCAAGATCGTGTGTGAAGGGAGGTACCCGCTGTTTGTGCTGTACCTGATCTGTGGATAAAAATAGAGAACTTCCATCTCTGGGCTACCAATCCAATACCTATCATCTGAACTAGATTCAATACAACATCAGTTCTCAACTTGGGGGCCATAGGCATTAGGGTAACAAGAAAAGGTCCAGGGCTCACAATAATCCTCCCTTTCTTTATAGTTAGATGGGAAAGAGAACCTGAAACCTTATTCTGCTGTTATGTGGATCATGGTTTGGAAAAAGCTCAGCCTCTGCACTAGAGTATTAGTGCAACACATTCACTAGAGGAGGGAATAAGCATTTCAACATATGACACACACTATGGTATTGTTGCTATGTTAAAATTTGTTTTAATAAAAAGCTTTGGAGAGTGAAATATTTTCATAAAACTTTATTTATAGATGAAAACAATGCTTAAAAACAGATTTTCTACATTAGGGAATTGCGTTTCAAAGGTTATTCTTCTGAATGAAAGCCAAATACTCCAGCATTTTTAAGTTTGGTTTCAAACTTAATATAATGCAGACTTTTAAAACACAAATACCTTTAAAGGAAACCATATGGTGAAGGCAGAGTCTTACCCTTTCCTTAACAGCATGGAATGCTTTCAGTCTGAATCTAAATTTACAGACGGTTCAAAATTGGATTTGTAGATTATGCAAAATATGTTAAAAAACATATTCACTTAAAATGTGGATATGGTCTGAAATGTCACCCTTTAACTATGAAAACCTTTTTACTCAATATACAATATCTGCTTAGAGTGTGTCTTCATGTCATTGCTCAATAGCAGTATATGAATGAGAACAAGTGTTTGGTTCTGTTAACTCAGCTGTGTCCCATAGATCTACAGAAAAGCAAGCTGGATTCTGTTCTGTCTGCAATATTAGGGAAAGCATTCTCAGCTAAGTACCAATTGTTGACTATGAAAGGGACTCACCTGAAATCTCATCATTTTCAAACAATGGGTTTAAAGAGAATTTTTGTGGGTTTCAATCATATTTTTCTGGTTTTTAAATGTCTCTCCCCTGATTCCCTGTGAAAGACAACATAAATAACTGGGGAGAGTGTCTGACTACTCAGATGAAACACTGAAACTAACTGTACACAAAGTGCTGTCAAATGCACAAAGTGAAATGAAAAATCATTTTCCTCTAACCTCTTTCTATTACACTAATCTTAGGTACAATTTGTAACTATAGTTGGGAAAACATTTTGAGACAGAAATATGGGTTTTTTTGAAGTTTATGAAGATCTCTTAATGAGACAGAAAGATGCAGCTGGATTCTCAGGGTCCCAGGGGAGCTTGTGGTGCTGGCAGAAAGAAGAAACATTTTCTGACTTGATTGAGCACATTGCAGAAGGTTGAAAGTAAATGCATATGGGACCCTATCATGTGAATTTTGAAGTAGAACATACTAAAAGTGTATTGAAGAATTCTATGCACTGTCTGGAAGAAAAGTTAATGGCACAGCAGAACAGTTAAATCCAAATAGAATTGTAAAGTCAGGAAATGGTATTTATCTCAACAGTGACCTTTTAAAGTTAAATTAACAAAGGCAAGGACATCTTCAGCTATCACGGCTACAGTATTCTTAAATCGGCCTTGCTGTGCTTAGACATTGCACTACAGGTAGGGCTATATCCAAGGGAATTATTTTGCACCAGTGACGGCTATAAATCAAGAATGAGGCTTTACAGAAGGCATGTGATATTGCAAGTGCACAAAATACAAAGGCTACTATTGTAACTATTCATACGGTTGACCCATATTAGTCTTGTCGATAGAGGAGATCTATATTCAATTCTCAGCTCCATTACTGACTCACTGCAATTCTCTTAGGGTATGTCTATGCTGCACTTAAACACCTGCGGCTGGCCTGAGCCCGAGCCAGCAGATTTGGGCTCACAGGGCTCGGGCTAAGGGGCTGTTTAATTCTAGCGTAGATGTCCGGGTTCAGGCTGCGGCCAGAGCTCTTGGACTCTCCCACCTCACAGGGTCCTAGAGCCCAGACTCCAGCCTGAGCCCGAATATCTACACTGCAATTAAACAGCCCTTTAGCCTGAGCGCTGCCAGCCCGAGTCTGCTGGCCTGGTCTAGCCACGGGTTTTTATATGCAGTGTAGACATACCCTTCAAGTATGCCTGCACTGCAGCTGTAGTTGTAATTTCCAGCTCAGACAGATGTGTGCCTGCTAGCTTTGATAGAGCTATTGTGCTAAAAATACTTGCAGTGTAAAGCTGATGCAGTGTAAAGCTGACACAGCGTGGGCAGCAGGATGGGCTAGCTGCCCCAAATACAGTCCCTTCTGAGACCCTATATACGTACTTGGGCAGTTAGCTCTCCCTTTTGTCCACGCTGTGGAGGCTACAATGGTACTTTTGGAAGGCTAGCTTGATCAGAGCTAGCACAAGAACGTCTACCAGAGCTGGAAATAACACGTCCAGCTCCACCATAGACATACCTTGACTCTCTGTGCTTTAATTTCACATGTAGAAACATGAACAAGTATATAACACCTTTTTTATTTTTTAAGATGCCTATCGAGGGATACTGAGCAAGGGGGAAATACTGACTTATGTAAAAGTAGAGGGAATGTTTTCCTTGATGGACAATAAAACTTCTGTTCACCAAAACCAGATATCAATATTACCATGTATTGTTTCATACATTCTAAATGTCTTCATCAGAAATATCTGATAATTACTGTGTTATGGCTGTGTATTTCAAAAGTATAGTTTTCTTCATTTAAACTAATATGCTAAAATAGAGATGAAATTAAGGGGTTTGGTAAAAAACATCACTTGCCTCCTGGGAGATGATAGATTTATCTGATTTCAATACAGAAAGTCAGAAGTCACTAATTTGCGTATATTTTTTCTGATTAAAATTATTTCCAAACCTCTTAGGAGGTAAAAGATAGAAGCTTATTCACTAGCCACATGACTGTGTTTGGTCAGTGATGAGCTGTTATTTTTCTCAAGTGTATAACAAAAATACGCGTAGGTGTGCTTAATTTGTTATGGTATGTCAAGCACTTAAGAAATCCTCAGATGAAAGATACTATAGCATTTTTAAACTACGTGGGCACAGCAGGTAGAGAAGAGCAAAACAGCAGAGTTATCACAAAATCTGATCACATTTTGGTAGCTAATGATTAGGGCTGTCATGCGATTAAAGAAATTAACTGCGCTGTTAAACAATAATATATAAATATTTTTGGATGTTTTCCACATTTTCAGTATACTGATTTCAATTACGAGACAGAATATAAAGTGTACAGTGCTCACTTTATATTTTTTTTAATAAATATTTGCACTGTAAAAATAAAAAAAATTGTATTTTTCAGTTCACTTAATACAAGTACTATAGTGCAATTTCTTTATCATGAAAGTTGAACTTACAAATGTAGAGTTATGTACAAAAAATAACTGCATTCAAAAATAAAACAGTGTAAAACTTTAGCGCCTACAAGCCCACCCAGTCCTACTTCTTGTTCAGCGAATTGCTCAGACAAGTTTGTTTCCATTTACTGGAGATAATACTGCCCGCTTCTTGTTTACAATGTCACCTGAAAGTAAGAACAGGCATTCGCATGGCACTGTTGTAGCCAGCGTAGCAAGGTATATATGTGCCAGATGCGCTTCATGTTTCAACCACCATTCCAGAGGACATGCGTCCATGCTGATGACAGGTTCTGCTCAATAACAACCCAAAGCAGTGCAGACCAGCACATATTCATTTTCATCATCTGAGTCAGATGTCACCAGCAGAAGTTGATTTTCTTTTTTGGTGATTCGGGTTCTGTAGTTTCCGCATCAAAGTGTCACTCTTTTAAGACTTTTGAAAGCATGCTCCCCCATCCCTCTCAGATTTTGGAAGGTACTTAAGATACTTAAATCTTGGGTCGAGTGCTCTAGCTATCTTTAGAAATCTCGCATTGGTACCATCAAAAACGCAAAGGAAGTGTTCTTAAAATGAACAACATTCTGGGTCATCATCCGAGACTGCTATAACATGAAATATATGGCAGAATGCAGGTAAAATACAGAGCAGGAGACATACAATTCTCCCCCAAGGAGTTCAGTCACAAATTTAATTAGTGCATTATTTTTTTAACAAGTGTCATCAGCATGGAAGCATGTCCTCTGGAATGGTGGCCAAAGCATGAAGGGGCATACGAATATTTAGCATATCTGGCACATAAATATCTTGCAATGCCAGCTACAAGTGCCATGCAAATGTCCGTTCTCACTTTCAGGTGACTTTGTAAATAAGAAGCTGGCAGCATTATTTCCCATAAATGTAAACTACTCTACATCATCTAACTTCCTACAAAGGGGTATGTTCTCCCTTTAAGGCACATGTGCTAAAATTAAGCAAAACTAGTGCTAAACTAATATAAACAAAACATGGTATCAGGATCTGATCCAGCTCCCATTCAAGTCAATGGGAATCTTTCTAGCTACTTTAGTGGAACTTGGGTTGAGCCTTTGGAGACCATATGGTTTATAAAATGGTGAAAACTAAATTAGATTTTAAAAATTCTTTCAGTTTCAATTCATCACAGGTGTTACATATATTGCTGAAAAGGAAAGTGCTTTGGATTTTATAATATGACAAGCTGACAGTATTCATACAAATGTACAAGGCCTCTCATCCTGTAGAATCACGAAGTGCTTTAGATACTGTGGGCCCAGTTCCGCAGTCCTCACACAGAGAAAACACCCAACGACATCAATGGATATTTGCCTGAGTAGAGAACAGAGAACTGAGTCTTGTGCTGTGATAAGAGACCTGCATTTGAGCTAACAATGGATGTTTGTAATACTATGAGAATCTATATGAAACCAGTATGCACATGAAAGTTTTCAGCCTCCAATGAAATATAGCAACCTCTGGGTTTGAGGGAAGTGGCTCTTAAACAGCATACAACATTACACAATAATTTAGGGGAGAAAGTAAAAAAAAAAAATACTGTATTCAACTGAAACTGCAAGGAGAATATAAGTAGGCAAAATGCAGCATAGTTTCCACCTGGAATTTAGCCACGGAAACAATTTAGCTAACACCTCCAGTTATGGGAGAAATTCAGTGAGTATTTTAATTACAATAACTGCTCTGGTCCTTGATTTCATAACACACCCCACAATGACAGCATGTAAACTATTTGGGGTTCTCTATTACCATGCTATACTACTGATTCCAAGTCTATTGACTCACTAATACCATTTCCTGCAGCACCCAAGTGTTTCTTTGGAGATCTCTCTTAGTCCCTTCCAAGTACTAACCTGACCCGTCCTCTTCAGCTTGTGAGATTTGGCGAGATCAAAGCCTGAGGTTGTGTGCTCTGCACTATTCCCACACTGGGAGTGGAACCCAGGCCACCTGGGTGAAAACCAGGAATCCTGTGCTTGCAGGCAGCTTTGACTATCTGGGAGAGAGTGGAGGCGGGAAATGTTTGTTTTTAAAAAGAGACCACACATAGAATATTGCATTTGATTCTGGGCAAATAAAAGGTAGTGATGGGAGGGAGTTCAAACTAGAGCCAAAACCCCCAGTTAGAGGGCTGAAGGGGTTTATTTTAGGTCTGTTGATTAATTGCAGTTAACTCACGCGATTAACTCAAAAAAGTGAATCGCGATTAAAAAATGAATCACAATTAATCACAGTTTTAATCACACTGTTAAACAACAGACTACCAACTGAAATTTATTAAATATTTTGGATGTTTTTCTACATTTTCATATATATTGTATTCTGTGTTGTAATTGAAATCACTGTATATTATTATATTATTATGTTATAACAGTCTTGGATGATGACCCAGCACATGTTGTTTATTTTAAGAACACTTTCAGTGCAGATTTGACAAAAAGCAAAGAAGGTAGCAATGTGAGATTTCTAAAGATAGCTACAGCATTCTTAAGAATCTGAAGTGCCTTCCAAAATCTGAGAGGGACGAGGCGTGGAGCATGTTTTCTGAAGTCTTAAAAGAGCAACACTCCGATGCAGAAACTGAACCACCAAAAAAGAAAATCAACTTTCTGCTGGTGACATCTGACTCAGATAATGAAAACGAACATGAGTCAGTCCGCACTGTTTTGGATTTTATTGAACAGAACCCAGCATCAGCATGGATGCATGTCTTCTGGAATGGTAGTTGAAGCACAAAGGGACATATGAATCTTTAGCGCATCTGGCACGTAAATATCTTGCAACACTGGCTACAACAGTGCTGTGAGAACGCCTGTTCTCGCTTTCAGGTGACGTTGTAAACAAGAAGTGGGCAGCATTACTTCCTGCAAATGTAAACAAACTTGTTTGTCTGAGTGATTCGCTAAACAAGACGTAGGACTGAGTGGGCTTGTAGGCTCTAAAATTTTACATTGTTTTATTTTTGAATGCAGTTTTTTCTATACACAGTTCTACGTTTGTAAGTTCAACTTTCATGATAAAGAGACTGTACTACATTACTTGTATTAGGTGAATTGAAAAATACTATTTTTTACAGTACAAATACTTGTAATAAAAATAAATATAAAGTGAGCACTGTACACTTCGTATTCTCTCTTGTAATTGAAATCAATATATTTGTAAATGTAGAAAACATCCAAAAATATTTAAATAAATGGTATTCTATTATTGTTTAACAGTGTGACGAATCGCGTGATTAATCGCGATTAATTTTTTTAATCGTTTGACAGCCCTAGTTTATTTATGGGGAAAGATTTAAAGAGCTAAATATGTATAGCTTATCTAAATGATAACTTAGGACATAGGGGAAGAGACATGAAAAAAACAGTTACCTAACATTCGTACTTGTTGTTCTTCAAGATGTGTTGTTCATGTGCATTCACTGTAGGTGTGTGTGTGCCCATGTGTGTGTCCATTGGAGATTTTTGCCTTAGCAGTATCCATGGGGCCCCTGGAGTGCCACGCTCATGCTGCAGTATATTAGGCGCTGCCAACCCTATGCCCTCTCAGTTCCTTCTTGCCGACAACTCCGACAGAAGGGTAAGAGGGCAGGGAATGGAACGGACATAAGCAACACAACCCAAAGAACAGTTACGAAAGGTAAGTAACATTTTTTCTTCTTTGAATGCTTGTTCATGTCGATTCCACTGTAGGTGACTCACAAGCAGAATCCTTGGAGGTGAGCTCGGAGTTCACAGTCTTGCAGATTGGAGCACTGCTCTGCCGAAGCCAACGTCATCTTGAGTTTGCTGGGTCAGTGCATAGCGTGAAGCAAATGTGTGGACGGACGACCAGGTCATGGCCCAACAGATTTCTTGGGTCGACACCTGAGTGAGGAAGGCTGCCGAGGATGCCTGTGCCCTAGTTGAGTGAGCTGTCATGATTGCCATGGGGGGACCTTCGCCACCTCATAACAGTAGCGGATACAGGCTGTGATCCACAATGATATTCTTTGGGCAGACACTGGGCAGACGAACAACTGTGTCGACTTACAGAACGGTTTCATTCTGTGTATGTTGAAGGCCAGAGCCCGTCTGACATCCAGGGTATGCAATTTGCGTTCCTCATCCGTCGCATGGGGCTTGGGACAAACGACTGGCAGGTATATGGCTTGACCAGTATGGAACTGGGAGATGACCTTGGGCAGAAAGGTTGGGTGCAGACGCAGCTGAATCTTGTCCTTATAGAAGACCCTGTAAGGTGGTTCACGTGTTAGCACTTTGATTTTGGACACCTGATGGGCCAAAGTTATGGCGACTAGAAAGAAGATCTTCCAGGAGAGAAGCAAGAGGGAGCTGGAAGCTAGGAGTTCAAAGGGGACCTATGAACCTTGACAGCACAGGATTCAGGTCCCAAGGGTGTCCTGGATCCCAGGCATGCAGGTAAAGGCGCTCCAGGCCTTTC
This sequence comes from Eretmochelys imbricata, assembly GCF_965152235.1. Taxonomy (NCBI): domain Eukaryota; kingdom Metazoa; phylum Chordata; order Testudines; family Cheloniidae; genus Eretmochelys; species Eretmochelys imbricata. The sequence goes on along the minus strand of NC_135577.1, from coordinate 63,845,235 downwards.
AGAAACCGTGCTGTCATAGGGTGGGCGAAGACCGACCTGCCTTGAAACCAAGTATGGAATGCCAAAATGGCTGCCAAGTGCACCGTGACTGAAGAAAGTGATAGGCCCTGGAGCTTGAGGTGCAGCAAATAGTCCAGGATGTCTTGCAGCGGGGCCTCTTCTGCACAGATGTGACGATCCGAGGCCCAACACGTAAATTGCTTCCACTTTGCCACATAAGTAGCTTGGGTGGAAGGCTTCCTGCTGCCCAGCAGGACTTGCTGGACACTGTTGGAATACTGTCATTCCTCTTCACTTAGCCATGCAGCAGCCAGGCTGTCAAGTGCAGCACCAGACAGTTCGGATGCAGCAGATTGCCATGGTTCTGAGATAGCAGATCCGGCTGAAGAGGCAGCTGCAGGAGGGTGGCTGCTGACCGACTCAGCAACTTGGCAAACCAGTGTTGACGAGGCTGAGACAGGAAAAGGAACCGCTGGCCACTTGCGAAGCAAGGGACAGAGACGCTTTGACTGGCCACCATGGGCGGTGAGAAGGAACTATACCACAGCATGAGCACAGCACTCTAGGGGGCGCCACAGCTGGCCCTACAGATAACGCTAAGGCAAAAATCTCCGATGACCGTGCACGCGGGAGTGCATGTATCTATAATGGAATCAACATGAGCAAGTACTCGAAGAAGAACAGATTAGATATATTTGAAGTGTGCAAGCAGCCAACAGTCAGAGGAATTATTTCGGGCAATAAAAAGAATTAGAACTAGGAACAATGGGATAAAACTAAGAAAGAGAAAATATATCAGGAAAAACGTTCTGACAACTAAATGCATTAGGCTGTATTAACACTATAACGTGCACTTAAAAATTAAACCAATCAATGCACTAAAAAATGTACTATAGAACAGCAGGGTGATGGACTAGAAATCTAATTGATCTTCTCTAGTTCAAGTTTCCCTGCGTAGTACTTCCCACAGTGTTGTATGAAACACTAGTTCCCGGGGGAATGTACTATCTATGTTAGTATGCACAGGTCACTAAGTGCAATATATACAATGTCACATACAAGCTACAGTACTGTACTTGCTGTAGAATTTGGCAATTTCACAATTCCAATAGGAAATGGCTACTATAAGGACAAATTTAAAATATTAGCAATATTAAAAGCTATGTTCTTTTGGGACTGAATATCAAGTGCCTTTCATTCCAAAGAATACCAGATAGCTGTACACATCACCTGGATCACTGAAACAGGGTGGAGGGGAACAAACAACTGGAGCACACAATGTTGCACAACAGGGGATTAGGAAGGGGACAATTTGGCCAAGGATTCCTGGAAACTCTCCCCATCATACATTTATAAGAGTGTCATGGGATCACTAAAATCCACTCAGGGCATACCTGACCTCAGTTTTTAAGGGCTCATTGAAATGACAGACACCTAGTTGACTGTACAATACTCAAGCTACCATGGAAGGATGTACGGTTGAGTTGACGATGCCAGGATTTCAGCCAGTAGTTCCAGGAAGTCTGAGTATTTCAAACCTGATGCATAGACTATAAAACCATCCTACCACTACCATTCTTCGCTGGGCATGTGCACGTTTGAAAATGCTTTCTAACTGTAAATTATATCAGGTTAAAATAACTTTATTTGAATTCTGGAAGCTAATATGGAAAAGAAATATTTACTAGCTGTTGAGATGTTTTTCTTGTTACTTCTAGTCCCACAACTTCTATGAAGGTACTGATGAAAAAATATTGATAGTAGTTCATATATCTTTCCATTTTGAATAAAGAACACTTTCTTTCACTTTCTTTTTATATAATTCTATAAAATTATATAACCTCTAACACCCTGTGTGCTCAAGATATTGCTGTAGTTCTGCACCATCCATAAAGGAAGCCTCTTTAACTTACTCAGGAGTAACTGGTATCAAGTACAAAGCGTTTTTCTGGTACAGCTTTGGCAGGCTATTACAATCATCTTCCATCAAAACTACCAAATTTCTAATTAATGAGCTGCTGGCACCTCAAGGAAAACTTTGCAAATTTGTATATATTTATAACTAATTTGACTTCTATTTACAGTGTTGCTATAAAAGGCAGCTGATTTTTTGGTTCAAGTTCATTTTTTTAAACTGGTTGCACAATACACAAATGTACCAACAATATTTTAATCAATATTAGCAGTGTGTAGGATGGGCCAGTGGTCAGGGCATTAACCAGAGACTCAAGAAATCTGGGTTCACTTGCCTGCTCCACCATAGACTTTGAATACATCACTTATGACGAGATTGAGGCAGCAGTGCACATGCCCAGATGCAGGAAAAAAGTACCCAGGGAACTTTTTAACTGCAAAAAGTGCTGAGTGAGTTTAGGTACCTACAGGGTTCAGCAGGAGTTTTGGGAATCACAGTGGAGCCTAAAATTGGGATTTAGGTGCCTAAGTACCTTTGTGAATCTATGCCTTAGTCTCTCTGGGCCCCAGGTTCCCATCTGTACAATGGAGATTATAGTACTTCCCTACATCAAATGGGCCCTTTGACAATAAATATGTTAAAAGATTTGGGGTTCTCAGATACTACTATAATGGGGACCACAGAAGTACCTAAAACCTAAAATGTGGGTCATTACACATATTGAATCTATTTCCCTAAATTAAGTATCCTCACACCTTCTTATCAACTGTCTAAATGGGCCATCTTGATTATTGCTACAAAAGTTTTTTTCTCCTGCTGATAATAGCTCATCTTAACTGATTAGCCTCTCACAGTTTCTATGGTAACTTCCAACTTATCAGTATGTGTATATATATCTTCTTACTATATGTTCCATTCTATGAATCCGATGAAGTGAGCTGTAGCCCACGAAAGCTTATGCTCTAATAAATTTGTTAGTCTCTAAGGTGCCACAAGTACTCCTGTTCTTTTTGCGGATACAGACTAACATGGCTGCTACTCTGAAACCTAAAATCTCTGTGTTGGTAGATTCTATTTCTACAGACAGATTCCTTCTCAATTTTTATATTTATGTCAACTAGAGGAAGGCTCAAACACAACTAGCCATGGTGGCACCAGATTCTGATTGCATTTACACTCATATAAATCTGGATTAACTACACTTAGGCCAGTAGAGATACTCTAGACCTACACTGGGAAATAGATTATAATCTGGTCAAGCATGTGCAGTTAAGTCATTTTACTAGCTATTTGCTATTACCAGCACCAGTAGGCAGGGCTGTCCTTAGGATATATGGGGCCCTACGCAGTATTATTAAACTGGTGCCCCTATGTTCCACTGAAGGCAGTCCCCAGCCGGCACCGCTGACCCCAGTGTGTCGAGAGGGCACAGCCACCTCCCCCCTCATTGCTGACACACACCAAGCTTCATATCGGCAGTGGCTCAAGGCAGGCTTCGCACTGTCATATGGGGGCGGCATCTTGCTAGAGCCCACAGCCCTCCTGCAGTCCCTTGCCACTCCTGCCTCACCATGAGCATTTTGATGGGAAGTAACAAGCAGTAATAACAACAATAATAATACAAGTGTGTGTGTGTGCATGAGTGTGTATGTGTGTGTGAGAGAGAGCCAATGCGTTTGAGAGAGACAGAGAGAGAGCCAGTGTGTGTGTATGTGACTGTGTGTTGGGGGACTGTGACTCGTGAGAGGCAGAGTATATGTGGCTGTGAGAGCCTGTGTGTGTGTGTGTTTTAGGGAAGTGTGAGAGACAGTCAGTGCACTGTGACTTTAAGTCCCCGCCTCCCCCCCACTGATTCACGAGGCGGTTTCACTTCTCCTGTCCTGGCCCCGGCCCAGCCCCCACTGGAGACCAAGTGGCACAGGCAGGCAGGATCCAGGGATGGACTCTGCTCCAGGCAGCAGTGGGCTGGGCCGCCAGTGACCAGCCACGCTGCTCTGGACTCCCTGGGGCTGGGACTGCAGAGCCGGAGGCTGGAGCCCTCAGTCAGCCAGCTGAGGAGCGAGTGAGGGAGGGGGCGGGATTGGGGGCAGCGAGAAGCCCGCTGGCCCAGCACGGGGGAAGGGGCCAGAGAAGAGAGGATACCAGGCATGGCCAGCGAGGGGAGTGGTGCCCCAAATTTTCAGGTGCCCTATGCAGCTGCGTATGCCTAAGGACGGTCCTGCCAGTAGGAAAACAGAACTTAATTCAGAACATACAACTAAATATATGCCATCTCTGGGGGAAAGCCACTATACCAACTTCCAAATAAAGCTTGCATTATACAGAAAAGTGTACTTAATTATTTGTACCATATTTATTTGCCCATCTTACAGAGATGTTGTGAGTATTAGTTACTTTGAAGCACTTTGAAGACAGAAAGAACTGAAAAACTGGTACGTTATAAAGGACAAATCATGGTCTCTGTATACAAATTGAGAAGCTGAGCTGTGTGTTGATGAAACTCTCAGGACCTATGGAAGGAAGGAATATCCTTGGCCATGGAGTGGCAGTGGAGCTGATCTGCACCCTTACCTCATGGTTACACTCAGCCAAACTTCTGCCACACCTGCTCTTCGTGGGTGAGTAAGAGGTGGATCTCCATAATAATGAATCTACTGATCCTGTGATGAACCCCCTGCACACTCTTGAGAACCTACTCCAAAATTTTCCGGCAAACTGAAGTCTGCAGTCCTATAGATCCATGGCACTCAGTGGGTGCAGAAGCTCTGCACAAGTTCCCCAGAAATTGGTCCCCTCTCCCCATGCAGCAGAACTGTATTGATTCTGCTGTGGACCTCTGCACATGTAGCACATGTTTGTGTGTAGGATTGCAGTAATAGCACCTCTATTGTCAAATATATGAATCTGAGGCTTTTTTCATTCTCAGTAATGGACAGAAAATCCAGTATTAAGGACTTTCCTGGTAATACTCCTGTAGTTAAGAGAAGAGCAACAACAGTAATCAGTGGCACAAGTCTTTCCTTCCCCTTTTCCTCCTAGACTACCAGTTTCTCTTGAACGAGACTTCACCTGTCCAAATTTTCAACTCAAAAGAAAAAGCTGTGGAGAAAGCTTACACATAATAGAATCAGTTGGGAACTGGGGAACATCTACTTTAACTCTTCTCCGAATGAAGTTCATATAGCGATGGGTGCCAGAGTAAAGATAACAGAGCCAATAAAGCTGGAACAGGACGAGTCAGCCCTGCAGCTCAGCTGATTCATCACATTGTATTGCAGTGTGATGCTTGCTTTGTTCAATAAAAACAGGGGTGGAGCTACATATGTGTCATTATTTCCAGGAAAATAAATATAATGTCCCGTACACATGTATATTGGGGTTTTGCACATATGAGTTTTGGTGTACACAAATGTATCTATATATCATGGCATACAACTGTCTTTCAAAAATCCGATCCACAATTTAGTTATCTTGGATACTTACATGGCCCCTCCTATTACTGTAGCATTTCCAAATCTTTAATTAAAATATTCATCCTCACAACACGCCATGAGATAGGGAAGTACTGTCATCCCCATTTTATAGATGGGAAGCTGAGGCATAGAAAGGCTAAATGACTTACCCATGTCACACAGGAGAACCTGTGGCAGAGTAGGGTCTTGAACCTAGGTCTCTCAAGTCCTAAGCTAGTGTCCTAACCACTGGACAACAGTACCTTTTTCACAATTTATGTATGGAAACTGACTGCTTGATTATTGCATGCGTGCGTGTGTAAATTAGCTGACTGTGCATGTACATAATTCTCGGACTCACAAGTTAAGCATGTGAAAATGTGTGTCCACAACAACATGCATGTAACATTAGAAATTTGGCCTTATATTTCTATAATGTTCTTTCCCATATATCTTTACCTTTTGTAGAAATGGATGACCAGCTTGTGCAGGCAATTTGAATCAGGTCTAGAATATGGCAACATAGCTGCTGAGAAAGGATAGCCTCTAATTAACTAGCAGGTAATAAGAAAATATTTGTGTCTCTCATTGATAGCTCAAGATATGCAAACCTCCAAGTCTAGAGCTCAAGTTTGGTTCACAGAAGTTTGTTGCTTAGCTGGCTCTAACCCAAACAAAATATTTAGTGATGTTAAAATGTCTCTGAGTCCTGAAGAGTGAAGCCCACTTGCAAGCTTTTCCACACACACCCCCACCAATGTGATGCAACCCTGACCTAGAGGGACAACTTCTAGGGATGAGAGAGCAGTTTAGTCTCCAGAGCCCATTCAATCCTTAGCTACAGTATTCTGCTGAGACAGCCCAACAAGAGGCCTGCGTAGTGCCAGACATGATGGGGAAACCTGTTCATTATAAAATCACTAACTCATTTCACATAGGCCACAAAACTGCCATCAGATGGTAAAAAGTTCCAATCACTACCAACCTGGGCTACAAATGAAGGGCTACTTAATCCCATATAATCCCCTCAACCATCCAATTTCTCTTTCCCTTTACACTGTCAATAGTCCTGACCCACATCAGAGAACACAGTTGAAAGGAACTGGTTAATATTAATGCTGCTAAAAATCCCTGTTCAAAGCTTCCACTATACTGCTCATTTTCTCAGGCTCACCCACACCAAGGTAAATATCAGTTTCATGGAGAAGGAAGGTACCACAAAAGAAATCATTAAAAACAACTGAAAGACGATTACTGCTTTGTGACTCCAACCCTAAAGCTTGAAACTTGAGTAGAATTCATTTTAGTTTCTTTAATGAATTCCTCTGCTTCTGTCATGCGGCTAATTCACCACATTTCCTCCTGTTCTGATTATTAAAAAGGAAAAACAGCCAGTATAAACATCAAAGAGCAGAGATTACTCCCTTCTGTGGCACCGAGATATTTTCCAAAGCTATAGCATCTACAAAATTACCAGAGAACTTTCTGATCCTTTGGTGGGAAGGGCATGAAAAACCTAGCCATAAATGATCGTTATCTCACACAGCTGCATTCTGCACAAAATGGAGTCTGGAGAGCCGGCACTTGAAGAGGTCTGCAAGAAGGGAGTTACAATAGAGAATGTAAGAGAAGATATCTACCTCTTAAAAGTACAAATTACTCAATGGCTCTTCACAGCGCACAGTTCTCTTAACCATATCCCTCCAAAGAAAACACTCTCATTCACTCAGTGGTTAACAGTTTGTAATCATCCAAGGACGTGCACATTACAAAACAAATCTGTCTTGAATGCAATAAGTTTGTGTTACTTCAAACTGAAAAAAAATGCTAAATTACTGCTCAACTCTGGTGCAATCCAAATGGACAGATTTCAGGGGAAGCAGTGGGTACTCAGCAACTCTGAAACAAAGGAGTCTACTGTTGGGCACCGAAAATTACTGGGCACTGGAAATTTTGTTTTAAATCATTCTATGCCTCAGCTTCCTCACTGATAACATGTGAACAATTTATTTATTATGAAGTGGTGCACTATTGCCTGGAGGTAAACTAATCTGCCCCCAACATTAATTCCATGAAGAAGTGATCTTTACACACCAGAACAAGCTTTTAATCAGTAATACCAAAATAGGGTAAGACTTTAAAACTCAGATATTGCACTGGAAAAACTGGACTTGGATGATGCCCATTGAAATTGACTTCAATGGGAAGTGGTCAGGTCCTAAAATTTCCTTACTTACAGGCCATTTAATCCATATCCTCAAGAAAAAGGGTCATTTCCAAACTCAGCAAATTCCCTAGGAGATTTAACTGGGTTAAATCAATTCCCAAACCCCAACTCAAAAACATCAATTCTTTCCTGGCCACTACCAAGAAAAACCCTCCTCTAGCTTCAAGCTCTGAGACAAAACCATTGGTAGAAAAGCCCCTGTTGGAAAGCAAACCCCTCCTGGGGAAACATCTCTAGGGTATGCCCCTCAGAAAGCTCCCAAACTGAGGATTTTAGAAGGGGAAGCGGAGCCCAAAGAGCCACAGGTGGACTAGGCTTCCAAATGCTCCACTCCAGTCGAGACCAACAAGATTTGTTATATACTATGTACTCAGTAGCTCTCTCAAGGCCTAATCCAAAGTCCAATTTAATCTATGGGTGTGTTTCTGTTGACTTCAGACCAGGCCCTCTGTTCCTTTAGCTCTCAGGTGATTACTCTGCCACATCCACACTAGGAAAACGTTTAAAACACTGAACTAGAATTCAGCTGGTTAAGAACACATAGCTAAAAGAACATAACACCTGTAACTTATATGTGATGTAGTATTTCAAAATGGGATAGCTGTATAGTGCTTACTTACATTGAGAAAGATATTCTGCTGGCTTGAGTAACGAACATGGCTTTGTCCAACTGATGAGTAACTGGGTTAGTAAGAGGCACTTGGGTTGAAATTTAACTCTTCTGCACACAAGGTATGTCATACTTCTGGAAAACCAGTGATGTTGCAAGTGTAGGAAATCCCCGTGCTATTGGTTTGTGCAAAAGTCAATCTATGGTACAAGTCTAGAAACAACAATTCTATCTGGCTGACAGCAAACACCTGTCAAATGTTGTCCAAGTGTTCTCAAGGTTTCAGAGCCAAAGACTGAAGTTATTACTACAGAGTCAAGATAACTTTACTACCCCACCCTACTGGGCAAATGCCTGCTTGTTGTTATCTGGAAGAAAAAATGAATCAATATTTTCTTAAACTACACCCTTGAAGTTTCATTCTCCGAATTAGCAAAGTCAGCTTTTGTGGGCCAGGTCCAGTACAACCTGCCAATACTGGACAAAGGAGCTGAACTAAAATCTTGAACACTTAGAATTGCATTAAAAATAAATGGGCAAGACCTATAGGATCATCCAGTCCATCTCCCGAACAATGCAGAACTGTTCTCTGTAGTACATTTTTCTAGTACTTTGTCTAGTCTAGTTCTTAAAGTCTCAAATTATAAGGCTTTTAAGAGTTCCTGGAAGCTGGGACCTTTAGCATGATAGATTTGCAAGCATTAGCACTGGGACAAAAAGCTCCATGTCATATGTGTTTCATCCAATAGAAAGTTTCTAAATCTAAAATCATTAAAATATGTTAAGAGTTTAAGTTAGTATGGAATGTGTGTAAAAATAAAATGTTAAACGTACTTGGAATCTCAAAGGGTCTTCCAGCCAAGGCACTCCAAGCACTTTACTAACTTTAATAAATTAAGTTTCTTAACAGTCACTGTGAAGTGGTATTACCCCATTTTACAGATCAGGAAACTGAGACCAGAAAGACTGAGTACATTATCCAAGGTTACAAAGAAAGTGTGCGGCACAGCCAGGAACAAAATTCATGTCTCTGAACTCTCACAGTTCCCTATCCTAGCAATTACACCACATGTTTTCAATATGAGGGTTGTGATCACCAGGGGTCACAAACAGGTTTCAAAGGGCAGTGACCACCCTTCCTGTCAGGATCCTAACAAAGACAGTCAGGACCAACGGTCAGAGAGTAGCAAAGGCGTTTGTAGTCAGGTTCCAGGCCAGGGCTGATACCAAGTGTCAGAGGCCAAGTCACGTTTCAGGGTCTGGGTCAGAAGGCGAAGTCCAAATCAAACTGAGGTCAAAGCCAAGAGTTCAAGAGCAAGGAGACAAATGGTTGTGGCAGCTACAAGAAATCCATTCTGTTGCCGGGATACTTCCTGGAATGCCCCTTGCATTTATACAGGGTGCAGAGCCAATCAGGAGCTATGAGGCTGCTGCCTGTCAAACTCTGTGAGGTGGGACTTCCCATAGTCTGTGTTCACAGTGGGTCATGCACTGCCTGGAGATGTCAGCTGCCTGACTGTTCTGCAGCCCTGGGTTCTAGACCTGCAGGACCTTACACTTCCTTTCTTTATTGCTAGATGGGGCAGGGAGCCAAATTTTTTTTGCATTGTAAGATGGGGTCACACTAGGGAAAAGGTTGAGAACCACTACAATAGACCATATATGGAGTGGTGAAGAGGTAAAATGTACTTTCAGGGGAGTTGATAGAGTGAAATAATATCTATTTAAGCAAAAACTGGATTATATGAACATAAATTAAGCAGGTATTTGTCAGTTTTATGCTTAGGGACACTTTTCAGAGTCAGCAGGTAAATCTTCACTGAGCATGTTTTTTGCCACAGATTGGCTAGGTTTTGCATGCAAGTGAAATGTGTTTGCTCTCCTCTCTGCTGTCATAAAAAGTTTAAAAGTACATAGGATTGAGGTGGCAGAGTTGTCTACAAACTGTTCTGGACATGGAGGGCTTTCAACCCTGTACAACTATGTAGAGTGAACTGGGTTTTCATTAAAGAGCTCCAAGAGTAATAATCCTTTTCTTGCCGCAGCATAAACCCTCACTTGCTCTGCACTCACTCCATACCAACTATAACATTAAAACTTTTTTTGAAAAAAGATTTAAGTTGTTTTCTTCCTCCCTTAAAAAAAGCTATTCATTTTTCCCACTAGGGGAGTTCGTGTACAAGTGAAATGACCTCCCATATAGAATCCTAACCATCAAAATTCAGTGGAATAAGTGCACGTTTCTAAGGGCAGAATTTGACTCTGTTCACCTCTAGCCACAAGTGTTTTATCAGCTCTCACCACAATGAAAACAGCTGAGTGGATATTTATATCACCACACATTTGCAGACACTAGGCTGTACCAACAAATCTTTTTTTCTTTTTGGATACCAGCCAATGGAAGTTTCAGAGACTCAAATCTTTGGAAGGGAAAGAAATTAAGTCTCCCATAAGAGGTCTGCTGCCCCTAAAGCATGGCATCATGGAAACCAGAACATTTAGGAATGGATTTCAATAAATTACTTGTCACAAACGGTGTTACCCGGCTTTTGCAGGGCAGCTCTTTAAAAGGAAATCCATGCTGACCGGATATTAAATGGGTGAAATGGGATTATACATACCTTCATCATATCTTTCATTTAAATTAAATGGGTTTCAATACCATCTTTAAGAGAAGAATGCTAATACTTCCTCTCATGAATCTGACTGCAACTTAAAGTTGTGGTTTCCATCAGAAAACTGACTCTGGATAAATGACAGGGAAAGACTCCACATTCTCTCTCTCGATGACTCTGGACAGAACATACTCAGTTTACAAATTAACATATGATATTTCTAAATACTAGTGCTGCTACAAACCCTACCTGGGCCCTCTGTCTCTGACATCCACTCCGGTAATAGAGATTCATCATCTGGAATTTAACAGATGATGAATGGGGCAGAATATATTCCAGCTTGGTTGCTCTCTCATAATTGTATGGGATCTGCAGGGCTAATAGGAGGAAAATGTATAATTGTGAGTAAAACCAGCATATCTAACTTACAAGATAAGTCACTTTTCTGACCAAATCAACACTTTAAACTCACAACTCTTACTACAAAAATGTAAGGATATTTGACTGTTACTTGAAACAGAATTATGTATGCCTAATAGAGTTCTTACCCCGTCCTTCCCCATATAGCAATTAAACTTCCAATCAGAGGTGTCCCTCTTCTCAGCCACCATCTTTCTATCCCCTTGGCATGCACCTCCACTACTCCAAAATCAGCTCAAAGGACTGCTATTGAGCAACTTAAAATATTATTTCCAAAAGGACAAATGAGCAGTATCCATAGCACTTCCAGCTCCTGTTAGCACAGGGAAGGAGAGACCAGAACAAACCATCAAACCTGATTTGTGCACACAGCAGCACTGAACACCAGCCACAAGGCATGCTTTCCTTCAGGATGTTCAACGTCAGCCAAACTTTTCCATTTTCTCATGGCCCTGAGTTTTAACGTACAATCACAATTAAAGGACTGACATACAGATGGAATCAGGCAGGGGATGGAAAGAGATTTAAACACAGAAGCTTGGGATTTGTATGCTTCCTACTCTATTTTCAAATGGCCTGATTCTGCCACCGCTCCACATATAAAGACCTGCCTTATTTCATAAGTAGTCCCACTGGCTTCAACAGGACTGCTCATGGAGAGTAGTCACAATGATTTCTAATCCTAGAGTAAGGTACTATGTAATGTGAGTACACGTGGCAGAATCAGGCCCTAAGCAAACATATCAGTCAGCCAGTGGAAAGGGCCAAATTCAGATTAGTTCCTGGTGAAAGTCCTCTGGCTTCAGCAAAGTTACACCAGGGTTAAATTTGGCTCTGTGGATATAGCTGAACTTTTGCTCTGTTTTCTGTTTCAATTTCAACCTTATGCAAGAACTACATATAAATTAAATAAAGAAAACAAATTGAATAGCCTATAAATATTGTTCTAAAGCTCCCCTCTGTGCCATGAACACCTGCTTTTGGTCCTGTTCAGGTTTCCATTCATGCACTGTATACACAAAGAAGGTGTTTGGGTCACTGAGTGAGTAAGAATATTGGAAACAAACCAAACATTAACATAAAAATAAGTTTGTGAAATATTATAGCCCCTCCTTATGCAAAGTTCTGACCAGCTGACTTTATATACACATCTTGGTATTGAAGTGCAAAGTATTATTATTTGGGAATAATTACCTTCCCGAGTATGAATGTTCTACTTTAAGCCAAGCAGGCTAAACTCCTGGAATGCATTAAAGAGAGCTACTATTTGAGAAGTAAGAAGTAAAGAATTTTACCTACAAGCCTCTCACAATGTCTCCCTACAAAAACTCACAGTTATTTAGCAGCTTAGATACATGGTGCAGTGTTCCCAAAATATTGATCACGCTGATTACCTTCAAGAGTCCCAGGATAAACCCAGATCATCTCTGTAAACATTCAACTTTAATCTTTACTACCTCTGGCACAAAATGCAGTGTCTGATTTGGTTTTAGAACAGGTGGCAAAATCTTTTCACAATCCACCTTATTCGCTTTCATATTAACGCTCTCTCAAAGAGCGCCTCCTCTGGGTATGACTAACTGGTGCCCCAGGCTTGCATGATACAAAATGCAGTAAGTGCACCAGCACAAACGCACCAGGCTGAAGCTTGTGGCATGTTCTCTTTCTAACACTACTTCTGACTGTCGTTAGATGTTCCCCAACAGCTATATTATAGAGGATTGGCAGGTCTACTACAGTTAATGGTTAAATGAGCTTTGTGTTTGAAGCTGGACTTTAAATGCTCTAAAATCTGCATGGCTAACAAAAGGAAAGGGCATCCCTCCCTTATGATTTTCCCCTCTCTGCCCGCCCAATCCTCCAAACTCTCACGGTTTCTCTTTTTCACTCTCTTAATTCATCTCAGAAATGATGGAGATGACCACTGGAAAATAAGCTGGAGAGCAGGTCAATGCAGACAGGGATATGGTCAAAAGAGCATGGCCACTGTCTGAGACTGTGGCATGAACTCCCACAGGAATTAAGGACCATCACAAACTTCACCCCCTTCCACTCCAAGTGCAAGGCACATTTCTTTGACTTGCCTTCTCCAATATAAACACAAAGCGGCATGTGCATATAAAACCCAACACACACACACCGAAACAAAACAAAACACTACTGCACACGCAATTTTCCCCCTGGGAAGAGGATGAGAGAGTAAATGACACATGATAGATGCTAGTCATGTCACTCAATCCACTACTAGGGGTATGTCTTCACTACCTGCTGGATCAGCGGGCAGCGATCGATCCAGCGGGGATCGATTTATCGCATCTAGTCTAGACGCGATAAATCAACCCCCGAGTGTTCTCCTGTCGACTCCTGTATTCCAGCACCACAAGAGGTGCAGGCAGAGTCAACGGGGGAGTGGCAGCAGTCAACTCACTGTGGTGAAGACAACACGGTAAGTCGATCTACGTACATCAACTTCAGCTACGTTATTCACGTAGCTGAAGTTGTGTAACTTAGATCAATTCCCCCCCAGTGCAGACCAGGGCTTTAAGGTACTCAGATATAATAAGAAAAGGAGTACTTGTGGCACCTTAGAGACTAACAAATTTATTTGAGCATAAGCTTTCGTGAGCTTATTAGACAAAGTAAAACTATTTCCCCATGTTTATCCCCCACCCCCACCCCCCACTGTTCCTCAGACGTTCTTGTCAACTGCTGGAAATGGCCCACCTTGATTATCACTACAAAAGGTCCCCCCCCCCCCGCCCCGGCTCTCCTGCTGGTAATAGCTCACCTTAAGTGATCACTCTGGTTACAGTGTGTATGGTAACACCCATTGTTTCATGTTCTCTATGTATATAAATCTCCCCACTGTATTTTCCACTGAATGCATCCGATGAAGAGAGCTGTAGCTCACGAAAGCTTATACTCAAATAAATTTGTTAGTCTCTAAGGTGCCACAAGTACTCCTGTTCTTTTTGCGAATACAGACTATCATGGCTACTACTCTGAAATCTGTCAGATATAATAGTGATGAGTGCAGTGTTAGAACCTATATAGACTAGTATAGGGTAGATGTGCCATATGGCAGGAAGAACTCTAAGTGGAACATAGTCTGTGGGCAGAGCTTCTGTGACAATCATCACTGTATTTTTCCCAATTTAAACCCAGATGATAGGTACTCTCCACCTTAAGTCTGTGTGTCTCGGAATACAAGTAAGATACAGCTACCGCACTATTTATACTGCCATGATGTTAACATAGTACAAGGCTGTGTAACTACATTGCACCATAATGTTATTCTTGCTGCAGACCCTGTCCTTGTTAACTGGCCTGAAGGTCAGAGGGCATGACTACATTTTAGTTGGGTGCCATGGAATGTGTCTCCATTTATCAAACCAATTCTTCTATCAAGTCAGTGCCCTCCAGGTAGAGGAAAATATCTCAGAGAAGAACGAGAGTGGGCAAAATCCTATCACAAAAAAATCCCCAAAAGTTCAGGGGCTGCCACCTAGGGAAAACAAGGAAGTTTAATGAATTCTGCTGTTGTCATTCAAAGACATCATTGCCACTCCAGAGGTTCTCTCATAAAGATGTGTAAAGGAACATACGAATAATGCCACTAGAAGGGTGTCACTCTCCATCACCATTTAAAAGCTCCAAGGGAAAAAAGGGTTCCTCTCTCCACGCTGCAATAGAAACCTTGGCAAACCAAAACAGCCTTGCTGGAAATAGTGTAATTCACATTGATACAAGGTCTAAAAACAGCTCCCTTTTTGGCTCCTGAAAGAAAAAAAATTCTTGTTCACACTTCAAAGTCTAATACTGAGACTAGATTTTAAAAAAGCCTGGATAGTTTTTATTTGAAAGACAAGGTGGGGGAGGTAATATCTTTTATTAGACCAACTTCTGTTGGTGAGAGAGACAAGCTTTCACGCTTACACAGAGCTCTACTTCAGGTCTAGTTTTATGATTAGTAACATTTGTAGTTAGGCAAGCTAAAATAAGTGTAATCAAATCTCATGCTGCAGGGCATAAACTGAATGCTGCAATGATCAGGAAATAATCCTTTTTTGCCTTGTATGCAGCCAACACTATACAATTGTTGGGTTTTTTTGTTTTTTTTTCCCCTTCTTCTGAAACACCAGTTTGACCACTGCTGGAGGCAGTGTGTTGCGTCTGACACATCAATAGCCTGATGAACAAATGTACATATGCTATTTTAGGGCAGTGGAGAACAGAAGTTTAAAGCTTTACTTTCAATTGTATGAACAGCACTTATCCTCTATGTTTCCTAAAAGGGTCATTTTAGTTATTTTGGTTACTTGAATATGCCGTAGAGCAGGGATTTTCAGATTTAGCTCCTATGTAAGTGTTAGCATAACATTTCATGTGGCATCTGCACTTTTTAGAATAAATGTGTATTTTAGTCTGTACCTGCCACTATAAAAAACAGCCTGGGGAACAATCCCACGGCCAGGTTCTGCCTACGTGCAGAAGGAGACAAACAACATGGCTACCAGATCAAGATTAGAAAGATTACAAACATGAAAGTAGTTGGAGTAGTTAATCTGCTACTACACACCTACAGTTCCTGGGTGTAACAGTGCCCTTACTAACAATGCCAAGGTTGTGTGCATGTAGCCATCCAAGACACTCAAAAAAAACAAACAATTTCTGGCACTGCAATTTACCTCAGAGTCTGTTTTGGGCACCCAGGTAACTTAGCAATGACTCAAAGCGAAAAGGAGAGGGTTGAGGTCACTCCTTGGCCAGACATGACGACGTGGGAGAAATATTTTAACTCTGTGTCACTTTTTTGAAGTGGTGCCCATGGCAGGTACAAAACAACACAGCTCTCTTTCTCTTTTAAACATGAATTTAGAGCAAGTGAAGAAGGCTGGATTTCTAGTCCTAGTAGACCTCCTCTACACTAGAGGATTTTACAAAACAAATTCACACCATAGCTGAGTCACACTGATTCAGCTGAAACAGTGCAAGCATCAATGGCAGCTCTAATGAAGACAAAACAAGTTCTGATGGCTTCTGGCATTTTTATCACCATCCCAATTAAAGATGCTCCTCTGCTTTTGGAGTCTTACCTACACTAGGGCTCATAAAATTATTTTGTGAGACATGACCCCAGATTCCACCAATTATCCGCAGAAGAGGTAAACAGGTAACTGTTGTAAAAACTTTCCCTGCTAAATAACCCACTAGTGTGGGAAAGGGTGTGAGGTGGAGGGAAGAAGGTAGTTAAGTTTATATGACATATTAAACCAAATCCTCAGTTATACTATATGTCAGGAGAAAACATATCAGGCACAATAGGAGATGACTTCTGGAAAGTAAGATTTAATTCATTTAGCTAAGTGATCACTATAAATATGAATTCTATTATATTTACTGTACTAATCTATAGTTTGGGTGGATCCATCTGCACAGTCTCAATCTAGTACTAAGAATGTCTTTTTAAAAAATTTTCACCCAGTAGTTGTCTTTGCTACAGAGATTACAAAAACAATCTGAACTAATGCTTAGAGACCATGACAATAAACCTAACACAAAAGAGGGGGACTCGGCGGACCAAAATGTTGGTGAGACGTGGACCCGTACATCACCATATATGGTACCATGGTGATAAGTTTATTCAAAACACACAAAAAGATCAGATAGCAGATTAGTGCTTCCAATAAAATGAGGTTGGTATTAATCATTTATCTTTATTCTTTGCAGATGATTTGGTGACCTATTCAAGATGAGTTGCTGGTTGCAATCCACTTCCTAGGAGAAGTGTTAAGACCACAAAAATCAGTCAGCACCCTTTGTGGCAGCATCAGCAGAGAAGCCAAGAATTGATTGGGCCACAAAGACTAAATTGTTCTGAATTGCCTTGAGACATATTGATAGGACATTCTGGGGAAACTCTCATTAATGCTGCCCATGCTGCACTCCCCATTCTGTTGATAAAGAGGATTTCAGTATCTGTCAATTTGGCACCTTTCAATTACTAGAAATACTGCATGCAGATGTGGTCCCCCCTTCTCAAACACGATATATTGGCATTTGAAAAGGTTCAGAAAAGGGCAATACAAATTATTAGAAGTATGGCACAGCTTCCATATGAGGAGAGAGATTAATAAGACTGGGACTTTTCAGCTTGAAAAAGAGATGACTAAGGGGGGATATGACAGAGGTCTATAAAATCATGACTGGTGTGGAGAAAGTACATAAGGAAGTGTTATTTACTCCTCTCATACGAGAACTAGGGGGCACCAAATGAAATCAATAGGCAGTAGGTTTAAAACAAACAAAAGGAAGTACTTCACACAACACACAGTCAACCTGTGGAACTCCTTGACAGAGGATGTTGTGAAGGCTAAGACTATAACAGGGTTCAAAAAAGAACTAGATAAGTTCATGGACGATAGGTCCACCAATGGCTATTAGCCAGGATAGGCAGGGATGGTGTCCCTAGCCTCTGTTTTCCAGAAGCTGGGAATGGGTGACAGGGGATGGATCACTTGATGATTACCTGTTCTATTCATTCCCTCTGGGGCACCTGGCATTGGCCACCATTGGAAGACAGGATGGTTGGCTAGATGGACCTTTGGTCTGAACTACTATGGCCATTCTTATGGTCCTTAATTGTCCAAATGGGAGATCTGACATCCCATTTCTATTGCTCCAGGCCCAGAACTGATTAAACAACTGTATGGATGGGCATTTCATCCATTCCTTGCCCAGCTGGAGGAAACAAGGGCACCTATCAGGGATATACAATTAGAAATTAGAGCAGTGGTTCTCAACCAGGGTTCCGGGGCTCCTTGTGGGGCTGTGAGCAGGTTTCAGGGGTCCTCCAAGCATGGCTGGTGGTAGACTGGCTAGGGCCCAGGGCAGAAAGCGGACTGCAGCCCAGGGCCCCGAGCACCATCACCCAGGGCTGACTCCAAAGCCTGAGCAACTTAGCTTTGTGGGACCCCCTGTGGTGTAGGGCCCCAGAAAATTGCCCTGCTTGCTACCCCCTAATTCTGGGTCTGGCTTTTATATACAGAAAAACAGTTGTTGCGGCACAGCTGGGCCATGGAGTTTCTATAGCATGTTGGGGGGGCCTCAGAAAGAAGAAGGTTGAGAATCTTTGGATTAGAGGATATACAGGCTCTTTTATCAAGCAATGTATAGGAAAACTATTTATGATTCCACACCACGATCACTCTCACTAATGGATTCCACATATTCTTGATAGATGTTTATACAGGTGACTTCTCAGAAAAAGAAACCCAGCTCCCACATCTGCTGAACCTGATAGTTTCATTCCCCACGTACTCAGATGTCTGAAAACTATGATAAAATGCCACTGAGACTTTTTTTAGAACTGAGCAAATAAGCTACAATAAAGGCATGACAGAGGAAGTGAATGAGGCCACAGAGGTTAATAATTAACAGGATAAGTGTCTAATTTCTCTTTCACAATGCAGGTCTCATTACTTGTGAACACACCCGGCAAGCAAAAAAATGTGTCAGCCACTGCAGAAAGAAGAAAGGAATAGGGATGTATTCCCAAGAGTTCAAATCTCTCAAGTTCTTTATGTTAGCCTGCAGCCTTCCCTACACCTTAAATTACTGGTCCCAGACCCACTGCAGCATTTAGCATAATTGATAATGTCTGCTCATGAGAGGCTCAGGTTGGCTATAAGAAGAGTGCTGCAGGTGAAACCTGAGGTGCATTGACCGAGTGTCATATGGACTCATTACTGAAATAGCCAGGGGTTCTCATACTCAGGAATGATTGCCGTAAAAAACTAGCAAAGCTACACAGGGTTTGCTGCTAGCAACAGTCAGTGCTGCTGAAGGTCAGGATACAGATGCATTGGCAGAGCTATGTGGGCCCCATACTAAAACAGCAAGGAGTTAAGCAAAGCAGGAAAAGGTTGAGGCATATTGGCAGAGTTGTGTAAAAGAAGCCAAGGCTTAAATAGCTGGGGGTTCTACAGTTCAAAACAGAGATCGTTCACACACAAAAATTAGGGCTGTCAATTAATCCCAGTTGACTCACACGATTAACTCAAAAAAATTAATCATGATTAATCGCAGTTTTAATTGCACTGTTGAACAATAAAACCAAGTGAAATGTATTCACTATTTTTGGATGTTTTTATACATTTTCAAACATATTGATTTCAATTACAACATAGAATACAAAGTGCACAGTGCTCACTTTATATTATTATTTTTGATTACAAACAAAAGAAATAGTATTTTTCAATTCACCTCACACAAGTACTGTAGTACAATCTCTTTATCGTGAAAATGCAACTTACAAATGTGGATTTTTTTGTTACATAACTGCACCCTAAAACAAAACAATGCAAAACTTTAGAGCGTACAAGTCCATTCAGTGGTACTTCTTGTTCAGCCAATTGCTTGGACAAACAAGTTTATTTACATTGCGGGTGATAATGTTGCCCACTTCTTATTTACAATGTCACTAGAAAGTGAGAACGGCCATTTAGTTGGGGATTAGGTCCTGCTTTGAGCAGGGGGTTGGACTAGATGACTTCCTGAGGTCCCTTCCAACCCTGATATTCTATGATTTGCATAGAACTTTTGTAGCTGGCATTGCAACGTATTTACGTGCCAGATATGCTAAATATTCATATGCCTCTTCATGCTTCGGCCACCATTCCAGAGGACATGCTACCATGCCGATGATGCTCGTTAAAAAAATAATGCACTAATTCAATTTGTGACTGAACTCCTTGCAGGAAAATTGTATGTCTCTGGCTGTTTTACCCACATTCTGCCACATATTTCATGTTATAGTAGTCTTGGATGATGACTCAGCCATGTTGTTCATTTTAAGAACACTTTCACTGCAGATTTGACAAAACGCAAAGAAGGTACCAATGTGAGATTTCTAAAGATAGCTACAGCACTCCACTAAAGATTTAAGAATCTGAAGTGCCTTCCAAAATCTGAGCAGGATGAGGTGTGGAGCATGCTTTCAGAACTCTTAAGAGAGCAACACTCCAATGCAGAAACTACAGAACTCGAACCACCAAAAAAGAAAATCCCAACCTTCTGCTGATGGCATCTGACTCAGATAATGAAAATGAACATGCGTCGGTCAGCACTGCTTTGGATTGTTATCGAGCAGAACCCATCATCAGCATGGACGCATGTCCTCTGGAATGGTGGATGAAGCATGAAGGGACATATGAATCTTTAGTGCATCTGGCATGTAAATATCTTGAGATGCCGGCTGCAACAGTGCCATGCGAATGCCTGTTCTCACTTTCAGGTGGCATTGTGAACAAGAAGCAGGCAGCATTATCTCCTGCAAAGGTAAACAAACTTGTTTGTCTGAGCGATTGGATGAACAAGAAATAGGACTGAGTGGACTTGTAGGTTCTAAAGTTTTACATTGTTTTATTTTTGAATGCAGGTTTTTTTTTACATAATTCTACATTTGTAAGTTCAACTTTCATGATAAAGAGCGGTTGAACTACAGTACTTGTGTCAGGTGAATTAAAAAATACAATTTTTTTACAGTGCAAATATTTGTAATCATATACAAAGTGAGCACTGTACACTTTATATTCTATGTTGTTATTGAAATCAATATATTGGACAATGTAGAAAACATCCAAAATATTTAAATAAATGGTATTCTATTATTAGCAGTGCGATTAATCACACAATCACGATTGATTTTTTTAATAGCTTGACAGCCCTAATAAAAATTAATCCAGATTCAGGAGGTGTAAATTTAAAGCAGATTAACTCCATGTGTGGATGCTCTTGTTCTGGAATAAAAGTGTCTTATTCCAAGTTAGCTTTGGAAGTGGAATAGTTAAACAGGAATAACATGTTGCTGGAGCTGGGTGGGAAAAGCTTGAACAGTGCCTTCCTGCACTAGGCTTGATTGAAATAAATGTTATTAATCCTTCCATGTCATGAGCACCAAATTCACTACCTAAAAAACTTCTTTTGTGCTAACTGCATGCCAATATTATAGCATCCCATTATTTCTATTAAGCTAATTGACCTATTTTGGAAAAGTATATGGATTGATCACTTAAGTAGATATGACCCATCCAAATGAACCACTTCTAAAAAACTGACTTAGATTATTAAGATTCATGAGCCCTTTTACTGTGTATCTGTTATAAAGTCTGGTTTAAACACCGGGTAAGCGAAAGGCATGTAGCACAAGGCCACAAGCGATTCAGTCCCCATCAATCAGCCTATTTATAACAATGTTTGGATGATGTGGTAAGATTTTGAGAATGAATGCTGTTTAATATGAATTCCTCAACTGATATGTAATAATGTTCCACTTAGACCGCTGCAAACAGTCTAGAAAAGGGAATCTGTATTTGATGCCTATGAAATATATTTGTTTCTGGGTTTTAAAATGAAGCAAAGTATCTAAAATTAGAAACTGCTGCCATGCAGCAGTAACCATTTCCAGGTTATTTATTGCTCTTTGGTATACAGTAAAAATGACTAAGAGGTAGAATGCTGGCTAGGGAGAACTTAGTTAGGTGGAGTCTAGATTTGTAAGCAAAGAGCAGCCCTTCAAACCCTGCTACTCCTGGCTGTCGCCAATATTCCCTCATTATCCTTATCATCACAGACAGAGGATAAACCAGATCATTGGTCCATCTAATCTGCTGTCTTGCCTCTAACAGTGACAAATATGTCAAGATTCAGAGGAAGGATAAAACACTTAACAATCTAGGGCCTGTTGTGCAGTGCCCTACATGGGGAACAAATTCCTTCCTTATCCCATATTCAGCACTTCACAACTGGCCAGCTAATTAGGAGCTGTCACAGTACTCCTTTTCTTTTTGCGAATACAGACTAACACGGCTGTTACTCTGAAACAAATATATCAGGGTACCTTAATCCCTTTTTAGAATCTGGAGCAGTTAGTGAAGACATATAGATCCCATAGAAAAGAGGAGTATTTAGGCCCTGCTTTTCCCCCCCGATATGCACATGACACAGCTAAAATTCTCATCTAAATCATGCAGCTGGGGGTAGTCACATAGTTCTGCTACAGTCTGTATATATTTTATTCCTTTGTTGCAAGATCTTACACAATTTTGGCCAACATGTTTCAAAAAACAACAGTGGTGTGTCTACAGTATTGGGGTTCTTAATGGCAGAAAGGGGGAGCTATTTTTAAATTTGCCTCTCCTGTCCTTTATTACGAGGTAATTGAAACGTGAATTCCATAAACACCATGCTGTACTTCTAAATGGCCGCCCAATAGGAACACATTACGAGATGTACCACTGATATCTCCAGGTATCAGGTTTGTAAATTTCATGAACACATGAATTTTAAGGAAGATGGGAGGAAGAGTGTTCAACCATTCTAAATCAGAGGTACATCATCATGGAGACCTTCTGGAGATTTAGGATAATTTGAAATTTTAAACCAATTCTGTATGCATAAGAGAGACATTGAGGCAGTATCTCCATCACTAATTATGCTCCCTACAGAAGGTAATCATACTGCCACTGCCAGTGAACGGGACATATAAATAGCCCCAGGAGTCAGTGGACAGAACAATGTACTCATTTAAAACCTTTATGCAGTTGTATTTATTTCAGTGATATGATGGCTGTGTATCAATCACACCAGGCTCATCACATTACGCAGTACAAATCTGTCAAGAGACAATGGAAGGCCACCCAGATCAAACAGCCAGAGGAGGTGGGCATAAACCATGATTTTAGGTAGAGCACTTTGACCCCTGTGTGACCTAAGATAAATCTAAAGGAAATGTCCTAATGATAAGCATCAGAGACCTAGCAAGAGGCTGTAGAAAGCACCTGCATGGCTCAGTAGGGGACTGAGACTCAGAGTGGGTGGCATTTTATCTTTATTTGCAGTTTACATTGCAACAGTTGTTTTTTCTTACCCCTTTCAGGTGAGTCCCGAGACACCTGCTGTTATCTCTCTTCCATCACAACATCAGCCCCCGCTCCACAGACACACAAATTGTAATCCTTGACATTTAGGAAACTGACACCTCACCTGCTTTATCATTATAGCTGACCTACATTTGCGAGAATACATTCTCTCCTGAAAGAGGATAGATGTGTTTAACAATGACCATAAGTGTGGTATTTTGAGTATTACACTTGAGGAAACAGGTTTATACTCTGGAGGGACTGGGGAGCAATCACTGTGTCATTGCTTCCCTGAGCTTTTCATTTTATTTTTGAGACTGACATGCAACTGGCTGGAACATTATTCAGCCTTTGCACTTGTAATATCCTGTATGGCCTACAGTCAGAAACGGCACCACTGAGACCCTTCCTGGGATTCTGTCCTTTTGCCCTCAGGGATAAGATTGTTCTGTTACGTGGTACTATGCTGTCCCAGCATTTTACAGGCAGCTTCATCCATTTCTGAAGAACTGAAGCTTTTTTTTTTTTAAGTTACATTTCTAGCAGTCTTATGGCTGCAAAGAAAACCATCTAAATGTGACCATGTGAAAGTCTGCCTCAGCAACTCTGATAGGCTGAACAAGAGTTCCAAGAGTTGTGAGCAGCCCTCATGCTGATGTGGTGTTAACTCGGAATCCTAATGGTGACTACTTAATAACGTTTCCATTGAAAAAATGACAGAAGTACTTGTGGCACCTTGGAGACTAACAAATTTATTAGAGCATAAGCTTTCGTGGGCTACAGCCCACTTCATCGGATTCATAGAATGGAACATATCGTAAGAAGATATATATATACACATACAGAGAAGGTGGAAGTTGCCATACAAACTGTAAGAGGCTAATTAATTAAGATGAGCTATTATCAGCAGGAGAAAAAAACTTTTGTAGTGATAATCAAGATGGCCCATTTAGACAGTTGACAAGAAGGTGTGAGGATACTTAACTTAGGGGAATAATTCTTGTTGTCAACTGTCTAAATGGGCCATCTTGATTATCACTACGAAAGTTTTTTTTTGCCTGCTGATAATAGCTCATCTTAATTAATTAGCCTCTTACAGTTTGTATGGCAACTTCCACCTTCTCTGTATGTGTATATATATATATATCTTCTTACTATATGTTTCATTCTATGAATCCGATGAAGTGGGCTGTAGCCCATGAAAGCTTGTGCTCTAATAAATTTGTTAGTCTCTAAGGTGCCACAAGTACTCCTGTTCTTTTTGAGGATACAGACTAACACAGCTGCTACTCTGAAACCTTTCCATTGAAGTATATTTCTGTGGACTGTTTAACAGGAACATACAATTGTTCTGAGATTTGTGGGTGGCAATGCTAACAAGCACTATCTCTTTTTTCTACTGTTCTGACTCGTGTTTGTAAAGTAGGTCTTTGCATTTTTTGGGCAGGTTTATCAAATAGTTCTTTGCTGCAGCCCATCCCAAACACAACTGATTCCTCTTCCTCTCCCTCTCTAACATACTACTACGCCATACTACAGCCACTGGGCCATCCTATACTCTGGAATTCTTGGTTCTAATCCTCACCATATTCTTACTATGTAACCAGAAACAGAACTCCAAGTCCTTTTCTGAAACTACAAGACCATGATGCCTCATATACACTGTATACATACTGTGCATGTCTTGGTCTAGTTCCTAGGGGACAGGACAAGTACAAATTGCTAGCAGTCTCAACAAAGGACAGAGACTAAATGAGCAATTGAGACAATTCTGCTCTCAAGTCATACCAATAGCTGATCCTTCCAAGTTCTGGCTGAGGCAAAAATGTCAAGCAGCAGCATGGGGTTACTGCCAATGTTGTACCTGTTCTGTGAATAGAGAACTTCAGTCTCCACAGCTGTCAATTTAGCACTTTCACCAGCACTGAAAAAAAATCTCTCAAAACTCACAAAAACAAACGAAACCTGAATCAAATCAGTCATCTTAAACATTATTTTTCTTGCACCAGGAACACAGTGAAAGGTACTATGACTGCTCAAAAGCTGAAAGAACTTGTGAAATGTACTAAATCCAGAAAAGAAAGAAGGGTTCATGCTATAAGGTTTATTTAAAATGGCATGTAGTTAATGCAGTTTTTATGGCATTGAGCTGAACTCCAAAGGTAACACTGAACCAGGTTACAAAGTTAACCTGCCTCATTTGTTTACTTTGTCTGAGTACTTAAGACAGGTACCTTGAGTGTCTGAAATTTTTTATCTGGCCCTGGGAAAGGAAAACTAAAGGAGTGTCACACTTTTATTAATAGATAAAGTGTAAACAGTCACAAGCTTATCAAATGAACAGCAAGAGCCTTTGGCCACTGTTTACCAAAAACAAAATTAGCACTGGTAGGTACTTATCACATCTGAGAACAATTAACTACCCACATCTGGTATATGTTAGTAAAAATGCTATGGCAAGTGTTAAAGAGGGCTGTCTCTCAGTTCATTAGCATCACCTTCAGATTACCATCAGAATGCGATCCAGATTCTGAATCATACTCACATACTGCAAGTATATTAAACCACATCAATGTATTTTTTTCTGAGTGTTTCATTTTGTACTAACATTTAAATTGGAGATGGACTCTAATCAAAACTTAGGATCCTGAATTTTGGGATATCTGAAATGTGGCTCCTAATCAGAATTTTGTGGCTTGAACTTAATTCTAATTTACATTTTTATGTAAATTATTTAGGAGATGGAAGTACATTCCTAAGTGCCAACGTATGTTTTGTAATTATGCAGCATCCAAGCACATGTGATAAATGAGATTGTTCTCGGTCAGCAAATTGAGCATTTTTTACAAAATGAATGTCAGTTCCTGTAATTAAAAACACATTAGGTCACATTGAACAGTTTTCTTTTAGCTGTTTACCATTAGGTAAGGTTTTAGCATTTTCAGCAGATAATCCTTATACTTGTAATGGGGAATCCTAAGGGGTCACACACTTTGGGCTTGGCTACACTTGCAAGTTAGAGCGCATTAAAGCAGCCCCAGGCACCCTAACTCCTGACACGTCCACACTGGCAAGGCACATAGAGTGCCCGGACTCCGCGGCTGGAGTGCTCCTGGTAATCCACCTGCACGAGAACCTAAAGCTTGCTGCACCCCGGCTGGAGCACTGTGGCACCAGTGTGGACTCCCTGGTCTATTAATGCGCTCTGATCGGCCTCCAGAAGTGTCCCACAATGCCTGTTCTAGCCACACTCATCATCACTTTGAACTCTACTGCCCTGCCCTCAGGTGACCAACAGTCAGACCCGTCCTTTAAATTCTCTGGGAATTCTGAAAATCCCCTCCCCGTTTGCTCAGCCAGGCGTGGAGTGCTCTCAGCGAACCTTTCCAGGTGACCATGCCTCCATGCGCCAGGTGATCCCCAGTATGGAGCAATAGCGAGGTGCTGGACCTCATCAGTGTTTTGGGGGAGGAAGCTGTCCAGTCCCAGCTGCGCTCCAGCCATAGGAATTACTATACCTTTGGGCAGATATCAAGGGACATGATGGAAAGGGGCCGTGACCAGACACAGAGCAGTGCAGGGTTAAAGTGAAGGAGCTGTGGAATGCCTACCACAAAGAGCGGGAGGCAAACCAACACTCTGGTGCTGCCCCCACAACCTGCCATTTCTATTAAGAACTTGACGCAATACTTGGGGGCAATCCCACCTCCAGCCTGAAGACCACCATGGACACTTCAACAAGTTCAACAAGGCAGGAAGAGGAAAGCGGGAGTGAGGGTGCTGAGGAGGAGGGGGATAGCCTGGAATCCTGAGATGCATGCAGCCAGGAGCTGTTTTCGAGCCAGGAGGAAGGTAGCCAGTCGCAGCAAACGGTGCTTGGGAAAGAACAAACAGCAGAGGAGGTGCCCGGTAAGTGGCTTTTATTTTGGGAAGGAAGTTGTTCGGTGCAGGCTCTTGGAGCAAGGAGGATTAGGGCTGCCTGCATGCCTAGATACGGAATAGGGCGTTGATGTGCTCTCTCACATTGTGGTAATCAGCCTCAGTGATCTCTTCAAAAGTCTCATGCAGAAACTAGGCAATCCGCTTGCGCAGGTTCCTTGGCAGAGGTACTGTGCTCCTTGTCCCAGTAAGGCTACCATGTCCGCACCACTGTGCCGTGACGGGCGGGAGGACCATTGCTGCACACAGGCAAGCTGCATATGGGCCAGGGTGGAAGCCGAATTGTAGTAGAAGACCCTCCCTTGCTTCCCAGGTCACCCTCTGCAGCGAGATATCTTCCAGGACGAACTCCTGTGGAAAATGTGGGGACAGTGTTCAGTATAGGGGCCCCCAGCAGCTGTTGGCTTTCCCCAAGGCACAGAACCCCAGAGGACTGTACGGCCGTGAAACATTCAGTCCTCCTTACCCCTGTGCTCACTCACCATTTTGGGGCTCCTGTGGGTTATGTGCGCTCGCTCTGGGAGGGCCAATTTCTGCTATTGTGTACACTGTGCTTGTCTTTAAGTATGGCTGAATCATTGCTCTGTCTGGTGTGAACAATGCTGCCTCCGTTAAGTGTTGCATTTTGGCTTTACAGATGCAACCTTGAGATCCCAGACGTCCTTGTTATCAACAGCCAAAAGACTTCAAAGAATCAGGAAGCATCCACGAAGAAGCAAAGAGGACATGCTGCATAAAGTCATGCAGCAGTCCCTTAATGAAAATCAAAAAGTGCAGGAGAGTGAAAGGAGGGTCCGCCAGCAGAATGCGGATCACCGGCACCAAAGCACGGAGCGGCTGCTAAGCATCATGGAGCTCTAAGCGGACTCAATACAGGCGCTCATAGCAAAGCAGGCGGAGCACTTCTGTGCCTGCCCCCACAGCAGCCCTTGTCCCAAAACTCTTTCCCTTGTGCCCCCATGTCACTGCCAACCACTTTCCCCAACATCTGGGTTCTTATCGCCACCAGCTGCCTTTAGCACTTGTAGCTTCACCACCCAGCCCTGCAAACTACAACTCTTACCCACTGCACTCAACCCCCACCACCATGCACTTTAGCCAGCGTGAAGTGCAGCACTCACTGCATGGCACTCCAAACAGGAAGGCTGAGTATGATAACAGGACATACGCAAATCTGTGATTGTCCCATTCCCCACCCCACCCCCTTCTCTCGTCCCACACAGCACAGATGTGTCATGCCCTTTCTGTTTCCCAAGCAGTTGTGTTTCTTTTCAATAAATGAATTTTTTGGCTTTGAAAACATTCTTTATTATTGCATTAAGTAAAAGATACCGTAGCCCAGGAAAGCAACAGGCACTGCAAGTCAGTGCATCATACGTAGCAAACACAGATTCCTACTAACATTGGAACCACTGCACTTCACTCTCGTGCAGGGCACCAAACATTACTGGTGGCTTTCAGCCTCAAATTGCTCCCTCAAGGAATCCCTAATCCTTGTAGCCCCACACTGGGCCCCTCTAATAGACTTACTCTCTGACTGTTCAAATTCAGCCTCCAGGTGTTGAACCTCCGAGGTCCATGCCTGAGTGAATCTTTCACCCTTCTCTTCACAAATGTTATGGAGGGTACAGCATGAAGATATAACTGTGGGGATGCTGTCATTGGCCAGGTCCAGCTTCCCATACAGACAGCACCAGCGGCCCTTTAAACAGCCAAAAGCACACTCCACAGTCATTCTACACCGACTTAGCGTATTTTTGAACCGCTCCTTGCTGCTGTCAAGGCTCCCTGTGTAGGGTTTCATGAGCCATGGCATTAAAGGGTAAGCAGGGTCTCCAAGGATCACAATGGGCATTTTGACTTCCCCTATGGTGATCTTTTAGTATGGGAAGAAAGTCCCGGCTTGCAGCTTCCTGAACAGGCCAGTGTTCCGAAAGATGCGTGCATCATGCACCTTTCCAGACCAGCCTGCTTTAATGTAAATGAAACGCCCACGGTGATCCACAAGCACCTGGAGAACCACAGAGAAATCATAGAATATCAGGGTTGGAAGGGACCCCAGAAGGTCATCTAGTCCAACCCCCTGCTCGAAGCAGGACCAATTCCCAGTTAAATCATCCCAGCCAGGGCTTTGTCAAGCCTGACCTTAAAAACCTCTAAGGAAGGAGATTCTACCACCTCCCTAGGTAACGCATTCCAGTGTTTCACCACCCTCTTAGTGAAAAAGCTTTTCCTAATATCCAATCTAAACCTCCCCCACTGCAACTTGAGACCATTACTCCTCGTTCTGTCATCTGCTACCATTGAGAACAGTCTAGAGCCATCCTCTTTGGAACCCCCTTTCAGGTAGTTGAAAGCAGCTATCAAATCCCCCCTCATTCTTCTCTTCTGCAGAATGAACAATCCCAGCTCCCTCAGCCTCTCCTCATAAGTCATGTGTTCTAGACCCCTAATCATTTTTGTTGCCCTTCGCTGGACTCTCTACAATTTATCCACATCCTTCTTGTAGTGTGGGGCCCAAAACTGGACACAGTACTCCAGATGAGGCCTCACCAATGTCGAATAGAGGGGAACGATCACGTCCCTCGATCTGCTCGCTATGCCCCTACTTATACACCCCAAAATGCCATTGGCCTTCTTGGCAACAAGGGCACACTGCTGACTCATATCCAGCTTCTCAT
This sequence comes from Eretmochelys imbricata, assembly GCF_965152235.1. NCBI lineage: Eukaryota > Metazoa > Chordata > Testudines > Cheloniidae > Eretmochelys > Eretmochelys imbricata. The sequence continues at coordinate 63,815,455 of NC_135577.1, read as the reverse complement.
CCACTGTCACCCCTAGGTCCTTTTCCGCAGAACTGCTGCCTAGCCATTCGGCCCCTAGTCTGTAGCGGTGCATTGGATTCTTCCGTCCTAAGTGCAGGACCCTGCACTTATCCTTATTGAACCTCATCAGATTTCTTTTGGCCCAATCCTCCAATTTGTCTAGGTCCTTCTGTATCCTATCCCTCCCCTCCAGCGTATCTACCACTCCTCCCAGTTTAGTATCATCCGCAAATTTGCTGAGAGTGCAATCTACACCATCCTCCAGATCATTTATGAAGATATTGAACAAAACCGGCCCCAGGACCGACCCCTGGGGCACTCCACTTGACACCGGCTGCCAACTAGACATGGAGCCATTGATCACTACCCGTTGAGCCCGACAATCTAGCCAGCTTTCTACCCACCTTATAGTGCATTCATCCAGCCCATACTTCCTTAACTTGCTGACAAGAATACTGTGGGAGACCGTGTCAAAAGCTTTGCTAAAGTCAAGAAACAATACATCCACTGCTTTCCCTTCATCCACAGAACCAGTAATCTCATCATAAAAGGCGATTAGATTAGTCAGGCATGATCTTCCCTTGGTGAATCCATGCTGGCTGTTCCTGATCACTTTCCTCTCATGCACGTGCTTCAGGATTGATTCTTTGAGGACCTGCTCCATGATTTTTCCAGGGACTGAGGTGAGGCTGACTGGTCTGTAGTTCCCAGGATCCTCTTTCTTCCCTTTTTTAAAGATTGGCACTACATTAGCCTTTTTCCAGTCATCCGGGACTTCCCCCGTTCGCCACGAGTTTTCAAAGATAATGGCCAATGGCTCTGCAATCACAGCCGCCAATTCCTTCAGCACTCTCGGATGCAACTCGTCCGGCCCCATGGACTTGTGCATGTCCAGCTTTTCTAAATAGTCCCTAACCACCTCTATCTCCACAGAGGGCTGGCCATCTCTTCCCCATGTTGTGATGCCCAGCGCAGCAGTCTGGGAGCTGACCTTGTTAGTGAAGACAGAGGCAAAAAAAGCATTGAGTACATTAGCTTTTTCCACATCCTCTGTCACTAGGTTGCCTCCCTCATTCAGTAAGGGGCCCACACTTTCCTTGGCTTTCTTCTTGTTGCCAACACACCTGAAGAAACCCTTCTTGTTACTCTTGACATCTCTTGCTAGCTGCAGCTCCAGGTGCGATTTGGCCCTCCTGATATCATTCCTACATGCCCGAGCAATATTTTTATACTCTTCCCTGGTCATATGTCCAACCTTCCACTTCTTGTAAGCTTCTTTTTTATGTTTAAGATCCGCTAGGATTTCACCATTAAGCCAAGCTGGTCGCCTGCCATATTTACTATTCTTTCGACTCATCGGGATGGTTTGTCCCTGTAACCTCAACAGGGATTCCTTGAAATACTCCTTCCAATTTATGTACTCGGAGGCTAAGTGAGCTGGTGCCAGAATTGGAATATGCGTCCCATCTATCACCCCTTCGCAGTTAGGGAAACCCATTTGTGCAAAGCCAGCCACAATGTCATGCACGTTACCCAGAGTCATGGTTCTTCTGAGCAGGATGCGATTTATGGCCCTGCAAACTTGCATCAACACTATTCCAACGGTCAACTTTCCCACTCCAAACTGGTTAGCAACTGATAGACAGCTGTCTGGAGTTGCCAGCTTCCAGATTGCAATAGCCACCTGCTTCTCCACCGTCAGGGCGGCTCTCAATCTCCTGTCCTTGCACCGCAGGGTGGGGGCGAGCTCCACACACAGTCCCATGAAAGTGGCTTTTCTCATCCGAAAGTTCTGCAGCCACTGCTCGTCATCCCAGACTTTCATGACGATGTGATCCCACCATTAAGTGCTTGTTTCCCAAGCCAAAAGCAGTGTTCCACTGTGGTGAGCATGTCCGTGAATGCCACAAGAATCTCATGTCATATGCATTTTGCAGGTCGACATCATCGTCAGACTCCTCACCATCAGTTTGTAGCTTAAGGAGTAACTCGACTGCAATTTGTGATGTGCTGGCGAGACCCATCAGCATATTCCTCAGCAGTTCAGGATACATTCCCACGGACTGAAAGGGAAGACAGAGCACGCAGTACAAAAAAACGTTGAAAGATGGCGCCAAATGTGGACGTAAGCACAGGGAATGCTGAGATGTGAAGCGATGCATCATGGGGCATTGGGACAGGACCCAGAATGTCCCATCCCCCTTCGCCCCCTTCCCACAATCCACAGCACCAGAATGGGAAGAGGTGCTCTGTGGGATAACTGCCCATAATGCACCGCTCCCAATGCTGCTGCAAGTGCCACAAATGTGGCCACGCCAGTGCGCTTTCAGCTGAAAGTGTGAACACGCAGCAGCACTTTCCCTGCTGTGGTCTCCGAAGGCTGGTTTAACTCACAGCGCTCTACATCTGCAAGTGTAGCCATGCCCTTTGTTTCTGCTTCTGTAAGCTGAGCTCTCTGCACACCAGGGGCTTCTTGCATTCATCCACTGTGCCCCATAAGGTCTGTGTGCAACCGTCCCATCCCGCTCTATTTCAGGGACTCCCTGCAACACCCCGACCTTCTCCCTCACACTAGGGGCTCTGTGCACCTCCCACCCCCCACTCCCATCACCCTCCATTCCTGCTGTCACAGTTTCAAGGTAATTGCACATGTATTCCCCTCCATGGTTCCCTCCAATAGTCCCCAATCAGGTCTCAGGTCTCCAGCCATCCAGCCTGGACAGGGAGCCTTGTGACCAGGGCTTTTATCCATCCCTGCCTTACACTGTGATATACCCAGCAAGCCAGTCTCCCCAAAAGGCTAGCTTTGCTTTCTCTCAGGGGCTCTGACCAGTGCATTGCCAGCAGTTAAAAGTTACCACTCAGTTCTTTCTTAGCAAGCTCATTTATTCTTAAGGTAAAAGCATTACAGAGAAAACATATTTTAAAAAACAGATTTAAACACATACTAAACATACCAGGAATCACCACCACTCTTATGGGGCCCTAGTTGGCCAAAGTCTTTCTAACCCTTCTGTAAGGTTTAGGGCCTCTTCTGGACAGAAGATCCCGTCTGCTTGCTGGATTAGAAAGAGAGCCCTGAGCCAGTTCAAAGTCAGCCTTTGCATACCAAAATCCCTTTCTTTGTCTGAGTCTCTGAATAACCCAGTGTGAACCATTATATGCAAACATCACAAGGTGTGGTACTTCTCTGGAGGTGTTTACAAACTAAGTGATTCATCTTAATCTCCCCCCCCACTGTTTTTGGTTCCTGGAGGAACTGTTGTAGTCCTCCCCCCTGGAGTTGCATATAATCCTTGGCCCACAATGATACATAAACATAATACAACATCGTTCCCAAAGATATTGCATGGAATTGCAATATCTGTTACATCTGTCTTCTCCCCAATGCTAGAAGTTGTATGCGTGTCCCCAATCCCTCCTCTGCCACATGTCAGAGGCTGTATGTGTCCCCCATGTCTTCCTCCACTCCCTACCATTGTCTCATATTCTCCCCTCATGCCAAGGACTCTGTGTGCCCCCATTCCTCCCTTCTCCACATGCCCAGGGCCCTGTGTGTCCCCTCTCTCTCCCTCTCTATCGACTCTGTGTGCTCCCCATTCTTCCCTTTCACCCACCATTATTATCTCTTTTCTATCTGGGACATAAGTTATTCAGGGTGTAAAAATGTTAAACTAGAAAGATGAGTAGAGCGGAGTTGGAGAGTGTTGTTATGATGGAAAGTATTAATGCTTGACATCAACTAGTTCAGTGGGTCTCAGCCTTTCCAGACTACTGTACCCCTTTCAGGAGTCTGATTTGTCTTGCATACCCCAAGTTTCACCTCACTTAAAAACTACTTGCTTACAAAATCAGACATAAAAATACAAAAGTGTCACAGAACACGATAACTGAAAAATTGCTTACTTTCTCATTTTGTCTGTATTAAATTTTAGTTTATACTAACTTTGCTAGACTTTTTGTGTAGCCTGTCATAAAACTAGGCATATATCCTGATGACTTGATGTACCCTCTCCGTACCCCCAGGGGTATGTGCACCCTGTTTGAAAACCACTGAACTAGTTCTTTGATTGATTGAATTACAGATCTGGTTAAAGCTGGTATGTGTGTGCTAAACAGATGCCATTTGCTCCAACCAGTAATATCTTATCTACCAATGAAACAAGTAAAAATAATTTTAAGTGCAACCACCTAAATACCAATATTGCTTTTCTCCTTCACCTTTCATCTATCCAAAACCTTATTTAAAACTTCACACTTCTACCATAAACACATAACACATTGTACACTTAACCTGTGCATGTATGTTAAACATGAACACCCGCCAATGTTGCTGAGGACGTAATTAAGGTTTTCCATTTTTACTGTAAGAGAGATTACTGTGTTCTGTTGGTGGCTGAATAAAGTTTCTTGTGAAGATATGGAGTCTTTGTCATATTCAATTGAAAGGTTTTGTGGGTATTAGGGTTAAGAGATGCCCCATAATACGGATTTTCTTGCTGTTTAATTTACACTTAGGTATGTCATATTTAACCAATCCTGAGTCCTTCTAATTGAAGAATTGTTTATGGAATTATACTACACTATCAGGTGCAGTGTGGGATTTTAAACTTCTTGTAAAGCAGCTGCCAATCAGAGACAAAGTACCATACTAGGTTGACCAGAAACCTATACCAGAATTGCATTTACTAAGGTAAGTATACATGGCTACATTAGAATCAAGAACAGTCCGACAGTCCAGATTATACACATTACTACCCATTTTCCAGCATGTTACCTCTTCATCTCACAGAACGCATAGTGATCCTACTGGTAAACTTTTCTTTAACCGAGAGGGAATGAGATCATTAACCTTTCACCCTTGGAGATCTGAGTTCAAATTCTGGAACAGGTCTTGTCCTTAATGGATCTCTGACACAACACTATCAATCTCAGTCAGAACAGGTTCAGGATAAGAACAGCAAAGGATAGTTTAGATCAGTACCTAATTATATTGAAAGACCTGGAGTAGGCTCAGAACTGGAGCAGCAGGTGTTACAGGTTTGGACCAAAGCTTGATGGCAAAGCTGTTCATGAGAGAAGTCCACTGGGAACACATGCACTAAAGATCAAGTGCAAGTAAGATCTCTTGGCCTATCAAAGGCTGTGATCAAGTGTCTTGATGTTTTTGGTCTTTTGGCCTCGAGATGAAATCCTTGTTTGTGTCTCTTGGACCTTGAAGTGAATAAATTATCTAAGTTATATCTGCCACTAGCCAGTACAGTATTAATAGTCCCTCAGTTCATGGGAATTCGGTTTGCCTAAAAAGTTTAAAAAAACAACCAAACAAAAATACTTGCTTTGTCCAGTAATAAATCTCAGTCATCAATGTGTTATACTCAGCATTATGACTAAAAAATAGAACAAAACCAGCACTTTATGTAACTGAAATTTCATAACACTCATAGAAAGAAACTGCTGTCATTCCACAACTTCAAAGTAATATTTTTACCACTTTATTTTTTTTTTGATTGAACACAGTAGCCCAACAGCTTTCTGAATGCAGAACAGCTGCAGGGCATTCAGAAACCGCATGTACTTGGAGTAACGAATGGGATCAAACCCTGTCAGATCAACCGTATAATTTTTTTTTTAAAAAAAGTTTGATTTCTCTGAGGTGTCAGACCAAACAACCAGCAGCTGTAGGATATGAAACGCATTCCACAGGGAGAGAGAAGCAGGCACTCTTCCTGTATCACAAAGTCCCCATTTTGTAGGAGAAATTTGACAGCCTATCCCACGCATATTCATAACATCCTCTGGATGTTATTCCTTTTCTCCTGAGGGACATTCCACAAAATCTGGAATACCAAACCTTGCAAGAACTACTATTTTACAGTTTAGTTCAGCTACACTACAGTCACCAACCAAAATGCACTTGCAGGACTTGGGGTGGGAGGGAATGGGAAGGGAAGGGCGTTAATAAGCCCTAAGCAAACATAATGTTCATGAAAGTCAAAGAACATTAGCCCCAGCCATGCAAGCTCATGCCATGGGCCCCATGTCTCAACTGGACATTCACAGATACACAGCTAGAATCTGTCTGACTCACTTTTGGGTTACTATTGATAAGCCAGGCATTCGAGTTATAAGAAAGTGTTTAGTCTCTATTGATTGCTTTTGAATTGCTGCATACATTAATGTTACTTGTAATATCTGTATTCTATTCTGTAATGTAATATTTGAGCAGTTGTATTGCAAGCCTCTGTGGCTGTATGAATCTGTATTAATTAGTGTGAAGAACTGCACTTCTTCAGAAATAGTTACAATTGGCCTGAGATCTAAAGCGCAATTGACCTGGGGTAAGTGACTGGTCCTTTGGGATTAGGAATAACCTGAATATTGCTGTGATTCTTACTGTAAGGGGCCCTCTATCACAAAGATACACATACCAGGGAGGCAAGACAGACCAGAATACCCTCAGGGGACTGTCTGTGACTCCATATTCAGGCTGGTTTCAGAGTAACAGCCGTGTTAGTCTGTATTTGCAAAAAGAAAAGGAGTACTTGTGGCACCTTAGCGACTAACCAATTTATTTGAGCATGAGCTTTCGTGAGCTACAGAAGGCTGTTAGAATGCACAAAGAGTTTGCACTTAGAATTGTGGACCACAAAGATCATCTAGTCTAACCCCTTGCTAAAATGCAGGATTTGTTGTGCCTAACCATCCAAAGACAGATGGCTATCCAGCCTCCTTTTTTGAAAACATCCAGTGAAGGAACTTCCACAACTTCCCTAGACAGTCTGTGCCACTGTCCTACTATTCTTACAGATGGTAAGCTTTTCCTGAGATTTAATCTAAATCTGCTATGTTGTAGTTTGAACCCATTACCTTTTGTGCTGCCCTCTATAGCAAAAGAGAACAACTTTTATCTATCTTGTTGGTGAAATCCTAATTTAGAACTCACAACCATTTGGAGGTTTGTGCCCTGGTTTTTAACAGTTTGCCCTGAGGTTCGCAAAAAGAAAAGGAGTACTTGTGGCACCTTAGAGACTAACCAATTTATTTGAGCATGAGCTTTCGTGAGCTACAGCTCACTTCATCAGATGCATACCGTGGAAACTGTTTCGGGCAGTTTCCACGGTATGCATCTGATGAAGTGAGCTGTAGCTCACGAAAGCTCATGCTCAAATAAATTGGTTAGTCTCTAAGGTGCCACAAGTACTCCTTTTCTTTTTGCGAATACAGACTAACACGGCTGTTACTCTGAAACCTGCCCTGAGGTTGGCATTCATGCTCTTGCAGCACCATTGGGAGCTTCAAAGCAAGTACCTATCCACTGCAATTATCTCTTACCCCCAGCAGTTATGGTCCAAAAACTGATAATGTAAAATTACAGAGTTCTTAATCAACCTATCTGCTCCCTACAATCGTCAAATCAGATCTGCTCTCTTTACTGACACACAGGGCTGTTTTGGGGGGTTGGTGGGTGAGAGACAGCAAGCACAAGCTAGCAAGCATGTGCAGGTGAGAGAGCAGGGCAGTTGCTCTGAGGACCAAATTCCACGGGGGTGCTGTATCATTGTGCTACTAGATAAGGTTTTTTGGTTTTTTTGCTCTGCTTTGATTGTCCAGACATTTTTACTTCATACTGATTGGCTGACTGTGGGTTTTCTTGGTTTTGGAGGTGGGGGGAGAGCCCAAAAACATTTTTTGCCCTGGCTGCCAACATGGATAGGGCTGCTCCTGCTGACATAATGATGTTTCCTCCTGTTAGCCTTGCAGAACTAGCCGATATAGCTGTGGGAGAGTGAACTGGACTCTATTTGCATCATGTATCAGCATAAGAATTGTCAGCCAAGTTCTGATTGCAGAAGTTTTCTTCCTGGTGAGGGAAGCAGAAATAGCATAGCTGGACTGGGGGATAGTTCTGGTGCTGAAAGTTACTTAGGCTTTGTCTACACTTCACAGCTTTTAGCGACAGAGCCGACACAGTGTAGCTGCTGTTTGTCGGCTCTCCTGCAGACAAAAAACTTCCACCCCCAACGAGCAGGGTTAGCTTTGTCAGCAGGCGCTGTTCACACTGGCACTTGTTGCAGCAAACCTTTTGTCTTTGCGGGGCGTGTGGTTTAACACCTCTGAAAGACAAAATTTTTGTCGTTCAATTGCCAGCATAGACATAGCCTAAATCATAGGACTTATTACAGCAATCTGTAACCCATTAACCCCCCCTTTTTGTCCTATGACTGCAGAGGTATTAATGGGCCACTCTACCTTGAATGGTCCCTCACAATATGTGCTAACTACTTATGCTAAACAATCTGTTCCACCTTGCATTTTGCTGTGACACTGGGAGTACCTTTCTCAGATCTGAAGAGCTCTGTGTGGCTCAAAATGTTGTCTGTCTCACCAACAGAAGTTGGTCCAATAAAAATATTACCTCACCCACCTCGTCTCTCTGCATATAATCTGAGATCCACCAAAAGAGAATGAATATGAGACCCCCACAATCTCCTTTTTTCTGGCTTTAACTGCTTTCTAATGCAATATCGGTTATACATATTATATCCTCTCCTCCCCTACTCAGAAGAAAGCATCCATGAATTTCGGAAACTTGTGTTACTGACAACTCTTTGTTTTGAAGTGGTATCTTTCTGTGTTTTTTTTTCTTTGGGGTCACACAAAATGTTTGGATACTTTGGCTCTAACATCCACATAAAAGCATAAGAACATGTAAAATCTGCAGTTCTTTCTGAAGTACAGGTATGAAAAAGAAGTCACCATCTTCTGGAGTGATGGTGTAGAACATGGTATATCACAAACCTGTTTATGGGGTAAAGGAATTTGAGATCTGGGAATTTAAAAGCATTTTCTCATCCTTATTACGTAATAAATTAGCAACTTGCATCCAGTGCAGAAAAACAGGACATTTGTTATAAATCCATAAGGATCTACCTAATGGTTAAACCTGCAATCATGATCAGATAACGTATTAATTTGTACAGGTCATTCACATTTAAATATGTTCCAGCATGAGCTTTGGAAAGGTGCATATTACACAATGAGTTATACTGTTGTGCTGAAAGATGCTAATGGCTGATGGCAGGTGAGTCTTAGATCTAGTCTACATTAGAAAAGGTTTGCTGATTTTACATATATGACAGCAAACCTCCTAGTGTAGATGCAGCTTATATACAGACAAAAGTTTCTAGTGTAGACCCAGCCTTAGTTATAAAGATAATCACAGCACTCATTAAAGCCAATGAGCCAAGCACACTCTAAGGCTCCACAGAAGGAGCAATAAAGCCTCTTTATGTAGTAAAGACAGCTGCAGACCATGGTGGCAACAACTGAAGACAATAGGTCACATGACAGGTTAGAGCTAACCTTGTGGACTGGGGCATTTCCTTGGTTATAAAGGCAGGGCTAAGACATAGGTTGTATGTACTGGAGGCAGAAAGCTAAAACACAGAGTTGCAAATGTGACACAAAGTGGAAGCAGAGGGTATGACTTATTGGGCACAGAGATTGCTATAGTGGCAGATGTGGGAAATTCTGAGCATAGAAACTTCCTGCTATTGTTTCTACTGTAATTCAGAGAAAAAGCATCATGTGCACATTTTTGTGAATAAACAAGATTACACTAAAAATATACTTTACTTGTACCACAAATTTCTCATCATAACTGCATGGCCCTGGATACTGGCTACCCACTTGGGCCAAAGGGACAAAAATATGTTTGGTTAATGTTGTAGAAAAACATGAAGCAGAAAATGTCATTTGTTCTTTAACTCCTCTGAATAGTTCTCTCTTTATTTTGATACGTTCAATATTTTTAGTGCACACATGAAAATAAAATTATATAAACTCTCTATTGGACCCGTTGTGTGTTGTTAACACATCTAAATGTGATTACATAAATTTTTGTTTAAAGTATAGCAATTGTGAGATATGGTATGAAATTATTATTGACATACATTTGATGTGAAAAGAAGATATTAGACAATTGGCCTAAATCTAAATAATAAAATTCCCAACTGGACGTATTTCAAAACAACCTGTTTAGGATGTCAGATTTTCTTGAAATTTGCCTTCTATAGTAATTTATCTGGGAAGGCAAGTTCTTCTGTTTAACCAGGAACCCCAAATACATGACTTATTAATGTTAAAATGTGAGTTAAAGAGGCAGTCAAATATGGAGTCTGTCTTTCTGTTGTAGCTCATAAAACCAAAGGATCAAAATGCCATTTTGAAGATGCTTAGAGAGAAGAGCAGACATTTAGGAAAGATCTGCAGCATAGGATTGACAATAGGGAAGGAAAACACTCGTGTGTTATATCATTAGATAGTACCACTACTAAAAGCCTAGGTCCCAATTCTGCAAACACACAAATCACTTTACATACAAGTACAACCCCAATGAGTACAATAAGACTACCCATGTGTGTAAAAAGAAAAGGAGTACTTGTGGCACCTTAGAGACTAACAAATTTAATTGAGCATAAGCTTTCGTGAGCTACAGCTCACTTCATCGGATGCATTCAGTGGAAAATACCTGTCATGTGTGTAAAGTTACTCAAGTGTAAAGTAGTTGCAGGATCAGGATCCTAATTTGCAAAAGAGATATATGGAATTTTAACTCTCATCTTAACATATTTAGGGAACAGACAGAAATTTACTTCTGAGGAGAAGGGGGAAAAGCCAGGCTAATTTCAGCCCCAGCCACCGTCTGAAAATAAACAGTTCTCTGGCGTATGATGTTCAATAACTTCCTAACGAGACACTCTAGTTCACTACATAGTTTTCTATGCTTGCAGTATATTTTATGATGAGCTCTGTTTCTCAGCAAAGCAGCAGGGTAGCAGAAAGGCCAATACAATTTGGCGCTGTATATCCAGAGGAATCAGAGCGGGAAACAACTGTCTATACAGTTTTCAGAGTAACAGCTGTGTTAGTCTGTATTCGCAAAAAGAAAAGGAGGACTTGTGGCACCTTAGAGACTAACCAATTTATTTGAGCTCACGAAAGCTTATGCTCAAATAAATTGGTTAGTCTCTAAGGTGCCACAAGTACTCCTTTTCTTTTTGCCTATACAGTGTTAGTGGGCTGCATTTAACTCTGGATACTTCAAAACGAAAAAAATGGAGACAAATTGGAGAGAGTTCTGAAAGGAGCAAAGAATGATCTGGGAACTGGAACAATGAATAAAAAAAGCTAAATATGAGTAACTTGGCTAAACAATGACTAGGAGAGGACACGATAACAGCCTATAAGTATTTTGAGGTTGTAAACATCAATGATGGGAAAGAATTGTTTAGATTGGTACCGATATTGCCAGCTCTCGTGATTTTAGGAGTCACCAATATTTAGTATTTCGCTTGAAGCCCCACTTTTCATTAAAGGAAGAAAAAGGTGTGTGCATGGGGGAGGGAGGGTTGAGAGAGAGAGAGAGAGAGAGTAAGGCTCCAGCCCTTGTGGTTGCAGAGAAAAGTTGGAAAATGGGAACTCCTAAAGACTCAAAAACCAGAAGGCAAATAAAAAGAACCCCAAATTTTATTACTTTCAGAAATCTCATTTTTAAGCCAGTCTCATGATTTTTGAATGCCTGGGGTTGGCAGTGCTGTGATAACATGAGGCATGACCAGGAGTAAAAGGATGAATTAAAACCAAGTAAAATGTAGATGTATAATCAGAAAAAACTTCACAGCAGTGAGACCTATTAAACTATTGAATACTTTACCAGGAAAAGTTGTGGAAGCCTCATTGTTTGGGTTATTTAATACTGGCCTGAAGAAAGCACTGAAAACTATATGGTAGGAAACAATCTTGCACTGGGCTCCACAATAGAATAATTGATCTAATAAACCTTTTCATTCTCTTATGTCTGTGATTCCCCATCCAAACCCTCTATACATTTCATAAATAAATCACTGGGAACAGGAGCACTTTGTAAGTCTACTCTAGCTATTTTATTATTCCGGAGATATTCCAAGTTAGATTTCTCACAAAATGTTGGAAGAAATCGGAGCGGCACTGTACTTAGTATATAGATCACTAGAGGAGCACCCATCATTTCAAGAAAGACCACTAGATCCACAGGAAGCAACCAACTGTAATTTTAATTTTAGTGATTGTTATTTTCAATATTGAGATGCAGAGTGAAGATCAGGTTTTAAAAACCCACAAGTATTTAATATCCTTAAGGAGAATACTTTATTAGGTGAGACTGAAATAGAGAAGGAGAGCATAAATTGCTCAAACTTCTGACTCACTTCAGTTTATTTTGTCACTTGATATTGTATGTCTGAAAACTCTCTCTTCATCTGCAGTGTTCTGTGGGCTCTCAATTTGTTTTTGTCCTTTTTAAGGAGCTAATGAAAATGAGGAGAAAAATGAGAGGCCTGTAAGTAAGACAAGGCCTCTGCCACACGTTGGCTATGCAGAGCACACAAATGAATTCTTAACCTTTAAAAATAAAGAAATTTTTAAAGACATTCAAACAGCAGGGGAACACTAAGTTAGCAGGATCCAGAGACAACAGCTGTCTTACCAGGTCTGATTTTTGGGAAGATATCCATGGAATTGTCCTGAACATAGAGGGGAAACTTAAGTTGATGTTCCACCAAGATCTGTCCGTCACTCTATCTTTCTTGCAACTCTCTGAAATCCCAAATTCCATCCAGAGCAAATGATAGAGAGGATCCCCAAGGGTAATCATAAAGTGACCAGGAAACCCAGAGTTAGGGCACCTCTGTACCAATAGAGTGACACAAAGCAGCCAAGGATCTGGCCCTTACTGTCCCAGTTGAATGAAGTAAAAAACAAACAGACTTTCAGATAATGAAAAATCAATTAGAATTTTCAGCTCTTTCAATTTTGATAAACTGTTGGGTTATTAGAAACTTAAGTAAGGAATGTTCTACTTTTTAAAAAACTAATACAGAACTGGCTAGTGTCACACATCTCACATGATGCTCACGTTTTCTAACTTTTTTAAAAGGACAGACATACCCCACACAATACCCTGTAGTTTAGGGGAATGCATAATGAGCTGTAAACCAAGAGACCATTAGTTCTAGTCCCAGGCCTTTGACTGCTGTTAATATTTCTGTGCACTTCACAGGGCCTTAGGACTGGCAGCTGTCCTTCCCTCATTCCACAGATAAAATAACTGAGAGATTAGACAAAGTCATTTCAAGCAGAGCTGAGAATTGAACTCCTTCTTCTAATATGAGAAACCCAAGTCACTTTACCAGTTGTTTTCCGGAAGAAACAGGTCATATTATACGCCTGCGTAAAACTACATTAACACAGTATTACTCTTTGTCCCCATCTAGTGGTTAGCCCATGTACACAGATTTATGAGCCCACTACTACCTCCACATTCCACCACTTGTTTTATTTTTCATTACTAAATTGTGTAGCATATGCTCTTCCCTTATTTTAGGCACAGGAAACAAATATCCAAATTAAAAAGGCCAAATTAACAAGGGAGCTTTGAGAATTTAACCGAATACAAACTATTTTTTAAAATGCCTTGTCTGCAGAGTTTTAATACATTTTGGCTCCTTATTTATTTACATTTAAACAATAGTTTTAGAAAAGCCTACACAAAGAGTTCTAGGTATCCTAATAATGAATCTTACAAAAACATCATAATGACCCACCAGCCCTGAACATTCATATGAGCAGCATAGACTCAGCTCGCCAGAAGCACTGAACAACCAAACAGAAAAAAAGCTCCTTTCCATGCCTTCATTCAGGAACCTCAACCTTCCCCACAACTATCAGATATAATGATCTGAAGTTGGTTGTTCAGAATTAGGACCTTCATTGTTCACCCTTCCTTGAGCATATATGGACTCTGTAAAGCTCCCCTTCCCACTGCCTTCCTCTTCCTCCACAGAAAAACACTCTGCTTCCTCCATGGCACCATTCCCTCTTATCTCCTTCCAGATTGCACAGAGGGCACTGTATGTGTCTAGGATCTACACTGGGGGAGTATTAAGAGACTGCATAGGCTGTGTGCAGGTGTGGGCGGACTGCGGTAGAAAGTAACACTCACTCTGACCCCACAGGGACTCCCTGGAAAAGAAAATACAAACTGAAGGTGTTTTATATTTTTCATGCAGCCCCCAGAAGGTTACGGTGAGTCCTTGGTAGCACATTTCCAATGGGGAAACATACAGCCAGGGTGCCACAGAAACCAGTGGGGACCAGAGTTGAGGTTTTCAAAGGACTAAAATTTAGCCCCACAGCAACTACAGGGGGTTTCTCTAGTCATCTTCTTGAAAATCTCAATCCAGGAGCCTGGCCTTCAGTGGAACCTTCAAAACCCAAGATCTTTGAGAGAGGTCCCACACTTGTGCCATGACAGGGTCAGAGAGTTAAATTCCACCCCACACCTGTGACAGAGAGATGTGGGAGAACCTCCACAATGGGATCCTAGCAAAGGTTCCCTTCCACATTGCTCTCTGACTGTGGGAGAGGCTGATCTGGAGCTCAGTTCATAAATGGCTTTCGATTAAAACTTTACAAATGAAACTCTACACTGAATTTTCCTTTTGTTCACTTCTAGCATTTCTGAGGTGGGAGTCACTTAAAGGTCCAGTGTTTGATTATTTTCAGAGTAACAGCCGTGTTAGTCTGTATTCGCAAAAAGAAAAGGAGTACTTGTGGCACCTTAGCTCAAATAAATTGGTTAGTCTCTAAGGTGCCACAAGTACTCCTTTTCTGTTTGATTATTGATCATCTACAGAATAGATTGCTAAGTGATATTTGGCTTGTAATGATTATCTATGAATGTATAATAAACTGAGTAAAAATAAATATGACTTGACAGAGGCCTTTGAAAACTGCCAAATAGGCATTAGACTTCAATAAAGTATCTTAGGTATGCAGACCTGTGCTGTGTTAAGCCCCTTGAGATACTGTGCTTGAAAGTGCTGTCTCAGTGCCAAAATGTGAGAACTCTCCCCCCAATTCAGGAGATAAGGTCAGCAGGATCAGTAACTAGTCACTCTAGTGCAAGACAGCAGCACATATCCTGCCACGCGACTGGAAATTATTCCATGATGAATAAATTATTCCATGATGAATAAATAAAATAAATGAATAAATACAAGAAACAAATTAAACACATTTATTACCATTCCTTAATGCCTCCTAGGCCAACAACATGAAACCTCAAAACATTTGGCTCAGAAAAATGTGATGATGCAGGAAACTTATGTTGCACAGGGGTGTGTGTTTTCACACCCCTGAGCAACTTAAATTTTGCTGACATAAGTGGTAGTGTAGTCATGGCCTAAATCTGCTATGCTGTAGTTTGAACCCATTGCCTCTTGTCTTGCCCTCCGTGGCAAGGGAGAACAATTTTTCTCCATCTTTTTTTTCCTCCCTTTTTTTTTTAATTCAATGCATGGCAGGTCACGCTTTGCTGAAACGGTGGATTAACAACACTGATTGCATATTAATCACTCATTTCAGATACCAAATCCTTATTCCCTCCTGTTCCATGTATGGAAAAATTCCAATGCTTTAAAAAAAATTTTTTTTAACTATTTTCTGTTTCTTTCTTATCCAGCATCTATTAACAAAGATGATGGAACTACCATAAAGTGTTAGCACCCCTTAATGTATTCTGATAGTGTATCACAATTGTCTATACAGCTGGTATAGTGATGTTTTCTATTTTAAGGCCCAAGCCTGCAACACTTATGCATGTGAGCAACTTTACTCAGGTGAGTAACCTTAATAAATTCAATAGGAGAGTAATGTCACTCCCATGCGTAAGTGCTTGCAGATCAGGCCCCTAAAGAGCTTTTGTTGGGACTCTGGCAAATAGCACTGAATTTAATATTTTATTGGACTTTCCATTTAACTGTCTCTCCCCCTTACACACACTCATTTGGTAAGTGACCAAGGGTTTTTGTTTGTTAGTTTTTAAACAGGAGCATTAGTTTCTAAATTGCCCTGATAATTAAGTGATATCATTCACCATTGCTGCTGAGTATCTCCGAAAAACTAGGCAAGCATGTTGCAAGGCACTGGGATTCAAAAGTCTTAGGTTCTATTTCTGTCTCTGTTACTGACATGGTTCATGGTGGGCATGTCTTTTCACATCTACTTGCACTATCTATCTGTAAAATGGAAATACTAATTAACTGCCTCATGGGATAAGGCAGGAGTCTCGATTTAATTCATTAAGGTTTTTAAAAAGCTCAGTTAAAAATTGCTGTAGTAATGGCAAAATATAATTTAATTAGTGAACAATACAATCATTTCCAGGATGACAATAAAGAGATTTTATTTACATAAAAAATCCCTGGTAATCTAAACTAATGATAAAGGAAATATGATTTTAAAAAGAACATGACAGTAATTTTGGTTGTTTTTTTTAAATTATCATAGTGTTTAGAATTCCCTGAAGTGAAGCTTTGGCTTTATAAACATTCTGCTAAACAAGCTGAAAACCAGAGCTCAAATCAAAGGGGTACTTCAGGCAGTTTTCTATGGTGGATTCATGTTTTGAAAACTTCCTGACTGATATACAAAGAAAAACAAGCAAAGAATTCAGCCAGGCTCAGATGCAAATGGCAAGAAAAGAAGGGCAGAAACAGTTTCTAAATGCAGCCTGCTTCTTTGCACCAGCACCACACTGAAGGCAAATATAATGCAATAAATACTTTTTAACCTTCTGATCCTACTCTCACCCAGTTGATGCTGTTAAGCAGTTTGAACTCCCAAATTCCACATTTCTTTAAAATATAGAGTTACCTATTCCATTTGGGACAAATTCATCCTAACACAAAGACACTGTTGAAAATCCTCTTCACTATTAAAGTCCCACTTATGTCCTTAAGAGATGCTGAAATGGTACATAGAGTCATGTGCCAGCCTTCTGCAAAGGGACATTTTCATCTTTTGTAAATGTTCTCCTGATCATATCCACATATGTAGTTTTACAGGTTCTATTTGAAAAGCTGGTAAAACTAATATTCTCTTTTTGTGAGTTCCCCCCATAAATCAGTTGCATAAATATCAATTTAGGAACCTACCTTTAGGCTCCTATTTTTAATATCTTGGCCATATTTTTCCCTAAAACGATTCAGAAACAAAGAACAACATTCAAAAGTGGATACACTGGGATTGTCAAGAAAGTAATTTGACATGCCATCATTCAACTTGAAAAGATATTCACAACAGTATCCCTTAAAAAAAGGAAGGCTGAGGAATTTTGTAATAAAAGGAACAGTGGACAGTTGGGTACACTATGAAACAACTGATTTATTACTATCACGACTTCCAAACGAGGGATCAGGAAAGCTGAAATTGTCATACTAGCAGTACCATTAAAAATGAAGACACTGACTGGTGACTTGGCAGTGCTATTCTAGGAGTCCACAATAAGAGAACTGTTCTTGATTTTTATACACAACCTTTCGCTTCTTAAACCTACAGGGCCTGGGTGCCTGTCTCGTCACTTTCACTGATAGCCAGTTTCGGTACTGTGATAGTGAACTTGACTAGAGGCCTTTACTGGTACTGAGGCAGGGAAAAACTGGTGAGAATATATCAAAATGGGAAGACGAAAGGTAGTAGGAAAAGAAATTCTATGATTCTGACTGAGCTAAGTTCATCCATCTTGCTGTGTCTACGTGTATGAAAATGTTTTATGTGGAAAAAGCTGTCTGGCAAACAATCTGAAAGAAACCAAATATCCCACAGGACATTTGTAAACAAAAAGCAAAAGAATGCAGATACAAACTTGTAAAAAGAACAACAAAAACTGCAGGCTCTATTTGCAGGAGTTTCAGGGAAGGGCAAGCACACCAGCCAACTCTCTGGAGTGGGGCAACAGACTCATCGCTGTTTCCTAGGTGCCCAATGATTTTAACAGAAAATGCTTTAAAAAGTGACAAAAAAGGAATCAAGTTTCTGTCTGCCCTTTCTGCAGGGTCATGAGACATTGGACTTTAAATAAAACATTTTTCCACAACTGAACATTGTGTGTGCGACATTTCACATCTGTGTAATTTGGGGGGTCAGGGGATATTTTTAAATTAGCAGATCAATTTTTATTTTAATGGTAGCAGTTAGAAAGTCAAGTGACATTGCATTTATTATGCAATTTGACAAGTTCCCCTGCAAATTTGCCCATTGTATCTACACCAGGAGCATTTCTAATATTTCAACTTTCTGAACAATTTGAACAGCCACCATTTAAAAAAAACCTCAATCACAGAAATGGTTCCTTTTCCATCCCTGCTCTGCCCACAAGTGTCTACTTTTTTCCTAAACTCTCACTATGTTCTGTTCCATGGTCCAAGAGACGAAACAGTCAGTCCAGGGCCAGACACACTTTTAGGGTCCAAATTCTACAATAACTAGAAATAGAATTTTAGACTATTGGAAAGGGGAGATTTCTAGATTTTCAACTGGACATATATCAGTAGTTGCTAAAATGGCAGGTCCCCAGATATCAGACCTTAAATCATGACAATTATGCTGTTTTGTGCTAGTCATGGGGTTTGCTCTTCCTGGGACCTAATCTTGTTAGATAATGACTGTAAGTGTAGTAGCCAAGATTTCCAAGCCATCTATACATTCAGGATGGCCCCTAAAATTGTGCCCCAGCTTTTACTCTTCTTCAGAGCTTTTCCAAATGTGGATGAAATACAAATGGCAGCAGGACGGCACATGGAAATGCAGAAACCTGTATGCACCTAAGGAACGAAATCTTGTCACTGCAGTTTCTTTTCTTATGCTATACATTTATATGCACTGTTGTTGTAGCCGTCTTGCTCCCAGAATATTAGAGATACAAAGTGGGTGGGTGAGGTAATATCTTTTATTGGACCAACTTCTGTCGGTGGGAGAGACAAGCTCTTGAGCTTACACAAATTCAGACCTGCTTTTGCACACAGGAAATCAAGGGCTCAGATCCCCAGATATGCCCAAGGACATCACTGCTTAATTATGGGTCTGCAGAAGAGCAATAATCGCCCTCTGCTGGCAAGGAGGGTAGGAAACACTATACTAGCATCCCTCTAAACTGTGATCCTCCCATAGATGGATATGCACCCGTTAGAAGCACAAAGTAACTGAACTGCAGCACATAATCTCGGCCAAAGAACACAGAATGTGAACATGGCATCAAACAGAACCATAGTCAATTAAGTCCTATCATTAGAAAGCACCATGAGAAATATGAATGTATTATCAAAAGGACCCTTTCCAGGTATATTTTAAACTAGTCATTCTTTTCCCCCACACTATTATTTACTTACAAAGTCCAAGTAAATATTATATGGGGGAAGGAGTCAGAGTGGTGCAGTGTTCACAAATGCTGCATTGCCATATTTCCAAGAAAGGAAAACCAAATCAATGCAAGCAGTTCAAATGTATTTATGCTTCATGAACAACAAACCACGAGGCACAGTTCAACATTCAGGAGTGACCATACAAAATAAAGCTCAAGGCTGAGAATGGAACCTACAAAAGCACAAACAAAAATATGTGCGGTGCAGTGCTTTTTCTTAACCCTACAGTAACAAACTAATGCACTCATCTGATTACAGGAAAAATATATTTTGGCAAGAAATTATGTTTTTAAAATTATGAAAACTACCTTACTAATTACCTTGTAACTAACACACTAACACTGTTCTACAATTTGAAAAGCCAAGAAAGTTTTAGGTGGTGGAGGAATCAAATACTTCTATTGAAGACAAACAGAATTATTTCTACTTTTACTAGGCATACAAATAACATGGCTAAACTCCAGCAACGTGCTGGTGTTTTTAGGAACATTATGATAAAATTATAAGTACAATTTTTATGATGCTTGGCAGGCAAACATCATCCTGTTAAATCTCTTTAAAAACCAGCATCTTGGTGGAGGTAACATTTTCTGTTTACTGCAGCTCTGGTTGTTAGGGGTTACCACTCAGGTCCCGTCTTTCCATGACATCAGCAGCATTCCAAGGGGATGCTGTGCCAGTGAATTTTAGTAATGACTGTAACCTCCCAGTACTGAAAACTCAGCCAAAATTCACAACACCTGCAGCCCAGCTGAGCAGAAGAAAAATCAAGGAGTCAGATGGATTACATGGGATTTCTGACTTGATTCCTAATGAATAATAAAAATGAAAAGCAAAACTTTTCTTTTTCTTCCTTGGCTCTTTTGTTTCAATTTGCAGTGGTCAAAACACAAATCTTGAAAACTTCTAAGTGATACAGATCTGTGTAAAGACCTATTATATCCTGTGGGATGCTTCAATTACTGATATTACAATTATTGAGACAAACTCATTGAATTTCAATGGCGTTATACCAGGAATAAATTTTGCTCTGGTGTCTTGGGCAACAATAGCTATGTCTCCATCATATAGTATTATTATCCCTTTTTTCTTTAAATCAATGTTTTAATGCTCTTATATGGTTTTGTATATGTAAATATTACAAACACATACACACACAAAATGTTAAAAGAACATTATTAAGGTTGCAAAGTTCAGCACTCAAAAGTTAGGAAATGCTAGAATTAAGGTTGCCCATGCCTCCTTGTGCATATGCATTATAAAACAGCCCTTCATTACAAAATCATATACTATTTTTCCACAGGATCCTTGACTCATTCTTTGCACAAGATACATGGTGCTCACTGAATGAGAAGCTGTTCAGTATTTTGCTCTCTTCTTATTGTTCAGTGTGTGCCCCCAATACGAATTTATTGTGCCCTATCGAAACCCTGCTCTGAACACAGAAATATTAATTTCCTGGTGGGCTTTTCTATGATGCTCATCACTATAGTACCTGAATGCTTCTTGAACATTAATTTATTTTCACAAAAACCATGTGAGGTCAGGTGGCATTATCATCACCATTTTACAGATGGGGAAATGAGGAAGAGAGATTAATGTCAGAAATATCCACTAATTTTGGTTGCCCAATCTGAGGTGTCTAGGACCTGATTTTTCAAAGAATTTAGCATTACATAGCACTTTGTATGTTCAAAGCACAGGTCCCATTGACTGCACTTGCAACTGTGCAAATCTGCAAATCAGTCCCCAGTGTCTCAAGTCAAGCACCCAGAAAATGAGGAATGCACAGTTAGTCACAGCCTATGAAAATCCTGGTTTATTTGACTTGCCCAGCATCACAGAGGAATTCTGTGATAGAGGCAGGGATAGAATTCAATTTTCCAGGGCAACTGCCTCAACCACAAGACCATCCTTTCTCTTCCTTCAAACTCCTGCCTCATTCACTACACACCTTCCAACTTCTGCAACAAATGAAGCAATCAGACAGAGTGAGTCTCCTTCCCTACAAATCCTGATTCAACCTCACTATTAATCATGTTTATTATAGTAGTTCCTAAAGACCAACCACGCATGGGGCCCCATTATGCTAGGCACTGTACAGAGAGTAGCAGATAATCCTTGTCCCAAAGAGAGTGGGCACAGACTCTTCTACCTGTTCCCCCAAGCTTGACCCCTCTGCCCCTAACCTGTCCCTGTTCCAGTCCTGACTCTCCTCACTAACGGCTCCTCGTCCCAGTTCCATTCTCCTCTTCAGGCCACTCTCTATTCTTTTTATCCTAGTCTGTGTGAAGATCATGGGAGATGTGTATTATTTTTATGAATATTTTGTGTATATATGAGATTTGATTGTTATGATGTGGTCTGCTATACAGTGACAAGGAGTTTAATTCCTGCAGGAATTACTTACATGTCCACAGGAAAGCAGTCCCCAGAAAAGAAAGCCAGACATCTAACCAACAGGAAACAATGACTGGACTGTCCTCTTTGATGGTCTACCTCCACCCTTGGTGTGCTCATCAGGGAAGGGAAGTTGGTCCCAGCCCAAGAACACAGAGAACAAAGTGGCCAGCCTATTATAAAAAGACACTTTCTGAAGCTCAGGGTAGATGGTGACACGGATGCAGCATCTGCAGGGAAGCAGAATGAAACTCAGTCCCCAGAGACAGAGCCTGCCTAAGCTTTGAGGGAAATGCTAATGTTTAGCTAAGATGTGTTAGGTCCCATGAGTCTTTTGTTGTTTTAACTCTTTTCCCTCTGAATGCTATGTTCCTATGGTTAAATAAATACTTTGTTTTGAAGACACTGTTCTGAGTCACTGCATTAACGTACTGGTCACATCTCCCAAAAGGAAGTCTCTGGAAAGCGTCAAACCCAGCCAGACCTGTTGAGGAAACACTGTTGGTAAACAAGAGTGCTGCAGCCCAGGAACCTGGGTCTGTGAGCAGGAGAATCACAGGATTCCACTCTGAGATGAGTGAATGCACAGGGCCTGTCACTTAAGATTACACTCAGGAATGACCAAAAAAGAATCAGATTTGCCTATTACCCTGTAACTGTGACACCCACCCATTCTGAGTCCCCCGACTCCTGTCCCCAGTCTTCTTGCCCAGCCAGTCCCAGTCCCCATTTCCTATCTCCTCGGATAAACTGTCTTTTCTCCCATCACTAGCCTCCAGTCACTCCGATTCCCACTGACTTCTGGTCCCAAACACGCTCCCCAGAGTCCCCTTACAATCTCAGAGTCCAATACTTCTCCACAAGATCTTAGTCCCATTTTCTTTGCCCAGCCCAATCCCAGTTCTCACCCCATACCAGGCTTCTCATCAAAGGTGTCCCCCTGCCCCTTCTTATCATCCTCCTCCTCCTCTCTCCCCCACCACCCCCTCCCTCCGGTTCCTGAATCCACTCTCCTTTCCCAGCCAGGACAACTTGCACCCCATCTCCTATTCAGATATTAGTCCATTCCCCGTTTCACCTCCCTGGCTCCAAGTCTCAGTCTCTTTCCTCCCAGTCTACCCACAACTCCCAATTCTAGTTTCCCTTTCCCTCCTCCATGCCAGCCTCCAGTCCCAATCTTCTCCCCATCCCCTAGCTCCTTTTCCCACTCTACTCCCCAGATCTGGAGGTTGTCCTCTCTGGATGTGACTTAGGCAGTTTCCTCCTCCACACTGTCTGGGCCCAGCGGGGACACTGAGCACAGGAGACACAGGCTTCCTGCTCTCAGGTCTGGGGCCCAAATCCAGACCAGAGCAATGGAACTCAATGTATTTCTTTGTTGGGTGTTTCTCTGGTGTAAATTCAAGCACAAACCAATTTAAGCACATGACTAAGACCCAGCTTTTCCCATGTTTAATGGCTGCTTTGCATCACACTACCAATACAAAGTGGCCCGGAAGCCACCTGAATCAGCCACAAGAAGATAACCTCAGCACACAGGGAGCCTCAGGCGGTATAGGGACAGCACCACAGCTCATATGTCACTCTTAGCCCTGCAGAGGTGGTGACTGGAGAAAGGCGATGTGGCAACTTGATGATCCTGATGTCACATCAACCTCTTAGGGACATGGACAGCTGGAATAACTCAAAGAAGTCTTCAGTCTACTCTAACTGATGCTGGGAGACTGGCTTGGCAACAACCAGCTCAGGGTCAGAGATACATAGAGGTGGCTTAAGGCTGTTTTTGTAGACTCAGCCAGAGCCAAGGATCAGAGCCAAAAATAGAGAAGGTCACAGTGACATGAAATAGGGACTGCAGGCAGAAAGGGGATATTGACTCCCACATACACAGAGGGAGAGGAAATAAACAGCAAAGATACAAATCAGGAGGGGCACCAGTCGCATTACAACTAGTTTATTTTCATGTCATCTCTTTGTTTTCTGGATAATGTCCCAGTAACACTTTTTCAAGTATACAAAACTAGAGTTACTGCAAAGAAGGGGTGGGGTGGGGATTAGGAAGACAGGTGGTTTATGAAAGGATCTTCGCCTTATGTGAAAAAGTGTGGGAACCACTGCACCACAGCACACGCAACCTCAGCTTCTGATGCAGAATACCTTATCTAGCCACAAAGTTGCTTCAAGGTCTTAGTAGAAAATGCCACAACAGAGGAAACGTTTTCACCCAACAAATATCTTACAATATGGAATAAGCACGTAAAGAATCTGGAGTCAGACAAGTTAAATGTAAACATGCAGGGACATGCATAATACCAAGAGTGACTGATATGTGCAAATAACTACAATCCAAGTAATTTAAAATGGGCTTGTTTCGTTAAGTTATTTGCTTTGCTTATGTAAGCTCAATAGAACCAGTATTACGTAAAAGATACAAATAATGGAGAAAACAAATATTCGTTAGTGTGCTATATTTGCACAATGGAAATGCAAACCAAATTTTATTTTCCAAAGATCTATTTCTAATTACCACTGTCACCAAGATCAGTATTGTACTCTTCATACAGGAAACATTAAATTTCAAATTATCTATTGTGAAACAAAAATAACACATAAGTAGCATTAAGAGATTTGAGCCAACAAGTGTTAGAATATATTAATATAATTTATTTCTTTCTGAAATGAACTACTCCTGTTGGCACTGCGCTCTACAAGTGATTGGAATCTCCACATGAGTTTGTCTCTGACTCAAGGCATGCTTTTGGACAAAATGTAACCTCTCCCTGTCTCAGTTTACCTATCTGTAAAATGAGTGAAATAATTCTTGGCCTTCTGTGAAGAACATGGGAGAGCTTTATTTTTTAATTAATCTAGCAAGTGGAATGGTGCCTGCCTCCTCCAAAATGCAACTCCACTGGTCGCATGGAGAAGGCCAGGACTCCAAGGGAACCCTGCCTCTGCTTATTAAATTGTAAAATGCAAGAATTCCTAATTTGTTCACTTCCTAAAACTGGCAGTCAATCCAGTTTGATAAGCAATATCTTTTTATTTTAAGGCTGATACTCAGTCCCACAAAATAAAGGATGCTTGTGATCTTCCACTGGGAATCTAATGATACTGGGCATTGATCTCAGGTACTGCTATCTTGGCACCAAGTACAAAGGCCCCAGTGACGATGAGACTCAACAATTGTAAAATTCCCTTTATACAGGGCCCTCAGTATGGCTGCCCTGTTGCTTGCAGTATCTTCAAGTGGAATAACTATTCACTCATGTAATTTATGAAGATAATTTTATACCTTGCTTGGTATACACTGTCTGCCAAGAAAGTTGTGCGTTGATTTTAAACTGGCACTTTTTTTTTTTAAAGCTGTTAGTTTTGTGGGCTTTGACTATGCTTGAGAGCTGTTCCTTCAGCCTTCCATTAATGGGTAGCTGTGGTTACACACCACCCAGTGACTAAGCTTCCATCATTGTGGGGCAGGCACTGACTGAGAGGTAACTCAGAAGAAAGCATGGTGACTACTGAATAGCTGAGGTCCTTCTTACAGAGTTGTTTTACAATCTCATTTGATGGGTCAGTGATCAGTACAATCAAAACTGTAGCAAAAATACTCATCTTGAAATCTGCATCACCTCCCCTTTAATTTAACTAGTTCAAGGCTCTGCACATCCCTGTGCATGTTACACCCAAGCAGGGGGGCAGAAAATTAGAGTTTCATTTTTTCATCTTCCAGAGTGTCCATGGAGTTCTGCTATCACATTGTTCTACTCTTCCCTTCAGGAGGGAGAAGAAGGGGATTTTCCTTTTCTATAATCTGACCAACATTTTCACTAAGTTCTGTCCCCCTACATATAACAGTGAATCTTTTCTTACTCATAACCAGTCAAAAAACCAAAACACTAGCCACCTGTCAACACCATGGCTGAAACACAGTTGTTGCCAGGTTTTCTTGGCCATCATGAATAGACATTTTCCATCAAAAGGTGCGTCA
Organism: Eretmochelys imbricata; assembly: GCF_965152235.1. Taxonomy (NCBI): domain Eukaryota; kingdom Metazoa; phylum Chordata; order Testudines; family Cheloniidae; genus Eretmochelys; species Eretmochelys imbricata. The sequence goes on along the minus strand of NC_135577.1, from coordinate 63,789,760 downwards.
GACCAATTGCGCTACACAATCACTCCATGGCAAAGTTTTATAAGCCACTTATAACAAAGCTCTTTGAAAAAACAATATCTGTAGCCACCTGACTTCAGAACAATTTGCAAGCCATATTTTTTCAAATGACATGTACCATTCATGCAGGCCAGCTCAGCACAACACAATGCAACCCAACCAATCTGGAAAATTGTTCCAGGGCAATTAGGGAGAGGACATTTCATTTCCACATGTTTATATATATACTGCTTCCAATAACTGTTCTCTCTGATCCTGCCCCATGGCTCTTGCAGGGACATTCAGCAGGAGGGAGGCGTAAGTAACCTTCCATCCCTCCACCATTCTGTGCCGTTTGCAAGTCCCCAGCCCTTGCCTCACTCTTACAACATGTATTTTAAACTACATTTTTGCCATTACCAACAAATTTTGGTAGATAGGAGGTAAATATCGATCTCACCGTCAAGACTCCTCCTCATTCTAAATTCCAAAGTGCTAGCAAGGTCCACATAACATCTAGTGTGGATCAGACTAGAGTGCTGTAGATTTATACTGGCTTGCCATGCACTAAATCTCTGGGTAAAGAAGCCCTCAGAAGACAAACCTTTTGTATTATTTTCCTCTTACATGCAGTGTTAGTTTCATTTTCCTGAAGGTGACTAATAACATAGAATCTCAGGGTTGGAAGGGACCTCAGGAGGTCATCTAGTCCAACCCCCTGCTCAAAGCAGGACCAATCCCCAACTAAATCATCACAGCCAGGGCTTTGTCAAGCCTGACCTTAAAAACTTCTAAGGAAGGAGATTCCATCACCTCCCAGTGTTTCACTACCCTCCTAGTGAAAAAGTTTTTCCTAATATCCAACCTAAACCTCCCCCACTGCAACTTGAGACCATTACTCCTTGTTCTGTCATCTGCTGACCACTGAGAACAGTCTAGAGCCATCCTCTTAGGAACCTCCTTTCAGGTCGTTGAAAGCAGCTATCAAATCCCCCCTCATTCTTCTCTTCCATAGACTAAACAATCCCAGTTCCCTCAGCCTCTCCTCATAAGTCATGTGTTCCAGTCCCCTAATCATTTTTGTTGCCCTCCACTGGACTCTTTCCAATTTTTCCACATCCTTCTTGTAGTGTGGGGCCCAAAACTGGACACAGTACTCCAGATGAGGCCTCAACAATGTCGAATAGAGGGGAACGATCACGTCCCTCGATCTGCTGGCAATGCCCCTACTTATACACCCCAAAATGCCATTGGCCTTCTTGGCAATAAGGGCACACTGTTGACTCATATCCAGCTTCTCGTCCACGGTGACCCCTAGGTCCTTTTCTGCACAACTGCTGCTGAGCCATTCGGTCCCTAGTCTGTAGCGGTGCATGGGATTCTTCCGTCCTAAGTGCAGGACTCTGCACTTGTCCTTGTTCAACCTCATCAGATTTCTTTTGGCCCAATCCTCTAATTTGTCTAGGACCCTCTGTATCCTATCCCTACCAGCGTATCTACGTCTCCTCCCAGTTTAGTGTCATCTGCAAACTTGCTGAGGGTGCAATCCACACCATCCTCCAGATCATTTATGAAGATATTGAACAAAACCGGCCCGAGGACCAACCCTTGGGGCACTCCACTTGATACCGGCTGCCAACTAGACATGGAGCCATTGATCACTACCCATTGAGCCTGACAATCTAGCCAACTTTCTATCCACCTTATCGTCCATTCATCCAGCCCATACTTCTTTAACTTGCTGGCAAGAATACTGTGGGAGACCGTGTCAAAAGCTTTGCTAAAGTCAAGGAATAACACGTCCACTGCTTTCCCCTCATCCACAGAGCCAGTTATCTCGTCATAGAAGGCAATTAGATTAGTCAGGCATGACTTGCCCTTGGTGAATCCATGCTGACTGTTCCTGATCACTTTCCTCTCCTCTAAGTGCTGTGAACCAGCTGAGCAGTGAACAGCAGAAAGGCTAACAGAGGGAGTTTGCCTGGGATCTGCCTGAGAGGAGGTACGCTAAGGGCTGCATTAAGGAGGCTGTGTTGGTGAGTGTCTGTTGTGGGGACAGTTTAACAGTTTGACCGTGTGCTCGACTGGTTGTTTGAAAAGTGTGAATTGGGAGTGCTTTGTTCCAGGTGAGCCTTGAGTGGGCCTGACTGTTATAAAAAGCCAGTCAGCTGCGAACCAGCTGAGCAGCGAACAGCAGACAGGCTAACAGAGGGAGTTTGCCTGGGAGTTCGCCTGGGGAGAGCCCACTGAAGCTTACATCTTGCCGGCTTCTCTGAGTAGTTACTACAACTCCTGAGGAAGCTTGTAGAAGGAAGGTAATATGGATGGGGAGTGTTCAGTTGTTGTGACCTGCACTGGATGTGCCATGTTTGTCTTTCTTCCACAGGACAGAAGCAACTTTGTCTGTACAAAGTGCAAGCTGGTCTCCATATTGGAAGAGAAGGTTCAAGGTCTGGAGCAACAAGCAAGACTCTGCCTTGCATAAGAGAAACTGAAGATTTCCTGGACAGACATCAGGATATGCTTCTACGGACACAATGTTCTGAAGATTCAGAGCAGGCTGCACTGAGGGGACAGGAGGACGGTGAAGAAATTTGGCAGCATGTGACCTCCAGAAGAAGAAAGGGGAGCGTCCATGTACCAGCAACGCAGATACAGGTAAGTAACCGTTTTCATGTTCTCTCCACAGGTACTAATGCGGAGAATGGACTAGATGATACATCTGAGGGAAGGGAACAGAAGGAGACTCCACCGATTGGAAGGCATGAGATGCACTGTCCTAGGGTTGGGGGTTCCACGACCACCGCTCCCAAGAGAAGGAGGCAGGTGGTGGTGGTTGGGGACTCTCTCCTCAGGGGGACTGAGTCATCTATCTGCCGCTCTGACCGGGAAAACCGAGAAGTCTGCTGCTTGCCAGGAGCTAGGATTCACGATGTGACGGAGAGACTGCCGAGACTCATCAAGCCCTCGGATCGCTACCCCTTCCTGCTTCTCCATGTGGGCACCAATGACACTGCCAAGAATGACTTTTTACAATCTTTAATCTTACCAGAGTGCATTGAGCCCACTTTATTACTTTTTAGAAAGAAAACTATTAATTTTATAAAAGAAAAGTACATTTTTTTCTAAATCTAAATTAAATTAAATCTAAACAGATTTAATTGCCAAAATGTTTTAACAGAAAACAGAAATAACCACCTTTTACTGTGATTAGGGATTTGGTACTGAATGCCTGTTGAATAAAAAGTAGCTATTCTATCTGCAGTGGGTTTTTCATAATATGCAAGGATCACAATAACAAGTAATTAACAAAATGGGATAGGAAAAGCCAACATTTAACTTAACTAACTCAACATCTAACTGACTATTGTTTTTTATGACAAACAACCTGTTATATTAGCAGGTCAAGTAAGAGATATGCATGAACCAGAAAATGAGATCAAGTGCCTTAATATTTCACTTCATACTTTTAGCAACTCTACATCTGATTCTGATTCCAATTCTGAACCTTGAGCAGTGCCGCCCAGAGGATTCAGGGGGCCTGGGGCAAAGCAATTTCGGGGGCCTCTTCCATAAAAAAAAGTTGCAATACTCTAGTATAGTATATTGCCCCGGGGCCTGGGGCAAATTGCCCCACTTGCCCCCATCACCCCTCTGGGCAGCTCTGACTTTGAGACATTGGCCTCCATTTTCAGAGTCCAGTCTTCTCTCAGAATAGATTCCTAGAGCCAAATATCCCCCACACGTTGGAGAAATTCAGATTTGGGACAGATTCCATATCTGAGCTAGGCAATTTAGGCCCAACTGTAGGTCAATTACAATAGAAAAAATGGTAGTTACATCTGTTGTTTCTCCCTCCCTTTCCACTATTTGGCTTCAGCAAATAACATCTTCCTTAATCTAACTAATTACTGTACCGTTCCATTCAGAGCCATTGAGACTAAACAGTATTTGAATGACCTTTCATTTTTAAGTGAGAAAGTAACATTTATAGATACAGTGTACAGTACAGAGTTGAGGAACAGATCTCAGACATGGATACATAATTTAGAAAGAAATCCTGAAAATTAATCACAGCAGCCTGAGGACGAAGAGAAAATAAAAGTGGGGGAAGAAGCTGAGCTAAGCTCTCTCTGTGCAGTTAAGACAGAAGTTTGTCATGCCCAGCTGAACAAACAACTAATAGACTGAACCTGTGAACAGCAGCAGCTAAAGAGCTTACTTTAGAACATAACACATTCACTTCACTTCCCCATGGAAAAGGCAATCACCAATTGACTTGGATCAGCATCAGGACTAGTTCAACAGAACCATTTCCTTAAATAAATACATTACCTGCTCTCAGGCAGAGGAGGGACGAATGGCACAGTCCATTTGCTATTACTTTACTTTTCCCCTCTCTGTTGGAATATTTGTGTCTGGGATAACACAGACTACTGGGACATATGGTCCTGTGCCTCAGTTCTGATGAGGTTAAATTATTTTTTTAACTTGCTCTACCTCCCTAAAGAGGAATTAATTATGCAGAAGGTGAAAGTAACAATAGCAACTCTTATTTCAATAGTATCTTTCATCCCAATGGGTCCAAAAACATTTCACCCACTGAAATACAACCACTTTTAGGGTGGAACATGACAGCTGTTCAGCAGTTCACAGTAACAACACACAACAGTTTAGATAGGAAGTGAGAAAGAATACTGCTGTCAGCAGTCTCTTTCCCCTATATCCCATTAGTGGTGATTTCGAAGTTCAGCTTCTGGGCCACTCCTGTCCATCCATTTGTACACTCCCATATGCATCATGGACCTTGGGGAGACCCAAGTCCTAGAGCCTTCCAGACAGCATGAATTTTGGGTTGCAGCAGCCCAAACTTCATTGTGCATCAGAATAATGTCAAAATGAACTGGAGATGGGAAGCAGTGCCGTACCACAATTCAATGTGTAAGTTATATTTAAGGTAGGAAAGTGTATTGCAGAGGGCAACAGATATCCAGCAAACTACCACTGGCAAAAGCATGATATGCCAATTCATGTACATATATTTTCTGTTGGGAACTGCAGCTTTAACTGGTAAACAGAAGTGGAAGAGGGGTACATATGGGACAATTACCAAATGCCCTATGCAAAGTTTCTACCACCTGAAATGATAAACCCTAGAAATACACTTTTCTACTACCATGCAGATTACTGAGAGTTTCGATTGCAGGCTTCTTAGAACGGGGACCTGCCATTTTTGACTGTAAAGTACCATGTACATGTATAGGCAACCAATAATTTCATCACCTAACATTGAGGGACTATGACACTGCTCCATGGCCTTGGCTTTTTAATAATAAATAACAATAATAGTGTATCAAAGTGAAGACTTCTGGGAAGAGCAGCACAGGGAAACTGTTCAGGGCCTGTCATGTCAGTTTTTCTTTGATTCCCCATAGGGTCTGAAGAGAAACAGCACTTTCAGGTGGCACCACTATAAACTGATCACACACAGACCATTTTCCTTTAATACAACATAAGGTTATTGTATCATAGCAACAAAACTGGGAGGCAGATTGGGCTCTTTCAGAAGTCATATATAAAGCATAAGTGGAGCTCTGAATTGTATTTTGCTTTAGTAAATTTTCAGAATTCTCAGCTTATGTTTCAAAATGAACTGTTCCCTCTACTCTTGGAACATATGTTGAATTTGATGTGGGAAGGTGGGTCTAAAGGAATTAAAGAGCTACTGCATATCCCACAGCTGTCTGTTCTCCAAACATATTAGTTATTGTAGGTTTGCACTTCCAGATCCAAACTACCAGCTTACAACATTAACCATTAGGAAACCATGAAGATCCCAGATGGATGTGGTGAGACCACTGGGAGATGCTGCAGCACGGAGGCTTCCTTGATGGGACTCCTATGTGATGGGATTTATGTGATATAAGCTCCCACACCTTGCTAGGGACCACCGTCTGATGCTTGCTGACCCTGTCAGTGAGAGCTACTCTCCCCTTGCTGCCAAGTCCCCACCTTCCTCTACTCAGGAATCAGGAGAAGATAGTGGAGATAAGGATTTCTGTTTCTGTTTCTGCCATGATGAGGCTGAGTTTGTGGCATGATGCCCAGGATCAGATGTCAGATGGACAGTTTTCTGTTTAGCTCTCACTGACAGGGTCAGCAAGCATCAGACGGTGGTCCCTAGCAAGGTGGGGGAGCTTATATCACATAAATCCCATCACATAGGAGTCCCATCAAGGAAGCCTCCGTGCTGCAGCATCTCCCAATCGAGCACACGGTCAAACTGTCCCCACAACAGATGGACAGTTTCAGATCCAAGACTAAACAGAAAAAGAGAGGTCAAAGGCAGTTGATTTAGAAGTTGCCAGTCTAGAAATGGAAGTTAAATTCATGTTAGATGAGGAGCTCACCCGGGAACATAATATAAAGGGTGGAGGGGAGGAGGCCAAGGAAGAGCCCTGATGGACATCAAGGGAGAAGGTGGAACCAAGAAGGGTGACGATGGAGCGGGTAAGAAAGTAAGAGGAGAATTATTCAAGCACCCAGTCATGTAAGACTATCAAACAGAAAGGAGGAAGATGTGACTAACAATGTCCAATGTAGCAGATACACTGAGGCAGCTGGAGTTTAAGCTTTCCTGGGGCAGTGTCTCCAAGTTACATTACAAGGACTTCCACAGAGCTATTTATCTGTATAGTACATCAACAGCATTTTGGGGGTTTAGGAAGTGTCCTCTACATCCCTCCTGCAGCCCTGAAGAACCTGCCAATTTCCTCTGATTTAGAACTCCACACTACCCACAGTGAAGCCTCGTGCTCTCCTGAACTTCCCCCTCACCAAAGAAGTCTATGTGGGATTCCTTTAGAACTCACACATCATGTTCCTGTAACAATGAGGAGTGTGTTGCAGTGACACACAGTACTCCTTCTACTAAATAAACTAATACAAAGAGAAAAAGTTCCAAGAAGCACAGTGTCCCATGAATTTGAGCCTTGGATTGAGAAATAAGGATACTGGATTATAGTCCGGTGTTACTAGTTAGTCACTAAAAGTGCTTTCTAGAACGGAGCATCACAGGGTGGGCTTGGATTCCAACTTTGGCAGACTTTGCATAAGTTACCAGGCTTTAAGTTATTTGGCATTTACACACCATACAGAGGCCATTCTCCAAAGTCTCAAACTCAAAAGAACACTGGGCTGTCAAATACACATTACTGTCTCCACCCAAACTCAAACTCAAAAGAACACTGGGCTGACTTTCCTCTCTTGGTGTCTCTAACCTTTCAGCTATAATCATTTTGTTGGCTCCCTTTTATAATCTCTCAAATGGAAAGGTTTCCATAACAATCAAAAACTGGGATGAAATTTTATTACAAGCCAAATAAATGGGTGACCACTGGTTTGGCTTGCAGCACATGTTGGGAGTAATCCTAAACTGGCCGGAGGTGAGTGGGGAGGAGGATGAACTAAATGATCTAATAGGCCTTTTCCATCTCTAGTTGTTTTAATGATCTGTTTTCATTGTGTAGCTGATGATGCTAGTATACTCTGTCCAGAAAACCACATCCACTCTTTAAGTCTTCACTCTGGAGAGCACATGAAATTTCTAATCATTGCCCTTTGGTTGGCATTCAAAAGGCAGTTTCTATAGGGTGCCAGGCATTGCACTGATCCCAGATGCAAACCAATGCTATTTTCATGCAATACTGCACTGTCCCAATGTAAAAAATATGCAAACTGGTAAAATATTTGCTCACACAGCATCAGAACAAAGTTTTCATTGTAGTAAGTAAATCACAGTTCAGCACAATGTTGCCTGTAGTAGGTTAATTATTCTTTTATGCAGTGAATAATCAGCAAGAGAGAGAGACAGACTGATAGGTCACTTGCAAATCTAGTCTAAGAACTCAGACGCTCAGATTGCTAGAGTTTTTCTTATTTCAGATCAGAAAGCTTGTTCAGAACTCCATAGCAACAAGCTGTCACATCTGAAACACATATCACAGCTGAAAAAATTCCTGACCTTATAGAAAACCAACAGGCAGAGAGTTTTCAAGGCTTTGAGATCTGTTAATGGAAAGAATTTACATTTGAGAAATACTGAAGGCAATGTCCACATTAACTTGGATTGCAAACCATGGTTCAGTACACATTGAACAGTCTTGGAAGAACATGTACCCTGCAACAAGCTGGACCCAAAATCTGCAGCCCTTTAGTTTATTAGATTAATTATTTTGATATCAAACTAATTTTATTTTATTTTATTTTTGTGTTGACCACACTTTGTTCAAAAGCCATGTCTATATGTTAAACTGATCCAGCAAAACTGATAGTGTGCACATTCCAAACCTTGCGTCCACACAACACTACACTGCAGCTAATTAAATACAGTGCAGGTAGCTATTTTAGGGTCCTTTACATGGATTCCAGCTTCGCCACATTCTGGGCAATTTTCACAGGGTAGTATGAAATATCTTCCTGGGTTTCAGAGGAAATAGGGAAGCTGGGGGACAACATCCATCAGTTCTCCCACTGTATACCAGAATTTCTCCTGGCGCCCATGCCACTTCTGAAATCCTCTGTCAGCATAGATGAAGCCCAGAGGAATGCTGCACTTCTGTTTATAAGAAGGCAGAATCTCTTGCACTGGAAGGTTCTCGGGGGAAATCTAGGGATTTGGCTAGCCGACTAGGGGACAGTTGATGTTTCTGGCACAAGAGAAGACACAAACAATGGCCCTAATTCAGGACAGCACTTAAACGTGATTACTCTAAGCACGTGTTTAAATAAATGGGAGTTAAGCACACCCTTACATATTGTCTTAAATGCATGCTTAAATTCCTCCCCATTCAAGTGCCTTCTAGAGTCAGGACCTTCAGATGTGTGATGAAACACACTAATGTAATGTTTCTGCTAGAATGCATATCAGCAGTGCAAACAGTTAATGTAACTATTTAAATTGTCAGAACTTGGCTTTCAAGCTTACACAGTGCTCTTCTTCATGTCTCTGTGTAAGCTCGAAAGCTTGTCTCTTTCACTAACAGAAGTTGATCCAATAAAAGATACTACCTCAGCCACCTTGTCTCTCTACTCATTTTTGGCATAGGTGGTCTTTGTGAGGCATGAACAGTCCATTAGCTATAGCACAGGACTGAGAATCATGAGATCTGGGTTTTATTCCTGGCTGTGCCTCAGACTCACCATGTAACCATGAGCAAGTCACTTACCTGATCTCAAAAACATGGTTAAGAATAACTTATCTTACATATTGTCATGAGACTTACTTCATTAACATTTGTAATCCTAAACAGTTGAGACCCGCCAATAAAGAACAAAGTAATATTTTGTATCCTCTTTGAACCTTTTCTATTTCTGATATGCCCTTTATGAGATAAGGATGATTATGTCTTTTTCTTATGAGGTTACAAATTATATAGATGTTCACAGACTTCATGTTGCCTTAACATAAAAATCATAAAACCAAAACAGACAACTTTTCAAAACCAAAGTGACTTAGGAGCCTAAATTGCATTGACTTAACACCAGTGGGATTTCGACTCCTAAGCCTCTTCAACACTTTTGAAAATTTGACCCAATACATCCAATACTTCTAAGGGTAGAAGTAAAACCGAATATCTTTAAATAAGTAGCTTTAAATCATTCATCGTGCAATTCAGCTCTGATCTGCATCACCTCCCCTTTCTAGTCCTGGATTTTCCTTGAACAGGCAGCCTCTGATCTGACATTCAGATTTACAGAGTTGCTTTACTTTTACATCTATATCAAGACACCATAGTAGGAACAAACATGGAAACATCACTTTATAGTTAAAAGTACCAGTATTAATATGTATTTCTTAGTGGAGCTTCTCCTTGCCTAAGGAACAGGGGTATTCAATTTTAGAAATAAAGGAGATTTACTAATCAACTTTATCCTTGTAAATTAAACTCTAGTAAAGGCACCAACAGTCAACTATTTGTTTTCCTATATATCAGATGTCTGGCAATAATTAATAAGTAGTGACATGGAGGTCACTAAATGCTAAATTTGAGCTTTTATTACAACCTTTATTACAAATTTCCTATCATCTATGGCACAATCTTTCCCATGCTCTACAAGGAGTTTAAAGCTGATCATTCATATATTCAGAATAGCCACAGGCACGTACTTGTATTTGCGTGTTGTTTGTCATTACTATATTTCCATCTATTTACTGCATTTCTTTTCCCATTCTTATTATTTTGGCCTTAAATCACCTGGCAAATATTTCACAGGTCAACCAGATAAGGCAACTCAGTTTTCTCAGCAATGATGGAAAAATAACCCCAAAGCTGCTGCTGCCTCTCCATGCTTCCTCTTAATAGAGTACAGCTGGAATGCAGCTGGAACACAGCTGTCAGTTTTTATTTCCCAAGTCTGCACTAAAACAACTACAGTTCAATCACATGATAATTTCCTCTGAATTACAGAATTCTAGGTTTGAGACATTACACACAATTAAAAATTAGCCAAGAGCTTGAGGATAACAATAAACACAAGCTTGAAGAGCTTGGGATTATATACATCTACTAATGCAGTACACTTCTCCTACAGATTTTAGTAACAATAATATTTTGCACATCCTTAGTGCCTCCCAGCCAAGGTCCTCAAAGCACTTTGCAAACAATGAATAAAACTCAAAATATCCCTATGAAGTAGGTATGATTATATCTATTTTACAGAAGTGTGAACTGAGGCTTAGGGTGGCCTGATTTTGAAAGGTGCTGAAATTCAATTTCTAGCAAACTATAACACAGCTGGAAGTGTTATCCTTAATTCAAAGCTGTAGGTTTCTGAAATAACAAGTGAACTGAAAGTAGTTTGCATCTTTCACTTCTGTCACCCAGTAAACTTGTGTTTTGCATTAGGAAAACACTATGAAGAAAGTTTATTGCAAACAGGCAGCCGTGACAGTATGAAGGATCATTCAGGAAAAACGTAGAAGTTCTGTGGGTTTTAACCACTCTTTCACTCTGAGGAGGTGGGTAGTTATCAACTAGGCACAGCAGGCCAAATTCAGATCTAGAGCTACCCTGTTTACTTCAACAGAGTTCACAAAGGATGAATTTGTCTACCTATGTAAGTTCTTGTTATCACAGAATTTCACTCATTACTTTTAGTATTTGATAGCCTTTTTGTCAGATCACAGCAAAAACGTGTTTGCTCCTACCTCAGTAACTCAGGATCCAGACATCAGTTCACTAACTCATCATGTGATCTGAACATTTCTTCATATTCAAATAGGAATTTTGCTGTATAGATTTGCTTTCCCTTTAATCATGCCCCAGTTAGGACTAGTCTTCACTCTATATAAATGCTCCACACACTAAAGATCTGACACACAAAAACACTCATTGACCTATTCTGACCATTCCTCTCATTTAAGCTGTCTCCAGATAATGACTTTCCAGAATATTCTTTCACAGACAGGCAGAGCAGAAATGAGGTAACAGTGACAAACAGTACACAGATTTACACAAAATGTTTCTTCACCATAATAAAAGTGCTTTCTCTTTAATAGTATTAAGCATACCTTCTTTGGAAGAGGTGGGTCTTATCCCATTTTACTGATAGGGGAAATTCAGGCACAAAGAGGTGGTGATTTGCTCAAGGTTTCTGGCCAAACTGTAAATTGAATTCAGAAGTTCTCCCAGTCCTCAGGTCTAAACTCTAGGATACACACAATTAGGTATAGGATTGACTCTAATTTAGAAGTTAATGACAAAATGATGGATATGCTGAGACATACTGTACAAACCTCAGGAAGCAAGTATAATCTTTAAAGAGAGACAACTTCCAGTAGGTCTGAAACTTACGTTCTTTTAAAAAGGGTGCGACTATACATTTTAAGAGGATAAAAACATTTTTAGGGGTTTTAAATGCTTTTTATTTAAAAGAAAGCAGGATTTTGGCATTCAAAAATGTTCCCCACTAGCACTGGAAACCCAAACATAGTAGCATTGTGCTAGTGTGTGGAGACCAATAAATTGAGCTTTCTTTAAAGAAAAGTGAAATTCACCATCCTAATTTTCCCCTCCAAGATCAATGATCTACAAAAGATAAACAACCTGCATAAGTGATGAAGAGTACTTTAGATCTTTAAAGTCTTTCAGTTTTATTATCTAACATTATAATTAGTGATATACTATTAGCAAGGATTTTTTTAAAAATATATAACTTTAATTTTGACAGTGGCCCTTTAACATTCTTATCTTCTGATATTATTTGACAGAATATCAGTCCAAGTTTGTTAATCAAGCACCATGTGTGTTTTTATCCAGCACATCTGCATTAGTAATATCAACTTCTGACCAACTCTTTCTCAATCAGCTGTGTTGCATTTTATTGTATGTAATTTATAAAATCATTTCAAGTTCCTATTTAATCAACTGTGAATAATTCATTTTCTCTGTTCTCAGAGAGACAGTAAAAGTTCAAAACATATGTCAAGCATCACTCTGAAAACTGTCTCCCCCCTCAACCGTACCCACCCCTGTCAAGGTTCCTCCCCCACTCTGAACTCTAGGGTACAGATGTGGGGACCTGCATGAAAAACCTCCTAAGCTTATCTTTACCAGCTTAGGTCAAAACTTCCCCAAGGTACAAAGTATTCCACCCGTGGTCCTTGGAATGGCCGCTACCACCACCAAACTAATACTGGTTACTGGGGAAGAGCTGTTTGGACGCGTCTTTCCCCCCAAATACTTCCCAAAACCCTGCACCCCACTTCCTGGACAAGGTTTGGTAAAAAGCCTCACCAATTTGCCTAGGTGACTACAGACCCAGACCCTTGGATCTTAAGAACAATGAACAATCCTCCCAACACTTGCACCCCCCCCTTTCCTGGGAAATGTTGGATAAAAAGCCTCACCAATTTGCATAGGTGACCACAGACCCAAACCCTTGGATCTGAGAACAATGAAAAAACAGTCAGTTTTTTACAAGAAGACTTTTAATAGAAAATAGAAGTAAATAGAAATGAAGAAATCCCCCCTGTAAAATCAGGATGGTAGATATCTTACAGGGTAATTAGATTCAAAAACATAGAGAACCCCTCTAGGCAAAACCTTAAGTTACAAAAAAGATACACAGACAGAAATAGTTATTCTATTCAGCACAATTCTTTTCTCAGCCATTTAAAGAAATCATAATCTAACACATACCTAGCTAGATTACTTACTAAAAGTTCTAAGACTCCATTCCTGGTCTATCCCTGGCTAAGCACAGCATACAGACAGACACAGACCCTTTGTTTCTCTCCCTCCTCCCAGCTTTTGAAAGTATCTTGTCTCCTCATTGGTCATTTTGGTCAGGTGCCAGCGAGGTTACCTTTAGCTTCTTAACCCTTTACAGGTGAGAGGAGCTTTCCCCTGGCCAGGAGGGATTTCAAAGGGGTTTACCCTTCCCTTTATATTTATGACACGCCCCCCAAATCTCAGCTAGGGTGAAACACTGGCTGGGATTTCTTCCTGGAGCTCTAGGAAAAACAGAGTTAATAAGACACATGCATCTCTAAATATACTACCAAGTACATAAAGACTAACAATATTTTCCACATCTCAAGGACGATTTTAACCAGTTGATTCTGGGAAACTTTCACGGGAGAGTGCATCAGCCACTTTGTTAGAAGCTCCTGAGATGTGTTGGATGTCGAAATCAAAATCTTGGAGAGCTAAACTCCACCGAAGAAGTTTTTTGTTAGTTTCTTTGACGGTGTGAAGCCACTTTAGTGCAGCATGGTCGGTTTGCAGGTGGAAACGCCGTCCCCAAACATATGGGCGTAGCTTTTCCAGAGCGTAGACAATGGCATAACATTCTTTTTCAGTGACTGACCAGTTGCTTTCCCTCTCAGACAGTTTTTTGCTGAGAAACACTACAGGGTGGAATTCTTGATCAGGTCCTTTTTGCATTAAAACTGCTCCCACACCACGCTCGGATGCATCTGTGGTTACTAGGAACGGTTTGTCAAAGTCTGGGGCCCTTAGTACAGGGTCAGACATGAGTGTCGCTTTAAGCTTGTTAAAGGCCTTCTGACACTTTCCGGTCCACTGAACAGCATTTGGCTGTTTCTTTTTGGTTAGGTCTGTCAGTGGGGCAGCGATTTGGCTGTAGTGCGGTACAAATCGTCTGTAATAACCGGCCAAGCCTAAGAAGGATTGAACCTGTTTCTTTGACTTTGGGACAGGCCACTTTTGGATAGCATCCACTTTGGCCTGTAGGGGGCTGATAGTTCCTTGACCCACCTGGTGTCCAAGGTAAGTCACTCTGTTTAGGCCTATTTGACACTTCTTAGCCTTAACAGTTAGTCCTGCCTCCCTTATGCGCTCAAGGACTTTTTGTAGATGTTCCAGGTGGTCTGCCCAGGAATCCGAAAATATGGCCACATCGTCAAGGTAGGCGACTGCATATTCTCCTAATCCCGCTAGGAGACCATCTACAAGTCTTTGGAAAGTGGCGGGTGCATTTCGCAGCCCGAAAGGGAGTACATTAAATTCATACAGCCCGAGATGTGTGATGAAGGCTGACCTTTCCTTGGCAGATTCATCTAGCGGTACCTGCCAGTACCCCTTTGTTAAGTCCAAGGTAGAGATGAACTGGGCCCGTCCCAGTTTCTCTAACAGTTCATCTGTGCGTGGCATTGGATAGTTGTCTGGGCGAGTTACAGCATTTAGCTTACGGTAGTCCACGCAAAAACGTATTTCCCCATCTGGTTTGGGAACTAGAACCACTGGAGATGCCCATGCACTTTCAGAGGGGCGGATTACACCCATCTGTAACATATCCTGGATCTCCCGTTCTATAGCAGTTTTAGCTTGAGGAGACCCCCGGTAAGGTTGGACTCTAATCGGATGAGCATTACCTGTGTCAATGGAGTGGTATGCCCGTTCAGTCAGTCCTGGGGTGGCTGAGAACGTTGGTGCGTAGCTAGTGCACAGCTCCTGGATCTGCTGTCGCTGCATACGCCCAAGGGTCATGGAGAGGTTCACCTCTTCCACACCACCAGCACATTTCCCTTCGTAGTAGACACCTTCAGGCCACTCAGCATCATCTTCTCCCTGGGCTGTAAACTGACAAACCTTTAATTCTCTGGAATAAAAGGGCTTTAGAGAATTAATATGGTACACCTTAGGCTTTCGGTTGGAGGTGGGGAATGCTATGAGATAATTAACAGCTCCCAGGCGCTCCTGGACCGTGAATGGCCCTTCCCACGATGCTTCCATTTTATGGGCCTGGAGCGCCCTTAAGACCATGACCTGGTCTCCTACTTTGAAGGAACGCTCTCTGGCATGTTTATCATACCAGGCTTTTTGCTCTTTTTGAGCATCCTGTAAGTTTTCTTTAGCAAGGGCTAAAGAGGTTCGGAGGGTGTTTTGTAGGTTGGTTACAAAGTCCAGAATGTTAGTTCCTGGAGAAGGTGTAAATCCCTCCCATTGCTGCTTCACCAACTGCAATGGCCCCTTAACCTCACGGCCATATACAAGTTCAAATGGGGAAAACCCTAAACTGGGATGTGGTACAGCTCTGTAGGCAAAGAGCAACTGCTGCAACACTAGGTCCCAATCATTGGAGTGCTCATTTACGAATTTACGTATCATGGCCCCCAAAGTTCCATTAAACTTCTCCACCATGCCATTTGTTTGATGGTGGTAAGGAGTGGCAACCAAGTGATTTACCCCATGAGCTTCCCAAAGGTTTTTCATAGTTCCTGCCAGGAAATTAGTCCCTGCATCTGTGAGGATGTCGGAGGGCCAACCTACCCTGGCAAAAATGTCTGCTAGTGCCTGGCACACACTTTTAGCCCTGGTGTTGCTTAGAGCTACTGCTTCCGGCCATCGGGTGGCAAAATCCATGAAAGTCAGTATGTACTGCTTTCCTCTGGCTGTCTTTTTCGGAAAAGGACCCAGAATATCCACAGCTACTCGCTGAAATGGAACTTCAATGATGGGGAGTGGCTGGAGAGGGGCTTTGACCTGGTCTTGGGGTTTTCCCACTCTTTGGCACACCTCACAAGACTGGACATAGGTAGAAACATCCTTGCCCATTCCCTCCCAGTGGAATGACCCCCCCAAACGGTCTTTGGTCCTGTTCACCCCAGCATGGCCACTAGGGTGATCGTGGGCTAAGCTCAAGAGCTTGGCCCGGTATTTAGTTGGAACTACCAACTGTCTCTGAGGATGCCAGTCTTCCTGGTGTCCACCAGAAAGAGTTTCCTTGTATAAAAGTCCTCTTTCTACAACAAACCTGGATCGATTAGAAGAGCTGAGAGGCGGTGGGTTGCTCCGTGCCGCTGTCCAAGCTCTCTGGAGGCTTTCATCTGCTTCCTGTTCGGTCTGGAACTGTTCCCTTGATGCTGGAGACATCAGTCCCTCATTGGATTGTGGACCTAGGCTTGGTCCCTCTGGAAGCAATATAGGGGATGGAGCTGTTTCTGTTGACTGTGAACCGCTCTCCGCTGGTGCACTATGTTGGGATTCAGGCTCCGGCTGAGCCTCTTGTGTAGGGTTATCGGCTGCTGCCAGTTCAGGTTCAGTGGAGCCCTCTGGTGTTGAGGTTGCAAGTACTGGATTCAGTGCTGACACAGGGTCTGGTGTTGGTTGTTCAGCTGGTTCCGGTTCTGGGACTGGTTCCGTCTGGGTCTCTGGGACTGGATCCACTACTGCTGTTGCAGACATTGGCCTAAGGTCCAGGTCCATCACCTCTGACTGGGTCCTGATAGCAGTTTCCGGAACAGAGCTAGGCCTCACGGCTTGTTTAGCCTGGCTGCGGGTGACCGTTCCCACCCTCTTGGCCTGCTTCACATGATTGGCCAAGTCTTCCCCCAACAGCATGGGGATGGGATAATCATCATAGACTGCAAAAGTCCACATTCCTGACCAGCCCTTGTACTGGACAGGCAACTTGGCTGTAGGCAAATTGAAAGAGTTGGACTTGAAGGGTTGAATCGTCACTTGGATCTCTGGGTTGATTAAATTGGGGTCCACTAAGGAAGCATGGATAGCTGACACTTGTGCTCCGGTGTCCCTCCACGCGGTGACCTTCTTCCCGCCCACACTCACAGTTTCCCTCCGCTCTAAGGGTATCTGGGAAGTATCTGGGCCTGTGGACCTCTGGTGTGATTCCGGTGCAATGAACTGTAATCTGTTGGGGTTCTTGGGGCAGTTGGCTTTTACATGCCCCAGCTCGTTACATTTAAAACATCGTCCAGCTGACGGGTCACTGGGGCGAGGAGGGTTGCTGGAGAACGGGGTGGCAGGACGATAAGGGGTCTGGAGGGTTCTTTGGGAGGTAGGTGGGGCCTTGGGCGGCCCCCGGTAATAGGGTGTGGTCTGGGGTGGTCCCTTCTGGTCTCCGCTCCAACTGCGACCAGTTTTCTTCTTCTCTGCCACCTCCACCCATCTGGCTCCAATCTCTCCTGCCTCGATTACAGTTTTGGGTTTCCCATCTAGGATGTATCTTTCTATTTCCTCAGGAACACCCTCTAAGAACTGTTCCATTTGCATTAGGAAGGGCAAATTTACTGGAGATTCAACACTTGCTCCTGATATCCAGGCATCCCAATGTTTCACAATGTGGTAGGCATGTCGGGTAAATGACATGTCTGGTTTCCACCTTAGGGCTCTGAACCTCCGACGAGACTGCTCGGGTGTTATCCCCATTCTGACTCTCGCCTTGGATTTAAACAGTTCATACTTGTTCATGTGTTCTTTAGGCATTTCAGCTGCCACCTCAGCTAAGGGTCCACTGAGCTGCGGCCTCAGCTCTACCATGTACTGGTCAGTAGAGAGGTTGTATCCAAGGCAGGCCCTTTCGAAGTTTTCTAGGAAGGCCTCAGTATCATCGCCTGCCTTGTAGGTGGGGAACTTTCGGGGATGGGAAGTGGTACTTGGAGAAGGATTACTAGGGTTTGTTGGGATATTCTGCTGAGCCTTTATCTTCTCCATCTCCTCCACATACTTCCTCTCTTTTTCCTTCTCCTCCAGTTCTTTGTCCCTCGCTTCCATAGCTCTCCTGTGAGCAGCCGCTTGGTGTTGTTCTGCCTCCCTTTCTTGTTCCTTCTTCAGCCGCATGAGTTCTATCTGTCTTTCATGTTCCCTTTGTCTTTCCTCAGCCTGAAATTTGGCTAATTCCAGCTGTAGTCGAGCTGAGGATTTGGTCATTCTAACCTCTCTGTTTTTAACTAACTTTACACGCGAGGTTTAGAAATAAACAAACAAAACTTGGCTGTAAAATTTTGCTGTGCTGGAATAGAATACCTATTCTCTGATAGTGATTGTCAGCCTACAGAAAAAGACAATTCCCTTGTCTCTGTTCTGGGCCCAACTTAAAGCAAAAAACCTCCAAACTACTTGGAAACCTGCTTACCCAGCCCAAAGAAAAAGCAAATGGGTAGAACACACACCCCCTATTTACTTTTAGGAAGAAAAGAAAAAAAAAAAACCTCTGGGTTGGAAGACTGTGAATTTCCCTGCAGGAGTTAAGTACCCTGCCTCCAGGCAAAGAAAACCTGCAATTCACAAGATAATCCCCTTTTGTCTCTGCTTGGCCACAAAGCAGGGAAAACCCAAGATGCTTTCAGTTTCAAAGCTGCTTCAAAGCCACAGGAAAAAAAAATTCCTTTTTAAAATCTGTATTTCTAGTTCAAAAAATCTCAACTGGATCTCAAAATGATTTCAGGTTAATCCCACCACTATGCCACCATGTCAAGGTTCCTCCCCCACTCTGAACTCTAGGGTACAGATGTGGGGACCTGCATGAAAAACCTCCTAAGCTTATCTTTACCAGCTTAGGTCAAAACTTCCCCAAGGTACAAAGTATTCCACCCGTGGTCCTTGGAATGGCCGCTACCACCACCAAACTAATACTGGTTACTGGGGAAGAGCTGTTTGGACGCGTCTTTCCCCCCAAATACTTCCCAAAACCCTGCACCCCACTTCCTGGACAAGGTTTGGTAAAAAGCCTCACCAATTTGCCTAGGTGACTACAGACCCAGACCCTTGGATCTTAAGAACAATGAACAATCCTCCCAACACTTGCACCCCCCCCTTTCCTGGGAAATGTTGGATAAAAAGCCTCACCAATTTGCATAGGTGACCACAGACCCAAACCCTTGGATCTGAGAACAATGAAAAAACATTCAGTTTTTTACAAGAAGACTTTTAATAGAAAATAGAAGTAAATAGAAATGAAGAAATCCCCCCTGTAAAATCAGGATGGTAGATATCTTACAGGGTAATTAGATTCAAAAACATAGAGAACCCCTCTAGGCAAAACCTTAAGTTACAAAAAAGATACACAGACAGAAATAGTTATTCTATTCAGCACAATTCTTTTCTCAGCCATTTAAAGAAATCATAATCTAACACATACCTAGCTAGATTACTTACTAAAAGTTCTAAGACTCCATTCCTGGTCTATCCCTGGCTAAGCACAGCATACAGACAGACACAGACCCTTTGTTTCTCTCCCTCCTCCCAGCTTTTGAAAGTATCTTGTCTCCTCATTGGTCATTTTGGTCAGGTGCCAGCGAGGTTACCTTTAGCTTCTTAACCCTTTACAGGTGAGAGGAGCTTTCCCCTGGCCAGGAGGGATTTCAAAGGGGTTTACCCTTCCCTTTATATTTATGACAACCCCCAAAAGAGAAAATAATCAGTTTTAGCTTAGGAAACACATATAACTTACAGTGTCATTTCAAAATTATAGTGGAAAACAGAAAGAACAAATGGGGGGATAGGGAAAACACGAGTGAATAAATTCTGCTTGTGGTAAAATTGGTAGGGAATATTATGAACCTGATCCTGTGAAGTGCAGAGTGCCCTCAATTCCTATTTACGTCAATAGTAGTTGAGGATGTCCAGAATTTCACAGGATCAGGCACTAGGCAAGTATTACTCTAATGGCAGCCACTGAAATCAGTGAATGCTGACTCCTGCATGTTTTAAAAAAGTATAAACCTTTTCTGACTCTCATTCACCCATGTCAGGTGACTTGGGGCCAAAAAATTAAGATCAGTCTCTTTTACTGGCATTCCCATATCACATTGCTGTTACCTGGGGTCACAAGAAAACTGCGGCAAAAATGGACCAAATGAAGCCACCTTAATCCTTCATTCTGGAAGGGAATCTGGGAGGTAGTTGCAGTACTTCCAGGTTTTCTTGGAAGAAAGTGATATTGAAGAGAAATCAGAGAAGGTGAAATTTTCCATGCTACTACATACAGCAGGCCAAAGCAATTGCACAGCAGTGGTACATTCCTTGGGAGCTACAAATTGCTAAACACGTTCATTAAAAACATTCAAGAACACTTTGATCCATGGAAGAATGTGATTTGGAAAAGGCACATTTTCTTCATTTGAGAGCAGCTGCCAAGTGAGATCACTGACCATTGTTTTACAGACCTACATAATAAAGCTAAGTCAGGTGAATGTAAAGAATTCACAGATATACCACAAACTGGGTCTCTAATTTGTCTAAGTGTAAACCAGGTCAAAGGAAGATTATAGCAAGAAACTGATCTCCTCTGCAAATGTCTAGTTCTTTGAAGCATCTAGTAAACACTGAGCTAATCAAATGAAATCATAACAAACCAAGACCTCAAAACTGAATACATGGGTAAACATCAGATGTGATTTGTTTGCAATAAAAGTGGAGGGTATCACAACCCACACCAAAAATGCCCAATACAACGAGTGAAGTAAAAGCAACTATCTTGTTAACCTTCTGGGTAACATTTTGCACATACTGCAAAGAAGTGAAAAAGCAAAACACATTCATAACCATAGAGCTGGACAAACATCTCCTGATAATACAGAAACAAAGTTATTTGTTGGCTCTTTTAATACATTTATAAAGCCAAGTTCTCCAAAATATTGGTTTGTTACATGAAAAACTTGACCAAAAAAATTATTTCAGGATAGATCACTGGAAGTGAGTGCAATACAATCTCAGCAAACATATAAAAAGGTTAGCGATCATACAATGGGAAAATACAGAATTAAATTTATTTCATATAATAGGGACAAAATTAGTCTATGTTGCATAGCTGTCATGATTGATGCTAAGTGGGTTTTGATACAGTGGAACAGGAAGCCCAATGTGTTCACGGGTTGAAGAGCAGTCTGCAAATGTAGATGATCAAATAGAATTATAAACTATCCACCAAACAGGATGCATAACGTAGTCTTAAAGAACTTTCTGGAGAGCTTAATGAATTGGGATGCATCAGGAAATGAAGGTTACTCACCGATAACTGGAGTTCTTCAAGATGACCTCTATACATTCACACTCTTGGGATACAACAGCAGCATAGCTTGGACCAATGGAACCTTCTAGTAGCTTTGCCCAATGGAGCGCTTTTGTGCCTCCTGCCCCTCCCATTGTAGCTCCAGATGCTCAGAGGGTGGGGCTATCAAAGACAGTGTGGCATGCCAAATGCCTCAGTTCTTTCCAATGCTTTCTCCAGTCCAAAACTGAAATTAGGACTCTGAGGAAGAGCGAAAGGATGGTGGGGAGTGTGAATGTGCAGAGGAGGTTATCTTGAGGAACTTCATTTCTTCGAGTGGCCTCTGTACATTCCCACCCTTGGGACTCTGGCAAGCAGTACTCCTCCCTCTGGGTGCTGGGACAAAGAATAATTAAATAAAAGTTATTTTAATACTGCTTACCAATTATGCATCTGATCTAGGAGTACTGTTTTGTCAGAACATTAATCGAGCTCCAAGCAGTAGCTCATGAGATTTCTAATATGGAAATATGTCTAAGGCAAGCCATGACAGTAGCCTTCACTCCAGTCAAGAGCACGCTGAGCACTTCTAGAAGACTAGAGGTGTGTTAATAAAAGAGCCCACAGGTTGTTCTTATTTACATCAGGGTTAGGGCACCTTAAGAATCAGGAGGGCATAACTGGCTCCCTGATATTCCCCCTCTCCCCAAGCCAATGCTCACTGTATTCTGGTCCAGGACAGAATCTGGAACAGGAAATGCCAAACCTTGCAACTCCTGCTTTTCAAGCAGCTTCCCTGTGAGTCTGCCTCATCATGTGAGGTGTACCAAAGCATCATGACCCACATCGTTGAGGATCAGGATCGGTGGGGGAAGTAAATATTGTTGCTATGCTGATCTAGAGTAAAGATGAACAATAACATTATGAGAAGTGGGGAAAGTAATCTGCTACTGTAACAGACTGGCTTTCTGATACTTGAGAACATCCAGAATGCTGTTGACAATCCTTGTCAGAATAATACATGCCCACCCATTCACTGACACTGAAAAACACATACTGCAGCAGTCAAACAGGCCACTCCAGGAGCAACTTCTCTGAGAACAACTATTGGATGTGCGATCACAAAACTACTGAGGTTAACAGTTAATTATTAACAGGTGTCCAATAACGCAGAGCATAATCTCATCAGTGCATAGGTATTCAGGACATTTGCTCTGTTCACTATCCTAGCTGCATGTTTTATTAAATGTCTGTATTCCTTTGTGGTTTATAGTTTTAGTTTACATTATGTTTTATTTGCATTTGATTTTTTTTAAAGAAAAGATGTCACAGTCCCAATGTAGTAAGTGGATACTGACTCCAGCCAAGTGAGAAGGGTATAATCTTTTGTACCCATCACACATATTATGTGAGCAGGGCTGAGAAATAAAGATCAGTTTTACTATGTGTCCCATTGCTGCTTTTACTTGAATTCATTTTGTAAGTTGAGCAATCAGTGCATGGGGAAATGAATGTGTCCAGGAGACTGGGAGTCATTGGCAATGTAAACCGACTGGTTAAAATTAACATCTTAAATTGTGATAAAGCTGAAGCTATGATTCAAAATTCTTTTATTCACCCAATGTGAATAGTAAGAGATTTTGCATTCCATCTGGCAAAAGCATACAAATTCATTTGAAAAGAGGGATAAAAAGCATATAGAAGGATGCATGTGAAAACCAATTGTGCATTACAGCAAGGCAATAACCCCTCCCTCCAACACACTAACAATCACTTTTTGAAGTTCCATTCTTAGACACACTGTGCACAGGCTGATACTGAGCAGAGCCTTAATTCTCTGTTACATGACCTCTAGGCCCTGACCTTACCCAGAATAAAAACTTGTTTCTTTCTTCTAGGAAAAGGCGACTGGCATAAAAATTAATTTCTAATCATCTGATCTAATGTACAACATGGTTGAGGGCACAAGCCTGAAAACCTCCTTACAGATGAATAATCTCAGGAACTATTTACAAACTAAGAGATTGCAGGATTGGGCCCTAAATTATTAATAATTTGTTTCAAATATTCTCTCTATAAAATGTAACTACTAATTAAGCTGCCATATTGTCATTTTGACAATCTATCAGGCCAAGTGGACAGTGGACAGACCCTCAAAGAGGAGCAGGAGTTTCTCTCTCTGTTTGGGCACATTCTGTATCTTTTTCTGGGATTTTCTGTTTCATGTGTATTCAGTATGCATATGATACTTATACCTATTATCAGAGCAAGGAGTCCAGAGATACCAGAAAATGCTGACTGCCTCTGAACTCTATACCTCAGAAAATTCCTGCTCTCTCTTGTGTCTCTAGCTGCAGTTCTTATCTTCCTGCCCGGATAGATATCATCCAGCTGTGCTTCCTGTTGTAATTATCACTAAAAAGGCAGCTCCCAGGGTTTACACAGCTGCTTAATTCATAAATTCGTAGATTTTGGCATATTTTGTTGTATTTTTAAATACTGTTTTGAAATGTCCTTAACATACATACTCAAATTAAATGGCTTTTTTGTAGCCACCTAAAGCAGTTCTAAAATTCACTGCAGTTTTCCTTTAACAAATAACCTCAAGAGATATTGCTTCCTGCTGCACAAGATTGAGGGCCGGACATTCAACCCCATATAAGCAACCTATATAAACACGTAAAAACACTCATAAAAACACATTCCTGTTCAAAAAGCAAAGAGATACGAATGAATTAATAGTCTACACTGAACCACCAAGATGTTATTAAAGTTTATTCAACCAGCAGGGGTTTTATCAAACCTTAAATCAACCCCACCCGCAATATGCATCAATAGACTCTTGTGTTTTGGCTTGCAGTCATTTAAAGTGGTGTAAGTGTCAAGTCCTGCTGCAGAAGCCTGCTGGTCATGCCATGCCATGAATAACAGACTGAAAGCAGGAAAAACAGTTCCTAAATCAAATCTGGGCTCTTAGGGATAAACACATTTCCAAATGATGTAATTATAACAATATGTCACTCTCTGTTGAAAAATTAATATAACATTAAATAAAAACGAATGAGTGGTAGGAAATAAAAACAAAAATGACATAATAGCATTTCATGCCAGATTCTGCCCATTTCCAATCATATCAGTTGTCAAAAAATGACTTGGGGTTGGCGGAAGGACAGGGGCAATCTCAATAAAAATCAAGGGGATTTCTGCTTAAGACAGACCCCTGTGCACCAAGGTCACATTTGACCCTGTAATACAAATAAAGTAACCAAAATGCATGTATACAGAGCCTGGGAAAGACAGGCTGGGGTAAAGCTCAGCCTCATATAAACACATGTACAGACTATGGGAACTGCATGCAGGGCTAGCCTTTCACACCTACAAAATAAGTAAGCGCCAACGCAGAGGGGACATATTCAGAGATCAGAATTTGTTATTTTATTTTTCCCCATAAACATTATGTGCTGGTGAAAGATGTTGGTTTGACAGCACTTAGTTTAGTCCCGTTTAGGACACCAGAAGCTCCAGTCCTTACCCTAATTATCTGGTCCTAAATCTAATCTACATGGGTTAAATACCTCACAAATGAACAGACTGAAAATATTTATCTTATAAATTCAGCTAGGTATACAAGTGGAGCAATACCACCTTATAAAGTTGTAACAGGTTCAGACCTGAATCCTCAGTGTGTTTGAAAATCTCATTATCAGCCTCCAAAATGAAGCCATTTGTGTCTGTCAAGACTGTATAAAACCCATTGTAACTTTGCTGCAATCCACTTATAAGAACTTTGTGTACCGTTATTTAGCCAGCTAGTGTCTGAGTGGAAACTTGGAGACAAATTCATTGCTGGCGATAACATCTGCAGCTTCTCTAAAGTCAGTGGTGTTGCATTGGCTTACATCATTGATGAAGTTACGCCATGATGGGAACCGTGAGAGATTACACTATTCCTGTTTAGTTGGGTAACAGTCTTGTTGCTCTGAAAAATACAGCAACTTTGGAAAACATCTGGTTATAATGAGGAAGAGGAGCAGAGGTAACTCAGTTTCCTCTCTCCTTCCCCAGCCTCTCACCCTCTTCCAGCTTCTCAGTGATACCCCTCACATTTCTTTGCCCAAGCAAGGCATTTGAAAGGTGCCCCCTGAGTAGGTAGAGAGCCTCTTAAACCTTGCCCACCTGACCATTGTCTCCTTAGCACAGAATTTATCTGGGCTCCAGATAAGGATTTCTCT
This sequence comes from Eretmochelys imbricata, assembly GCF_965152235.1. Lineage (NCBI taxonomy): Eukaryota > Metazoa > Chordata > Testudines > Cheloniidae > Eretmochelys > Eretmochelys imbricata. The sequence continues at coordinate 63,764,273 of NC_135577.1, read as the reverse complement.
GCCCCTTGCTGCAGCTGCCCAAGCAAGCAGCAGGACCTGACAATTAAAGGGAGATGAGACAGTGTGAGGAAGCAGACCAGAATGCGGCATGGGAGTTCTGAGCAACAGAAAGGAAGAGCTCCACCCAGAAGTCCCAGCTCCAGAAACTAGTGCTGCTCCGTGGAACAGTTTCCCCTTGACGCTTGTAACAAGCAAGTCATGTGACTATTATTACACTGATCACTCGACTTAAACATTGTACCCCTTTTCCCCTACCCTTCTTCTGTCCTTGTCCTTTTGGACTGTATCCCCTTCAAGGCAACTTGAATATTCCACATCCTACCATAATATAAATAATAATCTTAACGAACACACTTAGACTTAGGGTTATGAAGAAGCAAGAGGACCAAATATATCACTGGTGTAATTCCCTCCTTTCATCTGAGTTATAGCAGGGATGAATTTGGCCCAATGTCAATGAAGGCATTGGAAGCCATGCATACAGAAAAGGAAGCAGCCCTTTAAAATTGACCTGGCATGTAACTCTGGAACCTCAGTGCTTTTTTGGCTGTAAAAAACACCAAATAAAAAAGTCTCATGAACCCATTAAGCAGATGTTATTAGCTTGTGTTTCTGGGATTTGTCTCCAGTTTTAATAGTGTGAGTGTCTAAATGATCCATGGCGTGTCAGTGGTTTTGGAAGCCATGGATGACTCATTACACTTTAATACAGGGTAGGGAGGAATCCATTCCTTGTACAGAACGAGGGGACACACAATGAAATCAACACGCAACATCAGGTCCCCATGTGCTGGGCACTGTATAAATACATGACATCCACCTGCATCAACAGGTGGGGGAAATGGATGGGGCCAGCGGTGAAAGGGGGACAGTCCCAATACCAACAGAGGGAGACACTCACCAAGGGCCAAAAAGTAGCTCCTCCCCCTGGAAGTCTCTGGCACCCATTAGCCAGCTGAGGAAGAGAGGTTCTGATTGGCCAGCATTCCCCAGCTCTCAGGATTTAGCCCAGCACAGGGCCATGCGGAGTCTCTTTCGGCTCTGTTCCAGCAGCCCACTCTACCCACCCAAAGTAGGAATGGAACCCAGCCTGACAGATGCTGCAAGTCTAGCCAATCATCTCTTTATGGGGGCAGGAAAGAATTTTTTCCTCCCATGGGCCAATTGGCAGAGAACCAGAGAGGTTTTTTTGCCTTCCTCGCAGAACCTGCAAGCCACAGTGGGTTGAGTAGGAACAGGCTTAGTACCTAACTGAGGTACTGGGGCGTAATAGTTCATTCATCACAACCTGCAGCCAGTTTCCAGTGGGTTAAGAGAATAAAATGAATGGTTCTCAGAGGTAAAATACCTGGGATTTTGGTGTTGGGTTTTGGGCATTGGGTTTTGGGCTCATGTGATAGGGTCAGACCTTGTGGCCCTCGCAGGCCGAGGTAGCCACTCGCTGCACTCTCTCTCCCCTCTCACAGAGAGAGCTGAGTCCTGTGGGGTAGGCTGAGGAGAGCCTACCTCATGTTATTGGTTATATGGTAAGAAACCATGTAACCCTGGCGCCAGTTATGGGTTATATGGTAAGGAGCCCTGTAACACCCCTGGAACCAATTAAATGCCTAGTATAGGAGAGTATGAGTGATTGGCAGGTAGCACCCTCCCCTGTGTTAAAGTTTAATAAAAGTTGTGGCCTGCCACTTAATTCCATGTATGTTTCTGTCCTCATTTTGCTGCTATGTCCACATCAAAGAGATGTTCTGTCCCTGACTTGAAGAGCTTGCCATCTGATTCAAGACAAGACACAACAAACATTAGGAATAGGTAAGTGAGGGAGGATGAAGTAAATAGTAATAAGAGTATGTGTTAACATAGGCCAATTTTGTTGCAAAACTAAATTGTTTTGAGTCTATTTTTAAACTATGATTTAATTAAAAAACAAACAAATAAAGCTAAATATGTGTTTATGCAATCTGCAGGGAACCCACTGTCCCAAGCTCTTATTGAAACATCTCAGAATGTTTAAAAAAATGAATACAATGCTGACACAGGAAAGAACATCTACAGTGGGACTACATGGTGATTAAAATTGCAAGAGCTCTTTAACCCTCATGTTGCAGGGCATCAACTACCACCAGCTGAGGACAGGAGGAAACTATATAAAACCCACATATTAACTAATTAGCAGCATTACTCCGGTTTTACTCTTTTCTCTGAAGAATCCATCATTGCCTATATTTGGAGACAGGCTATTGGACCAGATGAACCTCTGGTCTGTACCAATATAACAGTTCTTATGTCCTTAAAATAACAGCAGTCATCTTGGTGATGTGTATCAAGATATGGCATCGTAATTCCACCTTAATACATCACAATGTCTTGTAATACAGTCTTAGGAAAAATGTGGGCATATTTTTCCCTCTAGTTGTTATGTTTGCTAATATAAAAATACATATACTTCAATGAACCATAAGTTGTCAAAGTTCAAAGTACAGTGATACAAGGCTGATAAGCATATCCAACTTGCATACACTGTTGGAATTTGCAGCATGAGGGGCTCTGCTAAATAATCAGATGAGAAATCCTGAAAAAATCTTGTAGAAGCATGCAGGATCCTACAAATCACCTAGTGGGGAATCTCATACTTTTCAGATAACAGCAGGAATAATATGATTTTAAGGCCAGGTTCTTGCTACTTATCAGGCAATTTAATTAAAACTATGCTAAGCTTTAAGTGCCCCCTCTCCTCCCTCTATCTAAGCACTGCTTCCCCCACACCCCCACAAATACTTTCATAGGACTGAATATAGCAAATCTTGGACCCGTGTAATTTTGAGTCCCTGTACCATCCAGAAGAATATCAGATGAATATTTTTTCAGACTATGGGTTTAAGAACAGAAGGGATAATATAATATGCACATATACTAATCACACAGATCCACATGGTTTCTGTCCTGTCCAACACTGAAGAACCTCCATGACTTGTACTTCCAATTAACCCATCAACAGTCATTTCACACCACAACTTAAAAATCACGGGAAAGAAATATTTTTTTCTGGAAAATAGGTAACAGCCTACAGGTTGCTTGATGAGTTGCTGAGATCTAACTGTAGATGAGATACTAGGAGATAATCAATATTGTTGATATCATGGACTGTTAAGGAAACTTTCCTGGGTAGGACTTTGATACCTTGCCATATAATATGAGACCATGGAATCCTATGAGACTGAAAGGTATAATCACTGAAACCAAACTAAAACCTTAAAATCAATCCCACATTAGAGAAAACAAGCTGAAAACTGTAAACTAATCCTGGCGCTCAAAATGCATAGTACTTCCTGGAGATTAATGAGCATCTGGGAGGGGCCAATTAATCCCAGCTGTTCCTTGATCCACAGGACATTCTCTAGACCAGAGGTGGGCCACATCCGGCCAGCGGGACCATCCTGCCCGGCCCCTGAGCTCCCAGCCGGGAAGGCTCGCCCCTGACCCTCCGCAGCGACGCCGCTGTGCAGGCAGCACTCTGGTCCGCAGCTCCTACCGGGCAGTCAGGGGGCGGGAAGTGGGAGGGGCCAGATAGGGGACAGGGGCCAGGCTGTTTGGGGAGGCACAGCCTTCCCTACCAGGCCCTCCATACAGTTTTTCAACCCCAATGTGGCCCTCGGGCGAAAAAGTTTGCCCACCCCTGCTCTACACCATGGGGATTGCTGTTGTTTAAAATAAATATTCAAATTTAGAGTTTTAAAATACCATTTGTTTTGTTGCATTTCTCTTTTCTACTCTCAGCACAGTCAAATATATGTAACATCAGCAGCATATTTACTTTAGCTATACTGTGCATTTCAAACAATTAACTGCTAATATATAAGGCAATCCCAAGCATGCTCCTGCTGCTCTGAGCAGCATGGTAAGGGGGCAGGGAGGTCCCGGGGGTCAGTCAGGGAGGAGAGGGCTGTTGGATGGGGTGGAGATTCTGGGGGGGGGGGGCAGTCAAGGGACGGGGAACAGGGAGGGTTGGGAGTGGGAGTCCCGGGGGGCCTGTCAGGAGGCAGGGGTGTGAATAGGGGTTGGGAAGGGCAGTCAGGGGACAGGGAGCAGGGGGATTGGATAAGGGGGTGGGATTTCAGGGGGCAGTTAGGAGTGGAGAGAGCAGTCAGGCGACAAGGAGCAGAGGGCGGTTGGATAGGGGGTGGGAGTCCCGGGGGGGAGCTGTCAGGGGCGGGGGTGTGGATAGGGGTTGGGGCAGTCAGGGGACAGGGGGCATTGGATAGGGGGTGGGGTCTCAGGGGGCGGTTAGAGACAGAGGTCCCGGGAGGGGGCGGTCAGGGGACAAGGAGCGGGAGGGGGTTGGATGGGGTGGGGGTTGTGAGGGGGGCAGTCAGGGGGCGGGAAGTGGGAGGGGCCAGATAGGGGACAGGGGACAGGCTGTTTGGGGAGGCACAGCCTTCCCTACCAGGCCCTCCATACAGTTTTTCAACCCCAATGTGGCCCTCGGGCGAAAAAGTTTGCCCACCCCTGCTCTACACCATGGGGATTGCTGTTGTTTAAAATAAATATTCAAATTTAGAGTTTTAAAATACCATTTGTTTTGTTGCATTTCTCTTTTCTACTCTCAGCACAGTCAAATATATGTAACATCAGCAGCATATTTACTTTAGCTATACTGTGCATTTCAAACAATTAACTGCTAATATATAAGGCAATCCCAAGTTTCTTAATATTCTAAACTAAATAAAATGTTACCATCAATTTCTATAGCACCTGTCATGCTAAGGGATCCCAAAGTGCTATGCAAATAGGAATCACGTCACCCATTACTGAATAGCATAAAGCAATGCTACGCAGCAATTTAGGATGTGAAAAAAATAACTGAAGATAAATATAGTCAAATGAAACTGAAGCAGAAATTTAAGGAGGCATAAAAAAGTTTCCTGAGTTCAAATCTGGCCAGAACACCAGAGAGAAAACTGCTGATCTTACAAAAAAAACCAAACAAAAACCAAAAAACTCGAATCATTTTCTATTGACCACAAATGGTTAGTATCCTACCTTTATAATCTACAAGTGCCATGGAAGTCACTAGAAGGCATGGGTGCTCAGCACCTCTGAAAATCAGACCATTTTTTCTTTAGGTGTCTAACTTTAAGACAAACACATTTTAAAAATATTGGACACAGATATTTTTAAATGAATGAAGGACTTAGAATCATAGAATCTCAGGGTTGGAAGGGACCTCAGGAGGTCATCCTCCATCCAATTTTTCCACATCCTTCTTGTAGTGTGGGGCCCAAAACTGGACACAGTACTCCAGATGAGGCCTCACCAATGTCGAATAGAGAGGAACGATCATGTCCCTCAATCTGCTGGCAATGCCCCTACTTATACACCTCAAAATGCCATTGGTCTTCTTGGCAATAAGGGCACACTGTTGACTCATATCCAGCTTCTCGTCCACTGTAACCCCTAGGTCCTTTTCTACACAACTGCTGCCGAGCCATTCGGTCCCTAATCGGTAGCGGTGCATGGGATTCTTCCGACCTAAGTGCAGGACTCTGCACTTGTCCTTGTTGAACCTCATCAGATTTCTTTTGGCCCAATCCTCTAATTTGTCTAGGGCCCTCTGTATTCTATCTCTACCCTCCAGCGTATCTACCTCTCCTCCCAGTTTAGTGTCATCTGCAAACTTGCTGAGGGTGTAATCCACACCATCCACCAGATCATTTATGAAGATATTGAACAAAACCGGCCCCAGGACCGACAATTGGGGCTCTCCACTTGATACTCGCTGCCAACTAGACATAGAGGCATTGATCACTACCCGTTGAGCCCGACGATCTAGCCAGCTTTCTATCCACTTTATCGTCCATTCATCCAGCCCATACTTCTTTAACTTGCTGGCAAGAATACTGTGGGAAACCGTGTCAAAAGCTTTGCTTAAGTCAAGGAATAACCACGTCCATTGCTTTCCCCTCATCCACAGAGCCAGTTATCTCGTCATAGAAGGCAATTAGATTAGTCAGGCATGACTTGCCCTTGGTGAATCCATGCTGACTGTTCCTGATCACTTTCCTCTCCTCTAAGTGCTTCAGAATTGATTCCTTGAGGACCTGCTCCATGATTCTTCCAGGGACTGAGGTGAGGCTGACTGGCCTGTAGTTCCCAGGATCCTCCTTCTTCCCTTTTTTAAAGATGGGCACTACATTAGCCTTTTTCCAGTCGTCCGGGACCTCCCCCGATTGCCATGAGTTTTCAAAGATAATGGCCAATGGCTCTGCAATCACATCTGCCAACTCCTTTAGCACTCTTGGATGCAGCGCATCCGGCCCCATGGACTTGTGCTCGTCCAGCTTTTCTAAATAGTCCCGAACCATCCCGAACCACTTCTTTCTTCACAGAGGGCTGGTCACCTCCTCCCCATGCTGTGCTGCCCAGTGCAGCAGTCTAGGAGCTGACCTTGTTCGTGAAGACAGAGGCAAAAAAAGTATTGAGTACAGTAGCTTTTTCCTCATCTTCTGTCACTAGGTTGCCTCCCTCATTCAGTAAGGGGCCCATACATTCCTTGACTTCCTTCTTGGTGCTAACATACCTGAAGAAACCCTTCTTGTTACTCTTAACATCTCTTGCTAGCTGCAACTCCAGGTGTGATTTGACCTTCCTGATTTCACTCCTGCATGCCCGAGCAATATTTTTATACTCTTCCCTGGTCATTTGTCCAATCTTCCACTTCTTCTAAGCTTCTTTTTTGTGTTTAAGATCAGCAAGGATTTCACTGTTAAGCCAAGCTGGTCCCCTGCTATATTTACTATTCTTTCTACACATCAGGATGGTTTGTCCCTGTAACCTCAATAAGGATTCTTTAAAATACAGCCAGCTCTCCTGGACTCCTTTCCCCCTCATCCTCCTTTCCCCAACCTCCCAGGGGATCCTGTCCACCAGTTCCCTGAGGTTGTCGAAGTCTGCTTTTCTGAAGTCCAGGGTCCGTATTCTGCTGCTCTCCTTTCTTCCCTTTCATTACTTTACTCATGCCTATCTTTCAAAAGTTTTTGATCATGTGCAAATACACATAAGTGGGAAAAGACGACTTGCCCATGATCATTTCAACCCATAAAATCTGGTTCAGAGGGAAGCTATTCACATCAATTGTTAAAGATGGGCGTGAACTTAAAACTTCAGAAAACTGAGACCTGGAACCAAACTTTGTGACTCAGATTTCTCTCTAAAATGGGCTAAGTCAAAACATCAACCCACTCTGGGAAAGTTTATATTTGGATCTAAACCCTGAACTAAAATTTTACAACACTTCTAATTTTCAGAGGCAGTTTCCAAATCAGAAGAACCAGATCAAATCGAAGATACACTACCCTTCAGGTATAGGTGTGTGAAATTCTGCAGTTTAGACTGCAGAGATTTTTGTGAACTATTTATTTGTTTCAGTTACCACTGCTGAGTTTCACTTGGAATCTTAAAACTCAAAGCAAAATTCTGTGAAAGTAACTGATTCATATCAATCCAGATTTGCTCAGAATAGTTCCAGGTTCTATCAAATCGTTTGGGAACAGTAGTGGACCTTTTCACTAATCTGAGCTAGTTTAAAATATGTGTAAAAAATTCTGAACAATGAGTTTGACAAGATTTTGAATTTTGTTGCAACATTTCAGAGAAGAGGAAGGATGGTCTTGTGGTTACAAAAACAGGACAGAGCCAGGAAAGATTAGTTCTATTCCCCGCACTACTACAGACTTCCTGTATAATCTCAAGCAAGACACTTCACTTCTCTGTGTATCAGTTTAACCAACTGTAAAATGGTCTAATATAGTTACCTTCCTCATTGGGTATTATGAGGCTTAACTCATTAATGCCTGTAAAGTTAATTATGATTCACATTGGAAGGTCCTATAATAGTGCAAAGCAGTATTGGTAGCAGGATTTTATATAGCACTAGCCCAATAATTTTTTCAAAGGGCAGAAGCCCTTGAAACCAGCATTTTCTCCAACCTCCCAAAACACCCTCTTTCTTCCTGACTCTAAACAGTAACTTGTACTTGTTCCCTCTTCATGTCTTCCTTTTTCTGTAGTTTGCATTATTTTCTTTTAACTATGCTATGATGTACTATAAAACTTGGTCTGCAACTTCAAGAGGTTTCTCAGCTCCCTAGAAATTTCATCCAAAATTTCCAGGAGTGGGTGCCTTGAGTTAATCCCCTACATTTATGTTTAAATAAGTGGCCTGATTTCCGGAACTGCTGAGCACTGATGTCAATGAAAGCTGCTGAATGCTCACCATTGCTGGAAATAAGACAATTCATTTAGGAGCATAGACACAGATTTAGGAGTTTAACTTTAAGCACCCATTTTGGAAAATTTTGGTCTTCACAAATAAAGACATTGGGGGAGCCCCCAAATCCCACAAGAAAACAACAAGCCTGAATCCTGAAGTTTCGCCGGTAGAGCGTGTGAGCAGTATGGTTAGTTGCGGTAGTAAGAGAAGATTACACTGTATAAGAAAACACTTATTTTAATTTCCATTGTATGATCCTTAATTGGTCTGAACAGCCTTGTCTTCCCCTTCTCTTGACAGTTATAGTGAAATTTTGTATTGTCTAATTCTCAACACCCTGCAATGATTTAATCATTTTTTAAAAAATAAGGGGCTTTTGTAACACACACAAAGAAAAATCAACCAGCTGAATAGGAATGTTTCCCACCTGTGGTTTACATGCCAGGAACCTCCCCTGCAACGTGCAAAATTTATTTACGTTCCTCTCCTTCAGAGGCTTGTCAAGTTAGCTGCCATATTCAGATTTAATCAGTTCTCCCCATTTGTTTGGCAGCTCCTAATGCAAGAAACTGAAAACTCTTCTACTTGATTGCGTTCTCTCAATAGAAGAGCTGGCATTTCTTCACACAATTTCATTTAAGTGGAACAATAACAATATCTGGTTCACTTCTGACAACAGCACTAGTGTTACGTGGTGCTGTCAGTCCACCTGTCAAATGCCTCAACAGAAAGGCAAATTTACCCAGACTTCCTAGGAATGTTTTCTTCCAGACAAAATCCAAGAGAAATAATAAGACACTGGCCTTTTAAAGCAATCAGCATCCGAGCATGTCAGGGCACTTTACAATCATTAATTAATTTAGCATCCCAACTCCCCAGCCCACACAATGCGTGAGGCAAGTCAGTATTATTATTGCCATTGTACAGCTGAGGATACCAGGGCTCAGAGAGAATAAGTGCCCTGCTCAAGGTCATACAGTGACAAAGCAGAAAAGCTGAGAACTGAATTCAGGAACCCTGACTCTCTGACCCTTCCTCTAAAAACAAAGGCCTGGTTCACACTGGGAATAAATTCCATTGCTGTAAAATGAGCTTAATCAGATTGAAACAGAGGTAAACTCCACAAGTTTACATCCTGACTTGGCTTCCCTTGTTTGCTCTGCTGGCTGAAATCGTAGACCATAACTGTACCATTATATTTAACAGAAGTGTGTTCTGATGTTCCTAAGATACACCAGAGGCGGTGTCATGGTAATTCTGTAAATGAAGCAGTCCCTCAAATAGTGACTGACAGCATCATGTGCATATACCAAAGACAAGATTGCAACTGGCTCTCAATGTGGATGCATAGAGGGGATAAAGGGCACAAGGGGCTTTCCCTTCTGTACCACTCAAGGCAGTGCAGGGACTGCTCCCTCTATTTGTCCCCAGGGACACACATCACCCCAATGCAGGGAAAAAGGAGAGAGGACTACAATCCTTCACTTTGCCACTCAGCACCAGGCTACACCATTCTAAAAGATAGTAGAGTCTATGTACCCTCTCTGCACATAACCTCAGCCACAATTCCTCCCTGAGCTACACTCAGGCAGCGCAATTCCACACTATCTGACAAGGCAGGCCAAAGATTAATTGACACAATTTAGCCCCAAGTGTTCAGGGAAATTAACAAACCTTTTTAGAAATTCCTGAGATTCAGGCAAAATTCTCAAGGCTTGGGAAAGCAGCAAACATAACTCCATTAATTTTAAAAAGGTTCAAAAACTTAAACAAGAAATTACAGACCAATACACTTAAAGGTGAACTACAAAGGGTTTCTTACAAAATTTAGCAACCACGTGGGGGTAAGACTCCCAAAAGGAAAACAGTCTACAGGTACCTCTACAAAATGAAATTAGCAGTGTTGTATTTTAATCAAATATGAGAATCATTCCCACCTTTACATGTGGAGGAATCTCAGCTGCAGTCTTCTTGTGGAAAGGATATGACCTCACAACCTCCCAGCCTTAGGAAGAGACATCGCTTCCCTTCTAAACCTTCATTTTTGTTACTTCGTAACATTTCCTAACGTTCTAACTTTACAATGAAATGTCTTATGCTCAGTTTTAACACAAAGGTGATTTAAAAAAAACCTTCAACCAAATCATTAGAACCAGTTTTAAGTAAAATAAGAATGAAAACTCTTTGTGTCTTTGTACATAAGGATATCTTTTTGCACATGGCTAATTAGGAAACAGGTTAAATTTTTAGTGTTGAATTATCAATGAGTTCTCAACTGAATACAAAGCAACTGAAAATAAAATCAGGAACAAAACTGATCCCTGAATGAAAGAACTGGAACAAGTGAAAATTAATCATCATCATTAAAGCAAACATCAGCTAGAACAGCTTTTCAATTACTTTCATCAGTGGGGACATACTTGCCGTTGTCAAACTAGGTCACATTTGATCTAACAACATTGAGTGTGCATGCTTGTGACAGGGTCCAGATGACTTGCTTGTTTTTCAGCAAACTAGAAGGCAAAATTAACTCCCTGCTTTGACACAGCCATATGGGCAGAGTATGGAAGAAGACCAAAGGCCTAATCTGGGTGTCTGTACAGATAAGCTAAAAAAGCCATTTGAAAATTATAAGGGAAAGGACTTTCAGAAGGTGGAACTCTAACACCCACTTTGTTTCAGAGCTAGGTTGTAGTCAAGGCCAGGTTTCTTTTTCTGTTTAATATGTTAAAAAAAAAAATTGTGCTTCTCCTGTTGTAATCCCTGCACTCTACAGCCTCAGGAATAAAACCTTCAGGAGGAAAACTTGCTGAATGAAGGACTGATCTATCATTGTTCGTAGTATCATAGGACTGGAAGGGACCTCAGGAGGTCATCTAGTCCAGTCCTCTGCACTCATGGCAGGACTAAGTATAATCTAGACCATCCTGACAGGTGTTTGTCTAACCTGCTCTTAAAAACCTCTAATGATGGAGATCTCACAACCTCCCTAGACAATTTATTCCAGTGCTTAACTACCCTGACAGGTAGGAATTTTTTCCTAATGTCCAACTTAAACCGCCCTTGCTGCAATTTAAGCCTATTGCTTCTTGTCCTATCCTCAGAGGATAAGGAGAACAATTTTTCTCCCTCTTCCTTGTAACAATCTTTTATGTACTTGTTGAACTAGTTCATCCACACACCTGCTTACAGGGCTAGTCTAAAGATCTTCCCTCATGTTGGAACATAATCTTGCTATATACAATTCCAAATTAACAGACAGAAGGATTTTTAAAAAATTCCAGTCCCTGAATCTTGACTTGGGGAAGGAAGAGCAGGTGAGGTGGATCTTCCCATTTTCAGTAGCTGAAAACAAGAAATCCAAACTATCTTCCTTGATCCTGATTCCTCAACCATCCATAAATCCTTGTCTTTTAATGATACTTGCTGGGTAATGGCTGGTCTGTTCAAGAGTAGATATCTTACTTTCTTGATGCTAAACAGAAAAAGCAGATGAAATACTAACCAACTTTAGATTCTTCAGTGCCCTCATGAACTAAAAGTTAAGCCTGGTCTACGCTTAAAATTTGGAATAGCTATGTCAGTCAGGGGTGTGAAAAAACACACTGTGCCTTGAGATATTTACGTCAACAAAACCCCCGGTGTACATGCAGCTATTGCAACAGAAGACAGCCATGCCAGCATAGCGATCCAACATAGGCTCTGCAGTGTAGATATGGTCTCAGTTGGAGGATCATATCTGGCAAACCAGACACCATATGTGAATCAGGACAACTGTGTTATGGGTTTAATTTCGTAAGGAACTTGAAAAATTGTCTAAAAGGAGACGCAGTTGATAGGAATCAATAATTTTGCTTTATTGGTTCTTTTTATGTTTGTTCTATACTTTTAGTTAAAAAGAAAGTCCATTTTTCCACCAAAGATGATCAGAATGAAAAATAATAAATGGTAATGAAAAAAGTCAGACAGATTATGATCAAAGGTACTTGGCATTCTCTTTTCCATACACTGTCAGGAATGCAGTTCACCTCCGTTCAATCACATTACAAGTGCTGTTCCCCAATAATTATTAATAAAGTGTGAATTAACGCCATTGGCTTCTACCTAGTCATCATTATTTGGCTGATTTTTATAGGTCACAATATACATGGTTCTTGAGGAGGGTTTTGAAAAAGGAACGGATAATGGCATTACGGACTATGTCAGGGAGAATGTCCACATATAAGAGGCAGCATGGCAGAAGTCAAGATAACATAGGCGCAAAAAGTTGATGAACAGGCAAAGTCTGGCATCACTGCAGAGGAGGCAGCACAAGATTACCAAACTGTGCTACTTTCCTGGTATTTCCAGGACTTTAAAGGATAATTACATAATACGGACACTGAAAACAAGAACTGATCCCATCTACAAAGGTATGGCCAAACTACACTACAACAATGTTAGCGCACTATTGTACTATAACAGGGATCGGCAACCTTTGGCCCATGGCCTGCCAGGGTAAGCCCCCTGGAGGGATGGATCAGTTTGTTTACTTCCCACGTCCGCTGGTTCAGCCAATCGCAGCTCCCACTGGCCGCGGTTCACCATTCCAGGCCAATGGGGGCTGCGGGAAGGGCGGCCAGCACATCCCTTGGCCCATGCCGCTTTCCACAGCCCCCTTTGGCCTGGAGCAGGGAACCGCGGCCAGTAGGAGCTGCGATTCGCCGAACCAGCGGACGCGGGAGGTAAACAAACTGATCCGTCCCTCCAGGGGGCTTACCCTGGCGGACCGCGTGCCAAAGGTTGCCGATCCCTGAACTATAACATGATCCCTCCTCACCATATTTCTGCATGTGGCACTGGGCACAGAAACTGATAAAACTTCCGTGGCTCTGATAGTGCTTCTGAGAGCTTGTCAACTTCACTCACCTCATGCACAGAATGAAGCAGGGGAGGGCAAGGAAGCTGTCTAGAACAAATTTTCAGTAAATTACGCCAATGAATACCAGTTCAGTCTATCCTAAAAAGGGAATATAAAGGAATTTATTTTACAGGAAGACACAGCAAAAGCTCTTAATTTGAAAAAATAAATACTAGAGGGGCAGGCCCTGCTTTAGCATAACAAACACAGACTAACCAAAATTAATCTTCCTTTCTCTTAGACTGACCAAAAATAATCCTATTTTCTGATAATAAGTAGGTTCTAATTGATAGCAAGTAAATTGCAGCTGTTTGTCTTCTAATAGAGTGTGTTGATAATACTCTCACAGATAGCAGATGTTCTATAAAGCTGCCATTGGAGCCAAACAACATAACATTATTGATATATGTTTGTTGTTTGAAACCCTTACCAAGTAATCCGGAGCTGTAATCTGAACACCCAAGTAGGAATCAGAATTGTGGTATTTTTCACATCTGCAGAGCATGTTAATCTGTAATCAAATGGTTCTTCCAAGCCATCAAAAGAGCCACAATCAGAAAAAAATATGAAACACCATTAGCAAGGCCAGTAATTGAATAGCGCTGTATTGAGGTGGCTGCATGGATTTGTTCCATCAAGAGCTTGTTTGAAGCTGAGTTATTGTTCTATCTTTATAGCAGAGTATCAAGTGTTTAAGTCTTCAATGCACCATAAGAGGGCTAACAGTCACCCCCAGCATGGTGCCAGCCCCCAAAATGAGCTATTAATGAAGACTGAGTGCTAAAATGAAACATGTTAAAAGGATTCACCTCCTGCCTCACTTTTTTAACCTAACAGGAGCAATCTTTTCCATAAATAAGAGTAATAAAAGATTATATGGGAACAAACACAGTATGTTAAATAATCAAACAGGAATAAAAACGACAACTAGCATGTCTGTATTTGGGGACCATTTAGTCACCTTGCTTTCCAGTGGTTACACAAAGCAGAGTATACAAAAGGAAGGCAGAACTGAGGTACTGACCAGGTAAGAGGCAGGTAGAGAGGTTGCAAGAGAAAAACGAACAACATTTCAGTGAAAAGAAGTAAAAAGGGCAGGCTTTGGTTTAGGAGATCTTTCAAACACACAAAAATGTTGCACAATAAAAAGCCATTCTTAGTTTCAGCTAGATTTATTGAAAGAAGGATCTGTTGGGTCAGAGCTCCCTGAAGAGCATGAATACAGGGAGGAAAATGACACTAACAGATATTTTCCGCATCTTCACAATTTTATTAGGAACAGTAAAGAACCTGTTGCTGTTAGTCAATTTGTTCAGGTTTTTAATTGCCCCCTTCTTCTACTGTTACATACACATGGCAGCCAAAGCTGAGCCCTGAAGACATTCAGGACTGTCTGAAGCGGAAAAAACTATTACATTAAACATAAACAAAAGTGTTGGCATGCAAATAGTTGTCCTGGCATAACCAACAGAGGCAGATGCAGCAACATGAGAATGTTTCCAAAATACGTAAAGAGGAAGGAGCGAAAATTAAAAGTTTTGGGTGAGAAAGAAAACTACTTTCCAGCTGTGGCTCTTATGATCCAAATGGGTCTGAATGATAAGGAAAATATTTGCTTTCATTCACACTGGAAATCCAGAACTAAGAAGAAATGCAAACAGAGCTAAAATGATAATACTTTGCACTTCTACAGCACCTTCCTTCTTTACAAACATTAATGAACTGAGGCTCACAATCCTGCTGTTAGGTAAGCATTTTATGGATAGGGAAACTGAAGCACAGACCAGTTTAATTCAGAGCTTAATCCCTCTGAATTAAAATACATGCTTCTTCCTGACAAGACAGTGATCTGCACTAGATAGAAATGAAGTAGGGAGGCATTAAAAAGAAGAGATAAAAGCCTGTCCATTTTCTGTACTCAATGGACTAAACAGGTCTCCTGCCTTCCTTCCAAACAGCACTCCTGGGACTTCATCAGTTAGGTTACCAATTTACAAGGGAACAGACCTTTGCAAATCAAGCCAAATCATCAGAACAAAGACCAATCTTAACTCAAGTAAACACATATTTTACACAATGTGTTTGAATTAAAGTGGGTTCAAAAAGTGACTTTGTAAAATGACATCTTCTGGTTTCACATTATTCTTCCCTCTCACTCCTGAGCAAATTTGCTCATTTTACAAGTTAAAAACAGATTTTTCTAGCTGTGAGAGCATTACAAGCTCAGCAATATCTCTGCAAATTAAGCCCAGTACTTCACCACACACAATGAGTCCAAAATCAGAACTCAGTTATTTTGTTGATGTGTGAGAGACAGTACAATCCAGCTCAATCTTTAGCAGATATACTGGCTCTGCAGGCCCAAAAGAAGTATAGATTTATTTTGTCAACACATTGAGCCTCTCACTCTGAAATTACAGAGAGCTATATTGTGCCATCTTTACTGATGTTAATTAGTACCTTTCGCTGTGAGCAGCACCACTGAAACTAACTTGGTTTATTGCAAAGTATGGTACTATTCAGTGTAAAAGCAGCAAATCTGTCTTCAATGAACAAATATGCATTCATAGATCATGTGTAAGATGCTTATTATTTAAGCACCAAAATGTATAATAGTAATCCATATAATGCAGCGGTGTTCAATAATTTGTAACTATTTTTCAGGTAACTTTTCTGATCAGGCCACAATCTTCTTTAACTTTCCTTACTAACTCATCACACTTTATCATGATTCATGTTGCCTTGTCCTGCAGGTAAGTTAATTTCAGCATCGTTCAAGTTAATGTCCTGATTTGCTACGTATTTCCATCAGTGTGACTTTTCCCATGAGAAATTCAGTTGGCTTTCTATTAGTACATGAACAACAATGCAATAAGAAAAGGAGTAATCCTGCCAAGTAACTCTGTTAACTTTCTTATGCAAACCAGGTAACTCCCATTAATTAAAAAAACAATTAAAATTGTTGCAGTGAAATTTTCAAGAAAGCTTTTCTCATGTTTTTCACCTCTGTCTTCACGAACAAGGTCAGCTCCCAAACTACTGCACTGGGCAGCACAGCATGGGGAGGAGGTGACCAGCCCTCTGTGGAGAAAGAAGAGGTTCAGGACTATTTAGAAAAGCTGGACGAGCACAAGTCCATGGGGCCGGATGCGCTGCATCCGAGAGTGCTAAAGGAGTTGGTGGATGTGATTGCAGAGCCATTGGCCATTATCATTGAAAACTCATGGCGATCGGGGGAGGTCCCGGACGACTGGAAAAAGGCTAATGTAGTGCCCATCTTTAAAAACGGGAAGAAGGAGGATCCTGGGAACTACAGGCCAGTCAGCCTCACTTCAGTCCCTGGAAAAATCATGGAGCAGGTCCTCAAGGAATCAATTCTGAAGCACTTAGAGGAGAGGAAAGTGATCAGGAACAGTCAGCATGGATTCACCAAGGGCAAGTCATGCCTGACTAATCTAATTGCCTTCTATGACGAGATAACTGGCTCTGTGGATGAGGGGAAAGCAGTGGATGTGGTTATTCCTTGACTTTAGCAAAGCTTTTGACACGGTCTCCCACAGTATTCTTGCCAGCAAGTTAAAGAAGTATGGGCTGGATGAATGAACGATAAGGTGGATAGAAAGTTGGCTAGATTGTCGGGCTCAACGGGTAGTGATCAATGGCTCCATGTCTAGTTGGCAGCCGGTATCAAGTGGAGTGCCCCAAGTGTCGGTCCTCGGGCCGGTTTTGTTCAATATCTTCATAAATGATCTGGTGGATGGTGTGGATTACACCCTCAGCAAGTTTGCAGATGACACTAAACTGGGAGGAGAGGTAGATACGCTGGAGGGTAGGGATAGGATACAGAGGGCCCTAGACAAATTAGAGGATTGGGCCAAAAGAAATCTGATGAGGTTCAACAAGGACAAGTGCAGAGTCCTGCACTTAGGACAGAAGAATCCCATGAACCGCTACAGACTAGGGACCGAATGGCTCGGCAGCAGTTGTGTAGAAAAGGACCTAGGGGTTACAGTGGACGAGAAGCTGGATATGAGTCAACAGTGTGCCCTTGTTGCCAAGAAGGCCAATGGCATTTTGGGATGTATAAGTAGGGGCATTGCCAGCAGATCGAGGGACGTGATCGTTCCCCTCTATTAGACATTGGTGAGGCCTCATCTGGAGTACTGTGTCCAGTTTTGGGCCCCACACTACAGGAAGGATGTGGAAAAATTGGAAAACATCCAGCTGAGGGCAACAAAAATGATTAGGGGACTGGAACACATGACTTATGAGGAGAGGCTGAGGGAACTGGGATTGTTTAGTCTGCGGAAGAGAAGAATGAGGGGGGATTTGATAGCTGCTTTCAACTACCTGAAAGGGGGTTCCAAAGTGGATGGCTCTAGACTGTTCTCAGTGCTAGCAGATGACAGAACAAGGAGTAATGGTCTCAAGTTGCAGTGGGGGAGGTTTAGGTTGGATATTAGGAAAAACTTTTTCACTAGGAGCGTGGTGAAACACTGGAATGCGTTACCTAGGGAGGTGGTGGAATCTCCTTCCTTAGAAGTTGTTAAGGTCAGGCTTGACAAAGCCCTGGCTGGGATGATTTAGTTGGGGATTGGTCCTGCTTTGAGCAGGGGGTTGGACTAGATGACCTCCTGAGGTCCCTTCCAACCCTGAGATTCTATGATTCTATGTTATTAGTCACCTTCAGGAAAATGAAACTAACACTGCATGTAAGAGGAAAATAATACAAAAGGTTTGTCTTCTAAGGGCTTCTTTACCCAGAGATTTAGTGCATGGCAAGCCAGTGTAAATCTACAGCACTCTAGTCTGATGCACACTAGATGTCATGTGGACCTTGCTAGCACTTCTGTAGTGTGCTTTGACCTCAAAGTCTCCATATGGCCAACCCCTCATTCTGATGCATTAGTCCTTCATAACAAATGGCGGACATGCCTAGACATTTTCTTGCACGTAAATGCCAAAGTTCCAATGCATCCAGATTTATGATGTGCTAAGTGCAGTCTTTTAAAAGATCAAATATCAAAGTTAACTCTGTTCAAATAAGAGCCCAGAAGCTTTAAATGTTTACCCAAAGTTTGTCTGAGCTCTCCAAACCTCCTGAATCTGCACTATTTGACCACAACTTCCGAAGAAGCAGCTCTCTCACAAGAGGGGCTAGTAACAACCTCTCTCATTGTATCTTGACACTTCCAAATAGACCCCAGAAGTCATAAGAAAATAACCAGGAGTAAGATGGAAGAAAGAAATATTTCAGAACCTTCAAAAAGTTTAGTCCCAAGAATGGGTCCAAAAGAGAACAAAGAGTCTTACAGTAGCTTTCCCTCTGGAGGGTTTGTGAATGTATTATGTCACATTAATGCCTTTTGGCTATTTGGCAGCAGGATCTATATGCCACAACCTTGGAAGCAGGTGTTGCAGGCACTCTAAGGAATAGGCTTTACAGATTCTAGCCTTTGTTAGGCTGCCAACAGATACATGCATGCTTCCAGTAAATAAGAGATTATTCTTTACTAGGGAGAGCAGAAAGGTAAAGGTTAAATACACCAGATACAACAGAAGATCTATACTATTGTTCCTACTCAGCCCCAAAGGGAACAGTACAAAAGAAGGGTAACAAATCATGCTCAGTGGTGTTCCTCTTGCCGGATACTTTACTACCACTTCTAGTCCATTCCTCTATTGAATAAAAAGAGGAAAAATTGTTATAATGTTGTATAACTAAACATTGGAAGGGATAAACACCAAGAATTCAGGGCCAATGTAATCTTCAAAAGATCTTTTAAAATAATATATATCAGACAAAAATGTATATAACCTCAAATAATGAGAAATCCACTGAGTTACAGGAACCCATCAGAGTCAATGTTTATTTAATAGAGACTGTTCCCAGGAAGGACTCCATTTAAAAGAGTTGCAGTTTTCACTTTGTTACAATAATACATTGGCCCTCCCAGTTTTTGCCAAAGCCTATATGACAGTGGCATTACTTCATTCTGTGGAGGATGGAGAAGCAGACGTACTCTGCTTCCAGAACTTCAAACGAACTCTGTGACACCAGTGTAGAGAAAGTATAAGAAATTATCAGCTTCAATACAGTTCTGAAAACTTAAGCTCTGCAATTATTCATTGTTTTATGCAACGTTATGCTATACAGATGCAAAATGAGGCACTCCACTGCCATTACCTGGTGACACCAGGGAACTGGGAGCCGAAACTCCTGGATTCCATTTCAGATTGTTACTGATTTACTGTATTATATTGTACCAGTCACTTAGCCCCTGTCTTCCGTTATTTATCTTTAAATTAAGTGAAATAATTGCCTAATTAAAGTATTTGGAAAATGATTTGAGATCCACTGATGAAAGATGCTGCATATTTACCAAGTGCTGTCACTTGTATCAGCAAAATGAATACATATTTCACAATAATTTTATTATTTTGGTTTTGAGTGCTCCTTTCTTTTCAACATAATTGGTTGAGAAGTATTGAACAGAACAACAAGATCATTATCATGACAATGATGAAGTGTGTCACAGCTGGAGTAAATAGTAATACCTACCGATAAGGTTACCTGCATTGGTGGTTCTCCACAAGGGGTATGCATATCCCTAAGGGTACTCAGAAGTTTTCCAGGGGATACATCAGCTCATCTAGATATTTGCCTAGTTTTACAACAGGCTACATAAAAAGCACTAACGAAGTCAGTACAAACTAAAATTTCATACAATGACTTGTTTATACTGCTCTATATACCATACGCTGAAATGTAAGTACAAAATTTATATTCCAATTGATTTATAATTATATGGTAAAAATGAGAAAGTAAGCAATTTTTCAGCAACACTGCGCTGTGACACTTTTGTATTTTTATGTCTGATTTTGTAAGCAAGTAGTTTTCAAGTGAGGTAAAACTTCGGGGTACACAAGACAAATCAAACTCCTGAAAGGGGTAGAGTGGTCTGGAAAGGTTGAGAGCCATTGACCTAACCATTTCCATTCCTCATGTAAAACTTTAACAAATTTTCCAGGTGGTGTCTCTGCTTGAAAGAGAATTTTTTTTATTTTTAAAAAAAGGAGAATGAAGACAGTAAAGAAAAAATATCTTTATTCACAATGTAAGTATTTGTTGAGCAGCTTTAAGTAGGCCTGAAGTTTGAAAATGTCGGCACTATAATCTAAATCTGGCCTCGGATTGCTTGGAATGTTATACTGAAACTGGGAAATTTACCTCCCATTTTTTCCTTATGTGTACTCTCTCACATGCCTTTCAGGCAAATAGTTTTCTTTTTTTAATATTTGTCTTCATGAATATGGCTGATATTTATGCCATTTGGTACATTTATTATTTAATTCACCTGTGCCTAGTAAATAATAAATAAAATCATGAACCAGGACATTTTATAATAGAGATATGCCATAAACACACATTCTACTGACTGCATTTAGGAGAGTCCTATCCTAAAGAGTAATATTCCCTTGACTACATGAAGAACAACAAACCAGACCAACCTTTTGGAGTTAATACTTCTTTACAAAAAGAAAAGGAGTACTTGTGGCACCTTAGAGACTAATCTCTCTCTGAATTCAAGCTGGTAGTGGGATACTACCTCAATGAAAACAACAGGTAAGGATGTTAATTCCTTCTACAGATTTCATAGAATCATAGAATCTCAGGGTTGGAAGGGACCTCAGGAGGTCATCTAGTCCAACCCCCTGCTCAAAGCAGGAACAATCCCCAACTAAATCATCCCAGCCAGGGCTTTGTCAAGCCTGACCTTAACAACTTCTAAGGAAGGAGATTCCACCACCTCCCTAGGTAATGCATTACAGTGTTTCACCACGCTCCTAGTGAAAAAGTTTTTCCTAATATCCAAACTAAACCTCCCCCACTGTAACTTGAGACCATTACTCCTTGTTCTGTCATCTGCTAGCACTGAGAACAGTCTAGAGCCATCCACTTTGGAACCCCCTTTCAGGTAGTTGAAAGCAGCTATCAAATCCCCCCTCATTCTTCTCTTCCGTAGACTAAACATCCACAGTTCCCTCAGCCTCTCCTCATAAGTCATGTGTTCCAGTCCCCTAATCATTTTTATTGCCCTCCGCTGTACTCTTTCCAATTTTTCCACATCCTTCTTGTAGTGTGGGGCCCAAAACTGGACACAGTACTCCAGATGAGGCCTCACCAGTGTCGAATAGAGGGGAATGATCATGTCCCTCAATCTGCTGGCAGTGCCCCTACTTATACATCCTAAAATGCCATTGGCCTTCTTGGCAACAAGGGCACACTATTGACTCATATCCAGCTTCTCGTCCACTGTAACCCCTAGGTCCTTTTCTACACAACTGCTGCCGAGCCATTCGGTCCCGAGTCTGTAGCGGTTCATGGGATTCTTCCGTCCTAAGTGCAGGACTCTGCACTTGTCCTTGTTGAACCTCATCAGATTTCTTTAGGCCCAATCCTCCAATTTGTCTAGGACCCTCTGTATCCTATCCCTACCCTCCAGCGTATCCACCTCTCCTCCCAGTTTAGTGTCATCTGCAAACTTGCTGAGGGTGCAATCCACACCATCCTCCAGATCATTTATGAAGATATTGAACAAAACCGGGGACCGACCCTTGGGGCACTCCACTTGATACTGGCTGCCAACTAGACATGGAGCCATTGATCACTACCCATTGAGCCTGACAATCTAGCCAGCTTTCTATCCACCTTATAGTCCATTCATCCAGCCCATACTTCTTTAACTTGCTGGCAAGAATACTGTGGGAGACAGTGTCAAAAGCTTTGCTAAAGTCAAGGAACAACACGTCCACTGCTTTCCCTTCATCCACAGAACCAGTTATCTCGTCATAATGTCACACAACTTAAAGGAATTCATGATAACCTTTTTCCACAGAAAAGAATGTCAACAATAAATACCTTGCACATGCTTTCTCTTACGACATGTGCATGCTGGAGAACAAAAATATAGGCCCCTTTGTTTTGGAATATTTCTCCCTCCCCCAAATAACAAACCCGGATAAATCCTTTTGTAAAACATACAAGGAATTTTCAGTCCAAGTCAGCTAATTAACTTGACAAGGTTTAAACATGCACTCCTCTTGCAAATGACCCACTGACCTCCTTTTTCTTCCTCCCTAGGTGGGGAAAGGAACCATTAATACATCTAAGCCAAGCACTCTGCACCTACATGTCAGTCCTATTTCTTTCACTTCATAATCTCTTGTCAAACATTTCCAACACAATGATGGGGGAAGGGGAAAGAGAGGAATATGAGATGTGAACTCTGATGTGAGCCAGAAACATTTCTCATACTTTTTCAAACCAAAGTACAGGAGGTATTCAAAGTACAGGAGGTATTCAATAATAAATAAAAGCAGTCTCCATGATTCATTTTGAAAAATTATGGTTATATGGACTTGTAATATTAAAAATTAATTTTATAATTTGTAACATTTATAATTTATAAAATATTATAGAAATTATATGCAACCATATACACAACTCCATATTTAAGTTTGAAAGCAGAAGGTCCATTAAAAGCCTTTTTTGAACCCTCTAGAAGTATTAATAGAAATAAGGTATTCCTATATAAATAGTTGTGATTACTTTAAGAGAGGTGAATATTATTCCCCCCAAAATTCTATAAATCTAAGACTAAGGTATCGGAAGCTGAATTTTAAAAACACAAATACAACAATTATGGTACCAAATGTTCCCTAAGCAGATCGTAATTGTTGAACAAATTGGAAAAACTTGTCAAAAGATTGGATCAGCTACAGTAAGTAATCTGGAGCACTAAATTAGACCAAGATACAAAAGTATTATGGAAAGACTAACATTGCATAGGTTTCAGAGTAGCAGCCGTGTTAGTCTGTATCTGCAAAAAGAAAAGGAGGACTTGTGGCACCTTAGAGACTAACAAATTTATGCTCTAATAAAGTCTATAAACCTATGACTGGAACTGGGTAGTAACTAGCGGGGAAACTTCCTCATCCTCCTGCAGCAGATTTGGTGCACAAGGCTATTTGCAGGTTTCAGAGTGGTAGCCGTGTTAGTCTGTATCAGCAAAAAGAACGAGGAGTACTTGTGGCACCTTATGCTCAAATAGATTTGTTAGTCTCTAAGGTGCCACAAGTACTCCTCGTTCTTAAGGCTGTTTACCTGATAGATCTGCTGCCGTGCATTATCTCTGCACTTGACGAAGCCAAGCAGATGAGAACTATCATCTAAAACAGGTCCAGAGCCAGTGCTTACGAACAATGACAAGGACATGCAGTGATCATATCTGGGCTGAAATTAGCCAATATTTGAGACAATATTTGGCAGATCTGAAAGTCAACAAGGAAGAAAACTGTTTCAGAAATGGGAGGACAACAACAATTATATTAAGAGCTAGCCATTCATGTGGCTTCACTGGTAAAGATGAGCCCAGGTCAAATATTTGCTGCAAGGGAATTTATGGGGAAAATTCAAAAGACCAGGGAAAGATAGCATTACCACTATTGTACTCGGGGAGCGTCCAAAAGGTTGCTGCAACCACCATCATCTATGTGACAGTAAAATACTAGATACAGCAGGGTGCAAAATGAGGAACTGAACACAGGAATTGGGAAACAAGTAGTGGCAAAAACAGGTCACAGACAGTGACCACACAATCAAAGTAATCCAAACAATGGGATCAACTCTAACCTACTAACCATTATTAGAAAGAAAAATTTCAGATCCATAAATAACAAGCCTTCAAAAAAAAACCCAACTACTTTGGAACCACAACCGGAGAGCATAGCTAATTGGAGATATATGTCTAGTTGCATGGTACTTAGATAAAGCAAAGACAGTGCATTGTGAGAATCACATGCCCAAGTGAGTCTCCTAAATCTAAACTAGATGAAAAGGCATTTGTTTACCCCCTGTGCAAAAGCAAACATTTACTGAATTACTAGGAGTGGAGGGGAATCTTGACCTTTGAGAAGGGAATGGGGCCAATATTCCTTGGGAAGGATAGATTGAGGTAAACTGCAATCTATCCAGCCACAGTACATAATATGAAACACAAGGTGAATTATATGTACCATTTTTATTAAATAATGAGCTACCAGAAGAGACCTCGGATTGGTTTTGCTACAACACAAACATAAGAACATAGAATGTGTCATACCAAATCAGACCAATGGTCAACCTAGTCCAGTAACAGGTTTATGACAGTGGCTGGTACCAGATGCTTCAGAGGAAGGTATAAGAAACCCTGCAGTAGTCAGTTATGAAATAACCAGGTCTTAGAAAAAAGTTCCTTCCTAACTCCCAGCAGTTAGTGGGATGGTTTATGTCCTGAAGTACAAGTGTTTAATTCTAAGGACTTCTTTTAATTCTTACTGCTGTAACTGCAGATGTTCACCCTATCCATATGCACTGGGATTTCAAAAGGAATCCATGGTAGTTAGGCACCCAATTCCCATTGAAATTCAGTGGGGCTGTCTGGTTCATTTAAACTGTAGATTTTCAGAGCAGGGAAAATGTCTCTTCCTATGTATATATGGACAGCACCTAGCACAATGGGGCCCTGATCTCAGGGGTCCCTCTAGGCACTACTATAATACAAAGAAAGTAATAAAACAACAATATCCTACTACTGTGAGAGCGAATACTTATGTGACCACGTTATTTGAATATTCAGTAAAAGGTGGAATAGTACCCCATTTCAAACAAAAAAACTCAGCTTAACCTTAAGCATAGCACCATCAAGGCTCTAATTTATTACCATTTTAGAAGTTCCTCCATGTTAGACTCCCACTTACTACCTTTTTCTTAGTTATTCAGCCAAAAGAACAACTGCCCCCGCCCCTTTCAGTTCTTGCTGGCATCACAGGCAGATCTGCTTGTAATTTCCTATAAGAAGATCCACCATGGCAACTAGGGGCAGGTCCTGCTGCTGAAGAGGGAATTTCTTCTGAGTGAGGTAGTTGGTTACTGGTGCAAACAGAAGGCTCATAGCAGCACAGGATGCTCAATCAGCTTGGGAAGGCAGAGACAAGGAGAATCTGTGGCTGGTTTAATTGAAATTACTAATTCATATGATGAAAACACTTTGCCACCTCAGCAACCTCCTGTCTGTATACTTGCCTGTGATTCCAGTGCTTATGTGTTTTCCTTTATGCTGCTCCTGGGAGAAGAGAGGAAACTGAGCTCAGTCTTGCTGGACCCACCCCATGTGGAAAATCTACGTAAACAGTGCCTGAGGAGTCTCATTCCCTTACTTCTACTGAATCAGTGATTTCTCACACTGAGTCATTTACTGAGAAAATTTACAACTTCCACTGTTGCCATCCAAAATGGCGGACTTATTATGAGCTTGGTTTCACAAGGCCAACAGAACTATGTTTCCACGCTTTTTTTAAAAAATCAAATAAAAAGTTTTTAGAAACAACTGCTTTGCCTGAAGAACTGCCAAGTTTTGTGCAGTTCCATGTGTGACATTTCTCACTGATGACAAGTTACTTATTTCCATAATAGGCAGTGAATGGGGAAACAGGAGTTTATTCTCTATACCCTGCTGAAGTGGTGTCAGGAAGCTTGGGGTGGGGGAGAAGAGGCAGCTTGCAGAAAACCAGAGGTAACTGTGTGAATCTGAATAAGGATGTTCTGGCCAGGAGGGAGTCTGTGGGTTTTTTTGAGTAAACCACCAGAAGTGGTGTCAGGAATCGGGGGGGCAGGGAGAGAGAGGAGCACATTAAAGATTGTTCAGAGCGAGAGAAGGAGCCTGGAATGCTGGGGCTAGGAGGGAGAATTGTGGGAGGCTCCCCCATTGTGCTCCTGCACCCTATTAAGCTAGCTATATTTTGTTCCTGATGCTTTCAGCTCCTAACCCACTCAGTTCAACTTTGGACCCCATCCTATTCTCCAAGCCAGCCATGCCCCTGTAAAGTCCCTTACTTTGAGGGATGTTGCTCATTTTAGCCCCAAAGTTGCCCCTACATTCCACACAAATTTGGTGTTCCCCTCACTTTTATCATTAAAAATTATTTAAATCAGAAATAAGGAATCAGGTAACTGATTATGGAAAGAGTTATTTACACTACAGGCATAAATCTGCATTTTAAATTTCCTGCATGAATAATTTTTGTGTCCCTCATTGTGGGTCTTTGTCATACAATACGGCCTTGGCAGGCCCAGCCACTCCATTAGCCTCCACTCTATTCTGTTTCCCAAAATCACTGTGAGCCCTTTAGCCTTTGTCTCCAATCTACCCATCTTATTTCCCCTGAGAGCAGCACACTGAAGCAGCGGGCTTTTGCCATGTTCTCCTCTTCCTCCTCCCTGCTGTCTAGGGATGCCTCAAGACTGAAAGTTCCTTGAAGGCTGCAAGTCAACAGTGGCTCCAAAGAGCCCAGCTGCCTTCATATCTGATGCCACAACCACCCCGGTAGCTAGAAGGAGTACTTTTGATTAAAATTTGCAGCTCAGTAGGATCCATGAGGTTCTAGCCGAGCTACAGGAATAAAAATGGATGGTGTTGCAAGTGCAATTGCCATGCTAAGTGCATGACATTTGGCAGGGCTGCCCCAGCCATATTTGCAACCTAAACATTGAACCACTATGCTTTTTTTCGAATGAGAGTGAAAATGAAACGAGTCATTTTTAATCAATCTATTTCCACTGACCAAGCTGAGAAAAATGCAAAAGAGTAGATAAAATAGTAAAAAATAAATCAGATTTTAAAAATTCTCTCAGTTTTAATAATCCAACATGTATCAGTAACACAGGTAAGAGAATTTGTTTTATAATAATTATTTTTAGTTTTAACCAGTCTCTTTACTGCTGTAAATCTAAACCAAATATGTTGCTTATTGTGGCTGCTTCCACCCATTCTTGTATTTCTCAAATGAACACAAATTAAAAATTCTCTCTGCTTTTAGCTTGCAAGTTGTGTCATAAACAGATATAAGCTACTTAGGCACTTGTCCTATATATTCACTGCAGCATCTGTGAATCCAATGTTACATGCCCATGGACAAAAGCAGAACAATGACGTTTAAAAAGCTGAATGATTTGTCAAAGACATAGGATTATTCCTGGCTACATGCAGCACCCTTTTTGCCTAGAGACACTGGGTAAAGTGATTCTTCATGGTGGCAGAACCAGAAAAAGTGATCCCTCTATCAGTTTGCTTGTTACTTCAACCATGAAAACAAAATTTTCATAATTTTAGTACAGTAAATGATATTCCTGCATCTATAATTATTGACTTTGGAACTGGAATAAACAATTCATATAATTACTACCAATCTCTGGTCTTGTGATTAAGAAATTTTTGCTTTTTGTTGATCCAACAATAACATGATTTTTTCCCCCAACCACTTCTCTCTTCCTTTCTCATATTTATGGCTTATTTATTCATTTTGAAAGGAAAAATCCAAGTCTTTTCAGCAGTAACACTAATGCATGTACATACAGCAACTGATCATTCAATCCCTATCCTCACATCAATAGTGTTAATAAAATTTAGTGCTTTTCATATGCAAAGTGCTTTACTAACATCTAAGCTGTAACTAGCTATAATTCTCAATTATCTAACATTATCTGTAGTTACAATATAAACATTGTAGTACGTTCAAATCAGTTAACCAACTCACTGGGAAAATACTGGGATTTTAAGTCTTTTTTTTTTTAAACAGCATCAGCTTATCACTTCTCCACTGTTGCAAAGTTGCCCAAAAACCAGCTAATAAAGGCATTGGAGGATTCCCTCAGCTCAGAAGGATCCTTGGACAGCACAGAACCCCTGCAGGTCTCCTTCACCACCACTCCAGGAGGGCAGGCAAAAGTCCCTTTTATTTGGCTAATCCCCAGCTGTCAAAGTAGCCCTATGGGGCGCTTGGTAGCTTGCATATATTAGAATGACCTTCAGTCCGCTCTAATTTATGACAGGAAGCACCTTAGCTCAGAACAGCCACAGGATTAGGGTAGCACAAATATGGCTAAAGGCTACTTTTGCACAGACCCATGAAATGCACTCAGTGTTCCTCAGCCATGGCTCATGATACGGGTCCAAGACTTTAAAATTATTAAAGCTAAAATTATTAAAATTATTGGGGCAGATCTTCAGTTTATGAACATTGGCCACTAATGGAGCTATGAGAATTTCCACCAACTAGAGATCTGCTCCATTGATTTTATGAAAAGTTAAGTGAACACACAACTGAAATAGCTTATGAACTTGTCTTATTTTGAAAGCACATAAGACTAATGCAGTATAGGAACTCAAACCTCCTTACAGTAGTATACTATCAATAGTTCCTCAGTTGGAAGTATGCATGGAACATTTTTAATAAATAAAGTGTAACAAAAAAGAAAAATATAAAATGGAGAGGAATTTTTGAACCATTTTCACTAGCAATCTGAACAATTTTTCAACATCCTTCAATTCAGAGTTACCAAACTTCAGAACAATTGTGTTCTGTGCAACATATTTAGGGTGTCTGTGTTTCCATTTTTATTTCTTTGTGTAAGGAGGGGGGTTTTTGGAGGAAACAAATGCAATGTTGTACAGTACAATTTTACAGGCATTATTCAACACAATTAAAATATTTATGTTCTCAGAACCGGAAGCCCATGAGCAGCCTGAAAAAAGTTTGGCATTTTTATCCTTTTCAGCATAAACAAACATAATACTGCCGAATAATTAAGGCCAGGAACTTGCAAGTGCTTAACTTTGAGCACTGAGTAGTGCCAGAGTTAAGCAGCTGTTTGTTTGCAGGATCTGAGCATAGAGCAGCAACTGAGATTTAAGATTCTTGTGACATTTTGTACTGCATTTGATAGTTATTTTCGCTATCTGTAAAACAGGAACATACCCATCACACAGAAGCGTGAGGCATAAAGTACTTTGAAATCTTCAGGTGAAAGGTACTATAGAGGGGAAAGTATTATTACTACTATCTACTTCCTCTAGCAGACTTTTATTAGTAAATATTTCTTTAAACCTCATGCCCTGCATACACTACAGTTCTAACGCTGTTAGCCAGAACTGTGTTAAAATACAGGTTTTGCTAGAAAGGTGCTAAAATGCTTCTCCTATCCAGGACAGACAAGCCCTAACTATGTTATAAGGAGTTTTAAAACAAAAACAAAACAAAAGAACACTACAGACAGATTTACCCGTTCCCAGCAATGTATAGCATGCTTATGTCTTCCCATACTGGCCAGAAAAAACATTTTAGCACCTTTCTTGCATTAAATATGGAACTGCCTAACACTATAAGAACTGTAATACAGATAGGACTTAACACCAAGAAAACTTGAAGAGATTCTATTGAAACCCTTATTTCTACTGAAGCTATCACTAAATAAGACCAACCTCATCCAGCATTGCCAATATATATTTCCACATTCACAATGCCAAAGCATACAAGTAGAAAAGACATAATCCATGTTTGCTCCAAGAAGCACATAAATGAGATTTTAAACTGACTATCAATACACAGTATTTTACAATTTTCTAGATAAAGTTTCATTGAGATCAAAAACCAATTTTAAGGGCATAAACACCGTCACCTGAAGACAACACACACAAAAAGAAAGGTATTGTCCCTGGTATACTTCAGAAAATACTGGAGCCAAATTATGCTAAATTACACCAATGTAAACTTGAAGTAATTCCAGTGTTACTCTGAAGTTACACTCAAGCAAAATTTGGGTCACCACTAGAATCCTTAGATTTCTCATTTCTTTAGATTCTGTAAAGAAATAAGTCAGATTTATTCTATTCTTCTTGTTTCTGCTGACAGAGATGTTTCCACAATAATAATAAAGGCACCAATTATCTCTCAATATTGCTCTGGAGAATGATATAAAACTCTAAAACTAGAGGTTCATTCTTGACCTTTCATAGATTTTAAGGCCAGATGACAACATTACAATCATCTAGTCTGACCTGCATAATCCAGGCTATAGAATTTCACCATGTGATTCCTATATCAAGCACGTAATTGTCCATCACAGTGCCCACAAGCCAACTCTATGCCACAAATCTCTTTTTGTCCATATTGGAACTGGGCAGGACCCAGGTTTTTCTTTTTGCAGGAAAATCCATGATTTTGAAATTTCCATTTCAAAAACAGAAAATTTCTAGATTTCCCACAAAATAAAATCTTTCTCTCCACCCCCACCAAAAATTGTTTTGAACAAAGCATTTCATTCTGATAAAGTCACACTGTTTCATTCTGATTTCAACTTTTTTATTATTATAATATAAAAGAAAAATGAAATGGAAACTTAGGTCAAAATGGAAAATTGAAACGTTCCATTCCAAAAGTGTTGAAACATAATGTTTTGACATTATTGAAACACTTTTTCTCAATTTTTCCTTTGAAAAGAAATTTTATCAAAATTGACATGTTTTTGCAAAATGTTTTGCTTTAATTGAATCAATATTTTCTAGACCCAGTCTTGTGTTTGCTTCCTTCATTTCTTGTTCTCTTCTGGTGAGTCTTCTCTGTCTTTTTGGAGGAAGTGAAATTGTTCTTCCTGATTTTCAAAATCTTGTATGAACTGATGGTCAGATATTCAGAATGGTTTTGCAAGCTCGTGGAGATTAAGTTCACTGCCGAGGCTATAAATCGTAACTTGCTCATCCACTGGGGAGGTGGTGTGTGTTTTAAAATATCCTCAACTGGTTGATCCAAGGAAAAGCATTTGCAGACACTTCAGACAATTCATTCCACCCTTTTGGTCCTGGGAGATGTGCCAAAATATTAGTCATCTCCCATATCATAGGTCAACATGAATTTCAAGGGGTAAATGAATTAGCATTAAGAGAAATCTGCCTGCTGTTTAGAAAGGATCTCCAACAACACCCAATCGTCTTCATTTTCAGACTTGAGGATATGAAAGTACTGTAGCACATTGAGAACTTGGCTTCCTTCACAGTAACAAAAACAATCAAAGTACTAGAGCAGTTAATCCCTGGAAGCCTTGTGACCACATTCCGTGACATGTTTGATAAATATGGAAATAGTGAAAATGTTCTGACTTGTTAAAAACTCTTGCAGTCTATTTAATTCACTCCTTGGCCTCAACATGCACAAACTGCTGACTTGGCACACCCTGGGAACCTTTACTCACCTTTCTCATTAGACACACATTGATAACACTGAGCTTTCCCAAACAACAGAAGTCATGCCTCTGAAAGAAACGTTTACCCTCATTCACAAAGTGGGACTCTTTCCTTTCTATGTTGACATAGCCAATTTTGTGAGAAAATGTGTGCATACATGTATAGAACTGTAGCAGATGAACAATGTAAACTAGAATCTGAATGACTATAGAGCACTTTCAAAAACAGCTGAGGCTAAAATGTTTTGGGTCATGAAGCACTGACCTCTGAATAAGATCTATTTATACCAACTGAGAAAAGTGTCAGCAATTGACACTACCACTGTAAAAGATAAACACTTGGACACTTTTGTTTGTGAGTCTTAATTATTGAATGTAATCATTTTCACTCAATTACACAATTTCACTAGCAGAAGACCCATCATATGACATTATAACCAACAAGTCATATGATAGTTCAACATAGTCAGCATGTCAAGTCATATTTCTTCAATATATTTCAGCTTTCAGACTGTGACAGTACTTGTGTTTTTAATGTACCTTTCCATCAGATTTATTGTTAAACGCAGGTCATATTAAACTTCTAAAAAATTATATTGTTTCAGACAGAAGAAAGATTTAACATAAGAAACCCAACTGAAAACTCCATTGCCTAAACACCAGTCGCTGCCACCTCTGATTTTGCTGAAGGAACTTGTGCTCCACAAGTTGTGCATAGTAAACTGTCTTAACTGGTAAGACATGTATGAACCATTGGTTGTACACATTGGCATTCAGCTGACCTATTCAAAAAGGAAAAGCCATGTTTGACATATATGGATTATGTCATTTTGACTGATGTATGGCACATCCAGATTGCTTCGATAGGGGAAAAAGTTGTCCATGGACAATCAGAAGTGATTACTTTATTGGAAGGCTTACAGACAATTTGTCCCCTTCCCCAACCTACAAAACATGCAGTGTAGGTTCAGTTTATAAAACTAACAATGAGAGAGGAACAAACTGTAAAGATTGTGTTTCCTTTCAGATTTATTTGCTCTTGCATTAAAAAAAAAATTACATGACCTTTTCAAGATTTCTCTGAACCACAGTAACATGGATAGAAGTTCTACAATCTGAACCTTGTCTTTAGGGAGTTGTACAGGAAACAGAAGTGAAAAACAGAACCAAATGTTGTTTTTACCAACCTCTTCACACAAAGATGTACCTCAAAGAGTTACAAAACTTGATTTATTCCAAGGTTCAACCCTTCTCTCTACTCCACTGTACACAAACCCCATCACTTTCAAACATTGCTTAACAGCTTCGGAATGCACTATTTAAAAAAAGAGACACCCTACTGTTAGTCCCTTAAATATTAGAAGAGTTATATTGATTCATATCTGACATGTAATATATTTAGATGTATTTAGTTATATTTAGATACCTTTCCAGCATGGAGAACAAAACTGAGTGATTGCCTTTCCAAAGTACCGCATGGAAATGTTTGTTACTAAATAAAAGTTTTTAGATTGGGAAAGTGAACATCACATTATCAATGCAAGATATCGCTTACAGAAAAATTTAGACTGTCAAGTTTTACCATAGTACACAAAAAACGTGTGGATGTTTCCTATGCCTTCCTCTGCAGCATGGGGCACGGGTCACTTGCTAGAGGATTCTCTGCACCTTGAAGTCTTTAAACCATGATTTGAGGACTTCAATAGCTCAGACATAGGTGAAAGGTTTATTGCAGGAGTGGGTGGGTGAGATTCAGTGGCCTGCGTTGTGCAGGAGGTCAGACTAGATGATCATAATGGTCCCTTCTGACCTTAATATCTATGAATCTATGTTATAATGCTGGATTCACACAAGCATTTAAAGAATTATGTGTACATGAGCAAGGTGGAAGGGTTTGGAATTTGTTTGTTTTATTTACACATTGTCTATAATATATTCAGCTGTTCCTGCTCAATTTAAACAGTGTGAAGTTTATACTTTTTTTTAATTTAAACATTCCATTGCAATACTATAAACCTAAACACAATAGCACTGTGTTAGCACAGAAGAAGAAACCCAAAGAGATACTGAGTAGGAAAAGTGAAACAGATCCGTCTATTTTCACGGTCAAAGCAAGAGGAATGCAAAAAGTTAAACAACATATATGGTGAAAAATTGATTCTTAATGTTATTACTGTTTTAATGTACAGGGCTTTATTAACAACATTGGAGTCCCATTGTGCTAGATGCTGTACAAAGATATGGGAAGACACGATCCCTGCCCTGAAAATGTTTACAATCTGATTTAAACCAACATGCAACAAATGAATGAAACACACAATAGGAGGGAAAGAGAAAGGAGAATGAAAGTGGCGGGCAACAAGATCATGTGGTTATGTAGGTGAGCTATATATGCAACTTAATGGGTCCAAATCATTTGAAAGTGTGTGACACTGGATTTGATTGTTTCTTTAATAATTAAAAAATAATATCAGCTACATCCTTCAACCTTGTTGTATGGCTGATTTTGTGCAGGCATCACAACAAAACTATTTCAAAATTTAAACCTGTGAAATATGTACATTTCTATAGAGCAGGGATCAGCAACCTGCAGCATGCATGCCAAAGGCAGTACGCGAGCTGATTTTTGGTGGCACTCTGCTGCCAGCCGGGGTTCCGGTCGCCAGCCCCGCTCAGCCCGCTGCCGGCCTGGATGAATGGAACTCCGGGCCGGCAGCGGGCTGAGCGGGGCTGGCGACTGGGACCCCGACTGGCAGGGGCTGGCGGACGGAACCCCAGACTGGCAGCGGGTTGAGCAGCTCAGCCCACTGCCAGCCTGGGGTCCTGGCCACCAGCCCCCGCTCACCCTGCTGCCAGTCTGGGGTTCCGTCCGCTGGCCTGTGTAAATGTAAAATGTATTATTGGCATGCCAAACCTTAAATTAATGAAGACTTGACACGCCACTTCTCAAAGGTTGCCGACCCCTGCTATACAGCATCAACAAACGGTACATCATCATCATCACTGGGTCCAGTTAATGCCATGTTACAGATACACAGTTAAAAATCACGACAGTCTGTAGTGTGTGTGTATGCATGTGCATGTATATAAAGTTAAACTTCAGGGCCCAGTTCTGCAGGAGTGCACAGAGGGATTTCTGCTGAGAATGAGTGAGTGATGTGATCTCTTTTAAAACTGTTTTTCTACCTTGTGGTGGCCCAGATGCCAAATACAAAAACAGACAAGATTCAACTATCTGCTAATCACATGATAATACAACTCTCTAATTGCAGATTCTTCAACTGGAGCATATCAGGGAGCCTAGAATCATAGAATCTCAGGGTTGGAAGGGACCTCAGGAGGTCATCTAGTCCAATCCCCTGCTCAAAGCAGGACCAATCCCCAACTAAATCATCCCAGCCAGGACTTTGTCAAGCCTGACCTTAACAACTTCTAAGGAAGGAGATTCCACCATCTCCCTAGGTAACGCATTCCAGTGTTTCACCACGCTCCTAGTGAAAAAGTTTTTCCTAATATCCAACCAAAATCTCCCCCACTGCAACTTGAGACCATTACTCCTTGTTCTGTCATCTGCTAGCACTGAGAACAGTCTAGAGCCATCCACTTTGGAACCCCCTTTCAGGTAGCTGAAAGCAGCTATCAAATCCCTCCTCATTCTTCTCTTCCGTAGACTAAACATCCCCAGTTCCCTCAGCCTCTCCTCATAAGTCATGTGTTCCAGTCCCCTAATCATTTTTGTTGCCCTCCGCTGGACTCTTTCCAATTTTTCCACATCCTTCTTGTAGTGTGGGGCCCAAAACTGGACACAGTACTCCAGATGAGGCCTCAACAATGTCGAATAGAGGGGAACAATCACGTCCCTCGATCTGCTGGCAATACCCCTACTTATAGAGCCCAAAATGACATTGGCCTTCTTGCAACAAGGGCACACTGTTGACTCATATCCAGCTTCTTGTCCGCTGTAACGCCTAGGTCCTTTTCTACACAACTGCTGCCGAGCCATTCGGTCCCTAATCGGTAGCGGTGCATGGGATTCTTCCGTCCTAAGTGCAGGACTCTGCACTTGTCCTTGTTCAACCTCATCAGATTTCTTTTGGCCCAATCCTCTAATTTGTCTAGGGCCCTCTGTATCCTATCTCCACCCTCCAGCGTATCTGCCTCTCCTCCCAGTTTAGTGTCATCTGCAAACTTGCTGAGGGTGCAATCCATACCATCCTCCAGATCATTTATGAAGATATTGAACAAAACCGGACCCAGCACCGACCCTTGGGGCACTCCACTTGATACCGGCTGCCAGCTAGACATGGAGCCATTGATCACTACCCATTGAGCCCAACAATCTAGCCAACTTTCTATCCACCTTATAACACACAGGTTAAGTACTTGGGCTGTGCCCAAAGAAGCCCTTCAAGGGAACTAGCAGGGATGATTGAATCCTCATGCCGCTAATCACTTCCACATTGTTGTTGAAGCCATAACTCCCACAAATGAAGCACAAACATACACATACACACTGTGGGGTAAAATGGCAGACCCATCTGCCCCATCCCTACTCCTCCTTTGGCACATTCCTTCCAGCATATTTGGGAAGAGTGACAACTGTACTGATTCCTTCCTGCCCTCTCACATTGGTTCTGCTGTGTTCATAACCTTGCTTGTCCATGTGGGCAGCAAGGTTTTGCCCTTACTGAGCAAATATGTAGAAGGATAAATTGAACTCTCCATAACAAATGGCTCCAAATCCTATCGGAAGGCAGTGTGTCAAGTAGTTAGAACAGAATATTATTGAGTCACAAGATTCTGTTCTTACGTCCACCACGGAAGCACTGTTTGACCTTGGTGCCAGTCACTTATCAACTCAGTGCTTCAGTACCCCCATTTGTAAAATGGAGACAACATTGCATACCTAACTTTGTAAAATGCTTTGAGATTCTTGGATGAAAGGCATTATATAAGTGCGAAGTATCAATATTGTCAATGATATACTGCTACTCCCAGACCCACAAACTTTTGGTTTCAGAGTAGCAGCCGTGTTAGTCTGTATCAGCAAAAAGAACAGGAGTACTTGTGGCACCTTAGAGACTAACAAATGTGTTAGTCTCTAAGGTGCCACAAGTACTCCTGTTCTTTTTACAAACTTTTGGACAAGTCAAGGGGCTGTGTGTTAGATCTCTTCCCATCTCTACTATTTGTTGTCTTGACCTGCATCTATATTATCGCTAGAATATTCAATATGTCTCAGATTATTTTATAGTAGAGCAGTTGGATCAAACCTCAAAATATTCTCCTCTTATTGTTCTTACATGAATTTTGTCCATATTGCCTCTTCTAATTTGTGTTTTCACTTCTGAAAGGCAGTTTCTGGGTGCAGACATACCCAAGCAATACCAAATAGGATTTGGAAGTTACACAAATCATCCCAGACATAACCTGTAAACAAGAAATAACAATTGAATCCCAAAGACCTGCTTGAAGACATGGAATTTACAAGGGTTCTAAAGTCTCATGCTTCTAGGCCTAAGTTTATCTTTGGCTTCAGCCAGGAAGTCATCTCCCTACATGATATAGTATACTACAGTCTTGCTTCATTAGATCCATTATGGGTGTTCTAGTCTTTCCTATGAAATATCAGAGGTGATTCTTTCATTTTAAAAATGAGGATGCTCCTTGATCCTGGAGCCACAGTGCTGAAGCTAGGGGTGCTACCGCACCCCCTGGTTTGAAGTGGTTTCCATCATATACAGGGTTTACATTTTGCTTCAATGGCTCTCAGAACCCCCATCATACAAATTGTTCCAGCACCCCTGCCTGGAGCAATATAAATATCATCAATAAGAACTCAACCTATAATTATTTCCATGACAACCAATTATACCATCACAGTGGATTATGGTTTTCTGGTGACGAGTAAGTTACAAGAGTTTATGAACCTGAAGAAATAACCTATTTTCAGGCAAATGTTCCAACAACAAGAAAATAGGAAAAGGAATATAGATAACAATATATATAAAAAAGTATCTAAATAATAAAAAGAAAAGGAATACTTGTGGCAACTTAGAGACTAAAAAATTTATTTGAGCATAAGCTTTCGTGAGCTACAGCTCACTTCATCGGATGCATTCAGTGGATAAATAAATTTGTTAGTCTCTAAGGTGCCACAAGTATTCCTTTTCTTTTTGCAAATACAGACTAACACGGCTGCTACTCTGAAACCTATCTAAATAATGTATAACCTGTACGTTCCCGCCAGGAGACATCAACAGGTCTT
The DNA here is from genome assembly GCF_965152235.1 of Eretmochelys imbricata. NCBI lineage: Eukaryota > Metazoa > Chordata > Testudines > Cheloniidae > Eretmochelys > Eretmochelys imbricata. Next base: position 63,726,721 of record NC_135577.1, on the reverse strand, counting down.
TTAGGATATATCTACACCACAATTAGACACCTGCGGTATGCTCATGCCAGCTGGCTCAGACTTGGGCTCAGGGCCTGTTTAACTGCAGTGTAGATGTTGGGCTTGGGCTACAGCCTGGGCTCTGGCACCTCCCACTTCGCAGGGTCCTCCAGCGCAAGCCCAAACATCTATACTGCAATTGATCAGCCCCTTAGCCTGAGCTCCACGAGCCCGAGTCTGGCACAGGCCAGACATGAGCTTTTAATTGTAGTGTAGATATACTGTAAGACCTCTGGTTCCCAGCCAGTGGGAGGTGCGGAACCAGCACTCAGGACAGGGACGGGGCAGCACTCAGAGCCGCCTAGTCGCGCCTCCGCCTAGGAGCACCAGAGATAGGTCGCTGCTTGAGGGGAGCTGTCAGAGATGAGCTCTGCCCAGATCTGGCACCCCACACCCTCTCCTGCACCTCTGCTCCAAGCCCTCTTCTGCACCCAAATTCCCTCTCAGAGCCCGCTTCCTGCACTGCCTCCCACACTCCGAACCCCTCGTGGCCATTCCTCCGCCTAGGAGTAACAGGGATATGTCGCCACTTCTGGGGAGCCATGAGGAGCCAGGAAGGGAGCCTGCTGGCCCCACATCAACTGGACTATTAACCGGATTTTCAATGAAGATCAGAAATGCTGGTTTATAGAGCTTTTCAGCTGGTAAAGTGCTGGATAACACAGCTTTTACTGTACTCCTCCTCTCTGATGTGTTTTGGGAATGTGCGCATTGCTTTACTGCAATAGCACAGAATACAATGAGTTTGTATTCCTCATTTTACACTGGCAGCCTGTTCTGGGACAAGATGTTGGGTTCCTTCACAAAATTATGACTTTTAAATGTAATCACAATGTACCATGGATCCAGTAAAGCTGAAGCTTACTTCATATCCTATTGAGAACAGTGTATTTGAATAAAGAAAAGGAGTACTTGTGGCACCTTAGAGACTAACAAATTTAATTGAGCATAAGCCTTCGTGAGCTACAGCTCGCTTCATTGGATGCATGCAGTGGAAAATACAGTGGGGAGATTTATATACACAGAGAACATGAAACAATGGGTGTTACCATACACAGTATAACAAGAGTGATTAGGTAAGGTGAGCTCTTACCGGCAGGAGAGTGGGGGGGGTGGGAACCTTTTGTAGTGATAATCAAGGTGAGCCACTCTCCTGCTGGTAAGAGTTCACCTTACCTAATCACTCTTGTTATACTGTGTATGGTAACACCCATTGTTTCATGTTCTCTGTGTATATAAATCTCCCCACTGTATTTTCCACTGCATGCATCCGATGAAGCGAGCTATAGCTCACGAAAGCTTATGCTCAAATAAATTTGTTAGTCTCTAAGGTGCCACAAGTACTCCTTTTCTTTTTGCGGATACAGACTAACACGGCTGCTACTCTGAAACCTGTATTTGAATAGTTGCAACAATATATTTCTTCCTATATTTACCTTTGTTTTATTTTATCATGTTGCTTGTTTATGGAAAATCTAATAAATCCACTTAAGATAATAAGGTCACATTTATGAGCCAGAGGAGATTTGCTTATACCATTGCAGTTATCAAAAAGCATTTTTCAAGTATTTTTGTACTTGTTTACAGTGACCACCCTTAGGAGTTGTCAGATCCAGTGCTACATTACATAAACAAGATCAAAAAAGAAAATTCTCAGCTGGATCCTTAAAAAGAGAATTTAGTTGCCAGATGGACACCCCTGGAGACTAAAGTCCTATGTTTTTCCACAGATTTGGTACAGTAGAGGCAGTTCTACTGAAAACTACTTGGCACTGCCCTGCTACAATCTCTTAACCCTACCCTAAGAGGACCAACTATAGAGGTAAGAAGAGAGTTCAGAGTTCATGATCAAGTCAGCCTTTGGCAAAGTTGCCAACATGGGAGCCAATTAGTGCCAACTGTAATGGGTCTTTTTGATGCTGACACATGCAGTATGAATCTGATAGAGACCATATACTGCAAAGATAAAGGGCCATGTGCTATTAATGGTTAGGCTTCCAAAGGAAGTTCAGAGTTGACACATAGCCTGCGGGACACTATCCAGTGACTCATTTCTTGCTGACTCCCACAGACACAAAAGAAACAACGACAGAGATGGAGACAGTGAACATAGTCGGGAGAGATTACAGCAGCAGCATAACTGTTTGCTGTATTTCTTGCTGCTACTTAAATAAGTTACCCTAAGTGCTGCCTAGATCACTACTGAAATACTCCATGGTTCCAGAAATAGAAGCCGCAGATTCCTAGAAAATCCAGAAGAAAAACAGCCAGATTGCAAATGCTTGAGGAAAATCATGTTGTCTACTAATAGGTTGAAAAGCAAACAAAAAATAGCTACTGTTGAGCCTGTACAACTGCAACATGTAAATCCACCGATCATAAATCTCATGGAGAATTCTGAAACTTGGAAAAGGTTCAAACTGCAATTTAAGATGTAGATGGTAGTAAAATGGAAGTTGGGCTAAAAACTGCACTGCTATTGATGGTAGCTGATGGAGAAGATCTACATATTTACAATGCAGTCAGTCTGAAATGAAAGAAAAGAGAGCAATGAAAATCTGTGACTGTTAGTGTGTCCCTAGTAGAGCTGAGCATATAATAGATTTTTTGGTTTGATGGCTGAAACAAACAACAAAAATTCATTCAGGTGGAACGAACCATTTCAAAAATGTTGTTTTGAAATGAAGTGTAAAAACTAAACGTCTTTTTCCCCCCAGCCAAAACTATTTGCCATATTCAACCCAAATTCAGTAATAGTTTTGGTGTCCTGATAATGCATTTCTCTGCAAAGTTATTACTCGTTGAAAAAATTTCAGCCAACTCTAGTTCCTGTGTTACCTATGAAAAATATATTTTCCAGAGTCTTATGAATCTGGAATATCAGAAGACTCCCTTCATTAAATATCAGTATAAAAGTACAAGAAAAGCTACAAAGGGTACATTTACACTGCAATTAAAAACCTGTGGCTGACCATGCCAGCTGTCTGGGCTCGTGGGGCTTGGGTTAAGTAGGGGAGGTTTAATTGTGGTGTAGATGTTTGGGCTCAGGCTGGAGCACGGGCTTTAGGATCCTGAGAGGTGGGAGAGCCCCAGAGCTTGGCCTGCAGCCCAACCCAGAACCCTTAGCTGGAGCCACACAAGCCCAGGTCAGCCACAGGTGTCTAATTGCAGTGTAGACATATCCTTAGTGACACACACCTTATACTTGAAAAGGCATCATTCACATGCAAAGCAGCAGAACATAAAGAAATGCAAATGAATTTCCTAGAGTGAGGCACAAAGTGCATGGCTGTGATCAACACAGCTAACCAAAGAACAGATTAATTAAGATAATGTTGAAATAAGGAACGGTACAGAGTTCAAGCATAAAAGTTTCTGGTTGTCAGGGGATAAGGTACAGATTATCAAGGGGTGCAAAATTCGATTTAGGAGCTAGTGGAGCAAGGATCACATAATAATCTGCAATCTCCCCGACTGGGGGAAAAGTTTAACCGGCCAGAGTACAGACATTGAGATATGGGGTAAGTTATCCACACAACGGCTATGTTCAGTATGCTGGGTATAGTGAGTGAATACGGGGGTGGGGATGGGTCTACCCTCATTTGGTGGGGTTTAATGTTCAGTGGATTTACGGTTCCAGTTCATACGGTCCGATGGGGAAGGCCTCTCAGTCTCTTTCCCACAGTGTGTGCACGTCGTACCGGCTCACTCCTCGTGGTACTGTCGGTGGCTGGTGATGTGCTCAATATAGATGTCCCTGGACCATCGGATGGTGTCCGAGACCATGAGGCACCGCTACTAAATAAAGACAGTCTAGTGAAGACCCACCAAATCGACTGCAGATCGCTCTCTGGTTGACCCCAGTACTCCACCCCGAATGAGAAGAGTAAGATAAGTCGACGGGAGAGTGTCTCCTGTCAACTCAGCACAGTGTAGACACCATAGTAAGTTGACCTAAGCTATACCGACTCCAGCTATGTTGTTCACGTAGCTGGAGTACCATAATTTAGGTCGTTTTACTGAGGTAGTGTAGACATAGCCTAAGGTAGCAACCTGCAGATAAGGGAGGCTATAGAGTATAGAAGCATGTCCTGCCACTGAAGGTTCAAGGCAAGCTCCTCACACAGCTGCATGAAGATGTCCTCCTTCATATGGAAGTTCTTGAGCCACTGATGGGCATCCCAGATCTGGATGAGGAGGTAGTCCTGCCACTCTGTACCTGTGGTGCTCTGCCAGAACCACCAATCAGCACAGAAGGATTTCACAGCTATTAAAACCTGCATCAACTTCTGCACTATACCATGTCTGCTGGCAGCCTGTGTGATCTCCTCACCAAGGCATGATGCTGTCTTCTGTTGCCAAGTAAGCATTGCATTAACAGTGACAACAGCTGGAACAGGTCACTGTCCTGAGCTGGATGAACATCTTGCTACTGTCTGCAATGCGGGCTGTGGACAGTAGTAAAGAGCATGCCCAGTTGAAAGCACTTTCATTCACTGAATTGGTGAGCTGATAAAATTTCCACACAGGGACTTGGGAAAGACAGACAAGTTCTCCCACAATATGCCACAAAACAATTAATAAAGCAGTGCAGTTTAGTGCAGCACTAAGAGCTACAGGATATCTCCCCGGAAATCCTAGCACCTAATCTGGGTTAGTGCAGTGCCAGTGTGGACGCAGCTTAATGGATATGACCCAAGCGTGACCTAGTTGTGTGGATATGGGAACCTGGGCTTGGCTAACCCTGGTTCCCATATCTGGGGAAACTCTGTAGTGAAGACACACCTTTAAAAAGGTAAAAAATATTAAAGGACTGTTATTATTACTCCACAACAAAGCATATCAAGAAATGCAGAGTTGATCCTGACCCTGTCTGTAGTCTATATTTAGATACAAACGTTAATAATTTAATTACAACTTAATTTCTTCAAATATAGCCTATGCATATAATTTCAATTCATTTTGACTATATGGAAAGTATAATGAGTGTGTGTTACTCTTGTAAAGTTATTTTTACAAATTTTAACAAACTAATTTACAGATCTACAATTAAATGCTCAAAAAAAATCATTCTATACTCGAAAAGTAAGTGCTGTTCACTTGGGGAGGATACACTATACCATTCATATAAAAAAGAGGCTGAGTCCTTGCTTTAAGCGCAATATGAAATCAACTTTAGCTACAGAGCTAAGACTGATGCCCCCATTATGATGATGAAAGTGATACATTTACGTAATTCATGTCTTTTCTATTGGATAATTAACATTTAAACTTTTCTTCCAAAACAGATTTAAATAACATGGGGAGGGAAAATAAAGCAAAAATAAGATTTAAACAAAAACCTCTCCCCACTTTCCTCCAGATAGTGATAGGTTAATATCAGACAATCAGAAAGGCAAAGTTACTGTGGGATTTCCTCTGAAGAAACTTGCACTGTGATGTAATGAATCACCTGGGACATAGCCTATAGAAGGAACATGCTTGCAAAGTGATTCTTGCTAGGTGCCAAAGTTAAGTGTTTCCAGAGGCAAACACGGTTCTGTTCTACCTCTCCTGTATTCCCAATGCAAAACTGCAAGTTGATTAGTTTCCAGTCCCCATGTCTGCTCTCCTTGTGTAGTCCTCCCCAAAGATCAGTATCTTCTGTCTTCAGTGGGGGGAAGAGATTAGGATTCTTTCTAAACTATTTTAAAGATCCAATCACAAGAAAATCAAAGCAATTGCAACACAAGGCTTCAACAGTGTAAACTTTTTGGGTGGGCAAACTTTTTGGCCCGAGGGCCACATCTGGGTATGAAAATTGTATGGCGGGCCATGAATGCTCACGAAACTAGGGGTTGGGGTGCGGGAGGGGGTGAGGGCTCTGGCTGGAGGTGTGGGCTCAGGGGTGGGGCCAGAAATGAGGAGTTCAGGGTACAGGAGGGGGCTCCGGGTAGGGTAGGAGGTTGGGGTGAAGGCTCTGGGGTGGGGCTGGGGATGAGGTCTGGGGGGTGCAGGAGGGTGCTCCGGGCTGGGCCTGAGGGGTTTGGAGGGCGGGAGGGGGATCAGGCCTGGGGCAGGGGGTTGGGATGCGAGAGGGTCTCAGGGGTGCAGGCTCCAGGTGGTGCTTACCTCAAGCAGCTCCTGGAAGCAACAGCATGTCCCCACTTCGGCTCCTAAATGGAGGCACAGCCAGACAGCTCAGCGCACTGCCCTATCTGCAGGCACCGCCCCTGTAGCTCCCATTGGCCATGGTTCTTGGCCAATGGGAGCTGCAGGGGTGGCACTTGGGTCGGGGCAGCCTGTGGAGGCGCCTGCCTGCACCTCCGCTTAGGAGCCGGAGCAGGGACATGCCACTGCTTCCGGGAGCTGCACCGAGCCATGGCACGCACTGAGCAGGGCAAGCCCCGGACCCCGCTCCCCGTTGGGAGCTCAAGGGCTGGATTAAAACGTCTGAAGGGCCAGATGTGGCCCCTGGGCCGTAGTTTGCCCACCTGTAGTGTAAACCCTTTGAAGTGGGGGAAAAAACCTGGGAAAAACTAAGACTCCTCATAGAAGAGTTTGAGTACATCATACTGTTTTCAGAAGTCCTTCTGTAACCTCTTTCCAACATTAAACATAAAACCACTCTATATCTCTGCTTTCTGCGGCGGGCAATCAATCCCATACATTACTCTTCACCAGCATTTACATTTTAGGCTTAAATTCAAGTTTCTCACCAATGTCAGAATTCTATGCCTAGTTTAGACTCTGACTACTAGGCACAAGTGGAAAGTTGTCAGATGAAGAGATCACTCTACACATTCTTATACTGGTACAACTCATTCCCAGTTCTTGGGCAACATTTTCAAAACTGCATATTTAAAGTTAGGCTCCTGAGTTCTTATTTAGACACCCAACAAGCCTGATTTACCAAAGTAGTTAGCATGCCACGGTTTCGACTGAAGTAAATGGGGGCTGCTGCATATTCAGAACTTTAGAAAATCAGGCCACAAATGTAAGTGTCTGAATATGTAGTAGGAGCCTAATTTAGGCACCCAGTTTTGAAAGTCTTTGCCTGTGAGAACAACCTGCAGGTAATCCCAAATAAGTACCACAAAAATTTTATCGCACATGACACCAACAGGTAGTCTGTGTATTTTAGGAGACAATTCAGCCTCTGTGACCACTTAGTCCGGCCTTTTAGCAAGAGTGTCAAGAGTGCTAAACATGGCACTAGTGGTTGTAAAGGGCACACCTGTTCATTATAAACTGGGCTGAGGCTCTCAGGGTATGTCTTCACTAGCAACGTTAAAGCACTGCCATGGCAGCACTGCCGCAGCAGTGCTTTAACACGTCTGTGCAGTCGCGGCACCAGCGTGACTACTCCATGAGGGGAGTAGTTATCAGCATCACGAGCGCGGCTCCCAGCGCTGGTGCACTGTCTACACTGCCACTTTACACCACTGAAACTTGCATCACTGGGGGGGGTGTTTTCACACCCCTAAGCGAGAAAATTTCAGTGCTGTAAAGTGGCAGTGTAGACAAGGCCTAAGATTCATTTAACCGAAATTATGAGCAGCCATCATATTTTATCATTATTAGCCAACATGCTCTGTAATTATAGGTGTGTTGGTAGCACCGCCTAATAACGTCGGCTGACACTTCCCATTATAAGATCCTGTTTTCAGTTGTTCATTATATTGCCAAACTTTACCTTCCGGGCTGGAACCTTCCATGTTGGGTGTCTACTTCTAGCTGATTTTTTTCTTCCCAACAACTTCCAAGAAGGTGGCTAGGGAAAAATAATGTGAGGGGAAACAGATCTGATGAGGAATCGAGGTGTGGGGGGAGAACTTGGCTGGGCAAAGAGTCAAGGACAATGAGCTAGGATGTGGGTGGGGTAAATGAGATACTGAGCTTCGATGAGGACCCCAGGGAGAGAGACCATAACTGAGAGCCAGTGGGGACAGGGAACATGGATGAGAGAATGACTGGAGGTCAGGGGTGCAGGAAAGATACATTGGACAAGGAATTGCGAGGCTAAAACTTGCTGGGGAAGGAGATTAGAACTGAGATGGGAAGCCCAAGAAGTGGAGAGTGAGACTGGCTAAATGAGAATGGAATAGGATGAGGAGCCAGGCGTGCAGTAGAAATAGAACTGGGACATGAACAGGTTGGAGGGGAAGGGTCAGAAAGGCTTACACTTTGGAGCAATGGGCAGAAGAGTCTGTGCCATCTAGAGCACACTCCCTTCCAGAACCTGGAATGGAGTCCAGGATTCCTGTCTCACTATTCCTCTGCTGTCAGCAAGTATCTGTGAAGCTCTCTGGTAAAGAGTCCCATCCCCTTTAGGACAGGTTCACATAGAGGATTATAACCTACTACTGCTATCATTTACTTGATTAGCAGTGTCAGAGATCTTTGAGGTTATTCTAAAACAGTGGTTCTCAATCAGGGGTATGCGTACCCCTGGGGGTACACAGAGGTCTTCCAGGGTTATACATCAACTCATCTAGATATTTGCCATGTTTTACAACAGGCTACATAAAAAGCACTAGTGAAGTCGGTACAAACTACAATTTCAGCTAGACAATTCCTTGTTCAGACTGCTCTATATACTATACACTAAAATGTTAGTACAATATTTATATTCCAATTGATTTTATAACTATATGATAAAAATGAGAAAATAAGCAATTTTTCAGTCATAGTGTGCTGTGACACTTTTGTATTTTTATGTCTGATTTTGTGAGCAAGTAGTTTTTAAGTAAGGTGAAACTTGGGGGTACACAAGACAAAATCAGACTCCTGAAAGGGGCACAGTGGTCTGGAAAGGTTGAGAGCCATTGAGCTAAAAGTTCCCAACCTTACTGATGACCCACATACCTGTCATTATGATGCTGCATGATGGAATTTGTCTTTTCAGTTTGCTTTTTTAAAATCTAGCAAATTACACAAAAAGCCTAACATTATGGTTGCAAAGTCAAGCACTCAGGAATTAGGAAATACCAGAATTAAGGTTTGCAAAAAGAAAAGGAGTACTTGTGGCACCTTAGAGACTAACCAATTTATTTGAGCATGAGCTTTCGTGAGCTACAGCTCACTTCATCACTTCACTTCACGAAAGCTCATGCTCAAATAAATTGGTTAGTCTCTAAGGTGCCACAAGTACTCCTTTTCTTTTTGTGAATACAGACTAACACGGCTGTTACTCTGAAACCAGAATTAAGGTTGTCTGTGCAACCTTAATTCCTCCCCCTCCCATGCATATGCATTATGATATAGTCTTTAATTACTGATCACATACTAGTTCTCCCCGTCCCCACCTCATTTGCTGCACAGGATGGATGGTACTCTGGGAATGAATCAGGGTTGTGTAATGAAGTAGTCTTTACTGTAGGAGTCCTGCATCTTTTGTTGCAAAAATCTGAAGAGCGTGTAGTGAATGAGGCAGGGGACTGCAGCAAGAAAAAGGACAGACTCCTAGTTAAAACAGCTGAATCCTGCCATGGAGAACTGGATCCTATCTCTGCCTCTGCCACAGTGTTCTTATGTGATGCTAGGTTAAACCAAAACTTTTCAAAAGTGTTCACTAGTTGTGCATTTTTCATTTTCTGGGTGCCTGACTTCATCCTGGGTTCTGATATGCAGACTTGCTGGACGCTTACAACTGAAACTGAAATCAACGGCAGCTGCACTTTAAATGTATTAAGTGCTATCTAATGCTATGTACTCTGAAAAATCAAGTTCTAGGTGTTTCAAATTGGGCACGCAACATTAGTGAAAACCTTTGACTTTAATTACTCTGTGCCTCAGTTTCCCGTTTGTAAAATGAGGATAATACCCCCTCATCACACAGAGGTGTTGTGAAGGTAAATTTAATATTTGTGAAGCACTCAGACACTATAGTGAGGAGTGAATACAAAAGCCCACAAGGAAATTAATAATTCTGTCCTCAGAGCAAGGTTTGAATAGTGAACAGTAAATAAAGCACTGGACCACACACTGAAGAAGAACAAAATATTGAACGGATGTTCATTAAGGGAGAGTCATCCATCCTGTGCACTGAGTGAGGCAGAAGCCCTGAAGAAAAAACTGTATGAGATCCTGTAATTAGACTATATCATAATGTAAATTCATACAGGGGCATAGGCAACCTTAATTCTGGCATTTCCTAATTTTTCAGTGCTTGACTTTGCAGCCTTAATAATGTTCTTTCAAAGTAGTTTTGTGTGTGTGTGTAATATTATGCTTTGGTTTTTATACAGCACCCCATCATTGTGGTACCTGATCAACTGGTCTGGATGTGAATTGCTGACTTCCAGGTAAAAAGCTTGATATCATATTACCAATCTGCAGAGATGGTCAGTCCCCAGATTAAGAAGATTTTAAAATAGTATACTGTTTGTTCTCTGCTATGTTTCTTTGCTAGGTGACCTAAACAGACTTGCGTCTTTTCATGAAATAGTCTTCAGTGTTTTCTATCATTTAGCTTGCCCTCCCACAAGGCATTAAAATCTGGCTATCAGCAAATATGCTTGGCACCTGTTGGATTATTCTGCTAAATGAGCTCACTTTCCTTAATCTTTAGCTGTCTAAAGTTACTGTCTCAGAACAAAAGAAAAAAAATCTATATATCTAGAGAACTATTTTAGTCAAGAATATAGGTGAACAAGGAAATAATGTGTTTCTGATAAAGCAGATGTGTTTCACATGCAATAGCAGACTATGTTTCTTTTCAAAATACCCAAATAATAAAAGTCCCACCTGTAATTCACAATAAAGAATTTGTATGGAAGAGCTACAGTTCTATTTTGACATCCTACTCAGAATTGTCCGTCACCTTGGCTCTATACAATCTTCTCTCACACACACACACACAGATTTTAATTTAAATGGAACAAAGTATTTCATCAGATTGGGCGGGAGGAGGGTGTCTTTTTTTCTTTTGTTCTTTACTCCTTTATAACAACATCCTGAAAGCTACAAACTACAATCCATTTCCTTATGAAGATATACTTCCACTGTATTCACACACTGGTTTGTTACTGCAAACTGGGCTGTACACACTGGTCTGTTAAAGGAAATCATGAGCACTGGACTGTTTGTTTTAAAAAGTTTCTAAACATCTGGTTTGAGTAAGAAAAAATACATTGAAAGATGAGCATGAGCTTTTAAATTACATACATGAAAAAAAGCAGATCAACATTTTGGGCATGACAAACCTGACACTGTCCTTTTAACTTTGGATTCAAAGAGGAAACAGTTTAGTGTTAGATAAAAGGACAGGGAATCAGAAGAGTTGGGTCTTAGTCCTGGTTCTACCATGGACTCTATTCTTGGGCTAGTCATTTAACCTCTCTGTGCCTCAGTGACTCATCCATAAAATGGGGTTCGTAATTCTTTCCTATCTCATAGGGGTTTTGAGAGATTTAATTGTTTGCAATGTGCTTTGAGACCCATAGGTGAAAGAGACTACACAAATAATCACATATCAAGATTTCAGAATATATAACACAGCTTAATAAATTATAGGATTTGTACTACCTGCAGGCCAAATTCATTGTGAATATTACCATTCAAGAGTTTCACTGACTATGTAACAAACGAAATATAGGCCAGTGTTCTGTAATTTCCATTACTATTTGGTGCCTCTCAGCAGTCGACACAAACTTACTTAGCACTATGGCCACATAGGGATCTGAATGTCTGCCTAAAAAGAATACGATCTTCACAGACTGAGAGCATCTCCAGGTGTCTACATAGATACGTCTGTTTGTTTATCGGGATTCAAGACAACCCACAATGATCGATAAAACATTTAGCATTTAAAACCTCTGGTGTCAACACTTCGCAAGAAACCCTTTATTATTCTTGGCAAGAGACTGTGGAAACTGGTAAGAAATGGCCAGGATACCTTCATATGTCAGTGAACTGGAATGTTTCAGGGAACAGTTTCCCTTGTAAATTTGTCTGCACCTAGTTTAATCAACAAAATTTGCAGCTGTTAACAGGTTGTGCCTCCATATCCCACACCATATAAATAAACTTCTTAATCAGTACAGAAGTGGGTTCAGAATCCAGTTGTTTTAAACTGGACTTTGTACAGAAAATGCATAACTGTAATGAAATTAACCATCAAAAGAAAATTACAATCTTGTGCCAGCTGCAGGAAAACTACCTTCCTCCAGGCTCTAAAACTGTGTTCACATGAATGCCATAAGATAGTTGTACTCTGCTCTGTACACATGCTTACAGTGGAGACAACAGCTACAGCATAGGTTTCTTGATCTCAGGAAAAATATGCTCCAACTCATTCTAACGCCAACTAAATCTGAAAAACGGATACCTGTTTAAGGCACTATGTCAAAACACAGGAAAAACTACCATAGCCATTAATGGAATAAAATGCACATGTCCTTATAAACAATGCAATTTCAGCAAGCTTGCTTTGGACTGTTTATTTGGGACCCATTTTCCTTGTTCACATTTTTCCTTTTTCTATATGCCAATCGCTTTCTTTCTTTATTTTTTTTTAACGCTCCCTTTTTATGTTCCTCCTTTTTGGCAAGATGCTTTTGCCTGAGGCCTACTGTGTTTGCCCATGCAAACATCGACTTCTGGCTGCTAATCCATACAGGCTAGTTGGATCTTTATGTTTCATTTTATTGCATAGCATTTAGATGCTGAATGACAGGCATCTTAAAAAAGTGTTAAATAAAATGAAAAGACATGAGAAGGGGAAATAGAAGCTTAACGAATCTATATGGAAAGATGCATCCAATTTTGCCCCCTGCAGAGTTCTGAAAGTTCACACAGCAAGGAGCACTTCTGTTGAGTATAAGGTTTAAAGTATATTTGAATTTAGAGTCTCTGCTTAACACTGGCATCACCAAGCTGTCTGCCGGCATTGTACATCTTGTTGAAAAACCAACCTCATCTGTGACACCACTATTCTCTGGGAAGTACCTAAAGTAAAACTGTAAACTGGTTTCCATCTGCTTTAAATCCCAGGATATCCATGGAAGTAATTATGTTCAATTTCAACAGGAATTTCTGGATTAAATATTTTTCCTTTTTATTATTATTTGCATTGCAGTAATGCTTAGAAACCCCAACCAAGACGAGTGCCACATTTGTGCCAGGCACTGTACATGTCCATAGTCAGAGACAGCACATAACCCAACAAGTTTACAATCTAAACAGAGAAGGAGTGGCACAGGAAACAGTGGCACAGAGAGATGGCAAGTCATATGCCTGATATCACTGCATGTCAGGGCAGAGCTGGGAATGCAAACTAGGTCATCTGACTGTTCTACACCACACTGCCTCTTAATTATTAATACATACTTCATACATATTACTCTTAAACAATCTCAAGAACTTTGTGTTTAATGTTTAAAGAATTTAATTAGAGATGGCCCTGTGCTTGAGGGAGAAGGTGGTGCAGGGAGCCCTGCAGTGCATTCTTGCAGAGGACAGCCATTGGTTGGCTTCACTGGAAGAGCATAATCACTCTCCCACACATAGCCCCACACTACCCTCTGCTTGTAACCCCACTCTATCCCCAATCACGTATGCCCAGCTATTACCCTCTCCCATTGTCCCTACTCTGCTCTCTCCATCTTGGAGATTCCTGCCTAGCTGCAGCCCTGGGCTGAGCAGCTGCATGCATTCTTCACTCTCTGCCCCACTCTGTTCTCCTGAGGCCAACAACATAGGATCACCTCCCTATTGGTACTACTGCCTACCTCTTACATAACATCCTACGCCTTTCCCCACTCCTGACTTCCCGAAGCAGAAACCATGCCTTTATCCCATCCAAATGCCTTAAAAATCAGGTGCTAGAGAATTACATCAGAGGAAGTCTCCCTGATAGCCCAGTATGGATGCAAGTTCTTCCCTGGTTGACCAACAGTTAAACAGAAGGAACCTTACAGAGTTCACATGGCCCTAAGGCTCTTCCTCCCGAATGAGTTGCCAGAAAATAATGGGACTATCAGGCAGAAGATTTCCCCCTCCCACATAAAAAGGGAACCAAATATTAAAAATTTAAAACTTTTATGAAAAAGTAAGAAAAACTGTTGCTCTTGACAACTGCAGGTACATTTTTGCTTCAGTTTTCATGTTCCATTTTCACATCTTTTGCCAATGTAGTCCATACGAGTTTCCCAAGAATTACAAGCTCTACTGGAAAAAAAAAAATCTCAGTATAACTGCATCTATACTAGGGCTTTAGTTGGCATAGCTAGGTCTGATAAAGGTGCGATTTTTTTTACACTCCTAACCAACATAGGTATCACAGCCAGAGCCGTCCTGTCTATAGGACAGACCAGGGCAACTGCCCCAAGCCCCGTGCTTTGGGGGACCCGGTGCTTTGTGACGTGGGGTACAGGGCACCCTGTGCAGTTAGCAGGGGGCCTGGCACCAGCAGCAATAAGTGACCTGGTCCTAGCCCACCCCGCCCCACTCCACCAGCTCACAGCATCTCTTGGGGGAGGGGGCAGAAGCCAGAAAGAAGCAGGGCAGGGTGTTCGGGGGAAAGGTGGAGTGGTGACGGGGCCTGGGCTGGAGTATGGGGACGAGGGGGGGTGTACTGGGGCCCTGAACTGCCCTAGGAACGGCCCTGATCACAGCAAAACTTTTAAGTGTAGACTAGGCCTGAGTCTATTGTACACATTGTCAACTTGCTTTAAGAAAAACAAATCGCATTCTATTATGCCTCTGCAACTGCTGTTGAAAACGGTGTTCCAGTGTAATCAAGTTCAAATCTGGATGTCTGACCTGGTGAAACAGTGTATATGGAGCAACACTTCCAGAAAGGATGAACAGACGCCATGAACCTCCTTTTTCCTTTCTCACACTGCATTCACCACCCCAACTCTGACTAAGGGAATTTAGACCACAGTTTTATTACCACTGAACTGCCCCAATGCGCAAATAACACTTCTCTCTCACATATCCTAGGTGACTATTTTCCCTTTACTTAAATCACTGAACCAACCTTTTCATAATCACTGAATCGAGCCCAATAAGGCAATTAGAGTGATGTAATCACTTAGCAAAAAACAGCTGTCAAATGAATTTACTCAGCATGAGTTTCATTTAAAACCAAAATCCAATGAAGCAATCTTCTACAGAGACCCTCCACAGAATTAGTGCCACTACACAGACTCAGAGACAGAGGCCTGG
The DNA here is from genome assembly GCF_965152235.1 of Eretmochelys imbricata. Lineage (NCBI taxonomy): Eukaryota > Metazoa > Chordata > Testudines > Cheloniidae > Eretmochelys > Eretmochelys imbricata. The sequence continues at coordinate 63,711,529 of NC_135577.1, read as the reverse complement.
TCTACACTTAAGTTCTGCCACATAACTATGTCAGTAAGGTGTATAATTTTTAACAGCAAAGTTATGTCAGCTAAATCCTTACTGTAGACACAGTTGTACCAGTACAGTACATTTAATACCCATATGGCTTAATTCGCTTCACCAAGCAGGAATAGCTATAAGAATTTTTATACTAGTACAACTACATCTACAAGGGTGGGCTTTTTGGACACTTTAAATTATGCTGGCAGCATAGATAAAGCCACAAATTTTTAAGTGTAGACAAGGCCAGAAGCCCCTAACTAACAGACATTTGTAAAGTCTATACAGTTTTATAAATAGCATTTGGGTGCAGTCAGAGTGACATATTGTATTAGCATATGTCAACAAAGGAAATAGTGATTACAGAGCCACCTGACCAAAAACACCCAAGCATTTGTCTCTAAACAAACACAGCTAATGTTTGTAGGTTATTTTTATCACCAGGTGAGTCGTTTTCATATAGTTGTCAGAGACAGTTATGCTGAGAAACACTGTTTCTCTCACCTGGAGGCATTTAAAACAAATGATGAAAACTGCTTACATGGCAATAGTGGCTTCCTTTGTTGATGTTTAACTGTTTCACAGAGAACTGCTTGGAAACAGCAGGCAGAATGCTTTCACAACTAGACTTGTAGAGAAAATAGGTTCAAATAATTTCCATTGGAACAAACCTTTTCTCTTATGTTGCTTTTTATCTCACTCCATCTCATGAAGTAAAAGATGCAGTAGGTGTCTCTTCTCCAAAGCTATAGGATAGTAGCTAATTTACATTGGTTAATAATTCGAGAACTGATTATTCCCAATCCTAGTTCACTGACATGCACACCCCAACACTCAACAATTTTCCCAATGCTATTGTAAAAACTACAATTGCCAAAATTTTCACTTGGATGTCTAAAGTGGGAGGGCACCTCAAACATTATACAGGCTGTAAATGCACTGATTTCCGTTTAAGCGTGGCTAACTTCAATATATCTTGATCCTGTAAACAAGATGGATTAAGATGAACTGAAATAAAAAATATTTACACACAAACTTGCACTGGTTTAATTAAGTGTGCTTGGAAAAACATCTTTAGCTAAACCTAGGCAAGTTAATGTGAAGACAAGGCCACAGACTCTTCTTGTATTTCAGTAAATGAACAATGATAACCAATAAACTCTTAAGAGTGGGTAAGATCTTTGCATTATTGCATCCGATGAAGTGAGCTGTAGCTCATGAAAGCTTATGCTCTAATAAATTGGTTAGTCTCTAAGGTGCCACAAGTACTCCTTTTCTCTTTGCATTTAGTTATTTTGGGGCTCGTGGACATATGATCAAATCCGCACAGACACACCCCTGGAACCCCGACCTGGGATATTCTATCTACTACCTAAGATCCATAAACCTGGAAATCCTGGGCGCCCCATCATCTCAGGCATTGGCACTCTGACAGCAGGATTGTCTGGCTATCTAGACTCCCTCCTCAGGCCCTACGCTACCAGCACTCCCAGCTACCTTTGAGACACCACTGACTTCCTGAGGAAACTACAATCCATCGGTGATCTTCCAGATAACACCATCCTGGCCACTATGGATGTAGAAGCCCTCTACACCAACATTCCACACAAAGATGGACTACAAGCCGTCAGGAACACTATCCCTGATAATGTCACGGCTAACCTGGTGGCTGAACTTTGTGACTTTGTCCTTACCCATAACTATTTCACATTTGGGGACAATGTATACCTTCAGATCAGCGGCACTGCTATGGGTACCCGCATGGCCCCACAGTATGCCAACATTTTTATGGCTGATTTAGAACAACGCTTCCTCAGCTCTCGTCCCCTAAAGCCCCTACTCTACTTGCGCTATATTGATGACATCTTCATCATCTGGACCCATGGAAAAGAAGCCCTTGAGGAATTCCACCATGATTTCAACAATTTCCATCCCACCATCAACCTCAGCCTGGTCCAGTCCACACAAGAGATCCACTTCCTGGACACTACAGTGCTAATAAACAATGGTCACATAAACACCACCCTATACCGGAAACCTACTGACCGCTATTCCTACCTGCATGCCTCCAGCTTTCACCCTGACCACACCACACGATCCATCGTCTACAGCCAAGCTCTGCGATACAACCGCATTTGCTCCAACCCCTCAGACAGAGACAAACACCTACAAGATCTCTGTCAAGCTTTCTTACAACTACAATACCCACCTGCGGAAGTAAAGAAACAGATTGATAGAGCCAGAAGAGTTCCCAGAAGTTACCTACTACAGGACAGGCCTAACAAAGAAAATAACAGAACGCCACTAGCCGTCACCTTCAGCCCCCAACTAAAACCCCTCCAACGCATTATTAAGGATCTACAACCTATCCTAAAGGATGACCCAACACTTTCACAAATCTTGGGAGACAGGCCAGTCCTTGCCTACAGACAGCCCCGCAACCTGAAGCAAATACTCACCAACAACCACATACCACACAACAGAACCACTAACCCAGGAACTTATCCTTGCAACAAAGCCCGTTGCCAATTGTGCCCACATATCTATTCAGGGGACACCATCACAGGGCCTAATAACATCAGCCACACTATCAGAGGCTCGTTCACCTGCACATCCACCAATGTGATTTATGCCATCATGTGCCAGCAATGCCCCTCTGCCATGTACATTGGTCAAACTGGACAGTCTCTACGTAAAAGAATAAATGGACACAAATCAGATGTCAAGAATTATAACATTCATAAACCAGTCGGAGAACACTTCAATCTCTCTGGTCACGCAGTCACAGACATGAAGGTCGCTATCTTAAAACAAAAAAACTTCAAATCCAGACTCCAGCGAGAAACTGCTGAATTGGAATTCATTTGCAAATTGGATACTATTAATTTAGGCTTAAATAGAGACTGGGAGTGGCTAAGTCATTATGCAAGGTAGCCTATTTCCCCTTGTTTTTTCCTACCCTTCCCCCCCCCCCCCCCCCGCCCAGACGTTCTGGTTAAACTTGGATTTATGCTGGAAATGGCCCACCTTGATTATTATATACATTGTAAGGAGAGTGGTCAGTTTGGATGAGCTATTACCAGCAGGAGAGTGAGTTTGTGGGGGGGCGGGGCGGGGTGGGTGAGAAAACCTGGATTTGTGCTGGAAATGGCCCACCTTGATTATCATACACATTGTAGGGAGATTTCAGAGTAACAGCCGTGTTAGTCTGTATTCGCAAAAAGAAAAGGAGTACTTGTGGCACCTTAGAGACTAACCAATTTATTTGAGCATGAGTTTTCGTGAGCTACAGCTCACTTCATCGGATGCATACCATGGAAACTGCAGCAGACTTTATATATAAACAGAGAATATGAAACAATACCTCCTCCCACCCCACTGTCCTGCTGGTAATAGCTTATCTAAAGTAATCATCAGGTTAGGCCATTTCCAGCACAAATCCAGGTTTTCTCACCCTCCACCCCCCCCACACACAAACTCACGCTCCTGCTGATACTAGCCCATCCAAAGTGACAACTCTTTACATAATGTGCATGATAATCAAGTTAGGCCATTTCCTGCACAAATCCAGGTTCTCTCACTCCCTCACCCCCCTCCAAAAACCCACCCCCATACACACACAAACTCACTCTCCTGCTGGTAATAGCTCATCCAAACTGACCACTCTCCAAGTTTAAATCCAAGTCAAACCAGAACATCTGGGGGGGAGGGGGGTAGGAAAAAACAAGAGGAAATAGGCTACCTTGCATAATGACTTAGCCACTCCCAGTCTCTATTTAAGCCTAAATTAATAGTATCCAATTTGCAAATGAATTCCAATTCAGCAGTTTCTCGCTGGAGTCTGGATTTGAAGTTTTTTTGTTTTAAGATAGCGACCTTCATGTCTGTGATTGCGTGACCAGAGAGATTGAAGTGTTCTCCGACTGGTTATCAGGAAGATCACCGATGGATTGAAGTTTCCTCAGGAAGTCAGTGGTGTCTCGAAGGTAGCTGGGAGTGCTGGTAGCATAGGGCCTGAGGAGGGAGTCTACATAGCCAGACAATCCTGCTGTCAGGGTACGCTACCAGCACTCCCAGCTGCTGAATTGGAATTCATTTGCAAATTGGATACTATTAATTTAGGCTTAAATAGAGACTGGGAGTGGCTAAGTCATTATGCAAGGTAGCCTATTTCCTCTTGTTTTTTCCTCCCCCCCCCCCCCAGATGTTCTGGTTTAACTTGGATTTAAACTTGGAGAGTGGTCAGTTTGGACGAGCTATTACCAGCAGGAGAGTGAGTCTGTGTGTGTATGGGGGTGGGTTTTTGGAGGGGGGTGAGGGAGTGAGAGAACCTGGATTTGTGCAGGAAATGGCCTAACTTCATTATCATGCACATTGTGTAAAGAGTTGTCACTTTGGATGGGCTATCACCAGCAGGAGAGTGAATTTGTGTGGGGGGGTGGAGGGTGAGAAAACCTGGATTTGTGCTGGAAATGGCCTAACCTGACGATTACTTTAGATAAGCTATTACCAGCAGGACAGTGGGGTGGGAGGAGGTATTGTTTCATATTCTCTGTGTATATATAAAGTCTGCTGCAGTTTCCACGGTATGTATCTGATGAAGTGAGCTGTAGCTCACGAAAGCTCATGCTCAAATAAATTGGTTAGTCTCTAAGGTGCCACAAGTACTCCTTTTCTTTTTGCGAATACAGACTAACACGGCTGTTACTCTGAAATTGTAAAGAGAGTGGTCACTTTGGATGGGCTATTACCAGCAGGAGAGTGAGTTTGGGGGGGAGGGGGGAGAGTGAGTAAACCTGGATTTGTGCTGGAAATGGCCCAACTTGATTATCATACACATTGTAAGGAGAGTGATCACTTTAGATAAGCTATTACCAGCAGGAGAGTGGGGTGGGAGGAGGTATTGTTTCATCGTCTCTGTGTATATAATGTCTTCTGCAGTTTCCACAGTATGCATCCGATGAAGTAAGCTGTAGCTCACGAAAGCTTATGCTCAAATAAATTGGTTAGTCTCTAAGGTGCCACAAGTACTCCTTTTCTTTTTGCGAATACAGACTAACATGGCTGTTACTCTGAAACCAGACATATGATTGTTTCAGCCAGCCACACAGGCATACCGTAGGCAATCACTCAGGGTACAGGTATATTGCAAGTCAAGATGTGACTGCAGCTCAGTTAGACATATCTGTACTACCTTTACCCAGGCTAGCATGGCTAAAAATAGCCATGTAGATGCAACGTGTGGGCTTAAGCAACACAAGGGGGTATCCTGTCACAGATGTGCAGAGTTTAGTCAAACCTATAAAGTCAGCAATCCTGAAAGTCTGCCATAGCAATTGTGAGGATAAGCACTGTGCCACTTATAGAGCTCCAACTAAAATGGAGAGATGTTAAAGTACAGAATTTATTTCATGCTGTGAATTATTGGAAGGGTAGAGGAAATACATTTTTAATAAAAGGGTGAGCATTTACACACTTGTCAATGCATTTCACTCTGGCATGCCTTTATTGAATTAAAATATTATCTTTGCTCCAGAGATCTGTGAAATACATATGAATATAAATGAAATGAGTTTTAGCTAGTCTAACCCTTGTATCTAATCCCTGCCATAGAGCCACACCATTTTGTATACTTTTGCATAATTGTCAGTCACTACGGAGCTGAACTTTAGTACTGGAATAGCAGTGGAAGTTGCAGTTGTGACTGAAGTGGCTTCATAGATCTGTGGTGTCTTTTACATATGTATGTAGGAGGCAAACATCTGTGTTAGTGATTGTTTCCAATTGTGTGCTAATGACACAAAGACATTAGAAGTTAAGATAACTGCTTTACTCCATGGGGAAGAGGGGGTCGTCTTGTGAAGAGAGCTTTTGACAGTCTCATTGTTAAGGAATGCCCACCAATCTGGGTTTCAGAGAAATAACAGTCCTATGTATACTCATTTCAGCAAAGAAACATTTTAAGGATTTTAATTTTACTTGTAGTACTGTAATTACTTTAGAATAAAGGAAGAGCTTAAACTGGTTATATTATTTTGGATAAAGTGTTTATAACACATATCCCACCCCAAACTCACACACACCAAAGTAGAACAGTGCCAATCCCAAGCCTTTAACAATAAAAAGTGTTAAAGTGTCACTGTTAGCAGTTACAATCAAAGCACAGTTTTAATCAATAAAATGGCCATTAAAATGGCAGCTTTTTACTTCATATGTCTGCTCCACAGGGGCCAAAACTGCTCACCATGGGAGAGTTTGATACAGTGAACAGGATTTGGCTCTGTTTCCAGGTCACACTGATATAATTTTATTCCTCAGCACTGCAGCTGCAATCAGTACAGCTTTGGCGAAATGACCTGAATTCTACTCCACTTTGCACATCAGCAAGAGAATTTGTGCAGTCTACATTCTGATTGCTAAATTGTATTACTTCTGATGATGCGAGGCAAAAGAAAGCCAGCTGGTTTTTCAGAGTCTGGGTGGAGTCTGTGGTACCATTAGTTAGAAAAGGGAAGCTGGAAGACAGATAAGGCTGAGAGGGCGGGGGATATCAAGTACCTGAAAAAGAGTGTCAGAAGTTTCATGAGACAGGAAGTCTAGACCTGGAGCTAGCTGTGCTAATTTACCAGGTTTAGGCATCTGGCAGAATAGGAACTATTAGCAGTTGCCTATGTTTAGAAGTAGAGATTTAGGAGACTCTGCTGTCAAGTTGTCCCGGCTGAGACCACACGATCGGTATTAAGGCAATGTTGCACCCACAGGCCTACTAGCAACAAGCTCCAGCACATTTCCTCATTCTCAGCAGCTGACCACTGAAAGCTGCAGGCAGATCCTGAGGTGTGCCCACAGGCAATTGTGGAAAGTGTGAGTACCCCAGAGACTATCCTTGTTTGGGGAGACCCTGTCAGTCACCGTGGTGGTTTGGAGTGAAAGTCTTTGTGCTAGGGACAGTGTCTCATCACAGGTTAGCTGAGGTGAAGACCAAGAAGCTTGTAAGAAAAGTGATTGCCTTCTTAGCGTTGGTAGCTCATGTTTAATAACCAGGATTATTACCAGCTACTGCTGTGTCAATTTTAATCTGCTCTATGCAAGATTGTCTCACTCCTATTATCTGGACAACCTCTGGAAATTCAGAAATACCTAGTGCCGCCCTTGAACTCCTGTCCGATAAGCATGCCATCACAAGAATGTGTCTGGGATTTTAAAACTACAGGGGAGTGCACGCTCAGGGTTTGCACAATGTAATGGTGAATGTTCTTGTGTAACATAAGCCTCAGATGTAGTGAGTAGTAGATATGTTTACTTTAATGTTTATAAGCAGTCACCATTAGCTGAACCATTACAATGCCATTTGTTTACTTGTCAGTCATTACAGTAGGTACTCTTTTTTCTATTGCATTATCATTGTATGTTGCTATATTACTTCAAAGTAAAGCTGATCCTGGCTCCAACTTATGTGTTTAATGATCTCCCTAGAGCAGCAGTTCTCAAACTGTGGGTTGGGACCCCAAAGTGGGTCGCATCCCCGTTTTAATGAGGTCGCCAGGGCTGGCTTAGACTTGTGCCAAAGCCTGAGCCCCACCGCCCAGGGCCCAAGCCCCACCGCCCAGGGCCCAAGCCTGAGGACTTTAGCCCTGGGCAGCAGGGCTAAAGTTATAGGCCCCTTGCCCAGGGCTAAAGCCCTTGGGCTTGGGCCTCCAATGGGCGACGGAGCTCGGGTGGGTTCAGGCTTCAATTCCCCATCCTGGAGTCATGAAGTAGTTTTTGTTGTCAGAAGGGGGTCGCAGTGCAATGAAGTTTGAGAACCCCTGCCTTAGAGCAGTAAGTATTATTTGCCCTTATCTGCTATGCCAGAGTAGTTCCTGGAAGCAACCAAGGTACTCTAACAAAGGTATGCAGTACATATCCAGGTGGAGGCACCACCAACTGTCATTCTTCCTATGCGTAGAGAGCTGCTGCAGATGGGTGGATAGAAGATTTCCAACTATCCAACACTACCACAGGGACCTTCCCAGAATCTCCATTATCCTCAAGAACATCAGGTCCCTAGAAAAGTGTTGAGCCTGCTCCCAGGTGATCTGGGAGGGAAAAGAGGGTTTCAAAATAATTAATAATGAAAACTGGGAACCCCACAATCTCATTTTTACATTTATTTTTCTACCTATAATTTGCAATTTAAAACCAAATCTCCATAACTACACTAACCCCATACAGGAGAGCAGGTGAGACCAGACAGAGTTACACATTTGCAGCCTGAAAGCATTTCTTCTTTTAATAGAAATAGCTGAATTTTTAAATGTGTGAGTAGAGAGAATTTGATAACCACCACTGAAATGCAATCACACCTGGGATAGACTGACAGCTATTTAATAGCACAGCAGCAATATTTAACAAACTACTGTGATGGGATTTAGGAAGGCAGACTGTGGTTACCAAAGTTGCAGTTTAGATACCAGGGCTAACATCTCTAAACTCTTGCAGAAGTTGACAGGGAATGCTTAATGGCCACAAATGGTAAGGACTACGATTTTACACCTAAACCAAAAGATAAATCACTACAGCACTCTTATGTAAGATGCTAAAACCCTTTTGTCTCTGGATATTGTCTGCTAAGTATCTGTTCTGCAATGTATCAGTTGTACAGTGTGATATATCTTCTTGCCTACACACTGTGAAATATGAGTTATTGAAATAAAAATACAAGTTGAAATTAAATAAAACCTCAGATATAAAACCTGGCCAATTAGCTACTGCATATGGTCAAGAATTCACTTTTCAGTGATATTTTTCTTTAGCTCATAGACCCCTAAGAAGGAGTACATGCATTCTGGTGCATCTATAGGAGCAAAGTAAACAAACTCCAGATCCTTTCCTTCTCTGCCTCCCCGTTACCTCCTTCCACACTCTACTCTACTCCCTCCCTTTTGGGTAAGACCCCTTCCTCTTCCTAATCCACCTCAAGCCTTCTGCTAAGCACCAGCTGTCACCCCCATATCCTTGCTAGCTGACCAACAGCTTCTTGTTGCTAGATTCCCTTATTTCTGCCATCAGCACTGCCTACCTACATGGAGTTCCTCCAGGATCCATGCAAATTCCTCTTCATCCCCAACATTGACTGAACCAGGCCATCTTCCATAGCCTAGTTCTCAGCCTGTTGGCTTTTTATGCCTTATTTTTAATTGGTTGGGGGTTTTTTAAGTGGCTGATATGTAAGGATGGGATGTATGGGTGAACTATACTGTGTATCTCAAAGGCGTATGGATCAGAGCTCACTAACCAGCAACACTTCTTGGGGCTCTCAGGGCTGTGATTCACTTTGTTGCCATCAGCCTCCAGCACAAGGGAGTCTTGCCTGTACTAGATGGGTGTTAGCTCCCTAAGACCACCAGCCTCTTAGCCACTCAAACTCTCTCCTCTGGGCTATCCCTGCCTTGCCTCTGCCTTGAAGGTTGACAACAGATGCACCCAAGTGTCCACCAGTGGGATCTCAGTTCCCTCACACTGATGTTAATGAAAGCTCCTCCGGGGACCTGAAGCCTTGAGTTCTGAGGGTCCCCTAGTGAGCCCCCCATTCCAATGAGGACACTTCTGTGACAAGAGACATTGATGGTTGGGATCTTGAGAGTGGGACTCCTATACATACTGTCCCCAGGTCCAGCCACCAAAGGAGGGTGGAAATCACTGACAGGGGCATTAAGACCGCCTTGTTCAGATAGTGTTGACCTGGTATGTATACCGACACTAGCCAAGATTGGAGAGGTCTGAGTTGCAGTCTTGCATGTTGCACCACATAGGTGTATGATGCTATATGCCCCAGAAGATTTAAGCAGTTTCTTGCTGTGGTGATGGGGTGACTCCTCAGGCTCTCTCTATGAACCCCTAGAGCTCTGAGCCAGTTTTCTGGGAGAAAGGCTCTGGCATGGGTCAAGTAGAGGACCCGATGAATTCTATCCTTTGAACCAGGCAAAGGGTAGATTTCTGCATGTTTATCAACAACCCCAAATCCTGGAAAGTTGACTGTACTAACTTTATGTTTGCCTTCACCCGGGCCTTGGATCGACCTCTGATCTACCCTTATCTAGACAACTGGCTGACCTGAACTCCTTGTCTCCTTAGAAAGGCTGCAACAACTGCCATGCACTTCGTGAACACACAAGAAGCCACTGACACTCAAATAGGAGTACTGCAAATTGGTAGTGCCTGTGGTTTACAACGAATCGTAGGAACCTTTTGGGTCCCCGAAAGATAACAATATGGAAATACATGTCCTTCAAGTTGAATGTCATACATGTCATACCAGTTCCCTGGATCCAGAGAAAGGATAATGGAGACCAAGGAGATCGTGTGAAACTTCAGTTTCTTCATGAATCTGTTGAGGTTTCACAGATCCAAGATCGGTCTGAGGTCACCATTGGCCTTTGGGATTAGGAAGTAGCAGGAATAGAACTCCCGGCCCCTTTGTTCTAGTGCAACCTCTTCCACTGCTCACACCCATAGGAGCGACTGCACCACCTACGTTACAAGTGTCTCATGAGATGGTCTCTGAAGAGGGACGGAAAGGGAGAGGAACAACTGAATTGAAGGATGTATCCCACTTCTATCATGCGTAGCACCCATTGGTCTGAGGTAATGCGGACCCATGCCTGATAGAAGTGGGAAAACCAGTCCACAAATGTAGGGGAATCAGATCCCTACAGTGTCCTGGTATGTCGTCCCTGAGTGTCCCATCAACAGGCCTGCTTAGACCCCGCCAAGTGTCTCGGTACAGGGGGGAGGAGGAGGGAAGCACTGGGGCAGATGAGGATTGGGGTGGAGGCCTCCTCTTGTAGCCTCTATTCCTTCTCCTGCTGTACTACTGTCTCTGCTTTGATGGACAGAAGCAGGCCATTGGGTTGAGGCTTGTAATTCTTCCTGGCGGGGGCTGGTGTATGCAGCCCCAGGGATTTAAGGCTGGCTCTACAGTCCTTTAAGCTATGCAGCTTCAAGTCTGTCTGCCCCAAGAAGAGTGACTTGCATTCAAACAGAAGGTCCTGAAGTGTCTGCTAGACCTCATAGGGCAACCCCAAAGACTGAAGCCACAAGCTTCACCTCATGACCACCGCTGAAGACAGGGAATGAGTTGCAGAGTCTGCCACATCCAGAGCTACATGGCAGGACGCCTTAGCCACTAATTTCTCCTCCTCAGCTAGAGAAAAAAAGCTCCCTAAATTTCACCATTGTGCTCCAGGAGTTGAAATCATACCAGCCCAGGAGCACCTGATGGTTAGCAATCCTGAACTGGAGACCACCTGTTGAACAGAACTTTCTACCAAAAAGGTAGAGTTTTTTTGCATCTTTAGCCCTGGGAGTCGGCCCCTGTTGACCTTGTCTCTGCTTTTTGTTTGCCACTGAAACAACCAGTAAACCTAGTCTGTGTGTGTGTGGTGGTGGTGGTGGTGGTGGTGGTGGTGGAATACAAAAATTCATACCCCTTGGGAGGGACAAAGTACTTCTTCTCCATCCTCTTTGCAGGATGTTGGAGTGATGCAGGAGTCTGCCATAGAGCTTTTATAGGCCTCAGGATGGCATTGTTCAATGGCCAGGCTATTGGCAGCATGCCCTAGCTCATGTCAGCCATAGGATATCGCCGATCAAAACGGTGTCTGATCCTGCATGAAGTGTAGGACTCCGCTTCAGAACTGGAGTCCAAGGAGTCAGTTCTTGGCAACCAGGGCGGAGTACCGACTGGTGCTGGAGAACAGTGCTGGGGGGAGGAGATTGGCACTGCGTCAACTTGATCATCTTACCCTTTGACAGCACCTGCCTTGGTGCCACGGTGGTCCTCATTCCTGGTGCTGCCACTGTCATTTCCCGAATGGCCACATATAGTGGTACTGGGAGGGACAGTAAGTTACTCGTTGCCGCAAATGCCTCCAGCATCAATGGTAGTGCCAGGACTGTCAAACCCCAATGGCTTCACTTGGCAGAGAGTCCAATGGTACTGGACTCAATGACGCCCTTCCCAGAGCCAGAGTCTATAGTACCGCATGCCCCGCTGGTGTCTCCGAGTGGCCTGGCACAAGTCTCACTCTGTTGGCATCTCTATGGCCCATGGACCTTGAGGATGGAGAATGCCCCTGGTGAGCCTCTCTCACCATCGGTGATAGAGAGTGGTGCCGAGAGTCCCATGCCTGAATTGACTTCCTCAGCACCAGGAATGTGTGTCGGTGTCAGGAGTCCAAGGCCGTAGACACAGAGTCCCTCCTCAGTGCCAGGGAGGCAGAACGCCGCTGCGCCTCCCTCAGAGACAGCGGGGCGCTTCTTACAGAAATCGAAGTGCTTGGTGCCGAGTTTACATGACTCAGCTCTGAAGGGAGATGGAGCGCTGCCTTCATGAGGAGGAACTTCAGTGTGGTGTCCCTGTCTTTTTTTGTTCTGGGTCTGAAGCTCCTGCAACACTCCTACACATTAGCTTCCCCCAGACACTTAAGGCAGCTAGAGTGTGGGTCATTAACCAGCATTGGTTTATGGCACAATGCACATGGTTTGAACCTCAGGGACCAAGGCATATCTCGGTGCTCGGGAAGGACTAGCCCTACTAAGCAGGGTATGCTGCTGACTATACTACTAACTAGCTAATTAACTAACTAAAACTTAACTCTAAAAAGGTAACTATTTACAATCTACAATACAAGTCCACTGAGAGAAGGTACTTGCAGGAAAAATGCAAGAACGAGCAGAAGTTCCAGCGACTGTCATGGGTGTTAAGAAGGAACTGAAGGCACCATGGGCCCTATATACTGGCACTATGAGGGTGCAACTCCAGGGGGCAACAAAGCCGAACTGACGGACACCACTGAGGGAAAACTTTCCATCGGCACTGCTTGGGGAAAGAATACACCTACATTGGAGTGGACATGAGCAAGCACTCAAAAAACACAACACTTTCAATGAACTACACAACAGATTAGGTGAAGTAGTAAAAAATATTGCATCGATATGATATAAGATTTTACTCTTATGACTCCACTGGGAGCCTTAGCTGTACTTTTTCCAAACAGACCACACATACTGAAGGCAAAATGAGTATCAAAACTTATTCAGGCCCTCTCCTTCTTACAAAAGTAATTCAATCAGGGAACTGAAATGGTAGCACATGACTTAGGTGGCAAACCTCAGTATTTGATATTCACATTCAATATTTGGGCTAACAGCAATACAGTACTTGCAGCAGTGTGCAAAAGAATCCATAAATAGAAATATACCCCACCAAGGAGTCATCAAGTAAATGCAAACACTGAACAAATGTATGGAAAATGTAATGTCTTTTGTGGCCAATTTGCAAACAGAGAAGGGGCTACATTTAACAAATTGTTTTACTATGGTTTATTTGCACAGCTTTAATTATATCTAGTCACTGCAATTTTCCTCAAAGGTCTGCACAGAGAAACTCTTCAGAAGAGTACTGGTTTAAATTACTTTTTTGTGAATTTAAAAATGTAAAAACGCATTTGAGGTAAGGTTGGAATTTTAAGATTAATACAATAACATATGTGAACAGCAGCTTTTGTTGGACTTACCTTTGCATTTCTTGATTTTTGCTGCCTTTTATCCAAACTATCATGGTGTTTAATCATAATTTGGCTATTTAATGGAAAGCTGTGAGTGTACCATAGATGTTACCTACACAGTGTTATAAAAATGTTCCAATTTCAATCGTTCCATTGAATAAACTTTGGCTGAACTACCCCTTAACGTTATTTCACACAGAATATAATTGCCAAGTTATTCAAAGACACACACGCACAATACCACACTGTGGAGAATATCATGAAGTGAGCTGTAGCTCACGAAAGCTTATGCTCAAATAAATTGGTTAGTCTCTAAGGTGCCACAAGTACTCCTTTTCTTTTTACTCCTAAAAAAGTCTTCACTAAAGTATATGCTGAGTAAGCAAAAGTTTTGTTTTAGGTTTAAATAAAGGGACTGTGATGTGGATTCTAACTTGGTGCTCCAAGGTAAATAATCATACAAGATAAATTGTTCCAGACAGTAGTTAGTTAAGGGACCTACTGTAAAACCCTTATACTGGACTCCCCTGACGGTGTTTATTCTATCAAGAAGACAAACAGTTCCAAAACTTCTTTGAAATCTGTTAATTATTTAGGTAATTCAATGTTTCTCCCCATTTGGCACCAATATCCTCTAAATGAAATGAATCATTCTCTCATATGACATTTTCTAGTAATACTTCTACAAGGCATGTCTTCAAAGACCTGCTATCCCTACTATAGAAAAACATAAGTTTAATTTTTCTGTAGCCATTGGTTGTCTAGATAATTTAATAATGGTTTGGGTTCTGTATTACTTAGAAACAGCTATAATTCACATTTTAACTTGCAGCTAAGATCAGATTTACTCTTGAGATAACAGTGTCTACCTTGGTTCTGACCTTGCTGTAATATCTGAGCATTTAGATTTATACATCTGGAGGCAAGGTGTTCTGGAAAGAGGACCTCAATTCTGAGACCCATACCTTGATTCCTCAATCTGATGGGACCACAGTTCCCTGTAAATCTTCTCTATTAACTAAGACTTTTTCTGACAGAACTGCTTGGAATTATGTATGCTTTCATTAACATTGTATTGCACCTAGATTTCTACACCCGGGAGCAAGGTGTCATCAGAGGAGGGCCTCAGAAAACCTAAGAACACTATATTCAGGTTCCCAGTCTAGCCTTACCACTTGTTTCTGCACTTAGATGCATGTTTACCAATATTTTTTTCAAACACTTTGCCTATTACAAGTTAAAACAAAATCAACTACACATGCTAAAAACACACATCGATCGATGCTGGACAGGAGTGTAGGTCTTTTAAAAACTGACATTCTGAATTAAGCTTTTCCTGTCTCATGCTTTTACTTCCATAATTTCCCACCATTTTAATGCAATGAACTGTAATAACTACCGACAGATTTGGGGTAGAGATATGGATCTTTGATTTTATATGCATGAAGGATAAATTCAGCAGTACTATCCATTAGCCATATTTACATCTGTTCCTCCTGCTCTGTGTTCAGTTTATAACTTGACACATTTTGGGCCTCATTTTCAGAAACTGCTGAGTACCAATCACCTGAAAATCAGATTTCCTTAAGGTGCCTCAAGCAAGTCCCATGGCCTGTGTGTGACGTAGTCCATATTCTTTCTGAAAATATGCTTGTGGTAGGAATATGACAAAACTAAGATATGCTTTATGCAAGGTTTCAGAGTAACAGCCGTGTTAGTCTGTATTCGCAAAAAGAAAAGGAGTACTTGTGGCACCTTAGAGACTAACCAATTTATTTGAGCATGAGTTTTCGTGAGCTACAGCTCACTTCATCGGATGCATACCGTGGAAACTGCAGCAGACTTTATATATACACAGAGAATATGAAACAATACCTCCTCCCACCCCACTGTCCTGCTGGTAATAGCTTATCTAAAGTGATCATCAGGTTGGGCCATTTCCAGCACAAATCCAGGAGGGTGAGAAAACCTGGATTTGTGCTGGAAATAGCCCAACCTGATGATCACTTTAGATAAGCTATTACCAGCAGGACAGTGGGGTGGGAGGAGGTATTGTTTCATATTCTCTGTGTATATATAAAGTCTGCTGCAGTTTCCACGGTATGCATCCGATGAAGTGAGCTGTAGCTCACGAAAGCTCATGCTCAAATAAATTGGTTAGTCTCTAAGGTGCCACAAGTACTCCTTTTCTTTTTGCTTTATGCAAGATAACTCTTGTAAGGTATCATTGGAAAGGTTATAATTTACTATGATTATCCTATTTGTATGCATGTATCATTTCTGTATCTGAAATTAGGAATATTTACTATGTATCTAGATTTCAACTTTGTTACTTTGAGAGATGCCCCCTGCTAGCACTTCAGGTACAACAATGAAAAAGCCGGACAGTGCTGATGGCCCATCAACAAGAGACAATGGACTGTAAAAGAGCTTAATCTTCCTGTGAATGTGTGGGTCAGCCTGTGAAGAATGGTTACAGGGGCCCTACAGAGGCATGAGACCATGTCACCTGATACTGAAATCCACCTTGAATTCTGTACTTTTCCACGAGAAGCTGGGGGAGGAAATGGGGGGCGTCAAACTAGGAAACAAAGGACGCCCGCCTTATGCAAATCCTATTTAAGGGCAGGGAGTGAGGTAATCCAGGTCGTCAG
Source organism: Eretmochelys imbricata (assembly GCF_965152235.1). Lineage (NCBI taxonomy): Eukaryota > Metazoa > Chordata > Testudines > Cheloniidae > Eretmochelys > Eretmochelys imbricata. Next base: position 63,695,304 of record NC_135577.1, on the reverse strand, counting down.
TTCTCCCCTGCTACCCCAAGCAAGATGACTGCTGGTAGGGTGACCAATGTCCTGATTTTATAGGGACAGTCCTGAGTTTGGGGTCTTTTTCTAAAATAGGCTCCTATTACCCCCCACCCCCTGGCCTGATTTTTCACATTTGCTGTCTGGTCACCCTAAGGGCTGAAAACAACTAAGGGCTTGTCTACACTGGCAACTTACAGCGCTGCAACTTTCTCGCTTGGGGGTGTGAAAAAACACCCCCGAGCGCAGCAACTTTCAGAGCTGTAAAGCGCCAGTGTAGACAGTGCACCAGCGTTGGGAGCTGTGCCCCTCGTGGAGGTGGGGTTTTTAGAGTGCTGGGAGAGACCACAAAAGCTCTGCTGCGATCACAAGCCATGTTAAAGCGCTGCAGCGGCAGCGCTTTAGCATTGCCGAAGTAGACTAACCATAAGACTGAACTGGGGAAAAGAACTGGACCCAGGCTGGAAGCACGTCTAGCCTGTGAAGAAGATTATTAGAACCTCATTTTCAGTGAGAATTTACATGTAAACAGGTTTCTTTAGTGTATTAAGCTTAGTTTGTGTGCTCTGTTTTATTTTCTTAGTAATCTGCCTTGTTCTGTCTGCTAAATCCTTAACTACTTAAAATACACCTATTATAGTTAATACATTTATTTCTGGTTTATAATATAACCCAGTTTATGTAATTTCTAACTAGAGGGGCAGGAAGTTGTGCACACGCTCCTCTGCATTGAGGGGAGAGGTGAATTTCATATAATTTTGGGTTTGTACCCCAAGGGAGGGTGGACATCTGGGTGCCTTGGCAAGCCCCTTAAACTAAGCCTTCTCAGAACAGAGCTCTGTCTCTCTGTGCAGCCTGGTGTGGCCCTGCGTGTGTGCTTGGCTGGAAAAGGCTGGGGAGCCTAGCCCAGCAAGACCAGGTAAAAGGGGGCCCAGGCTGGCAGAATAGTCTGACTCAGTGGCGTCCCAGCACATCAGGTGACATCCCAGGTGGTCCAACCTGTCACACTGTTATGCAGGTTAAACTACTAGACGATCATAATGGTCCCATCTTTTCCTAACACTTATGATTCAATGAAGAGAAGAGGCAGGGAAAATGACTCACAACCCAACTGTTCCCTGAGCCAGTACTGAATTAAGTGTCAAACAAATTTCAGATTCAAGGGATAAATGTAGGATAACCTAGTGTGACAGGGCCCACTTGCTCCTGCCTCTGGGCAAGTCCACAAACAGCTCAGAGACCTTTTTTGCTGGTAAAACACCTGGTGCAATTTATTTATAATATTAATTTCCACCACCTTTATACACTATAAAGCCTTAGCCCTAGAGCCCCCATCTCTTGAGGCAAGCAGGAAAGAGCATTCTACTTCCTCCCTTTCCCACTTCCTTCTTGTACTTTTTGTATCATCAGCCTATTAGCCTCTTAGTTCTCTCCTCAGCCCATCAATTAGAGTTGCAGTGACCAGAGCGCGTGCTCAGCTGCTGTTGCCCAGCGCACCGCCACACCCAGGTTTTGGATATTTGGGATTTTCTTGTCATAGATAGAATTTCTCATCAATTCATCTAAATCTAATGAAAGACCAGTTCTGTATTCCCTATATAGGCAATATTCCCACTGAAGTGAATGGAACATATATCAACTATAGGCCTTTCATCACATTTCAATGAAGAAGAATTCTGTTATTCCAGACTTTCAGTCTGTTTGATGTGTATACTTCAGATTTACCTCCATTATTATGCCTGTTTGAGACAAAATCTAATGTTCCAGCCTATGGAAGACAAATGATTATTTTCTTTCATATATATTGCTGTGTATTTCTTATTGATTAATAAGTCTCTTTAGATTTGTAGAGTATGAAACATTAGCACTGACTCCTCAATTTAGTCACTCTGTTCTTGTGTGAACTTTATGGAAATTACAGAAGGTGAAAAACTCATCTATATAGAATGTCATCCTTCAGCTCTAATTTTATGTGTACACTCTTGTAATTTCAAATGAAAAAAATATGAATTTGAAAATAATTTATGTTCACAAGTAATGTGCTTAATGAAATAGGATATTCAATACATAGGACTTTTTCAAGAAGTTTAGACCAAAAATTTAGGATTAGTTTAAAAAACCTACAGTACAAGATTTTGGTGATTATAATTTAAATTAAATAAAAACTGTTTTTGTTCCGTTTTTAAACACTGTGGAAACCCAAAATAAAACAGCATTATATTAGCTCCCCACAATAAGGAAGTTAAACATCTGACTATTAATTGAAAGGGAATCAGACACATCTATTATCACTATCCAAGGTGAATGACATGTTAAAATGAACTGGATAAATGGTGAAAGACAAGTTGTATTTTAAAATTACTTCAGATTTAATAAGATCAGTTGGTAAAATAAGGAATTATGAGTCAACAGTGTGCCCTTGTTGCCAAGAAGGCTAATGGTATTTTGTTCTGTATAAATAGGAGCATTGCCAGCAGATCGAGGGATGTGATCATTCCCCTTATTCGGCATTGGTGAGGCCTCATCTGGAGTAATCTGTCCAGTTTGGGGCCCCACACTACAAGAAGGATGTGGAAAAATTGAAGAGAGTCCAGCGGAGGGTAACAAAAATGATTAGGGGGCTGGAACACATGACTTAGGAGGAGATGCTGAAGGAACTGGAATTATTTAGTCTGCAGAGGAGAAGAATGAGGGGGGAATTTGATAGCTGCTTTCAACTACCTGAAAGCGGGTTCCAAAGGGGATAGATCTAGACTGTTCTCAGTGGCAGCAGATGACAGAACAAGGAGTAACGGTCTCAAGTTGCTGTGGGGGAGGTTTAGGTTGGATATTAGGAAAAACTTTTTCGCTAGGAGGGTGGTGAAACACTGGAATGGGTTACCTAAGGAGGTGGTAGAATCTCCTTCCTTAAGAGGTTTTTAAGGCCCAGCTTGACAAAGCACTGGCTGGTATGAGTTAGCTGGGGACTGGTCCTGCTTTGAGCAGGTGGTTGGACTAGATGACCTCCTGAGGTCCCTTCCAACCCTGATATTCTATGATTCTGTGATAATTATTTTTAGATATGGGGCCAGATTCTCAGCCCTAATAAGGCTGCTTTGCATCACACCAGCATTACCAAAAGCTCCCTTAAGGTAATCTTTGTGGCAATCTGAGGAATCCCATAGTTTAGAGGAATCACTGGGGTGGTGAAGAGCTGACAAAGCCAATTCTACAACATCCCTCTCCCAAGGGGTTAAGTGCAGGTGGCCATAGATTAGAGAATCCCTGATGTTGCTCTAACATGCTAGGGGCCAAATCAGCTTCCAGCAGCCCTTGAGATCACGAGAATATTAATTCACATACATCAAACTTTACCTCCCAATTTTCTGTGTCCTATGCCATGCACTGTTCAACCAGACCAGAGGATTAAGACCATAATTTTTACTTTAACAGTGCCCCTTTTACACAAAAGAGAACAAATTTGTCTGGCTCACAGAATTAGATTCTAGGACAAGGAATACATACACAAATCTGACTTCAAAATCAGATAGAAACAGTAGTTATTTGCAAGAAAAATCTGAAGTAAGTTAACAGTATAGGCTACAAAACCAGACAAGTATCGGTTCAACAGTTCAAATTTTAAATCCCCCAAATAATCCAAGTAAATATACAAGGCGCCTTCTAATTTTCCATTCTCCGAGCCCTTGCTCTGCAGTACAGAAGCTTGATCCTCTTCCTTATTTTTCTTAGAAGAGTGTGGGTAGATGACTTATCCAAGAAAATGTAGGTTTACATATCATAAAATACCACAGAATTTGGTCAGATAAAACAGCAATTTTACATTTATACAGCTTCTTTCATTGGTGGGTGAAAGGGTGTGTAGCTAGTACAAACAGTTATTCAAGTTTGTAAAGAGTTTAGGGATCCATATAAATGAAACACAACCGCCTTTGTGGTAGAATGCAGATACTGCTTAACAGCACACTTCAACACTACACAACAGTTAGAGAAAGTGACTGAAGACTACACAGACATCAAGTAATTCCAAGTTATAGATTCAGAAAAACTGTTACCTGACTACATTTTATTTCTGTAGTAAGCAACATATATTCAATATTATGTACAATACATCAATAGAAAATGCTATACACACACAAGGACAATTTTAGATTGCTATAAGAACCTTAACTTTGATTTCCTGTCTTGAATGCATTTCAGTACTTAACTCTAACATTTCATGACCGGTATTTTCCATTTACAAATGGTAAGCCATTACTGAAAAATTACACATCTCCGTTCTGTTAAACACCTCACCCACAAAAGATATAGACATGTATTCCTTATCTTTATACCTCTGTCAAAATGTTTGGCCGTAAGCATAGCTTTGAGGCACAGTAAGGATCAGACCACGTGAATTGTTCATTATTTAATACCTGTAATACTCTGAGATTCTGACACTTTCTGCTTTGATAGTTTAAGGCTTAAAGCCAGTGCTGCAAGCTAGCCGGAGGGAACATTTCTGGGATAAATCATTTCATATGGCATTACTCCCCATCAAGACAATAAAACACTGCTCCCAGATTTTCCCTGGAGACCAAGTTCATCCTTATTTGTTATTGTGGAGAAAGTACACATCTGTAAGCGTTTAATATTACTTACACAGCATTCGCCAGAGGGCTTTTAACAAAGGTGATTTTAAAAGCTTTGTCTACTGCTTGTGACATTCTCCTTTCTTTTACCAGATCACTAAAATCTGATTGTCTGTATTTCTGTTTCAGTAACCATGGAAAGATGCATCTCTACCTTATATAAAGTTTTTATGGCAAGGAGAAGGATGATGGCAATTTCTTACCTGTAAACTTGAATTTTTCCAAGATCCTCTATTTCAAGAGAGTCGGTTTAAGTTCTCTTACCAGCAGATGGAGATAAAAAAAGGGAACTCACTTGCTATCACTCCCCATATGAAGGGAGCTGACGGCATCTGCTCACTTAGACTTCCAAAGTGATAACATTTCTGTTATTTCTAAAGAAATACTTAAGATTTTTTCAGAAAAGAAGATCCATACTTCACCAAAACAACTAAAATTGAGTGACATGTCTGGGCTACAAGACAGAGACATGCAGATGCCAATTAACAATTAAGAAGTTAAACTATCCCTCTGTGCCAGTCCAGAGAGTGAGAATTTCAGCCCCTAAATAGGCAAAGAATGGATTATCGAGGGAAAAAAGCAGACATGTCCACATCATAATCAAGGTTGACTAAATCAAAGAGATGACTTGACCTTCATGGTTTCATAATCCAAAATTCATGAAAGATCACTCAATCCATCAGTATCAAACCTGGCAACCAAACCATGCTTATTTGGATGGGTGATAATCTTGGGCTCAATTACGAAATATGCTGACCACTCAACTCCAATGACTTCAATGGGAATTGTGGGTGAACAGCACATCAGGACCCAGTCCTTCTTCTGTTTTACTATTGGGTTTCAAAAAGGGCTTAGAATCAAATTCAGGACTGCAGACACAACTGGAGCAAGTTTCAGAGTAGCAGCCGTGTTAGTCTGTATTCGCAAAAAGAAAAGGAGTACTTGTGGCACCTTAGAGACTAACAAATTTATTTGAGCATAAGCTTTCGTGAGCTACAGCTCACTTCATCGGATGCATTCAGTGGAAAAAACTGGAGCAAATTATTATTATGATTGGCCATCAGTGGCATCATACCTTTGTTAGTTATGCCCACATTAAGTACACAAGTCTGACTTTTTCCATCTTATTTTTGGTATGAATAGCAATTGGATACATCAGGTGTTGCATTCTTAGACTATTTTTTACACTGAATGGCTATAGATAGCCAGCCTTTGACACCATGCTTTATGACAACACCAGAGCCATGCTATAAATTGCCCAGGAAGATGCTGCCTCTTGGTCCTTACCGCTTAATTATAAGGTGCTTTCTGAATATTCTGGCCATCGGTTAGAGATAACAAAGATAAGCAGCTCCCTGCAAAACAGAACATGCGTGAAGTCTGCTATTCCTTCATAGTCACTGTCAGCAGAACCTCATGTATGCCTTTACACAGACAACATTCAGAAACATTTTGAAATATAGGAGATTTTACTTAGTTAACTGATTTCTTTTAACAACCTTCTCATGCTCCAAATCCACTCCTGATAACTTTTAACTGGATGAAGCATGCATATGCCTCATAAGCTTTTCAATATTTATCACTATGCAGGTGTCACAGCAATGAAGGCCCAACCTACCAACTGTGAGGACACCACACTAATCTCGAGCTTCTATTCTGAAATTAACTTTTTATTCATTTATCTCCAGTGTCACAAACTGAAGCTTGTATGACTTAGCTTTTTTAGACCCAACAAAACTTTATATTATCACCAGAGCTTTGTCCTCCAGTTGTATCTTCATTAATGTATTATGCATTTTTTGGCAATTTGTGACACTCTTGTCAAATGAAAAAATAACAAGGAGTCCTTGTGGCACCTTAGAGACTAACAAGTAATTTGTTAGTCTCTAAGGTGCCACAAGAACTCCTTGTTATTTTTGTTGACACAAACTAACATGGCTACCACTCTGAATCTTGTCAAATGGTTGCTTTTACTGAAAACAGGACACCACACAACTTGTGCTGGACCCCTTTGTGTCATGTTGCGATTGCTTTTTTACTGTAATAATGTAAACAAATCATCTCTCCCATTTGTTCACCTTTGTATTCTGCCTGTAGGTCCTGATATACGTTCTTAAGTTTCAGAGTAACAGCCATGTTAGTCTGTATTCGCAAAAAGAAAAGGAGTACTTGTGGCACCTTAGAGACTAACCAATTTATTTGAGCATAAGCTTTCGTGAGCTACAGCTCACTTCATCGGATGCATACTGTGGAAAGTGTAGAATTGTAAGGAGAGTGATCACTTTAGATAAGCTATTACCAGCAGGAGAGTGGGATGGGAGGAGGTATTTTTCATGCTTTGTGTGTATATAAAAAGATCTTCTACACTTTCCACAGTATGCATCCGATGAAGTGAGCTGTAGCTCATGAAAGCTTATGCTCAAATAAATTGGTTAGTCTCTAAGGTGCCACAAGTACTCCTATTCTTAAGTTTGATGCACTACCTGATTACCAACCATAGCTGATGGGTCTGTACTTCATGCTTCACAGGTGTTTCATCACCTGATTTAAACTCCTTTCTCCATGGCACTCCATTAATCCATTCCTGTCCTGGCCCATTATGGGGTTTCCCAACCCCATCGCAAGCAATATGAGATTTTGCTATTAGGGGAGGGACTACAACTGTAGCCTCTCTATTTATGGTTTAATGAGGTGCGGAATGTATAGCTAATTGAGAACTGGCTGAATATTCCTTACTGCTTTAGAGATATATACAAAACTAAACTTGCAGTGAAACTCTCTATTTACATAAATGGGGATTTTAGATACAGAGCAAGTGAAATGTACTCAGATACTGCTGTATGTGTCCCACTCCAAACATTGAATATACTGAATTTGGTAGATACAACTTCACGAGTTTGATAGATAACAGTTTATGAGCCACTGGAGTTGGTGAATAGGGCATCCCCTAATTTCAGCATACATTAATTTCAGAGATGGTTATGAAGTATACCTCCCCAAGCAGACACTTAGAATGATAATGCCTTTTTCCAGTTTAGTTTATGTCACTTTGAGACTGGTTTAAGCCATGCTAAAAAAAGCTACTTATTACAGAAAAAGATTTTTCACATGGGGGAGTTCCAGCGCTATAACTATTCTAGGATGATTATACTAGTATAACTGGAAAATGTTCTCCTATAGACAAGCCCTAAGTGGAGGCAGTTACAAATTGTAGGACTCTGAGCTCAGCATGGACGGGGCCTCACTTTTCTTCCCAGCAACTGTTATGTTTGGTGGTGTGGGCTTTTATTTATTTATTTTTAAAGAAAAAGTACAGCTGTGGTATGTAAAATTCAGATCTGGATTTTGAACACTTGGAAGCCTGCAGGTGTTTATATCCAGAGTGTTAGTGTGGGCCCAGCAAGCACCCCAACCTACTGAAAGATGAATTAATTTATGAAAAAAGTGACACATCACAGGAAGGATTACGACTGCAGATTTCAGTAAAAAGATCCTTGGCAAGAAAGACTTCAGTCAGCGGAGAGTGGAAGAACACAGTTTTCGTGCACTACCAGCCCCAACAAAATACTGGTGGCAGATTTCAACTCTATTTTTCTTTGTGAAAACAAAAATGACAGTCAGTTGATGCTGAAACGCTCGTGACAAAAGACAAGGTTTTGAACAAAAATGTACCTGGAAAAACAAAATTTAACAATAGCGATTGAGAAAACTAGTCAGTCAGGGTGACCTCGTGCTTGGTTCTTGCAGCAGGTGAAGGCTATAAATCTTTACTTCATGATGTTGAGCAATGTGGAGAGAAAAAGAGCAAGCAATTAAAAAAAAGCTTTCAGTGCAAATTGGAACAAAAACCCAAGTACAGGACTAAGTCTTTGGAAATTTCCCCACTTCCAAAGTTGATCCTAAAAAGGCAAACATGAAACGGACTAGCCAAAAGTTTTGGAAACCATAGGCCCCTAGCTCAATTAGCCAGATTCTGCCCAGTTCCCTTCTATCCATTTACCAGGCATCTATTTACAAGGCTTCTGCTCTTTTACAAAATATGGTGCGGTTCCTTGCACAAAGAAGTCTATCTCCACAATCTGCTGTCAAGATGGTGATTTTCTATTGATTTTTTCATTACACTAAAACCGCTTCAGTTTAACTATTTTTAGATGATAAGCTCTTTGGACAGGGTCTTAGTTTTTGTTTGTACAGCACCGTCATGGGGTATACTACTAACTGCTATGGCACCTCCTTCTTACATTGTCTGGAGATTAGCTCCCAACCAGTCTGATGCCTCCTCCTTCAGTGGCTTGCCCCATGGTCTCTCTCCTACCCTGGAATCAGGTTACTCCATCTTCGTGACTCAGGGTGCTCCCTCTTTGGACCTGGGCCCTGCAGCCAGATCATTAGTTTTCCCCTTCGGGGGTATCAAAGTCCCTCTGGACAAACATCTCAGGCAGTCTTCTGATCCACTACCCAGACTGTGCCACTTATCCAGTGGCTGGTAGGGGAACCCAGTTCCACCCATTACTCCACATTCCAGCCCAAGGACCCTATGACTAGATACCATGGACTAAGCAATCCCAGACCCTATTGCTGTTACCCTGAGCTCCTTCCTACCTTTCTTCTCTAGCTCTGCCTCCCCCAAGGTTACCTGTGGAGCTTCCTCTACTCCATGTAGCTATTCCACTGCCTCTCAGGTTCTTGCCAGTGTCTGTATTCCCAGGCAGGATGCCAGAGCTTACTACCCCCTAGAACTCCTCCTTGTCTCTTGCCAACTCCCCTCCTATCTAGGGAGCAACTAGAGTGTTCCTCCCTGCAGCCCATCTTCTGCCACCAACTTCCTGATTTTATACTAGCTCAGCCTGCCCCTGCCCAGCTGGGTTTCATCATCAATTAGACCTTATCAACCTGTCACAAGATTAATTCACCCCTTTTGAACACTCAGGTCTTGTTCAGGGTAGAGTCAGAATCGGGGCCTCTGATAACTACTGTAGTGCATGTAAACAGTTAAAAGTAGGGCACAGAGCAACAGACTGGGTTTATGGGTAGTTAGTGAATTCCATTACCTTCTCTGCCACTGATTTATTGTGTAATCTAGGCCAAGACTTATTAACTAAACTAAAATGTATTAAAAAAGAAAAGAGAGAGAGTATGGCAAAAAGATTAATATACATACAAAAGACATGAGTTCAATTCTTGAGGTTCAAATACATAGCAGAGATGGTGAGCTTTGTAGTTGCAAAGAGTTATTTTAGAATTTAGTTCATAGGTTATAGTCCAATGTCACCTTCAGAGAGTACCAGCATAACTGGGACCTCAATTGTGGGACGCAAACTTCCCCTGATGAAGCTTAAGCAGATCTGAGATAAAAAGGATCAGGTCCAAAGGATCTTTTATACAATTTCAGGCCTTCTTTGACAAGTTGGAGTCCCTCAGGGAACAATAGGCCCTCATTTCCTAAGCATCTTTGCTAATTATTCACAGATTAACATAAGGCAATGGCCTGTTTTTCCATTCACAGGTGATTTGCTATACAGTTCAAAGAGAGATGAATACAGCGATATCACGTTTTTACAATTCATTTAAATGCTAGGTTGTTCTTTTGTTCTTTGAATTAACAGAATACAGCATAGACAGGGACTGTTGTTTACAATGCTGACCACTACCCATATACAAAAACACAAACATTATCTCCCCATATATCTTTAAGGTTAAATTTGAGTCATTTATTCTACAGGATGTTTAACTCTCTCTGGCCATGCGTCACAATGAGTCAACAATATGATGCAAAAAAGACTAATATTCTTTGGTGTATTAAAAGCAGAGTCATATGTAAGATATGGGAGGCAACTGTCCCACTCTTCTGAGCACTGGTGAGGCCTTGTCTGGAGTATTGTGTCCAGTTCTGAGCACTACACTTTAGGAAAGATGTGGACAAATTGCAGAAAGTCCAGAGGGCAGCAATAAAAATGAAAATAGGTTTAGAAAACCTGACCTATGAGGAAAGGTTAAAAAAAACTGGGCATGTTTAGTCTTGAGGAAAGAAGACTGAGGGGGAACCTGATCACAGGATTCAAACATGTTAAGGGCTGTTATAAAGAGGACTGTGATCAATTGTTCTCCATGTCCACTGAAAGTTGGACAAGAAGTAATGGGCTTAATGTGCAGCAGGGGAGATTTAGGTTAGTTATGAGGAAAAATTTTCTAACTATAAGAGAAGTTAAGCTCTGGAATAGGTTTCCAAGGGAGGGTTCAGAATCCCCATCACTGGAAGTTTTTAAGAACAGGTTGGACAAACATCTTTTAGGAATGGACTAGGTTTATGTGGTTCTGCCTTAGTGCAGGGTGCTAGACTAGATAACTTCTCAAGGTCCCTTTTCAGACCTACATTTTTCTGATTCTAAAATATGAGATTAAGACATGGGTATGGTATTCCAACTGTCCAAACTGAACACAGATTGGCACAACCGATGTCCCAAACCCTATTATAACAAATTGTGCTGTATGATACTGCTGCTCTAGTTTACAGGCCTTTTATTTATTTTAAGAAAAAAATGTAAAGAACCATTTGTTTTGAAAGATACAGGTACATAATTACATAGGCTTTACCAACTGATTAAAAAAAAAAAGGTAAAATTTAGGGCCTTTCAAGTCTTGACAGTGTGTGTTAAGCATCCAAGGTGCTTTAAAGGTCAACAAGACATTTGTTATCTCTGTCATCTCAAAACTGATGCGGAGCTTGTAACCAGATGACCCAAGTTAGATTTATGAGGTTAAAAAATAGCCTCCCTTTCTGTAGCTTTTGTAAAATATATCAATGTCAATTGAAAATGTGCTTATTACAGTAAATAAAAAGTCTCAAATGATTATGATCAAACAAGTATTTCAATGTAAAATGCAATATTACAGCCTGAAGTTCAGTGTCATAAAACCAGGTTATGTTGTTTTAACGAAGGAGGAGCAGTCTCCCTTTTAGTGATCAAATTACACATAAACTAAAGAAGCTGGTGCACATTTACAAGCATAATACAGAGTACTGAAATACAACAAGCAAAGCAATAAGTACAAAGCAAATTAAAGATCTGAATTATACCCAGAAATGCTGAGAAGTAACATGCAGCCTCTCCTTGTCCCATTGTGCCTTAATATTGCAGTGTATACCTTGTGTTACTGAGAGTTCTCTGTTCAATATCCCATGTAATATTTCCGTTTTAATTCTGAATATCTTATCTTTGTTTTAGATTTTAAAACCACGTTTGTTTTGATTGCGTAAATTTCCATTCCCCCTCTTCTCTGCATCCTCATCCCCCTTGTAGTACTAAAAACAATGATAAATTGTGTAGGAAACCTCTTCAGTTTGGGCTTGTTTTAAAACTTTGAGGCTAAGATTTTTTTAAATGGCTGCTTAAATTTCAATTCCTAAATCCATATTTAGCCACCCAAATAAGTGGCCTGATTTTCAAATGTGATGAGCACCCAGCTATTGACTTTAATGGCTTTGGATCAGGCCTAAAGAGAGTGTTCCAAAATCTAACTGGACAGACTAGTGTTTTCACTTACTGTTATTCTCTTTGAAACCTGTCCCACTGCTTTAATGACTGGAACTTGCAACACCCAAAAGTCAAACACACTAGATATCACTTAAACATTCATGAAAAACAGTGCTGCTTCCTTTCAGGTTCACAGTTTGCAAATGAATAAAGAAGCCATACACCATTTGTTCTGGTTAACTTTGTTATGAAACATTTTCGGGGTTTAGCCCTGGGGGCATGTTGAAATCATAACTAAATAAATCATTTCAGACAACACAAAGAAACAATCTCTGAAACCCGCACCCAGGCGCCTACAGGGAAAACGGTGTCTTCCCAAAGAAGCATATAAACTTGTGTTGCTTAAGTTTTTAATCCTTAGCCAATTCTATTTTAATCTCTGTAATTGCTGTGAATTTCAATTCTTTGACAAGTAAATACACACACTTTCGATTCCCCATTTACCACCAAGCCCGCCTCCAAAAAAAAATAGAAAAATATCAGCCTCTGAGTCTCCAGAGCTCAAAATTTGATAGTACTAAGGATTTTGTTTTCAGTAAAGAAGAGAAACAGCATAAATAAGATGTAATTATACTTGCCTTCCATATTTGCATTTCAAAACAAGACACTAAGTATATAAGGAAGGAAAGTGTAGGTCCACTACTTAGTGGTTAAGGAGAGCTAATAATGGATGGCATCAAGAAAGCTAAGGTGTTTAATGCCTATTTTGCTTCAGTCTTCACTAAAAAGGCTAATTGTGATCAGATGTTTACCACGATTAATAGTAACAAGGGGGAAGGAACACGAGTCAGAATAGGGAAAGAACAGGCTAAAGAATATTTAGATAAATATTCAAGTTGGCAGGGCCTGACAAAATTCACACTAGGGTACTTAACGAACTAGCTGAAGCAATCTTGGGACCATTAGAAATTATCTTCAAGATCTCAGAGGATGTATAAGGTCCTAGAGGACTGACAAAGGGCAAATAGAGTACCTATCTTTAAAAGGGGGCGGGAGGGAAAGGACCTAGTAAATTATAGTCAGCCACACTTCAATGCCTGGAAAGATACTGGAAGAAATTATTAAACAATTAATTTGTAAATATCTAGAGGACAATAGGGTAATAAGTAATCTCCAAAATGGATTTGTTAAGAACAAATCACCCCCAAACCAACTGAATGTCCTTCTTTAACAGGATTACTGGCCTAGTGGATAAGGGGAAAGCTGTAGACATTGATCTTGATTTTAATAAGACTTTTGACACAGTCCCATATGACATTCTCATACGCAAACTAGGGAAAAGTGGTCTAGATGAAGTTACTACAAGGTGGGTGCACAACTGGTTGAAAAACTGAAGTCAGAGAGTTAGCATCAATGGTTAGCTGTCAAAGTGGGAGGACACATCTAGTGGGATTTTGCAGGAGTCTGTCCTGGAGCTGATACTATTCAATATTTTTGTTAATGGTGTTGATAATGGAATGGACAGTATGCATATAAAATGTACAGATAACATCAAGCTGGGAGGGGTTGCAAACACTTTGGAAGACAGAATTAGAATTCAAAATGACTTTCACAAATTGGAGAATTGGTCTGAAATAAGATTAAATTCCACCAAGAGAAGTGCAATGTACTATATTTAGAAAGCAAACAATCAAATGCACAACTACAAAATGGGGAATAACAGGCGGTGCAGTAGTACAGCTGAAAAGGATCATGACTTGAATTTATGAGCCAACATGATGCAGTTGCAAAAAAGACTAATATTCTGGGGTGTATTAACAGGTGTCTCGTATGTAAATCACATGAAGTAATTATCCCACTTTACCTTAGTATTGATGAGTTCTCAGTTGGAGTATTATGTCCAGTTTTGAGCACCACACTTTAGGAAAGACGTGGACAAATTGCACAGAGTCCAGAGGACAGCAATAAAATTGATAAAACATTTAGAAAACCTGACCTATGAGGAAAGAACATTTAGGGAGGGATCTGATAACGGTCTTCAAATATGTTAAGAGCTGTTATAAAGAGGACAGTGATCAATTGTCCTCCGCAGCAACTGAAGCTAGGACAAGAAGTAATCAGGCTTAATCTGCAGCAAGGGAGATTTAGGTTAGATACAGTAGAGCCTCAGATACAGTTGAGCCACACACCTCATTTGGAATTGGAAGAACACAGTCTGGCAGCAGAGACAAAAAAAGCAAATATTGTACAGCACAGTACTGTATGAAATGTAAATTACTAACAAATAAAAGGAAAGTTTAAAGAAAAAGATTGGACCAGGTAAGGAAACTGTTTCTGTGCTTGTTTAATTTAAATTAAGATGGTTAAAAGCAGCATATTCTTCTGCATAATAAAGTTTCAAAGCTGTATTAAGACAATGTTCAGCTGTAAACTATTGAAAGAACAACCATAACATTTTGTTCAGAGTTACGAACATTTCAGAGTTACGAACAACCTCCATTCGTAACTCTGAGGTTCTACTATATTATGGAAAACTTTCTAACTATAGGGATAGGAAAGCACTGGAACCAGTTATGAACTGAGATTATGGAACCCCATCCTTGGACATTTTTAAGAATGGGCAGGGAAAACACCTGTCCTTGACCCCAACGCAGGCAGTTCTGATTCACCAGGTCACTCTCTAAGTGGGTCTCCTCCCTTAGATTCTCCTCAGGCCTTTATGGCCCCCAGGTGTGGCCCTGCCCTCTTAATTGGCCAAATGGGAGCACCTGTTCTGGCACAGGGAGCTGGACCTACTTCTTTTACTGGGGACAGCCACTTTGTGAAACCACTATAATTACCTGGACAACCAGTAGCACTGAGAAGCCCAAGAGAACCCCAGACAACCAACTGACCAATCTGAGAACAAATGGCATCTATATTAGGAGGGGCAGCGGTGTTCAAAAGAATTGAGTTATTTACAGTGGCTCTCACTGACAAACATAACCTTAGGCTTGCCCAGGTACAGGTTTAGACAGCTGCTCTTCATCCAAGAGCTGGTTTTGACAAGGCATTGAGTCAGTAGTGAAAAGGGTGCTGGGCTCGAGAATTTTTTTTTATATTCATAACTGATGCAGCAAGCCCAGAGGTGCTGGGGCTATGAAATGCTCAGCCCTGGCACAAATTAAACACTGGTAGTATATATTGACCTACAATAGATAGAGAGTCCATTTAGCCTTTACTTCCACCGAATCTCTCACTTCCTGACACGTTTGGGCCAATTTTGATTCAATCAAACCCAAGACAATTTTGCCCTGATTCACATCCTGTGCAATCCTACTGATTTTTAACTAGGGCATCACAGGTTGAAAGTCAGGGCAGAATTTAAATCCAGGTTTTTAAATTGCATTTTGCTACATACATTTAAAATGGCAGGACAAAACTCTGGAGAATATACAATTAGGAATCATTCTGCACTGGCCCTTGGTAGGTGATGGATTAGATCTCCTTTGGGGCTTTATCATCTCTAATTGTTTTGATTTCAAGTTTTAAATTGTATTCACTGCAATCTGGGCCAAATTTCTCCCCTATGTGCATTACTATCCTCAGAGGGCTCTTGCCCAGCAGAAGCAGTGCAGTTCTGCTGCAAAGGGGCTCTGTGTGGGTCCCTTGTGTTTCAACACTCAGTTTTGTGGTAGAGGAAAACAGGATAGGTGAGAAGCAGGGAATGGGGCCAGCAAATCTGTGGCTATGTAGATCCAATAGGCACTTATACACCAACCACACTGAGGTCGGCCAGGTCCCTGAGCTTCCGCAAGGAGGGATCTTTCTGCAACTCGGCCTAGAACTCAGTGGCTGGGGAAGGGATGGGGCCCGGTTCCCTCTCACTGGCTGGGTCTGAGGCCACAGCCTCTCTGAGCCGTGCCCCTCAGCGCTCCCTCCCCACCATGGTAGGGTCCTGTGCCTTCGGTGTGGTACCCTCCCCGAGGTCGGGGTGCAGCGCCCCTCGCTGGCTCTGGCTACAGGTCACAACCAGGGTGTTCTGAGTGGCCCAGTCTTTAGGAATTGGGAGGATTCCCCTCCACTGCTCAAATCCCATTTAAGAGATCCTCAGTCCAACCAAACCACTCAGACTGCACACTGGGTGTCTGGAATTCTATCTATCAATTATATGTACTTGCATCATGAGCAGAATATCTGATCATCTCCCCACAAATTCTCTAAAAGCCAGCAAGTTTGAAAGCATCTGTTTTTTCAATACTTAGGGAAAAGCCAAAAAGCTTGACTGCGTTTGTCAAGTAATCATGATGAGATTCCTCATGCTCACTTAAGGAAGCAACAAACTGAAATGGACTTGCAATTTAAACTCTGATTGCTTATGCAAGGCAATGATGGATGCATTTTGTATGCTTACCACAGTGCTTGTCTAACAGTTTCATTTGATCTCTACATGCATTTAGCAGAGTTTACTCAGAGTTCACAATTGGTTAACTTCACTTATTTAAACAGCATCAGTGTAAGTGACTGAATCCTAACTTAACCAATTTGTTGTATTTAATGTAACTTTAAAAAAATATGTTTTTCAATTACATGTAAATAATTAAAACTACAAGTACAATGATCAAAACAATGAACAATTTGTAGAGCATACTTTTATAGAGTGGAGTGCCCTTCCTCTCTAAGGAATGCAAAGCACTTTCCACACATATGCATATAGGAATCATTCTGGTCAGAAAGGAAATGCAGACACCTCTGAGAGAGTATGCTAACTGTTTAACAGCACATAGGAACATTATACAATGGTTTACATAAAAATGTTCCTGTAAAAAAAAAAAAAGACATTTTAAATATGTTCCTCTTATGGTTCATTCTAATTGGGGAAGCTTGCGTATCACTAGTAGGTATTCTATGGTTAATTTGTAATATAGCGAAGGTTGCAACACCCCAAAATTGGCCTACTTTCCTCTTTTTTTGATATCTGTATGCAAAGACCATGTAATACTTTATATGTGATTCCATGCTTTTCAAAATTAAATGGACACTAAAATGTGGCCTAAAATGTAGGTTTTGCAAAAGCTTGTTTTCCTAAAATGTAAGACCAATATTATCATATAGTATTTATATTGGAGCAGCTTTCCAAAGCCTCAATGAAGATCAAGGCCCCATTATGGTAGGCACTATCCTAATACACATAGGGGCCAACTTCTCCTGGTGCTGGTGGGTGTTCGACCCCTGCCCCGCCCTGACTTTGCTCCTGCCCTGCCCCCATTCCAACCCCTCCCACAAAGTCCCCACCCCAACTCCGCCCCCTCCCTGCCCCTATTGGACTCCTTCCCCAAATTCCCGCCCCGGCCCCGCCTCTTCCCCGCCTCCTCCCCTGAGCACGCTGCATTCCTGCTCCTCCCCCCTCCCTCCCACAGCTTGTTACACCGTGAAACAGCTGTTTTGCAGCGGCAAACACTGGGAGGAGAAGCGGGGACACAGCACGCTCAGGGGAGGAGGCGGAGCGGAGGTAAGCTGGGGGGGGCAAAGCGGGGAGCTTGGCTGCCGGTGAGTGCAGAGCACCCATCAATTTTTCCCCATGGGTGCTTCAGCTCCGGAGCACCCACGGAGTCGGCGCCTATGCTAATACATACAGAAAAAAAATCACTGCAGAATTTACAATATAAGACAACAAGCAACATACAGAAAGGGTGGAACAAGGAATATAACTATATATATAATCTACATCATAGTAAAAGGAATCTGTTTTTCAACACAGAATCAATTTTAACTTAATAGCACTCTATACAAAATAAATAGCAGCAGCTTGGGGATTCTAACAGGGCAGAGAATTCTTGCCTTGAGTCCTCAGGCACAGAGTCTTTAAATTTGGACAATGAGTCCCACAAGTTGTAATTGTATCTCCCCAGCCAGACTTGCTGGTTTGAGATACATAGCTGTAGTCCACCTGTAAAATAAATTTTTCTCCTAGAGTTTCTTTGCATCCTTCCGTTTGGAAGTAGCAGTTGCTTGGCCCTGTCTATCCCTCTCAGGGGAGTGAGAGTATAGTTACTCGTACCCTTTGGCTGGCACATAGTATTTCTTCACCTCTTCCAAGTGGGAAGGAGAGAAGATCAGGACCCATTACAGCCTTGTTAATCAGTAGTGCTATGTTAGATCGTGCTGCTGTAGCCAAAATGTCAGTAAGGCTATGGGACATTTCTTTGAGCTCCTCAACCTCTAGCCCCAGATTAGCTGCTACCCTCTTTAGAAGAAGCTCATGATGGGCTCTAAAGTCATCTTGTGGCAGCGAGCTGCTCAGTCCCGAGACGGCCTTGTCTGGGGAAGAGAAGGAAGAGGCCTGTACCAGAGTGAGGCTTCTTCCTCTACTTCAACCTCAACTACCTCCATGCAGCCCACATTCTGTGTATCCATACAGGGTTCGGTACCAGAGTCAGGGTCTGGTGCCGACCAGAGCGATGCAGGGGCCCTCCTCTCAGAAGCAACTGAGAATGATCAGTGAGAAGATGGTCCAAGTACCAGGGGAAATCCCCATGGATTCTAGAGAGATCATTGCATAGACCACAGTCCATCTGGCCAGGTACCAGGGGTCTCGCACAGGGGTCCAGTGTCACATAAGATGGGTACTGGTGGCAGTTCTTGGGATGGGTATAGGGCTCCACCTCGGACTCCGATACAGAGTTCTCCTGAAGTGACCATGGGGGACCAGTACCCCTCACTTCCACCGATCAGCTGGGTGTCTGGGGACCAGTGCCAGACCGGGGACAACCTCACAGAAGAAAGCAGGATTGGCTTGCCCTGGAAGGTACTGAAGGTCCCAGTGCTGGGAAGGAGCTCAGAGCACCATGCTCTCTCCTGATCATGCTCATCAGAGCTGGAAGTTGGCCCACCGGAGTCGGTGGTACTGGGAGCAATAAGAAGTTCCTGGTTGCTACAACAAAAGCCTCTGGGGTTGAAGACACTGTGATTCCGCTGGTGCCGCAATGACTGCCTGGTGTCAGCAGGGGGTCTTGCACTGCACTCAACCTTCTGGGTGGAGTCAATGGGGCCGCCATGGGACCGGGATAGGAGGAGCAGCCCAACACAAGTTGCACTCCACTGCCTTCTCCTTGCTTGCCTTTCTTCAGTACCAGCAAGTGCCCTCTCTCACAGCGCTGCTTTTTATGTTTCTTCCTCAGCACCGGAGATGGGGAACAGTGCCGGGATGTGTGTGGTACCAGAGGAGCTCTTCGCACCAAGGATAAAGTGCTCGATGCCAAATCCGAGCAGCTTGACTCCAAAACTGGACTAAGAACGGCTTCCATTAGGATAGCCCTCAGTCTAGCCTCTGGTTTTCATAGTACAAGTCTTAAAGTCCCAACAAATCTGACAGCGCTGTTTTATGTGAGCCTCTCCCAAACATTTCAGACAACTGGACTGTGGGTCGATTATGGGCATAGGCTTGCCACAGGAGGCACAAGGAAGCCCAGGACCGGGGCATGCCCGATCTCAGGGGTGAAGGGAGCCCCTCAATGATAAAGGAGAGGTTCTATCTACCTACACAAGTATTATTTACAACATTTACACTACAACTATACTAAAACTAATAAACTAGGATACAGAGAAGAAATCATTGAAAAATGCCTTGCCAAAGCAAAAGGAGTTGTTCCAGCAACGATCATGGGCAGTAAGAAGGAACTGAGAGGGTCAGCAGCATCCCTTATACCAGCACATAAGTGTGTGGCACCAGAGGCCGCTATAGCTGGCCTGATGAATACCACTGAGGGAAAAATCTCCGGCAACAGTGCACTCAGCACACACACACCTAATGTGGAATGGACATAAGCAAGCACTAGAAGAAGGAGGCGGCTATTCAGGGTTAAAGTTCCAATATAAAATCACAGGTTGGGAGGGAGGGCAGCCAAGATAATTTTCTCTATCAAAAACAGAAAGTGAAGGCAAGAACTCCCCTCTCCTCATCAGACTTTAGAAATGAGTGAAGCTAAACAACATATAGCGGCAGGGTGTTGATTTGGATCTGAGTTTAACTGAGAGACCAGATCAAAGGAAGACTATTTAAAATATCAGGTACAGGGTGTACAGTTCCTCTCCTCAATTATGCCAACTGGAATTACAGTAAACCCCAGGGCTTCTCTAAGTACTTTACTTTCAAGATTCTAGATTAGTTCACTTCTTCTGCTTCTGAAGGCAGCCATGGCGGGAAGGCAGCCTGGAATTAAAATGAAATGTATGTGTGTTCCAAGGCAGTCCTTGCATACGGATGTGCATTTTAGCCAACTGGCTGGGCAAAGAGGTACCTTCTATTGGTGCATTTGGAAGCCTCATTCAAAATAAGAAAGAAGTAGGACTTTATGTACACAACTAACAAGCTGCTAAAAAAAGTTTTTATTAGGCTCTGCACCACAGAGTGTCCTGAATTTCTCACTCCTTCTTCAGTGCTAGGTGCCCTCCCCTCCAGAACACTTTAGTACCCACAGATATGAAGCTTTCCCTCTCTGTCCTGGGAGTAGTCAAGTCCAAAAACCAAACCAAGATGTTCCCAATAATATTAATTGCCACTGACCTTTACTATTTTAACACTATTATAATATGTAGCATTCCCCCAAAGGATGCAATTACAAACTATCACATAAATGCTTTTAACCAAATACAAACATCTCCACTTAATGAGCCATTTTATCAATAAAATGAAAGATATACAGCTGAAAAGTTCTGCCCTCTTGCAGACAGACTGCTGTATAGACATTCTTTCAGTTTTGACAAGTTGATATCTATCACCTTAGAAAAGACTAGAATTGGCAGAATGACGGAACACCACCACCAACACAGACATCTATGTGAAATGAGTTTCGTGGTTTCAGTCCAGTAAATGGTGAATTCTCTGTAACTTGAAGGTTTAAATCATGATTTGAGGACTTCATTAACCCAGCCAGAGGTCATGGGTCTATTACAGGAGTGGGTAGGCAAGGTTCTGTGGCCTGCAACATGCAGGAGGTCAGATTAGATTATCATGATGATCTCTTCTGACTTTAAAATTTATGAGTCTATGATTATTAGGGGCTTCCTTCTGGGTTGCATGTGTCCATCACACCAACACTACTTGGAGAAAGAAAGGCCAAAGGCATGAATGGGCAACAGAGATTGAGCTATCCTCTTATTCCCTGAAGGGTCCCTGCAGACCAGAGTTGAGTCCTGGTGGCAGAGCTCTATGGGAGAAATGTCTACTGCCACTTCAGCTTTCAGGGCTGTTAGTCCAGTACCTTTCACCAGTACCAAAAACTGGATATTTGAAAAGAAATAAAAGACTAGATAGTACTGGCCATGAGGGCAGCACTGAAGATAGCACTAGGTAAGCACTTAGAGCAGTGGTTCTCAACCTATTTACCACAATGTGTTATGTGGACTGCATCCAATACTACCTCTATGGACCTGAGGATGTCACATGGAATGCAGCTCTCTGCTGATTGGGCTGCAGGCTGAGAACCACTGACTTAGAATATCCTTATCCAGGGGCAGCGAGTTATATCTCCACCTGGTGCCTTAGCACCAGCAATATTCAAAGCTCAGGGGCCCAGCTCCACCAATATTTGGGGCCGGGTGTCCCCCCTGCCCTCACCTGCCACGCCCCCGCCCGGGCCTCTCCTGAGTGTCCCCCAGCCTGCTCTTGCTACTCCCGGCCCCCTGTACGCCTCCCCGGGGCCCTGGAGCAGAGCGTCCCTGCCCCTGCCCCTGCCCTGCAGCTCCATGCTGCCTCCCTGCAGCAACTGCTGCCGCAGGGTCCTAGTGCCCCCTATCTCAACTGCCAGGGGAGACTGACTGAGCCTGCCCTTCCACCTCAGAACCTTCCCTTTTCCAGCGGGACCCTCCACCAGCACAGGCAGCGGGACCCTCCACCAGCACAGGGGGCCCCCCCGCACGCAGTCACCACTCCTGCCCCATGCTGGGCAAGGAGGCAGCCCCATCCCTCACCCCCAGTGAGGCTACAGTCAGGGGCAACAGCAAGGGAGGAGGCGCACACAGCACCCCCAGCACCCACCACAGGGGAGGCAAGGGAGATTCCTGGACCTGAGAGGGGCCCTAGGAGCACATGCAGTGACAGTGGTGGGGGTGAGTGTGCTGCTGGGGGGGCGGGAAAGGGGGGTTCCTCCCCCAGAGCTCGCTGCTGCCGGCAGGGAAAGGGCTGGGGGGAGTCCTCCTCTCTGTCCCCTGTCCTGGAGCAGCCTGCCTGCACCCCAAACTCATCCCTAGTCCTGCCCCACTCCAGAGCCCACACCCCCAGCCAGAGCTTTCACTCCCCCACCGCACCCTCAACCCTCTACCCTAACCCTGAGCCCCTCCAACACCCCAAACACCTTATCCCCAGTCCCAGGCAGAGCCCTCCTCCCCCTGCACTCCAACCCTCTGCCTCAGCCCTGAGCCCCTCCCATACCGCAAACCCCTCATTTGCAGCCACACCCCACAGCCCTCATCCTGCACCCCCTCCCATCACTCCCTCCCAAAGCCTGCACCCCAATCCCCTGCCCCAGCCTAGGGCCTGCACCCCAGACCTTCTCCCCCACCAAAACTCCCTCCCAGGGCCTTGGGCAGGTGGGGGATGGAGTTTGGGCGGGGGCAGGTTCTGGGCACCACCAAAATTTCTACAAACCTGCCACCCGTGTCCTCATCCCTGTATTTTACATTCCGATTAACAGAAACACTGACAGACCCTTAAGACAAAACTCTGGCATTCAGGCACTGCTAGAATAAGGGAATCTGTTGTGCAACAATCTGGCTGTTTTATGAAAAAGTTTTATTCCTAAAAGCCCACTTGGTTAACAAATTTCTGAAACTCTGTTACTACTGCAGATGGGCAGGAGATGGGGGAGGTAGAGCGAGAAAGAGATCAGGAAACAAAAAAAGAAAAGAGTACTGGAGAAACTGATGGAAGGAACAGATTATTTTAAAAAAAGGCTAGCAACATTTAAAAGGAAAATGAGCATACAACTAGCCCCTATGTACTTATGGTTCAAACTGAAAATGTCTTATTTTCAAAGAGGCAAATGGAAAGAAAATCAAGGACTCTGAGAAAACATGTTTGTACTGAAAAAGATTTTTTGTTATCTTCTAGGGAGTGCCTATCTTATCAAACGCAAAAGCTTTGAAACTGCTCTTCTGATTAAATATTGCCTGTTTAAAAAAAGTCTTCAAGAGCTGCAGGAGTGTTAGTCTGTATCCACAAAAAGAACAGGAGTACTTGTGGCACCTTAGAGACTAACAAATTTATTTGAACTTAAGCTTTCGTGAGCTACAGCTCACTTTATCGGATGCATTCAGTGGAAAATGCATCCGATGAAGTCAGCTGTAGCTCATGAAAGCTTATGCTCAAATAAATTTGTTAGTCTCTAAGGTGCCACAAGTACTCCTGTTCTTTCTTCAAGAGCTGAGTTAGCCTTAATCTCCTCTGTATCTTCAAAATCAGAACTAAAGCGCCATCTACTGCATCTGTTTAGGAGTCCAGTATTTCTGCTGACAAATGTCAGCTACACCCAGGAAGAAATTTGCCCTTTTTATATCAAATAAATTTGATACAGTATGCCCAGTCTCACCCACTATCCCGACACATGGCATATATGCCAACCAGCCTCAGGATGTCACCCTTCTCAGGCAGGGAACTCAAGTTATCTTGGTCCAAGACAGATCTTCAGATTCTCTCACACGCCCTTTCCTTCTGACCCAACATTTTCCTCTGCTTCACTCCCTCCTCAATCTACTTCTAGTATGGTTGATCACATACTATTGCAGCCACTCAGAGGAATGCTATTCAGCTTTTTCCCCCTACAGGGGATACCATTTTCACAGTGCTCTTGCATCTGCCAACCTGAGATCACATAAATTAGAGATGGAAAAGTCCCACAGTGGTACCATTGAAATGGCAGCAATTGTCAACAGTTACTATCTAACGGTGTTGGAGATATCACTATGCAGAAGTTTAGAATAGGAAGTGAGTAAAGTGCTAATAAGCGATGGTCACATAAACAGCACCGTATACCAGAAACCTACGGACCACTATACTTACCTACATGCCGCCAGCTTTCATCCAGACCACACCACACGAACCATTGTCTACAGCCAAGCTCTACGATACAACCGCATTTGCTCCAACCCCTCAGACAGAGACAAACACCTACAAGATCTCTATCAAGCATTCTTACAAGTACCATAAGACACTGAGTCAACAGTGTGCCCTTGTTGCCAAGAAGGCCAATGGCATTTTGGAATGTATAAGTAGGGGCATTGCCAGCAGATCGAGGGATGTGATCGTTCCCCTCTATTCGACATTGGTGAGGCCTCATCTGGAGTACTGTGTCCAGTTTTGGGCCCCACACTACAAGAAGGATGTGGAAAAATTGGAAAGAGTCCAGCGGAGGGCAACAAAAATGATTAGGGGACTGGAACACATGACTTATGAGGAGAGGCTGAGGGAACTGGGGATGTTTAGTCTACGGAAGAGAAGAATGAGCAGGGATTTGATAGCTGCTTTCAACTACCTGAAAGGGGATTCCAAAGAGGATGGCTCTAGACTATTCTCAGTGGTAGCAGATGACAGAACAAGGAGTAATGGTCTCAAGTTGCAGTGGGGGAGGTTTAGGTTGGATATTAGGAAAAACTTTTTCACTAGGAGGGTGGTGAAACACTGGAATGCGTTACCTAGGGAGGTGGTGGAATCTCCTTCCTTAGAAGTTTTTAAGGTCAGGTTTGACAAAGCCCTGCCTGGGATGATTTAATTGGGGATCGGTCCTGCTTTGAGCAGGGGGTTGGACTAGATGACCTCCTGAGGTCCCTTCCAACCCTGATATTCTATGATTCTATGATTCTAATACCCACCTGCTGAAGTGAAGAAACAGACTGACAGAGCCAGAAGAGTACCCAGAAGTCACCTACTACAGGACAGGCCCAACAAAGAAAATAACGGAACGCCACTAGCCATCACCTTCAGCCCCCAACTAAAACCTCTCCAATGCATCATCAAGGATCTACAACCTATCCTGAAGGACGACCCATCACTCTCACAGATCTTGGGAGACAGGCCAGCCCTTGCTTAAAGACAGTCCCCCAACCTGAAGCAAATACTCACCAGCAACCACACACCATACAACAAAAACACTAACCCAGGAACCTATCCTTGCAACAAAGCCCGTTGCCAACTGTATCCACATATCTATTCAGGGGACACCAGCCAAATCACATCAGCCACACTATCAGAGGTTCATTCACCTGCACATCTACCAATGTGATATATGCCATCAATGTGCCAGCAATGCCCCCCTGCCATGTACATTGGTTTTGGACTGTCTCTACGTAAAAGAATAAATGGACACAAATCAGACGTCAAGAATTATAACATTCAAAAACCAGTCGGAGAACACTTCAATCTCTTTGATCACTCGATTACAGACCTAAAAGTTGCAATTCTTCAACAGAAAAATTTCAAAAACAGACTCCAACGAGAGACTGCTGAATTGGAATTAATTTGCAAACTGGATACAATTAATTTAGGCTTGAATAAAGACTGGGAGTGGATGGGTCATTACACAAAGTAAAAGTATTTCCCCATGATTATTTCCCCCCACACCCATTCCTCAGACATTCTTGTCAACTGCTGGAAATGGCCCACCTTGATTATCACTACAAAAGGTTTTTCCCCCCGCTCTCCTGCTGGTAATAGTTCACCTTAAGTGATCGCTCTCGTTACAGTGTGTATGGTAACACCCATTGTTTCATGTTCTCTATGTATATAAATCTCCCCCACTGTATTTTCCACTGAATGCATCCAATGAAGTGAGCTGTAGGTCACGAAAGCTTATGCTCAAATAAATGTGTTAGTCTCTAAGGTGCCACAAGTCCTCCTTTTCTTTTTGCGAATACAGACTACACGGCTGCTACTCTGAAACCTATCTCAAACATTGATATTGTGATAGTGATGGTGTATTAAACTGTGTTACAATTGTGATGTATCACTTTAAATTCTCTAGTCCTGTTACAGGCAGGGGACTCTGTAGGGAAGTGCTCCTGATCAGAGTCAGTTTGATCTGTGAGAGTGAGGGATGCGCTGGAGAGGTTTTAGTTGGGGGCTGAAGGTGACAGCTAGTGGCATTCTGTTATTTTCTTTGATGGGCCTGTCCTGTAGTAGATGCATCATCAGAGATTTACAACCTATCCTGAAAAATGATCCCTCACTCTCACAGATCTTGGGAGACAGACCAGTCCCCGCTTACAGACAGCCCCCCAACCTGAAGCAAATACTCACCAGCAACCACACACCACACAACAAAAACACTAACCCACGAACCTATCCTTGCAACAAACCCTGATGCCAACTCTGTCCACATATTTATTCAAGTGACACCATCATAGGACCTAATCACATTAGCCACGCCATCAGGGGCTCGTTCACCTGCACATCTACCAATGTGATATATGCCAGCATGTGCCAGCAATGCCCCTCTGCCATGTACATTGGGAAAACCAGACAGTCTCTTCACAAAAGAATAAATGGACACAAATCTGACATCAGGAATCATAACTTTCAAAAACCAGTAGGAGAACACTTCAACCTCTCTGGCCACTCAGTAAAAGATTTAAGGGTGGCAATTTTGCAACAGAAAAGCTTCAAAAACAGAGTCCAATGAGAAACTGCTGAACTTGAATTAATATGCAAACTAGATACCATTGACTTGGGTTTGAATAAAGACTGGGAGTGGCTGGGTCATTACACATATTGAATATATTTCCCTATGTTAAGTATCCTCACACCTTCTTGTCAACTGTCTAAATGGGCCATCTTGATTATCACTACAAAAGTTTTTTCTCCTGCTGATAATAGCTCAACTTAATTAATTAGTCTCTTACAGTTTGTATGGCAACTTCCACCTTCTCTGTATGTGCGTGTGTATATATCTATCTATCTTCTTACTATATGTTCCATTCTACGCATCCGATGAAGTGGGCTGTACCCCACGAAAGCTTATGCTCTAATAAATTTGTTAATCTCTAAGGTGCCACAAGTACTCCCGTTCTTTTTACTGTTTCCAAATCATCCCACTCCACTAGCATGTAGAGCACAATACTTCAAATTCTTCTATTAAACAAATAGCCATTTTGTCACTAACTCCTAGGGTTTTGTGTCTTGTTCCTTGTGAGAGAGATCTGAAAATACTGAAATTGTGTAGTGAATGGGAGGCTATACCCAAACGTCATCAGCATTTCAACACTGTTCTGAATATTGATTTCTGAGTTCAATCTCACACACGGTTATCAAGTAACAGACTGTGTCTACACTTATAAAATACTAAAAGTGACCCTTCCCACTTCTGGATTCCAAAATAAACACCAAGCTCAACATGTGTGATTAAACTAAATTTCATTTCCAAACTAAACACCATCATGCACACAATGCAGGGTTTAAAATACCACAAATATTCTGCAATGGTCATGAGGTACACACAAGCAAACACATGACCAATTTATAGCAGGAAATTTTGCAGAGAGGTAAGAAAGGAGTCTGAGGTTTGCTAGTTTCAATGAAAATTGATACAATGCAGCGCATACCTGAGAGAAACAGATTTTTTCCCCCCATTGACAGCCCTGGTGTCTGAAACTGTGCACATCTAATAGGAAGATCCTGCAAAGATTTCAAAATATAATTGCTTAGCCATGCAGTTTCTTTTTAAAGTACTGAGCAGATGAGTATTTAAGCGTTTGGTCTGTCAGCTCAGGCAGTGCCCCTTTCACCTATCAGTTGTGTTTTGGTTCTTATGCATGTTGCCAGGGGGTTCACAGATGGGAAATACATATAGGTCAAGTGAAAAAAAACACTCCCCCCTTGAATACCTAGTTTCAATTCTCACTAAACAAGAGATGAGAACATCTCATGCAATTTATTAATTGTATCGCCTTCAATTATATTAAACTTATAAAGATAAACTTAAATGTAACTGAAGTGGCAATCTTTGGAGTGAAGTGTTGATTATTTTGCACTGGAGTGAAAGACTGATCAAGCTGGCTAAATCAGACTTAATGTGCCTACAGACACTATGCCAACTACCCTCTGAATCCTCTGCCACAGCAGTGGACTACAGCACCCTTTGATCTTCCACCCTTGGGTTTTACACCACTGAATTAATACACCAGCTTAATCCTGACATGCAGCAACTTTTGCTGTTCTACTCCTGGTCTTACCAACAGCTCTGGCAATTTACCTCAAACCTGACCTGCAGAACTTCTCTTATTCCAGGGCTGATTCTTTCATAGCTCTACAAATTCAGCTCAATCCTGATTTACAGTAGTCACTATCCTATTCTCTAGTTCTGGGCCTCTGAGTACCACAACTCAAACCATTCACACGCTGACACCTCTGCAACAGAGCAGTGTTTGAAACAGTACAGAATGATGGTGTTAACTTTTGTTTAGAGAGAAAGGGGTCAAAACTATTACTTTGCTATCTAAATTCTTCCTTTCTGCCAAACTGCAGGCAAAAAGCCAGCAATCCTTTATACATCTTTTAGCTCACTTTCCTCTTGAATTTAAAGAGTTGCATGATGAAAAGGCACCATCTAGTGGCTGCTTTCCCTGTGAAAGAGGCATCAGCAATGGGCAGAAACAGTTCTAATACAACATAACCCCAAATATCCAGAAGTCACTGGGGACATCAAATACCTTTGGATAATGAGAAAATTATCAGTAATTAAAATTATCAGTATGAGGGCTTGGCATGTTTCAGATAATAGGAAGTTTTGCATAACAAGTGTGAATAATTAAGGCTGTAATGTATTTGATTTAGAAGTGGCTAGTAAAAAACAACCCTCACAATAACCCAATTATGCTAATACCCCAAAATGTGAATTTGTTTAACCTACAATAGGACAGCAAGCTTCTCCAGCATCCCATCTATACGTTTATCACTTCTGTAACAAACAGCATTAACTGTTGCTAATGCTGCAAGTTAATTCACAATTACTGCTTCGGTGTTGAGGACTACTATTATTTGTCAAATGCTAGAATAACACAATGGCCACAAACAGAATCACAGCCCCATTATGCTAGATGCTGTGCAAACACACATTAATAGACAATCCCCACAGCAATACATTTACAATCTAATTTAGAACAAGATACTTCCAACTGTTTCTACAACAACATGAAGAAAATGGGTAGGAAGAATGAGGCTAACTGTTAACTTTTTGCTGATACAGACTAACATGGCTACCACTCTGAAACCTGCTAAGATCACATTTACATAGTTATGTGTCAGTTACTTCTATACAAATTGAAATCAGTAACAAATCCACAATACTTTGTAGTTCTGTAGCAGCTTTCATCTCTGACCATTTTCCTTACATTTCTTAATTAAGCCTCAACTTTCCCATGAGTTAGTAAATATCCATATTTTATAGAAGTGTAAACAAACACAGAAGGGTTAGCAGCAGAGCTGGGAACAAGACTCCGAGAAAGCCTGGGAGCCAGAAATCCTAATTACTAAAAAACACACACTCTCATTAAGTGACTGAAAACACATCTCAAAAAAAGAAATATTGATGTACAATGGAATGGGGCTCTCAACACTAGCAAACTAAACATCATGATATGCCTTGATGAAATCAATACACCTACGGCTCACAGTATGGAAGGTGGCAATAAATGTTTATAGCTTTTTAAAAATTCAATTGCCATGACATCAGAAAATCAAAATCCACACTGATATCAGCTACATAATCAACTGACATTTTTAGAATATTCAGACATCATTTACTGGAGCATCTTGGGAAGTGTAGATCAAATAACTTCAGTTAAAATGTATGAGAATAAATTAAGCCAACATTCATTATTCTTGAAACTTTTTCCATAGATACAATCGTTTCTAGTGTAACTGATTCACTAAGAAGTTGTAATATGTTTAAAATCAATAGATTAAAAAGAAACAAGTGGATTGTGATGAGTTACATTCTGTCTCAGGGTTCTAATGATCTAAAGTCCTTTCCTGAAGTTTAAGATGTAAGCAGAAACCCTGGATGAAATTATTTTCCTGTAAGTCATTGCCATCCCATCCATCAATGCACTTATATTTATGGAAAATAAATCGGAAATGAAATATAATGCACTTCAATTCAGTTATCACATATGCAATCAAAAATACATATGTCATGATCCAAATAAAAATAAGCACAAGGATAGGCAAGCCTTAGGATCTTTGATATCTCATGTGTCATGTTTGATTAACTCTGATATGGACATCATGTACTCACCACCCACCCACCATTTCCATGCCACTTCATGAGGAAACAAAGCAAAATTCTCCAGGCCAAACTCAGCAAAATGCAGCCTTGAAGTAAGCATATGAAACTCCCATGGAAGCCTCCAGACCAAATTCAGCAGTGATTGAAAAAAATGGTGTAAATTTGGTCAGAGTGTGGATGTAAGTTCCAAAAAATTGTCTAACTTGTACCAATTTGGCATCCAATAGGTGGGCAAAATGAGTAATTTGTACAAAGAGGGAATGGAAAGGTGCTGGGTAAAAATAATTAACAAGAAGGCTCAATCCGTGCTTTAACTAACTCCCACATCTGGTCTACCGCTCCCAGAGGCAATTCAGCCCTGGAACAAGTGGGTGTGTGATTTCCATTTAAGTAATTGTGCTTCTCTTAAGGTATCATTTCACTGGATACCTACCTTTCCCTAACGGGTGGTAAGAGAAACATTTTCAGTGACTAAAGAGACATTTTGAAGGCACTAAGGGCTTGTACTTTGTGATATCATTTATACCAGCACAAAGAGACTGCAATATACATGTAAATTACAATAAGAGTTCAAAATTTTGTAATATACAATATAATCTTAATTATTTGAGAGCAAAAGAAACCGTCAGATAAGCAGGGGTTCTGGTTAGGAAACACTGGAGGCTTTAATGTCTGTACTCTGTCCCTTGACCCTCAAATACAGATTTCAAAGCCTGTTAGCAATTCCCCCGACTCTAAATAGGTAACAGACTTCACTGAGGCGCCTCAAAAAGATGTGACAATTACAATCTAGGACTTTAGAATATAGCGTCTGTGCACTGGTCAGACTTTACTGTAAAGTCTGACATTTATTCTGCCACAAAGACTTCAGTGTATAAATGTTTATGAGGGAATACAGGAAAATGCATGGGCCAGTGATAAATTAGGAAGCTACAATTTCATCTAGAGCTTCTGATCGTGCAATGAAGCATGACAAAAAAATCATCGTTTATATATGTAGAACTCTAAGATTGACTTGTATCATTGCAGTGACTCTTGCTTATACAATGCCATCTATAATACACAGCACAATATTATGAACCAGCCATCTTTGCTATGTAGTGAATTATATATTTTAAAATTATTTTCTCTTTATCCATTCTTTCTTTTATATGCAGCTAAACTAACTGGTTTGAAACAAAATGTGTGTATAAATAGGGATGGGAGATAAAGGATGGGAACTGAAGCTGAATTAGAATTCTATTGAGTATGAAATGCTTAGAACTGTTATACAGTGTATTTTATACAACAGTATCCTAATTACAGACCATATATCCAATTATCAAAAACATGAGCCCATTTGAGTATGCTGATCCAGTTAAAAGCTGTCAGCCCTTGACAGATTAACAGGATGCCAACTGATCACTGGATGTTATCTAGTATATCGTGCAAACCATTGAAATACCTGGACCATTTGAGGGATGTCCTATAGTTATTTGCATTTTTTACAGTTAAACTCAGTATACAAATTATCAGTGTTTGGTGCCGTATAGTTTACTTATGCAACTATGTAAGGTTAATTTAGCAAAGCAAAGAAGACTATTTGCATAGATGGCATACGCTTCAAACTCAGGAGCAAACAAGATTCCACAATGTATGCTCAAAACTGCAAGGTATTCTCTGGATTTTATAGTTCCAGGCAGGGCTGGCCCTAGCTATTCTGGGGTTTTATGCAGCCCCCCGGCAGGGGGGACGGGGCTGGCTTAGGGGTCGGGGGGAACCACCCCGCAGCACTCAACAGTGGCGCGGCTGGGGCCAGGTCACTCACTTCCCACCACTGGTGAGTACAGGCCCAGCCCTGCTGCAGAGCTTAGGGGAGTGGGGGCGGAGCTGGGGTGGATCAGAGGCTGGGCAGGAATAGGCGGAGCAGGAGCTGGAGCAGCACGCAGCTGCGTAGGGCACCAGGAAATTTGGTGTCCCAAATTTCCTGGTGCCCTACGCAGCTGTGTACTTTGCATATGGGTAAGGACGGCCCTGGTTCCAGGTTCACCTATGGGTGACACTTTCCACTAGTTCTTAACATTTAGATTGCATTACTAACTCAAATGGCATCACTGAAATCTGCAGCCAACATACTCCACTGACAGCTAGGCAACTTGTCAAAGTGGTGAGGCCAGAAAGATGAGAGCCTGGATAGGGACTATTAGTATTCACCTTTACTATTCACATACGGTCTTTTTTTTTTTTTTTTTTTTGGTATGCATTTTTCAAAAATAAAAATACAGAGTGGGTCCAATCATGGCTTTGCTTCTTTGAGGAGCTCTGAGCACATACAGATGTAGTAGCCAAGCAGAGGTTATCTGAGACATTAGCTGTTCATATACACTTGGTGTGGTGTGTGCTTCACACCTTATGCCTCCTACAGATGTCAGCAGGGGCTCCAGAGCGTGGCCAGAGCCATTCCTGGCTGGTAATGCTTCCTTGCCAGGAATACTAGCCTGCCCACCTCCCGAGTGCACAAGCACTATGTTGGAGGAGAGGTGATATCAGCATTCCACCAGCTGCTGCTGAGTCCTCTGTTGCCCTGTCTTCTTTCCCCAGCTCACCTGTATTCAACCCTTATTTCATTGGGGGGTGGGGGAGAGGAGGACTTATTTGCCTTTATATTTAAATAGCTGTAGACCCAATGTCTTTGTACAGGAACATCAGATTTTCAGATTTCCTCTGAGAGTGCATGCATCCAAGAGAGGGAGCAGGGTAGCATATGCAAGGGACAAGCACAAGACAAGTTGTAAATCATTCAGTCCAACAAAATGATTCTATTACATGGAAATTATCTAGGAGGAAGAAAGCAAAATTCCACATCTAGTCATTTATAAGCATTGTGCAAGCACCTCAGATCCTACTGTCCAAAACATTATACTTCCCTTCACCCCCACAGCAATTACATAAGCTTCTGTGTGTATGTAATGAGACTTAACTCAAGATTTTCCAACCTTCCTTTCAGAGATTTGTATCAACCCAATTTTATTTACTGTAACTGGGCCACTAAAAAATATCTGGATACTCCTAGCTCCTCCAGTGTCTGAAACAAGGATGAGAAGGGCCTCTAGCTCCAAAGGAAGAATTACTATTTTATTGTAAAACAACTTATAATACAGAAATAAAGGCAGGTTAGCAATGCAACCACTCTAGATAATACTAAGAGCAACGTTCTAATCTTCAGCATGCTCAGCCCAACACCACATAATAATAATAATAAATAATAATAATAATAATAAAATGGTACTGCACATGCTATTGGCCCTTACTGAAGGTGCATCATTTAACTGATATTTCAACAGTTTTCATTGTGTCCCATAATTCAAGAGTAATGACTAGAGACTCCATCCAGCAGGAGAAAAAGCAGCGAAAACAGGGACTGCCGTACGAGAGGGAGAAGGGGATAAAATGGAGACCAGCTGGGCCCACCTCTCCCCAACACCCCTGTGTACCAAGAACTGTGCAGAGAAGACCCCCCCTCATGAACACACAGGGAACTGGAACTCAGTGGTGACTCCTCCTCCCGCATCAGCCACTGCAAAGGGGATCCAGCCCGACTCCAGTTGGTAGGGGCAGAAGAGGCCAAAGCAGGGACTCTGGACATTCAAAGAACTTTCTACAGTGTTGACTGAACTTTCTCCGCTGATTGGCTGTTTACTCCAACCGTCCCCCTCCTTCTTCCCCCCACCCAGTTTCTTCATCTCAGCTTCACTCCACACCTCTCACCAATTCCTTCCCTGCCTGGTCCACCTCACCTTCTGCCCTGCCCTGCTCTTTTCTTTTCTATTTAGCTGATTCTCCCCCAAATAAATTAAATCAGCAGTTCTCAAACTGTGGGTCGGGACTCCCTTTGAATGGGGTCACCAGGGCTGGCTTGGACTTGCTGGGGCCTGGGGCTGAAGCCTGAGCCCCACTACTCAGGGCCGACACCAAAGACCGAGGGCTTCAGCCTTGGGCGGCAGCACTCAAGTTGCAGGCCAGCTCCCTGGGGCTGAAGCCCTTGAGCTTCAAATTTGGCCCCCCCTGCCCGGAGCGGTTTTGGCTTGGGTTTTGGCCCCCCCCAGAGCAATGGGACTTGGGTGGGCTCAGGCTTCAGTCCCCCTTCCTGTGGTCATGAAGTAATTTTTGTTGTCAGAAGGGGGTCACAGTGCAATGAAGTTCGAGAACCCCTGAATTAAATAAATCCTGGCACTAACATGCCATTTGCTATCATCACATTATTCGCTCTGTCTGTGTGTCCTGCCCCTTCCTCCATCCTGTGTCTGTCTTGACTATCTGTAGTAAGACTGTAAGTTCTTCGGAGCAGGGACCATCTATTACTCTCTGTCTGTACAGTGCCTAGCACAATGGGGGCCCATCTTGGTTGGCCCTTAAGTGCTACCATAATAAATGTGATTCGTAACAATAGTGATAGCCCATGACACAGTTACACTTGTGTGGTAGTATTAGGCCTTATAGCGTCTGTGTACTCCAGCCAACAGGGAGTGACATGATCACACATAGTTGAACAGGTCTGACTTTCCACCCGGTAAAGGTCAAGGGTAACATACACAGCATATTGACATAGGAATTAGTACTTTTCCATGACCGCGTGACTGTACCCTATATCCAGAGGCTGTTTGCTCATTGCATCCAAAATGGTGTCCACGCTTTCTGGGATACAATTTGGGAGGGAACATCACAGGTTTTACAAATCTTTGGCCCTTGTGTCAGCTGACATATTTATCTTTGTCTCCTTTGAGAGAACAGATGTCTGTTTCCTAATTACTACTAGAGAGTGATTTCCTCATAAGTAACTATGAAACCAACTTCATCTTATTGTAAACAACAGTAGCATTTAAGGGCAATTTACAAAAGAGAAATTAAATTAGGGGATGGTAGAAATTAAAATACCTGAATAGGAACTTCCTTCAAGCTATCATTATATTTATATTACAGAACATTCCTGCACAAAAAAAATCTACTTCAAAAAACCTACTCATCGTGGGCGAGTTCTGGACCTCGAAATTTTTGGAAGTAAAAATGGAAACATTTCTTTGACAGAGCTTGTTTCTGTTTATTTTAAACAACAACTGTTTGAAGAAACTGCTCAGAGCTTTGGAATGTTACTCGTAGTCCAGCTATAAAGGCATGAGTGGACTGAATGCAGATGGGACAGCCAATTGTGAATGATAAATGTAATTTACCACATGGCTCTGCCTTTTATAACCCAGTAAGGACTTCATCACGACTATTGAGGTATTGGTATACGTACATAAATGACACAGTGGTAGGACACAACACCTTTTAAACATATGTAATGGTGCACTCCATAAGGCTTTATGGAAATATGTTTATGAATGTATGTATGACATAACTGGAATATGTTTTATGCTACATATGCCATGCAACATATCTATGTAAAGGTTATGATCTACTGAATATATTCATCCTATTTGTATGCATGTGTCATTGTTGTATTCAAAGTTATGAATACTGACTGTATACTTGTTTAATTTTAAATAGCCTTAGTAAGGCATTTGGTCAGCTTCTTTAGAAAGGAATTTGCAAGTTAAGTGCCCAGTCAAGAAGCACTTAAAGCACAATGGATCTTGGAAGGCTCCAATCCACATAAGAAGTCTACATGAGGACATTCAAGGTAGCATGTGGACAACGGCTGCTGGCTGTAAAAACTGAGTCATGCATGGACATGTGACTTGCCCATGTGTCTTCAAAACTCCATCTTGTAGCTGGAATTCTACACAGGGGGAAGGAGGGGTATCCACCCACAAGAGAAAGTCTATTTAAACACCTGGGAGACCCCTCCATTTTGTCTTCAGCTGGCTCAAGAGATAGCCTCTCCACCCCAAGGATACCTGAAAGAAACTGGAACAAAGGACAATAACTACAGGGGGTGTGAGTGATTGCTGGACCCAGACTAGAAGGTGACTAGTCTGTAAAAGGAAGCTTACTGGAACATCTCTAAGGGTGAGGTTTTATCTGTATTCAGTCTTCTTAGGGTATTAGACATAGACTAGCATGTTCTATTTTATTTTTCTTGGTAATTCACTTTGTTCTGTCTGTTACTACTTGAAACCACTTAAAACCTACTTTCTGTATTTAATAATATCACTTTTTACTTATGAATTAATCCAGAGTATATATTAATACATGGGAGGGGGCAAACAGCTGTGCATATCTCTCTATCAGTGTTATAGAGGGCGAACAATTTATGAGTTCACCCTCTATAAGCTTTATGCAGGGTAAAACAGATTTATTTGGGGTTTGGACCCCATTGGGAGTTGGGCATCTGAGTGTTAAAGACGGGAACACTTCTTAAGCTGCTTTCAGTTTAACCCTACAGCTGTTCAGGGATGTGGTTCAGACCTGGGTCTGGGTTTGCAGCAGGCTAGCAGGTCCGGCTCAAACCAGGCAGGGTACTGAAGTCCCAAGCTGAGAGGGCAGGGAAATCAGGGGCAGTAGTAGTCTTTGCACATCAGTTGGCAGCCCCAAAGGGGTTTCTGTGATCCAACCCATCACACCATACAGCAACACCGCTTCATCTGAAAACTTTCCATTCATGTCTGGACAGGTTTCATCTAGTGCCACTATTGGGAATGGGTAGGGAGAGGCTGGAAGCATCCATCAGTCCCCAAGTGATACCAACTAGTGCCTTGTGTATTAGATGGTAGTGGAAGTATGTAAATTACACTGGACTGCACAAGTGAATGCAATAGGTCACCTTCAGATCACAGGTTTGAATCCAGAACACATCAGCGGTAAAATTGCTGCTGTTCAATAGCTGTTTGGCAACCTGGACAAGATGACTTTGGAGTCTCAGTCCAGTTTCTAATGAACAAATATCTTAATTACAAACAACTTACAACCTTCTCAATGGCCTGAGTGGAGAGGAATCAAAAAATGAATGGCCCACAAAGAATAAATGCTTTTTTTTTTCCCCTCTCTCTCCCTTTCTCTCTCTCTCTCCCTCCCTCCCCAGAGGTGGGCCTTCCAAGTCAGGATCCTTAGAAAGTCAAATTGGCAACTTTCACAAGCATAATTCTAACTTAAAAAAATGTTTCAAGAACTATGAAAACTATGAGCAGAATCTATAAAGAAATGCTTTGATAAACAACACAATCCACTGACAGTTTGAGTAACAATTTGAATGAGGAGGGCTTTAAACTAGGTTCACCAGGGGAAGGAGACCAAAGTCCTGAGGTAAGTGCAGAACTGGGATAC
This sequence comes from Eretmochelys imbricata, assembly GCF_965152235.1. NCBI lineage: Eukaryota > Metazoa > Chordata > Testudines > Cheloniidae > Eretmochelys > Eretmochelys imbricata. The sequence continues at coordinate 63,657,702 of NC_135577.1, read as the reverse complement.
CAGGAGGAAGCACAAGCAGGACAGCACAAGAGGGGAGGACTCCTGCCTCATACCGAGAAAGCGGGACGATCAGCAAGTTATCTTAAGTGCCTATACACAAATGCAAGAAGCCTGGGAAACAAGCAGGGAGAACTGGAAGTTCTGGCACAGTCAAGGAATTATCATGTGATTGGAATAACAGAGACTTGGTGGGATAACTCACATGACTGGAGTACTGTCATGGAAGGATATAAACTATTCAGGAAGGACAGAAAAGGTGGGGGAATTGTATGAAAGAGAGCAGTATGACTGCTCAGAGCTCCAGTATGAAACTGCAGAAAAACCTGAGAGTCTCTGGATTAAGTTTAGAAGTGTGAGCAACAAGGGTGATGTCGTGGTGGGAATCTGCTATAGACCACCAGACCAGGGGAATGAGATGGACAAGGCTTTCTTCAGGCCACTAACGGAAGTTATTAGATCTCAGGCCCTGGCTCTCATCACTTCAATCACCCCGCTATCTGCTGGGAAAGCAATATAGCAGTGCACAGACAATCCAGGAAGTTTTTGGAAAGTGTAGGGGACAATTCCCTGGTGCAAGTGCTGGAGGAACCAACTAGGGGCAGAGCTCTTCTTGACCTGCTGCTCACAAAAAGAGAAGAATTAGTAGGGGAAACAAAAGTGGATGGGAACCTGGGAAGCAGTGATCATGAGATGGTCGAGCTCAGGATCCTGACACGAGGTAGAAAGGAGAGCAGCAGAATACGGACCCTGGACTTTAGAAAAGCAGACTTTGACTCCTTCAGGGAACCGATGGACAGGATTCCCTGGGAGAATAACATGAGGGGGAAAGGAGTCCAGGAGAGCTGGCTGTATTTTAAAGAACCCTTATTGAGGTTGCAGGAACAAACCATCCCGATGTGTAGAAAGAATAGTAAATATGGGAGGTGACCAGCTTGGCTTAACAGTGAAATCCTTGCTGATCTTAAACACAAAAAAGAAGCTTAGAAGAAGTGGAAGATTGGACAAATGACCAGGGAGGACTATAAAAATATTGCTCAGGCATGCAGGAGTGAAATCAGGAAGGCCAAATCACAGTTGGAGTTGCAGCTGGCAAGGGATGTTAAGAGCAACAAGAAGGGTTTCTACAGGTATGTTAGCAACAAGAAGGTGGTCAGGGAAAGTATGGGCCCCTTACTGAATGAGGGAGGCAACCTAGTGGCAGAAGATGTGGAAAAAGCTAATGTACTCAATGCTTTTTTTGCCTCTCTCTTCACGAACAAGGTCAGCTTCCAGACTACTGGACCTGGCAGCACAGTATGGGGAGGAGGTGACCAGCCCTCTGTGGAGAAAGAAGTGGTTCATGACTACTTAGAAAAGCAGGATGAGCACAAGTCCATGGGGCCGGATGCACTGCATCCGAGGGTGCTAAAGGAGTTGGTGGATGCGATTGCAGAGTCATTGGCCATTATCTTTGAAAACTCATGGTGATCGGGCGAGATCCCGGATGACTGGAAAAAGGCTAATGTAGTGCCCATCTTTTAAAAAGGGAAGGAGGAGGATCTGGGGAACTACAGGCCAGTCAGCCTCACCTCCGTCCCTGGAAAAATCATGGAGCAGGTCCTCAAGGAATCAATTTTGAAGAACTTCAGGAACAGTCAGTATGGATTCACTAAGTAATGCCTGACTAACCTAATTGCCTTCTATGATGAGACAACTGGCTCTGTGGATGAGGGGAAAGCAGCGGACGTGTTATTCCTTGACTTCAGCAAAGCTTTCAATATGGTCCCCCACAGTATTCTTGCCAGCAAGTTAAAGAAGTATGGGCTGGATGAATGGACGATAAGGTGGATAGAAAGCTGGCTAGATCGTCGGGCTCAACAGGTAGTGATCAATGGCTCCATGTCTAGCTGGCAGCAGGTATCAAGTGGAGTGCCCCAAGGGTCGGTCCTCAGGCCGGTTTTGTTCAATATCTTCATTAATGATATGGAGGATGGCATGGATTGCACCCTCAGCAAGTTTGCAGATGACACTAAACTGGGAGGAGAGGTAGATACGCTGGAAGGTAGGGATAGGATACAAAAGGCCCAAGACAAATTAGAGGACTGGGCCAAAAAAAATCTGATGAGGTTCAACAAGGACAAGTGCAGAGTCCTTCACTTAGGAAGGAAGAATCCCACGCACTGCTACAGACTAGGGACCAAGTGGCCAGGCAGCAGTTCTGCAGAAAAGGACCTATGGGTTATGGTGGACGAGAAGCTGGATATGAGTCAACAGTGTGCCCTTGTTGCCAAAAAGGCCAATGGCATTTTGGGATGTATAAGTAGGAGAGTTGCCAGCAGATCAAGGGACGTGACCATTCCCCTCTATTCGGCATTGGTAAGGCCTCATCTGGAGTACTGTGTCCAGTTTTGGGCCCCACACTACAAGAAGGATGTGGAAAAATTGGAAAGAGTCCAGCAGAGGGCAACAAAAATGATCAGGGGGCTGGAACACATGACTTATGAGGAGAGGCTGAGGGAACTGGGATTATTTAGTCTGCAGAAGAGAAGAATGGGGTGGGATTTGATAGCTGCTTTCAACTACCTGAAAGGGGGTTCCAAAGAGGATGAATCTAGATTGTTCTCAGTGGTACCAGATGATAGAACGAGGAGTAATGGTCTCAAGTTGCAGTGAGGGAGGTTTAGGTTGGATATTAGGAAAAACTTTTTCACTAGGAGGGTGGTGAAGCACTGGAATGAGTTACCTAGGGTAATGGTGGAATCTCCTTCCTTTGGGGTTTTTAAGGTCAGGCTTGACAAAGCCCTGGCTGGGATGATTTAGTTGGGGATTGGTCCTGCTTTGAACAGGGGGTTGGATTAGATGACCACCTGAGGTCCCTTTCAACCCTGATATTCTATGATTCTAACTGATGCAACCTGTATAGTTCAAACAAAAGAAATCAAAGGGCAAAAACCCATATGCTGTTGCAGCAAACAGAGATGTTAATGTCACAAAGCAGCTTGAGCTGCATTATAAAGATAACAGAATGTCCACCTGTAGCTGAACTTGCAGTCTTGGACAATTTAACATGTTTCCTGAAAAATCTCTTCATTCTTACCAGTAAACAAAACTCAGGAGCAGAAGATAACCATATTCTCCGGACTCCTACAACAGCTACTGCAAGAACTGAGCTAATCTTGTAGCCATAGAGTGCTGACAGATGGATATAAACTATTAATAATGAAGGAAGGTAAACAAGTTACAATCTCACCAGCTATTCTGTGATGAGAAAAGGAGTACTTGTGGCACCTCAGAGACTAACAAATTTATTTGAGCATAAGCTTTCGTGAGCTACAGCTCACTTCATCGGATGCATTCAGTCATGTATTCTCTGATGGTTATACATTTTTATTCTGTGTTTTAGGATAGGGAGAAATAACATGGTTTGAAAATCTGCTATTCAACACAAATTCTTTACCTCAGTCAGGGCCAGCCTTACACAAGGGCGAACTGGACAAAAGCCCAGGGCACCCCCCCCAAAACAGATACTTATATTGTTGTTGTTACTTGTTGGTACTTCCTGCAATGCATATATGTTCTCTGTAATTTTATTCTTTCAAAGTGCTGTTATTTTAGTTTTTTGACTGGTCTGTGCATTTCACAATTTTATTTCTCTCTCATGCTTAAATTTAATTCTTTGAGTATTGAGTTCTAAAATGCCTAACCTGTCCTGGCTGGAGTAATTATCATTATTACTTTTACCATATTATGCTTTGTCATTCATTATTTAAAGCGGTACAATCAAATAACAGTATCCCTCTAGAATGTAACTTTAGCTTGTACTAACCTTAGTAATGCCAGTTTAAAAAACATTAGCTAAACACATAACTTTAGACACCGGGCAGAGAAAGGTTTCTTATTTTCAAATGGTATTTTTAGTTATATCTGTAAAATAACTTAAAATTTGCATGAAAATAAATGCAGTTCCACTTATGATACCAATAGCAATGATGGAGTAAAATGTTAGTGAGTCACATACATGATTGTGATTGGTAAACATAAATGCCAAAATAATTAGAAAAACAAATTCTCTTCTTAATAAAAAAGAAAAAACCCTTAATCACATATGTTAAAATTATGTTTTTAGTGAAAAACAACTGACTAAAATAGAGTAGATAATGGCAGTAACACAGATTTTATTTATTTTTATGTATCTCTAATAAAGATAGTGTACAAAGTATCAAATGTTGTGTTTCTGATATCTGTGTTAAAGCTCTAGAATTGATACCTCAAGGCTTGGGATTGGGAATATATTGCTGTATTATCTCCTGATCATTCTAAATTTACATATAAACTTTAAATGTGGCTTTAATTGGAGTTTGTATATATTTTTCTTTCTTTATATAACAACTAGATACAGTGCTCCCATCAGCTAATTCCTAAGCTATTATCTGCAAAAACTTAGAGTTTTCAGATGCCTAAGTTTCATGGAATCATGGGTAAAGTTTCCTCCCCCTCCCCCACCCCCAAATCTGAGATGGCGCCCTGGGTGAGCCAGGAAGGCCATGGGCTCTGGCAAGATGCAGCCCCCATGTGATAGCATGAAGCCCGCCTTGAGCCACATGCCAGGCATCAGGCGCCATAAGCCACAGCAGCAGCACAGAAAGGGGGCAATACATCATATACCATGCCACCCTTACTTCTGCGCTGATGGTGGCGGTAGCATTGCCTTCAGAGCTGGGTGCATGGTATATGATGCCCTACCAGTGCTTCATTTGTGCCAGGGCTGAGCTCTAGCCTCTGGCATCTCTTTCAATATAAATTAAACACCGGGAGAAGCAGCGGGGCCCAGAGGTGACGGGGTGGGTGCCAAAATACAAGTTCGCCGAGGGTGCCATTTTCCCTAAGGCCGGCCCTAACCTCAATTATAATGCTTTATGCATGGATTCCTTACAGCCTACAAACACAACAGATTGCGATGCATTTCTAAACCAGTACATACATACTAAATCGGAGTTACAATTATTAACAAACTGTCCTCAGGGGTAAGAAAACCTTTTTGAGATGCAGGGACAGACAGTACAGCCAGAGATTTGACTGCCTCTTGTCAAAGGCAGAAACCATCACAGAAATGCATGTAATTGAATTCTCCATAAAATTATTATGGTTCTAAAAGGCATACTAATGCTTAGCATAGCTTTTTTTGCCCATTTACACTGAAAAATGCCCTGGATGTCTCTTTCAATTATACTAAGCCTTTTATTCAAGAATTTTCTGTCCCAGTTGAAGCTCTGACCTTGGGAAACTCACTTAACCTGTCTATAAAAAGAAAAGGAGTACTTGTGGCACCTTACAGACTAACCAATTTATTTGAGCATAAGCTTTCGTGAGCTACAGCTCACTTCATCGGAGGCTGTAGCTCACGAAAGCTTATGCTCAAATAAACTGGTTAGTCTCTAAGATGCCACAAGCACTCCTTTTCTTTTTGCGAATACAGACTAACACGGCTGTTACTCTGAAACTTAACCTATGTTTCCCTGTCTGTAAAATGAGGACACTACTTATCGATCCCTCATCATTGGTACTGTGAGACTTAATGTCTGTAAAGCACTTAAGGTATATTTACACAGCAGTTAAAAACCCGGGGCTGGCCCGGGCCAGCTGACTGGAACTCGCGGGGCTTGGGCTAAGGGGCTGTTTAATTGCATTGTAGACTTCCAGGCTCAGGCTGGAGCACAGGCTCTAGGACCGTGCAAGGTGGGAAGGTCCCAGAGCTTAGGCTGCAGCCTGAGCTGGAATGTCTACACCACAATTAAACAACCCAGCAGTTTGAGCCCTGTGAGACTGAGCCACTGGCACGGACCAGCCGCAGGTGCCTAATTGCAATGTAGACAAACCCACAGAGCAGAGGTGGGCAAACTACAGCCTGCGGGACACTCCTGCCCGGCCCCTGAGCTCCTGGCCCGGGAAGCTAGTGCCCGGCCCCTTCCCTGCTGTTTCCCCTTCCCCCGCAGCCTCAGACAACTGCGCTGCCAGCGCAATACTCTGGGTGGCGGGGCTGTGAGCTCCTGGGGCAGCGCAGCTGCAGAGCCCGGTCTGACCCAGTGCTCTGTGCTGCGCGGTGGCATGGCTGGCTCCAGCCAGGCGGTTCAGCTGTAGCAGCGCCAGCCACCAGTGCTCCAGGCAGCGCGGTAAGGGGGCGGGGGGGGGGGGCGCAGCGGCATTGTATAAAGGGCAGGGGAGTTCAGGGGTGGTGGTGAGGGGGCAGGGCGGTCAGAGGGTGGGGAACAGGGGGGTTGAATGGGGGCAGGGATCCTGGGGGGGCAGTCAGGAATGAGAGGAGGGGTTGGATGGGGCGGCAGGGGGCAGTCAGGGGGCAGGGCAGGGCTCCCGGGGGGGCCACTGGGGAAAGGGGGTTGGATGGGGTAGGAGTCCCAGGGGGGAGGGGGAGAGCCCTCCATACAATTTTGGAAACCCAATGTGGCCCTCAGGCCAAAAAGTGTGCCCGCCCCCGCCATAGAGAGTATCTATAAAAGAACACCATTTCATTATTGTGAGATACACCATCCACCAACCTGAACTGCATGTATTACATCATAAGAAATTCTATTATTACACACATTTAAAGGTTTTTTGAATTAACAATTTCCTCTTGGAACACAATTGCTGACACAACCAGGCCCTAAAAACCACAACATTGTCAATTCTTGTTCTGAATAAGTACTCATTATACACCCTAAAAAATTACCTTCCAGACATGCCTCTCCTTAAAATTAAAGGGATTCATATGTGAACGTTGCAGATGGAGGGCAAAACAATTCACTGGATATCAATATGTTAGAAAGACAACACCTTGTAGATCACAGAAAAATAATGAGCACGGCTGAATTAGCATTATAGTCCTGTCTTATTTATGTACCATAAACAAAAATTTGAAAAATTGCTACCTGATTATTTCCTTCCTGGGACTGACTTCTCCCCTAGTCAGAGCCAACTGCACTGTGCCTCTCTCTCTCTTTTTTAAGCAAATAGCAGCGGCAATTCAGATTTGTCCACAAGACTCCTGGATTTCTTATTATGTCTCTTCCCTGCTTACTTCCCTACTTTACTAGGCTCCTCTTGCAGAGATCTAGAGGCCAGTAGTTAAAGTTAGATTACCAAACTAATTGATATTTTCCTTAGTAACATTGTTAGGGAGTATAACTTCAGCACAGTGAGTACAGGACAGCAGAGGATTTCTGGAAACCTGTATTTTTTTCATTTTAAACAAAATATACTCTGGCTTTTTTCCTTGAAGAGACAGGCCTCAAAATGTAACCCACTCACTAAGGAGACTCATCAATGAAAAGAATATAGAATTTTTCCCACCAAAAGGCTCATGAGACAGGCTGATAAGCCTTTTAAGATTCCATGGGTGTTATCTCTTCCTGCAGCCCTTAGGAAGTCCATTGGGATATGGAAGAGGAGATAATGCACCTCTGATATCCGCCCAAGGGCTCTCCGCCATTTTTGTTGACCTCCTGAGGTTCACAAGAATGAAGCACACTGTTCTTGCAGACTTTAGGAAATCCATGTAGGTGGTGGATTGAGTAAAGGAGATTAGAGGGCATTTCTCACCTTCCTTTGGACCTTCTCAGGTTTACTGGAGAGAGAACACCTAATATCACAGGTCACCTAATGACAGGTTTCAGAGTAACAGCCATGTTAGTCTATATTCGCAAAAAGAAAAGGAGTACTTGTGGCACCTTAGAGACTAACCAATTTATTTGAGCATAAGCTTTCGTGAGCTACAGCTCACTTCATCGGATGCATCCGATGCTGTAGCTCACGAAAGCTTATGCTCAAATAAATTGGTTAGTCTCTAAGGTGCCACAAGTACTCCTTTTCTTTTTACAGGTCACCTAATGTAGCTCACGAAAGCTTATGCTCAAATAAATTGGCTAGTCTCTAAGGTGCCACTAGTACTCCTTTTCTTTTTGCAAATACAGACTAACAGGGTTGCTACTCTGAAACCTGTCATTAATGAGCCTTAGGTGGTGCAAAGGTTTCCCTTCTAAGCCTCAAAATACAGAAGTAGATATGGTCCCGTACCTAACGGCTCACAATCTAATCAGGGAACATTACGTTAAGGTAATTTGTGTGCCTTGTCTGAGAAGTATAACTTTAGCTCTGCATTTCCTTGATTTCCAACATTTGCAGGTTTATTTGTTTTAACCAAACCACTGATGTGTGCCAGCAGCCTTAAACAAGTTTTTTCATGAGGGAATGTATGGTATAGCACAGTAGTTCTCAAACTGTGGGTAGGGACTCCAAAATTGGTCGCGACCCTGTTTTAATGGGGTCGCCAGGGCTGGCATTAGACTTGTTGGGGCTCAGGGCTAAAGCTGAATCCCGATCCCCACCACCCAGAGCTGAAGCCGAGGGCTTCAATCCTGGGCAGGGGGGCTCAGACTTCGGCCCTGGGTGGTGAGGCTCAGGTTACAGGCCCCCTCCCTGGGGCTGAAGTCCTTTGGCTTTGGCCCCTCTGCCCGGGGCGGCAGGGCTCAGGCATGCTCAGAATTGGGGTCATGTAGTAATTTTTGTTATCAGAAGGGCATTATAGTGCACTGAAGTTTGAGAACCTCCAGATAGCAGGTAGAGCCCAAACATGAGGTATTAAAAGAAAACTAAGTCTTTTTTTTCTGGATATGAAAAGTTATTTTTAATGACCCAAAAAGAAAAAAAGTGTGTGGTTCCCATATTAACAGTCACTTAACTAACCAACATAGGATGGAAAAAAAAATACTGGAGACTGCCAAAAAGAAAGTCAAGACCTCAGATACCACCCCTGTTCTGCTTCCTTCCCCCAAGGCCCTGCATTCACTTCACCTCCTACTGCCCCTGCCCCGCCTCCTCCCTGAGGCCCCCACCAGCTTGCTGCTCTCCACCCTCCCCCAAACCCCTCCCCCAGCCACCAAACAGCTGTGGCTGGTGGGTTCTCAGTACCCACTACTTTTTTTTCCATGGGTGCTCCAGCCCCAGAGCACCCACATAGTCAGCACCTATAACCCAAAATATTACCACAAAAACCCAAAAGTCTCACATGGGACAATGCTATGCATATCTAAATGAGAAGCAATGCAAACAATGTTTTATAAGGGAGTTAAAATCAAATGGACTTATGGATGGAGACTGTGCATTTAGAAAGTTTCTTTGTAGTGGTTGATTACATGAATATTGCCAAAAGTTATTGAAATGCTTAGTTACAGCTACCCAGATGTGTAATATTTTCACCCCAATTTTCTACTGAAAAAAGGAGCCTGCCTTGTGAGTCTTTTGGTGGGAAAAATTCTGTCTTTTTATTGACAAGCCTCCTTAGCAATTGGGTTACACTACAAGGCCTATTTCTGCAAAGAAAAAGCGAGAGGTATATTTTTGTTTAAAATGAAAATATAGGTTTCTCTATTATTAAAGTAAGAAATGACATACAAAGTATGGATCAGATCAAACACTCCAGTAGAAAAAAAAAGTCGGGCGTGAAATTACTCAGGAAACTCTTCAAGTTGCAACTCACAGTTCCTGACTCATCATCCTATCACAAGGCTGAGTTTGGAGCACCACCAATAAGGGCAGGGCTCATGGCTCTTCACATGCACAAGATGTTTGAGATCAGAAGGTAAATTCACAGAAGCTAACAACATCTATGCTGTTATTCAGGCCTTCCTGTCCTCAAGGCAGTATGGCTCCCTCAAGCACCGTACTGCCATTGTCTCTCTGCCTGTCCCTGGAGATACTACCACTCCCACCCAACTGCCCAAACACGGGGGGGAACCCACACGGTAGAAATTCTGAGAGACAGTGTTGACAGGTTAGCATTAACTTCTGAAAGAGACTCTCCCATGGGGCTGTCAGGAGATGACACCGTATGAAACAGCTGTACCCCAGCAATATATCCAAAGCTCCTACTAGTGTAGTCTTCTCATAAAGGGGTTTCTGTAGACTCAGAAGGAGGAGATATTGCAACATTAGTTTCCTTTCTTTTCTTCTGTCAGTTTCCAGGAAATGATAGAAAGTCCTTACTCTTTTCATTCTTCGTTGGGAGGATATGGTCCTTTTTGAAAAATCTGCTTATCAACAACAGCTCCACAGCAATCATATGTGCTGCCTCACTTTCATTTCCACTGATACCTTCATCTCTTTTCACCTGTACTGTTCAGTTCTGCTGCCTGGTGTCACAGCAACTGGCAGCAGCAACTGGGGTGGAACTTGCTCAGTGCAGATGGAATCTTTCGCAATTTTCATGTCAAACTTCAACAAATCTCTACTGAGCACATGCAAACTGAGATTTTTTAAAGGCTTATAACTTGGTCAAATTGGGACAATTTTTCATAGAAACAGCAAAAGGCACATAGCTGATACAAAGCCCCTCCCCCTCTTCAAGTCCCTGCTCAAAAGCAGGAAGGCGTTACAGCTTCCCAAAAAAACAATTGTAAGAATTGTTTTATCCTGAACAAAACATATTTTTCTCTAATCTTGTCCTCGGAAATTGCTGAACCATTTTTACTGAAATTTTTTTAAAAAAATTCAGCCTGAGGCAGATACCTAGCATGGAAAATTTCACCCTGAACAAGTAAAGTCTGGCAAAATTATAAGCAACTGAAAACAGGGCTTTATACTGATGTTCCAACCACCTTAAGAATAGGCTACCAACTCTGCCTATGAATTTAGCCTCATAGCCCCCACATGAAGTAAATAGGTATTCTAATTTTACAGATAGGGAAATCAATACACTTCCAGGGTAAGAGATTTGCCCAAAATCACACAGTGAGCCAATGGAAAATCTGGGGATAGAACCCGTGTCTCCCAACTCCCATGCCTGCACATTATCCACAAAGCCATTCGCTTCCTTCCTTCCACATGACGCTGTACCTGCATCTATGCAGGATGTTAGTTTTTGGCAGGGTCATTTGCACTGTAAAATGGAAAAAATAATGGGGTGAAAGTTAAAAGCAAAGAAAAAATTACTTTCCAGTATTTTATAACATTAAACCACCTCCTTCTATATATTTCACCATGCCATGAAAACAGGAAATACTGCTCTAGTGGTTTTCATTCCTTTTTCTCAATAGTATTAAACATTTTATGAGTGTGGATATTCCAAAAGGAACACTGTGTCAGGCCATAAACTGCAGAAATGCATATTCTCCAGAGGTCTATAACAAAGAATGCATATTGCATCGGTACTGAAAATGGTAATAATTACATTTTAGTCATTTTCAACTAACACAAAGTTGTGCTTTCTGAGAATAATTTTTTAACAATCAACATTGGAATACAAAAGCATCTCAATTCCCTTTGTACTGACACATTCAGTAGTAAACCAGAATAATTCTCCTTCATTAAAAAGTTTTTGCACAATACTATGGAGCGGAGGAACACAATTTAAACATGGCCACTGTGTCAATAATAAAAAGTAATTTAGTGAAAATTTATGTAGAAAAAGTAAGAACATTGCTCTTCAGTTGACAGATTTTCCCTCAAGTTCTTAGTTTTTATTACTGTACATAATAATGCAATTGGAAGCTGATTCCAAAAAATACTTTCCCAAGGTGAATCCTATACATAAGTGAGGTATTTTCACTGCAATTATACTTCAACAGTTTGTTAAAAAAAAAAAAAAGAGAGAGAGAGAGAAAAAACAATGTCTGTTTTGAGTACACTAGAAATGGCTAACCAAAAACAAACCTATGGACTCAGCTACCTGAATGAAAACACTGCTACAAGTTTATAATGTAGAAGAAAAAAATCATGCAGTTGAATATAAAATGCTTTACATGTTTTCTTAAAGAATTTGTTACAGGAACTGTTGAAGTGCATTGAAGGGGGTCTATCTACATCAAAGGAAAAATGTATTTGAAAGCCATATTAAAACACGGTTCAAATACAGCTCTTGTTGTCCTGTTTTCTAACACAGTTTGGTTCCCTGGTTGGTGGGGACAGTGCCAAAACGTGATCCAAGCACATGCTCAAGTTAATATTTTTTTTATTGGTCCAAGTATGGTTGGTGTTAATCTTTCAGAAGTCATGTTTTGTGAGTGATCTTTCTTAAAGATTTAATTTGTATTAGTCTTTTCACAGAATTAACACAAAACACCATCATAGATGCCTTAACACGCTGCATTTATATATCACCTTCTATCAGAAGATCTTTGTGCCCTTGACATTTATTTAGCCTCACGACACAATTATGAAGCAAGCAAGTATTCTTATCCTATTTTATAGACAGAGAAATTGGCAAAGTTTAAGTAACTCTGCAAAGGTCACACTGGAAGCAATGGAAGAGCTGGGAATAGAACCCAAACTTCTATTTCCCAATTCTGTACCTTAACTACAAGGCCATCCTTCTTCCCTGTACAATAGGTATGCAACACAGAAATTAAAATGTATATATAAAATCAGGGTAATTGAAAATCTATATAGCTTCAGTTTATAAACATGAATAATATTCAGACTCATCAGCTTCTAAGGAATCTATCATTTATAAACATCAAATCTCGATCCCTTACAGTTCCAAAGATAACCTTCCAAATACAATGACTGTAGTGAGCTGTAGCTCATGAAAGCTTATGCTCTAATAAATTTGTTATTCTCTAAGGTGCCACAAGTACTCCTTTTCTTTTTTTGTAAAGCAACAGTATCTTCTCATCTTCCTGATTCTGAAGAGATACTTCTGCTGCTGCTCCTTAGCTTTTCCAAGAAGCAGCAGAGTAAAATTAACAAAACTTATCAGCTTCACAACTGCTATTGAGAACCCTACAAGGAATTTATCACAAATCATGTCAATTTAATTAAGAAAGCTACATGCAGCAGCAGTGCAGTCAGGCACTGGAGTTATTCACTGGGGAGAAGGACTGAAAAACCAGAGGTTGAAGAAGGGATAGAGCATCAAGGAGACCTCATCTCCTTTGCAGCAACCAGATGGCTGGATGAGGACTAGATTAGAACACTCTACTTATGCAGCAGCCAGGAAACTGAGCGTGGGGGAGAAGAGACAGAAAGCTCCTCCCTTCTAGCAATTGTGCAAGAGAGGCTTCAAATTCATACAACACATACCAGAGACTGATATAAAAGATCGGACCCACTAGAGGGTCCAAGGAGAGCACTCTGCTAAAAATCCCAGCATCGTCCTTCTTGCCAGCAGCTGGTAGAAGAGGAAGTGGACTTCTCATTGAGATCTTCTTGCCTGTGAAACTATCTGTTTGAAGCCAAGTTGTACACAATAATTTCTGGGTAACAGGCCTGGTCCTCTGGCTAGAACACGGCTGGTACATTTTTCAAACTGACAGTAAAGTTTCTCTAAATGCTTCTCCCTCTTAGTCAGCACCTCATTAACCAAACAAACATTTGTACGACATAACATACAAAAACAGTTCTCACTGTTTAGACAGACTCAAAAGGGGCATGGTGAGGCAGGTATTTAGAAAACAGACATAGGTTTGTTCAAGAAAAAGGTGGAGGAAAAACTACCAGTGGTTCTCCAACCGTGGGTCAGGACCCCATTATAATGGGATCGCCAGGGCTGGCTTAGACTTGCTGGGGCCTCAGGCCAAAGCCCAAGCCCCACTGCCGAGGGCCGAAGCCCAAGCTCCACTTCCCAGGGCTGATGCCCAAGGGTTTTAGCCCTGGGCAGCAGGGCTCAGGCTTTAGCTTCAGTCCTGGGTGCCAGGGCTCAGGTTACAGGCCCCCTGTCCGGGGCTGAAACCCTTGGACTTTAATTTTGGTCCCCCCGCCCAGGGTGGCGGGGCTCAGGCAGGCTCAGGCTTCAGTCCATCATCCCAGGGTCATGTAGTAATTCTTTGTTGTCAGAAAGGGGTCACGGTGCAATGAAGTTTGAAAACCCCTGAACTAGACAACAACAGGCAAATGTGATTATTTGTATAACAATAAGGTACTCTAGTAGATGCTATACAGACAAGTATGAAAACAAGGTCCCACCCCAAATAACTTACAATCTAGACATTGCTCAATTAAAGGCCATTTGAAATTCAAATTTGTTAACATATCTCTATGCTGTTTGAAATATCAGAACATACAGGTTATCAATGCCACAATAAAGACAGACTACCTAATTTTTCCCATATTCATATCCAGTGGCAGTGTAACATTGTTTTTTTCCATACTTTTTTCCTCAAATTCTTTCCAGTTTTATATGGGCCTCCCCAACACACTAATTTGTTCAGAGATAGAGTTTGCAGAGGTGTTAACCGAACTGCACACTCAAACAGAGAAGGAAAGTGCAGTGTTAAGGATAATACAAAAGTTACTGACAACAGAGATAAAAGGGAGGACTTAACATAAAAGGAAAGAGAAGATACAGACTTCTACATAAATTGCTTCCGTCAACGTGCACAGGCTGAAATTGTGGAAAAGCAGCATCACTTGCCCCATAACCTCAGCCATGCTGAACACAACACCATCAACAGCTTCAGGAACAACTCTGACATCATAATCAAAAAGGCTGACAAAGGAGGTGTTGTCGTCATCATGAATAAGTTGGAATAGGAACAAGAGGCTGCTAGGCAGCTCTCTAACTCCACATTCTACAGCCCATTATCCTCTGATCCCACTGTGGATTAACAAAAGAAACTACACCATCTGCTCAAGAAACTCCCTGAAAAAGCACAGGAACAGATCTGTGCAGACACATGCCTAGAACCCCGACCAGGGGTATTCTATCTGCTTCCCAAGATCTATAAACCCGGGAATCCTGGATGCCCCATCATCTCAGGCATTGGCACCCTGACAGCAGGATTGTCTGGCTATGTGGACTCTCTCATCAGGCCCTATGCTACCAGCACTCCCAGCTATCCTCAAGACACCACTGACTTCCTGAGAAAACTACAATCCATCGGTGATCTTCTAGAAAACACCATCCTGGCCACTATGGATGTAGAAGCCCTCTGCACCAACATTCCACACAAAGATGGACTACAAGCTATCAGGAACAGTATCCCCGGTAATGTCACAGCAAACCTGGTGGCTGACCTTTGTGACTTTGTCCTCACCCACAACTATTTCACATTTGGGGACAATGTATACCTTCAAGTCAGCAGCACTGCTATAGGTACCCGCATGGTCCCACAGTATGCTAACATTTTTATGGCTGACTTAGAACAACGCTTCCTTAGCTCTCATCCCCTAACACCCCTACTCTACTTGCGCTACATTAATGACATCTTCATCATCTGGACCCATGTAAAAGAAGCCCTTGAGGAATTCCCCCATGATTTCAACAATTTCCATCCCACCATCAACCTCAGCCTAGACCAATCCACACAAGCGATCCATTTCCTGGACACTACTGTGCTAATAAGCAATGGTCACATAAACACCACCCTATACCGGAAACCTACTGACCGCTATTCCTACCTACATGCCTCCAGCTTTCACCCTGACCACACCACACAATCCATTGTCTACAGCCAAGCTCTATGATACAACCACATTTGCTCCAATCCCTCAGACAGAGACAAACACCTACAAGATCTCTATCAAGCATTCTTACAACTACAATACCCACCTGCGGAAGTGAAGAAACAGACTGACAGAGCCAGAAGAGTACCCAGAAGTCACCTACTACAGGACAGGCCCAACAAAGAAAATAACAGAACGCCACTAGCCATCACCTTCAGCCCCCAACTAAAACTTCTCCAGCGCATCAACAAAGATTTACAACCTATCCTGAAAAATGATCCCTCACTCTCACAGATCTTGGGAGACAGACCAGTCCTCGCTTACAGACAGCCCCCCAACCTGAAACAAATACTCACCAGCAACCACACACTACACAACAAAAACACTAACCCACGAACCTATCCTTGCAACAAACCCCGATGCCAACTCTGTCCACATATTTATTCAAGCGACACCATCATAGGACCTAATCACATTAACCATGCCATCAGGGGCTCATTCACCTGCACATCTACCAATGTGATATATGCCAGCATGTGCCAGCAATGCCCCTCTGCCATGTACATTGGCCAAACCAAACAATCTCTACGCAAAAAAATAAATGGACACAAATCTGACATCAGGAATCATAACTTTCAAAAACCGGTAGGAGAACACTTCAAAAACCGGTAGAACACTTCAACCTCTCTAGCCACTCAGTAAAAGATTTAAGGGTGGCAATTTTGCAACAGAAAAGCTTCAAAAACAGACTCTAACGAGAAACTGCTGAGCTTGAATTAATATGCAAACTAGATACCATTAACTTGGGTTTGAATAAAGACTGGGAGTGGCTGGGTCATTACACATATTGAATCTATTTCCCTAAGTTAAGTATCCTCAAACCTTCTTGTCAACTGTCTAAATGGGCCATCTTGATTATCACTACAAAAGTTTTTTTCTCCTGCTGATAATAGCTCATCTTAATAATTAGACTCTCACAGTTTGTTGGACATATGACCAGGGAAGAGTATAAAAATATTGCTCGGGCATGTAGGAATGAAATCAGGAGGGCCAAATCGCACCTGGAGCTGCAGCTAGCAAGAGATGTCAAGAGTAACAAGAAGGGTTTTTTCAGGTATGTTGGCAATAAGAAGAAAGCCAAGGAAAGTGTAGGCCCCTTACTGAATGAGGGAGGCAACCTAGTGACAGAGGATGTGGAAAAAGCTAATGTACTCAATGCTTTTTTTGCCTCTGTTTTCACTGACAAGGTCAGCTCCCAGACTGCTGCGCTGGGCATCACAAAATGGGGAAGAGATGGCCAGCCCTCTGTGGAGATAGAGGTGGTTAGGGACTATTTAGAAAAGCTGAACGTGCACAAGTCCATGGGGCCGGACGAGTTGCATCCGACAGTGCTGAAGGAATTGGCGGCTGTGATTGCAGAGCCATTGGCCATTATCTTTGAAAACTCGTGGCGAACCGGGGAAGTCCCGGATGACTGGAAAAAGGCTAATGTAGTGCCAATCTTTAAAAAAGGGAAGAAGGAGGATCCTGGGAACTACAGGCCAGTCAGCCTCACCTCAGTCCCTGGAAAAATCATGGAGCAGGTCCTCAAAGAATCAATCCTGATGCACTTGCATGAGAGGAAAGTGATCAGGAACAGCCAGCATGGATTCACCAAGGGAAGGTCATGCCTGACTAATCTAATCGCCTTTTATGATGAGATTACTGGTTCTGTGGATGAAGGGAAAGCAGTGGATGTATTGTTTCTTGACTTTAGCAAAGCTTTTGACACGGTCTCCCACAGTATTCTTGTCAGCAAGTTAAGGAAGTATGGGCTGGATGAATGCACTATAAGGTGGGTAGAAAGCTGGCTAGATTGTCGGGCTCAACTGCTAGTGATCAATGGCTCCATGTCTAGTTGGCAGCCGGTATCAAGTGGAGTGCCCCAAGGGTCGGTCCTGGGGCCGGTTTTGTTCAATATCTTCATAAATGATCTGGAGGATGGTGTGGATTGCACTCTCAGCAAATTTGCGGATGATACTAAACTGGGAGGAGTGGTAGATACGCTGGAGGGGAGGGATAGGATACAGAAGGACCTAGACAAATTGGAGGATTGGGCCAAAAGAAATCTGATGAGGTTCAATAAGGATAAGTGCAGGGTCCTGCACTTAGGATGGAAGAATCCAATGCACCGCTACAGACTAGGGACCGAATGGCTAGGCAGCAGTTCTGCAGAAAAGGACCTAGGGGTGACAGTGGACGAGAAGCTGGATATGAGTCAGCAGTGTGCCCTTGTTGCCAAGAAGGCCAATGACATTTTGGGATGTATAAGTAGGGGCATAGCGAGCAGATCGAGGGATGTGATCGTTCCCCTCTATTCGACATTGGTGAGGCCTCATCTGGAGTACTGTGTCCAGTTTGGGGCCCCACACTACAAGAAGGATGTGGAGAAATTGGAGAGAGTCCAGCGAAGGGCAACAAAAATGATTAGGGGTCTAGAACACATGACTTATGAGGAGAGGCTGAGGGAGCTGGGATTGTTTAGCCTGCAGAAGAGAAGAATGAGGGGGGATTTGATAGCTGCTTTCAACTACCTGAAAGGGGGTTCCAAAGAGGATGGCTCTAGACTGTTCTCAATGGTAGCAGATGACAGAACGAGGAGTAATGGTCTCAAGTTGCAGTGGGGGAGGTTTAGATTGGATATTAGGAAAAACTTTTTCACTAAGAGGGTGGTGAAACACTGGAATGCGTTACCTAGGGAGGTGGTAGAATCTCCTTCCTTAGAGGTTTTTAAGGTCAGGCTTGACAAAGCCCTGGCTGGGATGATTTAACTGGGAATTGGTCCTGCTTCGAGCAGGGGGTTGGACTAGATGACCTTCAGGGGTCCCTTCCAACCCTGATATTCTATGATTCTATGATTTGTATGGCAACTTCCAACTTATCTGTATGTATGTGTATATATATCTATATATCTCTCTCTATATATATCTTCTTACTATATGTTCCATTCTATGCATCTGATGAAGTGGGCTGTAGCCCACGAAAGCTTATGCTCTAATAAATTTGTTAGTCTCTAAGGTGCCACAAGTACTTCTGTTATTTTTTTAGAGAAGAAGAAGATACAAGATCTTCTTCTTGCCCAATAGAAGCACTTCTGGTCTGGAGACATTTAGCTGTATGAAGCTGAGATGATACCATAAATTTATTTGGTTAATGCAGACAGAGAAGGGGACAGAGGAGAGTCGCTGCAGGCATAAAATGATATGTAAAGTTGAATTATTTTTGAAAACAAGAGTTTACAAAACCTGAGAACGAACAAAGAAAATTTTTCACTGACTTTCTTTTTAAATTATAATGAAAGCAGCCTATTGCATTTAAACTTTCCCTCACAGGATTCATAAAGCAAACATATAGCACTATGCTAAGTGCATGAGAGCCTGAGAGGGAAACTGACCAGAAAATTTTAATTACTCATGCTGAGAGAAATAAAAATATAAACCAGGAACAAATAGTGACAAGTACATTGCCTTTTTAAAACTTTCCATTTTACAGTGTCAACCTCAAATGAAATTAAATGTATTTGTGAAAAAAACATGTTTTTAACCAGAGCATTCCTTTAACTCTCACAATTATAGTAGTTAATTATAAACAGCATAAGAGCCTGATCCCAAAATGTCCCACTTTCATTTACACTATATTCATAGATGATAAAGGGAAATCTCTCCATCTCATTAAATTATTTCACTTCCAAAGCCTATTTGTCTCTTTGAGGCGGGAGGGGGACTTCCCCCCCCCCTTTTAAAAACAAACTGATATGTATTTTCTTGTAACAGCTTTGACCAATGTTCTCAACATATGCAGGAGGACACATTTGCTGAGATTTGTGAATAGATCATCCACAATGTTTAGGACAAAGCACTAGGAGCCAAATTCATCTCTGCCGTAAATCAATGGCATTACAAAAAGCTGAATTTCATCCTAAGCCTCCCTCAGTCTTCTTTCCACTTTTATTTATTAAACAGAATTATTCCTATAGTTTACATTTGCAGGTACCATTTTTAAAAATGCTATCTAGAGAGAAGGGCTAGCCACCCACATGCATTTTGTTAATTGTTACTACTAATCAGCAGGCTAGCCCACAGAAATTAATATTTACAGAAGTTGAGCAGGTAATCAGAAAACTACTTAAAAATCTGACACAAGAAAAGCAATATGATCAGTACTATTCTTGCTATATATTCAAGTCTAGTTCTCTCTCTCTCATTGGAATAGTGATATCACTTGTTTCCAGACCAGTACAAGCACCACATGCATTTCATATAAAAATTAACCTAAGCTGTAAAACTCATCAGCCACATACTCTCCCTGGGAAAATTACTCAGAAAACACGTAATGCAAGAATGAACATTTCCTCGGATGTGATTTAGTAATGTCTCCAAACTTTGGCACAATATACCTGTGTGAAGTATGGGATGCACACACACAATAAAAACAAACAAAATTCACCCATCTGTAAATCCAGAATGTGTTTTGGCTTCCACCTTCATCGAGTGATGAAGATGCGACTTATTAATAAAATGGTTTCAAAACACAAAATCACATTGAAGCAGTGTGTACAACATGGAAAAGCCAAAGAATACATACAACACCATGTTTTGCTGTGGCATATACTCAGAAGGACTCACACTCCATGTTAAGTCCAAAATAATAATCCAGAGATTCTCTCAAGTTGCTTAGGCCCTACCATTTTTTCATGAGGGAAAAATTAATTTTGTATCTGAGAGACTGTGGTGATTGTTTAAATATTTTAGCATGAAAAATACTAATAATCTAGTGATCAGTTAGTCTAAATCATTGTTGTATATTATTAAAGAATCAATATTGGGTACATTCATTTGGATCCAAATGCCCTTTAATGCACCGTGCTATTAATTTCCCTTTTTTTAATAGCTTTTATAAACACAAAGAATGCTTTCTATATTGTTTTATATCTTCAATGTATTCTACAAACAATAGATTTTTTACCAATTTTGTGTGTGTGTGTACATAGATAGATAGATAATCTATATGTATATCAGAAACAAAAAAAGACATTGAAAGAACATTAAGTTTATAAAGTCAAGCACTCAAAAGTTAAGAATTAATTCAGCCCTCTTGTGCACATTATGATACAGTTTTTAAATTACATGATCCCATACTATTTTTTCTACAGGACCCCTGCCTCATTCAGTGCACAGACTATACAGTGCTCATTTAAGAAGCTATTCCAGTGATTTTCAACCTTTTTTTCATTTGTGGACCTCTAAAAAATTTAGAGGCACAGGCCCTTTTGGAAATCTTAGACGCAGTCTGCAGACCCCCAGGGGTCCACGGACCACAGGTTGAAAACCACTGTTGTACGGTAACAACAACCTTTTGCAGACCCCATAGTCTGAGGCTCCTCAGGGGTCTGCAGACCACAGACTGAAAACCACTGAGCTATTCAATATTTTACTTTTACTTCATTGTTTAATGTATGGCCCCATTCCTTACTGCACACAATTCATACCTATCTTTGAGGACAAAAGGAGAACTGAGACACAGGGAGATTAAGGTCAAAAGTATTCACTAATTCTAGGTGCCCAATTAGGGAGACCTAGGAACTGATTTTTCAAAGAATTATACAGCACTTTATATATTCAAAGCACAGCTCTCATTTACTTCAGTTGCAGTTGTGAGTCCTCAGCAATTCTGCAAATCTTTTTTTTTCTTAAAAAAAATCAGACCCCAGAGACTCAATTTGGGCACCCAGAAAATGAAGAACACAATAATTCATAAATTTATAAATTATATGGCCAGATTAAAGAAAAGGAGTACTTGTGGCACCTTAGAGACTAACCAATTTATTTGAGCATAAGCTTTCGTGAGCTACAGCTCACTTCACCAGATTAGATTGTCATAATCTAATTTGACCTCCCACATAATACAAGCCATATGACTTCCCTGAATTAATTCTTGTTTAAACTAAAACATGTTTTTTTTAAAAAAAATTCAACTCTTAATTTTAAAATTTTGCAATAGAAAATCGTCCACAACCCTTTGTAAACTATTCCAAAGGTTAGTTACCCTCACTTAAAAAAATTCAGTCTTATTTCTAGACCGAATTTGTCGAGCTTCAGCTTCCAGCCATTGGATCTCATTACACCTTTGTCTGTTAGACTGAGGTGCCCTTTTTTATCCAGTTTCAGTTCCCCATATAGGTATTTATAAACTGATCAAATCACCGCTTAATCTTCTCTTTGATAAACTAAAAAGATTGAGCTCCTTGAGTCTTTTATTATAAAGTATGTCTTCCAATCTGTTAGGTTTCAGAGTGGTAGCCGTGTTAGTGTGTATCAGCAAAAACAACAAGGAGTCCCAATCTGTTAGTTATTCTTGTGGCTCTTCTCTGAACCTGCTCCAATTTTTAAACATTTTTTTATTGTGGGCACCAACACTTTTAAAGTCACTGCTTCCCAGGATGCAGTCCCCCATCCTGTAAGTATGACTTGCATTCTTTGTTCTTAGATGTATGACTTTACATTGGGCCATTCTGAAACACATACTGTTTGCCTGCGTCCAACTGATTGCTCTGTATCAGTGACCTGTCCTCTTCATTATTTACCACTCCACCAATCTTTGTGTCATCTGCAAGCTTTATCAGTAATGACTTTATGTTTTCTTCCAGGTCATTGATACAAATGCTAAATGGCATAGGGCCAGTAACCACTCTATGAAGAGCCTATCTAGAAACACAGCCATGTCATTATGATTCCCTGTTTACAATTACATTTTGAAACCTATCAGTCTGCCATTTAATCCGTTTAATGTGTGCCATGATGATTGTACATTGTTCTAGTTTCTTAATCTAAGCATCATGCAGTATCGAGTCAATCATCTTACAAAAGTCTATTGCATCAATACTATTATCTTTATCAACCAAACTCCTAATCTTCCAAAAAAAATCTAGTTCTTTTGACAAGATCTATTTTCTCTATACCCCGGTTGATTGACATTAATTATATTACCTTCCTTTAATTCTTTATCAGTCAAGTCCCATATCAGCCTTTCCGCTGTTTTACCCAAGATCCATGTCAGGCTGACAGGCCTAATTACCCAGATCATCCCGTTTGCCCTTTTTGAAAATTGGCACATCAGCTTTCTTTCAGTCTTCTGAAACTTCCTCAGTGTTCCAAGACTTATTGAATGGTACCATTAACGGTCCAGCCAGCTCCTCAGCCAACTCTTAAAATTCTAGGATGCAAATTATCTGGACCTGTTGATTTTAAAATATCTAACTTTAGTAGTTGCTGTTTAACAACCTCCTGAGTTACTGTTGGAATGGAAAGTGTTTCACCATCATCATATATGAATAGATCATGCTGCATTTTACCAAATACAGAACAAAAATATTTATTGAACACTTCTGTCTTTTCTATATTATTATTGACAATTCTACCATTTCCATTTAGTAATGGATCGATAACCACCTTAGGATTCCTTTCAATGACTACCTGTGAAAAATTTAGTTTAATTGTCTTGCCTAGCATCACATAAGCACTCTGGCAGAGGTAGGGATAGAATCCAGATCTCCAGGGTAGCATTCAACTGCCTTAATTATGAGACCATCTTTCCCCTTCCTGCAATCCCCTGCCTCATTCACTACACACCTTTCAACTTCTGCAACAAATGAGGCAAGGGTCCTACAGATAAGAGATTCCTTCACTACATAACCACAATTCATCCCCAGAGCAGGTCCATCCAGTGAACTAAATGAGGCAAGGATCCTGTGGAAAAAAATCATATATGGTCATGTAATTAAAGACTGTGTCATATTGACATCCAAACGGTTCATCAGCAGGGTTGCAATCTTTAGATCCACTGCACAGACCTCTGCCACTTGAGCTAAAAGAATACCTGATGACACTGGAGGGGAATGACACACACATTTTGCCAGTGGGTTTCACAGATATTTGCTGTGTGTTCCACTCCCAACTCTGGAAAGGAGCACACTTTAGTGAGCACACAGACTATTATGCTTATTTTCCTCCAAGCTTGACTGCCCCATCCCCTCCAACCTGTCCCAGTCCTGTCTATTCCCCACCCCTGGCTCCCTGTCCTTCTCCCATTCTCCTTGCCTACCCAGTCCCAGTCTCCACTGCTCACGCTTTTCATCCCACTCCAAGTCTCCTTGACCAGCCAGTCTCCATTCTCCCCTCCCTGCTCCTCATCCAATCTCTCTCTCCCCTACCTGCCCCCACCACTAGTTCACAGTCCCAGTCTCCCTCATTGGGCTCCTCATATAATCTTTGTCTCTGCTCCATGACTCTTTGACCCAATCTCCTCCTTCCCTGACTCTTTGACCCAGTCTCTTTGCCCAGCTATTCCTAGCTCTCCCTCTGCACACAACTCCTTACCAGATTCGTCTCCCCACTCCCTGCCACACTGGTTCCTACTCCCAGTCTCCTTATGCAGCTGGGCCAAGTCTCTTCCCTTCTCCTCCTCCAATCTCAATGCCCGTCTCCCCCCGCCCACCCCAATCAATTAAATCACTATTCCCCCCCCGCCCGACTCCCAGACCCAGTCCCCCTCCCCATGGCTCCCAGTTTTCTTGCCCAACCAGTTCCTGCTTCATTCCCTTCCCCCATCCACCCACATTTCCAGCTCCCAACCCCAGTTCCACCACCATCAATTCTGGCTCTCAGACCCATCCTCCTTTCCCCTCCCATCTCAGTCTCACCAGCATCCTTGTCTTAATCTATTCATTTCCCTTTCCCTAGTTTGGTTTTGTCCCCACTGCATTCAGATCAGACAGCTTCCTCCTCCATGCTGTCTAGCTGCAAGCAGGGAAATCACTGAGAGCACAAGAGAGACAGGCTCCCTGCTCTCAGTCCCAGTGCAGGAGCAGCAACTACAAGGAACTTCTGGCTTCACCCTTTAGTCCTGAGCTGATAGGAGCATGCTCAGTTTCTCAAGGGATGGTGCATGCAGAGTCTAGTCACCAATGACCTCTTCTTAGCTAAAGCTCATAACCAGTACTCCATCCCCATCCTTGACTTGTCAGCCACCTCTGACACCATCAATTATGGCCTTCTTGAAATCTTGTCCTCTCTCTTGGCTTCTGTGACTCTTCCCCCTCCTGTGTCTCCTCCTCCTCCCTCTTTAATAGCTTCTTCAGTGTGTCCTTCAGAGGATCTTTCTCACCCTCCTCCAACTTTCTGCAAGGGTTCTACAGGGTTCTGTTCTTGGTCCTCTTCTCTTCTCCCTCTACATGTTATCTCTGGGTAATCTAATCTGCAAACAAATTCAGCTGTTATCTCTATGCTCACAACTCAGAAATCTACCTTTCTACTGCAGAATTGTCTCCTTCCGTCTAAACTAAAATCTCAGCCTGTCTCTGACATCTCCTCATGGTTTTTTAGCCCTCAGGTCAGCATGGCTAAAATAGAGCTCCAAGCCTGCCATTCTATCTCCTTTCTTGATCACTGTGGAGACCACCATCATCTTATCCGTCACTCAGGCCTGTAACCTAGGCGTCTTGTTCAGCTTGGATCTCTCTCTTGGTCCTCAAATCCAGGTTATGTTATGCAGAAAGAATCTGCAAGATGTAGACATCTCTAAGATGTTTCATCTGGGCTCTCATAATCTTTTGTCTTGATTACTTCAGCATTCTTCTCTCTGGCCTTGACAAATGCGATCTTGCCCCACACATATCCATTCAGAATACTGCTGCAAAAATAATTTTCCTACCCCATGGCTTTGGCCACATCACCCTCTCCCTGAATCCATCCTCTAACTCCCCCATAAGCTTCATCTTCACTTTAAAGGCCCTTTACAGCATAGTCCCACCCTACCTATCATCTCTTATTGAATTCACTATTGAGATGTCAACTTTTGCTACAGTCCCCATGATGTCATCCTCCATCACCCATTTGTTAACTTTTCAAACAAGCACCTTTGTGCTTTCTTCAATGCTGGTCCTTATGCTTGGAAGGCACTCCCCATAAACATCTGCAATGTTACCTCATTATCCTCTTTCAAATCCCTTAAAACTGTCCTTTTCCATGATCAGGCCTCGAGTGTGCTGATTCCACTGCCTATCAAGCTGACCATTCATTGTTTCCTTGTACTTCCTGTCAGACTGTGTCCATCTGATGGATTTTATTTTATACTTAGTGTGAAGCTGTCTACCAGGGTGGCAACTCAGATCAGAGCCATAGGCCAACTCACTTGTGTCTGAATATCAAAGAAGTGTTAAGTATGCGGTCAGACTAGCTCACTCATATGCTGATAGAGATAAAAGAGAGATGCTAATGTTACTGTATTCACTTATCAGTAAGCAATTGTCTCTTATTACATTATATTTGCATTGCATATACCCCTATAATTACATTTACAGTATGTATATCCTGACAATTAAATAACTCTAGATCAAATGTGTGTTAAGATAAGAATGTACATGATGTGTAAACTTCATGAAAACTAATGGATTTTTGTTTCCTATTACATTACATTTTATATTGTGTATATCCCTGTGATTAATTCATCAAATGGGAATCAGAGTAGCAGCCATGTTAGTCTGTATCCGCAAAAAGAAAAGGAGTACTTGTGGCACCTTAGAGACTAATAAATTTATTTAGTCTCTAAGGTGCCACAAGTACTCCTTTTCTTTTTTCATATCGGAATGGAACCCTGGAAATGCTAATGAACGACTTAATGGCTGTAACAGGAAATGCTATTTTCAAAGCAAGGGGACATGGAGGAATAAAGACACTTATCAGATTGCTTTCTGTGTGGAAAAGCTATAAATATGAATTCAAAAAAGGATCTAGTATCTCTGAACTATTTGGACATTCAAATGAAAGTGTTCCAGATGCAAGAGAGAGATCCTCAAAGTTATTTTGGGTAACTCTGAGAGACTTACGGAAAACTAGCCAATTACTACATCTCTACTATCATTGTGGATGTACAAATTTAGACTTATCTGTTAATGTATTTTATCTGCTTTAATCCCTCGATAACTCTCATTTCTTTTTCTTAGCTAATAAACCTTTAGTTAGTTTACTAGAGAAATTGGTTGTAAGCGTTGTCTTGATGTAAGATCAAAAGTATTTATTGACCTGGGGTAAGTGACTAATTCTTTGGAGTTGGGAGTAACCTAGTATCACAAAGTCCAGTTTTCTGGCTGGTAAGATAGGCTGGAGAGTCTAAGGGGGATTGTCCTTGTCTCCATGGTAAGGCTAATATAGTGATCCAGGAAATTACATTTGTTACTGGCTTGGTGAAATCTAAATATAGAATATGCCACCGGTTTGTGGTGTCCGCCCTGTTTTCTGACAGTCTGACCTGAGACTGGCATTCACAGTTCTGAGCCATTCCAGACCCCTACTCCAAAGCATAGTGGACCTGGAGCTGTTTTTAAAAAAAAAAAAAAAAAAAGTCACCAGATTTTTTTAAATATGAACAAAAAGCTTATTTTCTTTTTTAGCTGAAATTTCCAAAAAAATTCTGCTTGAGGCAACCATTCAAAATAGAAAATTTTAGTCCAAACAGATAAAGTTAGAAAAGTTAAAAGCAACTGAAAAAAGGGTCTTGTAATGCTAAGTGTCAGACAACCTTAACAGACAGTGCTACTGACCCCTCCTACATCCTCTCATCCAAAACCCGATCTTCTTAATATGCCAATTTACAGGGGACCCTCCTGTCTGTTGTGCAATACAAATTTAAACATTTTTAATGTAACCCAGCAACTCCATACATGTGCTGTACATATTCAGACAATAAAAGAACAGCTGCATTCACCTTGTGAACTGATACAAAAAACTAGCCAATAATAATTGATATGATAAGGAGTAAAAACAATGAAGAGGTGTATTTTCTGACTTAGTCCATTTCTAAGGACAAATATTTCAACAATCGCAAATCAACTCTCTTTACAAGATTTCAAAAGCAATTATAATAGTAAATTAGCCACTGATCAGTCAATACTGGTATTGAGGACTACTAGTGCTCAAATGACAATTTGGCAAACTTTTTTATTAATAGTTCTAAGACTTCTGACACCCTCCATTTACATTTTTTTTTTTTTTTGAAATTGTGAACTTAAATTCTCTCCTGGTCCAAAGCTGCAAATATCAAGTTTAACTCAGAGGCAGAAATTTATGGCTGGAATTCTAAACCTCTGCACAGAAGGTTTCTAATGGGTAAACATGGACAGAACCCTGAAATCAAGAAAGGACCAACAGACAGCAGGTATAATACGTACCTCAAAACACTACCCTGCAGTTTGGATACACTGAAGAACTTTAAATGGTGAACTTTTGTTTTCGTTTAACCAACTGTAAATGGTTTATATGGGGTTAAACAAGTCCAAAGGATGAAATAAATAATATAAGCACACAACCCTTAACTTTTCCATTCATTCAGTGTCTCTGTAAATCATTAGAAGTTCCATGAATATTAATATTCTGTCTCCCTGTTTCTAAGCAGGGCCATAAGCATGGTCTCTGGATGGCTCACAGCCAGCTCGAATTTACCATTTTAACAACTAAAATCAAAATTTAAAAAAATATGAGAGAGAGAAACGAACATCTTCCAGTATAAACTTTATAACCTTCTTCTTTGCCAGGGAACTGCATCACATTTTCCCTAAATATGAATAAAAGTGTCATTAAATACACACTTTCTTGCAAACTTCATATTTTTCCTGGCTTCTTTTTAGCTCTATAAATATCATTGGGTGCAGGAATTTGGGACACTACATTTGCACACAATTTTTAAAGGCACAGATGCAGGGTTTTTTAATTTTCTCAAGATATCCAAACGTCTTGATATTTTACAGAGTAAACAGAATCCAATTCCTCTTAAGCTAGGGATAGATTCTCCCCCTGACATATGCATAACTCTGACTGAGAGGGCAGCTATACAAACCACAGAAGTTACCGATGGACAAGACCTCACATTTCTAAAGTCTCTACAGCAGTTTACTCTCTTATACTTCGACTATTTCTGTTGGTGGAGTGTCTCTGACATCACTTGGCAACTTTTTCCGTTCTCAAATTGATCTTACTATTAAAAGCTTTTCTTTATATCTGAACTTTCCCTTCTTTCATTCAAAGCCATTACATCTTGTAATACCACTTTAATCAACCTCACCCAATCCTGGTATGGTTCTGAAGCTTTTTGTGAGCGGTACTCTAGGCTTACTGATAAGCCTGTGTCCTGGTGCACTGTCACTACCTTTCTCCCACAAATCTGTGAGTACTTTAACTCATAAAGGAAGGTCGCTGCTCCAGATCCCAAACTCACAATCACAGAACTTGGGCCTGGAAGAGCCAACCTCCATTTGAGACGCCACAAAATTTAACAGGAGGGGCAGGAAATGGACCATCAGCAGGTAAGACTCACCAAAAAGCACTGGAAGTACTGCTAGTTTAGACGACAGCGTCAAAAGGAAGTTATGGAACTAAATGAGCCAAGTCAAATTGAAGCAACACAGATAACAGCCTTACAAAAAGCTAAAGAAAATGAAACACTGAAAAGAAATGGTAGAAAGAATCTTGTAAAGTCATCTCTAAAGTCTGAAATAAATATTAAGGAAAACACAACAAAGTCACCAACTGAACTGTCCAAATAGAATGATTTTTTTTCCACAGATGTGCTTACGGTAACTGGCTTGTCCATCCCTGTTAAAATGGTCATCTGTTTTTTATCTTCCTGTCATTTTCATGCTTCTCTAATTTTATGACATGATACTGTGGGCCAGAGACTTTAAAAAAAAAAAAAAAAAGGAAAAACTTACTGGTATTGAAAATTCCTCAGCCAAGTACTTCAACAACGATGCTTCTCTAGCCAGAAAGTTACTTCTCTCCATCAGGTTGCCTTGAAGTTTCGTATCAAACTCCTTTCTGACCACTGAAGCAACAGAGTCAATTATTACAAGCTTAACCTTCTTAGAAATGATTTCTTCTTCCAAAGTCTCAATCCTTAAAAAAAAGATAATAATAATAATAAGTATTGACTTAGGTGAAGCAGTAACATCAGACAGAGGGATGTTAGTTGTATAAATATTATGATTAACACACAAAAAATATTTTAGAAGCATAAATTTGTTACACCAAATTATACTAAAACCTTTCTATATGGCCAAGCCCCTCTGTCAAGAGTCACCGTTGCTAGGTTACGGAGATGTGGAAGGGGGAAGGAATCCCGCTCCATAACCACTACCACAGCTCTCAGGCTGCCATAGCTCCTGTATCCCAAAGTCCCCCCTTCAAAGTGGAGGGTTGGAGGAGACAGATAATATGGATCTGCTCTGTCCCATGCAGTCATGGGGGTAATCAGGGAGATATGCACACACAGAGGTTGTGCCCTGTCTCCTTTCTCACATAGGAGAAACATCCCATTTCTACCACTGTGGGTCCCCTCTACAGCCACTGGGCCAGGTCCCTTTCTACGTACTTGCAATGTAATATACATGTCAAAATATATTTGGTTAATAATATGCTAAGAGTTCATCCTCTCTGATGGGGCTGTAAGTAGTATACAGCACAAGTAGTCTGCTACTAACATGTTTGCAGATACACACAAGAAGAATGGCAAAACGTCCTTGCCACATCATAACCTGTCTTCATGACAACGTATCATCACAAGTTGACAAAGTAACATGGCAACACAGGATCATCATGTAAAAGCTTTCCTGGATGACAGTCATGAGTGGGGCTCCTCTCTCTATTTGCAGGAGGATCCCACCATCTTCTTTTCTTCCTCCCTCATAATGTGGGGATGGGAGGAAGATACTCAGGAGGAATAATTAGGAGGCACTTCGATGATTTTGCTCTACCCTAATCTGAGCTAGAGAAAGCCAGGAGCCCATCAGCTGCACAAACTCCATCAGAGCTACATCTAGGATTATGAAGGGATTCCTGCAAACCACATTTTGCTGGCTGTGTATTAGAGTTTGCTGCATTATAAAAATAGCAATATTAATATCAATTGGTCATACGCTAAACGAGACATCTCAGAAAGCTTTTTCAAAACCTTCTGAATAAAGGGGATCAAATACATGCATCAAGATACAGGGTTGTTGGTCATTTTGCACTAATTTTATCTAGTCAGACTTGCCTAGTTATTTAAATGTAAAGGCCAAAGAAGTGAACTACTGTACATAAAGCTTGAGATGTAAAACATTACATTCATTACAGACCATTCAGCAATGATGGGCCTCTCATTGCACTCCAAAGCAAACAATACCTTTTCAGCACACTGTCACAGGTGAGCTCCCGATAGAGATGAATGCTACGGGTCATTGAAAACAACTTTTCTTCTGTGCCAAAATAATTAGGGAAACGGTGTTCTGCTATCTCAACCAACCTGTTAAAATTCAAAAGGCACATCACAGCAAATTCTGGGCTAACAAGACAGCAACCTTCCTGTACCATTTCCACCACCCCCATAAATTCAAAGTACACAAAGGAAGAGATATTTGATTAACTAAATAGAGGAAGGGTGAGCAGATGTAGATTTTAAGCTAATTTGACTTCCTTTTCCAAGGAGGAAGCACATTCAAGCGGCCAGAGTGGAGGGCTAGAAGTCAGGGGATGACAGTTCTATTCCCAGTTATGCCACTGAGTCGTTAGTGAAGTTAGGCAAGACACCACTTCTCTGTGTTAGCTCCTCTATGAATAAAATAAAAGTAATAACATTTCCCTAAGTCAAAGGGGAATTGTAAGGTTTAGTTACTACCGGCATGTCTACACTACAAAAATAAGTCAATCTAACTTAGCTCAGCATACAGCCGCTACAGTAATTATATCACTGGTACGTGTTTAGATTTTGCTCCTTGTGTAAGCGATGTGTCTCTTCACCAGAAACGCTTGAATCGATTGTACTGTCAGTGAGGGACATGGTGGAATGGCTTCTGAAAGTCAGTAACAGTCAATGTAAGCAACTTAGTGTCTACACCAGAGGTGGGCAAACTACGGCCCATGGGCCACATCCAGCGCGTGGGACACTCCTGCCCAGCCCCTGAGCTCCTGGCCTGGGACGCTAGTCCCCAGTCCCTCCCATGCTGTTCCCCCTCCCCCGCAGCCTCAGCGCGCTGCACCACCGGCGCAACGCTCTGGGCGGCCAGGCAGCACAGCTGCAGAGTCGCGGCCTGACCCGGTGCTCTGGGCGGCGCGACTGTAGCACCACCAGCCACCGGTGCTCCAGGCAGCACGGTAAGGGGGCAGGGAGCAGGGGGAGTTGGATAGAGGACAGGGGAGTTCAGGGGCTGTGGTCAGGGGTTGGGGGTGTGGATAGGGGTCAGGGTGGTCAGAGGGCAGGGAACAGGGGGGGTTGGATGGGGCAGGGGTCCCCGGGAGGCAGTCAGGAATGACGGGGGGGTTGGATGGGGCATCAGGGGACAGTCGGAGTGGGAGGTCTGGGGGTGGTCAGGGGACAGGGAGCAGAGGGTGGTGGATGGGGCAGGAGTCCTGGGGGGCCCAGATAGGAGGCGGGGGCCGGACCACACCTGGCTGTTTGGGGAGACACAGCCTCCCCTAACTGGCCCTCCATACAATTTTGGAAACCCGATGTGGCCCACAGGCCAAAAAGTTTGCCTGCCCCTGGTCTACACTGACACTGCAGTGATTTAACTACATCGACTTTGACTCTACACCTCTCGTGGATGTGGAGTTATTAAGTTGGTGTAGTGGGGCAATTACATTGGCAGGAGCAAAATTTTAGACACTTACATAGTTAGGTCAACGTTAATTGCCTTGCATCGACCTAACTCTGTAGTGCAGACCAGGCCTGAATGAAATGTACTTTAAGATTCTTGTACAAAAGTCACTACTAAAGTGCAAAGTATTATTTCTTTAGTTCTGATTATCAATGATATTTGCATTTAAATACGGGTATTGATGATCCCAGATCATCTTCTCTTCTGCCTCAACCCTGTAGTGAGGTCATAAAGCTGAGTTTGTGTCATCACAGAAATTTCTTTGGCAACAAGCTGATGTCATATATACAGGCTTATGACATCACTGCAACATCCAGTGGACAAAACGGTGGAGCTGGGAGGAAGATATCATGATTCAAATGCAAATTGGTAACAGCAGCACAGATATGGAGAGAGTTCTTGACCAAGTCAAATGGTTTTTCATTTATGTGCTGTTTTAAAAGTTTGCTTCAGCATGAAAATCTCTCAAATGGACAATTCTCTGATTTTGCCACTTACCCAATTTTTAAAAAGACATGTGAAAGCCTAAAGCAGAAAAGGGAAATTTATTTTTCAGGCCACAGTGAAAGATCATTAGATGGACAGCTCCAGCAAATAAAATATTCCGTTTAACCACAAAACAGACACAATATAGTTAACCAACCAAGAGGTTACCCGAGATGGCTGGCAGGAGGTTGTGATGGGTCACTAAGACAGGTCTTTCACCATCATCTCGCTTCACATAGGTCAGTGTTTTTCAATCTTTCTGATACCAAGATCGGCTTGCTGCCTTCCTAACCTGTGTCAGGGAGATCTCAGGGAGCAGTGCCAGTCCATGGACCGGTTGTTAAGAAACACCAATATAGGTCACTTAACAGTTTTTAAATGACAGCAACTTTGAGATACTACTGACTGATTTAAATGAGTGGCCTAGAGATGAAATATTCTATACCCCATTAGCAAGTCCCTGACCCATCCAGTCCATTAGTTGTCATTATTAAGATTTGCAGTTGCTTATTGCCATGCTAGTAAGTGCATCTCATTAATGGATCAAACCAAAAAATCCAGAGCACAATGAATGTTTTTCACCTGGTCCCAAACATTATTATATTCAAAACCCAGGGTCTGGAAAAAAAACAAAAACCCACAATCACAACTCTGAAACTAAATAATTCTCAGTCTTCAAAGGCCAACATTTTCAAATTCAGGTGCTTAAAATTACTCAGGTACAGAGGTGGAAGTGGCATGATTTTTAGAAATGCTGAGCTCCCACAAATTGCACTGAAGTCAGTGCAAGTTGGAAGGACTCAAACACCTTTCAGAGTGGTAGCCGTGTTAGTCTGTATCAGCAAAATGAAAACAAAAACTGAGGAGTACTTGTGGCACCTTAGAGACTAACAAATTTATTTGGGCATAAGCTTTCATGGGCGAAAACCCACTTCATCACATGCATGCAGTGGAAAATACAGTAGGAAGATATAGATTCACACAGAGAACACGAAAAATGGGTGTTGCCATACCAACTGTAAGGAGACCAATTAATTAAGGTGGGCTATTATCAGCCACAGAAAAAAAAATCAGGCCACATTTATCTAGGTACCTAAATATGGATTTAGGAGCCTAACTTTAGGCACTGGTGTTTAAAAATTTTGATCCCTATGATTATTGTAAATTGTTTTGCAATGTTCAAAATGAACAAGGAAGAGAAACTGTTTAACTTTGCTCGGTAGTATTTACACTCCATACTGTATGTATAAAGAGAGTGACATCTGGTGGGTGATATTTTTTCCCAAACACTGCACCGTTGAGATAAAAATCATATTATAAAATGCGTTCCTCTGTTTTACAAGAAATCACAATATTATTAAAACTGAAGCTATTTTGGAAATGTATGTTACTTTTCATTATAATTTGTGCTTACTTTATTTAAAAATAAACTCTTAATTGAACCATTAGGTTAGGCATTTTCACATCTTGACTAACAGTGTAATCTTACTAACATAACCTTCTCATTAATCTCCTTCCTCTATTTACTACTAAGACTACTTGCTGCATCTAGAAGATCAGAGCCAACTCTTCAGGGCAGAGACCTTGTCTTTCAATTAGCCCAGTATATTGCACAGCACATTTCGAGCACTGTAACAATATTCAATAATAACTTACTCACTCTGCACCACAACTGAACTCCAAATTGATGCAAGCTGAGTGCTGAGGGGGAAGTAGCGTGAAAAAACAACAGGTAAAAGGAACTTGGACAGCAAACATGTACTGCAAGTCCTTCTGATAGCTTTTCCTAGTTCATTTTAGGTAGGATGGAGTTAAATCAAAGTGAATGAAGTCACCAATTTTAATCATGATTTAAATCAGCAAGCAGGATACCTTGGTTTAAATAATCAATTTTAACTTATTTTGCATTTGTACTTTTTAGTTATTTTCTTAAAGAAAGTTTGTTTCTCAATGGTTGGTATAATTTAGTACTTCTTTTTGCTTACCAGGAGGATACACTATATCTATATATGTTTAATTAATTTTTTTATAGCTTAAGGTACATGTATTCAGATTCTTAATTTTTATATTAGAAAACAATGACTGATTCATTTCTTATTTACAAAATGATTTTTTTTTTACTCGTGATTTGTGATTAGCTGCCTTTGGCTGAAAATTTGAATTTATTTAAAAATGCACAAAACCAGCACTGTAAAATTATTTTTATTAGTTAAAACTATCTTAGATGTGCTGGATACCTAAGGGAAAAAGTAGTTTATAAAAACATGTTTTGCTTTTAAAATGAACTAATTTATTAAACAAAGATAACGTTATCTGTAATTAGTGAATTGAATTGATTGTAGTCACAATGTCTTTCAAGATTTTAGAACCAGTAAATCTCATTCTCTCACACCTCATTTTAATTCATAGACTGGAAGAGGAAAACAAGCGTTCCTGCTTTTTCAGCTCCCAATCGGTTTCTGAACTTTGAATGAACTAGTCATTCAACTGATCTAGCTGAATAAACTGGCACGAAGAAAATATTCTCTTTGTACCTACAAAAAAAAAGCTACTGCTGTCAAAAGCTGGTTTGGCATTCAACAAACTCTGGTTCCAGGTTTTTAGCCAGTGACTTTCACCAGTCAGGGGTCTGACTTTCTTTACAACTTGGACAGCAAACATGTACTGCTTGTCTATTTTTTTATTTCAATTACTTGGTTTTAAAAGATTATAGTAAATTTAGACCTTAACAAATTATCATAATTTCAAATTTAATTTTAAATAGATTTTTAAAATGTATCTAATTCAATCAAATCAATAAAAGATATCCAATTTAAATCAAACAAATACTTTTTATTTTTATCCATCCTGCCTCACCTCCTTCGGCACATGAGTTACTCTCATTTACAGTTTGAAAGCTGATGAGAAGGCACAGGCTTCATTGCAAAAAACATGTCCATGACACCTGGATGAACAACTCATTTTTCACATATGCAACCATGCCATAACAAGGATATCACAAGGCCAACAGGAGATCAACACCTGGATGAGAAGCAGCTCAAATTCAACCCAGGGAAGACCAAAGGAATATTGGTCAAAAGGGGAAATTTCACTCAACTACCTGACATACTGCCCTCCCTCTCAAGAGAGGGCATCCCTCCCCGCTCTCTTCTGTTTGTCAAAGTGGAACAGAGCTTCGGGGTCTTGTTCAACTCATTATTAACCCAAGGCCCTGTCTAGAGCAGGGTAAAAGCATTGTTTTTTTCACATTGCCTAATACATTTTAAAGGTGTTCAGCGCTTCGACAGAAGGTGTTAAGTGATGGCTACAAACATTAAAATATATTTGCTAACATGTACATTGGTTCTAAAACACCACTATTGGATGGGCTATCACCAGCAGGAGAGTGAATTTGTGTGGGGGGGTGGAGGGTGAGAAAACCTGGATTTGTGCTGGAAATGGCCTAACCTGATGATTACTTTAGATAAGCTATTACCAGCAGGACAGTGGGGTGGGAGGAGGTATTGTTTCATATTCTCTGTGTATATATAAAGTCTGCTGCAGTTTCCACGGTATGCATCTGATGAAGTGAGCTGTAGCTCACGAAAGCTCATGCTCAAATAAATTGGTTAGTCTCTAAGGTGCCACAAGTACTCCTTTTCTGTTTGCTATTTCTGAAGTGTTTCTCTCCCTTCCCCATCCTCCTCTCTCTTTCTTTCCCACTTCCATATCTGTGTGTGTGTGTGTGTGTGTGTGTGTCCCATTTTTCCTTTCTTCATTCTGCATTTGCATCACTACAGCAACTGCAGCCCGCATAACACCACTATTTTCTTACTCTGGATAGGACACTCTTCATAAGGAGTAATGTTATCATATGGCAGCCATTCAGTGAGTGGTCTGGATGAAAGATTTGCTGGCTTCAATCCACCTCCTAAAGGACAGGTGTCCACATCACAAAAAACACCAGTATGATTAATCTAAAATGACATCTGTACTGGCAATTTCAGGGAGATGTAGTTAATGTTTGCACAGCACAGTGTAGGTGCAAAGTTCTGTAAGAGCTAAGGATTACTATTCATTATGAGAGGCCAAGGACTGAAAGGAGCTTAACTGTATTCCCTGAAGACCAGGGTTGAGGCATTTTACCCAGACAGGGTGGAAAACCTCACAATGCCTTTGGCTTTGGTTTCCAGTGATTTTATCCAGTGTTTTTCACAAACCATAAACATAGATAAAGAAAGAACAAACAGAGAACATGCTTTTCATACACTCAGTAGACAAATATAGTACAGATTCCTCAGTCACTAACTGGTTACTTTTGTACTGAACTGCTACAAAAAAATAAGAACGTAACTGAAAACAACTTCAGTTTACTGTATTAACAGAGATGTTTTCACCTACCTGTTCTAGTGACAGCTTGTTGATGAAGATGCAGAATATCCATTGCATTGATATGGCTTTTTATTATGATTTATTATTGTTTATTATTTATTAAGATTTTATTATTATTTAAATTATTATTTTAAATTATACAAACTGCTGAAGAAGCTTGCAACAGTGCATTGCTTAGGTATCCAATCCTGGATGCCAGGGCAATGGAACTCTGCAGGGGATCCAGGTGAAGGTGGTTGGGGCTCAGCAGTGGGAGTCTGGATGTGGGGAGATGGCGCTCATCAGCAGGGTCTGGGTGTGGGGGGCTTAGTGGGAGGGGTCCAGATTTACGGGGGTAGGGTTTGTCAGGGTTAGGGTTTGATGGGCCTGCTTAACAGGGGAGCCCCAACTGCTGCCGAGGGGATGCTGCATGCCAGGCTCCCCCTAGCCCCTTTTCTTCCCTATTTCATTCCCCTCACCCACTGCCCCATCACCCTCCCCTCACTCCCACATTTCCCTTCCCTATTCCACCTCCCCTTCCTTCCCCACTGCCTCTTCTCCCGAGCCCCTCACCCCCACTTCTCCCATTTCCCCCACCCTCCCTTATCCAGCCCCACCACAGTCACTCACTGTTGCACAGAAAACAGGAAGGCTCTCAGCACACAGAAGAAGTGTGTGACTGGCACTAGGACCCAGGAGGC
This sequence comes from Eretmochelys imbricata, assembly GCF_965152235.1. NCBI lineage: Eukaryota > Metazoa > Chordata > Testudines > Cheloniidae > Eretmochelys > Eretmochelys imbricata. The sequence continues at coordinate 63,620,034 of NC_135577.1, read as the reverse complement.
GGCATTCAGCTCCAGTTCAGTATCCCTTAGACTCAGCCTCCTTCAGCTGGACAGCTCTGCACTTGCAGAAATGAGGGGGGGACAGTGGCACATAACCTTGTGTACGCCCCCTAGCCTCACCTCTGTTTGGGGGAGGCAATCCCCCCCAAAACGGCACCCATGATCATCCCCCCACGTGGCTTCCCTTTGCTTCCCTGCCATTTTCTGCAGGGAAGCACAGGAATTGTGTGGTGGGAGGGGCATTTTCTGCAGGCACACAGTCCCGCAGAATTCCCCCAGGAGTAAGTTAAGGGTTGGCCACCCAGAGAGTTAGTACTCCACAAGCTGGGGTGTAAATCTACAGCCCACAAACCTGCAAGTGGACTTTTCTACCATGCACTAAAAGCTCCCTAGTGCACTTTGTTTAAACAGTAGTAAGTCAAAGTGCACTAACTTTTAGTGCATAGTAATATGGCCTACATCATGGTCAGTTGTGGGCAGCAAACTATGCACTGTAGATTTACACCCCAGCCTGCCATGCACTACCATGTAGTCGCGGCACCAGCACTGGGACAGAGCTCCAGAAGGGGAGTGGCTCCAAGCGCTGGTGCACTGTCTACAGTGCCACTTTACAGCACTGAAACTTGCAGTGCTCAGGGAGGTGTTTTTTCCCACCCGTGTGAGAAAGTTGCAACATTGTGGGGGCGGTGCCTGAACTAAGTCTTTCACACCATCTGATCAATTCCTAACCAGAAAGACAAAAAGAATGTCTCAAAGGGGCGAGGGTGGGGGAGTTAGCCAACTGCCTATGAGTGTCTTTTTCATGAAGCATGGACCAAAGCCTGTGGCACAGCAGATACAGTATATACTTCCATTTCCCCTATTCCTAAAATACAGCAGGGCTATGAACATTATCCTTGACTTTCTGATACAGTGAATTTTTGTCTAGATAAAGAATGACAGGAAAGGTTTTCCCTGCTTATCTATTTGTTAAAAATTATTATTAAATACGCTTGATATCTGCCCTTTTTCACCTGACATTTCTAGAACAGTTATGTTAAAGTGAATTTTGGAAAGGACTGAATTCCACTTTTATGATGGTACATATTTAAACTCAGTACTACATATGATCTTCAGCTCTTTTTGGATTTTCCATGCATGTCAATGTGAGGTTTGATCAAAGATCAAATGTAGATTATGGCCTGTCTGTAGTAAAAAAAAACTTTTAAATATCATTAGTCTCTGTTAAATCACATTTAGCATTGGTGAGTGGAAATTATATTCTCACATTTAGAAACACTGCTATTTCTGAAGGTTTCAGAGTAACAGCCGTGTTAGTCTGTATTCGCAAAAAGAAAAGGAGTACTTGTGGCACCTTAGAGACTAACCAATTTATTTGAGCATGAGCTTTCGTGAGCTACAGCTCACTTCATCAGATGCATACCGTGGAAACTGCAGCAGACTTTATATATACACAGAGAATATGAAACAATACCTCCTCCCACCCCACTGTCCTGCTGGTAATAGCTTATCTAAAGTAATCATCAGGTTAGGCCATTTCCAGCACAAATCCAGGTTTTCTCACCCTCCACCCCCCCACACAAATTCACTCTCCTGCTGGTGATAGCCCATCCAAAGTGACAACTCTTATTTGTGCAGGAAATGGCCTAACTTGATTATCATGCACATTGTGTAAAGAGTTGTCACTTTGGATGGGCTATCACCAGCAGGAGAGTGAATTTGTGTGGGGGGGTGGAGGGTGAGAAAACCTGGATTTGTGCTGGAAATGGCCTAACCTGATGATTACTTTAGATAAGCTATTACCAGCAGGACAGTGGGGTGGGAGGAGGTATTGTTTCATATTCTCTGTGTATATATAAAGTCTGCTGCAGTTTCCACGGTATGCATCTGATGAAGTGAGCTGTAGCTCACGAAAGCTCATGCTCAAATAAATTGGTTAGTCTCTAAGGTGCCACAAGTACTCCTTTTCTGTTTGCTATTTCTGAAGTGTTTCTCTCCCTTCCCCATCCTCCTCTCTCTTTCTTTCCCACTTCCATATCTGTGTGTGTGTGTGTGTGTGTGTGTGTGTCCCATTTTTCCTTTCTTCATTCTGCATTTGCATCACTACAGCAACTGCAGCCCGCACCGGGCTTCACTCCCACCCCATTTCCCACCCTCCGACAGGATGATCTGCAATGAAAGTCAGTGCTTATATGCAACTGGTCATCATCCAAGTTAGCACATTAATATTAATAGAGGCAGTGGAATTCATACTTTTCAGTACAACTATTTCAGACCATCTGTCGACTCAGAAAGACAACACTGCATCAGTTTGCACTAATTTCAAACATCTGCAAGGTTAACCTGACAACCATGGGGGCTAGAACTTTACTGTGACACTTCCTGGGAGTACCCAGAGTTGAGAGGCACTTTGCTACCACCTGTCCCTGCCATGGGTCAGCTCCTTACTCCACTGGCCACTGGCAACATGAGCACTCCCTTCTAGGCCTTGCTCTCTCTCTATAGGTTAATGATTAGAGTGTGCCTATCCTCAAGCCCTCCAAGCGCCTCCCTGGAGTGTTCAGCCCCAGGTCTACTGGACACTTGCAGTGTTCACAGATTTGCTGCTTCCAAAAAAACCAATACACCCCATCTTACCAGTTCCACCTCAGATCACTGCTCCGTTTAACACACACCACTTAGATTTTTTTTTAGTGAAATCAAGTATGAGTTTATTTAATAAAGCATAGAGATTCAAGTAATAGCAAGTAGGAGCATTGGAAACAGTTACATATAAAACAAAATCATAGCATGCATTCTAGACCTAGATTTAATTAATAAGATACTCTCCTGTCTTGCAGAATATTACTCTCCCAATACCGTTGCAACATTTCACAGACAGATTAGTTGTGACCCTCCTTTCATGAGACAGACACACTGTCAGCTTGCCTCCTAGGTGAAGGATCCTGTGTGTTTCCTTGTACCCAGACATAGACCCTAACAATCCTTTGTCAATCTCCTCTCCTATCAATTTCACACTCTCCTCTCTTGCCTGTGGCTCAATATGCAATTAGGCCTATATTGTGATGCATACAATACACAGAAATGACCAGACAAGGAGATAGGTGACTGCTGCCTCCTGACTGAAAGGAATTTTCTGAGGTATGTGACCTGCCTTAATGCCAACATCCTAAGAACATAGATTTTAATATAGATACATATGCCTTAAATATTATCTATACATACATTTCACAATGATTATGTCAACCAGTGGGCTATTGGCTCTCAGTAGAGACTGCACATACCACTCTTTGGTGAACAATTATGCACATATCTGGCCCATAGATCCCTGTAAACCCCTGTGCACTCCCTGTGCCTTCTGCCAGTTGGCACCAAGACGTATCTAGGTCACACTTTTTCCTTTTCCTTTTTTCTTTTAAATGAAAACTTGAGATGCTGGAGATCTGAGTCACATAAATACACATACTTCAGATGCTGAAGAGTCAGGCCACATGAAATACATCAACAGCAGCACATCCAGTACACAGGCCAAGTTCCTGAAACCTCTTATCTAGAAGATCTAAGATCTCGCCTGTATTCAAAAGATTCATCTAGTGAAACTCTGCCTCCCAAAAATTTCCCTGCTAACTCCAGAAACTAATATGCAAAATGAAAAAAATTGGACATGTAGTTTTTTATTTGCAAATTTTATGATATATTATGGGGCAATGTACAGTGAATATATCAGAAGTCACAGACTATGCAGTTCAGCTTCCCCATTTGCAAAATAGCTCCCTACCTCACAGAGATGTGATGCTTAATTAATTAACGCTTGGAAAACATTTTAAGGCTGTGTGATAAAATGTGCTAGAGAAACTGAAAGTATTATTTTAGAACATATACTTCTTACCTTTCAGCACCAAATGCAGACTCTGTGTCAATGTATATGACAGCCCCATCTAGTCCTCCCATGCTGATAGGCAGAGTAGCCAGTACGCTCATCATAAGACAAAACTGAGTTTTGCCGCAACCCGCTGGGCCGGTTACCTAAAAAGAAAAGTATTCATATAAACTAGGGGTGTTACACTCATTGGGAAAAAGGGCCTAATTACAGCCCATGGGTTAGAATAAGCAGTTAGGACTCCATGCACCCCTCTTCAATTTACAACACAGTTCCCACTGATATCAGCGAGGAGTTTACACAAAGGTTAGGTATGGCCTTTATGTGGTAACTAAATTTGTCATTTTTTATTTGTTCATTATTGTCATATTCAGTATCACTCGATGAGAAAATACACTCAGCTTCAGGACTAGTGGTATTCCTGCCTTTTGTTTCACTTCCTTCCCATCTTCTTCTTTCTATTTCACTCCCTCTGCTGTGTCACCGTGAGTCTCTTATGTTCTTCCCTCTGCATTGCCTTCCCTGCAGCCACTCCCAGTTCTCTCCCCTATGGGCTTCACTCCTATCCTCTTTGTCTTTCCATCTCTTAAATTGATCAGCAACAAAATAATTACTGCTGTTACTGAAGTTCCATAACTGAGTTTTAGAACTGACATTCCAGTGAGATTATAAAGGGAGTCAACGTGTTCACAACCCGAGTCACTGTTTCAGACAGACATCACTACATCAGTTACACTCAGGTCACTTTTGGAAGCCACCACATATGTACATCAAGCAGCCTGCATCTGGTCAGAAGGCTATACGTTTGACACTCCTGGTCTAAAGAAATAGGGATGCATAATAGGTTAAAATCAGGGTGGGTAAAAATCAATAGTTTTAAAAAAAAATCAGATTTTTTTTATTTAAACTGGATTTTTTTGATAAAATGCTTTTTGTGGAAAAAACCTATCTAAAGATAGTTTTAATTAAGATACATTATAGCTCAAAGGTATCTCATCATGGAAGAGGGATTATAAATTCTAATGAGACAATATAGTCATATAATGTTTAAGAGAAGTTTTGTAAAGGAGTTCCAATAGTTCATGGATTAGGGACCCAATCTGATGGGGTTCCAGGAGCTTCTGTATAGATTATTTAGGTTAATCTTTCTATCTACCCAATGGGACTCAGTGCTCAGTCTAGAAGATACCATCAGAGATGCTTAGTTTTGCAGTTCTCAAACTGTGGATTTGTGTCTCCAGAGATAACGTGCTTGTTAACAGCAAAAATGTTTTAAAATAAATAAATAATATATAGAGGTGAGAAATAACAGACATCAACCCTATTGTCCCTCTGCAAATTTTTCTACACAGAGTCAATCCCGTACCTCTCTCTAAAAGTGCAAAGTTTCAAAAAGTTCAATGAATAGAAAGATTGTTGGGGGCGGAATAGATCTGGACAAGGAGAAGAAGCCTGGAGATAAATGTGGGAAGGGAGGGACAGGCAGTAGAAACAAAAGTGAAACTGTTTGAGCAGCATATTCCAGAAGTCTTGAGGTCCTTCTGAGTGTAGTCTTCATTGATTTGAGATCTATTATATACCATTCTCTCACTAGAAGGGAAAACCCATATTGGCAGCAGGCCATAAAAGAGACCCAGTTTGGGAATATTTTAATGAAGTTCCTCTACCTGCGGGTAAGACAGGCATGCATGCAAAATGCAAACAGTGCAACAAAGAAATGCAAGGCCTGGTTGCCCGAATGAAACAACATCATCATGGGAAGTGTTCCTTCTCAGGAGGACGCTGCGTTGAAGATGATGAAAGGAACATGTCTGAACATGCAGGATCTTCAGGTTGGTAAACTTTTGTGTTTCATACTTCTTTCTTAAGGATTGCCTGCCTTCCTTCTGGACCATTCTTGAATTCTCATGTTTGAGCAAAAAATATAGTTGTTACTCTATGGTACTATCATTTTAGATGCAGCTGTGATAAAAAATAAATAGCTGAAATAAGCAGATCTTCCTTTTACAATTTGACCTTTAAAGTAGTACTGAGTGTCAGTGAATGCAATGAGTAATACTAAATGAGCAGTATGGTAATAATAATTAAATAATTGCATTGACTTATTTTGTTTAGGAGAATCCATCCTCAACATACAGAATTGTGAAGACTATCCACCTTCAAGATCACCATCATTTTCTATAGTTTCAGAGTTATCTGCCAATTATAGTGTTTCAGTCACATCATGTAGGTCACATAGCCACAGTATACCACCTGTGGCAAAACTCCATCATCCAGAAACAACCATAGATAAGTTTGTGATAAGAACCAGTAGATTACAAAGAGGTAATTGATGAAAAAATTGCCCAGTTTGTTTATGCAGCAAACTCTCCTTTCCATATGAGGGAGAACCCACACTTCATTAACATGGTTCAGTCATTAAGACCAGGATACAGTCCACCCAAACAGAGCATATGTCGCAGGCAAATTGCTAGATAAAGTGTATGAAAGAGAAATTGAGCAGTGTGCAAAAGGTCTAGAGGGTGAAATTGTTAACCTGAATCTTGATGGGTGGAGCAATGTCCACAATGATCCTGTTGTATGTGCGTGTGTGTCAACAGAAGAAAGGAATGTCTTCCTTACAGAAACAATTGATACATCAGGAAATGCACACACAGCAGAATACTTACAAGAAGTAGCAGTAAAAGCTATAACAAACTGTGAAAAAAAATTCATATGACTACAACGCAGCTTGGTCACAGACAATGCTACAGATGTATCCAAGACGAGAAGAAATTTAGAAGAGAGTCTCAAGCTAATTACATATGTTTGCAGTGCTCATTTGATGCACCCCCTAGCCAAAGACTTCAGTGTTCCAGAAATAAAGGCTAATGTTGTTGAAATGGCAAAATACTTCCATAACAACCACTTTGCAGCAGCTGCTCTGAAAAAAGTGGGAGGAACCAAGCTAACTCTCCCACAAGACGTGCGACAGAATTCAGCAGTGGACTGTTTTGAGCACTGTATCAAGAACTGGCCTAATCTGATGACAAGTTGTGAACAAAATCGGGAAAAAATAGATGGCACTGTGTCACAGGGTCTGTGCCGGCCCTCCCACTTTTGTGCCTGCACCCTGTGTTTAGGCTCATACAATAAAGAGTCCCACCACCTTCTTCAGTGGTTTCACCTTTGTGTCTCTATTTACAGTGTTCTTGTGCAGTCCTGGACTCCCCCAACAACAATCACACCAAGACCCCTCCCAGGGTCTTCTGGCCCTTGAGGTTCCTTCCAGTAGGTAAGAAGACAGGGAAACAACCTTCCTGTCTCCTCCCAGTCCACCCCCTCACTGAGGCTTTCCCAGGGCTTTTATAGCCATCCCAGTCCTTAGCCCAGCTGTTCCCACTCGGCCCAGCTTGTTGCTCTGAGCTAGCCCTCATTAGGGCTTACAGCTGCATACCCATGTCTCCCTACCTGGCCTTTTGACCAGACAGCCATCTGCAGCCAGCATTTTGGCAGGGCTTTAAAGGGGGTTTTACCCCTGCCCTGCCACACACTGTAACAGCCAAAGTTTTCAGCACTGGGCTTAAGAGAAATGTTGAACCATGCTGAGTACCCTGAAGCCTATTTCTGTAGCCTTGAACAAAATGAAGGGAAATAGCTGTTTTATTGCTGACCCTGTTGAAATCTGGAAGGAACTGAGTGAGATCTCAAAAAGAGAAATATGCAATGACAGAGTTAAATTACAAGCATTAAAAAAATGAATGGGACAAGCGCGATCTCCAGCTCGTTTTCTTGCAAATATTCTCAATACTCGGTACCAGGGTCAAACCTTAACTGCTGAAGAAGAGGAGTTGGCTATGACATGGACATCCAGCAATCATCCCTCCATAATGCCAACTATAATAAACTTCAGAGCTAAGGGTGAACCATTCAAGAAATATATGTTTGCTGATGCTGTTTTAAAGAAAGTCACACCAGTGAACTGGTGGAAGTCACTTAAGCACTTGGATTCAGAGACGGTTGAAGTGATAATCTCACTTTTAACAGCGGTAGCTTCTTCTGCCAGTGTAGAAAGAATATTTTCTTCCTTTGGACTAATTCATTCCAAACTGAGAAATTGTTTAGGACCTGAAAAAGCAGGAAAGCTTGTTTTTCTTTTCCAGATTATTGGCAGAGACTTTGGGGATTTTTTCACCTTCCTTTGCCGCATGGGGTACAGGTCACTTGCACGTTTAAACTAGTGTAAATGGCGGATTCTCTGTAACTTGAAGTCTTTAAATCATGATTTAAGGACTTCTGTAACTCAGCCAGAGGTTGTGGGTCTATTACAAGAGTGAGTGGGTGAGGTTCTGTGGCCTGCAATACGTAGGAGGTCAAACTAGATGATTATGATGGCCTTCTGGCCTTAAAGTCCATGAGTTTGTCTTTTTTTAAGCTTGGTTTTGAAATCAAGAGTCCGCCCTGATAATAGAGATTTCAGAACTACAACAGTATTTAATGTGTCTGTACTTTCAAAAAAATGCACTTTTCTTTTTCAGTACATTATATGTTATTTTCCCAGGCACATCTGAACAGGGTTTTGGGGGGGGGGTTGTGAGGGGGGGGAGATTAATGGAGGAGAAGGCAAGGTCTTGAGGAGATAATTCTCCTTCAGAGTTACCCAGGGGATTAAACATTCAAATAGCCACAACCAAATTTCTGCTCAAACGATTTGGTCAAAAGTTCTGATATTTGAACACAAAATTTCAGTTATGATTAATTTCTAACCTAAACACCACTGGTGATTTGGAAAAAGGTGTCAGAGCCAGAACAGTGTAAGTCATTTGCCTCTGGCACTCAAAAAGCTAGGACAAGATTTGGCTGTAGAAGATACCACTGACATCCTCTCATGATTCATGTATTCAAATTCCAAATTTCAAACCACAATTGCTGTTGCGTAGTATAAGAGGAATGGGAAGGAAAACAGTAAAAGCTTTACCCACACCAACGGGGAAGAAACATGCTCCAAGAAACATGCTTTGTGAGGACTTCTCCCAGGCTTGAACCAACTGTCTAAAAGCAAAAGTATCCCAACTGCAACATTCAGGTCAACTGTGCCGTGGCCCAAGAACTTCTAGTATGTTGCTCACCGGGGTGCTCATTTTAATAGAGGAGGTGCAGATCAGAGAGATTAAAGGTTGCAGGATCACTTGACTTAATACAGAGTACTGTAGACTGGGACCTGAACTCTTTGTAAGCTTCACCTCCATAATTAAGCAGCAGCAATAGAATGCGGATAGACTTATACTAACACCTATATTAATACTAAACAAAGAAGAGTTGCAGTCTTGCCAACTCTTGAGATTTTGTTGAAAGTCTCATGATATCTGGTGTTTTTCTTAAAGCCCCAGGTCCTGCAGTCAAGTGATTAAGTGAAAATCTCAGCTTTTGCTGTTTTGGAGATTACTTTAAATAAAAACCAATGTTTTACTATGCTTGTGAAGAAAAGCCTGAAAAAGTGACCCAAGTGCTCCCTAAAGATTCAAAACCTAGAAGGCAAATAAAAAGAGCCCTATATATTTTCTTTCATAAATTTCATGATTTCAAGACAATCTCATGATTTTCTGGGGCCCGACTCGTGATTTTTTAACGTTTAGGAGTGCAATACTGACAATATAATATAATTACCCTGGAGCAGCAATGCAGCCAAGGCCAGCCTACTGCTGTAGAGCAGATTCCAAGTGCAATTCCAGTCTAAGCTAATAGGTGTCTCTTTTGAAGACATGTACTTCAGCATGTCATGTAGTCAGTACTATAATGCACAGATTTAATGTACTGTAAGTACCTGCATTAGGCATTGTGATAATTAACCCAACCGGAAAGTGGCCCTAAAGATCTACAAAATGTTTAAATAATTTTCCAAAACTGTACATCTGTATTCATGTCCAAAAGAGCATTCTCTGAGCCCACCTTAGAAAATTTATGCCTTTGGCACAAAATGGACCCATCATTTGCTACTGCAGCAGCACTTTGTGCATGCAGATAAAGACCAAAACTGAATATCAATGACTTCTGGTCCTAAATTCTGTAACTCTGTGACGCAGAACTCATAACTTAGTCTCTTAACTCAAGCAAAACTCCCACTGACTCAGTAGCCACCACTTGTCTTTAATCTCTTTAATCTTAAGCAAGGTCAAAGATAGTAGCTAGCCAATTCCAGCAAAACCTAATCTCTGCTAATATCTAAAAGCCCTCCTTCAGGTGAAGGTATGGCCTGGAGAATGTATTGGTCAAGCTGAACGACAGTCACTTTATGGCTGAAGGAAAAAGACAAGCATCCCAGATAATGCTATTAAATCTATCAGCAGCCTTTTATACTGATCATGAGGTACTTCTAACTCACTTACAGGAACTCAGCATGATGTAGAGCCACATTAAGCTGGTTTTGCTCATTCCTCTTAGACAGATCCCAGAACCATGACAGGTATTTTTTCCTTATCCCTGAGTGCTCACTTATACAATCCTTCATAGCTCACTCCTGTCACCTCTCATTCATAATCACAGTGGAGCCTGGGAGATACCAGTGGCTCCAGTGTCATCAATAATCTGATAAAAGGTAGCTCTGCAATCTCCTTCTCAAACATTTATAGTGTTGAATTCACCAACTGTCCCAGTGTCTGGAGGAAACTAAAATCTGGATGAAAAGCATTGATTTAACCCAGGTGAGCAACCACAGTTACTGCTAGACAGAGAGAAGTATTTTCAGGAATTAAGTGCTCATCCACTATTGAGGACATCTGCATAGTCTCAAGATCCCATCTGACTCAGTGCTAGTTCTATCTGCCCAAAGAGCAGCTGTTTCATCTTTAGCCAGCCATGAAACATTGCTCTTTTTCCCTAATGCAGTCTAAGCCACAGTGATGATCACTTTCAGGCAGGATTGTGCAACATGACCCCCTTATGGCCAGTTATCAACACAGGTATCAATACCCACATCTGAAAAAACCTTCATTAATTCAATGAGGGACAAAATAAATTCACAAGATACCCTCTTGAGCACTTCTATGGAGATAAACTGTGCATCAGTCTACACCTGGAGCAGAAAGAAAACAGGTCTCTTTCATGTCTCTAAGGTCACAGCCCCAACCCTGTTATATAAGCATTTACTGAAGCAGAAACCACTACAGTTTAAGTTGCAATACTGTTTTCATTCCAGCCCATTTTCACTTATTACTTTCATGCTTCAAAGGTGATTTCTTTTTAAGTTTGAGCAAAAACAGTTCAGTCATGTTGAATTATGAAGAGTGGAAAAATATACTTTCCCCTGTGATAAAAGAATTTTTGCAATCTTCTTATTTGTACAGCTCTACAACCACAATGTCTGAGTTGAAATTTGAAATTTGGCATGGAAATGGCCCTTACTGAGTAGAAGTGACTGTCAGTGATCCAGAGAAAATTGGTTTGGACTTGATTGAGCTCTGAGCATTTGAAAATTACATACCGAGTAGTAGGGTTTTTAACTTACTTCAAGTGCATCGAATCTAGTCAAATATATTGTGGGTTCCTATGCAATTTAAAGTGCTTAGGAGGCCTCCCTTAGCACCTTGGCAGCTTAAAAAAAATGCAAGGGTTGAAGGAGGGCTCCTACATACTTTGTGAGGTGTGCAGGGGTTAAGGAGAGCAGGCATTTGGATACTTAAGTGATGGGCACAGTATAAGAAGGTAGACGGATCTTGAGCAACTTGTTATCAATCTATTTAAGATATTTATGGGTTGAGACAAGAACATAAGAACGGCCCTACTGGATCAGACCAAAGGTCCATCTAGCCCAGTATCCTGTCTTCCGACAGTGGCCAGTGCCAGGTGCCCCAGAGGGAATGAACAGAACAGGTAATCATCAAGTGATCCATCTCCTGTCGCTCATTCCCACCTTCTGGCAAACGGAGGCTAAGGACACTATTCCTGCCCATCCTGGCTAACAGCCATTGATGGACCTATCCTCCATGAATTTATCTAGTTCTTTTTTCCTGTTTTGATCTTGGCCTTCACAACATCCTCTGGCAAGGAGTTCCACAGGTTGACTGTGCGTTGTCTGAAGAAATACTTCCTTTTATTTGTTTTAAACCTGCTGCCTATTAACTTCGTCTGGTGACCCCTAGTTCTTGTGTTATGAGAAGTAGTAAACAACACTTTCTTATCTACTTTCTCTACACCAGTCATGATTTTATAGACCTCAATCATATCTCCCCTTAGCTGGCTCTTTTCCAAGCTGAAAAGTCCCAGTCTTATTAATCTCTCCTCATACGGAAGCCATTCCATACCCCTAATCATTTTGTTGCCCTTTTCTGAACCTTTTCCAATTCCAGTATATATTTTTTGAGATGGGGAGACACATTTGCACACAGTATTCAAGATGTGGGGGTGTACCATGGATTTATATAGAGGCAACATGCTATTTTCTGTCATCTTATCTATCCCTTTCTTAATTATTCCCAGCATTCTGTTCACTTTTTTGACTGCCGATGCACATTGAGCGGATGTTTTCAGAGAACAAGGTCACTAGAAGTGCTTACCTCAGCCCCTGAATGATTCAAAAGGTACAAAAAGTTTAAGGGAGCAATTTGTGTGCACCTTATATTGCCAAATTCTGTCATTACACATTACTACAACATTGCAAATTGCAAATTACAGAATGTATATCAATTACTGGCAACTTTTTGCAAGACAGCATAGTTTCTAAGTACTGGATAATGAAGCTCTATCTTAACACACACACAGGAAATGCCATGCCAAAAGCTCTGTTAAGAAAACTTTAAAGTTAAACTTAAAAGTCAGAAAGTGACAAAGTTAAGGGTTTACATACAACTTTAATTCTGTCCTGTTGTGCATACACATTACAATCCAGTCTTTAATTATATTATCATATGTATTTTTCAAATAATAAAGTTATAAAATTTTTTTTTACAGCCTTAGCTACACATGATCCTCCTTATAAAAATAATTTTCATCCTTGCATTCTTACACTTCTGTTTGTTGTAATGGTCCATTATATCTTTAGTAACTTAGATAGGTAAACTAAGGTAGTCAGAGAAAGAGTGACTTGCCAAGGTCACATGACAAGTCAATGTCAGATCAGGAATAAAATCATGATTTCAAGTCTTGAGCTCTAACCAACAGATATGCTATGGTCCTATTCTATCATGTTACAAAATTACATTTGACTAGCTGTTTACAAAATTTAACTTTCCTCATTCGGAAGTGTCAGCGAGTGGTGCATTCATATTACAAAAAATATGAAGTGTTTATCATTTATGACCATTAGGAGAATTTTTAAACAGCAATTTTTTAAGCAGAAAAGATAATCACAAACATCTCTTAAATATTGTTGTCCTACCTACTTTGAAAAGTGGAAGCAAAATATATTTAACATACTGTACGAGTGAAGAGCCCCACATATACATTTTAGACTGAAAGCTCTTTGGGTCAAGAACTGTCATTTATTATACATTTATATAATGCCCAAATGGACCCCCACTAAAGGTTGTGGCATTTAGGCGCTACTGCAGTAAAAACTGTAAATATTAATTTTACCTCTGTGAGGGATCCACAGGCCACTCCACCATGCAGGGCTTTATCCAAACCATCTAGGGTAGTGGATAAGAAGGCTGAGGATGGATTGATAGCCCTTTTCATTTTCATCTCATAAGCCTATAACAGCAAAAATTAACACACACACACACAAAAAGTTTTATTCAGCTGGCAAGAGAAATTTCTGGCATTTGCTCCCCAACAATCTAGCATGATTTAATACTTGCCCACAAGTTTACTGTTCAAATCCTAAACTATATTCTCATCCTTCCCTGTGTTCTTTCTTCACCTGAGTCTCCACCACACTTAAATGCAGACACCACTAAGTAGATTTAAAGGAGTTTATTGTATACACTGAGGCTTTTGCACTCTAGCTTTGAACTTTTCTCCCACATCACAATGTCAAATTATAAAAAGCACTTTACAATAACTTTGCAAAAGTGATGGTTTTTTTTCCCCTGGCCAACACGTGCTGCTTTTGATCTGCCAAACTACTACTTTTGAACAAGGAAATACTAACCCTGTGGTCGGCAGAGCTGTGCAAAGCATTCACAATGAAACCCAAAACCAAGAATTTGGCTGATTTTGAACTTGGCATCTCAAAACCATTCGAGTTCACTGAAAGGTTCATTAAGATTTGTAAACTGTTTGAACAAGCCTAGGTCAATACCAGAGCCTAGCATAGCTTTTGGGTTTTGTGAGCCTGATCTAGTGAGTTTGGCACTGGACTGGCAGGAAATTTGGGTTCTTCTTCCAGCTGACTTAAGATATGAGGCCAGTCACTCACCCTTTTTTATGCCTCAGTTTCCCCATATACTGGACAGCAGGCTTAACCAGTTAATAGTTGAAAAGAACTTGGAGATCCTCAGCCAAAAGGTTCTAGAGAGTGGAACTGTACCAAGTACATGAAAAACATCTGTTTTGATCTTTTCAGGGCACAAAACACCACAAAGCAAAACTGGCTCCAGTGACGTCCTGATGGATTTGGGTTCAGGTTAATTGGAAAAAGGAATGCATGGAGTGATAAGGAATTTGCACACATTTTTTCATTAGTACAAAATTAGTCTTTTTTTAAACGATGACATTTTACACTAGCTGTGGATCTGCCTCATATAGATTCTAATGTCAAAAGGGATCATTATGATAATCTAATCTGACTTCCTGCATAACACAGGCCATAGAATTTCATCCAATAGTTCCTGTATTGAATCTAAGAAATTGTGGCTTTGTTAACATATCTTTTAGAAAGACATTCAGTCTTCATTTAAAGACTCCAAGTGAAAGAGAATTTACCACATCCCTTAGTCTGTTCATTGTTAAAAATTTTCCATCTTATTTCCCCTTTGAATTTTTTTGACTTCAACTCCAACCACTGGATCTTGTTATGCTTTTGCAGGCTCAATTAGAGTTTTCTAATATCAGATATCTTCTCTCTTTATAGGTACTTCTTGGCCACCAATCAAATCACCTCTTAACTTTTCCTTTGATGAACTCAATAGATTCAGCTCCTTAAGTCTTCCATTCTGAGTGGAATTTTCCAGACCGCAAACCATTTTTGTTACTCTTTTCTAAATCCTCTCCAATTTTTCAATATCTTTGGGCACAGAACTCTAGTAGTATATCTGTATAGAACAGGGTTGAGCAAACTACGACCCAGGGGCCACATCCAGCCCTTCAGACGTTTTAATCCAGCCCTCGAGCTCCCATCAGGGAGCAGAGTCCAGGACTTGCTCCACTCCAGCGCTCCAGGCGGGGAGCGGGGTCGGGGGCTTGCCATACTCCGTATGGCTCCTGGAAGCAGCGGCATGTCCCTGCTCTGGCTCCTACGCATAGGGGCAGTCAGGGGGCTCCACATGCTGCTCCCACCCCAAGCACCACCAATGGTTCCATGGAACTGCAGTCAGTGGGAACTACAGGGGGAATGCCTACGGACAGGGCAGCGCGTAGAGCTGCCCGGCCATGCCTACGTGTAGCAGCCAGAGTGGGGACATGCTGCTGCTTCTGGGAGCTGCTTGAGGTAAGCACCACCTGGAGCTTGCACCCCTGACCCCCTCCCGTGACCCAACCCCCAGTCCTGAACCCCTTGATCCCACCCCAGAGCCCACACTCCCAGCGGGAGCCCTCACCCCATCCTGCACCCCAACCCACAATTTCATGAGCATTCATGACCCGCCATACAATTTCCATACCCAGATGTGGCCCTTGGGCCAAAAAGCTTGCCCACCCCAGTATAGAACAATGTTGTTACGACTACCACCTTCTTACCCATACTCAGTATTTGTTTTTTTCATTCAAGGATCACACTAGCCACAGCATCACACTATGAGTTCCTGTTCAGTTGCTTATCCACCAAGACCCCAAATCCTTTGCAGAACCACTGTTTGACAAAATACACCCCAGACTTGTTGATAAAAATATTCAATAAGGATGGTCTGAAAACCAATCCCTGTGGGACCCCACTAGAAACACCCTCACCACTTGATGATTCCTATTTAACAGTTACTCATTGAGATTTATCAGCCAGTTTTAATCCATTTAATATGTGCTATTTAGATTTTGTATAGTGCTAATTTTAATCTGAATTTTATGTGACACCAAGTTAAATGCCTTACAAAAGTTCATTATATTAGTAGTTACCTTTCACAAGGTTGCAAGTGTGGTTGATAAAAGAACAATTTCATGTTCATTTGACAAGACCCGTTTTTCAAGAATACATGCAGATTGGCATTAATTATATTTCCTTCCTTTGCTGATAGAATCCCATATCAGCCACTGCACTATTTTTTCCTCGGATCAAGGTCAGGCTAGCCAGGTCAGCCCATTTAACTTTTGAATACTGGCACAACATTGGCTTTCTTCCAGTCCTCTGGAACTTCCCCAGTTGCCCAAGATTTATTAAAAATTCACATTGATTATCTGGAGAGCTTCTTGGCCAATTCTTAAACTGCAGCAAAAGTTACCTGGACCTGCACTGTCTTGACACCCTGTTTTCTCTGCCCTATCTCCCCCCTCCTGCCACAAGAGGGCTACCATCATTAGCATCTTTTCTTTCTGGCTGGAAGGACACAACAACAGTCTTATTCAGACATGTTCTCTTACAGTAGCCAAAATAATCCAGTCAACAGGAGTGCAGCCCACACCTTCTGTCTCCTTCCCTCCACTCTCACCAACTCTCTAACACCAGATGCATCATCTTCATGCCACTTCACATTCCCATTTGCCTAGGATGAGAGAATATGAGATTCTCCAAAATGAGCAGAATATAGCTTTAATGATCACTCTGCTCTATAGCACTAACATTACTTTCTAAAAACCAGTTTCTATGGGCACTGATGTTCCTACCCTTCACCTACACTAATCAATGGCACTTTCAGTTGTAAGGCTCAGACTGGAAGCAGCAATATCTTTGATATTCTCAAAGGTAGGAAAGAATTCCTTATCTTCTTGAGTGGCTCTCAGCATACATACATCATTTGTAGAAGTGCTACTTATATCCTATTGTAATAACCTGAGCAACCTGCTTAAGCACTAAAATGCCTAGCTGAACTCACTGTATTCTGACAAGAAAATTTTCTTTTTATACACTTCTGAAGTGAGAAATTCATTGTCTTATGGATCTGAATTTAGCAATGAACACAGGCATAGCCTGACTTGATCCTTATAATGGAATCCCACTGTTTACATCTTGGATGGCACACCATCTCATTTTATTTGCAACAAACCTATACTACACTATACCCTTGCTAGGTAAAAATAAAACTGACTGTAGTCAGAGTTCATAACAGGATCACCGCAAGGATACTTACAGTCTGCATTTTGGGAGCACAAGCTAAGCTGACTTTGCAAAGAAGCTTCCGTACATTCCAATAACTTTGTCCAGTCACTTTCATTAGCTCCAAGAGTGAAAGACACAGAAAGTCCTGAAAGATGATTAAAAGGAACAGAGTTCAATCTGGGGACTGAAGGGGGAAAAGAGATTTCATTCATTTAATATATTTATAAAGAATCAGTTCATATTCCAAATTCTCCCATGATACAATTCAACTGAAGACAATGGAATTATACAAAGCATTAATTCTGCCTCACATTTTAAAGGGCTGAGTGGGTGTGGGGAGGGCGGAAGAAATTAAGTATTCAGTTATTGTCATTTTGGGGTGGGATGAAACAACAATATTGCCTTCCTCACAAGCCTCTGCCTTAACTGAAAAATGATCACAGACCACCTCAAATGATGTCTCATCTTCTGATTATCAGACTTAGGGCCAGATCCTACAATTGGATTCATGTCAGAGGACTGCAGCCTCTGCACAGAGACCCTGGATCTGCTTATGGATCCATTCATACAGACACTTGCAGGCTCTAGCCCTGAATCATCCTGTATCAGACAAAGTCACAGAACACCAGATTAACAACTCTGATTTGAGAAGAGAATGCGAAAACATCACTTTTAGTTTCAGTTTAATCTGACCATCTTCACTTCCTTTTGTACTGTGTTGCTGTACGTAGTTAAACAATTGTCTTGCTCCACCCAAGTGGCAGCTGAATTTCACTGGTGACAGAAGTGATCTCTACATTACTTTAGGATCTTTGGGATGAAAGGCTCTATATAAATGTAAAGTATGAACTTGTGGGGAAGTTATATTTCTGCACACATTCAAGACTACACCTTTACAAGGCAGCAGGCCATACATGTGTCAAAGTGCCACATAACCCAACGTAAAATAAATCTATTAAGCGAAAGTCTCACCTGACAGGTATTGATCTGATGCCGACTCAACCTGTCACAAAGTTCCTGAGATAACCCTGCTCTTCTTAATTTCTTAGTGGCCATGCTCCCACATCTGGTGAACAGAAAAACAATCACACAGTACAGCAAAACAAATCTAGAAAAGCAGTTTGCAATACCAACACAAACAATACCAACACACACTCTCTACTCTAAAGAATGGAAACATATCAGACACTACAAATCTTTGTACTATTGGAGTGTGTAAGTGGTCACAGAGCAACTCCTGTTAAATAACAATTACCCATAAATAGCCAAATGCAAGGCCATGCACCTAGGAACAAAGAAAGTAGGTCATACATACAGGATTAGGGACTTTATTCTGGGAAGCAGTGACTGAAAGAGATTTGGGGGGGGGGGTCATAGAAGATAATCATCTGAACATGAGTTCCCACTGCAATGCTGTAACTAAAAGGACTAATGCAATCCTGGGATGTATAAGTAGGGTAATATCAAGTAGAAGTAGAGAGTATCTGGCACTGGTGCAACCACTACTGGAATAGTGTATCCAAAATTCAAGGTTGCTGAGAAATTAGAGAGGTCAGAAAAGAGCCACGAGAATGATTAAAGGATTGGAAAACATGCCTCAGTGAGAGATTTAAGGAGCTTGATCTATTTAGCTTATCTAAGAGAAAGTTAAGGGGTGACTTGATCAGAGTCTGTAAGTACCTAAATGGGGAACAGAAATTTGATAATAGAGGGTTCTTCAATCTTGCAGGCAAAGGTATAACACAATCCAATAGCTGAAAGTTGAAACTAGACAAAAAGGTGCATGTTTTTAACAGTGAGGCTAATTAACCATTAGACCATCTTTCCAGGGGTTGTGGTGGATTCTTTATCGCTTGCAATTTTTAAATCCAGATTAGTTGTTTTTCTTAAAGATATGATCTAGTTCAGCCACAGCTATTGGACACGAAGAAGGAATTCAAGGAAGTCCTATGGCCTGTGTTCTGCACCTCAGACATGAAGATAACAATGGCCCCTTCTGGCCTTTAAATCTATTAATTAGCTGGGATATTACAATTGTACCATTTTTCATGTTCTTTAATCTCTCAACCAGGGCATAAAAGATACCAGTATGCCTGGCAATTGAAAAGCAGATGTCACAGATCGTCTAAAGCAACTATACACATTTGTCTTCCTATCTACACATATATTCAATCATTTTATTCTTTCACACATAATATCCTGGGGTTCATAACAAGGACTTCAAAGAGACTGGCTCTTCTGAACGTCCCTCAGGTATCCCACTGATCTTGGTCCATGGTGGGTCAAGCCTTGGGGTTATGTTAGTATTGTGTGAATACTCATGCAGTGCAGAAACTGTCAATGGAGTTCATTGTTATGTATCTCACTATAGGGTTTTAGAGCTCAAAACATACATCTTTGTCATTTGGCTGCCATGAAATTTTATTAAAGAGCTAAATTCCTCCTGCAACTACAGAGGATACATCTTTACATGTTCCGATTCCTCCAGAGAAAGCGGTAAAAGTCCTGGAGATCGAGAAGAGAAGGTTGGTCGTAGAATAGGATTTGCAGGATGTTAAAAGGACAGCCATGAAAAGAATTAAATTAGTAAATATTTTTCCATTTTAATATAACATCCACACACTCAGCACATAGCTCTAGAGTAGCAACAGTCTCTCATGTCTCTCTCACACTGCTCTTGCAAAACCCATGTGTCTGATCAGATATTCTGTGACTTGTCTTAGTTTCAGGAAGAGAAGAAAACAATTAGTTACAGGAATGGTACCCATAACCCTTGGCACATGACATTGCACCAGGCAAAGGGACAAGAGCTGCTTCCGAAGCAGCCTCAAAGAAAAAAAAAATGAAACAGATTAGCAGGGAGACAAGAAGGAAGGAAAATACTGATTGGGAGTTCCAGAAAGCCAAGATACTCTGAAAATTCATTGCCATGTTTGCATTGTGACATTAAGGTTTTGTCTACAGGACTCCTAATTCATCACGGATACAGTAGAACCTGTAGACAGGACTCAAGTGTTACTTCCACCATGTTATTTAACCCTACTCAGATGATGCTATGGTACAAAAATGACACCTGAGGCTATGGCTACACTACAGAGTTTACAGCAACTCAGCTGTGCTACTGTAGCATTGTCAGGGCAGACGCTCTAAGCCAAACGGAGAGTTCTCCCGTCCACTTCTTTACTCCAGACGGAGAGCAGCAGTAGCTATGTTGGTGGGGGAAGCACTCCTGCAGACATAGCGCTGTCCACACCGGCGCTTAGGTCATGTAACTTATGTCATTCGTGAGGTGTCTTATTCACACTCCTGAGTGACATAACGCATACCGAGGTAAACTGTAGTGCATACATAGCCTCAGTTTAATCGGGGCTGCACCGATACTGAATTACAGGTCCTAATGCTGCTAGTGCCGACAGGGTTTATGGCGCGGATCCTGCAACTGCATCACCCAGCTGTTCCCTCTCCTTTGTGAATGCCCCCAGAGGGGGGAGAGGCCTCCCCACCTACCCCCCACTTCTTGCATGGCCCAGAAGGCTGTAATGAGCGAGTCGCTCCACACACACACCCCAGCGCCCCCAAGAGAACAGGCGGCGGGGGGGGTGCCCCTCACTCTGCCCCGACTCCGCTTCCCCCGTGGGATAGTGCGGGGATGCCCCGCACACACACTGCAGGAGTGCAGGGCGCCCCAGGGCAGCCACACTGCCTTCCCGCGCCGAGCCAGGCTCCCCCTGCCCCGCCCAACGACTGCTGGCTGCAGCCCACTCCTCCTGCCCTGGGGCCGCCGAGCCCCTCCCCTTGGGCTCCACCATCCAACCGCCACAACGGCCCCGCGCCCTGACCTGGCAACTTTTTCAAAGTCTCCCACTTCCCCGAGTCAGAGGTGGAGCCACCGAGCAACATCCAGGGTAGCGATTGGCCCGTTACCCTAAGCCACCGACCAATCAACTGTAGCGTTATGGTTTAGCCAAGCGCGGGGCGTGCTGGGAAGTGTAGTTCTCTGGGGGAGGCGCGCGTAGTGAAGTGTGGGTATGAGGTGTGCAGAGGTTTTGCTCCCTGCAGTGTATCTAGAGTGGAAGGTACCCGCCCCGGCTTGTTTTCAAGGGGTGGAAGATAAGAGAATTCCTCTTCCCCTATAATTTCTTGGCTGTGGTTGTGTATATACAAGTACATGATGGTTTGAAGCTGCCCAGAGGCTCGGAATGTTAGAAGTCAAGGGACCACTAAAGTTACTTTCCTTGTAGAGACTGGTCCAAAGGCAGAGCTCAAGCTACATACACTGGGAAAATGGAGGTACTTTTAAAATGTGATTACTGTTACTTAGCATTAATATGCCTCTTTAATCTGAGGATCTCAAATTGATTTACAAAGGTGGGTAAGCATTATTCCCATTTTCTGATGGGGGAGACTGAGATGTACAGAGTTTGAAAGGTTTCAGAGTAGCAGCCGTGTTAGTCTGTATTCGCAAAAAGAAAAGGAGTACTTGTGGCACCCTAGAGACTAACCAATTTATTTGAGCATAAGCTTTCATGAGCTACAGCTCACTTCATGGGATGCATTCAGTGGAAAATACAGTGGGGAGATATATGTACATAGAGAACATGAAACAGTGGGTGTTACCATACACACTGTAACGAGAGAGTGATCACTTAAGGTGAGCTATTACCAGCAGGAGAGCGGGGTGGGGGGGAAGAGACCTTTTGTAGTGATAATCAAGGTGGGCCATTTCCAGCAGTTGACAAGAACGACTTAGGAACAGTGGGGAGTGGAGGGGGGGAATAAATATGGGGAAATACTTTTACTTTGTGTAATGACCCATCCATCCACTCCCAGGCTCTATTCAAGCCTAAGTTAATTGTATCCAGTTTGCAAATTAATTCCAATTCAGCAGTCTCTCATTGGAGTCTGTTTCTGAAATTTTTTTGTTGAAGGATTTCCACTTTTAGGTCTGTAATCAAGTGACTAAAGAGATTGAAGTGTTCTCCGACTGGTTTTTGAATGTTATAATTCTTAACTTCTGATTTGTGTCCATTTATTCTTTTACGTAGAGACTGTCCGGTTTGGCCAATGTATATGGCAGAGGGGCATTGCTGGCACATGATGGCATATATCACATTGGTAGATGTGCAGGTGAACGAGCCTCTGCTAGTGTGGCTGGTGTGATTAGGCCCTATGATGGTGTCCCCTGAATAGATATGTCGACACAGTTGGCAACGGGCTTTGTTGCAAGGTTAGGTTCCTCGGTTCTGGTGTGTGGTTGCTGGTAAGTATTTGCTTCAAGTTTGGGGGCTGTCTGTAAGCAAGGACTGGCCTGTCTCCCAAGATCTGTGAGAGTGATGGGTCGTCCTTCAGGATTGGTTGTAGATCCTTGATGATGCGTTGGAGAGGTTTTAGTTGGGGGCTGAAGGTGATGGCTAGTGGCGTTCTGTTATTTTCTTTGTTAGGCCTGTCCTGTAGTAGGTACTCTTCTGGCTCTGTCAATATGTTTCTTCACTTCCGCAGGTGGGTATTGTAGTTGTAAGAATGCTTGATAGAGATCTTGTAGGTGTTTGTCTCTGTCTGAGGGGTTGGAGCAAATGCGGTTGTATCGTAGAGCTTGGCTGTAGACAATGGATCGTGTGGTGTGGTCTGGGTGAAAGCTGGAGGCATGTAGGTAGGAATAGCGGTCAGTAGGTTTCCGGTATACGGTGGTGTTTATGTGACCATTGCTTATTAGCACCATAGTGTCCAGGAAGTGGATCTCTTGTTTGGACTGGTCCAGGCTGTGGTTGATGGTGGGATGGAAATTGTTGAAATGATGGTGGAATTCCTCAAGGGCTTCTTTTCCATGGGTCCAGGTGATGAAGATGTCATCAATATAGCGCAAGTAGAGTAGGGGCGTTAGGGGACGAGAGCTGAGGAAGCGTTGTTCTCAGTCAGCCATAAAAATGTTTGAAAGATTGTTTACTGACAGTGGAGCCACTGGTGCAATTTCAAATTATAAATGCATATAAAATAATCATCGTGGTACATACCAGTTAGCAGGTACCTGTAGCAAATTCTTGCACGGTAATTTTAAAGAGAGTGTTCCCTTCTTGAGAAGGGGGGGACCCTAATGGCAGAGTAACCTATTCACAAGCATTCAGATTCATTACAACGTGAGGGGAAAGAGCTTTACATTAATCCACTTTTGAGAAAATTGTCAGATCAACCTGCAGGGAATTCTGGAAACACCCACAAAGAAATTATTCAAGTAATGGAGGCAAAGCCAAAGGTTGCCTTCAAGGACCAAGGCAGGGTTGGATTCTAACTGATTACACAATAATAAAGTAGAACTGCGAACAGAAAGAGGAATTATGCTTTAGATTACACTAAATACTAACCATTCTAGGGGTCCAGCTCTCTGAAGTTTTAAAAGAAATGAGATTCACTCCACAATCAGGTAAGTTATTTCTCATCATTTGAATCTCATAAAAAAACAGTATGGTAACATAATTGATGGAAATCTCCATTAAGTTCCACATTATTTGGTCAAAATCCTAAATGATTGAGAACAGGATTCAGAACCCAGACATAGGTCATAAATAAAAATAATTTGGTTGGTCTCTAATTAGTCCTCATTTGTCTATTTCACAAAGCCACTGCACAATTTGGTATTACTGGCATCCTCTGTTCAGAAAAAGCAACATGAAAAAAGATCTAGTAGGGAGCTAGAAAATATCCTGTTCAAATCCATTTGGATAATCACATTCTGTTGACTTAAATTCTCCTTGCAGTTCAATTGCCAAAGTTAGTCTTTACTGTGTCCCTCTGAAAAACATTCATATCGTTGCTGGGGCAGAGTGTCTGCCATGCCCTACCCTAGAGTTCGGGCATTCCATGAGTAGGTTAGCATATACAACCCCTGTATGTACAGTCTACAAATCATTTGGGAGCATTCAGTATAAAATATAAAGTTACGGTAATAATGAATAATAAGAGAAGGATTATCTTTTGACTCAAACTCAGGACTTGGAGTCAAGAGATTTCGTTTCTATGGCCGGCCAGCCCTATCACAGACTCCCTCTCCAGCCTAGGACAAATCCATTAGCTGCTCGGTGACACCTCTAAAACAACTACTTTGTGAGGCTTAATTCATTAATGTTTGCAATGTAATTTGGAATCGTCAGATGGAAGACACCTAAAAAGTGAAGAGTATTATTTGTGTTATCTACAGTATTAATCATTGTCATAATATTTAGTCCGAAAGATTAACCTAGCTGATTGAAAAAATATGTTGACATCATTTGGAATATATATTGAGGGAGATACATGCCATGAACTGTATGTTTATGCGTGTGCAGTGCAATAAAAAAATATAGTGGAATTGAAAAAAAATACAATAGCAAGTTCAATACTTTATAAAACCAGCAAGTCAGTGGTGGATTAGCCGCTGTGCCAACAGGGCCTGTGCCCAAGGGCCCTGGCCAATTGGGGGCCTCCTGAAAATGGGCGCCCCCAGGTGGGGGGGTGGGGCAAGCCCCCATGCCCCAACCCATTTTCCCAGCAGGAATGCCGGGAGAGAGGGATGATGGGGTGGGGGACTGCAGGCGGAAGGGGTGGGGAAGGGCTCCCACTTGTTCTGGCCCAGGGCCCCACAAACCCCTAATCCATATCTGCAGCAAGTCATAAAAACATGGTGAAAGATATGATATAGCAAGAGGCCATGAGTAAGGCTGCGAGTTTGTCACGGATTCCGTGATTTCTGCAACAGCCGGCACAGCTGGCTCCGGGGCTGCCCAAGCAGCTTAGGCAGCCCCTGGGCCCGTCTCACTGCCCACTGCTGGGGCAGTCTCGGGCCAAAAGTAGCAGGAGTTTGGGTGTGGGAGGGGGCTTAGGGGCACAAGAGGGCATGAGGGCACTGGGTGGCACTTACCTTGGGGGGGACTCCCCAAAAGCGGCAACATGTCCCTCCCTGCCTCAGCTCCTAGCTCCATGCACTGCCTCTGCCTGCAGGCATATCCCCACAGCTCCCATTTGCCGCGGATCCCAGCCAATGGGAGCTGTGGAGCTGCCAGCGCACGGAGCTAGGAGCTTCGGGGGAGACATGTTGCCACTTCGCTGCTTCCGAGAAGCCGAGTAGGGAGCCTGCCAGCTCCACCAACTCCCCCCATCACAGCACTAGCTGGGGTCCTGGGTTGCTCCCACCCAAGCACCTACAGCGCCCCCTAGACTGCCCTTCCCCCACAGCACTCGTGGAGCCCCCCGGGCTGCCCCTCACAAGCACCCGCACTCCCCCAGCACCCATGACACCCCCCCCTAGGTCTCACCCTCCCACCGCAGCACCCACAGCCCCACTCCCAAGATTTAATCAGGGGTATAGCACAAGTCATTGACAGGTCACGGGCTGTGAATTTTTGTTTACTGCCCGTGACCTGTCAATGACTTACTAAAAATACCTGTGACTAAAATGTAGCCTTAGCCATGAGAAAGCCAACAAATATACAATCAAAAAAAGTGAATGGAACAGGGAGTTCACACTAAGAAAGAAAGGAGTTGTCTTAAATGAGAAATACCACAGAGGATTTAAGGAATAGGTAAAAGAGCACGCAATGTGTCAAATACAGAGATACAGCCTTAGATAGTAACTAGCAGAATAAGGAGATGGGAGATGAAATGGAGAAAGAAAAGGAGTACTTGTGGCACCTTAGAGGCTAACCCATTTATTTGAGCATTTATTTGCATGCATCCGATGAAGTGAGCTGTAGCTCACGAAAGCTCATGCTCAAATAAATGGGTTAGTCTCTGAGGTGCCACAAGTCCTCCTGTTCTTTTTGCGGATACAGACGAACAGGGCTGCTCCGCTGAAATGGAGAAAGAGTGCCACCTAGTGTAGTAAAAAAGTCTGCAGTCAAAAATGGACTTTAAGATGGACTTGAAACGAAAAAGGTGGGACAAGGGAGGGAAAGCTGTTTGCGTATTCCTGTGGAGTGGGCAGGGTATAGAGATACCCAGGGCCAGATTAAGGCAATCTGGGATGCGATATCACAGCCCCATTGCCCACTTGGCATGGCAATAACAAGGGCCCCCCACTTCTCCCAGAGTGGCAGTAGCACAGGTCTCCTTGTCTTCTCCAGATGCAGAGTAGAGTTCCCCCTCACCTCAGGAGAAGCAGCGTTCTCTCTCTTCCTCCAGAAAGGCAGGATAGCTGCAGCAGCAGCAGCAAATCCCCCAGTATTTACCCCAGTCTATAGGGGTATCTGCAAGGGGCATGGGCTGGATTTATAGCACTCTTCTCCTCCTGTCCACACCAGTGTAAGGTGGTGTTGGCAGGGTTCTCCCAGAGCAGTGAAGTTTGCAGTTAATACCCCATTAAGATGCATAGGGCAGTTCATCCCTCTCAGAGCTACTATTCCAGGCCATCTGCAGCTGTGGGCAGATATCACTGTGTTGATTACATTTGGGTCAGATTTTCAAGTTTTTCTTAAGATTCTGACGTAATCATATGCCTCCAGCAGTTAGGGCCCCCTTATTCTGGCCCTATGTGGGTGTGCAAAACAAACTAAGTTCACATACACATACAGACACCATGGTCATCAGTAGGCATGGAACCTCAGGCCTTCAACAACAAAAGCACAGGTCCCTAATGCTCAAGCTAAAAGAGAACTCCTTTACCTACAAGCATAGGCGCAGGGATGAGGGTGCAGGGCATGCTGCAGCACCCTCAGCTTTTCGCCAGGGCTCTGCTGCCGGCCTCCAGTGCCCTGGGGCCTGGCCCTCTGGGT
Source organism: Eretmochelys imbricata (assembly GCF_965152235.1). Taxonomy (NCBI): domain Eukaryota; kingdom Metazoa; phylum Chordata; order Testudines; family Cheloniidae; genus Eretmochelys; species Eretmochelys imbricata. The sequence goes on along the minus strand of NC_135577.1, from coordinate 63,593,093 downwards.
CTCCACCCGCAGGTCCTGGCTGCCAGATCCGGGGGGGCAGACAGGGGTATGGCTAAGAGGTAGCAATAATAGGCTGTGTAGTTGCTAGGACCAGTGACTAAAGGGAGACATAATCATACTCACGAGATCAGCTTTTAAATTAGCTGGTATGAAATATTTTAGCCCAAATTTTAGCAAAATTATAAGCAACTGAAAAGAGGGTCTTATAATGGGAAGTGTTGGGGAACTGTAATAATAGGCAGTGCTGCCAGCTCCACATATAATATGGCATGCACAATAATTTCATCTAGTAGCCAAAAGGAATAATAAATTCTGATATGCCCATGAGTCAAGGAGAGCTGCTATATTCCTGTAGGCTAGAGGTGCCTGGCTGTCAAGAGGTAAAAGGTTTGCCATTTTTATTTTATATTCATTCTACAATTGCCAAATCTAGCCTGGTTTTGGCCAGCAGTGTCTCCTTGTGTACCAAATTACATGTTTGTCTACCTCAGGGGTGGCCAAACTTACTGACCCTCTGAGCCACATATAATCTTCAGAGGTTCAAGAGCCAGGATGCGCATGCTGGGGCTCAAGGCTTCAGCCTTGCTGGAGTGGGGGAGGGCTTGGGGCTGCAGCCCCACAGGAGGCGCACCCTGCTGGTCCAAGGCTCAGGGCTTCAGTTCCACAACAGGACGGTGGGGCTAGGGGCTTCTGCCCTGCGGGGAGAGGGATCTTGAGGCTTCAGCCCTATGGGAAGCACCTGCCAGGGGTCTTGAGGCTTCAGCCCTGCAGGAGGCACTTGCCACGGCTCGAGGCTTCTGCCCAGTGGAAAGGGGGGTATCGGAGCTTCAGCCCTGTGGAAGACCTCTGTTGGGGCTTGTGGCTTCAGCCTCATTCCTGCTGAAGCCCCAAGCCCCGGCAGGCGCCTCCCATAGGACTAAAGCTCCGATACGCCCCTTCCCACTGGGCAGAAGAGCCAGAGACGAAGTGTGTGGGGGCCACATGTCCCCCAGATTTTTGCCACGGTTTGCTGGCCGCACTAGGTCACATGGGGCAGCTGCCAGGCCCCCTCCCTGCAGGGCAGCTGCTGGAGCCAGCAAGCTGGGAGCTGCAGGGAGAGCCACTGCTTTTGCTGCTCCCTCTCCCCATGGAGCTAAAGCAGTGGACCCTCCCTCCAGCGCCCAGCTGTTAGCTCCCAGTGAAAAGGCAGCAGCAAATGCTTGGGAGCTGCAGGGAGTGGCTGCTGAGAGTAAGGGGAGGGGGGGGAATGTCCAAACCTTTAAATTGTGCCTCCCCACTCTCAGCAGGCACCAGTTGTCCCTGGCAGAAGCCCATAGCCCCACCACCATGCTACAGGGCAGAAGCCCCTAGTCTATGTGGATGTTATTTGGAGAACTTAAGGATGTGTTATTGAAGCAATGTTACTAGAGTGAGCTTGGCTGTTTTGACAGCTGGGGGGCTCTTTGAACTTTTCTTTCTGTATTAAAGAAGAATGAACCATTTTGTTAAGGAGATCCAAGCAAACGGATCAAGAGGCATGCCCCTGTTTACTTCCCAGATATCCCTATTTACAGCTTTCAAACACTGACATGTAACTGCGCATCTTCCTTCTTCCCTACACAATACTACATAGTTGATGTTACCTCTCCAAAAGATATTTATTAAACAAAAAAAGGAGTAAGAAGTGTTAAACATCCACATATTTCTAATGGTCAACAAAGCTTTCAAATGCCCTTTCAACCAAGCCTAGGAGTGACTCACTAACCTTTTCCAGGGGTTTCACACATTTGAATAGGGGCCCAGTTTGGGAGTCAGGAGACCTAGGTTCTAATACGGGGTGGGCCACATTGGGCCCGTCAGACCATTTAATCTGGCCCTCAGCTCCAGCTGGGGAGCAGGGTTGGGAGTTTGCCGCACTCCAGCCAGGGAGCAAGGTCGGGGCCAGGGGCTTGCCCCACACCACGCGGCTCCCAGGAAGCAGCTGGCAATACCCCCCTTTGGCTCCTACGTAGTACGCGAAGGCATAGCCAGGCAGCTCTGTGCGCTGCCCCATCCACAGGTGCCGCCCACGCAGCTCCCGTTGGCCGCAGTTCCCTCGGAGCCAGAGCGGGGACATGCTTCTGGGAGCTACTTGCGGTAAGCACCGCCCGGAGCCTGCACTCCTGAGCGCCCCCCGCTCCCCAATCCCCTGCCACAGCCCTGATCTCTGAACCCCTCCTGCCCTCTGAACCCCTCAATCCCAGCCCAGAGCCCCCTCATCCCCAGCCCCACCCCAGACCTGCACCTGCAGTTAGAGCCTTCAGCCCGCCCAGTACCCCAACAGCCTGCCCCATCCCTTATCCCCCTCCAAACCCCAAACACCTCGTCTCTGGCCACCGCAGAGCCCACACCCCTCCCCCGTACCCCTGCCCCAGCCTGATCCCCCCCACCCTCCGAATGCCTCGGTCCCAGCCTGGAGCCCCTCCTGCACCCAAACCCTCCAGCCCCACCCCGGAGCCCTCACCCCCCCACACACACCACACCCTGGAGCCCCCTTCTGCACCCCTGAACTCCTAATTTCTGGACCAAACCCAAAGCCAGCACCCCCAGCCAGAGCCCTCACCCCCTCCTGCACCCCTACCCCCAATTTCGTGAGCATTCATGGCCCGCCATACAATTTCCATACCCTGATGGGGCCCTCAGGCCAAAAAGTTTGCCTGTTCCTGTTCTAATGATTTAGTGGGTGTTGGTCCTGCTCTGAACAGGGGGTTGGACTAGATGACCTCCTGAGGTCTCTTCCAACCCTATGATTCTATGATAATATCAGCTGTGCCTGCTGTATGACCTTGGCCAAGTAACTTAATCTCTCCATGCCTGTGTTTCCCTTCCCACCTTTTTTCCTGTCTATTTGAATGTGAACTCTTCAAGGCAGGGACTCTCTCTCACTATGTATATATAAAAAGAAAAGGAGTACTTGTGGCACCTTAGAGACTAACCAATTTATTTGAGCATGAGCTTTCGTGAGCTACAGCTCACTTCATCGGATGCATACCGTGGAAACTGCAGCAGACTTTATATATACACAGAGAATATGAAACAATACCTCCTCCCACCCCACTGTCCTGCTGGTAATAGCTTATCTAAAGTGATCATCAGGTTAGGCCATTTCCAGCACAAATCCAGGTTTTCTCACCCTCCACCCCCTCCCACAAATTCACTCTCTGAAACCTATGTATATATACAGTGCCTGGCACAAGAGGGCCCTGATCTTGGCTGGGGCCTCTTGGTGCTATTATTGGAATTAGGGTGACCAGATGTCCCTATTTTATAGGGACAGTCCCAATATTTGGGGCTTTTTCTTATATAGGCGCCTATTACGCCCCACCCCCATCTCAATTTTTCACACTTGCTGTCCGGTCACCCTAATTGGAATACAAATAATAAAATGGTGATAATAAAGCTGAGAGTTACTTGCATGAACATCGAGTCTCACTGCACTCATTCAAGGAGCTTCCACTAAACTGAGGCTCCAGAGGAAGATTGTCACAAAGAAACAAAGTACAACAGCAACAACAAATGAGATTTTGAAGGAACAAAAAGAAAAGGAGTACTTGTGGCACCTTAGAGACTAACCAATTTATTTGAGCATGAGCTTTCGTGAGCTACAGCTCACTTCATCAGATACATACCGTGGAAACTGCAGCAGACTTTATATATACACAGAGAATATGAAACAATACCTCCTCCCACCCCACTGTCCTGCTGGTAATAGCTTATCTAAAGTAATCGTCAGGTTAGGCCATTTCCAGCACAAATCCAGGTTTTCTCACCCTCCACCCCCCCACACAAATTCACTCTCCTGCTGGTGATAGCCCATCCAAGGTGACAACTCTTTACACAATGTGCATGATAATGAAGTTAGGCCATTTCCTGCACAAATCCAGGTTCTCTTACTCCCTCACCCCCCTCCAAAAACCCACCCCCATACACACACAGACTCACTCTCCTGCTGGTAATAGCTCGTCCAAACTGACCACTGACGATTACTTTAGATAAGCTATTACCAGCAGGACAGTGGGGTGGGAGGAGGTATTGTTTCATATTCTCTGTGTATATATAAAGTCTGCTGCAGTTTCCACGGTATGTATCTGATGAAGTGAGCTGTAGCTCACGAAAGCTCATGCTCAAGTAAATTGGTTAGTCTCTAAGGTGCCACAAGTACTCCTTTTCTTTTTGCGAATACAGACTAACACGGCTGTTACTCTGAAGGAACAAAATGTTCTAATGTCAAGCAGATCAATTACCATCAAGAATTTAATAGTAATTAGCATGCCTAAGGGCAAACCAGTGGGGAATTAACCTGATGTGAATGGTGGAGGATAGAATACTTAACAGCTTTTGTCAGTGTAAATCCCTCATCATTTGGATGACTTTGCTGGGCTCCTGCTAGGTAAAGGACAGGACCCATTCAGCAAATTCCTGAACAGGAATCAGCACAACAGTTTCTCTTGGTAACCCAAGGCAGCCTGCCACATGTATCTTCAGCAAACAGTTTTACACAGTAGCAAAAAGTTTCAGATTATTCAGCCAGTTGCAAAACAAAGGTAAATCTCAGAGTCTCTATTCATTAGATCTCTCAAGATTATCTTCTACTTATTCATTATTTCTTTAGAGTTATACAGTGTGGGAGGAGAACACTTAAGCACATGCTCAGAAGACGCACAGTCCCTACCCCAGAGCTTACTAAGTGCCCACTTCTGCAGCTCTGACTCCTGCTGCCTAGCACTTGTTCACGAGAGTACTCCCATTGCCTTTGCACGAACCAGTGCTATTCAGTTTATTCATGTCAATGCAGAAACAGACCTGGTGTAGGCAGACCAAAACCAGTTCAGTCACAAAATGCACAGGATGGATCATTCTCCCGTTTATTCTTGCTGTCTAGAAATAGACATCTCCAAAGAACTAGACTATTTGACTGATACCTAGCACATTCTTATGGAGGAGAATATACATTCTCCTGTCCTGGGAAATCATTACAGGCCAGATCAAGCTTTCCTGGGATAAAACCCACCAGAGGTTACCTACGAGAATGAAAAATTCCACAAAGGAATCCACTTTGTTCCATGAGGGAAGAGTAGTATTCTCCCTACAGCTATCCTTCCTGAATGAGATGCAGATCTATTCCCAGTCCTGCACATCTCCACAGGAGGCCAGTAATGTGCAGGGAGGCTCTATACCTGCACCCCAGCTACAAGACCCTGAATCCCGCCTCCTCTGCCTAGCAGTACAGCTCCAGCAGAGCCATGTCACCAGGGCTTCCCCTGGCTGCAATTGTCCCTGGGATACCATCTTTTTGGTTTCAGAGTAACAGCCGTGTTAGTCTGTATTCACAAAAAGAAAAGGAGTACTTGTGGCATCTTAGAGACTAACCAATTTATTTGAGCATGAGCTTTCGTGAGCTACAGCTCACTTCATCGGATGCATACCGTGGAAACTGCAGCAGACTTTATATACACACAGAGATCATAAAACAATACCTCCTCCCACCCCACTGTCCTGCTGGTAATAGCTTATCTAAAGTGATCATCAAGTTGGGCCATTTCCAGCACAAATCCAGGTTTTCTCACCCTCCACCCCCCCACACATAAACTCACTCTCCTGCTGGTAATAGCCCATCCAAAGTGACAACTCTCTACACAATGTGCATGATAATCAAGGTGGGCCATTTCCTGCACAAATCCAGGTTCTCTCACCCCCTCACCCCCCTCCAAAAAAAAGGGGGGTGAGGGTGTGAGAGAACCTGGATTTGTGCAGGAAATGGCCCACCTTGATTATCATGCACATTGTGTAGAGAGTTGTCACTTTGGATGGGCTATTACCAGCAGGAGAGTGAGTTTATGTGTGGGGGGGTGGAGGGTGAGAAAACCTGGATTTGTGCTGGAAATGGCCCAACTTGATGATCACTTTAGATAAGCTATTACCAGCAGGACAGTGGGGTGGGAGGAGGTATTGTTTCATGATCTCTGTGTGTATATGAAGTCTGCTGCAGTTTCCACGGTATGCATCCGATGAAGTGAGCTGTAGCTCACGAAAGCTCATGCTCAAATAAATTGGTTAGTCTCTAAGGTGCCACAAGTACTCCTTATCTTTTTGGTTCTGAGTTTGTACTGCACCTAGCACAATAGGGTCCTTGTCTAGAACTACAGCTCTTAGGCCCTGTGGTAGTACAAAAAATAAGTAATAGGGATGCCTCTCAAAGTGGGACCTAAAGAAACAGATTTTTCCGGATGGGGCAGTTCCCAAAATCCCTGCTTTCTACCCCAACGTGCAGAGGATTGGAAGTATGGGTTGTGCACTGTTTAGTGCATCACTATTAAGTTGCATCTTGCATCTCCCCCCAAAAATAAGTTTTGCATTTCTCATTAGTTATCTACTTTCTTAAAAAAGAACTTTTGTATCTCCTGCCCCTTTGCTAAAGCAAACCAGAACAGCTGCCGCTGCTAGACAAGAAAATGCACGTTGTACACACAGGGTGACCGACCAACTCACATGTTACAGCTTTGAAGGACTACTGATTAGAGGGAGAGTTGTGTTTACTCTTTGGCCAAAGCATAACAGGCTAAATAAGAGGCCTCAAGGATTATTCCACATTTAGCCTTTACTCTTCTAAGCAGATTGCCCTCCAAAAGCTTCTTCCTACTTCCTTTAGGTTTTTTTGATTAAAGGGACAGCAGCAGACCTTATTTATGTCTGCAGGCTTTTTATAGCTCTGTATTAAAGTCCTCTTAGATGAGGAGGCTGTAAACTGGTGGGATGACAGCACAATAATCACCAAGGATTTCTTGTGAGAGGGAGAAAATCTTTATAATCGTGCATTAAGAACAACCTACTTTATGTAGAAACAAATATAACAGAACCAGCCTAACTCTGTTCTCTCACAGATACTTCCCTCTTCTGCCTCCCCAGCATCCCTTCTTATAGCCCATCTCCTGATACCTGTACAAGGAATGGGGCAGGGGAAGCTGGAGTTAACCTCTTGTATACTGGGAAGCAAGCAGTGCCCATGCACCATGTCACAGAGCCTTTGTTCTCCTGGAGATGAAAAGTGGAGGGGGAAAGTCTGGCCAATAGAACTTGGACTTAAATGATATTTCTTGCCCTTCTATAGCTTCTTCTGTCAAATAACTTCCAAGTGCTTTGCAAATATTAGTTAATTAAGCCGAGTAAATCCCCTGTGAGTTAGGCAGATATCATGGCCCCCATTTCACAGATGGGAAGACTGAGAGACACAGAGAAGTGAAGTGCCTTGCCCAAGGTCACACAGTCAGTAGCAGTGCTAGACATAAAATCCAGTGCTCCGGATTTTTTACGGGGGAGGTGTCCAGCCCTTAAATACTGGGAGGATTGCAGCTTAAATAGATATTTTGTGTGCTTCTGTCCTCCTCTCCTAACTAGTCCATGACAAAACTTGGAAGGAACGCTATGCACAGACAAAGATGGCTTCCGACTTATCTACACTGGGATTTAATTCGCAGCCTTTTGAGTTAATCTGCTTTGAGATTTGTACAATTCATTGTAGTGCACTGACTCTGCATTTATTGTGAACTCTGGAATTCTCTTTCAAAGGAAGCTAGGGGTTTGTCTACACAGCCCCACAATGCAGACCATGGGGGTGTGAGTTGCAGCGTGCACTAACATTTTGTGCTTTATCTGCCCCATGTAGATACTCCTAGTGTGGACTAAAAGATACCTAGTTTGCATTAATGTAGTCCTATTTGTGCCTTTTGCTCTTTCTGTGAAAATCTGCTCAAATTTAGCCAAGTTGTGAGCTGCCAAAAATTCTCAATTCATACACGCTCAGTAGAAACGTGCTGGTGTGGCAGCTAACTTTCTCCAGTGGTTCCTTCTGCACTGAGCATGCTCCATCCCAGGGTCGCAGGGGCTGAGCAGGATTTTTTTTATATACTGGTACCTCCTGGCTGCTCTGGGCCACTTTGGCACAGGCCACAGGAACTGATAGTAGGGAGCCTGTCTTACATATGCTCTCAGTGCTACCCCAGCTGGGGCCCAGACATCCAGGAGGAGGAAGCAGGCTGGATGGCATGCAGAGGAGCGAGAAGCTGGGCCTGGGGGGGTGGCAAGGGGACAAGGAGCCAGTAGGAAAAGGAGTGAGGTGGAGCATTGGGAAAAAGAGCCTGAGGAGGATGTGGGACTGGGACATGGACCCAAGGGCAGACTGGAATTGAATATGGGACTAGGGGACTGGGACAAGGAACCAGAGAGTGGGAAATGGAACAGATTAAAGGCTTCTACAAGGAAAGGCACTTTCAAGTCAACAGAGGATTTAGTCATTCTGCACAAATGATTTCCTGTATGTGGCTGTTCTGGCTTCTTCTTCCCACTGCAAGCATGGCTTCTGCAGGGGCAGTCCTGCCCTTGGCTGTGTTTGTCCCCCCATAGCCACACAAAAGCAGCTGCAGAAGGTCTCAGCTGCTTTCATTGGTAGTTGAGGGTATTCCCCTCCTCTCAGCTGGAACTTGGTACCAGACACTAGGGCCCCAGTTATCAAAAGGGACCATTCTTTTGGGGTGCCTCCATTTGAGACGTTTTAAGCTTAATTCTTCAGAGGTGCTGAGCATGTCCAGCTGCCACTGACTTCAGAATTTTAGAAAATCAGGTTTTAAAATGTCCCCACCTGGGGATCCAAAAATTGAGGCACCCAAAATCAGTGGCAATTGTTGATGATTTGGGCCTGAAGTTATAATACAAATCACCAGGGCTGGGAGATGGAAGGAGGAGGGTGAGACTAGTTTATTTTTAACTCCTGAAACTGTTTTTTTTAAATGAGGAATATATGTTAAAATATAACAGCCTGATTTTCCACTTACATTGGTGTAGATCAGGAGAAAGTCCAGTGAAATAAATGGAGTTACACAGATGTAAATCTGGTGTGAACCGACTCAAGCCTTTGGGGGCTTAGTAATATAGGAGATAAACACATTAATCTTTTATTTCAGCCATTTTTTCCCAAGTGGTCAGAGAGAAAAGAAACTGGGAGGGTAAATGAATGTCAACTGAAAAGAAAATCATAGACTTCCCAATTTTCCTTCGTAAACAAGGACTGGCTAGTAGAATATGCTGTAGGACAAGACAGAGGTGCATTGAAAGACCTGTGGTCATGTTCCAAGGACTGAAAAATGGGTGGTACTTTGCAGTTCAGGACTCATGTGTATCATCTGAGATGTGGAGGGAACAGAGACTGAAATAGTGTGGGGGCAGCGGTTTTCAAGTCAAGGCAAGGAATGGATTTTCCCTCTTGTACTACTGATCATTTTTGGCTTCTATTGCCTTATTTATAGAGACTTGGCACTTCCCAGATAGCAAGTGCCACAATCTCTCCATTAACCAGAACATTGATTTCCTACAAAGAATGAAAACCTCAAACTCTGTAGTATTTTGTGGGACCATTAGCTAAATAGTGCAGTATAAATACCACCAATCCAGTTAACATTTTATAAACCTAAACAATTTTTTCATCCTCCTTTTTCTGAATTGCTAGGAAAAACAGATTCATTTCTTTCAATTGTGAAATGACATAGCAGCCTTCCCCAAGCTGTTATCTATGTCCCTTTTGTAACCCACACATATTTTTCCCTCTTCCATTTTTGCTCCATAGCTCCCCCATCCTCCCAGCCCTGCTTCCCATGGGCCATTCTCATCAAGAAGAGCTGTGAAATCCTCCGCAAAGCACATCAGAGCTGCTTCAAAATCAGTAAGCAAGCAGGCGTGCTGTCTCTGAAGAGCAATTCTGGAGCCACTAAAGAGGCTGAGAGCCCTGTCATCAGCCCAGAGCGCCTGAGGAAGGCTGATGTTTGGTTCGCTTGGATGAAGCTTTTGGCTGGGGTTTGAGTTGTGTTGTGGGTTAGCTGTGGATCTTAGTTGGATTGTTCTCCTAAATATCTGCCAAAAGTGCCTAGAGTAATGGACAGGCACATTTTAAGTATATTTTGTCATAAATCTAAATCTATAAATAACATAAATGTAACGTGCTTTAGTGAAAATGGGAGACATACTTGTGGTGGAGGTCAGCTTCTTCATCCTCCCATACAGGCGGTTCTTACTATGAACCCACCCCTACTTGCCCCAGACTCCACCCAGTCTAACACTTTTCTTCTTCCTTCTATTTAAAAGAGAGAGAAAAATCTGGTGTTGCCACCACTCCTAGCCCCACTATTTTAGCTAAGGTACAACAAGGGCAACAGTGGTGATACCTTGTGTCTGATGACCAATGGCACCAGTGACCAGGATATTATCAGACTGATTCTGAACAAACTTCTCCCCAGAGGTGGGCTCAAACTAAACTCCCAGCCCCAGCCATCCAAAATTTGAAGAAGTTCAGATCTGGATCCAAATTCTGCAGTTTGGACCTGTCTCGACTTCTGCAACATTGGGAGCTTTGCTTTTTTACCTAGCAGTAATTTAGAAATAAATGTTTGGTTCATGTCATCCCACCCATGATGTCTGCCACACCTATGTGGAATACTGCAATGCTGCTATTAGCCAATAAGGGGGCAGGTGCCAGGATAGCACATTCTGACCCACAGACATCCAACCCTATATTCATTATTAATTTTACCCTCTTACAGTACATGGGGGATAGCGTGTCTGTAGCACAGGGCTGCTGTTGCACAGTGAAGGGGGAATGGGGTTATTTTAGGTATTTTTGTGGTCTTTTTTAGAGCTTTTTATATATAAGCCCTTACAGCCGCCCATAATGCTCACTAGGTTACCTAACCATATTTATTACATCCCTACACATTAACGCTTCCTGCCATTTACCTTTGATTGGTATTAAGTTGTGCACATGGAAAAGATGATGGGGCATTTTGTATGTGAGAGTCAGCTGCAGCGCATAGCTCCATAATGCTTGAAAACTGATCTCAAGATAGGGCTTTGCAGGCTTTGAGATGCACCTGCTGAAACCAGCTCTTTCTCTGGCTCAGTTTTCAGCACTCTGAATTAAATTCTGAAATCCTGCCTTAGTTTTTGCTTTGTGCTTATTCAGGCATAACTCTCAGTGAAGTCAAAAAGTTGGGACTGAATAGCCACTGAAGGCTAGGTTTTCGGTTGCCCTGCCCCATGTGTCATCAAGTACATTAGTGCAAAGTAGGTATGGATCATTATTACCTTTCCAATTTGGTACCCTTTTAGGCCCACTTGCCATTGGTGTAAATGACTATATAAGGTGCAGGGCAATGGAGAATCTGGTCCTGAAGAATGCCAGAATTGCCAGAATTTTTCCTGCAATGTCTTTCAATAACAAGGCATTAGAAGCAAGATCATGTTATAGCATAGCCTCGACTTGATGCCTGGTTGGTTAACAGGTGTGATAGCCTGAAGGTGTTTTAAGGGACTGAGCTGAGGATAGGAATACTGAGACTTTGTGGAACCAGAAGCTCATATCCCAGTGGGGTTTATTCAGCTTTTAATCCTTCATTATCTGAAACACATAAATTGAATGTCATGCAGAGCTGGAGTTTTTTGAGAACATCTTAAAAACTGAGCTCCTTTCTGGCCTGTCTGTGTGTGCATTAATGATCCCATGGCATTTCATGCAGTAGTAGAGGTTTGCTGCATTTCCTCTTCTGCCTGTATTGCGCAGTGTATTATGTGCTGGCCAGGTGACGAAGACGTCTTCTCACCAGATATGTCTGCATTTCAATAGTAGCGTCGTACTACTGTACTGTACAAAAAGCACCTGCTCCTGCAAACCTCTGCTGGGGCAAGTACTCTTTACTCATGTGTATAGTCCCATTGGAATCCGGAGGGGGGGACTAAGAGGCTGTGTGCGTGAGTAAGAGCTGCTCATCTAAGTGAGGCTGTGCCCAAAGCTGGGGATGAAAGACACGACAGAAATGCAAGCTATTTGACTAATGCTTATGATTTGACTATAAAAGTCACCTGGCATTTGAGTTACAATTCCACTGAGCGATCAGAGGGGTTCACCTACCTCTCAGTATCAGAGAGTCAACTGCTGATCCCCCCTCAGGAATGCCTTGTGCTTTACAGATGTTTGCACTGTAACAGTATATCACCGTCCTCGGGAGCCATAGAGGCAGCCCAATGCTACCCCTCTGCTATGCTGGCCCTGTACGTATCATCTCCTAGGAGACCTACTGTACATGAAGAACTATCATCTTTTGGCAGTGTATGCTGCATGTGCTGTGTTAAATCTGAATGGAGCTCAGCCATCAAAGCCCAAAATCATTCACTGCAGAATCCTATAATGAATCACTGGGGCTTTAAGGCAAAAATAACCCAATTTGAAAAGAGTTCTCACACACAAAACAGTATCTTTCTGTTGGACTAAGTAGGGTTCTTTTATCTAGTGCTCAGCGTGGTGACCCAAGAGATTTCTGTAGTGCCCGGCCAACATCTCACCTCCTTGTGTGTCCTGTGAAAGTAATAGCACACAACAGATGGAAAATAGAGCTGAGTTTAGGGAAATCACTCTAACAACATTACACGCAAATCCTTCTGCCCATTGGGAGCTGCACAGTCTCTGGCCTGGTCTACACTACGAGTTTATGTCGGATTTAGCAGCGTTAAATCAAATTAATCCTGCACCCATCCACTCAACTAAGCCATTTTTTTCTACATAAAGGGCTCTTAAAATCAATTTCTGTACTCCTCCCCAATGAGATTAGCGCTGAAATCGACATCGCCATTTCGAATTAGGGTTAGTGTGGACACAATTCAAAGGTATTGGCCTCCGGGAGCTATCCCACAGTGCACCATTGTGACCGCTCTGGACAGCACTCTGAACTCTGATGCACTGGCCAGGTGTACAGGAAAAGCCCCGGGAACTTTTGAATCTCATTTCCTGTTTGGCCAGGCGAGCTCATCGGCACAGGTGACCATGCAGTCCCGGAATCGAAAAAGAGCTCCAGCATGGACCGAACGGGAGGTACTAGATCTGATCACTGTATGGGAAGAGGAATCCGTGCTATCAGAACTACGTTCCAAAAGACAAAATGCCAAAACATTTCAAAAAAAATCTCTGAGGCCATGAGGGACAGAGGCTACAGCAGGGATGCAACACAGTGCTGCGTGAAACTGAAGGAGCTCAAACAAGCATACCAGAAAACCAGAGAATCAAACGCACCCTCCAGGACAAAGCCCCAGACATGCCACTTCTACGCTGAGCTGCATGCAATTCTAGAGGGGGCCGCCACCACTACCCCACCCCTGTCCGTGGACTCTGATGATGGGGTACTCTCCGCTATGCCTCAGGATTTTGTGGATGGGGAAGATGAGGAGGAGGATGATGACCTTGAGGAGAGCACACCGCACACTGTTCTCCCCGACAGCCAGGATCTTTTTATTACCCTGACTGAAACACCCTCCCAACCCAACAAAGCCGGAGAAGGGACCTCTGGTGAGTGTACCTTTTTAAATATAATACACGTTATAAAAGCAAGCGTTTTTAATGATTAAGTAGCCCTGAGGACTTGGGATGCATTCGTGGCCAGTACAGCTACTGGAAAAGTCTGTTAACGTGTCTGGGGATGGAGTGGAAATCCTCCAGGGACATCTCCATGAAGCTCTCCTGGAGGTACTCTAAAAGCCTTTGCAGAAGGTTTCTGGGGAGAGCAGCCTTATTCTGTCTTCCATGGTAGGACACTTTACCACGCCATGCTAGTAGCAAGTAATCTGGTATCATTGCATGACAAAGCCTGGCAGCGTATGGTCCTGGTGTTTGCTGGCATTCAAGCAACATCCATTCTTTATCTCTCTGTGTTATCCTCAGGAGAGTGATATCATTCATGGTAACCTGATTGAAATAGGGGAATTTAATTAAGGGGACGTTCCTACTTGCCTGTGGCTGAAAAGAAACCCTCCCCACAGTTAGCCACGTGCGGGTGGGCGGGGGATTGGTGCTGAGCTGTTCGTGTTTGGCTAGCAGGGATCTTCCCTGATACCAGCCACACGGTGCAGGGAGGGGTAAACAGATGATCCCAGAGAGTTGGATCTGGGGGGGTTAGTTTGGTTTTTGCTGCTGCACGTTAACGGGAAAACCGCAGCACTAAATGGCCAACTCAACGTGCTTTGCTTGGTATGGGAGAAGAGGGCGCTGCTATTATGAAGGTTACAGAAGCCGAAAGACTGTGGCTTACCATGGCCGCCTGCAAGCCGAATTCTGTTGCCTGGCCCTGCGTGTGGGATCTCGAACACCAAAGCCACAGGCACTCAATATAAGATGCAAAATGCGACCTTGTACCAAAATCACATGTGCTGTGTAATGTGAATAGTGTTGTTCACCGTGAAAGAGTATAGCCATTGTTCTGTAAAATGTATCTTTTAAAATACTTCACTCCCTTTTTTTCCTCCAGCAGCTGCAAATGTTTCAAGCCTCCCTCCTCTGTCCCAAAGGCTATCTCAGATAAGGCGGTGAAAAAAAACACATGCGCGATGAAATGTTCTCTGAGCTCATGCAGTCGTCTGGCACTGACAGAGCTCAGCAGAATGTGTGGAGGGATACAATAGCAGAGTACAGCAAAGTGGCCGATGAACGTGAGGAGAGGCGGTGGCAGGAAGATCAGAGGAGGCATGAGGCAACGCTGGGGCTACTGTGGGATCAAATGGATATGCTCCAGTATCTGGTGGAGGTTCATGAACGGCAGCAGGATCACAGACTGCCACTTCAGCCCCTGTTTAACTGCCCTCCCTCCTCCCCAAGTTCCATAGCCTCCTTACCCAGACGCCCAAAAACACGGTGGGGGAGGCTCCAGGCACCCAACCACTCCACCCCAGTAGACAGCCCAAGCAACAGAAGGCTGTCATTCAAGAAGTTTTAAAGTGGCCTTTTCCTTCCCTCCTACCCTCCTCCCACATCCCACCCGGGCTACCTTGTGAACTATCTCCCTATTTTTATAATCAATTAATAAAGAATACATGTTTTTTAAATGATAGTGACTTTATTTCCTTTGCAAGCAAGCTGTGATCGAAGGGGAGAGGGCAGGTGGCTTACAGGGAATTTAGAGACAACCAAGGGGGTGGGTTTTCATCAAGGAGAAACAAACAGAAGTGTCACACAGTACCCTGGCCAGTCATGAAACTGGTTTTCAAAGCTTCTCTGATGCGCAGCGCTTCCTGCTGTGCTCTTCTAACCGTCCTGGTGTCTGGCTGCGCATATTCAGCAGCCAGGCGATTTGCCTCAACCTCCCACCCTGCCATAAATGTCACCCCCTTACTCTCACAGAGATTGTGGAGCACACAGCAAGCAGCAATAACAATGGGAATATTGGTTTCGCTGAGGTCTGAGCGAGTCAGTAAACTGCACCAGCGACCCTTTAAACGTCCAAATGCACACTCTACCACCATTCTGCACTTGCTCAGCCTATAGTTGAACAGCTCCTTACTACTGTCCAGGGTGCCTGTGTACGGCTTCATGAGCCAGGGCATTAAGGGGTAGGCTGGGTCCCCAAGGATAACTATAGGCATTTCAACATCCCCAACAGTTATTTTCTGGACTGGGAAGTAAATCCTTCCTGCAGCCATTTAAACAGACCAGAGTTCCTGAAGATGCAAGCATCATGAACCTTTCCCAGCCATCCCACGTTGATGTTGGTGAAACGTCTCTTGTGATCCACCAGTGCTTGCAGCACCACTGAAAAGCACCCCTTGTGGTTTATGTACTGGCTGCCCTGGTGGTCCAGTCCCAAGATAGGGCTATGCGTTCCGTCTATAGCCGCACCACAGTTAGGGAATCCCATTGCAGCAAAGCCATCTAGTATGACCTGCACATTTCCCAGAGTCACTATCTTTGATAGCAGCAGCTCAATGATTGCGTTGGCTACTTGCATCACAGCAACCCCCACAGTAGATTTGCCCACTCCAAATTGATTACCGACTGACCGGTAGCTGTCTAGCGTTGAAAGCTTCCACAGGGCTATAGCCACTCGCTTGAGAACTGTGAGGGCTGCTCTCCTCTTGGTATTCTTGTGCTTCAGGGCAGGGGAAAGCAAGTCACAAAGTTCCATAAAAGTGCCCTACACATGCGAAAATTTTGGAGCCAGTAGGAATCATCCAAACCCACAACACTATGCGGTCCCACCACTCTGTGCTTGTTTTCCAGGCCCAGAATCGGCATTCCATGGCATGAGCCTGCCCCAGTAACACCATGATCTCCAAATTGCTGGGAACCGCGGTTTTAGAGAAATCTGTGTTCATGTCCTCATCACCGAGCTGCTGTCGCCTCCTCGCCTGGTTTTTCAGGTGATGGTTCTGCATAAACTGCACGATAATGTGCGAGGTGTTTACAATGGTCATAACTGCTGCGGAGAGCTGAACGGGCTCCATGTTTGCTGTACTATGGTGTCTGCTCAGGCAATCCAGGGAAAAGGGCTTGAAACGATTGTCTGCCGTTGCTGTGAGGGAGGGAGGGGCGACTGACAACATGGCTTACAGGGTTGGCTTACAGAGAATTAAAATCAACAAAGGGGGTGGCTTTGCATCAAGGAGAAACAGAATGGCCTCCTCAAGGATAGAACTCAAAACCCTGGGTTTAGCAGGCCGTTGATTTCACGGAGGGAGGGAGGAGAAAATGAATACAAAACAAATCTGGTCTATTTCTTGTTTTGATTCACTTCATCTATCTTTATACATCTTGCTGGCAGCAGACTGTGCAGTACGACTGCTGGCCATCATCATCTCCTGGGTGCTCGGTGGAAGACGGTGCAGTAGGACTGCTGGCAGGATTGAATCGCCATGAGACAAAACTTAAAAGGGAAATGACCTGGCTGAGTCATTCCCATGTTTGCCCAGGTGCCCCTGACCGACCTTACCAAGGTCGGCTAAAAGAGCACCCTGGAGGACGACGAGGATGGCTCCCAGTCATACTGCACTGTCTGCTGCCAAAAGGCAATGAGCTGCTGCTGTGTAGCAATGCAGTACTGCATCTGCCAGCACCCAGGAGACATATGGTGACGGTTAGCTGAGCGGGCTCCATGCTTGCTGTGGTATGGCATCTGCACTTGTAACCCAGGAAAAAAGGCACAAAACAATTGTCTGCCGTTGCTTTCATGGAGGGAGGGAGGGAGGGGCCTGACAATATGTACCCAGAACCACCCACGACAATGTTTTTGCCCCATCAGGCATTGGGATTTCTACCCAGAATTCAAATGGGCGGCGGAGACTGCGGGAACTGTGGGATAGCTACCCACAGTGCAACACTCTGGAAGTCGACAGTTGCCTCGGTACTGTGGACACACTCCGCCGACTAAATGCACTTAGAGCATTAGTGTGGGGACACACACAATCGACTGTATAAAAATGCTTTCTACAAAACCACTTTCTATAAATTTGACCTCATTTCGTAGTGTAGACATGGCCTCTCTGCTGTACTGGGGAAGTCACATAGCTGCAAAGAGGTCAAATGGAGCATAGCAAATTAATCAGTCTGACAAAAAAATGTCCGTTAACTTTGAGGTCACCGAAGAAGGGGGTGTCTGTTATGTATGTCCTTCTATTGCCTCAGTGCCCAAAATGTGGTATGCACTTTCCAAACACAGAGGAAGACAAAGTCCCTGCCCCGAAGACGGGGACAGACATAACGAAGAGGAAAAGAACACAATGTACCAAGGAGGAAAAAGGTACAACATACAAGCAGAGTGAGCCAGGGCAGGATAGGAACACGACTTCTCTGCTACATGTTTGTCTGTGTTGTTTTGGTTATTTGTATTTAATTTAAACACAGAAAATTCACCCCCACACAGTGTTCTTATATACCTTCACACTCATACCCCACTTCAGTTCCAGTATTCTTATTTCCCTCCCCTGTGACAATTGACTCCTTCACAATAAACAGATCACTCATAGGATAAATAAGTGAAATAGATCAGTTAATCAGCTGGTTTGTTGAAGCACCTGAATATGGAGTGGGTAGCTCCTGGTGGGTCACCTCAGGAAGGACATTCTATTTGTAAAGGGCAGCTAATAGCAAAACAGGCAAACAGAGGATGAGAATGTTGCAGAGGCCAGCCACAAATTGGTCAGAAGCCTTGTCGAGAGGAATTTTGGTTGAGTGAAGAGAAGATCAAGAATGGAATTGAAGCTATGAAAGTAAACTGCTTGTTCAGCGAGTTTGAAGGTTAAAGGAAATGGGGGGCTAATTGGCTGTACACAGCATAAGCCAAAATTAAG
This sequence comes from Eretmochelys imbricata, assembly GCF_965152235.1. Lineage (NCBI taxonomy): Eukaryota > Metazoa > Chordata > Testudines > Cheloniidae > Eretmochelys > Eretmochelys imbricata. The sequence continues at coordinate 63,574,931 of NC_135577.1, read as the reverse complement.
ATTTAAAACTGCTTTATGGTCGAGGTGGGAAGCCAGAAGCTCACATGCAGCCTTTGCCAAAAACACAGTGCTGGAGCAATTTTACCTTCATGGTAGCGCCATGAGCCACACTGCCTTTGGCACCAGGAGTAACCACTGCTTTTGCTGAGAATGCCGTGATAGGATAATCACAGCCATTGCTCAGAGCATGCTGCCAGGGACAGTGCTGTCTTCACCATTCATGAAGCTTCAAAAGCACCACTGTCTTTATCAAAAGTGCAATGCCAGGGCAGTGCTGCCTTCCCTGTGAGCTTAAGAACAACATTGTGTCACGCTACATCATTATGACTACCATGCTAGTTCCAGTCTCCCTTAGCTGAAGAACCAGACCAATATCCCGCTGTTAAATATCTCTGCATCTAAAATATCTTGCTATCTGCTAATCCATGTACCCATCTGTCAGATGTAGATGAGTTTTGTTGTCTGTTTACAGTATTTGTTGCTGAATTCTCTTCTCTGCTTTCATGCTGAGTTGATTAAATTAGCAGAGAAGATTCTCCTTACGCTGTGACATTGGTAGAAGAGGCTAGATGGAAAGTGATAGAGATGTCTCATTACCGTGCAGGAAAATGCTGGACAAATTCTTTTGTTAATGGAACTGAGTTTGGATTTTTAGTTCTGGCACCAAGGGCTTTGAGAGACATTTTAGAGTCATAGAATTTAAGGACAGACAGGATAACTGGGAAAACTTTATTCTAGCCAATGAGGCTGAGGAAAAACTGGTTTTGCAGCTAGGTCATTGGTCCATGTTCTGTAGTAAGGCTGTTTCCCTACAGCTCAAGGAAGCTTGTTTTGCATGTTACTAGCATAATACCCCTGCTTCATTGATTAGCATGTCTGTTTCTGTAATGGGGATTCCTAAAGTCAGACAGATTGGGTCAGAAAAGACCACTTGGATCATCCAATCTGATGCCCCATACATTTTGCAGCAGTATCCCTACCATATTCCTGCTAGAGTCTTATCTACCCTGTTAAACTGAGTTCCCTGTGCTCATAGTAATTCCCTTGGAGGATCTCCCCATCTAGCACATTTAAGACACCAGCTGAAGTTGAGTAGCAATAGGACTTTGTGGAAAATACACTGTTGTATCCCTAATGGGATATTCAGTATAAAGACTCTATCCATATTCAAGCTCCCAAGAACAGTCCAACAAGAGGAATGAATCTGGGAATTCAGATTGGTCTGTTCTCCCTTAGGCGAGTGCACATAGTTCTCATTAACGATAGTATACATCCCCTAAGCTCATGAAGAGGGGAATGAAGCCCATAGCAAAGACACTGGAAGATGCCCCTAAGCCAGCAGCATAGATTCCTCCTCCTTTAGAGATGAAGCAGAAAAGAATTATACATTTACCCCCGAGAGGAGCCTGAACCAAAGCCCCTGATGCAGACTCCATCCGTGTGTCCAAACCACATCTCTTTTCCAAGGGCCTAACTGCATACTAGGAACCAAACACCCCAAATGTGGAGATTTCAAACGCAGATATGAATAGGAGCTTTCCCCAATGCTAATGTGTTCAGATTCAGCTAGTTACAGACCCTCTTAAACTATGAACTGTCATCTTAATCTAGATCTACATGCTGGGCTTTGATTCAGGTTCTCTCCAGTTTGCACATACAAAAATGGGCCTGCATATATGAGCCCTGCCCACTGTTAAACTCCTTTTTTGAGGGAAGAACTACCATACAGCAGATGTCTTCCTTCATTGCAGAGACTGCAGAGCACCCTTACCCTGTAGGCATATAGGCAGACTCAGCTGAAACTAATTATGGAGGACAAACAGATTCACAGAGGATAGAGGAAACTGCTTACATTCAGTTTTTCAGACACTCTAACGCAAACACAGGATGACAATTTCAAACTCAGGTGCCTAAACTTAGGCTCTTAAATAGGGGTGTCTTGTGCCCTGATTTTCAGAAGTATGAGCACTTCCAAATCCCACTGAAGTCTGTGGAACCTGCAGCTGATCAGCAAGCAGCCCACTTTTATTTAGCTGCCTAAATAAGGATTTATATATCCAACTTTAAATGCCTGTAGTCAGCCAGGGCTCAGCCATCATCTCTTGCCCCTGCATCCTCTCCAGAACCCCACTCTTGGGCAAGCTCACTCCTAGGGTCCTTTCTGACTCCAGTTACCTCCAGTCCCTGGTGCTGCTCCTCAAGTCCAGCTGTAGGGCATTGATGGAGAGCCCCTCTCAGGGCTAGAGTGTCTGTCTACCCTAAATGGCGGGTGGCGGGAAGGCCAGTTGCTGCCTAGAGCTAGCTCTACCAGCCTCTCCTCTTGTGTAAACTCCCCACTTTTTCTTTGGCCAGCTTCACCTTTGTAAGCTCCCCTTTTCTGGGCAGCGCATGCTCGGCAGGTGCACCTAATTGGCACCGCCTGAGTGAAGGGACACTGGTTAAGTTTGCTAGGGATGGGAGCATGTCCCATCACAGTGCCTATGATTGAAAACCAGGTTAATGAGGGTCTGGAAATGGACAGACTGCCAGTATGGTTGGTAGAGAAACAGACCAACAGCTCCTGCTTGCAGATGGTGAGTGATCCAGCAACAGAAGCTGTGACATATAGTGGGCTCAGTAACAGCAACAACATGAATTGATAGAGCAGATGGTCACCACAGTATATCCACTAACCTGGCTGGTTGCCCCAACTCAAAATCTTCACCTGAGAATACTCCATTGAGGAAGATGAGGTGGGCTGGCAGACACAATGGGCACAGCTATCTTGTTTTGAATCAGACACAGCCCTGCTATAAATTCGCTGTCCCCTTTGTTTGCGAGTTTTGCCGACCAACAAATTATGTTGAGCTTGCTGCAAGTGTAGCCCTTTTCTGATGCAGAATCTGGATATCTATGTTTTCAGTTGTAAACTTTGATAACTATGCAGGGCCTTGGGCAACCTCCTATAGCTGATCCTGTTCCGGGAGCCTAGTGTGTCTAACACAGTATCAGAACCAGAAATGTACAGACAACCTCTAAAGCAGGCCCAGGAATTAGAGTAAGGAGGCTTTGCAGAGAAACAAGGAAGTTATATGCAGCAGTTACCATGTCCAAAAGTGGAAAGCACCCATTTAAATGCAGGGAAGGTCACTGTGAAGGTGGATATACAGAGCTCCTTCATAAAACAAAAACCTCATAGAGACACCTAGTATAGAAGACAAAGCTCTTCCTTCCACTCTCGCAGCAAGAACGTGTCTCTTGTCTACACAGCAAATTTACAGCACAGCAACTAGCTACACTCGGGGACTTTCACTGCACAGTAGCAATGTCCACTTGGTGACTTGGTATGCGGCAAACTGGTGTGTTGTAGATTTACACCCTGGCTTGTCATGCAGTAACTCAACAAGCAGACATCAAAATGTTCTGAGCCCCAGGTTTTATAAGTGCTATCTGCCCTACATAGTACACTAAATCCCAGCTGTTTTGTGCTTTTTGTATCCTAGCTGTCTTTACACTGCCACAATCTCCCTGCAGCAGCCTTTCTTCCTGGGATTACATTGGCCTACCCCTGGATTGAAGCTAGCCACATAGTATGTACAACTCTACTTGGTAATGAAGTGGCATAAACACTAGACTGTAAGATCTTTGGGGCAACAACTGTGTCTTCCTATGTGTCTGTACAGAACCTAGCTGGGGGTGGCAGGCAGAGGGCCATTGTCCCATCACTTTTAAAAGTGGGAAGGCTATGCCCTCCAACTTATTACCTGCCTTAAAGGCAAGCAATGAGGTGGAAGAGTCAGAGAGGAGAAAGCAGAAGGCAGGGCCTCATGGGAAAAGGCGGAGCAAAGGCGGGGCTTTGGGGGAACAGGGGGGATGGGACTTCAGGCGCCAGTCGCCCCTCACTTCTAGGGAGCTTCCAGTGCTCATGTGCCTAATACAATGTGACCCTGATCGTAACTGGTGTCTTTGGGCACTACCATAATATAAAGATTAAATACAAATAAATGGAAATAGTTAATAGGACAGCAATTAAACATTACTGGGAAAATATAACAAAAGCTAATTCAGAATATGTAAGCTACAATGCAGTATTGTGGTTCAGAAAACAAACTATACCACACAGCGGATAGGAATACTAGGGAAATGCCAGTAAAAGTGAACTGTCAAGAACAGCTACTAATTGTACCATTGTTGTATCAAGAGACAAATGTCTTTCTATGGGCAAGATTGGACTGGATTAAGAAGTTTAAATGTATACTGGTTAAGAGTTAATCAACATTCAGCAGGGGCCCAAGGGATTACAATGGTGGGCTCTTTAGAAACATTTAATTATAATGGTTGACCACATGAAGTTCTCACCCAGCCCTTATTCAAGCTAAGTCCCCACTGAAGTCTGAGGCCCAGATGCCCAGCTGGTGTAAATCAGCATAGTTTAATTGAAGTCAATCTGGCCCTGAGTGAGTACTTCAGAATTTTACCCAATAAGCAGTACTGGATAAATGAAAAACCATTGGCAGTATCTTGAATAGCCCTCACCCAGCCTTACCTGAGTCTTCAGATGGAAAAGCTGAGAGATGAGTAGCAAATTGCTCCCAACTCAGCTCCATGTGTCCAAAGTCAGGTGGCCTTTCTCCCTCATCCCAGGACTTTCATGGGATGGAATTTGTCTGTTCTCCAAATCTAGAATCTTTTGGAGATGGGCAGAGATAAGCCCACTTTTCCAATGCTGAAAAGATCTTTGGGAGGCTTGGAGGGCCCCTGCTCCCACATGTGAGCAATACTCTCTATGCCTGAGTTTCACTCCCTGTTAAATGGGGATAATACTGACCTATATCACAGGGCTGACATGAGGTTTAATGTGTGAAAAGCACTGTGAGATCCCTTGAAATGGAAGATGCCACAAAAAGACTAAGTAGTATTATTACTCTAAACAAAACACCAGGGAAAGCCTGTTCCAGATTATGGTGGCTATGCTGGGAATGGGGTAGCCATTATGGAAAAGAGAGTCCACCCCAGGTGGTAACGGTAGGAGGGGAACATTCTGTTCCAGGGATTAGTTCCACTTCCCTCATTGGAGAAGTGGGTGTAAAGTATATCCCCTGTGTCTGGTAAATCTGATGACCCAGCTATCTGCAGGTTTTATGCAAATAATGCAATGTTGCAGTTTGCATATTCAATATGCATAGGACTCATCTGCATAAGTAGTCTTTTTAATGAACAAGTTGTTTTTATTTTCCACTCCTGCTCCCTCATGCAGTAACAGTTGCTCACCACCCCAACCATGATAGGCATGTTATAACATCTGTAAAAATAAATAACTTTACTAGTTAGGTGTCTTTTAAGTCCTAATGAAACTGAAGCATAAATAAAAACTGAAGTCAAACATTTGGATTTATTGTTTAAAAATAGTATTGGCTGGCAGTCTGATGGAGTATCTCATATCAGAAATGCCAACAGCCACTAATGGAGGGGGAGCGAGGAGCCCAGACACCAGGGTGAGGGGATGAGAACTGTATTCCTTCAGCTAAACCAAGAAAAATGCCACATTAATGCCATTAATAATGTTAGACTCCAAACAAGCCCCAAGCAGGAGGAGCCAAGTTCCTTCAGTGGGAGACTCCATCACTACTGGGCTGTTTCAGACGCACTTGTCCATCTCCTCTGACAGCTGGAATCATAGATGCCATCTCCAGCTAGAGTGACCAGACAGCATGTGTGAAAATTTGGGATAGGGCGTGGGGGGTAATAGGAGTCTATATAAGGAAAAGACCCAAAAATCGGGACTGTCCCTATAAAATCGGGACATCTGGTCACTCTATCTCCAGCCCCTGCTCTGCAATCACTGCTGGCTCTATTCCTGCTGTTCATCTCGCTACAGCCCCAGCTAACCCTGTGAAAGCCCTTCCCTGCTTCACACAGGAAATGAACAGCTCCGAGGTCTGACATGAGGTCAGGGTGAACGCTACCCCATCCACCTCTGGTCCTTAAGGTCTCAGCTAAGTTGCTCCATCCATAAACCAGAGCAACCTAGCTAAAACCATAAAGATGAGGGTTTGAGGATGGAGCATTTCACCCCCACTTCCTATTTAAGCCTCCTTGTTTCCCCAGGTGATTCAGACACTCACTGGGGAACTATTAGAACTAGGAGTCTCCCAGGGAAACAGGAGACTTAACAGATGTGAGATTCCTCTCCTTCTCTGAGACAAAGCAAGTATTGGCATTTTAGGAGGGCTTTGCCCTTGCGGAAGGACAGGTAGCCTTTGCATTGCCATATTCATTGGGCACTCCACCAGAGAAGGACCACTTTCCATTTGCAGCAGGGGCTCCACAGGTCAGTCACTAATCAATGCATCCCCAGCTACCCTAGCTTTGGCCCTTCCAAGGCAGCATTGCCTACTTTGGGGGCTGTGCTAGCTGCCTGTGGGCTCCTGGTAGAGCAGGGACCGAGGGCATCTTGTGCCACTGTAATCCCTCTCCAACTGGATAGCCGTAAGACTCAGTGCCAGGAGGGCAGACTCTGGGTGAATTGAGCCCTAGGCAACTTAGAGAAAAGGGAAGCTAATCCCACTGATGTGCACATAACATGATGCTCCTGCGTGGGTTGTTGACAGTGGGGGTTGAAGCAGAGAGCACTGGATCAAAAAGCATGAATCTTTACTGGCTGAGCTAAAACAGAATTATCCACCTCTGTGCCTGGCCCACCCTCTAGCACAGGGGTGGCCAACCTGTGGCTCCGGAGCCGCGTGCGGCTCTTCAGAAGTTAATAGGCGGCTCCTTGTCTAGGCACCGACTCCGGGGCTGGAGCTACAGGCGCCAACTTCCCAATGTGCCGGGGGGTGCTCACGGCTCAACCCCTGACTCTGCCAGAGGCCCTGCCCTGAGCCTGCTATGCCCTCACTCCTCAACCTCCCCCCCCGCCCCGCAAGCCTCCTGCACACCACGAACCAGCTGATCAGGAGGCGTGGGGGGCGGAGAGCTGATGGGGGGGCTGCTGATGTATTATTGGGGCTGTTTGGCAATGTACGTTGGTAAATTCTGGCTCCTTCTCAGGCTCAGGTTGGCCACCCCTGCTCCAGACAGTGATAGAATGCCACAATCTGCAAGTGTGGGTTACATAAAGATCGTGGAAAGCCCCTTCTCAATGGCTCCAGATCATGAAAAGCCCATTTTGGGGTAGTAAGAGACAGAAATGTAATTAGATATTTGCTAAAAATTGAACTACGCTCTTAGAGTTCTCCTCAGCTCCGTGACCTTCCCCTGTAGGGTGAATGCTAAAGCCATTGGATGGAGGTGTGGCATTGTAGGACCAGCAGTTGACTTGGAAGGGAGTCCAAGAAAGCAGTGACACTTTCTGTTTTCATATATCAGATGTGAAGCAAAAGCAGGGATTGTAATGGTATCCTTCTATTGTACAGGTGAGGGGGAAAGCGGAAAACAACGCATTTTGTTTGTTAATAGAAGATCCTGGTTAAAAGCCAGGAGGAATGGGAAGCAGAGAGCAGTGGTCTGTAAACTTACCTCTTGCATGGTATGTTGCATCAATTCAGAAAAGCCAGGACACGCTGAAACAAAAGGACATTTTGTTTAAACTCATCTGAAAGTCTCATCTTACTAGTGACTTGTGTACTATATTCATAATGCAGAAAGGGCAGAAGTTCAAATTAAATATGAGATCCCTTTTCCCTCAGTGCAGGTTTTGGTAAATTGGTTACTGACGACCAGTGCTGCTGCACCCAGCAGGTCTCAGGTTACCTGTTTGCTAATTCCAAACCTGTTCAAGCTTTCAGTCTTTCTTCGCCTACTTTTATTTTTAAACAACTATTTGTAGTTCAAGCAAAGCCTTGACAGGATTATCTCTATGCAAGGAGGATTTCAATTACAAAACAGACTTAGACCAGAAGCAGTGGGAAGACTTACCAGAACCTGGTACATTGGTATCCCTGCATCTAGATCATAATGCTGAAATTAAACAGTTTAGCTAACTTGGTTTTAATATCAGCCGTTCTGCACTGGCAAGTTCTTGGAAGCAGGAACGATCACCACGCTGGCGCTAGAGCCAGCTCTCGTGCACAAGGCACCAGTGTCTATATTTTGTGACGTGCTTGGGGATTCTTTGGGATGAAAGGTGCTTTGAAAGATAAGATAGAGGTGCCCAGAGTGAAGCCCAAGGGCTAAATGTGGCCCATCGTATCCAAAAATGCAGCTCTGGGCCACCCTCTCCCAATAGCTGCAGAGTGAGGACAAAGCTGATAAATCACAAGTTTTTATTGCTGGTGAACTCAAACAGGCAATTTTAATCTATTGAAGAAGATACATGTACAAGCAAATATTAGGCCTTTGTGGGAGGGGAGGGGGAGGGTGTTGGTAAATGTCTCTGCAAATTAGGTATAGCTCCCAGGTTCCTGAGGAGCTGCTAATGTGGGCCTCGCTGTCATGCAGTTTGGGCGCCCTTGTTGTAAAATGTTATCAGTAGTATTCACTTGTATTAAAGGGGAGATTAAATCTCTGACTGCAGCCGTATTGCTCTTCAGAAAGAGAAATGAGACCTGCATGGTGTAGCAGCAGATACATAGCCAGCTTTTCAGAAGTGCTCAGCACCTAGCAGGTGCCATTGAAAACAGGAACTGTAGAGCACTCAGCACTTTTGGAAATGTGGCCAATGGTGTCTTTGTTGGAAGGTGCAAGGGTACCCAGTAATAGCAGGAGAGTGATCCAGTGGATGCTACACAGTGATTTAATAATGTACTGGGTCCAATTCAGTTCCTGCTGTGCAAACTGCAAGTAAAGTGCACTTCTGTGGGTAAATTAGAGCCCCATGAGGATGCAAGAGCTGAGCGGTATTTGTCAGTCATTGGTGAAAAATAAGCTTGAATAGGTGCCACAGTGGTAACTTGGGGGCAACTGGGTCTGATTTGCATGATATAACCACATGTAAAAGGCCACTCAGGGACCGTTCCTTAAGTGAACCACTGATTGTTATGCGGCTGTGCAAGAACAGTTGCACTTGGGGAGTTTCTAAAGCCAAAGAACACATGATTGAGGTGCTGGTCACCACCGTGGATAGCTGCCCCCACCACGGAGTCATAACTGTGCGGTCACTGGTTGTGCTGCCAATTCACTAAGCCGCTTAAACCTTCTTAATGTTTCTGTAACGGCACAGTCCCAGTGCAACCTGCTCCAAAGTGAGGGCGTGGCCTGACGCAGACATTGCATGCTGCATGGAAGGCAGTGCTACACCAGAGTTCAACTGGGCAGCTAGAAGGGTCCTTGGACACTGACGTTAGTCACCCTCACACATTCTCTTCATGAATGCAACAGTCACAATGGATAGGCATGTCTCAGTTCCTGTCTGTACCTCCTCTCCCTCACCCCACCCCCTAATATCTGACTCTACTGCCTATGAATTGCCCCCATATGCTATTTGTATACCCAAAGTGATTATTTTGCCGAGATCTAAATATTTGAAACCATCATTTACCTGGCTGATAAAGTGAACCTATTATTTCTTTGATTTCATGGTAGTGGCATCAGAGCATGGAAAACACGTTTCTGTTCTCTGTTTTTTGTTTGTTGGTTTAATTTAATGAACTACAAAAAGGGAATACTAATACCTCTCTCTATGTTCTGGGTATTTCCGGAGGCATTGCATACCACAGGACAGAGCTGATTAACTCCTTGTTTCCACTGCTTTCACATGTCCGTTGCCGGCAAAGGATGTCATGTGAAATGGGACATAGGGAGGAATAAAACAATTGCACTCTGTGCAGTACAGAAAAAATTAACACTGTGTGTGTTGATTCTTGTTCAGAAGCAGCAGCGTTACCAACAAACAATTCCATTGATAGCAACAGAGTTTCTTTTCCCTCTGGAATGGAATTCCACAGACCAATGGGCAGATTTATGAGCTGAGTACTGGCTAAAGAGAACAGTCATGGACCAACATGGTAATAATTCAGCCATTCCCAACACAACAGAAAAGCTAGATTCCACAATCACACACACATTCACATCTTGAACCAAATTCATTGCTGGTACAATGCCACTGACTTCAGTGGAATGACACCTGGAATTAATCAGGCCTCATATACCTATTTACAGCACACCCTCCTCATAAAGCTCTGAGTGAGAGAAGACTAACATGTGGTACAGTGCATCCTTGTTGCTTATGCCAGCAGCCAAGAAGAGTCTTCAGGACAATTAATCTGTGGTTGCCAGAGCTATGCATCTTTCATGCCACCACCGCCCCCACAGCCTCAGGATTGTTCCCAAGTGGCTAAATTTGAAACTCTCTCTAGCTGAGATAGCTCTAAAATAGAGCAACAGTACCTTGCAGCCCTTCCATCTCCCTGCTGCCCCTCTCGCAACCCAACCCCATCCTCAACTGGAGGAAATTGAGGAATAGTCCTACTGTGCTCCTTAGAAACTTTCTTTTTTAGCATACTCCCTGATATTGGGCACTGAGGCACATCCTGTGCTGCCCCAAATCAGCTTTATGGAGAGGGTTTGCTGTACTTAGTTTAAAATAGCATTTGGGAAGGAAAAATAAAGTCAGTACTCGGAGGAGAACACTGGACCAAGCTGAGACAAGATCAACTGGTGCAGGAGGAAATAGACACAGGCGATATAGTCTGTTCCAGAGGACTCCGACTGATTCCTGGTTGCTGCCTTAGTCAAATGAGGACTCTGACATCAGGCAGTGCAAGGGGCTGCAGTCAGAATTAAGTCATCAGCATCCTTAGTGACAGAGAAATCCCTGGGAAGGAAGGCAGAAGACCCCAGGTGGCATCTCCATTGGGTTTGCCTGGTTGGAAATGGAGCTGGAGCTTGGAGCAGCCCTTGTGATGAGTTCCACTGTGAGAGGAAGACTTCAGCTTTTTCTCTCTTTGGCCACTTTGCCGTGATTCAGATTGCACAGAGTATGGTGGAATTCACCCGGCAGAAAAGGCCTTTTATTTATAAAAAGGAGTGGGGAAAACTCTCGAGTGAGTATCAGGACTGAGAATTCAAAAAGTACAAGTTTCATATAAATCCAGCAAGATGTCCAGCACCATAACATACCATGGTGCAATAAAGAACCTCAGGGGAAGGTCAGGGAAACCAAAAGAGGGGGCGCTGTCTACCTCCCCAGTAGAGCACCACTGTTGGGTCGTTCTCAACAGCAGATGGATTTTCCTTGATCCTGCAGCATCTCAGGTCCCATGGGAGGTATTGGTTGCAAGCAAGCACCTGAATATTGCCTAATGGAGTAAGCCAAATCACTAATTTAGCCGGAGCGTCTATGCCCATCCACTAGTTTGTTTTTTGTATACATTTCAACTGTAGCATTTTCTCTCATTTCTCCACATACAGTAAAATGCAGCTTACAGGCCTTTTTTTTCCATAATAAGTTAAAAGTCAGAAACTACCTAACCAAGAAGTAGCTGACACTGCTTCTTGTGGCCAAAAATGTAAAATCCATAGAAAATCTATTGGTTCCATTTTAATTCTGCTATATCCCATGCATGACCCCATCATAAAGGGGATTGTGTATCATACAGGACGTATCAGTCTTTGAGACCAGTCTGGGATGTGGGCGGGCTCTCTCACTTTAAGTGTGGCGTTGGGTTATTGTTCAATTGGTTTTGACATGGCCATTGGCCAAGGCGATTGTGGTGCTGGGGTCCCCTGGCTCAGCATTTTCATCAAATCGCAAGCGCAAGGTGTTCCTGATAACCAGCTGCTCCATGATGAATGCAGCACAGAACCATGGGATGGCATACTCTAGGGTGATCAGGCCCATGAAGTCAAAATCAAACTGTGAATAGTCCCAAGGGCAGGCATTAAACTGGCGCAGGATGAAGCCAGTGGTGAACTCCCAAAGGTATGTCCAGAGGGTGTAAATGAGGCATCGCACTAAAATGTTACACTTGTCTTTCAGATACAGGTACATCTTCTCCACGATGAGGATGGAGGTGCCATAGATGAAGAGCGCCCAGACACTGGTGACACCTGGGAACTTCCAGTTAAAGTTGACCACAAACTCCCAGGCAGCCGTAAACATCACCTCACAGAAATAGCCATGAATGGCATAGAGGTACCACCGTGAGAAGGCAGTCAGGGGTTCCGCAGCAGCCATCATTCCACACAATCCCCAGCCGGAACTCTGAAAGGAATAAAGACAGGCCGAAATCAATAAGGACATCACTGGGTCTCATCTCATTTGGAGGAATACGAGTAAATTAACATCGACAAGAGGGAAGTCAAGAAATGAGACATATCCCTTTTGAGGACAGGATTAACCAGAGATGCAAAACCAGAGCTGGTGAAAGCTGACAGATTGGTGACTAAGAGGCTGGCAATCAGGCAGCAGCGCCGCAGGTTTCCTGGACACTGCCCTACCAGGAGGACTTGGATCGAGCTGGTGCTCAGTGGTAATGAGGGAGATGAAGGGTAGCGTGACTACAAATCAGCTTACTGGAAATAAGTATTACTATGAAAAATACAGGAGGAAAAAGTCCTTTAGTTCTGAAAGAAGTAGCACTGACCCCTCTCCCCCCTTGCTGAATCCCAGGCAATGTGGGACAGATGAGGAAAGTAAGGTATTGAAATAATCTTAGACCCTTATGGTGCCCTCCATCGTTCATGCCCCCAGAAATCTCAGTTTAGCAAACAGGGATTTGAGGGTGCTCTGTAAACTGGCTAGTGAGAGGAATAAAGAGGAGTGTTCTCAGCTGTTACACCTGCCCCGTTCAACTGAACCGTTGCTGTACATTAAGGAACTGGCAGACATAAGATATCTGGGATTCAGGGAAGCATTTGATATAATACAGAATTGCCTGATTTACAGTCAAAAGGCACAAGAGATCTATTGAAATACATTCAGATTTGGCTTCTGGACAGGAAGCATAAAGGGTGAGAATAAAAAGGAAAGTTGAGAGTAGAGATATAGTTAGTCATGCTGAGTGAGGGTTTGGAACAAGGACTCTGTGTCTGTATACTGGAGTGTAAGTTACAGGAATAGACATGAGGGTGGAGAAAAAGGTTTTAAAAGGGAATAACTTCTTCATCACCCTAAACAAGTTCAACACCCCTCCCCCCAACAATTACTATTACATCCTTCAAATATCTGTGGAGATTTATCATGTCTTAATCACTACTTAGCCAAGCTATACACATTGTCCTAAGTTCATCCTGGTGTAACTCCATTGACTTGAGTAGAGTTATACCAGAAATGAATCTTACCAGTTCAGTTTTTAAAAATCTAATCCTTACAAATCAGTTTCTCCAGTCCCTTGTTCAGATGCTGCTTTCTAACTTCCTTCCTCAGGCGCCCTCTGAACTGGACAGCTTTATGGTACAAGATGCCCAGAACTGACTGCAGAATATAAGCTGGTTTCAGAGTAACAGCCGTGTTAGTCTGTATTCGCAAAAAGAAAAGGAGTACTTGTGGCACCTTAGAGACTAACCAATTTATTTGAGCATGAGCTTTCGTGAGCTACAGCTCACTTCATCGGATGCATACCGTGGTCTTACCAATGCCATAGAGAGAGAGAGCGTAAAACCGCCCTGCTCTGTAACATGATGCCTCTCTCTATACAGTATGAAATTGCACAGGAGGTGAGTGAGAGAAGGATTTGTTTGGGAGAGAAGGAAGACTTCCAAAGGAGAAAAGGCAGCCAAATAATGGACAGAGGGAAGATGGCAGAGGGAGGAGATTTACCTAAAAATGGCATAAAGGGAAGGAAAATTATTGTGGGGAGAGGAGGTTATTCTGCTATTTGTTTCTGAGAAAGGAGAAGGATCAGGGCAGTACTGAACATATGGAAGACAGATGAGTGCCCATGGCCCACTCACTCTTATATGAGAGCCATTAAGATGACCAACCAGCGCCTACTGTCATGATGTTTTTTGTGAAGTGCGCACCTGTCCCACTAGGCAATGAACTGAGACTCACTGTCACAGGGTGACTGGCCCTTTTATGAGGTAATGGATCCAGCCTCACCTATGACTCATTCAACCCTCCTCCTCAGGTGGGAAAAATTAGTGTAGCGACATAACAGGTAGGTCATGTGCTTAAAACTCAGTCCAGACCTAGAGAAAAGAGAGAGGCTCCCAGAAAGCTAAAAGGAGCAGAAAAGACAGACAGCTCGGAAAGGAGACAGCCTGTCTGCTAAGCAGAGCCCCAGGAGGGCTGTGAGGCCCCGGAACCAAAGGAGAGAAGAGGTGCTTTGTGAAGTAGAGCTGGAAACTGGCTCTAATCACAGTATAGGCCCCCAGCAGGAAGGCCGTGGGATTCCTCAGTCATGGAGAAAAACCCCTGCTTTAATCACAGCACAAGCCAAAGAAGGATGGCTGTAGGACTCCTGATTTACAGGGAACAAGGTTTGGAACTGGGTGAACAAAGTGCCAATAAGATTTAATAAATGATACCAACTAGGGGGATCTTACTTTAAGTATTCTGGCATGGGAACAAATTATTCCAAGAAGCCAGAGGGAGCTGCGGGCAGGATACCTGCAAAGGCACACCATGCCTCCCACTAACTCATTTTACATAAGGCCACTGACCAGCCTTCAGGTGCTACAGACATTGGGTCAATATCAAACTGGTTGACCTACAAGTGAAAGACTACAAAGTCATTCGAAAATTCTCTGAGCCATTCAGACCCCAACCTAAGAATGATTTAATCAGCCAAGAAACTCTGAGGATCAGAGGGCAATAGGGTTGTAGCCTGAGACATGTGTAGGTGTAACATCCATGAGAGCTTCAATGCAGTGCATGTCACTAATGTTCCTGAGGGTGATCAGGGGAACTGCCAGCAGTTATTCAATGTGCTGTTACTTGGTTCCTTCTCAGCACAGCTGAGACACCTGGGCCAATAAGTTTTCATATCATTCCTCCATTTTCACATGATTTGAAGAGCAAACTGATATATATATATATAGAGAGAGAGAGAGAGAGATTATAGATAGATATATATACACCCACTAGTTAGAGGTAGGAGTCGGAGATGGAGTGCGGGGAGGCCAGGACAGTGTCTGAGGGACGACAGGAGCTATGAGAAGGATTAGAGGAACTACTCCTATCCAGGGAAGACAAGCCACAGGGAGCTACCACTGTCTGGAGAGGAGAAGAGTCGGGGAGTCCTCACCACCTAGTAGAAGGGAGGACACAGTCCAGGGCTGAGGTTTTTCTAAAGTCATTTCCACAGGCCTTTCTAACTTTCCCCCCACTTTGTAGGAGCTGTGTTTGCATTCTGTTGGTTGAGAACTCCCACACCCCCAGTGATGTCTGCATACTCAGGTCTTTCTTTCCAGTAAGTTCCGAAATGTCTTTTCAAAATGTTCTGGGGCCTTACGAAATAAAACTCAGAAAGAGAAGCATTGAAAGATGCAGTAAGCACCTTCTCTCAAAGTCACAAATGCTTCTGTTCAAGTCCAGTTGCCTTATGCCTGCCCACTGGTGATCAAACACTTGGGGAGATGTGTCCACCTAGCAGTGCCCCCTTCTGGTGGCCAGCTTTGCTGTGCAGGTGCATCTGGTTTGTAACTGCAGTCCAGACTAAAACTTCACCCCTTCCAGTGCACAGCCAGCATTCCCAGAGCTGTGTTGTGGTGCTCTCAGAGGAAAGTCATTCTTTACTGATAATATACACTCCATACTTATTAGATAATTATCCATCCAGGGGACTAACCCAAGGCCAAGTCAACATTCTCTCTTCTCTTCTCTCTCATTTTTCCAAATAGGCATCTAGTCCACACAATGGGAGACTGAGGCCAGAAACTGAACACAGGCCTCCTGCAGGCCATACTTTGCACTGGCAACTAGTTCACCAGACAGACCATAACTGGTCTTTTTTGAGCCTTGTGACAATCACGAATGAAAACTCAACTGCCCACAATTATCAGCTGTGCTGGGAATGAATCAGGTAACCATGCACTTATCAACTGACAGCAGTGTCAGCCACACCTATGTACATAACTCCCAGCGAATTCTGTGGAGACATTATCCCTATGCATATGCCTCAAGTGACAACCCCATCAATTCCTAACCAGAGTTGTTTGAAAGTCAGAATGCCCCTTTCTGTGAGAAATTCCAACATTTTTGGAGAGAGTCACTGTTTCAAAATGAAAAGTAGCAACTTTGAAATTTCCTGCAGAAGGGTAATTATGAAAAAAACATTTCGAAATAACCTGAACATTTCATTTAGAAAATTTCTAATCAAAATCTTCTTAGAAGCCAAAGCTCTGAAGCTCTCGGCTCGGCCCTGGCTCCCAGACGCCTTGCTGTGCAGCCATCGGGCCTGGATGCCCAAGAGTCTCAACTCCAGGGCAGTCCACCACTGAGGCTACTAAGGATGGCAAAAATCCATGCTGGTTTTGAAACCTGCCTATGTTCTGAGGAAGATCTGAGACAATTCACATCTTCCCAGGGAACATTTCAACAGCAGTAAATCAGCATTTTCCCATGGGACAATAGCCCATTGAAAAATTTTCGACAAGCTCTACAGCTGACCCCTGAGATTCCTTGCTGATTAAAACATTCCAAAACAAGGCCTGCATTTCTCTTTTCCTGGATTTTGGTAATGCCCAATGTTCCCAAATGAAATCAGGCCCCCTCCTGCTAGGCACTGTGCAAATGTATAGGAAGACACAGCACTTACCTTGAGGTACTTACATTCTATTCTATACAAGATGCGACATGTGAGTAACAAACAGAAGGGAAATGTGAGGGGGAGATGTAAGAAACAATAAAATCACATAATTACACAGATTAGCAATTGCACAACACAGTGGTTCTAAATCATCTAAGTGTTTATAAAAACCAGCTAATCCCCAAGCACTACACCCCTAGCCCTGCTGATTTCTTGTAAATATCACAGCAGAAGTGGCTCTGGAGGAGGGACAGGAAGGAGGAGAGATTAGTGGCCTTATAGATTCATTCAAAGACAGCATTTTATGCACAAGGGGCATCCTGAAAGAAAGCATGGAGCCATTTGTGCAAGAAGCAGACTAAATGATCACAGTGATTCTTTCTGGCCCTAGAATCTATGAAATGGAAGCTAGATGTGATAAGAGATGAGAACAAAGGAGCAGATTTGTGAACAGTCTTAAAGGCAAAGAGAAGCTTGAAGGTGATGACAGGATTCCTAATGAAATGACAGCAGTAGTGATCAAAAAGCTTTTAAGAGTTGATAGCTGTTCTGTGACTGGTGGGTAATGAGTTGGGGTATATCAGTGCAATTCCCAGCAAGACAGGTGTCCACTTCCCCAAAGCCAGCCCCACAGATGGCACATTGCTGATTGTTTACAGCTGAAAGTAAATGGGGCACAGACTGCACTCCTCTCCAACCCCTGGCGGTCACCCTTTCAGGTCCCCCTGGCAGTGGGCAGCATGGGCAAAGCTTGTTCTGCTACTGCTCATGCTGCACTGAAAAGAAAAAAAAAAAACCCAACCCTTTATTTATTTAGGAAGTTCTCACATGTTTAGAAATCTTTGTTATAATGATTGTTTCTGATATTTATATGGCAGTGAACTTTTGTTTAAAGAGATATTATACAGGACTACAGTCATCATCAGAGCTTCCCATTTAACAGGGTGTTGCCAAATTAGAGTTAGCATCATTAAAACCCCAAAGTTGTTTCTAGTGATTTTATGAAATGGAGTGAACTCTCTGATTACACATAGACATACTAGGTCTGTTGAATATCAAATATTAACATTTAAAAAACTGGACAGGTGTAGTTTTGTTTTTGAAAGTGAATGCACTTTGAGTATTGAATAAAAGGTAACCAAATATCTACGTATCTATTTGTCCTCTGTCCATTTTGCTGGGTATGTAATTGGTGTGTTCATTTTTCCATAACCACAAACCCCCCCCCTTTTTATTTAAGCCATTCCTCTATAGTTGGACTATTTTTCCTGTGAAAGGCTACCAATAGCTGAGCATTTGCTAGAAGATGAGAGATTAATTCTTTTTCCTCTTTGTGTCTGACCATTTCCAATAAGAAGCCCAAGGTGCATTGCCAGCGGATCATTTGGTAATAAACATCTAACAATTTGTGGTATTTTGTTACAGACTGCAACCCAATACTCTTTAAGGACTGGACATATCCACCATATAAGCATTAAAATCTTCTTTTTCACCACAATTTCTTCACCATTTATCCCCATTCAATCTCTCTCTCTATTTTAACCTGACTAGTGCAAGGTGCCATTGACAGTATCTTAAAGACATTTTCTTTTATTGTGCTACCTACTGATGTTGCTGGTCCTCTTCCAGATGAAACCCCATTCCTCTGGAGTAATTTGTCTAGCCACATCCTGTTCCCAGGATGTCACATATGGACACTTTTTTGTTAGGAAAGCTGCCTGCAAAGATTGATATAAATTAGTTCTAGAGACAAGGTGGGTGAGTTAATATATTTTATTGGACCAACTTCAGTTGGTGAGAGAAACAAGCTTTCAAGGTTACACAGAGCTCTTCCCGAGGTCTGGGAAATGTACATCTACAGGGCAATTAAAAACCCATGGCGGGTCCATGCCAGCTGACTCGTGCTCACAGTGCTTGGGCTAAGGGGCTGTTTAACTGGAGTGTAGACATTCCGGCTTGGGCTGCATCCTGAGCTCCGGCACCCTGCCACCTCACAGGGTCCTAGAGCCTGGGCTCCAGCCCATGCATGTACACAGCAATTAAATACCCACTTCGTGTGATCCAGAGTCAGCTAGCACAGGCCAGTCCTGGGTTTTTAATTGCAGTGTAGATATACACAGAGTGTCACAGCTAAATACAAGGTGGAACAGTCTGTTTAGCATAAGAAGTTGGGATGGGGGTTGTTAGTGGGCTATGGATTGTTATAATAAGATCATAATTTTTTTGTTTCCTAATTGACCAGATGCCACCACTGCTATTAAAGTTAGCTCTCAGTATGAGATGTTTTCTAGAAAGTTGAGTGGAAAAATGGAGGACTTCAATTATTCAAGGCTGTGAAACTGGCACCTTTCTCCAGCACTAGATTCACTTTACATTTCAGATGTTTAAAGTGAAAGAGGTACCTTCAAACTTAGCATGAAAATGCAGCAATGGCCGAAGTGTTAAGTGCCTTTTTTTGTTTCATGCAGTGTTAAAGCCCTGTTGGTCCCAGGATATAAGAGAGACAAGGCAGGTGAAGTAATATCTTTTATTGAACCAACTTCTTTTGGCGAGAGACAAGCTTTCAAGCTACACAGAGCTCTTCTTTAGGTTCTTTTGCTTCAGTTTTCACCAAAAAGGTTAGCAGTCATCGGACAACTAACACAGGAAACATCAGTGTAAATGGTGTAGGATCTCGGGCTAAAATAGAGAAAGAAAAAGTTAAGAATTACTTAGGATACGTCTACCCTTAAAATGCTACAGCAGCTCAGCTGCACCCCTGCAACTAGGCCACTGTAGCACTTCAGCATAGACCAAGCTGGACGAGTTCGATGTCAAGTTGGCAGGGCCTGACAAAATACATCCTAGAATACTTAAGGAACTGGCTGAAGAGCTCTCCGAGCCATTAGTGATTATCTTTGAGAACTCATGGAGGATGGGAGAGATCTCAGAGGACTGGAAAAGGGCAGATAGGTACTCTATCTATAAAAAGGGGAATAAGGACAGCCGAGGGAATTATAGACCAGACAGCTTAATTTTGCTACCCAGAAAGATAATGGGGCAAATAATCTAACAATCAATTTGTAAACGGCTAGAAGATAATAAAGTAATAAGTAATAGTCAACATGGATTTGTTCTTGTCAAATCAACCTAACCTCCTTTGACAGGATAATAAGCCTTACAAGCCATGTGGTCCCGGGGTGGGGAGGAACCAGTAGCTGTGATATATATCAACTTTAGTAAGGTTTTTGATACTGTCTCACCTGACCTCATAAGAAAACCTGGGAAATATAACCTAGACCAGTGGCTCTCAAACTTTTTTTTTTACTGGTGACCCCTTTCACATAGCAAGCCTCTGAGTGCAACCCCCCTTATAAATTAAAAACACTTTTTAATATATTTAACACCATTATAAATGCTGGAGGCAAAGTGGAATTTGGGGTGGAGGTTGACAGCTCGCAACCCCCCATGTAATAACCTTTCAACCCCCTGAGGTGTCCCAACCCCCAGTTTGAGAACCCCTGGCCTAGACAAACCTACAATAAGGTGGGTGCACAACTGGTTGAAAAACCATATTCAGATAGTAGTTATCAATGATTCACTGTCCTGGGTCTGGTTCTATTCAATAGCTTCATAAATGACTGCATTACGGTACAGTAGGTACACCTATACATTTTGCAGATGACACCAAGTTGAGAAGGTTTGCAAGGGCTTTGGAAGACAGGATTAGAATTCAAAATGATCTTGATCAACTGGAGAAATGGTCTGAAATAAATAGGATGAAATTCAATATGGCCAAATGCAAAGTACTCCACTTAGGGCAGGTCTGCACTTAAAACGCTACCTTGGCGCAGCTCCAACTGTAGCACTTTAGTGAAGATGCTACTGTGCCGACGGGAGCTTCTTGTGTCAGCGAAGTTAATCCACCTCTATGAGAGGCAGTAGCTATGTTGACAGGAGAACCTCTACCATCAGCATAGCACGGTCTACACCAGGGCTTAGGTTGGTATAACTGCGTTGTTCAGGGGCGGGGGGAGGGAGTTTCCACACCCTTAAGCGACGTAGTTATATCGATGGATGTTTATATAGTGTAGACCTGGCCTTAGGAAGGAACGATCAATTGCACAAATACAAAATGGGAAATGACTGCCTAGGAAGGAGCACTGCAGAAAAGGACCTGGGCATTACAGTGGATCATAAACTAAATATGAGACTGTAACACTGTTGCAAAAACAGTTAATATCATTCTGGGATGTATTAGCAGGGGTGTTGTAAGCAAGACAGGAGAAGTAATTCTTCCGCTCTACGCAGCACTGATAAGACCACAGCAGGAGTACTGTGTCCAGTTCTGAGCACCACACTTTGGGAAAGATGTGGACAAATTGGAGAAAGTTCAGAGAAGAGCAACAAAAATGATTAAAGGTCTAGAAAACATGATCTATGAGAAAAGATTGAAAAATTGGGTAGTCTGGAAAAGAGAAGACTGAGGGGAACATAATTGTCTTCAAGTATGAAAAAGGTTGTTATAAAGAGGGTGATGAATTGTTCTCCTTAACCACTAATGACAGGACAAGAAGTAATGGGCTTAAATTGCCTCAAGGGAGATTCAGGTTAGACATTGGGAAAATCTTCCTAATTGTCTGGGTAGTTAAGCAGTAGGACAAGTTACCTAGGGAGGTTGTGCAATCTCCATTATTGGAGGTTTTTAAGAACAAGTTTGACAAACACCTGTCATTGATGGTCTCGATAATACTTAGTCTTGCCTCATTGCAGGGGACTGGACTAGATGACCCATGGAGAACCCTTCCAGGCCTACATTTCTATGTTTTGTCTGAACAGGGCTAACCTAGCGCAGCATTTGCTACCATTTTCCTTTTAGGAGCTACCTTCCCAATCTGCTGATAGAATTAGAGAGAGAAAAGGTCTAAGTATTGAAATTACACATCATCCTCCCCCACTGTGTACCTGGGAACAGACCGTACCGAACTCCCTTTCTTGCCTGGCAAGGCCTCTGTGGTTAATCATAGAATTTGTTGACAGGACAGAAGCCAAGAACCTCTGTCTGCAGTTGACAAGGACACTTTCAAAGCAAAATGCCTGGCAGTCTACGTTTAAAGGGCTGTGTTACCGTACAGAAACCTGGTTTTAGGATCAGAGCTAGATTTTCTGGCTCAGGACTGCAAGATGGCACTGAGATGGAGGCTTCAAATGTCAGTTTGCCAATTTCAGAGTAACAGCCGTGTTAGTCCGTATTCGCAAAAAGAAAAGGAGTACTTGTGACTAACCAATTTATTTGAGCATAAGCTTTCGTGAGCTACAGCTCACTTCATCGGATGCATACTGTGGAAAGTGTAGAAGATCTTTTTATATACACACAAAGCATGAAAAAATACCTCCTCCCACCCCACTCTCCTGCTGGTAATAGCTTATCTAAAGTGATCACTCTCCTTACAATGTGTATGATAATCAAGGTGGGCCATTTCCAGCACAAATCCAGGGTTTAACAAGAACGTCGGGGGGGGGGGGGGGAACAAGGGGAAATAGGTTACCTTGCATAATGACTTAGCCACTCCCAGTCTCTATTCAAGCCTAAGTTAATTGTATCCAATTTGCAAATGAATTCCAATTCAACAGTTTCTCGCTGGAGTCTGGATTTGAAGTTTTTTTGTTGTAATATAGCAACTTTCATGTCTGTAATCGCGTGACCAGAGAGATTGAAGTGTTCTCCGACTGGTTTATGAATGTTATAATTCTTGACATCTGATTCGTGTCCATTTATTCTTTTACGTAGAGACTGTCCAGTTTGACCAATGTACATGGCAGAGGGGCATTGCTGGCACATGATGGCATATATCACATTGGTAGATGTGCAGGTGAACGAGCCTCTGATAGTGTGGCTGATGTTATTAGGCCCTGTGATGGTGTCCCCTGAATAGATATGTGGGCACAGTTGGCAACAGGCTTTGTTGCAAGGATAGGTTCCTGGGTTAGTGGTACTGTTGTGTGGTATGTGGTTGCTGGTGAGTATTTGCTTCAGGTTGGGGGGCTGTCTGTAGGCAAGGACTGTCCTGTCTCCCAAGATTTGTGAGAGTGTTGGGTCATCCTTCAGGATAGGTTGTAGATCCTTAATAATGCGTTGGAGGGGTTTTAGTTGGGGGCTGAAGGTGACGGCTAGTGGCGTTCTGTTATTTTCTTTGTTAGGCCTGTCCTGTAGTAGGTGACTTCTGGGAACTCTTCTGGCTCTATCAATCTGTTTCTTCACTTCCGCAGGTGGGTATTGTAGTTGTAAGAATGCTTGATAGAGATCTTGTAGGTGTTTGTCTCTGTCTGAGGGGTTGGAGCAAATGCGGTTGTATCGCAGAGCTTGGCTGTAGATGATGGATCGTGTGGTGTGGCCAGCATGAAAGCTGGAGGCATGTAGGTAGGAATAGCGGTCAGTAGGTTTCCGGTATAGGATGATGTTTATGTGACCATCATTTATTAGCACTGTAGTGTCCAGGAAGTGGATCTCTTGTGTGGACTGGACCAGGCTGAGGTTGATGGTGGGATGGAAATTGTTGAAATCATGGTGGAATTCCTCAAGGGCTTCTTTTCCATGGGTCCAGATGATGAAGATGTCATCAATATAGCGCAAGTAGAGTAGGGGCGTTAGGGGACGAGAGCTGAGGAAGCGTTGTTCTAAGTCAGCCATAAAAATGTTGGCATATTGTGGGGCCATGTGGGTACCCATAGCAGTGCTGCTGATCTGAAGGTATACATTGTCCCCAAATGTAAAATAGTTATGGGTAAGGACAAAGTCACAAAGTTCAGCCACCAGGTTAGCTGTGACATTATCGGGGATAGTGTTCTTGACGGCTTGTAGTCCATCTTTGTGTGGAATGTTGGTGTAGAGGGCTTCTACATCCATAGTGGCCAGGATGGTGTTATCAGGTAGATCACCGATGGACTGTAGTTTCCTCAGGAAGTCAGTGGTGTCTCAAAGGTATCTGGGAGTCCTGGTAGCATAGGGCCTGAGGAGGGAGTCTACATAGCCAGACAATCCTGCTGTCAGGGTGCCAATGCCTGAGATGATAGGGCACCCAGGGTTTCCAGGTTTATGGATCTTGGGTAGTAGATAGAATATCCCAGGTCGGAGTACCAGGGGTGTGTCTGTGCGGATTTGATCTTGTGCTTTTTCAGGGAGTTTCTTGAGCAAATGCTGTAGTTTCTTTTGGTAACTCTCAGTGGGATCAGAGGGTAATGGAGAGCTGCCGAGCAGCCTCTTGTTTGTATTCCGACCTATTCATGATGACAACAGCACCTCCTTTGTCAGCCTTCTTGATTATGATGTCAGAGTTGTTTCTGAGGCTGTGGATGGCATTGTGTTCCGCACGGCTGAGGTTATGGGGCAAGTGATGCTGCTTTTCCACAATTTCAGCCCATGCATGTCGGCGGAAGCACTCTATGTAGAAGTCCAGTCTGCTGTTTCGACCTTCAGGAGGAGTCCACCTAGAATCTTTCTTTTTGTAGTGTTGGTAGGGAGGTCTCTGTGGATTAGTATGTTGTTCAGAGGTATGTTGGAAATATTCCTTGAGTCAGAGACGTCAAAAATAGGATTCTAGGTCACCACAGAACTGTATCATGTTCGTGGGGGGGACGGGCAGAAGGAGAGGCCCCAAGATAGGACAGCTGCTTCTGCTGGGCTGAAGCAGTCCACACAAGAGATCCACTTCCTGGACACTACAGTGCTAATAAACGATGGTCACATAAACATCACCCTATACCGGAAACCTACTGACCGCTATTCCTACCTACATGCCTCCAGCTTTCATGCTGGCCACACCACACGATCCATCATCTACAGCCAAGCTCTGCGATACAACCGCATTTGCTCCAACCCCTCAGACAGAGACAAACACCTACAAGATCTCTATCAAGCATTCTTACAACTACAATACCCACCTGCGGAAGTGAAGAAACAGATTGATAGAGCCAGAAGAGTTCCCAGAAGTCACCTACTACAGGACAGGCCTAACAAAGAAAATAACAGAACGCCACTAGCCGTCACCTTCAGCCCCCAACTAAAACCCCTCCAACGCATTATTAAGGATCTACAACCTATCCTGAAGGATGACCCAACACTCTCACAAATCTTGGGAGACAGGACAGTCCTTGCCTACAGACAGCCCCCCAACCTGAAGCAAATACTCACCAACAACCAGATACCACACAACAGTACCACTAACCCAGGAACCTATCCTTGCAACAAAGCCCGTTGCCAACTGTGCCCACATATCTATTCAGGGGACACCATCACAGGGCCTAATAACATCAGCCACACTATCAGAGGCTCGTTCACCTGCACATCTACCAATGTGATATATGCCATCACGTGCCAGCAATGCCCCTCTGCCATGTACATTGGTCAAACTGGACAGTCTCTACGTAAAAGAATAAATGGACACGAATCAGATGTCAAGAATTATAACATTCATAAACCAGTCGGAGAACACTTCAATCTCTCTGGTCACGCGATTACAGACATGAAAGTTGCTATATTACAACAAAAAAACTTCAAATCCAGACTCCAGCGAGAAACTGTTGAATTGGAATTCATTTGCAAATTGGATACAATTAACTTAGGCTTGAATAGAGACTGGGAGTGGCTAAGTCATTATGCAAGGTAACCTATTTCCCCTTGTTTTTTCCTCCCCCCCCGACCTTCTTGTTAAACCCTGGATTTGTGCTGGAAATGGCCCACCTTGATTATCATACACATTGTAAGGAGAGTGATCACTTTAGATAAGCTATTACCAGCAGGAGAGTGGGGTGGGAGGAGTATTTTTTCATGTTTTGTGTGTATATAAAAAGATCTTCTACACTTTCCACAGTATGCATCCGATGAAGTGAGCTGTAGCTCACGAAAGCTTATGCTCAACTAAATTGGTTAGTCTCTAAGGTGCCACAAGTACTCCTTTTCAGTTTGCCAATTGGGATTTGGCTGTCAGCCATTACTGTGACCTGGGGAGGATATATGGAGAGAGAGGCTGATGCTGTGGGCTAGGCAGATAAAATGAGCGGGGGAAAGAATAATCACACTGAATCAACAACCCACTCTCTCCAAATCCTCTTCTCAGGAACCAAATCTCTACTCAAGCTTGTTTGACTTTGCTAGAGGAATATGCCCAAATTCCAGGGGGAAGATAGCATCTTTCTGCCTCACATACGACTAGAGAAATGCTTCCGGAAGTTAAAAGTAGGAGCGAGCTAATTCTTCCCTTTTCCTCCCATCGTAAGAAATACACTGGGAAAAAGAAAAGGTTATCTTGCCCCCTCCCAACCAATATTTGCACCACACAAGCCAATACCCCGATGCAGTCTAACAACCTGAGATGTGGTCCTTTACACAGAGCAAGCTATATGCAGAGATCATGCAGTCATAGTCACTTTCCCTTTTGAAGCCCACTCTGCATGTGTGCACATCTGAGAGCGAGCACAACTATGATGCTGACATTCTGTTCTGATGCTGGACACTATCCATTGCCCAAGCTGCATCCAGGCTAGCAGTAGAGAAGTGATCAGAAAGTGTGGTGATGTGGGACCCACAGAGCAGGGCAGATTTGCCACACAGAAGCACTTTGTGGAACATGCTAATGTGTGTCATGTGCATGTGTGATCAAAAATGGAGAAGATGGTCTGCTTACTTGTCAAAGTTCTCCTACCTAGAAGGTCCACCACAGCAGGAGAGCAAGGCCAAATCAGCTGATCTGTGCCCAGTCTTCCAAAGGTTCTCCTGGATCTTACGTATCCATCCTGCACCCCCACAGGGGCTGGCAAGCTTACCTTGGATGCTTTTCAGGGTAACTTACCTACCTCTGAGTTGCCAATATTTATTTATTTAAGTTTTTCATGGGACATTTCTTCAAATTTATGGGGGACTGGAGGCTGAGAGTTCCCCCAGCTGGGATGTATGTATGTATGT
The DNA here is from genome assembly GCF_965152235.1 of Eretmochelys imbricata. NCBI lineage: Eukaryota > Metazoa > Chordata > Testudines > Cheloniidae > Eretmochelys > Eretmochelys imbricata. The sequence goes on along the minus strand of NC_135577.1, from coordinate 63,548,381 downwards.
AGGCTCAGGTGAATTTTAACAAGGCTGAAGTTGGTTCCTTATTCACGGTTCCCAGTTCCTTATTCAAAGATTTCTTTTTAAATCAATCATCACTAAGTTTAGATTTTTAAGGAAGTTCACCAAAATAAGTGAGAATAAATTTTATAATATATGTTCATGTTTTTAAGAATACACTTTTTAAAGATACAAACAAGACCCCAAACCTACATTGTGTAATTGCCTCTTAATGTCTGCCTCTTTCCCATTCCAGGGCCCACACCTTCCCAATCACTTCTGGTGTCTTGTCCAATACATCCTGTAGCTGGTGGCAGCAGCTGATCTCTGCCAATCTCTCAAATCTCTCCCAGAGAGAATATGAATACAATAAAAAAGAATGACGACCAAAGAAGATTACATGAATCCAATTACCAGCTAAGTCAAAGGAGTTGAGTCCTTGTGGGTTTTAACAGTAATACTCCTCCATTCATGCTGCCCAGAAGGCACGATTCATTGCAAGGGAGCAGTAAGGCAGCCCCAGTCCATTTCGCTAGGTGACTGCCCCCAGAGTAAAGGGAGAACATGAAGGCATCATCATTAATATAGTGATTTTACTGACTTTAACGATGGAGAATGGCAGTAGAAGAATATAAAGCTTGCACTTTCCCATTACCCTCATGCAGGGGCCACGAAATGTAAGGCAGAGAATGAAAACTGCAACTAAGCCTGGCAGATGGCAACACTAACCTGGGAGCCATGAAGACAGAGGCTCTATGTTTACAATAGGATGAGGGATGCTTGCTACTGTACAGATAACTCCACTGTCTGGCATATGTACGGTAGGCATGCACACACTCACATCCCATGCACATGTCTGCAGTCACTCAAGTACATATATGAACACTCACACCTGCACCCTACGTTCATAAATGCACCAGCAGGCATGCACCCACATTGACATGTGCACCAACATGTACTGACAGGCATGAATATAACCACAAATATATGTAATTTTTTATGTCTTCACCTCTGAATACTTGCACCCATGTGCTCATCCCTGGTCTATGCACGCTCACATGTAATCCGTCATACACATGCACAGCCCGCATACATTCTTAGACCAAGGTTTTGTATCTGTACAGAGCCTAATAGAATGGGGGGTTGATTCTAATCTCCTGATTGCTACTATCATATTAAATAATGCATGTGTGCCTGTCCACGCAATCCAGCAGCTTATGAAGAATTGTTGGGACAGACTGACTCCTTGGCTGAGACTGGCATTTCATTCACAGCCAGCCAGGCTACTCTGGAGACGAATTGCAGGCATAGTATTAGCAGGAAGGTTTTAAATCCTTTGGCCACATGTGCGGGGGTTATCAGGAGAAACTCTGTGCTACTTAAAGCAAAGTGCTGCTGAGTGAGGGGTTGGCTCCTACCAGCACTCCACTCTGGTCCCCAAAGGCTTCTTAATCACTAATGAATGGCCTGGCCAAGTTGGAATATTTTCAAGGGTTCATGACGGTCACTCACTGGCAGTAGGGTGGGGGACAGCCCCCCCACAGGAGTCAGTGGATACTGATCCATGTTATGTCACAAGTGTATTAACCTTTGTATCTCTCACCCTGGTCAGGTGACTGGGGAGAGGAAATAAAGTTCACTCTCTTATCGGCACTCCTGCATACTATTGCATGGTCTCTGTAAGAAGAGTGGGGACACTTAAAGACCATAGCGTGTAGCTCTATGCAAGGAGGATGCCTACAAATTTCAGGACCTTCTTATAGTCCTGCAAGTGCCAGACTCACATGAAAGACCCATAAAAAACTGAAATCCCATCCACCTTGGGATCCTAATGTACACAAAATCGGAATTACAGACCCATAAAAATATAATCCCTGGCTCTCCCTAACAACAGATGTAACTTTACGAAGAAGCATTCGCCCCAAAGTCTGTGGTAGTCTCTGCTGTGAACTGGATTTCAGAAGGTATGTATGTCACTGTTTTCATTGCTTTAGATAACTTCTTGTGTTTAATAGGTTATGCTGTGGCACCTGTCTATTTCTCAACAAGCAGATTCTGTTTATATCACTGGTTGGCCATTCAAAGCTTGCCTGCTTGGCTACCTCCAGGTGCTCACAGGGGACAGGCCCAGTGTAATTCCCAGGAGAGAAAATTCACAGCACAGCAATGAACAAAGAGTCTAAGGCCTGGCCTACACTGGTGGAGGCGTGGAGGGTACCTGAAGCTACATGCCACAGTGAGAAGCAGGCTGTGTCCACACTGCAGTGTGTAGCTACACGCAGCAGTGAAAGGCTCTGGCAGTGAGACACTGCCCTGCTAAAAATAGCAGTGTGGGCAGGGGCACGTAGAGAGCTGCGTAGGGCACATACCCTAAGATTCTGGTGTGTTCGCCTGAGCAGTGCCTCCCCACCTACACTGCTACTTATACTCATGCTGGGGGGCATACAGCGTATATACGCTGCACTCTGCTGTAAATGTAGAAAAAGCCTAAGAAGGATAATGTTAGCTGAGGACCTACTTCTGCTCTCCCTAGGCCAAAGCCTCAGCTGCAGCTGAGCAGCACTCCGCAGAGCTGAAAGGGGGGTGTACAAAGGCATTTGCCCCCCTCCGATACTGGGGCTCAGCGGCCTCTGGACTGACCCCTATCATACAATAAACCAGTATGACTGGCAGCGGAAGGGAGCATTGGAGGAGTACGAAGAAAGCCTAGTAGTCTCCGGCTGCCAGAAAGGTCCCTCAGGGCCAGGGCTGTTCTAATTAATATCAGATGCTATTCTTCCTGCTCGAGCGGTCAGGCGCAGGTGGTTGGGCCCAGGAGCTGCTATAGTGGCTTAACAGCACCCAGGGATCCCCTGACATCAGGGGAATCCTCCAGTAGCTTTCCAAGCCAGCTTTAGGGCTGTTTTGTGTCATTGGAGCCGAGCATTCAGACCTCCTAATTGGAGAAGTGGGTGCTCAGTACTTCTGAAAAATCAAGCCCCTAGTCTGTTAAGAAGGGCACCCAAATATTGGTGCAATCAGAATCAGTAGCAACTTCTGAAAGTTTGAGCCTAAATATTGTATTAGTGGATGGCAGCAAGCGTAGCAATCAGCTGAGTACTACGTGCATCACGGCTCATTGGTTTGTTTTTGCAAAATGATGCGTGAATCCTGGAGCTGACAGCATCCAGCCACCTAGGAAGCACTGCAGTCCCCATCACCTTCTGCACTGTCACTGCAGCTAGCAGACCTCAAGGGAGGACACCATCAAGTTCAGGGCACTGTCACCTATCTTATGTGATTTCCTAAAGCCATTTGGAAATCCACAAAGTTCTTTTTAAATGTGGGAAATTTGTTCAGAAAAGATACAAATCTTCTTTCCAAAAAGAAAATCAGTTCCACCAGCCCACCCTTCATGAGCAACCCTACAATAACTGATCAACGTGAGCAAGCCAGCGCTCAGAAGTAACCCTACAATAATAAATCAACATGTTCAGCCCAGCTCTTCTGAGCAAACTGTGATAATCAAAACCAGTATCAGTGTGCAATGGAGGAAAGCCACATTTGGCAATGAAAACACATACCAGCTTTAGGAAGGGTGCTCTAGAGGAAATAGGGTCTTATGGCTAAGGCACAAAATTAGGAGCATCTAAATTGCTACCTCTGCTAGTGTGACCTCATGCAAGTCACTTAAATTGTCTCTGCCTGTTTGCTGACGAATGGGGATAACATAACTTCCCTCCCTCTCAGGAGTCCTGTGAGGCTTACTTCATTGACATTTCAAAAAGAAAAGGAGTACTTGTGGCACCTTAGAGACTAACAAATTTATTTGAGCATAAGCTTGCGTCACGCAAGCTTATGCTCAAATAAATTTGTTAGTCTCTAAGGTGCCACAAGTCCTTCTTTTCTTTTTGAGAATACAGACTAACACGGCTGCTACTCTGAAACCTTTCATTGACATTTGTACAATGCCTGGAGATTCTCAGACAGAAAGTGCTATAGAAAAGGGTAAAATAGGTAGGATGTTAAGCTTCTGGGGAGCTAGAAGCAGAGAGTAAAAGATTGATTTTAGAAATGTTGAACTGACAAACTCTATTAGCTTGTCTCAGGCAAATTAGGCTTCTACAATTGTACCTGTTATTTAGTGGAGAACAAAATGACAGCTTCCAAACCGCTTTCCAAGTAAAGGTACAACTGAGGGAAACAAATTTTCTTCTCTCCAGAACTTTCTCTCTTATAAACCTTTCTGAACATCCAAGGCAAAGACATTATAAAAAAAATTTTTTTTAAATCCTTTCCACTGTGAAATATATTTATCTTATTCCAGAGCTCTCTCATACAGTATAATTACCCTTCAAGGGTAGCTCCTCCACCCTCCCCCACGCCCCAAAAAGCACATCTTCCTTCTATCACATGAAGGTTGAGATGCCACGGAATCAGTTCCTCCGAATACCAGGGCAGGAACCTTTGTATTCGCTGCCATTTACCAATCTGGGATTCCTGAAATTCCTCATAATAATCCTCGAAGTATTGCGTGTTTCTTTCTGACCAGACAGTCCCTTGAGAGTCTCCAGTAACGTAGTTCTGCCATGTTCTTAGGTCCTAGTTCACAGGTTCTAGGTGATACAAATATCATATAGTTCCTGGATGGGGATGGGGATGAGGAGAGGATACACTTCAAAAACCTATTGACTATTCATTAAAATACGTCCTTTCCTTGCTACTGCAATTTGTCCCCAAAGACCTTACAATTCCTTCTTCCTTTTCTGATTGGGAGCTACTTGGCCAATTCCAGTAAAGGTTCCTTCTCCCTAATAAAAACAACAAAAACAAAACAAAACAAAACATCACAACCACTGAGCACAGGACCTCTACTTTAAAACAAACAAATGCGCAACATAAAAACTGACTCTGAAGTTTTGCCATTGGTGGGCATGACTGTAAGGATACATTTCTGAAAAGAGCCACTGTGTTTACAACTGGGAAACGTAGGTCCCCTAAGCAGTTTCTGTGGGAATAAACCACTCTCCTGCTGGCTTCCAGCAATTAGCTTACCACAAGGATTAGTTCACTGCCTCCGTGGTTTTCAAAGTGTATCATTAGCAGTGGAAACATATTGTACAGTCAGAGGAATTAGTGGGGAGTTTTATTCTCTATTATCCAGGCACTCTTCAATGCAGACACTTGAAAATAGAGAACAATGAGCAACCCGCGAATCCCCAGTTATTATGGCTTAGATACAGCTGGCCCCACCACACAGTCAATGCTCATTTGTCCAAAGGATAAGGAGGGCAAGGAACTTAAGACCTTCTTGCAGGGAACTTGAGATCCAGGAGAGTAGTCCCACACAGTGAGTTGGATTCTCCACTGCCTTGTGCTGTCATTTGCAAAGACGGCATAAAATGCTACCAAATCAGAGTAGTTGCATTTTACCCAACATCACATTCACTGTGCCGTGATGCAAGCAAGTACACAAGGACCAGGACAGTGGAGAACAGGGCCAGAAGGGGCAGCTAAAATCAGAAAAGACATTGTATAAATGACGGGACAGATTCCCCAGTAAAGGACAGCTGCTTGGCTCTACATTGTCAGTGAAAAGTGGCTCTAAAGCTGGCTTAACTAGCCAGGGGAAGATCCTCCCAGTGCAAGGGGGATACTCTAGTGCAGGGGTAGGCAAGGCAACCTATGGCACATGTGCCAAAGGTGGCACGCAAGCTGATTTTCAGTGGCTCTCACACTGCCCGGGTCCTGGCCACCGGTCCGGGGGGGCTCTGCATTTTAATTTAAATTTTAAATGAAGCTTCTTAAACATTTTAAAAACCTTATTTACTTTACATACAACAATAGTTTAGTTATATATTAAAGACTTCTAGAAAGAGACCTTCTAAAAAGGTCAAAATGTATTACTGGCATGTGAAACCTTAAATTAGAGTGAATAAATGAAGACTCGGCACACCACTTCTGAAAGGTTGCCGACCCCTGCTCTAGTGGCATAGAGCCACTGCAGGGGCTCTCACACCACCCTTCCTCCCTGCTGCCAGTGTAGCAGGAGAAAGATGGCCTGCCCGGGATGCCCCTGCACTTGACCTCTATTGATCTTTAGCTGCATTTTTATCCACTGGGGCCACTGCAGCCTGGTGTAACTTAGGGCACCTTCCATGCTACTCCAAGTGCAAAGGGACTGGCCCCTGCATGAAGAAGAGCACAAGGTGAGATTTAAGCCACCTTTGCACAGATGCTGCCATCCCTACTTGCACCCTCTGCACTTTGGCTTGGGCCAACAGTCTGGCTCTAGACTGAATCCCATGTTGATTCTCTTTGTGATTTCTAGAGCCAGCATGCTCTGCCTATGCATCTAAAGATCATTTTCTAGCTTCTGGTGCCATGAACTCCTCCTAGTATTGCAGAATCCAGGTGTGCCTTTCTGCCTTTCATATTCTTTCCAGAAATAAAGATTCTAAAATTGAAGCTTAGCTGGCAATTCATCTTTTGATGGGAACGTCCAGCCTTGTGTGACACTATCCTGCAGTTTCCTGGGGCATCGAAAGTCCTGAAATAACTTCAGGGCTGATGCAATTTCACCAATCATGACAAAATATCTGCAATACATTCTCCTTGAAGTACTGACAACAACTGTGCCTCAGAGGGCAAAAGTTTCCAAGGCTGCTAGTTCTAATCCGACTCTCAGCCTTTTGCAAGGTGGGCTAGCACGGGTGTCACTGAATGGAAGCCTTCTTTTCCAGAGGGGCAGGGAACGCTGTCATGCTGAACTCTCACTCCCTTCCCACTAGCTAGCACTCCAAATAGGAGCCAATACCCATGCTCCGATGGAGGAGACTAGCGCAGTCCTGATGAAGGCAGGGATGCAGTGGGAAATGGAGACTGGGGTTTGAGCCCTGTTACATAGGACTGATCCTTGCTAGAAGGTGGGGAGACTTTCCTTACTGCTGCTTTAGATTCCTCCAACCTGCTAACTACAGGCCCAGAATTCTATTAGCTTCTCAATGACCACAGAGAAGAAGGCACAGAAGGAAATGAGAGGCTGAGTGTGGGGAGCTGAAGCCCCCTCCATTTTGGGAAGGCTGCAGAACAAAACAGATGAGTGATCTGAGGCAGTGGATTAATGGAGGTGGGATGGAGAAGTGCAGTGATTGTGTAATGGAGGAGCAAGAAGAAACACACTGGAGGGAGTGAGACAGAAGGTGTGTTTCATAGGTTATAAAGTGGAAAGGACCATTGTGATCATCTAATCTGACCTCCTGCATAACACAGGCCATAGAACTTCCCTGAATTAGTTCCTGTTTGAACTAGAGCATGCCTTTTAGAAAAACAACCAGCCTTGATTTAAAAATTATCTGTGCCGCTACAAACCGTAGTAAGCTGTTCCAGTGGGTAACTACCCTCACTGTTAAAAATGGAACCTCTACTATTGTAGAGGTCTTCCTGGGGTGGGCTATCTGGGAGACAAGCTAGTGAATCCTCCCCCACCCTTGCTATACTTAGGTAGTTAGTCACCTTTGGAGATCCCTTCTGTGAGAAGGAGCTAGTGAAGATGCATTGCTCTTCTGTGGCTATTACATGGCCCAGGTAAATATGGGAATACCAGAATATTTCAACTTGTTTCATGACTCCACTCTCTTCTTATCAGGATCCTTCAAACAAACCTGCCTGAGAACCTTAACTGGTCTGGAAAGCAAAGGCCATTTTCCTCTCATTCCTGGGCTGCTGATGGATCACTGAGAGCAAGCTGCGCTCAAGTATCAACCAGGCATCTATTGAAAGGAAGAGAGCAGGAGAGATACAAAGCTGCTGCATGTCCAAACAGGTGAACACAGAGAGTAAAGAAATATTTTTAAAGTGATACATTTGAGCAATTTAGTCCCTTAAATTAGAATACAGCTGTGTTTAGAAGCCTGTTTAGGACTACCTTAATCTGAGTATTTTGTTCAATTGCACAGCTAACATGGGAAGTATAATTCCAAACTGGACCACTGGGCAGCTACCCATTGAGGCTCCTCCTTGGCAGACCAGCACCACTCTGCTCTGTAGGATGTAGGAAGAAAACACAGGAAGCGAGGCAGAGGCTGGTGGGAAGATGACTGGGTATCTCACTGTGACTGGAGAACATTTTCCCTTGATTGGATAAACTATTGGACAGCCAGAAAAGTCCAATTTAAAAGGTGTTCAGGCAAGTCACGGTTGAGAAGAGTACTGTACAGACAATAGACCTGCTCAGGGAGGTTAAGGAGACAGTAATTTCTCCTGGTACAAGCCACTGTTTCAGCTTTATTGAAAGGAAGTTTGTTACAGCTTCTCAGGTAAGTGTTTCTGTGCTGGACTATTGCAACCCTTCCTTCTGTCCACAGCGCAACAGCCGCTGTGTGCAGATAAAAGATAAAATGGCTGAGGTAGGATTGTATTCTACCCTACAAAATTGACTATGCTAGGAAATTGTTCTTAAATATCAATTTTAAAATGGTTTCCAGTAATCTGGCATTGCTACCTGAATAGATGTGGCATAATTTGATTCAAACATCTTTTGGAAACCACTCTCAAGACTAGCTAGTTTTAAAAAGTGATTTTCTAGCTCAGACTTCTGTAGTGTAACTGGGATCTTAAGTCTTAGCCCCATCACCCAGCAGAGGCTCACAAAAACACAGCTATTGCCATTGTTTCCTAAAATGGATGGATAGAATACAAACATTATAGATCAACCAAAAAGAAAACCTTTTCAAAATAAAAGTGTGCTAAAACCTAACAAACACAGGAATGAACAATATTCCCTTGTGTCTTCTATCCTTTCCGCTTGTGTCTAGTGCCAGATACTCCAGAGCAAAGCATAAAGCTCCTTATTATTACTACAGCATTTATACTGCAGTACATCTGGACATCTCAACCAGTTTGGGAGCCCCATTGTGCTAAGCACTGTGCAGGCATAAAGTGACTGTCCCTGTCCCAGAGAGCTTTCTGTACTAATAGCGTTTCTTAGTCAGTGTTGGATTCCTTTTAGAAAAGGGGAATTTGAAAATTAGAATCCTGTTTGCTTTCTGAGTGAGGCTGTTGAGAGAGTGTCTTGTCTTGTCAGCCCCTCTCCCTATCCCAAAGCACATCTGACTCCCTCTCTCTGGTTTTCTTGTATATGTTTCAGTCCCAATGACTGACACCCCCATATTTCTATAATCAAAACATCGCCACAGTTAACACTATTTGGCTCTCACTGTTATCCTCAGCAGAGAAGCCAGTCTCCATAGTTGACTGGAGTTCTGAGTTCCCCCTCCTGCCCCTAAAGGCAGGTCTCTCCAGGGCAGCCTTGCGACAGACTGCTATAGGGAAAACAGACTCAGTCATTGCTGGTGCTTTGCTTTCTTTTGTATAAACGGAGCACATGAATCTTCCGGACTGTCAAACCAACACCATTTACAAACACTGAAGTAACTTTACAAAAACATTAACAATAGTCACCCAGGGGCCCTCTGGACACATGGACATAAGGGGCAAAAGAGAAGAAGTCCAAGGTCTACCAGAGAACTACACTGTTTGCTCAATTACTTTAATCTGATCATCTTGGTATCAGGCTGTGTCACGTCTCAGGGAGAGTATCAAACTGAACATCTTCTCATTCAGAAAACCCACCAGCACACTGAGACATAATGTACCTTGCTCACTTCTCTTGAGAGGCTAAGTTTCCAGGCACCCCACAGCATCTTGGAGGCTAAATCCCACTGCAAAGGCTGCTCCCAGTTGGCTGGAAGGTAGAAAGAACCCCGTTCTGCCAGTGCTCGTACTACATAGCAGCTCACTCTGCACAGTAACTCCCAAGAGGAAGTGGTGTGAAGGCCACTTCCTGCCTGCAGCTGAAGTCATTTTTATTTAGTTGGCCACTCAGGAAATTTACCACCCTCCCAAAAAAATTAGTTTTGTTAAGAGAAGGAAAAAAAGCATTGAGCAACTTTAACTCCTATTAGTTTCAGCAGACGCCCTCTGAGAGAGGCTGGGGGTCTCCTCCTCACCTGGCACTCAGCTCTTCCCAGAATCAGACCTTCACTGCCTGAGAAGGCAGCAGCTATGGCTGTGCCACACTCTGCACTGGAAGGAAGGGACGCACCACAGTGCTGAGCTTGCAGCACCGAGAAGCTCTTGAATCATATAAGGACACCTGGCCCTTTAACTGAACTACCAGATCAGCTGACCTGTTGAACTGTAACATAAATCTTAGCCAGGTGGCATATAACTAACAGCTGTTATACAGAGAAAGAATAGTCTCAGCCAGCTATGGCACAGGTATCCTGTATTGTTAATTACTGCACTGTTCTGTAGTAGGAGTCTCAGAGATAGGTGTATTTCCTGTCCTTGATCTTGCCATCCATATGCCTACAGCAGTTATGGTGAGCTCAACTGCTGGTTTCAGTCTTCAGCCCCTGAGTTTTACTTAGCAATGGACATAATTAATACCTTCAACATCTAAATAACCACTTCCTTCATTATTTTAAAAAAGATACATTTAGTTGGTAGCTAAACACTAAGGACCCGTGCTCCTTCCTTAATGCAGGCACATAGCTCTTAGGAATGCTGATAACTGCGTCTCCAAGGGACAGATTTACTGAGGTTCAGTCTCTAACATATCAATATTACGCCTTGGTACCATTCTGATTGATCACTTATTCACCTGACAGGTCATAACTGACTTACGAAGTCTAAGCAAACCTTTTATTTCAACACTCACTCACTGTACAATGAGACTGTTCTTTTTTCTTCTTTTCCTGGTGCACACCAACTTGCACAATGTCTTTCTGGGCAGGGGACTGAGTGAACATGGGGACACTGGCACCTACATGCTATGGTGATGGGCTCCTGATAGCTATCTAAACCAGAATACAGTTTCTAAACATCAGTGAAACACAGTTTGGTCCTGTCCAGCCTGGCCAACCAAATTGTGTTTAAACTAAATTAGCCTCAATTAGTTTTAGCCCATGTTTAAAACTTGTTAAGCAAGCATGACATCTGTTAACCTAGAACAAATGGAACCAGCCACTGAGCCAGTGTTGTCCCACTCTTTACAAAGGACAAAAGATTTGCAGCTTCAGTGCCTGAATCCTTGAGTCCTGGAGGTCCTGGCTCTCAAACTGCACCCTGACAGCCCTGAAGTAGCTGGCATTGGGCATTTTGCCCTTTCTTCTCTTCAGGTAGGCATGTGCACAGTGCGGAGGAGCTTACATGAAACCAAGTAGGTATAACACACTAGATGAATATATTGTGTTATGTCGCCTATTCTAAGAGGTGCATTATCAGTGGCAAGCAAGAATTCAACTGTTCGGCTCCATCCACACTAAAAGGAAGTGATGCTGATAAAATCCACAAGTACCAGGCTACCTATGGATCCCCAAATCATTAATTTTGAAATATATGCAATCAATCCTCATATCATACAGACACCTCACAGTGCCTGATTCTCCACTGCATTGGAGCTTGTGCAGTCATTTACACCTGTGCAAAGTCAATGTAAAAGGCTATCATTCAGATTTAGTAGGTTTTTATACTCCCTTTAAACTTAGCCTAGCGCTGGCTTGCAACCTACAAGATGAAACTGAGCTGTCTAGTTTCACTGTCAGAGATGAGTAAAGTCCAAAGAATAGACAAATGGCTTCAGTGGGGCAAAGATTTTCAAAATTCTTTCCACTGTAATGATCAAAAATATTATTGTGTTATTAGTCAGGCAGGTAAGGGAACTTTACATGGTATATATGTGGACCTCAATATGGGAAGCAGATGATCTGTGGAGTCCACATCAGAGGTTTGTGTCCAAAGGTGGCTTAAATGACCATCTGTGCACTGTCCTCATCCTGTTACTACCTCTGACCAACCTAGCTCCCCACCTTCAACATATTGGAGCCATTTGCAATCGGCTTTAATCAGCTGTTTGTAAATAGCATCAAGAGAGCAAAAACATAACAAAGGATTGGATCAGCAACGGGGTGTCCTAGCCATGCCCATTTCCTCCGGCCACACCTCCTTCCCCTCCGACCACAGCAGCAGGAAGTGATGCATAAACTCCTGTGTCATCTCTTCACCACTGGAGGATCACCCTTGCGCTGGGGTGACCCTGCCTGGGCCTGTTCCACCAGCTGTCGGGGCAGTTTATGCCAGCAGTGTGGTACAAAGTGACTGCGCTGCATTGGAGGGCCTGGACCATAATTTTTATCTCAACAGCAAGCTTTAAAGTAACACTGTGAAACTGCTTCAGAGCATTTTGAGCAGCCAAGCAACAGCCAGTGGGGGAGGGGGAGGGGAAGACAAGAAAAAGTAAAGGAAGTGCAAGAAGCAGAAACAAATGACCTACTTGTATTCAAGAATTTCCCCCCCAGGGATTATCGTCCCCTCAGAAGTCTGATACCAGCGATGCAGACTCAAACTCATTACCCACCCACTCAGCCTCCCAGAGCTCGGCAACCTCTTTGCTCCAAAGAGAACATGAGGGGCAGGTGCAGTGCCTGCCAGGAGAGAGAAAAGGCATTCTCCTGCCAAACTGACAAAACTGAACTGAGCTTTCGACACATGCCTCTCAGAAAACCCAAACAAAGGTGGGAACTGCCCCATGAAGGAGATCAGCCCAGTTTGCTAGGATGCCCCACACTCGGGAGAGCAACCATTCTGAGGGTGCTCTTTATACCCGGTATCCACATTTATTCCAGAAGACACGCTGGGCCATTTAGAGTTCTGGGGACAACTCTCAGCACATCATGCTGAAAGTGCCCTCCTGGGTAGGGTTTTCTGTCTCCTGGGGTCCACTTTGCTCCTTTTGAAGGTCCAAAAATCCCCTGACTTTTAGTTGCTTTAACTACACATGAAGTTGCCTGCTGTAACTCTGAGATGCACTGGACTTCTGGAATCCTATCAACACTCCATCTTTCACTGGCTCCTAACATGGTCATTGTACAAGCATTTCCTCCTCCCTGGCAAGTGACAGTAATACAGTACCACCCCCTCCCACGTCTCCCCTGTGACTGGAATAACCACACTAAGGTGCATTGGCAGAGCTTACTGTGTGTTCGGAGTCTCACAATTCAAGTTATGGGCATCGATAGGTCAGGGTTGAGGTGCATTGGGAGAATGGTGAGAGGGGCCAGGACTGGAACAGGTGAAGGTGCTGCAGAAAAACAAGAGGTACCTTTGCAGAGGTGGTCCAGCATTCGGATAAAAGGAGGTGCTGCAGATGCAGACTGACCAGCGCTGCTGGGAGGGCACCAGGACTTGAATACCAGCTACAGTACAGTGACTCTCTCAGGACAGACATAAACTATGCCATTTTGTCAGCAGTTTAGGTAGAAAAGACTTTGGGGGACATAAGGAGAAGACCTGCAGGATTCAGGGAGAGAAGCATAGGAACACGTAGGGATCAGGGCTAAAGTGTACTTGTGGAGTTGGCTGAAGGTGACCTGCACTACGAGCGTGCAATATGTCTGCTGGCTCTAGTCAAACTATTAGTCGTACTGGCTATAAGCATAACGTTAGAGGCAATGTGGTTCAGTGGATAGATCACCCTAAGACTAATGAGACCTAGATTCTATTCCCAGCTCTGTCACTACCGTGGGCAAGTCATTTCATCTCTCTCTGTGCCTCAATTTCCCAACCCACCCTTTGCCTGTCTTGCTTCATTAGACTGTGAGCTCTTTGGTGAAGGGACCATGTCTAGTTATATAGTACTACAGCACCTAGCACAGTGGAGCCCTGATCTTGGTTGAGGCCTCCAGGCACTACTGGAATAGAAATAACAATCCTTCATTTTCACCAGCACAGAATTCATACAGAAAATAAAGCAAATGGTTGTTCTGGAGGGTTCCTGCCTAGGTGGCTCCGAGCACTATGCCCATTTGTTCAATTGCCTGTATCACATGGACTCAAAACTTAGCAAAGCATTTCTTCCAGGGAGTCCAAAGACACATCTCCAAGCCAGAAACAGTGTCATAAACATACAGCTACAGGTAGCATAAAATCCCTTTTTTACCTGTAAAGGGTTAAGAAGCTCAGATAACCTGGTTGGCACCTGACCAAAAGGACCAATGAGGGGAGAAGATACTTTCAAATCTGTGGGGGAAGGTTTTTGTTTTGGGCTTTTGTTGTTGTTCTCTCGGAAGACAAAGAGAGAGACCAAGCAAGTAATCCAGCTTCTACTGAATGATACATCTAAAATTACAGAAATGGTAAGTAATAGCAAGGAAATGCGTTAGAGTATCTTTTGGTTTAGCTTGTGAATTTTCCCTATACTTAGAGGGAGGTTTATCCCTGTTTTTTGTAACTTTAAAGTTTTGCCTCAAGGAGAATCCTCTGTGTTTTGAATCTGATTACCCTGTAAAATTACCTTCCATCCTGATTTTACAGAGGTGCTTCTTTTACTTTTTTTTCTTTATAATAAAGTTCTGGTTTTTTTAAGAATCTGCTTGGTTTTAGTGTCCTAAAAACCCAGGGATTTGGTCTGTACTCACCTTGTTAAGCTATTTGGTGGGTATATTATTCTCAAGCCTCCCCAGGAAAGGGAGTGAAGGGGCTTGGGGGGATGTTTTAGGGAAACAGGAACTCCAAGTGGTCCTTTTCCTGAATCTTTGTCTAACTCACTTGGTGGTGGCACCAGTACCCATCCAAGGACAAGGAAGGATTTGTGCCTTGGGGAAGTTTTTAACCTAAGATGGTAGAAATAAGCTTACAGGGTGTCTTTCATGCGGGTCTCCACATCTGTATCCCAGAGTTCAGAGTGGGGAGGGAACCCTGACATGGTGGTAGCAGTGGGATCATTTTGAACCAGAAGCACAAACCTCAGGATATTAAAAGGATTTTTTTTTTCTTCCTTTTGGCTGCTTGGAAAGGAGGGAGTTGTTTTTTTTTTTAAAAAAAGGACACTTTTTTTTTCCTATTAGCTGAGAGCAGCTGGAGGTTTTTTTTTCTCTGCCTCAGGGCAGAGTAGTTAAGTCCTGCAAGGGAATTCACAAGCTGTTTTTCCCCCCCTTTCTAGCTCTTGGGTTAAGCTAAGATAAGCGCAGAAAAGCTAGGATGACAGAAAGTGACGTCCAGAAAAAACTGGAATTAGCCAGATTTGAAGCTGAGGAAAGAAAGAAGGAACATGAAAGACAGCTAGAACTCAGACAGATGGAGATTGATGCACAAGTGGCCAGAGAAAGGCTGCTAGGGAGGAGAGGGAAAGGGAGAGGGAAAGAGAGAGGCAGCATGCTGAGAAGGAGAGGGAAAAAGAGAGGAAGCATGAACTGGAGGTGATGGAGTGGAAACAATGGAACCCTTCAGCAGCTGGCTCCACTTCCCCAAAAATCCACAAATGGGAGCGACTGTGTCCACAGTATGATGAATCCAGTGATATTGCTGAATATTTCCTCACCTTTGAGAGACTGTGCACCCTCCATGCAATTCCTGACAATCACAAGATGACCACACTTGTAGCAAAATTGACTGGAAGAGCTCTGGACATATTCAACAAGATGCCTATTGAGGATGCTTCTGACTATGGTAAAATTAAGAATTTGGTTTTGAAACTATTTCAAATTACACCTGAAACTTACAGAGTAAAATTTAGAGCCCTTAAGAGAGGGGCTGGACTAAGTAATGTGGCTTATGTAAACCAGATGAAGGATCTCTTAGATAAATGGGTCAAAGGAAGGGCTGTAATTAGCTTTGAAGGAATGTGTGATTTGGTTGTACAGGAGCAGTTCCTGACTATGACCAATGATGATGTAAAACAGTGGTTATGGGATAAGAAAATGGACTCAGCAGAAAGTCTTGCTTCTTATGCTGATCAATACGAGCAGTCCCAGACTGCCAGAGAGGCAGAAAAAATCGGAACAAAATGGGTGGAGGTAGCAGAGAGGAACAACCCTGGTCGCAGTTTGGATGGATATCAGAAGGGACACCCCGAGACCACACCATACCAGCCCAAGGCCCCAACTACACCCCAAGGAAAACCCTAGACACCTTATCGTCCCACCATACCATTCTCCAGCAACCCACCTCGCCCCAGTGATCAGTCAGCTGGGCGATGTTTTAAATGTAACGAGCTGAGGCATGTAAAGGCCAACTTTCCCAAGAACCCCAATAGATTACAGTTCATTGTACTGGGGTCACACCAAAGGTCCTCAGGTCCAGATGTCTCCCAGATACCCTCAGAGCGAAGGGAAACTGTGAGTGTGGACGAGAAGAAGATTACAGCAGGAGGGACACTGGAGCACAAGTGGACCACCAATCCTTACTGGACCCTATCTTAATCAACCCAGAGGTCCAAGTGACGATTCAACCCTTCAAGTCAAACTCTTTTGACTTGCCTATAGCCAAGTTGCCTGTCCAGTAAAAGGGCTGGTCAGGAATGTGGACTTTTGCAATCTATGATGATTATCCCATTCCCATGCTGCTGGGGGAAGACTTGGCCAACCATGTGAAGCTAGCCAAGAGGGTGGGAATCGTCACCCGCAGCCAGGCTAAACAAGCTGTCGCACCTAGCTCTGTTCCTGAGATTGCTACAAGGGCTCAGTCTGTGTTACCAGAGACTCAGAGTGAGGGCATGGAACCAGACCCCATGCCAACGTCTGCGACAGCAGTAGTGAATCCAGTCGCAGAGACCCAGCCAGAGCCACTCCCAGAACCGGGACTGGTGGATCAACCAGCACCAGAACCATTGCCAGCACTGAATCTAGAGCTTGCAAATCCATCGGCAACTCCAACACCAGAGGGCACCCCCAAGCCCGCACTAACAGCAGCAGCTAAACCTGTGCAAGAGGCTCAACTGGAGCCTGAAACACAACATAGTGCACCAGCGGAGAGCGGTTCACGGTAAACAGAAACAGCCCCATCACCTACATCACTTCCAGAGGGACCAAGCCCAAGTCCACAATCCAGTGAGTCCATGTCTCCAGCATCAAGGGAACGGTTCCAGGCCAAGCAGGAAGCAGATGAAAGCCTCCAGGGAGCTTAGACGGTGGCACGGAGCAACCCACCGTCTCTCAGCTCTTCTAATCGATCCCAGTTTGTGCTAGAAAGAGGACTTTTATACAAGGAAACTCTTTCTGGTGGGCACCAGGAGGACTGGCATCCTCAAAGACAGTTGGTAGTTCCAACTAAGTACCGAGTAAAGCTTTTGAGCTTAGCCCACGATTATCCTAGTGGCCATGCTGGGGTGAACAGGACCAAAGACTATTTGGGGGGGGTCACTCCACTGGGAGGGAATGGGCAAGGACATTTCTACCTATGTGCAATCTTGTGAGGTGTGCCAAAGAGTGGGAAAACCCCAAGACTGGGTTAAAACCCCTCTCCATCCACTCCCCGTAATTGAGGTTCCATTTCAGCGAGTAGCTGTGGATATTCTGGGTCTTTTTCCAAAAAAGACACCCAGAAAAAAGCAGTACATACTGACTTTCATGGATTTTGCCACCCGATGGCCAGAATCAGTAGCTCAAAGCAACACCAGGGCTAAAAGTGTGTGCCGGGCATTAACACACATTTTTGCCAGGGTAGGTTGGCCCTCCAACATCCTTATGGATTCAGGAACTAAATTCCTGGCAGGGACCACGAAAAGCCTTTGGGAAGCTCATGGGATGAAACACTTGGTTGCCACCCCTTACCACCATCAAACAAATGGCCTGGTGAAGAAGTTTAATGGAACTTTGGGGACCATGATACGTAAATTCGTAAATGAGCACTCCAATGATTGGGACCTAGTGTTACAGCAGTTGCTCTTTGCCTACAGAGCTGTACCACATCCCAGTTTAGGGTTTTCCCCATTTGAACTTGTGTATGGCCATGAGGTTAAGGGGCCACTACAGTTGGTGAAACAGCAACGGGAGGGATTTACACCTTCTCCAGGAACTAACATTCTGGACTTTGTAACCAACCTACAAAACACCCTCTGAACCTCTTTAGCTCTTGCTAGAGAAAACCTAAAAGATGCTCAGGAAGAGCAAAAAGCCTGGTATGATAAACATGCCGGAGAGTGTTCCTTCAAAGTAGGGGACCAGGTCATGGTCTTGAAGATGCTCCAGGCCTATAAGATGGAAATGTCATGGGAAGGGCCATTCACAGTCCAAGAGCGCCTGGGAGCTGTTAACTATCTCATAGCATCCCACACCTCAAACCTAAAGCCTAAGGTGTACCATGTTAATTCTCTAAAGCCCTTTTATTCCAGAGAATTAAAGGTTTGTCAGTTTACAGCCCAGGGAGGAGATGACGCTGAGTGGTCTGAAGGTGTGTACTACAAAGAAAGAAGTGACGGTGGCGTGGAAGAGGTGAACCTCTCCATGACCCTTGGACGTATGCAGCAACAGCAGATCAAGGAGCTGTGCACTAGCTTCACGCCGACATTCTCAGCCACCCCAGGATGGACCAAACGGGCATACCACTCCATTGACACAGGTAATGCTCGCCCAATTAGAGCCCAACCATACCGGGTGTCTCCTCAAGCTAAAACATGCTACAGATGAGTGTAATCCACCCCTCTAACAGTGCCTGGGCGTCTCCAGTGGTTCTAGTCCCCAAACCAGATGGGGAGATACGCTTTTGCGTGGACTACCATAAGCTAAATGCTCTAACTCACCCAGACAACTATCCAATGCCACGCACAGATGAGCTATCGGAGAAACTTGGGTGTGCCCAGTTCATCTCTACCTTAACCAAGGGGCACTGGCAAGTACCTCTGGATGAATCCGCCAAAGAAAGGTCAGCCTTTATCACCCATGTAGGGCTGTATGAATTTAACGTGCTCCCTTTCGGGCTGCGAAATGCACCTGCCACCTTCCAGAAACTTGTAGATAGTCTCCTAGCATGATTGGGAGACTCTGCAGTTGCCTACCTTGATGATGTGGCCATCTTTTCTGATTCAGTGTTGAGCAGGCTCTCCAGCACCATTTATGATTTGGGAGGCGTGTCATAAACATACAGCTATGGGTAGCATAAAATCCCTTTTTTACCTGTAAAGGGTTAAGAAGCTCAGATAACCTGGTTGGCACCTGACCAAAAGGACCAATAAGGGGAGAAGATACTTTCAAATCTGTGGGGGAAGGTTTTTGTTGTTGTCCTCTCGGGAGACAAAGAGAGAGACCAAGCAAGTAATCCAGCTTCTACTGAATGATACATCTAAAATTACAGAAATGGTAAGTAGTAGCAAGGAAATGCGTTAGAGTATCTTTTGGTTTAGCTTGTGAATTTTCCCTATACTTAGAGGGAGGTTTATCCCTGTTTTTTGTAACTTTAAAGTTTTGCCTAGAGGGGAATCCTCTGTGTTTTGAATCTGATTACCCTGTAAAATTACCTTCCATCCTGATTTTACAGAGGTGCTTCTTTTACTTTTTTTTCTTTATAATAAAGTTCTGGTTTTTTTAAGAATCTGCTTGGTTTTAATGTCCTAAAAACCTAGGGATTTGTTCTGTGCTCACCTTGTTAAGCTATTTGGTGGGTATATTATTCTCAAGCCTCCCCAGGAAAGGGAGTGAAGGGGCTTGGGGGGATGTTTTAGGGAAACAGGAACTCCAAGTGGTCCTTTTCCTGAATCTTTGTCTAACTCACTTGGTGGTGGCAGCAGTACCCATCCAAGAACAAGGAAAGATTTGTGCCTTGGGGAAGTTTTTAACCTAAGCTGATAGAAATAAGCTTACGGGGTGTCTTTCATGCAGGTCCCCACATCTGTACCCCAGAGTTCAGAGTAGGGAGGGAACCCTGACACACAGGCATTTGCATTTAATAGCATTATCAAAAGCGGCTCGGTACAGCACTTAAGAACAAGTAATTAAAGGGACTATCACTGCAGTACAGCTTCTCATTAGCAGTGTAATTCGTCTGCTGAAAATAATTAACATTCGTTTCTACAAAGAGAACAGCGCACCCATTACATTCATTACATCAGCTCTAAACAAGCAAAACAAAGGCCCTAGAAGAGGGTCTTCCATTCAGGAAAATGGAAGAACAAGCGTCCAACAACAATGCCGATGTTTCATACCTAGGAAAACAATGGACAGGCCTCAGGATGGGAGGCTGCCATCCAAACTGAATGCAACCTGTGCAGTGATGTTGGGGCTCAGAGAGATCAGTGCATGCAGGTGGATATGGAGGAGTGGTACATGTGTGATTGGTTGTTGTAAACATCTGGGCATATGATTAGTTGATGTATGTCAGGTGTTGGTGTGCGGGTAAGTGTTGTACAAGTAGGTGGCAGGTGCATAGCGCATACGTAAGGCTCTGTGTGGCATGGCTGCATTAGTCATAGGAGTATAGTCAGGACATGTCTGACTGGTGTCTCTGTGTGTGATTTGTGTGCACAAGATTGATACTTCTGGTAGTGTGCAAGTCAGTGTGATAAGTGGGTGTGCTGTTTGTGTTAGTTCATGTGGCAGTCACAGGGAAGTGCATGACTGGGTGCCACTGGTG
Source organism: Eretmochelys imbricata (assembly GCF_965152235.1). Taxonomy (NCBI): domain Eukaryota; kingdom Metazoa; phylum Chordata; order Testudines; family Cheloniidae; genus Eretmochelys; species Eretmochelys imbricata. The sequence goes on along the minus strand of NC_135577.1, from coordinate 63,528,002 downwards.
TATGCATGTTTGTGACTGGTGTATAATGGGGGTGGGGTGTGCACCGGTGAGAAAGGCAGAGGAATGTCACTCTTCAACATAGGATAGCCTAATTTTGGCAATTAATTGATCTTCAACTATTAGTGATAGATATGCCCAATGGCCTGTGATGGGATGGGATGTTAGATGGGTGGGATCTGAGTTACTACAGAGAATTCTTTCCTGGTGTCTAGCTGGTGAGTCTTGCCCACATGCTCAGGGTTTAGCTGATCACCATATTTGGGGTCGGGAAGGAATCTTCCCCCAGGGCAGATTGGCAGCGGCCCTGGGGGTTTTTCGCCTTCCTCTGCAGCATGGGGCACAGGTCGCTTGCTGGAGGATTTTCTGCATCTTGAAGTCTTTAAACCACGATTTGAGGACTTCAGTAGCTCAGACATACGTTAGGGGTTTGTTACAGGAGTTGGTGGGTGAGATTCTGTGGCCTGTGTTGTGCAGGAGGTCAGACTAGATGATCATAATGGTCCCTTCTGACCTTAAAGTCTATGATTCTATCCCCGTCCTGAACTCGGCCTTTGAAAAAAGCAGCATTGTACAGTCACCTCTTAAACCAGCTATGTTAGCTCTAGGACTTTCCCCACACCCAAAGAAAAACAGAGAAACCACACATTCTGTGCCCTTCCATCCCTATGACCAATTGACAAACCACTAGCTGAAACAAAGAAAGATGATGCTCTCTCAGCCTCTCCTGAAAGCCATTTTTAAAATGTTCTCACCTTCAATTATTAACAGTCAGATCCACCCTACTCTGTACAAAAATCCTCAAATGTCAGAAGTCACGGCTATTAAAAAACAACCCCACCCCCCCATGAAAATACTAGAATCCACAATTTCATGACCTACCTGCAGCCATAATCATACTCTTGCCCTTACGACTCACATATGCAAGTGAGGTGATAGGTGTGTGTGTGTGACAGAAGCATGTGTGTCCAAAGGTTATGCCTGTGATCAATTAATGTGTATTGAATGCGTTAGGTATGTGCCTGTGATTAGTGTATGTTTGAGATTGGTGTATGTGTTCTGAATGTGTTAGGTGTGAGTACTAATGGTTTGTAGTGTGTGTGAGAGCAAGGGATATGGGTCATCAGAACCTTGTGCTTATAATATCATTGCTGCTGCCGAAGCTACTGTATTATCCCAAAATCCATGTGAAGTTTCAGTGCCTCACACTTGGAAGCAACGGAGCGATGGTTTCCAACATTCTGGTGTTAAAGTTTGTTCACGGGACACAGCAAACACAATAAACATAAGTATCCACAGTTGCCTGTCTTGGGATTTCCATCCCACTTCTGAGTTGGATACATTTCCCTTGGTATGAGAGTTGAGCACTTATAAACCATTAAGTGGAACTGCCGTGAGGCTCAAGACCAGCAGCACAAAGGGCTCCACAGCTACATTGCTATAGAAACCACCCAGACACAAATGAAAAACCCGGCTTGCTTTGTCTGTGTATTTCTTCTCCTAATAAGTAATGTATTCTTCCATGTATCAGAGGGGTAGTTGTGTTAGTCTGTATCAGCAAAAACAATGAGGAGTCCTTGTGGCACCTTAGAGACTAACAGATTTATCTGGGCATAAGCTTTCATGGGCTAGAACCCACTTCATCAGATGCATGGAGTGAAAAATACAGTAAGTAGATATAAATATACAACACATGAAAAGATGGGAGTTGTCTTACCAAGTGGGTAGTCAGTGCTAACGAAGCCAATTCAGTCAGGGTGGATGTGGTCCATTCCCAACAGTTAACAAGAAGGGGTATTAACAGAGGGAAAATTATTTTTTGTAGTGACCCATCCACTCCCAGTCTTTATTTAGGCCTAATTTGATGGTGTCAACTTTGCAAATTAATTCCAGTTCTGCAGTTTCTCGTTGAAGTCGTTTTTGAAGGTTTTTTTGTTGAAGAATGGCCACTTTAAGTCTATTATTCAGTGTCCAGGGAGACTGAAGTGCTCTCCTACTGGTTTTTGAATGTTACAATTCTTGATGTCTGATTTGTGTCCATTTATTCTTTTGCGTTGAGGCTGTCCTGTTTGGCCAATGTATATGGCAGAGGGACATTGCAGGCACATGATGGTATACATCACATTGGTAGATATGCAGATGAACAAGCCCCTGATGGTGTGCCTGATGTGGTTAGGTCCTATGATGGTGTCCCTTGAATAGATATGCGGACAGAGTTGGCAGCAGGGTTTGTTGCAGGGATTGGTTCCTGGGTTAGTGTTTCTGTTGTGTGGTGTGTAGTTGCTGGTGAGTATTTGCTTCAGGTTGGGGGGCGCTGTCTGTAAGTGAGGACTGGCCTGCCTCCCAAGGTCTCTGAGAGTGAGGGATTGTCCTTCAGGATAGGCTGTAGATCCTTGATGATGCACTGGAAAGGTTTTAGTTGAGGGCTGTAGGTGATGGCTGGTGGCGTTCTTGTCAACTCTTGGGAATAAGCCACATCCACCCTAACTGAATTGGCCTAGTTAGCACTGACCCGCCCATCCTTTCATGTGCTGTATATTTATACCTGCTTACTGTATTTTTTACTCCATGCATCTGATGAAGTGGGTTCTAGCCCACGAAAACTTATGCCCAAATAAATTTGTTAGTCTCTAAGGTGCCACAAGGACGCCTCGTTGTTTATGTATTCTTCCATGGCACTCCTTCTCACCTCTTTCCAGACTACCTGACACCCACAAGCACCTGCCATTTCAATTTGGCGCCCGGTCCCCCCCAGCCCTTTTTATGAATCCTTCCAGCCCTCTCTCCCGCTGTACCATCAATAATCCCTCTTTTCCCGTGCCATCAGATGCCCATTTTGGAGGCTCCTGTCCTTGCCTACACAGAAAAACCAGAAAACACTTGCAGTCCTTCCACCCAGAAAGCCAGAATATTACCTTCATTAGCTTGAGGAGCAAGGCAAGTCCAGAATACACGTCCTATCAGCTGGCTCAAATCGAAATCATGAAATATTTTTCAGCTAAGAGGTGGTCTTCTCTTTACCAGTTTGTCATCCCACCTTTCCCCCTCCCCAAGCTTTTCTTGGGGGAAAGCAGCTCTGGAAGGCAGGTCAGTTGAAATGTCCTTGAGATGATAGATATCTCAAAAAGCATGACATGCAAAGGGTTAAATTCTTGCCCTAAGCAGACAGTCATCTCTGTAGCTGCTGTGATTACAGTGAGGGAAAGCCAGCTGAGAGTCTGCAAGCTGGGAAAAAGCCTTCTGGGTCAACAGGCATTCCGGGGGATGTGGAGGAGAGATGGGGGAATGCTGATGAGCCTAACTGGCAGCATCCTTTGACCAGAGCTAAAAGAGTGCTTTCGTCGCTGCCCTAAATGTCAAAGCCATAAATGGGAACAGGATGATGATGATGACGACGATGAATAGAAAGATTGGAGAGGTTTTTAACATAAACCAGCAGCAGGGAAGGGGTAAATTATAAGAAAGGTTTCTGCAGCCTAATATGTGAATTCTGTGCTGAGGAACAGGTACCAGGTTGACAGCCCTGGAAAGCAAAGCCCTTTTTTCTCTTCAGTGCAGCCTTCCCTCATTCTGCCCTGGCAAAAAAACTCACTCCTGATCGAAGAGGAACTTCTGTGGGAGTGGGAGGGGAAATCAGACTCTGTAGTCGAGTGAATCTTCAGCCTCCCTGCTTAGGCTGCCAACAAGGTGGCCAACCATGATGCTTACAACCGCTCACTAGCAAATGAGCTGAAACAACTATCTCACTTCACATAGGCTGTGGCACAGCCATTTAACATCTTCTCTTCCATTGAGACAGTTTGGGCTGGGAAAAATCCTTACTCGTGTCTCGGGAACTTTCAGCAGGGGACACCTAGACTGTTTTCAAACATGGACTCACAAGAGACTGCTTGGCACATAAACTAGTGTTCAAGGTGCAAATTCCCAAAGCAAAGAGCCACTGCCCAACTAGCCCATCACACGCCTTCTTGTAGAAAACATCAGACTACTACTTCCCAGCTCAGCCCCAGCTCATTTACTCACCCAGAAAACGGCTAGTCCCAATTTTGCTGAGTGACACTGCTTCAAAAAACAGCACGGCTTGCAGGATGAGCAAAGGTCACAGAATCACTTTCTTGGCCTGGGAAACGTCACTGCAACATTGCAACAGCTTCCTGGAGGACAAGCTCACAGAAGCGGCAATCACAGTCTGTAGGGTTTCGTCCCTGTAGCTTTGGAAGTAGATCTGTCTGCATATTCAGTGGCTAGAACTCTGAGCAGCCTAAATGGATGGAACACACAGGAGGCATCTGAGGGATGAATTATTCATAGCCTTGTTCAGCTGCCAACATCTCTGGGGGGTTTTATGCCCACCCGGGTGCTTGATTTTTGTTTTAACAGTAATGGGAGATGTCTGTGCTTCCTTTAATGGCTCTTGAGGGCAAGCGAGAAGCAGCACTTGCGCTACTCCTACCAGCTTTTTTAATAACCATGCTCACAGCTTCATCACGGACACAACCCTTGGATTCATTCCAAGAGCTCAGTCCACCAGCAGCTTTCTGAGGAACCCTGCTGACACCTGGTTTATTGTAACCTTGTCACAGTGCTGACCTGAACTTTACAGTTCAGTGGATGACAGTTTTCTACCAACTGAAGCACTGTTTTCAGCTGAGTAAAGGGCAGCAAGATCACATTTGGAGCCCTAGGCTCATATTGCTTACCCATGTCAGCATTTCTGCAATCAACCTCATCTCTTTCCCTCCCCAGCTGATGGGGATGCGTGAGAATCACCTGGTTCCCAACTGCAAATTCAGCTGGACAATGTAGTTCAGATGTGCTATGTAAAACAACAATTGTTAACTAAAGGAGAAGTATCTGTGGGGTACGGGAGAGGTTGGTTGGGAGGTTAAGGGATATCACAGTCTCTCTTTGGGCAGGATTTCCCCCAGTAGTAGAAGTGAAGAATGCCACAGCCAAGGATCTCCTGAAGAGAGCCACTAAGAATGAGCCCCATTGGGACAGAGGATAAATCAAAGGAGGAATGGAGAGTTGGGTCCATGTGAGTTGCACATATTCCACACCGAGATATTAGGGGGATTGCCTTGTTATAAACAGAGTTATAAGGTAAGATAAAGACGACCAGGAAGTACTGCAAGTACTGGGAGCTATTAATGAAAATTGGTCCACACTATAGAATTGCACTGGTGCAGCTAATAACCGTGTGCTTGAACTGCTGCAGGCTGTAACGATCAGATCATCCATACTAAGCCTCCTGTTTTAGGTGCACAAAACACACTGCAGCCCCACCAAGCACTCTCTGCGAGCACTGCGGAGTCTGTGGATTGTTACATTTACCCTGCAATGCCAACCACAGCTGCCTGGATCAAGTACGTAAAGTCGACTGTGTCCGTCAACCATTCTGATTCGGTAGCATTTTACGCCCACTCTGCAACTAGTATAAATGACTACATAAGGCACAGAGCAATGGTGAATTGAGCCCAGTGGATTTATACTAGTGTCAAACTGGAGTAACACAATGGTGAGTCAGGCCCTGAAATCATACATCAACTTTTTTGCTGAGCCAAGAATAGAATCCAGATCTTCTGACACACCCCTGTGCTTTAGCCACAAGATCTTCTACTCTTTACCTGCTGTTTTCCTTTAGTCCCTAGCTGCTGTTTTCTGTGCTTATTTTTATTGGCCCTGAGTGCACCTGTTTATGCTGCATTAAAGAGACAGTAACATCACAGTTGTTTAAGCAACTAATTATGAGTGACCAGAACAATGTGATCTAAAAGGAAAGAAAGAAAATCAGAGGCAGCATGGTCCAGTGGGATAGGCATGGGACTGGAATTCAGGAGACCTGAATCCTGTTCCATGCTCTGCCATTGACCTGCACTGTGACCTTAAGCAAGTAACTTCAACTCTGTGCCTCTGTTTCCCCTCCAATCCTTTGTCTGTTATATCATCTATTTAGATTCTAAGTGCCACAGTTGCCAAGCCACCTGCACCTCAGACCCCTTCTCTGGTCTCTCTGAGTGCTGCCCACAGGTCTTAGGCCTTTTTCCCTCACTTCGTCTCTGGGCAGAGAGTCTTAAATTTTTATTGTCCTTTGATCTTTTGGGTCCCAGCCTTGGTAAGTAATCTGTGTAACTTGGCTGCAGCCAAGAAAGTCAATAATTCATAAATTATTGCAGAGCAGCCCCACGTCCTTCACAGTAAGCTCCTTGGACCAGGAAAGCTTACTAACTGTTTGTACAGCACCTAGCACAAAGGGGTCCCAATCTTGTTTGGAGCCTTTCAATGTTCTTGTAGCCCAAGTGTAGCCTTCCTATCTCTCAGGGCCAGGGTGCCTCCTCCGGCAATGGTGAGGAGTCAGTACAACCACCAGCAGTTTTGTCAGGCAGCCTGGACTGCAGCTGCACAATTGCCCAAATAGCAGTTCAAACCTCTGAAGGAGGATTAAGCAAACCACCAGCTGGCTGGTAGTTCAGGCCTCCTGGTGTGGGGTGAACAACAATACTCTATGGCTCAGGCCCTCTGAATGAGGGGTTAACAATTAAACAGGATATATTGCCGGCCTTCTGGCCTAAAGATTAGAGTGCAACCAGACCCTGTAAGAGGCTGGGGGGAGGAGGATCCGGGCCCACCCTGTTTCACCAGGTCCCAGCCCAGGGCCCTAGACATGGCAGGCAATCCCAGCCGGGATCAGCAGGGAAATATGTGATAGCTGCCTCGCTGCCTGGCAGCACACCCTGAACAAAATCTCTTTTCCCTGGGCTAATTTCTACTGGATCCTGCTGGCAGTACTCCATCACCACTGGGACCTGGCCCTCAGTGTCACGATCAGGTGGTCCTTCCTCTAGTCTCCCCCCGGGGCCTTCCGTCTCCTGAGGCAGAGGTTTGCCTTTCTTTTCTGCTCCCAGTCACGGCCTCGGCTGAGGGATCAGCTCCCTTGGAAGGACATCCATCTCCTTCCCTTGTCCGGCCCTATCTGGGCTGCACCGCAGGGTAGGGTTGCCAACTTTCTAACTGCACAAAACTGAACATCCTTGCCCCACCCCTTGCCCCGTCCCTGCCCTGAGGTCCTGCCCCTTCTCTGAGGCCCCGTCCCCACTCACTCCAGCCCACCTCCCTCAGTCGCTTGCTTTCCCCCACTCTCACTCACTTTCACTGAGCTAGGACAGAGGGTTGGAGTGTGGGAGGGGGTGAGGGCTCCAGCTGGGGGTGCGAGCTCTGGGGTAGGGCCAGAAATGAGGTGTTCAGCGTGGGGGAGGGAGATCTGGGCTAGGGCAAGGCGTTGGGGGGGCAGGGGGGGCTCCAGCTGGGCCTGTGGGCTCTGAGATGGGGCTGGGGATGAGGGGCTTGAGGTGCAGGAGGGGGCTCCAGGCTGGGGCCAAGGGGTTTGGAGTGTGGGAGCAGGCTCAGGGCTGGGGCTGGGAATGAGGGGTGCGGAAGGGGATTCAGGGTGCAGGCTCTGGGAGGGAGTTGGGTGCGGGAAGGGGCTCAGGACTGGGGCAGGGGGTTAGAGTGCAGGTCGGGATGCGGGGTCTGGGAGGAAGTTAGGGTGTGGGAGGGGGTTGAGGTTCAGGAGGATGTTCAGGGTGCAGGCTCCAGCCTGGTGGCCCTTACCTCAGGAGGCTCCCGGTCCAGGAGCTGCACAGAACCAAGGCAGGCAGGGAGCCTGCCTTAGCCTCGCTGCGCCACCACCGAACTTTTAACAGTCCAGTCAGCGGTGCTGACTGGAGCTGCGAGGGTCCTTTTTAAACTGGGTGTTCTGGTCAAAAATCAGATGCCTGGCAACCCTACTGCAGGGCCCTGTTCTTATACTTCCTTCTCTGTCCCTGCACTTCCTCCAGAGGGGGCAGAGCGAGGTTAGATGAGGCCATTCTGCCTCCCTACACCAAGTAACAAACAATCAGAATCAGCTAGAATCAGCACAAAACTCTCCCATACTAACTCAAAGTTTTCCCTACAGTTGTCTGCTGCCCCTATTTTATTGTCCAGAAGAATGTAAACCCAACCAAAAGGTGACTAACAGAGACAACAGCCAGTATGTGAAGAATGATGTTGTCCTAAGTTACCTAGTAATAGCAGTTGTACGGATGTAGTGCCTAGCAGTCCAAGCCCCATTGTGCTAGACACAGTATAAACATATCATTACAGGATGGTCCCTGATCTTCTAAGGGCCTGTTTACACATGGAGATGTTCATGATTAACTCCACGTATGGACCCACTTATTCCAGAATAAGACTGCCTTGTTTGTGCATTAAGCTAAACAGGAACAAGGCACTCTTATTGTGAAAAAAGATTGTCCACACATGGAGTTCAATCAGGAACAATTACATGTACAGACAAGCCCTACGTATCAGACTACATACAGGCTGGGATTTTCAAAGGAGCCTAATCGATTTAGGATTGAAATTGAATGGGATTTGTGTGCCTAAGCCCCTTAGGTTCCTTCAAAAACTTCAGCTTTAATTTATACAGTAATAATGTAAAAAAGTATTCCAATAAAATGAATGCAGATTAAATGACTGAGCTCCCCCTCCAAAAACCCTCCCACCAAGATTTACACAATAATTAATAAGAGTATAAACATTTAATTAAATCAATGTGCCATGGGAATTAGAGACACAGAGTTGGCACCCATTTCATATTTACTTAGATAGAGTTAAATCTAATTAGGCTTCTCTTTCTGAGAATAACATTGCTATTATAGTAAGATTGTGTTAGTGGATCAGATATGGAAAAGGCCTTTCTATTGTAACTGGGTTAACTGTGGTTTATATTGTTATATATTTTATAATGCTTTTAAAAAATTTAATTGTATGTTAATTTAATTTTACATATCTTGTCTCAGTTGGCTGTAGGGTTTTGTATTTAACTTTGTATGGTTGAGATGCAGAGAAAGCATATAACTGTTCTCCCCAAAACAATGAGAATATTGTGAACATTTTTAGATAGCCAAATCTATCAGTCCATAATTAATTTTGTAAAAAAATGAGGAGAAAGAACATACGAACAGAAAGGTTTGCAGTTATTCAGAACTCCTTCACTGCGCAAATCCATCCTCTATGTTTGGGAATGTACTTTTCACTCTCATATGGAAAATGCACTACTGTACTTAAACTAATGGCTATGACTCCAATTCATTCCCTTAGTTTTGCTCTCTCGTTTAAAGGTGAAATAGCTTTTAACTGTTGAAACAGTTCCTGTGCACACAAATAGCCTAGAGCTCCTGACTGCCAGTTCTGAAGCACGAAACAGGGGCAAAACTTATGAAAAATTTAGGCCAACATTTTCAAAAGTGGACACTTATTTTGGGTGCCTTGTGCCTGATTTTTAGCTGACTTAAACAGCAGTTGTGCATTGCTCAACACTTCTGAAATCAGGTCCAAGGTGTCTCAATTTAGACACCCAAATTCAGTGGCTACTTTTGAAAGTTTTGGCCATAGCATGAATTTCTTCTTTATATTTTTGCACCATATTGTCACGGTCACTGCTTCCATTCAAGCCAATAAGAGTGTTGCTATTTACTTAAACGGTATTGGGAGCTGCCCTAGAATCAAGGACAGAACTCATGGTCAGAAGTCTATCTTCTGAAAACTAGGTTAGTGGGAGGGGAGCAGAAGGCAGCTCTCTTCTATATATTTGGATCTCCACAGACATTTTTGGTGTCTGTAACCCCATCCATCCCCATTTAAGAATGAAGAAAAAAAAAAAGATAGGTCTAGATATTTCAGGATGAGAGACCAGGAATAAAAAAAACCTGCAGTTCTATTACCTAGACCAGTGATCTTGACCTTGTTAAGTTTGTGGAATTTGACATCTTGGGACAGTGCTGAGATGAGAGCCTCCACTGCCACGGAAAAACTCAATGCTCTAGGAAGCGGTGTTTCGGGTTCAGTAGGGAGCACTTTTACCTACAACTCAATTGTAACCAGTGGCCTACCATGGGATGAGGGGGCACAATGATGCTAGAGACACCTCCTTTCACTAAAATAATGCAGCTGCATTATAATACAGTCTGTATTACCTTAAGCACATGTGTGTATCTACATTTGAATGAAAAATATTATTTGAGAAATAGTATATCGTAAAGCATATGAGTAAAGCAGAACGGACAAGGATGCATGCTCAGCCTCATACTTGGAGCACGTAATGCAACTGTAAGGGTCCAAAATTATTTTATTTTTTTTGCGTTCAATATGTAACGAAGCTGACATGTTTGCAATATCAATGCTTAAAAGGTGAAATGCTTGTGAAGGCATCTTTTGATAATGGTGATGGGGTCATCAAGATACCTAGACAGAAATAAATAAAATCCACTAGCGTAGGCCAGGCTCAGGCATCTATTAGGAACCCAATGAATCACTAGCACTTACACTGTTGTACCACTCGCACTGATGCGCCATTGCTGGCAGTTGTTGTAATATGGGCACTAACGTTCCCAATGTAAACAAGGCTGGAGATTGCACATTTGTAGGATTAACCACTTGTTTTGTTCACCAAATAAGAGTATCTGCAGTAACCAAACAAAAAAGGGGAGTCAATTCTTGACTGGAAAGTGGGAGTTTCTGTATTTCTTCCACGTATTTTTCTGTATTTTGGTTCATTTATTACTTTGAACTTTTCTTCAAAGTGCTTTGCAAAACTAATTAACTAATCAGTCCATACAACAATTCCATGATAGAGTATTAAGTGCCATTTTACAAATAGGAAATGTAGGCACAGAGAGGTTATGTGACTTGCCCAATGTTTCTCTGTGAGTTACTGACAAAGCTGGAAACAGAAACCAGGAATTCCTGGTTCCCAGTCCTGTTTTCAGAAACTCAACCCCGTCTCTTATGAAAATACGGTTGAGAGCGCTGTGTCACAGTGTATTAGACACCCAAAGTTCTTCATATGCCTTTTGAAATTTGTATAGCGATCAGCAGGAATCTGAACTTTTGTAAACTTCGACTAGTAGGCAAAACATGAGCTCATATTCACAGCTGAGTTTTCCCTATGAAAGCCCTGAATTCGAATCTGCAAGTTATCTGCCGTATACTGCTACCACACATTCCCCACCTACCAAAGAGAACAATTGCTCTACTGTACATTTCAAGCCAAGTCTGTACAGTGACAACAACTTCTAGATGCAAATGATGAAAGCAAACAATCGTAGGTGCTATGCACGAGTTATCCTTTTTCCTAAATGCTACTAGGTACAGCAGCCCAAGTGAAAACTTGAGGCAAAGAGTTGGGAATCACAATAGTAGCACTTCAGAGTACAACATTTCTTTTTAACTGCCTCATTGCCACCCTGCGTGTCACAAATGTTGGGGAGATGCCTGTATCACAGAAGAATTATAATGTCTTCAAATATTTTCCTGGCAGTTTGCTGCCAGGAGCAAAATCTGACTTTTCCTGTGTTTCAAGTAATAGTTAAGTGTAAAAAAAAAAAAAAATTCTGACTACAACTATTTTCATACACAGGACGTAGCCCAGTTAAAATCAACATTTAAAAACAAACACATATTTTCCTAAGTGCTATTATTACTAAGTGCCTTCAATTATTAAATTCTTATTACTTTTTTGCTGTTTATATTATTCACTTTTTAAATTTTTCTCTGCTCAACAATGAAAATAATAATAGACCGGTCAGTTTCATATTTGTTTCACATTTGTGCTCTCAGGCACCAGCATAACATTGAAATGTTTGGATTGCAAACACTGCAGAAAGGAATGGTTATGTATTTATAAAAATTTACTTTTGAATTACGGTATTTTAAAATAACTGAAACATTTCTATTGCTCTTAGGTTTTATAAAAGCTTTTTTAAGTTGCCAAATTTAAATTGGAGGTCAAATTTGACTTAAGAGTGTGTCTTTAAAATAAAATTAATTTAGCAGGATGAGAGCTGTGGTGTTCGCTAAACAAAGTGACCAGTTGTCACAAAACTCGACCCACACATGCTCTATCAAGGATTAGAGTACAAAGATTACAACATCAGAACAAACTCTCATTGGCTGATTGGTAATCAAAGGCAGGACACTGTTGCCTAGAAACTTGTCTGAATAACCTTTTCCTAAGTGTCACATACACTTTTAGATATCATTGTCACATAATCATTTGTCATTCTTATGTTTCCTTACCCAATCAAAAAAAATTACTGCCACAAGTAACCAACCCATTTAATCTCTTTACTGATAATAAAGTAGAGATCAGTGGTTACAGCACAAATCTGGGCTTTCTGAGATTCCTAGACCCTTAGACAGAGCTCCAACCCCTAGACAGAGACAAACACCTACAAGATCTCTATCAAGCGTTCTTACAACTACAATACCCACCTGCTGAAGTGAAGAAATAGATTGACAGAAGGGTACCCAGAAGTCACCTACTACAGGACAGGCCCAACAAAGAAAGTAACAGAACGCCACTAGCCGTCACCTTCAGCCCCCAACTAAAACCTCTCCAGCGCATCATCAAGGATCTACAACCTATCCTGAAGGACGACCCATCACTCTCACAGATCTTGGGAGACAGGCCATTCCTTGCTTACAGACAGCCCCCAACCTGAAGCAAATACTCACCAGCAACCACACCCTACACAACAAAAACACTAACCCAGGAACCGATCCTTGCAACAAAGCCCGTTGCCAACTCTGTCCACATATCTATTCAGGGGACACCATCATAGGACCTAATCACATCAGCCACACTACCTGAGGCTCGTTCACCTGCATATCTACCAATGTGATATATGCCATCATGTGCCAGCAGTGCCTCTCTGCCATGTACATTGGCCAAACTGGACAGTCTCTACGTAAAAGAATAAATGGACACAAATCAGATGTCAAGAATTATAACATTAAAAAACCAGTCGGAGAACACTTCAATCTCTCTGGTCACTCGATTACAGACCTAAAAGTGGCAATACTACAACAAAAAAACTTCAAAAACAGACTCCAACGAGAAACTGCTGAATTGGAATTAATTTGCAATCTGGACACCACTAAATTAGGCTTGAATAAAGACTGGGAGTGGATGGGTCATTACACAAAGTAAAACTATTTCCCCATGCTTATTTTTCCCCCTACTGTTACTCACAACTTCTTGTCAACAGTTGGAAATGGGCCATCCTGATTATCACTACAAAAGGTTTTTTTTCTCCTGCTGATAATAGCTCAACTTAACAGATCACTCTCATTATAGTGGGTATGGCAACACCCATTTTTTCATGTTCTCTGTGTATATACATATCTATCTTCCTACTGTATTTTCCACTGCATGCATCCGATGAAGTGGGTTTTAGCCCACATAAGCTTATGCTCTAATAAATTTGTTAGTCTCTAAGATGCCACAAGGACTCCTCGTTCTTTTTGCTGATACAGACTAACATGGCTACCACTCTGAAACCTTTCCTTCACTGGTATCTCAAGTACCAAAATATGAAAAGTATGTCTCTCCGGTCGGAATGTGATACCCTCCCTCATTCCCATCCCTGGGATGTAGCCAAAAAAATGGAGTAACACACAAACTTAAACTTGGAGTAAAAGCAATCACAAAAATTAATGGAGCTCCCCCTCTGATGAACAGGTGTAATTCAGTAGCTGTACAACATTTTTAGAAATGGATGTCTTCTACTTATGGACTTCATCTTTGAAAACTGATCTAATTCTAACAAACCTACAAAAGAATCATGCCTTTTATTACCTTTATGGTGATCACTAATACCTCACAATGTCAAAGTCAAATCTCAGACCTTGTTTCCAAAACATGTAATTATCTCCAAACTGTATATTATCGTAATATTATAATAAACTGGCTGTTTTATACATCTACCACTACCCTCTACTGGTTGGCATCTGAACTGCTCAACTCCATAGGATAGCCCCCATGCTGTTCACATATAACAGATATTCTCCTTTATCCCAAGCAGCAAGGGCTTGCGCTTTTGGAAGGTGGCGGGAATCTGAATTTTCTCCCTATTGTCTTTGTGAAGTTTTTAATGGCCATGGAGAGCATCAGAGTGGCAACAGTGAAGTCCTACATCACTATGGAATTGTTACCATACCTTACTGTCTTGCTTCTCTTGCTATCTCATATTAGCTGATCTCATCCTGGTAGATTTCAAAGTATTTCACAAATTATTCACCAGATCCTATAGTCCCTCCAGTGGGCTGCCAATTAAAAGCCTCACTGGATAATGTGCCTTTGAGAGGACTGCGGGATCAGACCCTATATTTATTTCGATCTGCTTACACTGCACCCATCAAGCCACTCCAAGAAAATGTACACAACATTATAACACCAAAATCACAAAACAAAGAAGGAGACTTCCTCCTCCTCAAGAATTTACCTGGAATGTCTTTCCCACAATCACCTGCTCATGCAAAAGCCTGAGACGATACATGGTCCCAAGAGGGTGCCCTGAAACTCAACTGGCTTGGGCTTTGTCAGATTAGCAAGAATTCCAGAATAGCAAACCCTCCACTGAGAATGCCCAGCAACCAGACATTCAGACCTAGGCACTATGAGCAAATATACAGTAAGAGGGGAATGGGAGTCTCGGAGGTAGCCAAGAACCACACACAATAAAGTCTGGGAGCATGTCTTATTCCATGGGCCAGTTAATGATAGGAAAGTAAGGGAGCAGTCATTTGATTCACAAACATCTACAGAATTTCAATGGTGTCACCCTCTGCAGCATTGCAGGGATACTCCGTCACCTCCTCCCCAGCTCCCAGCACCACATCTTCTGGTAGATGTAAATGTTGATAACACAATGTCATTGGCAATGCGTTGAGCTGGATTTCATTCAAAAATCCCTTCTCTCAGGAACACAATGGTACCAACCATGACAAACCTAGAACAATTGTGTAGATATATATTCGAAAGAATGTTTAATTATATCTTAGCACAGATACGTCAAACATGCAGCCCTCACAAAAAGTTAAATTATGGTCCTTCACTAACAATATTGTGCTATCAATTAATGCTCAGAACATGATACCCAATTAATTTTTTTAATGTGACAGATTAATATAAATGGAAGGAGGGCTTCAAGTTCATTTGCCATCATCAGCAAAAAAAAGGGGACCAGCGGTATTGATTGTCAGCTTTGTTTATTATGCCAAATGAGTTGTAATGAGGCACTGGTTAAGACATCAGCATCAAGCCAAAAATTACAAGAATCGAACAGCATGCACAAAATTACGTAATGTATGTTAAGTAACTAATTACAATCTCAAAGTAACTTATTACAAAATCCTTGTTTTTACTTTTGTCTCAATCATTTTTAGGCATCAATGGGGAGATGAAGAGTACCAACTAGTAGCAGAATCTTTGGAGAATACCACAGTGGAGGACCTACTTAAACACAGCACTCAGTGGCATCTTACATGCTATGAGAAGTGTGCCCATAAATTGGCTTTGGCAAGGCAGGTTGAGGAAATTCATCAAGGATCAGGAGAAACATGAAGATGACGGGACAAATGCCAGCTGTTGACAGGTGTTTGCTGCTCTTTATTTGATCTGTCAGGACGGCTAATTGGAATTTGCACCTCACAGCTCTGGAAGACTTTGTGACTGTGTTCACTCTAAGGTGCATGCCTGCGCAGCCACACAAGAGGTTTCAAGGGGCACACACCTGATTAGTGCAAGCACACACCCAGCACAGGGGGCGTAGGCACAGGTGGGCCTGGAGGATGTGTAGGGTCAGGTGCGGAATCGGGGTAGGTGTGGGCAGTGGGGTGAGATGGGGGGCGGTGATGGGAGAGCTTGGGGCATGCAGAGCTGTGGCGGGGAAAGAGGCCTCTCCCCCAGTCCCGGGGCTGCGACAGGGAGAGCGGGCTTTTAAAAAATATATATATTATATTTAGGTTTTTTGTTTCTACTGGTAGTGCACATCCACACATTACCTCAGTATTGGTGCTGCACATAACAAAATTCATTCCGCAAATCGATGGAAAAAATTAGAGGGAACATTGCGGTTTGTGAAATAGTTTTTTGCTTTAGATTTAACCAACTCTTCTGCAATGATTGCCCTATACCTCACTGAAGTAGCAGGTGGAGAAAAGTCTGACCCTGACACATGGGAGGAATTTCAAAAAGGAAATTGACTTGTTAAAAAAGGTCGCCAGTTCCCTTCTGCGTACTTGGTTCAGCTGAAAACCTAGAACAGGAAAACAGAGCAGTGAAAGTCATTATGGGGTTGGTAGCACAGCATCCAAATACTCTTTCCTGGTGTTTCCTGTCAACCGCAGAAGTCCATCCAATTTAGAACAAAACGTTAAGTATAGCTGGGATGTTGTCCCCAGAAGTAAGCAAGCACCATCTAGACTCATTAGGCATTGTTAAATGCCAAGAAGGGGAAATTTTAAAGCTACAGGATGAGTTTACTCATACTGGCAACCTATTCGAGTATGACAGACAGGAGCTCATTAATATCATGATGAAAGCAGTCTTCAGGGATATGATAGCTAAAGATGTCAGTCAAATGGATACTTTAGGTCACCACATGTATGAAACCTTCAAAATTCAAAGAATTATCCAAGGCTCCATCAATCTATGGGCTCTGATCAAAAACAGACTAAAGCTGTGCTCGAATGCAAAGAAGAAAGTCAAAGTGAAGGTGTGGCAGGACTATTACAGGGCTAACCACAGACAGGTCGTTGTTTGCTCATTTCCTGGTTGTGTCCAAATCTCAGTATGAGCTTGATCTATGTGAGACTTGAAGTATGAGTTTTCCGTGGTACCACAATGGACATTTCAGTACGACAGAACAATTTATATGTGCCGGGCAAAAAGCAAACTAATACGTATCCTGCATGGCTTCCTAAGCCAGCATCTACTGACAACATGACCAGTATCTTATGAACCAGAGGCCTTTCAGCATAGAATCATAGTTGGTATGGTTGAGGTACAAGCTCTTGACAAACCAAAAACTGTTAATACCTGCTGAGATTTGGCTGAACACTTCATTATGAGGCTACAGAGAAAATATTGGCCCTATGGCGAAGTCCACCTGGTGTTTGATACATATGCAGAGGAATTAATTAAAAATATTACCAGAAAGAAGAGACTCCATGATATTGCACCTGTCCAATACAAAAATCACTGACTTCATGAACATCTCCAACGTCACAGTGAAGAAGTTACTGTCTCATACTCACACAAAGGATGAGTTAACCACATACCTTACAGGAAAAATACTCCAGCATGTGAAGAATTGCTCTAAGAATTTTGACACTGGATGGCATAATGAAGCTGCTGCCTTGCACTGTTCAGTAGAGTTTCTTCATAGTTCTCATGAGGAAGCTGACACTAAAGTTATCTTGCATGTCATCAGTGCCATAGAAAAATCAATGCTACTAAACTCCAGATCTTTGCACAAGACACAGATGTTCTAGTGTTTCTGTGAGACACTACCCAAGATTTTTGCAAGATTCTGGTTTTGTGCCTGCTGCTGGGAAATAGAATCGTTGTCTCTCTCTCAGAAGGTGTGTTCCTTTCATCCACACCATTAAAAGCCACCATACTGCCAGGTTTCTTCACCCTTTCAGGATGTGACACTACTGGAAGGCTGGCAGGGAAGAACAAATTATCTTACTGAAAGGCATTTGATTCAGCTTCCAAAGACTCTCCTCTCTCTCAGGATCCTCAGAACAGCTGAGAGTCTCTCTGATGAGGTCATAACCGCACTGGAGGCGTTCATATACTGAGTTTACCATTTGAAGACCAACATTATGACACTTGCAGAGCTAGGCTTGTGGATGTTTTCCAAGAAATAGACAAATGGAGAAAAACTGCCACTGACAAGGGATGCATTCATACCTGCTATCAAGAGGCCAAATTATCAAGCAATGGAATGGCTCCGGGATGATTGAGCGGATCCAGAAACTCTCTACTATCAGGCATGGATGAGTCTTGCGGGATGCACTGATCAAACCAGTTATGTGTGAAATATCACGTGCTCCCAAATCTATCCTTCAGGTAATCAAAAGCTCGTATGCAAAGACCAGGATGTTCACTGTCCTGCAAATGTTTGGCCAGCAGCCTGCCTTGTACAGAGATGTGAGAGTGTGGCGCAGATGAGGATCAGTGTGACAGGTCTAGTAGTGGTGCCCTAGACAGAGAGGACACGTATAATGACTTTGATAAATAAATGGTTTCACTCCTACATGTCAAGACTAACTATTCTTGGATTACCAAAGATCAACATCTTTTTTATATAAGCATTGCATCACTGTGTTAAAGTATAATTTTAAAAAGTTGATTTTTATACATTTTCTCAAATACATAACTACATAACTGTAGTAGGTTTGTCTGGTTTGGTACCATTGTGTTCATGCAGAAAGGGTTTTTGAATGATACCCAACTTGACCCATTTCCGACAACATCATATTATTAAAATTTCCACCAACTGGAGGACCTGAAGCTGGGAGGTGGGGGTCTGAATCTCCCCTGCCACACTACAGAGGATGACACCATTTAAATTATCTTCTGTAGAATTTTACGAGTCAAATGACACCTCCCTTACCGTTCTATCACTAACTTGCCCATGGAATGAGATTTTACTGCGTTATGCTCCCAGGCTAATATTGGCTTTTATAGATCTAAATCAATACCTTGGACAAGATTTATGGAGCTATGCCCATTTATGCTCTTTTAGAGTTTGTCCCCCTTGAATTTTACATCTAGGACACCTATACAGAGATTACTACAAGCACCACTGAAGTGCATCACCTCCGAAATGGAGCACTGCAGCCATTTGACAGCACAAAGCAACTTAGAATCCCTTTTTTTCCCACTAGCCGCGATGGAGCAGCAGAACTCAAGGACAGAAGTTTGATTTTCAGAGCTTCTTTATAATATGTACTTCTGGTAGATGCTGCCTTAATTCAAGGCAAACATATCAGCCTGAGGGGGATGATCCAGCAAGAAAGGAGTTCACTGATCATTCAAGACTTGCCAGCTTACCCCATCAATGCTGATCTAATGAGCACTAATGCTCTAGCCTTGTACAACTGAAGGAAAGATAACACATGATAGTGAAGACTTAATGGACAAGAGCCTCTTTATATGCTAATCCAACTTTTATGAAGAGCTTGAAAAGAAGATTGTGGAGAAGGAGAAGGTTTAGGAGTGGGGTTGCTCTGAACTACTGTACTAGATTTGATTAGCTGCGTTTAATGGCAATACGCAAGCAGAGGATGACATAAATCCTTCCCTGCCCTCCACTAACGGGAACCAGTTCCGATTCCCCACTCAGAGTGGAATTTACAGTGTACAAGAGAAACTTCTAAAGCTGCCCAGCTTCCCTTCAGGCTAATATTACATTAAAAACAGTTATGAACATGCACACATGCAACCTCGGAAATTACCTATATCTTTTGCATTTTGTGGGATGGGGTGGTGGGAAGGAGTTAGGTGCCTTTGAGTTTATGAACAACCTTTGACTTGTAACAGACATCAATGGGTGTATCATGTCAAAGTTTGACTCAGACTCACAATTTATCAGACCACTCTGTTTTATTAGCAAAGCTGCTTGCTAATACATTTAGAAGTGAGCCCCCCGAGTGGGGCTTGTGTCTTTTAATTTATACAGTTTTTTGGAGAACAAGTTACAGAGAAGTTACAGACAAAAGAAGAAAAAGATTTTAGTCACCACCCTTCGAGATCCCTGAGACCAGTCACGTATCTTCAATTACCTGCCACCCTTAACAATCTCCTTTAACAACTTCCAGTTAACTTAACTAATTGCCCTTCACACCTTCCATTCTGATGCCTGCTTCTTAGACATGCTGGCTCTATCTTAATTGCTTCTCCATTCAAAAGCTAAATGTCCCTACGTGTGCTCCCTCAGATACTTTGTAACATGTTTTGGCATGCCCTCTCATATACAATGTATCCAGCATGTCCCCTTATACAACGTTATACTTATACAATGTTATACTTCCACAATCACTTACAAAGAAGCTAACAGGAATGTGGCATGCTAACCAACCAGAAAGGGGCGCATCATTCCAAACTGGCACAGATGCTAGTATCTGTTGCTGCAGAGCCAGAGCTTCAACTCAGTTTGCTTTCTTTCCTACTCACTATCAGACAGAATCACCGCCTAAACTTCATGTCACAAGCGTCCAGCACAGATGGTATTTGCACCTTAAAGTGCAGATATAGGCAGAAAAGTGGAGCTGTAAAAAACATCATATTTATCCCCTCTCCATGACAACAGGGGATGGATCACTTGATACATTGCCCTGTTCTGTTCATTCCCTCTGAAGCACCTGGCACCAGCCACTGTCAGAAGACAACAGACTGGGCTAGATGGACCACTGGTCTGACACAGTATGCCCATTCTTGTGTGACTTCCAAATCCAGCTGGCTCAGTTCTCAAAAGAATGTGCTTTTTCTGGCTGCCAGCACACAACCTTCATCTAGGATGTGAGAAACTATCTGGGTCTTTTTGCCTTACACATCATCATGGATAATGGAGAGACTAGAAGCTGACCAGATAACTCTGTTGCTGACTTAGAATGCAGAACAGACTCCAGTTCACTCTACTACATCTGTATTGGGCTTGCAGGGCTAACAGGAGGAAACATTTCTTGTGATGATACAAGCAGCAGACCTTACTCAAAGGTATTTATGGGAAGCAGATCTGAGAAGCAAAATGGGGCCATTTTTATATATTCACTTGTTGGCTATGACGAGCACAGGAATTGCCAGTATATTTAGCTCCCTTGGTGCTAAATCTTCCTTTGAAAATAAACGAGAAAATAGCCACTTTCACCTTCTTGTTACACATAGGTTTTTCTCTGGAAGGTGGAACTCCCACTGCTGGATGCTTAAAATTCATCCCCAGTGCACTTCAGTTTAGACCAAAACCAAAAGTACCTTTGTAAAGTCTTGCTTCACCCTCAGGCCACATAGGAGCTGACAAAGCAGAACAAACCAATCATTCTTCTAGTCAGGATCCTGTCTCCATCTGTGGCCAATGCCTTACGCAAAGAAAGATGCAAGAGCCCCAGAACATATCTAAATATACAAAACTCTCCAGTAGGGGAAGGTGGAGAAAGGAAAAAATATCTCAATCTGACTCCCACTGGTAAACAACAAGTTTACTCAGAGCAATTGACCCTGTTTCCCCAGAATAATTAACCCAAGGGGAAAAGAATATTCCTTCCCTTTAATTAGCATTACAAATTTTCTAGTCTATCTTGCTGAGGGTGGCAGGGAGTTTGGCACGGAAAGCCATGTCTGGAAGCCCCTTCACTTTATTTATTTAAATATGACTTTTATTAAATGAAATCCAGAAACACACAAATTCCTGAGGGTGACATAGCATCAACAGAAATAACCACTACCCTACTACTTCTATGGCTCTAGTGCCATGACAAACAGCTCCCTTTTCTATGCTGTTAGGATATAGATATTCAGGCCTGTCTGTAAAGGCCTGTACTTTAAGAATTTAGGTGTATTCTTGGCTAGTTAGAGGTATAAAAGAAAGAATCAAAATCACTGTCTGCCAGTGTAAGGTCCTTCTCTTACTGTGACAGTCTGAGGCCCTGTTCTTAGGCTAAGGCCTTTGGCTAAGCGACAGAGGCAGCCATAAGCTGGGAAGCGACTGGTCACATCCTCACATTCCAAACTAGTCACATTGAAAGAAGGTGCTATTGGGCTGTTAGGAATACAATCCTGTCCTGATAGTGCTTATCGCCTCCAGAGAAAGGGAAGTGCCTAGAAGATGTAAAAGGAAATTGAGGTTGATAGTTTTCTGTCTGGTAAGAACTCACTTATCAATAGACACAGCTGGGAAACTCTTATGTCTTTATAGATGTAGTTGTGAAATCCCCACTTCTGTATTGTTTTGTCATTATAGTTCCCACTTTGCTATTGTTTATTGGCATGGTCTCTGTCTGGTTCTGTGATTGTTTCTGTCTGCTGTATAGTTAATTTTGTTGGGTGTAATCTAATTATTGTGGTGGGATATAATTGGTTAGCTAATCATGTTACAATATGTTAGGATTGGTTAGTTAAATTTCAGTAGAATGATTGGTTAAGGTATAGCTAAGAATATTACTATATAAATTAGGGGCAAACAGGAAGTAAGTTGGGATTCGAAAATAAGGAAAAAGGAACTTTTTGCACCTTCGGACTTCAGGTATTGTTGCTCTCTGTTCATGCGAGAAGGACCAGGGAAGTGGGAGAGTGAAGGAATAAGCTCTCTAACATATGCCACTGTAGCCTTCACCTCCTCACAAATAGTAGGCTTTACCAAATCTTTACTGTTTTGTAGCCGTCTTTTCAGGACACTTTCCTTTCATTTTCCGTGAAAAATTTGCTTCTCTGCCTTCATAGTTTCAGAGAGTTTAAGGCCAGAAGGGACCATTCGATTATCTAGTCTGACTTCCTGCATATCACAGGCCATTAAATTTCACCTAGTTACCCCTGTTTTGAACCCAATAACTTGGGTTAGACTAAACCATTCCGTACTCAGGAGACTAAACTTTCTTGTTCTCTGCAGGCAACTCCATCATCCTGCCTGTCACTTAGACCCATAATCTGGTTATCATCTTTGACCTGAACCCTTCTCTAGGTCCTCACACCCAGGCTATGATTAAGTCTTGCAGATTCCTTCTGCATAACATATCTAAGAGAGGGCCCTTCCTATTCATCCACACAGCTAAAATGTTCATCCAGGCGCCCATTATCTTGTGTTGGAAGTACTGCAACATTCTTCTCTCTGGTCCGGAGAGATGCAATCTTGTTCCACTTATATGCATTCAGCATGCTGCTACAAAGATCATTTTCCTGGCCCAGCGGTTCTCAAACTGTGGGTTGGGACCCCAAAGTGGGTTGTGACAGGGCTGGCATTAGACTCACTGGGGCGTAGGGCTGAAACTAGGGTTGCCAGGAGTCCGTTTTTTGACTGGAACACCTGGTCAAAAAGGGACCCTGGCGGTTCTGGTCAGCACCGCTGACTGAGCCGTTAAAAGTCTGGTCAGTGGTGCAGCGGGGGCCCGGCGCTAAGACAGCCCTAGCTCCACACAGCTCCTGGAAGTGGCTGCCAAGTACCTGCGGCCCCAGATGCTTGAGCGGGCAGGAAGACTCCACGTGCTGCCCACGCCCCAAGTGCCGGCTGAGCAGCTCCCATTGGCCGGGAACTGTGACCAATGGGAGCTGCAGGAGTGGCACCTGCAGGCGTGGGGGTGGCACCTGCAAGTATGAGGGCAGCACTCAGAGTCCCCCTGGCCACCCATGCCACAGGAACCTGGCGGCTGCTTCCTAGGAGCTGTAGTAAGCACCACAGGGACCCCACACCCCAACCATTCTCCCACACTTCAACCCCCTGCCCCGAGTCCCCTCCCAAACCTAAACTCCCTCCCGGAGCCTGCACCCCCATAACCTCCTGCCCAGCCTGGAGCCCCATCCTGCACCACAAACCCCTAGTTCCCAACCCCACCCCAGAGCCCACACCCACAGCCAGAGCCCTCACCCCTCCCACCCCTGCCCCAGGATGGAGCGCTCTCCTGCACCCTGAACCCCTCAATTCTGGCCCCACCCAGAGCCCACCCCCCCACCCTATTCCCCCTGCCCCAGCCCAGAGCCCTCTCCCGCACCCCAAACCCCTCATCCCTGGCCTCACCCCGTAATCTGCACCTCCAGCCAGAGCCCTCACCCCTCTCCCCACTCCAACCCCCTGCCCCAGCCTGGTGAAAGCGAGTGAGGATGGGGGAGAGTGCGCAACGGAGGGAGGGGGAATGGAGCAAGAAGGACGGGGCCTCAGGGAAGGGAAGGGGTAGGGCAGGGGTGTTCAGTTTTGTGCAATTAGAAAGTTGGCAACCCTAGCTGATGCCCGAGGGCTTTGACCCTAGGTAGTAGGGCTCAGGTTACAGGCCTGGGCTTCTGCTTTGGCCCCCCACCCTGGGCGGTGGGACTCAGGCAGACTCAGGCTTCAGTCCCCACTCCTGGGGTCATGTAGTAATTTTTCTTGTCAGAAGTGTGTCGCAATGCAATGAAGTTTGAGAACCCCTGTCCTAGCCCATTGCTTTGACCATGTTCCCTCTCATTACATCCCTCTGCTGCCTCCCCCTTCTCTATCACATCAAACGTAAGCTGCTTGTCTTCATTTTCCAGGCCCTTCATGACCTATCCCTACCCTACCTATCATCTCTCATTCAGTACTGAAAGGTCAACTCTTCCCTCTGATTAGCTCAGGAAGCCGGATTCCATCACCCATTTGTTAAATTTTCAAACAAGCACCTTTTTGCTTTCCCCCATGCTGCTGCTCATGTATGGGAGAAGCTACCTGTAAACATCTGCAAAACTAACTCATGATCCTCCTTCAAAACACTCCTTTTTCTGTGATACCTACAAATAATTTGACAACAGTTCGACTGCTGGTGATCATGCTGACCAATATTGTTTCACTGTTTCCTTGTACTACCCCATCTGTCTGTATCCCACTGTTGTCTCTTGTCTTATACATAGATTGTAAGGTCTTTGGAGCAGGGGGTATTTTTCTGCTCTGTATTTGTACAGCACCTAGCCTAACAGGGTCCTGTCTCCAACTGGGTGCCATGATAATACATATAATAATACTAATAATGTGCACCACAGGCAGAAAACAGGAGACCAAGATGCCATCGATGCCCAAGGTTCCTGCAATGGCAGGGAAATGATTAGGTGAGATATGACCCGATGATCCAGCAGGCAATCCATGCTCCATGCTGCAGAGGAAGACAAACCCGCACCTTACCAATGTCTCTGCCAATCTGGGCTGGGGGGAGAATTACTTCCTGCCCTCAAATCTGGTGATCAGTTTGAACCTGAGCAGATGAGCAAAACACACCTGCCAGGCATCAAGATGGAGGATTCGCTGTACCACTTCAGAGCACGGGTCCACCCTGTACCCAGTTGTGGCCAATTGCTGATGCTTCAGAAGAAGATGGGGAAAACCCCTCAGAATACATCTAGACAATTGTGCATTAGAGAAAAGAAACATTCCTTCCTGACCCCAGCAGGCAAATGGCTGAAGCCCTTGAAGCATGAGATTGTCATTGTCTTACTGCAGAGTTGCAAATATTATGAGCATGTTGAGGGAAATGGAGAACTTCCCATTGTCTCCATGGCCCATAAAAGAAGGGAATGGACACTATGGTTCATAAAGTCACAGATTCCAAGGCCAGAATGAACTACCACAACCATCCAGCCTGCCCCCCTGCATACATAGACTGTAGAATTTCTCCCAGAAACTGGATTAAAGTATCTCTTTTAAAAAAAGATATCCTATGTCTTCTTAATGATGAGCCCCCCAACTCCCCTGGTAAGCTGTTCTAATATTTAATTTCCCTCATTGCTAGGAAACTGTGTCTTATTTCAAGGCTGAATTTGTCTAACTTCAGTTTCCAACCACTGGATCTTTTTATGCCTTTGTCAGCAAGGTTGAAAAGCCCTCTGTAATCAGCAGGAATCCTAGAAATCCGTTTGCCATGGAAAAATGCAGATTTTGCATTTTTACATAGAATCTTTAGTTTTTACATTTTGTGAAAAAATAAAAACAATAAGAACCCTGTTTATCTGCACCTCCATTATCCAGCTCTCCCTACAAACCAGGACTGACAGCCTGAGCCTTGCCACCCGGGGATGAAACTCTCCAGATTATTTGAATTTTTGATTATCCAGTCTGGCCCCAATCCGAATTACATCGGACAAATGGGGCTCCGCTGTATACCAGTTGAATACAATGTTTTATTGATACCTGTATGTATTGTGGCTAGGGAAACTAAAATTCAGTGTCTCATTTTAATCATGGAAAACTGCAATTTTTTATTTCTTTTAAATCAGAGAATTTTGGTATTTTTTCAATCACAGAAAACTAGGATCCCTGGTGATCAGCTCTCTCATTCCGCATGTAAGCATTTATACACAGTGATCAAGTCACCTCTCAACCTTCTCTTCAATAAGGTGAATAAGTTGAGCTCCTTAAGCCTCACATTGTAGGCTTGTTTTCCAGCCCCTGGATCATTTGTGTGACCCTCCATGAGTTTTTTTACACTAATCTGCAGTACTGTGAGAATGCCAAGATTTGACCCTTACGGGCAGAACTGCTGCTATGACAAGTCATTATTAATCAAATAGATCAACCATTTATTCTGGATTTATTTGTTTTTTGTTTGATTAAGGTGTTTTGCTTGTTTGTTATAACTGGGCCGTAGTTGTGTCAGTTCTGGAGTTTATATTATATGTAGTACTGTGACCAGGGCAAGCCACTGGAGGGGTGTCTGCAGTGCAACTGGGAGATGTGACGGCAGCATGTGTAGATATACCTTAGCTAGCTTTGACCTAAGCTAGGTCAAAGCTAGCACAAGGAACTAGCGCAGTTAAACCATGGGAGCATAGTCAGCAGCCACGCAAGTAGAAACGTAGGATCCTGGACTGGCAGAGCTAGCCCATGAAGCTGCCCAGATTGCTGTGGCTTCATTGCCATTGTTACTTGAGCTAGCTCGGGCACATCTATAGGTGCTACAATTACAATGCCTGATTGCAGCGTAGATATAAGAGGCAAGACTCCTAGAGGCTATTCTTTGCTCTGCCACTGATTCACCGTGTGACCTTGAGCAAGTCACTCACTTTCTGTCTGCCTGAGTTTTCACCCATGTGTAGAATAGATACAATAATACTGACCTCCCTTTTGGTCATGCTGTGACAACCTCAATAAAGAAGAAAGTAAATATTTTTTCCAGTGCCTGTATGCCACTTTTCCTGGGTAGGGGGAGATAAGCTAATAAAATGCACATAGAGTACAAAGTATCAGGAGGATCTCAAAGCATTTTGTGTCTGTACAGCATGTAACACAACAGGGTCCTGACACATGACTAGAGCTCCTAGGCCCTACAATAACAACAAAAAATAATAAGTGAGCCTTGCTCTCCCTGTTATCCTTTGTTGAGAGGCAGTGTTAACTAATGGTTAAACCAAGGCATGGGAGTCAATTCCTGGGTTGTAGGCCCAGACCTACTACTGACAGTGCCTCAGTTTCCCCTTTTACAAAATGGTAATAGTGTCTCTCAAATGGAAGGGTCCTCTGCATAAGCAGTGCAGAATAGGCCATCAACATGTACAACACAACTCAGGGAGGAGATTCCCTACCATACCCCATCCACTTTGAAGTGTAATACATTTTTCCCAGCAGCAATGAATTGTGTCATTGTTGGGAACATGTTCACTACTGTCATCTATGTGTGGACTATGTTGGACCAGCTCATTATGACTGCACTTCAGGGAAGTACTTAAGCTGAGGTTTAAATCCCATTGATGTAAATAGGACATAAGTATGTCCTTAACATTTGGTACATAGTGAATGGCTTGCCTGACTTGTAGCCTGCAGTGGCTGCTGCCAGTAGAGGTCTCATTGTAACAAATGCTGTTTTTCTGCTCACTCAATTTTTTGAAAAATTTTCCTTTGGGATTTATTATCTATCATAGAATCATCTATTGCTATCAAGTCCCCGATTAATGTATTTGCATACATGAAAATGAAAGGATGTTGCACTCTGAGTGCTTTATTTCTTTTACAGACACTGGATAAATACAATTCAGGTAATCAAATTCACCATCCTGCCTATAAATATTTTCAGCTCCTGGAGGGACCATCTTTTCCAGCAGGCAAGAGGGAAATAAGAGGATCCTCCTGTTATTAAGCAATGCAACAAACTGAAAGGAATACTGAAGCTGGGAAAGCTTCCTTGCCTCTGGTGGGAAGGAGAGCAGGTCCAGCTTCTGAACCTTGGCTCCTATCAGGTCCAGCACAAGAGGATGCCAAAACCAGACAAGGAAGCCCTGGTGTGACACACGAGCTTGGACAGGGGCTTGGGAACCTCTTAATATCCCAGCCGTCACAAATGTCTAAGGGTAGCTTAAAAAATCCCGGTACCAAGGACTAGGGATGGGCAGAAGCCAGATTTTCAGTTTAGTGGGAACCTCAAGAATTTCAACGTTCCCCCCCCCATTCCGAAAAAGGAAAAAAAACTAAAAAGGAAAGAAGTTTTCTGCAAACACAAAATTCTGAAAATTTCTTCATTTCAATAAAATCAAAACATTTGATTCCCAATCCAACCTTTTGAAAAACTAGTTTCATGTCAAAACAGTGAATGGCATTGGGCAGAGAAAAATTGAGCCATGCTGTTCAGAAAAAGCAGGGCACATGGACACTATTCAAACACCATTTCATTTGTTTCCCAAAACAAAAATTTCCCCAAATCAAGAGAAAATGCTGTGTGTCAAAGGTGACCCGTTGCTTTGCCGAAGGGACCAGGTTAATGTACATTGTTCAGCCAGCTCTACCAGGAAGCCCCCAGTACACCGCAGGAGGGTCCCTGCCCCTCATCTCAATCAGTTCTGGCTGAATGTGAAACACACAAAGAAACTTTGCCTACCCTCCACCTGCCACAGTGCATGCCAGCCCCGGCTCTTCACAGCCACAGGGGACAAAGGAAGGAGGGGAAGACCGGCACAGCGTGGAAGGCGCAGAGAAAGAGCAGAACCAGGGGGGCTGGGACAATTTGTATACTGTGGGTGCTGAGAGCCATTGAATCAAATGTAAACCCTGTATGTATGTGTATATATATATATATATATGATAGAAACCACTTCAAGCCAAGAGGTGCAGCACCCTCCCCAGCACCCCGGACGCTGCAGGTGCCAGGGGTCTTTCCTGCCTGTGCCCTGCCGTCTGATCAGCCAGGGCGGGCAAGCGCCGGAGCCTGCCGGGGCAGGCGAGGCGAGGCGCCTTCCCTTCGCTGGGAGCCGGGTCTCAGCGCCTGCCAGGTGCCCCACGCGGATGCCGATTCCCGGGAGAGGGCGACAGATCCTGACCCGGGATCGTCCGTGTGGCTCCAGCGCCCCGCTCGTGGCCGGCCCCGGCTCCCTCTCGCAACCCCCCGCAACTCCGCTCCAGCTGCGCTGGCTCCCAGCCCCCGGCGCTGCCCTCCCGCTGGGTTTGCCTTCCGCTGCCCCGGGCAACCCCCTCCCCCGCCGCCTCTGCCCCGGAGCCCGCTTTGTTCCGGGTGCGAGGTGCCCCCTCACCCCCCTTCCAACTCCTCTCCCGCGGCAGGAAGCGGAGCCGGAGCCCGCGCAGCGAGAAACCGAAAGCAACAGAGGCCGGGCTCCAGAGCCCTCCCTCCGGCTCCCACGCCGGCCCGGCATCCCCCCGCCCAGCCCAGCATCCGCCAGCTCCGTTGCGGGAGGCCTGGACTGGCTCCCACTGCCCCTACCCTGGCGGAGATGGGGAGAGAGCGCTCCAGGGCAGCTGCTGCGGCCACGCTCTGCCTCGCTCCTGCCTCTCCCGCCTCCTCCGCTCAGTCGCGCATTGTCTTCCTCGCCTCCATGGATGGCTCGAGGCGGCGGCTGCTGGAGATTAAATGTTCCAGTGACACTAACCCGTAGCATGGATGCGGTTGCAAACTGCACATGCTCCCTCCTTACAGCCGGCCTTCTCCCGCACCAGCCCTTAACTCCTTCGCTGCTGTCCTGAGCCAGCTGCGGTACAGGGAGGTGATGGTGGAGGGGACTTTAGCAGGGAAAATCATCTGGCTGCAGGCCTCAGCTCACCTGCTCCCAGCCCCTGGCCTTCTGCCTGCACCTACAGCAGCTCCTATAGAGCAGGATCGGCTTTCCAGCGCACTCTCTCTGGCTTGCTAAGGGTTAATTCAGGTCACCGTTCCCCTCTGCGCAGTTCTTCCAATTTTTAATAATTTACCTGGTAAATTTACACGCAAGGACTTTGCATCATCTGCAGCTGCTAAACACAGAAGCAACTCAGGTACCAGCTCCTGAGAATTTAAGATTTGCTAGGCGCCATCAGACTCCTGGTCCACCAAGGCAGGTAACTGACTTCCTGGTGATGCTTCAGAATCCTGGTGTTACATGTTGTAGTTGCCATGAGGGGTTGCAGGAAAAATAGACACCTCCCTCCCATCAGTATTCCAGCTATGACATACCTCCTTGCTTGCCAAGGCCAAAATATGGGACAAAGGCCCAAAACAAAGGACACAAAAATAGGAGCTAGAAGAGAGCACTTGGGTCACCTAATCTTTGCAGGCCTCAATCATTCCTGCCTCAGTCTGATTTATTATCTACTCAGGTTCTTTAGCTGGAATAGATCCTAGGCTCTTGACCTTCTACTGGATGATCTCTAGTACAGTGTCTGCCACCTACCTCAATTTCCCCCTCATGAGAGCGCCTTTAAGAACTCCTGTCTCAGTTTCCAGTCACCTTCTCAGTCCAAAATCCTTTAATTCACTCTTTACCAGGCAGGGGCAACGAGTTGTATGGGCCGGTGGTGCCCGGGCTCCAGGAATATTCAGGGCTGGGGCCCCTGCTCCACCAGTGTTTGGAGCTGGGTCTCTCCTCCAGCCCTGCCTGGAGCAGCCCCCGGCCCCCACCGGCCCCACCCCACCCCCATGCGCCTCACCCAGGCCCCAGAGCGTCCCTGCCTGAAAGAAAGCGGCACAGCTCTCCCTCGCCTGCCTGCACTGGCGGCTGCTCCTGCCGCCGCCGCCTACAGCTACAGCCCAGCACAAGAGCCGTGCTGGTGGCAGGCTGAGGCAGCCGGCTGCACCTCAGGAGGAGGTAGAGGCGCACACATGCTTAGCAGCCCTCCCCTCCCTGTGCACGCATCAGGAGGAGACACCGAGGGGGCTTCTGGTGGGAGACATCTGGAGTGGACCTCACTCACCTGAGCAGCTGCTGGGGCTTTGGTGAGCGTTTGACCCTGTGATCTGCCCCCACCCCCCTGCCCAACGCTGGGCAAGGAGCAGCCCCATCCCCCACCCCCAGTGAGGCTATGGTGAGAGGCAGCAGGGGAGGAAGGAAGCCACGTGTGATGGCAGTCCCTTCCCTGTAAGCGCTGCACACACACCCTCCCGCACAGAGCCTGCACCCCCACCCCTTTCCCACACACCCCCTCTGGCTCCCAAACGCCATCCCAGAGCCTGTAACCCTCACCCCCACCCCCACCCCCTGCCCCAGCCTGGAGCCTGCACCCAAACTCCATCCCAGAACCTGCACCCCAGACTCCATCCCAGAGCCCAACCTCTCAACCATCCTACACCCCAATCCCCTGCCCCAGCCCAGGACCTGCACCTCAGACCTCCTTCCCCCACCCAAACTCCCTCACAGAGCCTTAGTTTGGGGGGGGGGCCCTCTGGGCATCACCAAAGTTTCTACAAACCTGCCGCTCCTGGAGGCCAACAGAGTTTAATCAAAAACAGAACTCAAAAGTCCAAAAACAAATACAAAGTGTTTCATCAGTTCCAGCTGCTCGCAGCATCCTGTTTCCTGGGCTTCCCTCACTTACTTCAGGGCTTCCTACTTCTAGTAGGCTCTACTACTTCCCTCAACCAACTACCCTATCCTCCTCACCTTCCTACTGCCATTTATACTTTAATTTTCTGATTCCTCTCAGGTTGGCTCATCTTGTAATCACAGCTGGTTTAGCCCCAGGCTCTCCAGCCCAGGGGCAAACCAACCTGTTACAATCTCAAGGTCCTTTGCAAACACTCATTCACACCTCTGTAAAGTGGTAAATATTTTCCGCTCAGTTTTCTAACTAAAAACCTGCTCTCAGACGTGGTAACCAATGCTTGTCAAAGGCCTGGGTCAGCTGTTGTGAATGGACACTAGGCATTGCACAGTCATTTCAATACTTTTCCTTAATGTAGATACAAGACAGATTCCACATATGATTTCTGATTAATAATAAGTTATGTATAAAACACCTAAGAAACATAAGAAAAAATAGGTCAAAGAATATAATCCCAAGCAGTGTTCCCTCTAATTGTTTACGTCCATGTGCGGAATGAATTTTGTTACGTGCACCAATATGGAGGTCATATGTGACACATCACCTTCATATTGGTGCACATAACAAAATTCATGTGGTGGGGGTGGGGCTGAGTTTAGAGTGTGGGAGGGGGCTTAGGGCTGGGGCAGAGGGTTGGCATGTGGGAGGGGGCACGGGCTCTGGGGTGGGGCTGGGGATAAGGGGTTTGGGGTGCAGGCTTCCCCGGGGCTTCGGTGGGGAGAGAGGACTCCCCCCAGCCTTCTCTCACCTCGGCAGCTCAGGGCCAGGGGAGAGGCACCTCCTGGCAGCTCCTCTCCCCCAGCCATGGCAAGTCCGGGACAGGTCCATGCTGGGGCTGGCAAGGAGGGGAGCCTCTCCCTGCTGCAGCCGTGAGCCACTGTATGGGGCTTAATAGGCAGCCACGCAGCTTGGAGGGAACTTAGATCCCAATGTCATTTTGTTGTCACTGACACCCCTGTAGCGTATGAGATCAGACACACATAGCAAGAAATATATATTTGAAGGCTTCACTGCTACATGCTGAAACAATCTCTTTACCATTTTTCCATTTCCACCAGAAAGTCCTCTTCAGATTATTCCCTGACTAAGCTTGCCGATGAAGAATAATGAAAATAAATTAAAGTTACAGAATCAGATTCCCTTCTTTCTCTGTGTTAACTCTTCTGCAAAATTGCCTGCTCTTTGCATGGTGGAAGAATGTTCTTGTGATTAAACCACTGTATTAGAAGTCAGGAGATTTGGCTCCTGACACAGAATTCCTGTGTGACCTTTGGCAAGCATGTAACTTCCCTGTACCTCAGTTTCCTCATCTGTAAAATGGAAATAATACCTATCTATCTGAAAGAAAGTCTCCAAGGAGGAGGATTAGCTAGTTAACATTGGTAATGTTGTGATGTTATTAACATGAACTTTGACTGCATAGATCATTGTGGCAACCAAGGTCCCATAGTTGCACCAAATCTTGTACAAAGGAGGTCAAGTAAGGTGTCTATGGAAAGGTTGTAATTTGCTGGTTATGATTACGCTGTCTGTATGTGTGTATCATTTTTGTATTTGAAGTTATGAATATTGGCTTTGTACTTGTATCTTGATGTGTTTGATTCTAAGTAGCATCAATAAAGCATTTGGTCAGCTTCTTGAAAAAGGACTATTGTGAGTAAGTGCCCAATCGAGAAACACTTAACTGACAATGGACTTTAAGAGATGCCAGTCCACATCTGAGCTTTCCTGGGAACATTCAAACTAACATGTAAACAATGGCGTTGGCCTGCAAAAAGCTGAATCATTCATGAACATGTGACTTGCCCAGGTGGCTACAAACTCCATCTTGTTGCTATGATTTTGCACAGAAGAACAAAGGGGTTTCTGCCCACAAGAGGGAGAATATAAAAGGCCCTGGAAGCCTCTCCATTTTGTCTTCAGCTGGCTCAAGAGATGGCCTCTCCACCCCAAAGAGATGCCTGAAAGAAACTGGGACAAAGGACTCTAACTACGGGGGTGTGAGTGATTGCTGGACCCATGCCATAAACCACAACGTTGGTCTGAAAAGGACTGGGCCCAGACTAGGAAGGAGTCTAATCTGTGAAAGAAGCTTATTGGAACATCTCTGAGGGTGCGATTTACCTGTATTCAGTTTCCTACTGTATTAGGCTTAGACTTGCACGTTTTGTTTTATTTTGCTTGGTAACTTGCTTTGTTCTGTCTGTTATTGCTTGGAACTACTTAAATTCTACTTTTTATATTTAATAACATCACTTTTGCTTATTAATGAACCCAGAGTAAGTAATACTTATGGGAGCAAACACCTGTGCATATCTCTCTATCAGTGTTATAGAAAGTGGACAATTTATGAGTTTACCCTGTATAAGCTTTATACAGAGTAAAACGGATTCATTTGGGGTTTAGGTTCCCAGAAAGACTGAACACTGGGTGCTGGAAAAGTCCCTGTTACCTGAGATGCCTCTGGGCTAAGTGAATCTTAGTTTCTGTGCACTGCAGGGGGTGTGTGGCCCAACCTCTTGGTCTGTGCTGTAGCTGACTAGAGTGTCTAACTCAGCAAGATGGGAGTGGAGGGAAGCCTTCTCTGGCAGGGGGGCTTGCTCTCAGTGGTATCCCAGCACATCTAGAGACAGTCTTGAGGGAGTTTCTGTGACCAAATCCATCACAAATGTTTTTTAAGGTCTTCTGATAGAAGGCGGGGAAGTACAAGGTTTGGTTATTTTACAGAGAGAGAAAGTGAGGTACAGGTGGATAAAATGACACTTCCTGTGTCACCACCTGAGGTTGTCTGTACTAGAACTGGAAATAGAATCTAAAACACTTGCTTCTGAGTCTCATGTTTTAATCATGATCTCTCTTCTCCAATCAGCCACTCCCTTTGTGGCTCTTTCTTTCTCCTTCAAGCACTATCTGAACAACAGATTCCATGTTTCTTTTTCATAGTCCTCAGGTGTCTCTCCTGGCTTCTATGGTTAATAAGTCTGTAAGTATCTTCATGGGATAAAGGGTTCTTCAGTCCGACAAAGCCATGAGCCAATGGTTGAAAACTGAAGCTAGACAAATTCAAACTGGAAATAAAGCATATGTTTTTTACAGTGAGAGTCATTAATCATTGGAACTATTTACCATGGGTTTTGGTGAGTTATCCACCACAGGATATTACAAATCAAGAGTGGATGTTTTTCTAAAGGATATGCTCTAATTCAAACTGGAATTATTTCGGGGAGCTCTATAGCCTGAGTTACGTAGGAGGCCAGACTAGATGACTGGGGTCCCCTCTGACCTATGAACAATGCTGGAAGCACAAAGTTAATGTATCTGAGAGAATAAGAACACTTTTATAACTTTAATTTTATGTCTCTGCATTCTGATGTCAGAGGAGCGAGGCAACATCAGGTTTGTGCCAGACAGAGGCAATTAAGGGATGCCCTATAATGAGGGACCATCAAAGGATCCTGCCACAATAGATACTCTTATCTATCACAGACAACTTCTTCAGCATAAAAGTGTCAGGAATCAAAGAGAAGTTGCAGAGCCAGTAAGTGCTCAGCACCATGCAGATATCAGAGCCCAGATTACACTGGAGAAGAATATTGTGTTATTAGGATCTCATTCTGAGTGAATATTCACTCAGGTAGTTCTATGCACAAAGGAATGTGATTCCTCCTAATATGCCACAATGCAGCAAACCAGCCTGTTACAGAGTCACCTGACCACACCAATTTCTCTGCAAGAACAGGAGTATCAGAAACATGGAGCATTTTGATGGGGAAATAAAATGTAGCATATGGCTGAGTTATAACTCAGCGGCTGACCTTTGCAAGCTGGGCTATTATTGCTACATTTAGGATATGGTGGTTGATTTAAAAAAAATAATTATTTTGAATAGATTTCAAGAGATGTGAAAAGGAGGCTGTTTAGCTGTTACAGTGAAATGCCCCTTACAAATACAATAGATGATAAATTAGTCAGAAAGAGGACCACAATGTGATACAGTGCAATGCAATTTATTGTTGGGTCGCATCTTTCGGAAAGTATCCAAGACCATTTTGCAGCGTGAGAAGAAAAGGAGTATGCTGTGCGGTGAGTGAGAGATGAGGGAAAGATCAGTGAGGAAGTAAGAAAAGAATGCTCCCTAGTTAGAAAGAAAGACTCACCCACAGGCAGGAAGGGAAAATCAATGTACAGAAATGGAAGAGAGTAAAAGAAAAAAAAGTAGGAGAGATGAACATGCAAATCTATATTCTTCCCTCTAGTTACAGTGATCGGGCAGAGGAAGGAGCTATTACACTGAGGAGAATGGAAGGCGGAGGCAGAGTGAGTGTGGGGAAGGTTAGTACAGATGAGAATGTCACAGTGAGGGAAGGAGAGCCAGGTAGGAGGGGCTCAGGGTTAGACTTAGAGGCAATAGTGGGAGAGGCGAAGATAAATGGGATGAGGGCTATAATGAGGGGGGAACAGCAGGAGGACGAACCATGAGGAATGGAGGGATGACTCTTCTGGTACTGCCCCCACACTTGTACCCTTTCACTGGCCCACGGTGCATGCTTCATGGGATCAGAGCGCTGGAAGGTCTGAGAGCTTGGGGTGGTGGAGGAGGACTGAGCATGGGACTGGCTGTGCCTTTCAACAGCACTATCTCCAACAGAGCAGTCAGATTTCCATGCAGAAATGTGATTGGGACAGTTTGCAGCTGAATTAACTACTCCTGGTTCCCCTCCATGGCTGCTTCTAGGCAGCTACAGGGGGGATCCAGCCATAGTTACCTGCACAATCCTACTAGTTCTTGAATTGTTTGAAGAATCTTCTAAGGGAGCTAAGTCCTAGATTTCTGAGAAAATAATAATAATCAGTTCCTTCTGTAACAATACTTAGACTTTCTGAATTTGTCCTTACATGCTTGTGCTATTCTTTTGTATGCCTCCTTAGCAATTCGTCCATGTTTCCACTTTTGTAGGGTTCCTTTTAGATTTTCAAGTCATTAAAGAGCTCCTGATGCAGCCATATTGGCCTGTCACTATTCTTCCTATCTTTCCTCCACATCGGGATAGTTTGCTGTTATGCCTTTAATATCGTCTCTTTGAGAAACTGCCAGCTCTCCTGAACTCCTTTTTCTCTTAGATTTTCTTCCCATGGGACTTTACCTACCAGTTCTCCGAGTTTGTTAAAGTCGGCTTTTTTGAAGTCCAACATCCTCATTCTGCTGCTCTCACTCCTTCCTTGGCTTCATGTTTTTGTGCCTCTGATTCCCTATCCGTAAAATGGAAATAATGAGACTTCTCTCCTTTGTAAAGGGCTTTCAGATCTATGGATGTAAAGCACCATATAAGACCAAGGTATTATTATCTATTTGAGGGTTTTCTATAGCACCCATCACTACAGTGCTGTCTAGTGGTTAGAGCTGGGCATCAGGATACCTGGCTCTTCTACTGATTCATTTACGACTCTGATTCATGAAATCTGTCATTTAATCCAAACTGCATTCAGCCTTCAGATTTGCAACCAATTCCTCGCTGTTATTCAAGGATAAAAAAGTCTCTGCATTTGTTTGAACTTTTAATGAAAACAAAAGACTCCCTCATGTTTTCTGTTCTGGATTCGTTGCTGAAAAGAAAATATCATATGTGGAAACGACAGATACTGCAAGGATTGGTGGTAGCTCTCTTTTCTATTATTTTTCACCAGTTTAGCAAAATCCAGACATTGCTTTTGAGGTGAGTTGATATGCGTGCTGAAAGGGTCATTCTGCAAAGCCAAATTTCAATTCAATGCAATTATCTATTCTGAGCGGCGGTGTGGCCCAGTGAATCGGGCACCAGACTAGAATTCAGCAGACCTAGGTTCTATCTCCTGGTGACCTTGGCTTCATGTTTTTGTGCCTCTGTTTCCCTATCTGTAAAATCTGTGGTTAGAGCTGGGCATCAGGATATCTGGCTCTTCTACTGATTCATTTATGACTCTGATCTAGGTCAGGAAACTGAGACATAGACAGGTAAAGTGAGTTTCCCTAGGTCTCCCAGGGTGTCGGTGGCAGAGCTAAGATAACTATAATACGTAAATATTGTACAATATTATTCTCTATAGTGTCTTTTATACATGCTGTATTGCAAAATGGGTTAGAGAGTTAATATCTCTGTATTTTATATCTCTGTTGTATATTTTATTTATACAACACCAAATGTGTACAGCGTGCTTTACACAACAAGTAAAACAACAAGTCCTTACCCCGCAGTGTTTGCAATGTAATTCAGACAAAGTACACAAGAGATGACAACATACCATGATTGAATGCATGGTGGTAAGGGATGGAGGAATGAGGACAAGGTTTACAACAGGAAAAGAAAAAATAATGGAGGAAGAGGAGAGAAAATAAGTAGTATAAGTGAAAGAGAAAAAATCTTTTCATCTGAAATTTGAAATGAAGCGGGGAGCTGATGAGGCAAAGAGATATAGGAAGGCTGTTCAAAGCTAAGTACTGCAGCTTGACTCTTGAATTTCTGGTATCGAATACTCGCAACGAACTGCTCATGAATAAGCCACAGACCAAGAATGATTTGAATAGTGAATACGTCTGAGACAAATGGAAGCTGCTTACAAACAATTTTGAAGCAGCTAAATTTATCAAATAAATTATTTGTTTCAAATTATTCACTTATCTCTTCTCCATCTTGCCTCCCTAAATTTATCCTGCAGTTTCTCTTGCTGATGAGATTCTTCACTTTCTTTCTTAAACTATTATATACTGTTGCTGCATGCTGTTAGCACCTGCCAGTTCCACCCTACAGGTGCAATGAGAGATTCCTGTACACAGAAACAATGGAAGTGCTTTAGGATCCTTCAGGATGAAAGTCGTAATGGGCCAGATTTTTAAAGGTACTTAAATGCCTAAAGATGCAGATAGGTGCCTAGCGGAATTTTCAAAAGCCCCATGGTGCCTAATGCCCACTGAAATAAATGTGAATCAGGAGCCTAATATCCCATTAGGCACCTATCTGCATCTTTAGGTACTCAACTACCTTTAAAAATCTGGCCCATGATGACTATAATATATTTTCCATTCCTAGTGAGAATACCAACTTCCATTCATGTTTTCGAACACTAACCTCTGCAAGTTTTCTCTTGGTATTTTGTGCACATCTAGTCTTCTCCACACAAGATCAAGTCAGTGTATGTGTGTGTGTCACAACCAAGGAAAGAAATCTCTCTGCAAGGAGGAACAAGGGAGAGGAGAGGCATAGTTACTCTGTGAAGAACAGGTCTCAGCTTGTGTGATGACCCTGATATTGCAATGTCTATTATAATGATCTACCAGCCAAGGTGACCATCTGCTGAGGTGTCTAAGTAAACACAGAAAATCGCTCTGTGGAGATTTTCAGTCCTCTGGTCCCTTCCATTAGTTATCTTGGCAGGTTTAATTCATTCCATTATCATTAAATGGCTTTCAAGGACAGAACAAAAGGAATGTTGTATGTTTAGTTGCAGCTCATTAAATACTAATAATTAACAATATCTTTCTCTTCTGCATCACCATACATCCAAGGATCTCAGAGATTCATAGAGCTTAGGGCCAGAAGGGACCATTAGATCATCTAGTGTGACCTCCTGTAAGTCACAGGCCATTAAATTTCACCCACTTACCTCTGATTAAGCCCAATAATTTGTGTTTCTCTAAAGCATATCTTCCCAAAAGGCACCCAGTCTTGATTTGAAGTCATCACGAAATGAAGAATCCACCACTTCCCTTGGTGGTTTGTTCCAAGGTTAGTCACCCCCCTGTTAAAATGTTGTACCTTATTTCTAATTTGAATTTGTTTGGATTCAGCTTTCTGCCATTGCTTTTTGTTAGGCTTTTCTCCACTACACTAAAGAGCTGTGCTTTTCTACCTATGAAGTTACTTATACACTAGTAACCAGATAGCAAGTGTGAAAAGTTGGGAAACTTTTTTTCGGGGGGCCGGAAGGGGATAGTTGCCTATATAAGACAAAGCCCTTAATATCAGGATGATCGTGATAATATCAGGATGTCTCGTCACCCTAGTCAAGTCACCTTTCAATCTTCTTTTTGCTAAGCTAAACAGATTGAGCTCTTTTAAGACTCCCACTGTAAAGTATTTTCTCCAGCCCTTGAATCATTTTTGTGGCTCTTTTCTGCACCCTCTCCAATTTTAAAAAAATCCTTTTTAAAAGCTGTGCTCAGTATTCCAGTATTGGTCTCACCAATGCAGTGTACAGAGGTAAAATCACCTCCCTACTCACTACTCCTTTGTTTATACATCCCAAGGATTGCAGTCACCTGGAGCTGGTCAGGAATTTTTTAAGAAATGTTTTCTCATTAGAAAAGACTGATTTATCTAATCCAAAATGTTTTGTGGAAGGACTTTGGTTTTGAGGAACTGGCTGCTGGGAAGTGTGAACTTGGATGAACTTCTAGGGTCTGTGACCCCAAGGCAGCCCCTAACATGTGGACAGCCCTGGGGAGAGGAACCCAAGGGCTCCCAGGGTCCATGGCTCCAGGGAAGCCCTGCCGTGCCATGCTGACTATCTCAGAGCATGGGACCTCTGGACTTACAGCTGGGAGCCAGGAAGCCCTGAGAACTCCAGCTCAAGCTGGGGATCAAAAACAAAATGAAAATTGAAGCAGTTGGATTTTTCCTAAACAATTTTTTTCAGAATTTTCTCTCTGCAGGAATTTCAGATTTTCTAGGTTTTGTTCTGATTTACAATGAAAACTTTTTTGAAATGTCAGAATTTCCCACAGAATGAAAATTTGGAGTTTCAACCAGTTCTACATTAGTCCTTTATGCCACAGAATTGCACTGGGAGCTCATGTTCAGGAGCTTGTCCACTATAACC
Organism: Eretmochelys imbricata; assembly: GCF_965152235.1. Classification (NCBI taxonomy): domain Eukaryota; kingdom Metazoa; phylum Chordata; order Testudines; family Cheloniidae; genus Eretmochelys; species Eretmochelys imbricata. The sequence continues at coordinate 63,487,812 of NC_135577.1, read as the reverse complement.
CCTAAATCCTTTTCAGAGTCACTGCTTCCCAGGATACTGTTTCCCATTCTGTAAATATGACCTGTACTCCTTATTCCTAGATGAATGACCTTGCTTTTGGCTCCATTAAAATGCATTTGGTTTGAATGGGCCCAGCTTTGCAAGCAATCCAGATCACTCCACATGACTGCCCTGTCCTCATCATTACTTACCACTCCTTCCCAATCTTTGTTATCATCCCCAAGTTTTATCAGAACTGATTCTCACAACACCCGTGTGAAGCAGGCATATATTAATATACCTGTTATTCAGACAAGTAAACCAAGGCTGTCAGGGTTCCCTCCCGACTCTGAACTCTGGGGTACAGATGTGGGGACCCGCATGAAAGACCCTTTAAGCTTATTTCTACTAGTTTAGGTTAAAAACTTCCCCAAGGCACAAATTCTCCTTTGTCCTTGGACGGTATTGCTGCCACCACCAAGTGAGTTAGACAAAGATGCAGGAAAAGGACCACCTGGAATTCTTGTTTCCCCAAAATATCCCCCCAAACCCCTTCACCCCCTTTTCTGGGGAGCTTGAGAATAATATACCAAGAAAATAGGTAAACAAGATGAGCATAGACCAGACCCTTGGGTTTTTAGAATGCTAAAAACCAATTTAGTTCTTAAACGCAGAACTTTATTATACAGAAAAAAGTAAAAGAAGCACCTCTGTAAAATCAGGATGGAAGGTAATTTTACAGGGTAATAAGATTTAAAACACAAAGGATTCTTCTCTAGGCAAAACTTCAAAGTTACAAAAAACAGGAATAAACCTCCCTCTTAGCATAGGGAAAATTCACAATCTAAAACAAAAGATAATCTAATGCATTTTCTTGCTTTACTTACAATTTTTGTAATCTTAAATGCTTATTTCAGGTAGGGTTTTAGGAGATATTTTTTTCCTGCCCTGGTCCCTCTCTGTCCTGGAGAGAACACAACAAAGAGAACACAAACAAAACCTCTCTCCACAGATTTGAAAGTATCTTCTTCCCTTATTGGTCCTTTTGGTCAGGTGCCAACCAGGTTATTTGAGCTTCTTAACCTCTTACAGGTAAAGGAGGGATTTTATGCTACCCTTAGCTGTATGTTTATGACAAAGGCACAGAGAAGTTTGTCCAAGGTCAAACAGCCAATCAGGCAGAACTGGGAATAAAACTCAGGAGTCCTGACTCACAGTCCTCTAACCTAACCACTTGTCTCCCAAATAAATATACATGGGTCAAAGAGTGCTAAATCAGGAAGGTCGTGGCTCTTTTAAACTGCATAATATAAATAAGTTTTCATTTTCCTTTCATGTTTCGATTATCTTCATACAATGTCTGTGTGCCAAATACTTGATCTCAAGAGATGGCAAGGAGACAATTTGGCGTGATTTTCCAAATTGTTCTCAGAATCTTTTGCTTGACTGAGAAAGGGAGCCCATCTTTGAGGCCCAGTCAGTACAGAAAGATATCAGTTTCTTATTGATATACTGAATAAATAAAACCTCCCACCAAATTCTGATATATCCTCGTGTAATGAAAGCATAGTGGGCATAACCCCAACATGGATTGCAAAGGTGGTTTGGGGGGGGCATGTTTTCCACAGTATCTAAGATTTTATTACAAAAATTTGTGTTCGTAGCTCTTCTGTTTGTGAAGAAATCCACCTGAATACAAATAGCTGTAAAAACTAGTCACTTGACTGGACAGCATTGGGGAATGTCAGTTCACGACATTTTCAATAAGAAAATATAATAATATAACATTAGCAAATGCCTGCTTGCTCATGTACAGCACATTGAACTTTAAAAATAAGTCTTAACAAGTGTCTACTCTGAAAAGTGACTAAACATGGCACTGTGAGGTCACAATTGGAGTACTGTGTCCAGTTTTCAGCACCACTGTTTAAAAAAGAGGTGAAAAAACTGGAAAGAGTCCACTTTGCAGATACAGCCTTAACCACATTCTGAAATTGGACCAAAGCCTGTAACACGGTCAGGGGCCAACTATTCTAACGAAGTGCTCTCGCTAGACTGTTTTTTGTCGTACAGATCAGGCCATGCTAGCTTAACTTTCGAGTCCCTGCCATAGCTCCACTGCACCACACCTCAAACCTCCATACCCTCTTATGTATTTAATGAATACTTGGCTGTGTACTTACCTGCAAATATCAGTACAAAACTAACCCAGAGGTGCCTGGCTCCTACGCCTGTGCTCAGACTGTTAGATCACTCGTCTAGCTGAGGTTAATAAAAAGCTCTCTAACAGTTTAGTGTGTTCTTCTCTTTATATTCTGCACTAGGGCAGCTAGTCATCTTCTTTCCCCCAATGTTTAAAATCCCCTCTATTCCCAATGTCTCCAACCCATGATTTGAGGAAGCAAAAATGACCAAGGCTGTGCTGCCAGATGGACAGCCTAACAGTAGAGCTGACATCCTCCAGCAGAGCTCTTCCATCAGCTTGTGGTAATTAAATCTGCTTTCAAGTCATTTTCACAGTGCCAGAATAATCTTTCTTGGAAGGGGTCCTGAAACCTTCTGTTTGTAGAAACAATTCTAGAGATGCCAAAAACTGATAGGAAAAATAATCTGGGTGAAGAACTGTTTCAACCCCCAGATGGATGAAGAAAAGCTGCTAGGGGCAGAGTTGTCACCTCCCTCCTAACAGAACTCCTGGATCCCCCAAGAAGGCGATCTCAGCCTCTGAGTGAGACAATAGCAGTGCAGACACCCATTATTCAGAGAAGTCACAGCACAAGAAAGTTTGCAGTGGGATTTACCGCTGACCAGAGTTTCAGCTCTTGTGCAAAGAGTGGGATCTCTCTCGCCGTGGTCCATGCTGTGCTGTGACTTCTCAATTCAGAGAGATCCCTGCAATCAAAGAAAGTAAAAATGGTGCTTTCATGCTGAGAGCCCTACCAGCAGGATGTGGGACGCCCATCATAATCAGGAGCAGAGAAACATATATCTAAATTCTGGGCTTTTATAGATCATCTATAAAAACATATACATACAAAAATATACTACTAGATCAGTATATTACTGTCAGCCAACCAGGATAAAATTATCACCTCTCTGCCCACTCATGCCACAGCTTAGCACATTCCCTCTCAGAAAGGCTTGCACAATAGACGAAGCTTTGCAGCAGACTGTCACCATAATCAAATCCAGGCTGCGTGAGACCATGGGGATGAGTAAACTTCAAAGTCCAGATTCTTTTTCTGAGAACATCCTGCCAGGAAACTTCTCCAATTTAAATCACAGAACTGTGAGCTTCACCACCATACTGAACACAAGTGTTGTGGCATCACATGAAGAGAGAAGCAGCCTTTCAGGTCAAAAGAACTACTTGAGGGCTACATAACTCAAAATAAACACCTTAGGCTTCACCCAGAAATCACGTGGAAGACAGTGCAAACTCTGGAGCGCATGGGCAATGTGCTCTCTCTGAGAATTACCACTAAGTGGGTGTGTGGCCACTTTCTTCACCAGCCACATTTGCAGCTCTGAGCCCAAAGGCACTCCTGAGGTAACTATTCAACATTGGTGAGGCCTCATCTGGAGTACTGTGTCCAGTTTTGAGCCCCACACTACAAGAAGGATGTGGATAAATTGGAAAGAGTCCAGCGAAGGGCAACAAAAATGATTAGGGGTCTGGAACACATGACTTATGAGGAGAGGCTGAGGGAACTGGGATTGTTTAGTCTGCAGAAGAGAGGAATGAGGGGGGATTTGATAGCTGCTTTCAACTACCTGAGAGGTGGTTCCAGAGAGGATGGTTCTAGACTATTCTCAGTGGTAGAAGAGGACAGGACAAGGAGTAATGGTCTCAAGTTGCGGTGGGGGAGGTTTAGGTTGGATATTAGGAAAAACTTTTTCACTAGGAGGGTGGTGAAGCACTGGAATGCGTTACCTAGGGAGGTGGTAGAATCTCCTTCCTTAGAAGTTTTTAAGGTCAGGCTTGACAAAGCCCTGGCTGGGATGATTTAATTGGGGATTGGTCCTGCTTTTGAGCAGGGGGTTGGACTATATGACCTCCTGAGGTCCCTTCCAACCCTGATATTCTATGATTCTATGATTCTATGAAAGGCGTGGGTCACAGTGACAAGGTCTACATCCAAAAGGAAAGTCTGCAGCCCCTCCCCAAACAAAGATGAAAAACATGGTCTTAGCCACTGCTCGTATGTAGAAATCCAGAATCAACAAGAGATCCAAAAAGACCCTTAGATTACAAACCTGAGTAATAAATGTAAGCTCCCTCAGTCAGGGGATCTAATACAATCTCCACCATGTCATCTGATTGCTTCCCCCAGTGGGTCAAGGTTTACTTCAGTAAATCCTAGCTAGACACATGGTCCTTCAACTGTACCATCTGACACTAATCCAACAGATTTACAGAGCTGGGTGTCACTCACATGTATGTTTCATGTCTGTACTCCATATGCTTTTTGAATAATGATTGTGCCAAACAGTTATAGGAATTTCTAAACTGCAAGTGCCAGCCAGATTCTGGGGGCTCTGTAGCTCCAGAATCCCTGTTCAGTTTGTGTGAAATATGTTAGCAAAATTCTGTCTTGACTGTAGAGGCAACTTTAGTCAGCCCCCAAGGTCTTTATTTGCGAGTTTTAGAAGAAATTAAAAAACAGGGTTACAATAGGAACTGGGCTGCAACACTAAATGTAGAGTGATTTAACCACTCTAGACGTGTGCAACCATGACTTCCCCTTAAAGTGTTTTATGCAGGGAATTTACATTTCTTTATAGGGCTGTTGATTAATCGCAGTTAACTCGAACGATTAAATAAAAAAAATAATTGCGATTAAAAAATTAATTGTGATTAATCACGATGTCAAACAATAGAATACCAATTGACATTTATTAAATATTTTTTGATGTTTTTCTACATTTTCAAATATATTGATTTCAATTACAACACAGAATACAAAGTGTACACTGCTCACTTTATACTATTTGTATTACAAATATTTGCACTGTAAAAATGATAGCCAAAAGAAATTGTATTTTTCAATTCACCTCAGACTAGTACTGTAGTAGTGTACTCTCTTTATCATGAAAGTGCAACTTACAAATGTAGATTTTTTTTTTGTTACATAACTGCATTCAAAAACAAAACAATGTAAAACTTTAGAGCCTAGAAGTCCACTCAGTCCTACTTTTTATTCGGCCAATCACTAAGTCAAACAAATTTGTTTACATTTACAGGAGATAATGCTGCCTGCTTCTTATTTACAAAGTCACCTGAAAGTGAGAACAGGTGTTTGCATGGCAATTTTGTAGCCGGTATTGTAAGATATTTACATGTCAGATATGCTAAACATTCGTATGCCCCTTCATGCTTTGGCCACCATTCCAGAAGACATAATTCCATGCTGATGACACTCGTTAAAAATATAATGCATTAATTAAATTTGTGACTGAACTGCTTGGGAGAGAATTGTATGTCCCCTGCTCTGTTTTACCTGCATTCTGCCATATATTTCATGTTATAGCAGTCTCGGATGACCCAGCACATGTTTGTTTTTAAGACCACCTTCACTGCAGATCTGACAAAACACAAAGAAGGTACCAATGTGAGATTTCTAAAAATAGCTTCAGCACTCGATCCAAGGTTTAAGAATCTGAAGTGTCTTCCAAAATTTGAGAGGGACAAGGCGTGGAACATGCTTTCAGAACTCTTAAAAGAAACTACAGAACCCGAACCACCAAAAAAGAAAATCAACCTTCTGCTTGTGGCATCTGACTCAGATGATAAAAATGAACATGTGTTGGTCCGCCCTGCTCTGGATCATTATCAAGCAGTGCCCGTCATCAGCATGGATGCATGTTCTCTGGAATGGTGGTTGAAGCATAAAGGGACATATGAACTTTTAGTACAGGGGTCAACAACCTATGGCATACGTGCCAAAGGCGGCACACAAGATGATTTTGAGTGTCACTCACACTGCCCGGGTCCCGGCCACCAGACCCGGGGGCTCTGCTGCCAGCCTGGGATCCTACCGCCGGCCCCCTGCCACCCGGGACCCCTTCCACCGGCCCCCGCTCAGCCCGCTGCTGGCCCCAGGTCCCGGCCACCGGTCCCGGGTGCTCTGCTGCCATCCTGGAGTCCCGGCCGCGAGCCCGGGGCTCTGCAGCTGCCTCCAGCTGTGGCCCACTGGCCTCAGCCTGGGGCAGTGAGGGGTGAAGACAGGGGCAAGAGGGGACACAGCTCAGCACCCCCAACTTAAAAATTGTTCCAGCACCACTGTACTGGGATATTTTTAACTCCTGATTTGCTGCTTACATCACGATCACATCACGTGGAGCAGCACATTGTGTTTGACCTTGTGCGTGCCGTCTGTCGTGATTTTTTTCCCCACTGTAAGTTGAGGGGTACATTTGACAAAATGTCAGCTCCTAAGAAAGCAAAGTTAGATGTCCATTCATTTCACGTCACAGCAACATTTGGTGGCTAAGTCGTGGAATGTTTTGGTGCGCTTTGTAAACTGTCAAGGCCTTTTTGTTGAAAAAGGATAAAACTACCCCAAACTGGATGATGACAAATGGCTGTGTAAGTTCATGTTTCTAACTGACATCACTGCTCACCTAAACAAACTCAACCTCTGTCTCCAGGGTGCAGAGCAAACGGTTCTGGATCTTTGTGAAACCTGGAAGGCATTTGTTGTAAAACTAGCAGTTTTTTCTCGGGATATTCAAACTTCGACTTTCCGCTACTCCCAACACATAAAAGCACTATCGACACGTTGCACTGTCAGTGTCAATGAGATTGGAATGTACATGCAAGAACTGGAATCAGAATTTTCTGACAGATTTCAAGATTTCCAGCGATTTGGTCCAATGCTTTCTTTTCTAATTAAACCTGAAAAGTTCAACGAAAGCGACTTGGATTTTTCTGTATTTCAGTGGATGGGTGTTGAAGATTTTGAAATGCAGCTCGTTCAGTTAAAAAGCTCAGATAGTGGGCATCAGTTTGGAGATCTGTGGAGTGCACTTAAAGCTACCTAGAGAGATCATGGGGCCTCTAGTCTGACCTGCTGGACGTCCCTGTCAGTGAAATTTAACTGTTTGAAGAAAATTGCGTTTGCAATGCTTTCAGCATTTAGATCCACATACCTGTGTGAACAGCTATTTTCACACATGAAATCTGTCCTCTGTCCCTCTCGGAACCGGTTAACAACTGATCACTCAGAAGCCTGTGTGCAGCTTAAACTATCCAAATACGTGCCAGACACTGGAAAACTCAGCAAGGAAAAGCAAGGGCAAGGATCACACTAAACTGATAAGATCTGCATTTTAATTTAATTTTAAATGAAGCTTCTTAAATGTTTTAAAAACCTTATTTACTTTACATACAACAATAGTTTAGTTATGTTATAGAGAGAGACCTTCTAAAAATGTTAAAATGTATTACTGGCATGCGAAATTTTAAATTAAAGTGAATAAATGAAGGCTTGGCACACCACTTCTGAAAGGTTGCCGACCCCTACTTTAGTACATCTGTCATGTAAATAACTTGTGACCCTGGATACAACAGTGCCATGTGAACGCCAGTTCTCACTTTCAGGTGACATTGTAAACAAGAAGCGGGCAGCATTATCTCCTGCAAATGTAAACAAACTTGTTTGTCTGATCAATTGTCTGAACAAGAAGTAGGACTGAGTAGACTCGTAGGCTCTAAATTTTTCCATTGTTTTATTTTTGAATGCAGTTATTTTTTGTACATAAGTCTACATTTGTAAGTTTAACTTTCATAATAAAGAGATTGCACTATAGTACTTGTATGAAGTGAATTGAAAAATACTATTTCTTTTGTTTTTTACAGTGCGAATATTTGCAATCAAAAATAAATATAAAGTGAGTACTGTACACTTTGTATTCTGTGTTATAATTGAAATCAATATATTTGAAAATGTAGAAAACATCCAAAAATATTTAAATAAATGGTATTCTATTATTAATAGTGCAATTAATCGCGAATAATTTTTTTAATCGCTTGACAGCACTACTTCTTTATAATGAGTGGCAATGATCAGAAGAACTGTGCTATGACACTACTGTTTTCTTTTAAGAACATGTATCACACTCATTCCATGAAGGGACTCTCCTGCTTAATTTGGCAGCCATGAACCTTCCTTTAGTGAACATGCCGCTTGCATAGCTTCTTGATGGAGGAGAGATGTCAGAGGGAGGTGAGGCTGAGTGAACCACAAAGACTCTTGATGCAAATGCTGATAGACATGATTTGAAGGACATCATGCATTATTCACTAGCACAGAGCAAACTGAATTAGAGGAGGAGATTTGTGGGAGGGAAAGTAGGTCAAAGTTTCGGAGAAAAAAGAATGAAACAGACTGCAAGTGGTTTCCCTGGTGGAGCAGGATGGCTGTGAAACTCTCTGCATGTTTATGGCTGAGTGCAGATCAAAGACCTTGCTGTGAGGGGAACAGTTTACAGTAGCTTAAGGAGGAACTACCTGGGCAACTGCACATGCAAATGACCTGTGGCCATTGGCATCTTCAGTGGCCAATTTGCATTTGTAATCATGGTAATTTTCTATCCCAATTAGGTGCATAATTGTGCATGCATTTTGCAAGCGCAGTTATGTGCCTCAGGGTATGTCTTCACTAGCAACGTTAAAGCACTGCCTGGCAGCACTTGAACATGGCTGTGTAGTCCCGGCACCAGCACTGGGAGAGGGCTCTTGCAGCACTGTAAAAAAACCACCTCCACGAGGGGAGTAGCTCCTGGCTCCGGTGCACTGTCTACACCGCCACTTTACAGTGCTAAAACTAGCAGAGCTCAGGGGGGTGTTTTTCACACCTTTGAGTGAGAAAGTTGCAGTGCTGTAAAGTGGCAGTGTAGACAAGGCCTAAGTTATTGAAAAATTGGGGTGTAGAAATGCAGGTGTTTACTCTGTTATGCCAGTGCAGTTGTGCCGCTGCTTTGAGGGCAGCAAGATAGAAGATTCAGTAAAAAGTCTCTGAGTTTCTACTCATCCACAGAGTGTGTGTGTGTGTGTGTGTGTATTTCTTACCAGTGGGTCAAAGTCAGCAGTAAACCTAACTGCTAGTGGAAGTTACATAATAGGTGTATCATGATCAGAAAATAGGTGCAAGTCGGTGTAAGATGCAAAGCAGTGTAACTTTCATTGATTCAGTATCCCCTGGGGACCATAGATAACATGGGACTCTGGCATAAGCAGGCTCAACTCTTATTGAAGTGAACAGAAGTAGTACCAACATGCACAAGGGCTAAATTTGTTCTGGGAAGTGTTGGGAATGGTACAGGTGTAAATTAAAGTAGAGGTGGTGGTTGTACGTATGTATGGAGGGGTTGTTTGATTTTACACACCTTTCCTGTCCCATTAGTATGTACAGTATGTTACAATCATTTTGCACTCAAATTGGAGACAAATTAGAGCAAATTACACAGCCTTACTACTTATACTATGTTACAGCAGTTTTATGACTACTACACACTTTCTGTGTCATCCATACCAGCTTTTACAACAGTGTTGAAATTGGCCCAAAATTTCCTATGGCAGTTTTTCCTACTTGCACCAGGCTGCATTTGGTTCAGAGTCTTTTATATCTCAAAAAGAAAAAGGAGTACTTGTGGCACCTTAGCGACTAACCAATTTATTTGAGCATAAGCTTTCGTGAGCTACAGCTCACTTCATCGGATGCTTACTGTGGAAAATACAGAAGATGTTTTTATACACACAAACCATGAAAAAATGGGTGTTTATCACTACAAAAGATTTTCTTTCACCCCACCCCACTCTCCTGTTGGTAATAGCTTATCTAAAGTGATCACTCTCCTTACAATGTGTGTGATAATCAAGGTGGGCCATTTCCAGCACAAATCCAGGGTTTAACAAGAACATCTGAGGAATGGGGGGGGGGAGGGGGGTAGGGGAGGAAAAAACAAGGGGAAATAGGAAATAGGTTACCTTGCATAATGACTTAGCCACTCCCAGTCTCTATTCAAGCCTAAGTTAATTGTATCCAATTTGCAAATGAATTCCAATTCAGCAGTCTCTCGCTGGAGTCTGGTTTTGAAGTTTTTCTGTTGTAATATCGCAACTTTCATGTCTGTAATCGCGTGACCAGAGAGATTGAAGTGTTCTCCGACTGGTTTATGAATGTTATAATTCTTGACATCTGATTTGTGTCCATTTATTCTTTTACGTAGAGACTGTCCAGTTTGACCAATGTACATGGCAGAGGGGCATTGCTGGCACATGATGGCATATATCACATTGGTAGATGTGCAGGTGAATGAGCCTCTGATAGTGTGGCTGATGTTATTAGGCCCTGTGATGGTGTCCCCTGAATAGATATGTGGGCACAGTTGGCAACGGGCTTTGTTGCAAGGATAGGTTCCTGGGTTAGTGGTTCTGTTGTGTGGTATGTGGTTGCTGGTGAGTATTCGCTTCAGGTTGGGGGGCTGTCTGTAGGCAAGGACTGGCCTGTCTCCCAAGATTTGTGAGAGTGTTGGGTCATCCTTCAGGATAGGTTGTAGATCCTTGATAATACGTTGGAGGGGTTTTAGTTGGGGGCTGAAGGTGACGGCTAGTGGTGTTCTGTTATTTTCTTTGTTAGGCCTGTCCTGTAGTAGGTGACTTCTGGGAACTCTTCTGGCTCTATCAATCTGTTTCTTCACTTCCGCAAGTGGGTATTGTAGTTGTAAGAATGCTTGATAGAGATCTTGTAGGTGTTTGTCTCTGTCTGAGGGGTTGGAGCAAATGCGGTTGTATTGCAGAGCTTGGCTGTAGACAATGGATCGTGTGGTGTGGTCAGGGTGAAAGCTGGAGGCATGTAGGTAGGAATAGCGGTCAGTAGGTTTCTGGTATAGGGTGGTGTTCATGTGACCACCGTTTATTAGCACTGTAGTGTCCAGGAAGTGGATCTCTTGTGTGGACTGGACCAGACTGAGGTTGATGGTGGGATGGAAATTGTTGAAATCATGGTGGAATTCCTCAAGGGCTTCTTTTCCATGGGTCCAGATGATGAAGATGTCATCAATATAGCGCAAGAAGAGTAGGGGTGTTAGGGGACGAGAGCTGAGGAAGCGTTGTTCTAAGTCAGCCATAAAAATGTTGGCATACTGTGGGGCCATGCGGGTACCCATAGCAGTGCCGCAAATTTGAAGGTATACATTGTCCCCAAATGTAAAATAGTTATGGGTAAGGACAAAGTCACAAAGTTCAGCCACCAGGTTAGCCGTGACATTGTTGCCGGCACCCAGTGCCGAGAGGCTAAACAACAGCTGGAGTTGGTTCGCTACCCGGTGTGCTACACCCAATAATCACAACGGGGTGGAGAAGCAGAAAAGTTTATTTGCAGCTGCAAAAAGGTACAGGGAGAATAAGATCTCAAATCCTGCACACAGAACAGGAAGTTACACAGGCTTTTATACATCCTTTTTCCCAGCATACTTATCCAATAGCAAGCTGCCCTAAGTATCCATATAGCCAGCCAATCCAGTTACCAGCTAGTTCCCTTGTTTTTTGTATCATTTGTTAAACTATACATAAAGCTGCTTTATTCAGCATTGTTCTTCCATATCTGCCCTGTTCGGCCTTGCTTAGTTTCAGGCAGTCTGACTCTGCAACATATTGTTGCAGATCCTCAGCATAACTGCTGTGAGTGCCTCCGGGGTGGGGGGCAAGGATACTTGGGCCCAGTACGCAGAGCTGCTGCGAGTGCCTCCAGGCGGGAGTGGGGGGCCAAGCACACCTGGGCCTAGTGCGAGGGGGCTTCATCGACACTCGTGGTCTTCCATCCCCTCGAGTTACCTAGTGGCCATGCCCCAGTGTCCCCAACAACATTATCGGGGATAGTGTTCTTGACGGCTTGTAGTCCATCTTTGTGTGGAATGTTGGTGTAGAGGGCTTCTACACTCTCACAGATCTTGGGAGATAGGCCAGTCCTTGCCCACAGACAGCCCCCCAACCTGAAGCGAATACTCACCAGCAACCACATACCACACAACAGAACCACTAACCCAGGAACCTATCCTTGCAACAAAGCCCGTTGCCAACTGTGCCCACATATCTATTCAGGGGACACCATCACAGGGCCTAATAACATCAGCCACACTATCAGAGGCTCATTCACCTGCACATCTACCAATGTGATATATGCCATCATATGCCAGCAATGCCCCTCTGCCATGTACATTGGTCAAACTGGACAGTCTCTACGTAAAAGAATAAATGGACACAAATCAGATGTCAAGAATTATAACATTCATAAACCAGTCGGAGAACACTTCAATCTCTCTGGTCACGCGATTACAGACATGAAAGTTGCGATATTACAACAGAAAAACTTCAAACCAGACTCCAGCGAGAGACTGCTGAATTGGAATTCATTTGCAAATTGGATACAATTAACTTAGGCTTGAATAGAGACTGGGAGTGGCTAAGTCATTATGCAAGGTAACCTATTTCCCCTTGTTTTTTCCTCCCCTACCCCCTCCCCCCCCCCATTCCTCAGATGTTCTTGTTAAACCCTGGATTTGTGCTGGAAATGGCCCACCTTGATTATCACACACATTGTAAGGAGAGTGATCACTTTAGATAAGCTATTACCAGCAGGAGAGTGGGGTGGAGTGAGAGAAAACCTTTTGTAGTGATAAACACCCATTTTTTCATGGTTTGTGTGTACAAAAACATCTTCTGTGTTTTCCACAGTATGCATCCGATGAAGTGAGCTGTAGCTCACGAAAGCTTATGCTCAAATAAATTGATTAGTCTCTAAGGTGCCACAAGTCCTCCTTTTCTTTTTGCGAATACAGACTAACACGGCTGCTACTCTGACACCTTTTATATCTCAAGTGCTGCTTTTAGTTTTCAAGCTGAGTCTGCTAGGTCCAAAGTACAGCAACAGTGCAATTCACTTCACATAAAGAGTCATAAAACTCTGCACCAGAGCTTTAAATAAACTGTTTCCCACTTTTGTAGCCCCAGAATAAAAGGATCTTGGCATCCTGAAAATGGTACAGAGAGTTATTGTTAAGCAAAGGCTAATTAGGATGGGTTTTCATGTTGCTAAGAGCTAAGGCTTTGGTATGCAAGAGAGCCAAACAGCAAAGGCAAAGAGTAACTATTTAACTCTGATGTTTGCTGTTTAAAGAAGGATGTTCATGCTGGCCCAAATTTATAGTTGCACTCAGGAAAGTGTCTGCATAATCAATGACACAACAGGCTCCCACATTTCTTTTCAGTGAGTCCAGATTAATTGTGCTCAGTTTAGGAGTCCATAGATTATTTTTTTAACTGTGAGTGCCACAAATATGATCAATTTTGGTGATAATGTTCACAGCACAAAAACTCATGGAAGATTCAGCATTTGCCACTTGGCTGGCAATCTTACTGTTTCTGTAGGAGGTAGAATAGACCCATAGCTCTACTGGCTTCTGCAGGGCTAATAGAAGAAAACACCTTTTATGACAATGGAGTTAACAGATGTGACTTGATGACACATAGGGCTAAATTATGGCTGTAAACAACAGCCCGTGGTAGTAGTGATGTAGAGGGGCATTGCCCCAGCAGGCAATTCTGGAGGTTGTGCCGCAGAGGGGATGATTCTGGGAATCCCAGGGCAGTAAGCTGCTGCAATACCCTTTGAAATGTCCTCTCGTAGATATGAGGCTGTCCAGTGCACAGGGGCGCCATTTCAGAGGATTTAATAAATATTAGACCCACTCAGCTCTAATACTAACATGTTCTCACATCTTGTGTCAAGTCACGTAAGGGACACTGGTTAGGTTTAAAATTTTAATGTATATTCTTTGTTACTAACTCTTGAATACAATAATTGAAACAATTATAGAAAAACCTAGATTACTTCATCTCACTTTTTTGCAGTTCAACAAGCTTGGAATAGATCATTTAACTTTGGAAACATCCTACTAGGGCAAGGCCCCATGAGTTTATACTGCACCTGCCTGGGGCTCTAGAGGTGTTACCTCACTACAAATAATAGACTAGAAACTAAACCTTAAACAGGAGTGAATCTGACACTTTCAAGTCCCTTTCACAGTTTTGCCAATCCCAAATGTGCAAAAATCATGAATCAGGCTCACCAAAAATCATGAGATTGGTTTTAAAATAATGAGATTATGTAAAAATAACAGATTTGGGGTTCTTTTTATTTGCCTTCTGCTTTTTGAGCCTTTAGAGTGCACTAGGGTCACATTTTGAAGCTTTCTCCACAGCCACGAGGACTAGAAACTTGATTTTTCTTTAAGAATGCAGGCTGAAATCATCACCTATCCACTTGACTCCAGGAGCTGGGTCTTTAAGGAAAACAATTATCATGAGACTCATGACAGAATCATGAGAGTTGGCAACAGTGCTTTTACTTCTGTTTAAAGGCTACTTACTTTCCAGAAGGCTCCTAAACACAACACTACAGCGACTGAGTTGCAGTTCTCACAGGAGAATATTTAAAACCAAACACCAAGAAAATTCTATATTTTAAAGTTGAGAAAAAAACTGCGACTTCTGAGGTATATCAGGGCCACTGCAGGCAGGAAAGGAAAATAAACAGGCACAGGAGCTCTGGGCAGCTCTTCCTCTGGAAAGAAAGTTGGAGGGTCAAATCTGCTAGTCCTTGATCAAGTAAAACTTCTACTGCCATCTGTGCCTCCACTCACAGATATAAACATCACAGTAAACATGTGATAACATGTGTGGTCAATAACTATACACTTCATATTTAAATATCTGAGCCATCTTATATGCATTGGCTCAGGGACTGGATTTTCTGGCATATTCTGAACAGTGCTGAGCACACAGATGGTGCCCAGTGAATAATACAAATCATGACAATAATCGTCAACTTTATGGCCTCTGTGGATGCAGTTTCTGTTCTTTGTTCTTGATTTGGCCTGAATACAGCTGACACCCTAAGAATTTGAGGCATAAACACATCTGATACTCATACAACACTTTTCAGAGTAACAGCCGTGTTAGTCTGTATTTGCAAAAAGAAAAGGAGTACTTGTGGCACCTTAGAGACTAACCAATTTATTTGAGCATGAGCTTTCGTGAGCTACAGCTCACTTCATCGGATGCATACCGTGGATATGCATCCGATGAAGTGAGCTGTAGCTCACGAAAGCTCATGCTCAAATAAATTGGTTAGTCTCTAGGGTGCCACAAGTACTCCTTTTCTTCATACAACACTTCTCATTCCTTCCTTTTCTCAAACTCAAAACAAAAAATGACTAAACAAAATGGTTTTCAGTTAAAATGTAAAATTGCACAGCAGCCATTGTTGTACAACCCAGCATGGGGCAGAACCTTGGGAGTTCATTCTCCATGCTTCCTAACCTCTGTGCTGCTTTTGATGCTGTCAACCATGACATCCATCCTGAGACCCTTTGCTGGAGTCTCAGAGAACTGGCCACCTTGGTTTTGCTCCCAGCTATCAGAGTCCTCTTTTTTTGCAGTATGCAGCAGAGAGAGAGGCTGGTCTGCTGGATTGGGAGCTATCCCTGAAAGACCTGGGTTCCACTCCCCCTATGGATTTCCTGTCTGACCCCAGGCCAGTGCTTTAAAGACAGAATTTCAAAGGTTTTTAGGCACCCAAAGATGCTGCTACATATCTAGTGGGGTTTACAAATCACCTAACCTTCTAAGTGCATTTGAAAATCTCACTAGGTGCCTAAATACCTTTGAAAATCTGGCCTTTAGTCTGTGTGTGCCTCAGTGCCCTATCTGTATAATGCGGATAACAGCACTGCTCTATCTCACGGAGGGGCTGGGAGGAGAAATAGGTTAGACATTGTGAGGCGCAGCCTCAGATACTATGGTGATGGGGCCACATAAGTACCTCAGGTAGAGTGGGAACTTCTCTATACCACTGCTAGCCTTTCCCTGGGTTTGACCCTTTCTTTTCACCTATGCCCCAAAATCTCCCCTTTTTTCTGAATACAATCTTGGCTCAATGCTTTGCTGTATTTTTTCTGAGTTCCCCCCCCTCCCCCCCCCCCCAGAGGGATTCCTCTTTTACAGGCTAAGCTTCCATATCCTTAATTTAATCACCAGCCCTTTCTTATCTTAATCACCCTGCCTCTGTTTGTAAACAAAACACTGACTCCCTGCCCCAGGGGCACCTCTCCTTTGCAGAACTTACATTTCACACTATGGGTATGTCTACACTGCAAAGCTATAGACAAAACTTTTGTCTTTCACGGGTACTTAAAAAAGCTTCCCTCCCCCCCCCCCCGCCGCCACGAAAGACAAAAGTTTTGCCGACACAAGTGGCAGTGTGAACACGTCTTTGTCGATAGAAGCGCTCTCCTGCCGACAAAGCTAACAACGCTTGCAGGGCTGGAAGTATTTCGTCAGCAAAAGTGCTGACAAAGTACCGACAAAGAGCATTTACACACGCTGACTTTTAGCGACAAGGCTGTGTTGACAAAGCCTTGTCGCTAAAAGCTGCGTGGTGTAGACAAGCCCTGAGATGTGAAGAGAGAGCTCTGTTTGGTTTGCAGTGTTTGATGTCCCATTTAGCAAAGTGCAAATTAGTGAGTCTTTCATACTTTGTACTTCTGCAGTGCCTTTCATTCAAAGATCTCAGAGGGCTTTCCAGAGGTAGAGAGACAAGGTGGGTGAGATAATATCTTTAATTGGACCAATTTCCGTGGGTGAAAGAGACAAGCTACACAGAGTTTAGCTCTAAAGCTTGTTTCTCTCACCCACAAAAGTTGGTTCAATAAAAGATACTACCTCACCTACCTTGTCTCTCTAATATCCTGGGACTAACGTGGCTACAACACTGCATTCTTGAGCCCCATCCAGCCTGCTGTAAAGGGATGCAATTCCACTGAAATTACACCAGCTTACATATTGCTAAATACATACCCATTTTATTAATGGAGAAATCTACGTACAGAAAGGTTAAGACCACAAGAGTGGCCACTAACTTTGCGAACCTCAATTTTTGGTGCCTAACTGCAGACATATATGGCACCCAAAAATAATATGGCACCCATATATATGGCACCCATATATGGCACCCAAAAACTGACGCATCTAAAAGTGGAGACTACTTGCCAAAATTTGGCTGTGACTTAACTAATGCCAAAGGTCATGCAGGAAGTCAGAGGGAGAACCAGATAGCACCCAAGTCTCCTGATTGCTAATCCTCTGCTTTAATTCCTAGATATATTGCTTCCAATGATAGAATCTAGGTATCTATCTTTATAATAGTAAAATATAGAACAGGGGTGGCCAAACTTACTGACTTTCCAAGACGCATTCGATAATATTCAAAAGTTTGAGAGCTATAAGACACTCACACCCTGGCCCACAGAGCAGCACCTGATGGGGCTTGGGGCTTCATCCCCATGGGACGGTGCCTGCTAGGGCTCGGGGGTTCATCCCCAAGGGGTGGCATCTGCTGGGGCATGCACCTGGCTGAAACCCTGAGCGCCAGTGCCCCTGCCATGGGGTGAAAGCCCTGAGACTCCCCTCCCTGCAGGGCAGAAGCCCCTACCCACCACCCTGACACAGGGCAGAAGCCCCAAGCTCCCTCCCACAGTCTGGTAGGCAGAGAATAGGAGGGAGTGGGGGCGGGGGGGCTCCATGAGCCGCACCTTAACTGTAAAAGAGCTCATGAGGCTCACGAGCCACAATTTGGCCATGCCTGATATAGAATCTTGCCTAGATTTTTCCTTATTTCCTTATCCCCGTTATTATAAGGCAGAAAGTTTCCCGGCATGAAGTTATGCACTGACACTCATTCCTCCTTACAGTGGGAAACTGGGGCACCATGGAGAAACCATGAATAATTGCGGCAGCTAGATGGCACTAAGAGACAGGTTTCAGAGTAACAGCCGTGTTAATCTGTATTCGCAAAAAGAAAAGGAGTACTTGTGGCACCTTAGAGACTAACCAATTTATTTGAGCATAAGCTTTCGTGAGCTACAGCTCACTTCATTGGATGCATACTGTGGAAAGTGTAGAACAGTATGCATCCGATGAAGTGAGCTGTAGCTCACGAAAGCTTATGCTCAAATAAATTGGTTAGTCTCTAAGGTGCCACTAAGAGACAGCTTCACAGTAATCGTGCAGAGGAGGGTGAATGAATAAACTACTTGGGGAGGTCTTGCTTCTGAACTCTCAGCAGAGAGCTTTAAACACAGTTCCAAGTACTCCAGAATACATTAAAAAAAAAATAAAAAACAAGAATCTGTGTCTGAGACAAAGAAAGATAGGGATTTACTCAGATTGATATAGCAACATGCTTATAACTAGAGCTACTTGGGAAATGTTTTTCTCCCCACATAAAAACTGACTTTTGTCAAAAACCCCTACAAAATGAAGAACTGTTTTTTAGCAATCAAAACCCAAATTTTTCATCTGAAAAACCAAAAAAATTTTTGGTTTTCCAACTAAAAATTGAATTTCTTTGTGGAAAGCAGACACTTTCTAAAAAAATCTTCATTTAGTTACAAACTTAATTTTCTGTCAAAAAAGTTTCAGCAGAAAATGTTCTCCCAGCCCTACTTGCAGCTACATACAGCAGGTGATATTTTACAACCAATGCATGAAAAACTCCATTGAAAAACTCTGGTTCAGAGCCCTGAAGCCTGGAAGGATCACCCAGGAGGGCACCCTTGGGAGATTCTCCTAGTGTTGAGCTCTCTCTCTTTCTTCTGGCCCCATTCTAGAGAATTCCAAGGGATTTATTTCCTTACTATTACTGAAGGAGTCATATCTGTGAGTAAAGCAGATATGACTCTCACTTGGCATTGACACTAGATTCCCAGAAGTGTGAGAGATCTGGACTGAGTCTGGAACCCATATCTCCCCCTGACTAAAACTATCCATTTTCTGTTTGGAATCTGTCATTTTGCCCTCTTGCCATGTGGCATTATGATATGACAGCCTCGTAAAGAATCCCAGTTTGCTTTTATGCTTGGAGCTGTCTGAGTCTTTTCTATTGGCCATCTGTCTAGAATTATTCTCGCTAGGTATGCGGGTGCTCAGGGTGTGAACAGTTATTGTATATTAATTATTAATTATTAATAATTATTGTACAGTTAATAATAATATGTAGGGCATGGGGAACAGGACGCAACTACTGACCCAGAAAGAGGGCTTCAAACAAGTTGGCTTTCAGAGATTTCCAGTGGTGCTCAAATCAGCCCTCGTCAGAGGAATGAGAAAAGAGGACTGAAACTTGTAAGTGAGTCTCCTGTAGGGTACTAATCATCAGGAGTGTCAATGACAAAACTCCCATTGATTTCAGTGAGTTAACAATTTCATCCCAGCTTCCCAGCAGAGTGAGAGAACAGGTCTGGAATTCATACCTATGCCTCCTGTAGCCGGGGCACTTGCCAAAAGGAGGTTTGTGATGGAGCGGATAAACCCCACACTGGAGAGATAAGGATGCAGAAATAACTCTGGGCCCTGGGAGCCCCAACCTCTCAGGCCTGGGGCTGTGGGCATGATCCAGTTGGAGGAGAGATTTAAAAGGGAGTGTCTTCAGCACAGCAGGGTGGTGGGCGGAGAGACGGCAGATCTGTGCTCACTGCTAGGGAGGAACTCTGCCAGGAGGGCATCCCCAGGAAAGGGCTGCTGCACAACACTGGACTCCCTAGCCTGCTGAAGCCTATGGACCAGATTGCCAGGGATAGCCACGAACTAGAAAGCACCCCAAGGAGGGGCCAAGTGCTGGGAAGAGACCCAGGGAAGAGTGTTAACTGGGTTGTAGGTAGTGGACATTTGCCTTAAAGTGCTCAAGAGGGCCCTTAGTTCATAACCCAGGCAGAACCAGGCCTCGGTTACCCTATCCCTATACCATTAGGAGAAGCTGCTGTCATAGACACTTATTAGGAGGTGGTGCTATTGTCACAGACTCTAACCACTGTGGGGAGGAGGCTTGCCCTGCTCACAATGTTACATGATTAAATATTTAGGTCAACATCTTTATAAGTGGCCATTTATTTGGGGTGCCATTATTTTTCCATGACCTGTTGGAAACACTTTGAGTTCCATTTTCAAAAGTGCTCAGTCCCCACAGCTCCCCTTGACTTCACTGAAACTGTGAGTGTAGGGCTGCCAACTTTCTAATTGCAGAAAACTGAACACCCTTGCCCTATCCTCTGCCCCGAGGCCCTGCCCCAACCCTTCTCTGAGGCCCCTGTCCCCGCTCACTCCATCCCCACTCCCTCCGTCGCTCGCTCTCCCCCATCCTTGCTCACTTGCTCATTTTCACTGGGCTGGGGCAGGGGGTTGGGGTGTGGGAGGGGGGTGAGGGCTCTGGCTGGGAATGCAGGCTCTGGAGTGGAGCTGGGGATGAGGGGTTTGGGATCCAGGAAGGGGCTCCGAGCTGGGGGATAAGGCTGAGGAGTTCAGAGTGTGGGAGGGGGCTCTAGGTTGAGGCAGAGGGTTGGGGTGTGGGAGGGGTATGGGCTCTGGGCTGGGAGTGCAGGCTCTGGGGTGGGGCCAGAAATAAGGGATTCAGAGTGCGGGAGGGTGCTCTGAGGCTGGGGCTAGGGGTTGGCATACGGGAGGGGGTGCGGACTCCGGGAGGGAGTTTGGGTATAGGAGGGGGCTCAGGGCTGGGGGAGGGGGTTTGGGTGTGGGAGGGATTCGGGGTGCTGACCTCAGGTGGCTCCCAGGAAGCGGCGACACGTCCCTCTGGCTCATAGGCTGAGTGGTGGCCAGGGGTTCTGCGCACTGCCCCTGTCCACAGGCACTGCCCCCGCAGCTCCCACTGGCCGTGGTTCCTGGCCAATGGGAGCTGTGGAGCCAGCGCTCAGAGTGGGGGCAGCATGCAGAGCCCCTGTAGCCATTCCTCAGCCTAGGAGCTGGAGGGATATGCCGACCGCTTCCCAGGAGCTGTGCGGAGCCGGGCAGTGAGCCTGCCAGCTGGACTTTTAATGGCCCGATTAGCAGTGCTGACCAGAGCCACCAGGGTTCCTTTTCAACCTGGTGTTTTAGTCAAAAACCAGACACTGAGCAAGCCTATGGGAGTGCTCAGCAGCTCTAAAATATGGCCTATCACGTTTCAAATTGGTCAGCCAGAAATGGAGGCACCACAGATTAGTGGCTATTTTTAGAATCATAGAATATCAGGGTTGGAAGAGACCTCATGAGATCATCTAGTCCAACCCCCTGCTCAAAGCAGGACCAATCCCCAATTTTTGCCCCAGATAGATCCCTAAATGCCCCCCTCAAGGATTGAACTCACAACCCTGAGTTTAGCAGGCTAATGCTTAAACCACTGAGGTATCCCTCCCCGCCAAAGTTTTTGGCCATGTTTAAAAGCCAGCTTACCTTTTAGCCCCCTCTATTCCTCTCCTTTCCCTGGAATTCTCCCGGAAATCTTACATTACAAAACAAAACAGATACAGATCAGAAATTCACCACTCACCCACCTCCTCTGTCTCATTTCAACCTTGAGGCCTGCTCTATGTCTGATCACTGCTGCATCACAAGTTGCTCCATGGAGGGGCTGAAGAGTAAGAGGCAGACAGCAGCTGACCAGCTGGACTGAAAGGTACAGTGCAGAGTAATGTCTGCTGCTTTTGTAATGGAGAGCAGGTCATGGTGAGACCTTCAGGACAGTGTCTGTGGGTGAAGGCTGCTGGGATCTGATGAACTGGATGTTCTAGCGGACCATTCTTTGCACACATCTTTTTCATATACTACAAAGATTAAACCTCAGATATTTTGATATGAAAACCTTTTTGGAGATATCAGAAAGCCTAGAGAGTGCATGCTAAATCTATACAGAATACGTGCATGTATACACACTG
Source organism: Eretmochelys imbricata (assembly GCF_965152235.1). Taxonomy (NCBI): domain Eukaryota; kingdom Metazoa; phylum Chordata; order Testudines; family Cheloniidae; genus Eretmochelys; species Eretmochelys imbricata. Next base: position 63,466,005 of record NC_135577.1, on the reverse strand, counting down.
TTGTGCCAACTGCCAATGCCAACTGCCTGTATCCCCTGACAGTGCTAACTAATGCCACCTTTCAGGGATACCACTTGCCTCTGCCATGTAATGCCACCTGCCTGTGCCACTTGCTTACATTTGCCAGAGCTGCCTAGTAACACCACTTTGGCATCATTGTAGTAGCGCCACCTAATGCCACCTGCCAGCATCAACTGCTGCCTTCAGTAATATTGCCACCATGGCATGGCACTGTAGAACTCTCCAGGCCAGGTCAGGGAGCAAGGCACTAGGACTGGCACTGAATCTAAGGTATTCCGCTGGACATCACAGCAAGAGCACGCCAGTCACTAACCTCTTTGTTATTCTTCTTTGCTAGGAGAGCAGTATTTGTCTTCCTGCTCCCTTTGTGAGTCACCATGGAAACTAATGAGAGAGGAGTCTCATGTCAGGGGAGCCCCAAGAAGAACTGCTCTATCACCACTTTGTTTTGGCACAGTTGTCTGGGACAATGTTCTAGCTGGCACAGTCTCCATGGTTATTTACAAGAAACCTGAGAATGACCTCCCCTGGGTGATTCAGGCAGAGGAGAGCACAGCAGGGGCACTCTGCATACAAACTCTCCCCCAAGCCCCCGGTGAGATAATTCCTTCCCATCACACATTTCCTTGACAGGCCTGAAAGATACCAGAGCAGGGAATGCAAACATCTGGCAGCTGCATGTCTGACTCCTGTGTCAGACCAGGAAGGGAGCCAAAAGCCCTTCCAACAAAGCCAGCCATATCTGTTCTAGAAACTTTTCTCTTCTCTACCCTCACCCACACAAAACACTCCAACCTACTTGTTCCAGTGAAATAGACTTCAGTAAATAGGGATTCTATAACAGGGAATTCTGCTCATCTCCAAATCCTATTCTGTTCTGAGCACTGTGCTGCTGCAGGCTGTTTGCACTGAGAACTGAGGTAATCACAGATCAGAAGGGCACCCCAAGACCTACTTTCCTCTTTACTTGTTTAGAGTATTGGCTTGACAGCTCTGGAAATTGAAATCCTCTATGCATCCTCTAAACAGGTACATAGACAGCAACAGTGCCTCCTGCACCTTACCCGACCCCTTACCTCCAAGAAACACCCGTCAGGTTCAGAGGAGAATTCAGTCTCCAGGATCCACTCAGGCCTTGGCCTCTGTACTGGGAGGGTCAGAAGTGTAAATTGTATTTGCAGGTTTTGTGGTGTGGACATCTGGCTATGAAGAACTGGACTGAGACCACCACAGCTTTTCATATCAGCCCCCTAACAGCCATCAGATCACAACAGTGTTTGCTTTCTACAGAATGGTCTGAATTTGAACCAGCAATCTAGAAATGAAAAGTTCTAGATCCTATTTCCAGTCCCCTGAACCAGAACCTTTTGTTACTCCTCTTCAGCTGAGTTTGGTCTCATCCCCTCATTGAGTTTCTCATCCCTCTGGGTGGTTACATGCAACCTCGACACCCACAGCAATGGAGTTTGATACAGTTTTTCCATGTGATATATAATGCATGACATCACTTACACAGCATTTACCTCTGTAGCCTGTGGACTCAGAGAAAGGTGCAGGGAGTACTCTGGTATGTGAAAACGTAATATGCTGCATACCACCTAATACCAGACACACAATGATCATACAAAACAAATATGCTACCAAGTACCATTCTCCTCCTCTTCTGCCTGTCTACTCCCACATTGCCTACTCCTCTTTACCATCTGCAGCCTTGTCTTTGCTGCTAAAAAAAGGTGCATTTTTCCCTCTGGGTAACTAATGAGTGTGACCTATTCTGAGATAAAAACATAGTAAAAACCAGGCACTTTAGAAAATGTTAGTGTTATCATGAGGTAAACCAAGAGGTAAACAGACCTATAGGCCCACCAGGGGTTGATCTCAGGGAGTTTAACCTGTAAAAACTAAAGTGCCTGGTCTTCACTGTGCTTTTACCTTGGGATAGCTCACATGTGTTAATTACCCACAAAGTAAAAAAGTACATCTTATTTAGCAGTGAAGACAAGGCCTGTAATAAAGGTCTGACACATACAGGAGTGCTGATAAGAAACTGGACTTTATTTCCTGGTCCCAGTCTTATGACCAAGTCATTGACAAGAATGACTTGAAGTCTGGAAAACATACCCTAATAGGGAGAGATTTAAGAAGCTCCATCTACTTAGTTTATCCAAGAGAAGGGTAAGACTTGATTACGGCCTATGAGTATTTATGTGGAGAAGTGATTTCTGACAGTAGATTTCTTTTTAATCTAGCAGAAAAAGGCACAACAAAATACAATCCAATGCTTGGAAGTTGAAACTAAACAAATTCAGGTTAGAACTAAGGTGCATTTTTTTTAACAGTGAGGATAATTAATGACTGGAATAACTTACCTAGGGATGTGGTAGATTCTCCATCACATGACGTGTTTAAGTCAAGATTGGACATCTTTCTGGAAGATATGCTACAGCTCAACCAGAAGTTATGGGCTTGATTCAGAAATTACTGGGTGAGGTTCTGTGGCCTGTGTTGTGCAGAAAGTCAGACTACTAGATGATCTTTAAGGTCTCCCTCTGGTCTTAAACTCTATGCACCTGGGCCAGGGTGACAAATATAAATACCTCGGTCACACAACAGGGTCAGTAGCCAGCAACTCCAAATTGTTAGCATTAAATCTTCCCTTAAAAAAAATAAAATGGACATAAAATATAAGAGCAACAAAAATTAATAATCCCAGACTAATGCCAACTGCTGAACAAATTGCTGTAGCTCAACCAGAAGTTATGGGCTTGATGCAGAAATTACTGGGTGAGGTTCTATGGCCTGTGTTGTGCAGAATGCCAGACTAGATGATCTTAAAGGTCTCTTTCTGGTCTTAAACTCTATGAACCTGGACCAGGGTGACAAAAATAAATAACTCAGTCACAATAAGTTCCTTTCTCCCCTAAAAGGAAACCCTTTGGGCAAATCTTAGGTACCTTGACACTGGTTATTTATTACAATACTTTAACCAACAGGAATAATGATTAACATAAACATACTGTTAGCAACCAGAGTCCCTTTCTTCCGGGTACTGTTGGCAGCAGAAGTGGGAATCACTGGGGGAATCTCTTTGGGTGGAAAGTGGTAATGTTGCCATTACCAGGTCCATCTCTGCTCAGGTTCCTGCCCTCACCTGTCTCTTGCCAGTTCCTTTCCAAACTCTGCCCAGCTCTCTGCCTGTCTCAGCCCAGCTTCCTTCCCACCTTTCTCATGCATCTGTGGATCATTGTCTGCCTTTCTGATGCAGCAGGACAGGCTGCCTGATTCAACTAACATGCAGAATGCCCCTTGGAATCCAGAAAATGTGGTAAGCCTGAGTCTGCTCTCCCTGAAGTCAATGGGAGCTGATGGGTTCTCAGCCCCTTTTAAAATCAAACTTATTTAGGTGCCTAAGTATGGATTTAGGAGCCTAACTTTAGGCACCCAAGTTTGAAAATCTTCTAATATTCTTTTTAATATGTTACTGATTTCATCACATGATCAGCCTTTTTACTAGTGCTGAGTGCCTGACTTGCTGCCCGTTGCTTCTCTGCTGGGATTCCAGCAGAAGGCAGAACTGTGCTGCAAACATGAGATGGGAGACTACAATTGAACATGGGTAGACTGAGGGACATCCCTGGGTTGGATAACTGTAACCAGGATGTTACCTGAGTATGTTTAATGTACAGTGTTGCTTAGAGTAATAAGATTTGATTTAGCTCCTTTCTTCATCCCTGTTCTTCCCTAAATCAGTTCTATTGTCTAAACTCTGTTTATTTCATACTGTCTCAGAGCTCTGCCTCTGTGGTACATGGATGATCTCATCAGCAATCTAAACTTAGGAATTGTCCTTACAGTCACATTACAATTTACTTTGTACATGTACATACTCCCCAGCAAGCCACACCCTCTTTTTGCCAAACCACACCCCTTTGGAGACAAGAGACAAAGTTGTACTCCCTGGTTTCAAAAGCACATGTATGTCAGCTGGTGTGATTTAATGTGGGAAAATTATTTTGCAGCTGGCTATGCCCATGGGAACTTCTGCTGTTATTATAAACTATCTAATTGGTGGAAGTCATCTGGATCCTGCTAAGGTAACTGCTACAGAAGTGCAACACCTGAACCAGAATTCACAATCTTTTTGCTGCAAGCTAGAGATGGGTGGCCTAAGCTACAAAGTCTGAGGAAGTTTGGTTTTAAGTTTAGGCCCAACTCTTTTCTGCATACACACCAGACTCCAGTGAACTAAAGGAGCTACTCTGCAAACAGCCCCTAGAAGCATACAAGGAAGGCTGGTTATATATTCTTTCCAGCAGAGGACAGTAGCAAGCAACGTGCGCACACATACGCACCTCAGCAAGCTGCTGAGGGAGGCTAGACAGGTAGCCTTCGAGCTCTGTTTAAATAATATAGCCTGCCCTAGTATCCCAGCAAGTGTGTTCTGTAGATCTGAAGAGATGGCTGCTAATGCCCATCTCCCCCACTAAAACATCTGGCATGTTAGAGTGGACACCCCCAAAAACTTTGTAAATCATGAACTTGTGTTCCCCAGACTTTCTATAACCATTGTTCTGGATGGCCTGAGCATGCAGGGGAGGGTAGTTCCTCTAATGGATTGTTAACCAGAGGTAGACTTCAGCTATAACAGGCAGCAACCACTTAACCGCATCCCCTTTCCCTGCACCTTAATGCAGCCTGAACTCAGGCCACAACCCCACTGCTAGACCCCAGGGCCCTGCTACTGCCATAACCTGCGATGGGGCATGGAAGTTTGGAGGAGGCTAGTGCCCAAGCTGCACGGCGGGCAACGGTGTACACAACTGAATGGGGTAAGTGAGCTGCTGTGACCACCCAAGGTCCAGCACAGAAACTCCTCCTTAGGTTGGAGGGATTGGCTGCAGAACACTCACTATTTCAGTACAGGTTTGGGATCTGCGACTCTTATGGATGAGGGACCTCATGCTGCTGAGTTTAGAGGGGATTCTAGGTGCAGTCAAGGAACCAACGCTGGATTTATTTCCCGGTATACAAGAGGCAAAGAAGAAGAGTCTGCCCTCCAGCCATGCCTGCTAGGTTGGGGGAGTTCCCCGGCCTGCCTAGCTGTGTCCAAAAATGCCTCAGGGCGTTTGGGCGGAGCTGCAGCTGAAGGTGCAATGCTGGTGAACCTGCATAGAGTGGAGGCCGAGTAAACGGATCTTGTCCAAGCAGGTGGAAAAGGAGGCAACCAGAAGTGGCTGAGCCGCAGTTATTGGGGCCCACATAAAGCAGGTGGCCAGTTTTCTTTACATCTATTCAGTGCCATTTTCCACTCAGCCCCCCAAAGTGCCAGAGGGTGGGTGCGTGGGGCTGAAGGCTGGGTCCAATCCAGGCTTTTCAATATTTCAGTTCTCGCTGGAGAATCCGTCTGGCCCGGCTGCCTCCCCGCAGGGCCAGAGAAGGGGTTAAAAGCGCGGGGCCGATGATGTCAGTTCCTGTGCTGCTTTGGAGGGCTGCCCTTGCTATTGGAGCCAGGCTCTCCCGCTTTAAGGCGAGCGGAGCGCCCAGGAGCATGGCACAACGCTGAATGGGACGGAGACGAGCAGCGCGTGGATACGGGAGCGCCCCAGGGGAGCCGCGCGCCTCGCCGGCTGCAGGAGCGCCCCAGGAGCAGGGCCCCGCTCCGCCCCGCTCCTCAGCACCAGACCCCAAGAACAACACAAGGTCAGCCGCTGGGAGCCCTTCATGCCTCGGAGCCGTCCCCGTGCCTCCCCGGCCGGCTACTTGGGCTGCTCAGCTCCTGCCCATGAGCAGCCTGCCGCAGGTGAGGGCGGGAGGCTGCTGTCCCCGGGCAGTGCCCGCACCTGACTGCCAAGCAGCCTCCAGCCGGAGCGTCGGGCGCTGGTTGTTCGCTCTTCTGCGCGGAGAAGCCAGGCGGGGGCTTCTGCGGGGTCTTTCGGAGGTGCCGCCGCGGGGGCTCGCGCTGGCCCGGGGGTAGTAGTGTGCGAGCGGCGGTGTGTGGCGCGTCCTAGGCGAGGCCCCCTGGGTAGGATTAGTAAACTGCAGGAGGGGCCAGGAGAAGGCTGTAGCTCAAGGGAGAAATCCAGTTCATGGGGGCCCTCCGGCTAGCCCGGGGCCATGGAGAACAACGTCCTTACAGAGTAAGTGACAAACCGCCTCTCCCTTCATAGCGTCCCCCCTCCACTTCATCCCTCTGGCATGGCTAGAAAGGGGGGCCCGCCCCACTCCTTTCCTCAGTTGACCCAACCTGCCCTTTGGCGCGTAGACCGGCCTCTTTCGCCTTATTCATTCCCCTGCTTTGATTCACCCTGGATTTGCGAGCCAGCCGTGACAGACGTGAGGGACACCCTCGCCAGCCTGGCTTTCTCGGTGACTCCGAAACATCCCCCGAGGGGAAAACCGAGGGACTGCGTGAAGGGCTGGGGGGGGAGGGGGAACAGGATGCTCGAGAAGAGGCGTTAGGTTAATGGGGGGGTTCGGCGCTGAGTGCTGACTGGAGCCAGGAGGAGCCCCCGCTGCTCAGCTGAGACACAGCGAGCACCTTCGCTGACTCCTTTTTGGGAGCCTTCGAAACAGACCGAGCTGAACTGCGCCTCAAGGGAGAGAATCTGGGGCATTGTCCGCGCAGTTCCAAGCATTTCCACTTTATTCTTTTACACTGACTGGCTGATTCGAACATCACCGACCAGCAGGTGCTTAAGCAGATGCTCTAGCGTGGAGAAATGTGTAGTTGAGATATGGAAATATTGTCTCTGTGGCTTTCATTTTTGTAGGAAATAAAAATTCACAATAAAAAAGGATTGATTCTCCTAACACTACATGCACGGAGATCTTCACTTTAGAACTTTTACAGTCATCTTGCTTGATCACTTTGTTCTTCGTCATTTTCAAAAGGCTTTTAGTGGAAAATATAGGCGCTCTCTAGATCAAGGCTAGAACATCAGAAAGTGCAGGGATGTTAGGTGGTCCTACTAGAGAGTCACAGATTAACCACAAAGTTCTGATCCAGATTTGTATTTCCCAAAATTGGAATTGGACCTAGGTCCCCTAATTTTTGGATCCAGAGTTTGGAGTCAGGCTCATCTTTGCTGTTACTCAAAAATTTTATAGCTGCAGCAAAGATTTTTTAAAATTAGGTGTCTAAAGCTAGGTTCTTACATCCATATTTATGCACTTAATAAGTGGCCTCATATTCAAAAGTGCTAAGTGCCAAGCAGCTCCTGTTGAAGTCAATGAGAGCTGTTGGATACTCAGCACCTTGATTTAATCAGGCCACTTATTTAAGTGTGTACATATGGATTTAAGAATGTAGCTTTAGACCCCTAGTTTTGAAAAGCCTGCCCCTATTAAATTAAGCAGCTGCTTTCTATTTCACAGGTATTGAGAATGCTGTTACATCTGAATTTTTAATTAACATCCCTAATAATTTTTTTCCATTAGGGGGATTAGGCAGTTGTTGTTGTTGTTTTAAAGCAAAAATATCCCAAATATTTCATATGGGGTAAAATCAAATTAGGAAAACGAACAGTTCAGCCATATAATTAGATTGTGTGGATTTTCCATCACAGTCTTTAAATCCAAACTGGATATTTTCTAAATGATATGTTATAGCTCAACCCAGAAGTTATGGGCTATATGCCAAAATTACTGGGTGAGGTTCTATGGCCTGTGTTAAAAGGAGGTCAGACTAGATGATCATAACAATCCCTTTTGGCCTTAAAATCTATGCATGAAGATGTCAGGCTAAAATCTGTTTATGCCAGTATAAAAAGAGAGCAGCGTTTCACTTATGATCTCTGTCCAAAGAGCCACATTAGAACAGAGTTCTAACTTCATTGATAAGGCAGCGTAGTTATACAGTGTTGTTCAACCTTTCGTGACCATTGCACGCGCACTGGCTTTAGAGTAATGGTGTATATCAGGCACTAGAGATGTAAACACTGATGTAGTGGTGAGTGTGCCTAGGAGACTGTGACTATATGTATGTGTATGCTGTAGGTGAGAATGATATACCTGCTGTATTGGGCTGTGCAAAATGTGATGTGGAGAGGAGCGAGCTCTTATTTTGGAATAGTTTTTAGGTCTGGGGCTTGTAGAATGTTATTCTTTGAACAGGTCTGTTACTTGCATGCCCCACAATACAATGCAGATCCTGAGCAATGTCATTCCCCTGTATTAAATGAACATGCATTTTGATGTGGAACTCTAATTCACAGATCATGTGAAAATATGGGCAGGTCAGCCCAGCTTGGGGGGAGGAGGGATGTGACACTGGGGCTTAGGGCTTCAGCCCCAGGTCGGGGTAGGGGTTGGGTTGCAAGGGCTCCCTCAGGTTTGAAAATATTTACGGGCTCCAGACTACTTCAGCTGAACTTAAGTTCTGATCCCAAGTCTTCTAAGGTTTATAGATGAAGGCAGAAGACTCAGAGGTGATTACATCTAGAGGAACAAGTTCTCTCTTTCTATCTTGTGATGGTAGACTTAAAGATCATGATGTTCAGGGATTTTGCCTCACTTTTTTTGAATTCTTGTTCTCTCACTTAGGCCCCAGTTCAGCAAAGCAATTAAGTGTGTGCTTAAGTGTAAGCATGTGAGGTCCCATTGAAGTAAACTGGATTATTTACTTACTTACTCAAGGACATACTTAACTGTGCTTTGCTGGTTTGGGGGCTCAGTAACTAAAAGCCGTGTCTTTGAATATTTTTGCCTTCCACTAGTTTGTTATTGTAGGATTACACAAGTAGGTGAGGCAGCACGCACCAGTTCATTATTGTAAGGTTGCTTGTGGATTCTAGGTGGTTGAATTCAATGATTCTACTTCATTTTGTATGTAAGACTCCTCATGCATATATTTGGAAAACAAACCTTAAAAAAAAAAAATCAGAACTTTGCAAGCAGTTACTGAAGAGACAAATAAAGCAGGTCAAATGCAGGGTTTTTGACCCATGGCTGTGACCTTTACACAGTTCTGTTTTATCTCTTTAGATGTGAACAAGGACATAGGATTGTGGATTTTTGTCTTTCAGTTCTAGTTTGTTCCCACTGAGGGATGGAAGAATCTGTATCTGTTGCAATAGCTGGATTGTCTGGGTAATGGGTCCACTGTTGCAGTACTAAGATAAAACACCACATCCTCCCTGAAAATTGTTCTTGGAATCTGATACCTGAGGAAACTGGGAGCCAAACTTTTAAGTGTCTAAACTACAGTGAAATACTGGGCTTGTAATTTCCACCTTCCCCCTGCTCACCCACCCTTACTAGCATCATTTTATGGTGTTTCATGGTAATGCACCAAAATGTCTTTGTAACCAGTGCTTAATTTGTAATGAAAGAGTTGCCAGGGTTCAAGCTGGGCAGCCTGAGAGTGGTGGCTGCTGATTGGGTGCCCGGCTCTGAAGGCAGCACCACCGCCAGCAGGAGCACAGAAGTAAGGGTGGCATGGTATGGTATTTCCACCCTTATTCTGCACTATGGCTGATGCCTGCGCTGCCTTTAGAGCAGGGTGGCTGGAGAGGCAGTTGCTGGCTGGGAGCCGAGAGGTGCCGGGACTATGAACTGCCAAACCTAGAGGTGCCAGAGCTCAGACCTGGCAAACCCCAGCACAAATTAAGCACTGATTGTAACACTTTGGTGTGCGTTAGTGTGTATGTGTGAGTGAGAGAACTTCATCTGGATTGGAAGATGCTAGATTGACAGCCTTGGATATTGAAGTCATCTATTTATGGATTGCACAATAAAGGAACAGTATAGGCATACCATACTCCACCCCCAGTCTGGGAAAGAGCACTTGCAGGGTGTGAAAGGAATTCAGTAGGTGACCCCATTAATTTTAGCCTCTCTGCTGAGACTGTCAACAAGACCACCATCTAACAACAATGGTGTTGGTAGTGTATATGATATGGACAGCTGACCTCTGGGAACTGAAGTGAACTGTAGCAACCAGCTCATGCCAGAAGGTGATAGACTTGAGTACCTCATTGTAGCCTGCATAGGTACAGATATGATTATTGCTCATGAAATTATCCAAAAATTTAAAACTCAAGTTATTTATACCTTCCATATTTTCATCCAGAGTGTTTTAACAAAGGTGGATACATTTTTATTACTCCTCCATTTATAGGTTGGGAAGGATGGGGGTGGAAATGAAGCGCAGGGAGATAATGTTTAGTATCCTAGTATGAGTCAACAGCAGAGCTGGCAGGAGAGCCCAGGTCTCTTGATGCATAGCTCTCTGCATTGAATGAGTGGACTATTTTCTCTGTAACACCTTAAACCTCCACTGCAGGTTTCTTAAGGTCTTTGGTTAAAAATGTCCCAACTATTTAGCACTCTGCACCCTAAATAGCAAGTAAGCTCCCAAAGTCCCTGCTACCACTGCCTAGATCCAGCTGTGTTCCCTCTGTGTGCAATAACTTTTAATAAGTTTGCTGAGGCTGCCTCTCTTTCTGTTCTCAAACAGCCTACTTCCCATTGTAAAGAAATCACCCTTGTTTTACAGCTGCTGTATTAGGACACAATAGGTCCCCTAAATCCATGAAAAATTGTCAGGGTCCTCCAGACACAATTTTTCTCAGCCCCCTATGTTGCCAGCCTAGTTTGGCTAGATTTTACTTCTTTTAAGTAAAGAAGGTCACATGGTATTATTTCTGTTTCCTGATTGGGAACCATTCCAGGAGTTATACTCCTCCAATGTAAGTTTTTACTTGCAACTGAAAGTTCAAAATTCAGAATAGTTGTAGAAAGTATATAGTGCTGTAAATTCACTGTTTTGGCAACCATTCATGCTAGTAAACTTATGCATTAGAATATTTGTGGGATACGAACATGAAAGAGGTGCAGTCAAAGGACAAAACAAATCCCAAGTTTTAGTCAAGCAAATATTTGGGGAACGTATTTAAGGTATTTGCCCAGCTCTACCAAAAGGTCGTCTTCATCTTTGATTACTCAGACTGTGTTAGGCATGTGATCCTGGGGAGATGGAATGGGGACATTATAGTTTGCAAACGGAAGCATAAACTTAGTTGAATATGCTCCAGTCTGGGTAACAGTGCCAGTTTCTCCAAAAGCCTAATGAATGAGGCTTTATCTCCCCTATTCTCTGCAACACTTGAATAGCTTGCAGCCAAAGGTTTGCCCTACCGTGACTGCTGTCATGCAGGAGGACACTAAGCCCCTGGCCTCCTAATGAAGTGGAATCTCTGGCTATGTGAACTTTAAATATTTAGTCAAGAGACAAATATGTCTGTGTCCGTCCCTATCCCCCATCCTCCCAGTCTTCCCCACATAGCAGCAGGTTTTCATGTTTAGATTCCCACTGCCTGCCAATGTGTAAGTCCTGCTGGGAAAGGTTACAGTGCAGCAGCAGTCAAAAAAGCTAACAGACTATTGGGAATCATCAGGAAAGGGATAGATAATAAGACGGGAAAATATCATACTGCCTCTATATAAATCCATGGTACCCCCACATCTTGAATACTGCATGCAGATCTGCTTGCCCCATCTCAAAAAAGATATATTGGAAAAGGTACAGAGAAGGGCAACAAAAATGATTAGGGGCAGGGAACAGCTTCCATATTAGGAGAGATTAATAAAACTGGGGCTTTTCAGCTTGGAAAAAAGACAGCTAAGGGGGGATATGATAGAGGTCTATAAAATCGTGAGTGGTGTAGAGAAAGTAAATAAGGACGTGCTAGTTACTCATAACACAAGAACTAGGGATCACCAAATGAAATTCAAAGGTATCAGGTTTAAAACAAACAAAAGGAAGTATTTCTTCACACAATGCACAGTCAACCTGTGGAACTTTTAGCCTTCACAACACCCTCTGGCAAAGACTATAACAGGGTTCAAAAAAGAACTAGATAAATTCATGGAGGATAAGTCCATCAATGGCCATTAGCCAGGATGGGCAGGGATGCAAAGCCATGCTCTGATGTGTCCCTAATTTCTGTTTGCTAGAAGCTGGGACTGGGCGACAGGGGATGGATCACTTGATGATTACCTGTTCTGTTCATTCCCTCTGAAGCACCTGGCATTGGCCACTGTCAGAAGACCAGAAACTGGGCTAGATGGACCCTTGGTCTGATCCAGTATGGCTGTTCTTATGTTCATACAATCTCCTTAAAGTTATTTACTAATACATCACATTGCATATTCAACCATAACTCTGTCCCCACATCCCTGCTCAGCCACAGAATATAGACTAGGAACTCTCTTACCCACCCATTCTGCACTCTAGACTGCTAATATGGTTACAGATTTTCAGACCACCACCAACTCACCACATTTAGTTCATAGATCCAACTGTAGAACATCCTCCCACTCAGTTCATCTACCCACTATTAACTAGAAGCACCAGCATCCTATTTTCTGTATAAAGACCAGAAACTGGACCTTCCCTAATCCCAAAGTACTGACAACATATTGCGTTTTATTCTCATTTACAGTCCAGAAGTACCTGTCCCCAACTCACTATTCCACTGAGTCAGGATAGATTGAGTTTTCTATCTGTCCTCCTCCTGTTGACTGGAAATCTCAGCATGCCTTTCCAATTCACCCTATTTCTGTGAGTGAGAAGTCCTATCTTCCAGTTCATCCAACCCATTTAAGATACAAAGGGACCGGACCAAGTGTGTAATGTACATGCTTGGTGGCACTGGTGCTAGAGTGGACCAAGCTGCCCAAGAGTGGCTCTAGGAGGGATTGTGCTTAGGGAAGCACAATCCATCCTGGCTCTCTTCAGTGACAAGAGGAACTACTCTCTCCTAGACTCCCACTCAGAATCTGGGATATTGGTTCATCAGGGGCCATTTGTTAAAAATTCAGATCAGTGTTCAAATTTTGAACATCCCCAAGTGGATGTGTTCAGAGAACTATCCACAATGACTTCAAGCTCTCTTTTTAGAGTGGTAATAGCTAATTTTAGACCCCATTTTATATGTATAGCTTGGATTATGTTGTCCAATGTGCATTGATTTGCATTTATCAACATTGAATTTCATCTGCCATTTTATTGCCCAGTCATCCAGTTTTGTGAGATCCCTTTGTAACTCTTTGCAGTCTGCTTTGGACTTAATTATCTTGAGTATTTGTGTATCATCTGCGAATTTTGCAACCTCACTGTTTACCCATTTTTTCCAGATCATTTATGAATACGTTGAATAGTACTGGTCTCAGTACAGATCCCTGGGAGACACCACTATTTACCTCTCTCCATTCTGAAAACTGACCATTTATTCCTACCCTTTATTTCCTGTCTTTTAGCCAGTTACTGATCCATGAGAGGACTTTCACTCTTATCCCATGACTACTTACTTCGCTTAAGAGTCTTTTCTAAAGGACCTTGTCAAAGGCTTTCTGGAAGTTGAAGTATACTATATCCATTGGAAGTTGAAGTATACTATATCCATATACCCTTGTCCACATGCTTCTTGACCCCCCTCAAAGAATTCTAGTAGATTAGAGAGGCATGACTTCCCTTTACAAAAACCATGTTGACTCTTCCCCCAACAAATTGTGTTCATCTATGTGTCTGATAATTCTGTTCTTTAATATAGCTTCAAACAATTTGTCTGGTCCTGAAGTTAGGCTTACTGGCTTGTAATTGCCAGGATTGCCTCTGGAGCCTCTTTTAAAAACTGGCATCACATTAGCCAGCCTCCAGCCATCTGGTACAGAAGCTGATTTAAATGATAGGTTACCTACCACAGTTAGTGGTTCTGCAATTTCTCATTTTAGTTCCTTCAGAACTCTTGAGTGAATACCATCTGATCCTGGTGACTTATTACTGTTTAATTTATCAATTTGTTCCAAACTTCCTCCAATGACACCTCAATCTGGGACAGTTCCTCAGATTTGTCACCTAAAAAGAATGGGTCAGGTTTGGGAATCTCCCTCACGTCCTCATCCATGAAGACCCACGTAAAGAATTAATTTAGTCTCTCTGTAATGGCCTTATCATCCTTGAGTGGTCCTTTAGCATCTCTATTGTCTAGTGGCCCCACTGGTTGTTTAGCAGGCTTCCTGCTTCTGGTATACTTAAACATTTTTTTTCCTGTTACTTTTTGAGTCTTTGGCTAGCTGTTCTTCAAATTCTTTTTTGGCCTTCCTAATAGTTAAAAGTTAGGATAGTTAAAATCCCCCATTATTATTGTGTTTTTAAAATTTGTATAGCCTCTCAAATTTCCCTGAGCATTTCATTGCCACTATCCCCATCCTGGTCAGGTGGTCGGTAGTATGTCCCTACTGCTATATTCTTATTATTCAAGCATGAAATTACTATCCGTAGAGATTCCATGGTACAGTGTGATTTGTTTAAGATTTTTACTTCATTTGACTCTTCTTTCTTTCACATATAATGCCACTCCCCCACCAATATGCCTAGTCTGTCCTTCCGATATATTGTACCTTGGTATTACTATGTCCGATCGATTATCCTCATTCCATCAAGTGTCTGTGATGCTTATTATATTAATATATTCTCACTTAATATGAGGCACTCAAGTTCACCCATCTTAGATTTTAGACTTCTAGCATTTGTGTATAAGCACTTTAAAAAAAATTATCACTTTTTTGCTGTCTGCCATTTTGTGATGTAATTGAATGGGACTCTTTCATTTGACTGTTTCTCATCAGATCCTACACGTATTTTATCATCTTCGATCCTCTCCTCCTTACTATATTACTTACTTACTACTATAATTAATAGATTGTCCCCAAAGGAATGTCTCAGTCCCAACCATGTGCTCCTCTCAGCTGTCGGCTTTCCCCCAGCTCTTAGTTTAAAAACCTTAACATTAACAAAGCTTTGTCTCATGATAGTCCATGTTGACTACCAGTCCTAGTGGCTGTGCTGGAGGTCTTGTGTTAAAGGTAGGATGGCTTCAAGAGGACACCCCACAATAGCATGGTGGAAACCTACACTATTCAACTCTCTACATAGTAGGCTAAAGCCAAAAGCTTTGGGAGAAGGCATCTCCCCTACATGCCCTCGTACAGGAACTAATGGAGAAAAACCCTGCCAGGATAATCATTTCAAAGTTTGTATTTTTCTTTTCTCAGTTTTTGTTTTTTTGTTTTTTTGTTTTTTAAAGAGTACTTTGGAGGATCTGCCTAAGGAGACGAAGAGCTTTGCCATGGCAGAGCTTGCAATGGAGAACAGCAGCTGCATGGACTGGCAGAAACGGTGCCTCGCATTGGAATCCCAGCTCTTCAAATTCCGTCTGCAGGCTAGCAAGATCCGAGAGTTACTAGCTGAAAAGGTGAGGCCAAAGCTATGTACTAGAACATGTCTACCTACCTATTACTGGGCTATGCAGTGAAATCAATGAGCAAGAACAATCAGTCAGTTGTACTACATCTGGACCTAATTCCCACTTACACTATAGTCACTTTATATTGTTAAAGAGCCTGATGGTGATGTGCCTCCCAGCGTGGTATAAAGTGGCATTAGTGTAAATGAAAATTGGGTCCTGTGCATCTGACATATTGTACCATCAGACTCATTTAATGCAAAGGCTCCTTAGTGGCTCACTGGAATTTAATATTTTAAATTTTCACCTCTGGAGACCTTTGTTGAGATTTTGTCTCAAGTCACAAATGAAAGGAGTTTTGCAGGCTCATTCCAGCTTCTTGTTTATCCACACCACCACACAGTCTGGCACAATTGGCAGTCTCTATCCAGGGAATGACTCTGACTACTGTAGGGCATAGACACAATAGCAGAGTTGATTTGGATCTTGGGCCAACAATAGTGGAGGATGCTGCAGGTCCAGATTGGGTTGGTATTAGAAGAGCTTAGAGGGGTACAGAACTATGCTGTATTGTGACAGTTGTGTCAGGTCCCAGGCCAAAACTGTCAAGGGGAACAGCCGCTCAGGACTGAGACGCATTATCAGTGTTGTGCAGGGGAAGCTTGTACAGCACCTTTCTGTCTTAAAAAAACTACTTTTTGTCTGTCCCTCACTTTCTTGTCCACTAAGTTCACTCAAAGTTGGGGAGGAAGAGAGAAGGAGGTTTTTACTTTTGATATTCTGTGTTACACACACACACACACACCTGGATTTCTTTTTCTCTGAGATTATATTTTTTAATTTATCAGTGTTTTGAAGAGGGGAAAACACCATCTGTCTGGAAAGTGAGATTGAAATGCTCTGGTAACAGCAGGTTTATTTATGTTCTGCAGAGGGCTGCAAGTCAAAGCTCATTCCTTGAGCTCTTCATGTGAAATTATTTCCTGCTAGTGTAGCTCTAGTAACTGCCTTTCTACAGGTTCCCACAAAGCATAAGGCACAGGATTAACCTTTAGAAATTAAGAATAGTACTTTCAGCCACATGCATTTTTGCTGGGACCCCTTTTATTAACCTCATGCCTGTATTAATACAGCTTATAGTTTGCTTTTGATTCCCTCACTGGATCCAACGTGGTTTATGATAATCCAATTTAAGAGGGTTCAGCCAATCAGTTATTTGTATGGTGGTAGCAATTTCCTTCAGTCACAGTTAAGTAGGCAAGCTGCAGACATCCTAACACTTTTTTAATCTGTCCCTGATGATAATTGTGACCTACATCAGTTTTGCTCCATTTTACATTAGGAACCCTTGTTTGTACATTCCTTCAGAAAGCACAGTTATCTCAACCCCTGTAGTGATTTTCAATCTTACTTTCACTTTAATTACATTTGCACTAACATGATATAGAGCGTTCCAGTCCTGTTCATTTCACACTTCATACAGGTCTGAGAAACTCTCAGCTCACTTCATTTTGGGAAGGCAGCATCTGGGCTGAGCTCCTCCAAGGCCTGTCCATACTGGGGACACTTTCTAACCAGTTTTAAAGCCAGGCGGCTAAGCAAACTTTATGCACTGTACAGAGCCAGAGCGTAGGCCTGGTATTAAGGCAGCCAGACCAGCTTTTATGACACCAAGGAAATCTAAGCCTCATTTCTTAGGCTGTGTATAGCCACTTCCTAGTTTTATTTCTTTCCATGGAAATTCTTAGACTAAATCCACATCAAACTAATGAAACTGTTTATTAAATCTCCTTCTGGAGCATGAACACACCATACGCCTGTTTGACTCTCCCCTCCATAGAACCTTTGATGAAAATCCTGGCCAAGGACAGTGGGATAGTCACCTGCTTCAGGGAGCCCCCTGCTATGGAAAGGGAAGCAACTCTGGGGCTAATCCAGCCCTTCAGTCAAAGCAATAGGCCCTTTGTTCCCTAATCTCAACAGTTTGGTTCAGTGATCAAGTTACTCTGTAACCAGCTGTATGGCTTTGTGATGTGGTTTAATGAAAGGTCAAAGAGCGGGGCCCCATATACTTAACGTATATCAGGAGGGGAGAGGAGAGGAGGACAAGTTAAGGGTCAGGTTTCAGGACATATGTGAACTTGCTTGTCCAAGTGAAGTTTTACAGTACACAGTGCCCCTGCTGAATACAGGTTCTCCACCATCTGATCGTGGTTAGGTGGCCTGGGTCAGGGGTTCAATCTCTCTGAACTGGAAGACTGTCTGCAGACTCACTCACTCCTCATTCACAGTCTCTTACCAGCCTTGTAGCAACTATGGCAATTGCTTACATGGAAAGGGTATATTAGGAGAGCATCTGTTTGTTTAGCTGAAGGTAATAAGTGTTCTTTTTGAGGAGAGAGAATCCTACTGTCTGTTTTTGCTCTTCATTTCAGCTCTTCCTCCCTCTCTCTGTTCTGGTTCTTCCTCTTCCCCAACCCCTACCCCACCTCTTCTGAGAATGTCTGTCTCTCCTTCTCCTGTACCACACAGATTTCTCTTTCAGCTGGTACCTCTCCTTCCCCTGGTCGTACTGCCTGGGCTGCCTCATTCCCTTCTTTCCTGGACATTCCTCACTTGCTGGTGGCTGGCTCCTCTTCCTTCTTTTCAGCTGCTAGTACAGTCCTCCAGGCTCTTCTTTACAATGAAGACCCTGAACTACGTATAAGCTGTTGAAAACAAGGAAGACCAGCATGATATGACTGACCAGCATTCTGCAGATGACCAGGAAGTGCCTTATAGATTCCCAGTAGTCCCACAAGCCTCCATTTGGGAACCACTGGCCTATGTGAAATGAGTGTGCTGGGGATGTAGAGGGCAAATGCTTACTCCCATTCAGTGGATAAGTGTCCCCTTCACATCATCCCAAACTGACACCCCTTGGCAATTTCCATTCATCTGTTTAATAGATGAACGGAGAAAAATATTTGGGTTGTGTGCATTTGTTTGTGATCCGATTCTTAGTGCTGTCAGGACAAGGACACTCATCTCTAGGGCTCTATGATGAGGGACTAGAACAGTGTTTTCTCAGCTCCCATACATCTTTCCCTCCCACACACCCCTGCTCCAAATCTCTTCCCCCTCCCCTCACTGCAGAGTAGAACCCCTCTGTGTGCCAAAATTGCTACCTTATCACCCTGAGTGGACAGTCTCTTGCAACTCAGCTCAGACCTACTTCCTGGAAGTCCCTACTTTTGCCAAGTTGTTCATGAGAAGTATCAATGTAATGGTTACGGAGATATCAGAACAGTGACACTTTAATATATACATTTTTAGTAAATTTGTTCAGCCATATAAAACCACTCCTGCTCCTATTGAAGATAATGGCAAAATTAACTGGCACCAGTTATGGAACTTTATCTGAAATTTTTAAAAAGAAAAAAAAATTGCCCAAAAAGAAATAGCTATTGCATAATTTAAGACAATACAAATATTTCCATTTTTTTTTATTCCAAGGGAAACAAGTTGTTAAGCAACCATCCCTTTAGAGCATTTGCAACCTAAACATTATAGCACTGAGAGAACTGGAAAGTGAACCAGAGTGAAACTGACCAGTCTAGCATTGCTATCCAAGTGAAGTGAAGTGAAAATACTCCACAGGTAGTGTTGCCAATTTTAGCACAAGTCTTGTAATATTTGATATTTCTTACTTAGATTGTAAACTCTTTAGGCCAGGGACAGCCTAGCACCATGCATTCCTGGTCCATGGCTGCAGTTCCCAAGTGCTAGGGTAATACAAATGATAATGAAGCCTTGCCTGTTAGAATCAAGAGAATCTCAGCTTTCAAAAATGTTTAGCCCTCATAGCTGTAGATAAAAGTTTGAAAAAGCGAACCACATGTACTGTAAAGACTCGGAAACCAGAAGGCAAATAAAGAGTTTGGGTTTTTAAGCCAATCTAATGATATTTTGGGGGATCTGATCTGACTAATGATTTTTGAACCCTTGTGGCTGGTAATACTCTACATTTTATGATGCAAATACATTAAATGTTAAAAAGGGTTTCAGACTGAGTAATCTACAGTGCTGCTTGTAACATAAGGAATGTTTATAAAGCTAATACAATTTAACCCAGTATCCTTTCCATGCAGTTTTGGACAGAGGAAGTGGAGTTGCACTTGTGAGGTTACGTATTGACAGCCTGATCCCATGGAAACTTAACTATATGAGTAAAGTTACTAAGATTTAGGTGTTTGTAGAATCAGGTCCTTAATAACTATGTCAAAGATACTAAAATACCATGTCTTTATGAGAAAGTTCTGCATTCCCCTCAGCCCGCCATAGGTGCTAGAGACTGGGTTCTAGGAGTATGTGTACATCATCAGGGATTGTGTGTCTTTGGTACAGGCATTTATTTCCACTCTCTGGGTTTCTCACACACACAGAGGGGGATAATCATCTGTTGGTGAGTGACATGGCAGACTGTTGCCATGGCAGCATGATGACCTGGTTACAAGTGAGCTGTGGGCCTCTCAGAAAAAAGAACACACAAAAAAGCTGAGCAACAAATTAACTTTAAGCCTTGGTTCTATTTTGAATGCCTGACTGAACATATGAGCAGAGGTCTGTTCATGTACGTGGCAGGCAGGTTCCTACGCAGCCTTTAGAGGGACCAGTTGCATGGCTTCTCACTTGTTTGTATGGAAGAGGGATGCATCTTATAGCAATCCTTTGAAAAGCCTCTTATACGCTCGGGTTTAATATGGCCATGGGGCTTTGACGCAGCTTCATTTTGAGACATTTGAATGACAAATCTTTGCCTTTCTGTAGCATATGCAGGAGATAGCATGGGATAATGGTGGAAGTACAGGAATGGAGTTGGGAGAGAGGCCTTTTAATCCTGGTTCTTCAACTGATTTGCTGTGTGTCTGGGGACAAGTCACTTCATCAATGTGACTCAGTTTCCCTATCTGTATAATTATGAAGTATTTTCAGATTTTAAAATGGAAGAAGCTATATAAATACTAAGTATTATTAATTCCCCTAGGAATATCAAAGAGCCTTACAAACAGGAGTATATTAAGTCTCATCGCAGGCCCTGTGAATTAGGTGATACACAACCGGTTAGTACAGGAAGTGAAGACTATCAGTTCACTTTAAATTGCATGGGGAGTTAGGGTGTCAGAATTTAACTCATCTGTAATTTAGCCTGGTCACCTCAATCTTACAGAAAGTGTATGGAATCTTTAGTGACCACAAGTAGTCATGACCTCAGTTTTATATCCTTCAAAAGTCACCAGTTAGAGTAGTACTAAGCCAGCTAGCATGATGCTACTTCAGAGGGAAGAAAAGCCAATACTTCCTGAAAAATCATGAGTTTTCTTGGAAATCTATCATCCAGGTCCTGACCTGCTCCAGTCCTGCTTATCTTGTGGGAGATAATGGTATCACAGCAGGAAGAGTTAATTCTGCAGGAATTAATAGATGGTTACATACCTAGGATATTCAACAGCATCTGGTAAAGACCCAAATCCAGGATGATAAGTTCCAAAGGTACACTCAGCAAGAGAGCATGGGTGCATTTTGAGCTGTCAACTCCATGCTCATTTGAATCATAAGGTGGGGGATGTTTCTATAAAATTAAGCAATACAGGCAAGGGGAGAAAAGTCACAGAAATGCCCATCTTGTGGGTAACAGTGAGGGCATAAAGCCATTTCCTCCGCTGACTCTAACACAATGGTCATCCAGCATTGATTTTTGTTCCACGTTTAAAGTGTCCCTAGTTTGCATGTAGCCCATACTGGTAGCTGTCAGAAGCTATTACCATTTGGCGGTGGCTATTCAGTGGCTTACTGTATGACGAATGTATTGGTGAATCTCCAGTCTTAGTGGACTTATGTTCACCTGACAAGACCCACCACTACCATTAACACTAAATAGCCTCCAAGTTGACTTCTCTGCCAAGATTACCAAGGACTGATTGGCCAGGAATCAGAACAGGTGCAGCATGGACAGTAGCCAGGCAAGCTTCCATAACATTTCCCTGCTGAACTATTCCATCCTCACCTAGACGGATTACCTTTACAAGCTGGAGAGGAGTCAGGCTCCATGGCCCATTAAAGCCTTGGCCTCTTGGCTGAGAACACTGAAAATGAGGAGAATTTAGTGCTCATTGTGATATTTTATGCTAGCCCTACCAAACATTAAGTTTAGTGTATGTAATTTTGTTTGCTGTTTGATCATTAAAATGTGTACGCGCACACACACCCCCCCCTCTGCTACCTTCCATCTGAGGATATGAATATGCTCTACAATAATTAAACTAGTGCTTACAATCCCTCTGTCTGGTGGGGAGTAACATCATTCTCATTTTACATATGGGGACACTTGAGCCCAGAAGTGTTTATGACCGCATTTTCAAGAAGATGGCACTAATTTTAGGTGATCAGCTTGAGATGCTTAAAGCCCAATTTTTCCAAGGGACGGATCTGCTGCTCCCACTAACTTTAATTGCTCTTTACATTTTGTCCTCTGTCACACATCATTTCAGAGATAAATAGAGCCCAGCTGTGACAGGTTCGGTCACAGAGACCCCCTTGCGACTGTCACCTGATGTGCTGAGACTACCTCTGAGCCTGTTTTCCCTGCCAACTTGGGACTCTAGAACCCTGCCTTGTTGAGCCAGACATGCTAGCCTGCTGTAACACAGACTCAGGTCTGGTCCATGCCCCCAAAGCTGCAGACTTAACTGAAAACAGCTTAGCAGGTCACCTGCCTCCAGTACCCGAACACTCAGCTCCCAATGGGATCCAAACCCCAAATAAATCCATTTTACTCTGTATAAAGCTTATGGGGGTAAACTCATAAAGTGTCTGCCCTCTATAACACTGATAGAGAAAGATATACAGCTGTTTGCTCCTCCAGATATTAATCACTTACTCTGGGTTCAAAACAAAAGTGATTTTATTAAGCATAAAAAGTAGGATTTAAGTGGTTTCAAGTAATAACAGACAGAACAAAGTAAGTCACCAAGCAAAAACATGCAAGTCTAAGCCTAATACATTAAGAAACTGTAAGAAACTGATTACAGATAATATCTCACCCTCAGAGATGTTCCAATAAGCTTCTTTCACAGACTAGACTCCTTCCTGGTCTGGGCCCAATCCTTTCTGTGGTACAGTCCTTGTTACTTCCAGCAGACAGCTAAGGTGGAAAGCGGGGGTTTTCTCATGACTGCCCCACACTCCCCTGTCCTGCTCCATCCCTTTTTATAGTTTTGGCACAAGGTGGGAATCTTTTGTCTCTCTGGGTCCCCACCCCTCCTTCTAAATGAAAAAGTACCAGATTTAAGATGGATTCCAGTATCAGGTGACATGGTCACATGTCCTGCGAGACCTCATTCTTCATTACACACCCACGGGCTAGCCCACCCCACACCTTTACAGAAAGGCTTGCAGGTAAATAAACCATCTACAACCAGTTGTTCTAGTCAATGGGAGCCATCAAGATTCTAATCCACCATTAATGGCCCACACTTTTCATAATTACAATAGGACCTCAGAGTTATACTTCATATTTCTAACTTCAGATACAAGAACGATGCATACATACAAATAGGATGAACACTCAGTACGTTATAAGCTTTGTAATGATACCTTACAAGAGACCTTTTGCATAAAGCATATTCCAGTTACATCATATTCATAAGCATATTTCCATAAAGCATATGGAGTGCAATGTCACACCAGGTATCCCTGTTCTTAGTTCTTTGTGTAACGCACACACCTCTTGGGTGTGGTGTTCTGTCCCATCTCGTGGCACTGAGGCCACTTAGAGAGAGAGATAAAATAAGTCTGCTCTACAGTCTCAGGTAACAGCCAGTTGGCTTTTAGCTCTTGTGGTAGAGGCTAATGCACTAAGCTCCAGAGGCCCCAGGTTTGATCCCGCCCGCCAGCGACTGGGGTCTGTCAGTATTACATGAGCTCAACTACAACTGTCTATCTGCTACCACCTGCTTCTGCCTCATAGAATATTAGGGTTGGAAGAGACCTCAGGAGGTCATCTAGTCCCATCCCCTCCTCAAAGCAGGACCAACACCAACTAAATTATCCCAGCCAAGGCTTTGTCAAGCCGGGCCTTAAAAACCTCTAAGGACGGAGATTCCACCACCATCCTAGGTAACCCATTCCAGTGCTTCACCACCCTCCTAGTGAAATAGTGTTTCCTAATATCCAACCTAGACCTCCCCCACTGCAACTTGAGACCATTGCGTCTTGTTCTGTCATCTGCCACCACTGGGAACAGCCTAGCTCCATCCTGTTTGGAACCCCCCTTCAGGTCATTGAAGGCTGCTATCAAATCCCCCCTCGCTCTTCTCTTCTGCAGACTAAATAACCCCAGTTCCCTCAGCCTCTCATCATAAATCATGTGCCCCAGTCCCCTAATCATTTTTGTTGTCCTCCACTGGACTCTCCAATTTGTCCTCATGCCTTCTTCTATAAGGACATTAGGAAGTACTGGAAGCTTCATATGCGAACTTGTTCTTGTGAGGCTTCCAACATTTTTTGCAGACCCAGGATGGATTAAGACTAAATCATAGTACCCAGAACTACCAAAAGGCTACCCCAAAACCCTGTCGCCTCCCCAGAACAGTCTCTTGCTCCTACCACTCCTCTCCTAGAGAGCTTGTCTTCTACTCTGAGTTATTGATCTTTCTCTCAAGTGAGGCAGCTGACCAGCAGCAAACAGCTGTGCACAGAACTGCCATCTGCTGCTTCATACTCATCGCTTTGTCCAGGCTCCCTGTGATATTGGGCCCTGGATTCCAAGGGTCTGGGTTTAATCTCATCTTGTGCAGACTGAAGAGTTTGGGACAAGCATCTAAGTTTTGGGAATTTAGATAAACTGAATCTTTCACAGTTCACCCCTACTGCAAAGAATATATTTGGAAAAGGGGACAGGGAACATATGAGTCAAGTAGTAGTCCATATTGCAAAAGCATCCACCAATGCTGTTGCTGTAGTAAAGCAAGAGGGAATGAAAGGTCCATGTGTTTCCTAGGTGCTGTCTCTGGCCGCCAGGTTTTCCTGGCACAGAGTCAACTCTCCAGGGAAATGTTATGGGAATGGAGCAAGCTCTCAAACACAGCCCTGTGAACACAAAGGGTCTCCAGGACCCTATCCTACAGCTCTGTGTTTTTCTCCAGTAGGAGGATCAGTAAGTGTGCAAATATTACTTTGTTGAGAGAGAGAGAGAGAGGGAGGAGCTGGGAAGGACTAGCTAAAGCTTGAGAGGGATCAAAGCCAGACAGGCTCTGAAGGAAGGAGTTCTTGACAGTGCTGAATGTTTCCATAGAAGAGGCTAAAGCCCTGGGGATGACACTGTTGAAGAACAACAAAGAGTCCAGTGGCATCTTAAAGACTAACAGATTTATTTGAGCATAAGCTTTCGTGGGTAAAACCCCCACTTCTTCAGATGCATGGAGTGAAAATTACAGATACAGACGTAAATATACTGGCACATGAAGAGAAGGGAGTTACCTGAGGTTACCTGGTCTGTTAGTCTTTAAGGTGCCACTGGACTCCTTGTTGTTTTTGTGGATACAGACTAACACGGCTACCCCCTGATCCTTGACACTGTTGAAGAAGGGAAATAAGAGCTGAACTTTATTTGGGCTTGATTCAAGCCCAAAATGTAGGTTTTATTAGAAGTGATGGCAGTTACAGAACTGAATGTAAACAAATATGTCCCTGAAATAAAAAATCTACTCATTTTAGGAGAGAACAGATGTAAACCTTCCCCTGAAGCATCTCTGAAAATCTAGACCCAGCACCTTTGTACTAGAGCAGTGGTTCTCAAAGCCAGTCCGCCGCTTGTTCAGGGAAAGCCCCTGGCGCACCGGACCGTTTTGTTTACCCCAATGGGGACTGCAGGAAGGGTGGCCAGCACGTCCCTTGGCTTGTGCTGCTTCATGCAGCCCCCATTCACCTGGAGCGGTGAACCGCGGCCAGTGGGAGTCGCGATCGGCCGAACCTGTGGACGCAGCAGAGCACACTGTACTAGAGCACTGGAACCAGGAAATGAAATTGGTTAGAATACTCTGAGTACATTTCCCAGATCTGAGAAAGAGCTCTGTGTATTTGGAAATTTGTCTCTCTCACCAAACAGAAGTTGGTGTTGGTCCTATAAGTTATTACCTCACCCACCTTGTCTCTCTAGGATACTGCCACAGAAGGAGTGGAGGTAGTTTGTGCCTCTTCTATTTAGAGGGTTATGAGCAATGCTTAATTTGTGCCAGGACTTACCAAGGCTGAGCCCCAGCTCTTCTGGGCTTGTTGAGTCAGTTATGAAAGTAAAAAAAAAAAAAATTGCTTCAGCCCCAGCACCTCTTTCATTGCAAATTAAGTACTGGTTCTGAGGCAGGGATGGGATGGGGGTGGGGGTATGACCAGGGTGAGGGCGATCCTGAAGGCTGCCCTAAGTTGTGTCCCTGATGGGTTTTGAAGAACACAATCACTGGGATACAGGTCTGCCTAGCTTATACCCCATCACATTTTACACCCAACACATTTTGGGCTGCTGCAGAGACAGCACAGAGGCGGCAGAGCCCGATTTGTGCCTGGCACAGGGCCCCTCGACAGTGGGGATATGCACTGACAGGCCTTACTCCTGTCCTATCACAAGGGGAATGATAAACTGAGTCTTCTGTTAATAATGATGTGAATCTGACCCTCTGGTTTGACTATCCTAGCTGATTGAAATGCAAATGGAGGAAATGTGGCATCAATAGTGAAAAGTAAATTAGTTAGTGCTGAACCAATGCTACAGCATGCTGTTAGGATGTGCTGTGCTCCTTACCTGCTAACATTTGAGAGCTACAAAAAGGGATACATGAAAAGAAAAATAGGGACATTCTTTTAAATGCCACTGAAATTATGGAAAAGTCTTGTAGAATTTAGAAGGGATGAAACCAACAGAATCTTTACAGACCTTTAGTTAGGGATCCAAAGAAAAAATTCAAAAAAGTTATAGAATTTAATAGAGAGTGAGGTTTTTCTGTGTTTTTTTGAACTATCCTGTAGAATTCTATAGCAGGGATATAATTAGGGCCTGTAACAGGGTCCTCTGCCCGCCCCTCTTCCTGGGGCCCGCTGACTGCCCCAATAAAGCTCAGAGAGGCTTCCTGTTATGCAGCACCTTTGACTTTATTTACACACACAGTTCTCCCACCATCAGTGTTGAGCTATGTACAAGGCTTACAGGATTAGTTCCCTCCTTCCCAAGCAATCAGCCCACAGCCAGAAGACTGCCCATTCTCCTGGTAGCCCCCCTTCATACTGGCTCCCAGCCCTCATAACTACTGGCTTGTCAGGCCCACAGGTGGAGCCAATCCCCAGGCCAGGAATCATGCCTGTTACACCAGTCTGAATCTATTCCTCTTGATTGGAGCTGGCTGAGCAGGGGCTAATTAGGTGCTTTTGCAGCAGCACCTTGCTACATGGCCCTACCAAATTCACAGCCATGAAAAACGCATCGTGGACTGTGAAATCTGGTGTGTGTGTCCGTTCCCCCCCACACACACACTCCCTGGTGAAATCTGGTCTTTTGTGTGCTTTTACCCTATACTATACAGATTTCATGGGGGAGACCAACGTTTCTCAAATTAAGGGTCCTGACCCAAAAGGGAGTTGTAGAGGGTTTGCAATACCGCCACCCTTACTTCTGAGCTGCCTTCAGTGCTGGGTGACTGGAGACCAGCGGCTGTTGGCTGGGAGCCTAGGTCTGAAGGCAGAACCGCTGCCAGAACAGCGCAGAAGGAAAGGTGGCAAATACCATACCAGGCCATCCTTACTTCCGCGCTGCTGCTGGTGGCAGCTCTGCCTTCAGAGCTGGGTTTCCGGCCAGTCCCGCTGCTCTCTAGCTGCCCAGCTCTGAAAGCACTGCCACCACCAGCAGCAGCACAGAAGTAAGGGTAGTAGTACTTCAACCCTCCCCCGCCCCCTGCAATAACCTTGCAACACCCCCCTCCCCAACTCCTTTTTGGGTCAGGACCCCTACAATTATACCACCTTGAAATTTTAGATTTAAATAGCTGAAATCATGAAATTTATGATTTTTAAAATCCTATGACTGTGGAATTAACCAAAATGGACCATGAATTTAGTAGGGGCCTAGATACAATTCACTATCAAAGTCTATAGAAAGTTTACAGTTTCTGTTAACTCTATAGGGGTTCTATAGTGGTTTGGAATAATAGAGTGAAAAAACCCTATACTTTGTGCTATAAGTAGGGCCTGTAGGGACAGCTGGCATGTGTGTTAGTTGCCGGGGTGCCACTTCTTGCTTGAATTGTCCAACAGAGGTTGTAACCACTTGTAAAGCCTATGATATTTTTGGCAAAAATAGGCCCTACACCAAATTCTAGCTTGGTTAACTACATTCTGCCTCTAAATCCTCTCTCCAGTTTAAACTGGATACAGTTGACTTCATATTTTATTGTTACATAGTTATGTAGTGTGTTAACTAGTTGTTGTGTTTCACTCCAGACATGGGTGCATTTCACTGAAGGTGAAGGAATTCCTGTATGTTTAGGATTAAATTCCATACTCTTTAATCAACCAGAGACATCCATTGACTTTGCTGTGAGCTTTCCTTCAATTAAGGACTAGTTAGTTAAATTCTTTGGGATGAAAGGTACAATAGGAATGTTAAATGATCATTAACCTGTAGCGTTGGTGAGATTAGGGGCTGCTTTTGTAGCTAGACCACAGTATCTACTCGACCTATTTAGATTTAGATAGTGTATGTAGCCTACTGGGAGCCATTCAGAGCTGTATTCAGTTTTATTTCCCCCTATTAAAGAGTCACTGTTTGGAGAAAGCACAGGAAAGAAGGATGGGCTATAGCCACACTACTTGCAGAGACAACCCACCAAGTATAAATTGCAGAGGCGGGTCAGGGCACCAGGGATGTTCCTTTGACCCATGTAATGAATGGTGAAGCTCACTAATGAGGAAATGGTTCTTGCAAATCCAAAAGGGGTGGCAGGGTAGGCTGGGGGAGATCAAAGATCTTTGTTTCCTGGTCAGAGCTGTCCAGTTAACCCCATGAATGCCAAAGATCAAAGTTCCTGTTAAAGAAACCAGCAGCTTATGAGTAAAAAAAAAATTAATGATTCTGCTCACTGTCAAATCTCTTTTCTGGCCGTGAAGATGCAGGAGCTGGAGCAGAGAGTAGTCGAGGCAGAGCAGAGGGCTGAGAATGCAGAAAAACAGGTAAGAGGTTCTCCAACACTGACACTGTTATGAACCCAGCAAGCCTGCACTCTTAACAGTCTCCAAACCACTGTAGAGAGAGCACCCAACATTACGAAGCTTCACTGGGGAGACACTTATTACAGAGCAATGAATTAATATTTCTGGTCCTGCCCCGCTATCCTCCTGCCTGAGTTTCAAGGATGGCCCTAAAGGAGTTAAGCCCAACACATGACACCTGCATTTCAGTTCTGCAACCAAAATAGTTGAAGAATCCTGCAGAGAAGCTGCACCTTTACCTACAGATCTGTGGCATGGAGGCAGATAAGCCAATGGAGTGACTAACTGTCACACAGTATGTCACACTGGACCACAGAATAACAGCGGACTATTGCAGATCAAGATTGAAGTGCAATGTTGGGGCACCATAGAGGCTGTAAAACACAGTGCAATACACAGGAATGCTGTTGTGAGACTGACTTATTTCCTGGCCCCAATCCCATGACATTGCTCAACATTACAAGATATTATATACCTATGTCACGTTGCATGGGGGTCAGTATCCACTGGTTCCTGTTTTAGGGGCCTCAGAGTGGAATAGCCGGCGCTACCGCAGTTCAGGATTGAAGTACATTGGCATAGCTTTTAGAGGGAAGCTTGCATTGCCCCAGGAGCATCATCTCCTCTCTTCCAGGAGCCCCATATCACTCCAGAGAAGTAACAAAATAGCTTAAATTCCAGACCCATTAGCCCTCATGTGGGATTCTCTAACCTTGGTGCAGTTTTTCCAAAGTGAAAGCAAGTGTACTATGAAATGTAAACAAGCAACATCTCAACTAGAAACATCCCAACCCCCAATAAAATTATACTGTGTGTGAAGTTAACAACGAGCTGGTCCCTGTGCAAAATGTCTGGGTTGTTGGCACCATGCTATCAGAGGTTCCTCTCCTCCCCCTGCTCCCTGTGAACAGCTCATTGTTAAATGCTGAGATGATAATGGCAGAAGTGAGTGGGCAGCGGATTAGGAAAGGATTGAGCATGGGACTGTAACACAGGTCAGTGGGTGAGACAGGCAAAGAGATTGTAGCTATTGCTATTGTTGAGGTCACTAGACCACCTGGTGACTTAATTAAAAGGTAATGGCCTTGATTCAGCCTTGCTGACACAGAGGTGGCAATTGCACCCCCTGAACCAGCAGAGCAATGGCATCTACCTCTCCTCTCCAGGTGTTCTGCCAGGACAGCATTGTTTTACATTCCAGCCAAGGCTCTGTAGGAAACCCACTAACAGAGGCTGACCCTTCCAGCCGATTCTTCCCACTTTCTGGGAAAAACAAGCCCGTTCTGTACTTCTGGCAGAGTGGAGATTCTTCAGGTTGGTGGTGTGTGCCACTGTGACTGACCCTTACCGTAGCACACTTTCCACCAGTGAGAGGCCTGCAGCCCAGGCTGTACTGCCATACATGGGCAGAACCCAGGGGAGTGACTTGGGCCCCAAAAGTTGCTGCTTTTCCAACAGCACTACCCATATCAATATCGAGAGAGAAGCGGCTTTTCAGTAGAAATGCTTTAATTACATCCAACAGCTTTAGGAAGTGGAGCTGCCCCTCCCACAAACAGGTATATTCTGGGTGAATAAGAAGCATTTGGCAAATGAAAGGGCTCCCCATGGAGTTTAGAGTCTTTTGTTTTCTTTCACCCCATGAAACTGGCTGTTTGGATTGCTAATTCAATGGGCTCCCACAGCTGCCATCCTCAATTAAAGAAACCACATGTCTGCAGTCCCTACTCTGAGCCTCCAGCACAGAGTCAGCACTCGGGCATCAGACACACACATAAAAAACATCCGACTCAGTGAGCTTAGCTTTCTGGCTGGGATGGCAGGTGCCTGCCTTTCTGATTCAGTGCAAGGGAGAAGCAGTTTGCTTCTCTCTGTCTAATGCAGACCGACAAGGGGACAAAACACAGCTTCTGCAAGTCTGAGGTGAGGGCTGCCCAATGGAGCGTAAGCTGCTCTCTCATGCAGAATCTGTGAAGAAACCTGGTCGTTGCCAGCACTCTGCCATGCTGGCCCTAAGCCTTTGTCAAGACAGAATGGCATTTGGGAAGAGCTGGTTTGAGAATTATTCACAACTCAAGTCTTACTGACAAGACAATGGTACCGGGTATTTGACACTCATTAAGTTTTGTAATTACCAGGCTGAGTTAAGTTGAAGGAGGTCAGTTTGTCATTGGTAAGGAACTTTACTATCTAGCAAAACAAGTTCTTTATAGAATCTTCCATACAAACTAGACTCAGACACTTCACAGGGTTAGACGATGATGATAACAGTGGGAATTAGGAAATAGGCTCGGGAAAGAAAGTAGTAGTAGTAGTCTCAGAGGGTTGCAAAGAAAAGTCAGATTCTAGAGCACTAAAACTTTGTAATACAAAAGAATTCCCACCTGTTCACATGAACTAGTGTTGGCATCCTGCTGGACCTCAGCCGGATTTGACATTGTTGACCATGAGATTCTGCCATCTCACCTGAGAGAGATAGTAGAAGTCCAGGGTAGAATGTGCTAAAATGGTCTGAGCCAGGGGTGGGCAAACTTTTTGGCCTGAGGGCCACATCTGGGTATGGAAATTGTATGGCGGGCCGTGAATGCTCACGAAATTGGGGGTTGGGGTGCAGGAGGGGGTAAGGGCTCCATCTGGGAGTGCAGATTCTGGGGTGGGGCCATAAATGAGGAGTTCAGGGTGCAGGAGAGGGCTCCAGGCTGGGGCAGGGGTGAGGGGGGTGTGAGGGCTCCAGCTGGGGGTGTGGGCTCTGGGGTGGGGCTGGGGATGAGGGGTTTGGGGTGTAGAAGGGTGCTCCGGGCTGGAACCAAGGGGTTTGGAGGGCAGGAG
Organism: Eretmochelys imbricata; assembly: GCF_965152235.1. Lineage (NCBI taxonomy): Eukaryota > Metazoa > Chordata > Testudines > Cheloniidae > Eretmochelys > Eretmochelys imbricata. The sequence continues at coordinate 63,434,614 of NC_135577.1, read as the reverse complement.
GGGGATCAGAGCTGGGGCAGGGTGTTGGGGCATGGGAGGAGGTCAGGGGTGCAGGCTCTGTGCGGCACTTACCTCAAGCAGCTCCTGGAAGCAGTGGCATGTCCCCTCTCCAGCTCCTACACAGAAGCATGGCCAGGTGGCTCTACGCGCTGTCCTGTCCGCAGGTGCCGCCCCTGCAGCTCCCATTGACCGTGGTTCCTGGCCAATGGGAGCTGCAGGGGTGGAGTTTAGGGTGGGGACAGCATGCAGAAACCCCTGGCTGCCCCTACATGTAGGAGCCAGAGCGGGGACATGCCACTCCTTCCAGGAGCCATGGCACACGTGGAGCAGGGCAAGCCCCCAATCCCACTCCCTGGCGGGAGCTCAAGGGCTGGATGTGGCCCACGGGGCATAGTTTTTCCACCCCTGGGTTGAGCCCTTCCTGCAATATCACTCCCAACAAGCAGTGATGAGGAAATTGCACCCCTTACTGGTGGAGTTCCACAAGGATCAATTTACTCACTGATCTTTTTCCACATCTATATGCACCCACTAAGTGAACTGGTCAGATTGCACAGACTCAAGTGCCAGCAATTTTCAGATAATACTTGTCATTTACCATGTACAACCACACCACTACCACCAAGGTGGCCCAGTGCTTGTGTGAGATCAACTTTTAAATTAATACCAGTTGGCTAAAGCTAAACCCAAGCAAGGCAGAGGTGATGCTGGTGGGCAGATGAAAGTATTCTGAAGGACTTGCAGCCCTGCTGCAGTCTCTGGTCATTGAAGACACGTGCCTACAATTGGTCAATTCAGTCCATAGCCTAGGTGTACTCTGATTTCTCTCACATAGCAGCATCTGCAAGTAACATTTTTACCATCTACACTCGGCTAGAAAATTCCATCCCATTCTAGTGGACAAAGGTCAGGCCTCAGTTATTCACTCATTCATCACCTCTTAGATGGTTTATAGCAATGCCTGGGCATGAAGTCTTCCGCACTGCAGAATGCAGTGTTGTCTTCTGCGTAACTCCAGCTACTGCAAAATGCAATGTTTGTCTTCTCAGCAACACAGGCTATGGCAAACATATCAGACCTGTCTTCCACTAGCTAAAGTGGCTTCCAATAGACTTATCAAATTAAGTTCAAGGTCTGTCCTTATCTTCAAAGCACTCCATGACCCCTGGGCCCAAGATACCCACAAGGATCATCTAAAGCTCCAGGATGGAGACTGTGGTCAACAACTCTGCTCCACTGGGACAATGGACTCTTAACAAGAGTAAAGCTCATCTGTGCAGGAGACAGAACTTTCTTTGGTGGTCAGCCTAAGACTGTCTCATGAACTCCCCTAGGAACTAGGGACCATCACAAACCTCACCACTTTCCACTCCAAGTGCAGGGTGAATTATTTTGACCTTGCCTTCTCTAATATAAACACGTAGCTGCAGATAGTTATATTTAAAACACTCCCCCTCCCTCAAAACAAGACACTTCACTGCACATGCTTCTCCCTCTCGGGAGAGGATGAGAGAGCACACACACAAGTGTTAGGTGGCTTAATGCACTACTAGAAGGCCATCAAATACTACAGTGATAAGCATGGTATAAAAACCTACATAAAGTAGAATAGAAGGGAGCCCAAAGGGAGGCAAGGCTCTGATGGGTTTCAGCATTTTTACCACTGTGTTAGTTAGCAGGTTTAACCTGCACAGTTGCAAAACCACCAGAAGCTGTCAAAGCTTTGTCTAAACTAGGGATCATAGCAGTGGGAGTTTTTTGGTAAGTTTTCCCAGTGTAGTTACAACACAAAGGCTTTGAAGAGGACAAGTAGGATCTTGAAGTATTGAATCTGGTATTAATGGGGGTAAATAATTCAATATGGTATTCGCTGTAGTCAGTGTAGAGAGCCCTGCCTTTCTATATAATGTAGGGTATTTATATGGCCTCCCTATTACCACAGATTGTGAAGTGCTCAGATACAAACTTGTATCTTCTCTTGTTTCTCATTGCCTTTCACCCTGTCCCCCAATGATGCCAGTGGCAATGTCAGAACTGAACACACTGCATTTGAAAATAAAATTAATTGCAGAGTACCTTAGGCCTGTAAAAGTGTTTTTTCAAAGGTCAGATTTTTCTTTCTTTCCCTCCATCATAAAGATGAGCCCCCATTCAGAGTGGTTACCACTAAAGAAACTCATGCCATCACATTCAATTTTCATTAAGTCCACCACTACCACCACCACCACCCATGGTCATTACAGTGAAAGTGTGAGGGTATCTTTCAGGTCAGAGAAATGGAAGAGAAGGTGAAATTGGCCAATATGAAAACCAGCGAATCAGAGAGTACCCTATACAGAAAATACCAGGAGCTGCTGGGCACAGTGCAAGGAAAGGATGATCTGATCGGCAGACTGAAAATGCAGCTGGAGAAACAGGTAAAGCCACCTTCCACTGGGAGATCTGTAGCATGCATGGGCCAGTGGGACTGTAGGTAACATATGGTGCAAGGCTTTGCTTATCTCTCTAGCATCCATGTGCTTTCATCTATGCCAATCTATGAAGGGAAACAATCTCCTTCTGGCTGGTAGGGTGACCCGAGTCTTTAGTACAATGGTTCTCTGATCAAAGCAAGATTCCTCTCCTGCCAAGAGAAAAGGAGTACTTGTGGCACCTTAGAGACTAACCAATTTATCTGAGCATAAGCTTTCGTGAGCTACAGCTCACTTCATCGGATGCATACTGTGGAACTCACTTCATCAGATGCATACTGTGGAAAGTATAGAAGATCTTGTGTATAAAAAGATCTTCTATACTTTCCACAGTATGCATCCGATGAACTGAGCTGTAGCTCACGAAAGCTCATGCTCAAATAAATTGGTTAGTCTCTAAGGTGCCACAAGTACTTCTTTTCTTTTTGCAAATACAGACTAACACGGCTGTTACTCTGAAACCTGTCTCCTGCCAAGGAGAAATACAGGAATCCAAATAGACAAAACCAAAGTCAAATCTGCCCCCATTTAAGTTTGGGCTGATGGTGATTCATAATGGGATGTGAAAATGCTTTATTGGGATCACTGGTTTAAATTCAGACTAGACTGGGAGAATGGACATCTCAGACTGAAAACAGCCTTTGACATCCTGGTTGTCTATATGATTCAATTCTTAAGTGTAGAGATTTTAGTGGTTCTGGGGTGTGGTAATAGGATAGTGAGTCTCTTACCATTATGTCTTTGATCTGAATCTAGTCTGGGTCATTACAATTTGATTGATGTTCAAAGGCCTATGTAAAATGCATTATATAAGATTTGCCAGGTCTTATCAAACCACTGGTCAATCAAGTCTGAAATCTCATCTCCAGCAGAAGCTGGCACCTGATGCTTCAGAGGAAGGCAAATAAGTAGAGTAATACACATTGCAAATGTTACAATGCTGTACTCAAGAGGGGAAAGGGAGAGAATCCTACCTCCCTGACATGAAGCATGAGATTTGATAACATTTGTAGTTAAGCATATTAAAGTAAGAGTCATTATTTGGTCATAGAATTATCCAGGACTATTTAAATCCAGAAACAGTATCTGAACTAGATGTGCTGCTGTGGCATTGAGTTGCACAGAGCAATTAAAACAATGAAGTAGCAAATTTATTTTTATTTGTTGTATCTGTACGTGCCAATGATTGAGTGAACCCTTTATTCTCTTACTTTGTGAGAGTGCAAAAAGGAGGCGAGTGATCATTTTTACTATCCTTAGTTTCTAATGAACTAGACTCCATGTTATAAAAGCCTCCAGCAGATTTGGCACAAAACCACTATCACAATTGTCACCTTTGTTGTCAGCCTCAGTAGAGAGGCCAATGGCTGAAGGAGCCAGGGAGACTGAACTTCTCCCTCTTGCTCGTAGGCTTGGTTTCTCCTTGTAAGGTATCTAAGCTATTTTTGGAGTGGGGAAGCTTGCACTACCACCACCCATGCTATACCTGATCTGAGGCTAAACAGAGGCCTTCACTTTCCAGCAGTATCAGTCTAGCATCTTTCAGCAGCAAATTCCCTTAAGAAGGGAAAAAGAGAAAAATGACATAACCGCAAAGCTGATGGCATGGTGTCATCACCCTGGCAATCACTTGGGAAGAATACTCCCTGTTTGATTTCTCAAACATTACTCTTCGTACTATTATTGTAGCACCTAGGAGACCTGGCCAGGAACTTATTCTAGGCACTGTACACACACAGAACATACCTGTAAAATCCTCCTTGAGTTTCCCCTCATGGTAGAAAGGTGCCCCGTAGGCACCCTGACTCAGTTCCCCCTTCCCTCCCAGGGTCCCTCCAAACATTTCAGTGCTGTCTTGGGCTGAGAACAGTTTTGTCACAGGATAGTTTTTGATTAAGCACATCTCAAAGGCATAAACTAGAGCCTCTGGCTCTGCTGCCTTTTGTCACTTTTGACTCTTATTCAGTCCTCAATCTTCCTTCAAATAGAAGGTTGCTGGGCTTATCCCCATCATCTCCTGATAAAGTTTAGAGGCACAACCAAAGCTCCAGAGTCTCCATCTGTCTGCTTTTGGCCTGTCTCTCTTCCTTCCAACTCCTAGGCCTCCTTATATCTCCTGACCCCAGATGCTACCTCATCCCCTAATCAGTGGTAGCTAGGATACACCAGTTCAGTCACAGGAGGTGTGACACATTCTTCCTAAAAAGGGGCTCAGTCACTCTGTGACAGTCTACCACCTATAGACAGACCAGTGCTCCCTGGGTGTCCAGTCTCAGGCTTTGAGCCTGTTGTCCCCGATTATATTACGTTGACTTTGGTTTCTCAGTGAGAGCAACAGCTGTGTGTCACAGGGACCTTGATGGGATTTCAGGCTTTCAAAGTAACCATCCTTCCTAAACCTCCAACCTTAACACCTGCCCTCTAAGCTCCAGATAGAACTATTGACATTTATAGAATTCTCTTCATTCTGAAGGACTGCAAAACATTTTACAAGGTACACACAGGAATTGTTTAATTCTCCACTGACATGTAGCCACCGATTGGGTGGAAAACTACAGCTATTTAACACCGCAGAGCAACATTACATAATAATGTAGGATAAGAGGAGTAGAAGACTATGTACAAATGAAACTCTGGGAGGCAGAATGTAATTGCTCGAGATGGAATTAGACCAAGATACAACAGGGCCCCAAAACAGATACCCTGGAATTGTTAGCCTAAATTTTCAAAAATGACTCAAGTGGATCTTGAAATCACCAGACACCTTAAAGGGGCCTGATATCAGAGGCCAGGTGAGCATTAATATCTAACTACACTTTAGTCCAGGGACCAATTCACTGAATGGAAGTTCCAGTTTATAAGCCACTACTGCTACATTAACCCACTAAGAACATCATGACCATGTTCCCATAATACATTTAATCCTCTCTTTGCCACAGAAGCAGTTGAGGGCTGAGGAAGCTAAAATTGTTCAAGACAAAGCTGCCAAGATCAAGGAATGGGTAACATTTAAGCTAAGAGAGGTGAGTCTCCAGCCTGTTGTCAGCTTCTGTGGTGTGCAGTTGGGAGTGGTGATTCTATATGTTGCTGGAGTTGTAAATCGAGCACTTTGTATGGACAATAAAAGCAAGATATTATTACTCCTGGGGGAATTCTGTACCACTGCCTCATGCCAACAGGCAGGATGGGCTCTCCAAAGTCACTGACAAAATGTGATCTCTCCAAGGCATAGCTATTGTGCCACCCAGTTAACTAACCAGCCATCAGACTGGAGTGTGGGTGATATCTACATACAGAAACTCTTTATGTCAGGTCTCTTCTTGCACTGAGTGAAACTTTTAATGTTGTCTTAAATGCTTGTATTCTCCTACACTGGCTTACTCCTGTGGGAATTCAACGCCACTGAACAGGCGCATACTTAATGTGCCATGCATATTTTTAATTTTTTGCACAGAAAAAAGCTTCTGCCAGAAAGTTGCTGCAGTTCCATCTTTTGCCCACAAGAGGGCACTACAGTGTTAGAACAGAGCAGCCTCAGCAGAAAATAACTTCAGCTGGAAAAAGAAAAGGAGTACTTGTGGCACCTTAGAGACTAACCAATTTATTTGAGCATAAGCTTTCGTGAACTACAGCGAAGTGAGCTGTAGCTCACGAAAGCTTATGCTCAAATAAATTGGTTAGTCTCTAAGGTGCCACAAGTACTCCTTTTCTTTTTGCAAATACAGACTAACAGGGCTGTTACTCTGAAACCTGTCATTCAGCTGGAAAGCTGCTGTAGTTCCTCCTTTTTCCCACCAGATGGCGCTGTGGTGATAGAACAGAGCTACAGCTCCTGGCCAGCTAGGGAAGAGAAAAAGCCTGCCTTATTCACAGTGCCTGTGGGGCTAGGTCTGGAGAAAGGGGATATGGGGAGACAGACACTGTGGGGCTGCTGGGGAGTCAGAGGGGGGCTCATAAGGGCTAGTGTGGGAGGACAGACTGGGGCAGGGGCTGAATGAGAGTAGAGGCGCAGGGCCACTGTGGGGAGGGAAGTGCAGGGCCACATGGGGATCGGGAAAATGGCTGTCTGAGTGGGAGTGGAGGGACACATGGGGGTCTTTTTTGTCATCTGTATTGTTACAGACATACTTGCTGACAGGTATTTTGAAATAAATGACCAAAAATAATTGAAACGTGGTATGATTATATTGTGTTATTTTGACAAAATATGCAGAATTTTTCAGAATTTGAAAATATTGTGTGCAGAATTTTTAATTTTTTGGTACAGAATTTCCCCAGGAGTAAAGATATTCACTGCCACAAAGGAGTTAATGTTTGCCAGAGCACACAACTCATGATGCAGGGGCAGTTCCTCTGTCCTTGACTTAGGACAATTTACTGATTTGGGCAAAGTTTGTGCCTAATGGAGTAAACTGGTGCTGAGTTGCCATGATCAGATTTCCACCTCCAAGAACCAGAATTTGAAGTAAATTGTTCTCTCATTTAGAGGAAGCAAAAGACTTCCCCACGGTCACCCTCTCCTGTGAATCCTGAGATGCAGTTCCTGTCATTCCTCCCGAGGCAGCACCTGGCACATAGCCATTTTATTTCCTGCTATTCCTTAAAGTTACTAACTCTGTGTGACACTGTTTTCCTCCAGCATGGCATTCCCTCATGTCTGCCCTTCCCCTCTCTTCCAAACCCCTCTCAGCTCCTGGGGCTTTACCTCATTCCAATGCCCACTGAAGTCAATGGGATTCTTTCCACTGACTTCAGTGCGCACTGGATCAGGTTCCTGCTGTCCCATCTCAAAGCACTTTTTAAAAGACTCAGTAACTCTTTACTCTTTGGATTGAGGCCACACATACATCTCCAAACTTTGGATTTCTCAATTTGTTTCAGGAAGGAAGTTGTTAGCATGGTGCTTTACACCTATAGGTCGTGCAGGGATTCTTTATGTGAACACTGTGTTTGGGTGAGAGTCCCCAGTCTCTTTAGTACTGCCTGGATTATTCGCTGTGATGTGTTTCTTTCCCCTCCCTTGAATATGTATTTGTGAGGGTTAACTTCATGTGTTCCCCACCCAGTCCCTCCTGGCACAGGGGGGATCCCATTACATTGTGTGCAAGAGGAAGGAAAACTGACACTCCCAAGTAATAGTAGTTTAGCTGTCTCTTTCATACCAGTTGTTTTCCAAAATATTTTACAGGTAAACTATAAATAATAGCAGTGAGAGAAATGATGGGGCCTATGCAGGGAAGAAGAAAGGTGCTTTCCAAGGATATTTGGGAAGAGTGGGTAGGTGCAGAAGGGCTATTCCAACTGGCAGAAGCTGCTGCTGAGAAGGGCTTCAGAGCTTAAAGTTAAATTTATCTGTTCTTTTTCTTGTTCTTATCTTGACACTTAATTGCAGTCAGAGACCTAAACACTTCTTGATGTTGGGGAGAGTGTGTGAATAATTTTTTTCAGTTTTTATTATTGTTTCATAGCTTGAGCTAGGAAATTACCACCTGAAAAACTGTAATCAGAGGCTGACAGAGCAAATTGAAGCCCTTCAAGATGCATTACAAGGTAAATATGTTCATTTTGGAATTGTAACCTAGTAACCAGCTGAGGACTGGTAGTCAGGAATCATGGGTTCTGCCATAGATTAGTAAGTATGACTTGGGCAAGTGGCATAACCTCTGTTCCTTAATTTGCCCATTTTTGAAATGTGAACAATAATGCTGACCTGTGAGGCTTAATTATATCAATGTTTGTAAAATCATCTGGATGGAAGAAGCTATAGACAGCAAGTTGCTTTTATCCTAACAATGCTCCTTATTTGGTTCCAGTGGGGATTGAATCTTGGACCTCTGGTTTAGGAGGCTGCGACTGCTTCCAAGCTAATGGGCCTGGCTGGTCCTTTTGCTCAGGGAGTCAAGGCTGTCATTGGCAAACCTTTATTGACTTCAGTAGTGCAAGATCAAGTCCTTGATGAATTTCACTATACTTCCTCCCTGGGTAGTGGCATCCACATTGCCAGAGAGTCACCATTACAAGAGGCACTATTGGACTTCTTGTTGACATCTTACCAGAGTGGAAGTAAGGACTGACTGAGCCAAGAAGACTGAACTCTCTCCATTGCTCTGGGGGGAGGGAGGAGAGTGTTCCCTCCGGCACAAGGTTGAGGCATTTTGGCAGATAAGGAAGAAGCTTACATTGCCTATGCCTTTGCTGTACCTGTTCCATCGGTGCTGGAACTAGGGGTGCTACTGCACCCCCCTGGCTTGAAGTGGTTTCCATTATATACAGGGTTTACAGTTTGGTTCAGTGGCTCTCAGCACCCCCACTATACACATTTTTCCAGCACCCCTGACCTTTTCTGTGGCTAAAGAGAAGGCTTTCTTCTCTAGGACTGTGAATCCAGCACCTTTCATCAGAATATAATTCACTGTTAAAAGGAGGGAGTTTCCTTTTCCCCAACTTTCCTAGCCTAAATTGAGTCCATTTAAAAAAAAGTCTAGAAATGGGAGCAGATGACCTAGATTTGCACTAGGCAGATAGGGAGCATTTCTCTCCTGCTAAACTCTTATTCTGGGATGTTTTATGCCTCGCCCCCACCCTTCCATCACCAGGGAAACCATGCAAAGTTCTCGCCAAATCCCAGCACACTTCCGGTCAGGTGCTTTGCAAGTGGGTTTCTCTCATCCCCTCTGGCTCTGGCTGTTTACACAGACAGAATGACTGGTAAGCTGTGTTAATAATCTAGTATTAAGTGTTCCCTGGATCCCAACCCACTGAACAGCAGACAGCTCAGCACTGCCCACCCAACCCCTACCCCCACCTAATTGCATAGACTCACTTTGCCAGGCTAAATTGAGAGGCCTCAGTAGACCGATAAATCTCTTACAACCAGCCATGCTGATATTAACAGCTTCATCTACAGGCATCTCCCAACATGTCTGGGATTCTGGAAACATACTGTAATATTTCATATGAATGACTTTTTTGCAAAGTTACACTGATGTCAGGGTTGGGAGAATTTATACAGGCATCATATTAGGACTGGGTGGGTGTCACAATCAGTTCCTTGTGCCTCTAGGGTCATGCACTGATGGTCCTTGTTCCTTTATATCTAGTAAGAGGACATATATGCCCAGTACAGCACCCTGCCTTCCATCTTCAGGGCTCCTTAAATAAGTCTCCCAGTCCAGAGTCCTTAAAACATTCCTCTAATAGGTCTAATTTATGTATATACAATTCAAAAACACTCAGTACTAGTAATCCTTCTCACCCCAGTCCACTCCAACACCCACCCACAGTCTGTTCCCCCACCCCACAGTGTGTCAAACTTAGTCCTGGGTGTTCCCACAGAAGAGGATCCAAGCCTTCCAGCTTCATTCTAGTTCTTCCCGGCTTTTGGGCTAGGCAGGCTGCAGTCTTATTCCCCTACTGTCTCAAACTATTCTGCAGCTTCCTCTCCTATTGCCTTGTGCTGCAGACCCAGGTGCCTTCCCTTAAGCCCAGTTGGGCAGCAGGTAATCAGTCGCAGCTGCACAGGACTCTGCTCCCTCTCAAAGGGCCAGTCACCCTGTGATATTTCTCAAGAATGTGGGTTTTAGGCCCAGATTCACAAAGGTACCTAGGGGCCTAAGCCTTAGGTTTAGTCACATAAGTCCCAGGACTGTTCATTGTGGATAAACACTTAAACAGTCATTGAGACACACAGAGAGAGAGAGAGAGAGAGAGAGAGAAAGTGAGAATGGTGGTACAGCCCAGTGGTTAGTGTGCCAATCACTTCTTCATAAGTTGTCCACAGTGGAACAGCTTCAAGAGGAGAGACTGAGGGAACCCCACATGAGAATATCCGATAGTTCAGTGGTTAGAGACTCTTTTTCAAATCCTTTCTACCCTTCTGGCAGAGAGGGGAGACTTGAACCTGGGTTTCCCATATCTCAGGTCAATGTTCTAATCCTTGGGCTAAAAGTCAAAAGGCAGGGGGCAGAACCCTCTCCTCTTTGTCCAGCTGTTCTATGTGGAGTGAGACAGGCACCTAATTCATTCCCGCAAGAAACACCTTAGGCAGCTAAGCTGCCTGACTTCAGGTGGCTGGTCCCTGTTCATGGATCGCTAAGCAGAGATGGTTGCCTCCCTGGAGCCCAAACTTAGGTGTGGAATGCCTTTAGGGAGGTGGGGCTTTGCACACACCCCTGTCATCGGCATCCCCCATTAGCTAGCTTAGGTGGCACCATGTCTAGCATGCTGGCTTTATGGATCACATTTTAAGGTGTCTATCTCTCCAATTCATTGTATAAGGACCCTAGGCACTTAACTCAGGCTTTGTGGATTGCAGCGTATTCCTGTGATTTTCTAGGAGCCTAAAAGTTAAGTGCCATGACACTCAGTGTTGCAATGCTTAAGTCCCTTTGTGGATCCCAGCCTTATTCTCTCCACAATAAGCAATAATTTCCCTTACCCTTTGTCCTCTCCTCCGTCCATGTGCTCTTTCAATTTGTATTGACCTTGTAAACCCTGCTGGCCACTGAGCAAGGCTTGTGAAGTCTATGATACTCAGGTACCATTATCAATTATATCTTGTTATTCCTGGATATTCATATATATATATAATTTCTATCTAAAGCATCTTGGAATCTGGTTCTTTGGGACAGAAGACACAATATAAATGTCAAGGTTATCAGAAGACCTGAAATGATCCACGTAATTTCCATTCTATTGCAGACCCTACACAAATTTTTCTAGGCTGTCAGGATTTTCCAGAGAAGAGCATCTGACATTATTAGACATATAGGGGTAGGGTGTGGGTTTCTGTCTGAGAAAAGATTAAAAAGATGAGGGGCCAGACCATTTCTTTGGCCCTCCTGGGCAGAAAGGCTGAAACCCTAGAGGATCTGGCCTAGAGAGTTTCAATGAGCAGTTTCCGCATTTCCTTTTCCAAACTCACATGAAGGCATTGTTCAGATCAGGCTCTATACCTAGGGGAGGGATCAGGATGGAGATATGGCTGCCCTCTGAGGTGCTATTCCCTCACCAGCTCCACAGGTATTCATTGAAAATTTAATACCAGTCCTGCCATTAGAGTAGCTATGAGCTAATGACCTAAGCACAGTGCTGAGAGACAAGTGCCCTGGGTTCAGTTCCCATGGTGCCACGGACTTATTTTGTGACCTTGGAGCATATCTCTGCTTATTTCACCAGCTTTGTAAAGCATTTTGGGGTATTAATTTGGCTGACAAGCTCTATATAAATACAAAGTATTATTATTTTTGTCACCATTAACCTACTCATAGTTCCCCTTCATATTCTAAAACTCACTCTGCATCTCCAGAGGGCAGGATCAGGGTCAGTGACTACTGGATAGTTACAGGATTGTGTGCTCCCATGATGTTCCCATAAAGGCAAGAGGCATTGAGGAGGCCTATGGCCTCCCCATGGATATCCCTGACCTAGGGGGTTTGTAGGCCAAACCTCCTGCTAGTTGAGCAGGGGTACGCCATCCTTCTCCACACCCTCACTGACGCCATTAGAAGGTATCTGTAGCGTTCAGATAGTCTCTAAGAATACGCAGTACGGAAGATAAGAGAAAGAAGTGACAGAGCAGAGGTATTATATAGACATTAAATAAAGTACATTTGGAAGGCCAACCAGGCATTCCTGTTTATCCCATCCTGTAACACAACAACATATGGAATGAAAACATAAACCTAAAAAGGGAAATTCTTATGAACAAACCATATTATACATTTAAGAGACTTGATATCACGGATATTATTGGGAAAAACAGTTTAGAAAGATTTTAAAGGAATTTAGACATTCATATGAATGAAGGTAGCATCTTTAGCTGGTGGTAATAGTCGCAAAGGCTCTCAAATCTTCATGGTTCAGGGCATCCACTGATCACCAGCTGGGGATAGAAGTAAATCAAGCCAGATACTCTGCTAGTTTAATGTACTGTAGCTCCACTGAAATCACAGGGGCTATACTGATTTACACTGCTGAGGTTCTGGCCCGTTAGCTCACCTGTGACATAATGTTGCATGGATATATAAGTTACTGCGGGCATTTCTCTTCCCTCTGATCCACTGGGTATTGGCTGCTGTCAGAGAAAGGACACTATTGTAGCTGGACCATTGGTCTGTTCCAAGGAATACATCTACACTGTATCAGGGAGGTTTCAGAGTAGCAGCCGTGTTAGTCTGTATCCGCAAAAAGAACAGGAGGACTTGTGGCACCTTAGAGACTAACAAATTTATTTGAGCATAAGCTTTCATGAGCTACAGCTCACTTCATCGGAGCATCCGATGAGTGAGCTGTAGCTCACGAAAGCTTATGCTCAAGTACTGTAATACTGTAATACTCAAATACTGTAATCTTTTTACTGTATCTGGGAGTGAGCCTCCCAGCCTGGGTCCATAGGCTTATGTTTGCAGGGTTCATGCTACTGCACTAAAAATACCTATGTAGACATTGCTTTGACGTTGTGATTTGGGCTGCAGCTCAGGCTCTCAAGCCTACCTTTTCCACCCCTGAGACTTGAGAGCCCGAGCCACAACATCTACACAGTTATTTTTAGTCAGTGTTTAATTTGTAATGAAAGAGGTGCCAGGGCTCAAGCAATTAGGTCCTGGGTCTCAAGCAACTTTGTAAATTTAATAACTGATGTGGCAAGCCCACAGGTGCTGGGGCTAAACCCTGGCACAAATTAAACACTGGTTTTAGTATGCTAATGCTAGCTGTGCTCATGTAAGTCTGTGGACCTGTGCTGGGAGAATTGCTCCCACATGCAGTGTAGACATACCCCGTGGCTGAAATACATCTGACAGGAACTCATCCTAACAAGCAACACTTTGGACAAAAAACATTTAAATGCCCTAACTATCCTTTTTCTCTCTTTTTAGATCTGACAGCCATCCCTCCTATTGAATCTCTTTGGAGCTATAACCCTATGGTGCCCAGAATGCTATTGTCACCCTTGCTTGAGAAACCAGACCAGAATCCCGTGCTCCTTGGGATGGGTATCAAACAGGAGTGTCCGGGAAGAGCTGCTAAAGGTGTTCCCCTTACACCAAGTATGATCCTCGTTGATGAAGCCTCCATTGCAGAAGAAGCCAATAAATCATTGCCCTCCCAGAACATGCTCAGGGTCATCCCTGACCCATTGAACTGGAAGCCCTCTGTAGAGAAAGATACGTTCTCTACTGTAATCTCTGACAGTAGCTCAGGGTGCCCTGATCCCACACTACAGGACCCTGCAGTTGAGTCCGCAAGTGTCCTTGAAGCCCTGGCTTTCCAGTCTTCCTTGGGGAGAAACCAGAGCTCTCTTAGCACCTCAGATCAGATGGCATCAGAGCTGGGCAACTCCTCAGATGAGCTGAGTGCCAAGTTCCGCTCCCACAGGCTGGACTCCTCATCCTCAGGGGAAATGATGAGTACCCCTGATGGCTGTCTCCCAACTGCAGAGCCAACACTGGATTTGCCATCATTCATTACTTCAACACAGCCAAGCTTTTCAGGGAGGGAATGTGGACTAGGCAATAGTCTGACTCTCCCAAAAATCCGGACACCCAGCACCCCAAGAGACAGTATCCAGCTAGCAAAGAGACATTACAGTCAACCCCAGCCCGGTGCTGATCGCTTCCATCATGTAATGAGCACAGAGGTTGGCACCTTCCAGCCCATAACAACCTCAACACTCTGCCCTGCACAAGTGGAGGAGACAGACATTGATGATGATGAGCTGCCAGAGAAGATGGAGACAGAAGGATGCCCAGTGGGGGGAAAGGTTGGGATGGGTGTGGAGATTGATCAGCATCCTGATTCAGGCAAAAATGAAGCTGGGAATTCTGAAGCTGGACCACTAGACCCAGGAGGCAAACCTCCCACTCCACCACTGCACAGGTTCCCATCCTGGGTAAGAAACACAGGTGACACTACGGATACTGTTCTGCTCAGCTTTCATCAGTACTTGGGTGCCTCTGTCAATAATGGTTGGGCTTGGGTTGCCTAGATGAAGGCTTATAGTGACCTTTATCTGGGCTGTTTGGCTCCTGGCAACCTTAGTTACTTATGAAGGCAGCCATCTTTATCAAGCCAAATAGTTCCTGATAATGGAACATACTGTTCACATTGGCAACTTTTATTCTTTTCTTTTCTTTAAAAAAACAAAAGCAAAAGATTTCTGGAAAAAATTCCCACCAAAGAAATATTAATGTTGAGTGATCAAACTCAGAAGTCAAGAAATGCAAATCTACAGTTGAAGGTTCATCATTAATTCTGTTCCCATGTGAAATTACAAGCCGGATAGGCGGGACGGGGAGAAATAGCACTGGGACAGACTATTGTAGGAGACAGGGTCAGAAAGAACTGTCACCACTAGAGAATGCTTCCCTCCAGAATCTGAAAAGGAACTCCATATTCCAAAGTCTCAACATTATTTTGCTATCAGCAAAAGTAAAATGTGGCACTGGCAAAGCATGTGTGTCATCCCCCTCTAGTGTCCAGCCCACATAGAAGATAACAGCCTACAAATATTAGTACCAGTTACTCCATTAGTTTAGCTTAGTACCAGTTAGTTTAAGTGGCAGAGGTCTGTGTGGGGGATCTAAATGTTCCAACCCTGCTGAGGACTCATGTGGGTGTTTATTCACTTTGTTTTTTTAAAAACTCAGGAAACGACACACACAAACTATATTAAAAGAACATTTTTAAGGTTGGAAAGTCAAGCCCTCAAAAGTTAGGAAATGTCAGAATTAAGGTTGCCTGTGCAACCTTAATTTGGCCCCGTTATGCATGTGCTTTATGATATAGTCAGCTACGTCTATATCATGAGCGAGGGATGTAATTCCCAGCTTGTGTGCACAACTGGCACTAGCTTTCATTGAGCTACCATGAGGATGTGTACGTGAGCTGGTTATCATGCCCCCAGCTTGTAGTACAGACATAGCCTTTAATTACACAGTTTTTTTCACAGGACCCCTCCTTTATCAGTGCACAGGATGAACCTTCTCTGGGGATGAATCAGGGTTGTATTGTGAAAGAGGCTGTTGCCTGTAGGACTCCTGCCTGACTTATTGCAGAATTTGGGAGGTGTGTGGCGAATGAGGCAGGAAGAGAAAGGACAGTCTCATGGTTAAGGCTGTTGAATGCTGCCTTGGAGAACTGGGTTCTGTTTCTGTCTCTGCCACAGAGTTCCTGTGTGATGCTAGTCGAGTCACTTTAAAAAGTGGTCCCCCTAAGGGCGCTGTGGAGTGTGGTCCCCCTAGGGGCGGGGCATGGAGGAACATTCAGGGGGTGGAACTTGGGGGGGGGGCAGGAAGTGCCCCCAGCCCTGCTCTGCCCCAGTCCCAGCTGCAGCTCCGCTCCACCCCTCTGCCTCCAGCCCCACCCCAGCTTTGCCCTCATTCTCTGTCCACCCCCTGACCAGCACTGCCTCTAGCCCAAGCTCTTCTGCTTAGCCAACTGTGCGGGAATGCAGGGGGCATGTGGAAAGATTGCATTATTGGTAAGGGTGGGCGCCACAGGAAAAGTTTGGGCACCACTGACTTAAACCTAATTTTTCACTGGTGGTCACTAATTGTGCATTCCTCATTTTCGGGGTGCCCAACTTGAGTTGGGTGCCTTGGGGTCTGATTTGCAAAAATACTCAGCACTAACAGCTGCAACTGAAGTCAATGGGAGCTGTGCTTGGAACATATAAAGTGCTATATAATGCTAAGCTCGCTGAAAAATCAGGTCCGAAGTCTCAAGTTGGACACCCAAAATTAATGGACACTTTTAACCTTAATCTCTCTGTGCCTCAGTTTCCCACCTGTAAAATGGGGATAAAACCACACACTCATCTCACAAGGGTGTTGTGAAGATAAATTAATTAATGTTTGTGAAACTCTCAGATACTGTAGTCATGAGTGCCATAGAATTTCCATAAAGAATTTAATAACTGTCTTCAGGGCCAGATTTGAACTGTGTGTATTAAATAAGGCATCGGGCCACCCAATGAACAATGAGAAGAAACCAAATTATTGAATAGTTACTCATTCAATGAGTACTGTTCGTGCTGTGCACTGAATGAGGCAGGGCTCCTATGGAAAAAATAGTATGTGCTCATGTAATTAAAGAGTGTATTATAATGCATATGCATATGGTTAACCTGAATGTTGGCATATCCTAAATTTTGGGTGCTTGATTTTCATGTAGTTTTTTATGTGTAATATTATATATTATTTGACAATGTTTAATTATACAGCGATAGCGTTTTTCAGGAATAAGCGTGAGGATGCAGAATTAAGGATTATCTTCCAATCTTAACTCTGTGTTTGCCCACTTTTGACTGCTTGATTTCTCAAGCTTAATGTTGCATTAGTGTCAGATTTTTTTCCCATGGAATTTGTGTCATTTGTGAAGCTCTTTGAAATCTTTAGAGAGGAAATGCCATATGTTATGGTAACTCAGACCAAGGCTTGTTCAAATAATTCCAGCCATTGCCTCCATTCCCTTGGCAAAGAATGGGAATTTTTCACAGATGTTCACTTTAGATCTTTTTTTAGTACATTTTAATGCATTTTGCATAGCAATTAAACCAGCATTTCTAAATTATTATTTAAACTGATGATTGAGTATAGATGGCCCATCTTGAGGATGTAATCTCTGTAGCACTATTCAGCTGTGATTCGGGGGTGGGACTGGATATCACAACTACAGCTCTCTTCCAACCACCATGCAGTGGGATGGATCAGTTTCTCCTTAGAGATTCTTTCGTTAATGGATGCGGCTGCCAGTCAGGACAAAAAGGGACGTGAGGCCATTAGATCTGAACAAATGAAATAGTTCAGTTGACTTACAATTTGATTTTTATATTCTGGTGCTTTTTCTGACCATTACCCTATGCAATGCTATTGTTCCAGGAGAGTCGAATCTATGCAGTAGCCAAGTCTGGCATGAGGCTGTCGGAGGTGGCCCTCGGGACTGACTCTCCCAGCCAGAGTAAGTTTGAGATAAGATCCATCCAGAGAGAGCTTAGGCTGAGGCTGTAGGACATTAGCCTCTGGCTGTTCATGTTTTCTCCTTTTCTTGCCTGTTTTCAAATCAGATCTTGCCCTGGCTGTCAGCCAGGTTGAAGAAGATATCTGGGCCTAGATGGGTATGCCTACACTGCATCTCAGAACGAGTCTCCCAGTCCAGGTCCATAGATTTGTGCTAAGCAGGGTTTGATTTAGCACACTAAAAATAACTGTGTAGATGTTGTTCGGGCTCCTGAGCCTGCGGGAGGGCGTGAGAGCTGCAATGTCAAAGCAATGTTTACACTGCTATGTTTAGCACGGTAGCATGAACCATGCTAGCATGAGTCTGTGGACCTGGACTGGGAGGCTTGCCCTCAGTTGCAGCACAGAAATACCCTGAAGGACCAATCCTCGGTTTTTTTTGGCCTCTATGTTAAATAACTTCTATGGGGGGATCAATTTAGCTCCTTCCGCACTTATGACAAGACACTTTTCTGCATACCCTACTGTTGCCTGCCTGTGATCTGCTCTCAGGCTGTGGTGACCCCGCCATCACCTTCCACCTATTTCTGAGCTCCCACAACCTTTGGTAACCCCCCAAAATGGCACAGGAAGCTAGGCATGGAACCTTCCAAAATGAAGATGGGGAGGGTAGTTAGGGAATTAATTATTTGGCTTGGCCCTCTGGCACTAACTTTCTTGGGCATAGTGCTCTGGCTGGCATCTCTGGTATGTGTATGAACCTCGGTAAGTTGACCCTATGTAGCTATAGGGATTGAATAGATCTAAGGCTAGCCCTGGGCCCACAAAGTGAGGAGCAATGGAATACCTTTCTTGTGTGCTCTGTTAGTAAGATGGCCAAACAGTCTCACCCTAGTTCAGTTAAGTCATGGTTGGTCATGCACTTATCCACCAGAATGCTAAAATCTGCTGGTTCTGCCTCTCACTATGTGGTTCACTGTGCCTGGGAGGAATGCAAGGGTGGGTGAGGTGTCCTGTAGGCACCATGGAAGAGAAAGTGCAGTACCTCCGAGAACTTTCCAAAATTAGTAACTCCCACAACCTTTGCAAGATCAAGTCTTCCAGGAAGACACTACCTCCTTCTCACTAGTTTGTCTTGTTGGGGTTCCCTATTGCTACATTGTGCCATCACACCTACTTCCCTCCATTAAAACCTGCTGTTTTTTCACCAGTCTTTGTTCTTTCTCTAAATTTTCTAGTTTTGAATTTTCCATCATATTCAGCTTCTGGGCCATTCACTTGCCTCATCTACAGAAATGTCACGGTTCCAGTCTACACCACGCTGAAGGGGGTAAGGGATTACTTCACCTTTTGTGTTAAGAAAAGAATGGGGAGAGTTGCTACCATCTTGAGGGTAGCAAGGGACAACACTGAGCAGACAAGAGGGCTTGAGAATGCCAGGGAGCCCTGCAGGCCGACAGGCTGCAGTGGAGCAGCAGATGCCACATACACACATGGTAGTAATAGATATATTTAAAACTATTTTATCTTTGCCAAACTGAGGGCAATATTGGAAACTTGCTAAATCCGTGAATACATCATCAAATTTGCATAAAGTGAAATGTACAAAGGTTCAGTCCACTGAAGTTACAGATCCCCATTCAGGGAGGATGGAACCCTGGTATATGTTTGAGACCAGGCAGTTCTTGGGAAGATTCAGGAAGATGGGTATGGTGGAGACTAGTGAGGTCTTGGAGGATGGAGTCTGGAGGGTGAATGAGAATGAAATAGAAGATGGATCTTGGGAGCCTAAGGGGAAAGATTGGGTTTGTGGAGCCCTAGGAGGATAAAATCTGGGGAGACTCGGGAATATGGGACCTGGAGGGGAACATGGCCTGGAGAGTCCCTGGAGAATGAGGAATGAGAGTTGAGAACCTCAGCATGATGGTGAGTGGGGTGAGAGGGCCTGGGTAGCTTTGAAGAAATGAGACTGGCCTGTTCTGCCTGTGCTGTCTCTTTATGAATTGTAGCATGTGTCTGTATTGGAGCTCCCCCTTCCTCACATTTTGATCTTGAAGGCTTGTTTTCCAGAAAGCCACCCAGATCAGCAACGTTCCTTTCTTAGATGAGTCCTCAGGCTCTGATGATGACTGCAGCTCCCATGCCAGCTTCAGGACCTCCAATGGTGGATCTGAGATCAGAAAGAGCAGCATGCCAGGCAGTCCTCGTGCTGTGAAACGTGGTAAGGTGAACCAGTAAGATGGGGAGAGCAGGCAGACTTGGGCTGCCAACCATTGCTCAGTAGAAACCAGTCTTCTAGAATAGTTCTTAGTTTACGGTGGAACTCTGACACCAGGACCAGTTTGGGGATCTCCCCATTTGATTGTTACAGCCAAATGATTATGACACACAGATCCTTGGAATCATGAGCTTTTTTACATTAGCTAAAAGAAACACCTTTTTCTTTCCAGGCCATCTGTTAGGCATGTTAATGCCAACTCATGTCAATCAACTTCTTGTTGGCGCCTGTTAGCTCTGTCAAATCTGGTAAATTCTGAATCAGAAGCCAAATGACACTTAAAAAGGTGCACAATTCTTTCCTGCCTTTGGAGCATCAGATAAATTGCATCCTGATCAGTATAAGTGAAGGTGAAAAACATGAGAATGAGAACTGACTTATGGATCCAATCTAACTTTCCAAAAAGCAGCACCGTCATTGCAAGTGGCAAACAATAAGCCTGAATTCTGTGTAAATAGTTTAAAATTGTCTCTTCTCATGCTATACATGGTTTAAAATGGTCTCTTCCTGTGCTGTACTTGCGAATGTGTCTGTGTGCCACTGGAATCTAGAGGCAGAAGGATTACGGAAAGTGAAGCTGCACTATTAGTAACAGATGATCAGGGTTCTCCTTTATCAAGGGGTAGCCATGTTAGCCTGTATCCACAAAAACAACAAGGAGTCTGGTGGCACCTTAAAGACTAACAGATTTATTTGGGCATAAGCTTTCATGGGTAAAAAATCCACTTCTTCAGATGCAACTGAAGAAGTGTCTTTTTACCCACGAAAGCTTATGCCCAAATAAATCTGTTAGTCTTTAAGGTGCCACCAGACTCCTTGTTGGTTTTCCTTTAGTTCAAGTGGGAGAGGCTTGTGGTTTGACAGCAGAGGTTCTTGAGCTCTATTAGTTAAAATTATCATGTGTGGTTTGGGTAGTGAGTATCTTGCCTGTGTTTAGGCAGCCCTGAATTCATTACATTATAGAATTCCTTCCCATTCTCATGTTTAGAGAAGACTGGGTTCACAGGCCTGGGTGGTGGGGTTTAGAGAAGACTGGGTTCACAGGCCTGGGTGGTGGGGTTTAGAGAAGACTGGGTTCACAGGCCTGGGTGGTGGGGTTTGGCTGTCCAAGGGTTGGAACAGTATCTGATTGACTTGGTCACCTTGAACCAAGTAGCTTTGGGGTTGAACTGGAGGCTTTTTCAGGCAGCGCAGGCTCAGGCTGCAAGTTACAGATATCACAGCGATCCTGAGCACCTAAAATTCCCACTGTCCCTTAATTCCTGTCAGGTGTCTCTATGTCCTCGCTGAGCTCAGAGAGTGATTATGCCATCCCCCCTGATGCCTACTCCCTGGATGGTGACTGTTCAGAGCCAGAGCACAAGCTGCAGCGGACATCTTCCTATTCTACTGATGGCGGAGTCGGCAGTGTAAGTTTTATGCCCCCTCGGACATCAGTCTGGGATATGGACACAGCACTGACCCTGAAAGGGAAGTGGCAAAGCTACAGTATGAAGGATCTGCCATGCCAAATCTGACTGTTGATCCAGCTTGTCTCTGGCATCAGCCACTGCCTGATACTTCATAGGAACCCCCATAATGTACTTTGCAAACTGTGTAGTGCTGAGCACTGGGGATATAGTCCTTCCTGACCCCGGGGCCATCAGCATGAAGTTTGATTATCCATACCAGTTTTTGGCACATCCCACTCTTCTTTAGGGGATGGTTGTGACCTCACCCATTTGTACAGAAACAAAAAGTTCTTCATTTGGAAACATGAGAGGCATTTTGATCTACTGATTAGAGCAACATAGCAGGAGTCACAAGACCCAAGTTTTATTGCCAACTCGGCCACTGATTCATTGTGTGATATCAAGCAAGTTGCTTAACCGCTCTGTGCCTCAGTTTCCTCCTCTATAAAATGGGGGTAAAGATAATTGCACACCTCTGTAAAGAGCTGTGAGATTACCAAATGAAAAGCATTCCATAAATACCCAGTGTTACTTTATCATTGCTGGTATGGACTTGATTCTGCAAGCACAGCTACAGCATGCTGCATCAACGAGAATGCTGCTGTGCGGCCACCACGTTACTCCTGCCTAGCAGCAAGGTAAGGACAAAGGGTGAAGCACATAGCTCAGTGGCGTGAGATATATTTTGTTTAAGCTCCCATCTCCTCAGCTCAGCCACAAATTATAGACTTCATGCAGGGACCACTTAGTCCAACTCTATAGCCTATGTGTTATTCAGGAGGCCAGACTAGATGATTATTGTGGTCCCTTGTGGCCTTAAAAATCAATGAATTTCTCATGTGAATCCATTATTTACCCATCCCTCCACCCATTTTTTTTTTTACTCTCTTATCTTGAAAGTAAAGGAGTATACATGCAAGAGGCTTGAGACTTACTGCTGCCTAGAGCTTACCCTTACTTCATTTATGTTTGAAGAGTGCTTAGCACATTGTATGGGAAAATAATTTTCAGTGATTCAGGCAAGCTGTGAAAGCATGACCAGTCCTGCCTTCAGATACCTTCTTCACTGCCCCACACATCCACCATGGTACTTACACATACATGAGCAGTAGCAGATTCTCAAAGTTATGCAGTGATGGGGGCCCTGACATCTGACAATCTGAGCTCAAGAGAAGATGGGGGATGCTGGAGACCTGGCAGATGGCAGCCCTTCATGTGGGCACTTCTCAGTTGCTTTCATCTTGGGCTCAGGATAATCCACCTATCCTTTATCCTCTAGGAGCCCATGGAGAAATCAGGGTATTTGCTGAAGATGGGAAGCCAGGTGAAGACATGGAAGAGACGTTGGTTTGTTCTGAGAAATGGACAAATCATGTACTACAAGTCTCCGGTGAGTGAGAAGCAAACACACCAGTGTCAGACACAGGGGAAAGGCCGCTTGAAGTCTGAGTTAGTTTCATTAACTGGTGAAAGGTGCCACACGGCTAGCCCTGGCAACTGAAATCCTCTGTTTATTCATATAACAGAGACCACATGGGCAGCTGCAGTGCAGACTTGTCCCCCACTACCCTGCCAATGTGCCTCACCCCAACCCTGGAGTATGACCTCAACGATGAGGGGAGTCTCCATTCAGTCATGGGTTTCTCTGTTCAGACAGAGGGGCCGTGTTTAGTGGTGGTTTTTGTGAAATAACAACGTATCCACTAGGAACTGGCTTGGGACTTGTTGACTGACAACACACAGACCACTGAAAGCAAAAAAAAAAAAAAAGTGTTTATCCTCACATTGATCTTACTGTAATATAAAAGCAAATGCAAAAATAAATGCTAGTGCAACATTAAGGGCATGCAGGTAGGCACTCAGATGTGAAGAAGTTAGAACTGACCACAGACTCTTAACTCTTTCTTCCCCTTGTATAAACATACAATTCAGTGTTAATTGCATGGTCACACACTGTTTCTCAAATATTACAATAGCATACAATTTTTTTCCACCTAGTGGTATGTGATCATTTAAGGAGTACTACAATATATAAACAAGGGGCTGATTTGTGTTGCCAGTTTAACTTTAATTTTCATATTTCCTAAGTTTTAAGTGCTTAACTGTGCAACGTTAACATTTTCTTTCATATGATTTCCTTGGAATGTAGACATTGCCAAATCAGCTAACAGGACCCACTAGTCTAGAATCCCAGCTACAAAAGTGGCCAACATGATCTGTGTCACAGGGTGGGGTATGTGTGCAAGAAATTCTGTTGTGGACAGTTATCCCCACATAGGGGATATTTCTTCCTAAATTCCCATCAGTTTGTGGCTGGCTTATGATCTGAAACATGAGTGGGTTTTAATCTTTTTTTTTTAAATCCGACCTATGGTAATTTTAGATGTTTTCATTATCCATAAACCCTCGTTCTGTTAAAAATCTTACAAACTTTTGATCTCTTTGCTATTTAATGGCAGCAAGTTCCACAGATGAATTGGGTAAGAAAAAAAAAAGGTTTCCTTTTATCAGTTTTAAATCTGTTGTCATTCAAGTTAATGTAAAAAGAGATATTCAAAGAAGTGTAGACATGAGCACCCATTTATCATCACCATATCATTCATTCTTTTATTTACATCTGTTCTCTAAACAGTGGCAGTCTTTTTATTTTCCCTCACACAGAAGCCTTCCTAGGCCCCTAATAATTTTTGTTACTCATCTCTGAGCCTTCCTCACATTTCTGGAGCTAGAGTGACCAGAATTAAATGCATTATTCCAGGTGAGGGTACACAATTGAACTCTGTAATGGCATTACAATACTTTCAGTGTTCTTTTCTAATACATCTTTATTTTTCCTTTTGACATCTGCTACACATCGAGCAACTGTTCTCTCTTTTATCCACTATTTTGTGAAGCTGTTCTAAAGGGTAGGAAAATTGGGTCTCTCTTCCTTTACAGCAGCGATGCTAATTACTCTCTACCATATCACATTTTTCAAAGTGTTTATAATTCAGTTTTTCAAATACTGTTTCAACCATTTTTCCTGGTACTCAAGTAAGTCTTACTCTCTTGTAATTCCCAGACCCATTCCTAGTGCCTTTGTTATGATAGATACAATATTTGCTACTCTCCAGTCCTCTGTCAAAGAACTTATTTTGATGAGATATTGCATAACTTTATTAGCAGCTCACCCAGTTCATTCTTAAATTTCTTCAGAACTCCTGAATCAATCCCATCTGCACCTAATGACTTGTTGCTCTTAAATTTATCATTTTGTTCCAGCACCTCATCTTAAACACATCAGAAAAGTAGGTCTGAGGAACATCCTCTGCAGAAAGGAAATACTTAGTTTCTCTGCAATGTCCTTATTCTCCTTAAATTTTCTCTTTACTCTTTGGTAGACTCAACAGTTCCCTAACAGGCTTCCTGCTTCTATTAAAAAAAAAAAAAGTCATTATTTGTTTCTATGTTTTTGGGTATTTCCTCTTCAATTCCCACTTTGCACTCTTAATTTCTCTCTCACATTTTACCTACTATTATTTCATTTTCTTTTCTATAGACTTAACTTGGGCTGGGTTTCCATTTTCTGAAGGATACCCATTTGGCTCAAATAACATCTGCTTACAAGGTAAAAAAGGAAAAGGAAATTATCCAGTTTTATGACTAAGAAGCACCAGCCTGTCAAGGGTAACTGGTGCCTATCAATATTGCTACTGAAGTATGCACTTGTACACCATTCAGCCAAAAGGCAATTAGTTTGTTAGTCTTGCATGGATTTCCATACCTGTGTAAGAATGTACCCTTGAAAGTGCACAGTATAAGAAATCCTAAAGATGGCATAAAGGCCAGCCCTGCAGACCACTCATTGATTCATTTTTGGTAATCCTCCTGGGGGCTTCCTAGTGGAAATGATCCCACAAAAGGAAATTAAGATTTCATCTCTCATCAGCTAGTAGCTGATCTGCTACTTATAGCTGCTCATTGGAGAAAAAAATAGTTCAACTCTGGTGGAATTGTTCAAAAAAATATGGGAGTTGTTATGGAAAATTTAATGCACCAATTACGTACCCAGCAAAACAGACAGAGGACAAAGAGATACTTAGATGTTTGGTTACCACTTATTCAATATTCAGACAAAGTACATTCCACCTGCCAAAAAAAAAACAAAACAAAAAAAACAACAACCAAAAACCCAGCACACCTTTTCAATTTTTTTGAATATTAACATCTGATAGACTTACCTGGTCTGTTAAATGCATGTAATCAGAGATTTCACTCAAAAAAAAAAAAAGTCAACACAAAACACTAAAAGAACATGTCATGGATAGTGTGAAGATGCTCACTCTGTAACATGTTAACACCCTGTTAAAAAGAGAGATCTGATTGTTATTACTGTATAATGTTTCTCTAAACAAAAGTTCGCTCATTGTAATGATGGTTGTGTTGTGTCTGACATTTACAGATTTCTAAATTTGTTAAAACTTCCTAAACAGAGAAATAGTTTTAAATAAAAAACATTCTGCTCTTCTGTCTCTGCACATTTGTGGCTAGCATAGTGTGGGGATATCTCATATTGGTGGTGCCTGTGGTCATGGGTGTGCTGTACTTCTGTCCCTGGGAGCTAAGTTCTCATTAGCCTGGTGGAGGAGGCACCTCTCAGTCTGTCCCTAGGGAGCCAGCCACATGTTGCCTAAGATGCATCCAGGCATAATGTCTCATACTCCATACTTCTAGCTGGCTGGTGAAGCTAGTGCTGATCCTTTTGAGAATGTTGCCTTTCTCTCCACAGAGCGATGTTATCCGCAAGCCTCAGGGGCAGGTTGAGCTGAATTCTACTTGCCAGATCATTCGGGGTGAAGGGTCCCAGACATTTCAGGTGAGAATTGCCTTTTGACCTTGCACATAACCACATGCTCAAGGATGTAAACAGGGCTAAGTGGGAGAGGAGTTACTTCAGTCTGGATGGTGTACTTGGTCATGACAGATGTGTACTGACTTTCCTGGCTTTTATTTGCCTTGTGTTTCAGCTTGGGGAGGCAGTCAGTTTTGTATAAAAATGAGCAAAGGTCCGAAATGCAACCTAAAGCTCAAACCCAGCTTTCTGATGTTTAAAGAAGTTCAGATAACTTTCCCCCTCTGCATTTCCCTCTGTGCAGCCAGCACCTTCTTAAGAAAGGTTGAACCTCTGTGAGAGAGACTGTTATTGTGTTGCTTCTGGCTCAACCAAAAGTAGGGGTACAAAGAATCTTCTTGTCGAGACCATTCTCATATGCTTTGGAGAAACATCTACAATTTTGGGTGCATCACAAAACTGAGTCTCCAAACCATTTGAAATTGGCCCCTCACTAGCCCTACTTACTTGTCCTCGGCCAAAGCATCAATGCCAGGGGACTTCTTTGTAAAGGAGACGAGATATTAAAGCTTCCCTTGCATTCTGAGTGGGACTAGCATACAGTGAGCTCCCTTCTGCCCGTCTCGCACTGAAGTTAACTGAGAGTTAATAGTAATATCTTGTATTCATGGAACAGCTTTCCTCTCAAAGGACCCCAAAGCACTTTGGAAGCTATTGAAGGCAGAGGGAAACAATTGGCTATAAATATGGATGTATAAATAAAGAGATAGACACTACTTTACCCCCCACTAAAATGCAGCTACCTCTATAGTGACATAGAGCAGCTACTTAATAGACTTAAGCAACATTGCAAAACAGGAGAGGAAATGAAGAAAAATATAGTATCCAGCAAAAACATGGGGGGAATTTACAGATGTAGCATGTAACTATTTGAGTTTGAATTTGGCCAAGGACATAGGGGTTAACTCCTTTACTCTTATAAAAGTACCATATGACTCAACATCTGAAGGAGCGATCACACGTGATCAGACAGTGACATTTCCCTGCCTCCTTTCCCTCCAGCTCATCACTGAAAAGAGGACCTACTTCCTGACTGCAGACTCTCCCAACATCCTGGAAGAATGGATCCGTGTTCTGCAGAGCATTCTCAAGGTGCAGGTGACCAGCTCTGCTGCTGTCCCTCAGAATGATGCCAAACCCACTGTGAAAGGCTGGCTCACCAAGGTAAGGTGGCTCTACCCCAGTCAGTCTCCCTCCACACCCAATGGCCTGACAGACAACAGGCCTCTGGGTTTATATACTGAGGGCCTGCAAGAAGTGTGTGTTTTAATTCTCCCTGGAAACTTGGGGGGTTACAGAGAGGCAGAGGTGGATTCCTGAAGTTCAAAGGAGCAGGGAAAGAGGATGTGCTAATTATATACACTGAAGAATGGCATAGAGCACCCTATCAGGACACATTGACCCTCTCCAATAGTACAGTGCAAGAACAATGCAAAATATTTAATACCAATTAAAGTAAATGCTTTTATAATGTCACATATAATTAACGTATGGAACTTGCTATTGTAGGATATTATCAAGGAAATTGTCTAGTAAGGTTTCAAATGGATTGAACACTTATTCATATAAGAATTGCATTGGCAATTATGTTAGTCAGGATACACTTCCAGGCACTATGGATTCTCATGCTTCAGGACAAAAAATGATCACTACTTGGGAGTCAGGAAATAATTTTTTATTCTCCCCCATAGAACAGTGTTGCACAAGATGCATTATGGGGCTCCTTCATGCTGTACTGGCTAATGTCCAAGTGAAGACTAAAGTCTGGCTGGTCTGTAGTTTGCTCCGGGCAGTGGCTCTCAACCTTTCCAGACTACTGTACCCCTTTCAGAAGTCTGATTTGTCTTGCATACCCTCAAGTTTCATCTCAAGTTAAAAACTATTTGCTTACAAACTCAGATATAAAAATACAAAGGGTCACAGCACATTATTACTGAAAAATTGTTTTTCTCATTTTTACCATATAATTATAAAATAAATCAGTTGGAATATAAATATTGTACTAACATTTCAGTGTATAGTATATAGAGCAGAGGTGGGCAAACTACAGCCCACGGGACCGTCCTGCCTGGCCCCTGAGCTCCAGCCGGGGAGGCTAGCCCCTGGCCCCTCCCCTGCTGTCCCCCCTCCCCCCACAGCCTCAGTGTGCCGCACCGCCAGCGCTCTGGTCCACTGCTCCTGCTGTGCAGTGTGGGCGGCGTGGCTGGCTCCAGCTGGGTGGCGGGGCTGCAAGCTCCTGCTGCTCTGAGCAGCATGGTAAGGGGGTGGGGAGGTTGGATAAGGGACAGGGGGTCCTGGGGGCAGTCAGGGGACAGGGGGTGGTTGGATAGCATGGGAGTCCTGGAGGGGCCATCTGGGGGTGGGGGTGTGGACAGGGGTCGGGGCAGTCAGGTGACAGGGAGCAGGGGGTGTTGGATAGGGGGTGGAGTCCCAGGGAGTGGTCAGGGGCGGGGGTCCCAAGAGGGGGCAGTCAGGGGATAAGAGCAGCGGGTTTGGATGGATTGTGGGTTCTGAGGGGGGCGGGAAGTGGGAGAGGGAGGATGGGGGTAGGCGCCAGGCTGTTTGGGGAGGCACAGCCTTCCCTACCCGGCCCTCCATACAGTTTCGCAATGCCGATGTGGCCGTCAGGCCAAAAAGTTTTCCCACCCCTGATATAGAGCAATATAAACAAGTCATTGTCTGCATGAACTTTTAGTTTGTACTGACTTCCTTAGTGCTTTTTATTTAGCCTGTTGTAAAACTAGGCAAATATCTAGATGAGTTGATGTACCCCCTGGAAGCCATTGGTCTGTTCCTGTGTAGCAGGGGAAAGGTCACTAGACTAGATAGTCTATTGGTCTGCTTCGGTACGTTGAATTTTTTTCATTATTTAAACATTTTTATTCAGGTATTTTTTATATTGCATTTCAAAAAACAACAACAATAGGTCACTTTGGGTAAAATTTTCAAAAGGATCTCAGGATACGTGTAAACTGAAAAGAAAAACCCACAGCACCAAGTCTTGGAGCCCAGGTCAGTTGACTGGGGCTTGGGCCGCAGGGCTAAAAACAGCAGTGTAGACATTCCTGCTTGGGCTGGAGCCCAAGCTCCGAGACCCTCCCACCTCTCTGGGTTTCAGAGCCCAGGCTCCAGCTTGAGCAGTACGTCTATCCTGCTATTTTTAGCCCTGCAGCCCGAGCCCAAGTCATTTGACCTGGGCTCAGACTCAGGGCCACACAGTTTTCTGTGCAGTCTAGACATACTCTCAATTACTTAGGCACCTACATTCCATTTTCAAAAGCATTTAACTGGCTTAGGTGCTTTTGAAAGTGTTTCCCTGCATCTTTGCAGGGATCACAAATGAAGGATAGTTTACACTAGCTCAGACTAACTAGCGTAGAGAACCTTCCAACAAGAGATTTGAATGGGAAGAAAAATCCCCAAAACTACTGCTGGCATTGCACTAGGATCCAGTTCCTAGGTTAAAATCTTTCATTCCTTTGTCCTTCCTGTAGGTGAAGCATGGTCACTCTAAGTTGGTTTGGTGCGCACTGATTGGGAAAATCTTTTACTACTATCGAAATAATGAGGATAAGGTACTTTGTGTTCCTCCTGCTATGTCTCATGTAGTTTCTATCTTCCTTTACCTACTGTCCCTTCTTACTCCAACAATCCCATCCTCTCCCTCACTTCAGCCCCAACTAGTACCTCCCACTCTGCAAAAATGTCTACACCTCCTACTATAAATACAAATATATTAATAGTCTTTAAAAATACCAAAGAGACATAACTAACAAAGTGGATTCCTGCTGTCTCCCAGATTGCTCCACTTGTCTCTCTCTCACTTCCTTTGTCTTTGTACCTGCGAGTCCTACCCCTGCTCAGGGAATGGCAAGCCCGTGTTCTGGGCTCAACTTCCCACAGCCCTCCACTAAGGCCTGCTGCAAGAGAGCTTCCCAGAGCATTCCACTCACCCAGGCCTCCCTATCCATGTGAGTCCTACCCCTGCGACTCACCCTTCAGCATCCACCCTCATGTTTCAGGCTCAGATTCCCTTGATCAGGCTGGGTCTTCCCCTGGTTCCTAAGGCCTCTGTACAAGCCCTCTTGTAACTCCGCATGGGCTCCGCCCACCTCTGCCCAGACCTCATTAACAACATTCTTCACCTTTTGCTCTTCCCTCAGGGTCTCTGTACAGCTCTCCTCTGCTTCTCCTGGGGGCTCCCTTTTTCTCCTCAGGCAGTTCTCACCTGCCCTTCTCTGAATCTCAGCCTGCTATCAAGCAGTTCTCATCTGTGCTGCCCTTCCCCTACAGCCCAGGTGCCTTCACTTAAACCCAATTAGAAGGCAGCTGATGAGTCCCATGTGCACTGGACCCTGCTCCTTAAAGGGTCCAGTCACCCAGTGATAAGGGCTCTAATTCCTGACTGGGATTCTAGTGCTAGTACAATACAATAATAATAATGGGAATAGGATTGGGGCCATAGTTTGTAAAGTACTTTAGGCTCATGAAGGGGGAGAGGTGCTACAGAAATGCAAAATGATACTATCACTTTAAAACCAACTATTTGAACATAGAATTTTATAGTTTAGTTCTTGCATTTTCTAGCACTCCCAGCAATCTGACCAGGGTTTCCTGGTTTCAGTTTCTTCTTTTTCTCCATCTTCTCTACACTGAGACAGCATACTTATCTTAGTTCATTTCCTTTTCCCAGTGTCCTCTGGGGCATTTGCACATACGCAAATCAAAGGTGGAGGAGGTGGACCGTTCCTGTGACTCAGACGAAGATTATGAAGCCACTGCAGGGGGTCTCCTCTCATCCCATTACACCCTGGTGATTCACCCACAAGATCAGAGTCCCACCTACTTACTCATTGGTACCAAACACGAGAAGGTATGAGCTGGTGTCTTTGGAGAGCAGGGATATGTGATGCTGGTATAACTTGGCACCAGTGAGTGGAAAATACAGATGATTAAACCAGTTTGGATAAAATAAGATCCAACTTAAAAGTTTTCCCAAACTCAACCCCAACAGGCGGGTTGAGATTTTGAGTCTGGTTTAATGATTTTCTTTTCCCTTCTATTTATTTTTCATTTTTGCTGCCCTCTCTGCAGCTGAGGGCTCAGGATACCAAGATTTCCAAACCCCAGTGTGTGTGTGTGTGTGTGTGTGTTTGTTTAAGAGAGAGAGAAACATATTTACCTTTAATGGTGACCCTTCGCTTTTGGTACCTTGATGGCTGGTCATTTATAAAGATGACAGTGAAATGTCCTGGGTTTCCAGCATTACCTGTTCTTTTCATGCTCTTCTTTCCTTTATCCCTAGGATACGTGGCTGTACCATCTGACAGTAGCAGCAGGCAGCAGCAGTGCCAAAGTGGGCACAGCATATGAACAGCTAATTGGAAAATTACTGGATGCAGAGGGAGACTCACGTAAATAAAACCCCAAAATATCTTTCCATAGTGGGAAAGGGTGCGGAATAGTTATCTCTGTCACTGGTTTGAATACAGCCACAGAAGAGTAGAGGGAATGGCTCGATAGATCAGTAACGGGATAGGGTATCTTTCACCTCTAATTAGACAGTTGCACTTCAGCAAAGGACTCAGGCACTACAGTGAATCTACTCTGTCAATTAATTTATCAAAGGATCTGCAGTTCCTCTTACATTGCAGATCAAACTATAGTAAATACTGAGCACAGAAAGTTGATCCAAATCTGGGATGTTCTTAATAAATAAGAACTTAAGAGAGAAAAGTCTGAATCTCTGACTCCCTGGCACTGTTTGCCTTGAGTTTCACTTACCCATGTATCATGGTTGCATGCACATATACTGTTTCTCAAACACACACATACACACGCACACAGTTAGCTCTCCATGTATGTATGTATGTGTGCATCCACACCGACATATCCCTGGATATACACTCACAGCCACATACATTCATTCCCACAGACATGCATATACTGTCTCACACATACATACACATCTGTTTACTCACTCATCTCCATGTAGACACGTTCACACATACCACCTGCACACATTCTGAGGTATACATACCACGCGTACACCTACACTCTCACACCCCTGAATACGCACATACTCTCTCCTGCACACCCACATATAGACATAAACTGTCTCTGAGCTTTGATGAATGTGCCATAATAGCTTCCACTGATAAAGATCCCAATAGTGTGTGTCTGTTTCACAGAATCGGTCTCTCATGTGCATCAACAAATTGAGCTGCTTCCCACCACAGTCCAGCCTGTGTGAAGCTCTCAGATGACCTGGTGGCAAATCGCAGGGCTGCTCTCTGGAGCCATCTGGCATTACTTGCTGGCATGCATAGCTACTTGGCCACTGTTAGTGTCATGGCTTCACTGGAGTCAACAGAGTGACACCAAGGATTAACGTGGCCCAATATAATGCTGCTTGCCCTAATTGCTTGCTAGTTGGGCCAGGTTTTTTTTCTGCAGGGATCTGAGGCGGCTCTGCATGGGAGATTTTGCTGGGAGAGTCTGTCTCACCTTGTACCAAACTTACACTGCTACGTTTCTGAGGTTGCATGTTTTTACCTCATCTGCCACCCAGAATCTCCTTTGTGGAAACACCCCATGCTGTGCTACAGTAAGGATGGACTGCACACCTCCCTCACTACTCTGCCATCAGAGGCGCTGCAGACAGAAGCCCTCAAGCTCTTCAAGGTATTCAAAGAACCAGTATAAAAGATTTCAGATGTTCTACTCAAATATCTTAAGGGAGGGGTAAGCTCTGTGCAAGACATTTACTGCGGCTTTGTTTGCCCCTACTGTTGGCACAGATGGGGCTAATGTGTCAATTGTAATAAAAAAGGTCAATCTGTCTACCAGATGTATTTTATTCTATGCAGAGACCCACTTGGGCCCTCACTTTTGGGGGGGTGGGGGAGCAGGTATCTCAGAGCCAGCTTCTGAATTGCAGGACTTGTCTATCTTCTTCTCCAATAGCAGCACTGGAAAGAGAGGAAACAACTTATTGTCAGACTCCCTAGTGCCTTCCAGCCAGGGTACCTCGGGTAGGCAACTCATCACCTGATTTCCACATCTCTCCCTCCACTTTGAGCCCTGAAAACATTAATGCCAACATTAAGGCCTGGTCTACACTAGGAAATTAGGTCGGTATAACTACGTCACTCAGGGGTGTGAAAAATCCACAGTTAAACCAGCCTAACCCCCAGTGTAGACAGGGCTAGGTCAACAGGAGAATTATCCTGTTGACATAGCTACCCTCTCGGAGAGGAGGATTACCAGAAACCTCCCGTCGGCATAAGTAGTGTCTGCACAGAAGCACTACAGCGGCGCAGCTGCAGCGTTTTAAGCGTAGACAAGCCCTAAGACTAGAAAGCAAGGATGAGATTAGAGGATTGCTGAGGGGAGCAGGTAACAGTGGAGAGGGTTCTTAAAAACAACTGCATTCAATGACACGAGAGATACAATAGAAAGTTGTGTTTGGGGGTTAGTGCAGTGGACTGATTCAGGACTAATGAATTCTAACCATGGCTCTATCACTCACTCACCCTGTGAGAGTGGGAAAGTTCCTTAACCTCTGTGCCTCTGTTTTCCCTTCTACAAAATGGGATAATAAATTTTTATAAAAGAATCCTACAGTATGGTACAGGAATAGTCTGAAACTCTGCATCTTACAGTAGTCTCACTTGTAGTGTTTGGGGTCATTACTGTTGACTGTTGCAGTATTTTATCATTTATAAAGGCACCTTCTCTGACTAAAAACAACAAGGAGTCCAGTGGCACCTTAAAGACTAACAGATTTATTTGGGCATAAGTTTTCGTGGGTAAAAAACCCACTTCTTATCTGAAGAAGTGGTTTTTTTACCCACATAAATCTGTTAGTCTTTAAGGTGCCACCGGACTCCTTGTTGTTTTTGTGGATACAGACAAACTACACCCTGATACTTCTCTGAGTATTTTACCATAAATTTGTAGCACCCTTGGTTTGCCAAGCTATGAAGCCCAGTGGCAGATTTATTAGTGTGACCAAGATGCCTTTTATAATAATGGGGTAATCTGAACTCCCCTATGTTTAGCATCATTCCTAGACCCCAATCGTAACAGGGATGGAGCGGCAGTATAGTCTAATGGCTAGAACAGTCGGCTGGAAGTCAGGGATTCTGTTCCTGGCTTTTCTTGCTGTGTAATGTTGCATGATTGTAGCTTTCTGCACGTGCTACAAAGGATGGGCTACTTAAGGACCAGTCTGTGTATGAAGCATATAGGGCAAGGGGAGAAAGTTTGTATGAGAGAAGCTTGACCTAGTAGAGGTTAAAGCATAGGCTTGGAAGTCAGGAGATCTGGATTTTCTCCCTGTTTCTACCACTGATGTGCTGTGACACCTTGGAGAATTAATTTCCCCTCTGAGCCATACTGGAGCTGGAAGGTGCTGTGGGGGAAAAGTGAAGTATTATTATTACCGCACATGCTAATTTCCCTTTTTTGTAGTCCTGTCAGCTGTTCATCAATGTCCCTGTGGAGGCTCCATCTATTGATTACCATGTGTCACTTGCTCAGACAGCATTGCAAGTCTGTCTGACACATACTGAGCTACAGAATGAAATCTACTGCCAACTGGTTAAACAGACTAGCTGCCGGCAGCCTCAGAACCACTCAGTTATTCAGGTGAGCTTTGCTTGGCCACTTCCAGGCTGCAAGCTTCCATATGTTGAATAATTAGCGTTAGGTCTAGTCCCCATAAAAGACTAGTCACCTTAAACATTTCAAGGATTGTGGGGGAAAAAATAATCTGAAATGTGATGCGCAAAGGAAAAATAAAAGTACTGAGTAATGCAATTTACTTGCAAAAGCATGTTTAGGTTGAATGCTCAACTATTCACCAAAAGCAAATTCCAAATACTGTTCAGTTGCAAAATTCAGTTTGTGTTGCGTTGAATAGTTGCCTAAGTCACAGGGTATTGGTTCCATGTCTAATTGTGACTTAATCGTGCTTTGTATCCTGTTGGCTAATTATTACACTTGAATGTGCATTTTGAATTTTGTGATGTGCTTATTAAGTTAGCTGCCTGCATCCATTACAACTCAAAGACCCAGATCCCCGTAGGTATTTAGGTCCCTAACTTCCATTGATTTCAGTAGAAGTTGGGATCCTAAATATTTTTGTGGATCTGAGCCAAAGTGTCTATTGGATTCTTGATTGTAATATTCCCAGTTCAAATCATGTAGAGAGCAAGAATGACCAGCAGGAGAAATTTATGAATAATTTGAAATAATGAGTAATTCTGAGAGTTTTGTGATCTGTTTGCAGACAATAAAAAAAGCAAAATTTACTGAATTAGTAGTTAGGAACTATTTTCACAGCTCTAGTTACAGTGGCCAAGATTTTGAAAAGTGACAACTGATTTGTGGTGCCTGAATTTTTGGGTGCCCAATTTGAGATGTCAAAGAGGCCTGATGTTCAGAAAGTGCTGAGCACCTGCCTCTGAAAATCAGGCCCCTTTAAAGCATCTCAAGTTGCACACCCAAAAAATGGAAGCACCCAAAAATCCTAGTCACTCTTCAAATTCTTGGCCCGAGTGTTTTCCACATGGATACCTGGCAACAAGAGCAGAGAGGAGTGATTATACCTTAGTTTGCTGGTGGCCTGTTTCTCTTCACAGTGCTGGCAGCTCCTGGCTTTGTGTGCTCCTCTCTTTCTTCCTCAGCACCACTTCCTCTGGTATATCAAACAACACCTGCAGCGGCATGCAGACCCCAGGTAAATAGCATGCCATCTTCTTCTTTCACTGGCTATGTTGCTTCCATTCCTTTCTGTATCAACTACAGGATTGTAGTACAGTAAGGCTAATTTATGACTGACCCATGCAAAGGTGAGTTGGGGATGGAGATGACATAAGAAGCCTTCTCCAAGGTGCCAGGCTGTCCTTATTCAGAAGCCATCTTTCAATCACTTTTGACCCACTTTTCAGTGGGAATGTTTCCTAGTCCATATGACTGTTTATAAAAGACAGTGAGTATAAATGCTTCTGAAAGGTTAGCAGGGCTTCTGGGAGGACAGGAAAAGAGGCTGGGGGGGAGTGCAAATAAAAAAAAATTAAGGGGGATTCCTGGGTTAACAAACCCAAACTGAATTCCAAAGAGATAAGAAAAGTTATTTAAAACCAAACAGGACCTTCCATCACCTTCTCCCTACCCTTTTAACCTTTTAGTAGGAATTATGTTTCAGAGTGGAAGGTTATGTTGCATAACACTCTAACCTCCCCCGCACTCCCCGCCACAAACTTACCAACAAGAAAACATGCAAGCGATGAAAACAAACAAGAGCTTCTTTAACAGCAAAAAGAAAAGGAGTACTTGTGGCACCTTAGAGACTAACCAATTTATTTGAGCATAAGCTTTCGTGAGCTACAGCTCACTTCATCGGATGCATACTGTGGAAACTGCAGAAGACATTATATACACAGAGACCATGAAACAATACCTCCTCCCACCCCACTTTCCTGCTGGTAATAGCTTATCTAAAGTGATCACTCTCTTTACAATGTGTATGATAATCAGGGTGGGCCATTTCCAGCACAAATCCAGGTTTTCTCACCCCCCCCCCCAAAAAAACACACACACACAAACTCACCCTCCTGCTGGTAATAGCTTATCCAAAGTGACCACTCTCCCTACAATGTGCATGATAATCAAGGTGGGCCATTTCCAGCACAAATCCAGGTTTTCTCACCCCCCCCACCCCCATACACACACAAACTCACTCTCCTGCTGGTAACAGCCCATCCAAAGCGACCACTCTCCCCACAATGTGCACGATAATCAAGGTGGGCCATTTCCAGCATAAATCCAAGTTTAACCAGAACGTCGGGGGGGGGGGGAATAGGAAAAAACAAGGGGAAATAGGATACTTTGCATAATGACTTAGCCACTCCCAATCTCTATTTAAGCCTAAATTAATAATATCCAATTTGCAAATGAATTCCAATTCAGCAGTTTCTCGCTGGAGTCTGGATTTGAAGTTTTTTTGTTTTAAGATAGCGACCTTCATGTCTGTAATTGCGTGACCAGAGAGATTGAAGCGTTCTCCGACTGGTTTATGAATGTTATAATTCTTGACATCTGATTTGTGTCCATTTATTCTTTTACGTAGAGACTGTCCAGTTTGACCAATGTACATGGCAGAGGGGCATTGCTGGCACATGATGGCATATATCACATTGGTGGATGTGGAGGTGAACGAGCCTCTGATAGTGTGGCTGATGTTATTAGGCCCTGTGATGGTGTCCTCTGAATAGATATGTGGGCACAGTTGGCAACGGGCTTTGTTGCAAGGATAGGTTCCTGGGTTAGTGGTTCTGTTGTGTGGTATGTGGTTGTTGGTGAGTATTTGCTTCAGGTTGGGGGGCTGTCTGTAGGCAAGGACTGGCCTGTCTCCCAAGATTTGTGAGAGTGTTGGGTCATCCTTCAGGATAGGTTGTAGATCCTTAATAATGCGTTGGAGGGGTTTTAGTTGGGGGCTGAAGGTGACGGTTAGTGGCGTTCTCTTATTTTCCTTGTTAGGCCTGTCCTGTAGTAGGTGACTTCTGGGAACTCTTCTGGCTCTATCAATCTGTTTCTTCACTTCCGCAGGTGGGTACTGTAGTTGTAAGAATGCTTGATAGAGATCTTGTAGGTATTTGTCTCTGTCTGAGGGGTTGGAGCAAATGCAGTTGTATCGCAGAGCTTGGCTTTAGACGATGGATCGTGTGGTGTGGTCAGGGTGAAAGCTGGAGGCATGCAGGTAGGAATAGCGGTCAGTAGGTTTCCGGTATAGGGTGGTGTTCATGTGACCATCGTTTATTAGCACTGTAGTGTCCAGGAAGTGGATCTCTTGTGTG
Source organism: Eretmochelys imbricata (assembly GCF_965152235.1). Taxonomy (NCBI): domain Eukaryota; kingdom Metazoa; phylum Chordata; order Testudines; family Cheloniidae; genus Eretmochelys; species Eretmochelys imbricata. The sequence continues at coordinate 63,396,702 of NC_135577.1, read as the reverse complement.
GACTGGACCAGGCTGAGGTTGATGGTGGGATGGAAATTGTTGAAATCATGGTGGAATTCCTCAAGGGCTTCTTTTCCATGGGTCCAGATGATGAAGATGTCATCAATATAGCGCAAGTAGAGTAGGGGCGTTAGGGGACGAGAGCTGAGGAAGCGTTGTTCTAAATCAGCCATAAAAACGTTGGCATACTGTGGGGCCATGCAGGTACCCATAGCAATAAGCCATCCTGGGGTGTACATTAGTTGTCTGTTAATAGATTTCTTGGGTAGTTTAAGGAGCTTGGACTTCAGCCTTTAGTCTCCCTATACTCTTGGGGCATGTATCAGTGGCCAGGTAATGCACAGCCTGTTGTGGTTTATTGCTATATGAAGACTAAACGTGGGTAAACAGCTGTGTCATTTCAAACACAGGCTTAGATACACCTTTGTCAAAAACTCAAATCAAAACTCTCCTGGGATTTGAAAGAGTCTGTATAATCTTTCTTGCTGATGTTCCACGGCCTGCCAGGGATATCAGCCGGCGGCTCCTTCATGGAGCCGTGAGCATGGGCGTGTACTTGGCGTGGTTCACCCCTATCCCGAACATTTGCCCTTTTTGTGGAGTGAGGGAGACGCTGGAGCACGTCTATTTAGAGTGCGCCAGGTTGCAGCCCCTTTTCCGGCTCCTCCAGAACCTTCTCCTAAGGTTCTGTCTGAATTTTTCCCCACGCTTCCTGATTTATGCACACCCTGACCATGGCCCCACAAAGTAGCAGGATCTCCTCATCAAGCTCCTCTAGGCATTGGCTAAAGTGGCCATTTATTAAACCAGGAGGAGGATGCTGGGTGGGGAGGTGCTCTGTGACTCTGGGATCTACTTCCGTTCCTCTCTTCAATCACGTATCTGGGCAGAGTTCCTCTGGGCAGCATCTGCTGGTTCCCTAGACACTTTTGAGGAACTGTGGGCGCTGTCCAGGGTTCTCTGCTTGGTGTCACCCTCTGGTTCCTTGATAATGGTCCTATGACCTCACTCCTGTCCCTGTTTTCTCCGTAGTTGTCCCCTGGAATTATTTGAGTCCCGGGTTCAGCTGCTCCCACCCTTCGACTGGGAGAGGGATCTTTAGACACAGGCGAACTTGTGCCCACTCGTTCCCAGATCTCAATAGGTGGAAGCAGAAAATTCTATAAATCTTAAAAGAGAACCTAGCATCTAGCCTTGTTTTGCATTCTGAAGAGGTTTGGATCTCAATCCTAACGCGTCTTTGTTTATCTGAATCAAATCTAATCTCCAACTCTGTAGAGGTGAATAAGGACATTTGCAAATACACACATTTTCACTTGAGCAAGATGCCGGGGAGAGAGTCACTGGGGAGAGGAAATGGTAATGGGCACAATAAGTGTATCCAAAACATGTGTTTGTGTTGTCACGCTCTCACCCTGGGATTAGGAGTGAAATAGGCAAGTATGCCATCTACTGTCAGAGATCTGTGGAGCGCACGTTGCACACTGGAGAACGGGAAGCCAAGCCTTCACGAATGGAGATTGTGTCTATTTTGTTGCGGAATCCCTTCCACCATTCACTCCCCTTCAGCATTCCAGTGCACTTCATGAATGGAACCTACCAGGTAAGACATGGGCACCGGGTACCTCTCAGGTAATTGAGTCCTACACTGGGCTTTTGCTGGTGTTTACATTCTTTCGCCACTTGTGGCTAGTTCTGTCCCCCAAGATAGACTTATTTAATTACTTTAATCTCCTGTTCCATTTCAGGTCGTGGGTTTTGATGGTTCCTCAACTGTGAATGAATTCCTCCAGCGACTGAACCAGGAGACAGGAATGAGGAAACCATCCCACATTGGGTTTTCCCTCTTTACAGATGATCCTTCTGGCAGGGATCTGGAACACTGCCTGCAGGGCAATGTGAAGGTAATTCCCTCCCCACTAGTCTAATAAAGACAAAGCAAGAGTTAAAGCCTAGTAAGGAGCCTTGAGTTTCTTAGCAGAAGTAGAACTTGCCTTGTCTTGACTAGAGTGTTACATGGTGTTAGTCAGAATGAGCTAGCTAGCACGATTAAACATTACACTTATAGATGCTAGTCAAGACAAGTTCCTGTTGTGTTGTGGGATGCCAGGTACATCTAGTTCAAACTCAGTGACTGAATTGATAAATACACACATACCATCTCTTGATGAAGGTACCAGGTACTTCCTGCCATGTTACTGAATATGCCCTAACTTTCCATTGACAACAGTGCAGCCAGTAACTCCTGGGGGAATTCTGCACCAAAAAATTAAAAATTCTGCACACAGTATTTTCAAATTCTGAAAAATTCTGCATATTTTATTTGTCAAAATAACACCATATAATCACACCAGTTTCAATTATTTTTGGTCATTTTTTTTCAAAATTCCTGTCAGCAAGTATGTCTGTAACTCTAATTATCATGTGTTGTCTATAAGAAAAAAAGGTATGGTGGAATTGTATGTGATTTTCTGGCCGAATGTGTTCTTGATCTACTCTCTCCTTTCCATACCCAAACCCCACAAAGTTTGTTTGCTTACTTTTCATTTAAGCAGCTTGTCTCTCTGTGATCTCTTTACAGATCTGTGATGTTATTTCAAAATGGGAACAAGCCTTGAAAGAACTGCATCCTGGGAAATATGAAGGTAGCACAAGAATAGTGAAGCTGACCTATAAAAGCAGGTATTGTGCATAGTTTGAGAGAGACACAACTTGGGTGAGGTAATATCTTTTATTGGAGCATCTTCTGTTGGTGAGAGAGACAAGTTTTCGAGCTACACAGAGCTCTTCTTCAGGTCTGAGTGATTTGAGGGAGTCATCGTTAAATATTGAGAGCAGAGATCCAGCTACAGGGCCTATAACTTTTTACAATACTGTTAGAACTGGCAGAACTTGCTTAGGGCTTGTCTACACATGAAAACTAATCCAGAATAATGTAAAGCTACTTGTCTTTACTTTCAAGGCTCTTCATGACCCATCCCTACCATATCATTTTTCATTCAGTATTGAAAAGTCAGTTCCCATGTTTAATTGGCCTATGACGTCAGCCTTCATCACCACAAAGTTTTAAAACAAGCATCCTCATGCTGTCTCTCGTATTTGGGAGAAACTCCCCATAAACATGTGCAAAACTAACTCATTATCCACATTAAATCCATCCTCAAAACTCTGCTTTGTTGGGAGGCCTACAAAAAACTGACACTAGTTAGGCAGCTGATGTCCTGACCTATATGGTCTCATTGTTTCCTTGTATTCTCCCCATCTATCTGTCTCCATCTTTTGTCTTATACTTAAATTGTAAGCTCTTTGGGGCTTTGTATGTTCTGTGTTTGTACAGCACCTAGCATAATAGAGTTCTGGTCCATTACTGGGGCTTGTGGATTCTATAATACAAATAAATAATAATAAGCACATTAACTATTCCTGATTAGCTTAATCAATTTTTAATCAACTCTTATTCCAGAATATGTGTGTCCACACATGGAGTTAATTTTCAATAAAACACTCGTATTCTGGAATAAAAGTATCCACACACGGAGTTAATCAGGAATAGCTATTCCAGAAAAATTCCCTGTGTAGACAAATTCCCTGTGTAGACAAACCTTTAGTCTGGCTGCATTCCATTCCCAAATGTATGGGAAGGGGTATATGGGCGAAAGATCAAATCAATACACTGTGAAAGTTATAACAGACTTGGAACCAAATAAAAACTAGATACAGTACAACTAAAGTTTTGTGTAGCTCCATCCATACAGGCTGGATCCTGAAACAAAATTAAATAATACATACTACATAAGAGCAAGAGAGAATTGAAAAAGCATAGGTCTATGTTGCTGGGGGGGAAATGTAGGCTGCCTGAGCCTTGCAATGAAACTAAGTCATTGGGACAAGAAAATACAGAAAGCCTGTTCTAAATGGCAGGAGCTGCACAGGAGGAGGCTCTTGTATGACAATGGAGAGATGCTAGATGAATTGGGACAGTTGGGAAGTAGGAGACAGATCCATAGGGAGAGCTGCACTGAGTTCATGGTGGGCTTCATACATAAGAATGGCATTTCTGAAGTGGACTCTGAAAGGAATAGGGAGCCAATGGAGAGCTGTCTGTGAGTGAGGGTGAGGTCATGACATCCTTTTGAAGGGTTCCACACTGCTAGCAAAAGTAAGCCCTCCTTAGGAACTGAAGAATTAAATATCAAGGTTTTCTGTATCAGCACCCATACACAAGTAAGGGAATGGAACGACAGGTTCATGCAATACTCTCTTTGTAGCTTCGTCAGAGCTAGATCTGGATTCTGTGATAGGTGGAGGAGTTAAAGGCCATCTAATAAATACCATCCATGTCTGTACTTAACGGAAGGGAATCTCTTCCCCCAGTTTTATAAAATATTGCTAAGCTAACTAGACACTTTCAGTAAATGGATGGCTCGCAGACTGGAATGGCTTCAAAAGCTATTCTCCTTGTCCATGAACAGAGGGCTTTAGTCTTCAGGGCTCTCAGTACAACTCCTTTCTAATGCACAAAACTCACTTTGAAAATAATGGCTATTTCAACTCTGTTCGCAGCTAGTGCCTGGTACCTTTTCTCCTGCATTTCTCTCCTTTTTAGATTGTATTTTCGAAACCAGGCAAAAGGTGAGACAGATAGAGAGCGGTTGCTGCTGGCCTTCCAGGTCAGCAGTGAAATAGCCAGTGGGAGGTTCCCTGTCAATAAGGAGCTGGCTCTGGAAATGGTGGCTTTGATGGCTCAGGTGAGCAACCAGCCCAGTGTGCTTTGGGAGTAACACTTTTTTTTTACATTTAACACTATTATAAATGCTGGAGGCGAAGCAGGGTTTGGGAATGGAGGCTGACAGCTCATGACCCTCCCCCCCCAACCCCACATAAAAACCTTGCGACCCCCTGAGGGTCACAACCCCAGTTTGAGAAACCCTGCGCTAGGGAAACCATCTCTTTAGGCTTTGTTTTGGACTGTCCAAAGAGAAAGATGTGGTATCTGGTGGTGATCTTTCGTCACTGTTTATTTCTGTTCTATAAAGAACCTGGGGCAGAAGGATAGGAGAAAATTCACACCCCTTTCCCCACATGCTACAATGACTCTGCCATTTTCATGTGCTCTATTGTAAGTGTAAGTCCTGTTGCCCAGTTAGTTGGGCTGCACATCAGCCAAGCTGTACATTGCATTTCCTCAATTAAGCAATTAGGGCTGCTACAACAGAGATGGTGTTTCTTATCAAACTGCTCACACACAGAATGAGTCACGTCATGCCAAACCAACATCACTCAAGTAAATTATTCACCATAAACAGTGAAAAACTGAAACCAAGCTAAGAAGCAGTGTTATCCATGTGCAACGGTCTTAATACAAAAAGAGGGGATAAGATAGTCTGTTGCAGGTGCTCCTGCAGGAAGACAGTCATTGATGATGTTTACTGCTTTGATTGCATGTGTGCATCCATCATTCCCTCAAAGGAATTCTATTCTAGCAAGAGCTTGAGGAAAACACAGCCAGCCTGGGAAAGCCTCAAAACAGCTCTGCACAGCCATTCTGATGGAGATATTAAAATATCACTGTTCTGATCTTAGCCTAATGGTCTGAGCCCTCCCTGTTATATTGCTAACAGCCTAGAACCTCACTCAGGAAAAGCATCTTGCAAGGTCCTAAATTAGGCCTCCATATGTAAGTTACATGTACCATATTACCACTGTGGATTTATGCACCTTGTGTGGCAAGTGTTGTTGTAGTAGACAGGACAGTTGTGTCTTACTGGACTTTAACTGACCTGCTGTATTGGCTCAAGCAAATGATGAGTCTGTTCACTAAGCCAATCAGGGAAAAGTATCCTGAAAAGGACATTTCTTAGACACAGGAGGAGGAGGAGAGGCTCTCCACCTTGTTCAAGCAGAGCTTGAGTACAGTGGAGATGGGGGTGATGCAGGGAACTAGTTGTGGAACCCTGATCATCACTCAGTCAGCTCTAGAGTAAGTGAAAGTTGCAAGGAATAGCTTTAATTTGTGCCATTGGCATGAGATCCATCTGAGACCTTACCCCAGTGGGGGAATCCCCTCTCCACCCAGCCCAGGCTTTTAAGATCCCTGGGGATCTTGCTGGGGATTATGGGGAACAGCTGGCACTGGAGGGAGCAGAGCCCTTTCTTCCAGCAGAGTTCCCCTAAGCAGGGAGAAATCTCCCCCATATATCTCTAGCAATTTTGCACTGCAGCAGACTGGGCAATCTTGCCTATGCAGTTTACAAATAAGCTGTTTTTTTATTGGCCAACTGGGAAAAAAATAGCAATACATAGAGTTCAGTTTTCTGGCACACAGAGTGGCTGGCCCAAATCTTGTTGCACCCTCCACAGATTTAAGAAATTTCCTGGGCAGGCCTATCCCTAAGAGTCACTTGCTCTGTATGGAAAGGATATTGATGCGAGACCTTGTCATTTTTCACTGTGATATAAACCAAAACCCTTTAACATTCTGGTGCAGGTGGAATATGGAGACTTGGATCGACCAGTATCTTCAAGCCCTGGGGGGACACCACAGTCCAAAATGCAACATCTTCTCCAACAGGTCTTGGACAAATTCTATCCCAAATGCTACAAACAAAACATTACCCCTGAGCATCTCAGGTGAGACTAAAATGGGCCTTGTTCGGTTATATAAAATTTTGCTGTGGGGAAAAAAAATAGACCACTTGCTACTTCATAATACATCCATCCTTTTTCTTATTTAGAAAGAAAGTTTAAGGAGAAACTGTCAAGTTAAATACACAAATTTATTTTGAATTCAACATATAAGTATAAAAAGAACTCAGATCCAGGGCAATAGATACCCTTGAAAGGTGATATACAAGCCAACCTGGACTAAAACAGCATTCGCAAACAAGCCACCCTTCTATGCACAAAGGAAGCCAGTCTAAAAAACTTGTGTTACCCACCTTGGCTCCAACAATCCTGATATGCCCCAAATCAAAAGCCATGCCCTATCTGAACTCCCTCCAAACCACAACTCTCTCCAAATGTCTGGCCAAATAGATGGGCTTTGAAGTATGCCCTAAAGTTCAACAAATCTGGGCTTCTTTGGACCATGAGAGAGTGAATTCTGAAGTCTAAGCATCACTTTTTAAAAAAGAATCCACATCTGTACCAACTGAGCTCTAGCTCAGGGGCCTCCACTGATCTCAGCTATGTTGTCGGGGAAGCAAGGCAATCTCCGAGATAGGCAGGTCCTAAGTCTTTTAAGGGCTTTATTGATCAGAACTAATATATTAACTCTACCTGGGAATGAACTGGTGCAGATTTCATATTCTCATAGCAAGACATGCTGCTTAACTTTACCACGGTCTAACTGTGAAGTGACAGGTGATGATGGTACTAAGGTATGCACCTGAAAAATGGTTTCTCCTTGGGAGAAGACAGCCTGGGTTAGACAGGCTTCTACCACATGGAAGAAAGCTACTATTTGAGATTTTGCAGATACTGTTGCACAGTTCCTAGCACAATGGGGTTCTGGTCAGTGACTGGGGCTCCTAGAAATTATCACAATACAATAATAATGTGGAAGCAAAGAACCTCTCTATCTCCTGCACAACCATGGCATAAGATCCTACCAAATCGCTAACTTCACTGACTAACATTTTGAAAAAAGGAAACCTTTGTTAAAAATTCAACAACATCACCCCTTCAGTTAAGGTGTGGGAGCTTCCAACATAGATCCTCTGAGACTATACATTTCCACTGTTTCCGTTCTCCATCACTCCCTATCCTGAACTGCTGTGCAGTATTGCTTTGCACTGCTAAACTGATGTGCTTTTGTTACAGAAGGGGCTGCACTTCTGCGGTGGGTGAAGTGATCCCTATATTTTACACAGACAGTTAAAGGAACATTATTAAGGTTGCAAAGTCAAGCACTCAACAGTTAGAAAATACCAGAATTAAGGTTTTCTTAGTTCAGCCCCCTGGTGCATATGCATTATGATACAGTCGTCAGTTACATTATTGCATAATATTCCTCCCCACAGGATCCCTGCCTCGTTCAGTGTACAATCAATGAGCAGCTACTCAATATTTTATTTTCTCCACATTTTCAATGTGTGGCCCCAGGCCACATTTACTGCTCACTATTCAAACCCTGTTCCGAAGACAGAATTGTTAATTTCTTCCAAGGTGGACCGAGTTAAATGAAAGTGATTTAAATCAGGAAGCAGAAAATGTTGATTTAAATAGAGAATTTTAATCTTGTTTTGCATTTGTACTTCAGTTACTTTCCTAAAGAAAGGTTGATTCTGATAGGTTGATAACTATTCAAACATGTTGATTTGTAACTAAATATAGCCTTTACACTAAATGTGGTGATTCTTTTGCTAACCAGGATACAGCTATACACATTTATTTAAGCAACTACATAGCTTAACATACACTTATTCAGATTCTTAATTTTTACTTTATTATGTTAGAAAATGGGGAATTATGCATTTCTTATTTACTAAATTAGTTTTTATACTTGTGATTTGTGTCAAGTTGCTTTTGGATGGAAACTGAAATTCAATTAAATGCACAAAAACAGCATTTTAAAATCAGTTTGTTTTTATTAGTTAAATAATCTTAAATTGGCTGGATACAGAAGAAAAAAGTAAATTTATCAAATATGTTTTGCAATTAAAACCAACTAATTTATTAAACAAAGAAAGTATTGTCTGTAATTAGTGAATTGAACTGATTGTTGTTGGTCACATGTCCCTTAAAATTTTAGAATTAATAGATCTCATTCTCTCACAGTTAGATTTTATTCATAGATTGGAAGAGGAAAACAAGCTTTCCTGCTTTTTCCAACTTCCAGTCAGTTTCATAAGTTTCAGTGAAAGAGTCATTGAACTGAACTCATTGAACAAACTGAAATAAATGAAATATTCTTGCTGTACCTGCAGAAGGTTGTCAAAAACTGGGTTAGCACTTCAACAAACTGGTTCCAGGTGCTTTAGCTAGTGACTTGCACCAGGTCAGTAGATTTATGTTCTTTAAAATTTGACAGCAAACAGCTTAATATGTTTTTTAATTTAATATAAATTATTTTTATAGATTACAGTTCTTCAGGTCACCCTGGGATTTTATTCTCAGGGGATTTTTCCCATTTACCACTCAGTCTCCCACTGCTTCCCCTCTGAGGGGAATTTTGGCAGTCCACTGCACCTGCTTCCTGGAGTTTTCTAGCTCTGACTCACCAGGTCTCCCTTTCTCACTCAATCTCTCTTTCCCCAGGCCCAAATGCCTCTTTTAAACCTAACTGAAGTCAGCTGACCAGGCACAGGGACTCTTTGTGTTCTGTTTGTACAGCTCCGAGAACAGTGGGGTCCTGGTCCATGACAGGGGCTCCTAAGTGCTGCTATAATAATAAATAAAATAATAATAACAATTAATATTCACACAGGAACTCTGTGGAAGAGGCAGGAATAGAATCCAGTTGTCCAGGGCAACATTCACCTGCCTTAACTATGAGATCATCCTTTCTCTTCCTGCAATTCCCTGCCTCATTCACCATAGATCAGTAGTGGGCAACTTGGCCCATCAGGGTAATCCGCTGGCGGGTCACTAGATAGTTTGTTTACATTTGCACGGCTGCCCGCAGCTCCCAGTGGCCGTGGTTCACCGTTCCCAGCCAATGGGAGCTGCGGGAAGCAGCGCGGGCTGCAGGGACATGCTGGCCACTGCTTCCCGCAGCTCCCTTTGGCCAGGAACGGCAAACGGCAGCCACTGGGAGCTGCGGGCGGTCGCGCAAAGGTAAACAAACTCTCCGGCAGCCTGCCAGTGGATTACCCTGATGGCCTGCGTGTGGCCTGTGGGCTGCAGGTTGCCCACCACTGCCATAGATCTTCCAATTTCTGCAACAAAAGACACAGGAGTCCTACAGACATCAGCCTCCTTCACAACAAAATCCTGATCAATGCCCACAGCAGTTCCTTCCTCTGCACTGAAGGAGGCAGGGGTCCTGTGGAAAAAATACTGACATATAATTAAAGATTGTATCATATTGCATATGCACAAGAGGGCCAAATTAAGGTTGCACAGACAAACTTAATTCTGGCATCTCCTAACTTTTGATTGCTTGACTTTGCAACCTTAGTAATGTTCTTCTAATGTCGTTTTTTAATGTGTAATTTCCTAGGTTTTAAATAAACCAAAATGAATATACAGAAATTCCAGCATCATACTGACACCCACATGGTTCATCAGCAGGGTTGGAACCTTTAGGTCAACAGCACAGACCTCTGCCAGTGGAGCTAACGGAGTAACTGTTAGCAACAGTAGGTGTTATCCTACAGGACCAGCACTAGAGGAGACTGAGACACACCCTTTACCAGTGGTTATCACAGATATTTGCTGACAGCAGGGGAATGGTGAGACTCAGAATCTTTGGTTTCCATTCTAGCCTCTGGAAGGGAGTGTGCTCTAGTGGGCACGGACTTCAGCCTCTTCCCCCACAAGCTTGACTCCTTCTGCCTCATCCCTTCCAATCTGTCCCTAGTCCAGTCCTGTCTTTTCCTCACCCCGTCTCCTTGTCCCAGTCCTATCCTCCTTGCCTACCCTGTGCCAGTCTCTACTCCTCAGACTTCTCATCCCAGGCCCTGTCTCCTTGCACAGATGGATCTAGTTTCCCCCTCCAGGCTCACTCTTCAAGTCCCAATCTCCCCCTGACTCCCAATCTCAGTCTCCTTGCCCAGCCAGTCCCAGTTCCCACTCCCCCCTTTCCCTCCATCTGGCTCCCAGTTCCAGTCTCATCCCCTGCACAGTCCCGATCTCCACTTCCCCTCCCCCACTCATTGCCCCATTTACCGTCTCCCTGGTTCATCACAGTCTCTTTACCCAGACAGTCCTAGTTCTCTCCCTGCACTCCAACTACTTCTCAGATCTGTCTCTCCTCCCCCTGCTCTGTTCTTCCCCCAAACACTGGTTCCTAGTCCCACATTCCTTATCCAGCCAGTCAGAGTCCCCCCAGCTCCTTTTTCAATCTCAGTGTCCCCTCCCCAGCCAACTGGCTCCAAGTCATCTGATCCATTTCACTTACTGGATCCCAATCTCCCCCTAGCTCCTAGTCTTAGTCTCCTTGCCCAACAAGTTCCAGTTTCCCTTGCCTCTACCCAATCCCAGGCTCCTTGCTCAAATGCCCAGCCAGTCCCAGTCATCCTTCCTTTAGCCCCTAGTGTCACAGTTTATCTCCTTCCCTCTTCCCATCTCATCACACTCCTTGTCCCAATCAAATCCTTTCCTACCCCTCTGGCATGGCTTTTGTCCCCTCTATATTCAAATCTGACAGCTTCCTCCTCCACAGTGCCTGGGCGTCAGCAAGGGAGTCATTGAGAGCACAGGAGAAACAGTTTCCCTGCTCTCATTTCCAGTGCTCAGCTCCATCCTGGCTCAGAGCACCCTGAAACAGCAATTACAGGAACAGTCTGGTCCTGGCCTAGAGCATGCTCAGTGAGGATGGCACATGCACACTTTAGTCCCATATAGGAGCTGTGACGGTATAGAGCACACTCACTTTCTCTGTGAGGTTGGTGTATGTGCAGCCTAGTTGTACTTTGGAGCTGTGAGATACTCGAGCATGCTCACGGAGGATGAAATCTTCAGAGCGTTTAGTGACTAGAATTGAAGAAGTCTCTGAGCGTGTATTTATGACTTGACCAAATCTGGGTAGATTTTCATGGAGATGTGAAAAAGCAGAGCCTTAACAGGGAGGCTACTCCCCTGCCAAATTTCAAATCCCTGCTCCAAAACATGGGGTCACTGGAGCTTTAAAAAGAAAAGGTCACCAGATTTTTTTTAACCTGGACGAGATAATGTATTTTCCCCTAGCCTCCTTCTCCTAGATGACTGAACCATTTGGCTAAAATTTTCCAAAAAGATTCAGTCTGAGGCAGATGCCCAGCATGGAAAACTTCAGCTCAAATGGTTAAAGTCTGACAAACTTATGAACAACTGAATAAGATCTTATCCTAGGATGTCTTGGGCAACTTAAATAATAGGTGGTGCTAGCAGCTCTGCCTACAGTAGTTTAAAAGACGCTTCCAGCCCTTCAAGATGAAAAACACTGTATAAATGTAACATTATGTTTATAATAAGTTATTTGAAGACATGAGCAAATGTTATAATGTAATTTGGATTCCCACAGGCGGCTGGCTGACTGGCTGGCTACAAAGTGGATGATGCTGCAGGGATGCTCTCCACTAGAATGCATTAGAATTTATTTGACAGTGGCCCGGAAATGGCCTCTCTTTGGAGCCAAGGTATTTGCTGCGAAGGTAATCACAAGTGGCTTCTTGCTGGAGTACTTTGTTTCTTTACCCCCCAAGTTAAATTTGTTCAGCTCAGCTTCTATTACAGTCTTTGCTAAAAGAGCTCATACCTCATGGGGAACCCGTTCTCCCCACCTTTGGAAGTTATTTAGAGGTACAGCACTTTCCATACCGTTCCATCTGGCTGACCAAGCTGTATTTAGTTTCCCATCTGTTTAGATGGAATAGAGAAGACAAATATGTTTTAGAGACGCTAGGGGTTGCTAGAGTGCCACAAATTACACGCTGAAGATCTTAGGAGTCAGAACTTGTCTACCAAACTTAGTTTGTGGCAGGCTGGAGTGTAAATCTCCCCTCCACTAACCTACCAGGCACTAATTGTCTACATGAACCCTGCTGCGACACCATAAAAGTTCCTTAGCGCGTAGCAGCAGGGTCTACATGGACACTTAGTACGGAGCAGGCTCGTGCAGGGCAGATTTACATGCCAGCTTGCTGCAAACTGTGTGTTTGTGTAGACAAATCCTTATGGATCAATACTGTGCCTTTGATGACAAGAGCAAACATAGTTTAAAAAATAGTATTCCTTAAGTATTTACCAGAGGAGAAAAAAGAAAAAACCTCTGTAAATCATACCCTGTAGCTAGTGACATGTAAATGGAGAGAACCGATGTTTCAATTCTGTAGGTAACACTGTGCAACAATCCCTGTTCTCATGTGAGAAAGGCAAACAGTATTACTATCCCTACTGTACAAAGAGAGAAACTGAAGCACAGATTGGCTAAGTTCACTTTCCAAGAATCACATCAGTGGCACAGCCAGGAACAGCACCCAGGAGTCCTGGCTTCTAGCAGTTTGTTCTAACCTTTCAACCATCCTAAACTTAGAGACCTAGTCTACTACATCCTCCCATATTAAGGTATGTTTACACTGCAGTTGTCAGGTGTGATCGCTACATGCATAGTCATGCCTGAGCTAACTCAGATCAAGCTAACTTGCTAAAAATAGCAGTGAAGCTGCAGCAGCACAGCTGGCAGCATGGGCTAGGCACCCAAATTGGTACCCAGGGTACAAGGCAGGCTTATACTAGAATGGCTAGCTAGTGCTCCCACAGCTTCACTGTTATTTTTAGTGAGCTAGCTTGGGTATGTCTACATGTGCAGCAATCAGACCTGCCTGCAGTGTAGACATACCCTAAGGCCAGGTCTACACAGGAAAGTTATATTGGTATAGCCATGTCAGGAATGTGCAAAAAACCACAGCCCTGACTGACACAGCCATGCCAGCATGAAACCCTGTATATACATAGTGAGGTCAGTGGAAGAGGACTTCAGTCAATACAGTTAATTTTGTTCAGGGAGGTGATGTTCCTACACTGACAGAAAAACCCCATGCCAACCTACCATGCCAGTATAGTCATAGTGTAGACATGCTCTTAATTGCAGATAGTAGTTGTGATCCTTTGGTCTCTTGCTTTGCAATCAAAGTACTTGACTTTCTGAAATAAAATCTTAAAGTAAAAGTACTGCCCTTGTGTGCAGTTAAACTGGAAGTTTCCTTTGAGTTTAGAGATTATACAGGCTTCCTTAAATTCCGTGGCTGTCACCAGTAAAAGCAGGAAAGATCACAAGCATTTGGAGTCAGTGGGGTTGAAAAGCAGAAGATACAATAATTCCATCCAGAGTTTAAAGAACAATCTGTTTGACACCTTTCTGATAGTTACACTGCCAGAACTATGAATTAGCCATAACAATAACACAGCACAGAGTCCCATGACAAATTAGTGGCATTAGCCATAACAATAATGCACAACACAGTGTCTCCTGTGTTTACCAAACAATCTGAATTGTCTTTGATAAAACAGACTTCATTCTGATGAGATAAAAACCTTCACACATGAGCACAACTCATGTTAAATAATTAGCAGTTTTGAGTTGCTTAATTTAAAGCATAGAGTTTCCTTCTCAGGAAACTCTAGTCCCTGGATATCCTCAGTCCATGTCAAGGCTCAGTAACACATCTCACACAAAATAAATTCTAAACACCATTGTCCCTCTGGCTGGAATTCTCTGATGGACATAGATTTGCTACCTCCCCCAGGATTTCTGGCATGTTATAAATACTGTATACGGGAAATGACTGTGGAGGTACTGGATAGCTCAGGGGATTGCTAATAGGCTAGAGAGTTTTTCTCATCTAAATCACTGGCTCAGATATAGCCTTGTTTGACAGTGACCATTGCTTTCTGATGGCCTAGGTAAAATGCATTGGTAATCTGAGTCTAGTTCTTAGGATACCCCCACAACTGGCACTAATTGGCCTCTTGGCAATATCAGTCTAGGACACTGAGCTGCAGTAACCTGTTACTTGAGGACAGGACTGAAGCACACTGACAGAAGACTGTGTAGGGACACCTGCATTGCTGCTGCCCACAGTGTACCTGTTCTGTGGAAGAACAAAGGATGTCAGCCTCAGACCCCATGGTGATGGAAGCAACACAAGAACCTGAATAGACTATGACTGTCAAACTGGCATCTTGGACCAGCATTACATTCAGTTTTCAGTATGCTGACTTAGTTTAATTTTTAAGAGAAAAAACATTTTAAAACCATGGAGATGAACTATTCTCATGAACAAGATTATATCAGTCACTGGGATCAGTTCTACAAGATATGCAATGATGAAGTAGCTATTGCAAGTTAAATAAATTCAGTCAGGCTAGCTAATGTACAGGAATCTCAGTTCCCTGCTAGCTTGTCCTCAATACCCAAGAAATATGGTGGAAATTTCTTATTTTTGCGCTGCTGTATAAATACCTGTATAAATTATTTATTATTTCCCCAGCCTGTCCTTCCTTCTCCCTTGGAAGATTGTCCAGTTTGGATAGCTGTGAATGAAGATGGCATTAGCATACTGGATTACAACACTATGGTATGGTGAAGTATGTTGATTGAGAAAAATAACTTCATCCCTGCAGAAGTACATTCCCACAATCTTGACTCATAGAGTAAAATCCTGGCCACACTAAAATCAATGGTAAACTTCTATTGACTTCAAATGGGACCAGGATTTGACACACAGAAGTTAGAGATGGAAAAGGTTTTCTGTATTTGAACCATGCATAAAGATACAGGGTCATTACTGCTGAGTCAGAGTGGCAGATGCAATTTGTTAATTCCAACCAGGCTATTAAAACGGTTGGACTATCTCTCTCAGAGGCAGCTAGGCACCGGGCTTGCAGGGAAATCTTAGGAACAGCCTAATACGGGGATCAAGCTTAGGCTGAGATGTTTCTTTGTTATCTGAATTACCAATAAAGCTAAATCCCAAACAGGGGCGTAAATTTGGACTATTAACAGTATGTCTACATTCTGTTCAGTGCAGCAGAGCTGCTTACAGCTGTTTTCATTACTGGGAATCTGATGTTGCCTAAGCAAATAACAAGAGTACTCTTTGGGGAAACTTTTTTTCTTTTAAAAGAATCTAGTTGCCGATTGAACTTTCTCTCCATTGTCTGCAGCACTTAAGGCTATCTTATGCATACCCGTCTGTGCTGACCTTTGGAGGCTGTCGGGATGACTTCATGATTGTAGTCAGTCAGGGGAAGGATAGGAGTTCTGGGAAAAACAGCACTGAAAAACTACTTTTCAGAATGGCAGCTCCAAAGGTGGGTATAAGACAAACACCAAAATAGGTCCCTTCCACCTGGCAGCAGAAAAACTGTGTATTAAAACCTGCTAGGCCTTTGGTGTATTTCCAAAGGAATTGTTCCTTTCCTTTCTGCACTAACCCTCCTGTGCTTTCAACCTGGGAAGCCCCTTATGGGTGTGGGCCTCAAACTGATTGATCCATTCAACCCAGCCCTAAATGTATTCGCTCAGCCCTAAATAGAGCAACTCAGCTTTCAGACATTGCCATACTCAGCAATTTCTCTGCACATGGGTGCTGGAAACCAAAGTGCATTTTCCCTCTAACTGATCTACCGTTAATCATTTTCTTTCTCCCACAGATTGTTGAGGTGACTCTTCTAATTGCCAGCTATATTAACTACTGTGCACTGACTCCCCTCCTGTCTCCTGCACCTCCTTCTCTGAACATCATCTCGCCTTTGAGCACAATGCCAACTAAAAAGCTCTGGGAAACTCAAAGCCAGTGTTTCTTTCCTTCCATGCCCCGTACTACCAAGGGGCCTACACTGCTCTGAGTGCTTGTTCTCAGTGCCTTTGGGCTTTAGTGGTTTTGGGTTTTTTTGCAAGCTGCCCAATTTTGAGTTGAGGACTGCCGTGATTTTGCTGTTTATGTATCCTGTTTTAATGCAGACTCCAGTTCTCTCTCCTTAGTGTGGTATGAAGTATGTTTAGAGGTAATATCCTTTCTTTTCTAAAGACTAGATTTTGGGGTCTGTCCACATTTCCTCTCTCTGCTACATGCTATCCTAAACATTGTGGCTAAGGTCATCTTCCCTTCTTGCTGCTCCAATCACGTCACTCCCTCTGAATCTCTTCACTAGCTTTTGCACTCCTTCCATCGTAGGGTTGTCAATTTTGGTTGGACATGTTCTTGGAGTTTTTATCACACGATGTAAGCTTTACTTTAATTAAAGATTAATCTTTAATTCCTTGAGACTCCAGGACAATCCTGGAGGGTTGGCAACCCTACTTCCACGTCATGTTCAAGCTGCTCTTATAAGTGTGCCCCTTCCCATTCTGGGCTTTGCACCTTGTCTCAGGTCACCATCCCCTATGCCTAGAAACTGTCTCCCACTTCTTGCGCTCCTCGTGAGCTCTCTTGTATCCTTAACACATCCCTTTTCAGTAGCTTTTCACCATTCGTCTCCTGACAAATCCTGTATGTCCACTTCACTTTTGAATCATTAACTTACCTGTCCTTCACCTGAATTAGACTGTAAGCAACTTGGGCAATGGACTTTGACTTTTGTGTGTTTCAAGCATAATACACAGTGATGAGAACTGTGGTATGAGCCTTCTGCAAGGATACTTCATAATGAATATGGCCAGTATGACAAGTTTTATATTCCTGGATCAGAAAATACATGCACCAAAACAGGACAAATACCAGAGTGTAAAGAGTAATATAATGGAGTTTTACGGTGACCCTATCATGTAGTTTAGGTACAACATTAACCCTATGCTCTGGTGGTGAATGTCCTCCATGTTCCAAAGACTTTCCAGTGGTGTTTAAATTCACTATTGCCAACCCCAAAACAAGTTAAAATAACCAGTCTTTCTGTATGACCTACAATATTTTGTACTGTGCTGCTGAATATGCATGCAAACCAAGACTACAAGTGAACTTAACCCCACAGCTGTGCTGACACATCAATGTGATTGGTGCTCAGATTCAAAAGCTGATGCAGTCCTGAGCCTGTATTGACCTGTAGTCTAAGAAAGACATAGAAAGGGAAAAAATAAAGTTGACTAGATGAAAGGACGCTAAGCTGACAAGCAAAGAAATGTCACAGTCTGTCTTTGAAGAGAGCATATTATAGAGAAAAGGGAGAGTACAGGAGGAGAGTTTAATACTACTTTAAAAACAAAGGCCAGGGCAATTTTGCTTTAGTAAAATTAGGGCAGAAATGTGGCAACATCTCTGCATTCTGAGAACTTAGTAAAGAGTGAATAGGACTGGAACAGATGTCTGACGATGTCCTTACTCCTGCAGGACTGAGGTACCATGGAATGCCAGGCTGGTCTATATAATGGACAAAAAGCTAGGTCTCCACCACAGGGCTGTATTTATCATGCCCAGTCCCCTGCCAGACACATGCTTTCAAAGAATCTTGGTGTTCACCACTATATTATATGTATTTCAGGATGTGTTCACTACTGTATAACATTACTGCACGTGATCTCTACGAATTGGGATGGCAAGGCAAATGAGTTTTGTATTTATAATGTCTTCCAGCAACTGCTGTAGTTTTTAGAAATAGCTAGACCACACTAATTTCATAGGTGCAGTTACTTCCAAATCCCAGCTTCCACCATACCATTAGGGCAAGGGAAAGTGGCTAGCAAATATATTCCCAAATACTGTCCTTCAGGCCTTCCTAACTAGTGGTGTTTCACCAGTCCCAAAGGGACTCTGTCAAAGTCGGAAGGGCCAAAATGTGAAATTTTTTGTAGAGGTTTCACATAGGTTTTTTTAAATTATTCTTCAAAGACACACAAATCTACCTAGCTAGGTTTTTATGCTGTGCTCATCAATCTTCTAGCTTTCTAAAAAGCTTTAAAAAAATTTAAATTGTCATCTCCCCAGCACCCACGAACAACCTATAACAAACTATGTGCTCTGCCTAGCTGACATGGGCACTGCACCAAAAGAATCCAGTCCCCATGAGCTGTTCTACGGTAACAAACCAGTTCTTCCAGCCCAGCATTCAGAATGAGCAAACTGTTTTGTTATTGTCAATGTGCTTAATTTCGTGCCCATCAGCAACCCTGCAAACTACAAGCAACCTTACAACAACAAGCCAGTGTATACAACGAGGACATTACAGAAAGAAAACAGGTTTCAATTTCAAGCTTCCAATGACTAATTAGGCACAAATAGTGAAGAGCATGGAACTGGGAAAATTATCTTGTATGATTCTAAGCAATTTCTTGACAGAATCCTTTTAGGGCTCTAAAATATAGAAAGGCTGGTGGGCTGGTGAAAGTTAATGTGCCAGAAACAGCAAGTCTGAAGCTGATAAATCCTGGAGACCTGATTTACATATACTGTAATTTACCGAGTTCTCACATGTTCGGGGACTTTCCCATCACACTATTGAGATGAGCTGTGGGTTTTCTGAGTCAAAGAATAATTTTGACAAAGTTTTGATTTTTAGCCTTTTAAAAGTTGCAGATATAGTCAAAAAAGTGACTACATATCTTGACATTGTGGTCTCTGGTATTTATTCTCTCTCTAATCCCAGTACAAATGTGCCAATTTGAGTCAAATGGTGTTTTTTTTTCCAATTGCCTGCACTGCAATCCTCCCCTGGGATATGAGAATCCAGCTGGCCTTCTGCCTCTTACGTTATCACCAGCAACAAAGATTCCTCAGTCCGAATTGAGCTGTTACTTGTGTTAATGATGCACAAAGCCCTACGGGAGTAACACTTGTTACATTAACGATTTGACTCATACACAGGAAGCAGAGAAATTGAGTAAGAAGCGGGCCATTTTTACTGTCATTTTTCTGACCATAACTGCACTTTAAACTCTACAGCATGGCATGTTGTTCCTTTAGGCATTAGATCTTGTGAGCATTCATCAATACTTGAGCATTTCAGGGAACACCCCCACTTTGATGAATGCCACCATATACCTCTTATTTATAGCTTACCTGACTTCAGAAAACTGTGTAGCTAGCTTAACTATTTTTTTGATTGCTGGGTAGAGAATTTAATTTTTTATTTTCGTCAACACTCTTGGCAATGACTGGACATTTTCTAAAGTGTAGAATGAGATACTGAATAACAGAAGCCTAACTGCTGTGCTGTATGTAAAAGGATAACTGTGAGATACTGTGAGGTTTTTTGTTCTTAATAAAATGCAGTTGTCAGTGACTCAAGCTGTGTTTGTTTCATTATATCATAATCAGCATTTCAGCAGCAGTTTAATGTCAAATTGTGACAATCTTTTAGAAGACAAAACCAGCCTGGATGTAAGTAGGCATGTTAAAAAGATGGCCGTATTTCCCTTGCCTTCTGGGCATGCACCTGCTTCAACTTTCCCTTTCCGACCCACTGTTTCTCTCTGGTGGGCCTCCAGCTCTCAGTGCTTGGGGTCACTGAGGTGACTTAGGCCTCCAGGTAAGCCACAAGAACTCCACCCCTTCTGGCATTAAAAAACAACTTTCCAGCATTCCTCAGACTAGGTAGTTCTTCCTGTTCACTCAGTGGGCA
This sequence comes from Eretmochelys imbricata, assembly GCF_965152235.1. Classification (NCBI taxonomy): domain Eukaryota; kingdom Metazoa; phylum Chordata; order Testudines; family Cheloniidae; genus Eretmochelys; species Eretmochelys imbricata. The sequence continues at coordinate 63,376,503 of NC_135577.1, read as the reverse complement.
CCCTCACAGGGCCACATAGTATCTTCACCCATAGGTCCTCTTCTACCATCTTCCTGGGCTCAACAGTCTATTTGCCTTGCTGGCACAGAACCATAGACAGAAGGCTTCCTCCCACTGTCACTGAAAGTCCCAGCCTGGACCCCCTAATTGAGCATCAACTCTCTTCAACATCCCTCTGCACTATCCTGCCCAGGCTACTTCCTTCTGGCAATGCCCCTCCTCAGGGTCTTTCTCTATCCTGTCCCTAGATCTCTCGCATGTCTTTTCCCAGCTCTGTTCTACCCGGTGACCTGGCTGTCTCCTGAAGCCTACAACCAAGGAGAAACCACCCCACCTCATACCTTCATTCCCCTCACTCACTGAACGACAGTCCCTACTCACAGGATCTCAAACAATCCCTCCTGGAAACTACACCTCCCATGGCTTCCCACTCTTAAAAGGCCAAACCTAAATTATGCCTGGGCTCACAGCACCCGCTCTTAAAGGATGCAACTTCATTGAGTTCAGTGGAGTCCAACCAGCTTATACCAGGACAAGATTTAGCTCTTAAAGTCTGTACAACTCCAGGTATGACTTCAGTAATTAAGACATGAATTAAAGCATGGGTGAGAAACTGAAGCACAGAAAGGTTAAATGACTTAACCAAGGCCACCCAGAAGTCAGTGGCAGAACCCAGAGCTCTTGCCTTATGTACTAACATGTAATAGGAAGGCATTTCTTTCTAAAGTGTAAATTTAACATTTTCAGAGTCACTGCCATCTTAGCCGCTGGAGCACTGCATACTGACACACCTAGCTCCATTTTTATGCAAATTATGTGTGAGCCATAGGCTCCTGATGAGCTGCTGACTTGTCCTTTAGGTAGGCAAAGGTTTAGCTGCCCAGGTTATATTATTATGAAAGAGTTCAAAAAAGCCCCACACCTCTAGGTCATCTTAGTTAAAAGCTACAATAATCTTCAGGATAACAATGAGGTACAATACAAATTCACACCATGAAATACTCCCAAGGGCACAAGCCAATAAAAACTTTATTTACACACATTCTCATTACACAACATTATCAGTGGCAGGTTTCCCCACACACGCAAGGAGTCCCAGACATTTATAGGTGGCCTTTACCATCCAAACAAAGTAACCGGTAAACAGTCCAGAAAACAAAGAATTAAATGCTGCAGTAAGTTTGGCATTTTCCTGGGCAAGTTTCCCTTCTCTTAGCTCTCCTCAGACCAGAGAACCAGAGCTCTCCTCTTCGCACATCTGCTTGGCTTTGGCTCACTTAGGGACGATACCTCCTTTTTCAAACAAAAGGTTTAAAGAATTTTACAACAAAAATGTAATACCAATATTCACTGTCGAGGGCATTTGGTTCGTTTGTTCTTTGTGGGTTTATTGGCAATTTGGCCAAAGTTGTAATGTGTGCTTATCAGAATTTGTTTTAGGATTTATTAAAGGAGTATAAATTTGTTGCATGATCTCCCCATACCTAGTCCCATCCCTCTATTGGCAGGGTGGGCAGCGGGGAAGGAAATCCCATCTCTGAGGCTCCAGTCTTGAAAAATTCTACTAATCTGAGTTGTGTTAATATTTTGGACAGCCAAGTAAATTTATCATTAACTTTTACATCATCATCTTGGCAAGGATAGATTTTGTGGATGGGCTGAAAATTTTTCCATAACCGTGGGCCACCAGCCAGGGCACTAGCAACAACTTCACTTGCTGCTGGATCACAGTCTACATGCACCATCTAATGAAGGACAAACTGCAGGACTGTTTTGGTCTGGGGTTCATTTACTATATACAATCTATCCTAGTTTGCTGTGAGTTTTCTACCTTGATGAGCTTTTTAGTTTAAAGTTCTGATGAAGTTTTAAGTCTTCCTCTGCTCCAGGATTTCTTGGCAACTTCGGTACACTTCAACCAGACAGTCTAGACGTGGCTTGGAGCTCTAGAGGTCAAGGAAAAACAGTCAGGCTCTGGGCTGGTTGCTGAAGAGGTAAGAGTTTTAATATTCATCCACAGTAACATTTGTCAGATGGAGGAAGGAGCGGGAAGAAGACTCACGCAAAGCAAGCTACCATTGGCATGGATATAAAGGGAACACAAAAGCAAGGCATCTGCAGTAGATTATTTTTCTGAAGTGAGATGATGACTATAGAGTGAACTCCTCTTGTATCCATACAACTCGAGGTGATCCATCAGGCTCCAAGGAAGGGCTGAGGCAGATTGAAGGGGAATGATTGTATGAACATAGCCTGTGCTGTACCTGTACTGTGGTTAGAGGACTTCAGTCCTCAAGGCTGTCAATGCAGTCCCTTTAAGGAACAGGACATCCACTTTGTTCTTTAAGTTAATGCAAAGTTATGGTTGAGGTTTTAAACACCCAGAGGCTAGAATATTCAAGTTGATGGGTCACACAGAAACTGTACCTTTTATCCTTTGTACATGTAGCATTCTGTATTACTAAATCTGAGCTTTAATTTAATGCCTCAATATACATGTGCAACAGGACAGAATTACAATTGTCACAGGAACCACAACTTTGAACTTCCCAATCTCACCAACAATATAACAGTAACATTTTTCCAGTTTAAAATTCCTTGACTTTTCAGTAATAATATAATAGTAACATTTTTTCAGAAGTTCTCAAAGGGCTTTGTAAACTAATTAAGCCTCACAATACTCTTCAAAGTAAGCGTATCTTTTTTATTGACGAATAAACTGATTTTATTCAGAGGACTTGTCCAAACTGAACGTTGGTATGAGGAGGGGTAATTGCTAAATTCAATGGCTTAATTTAGCCCAGTAAATCAGTGCCAGATGCAGGGAAAAGAAAAAATTTGACTGCACATGCTAATACATACATTTGTTACAAGTGAAACACATATATATCTCATGAGAGGGTGGGGAACAAATTATGTGACATGAGACAGAGAGCAATCGTCCACTGTCAGTACTTGGAGTATTTACAGAGAAACCAGAAGGACCTGGTTGACAGGAGATAGAAATACCTCCATAATAAAGAAGGGCACTACTGCAATTGGCTCCCTCTTATACTAATCAAGTGTGGCTTTCAGGTTCCTGGCAAGTTACTAATGAACCTTTGCTAAGCCTCAGTGGTCCTTGGGCTTTAACTATAACTCAGTAAACAGGGGGATTTGGTGAGATCTCTACAGCTTCTTTTTATTGGCCTTGTACATATATCATACTGAGCACTATGATGCTGGTGTATATAATATGTAATGCCAAAATGCATTCCACCAAGAGTATTATGTTATTGTTACCTTTTTGACATTTTGTTAGTCTGTGCTTCCCAGCCTTGACCCCCTTATAATAAGCCATCAATGCCATAGCTGCAAAACATCCACATGGTCCAAATATCACTTATGATGAGGAAATAGAATACTATTACTTACTGGCATTTATACAGCACCTGTCATCCAAGGATCTCAAAGTACTTTATAAAAATGGTTAAGTGTTGTTCTACATTCTGCAGATAGGTAAGACTGAAGCACACAGAGGGTAAGAGGATTTTTCAAAAAGCAAATCTGTCTCTGACTGTGGAATAAAACCCAGGTGTCCTGATTCTCAGACCCATAACCTAATTGTTACCCCCATATATTACTCCTCTATTTACCATAAGAAGCAGCTTTCCTCATATTGACCCAATGTATCTGGATCCTGCCCTGGAGGATCTACCTTTAAGAAAGGGGAGTTCGGACTCCACAGTGCTTAGCCTCTTCTACTACTATCCACAAGAGGAGAGGACGTGGACTGAAACCACCAATTCATTCCACATAATCACTAAATGGCAGTCAAAGGATAATGATTTTTTGTCACTACTGACCTGGGTCAGATTAAAGCCAACAGAGAGGTGAAAGGTTCTGTATCCCATTCCTAACCTTCTGAGTCATCTAGTCCCCCAGGGTTTTATGACTTTTGAGCTCCCAAAACAGCAGTGTAGTATGAAGTCCACCTAAAAGCTATCTTTGTAAACGTTGCCAATGGCAGCTTGAGAGAACAATAGGTCAGGTCAGTGCAGACGTGTTAACGGGCTCCGTCAGATGATATTCATTAAAATTGCCTTCTCTAAAGTTGGCATAACAGAGAGAAATAAAGACTGTACAGTGGAGGCAACAAGAGGTTACTGCTCCTGTTAAAGTATCTGTGAATGCACCCTCAAGTGAGCATGTCAGATTGTCTTAGGTGAGAATTTTTGAGGGGTACTGCATTTCAGACTAAAGCATCCTCTTTCCTAGGTCCTTGGTAGTGAGTGGTTAAAGGAGAATCAAATACAAGTATCAGAGTATACCCTTGAAAGTAGCATTGTTCAGAGTTGGGTGGATGCGAGAAACCACACCCAAATACAAGCCTATCCCTTGGCATTGGCAATGAATAGAGGCAGCTGAGATCACAGTCCGATGCCAGGATTCTCGGTGGAGCTGTAAGGAATTCACTCATTGCAAGTGACATTGGATTTGCTGAAGAAGTTTAATTCATTAACATTTGTAAGTATCTTTGAGATCTTTGCCTATCATCAGCAACATGTGCAGCTGAATGCAATTTAGCTGTGTGTAGCCATTGACAAATTGTGTTCAGTAGTGATTCAGAAACCATGGCTAAAACCTGACACTCAGCAGTAGGTAATTTTCACAGGTAGAGAAGGCTGTAGAGTCATTACATTATACGAAGTATACAAAAATTTGTTATTACTATATTTGTACTTCAGTAGTGCCTAGGAACGTGAAAGGAAAACCCACTGTGTTAGGCACCGTACAGAGTCAAACAGTAAAAAGAAATTCCCAACCCCAAAGAGCTCATAACCTAGGTTACGACAAGTCACAACAAGTGGATCGTACAAATAAATGGGCAGAGAAGAGAGGAAAGAAGGTAATGTTAAGCAGAGGTCTCAGCTCACCACTTCTGTTTCAATACCTTTGATTGTCATTGGGTAAAAAAGGGAGAGACCATCCACTTACTTCAGAGTACCTCCTTACCAGAACCTTTGACGTGGGTAGCTGAGACTCTACTGGTGGCAGCACTGTATAGCCTGAGGAGGAGACGACACACAGAAGCCAGATAAACCGAGCTGTATGAAATTCAGCAGCCTTGGTTCCTAGGCTGACCAATGAGCTTTTCTCTTGGGTTGAGATTTGCACATCTTTCTATTCCTACTCTGAATCCAGAATGGACTACACGAGAGCCAAAAGTGTTTTCCCAACACTAATTTCTACTGCTCCTGTGGCACCAGCTATAAAGTGCTATAGGAATCAAGCTGGCGGACTCCGAGGCACATCTCGGAGAGAGCAACTGCAATGGGCTGAGTGAGGGGTTATGGAATGAAAAGTGTTGAGAACCCCAGTAATACCAACAAACTACAAATCTGAGTCTCTCCACAATCCATTTCATTCTCACCTGAAAGAGCGGCACCACCTCAGACACCCCATGAGGTTCCCCAGGATCTTGGAGAAGGATGCACAGGTAATAGATAACTTTTTGCTAAAAAACAAAAGCAAAAACCAACAAAGCATGAGAATTTTATCAGAGTGCCTTAAATTATCAGTGAGAGGGGATCTGTTCCTAACAAAAGTGACCTGAGGGAAGGGGTAAGGCATATTGAGATGACTCAGCACCGACAGCTGATTTAAACAAGGAACAATTTTTGCTTTAAAATGATGTGGTCTCCTCTCATCTCCCAACTGTGTTTTACCTTAGAAATATCAGGAATGCCCTGTTTTTCTGGGTTTTGCTGGAGGATCTTTTAAGGCTCCAGTAGCATAGATATTGTGATCTCCTTCCCTTTAACTGAAAGGGTAATGGTGCTGAATTTTTAACAAAGACGTTGTTTTTCCAAAATGTTCATCAGTCACTGTAGTTCAATAGGTATTAACAAAAAGCAAACACAAAAAGTGTTTTAAACAGTCTGACTAAAAATTCCTTCCGCTCTTACCCTTTTGACTCATGATATCATTTTACTAATTCTCCAGTTATCACAGGATTTGTCTTTCCTATAAAATTATATCATAATTAAACAGGATTGTGAAGAATCAAGAAAGGATTTGTCCTGGTCTGCACTGACTACAAAGACGCTGCCAGTGACATCCTGTTAGTAGACTCACTTCTTCATGACTGTGTTCAAACATGGTAACATTTTGTTATTTAGTGCAGCACATAGAGTCTTCCAGACTAATCAGACTGAATAGACTTAAAGCAACAAAAAACAATTTTTAAAGACTTTCAAGCCTTCTTTAGCCATCAAAATGAAGAGAAAAAAAAAAAACATGTCCAAGCTCAGTTGTTTTTTCTTTTGCAGGTCTTGGTTAAGATCTGCACTGCAGTGCTATGAACTCCAAGAGGTTTTCCTGCTCTTTCATTCCAAGAAGCCAGGTATCTCCTTTCTATACCAATCCACTTCAGAAGCGTTCTCTCAAATACTTTTCAGAGGAAAATGGAGTTCCTGCAACCATTCCATCTACAGCTGAGATCTCTTCAAATCTTACAAGCCAAGCACAATTGTACCCGGTCTACACTGGAAGGGAACAAATCTAGGGAAACAACCAAACCAAACCCACCCACCCACACCAATATATCATCCCAAAACATACATGCAAAACAGACAGCCCATGCACCTCAGTCTCTAAGGCCCTGTTTACATTATAGTACATTGACATTGCAACTCCCTCCCTCCACTGTCACCCAATATATGTGCAATTTTAGCCACATTTAATATTACACTTTTAATATGAAATCAACTCCAATAAATTGAGAGGATAGTTGCGGCTTTCCCATAAGACCTTAAACAAAATCAGAAAACCACAAACATAATGAGATGTATTGTGGTCTGTCTTCTGATTTATAAACCATTTGGTGTGTCTGACATCGGGACCAACACTCACAGGAATAACACAAGAGGGAATGTTTACAACCGCTGACCCAAATTCACCCTGATGTAAATCCACTACCATCAACTTCATTATATCAGGGATGAATGTGGCCTTTTGTTTTAAATGTCCTCTTTCCAGCAGGGTTCAGAAAGGAAAAAGATGGTGCAATGGGAAGAGAAATCAGGAATATAGAACATAATGTTGGTGAAGCTAAGGACACCACACCAGTCCAAGAATTTCATGCCTTGACAACAAAATCTGAATCCATTGCCCAGTTAAAACAGTTGTTCCTAACCCAAGCACACGGGAAAACGTAACAGATGCAGTACTGATTATGCTGTACAAGAAGAAAGGCTGTATGAGCTGATTACCATATAGATGGCCTCATTGATGACCACGTCCTTCACTTGGCTCATTTCAATGAAGGTTGTATTCTCTTTGCCCGAAGCATAGGATGAGGTCATCTGGATGCCAAGTGAGCCAATGACTAACAGGGACTCGTGGTCAATTTTCACAAAGTGCAGGTACACGATCAAGCCAATCAGGGTGATAAATATAGCAGCTGAGAGCACCATGCTGTTCTGTAAAGAAAACCAAACAGGCATTTAGGCTCCAACCCTGCAATTAACTGCATGCAAGCATAGACATGGGGCTATGTACAGTAAATTGTAGGGTCATCCATGAAAGTCTGATAGTTCCCATCTTGCTTGACACACTGTGGACTAACCTCTAGATCAGGAAGCATGAGTCTCTATACCTTGAACTTAATTAAGTGCCAAGCTCTGTGGTTGAATGCTGTAACAGACTGATACCTCAGTGGATCAGGCCTGGAGGGGGACCTATAACTGACCAGTGGGTTCTACTAACTCTGCCCCAAAACACCAAGTTATATCATACAAGACAGACTGTCATATAAATGCAGATTATGATGCAGTTACACTTACAAAGATAGACAGGTATTACCCCTTTTTTATAGATGGTGAATCAGAGGCCCAGCATGATTAGAGAGTAAGGATGGTCTTGTGGTTCAAGCACTGGATTGGAATCAGAAGATGTGAGTTCAGTCTAGTTCTGCCATGTGTGACCTTTATTAATCTTAATTTCTCTGCCTTAGTACCTTGATCGGTACAATGGTAGTAATACTTATCCCTTTCTTCAATGCTTTGTCTTGTATATTTAGACCGTAAGCTTTCTGGAGATGGAACTGTGCCTTGCTAGGTGTTTGTATGGTGCCCTGATCTTGGGACCTTTTGGTATTACTACATTATAAATAATACATGCTAAATCAATGATTAGATTAAACTCAAGCAGCAGCTCACTTGGAGAGCTGGGAATAGTATCCAGGTGTCCTGACTCAAAATCCAGTGCTCTATCCCCAGGACCAATTTTAGAGAGAACATTGATGAGCATAGGAAATATTAATTCTATCACTAATGGACCAAAACTCTGTTGTTCTAACTCATTTCATGCCACTTCCCAAACTGGATAATCCTTGGTGGCTGTCTTGAAGGAGGAATGATGCTGGACTGCTCGCTAGCACTGTTACAGGAGAAAGGGGTCCTGCGCTGCACTAAGAGGGTGGTGAGATTGAGGCTCAGGTTCTTGGGGTAATGGAAGAATTTCAACCAATGGTGTACAGCTTGGATCAGTGTTCTTCACAGCTTGTATAATCAAGTAGGAAGGCACTGGGGGCAATTGCTGACAGATTAATGCCTTCTTACAGGAATTTAGGATACAATTCCCCCACTAACAAGTGGCTGTTAAATCCTTGCTCAATAAACTATCTTCTGACATTGACAACCTTGCCAATTATCACCCTGGTCTCTTTATCTTTGCTTTCTGGGAAATGTCACTGAGAAGGTTGTTGTATGGCAATGCTAGTGTTAACTGTAGTCCTCAGACTTTCTTGAGCCTTTTCAGTCCATCTTTTGGCTTCAATATACACTATAGAGATTGCACTGGTCTCATTGGTTGTTCACAATCTCTTAGTAATGCTAAAGGTCAGATATTTATGCCTATTCTTTTAGATCTGTCAACAGTCTTTAAAATCTTTGCCCACAAGGTCTTGTTGACACATGACCACAAGTACGTAGATGGTATTGCTAGTGGAGTGCCCTTCTTCCCCTCAGAAAAATTTGAGAGAATTATTCTCCGTGATCACTTCTCTGCCCCCAAGAAATATCTCCTGTGGGTTTCCAGACACTCATCTCTCCTGTTCAGTGTATATAATCTGGCTCCCATCAATATGCTAGACATGGATCCATATACATAAAAGATACATGATCCCTGCCCTGAAGAAGCTTACAAACTAACTGAGGCTTCTGGGAAAATAATGAGATCAGAATGTGGCTGTCATGCAACTCTGACTCATTTTCATCAAATGAAGATGACAGAGCATCTTTGCTTTCCCAGAGCCTGGGTGAGCCCAAGACTTGGGATGTGAACTAGCAGAAGCTCAGCTCAAGCAGAATTGCAGTAATGCTCTACATGGGGATACCCCTAAAGATCACTTAACAGCAACATCAGTCAGTCTTCCTGAATAGTGATATATTACATCCATTTGCTAGGAACTGGCTTTCTATTCACTTCTAAGAATTTACTTTGTCCTGTATTATCAGAGTCTCAGCTACCTGGTGCATCATCTTGCTCTCCATAAGCCATCATAGGAGCTGAAGTCAGATGGAATGAGTGTTCATGCTCACTAGCCCCTAGATTTCTACATCTGGGGGCTAGATGTACCGATGCATGTTCATTTTCATTATCTGAGTCAGATGCCACCAGCAGAAGGCTGTTTTTATTTTTTGGTGGTTCAGATTCTGTAGTTTCCACATCAGAGTGTTGCTCTTTTAAGACATCTGAAAGCATGCTCCCTACCTCGTCCCTCTCAGATTTTGGAAGGCACTTCCGATTCTTAAATCTTGGGTTGAGTGCTGTAGCTATCTTTAGAAATCTCACATTGGTACCTTCTTTGCCTTTGTCAAATCTGCAGCAAAAGTGTTCTTAAAATGAACATGTTTTGGGTCATCATCCAAGACTGCTATAACATGAAATATATGGCAGAATGTGGGTAAAACAGAGCAGGGGACATACAATTCTCCCCCAAGGAGTTCAGTCACAAATTTAGTTAACTCATTATTTTTTTAAATGAGCGTCATCAGCATGGAAGCATGTCCTCTGGAATGGTGGCCAAAGCATGAAACGGCATATGAATGTTTAGCATATCTGGCACTTAAATACCTTGCAATGCTGGCTACAAAAGTGCCAAGCAACTGCCTGTTCTCACTTTCTGGTGACATTGTAAATAAGAAGAGAGCAGCATTATCTCCTGTAAATGTACACAAACTTGTTTGTCTGAGTGATTGGCTGAACAAGAAGTAGGACTGAGTGGATCTGTAGCCTCTGAAGTTTTATATAGTTTTGTTTTTGAGTGCAGTTATGCAAAAAAAAAATCTACGTTTGTACGCTGCACTTTCAGGACAAAGAGATTGCACTACAGTACTTGTCTGAGGTGAACTGAAAAATACTATTTCTTCTGTTTATCATTTTTACAGTGCAAATATTTGTAATCAAAATATACACTTTGATTTCAATTACAACACAGAATATAAGACAGAAAACGTAGAAAAATATCCAAAATATTTAATAAATTTCAATTGGTAGTCTCTTGTTTAACAGTGCGATTAAAACTGCAATGAATCACAATTAATTTTTTTAATCGCAATTAATTTTTTTGAGTTAATCGCGAGTTAACTGCGATTAATCGACAGCCCTATCCTATACGGAATCTAACAACTTCAGTTTGACTAAAGGATAGCTTTCAGAAAGGCATCCAGAAAGTCTTGATTTGAAGACATCAAGATATGGAGAATCCACCACTTCCCTGCTCACTTCTTCCAGCAGTTACTCACCCTCACCGTTAAATTTGTTCTTTATTTCTAACTTGAATTTGTCTGCCTTTAACTTTTGTTCCTGTTATGCCTTTCTCGGAATTTGCGCCGGTTTAAGGGGCTGGCTGCTGCCTGGTGTCTGTGTGCGAAGGTGGTGGGGGCAAAGGGATTCCCTGGGTAAATAATGACAAAAGGTCCTTTCTTTTAAATAATGACATTTCCGTGCCCGCCTGGAGACTGCAGCACTTTGATAAATGAGCAGTGGGCCATGGGGGACCCTGATGGGGCGCAGGGGACGCGGGCTGACGCCAGGGCTCCCCTGACGGCGGATTTCGGGGGCCCCTCACGGGGGCTGGGAGAACGTGGCGGCGCATGACCGGGGCGCCCGCAAGGCGGAGGAGGCTTTGGGGGCCCCCGCCGGGGCTGCGCGGTCGGGGCGGGCCCGGAGGGCCCCTCGGTACCTGGCTGAGCACGAAGAGCCCATAAGCCGCCAGCCAGACGGAGCAGGTAGCGGCGCTCAGCGAGCGCAGCTGCAGCCGGGGGCAGCGCACCGAGAACTCCCGGCAGGAGGCGCTGTACTGGCGGCGCTGCAGCGCGATGCGGCCCCCGGACACGGCCCGGTACACCCCCTCCTCCATATTGCCCCGCCAGCCAGCCAGCCGCACCGAGCGGGCCTCCCGCCGCGCAGAGCGGCCCCGGCTGCCCGCCGCTCTAGCCACCACTTGCCGTCAGCTCCATGGTACAGAGCTCTCACTTCCGCCGCCGCCGCCCGGGCTCGCTCCCCGTGTTGCCCTTTGACCTGACTCGGTCTCCTGCCTCCCCTGAACCGCCCGCCCCCGCGGGAGCTGCTGCCCGAGGAGTCCGGGGCCGAGCCGCCCTACGCAGCAGCCCCCGGCTTTGGGGTGCGCAGGCCCCTCCTGGAGCAGGGGAGCGTTGTGATCTCTGTTTGAGGGATGGGGAGCCTGAGGCCAGGGGCCGCCCAGCTGAAGAAGCGGCCGCCGAGTGACAGACTTGCCCTCCGCCCCATGGGCTCGTTCAGCGGGGAACTTAAGTCTCCCAGTGCCCTTATCCGTACCCGCAAGTGGTCGCCGCACAGCAGTGCTGGCCCAATTCACAGGCACCAAGTCAGAGGCGTGGTTGTGGCTCCTCACGAAGAGCCGTAGTTTGTGAAAGGCGAAGGCCCAGGTTGTCCGTGGCTGCTGATTGTAGGGGCCTCCCATCTAAATCTGAGCTCCATTGAACCTGATTTTTCAGAAGCACTGAGCACTCCCGATCCAGATAAAGGCATGGGCAGATCCAGACGCTCAACACCTCTGACAATCAGGCCCAAGGTGTCTCAATTCTGTAATTGAAATGAATGGCCACGTTTTGATTCTACTTAGTGCTTGAGCCCTAATAAGGTAAAACATGCAGGCAGAACCCTGTTGACTTCAGTGGGGCTTTATGCTGGTATAAATTTCTCTAGTCCCACTCTTAGCAGGGTGATTACCTGGTCTTGCCAGGTGTATCCTATAACAAGGACACACGCTAGCATCCTCCTGGAGTCCTAGAAAATCAAGTTCAGACAAATAGGATAAACCCATCCTAAGGTAAGAGAGTCTGAAAGAGACTCCCAAATATTTTCCTGCTACTAAAGCATAATGACTCTATCATAAACTGTCAACAGGTACGGCTAGATACTTTTTCTGAATATCTGTTTATTTTAAAATCTAGCAGTGTTAGAAATTTAAACTGTTCCTCTCTGTGAGCATCATATTTATCTACAGTGAATTTTATTTAATTCTCTAACTCAGGTGCCTTTGAACTTCCTCAGTCTTCTGTAGTCTTTGACTAATCTAAATAATCTTGTGTCATGTGCAGATTTTGCCAAGTCACTGTTAACCTTCCTCTCCAGGTCTTTAATAAATAAGTTTAAACTGCTCTTAGTATAAATCATTGCAATATCCTCTTATTTGCTTCATTCCATGATTTAAAAACTGATGACTTATTCCTGTTTGTTTTTCTGTTTCTGTCAATTTCTATTACACAAAAGAACTTCTCTTACACCCTGTATCTAGTTTCCTTAACTACACCTTCTTATGAGGAACCTGATTAAAGCTTTTTGAAAGTCTGAACCAATAATATCAACTGGTTTTCCTTTGTCACCCTCAAAGACTTCTCCTAAATTGAGGGATGTGATTCTCGGTTAAAGCCCACATTAATTGGGTCTTGTATTGTGTTTCTCTAGGACAGGTGTTCTTCTTAATATTGCTTCAAACAACTTGCCGAGTGCTGAAGTAAAGATACTGGCCTTTAAATGTCATACTTAATCCTAATGCTTTAAAAAAATAGACCTAATATTGACTACCTTCTAGTCCTCAAGAATATCAGCTAGCTTTCATTGTAAATTACATTGTTTTGTTAGCAGCTCACCCACTTAATTCTTAAATCCTTCAGAACTTTTGGGTGAATACTCTTTGGACCTGAGGGCTTGCTGCTGTCACCATACCTCACAAGGAGTAGACAAGAGAAGGAACTGAAGAACCCATGCCTAGGAATGCCAGCTGCAGAGGTACTTATGAAATTAAAAGAATTAAAGTTAGCTTAAGTTTGGTTTATAATTTGTGGCTAGTACGGAAAAGCCCCCATCAGCAAGTAAAAGAAGGCCATGAAAATAATAAGTATTATTACTTATAGTGTGGAAAAGATATATGTGGTTCAAAAAGTAACTGATAAAGCAAAAAGACAAAGGAAAACGGTCTTAAAAGAAACAAGTACAAACCATCCCATTATTTAGCTGGTAATAAGGAGAGAGGAGCCGAAAGGAAGGCCTTGGAGGAAAGAAAGTAGGAAGGATAAACTGCTTCAAACTGGGTTTTTGCTAAAGCTAGCAAGTTAGCTGAAGTGTATAAAGAGAGCCATGAAGCTGCCGGTTCTTTTTCAGATCCTACCTGATCATGCTGGAGATGAAATGGTTTTCCCTAGGTCAGGCCTGTTTGTAAGTATACTGATCATGTTCTTATCAATATTTTATTACTGTATTGGGTGTAGTGACTGTTCATTTTTAGGGTGCTATGTATGTTTACAGCAGTTGTATAAAATACCATTTGGTCTTTGGATTTAATAAAGGAATTGTTGATTAAATTTAGCATTTGGTGGTCTCCAATAATTTCAGATACTATTAATGATTCCAAAATTTTTGGTGACCAGAAAGGACCCCTGACAATTTTAGTTGCTGTAAACCCCCAAAGTGAACGGACCTGTTATCTAGGGACAATATAGAATTCTCTTGAAAAGAGAAATTCAATAAAATAAGGGGAATAGAGGGAGGTATTCTAGATACCTATGTAAAAGAATGCTTGGCAGAAGTCTGTTGAATGCCACTGAAATTAAAACAAAAAACAAAAAAAACCGTTGGCAGCCACAGAAAAAACAGTATCTAGCTTCTTTTATCCTAAGGCAAAGAGAGCCAAAATAAAGCAGCAGTTTCACAAGCATTATTTCTGGTGGCTACAAACAAAATATGCCACCCTGAGGGATGAATGCAAAAAGCATAGAGAACAAATCAAAGTTGTAGAGAAGGAAACAAGCTAAATGGAAAAGATTCCTGGAAGGAAAAAACAATGTCTGTCGCATAAATCCAAAGTGAAAAGCAGTTGTCTTTCAAGGACCATATTTAGTGAGCACAGCTTTGCAGGCAAAGTGTACTAAGTTAAGAAATAAGTGCAAAAAACATAAAGATAAACTTAGAGACTAAGAAAAAGTCAGCAGAGAAATGTTATTCTGGGAGATAACACAGAAGAGTTATAGTCCCAGAAGTTAGTAGCTAGTGCGGTCTTGGGAAGCGTCTTATTAAACAAGGAAAAACTGGTGAGTAATTTAAGGAAAAGGTATGTGCAATTAAAAGGAGCTTTTGTGCAAATTAACTCTGCAGAGCTCAGAGGGGACTAGATAGTCGAGGGTAGTGCAAGTAATAAAATGTTAAAAAATTAGAAGTGATTAAATGTTACAGAATGTTGGTGTTTTACCAAAAAAAAAAAATGCTTGGGTTGATAGTGAAACCCAGTAATGGCAGTACAACTCCATGCAGTCATGCCTTAGTAATGAAACAAATTATGTAAAGGGGAGATCAGTTGGGCACAACTATGTTTTGTCCCCAAAAGCCTTTACAGCTGTTTAGAAGGAAAAGACCGCTTCTGGAGAAATGTATCTGTAAATAATCAATTGTAAATAGCTGCTGCTGGCAGAGTGACAGTCTGATTAGAACTATTTGACCATGGAGAGACACGGTGAGTGAGGTAATATCTTTTATTGGACCAACTTCTGTTGATGAGAGAGAGTTTGTAGTACCCTCTTTTGTATGTTTAAAATTAATTGGCTTTTAAAAGATTCCATTAAAATTCCATCCAAATCTTTCATTCAAGATTGCAAAGCTGACACCCACACACACACTCTTTGAGCAGCAGCCAACATGTCTGGGCAGTCTTAACTTTGTTAGTTAACACTTTGGGTGTCTCAGTGCTATTACAAAGTTTAACTCTTTTTTAATTAAGTTATAAATGTTAAATATAAACCAGTAAATGAAAATAAGGAATAAAAGGGCACAGGCAGAACTGGGATAGTGGGGAGAGATCCTGCATCCCTTTTTCAGTAATGAAGCAACAGCTGAGAGAGCTGCAGAAGAAAAATAAAATATTAATGTATAGTGTGTGTGTATATATATATATATATATATATATATATATATATATATATGTATAATTGATATGGCTAATAAGTTATAGCAAATAAAAAAGTGAAAGTTAAATTATGAAAGGAGTGAGCATTTCTATGGAACATGCAGTGTATACTGTAAAAGAAATGTAAACAAGACATACTACTTAATTAAAATCCTATCATGGCTCCAAAGAGGCTTTTTCAGATGGCTGTGTGTCTTGGAAGCAGAAACCAACTCAGCACCAAGAAAGATCAGTGAATGTAAGAAATGATGATTAACCACTAAAAATTGTATCCAAAAGTTCTGATTAACTGTGGTGTAAAGTAAAGGTTATTAGGGAGTGAGAATCTATATGGGAATGTTTTGTAAATAGAAAAAAGAATTGTATTTAAACTAAAGCAAGTGTATACAACATTTAAATACCTTAGTAAATTGCAAATGAATGCAACTGATGGTTTAGGGTTGGGTAAACCTTTTAAAATGTTGTGTAAGATGTAGATGATATTCTGGTGCAGACAGGTAATGGTATTAAAAGTCCTGTGTTAGATTTTAATGAAAGCTGGACTAAAGCTAAAGCCAAAAAAGGCTCAGCTCATGAAGCAGGAGATTTCCTTCCTGGGACTAACCCTACAACCAGGCCTGTATGCTCCAAACAAAAGCTTCATGTGATATATTTTTTTTTTTTTTTTTTAGAACTGCCCCTCCCTATGTCAGAAACAACACTAGATCACTGCTGGGTGTGACAGGCTTTTGTGGGGGATTTCATCCCTGGTTACACTGTAATCCTTGCACCCCTCTACCACCTCCCCCAGAAGAAGACAGAGTGGGAATGGATACCCCCCAGCATACCCTGCCAGCGTATAAGTTAGGAGGCTTTTAGCACAAGCTCCAGTTCTTAGCACCTCAGCTTATACAAAACCTTTTGGATTGTTTGTAGCAACCAGGGAAACAGCCATTTCAGCTATTAACTCAGTATCTCACAACAGAGAAAAATGTTAGTGTTATGCTTCCTGGGTATTAAATGGAGTTGAAAAGCAGTATACCTGTATGAAAAATACTACTGGGTTTTTAGTGGGCTCTGACATATTTTAGATATCTGGTGGGGCTGGGACGCATAAAACTATGTGGCTCATACTCTTTAAAAGTATCTTTTGTCTGGTAAAATCAAAAATGGTACAGTGTCAAGTTCTAAAATGACATGGTCCTTGCTGCTGGAAGAGCACCATCTTGAAGTCTGTCCTCTCAAAAACCCAGTCACCCTTACCAACAGGATTGTTAATTGTACTCCATGTGAGTGTTCTGGAGAAATTTTCTCTAAAAAGGGGCCCTTAACCCTTTTATCCCATGAGCAGTACATAAGTTAAATTCTGAAGGGCGGTAGCCTGAGGGACTAGCAATATATGTTGATGCGTCACCCTGTCACCAAAAAGGGACCCTAGTCACAGGATTTGCTGATTGAGCTCCCCGCATTCAGGCAGCTGTACCTCTGCAGCACAGGTGTAGTACACACTCAGCCAAGCGTACTGAAGTGGCTGCTGTGTCAAAGGCATTATCACTCTGTAATAAAGGACAAGTACTGGTTGGTGTGATATGTTCAAACTCAGTGGATCTGTGATGCCTTGACAACATACCTCCCTGGGTGGAGTATGAATTCATTTTGTAGTGCAGATCACAAGCCTTTACGCTTCTCAAGCCCTTTTGTCCTATATATAGGAATTGGCAGATAAATTGGGTAACTCGGTGATATATGTGGTTAAGGTAAAAGCTCATCCTAGACTTAGGAAGTAAGGAAGAAGAATAAATGTGGATGAAGCTGCTGCTGCTAGGGAGGCTGTGGTATGGGTCCCACCCTGATTATCCAATCCTTGTTGTTACCACCCAAGCACAAACAGAAAACACTGATTGAGGACACGTCTACACTTGCAAAGTTACAGGGCCGGCAGTTACAGCGCTGCTCAGAGAGTGCAGAAGGGAAACCGCTGTTGTGTGTTCACACTGACAGCTGCCCGCACAATAGCATGTTCACACTTGCAGCACTATTCACAGTGCTGCACTCTGGGCAGCCATAGAATATCAGAGTTGGAAGGGACCTCAGGAGGTCATCTAGTTCAACCCCCTGCTCAAAGCAGGACCAATCCCCAACTATCCCACAGAGCACCACTTTTTCTTTTGCTTCTAAGACTTGTGGGAAGGTGGAGGGGGTTGCGGGGCATCCTAGGTCCAGTCTCAATGCCCCGTGATGCATTGCTTTGCATCCCATCAATCCCTGTGCTGCTGTTCACATTTGGCACTATCTTTCAACAGTTTGTGTACTGTGTGCCCTGCCTGTTTCAGGATTCAGGAATGGATCCCAAACTGCTAACCAGTATGCTGCTCACTCTGACCAACAAGTCATGAGTGGCAGTGGAGTTATTCCTCAAACTACAAAGGCAAGAGGAGAGCGACATTGATCTTGCCATGCATAGTAGCTAAGACACGAGATTGCTTGTGGCATTCATGGAGGTGCTGACCACAGTGGAGCACCGCTTTTGGGCTCGGGAAACAATCACTGAATGGTGGGATCACATCGCGATGCATGTCTGGGATGACGAGCAGTGGTTGCAGAACTTTCGCATGAGAAAAGCCACATTCGTATGACTGTGTGATGAGCTCACCCCAGCTCTGCGGCTCAGGGGCACGAGAATGAAAGCTGCCCTGTCGTTGAAGAAGTGTGTGGCGATAGCACTGTGGAAGCTGGCTACTCCAGACTGCTACCGATTGGTCACTGATCAGTTCGGAGTGGGAAAGTCAACCGTTGGAGTCTTGTTGATCGACAGGGCCATTAATCGCATCCTGCTCCGAAAGACCGTGACTCTGGGCAACATGCGTGACATTGTGGATGACTTTGCACAAATGGGCTTCCCTAATTGCGGAGAGGCGATAAATGGCATGCACATTCCAATTCTGGCACCAGACCACCTAGCCACCGAGTACATTAATTGCAAGGGGTATTTTTCAGTGGTTCTCCAGGCATTAACGCAGGCTGGTCTGGAAAGGTGCATGACGCATGCATCTTTCGGAACACTGGCCTGTTCAAGAAGCTGCAAGCAGGGACTTTCTTCCTGGACCAGAAGATCGCTATAGAGGAAGTCGAAATGCCCAATGTGATTTTGGGAGACCCTGCCTACTCCTTAATGCCGTGGCTCATGAAGCCATACACTGGGCAACTTGACAGCAGCAAGGAGCAGTTCAAGAGGCTGAGCAAATGCAGAATGACTGTGGAGTGTGCATTTGGCCATTTAAAAGCCTGCTGGCGCTGCCTCTGTGGGAAGCTGGACATGGCCAATGGCAATATTCCTATGTTTATAGCCACATGCTGTACACTCCATAATATTTGTGAAGGGAAGGGTGAAAGCTTCACTCAGGGCTGGACCGCTGAAGCTCAGCACCTGGATGCTGAATTTGAATAGCCAGAGACCAGGGCTATTAGAGGGGTGCAGTGTGGGGCCATAAGGATCAGGGATGCCTTGAGGCAGCAGTTTGATGCTGAAAGCCACTAATGTTTGTTGCTGTGCTTGAGAGTGCAGTGCTTGTAATGCTAGGAGATTATTGTGATTGGTGCAGACGATGCACTATGAAGATCTAAGAAAATGGCCTGTTGCTTTGCAGGACTCTGTTTGCTTTCAATTAATGGACTAAAGATTGCTTTCAAACCAAAACAATTATTTTACTAAAAAACAACAACCGGTGGAGAGAGACAAACAAAAAAACACATCAGCACTGAGGGGGATGGGGAAAGGGAGGGTCCCAGGATGGTTAAAGATTTGTTTATGTCCAGGTATCATATCCAACCTTGTCCTTTGGAGTACAGTGCAGTGGGTACTGTACTTCAGCACGGCTAAACTGCAGAAAGATGGGTGTTGAGTGCAGTGGGTACTGGGAGTCTGCAGTGCTGGACTGTGATGGGGCAGGAGTGGAATGCAGCGGGTACAGACTGGAGCCAGGAGGTTGATAAGAGTGTGTTGGCAGTGTCTGGGGGGGGGCGCATGGGAAAGAGTTTTGCGACAGCGGCTGCAGGGGAGGGCAGGCACGGAACTGCTCTGTTTGCAGTGCTAATAGTGCATGGAGCATGTCCGCTTGGCGCTTCATAACATTTAAGAGCCACTCCATGGCTTCGTTTTGGCGCACCGTGTTCTCCTTTCGGTCCCTATTCTCGCTGTCCCGCCACTCCTTCAATTCTTGTTTTTCGGCTGCAGAAAGCATCATGACTGCATGCAGAAAGAGCCACCGAAGTATCCACAGGGGCCTTCGCAGTGGAGGTGTGGTCACCACTGAGTATCACGTCCAGCTCTTGTAGAACCAGCAGCTTGTGGGCACAGCACCAGAGCAGCAGTTTGCCTCCCGCACCTTGTGGTAGGTGTTCCGCAGCTTCTTCACTTTGACCTGCACTGAAGTGTGTCACAGTCCTAGCCCCTTTCTGTCATTGGTCGTGAAATCTGTCCATAGGTGGTATAATTCCTATGGCTGGAACACAGCTGGGACTGGACAGCCTCCTCTCCCCAAATGCTGATGAGGTCCAGCAGCTCGGCATTGCTCCAAGCGGGGGATCGCCTGGTGCGTGGAGCAGGCATGGTCACCTGGAAAGATGCACTGAGACCACTGCACGCGTCACCAAGCAAACAGGAAGGGGACTTTCAAAATTCCCAAGGAATTTAAGTGGTGGGGATGACGGTTGGTCACCTGAGGGCAGGGCAGTAGAGCTCAAACCAGTGACCAGAGAGGTGAGAACAGGCATTGTGGGAAACCTCCCGGAGGCCAATCAAAGTGCAGTAATGGACCCGGGTGTCCATACCAGCACTGAGGAGCTGTACCCCAGCACAGAAACCTGTATACCTCTTGTCGGGGTGGGTTTTTTTTTTTTTTTTACAGCGCTGCAACTGCACGGTTTCTGTGCACTAAGTGGCTTGGCAGTGTGTACACCTCTGGAGTTACAATGCAGAAAGCTACTTTACTGCGCAGAAACTAGTCAGTGTAGACAAGGCCTTAGTAACATTACAAGAATCTGATCCAGAGTTATCTGCTCTTAATCAAAAAGTAATGCTTGGGGAGTTAAACCAGTTAAATGGTAAACAACCCCTTGTTAGGGATAACTCATTGCTCAGTGAAGGGGATGATTTGCCTTACCAGGTTTGGATTCCTTTACAGCCCTTTCAAAGGGAAATGTTGAGATTAGTGCATGATGTATTTCAGGGGCCCACCAAAATACTGATACAGTAGAACCTTGGAGTTACGAACACCTCGGGAATGGAGGCTGTTTGTAACTCTGAAGCATTCATAGCTCTGAACAAAACGTTACAGTTCTTTCAAAACTTTACAACTCAACATTGACTTAATACAACTTGGAAATTTTACTGTGCAGAAGAAAAATGCTGTTTTTAACCGTCTTAATTTAAATGAAACAAGCACAGAAAGTATCCTTAACTTGTCAAATTTTTTTCTTTCCCTTTGTTTTTTAGTAGTTTATGTTTAACACAGCACTGTACTGTATTTGCCTTTTTTTGTTGTTGTCTTTGCTGCTGCCTGATTGCGAACTTCTGGTTCCAAATGAGGTGCGTGGTTGACTGGTCAGTTCGTAACTCTGAGGTTCGACTGTGCTACTTTTCAGTGATTTAAGGTAGCCAGCCCAATTGCAAAAAAGATGTAACAATTCATGTTCACAATTGCCTGGTTTGTGCTTAAAAAAAACTTCTCCTGGACAAACAAAAGGTAGATTTATCCAGGCACAGCACTTCAAGGGTCCTTGGGAAAGACATGCTAGTCAGTTAAAATTGTTCAGAGGTTCCCACTAAGGGTACACAGAAATTGTTTTGTTTTTCAGGCTGTTGGCAGTGTATGGAGAGGGTGATGTGATCATACATGAGACGTCTACCTTAACTGCGCACAGAGCATGCCAGGATGAGTTGTAAGTATACTGATCACATGCTTATGAATACGTTATTACTGTATTGGGTGTAGTGATTGCTTAATTTTAGGCTGTCATGCATGTTAAAAGCAATGGTATAAAATACCATTTGGCCTTTGGACTTAATAAAGGAATTTATGGTTAAATTAGTGTCTTGTGTGTCCTGTATTAATAATAATAATTTCAGATACTATTAATAATTGCAATGTGTAGGGAAACAGTGGGGTGGAACTGGTGGTCTGAAGAAACAATACAGAGGACCTCAACCTTGGGTGTGGCAGCAGGTGAAGCCTGGCACTAGCAGAAGACTCTTGTACTGAATCACACTGTAATACAAGCAGCTGCTTTGAAAGATGGGCTGGAAGTCTGAAGAGGAAAAACTGTAAGGTGAGAGAAACTGGGGGAAGGAAATAATGGTGCAGAGAGACTGAAATAAGTTGAGAAAATTAATTAGTAAGAAATATGAGGAAGCTTTGGAGAGAGAATTAAAATAGAAAGAAATAAAGTGGAACCAACATAGCAAATTTAAAGATGGGATGGGAGGGGACAGAGTAGTAACAGTGGAAAGGACTGATGGGGACTACTGAGGCCTGGTCTACACTGGGGCGGGGGGATCAATCTTAAGTTACGCAACTTCAGCTGCGTGAATAACGCAGCTGAAGTCGACGTACTTGGGTCGATTTACCGCAGTGAGTCGACTACTGCTGCTCCCCCATCCACTCTGCTGGCGCCTGTCGCCGAGCTGGAGTACAGGAGTCGACGGGCGAGCGCTCGGGGGTCCATTTACTGCATCTAGACTAGACGCGATAAATTGACCCCTGCTGGATCGATTGCTGCCTGCTGATCCAGCACGTAGTGTAGACATACCTTGAGATGGGAGTCCCAGGAGATGGAAAGGGGGCAAGGAGAGAAAATTGAAGAACTAGAGGTGGTGGGGGACCAGTGGTGGGAGGGGAGAGAAATGGTCTCCCAGGAGACCAGTAGGGGTAGAAATGGGAATGGTCAGGAAATAAAAAGGAAGAAAAATAGATGAAAGGAAATTGGATGATGAAAATGAGAGAAGGAAAGAGAAGGAAAAAAGCAAGAAATGATGCACACCTTTAAGGTTAGACATTGTTTTAATTTCTGGCCAAATTCATTTCTGGCTAACTCCCTTTTCCTTAACCCCACATTGGGCTCTACCATTGCTCTCCTTTCCCCAGTTAACTCTTTTGTGAAAAACTCTTCTCACCAAACTGGTACTCCAAACTGTCCAAATGGAAGTAAAGTGCAATGTTACCACCATGGTTCCTCTAAGGAGTAGAGAGCTGGGGAAAAAACAGGAAAGGGAAGTTATTTGTAAATCAAGTCTGGTCTATGCTACCTCTATCGGCATAACTATGTTGCTCAGGGGTGAGAAAAGTGCACATCCCTGAGCAATGTAGTTATACCGACCTAACCCCTTCTATAGATGGCGCTGTCGGCAATCCAGCTGACATAATTACTGGGAAGCGAATTAACTAAACCCGCTGGCCAGCTCTCTTCCTTGGGTGTAGAGCGTCTTCATTGAAGTGCTACAGCGATGCGGTGTTTTAAGTGTAGACGTGCCCTCCGTTAAGTATGGGAAAAGCAGAACAGCCCTGTTTGTTTGGAAACGGCGGGTGTAAGCTAACGAAGGGCCAGTGATACAGCATCCAGAGAAGTTTCCCCACGCTTAAAGCTAAGCTAGCCGGAGCGCATCATGCTTTAGGTGCTGCTGTCTCTAATGGCAGGAAGGAATGGGGGAGCCCAGGACGGCGGTAGGGCCGGGGGGAGACGTGGCCGCTGGAATGGGGCGGTTGGCGCAACGGGGGACACGGGCGGCTGGGCACGATCTAGTTACTGTACAGCGCCCATCAGCGGCCTCTCCGGCCACCTCCCAGTAGCGCATAATGCCGCGTGGCCGCGTCTGTCCTGGCTGAGTGTCACCCGTCCTGCCTTCGGCGGAGAAGGGTGTGGCAGCGGGGAGACGCGAGGCTGGCCAGGCCAATGGGCCTGGCGCGGGACCGGCGGGAGGTGGCCGCCGGTAGTGGCAGATCACAGCGCGGCGGGCCGCTGGCAGTGGGGTCGGGGCCCGGCCATGGGGTCCAAGCGGCCCCAAAGGAGCGGGTCGCGAGGAGCCAGAACCCGGGCGGGGCTGCCCGGGGGAGAGGTAAGGGCTCAGCCCCTGAGAGGAGCCCAGCGGAGAGGCGCGTGACAGGTCCCCCCGCGCGCAGGGGCGGGCCTGGGTGGCGAGTCTCGGCGTTGATCTCCCGTGTGGGGGCGGGGCCGGTCTCTACACAGGGAGGGGGAGGGGACGCTCCTTGCTGGCCGGAGGAGCAGGTTGCCGGCAGGTTCGCAGCCGAGCGCAGGCGCGGCGCACACCCCCGGGCGGCCGCGCTGCCATTGGCCCGCCGGGGAGGGACCTGGGGGTGTGTCCCGGGGCGGGGCTCCGCCCGCGTGGGGGCGGGGGGGAGCCAAGCCGGCTTCTGGCGCTGGTGGCTAGGGAGGTAGCGGCGCTCGCGCGCGGGTTAAAAGGGGCAGCGCGAGCAGCAAGCGGCTCAGCATCATGTCTCTGCGCAGCAGCTTCGCCCGGCTCCTGCGGAAGCAGGCGGACTCCGCGCTGCAGCTCCAGAAACCTGCCCACTCCGTGGCGCTGATCGGAGCCCCGTTCTCCAGGGGGCAGGTGAGCATCGCGGGGGAAGCAGGCGAGCATCGCGGGGGGAAGCAGGCGCCCCCAGAAGGGTGGGATGGGCGGGGGGGGATGTGATAATGTGTCCCGACCCCAGGCGGCAGACGGGCTCGGAGGGACTCACGGCCGCGCATCGCAAAAGGACCGGCAGTCCCAGGCACCCGCAAGAGGCGCTCTGCGGCTGCGGGAGGGGGGAACCTGCCGTCCGGCCGGCAGTGATGGCGGGTCCCGGGGGCGGTGGGGGTCGTGCTCGGCTGGTCGCCGTAGCCGCATTGTCTCGCTGTCCCAGCGGGTTTCCCCAGGGTGGCCCCGGCTGCGGGGTCGGTTCTCTCCACGCTCCTGTGACACCGGAGGCACGCTGCCGCGCCCACGTGAAGCGGACCCCGCGGCGCGCTGATGGCCGGTCGGGAAGGAAAATTACCCTCACACACGCCCCCCGGGTCGGTTCGCGGCTCCGTGTGATTGCTGCGGCTCAGTCGGTTTCTGTGAGCCCCGCGCCCCGCCCCGCAGTGGATCCTGACGGAGCCCCTTTGTCTTACAGAAGAGAAGAGGGGTGGACCACGGCCCCGCTGCCATCCGGAACGCGGGGCTGACGGAGCGGCTCTCCGGCTTGGGTAAGGGGTGGGCCTCGTGCAGCAGCGGCGGGGTGGAAAAGTGGCCCCTCGCTGACATGACTGGGGCCTTTAGGAGCCTGGGGTTACTGCACGTCCCTGTATCCCCCGTTCTCTTTGCCTTCGCGTGACTCATTTGGTTGAAACATGAATCAGCCATACACGCGGAGCTCTCCGCTGGAAGGGGTGGGCACCTTCCTGCCTAGGAAATGTCTCTGTCTCGTTCCTGTGAAGTAAGATGAATCATAAAACCCGTAAAGCTCATGCTCAAATAAATTGGTTAGTCTCTAAGGTGCCACAAGTACTCCTTTTCTTTTTGCATAAAACCCTGTATCTCTACTGGGCCAACAGCAGAGAGGCTGAGGATTGAATGGGCCATAGAAACTTGAAAGAAGCCTATATGCTCCTGTTAAAAATGTTTCTCTGTGGCTCAGAACTAACTTGCACAAAACAGACATCAATTGTGTGTATGTGCGTATTGGGCAGTTAAATGTATGACTGACAAATTTGCATGTGCATAAGGGAGGCTTTGGTCTACAGAAAATTGGGTGTGCCAGACCAAACAGCCAGTTTTTGTGTGTGTAAATTTCAGGGCACCATTCAGACACTACTTCTGAGAATGTAAGCAGCAAGGGCAAATCACTTAATTCATTTACTGCACTCCTTCAAATAATCAACTACTTAGCTCAGCCCTTTAATAATAACATGCTAGCCCTGTCCCCAAAAGGAGTCCAGAATTCTCTGAAGAAAACCTCAGGTTTTTGTCTCCAATCTTTCATCTAATTCTCATCTTGCATTGAGAGGATATAGGAATAGTGCTATCTCAACAGAAAGAAAATGTGATCTTGCCTTGTTTGTTAGTAGGGCTGGCTATAAGCAAAAGCAAATGTTTGGTCTTGTGTAGTCTCAACAATTTATGGCCCATTCCCTCCTAGCTTCAGAACCAGAGAAAACAAGTATCCTTGCTTTTTTTGTCAATGGCTGGATAAGAGGGTCAGGCAACTTGCAAGCCAAATACTAGACATGAATTCATGCTTGTGGTCTCAGTAGCTAGACTTGGCAGAATGTGACTTTTATTTAAAAAAAAAAAAAAAACCAAAAAACTGATGGGTTGTTGTGCAAAACTGTGGGGTTTAAGCTCTGGGCTCCTCTCAGGGGCTTTTTAATTTTTTTTAATTTAATCTTTCACATTTGTGGGAAATTATGGGGAGGATCAGACAATAATTAATGACAGACACGGATTCAAAATGCTAAAGCTTTGTTAACCATTAAAACAATTTGTCACTATCGCATGTCAAAATGTAGGAAGTAAATATCTTTAAATGAAACTCAAAGTACTTTGCAAGCAGTACTTTTCTTATTTTGCCTATTTGTAAATTTCTGTTATGATTGATGGAATTTTTTTGTCAGTTTGTGTGTGTATGGTGACATTATGCAGTGTTGTAGCTGTGTTGATCCCAAGATATTAGACAAGGTGGGTGAAGTAATATCTTTTATTGGACCAGTTGGTGTGAGACAAGCTTTTGAGTTTATGCAGTGCTATCCTTCGGGTCTGGTGAAGGTACTCAAATGTTACAGCTAAATAGGAGGTGGAACAGATTGTTTAGCATAAGTATTGAACACATTTCAAGGGACCATTCACAGTGAAGTGGCCCATTAACGCCCTCCAGTCATAGGGGCTGGGCTTGGATTGTGGAGCTGAGTGTCACTCCCTCCCTGCCCTTAATGGGGGCTGACCAGGACCCCAAAGGTGTCCCGCCCCCCCCACAATGTTTCTCCATGCCCTCCAAGGGGGGTGCGCTCCACAGACTGGGGACCTCTGATCTATAGTTTATAAAGCTGGCTGTATTCCTTGGGACTGTGTGTGTGCGGGTGGAATGGAGCACAGGGTCAGACCTTAAAGGGTTAATTCATGATGCCTGCATGTAAATCCTATTGATACTAATTGCATATAAGTGTATGGATGGAGGGGAAATTAATGCCTTAATCACCAGGAAGCTATATCTTCATCTCCCCAACATGGAGTCCTATTCAGGCAGATGATGATGTTCAGCAGATTTTAGTATACAGGTTTTAGTATACCCTATTCTTCCCCACTCCTTATGATTTAGTAGCTAAAAGCTTCCAGCCTGCACTGCTTAGTGTGTATAAATGAGTTGTCTGGTACCACCTCACTCCACGCTCACCTTTTGCATCATGCAGAGCCTCTGGGTAGGCCACAACATAGTCTTTGGCAATATCATGATAGAAAAATGATTGATGGCTGAGGCATCCTGAAATAAAAAGTGCGTCTGGAGAGCCTTAAATTATCTAAAATCTCTGAAACTCAGAAGTTACCAGATATAAAAGGAGGATATAATACTCAAGGGGGATTAGGCAGTTCTTTATAGTTTATCTGGCAAGTGACTGCAAAATTCTTTGACCAATCAGTTAGTTAACTATGGGGTCGTCTTCAAATAGCAAAGGTCTAATAATTCAGTTTTGTTAAGGGGTTGTACCAAATCAAACCTGAATAGAAATGTTTCCATGACCTTGACAACCAAAACTTCCATGAAAACTTCTTCTGTTTGCAGCATTTTTGTTTTTGTTTCGGTCTGTGGGTCATCCCCTCTTCCCTCCCCCCTCCCCATTTTCAGGGGAAGGGATATCTGATTATTTTGACACTGGAAATGCTATCTTTTTGTGACAGTAAAAATTAAAAGTGAAATTGACAAAGTGTAGTTTTGTGCCCAAGTCATATGGGGGAAAAAAACAAAATAAAATAATAAATAAATGAATAAAAGGTGGAGAAAAAATTCCAGGCCCAGATCCTCAAAGATCCTCTAATTTGTATTAATTTCAATAGGAGTCAGGAGCTTAAATACCTTTTGGGGATCTGGGCCTCAGTGTTTACTAGCTCAAAATATCAGTAAAGCAGGGGAAGGGCTTAATTTTTTTTTTGTCCCTTTAAATATTAAAAATTTTCAAGGTCTTCTCATCTTTTGTTGCTAAAATGCACTTTTTCCAGCACTGATATGAGTTGCTGCTTTTCTATTCATGTCTGTTGTTGTCTTAATGGTTTATTGCTGCTTAAATTTCTGCAGCTCTGTTGATGAATGGGGTCAGGTGGTGTATGGATTGCTTTCGACTCTGCCAGAAGGGGCCCTCACTGACAAGCAATGACAGACTCAGCCAGCATCCACACGGGAGAGTTTTATATGGTAGGGACAGCCTATTGCATTATGGCATAGAAGGTTAGGGAGGAAGTTACTGAGCAAGAGGGTGCTTTGTGTGTGGCTATTGTCCAATGAGGAATAAGATTGAAATTCAATAAAGAATGTTTTATTTTTCCCCTTAGCCTGGCAGGAGAGCTCCAAGTATACAATATTGCTATAGTTTCCCATCTCCCCTCTCTCCCAGTGCTCTGAAGTGTCGCTGAAACCACAGCTATTTCCTTTTTCTTTTTATTCATTTACATCTTTCTAATGTCACATTAGATAATAAAGTGAATTTGAAACAGCTGTTGTGTGCACAACACTGTTGGTTATGACTAATCTAATTTTCTGGACCTAAATTCCACTATTAAACTCCTGATTCCCAGCAAAGCAAATGAGTGAACAAAGCCACTGAAAACCTTTTCCAAGATCTTAAGACTCTGTCAAAGCAACTAAGTGACTTCCCCCTCCCCCACTGTTGGTCTTTAGGTGGGAGGAGGGAGGTAATATTGTGAGACTGAGTAGCTCCTTAAAGAGATGTAATATTTTATTGACATGTTCAAGGTCAGAGAATATCAGCTTCACATTAATGCAGTTTTTGAAGCACTCAACATTCATTGCATGTCCATAGTACATTCACCCCTGTATTGCCCCTTTTACATCTCACCCTCAGTAATGGATATTTTTGGGAGGGAATTTGCAATCCCTGCCTTCTGCCCTAACCTTCCCCCCCCAGATCATCTGGACATTGTGCTTCTCTCCCCCCCATCCCCCCTCGCATAATTTTCTGAACTTCCTTCCAATGAAGTCCTGAGCTGCCC
Organism: Eretmochelys imbricata; assembly: GCF_965152235.1. NCBI lineage: Eukaryota > Metazoa > Chordata > Testudines > Cheloniidae > Eretmochelys > Eretmochelys imbricata. The sequence continues at coordinate 63,347,782 of NC_135577.1, read as the reverse complement.
CTTTCTTTCCCTTCACTCTGAGGTCACTACAGCAAGGGTTGCTGTTGGTATTACTGTCGTCTAGCTGGCTGGGGCACGCACTGCTTCTCAGCTGCTCACTTGTGCTCTTACTGAGAGAGAGGGATGGAGCCAAGAGGCAGAGAACATCCCAGTCTTACACAACTTGTCTGAGATGAGTCTGAGCCCCTAACCTGCCTTTCACCCTCCTAGCAACAGCAAAGAACAGCCTCCAGCAAAGACTTAAATAGATTTCCTGGGGTCTGGCTAATGCACCAGAATCCTGAGCCAAAAACTAGGTGAGGGAAGTTTAGTCCTTCTTTATGTTACCAATAACTAGGCTTGGCACAACTTGTTTTTTTGTTTTATAACTTTGATAGATGTTTGGGCTTTTTATTCATTTTTTACAATTATTGATTTAAATTTTCAGTTGCACAAAATTATGGGATTTCAGCATTCATTTTTATGTTAAAAATTTTCATAGTTGCTGAAAATTATTTGGCAGTGAGATTCAAAAAGTTAAAAGCTTTATACCTGTTAAAACACACACTGTCGACATCACATGTCTAACTATACAAAGAAAGTAACCCTAAATCAACAGATCCTACCTGTTTTTAGTGTTCACTAATCTATTTGTAACAAGCCTAATTCAAAAGCCACTGGATTTTTGACTATAATAAGCTCTCAAGCATCATTTTTCTTTCTTTGTCTCTGTAAATTTCAGTTATTACTGATGAAGATTTTCATCCCTTTGTGTGTGGATGGTGAAATTGATATTTATTGACATCTACTGATAAAAATCTTATCCTTCTAAGTTTGCTACTAACCCCTGAGACTGACAAAATTTTAAAATCTAATTGGCCGAGTTTGTGAGGCCTTATGCTCAACTTGATGTCATTCTCTGTCTGAGCTGTGCTCATCCTCCCACTGAAAATTATAGTACTGACACCCTGAATTTCTTATCTTCCAGACAGAAAGAAAATAAATAAGAATGGTGGTGGGGAAAGGCTGTGGGGGAGGGGGGTCCTGGCATTGTGGGGAAGGGGGTTGCAGAGTCCCTGCAATAGATGGAGATGGGAGCATGGCTTGTGGGGTGGCGGGAAGGAGCCCCTGGTGTATACAGTGGGTTTGGCCTACAAAAGCAATGTGGTGGTGGACACATGCTGTAACTTTCGCTGTTAATGTTGCCTGTCCATGCTGACTGAAGTGCAGAAAAGTAAACAGCAGGCTTGGACTGGCCTACAGTGATATTTCTTGAGGCCTCAGGACTTGGAGGCCCTTGACCTCTCCAATCAGTTGCAGGTGAAGTACAGACTCTCAACAAACTGAAATCCACAGATCCCCTTGGCAATGGCATTAGCAGTCCCCTTTTCTAACAGAGGAGAAGACCCTCCTCAGACCTTAGAAGTGGTAGATAACCTCAGCTTGAGCTAACACTGCCCTGATCATCCTGGGGGGCACCTCTTTTGTCCTTGCAATGAAGGCTCTTGTGTCCTAGTCTGCCCCTGCCTAGTTCTTGTGTGCTGATTAATACAGTGGTATGCTATTTGGGTCCCCAGACCACAGGAGATCCGGGTGTGATTTTTTTAAACACAAAAACAACTTACTGAAGTTTAAAGATGTGCCTGAGCTGCAGAGTTTGGTGGCCAGATGTGGGGTTTTGGTTTGGCTTGCTAAAAGGGACGATTAGCTGTGAAGTTTGGATCTGGATCCAACCTCCCAGTTCAGCTGACTAGATGAGAGGGGGACATAATGTCATGGAGGGCTAATGGACTGGCTTGTGGGGGTAGAGGGAAACTTGCCAAGAGAGGGTGCCATGATGTTGGGTCCTTCACTCCTGTAGTAGCAGTGTTTCGTTCTTGTAAGGCTCAAGAGCTCTACATGGCAGCTCAAAGCTCTCTAGGAGTAGAGCTCTGCTCTGGCTGTGCAGGAGCAACATAGTAGGGAGAAGGCAGCTGCTGTCAGAGCTGATTAACCTAAAAGGGAGGAGCTCTACTCCTTTGTGACTTAGAAGCCTCTAAGGCAGCTACCACCACCTGCTTCTCCAAAACAGCAAGTCGGCCTTTCTGCCCCCACACTCCAAGCTCTAAGAGGAGGTCCACAGAATGTCGTCTCCTTGCTACCATAATGAATCATGGAGCTTCCTCTGGATGCCCACTGAAGGGGCTGCAAAACTTTTAACTGCAGATGTTGTTACTACTCATGTGCTAAGAGCTGGGCAATCAAATCTTGGTGAAGTGAATTACTGCAGGTGTCAGACTTACAGGAGTTTCAGGCTTGGGCCCACTCTTCTCATCGGCAACCCATGTATTCAAGAGATGATTAGGCTATTGAATAAGAGTCTGACTCTCTGGCCTGGAGTCCATTGAAACAAGCTCCCACCCATTCCATTTAGACATCACCTGAATTCAGTTTGGTCATGGGGCATATGCAGATGCCAAGTGGAATGTTTAATACCAAATTCCCAGTTGGATTTACATGTAATGTATCATAAACCTAGATCCTATCTCAGCCATCTCCCTTCAAGGCTCAGTCCATTAAAGCTCTTTCAACCTTTCCATGTTTCCAGGGCCAATGAAAAAATCAAATCCTGCCATTTATAAGGATTTCTTAAAAATATGAGCTTCTGGTTTCATCTGTAAATCTCCCAAGGTGTATCCACACTAGCCTTTTTTCTCATATTTTCCACTATTACTAACGCTTGTGCAGTGACTGCTGGAGCACTTGTGTAGACAAAGTTATAGGTAACTGCTAGCATTTTAATCAGTGTGTCATCTATTATGTACTTTGTGGGTCTAGACCAATTGTCCCCAAACTGTGGGACATGCCCTCCTAGGGGGGCACAGAGGAATATTCAGGGGTAGGGGGAGCGCAGCAGGGCCTGGGCCAGTCCCCACAGGGTGTGGGGCACTGGGGAGGGAGCCCAGTCCAGCCCCGCCCCCAGCTCTGCTCCAGCCCCGCCCCCAGCCATGGTCCAGGCCATGGCCCCGACTGCAGCTCCACTCCTGGTCCCAGTCCAGCCTCAGCTCCCTCCCCCAGCCTTGGGCCTGGGCTCCAGACCAAACCCACCCCCAGCCTTGGCCCCCTTACCCTGACTGCGCCCAATCCCCCAGGAGCCACAACCCTGCTCCCAGCCCTGGATCCTGGGGTGGGGGGGGAGGGACCGCAATGTGAAAAGTTTGGGGACCATTGATCTAGACTACAGAGGGGTTAAAAATGCTGGTCGGCACCATTCCCTTTTGTTCTTACCCATTGATAGCACCAGGGGAGCAGTGTCTATGTTAGCAGTGATGGGAAATATTTTCAGAAAAGCCCACTCTGGACAAAGGGCCCCAGTGTAATCTAATGTCCTGTGATCATTTCACCTGCCCTACAAAGCAAAATAGTGTGAGCACTCTTCTCCAACATGCTGTTGATACTAGACAGCTTTGCCATTTTAACTATACCGGCATAATTAGTGTGGGGGAAAAAACCCCAGTGTAGGTAGTAATACCAGTATAAAGGTGCTTATATCAGTATACTTTAGTTTGCTTCCCGAACTGGAGTAAGTTATACTAGTGTAAGCACCTGTTAAATCCACACTAGGGTTTGTAGCGGTATATCTGCATCAGTAATAAATAAATCACGCACACACACCCCCGCCCCCAACAGACCTGATTATACTAGTACAACTTTCAAGCATAGACCAGCCCGAAGTGGTATTAACTTCAAAGGCTAGTTACAACCTGTGAAGATGCCAACAATCAAAGCACAAACACTCAGCTTGGAGTCTGGACACTCATTAAATAATCAGCTGTCTGCTCCATAGCCCTCTTTATTACTGGGAGAGACTCTTTACTTGTTCTTTGAAGTGAGACTTTCCTGTCACATGTCCTTTTTTGGGAAATTGAAAATTCTCTGCCTCGTGATCCTTGGAATGTGCCCCCTTAGGTTTTGTCTGTATTCAAATCTGCAACAGTTTAACTTGATCTGTTTAAAAATCATTACAGTGCACTCGATCACAGTGCGGATGCTCTTAATCCAATTTAAACCATTAAATCAATTTAAGCTAAATTGATGTAAAACTGGAACCTTTATTTCCTAACTCTTTCTCTTGTGTGTCCATCCGCCTCTCCTTTTCTTCCCACCCCCAGTTTTACTAAGATGACATAAGGCCCTGGAGTCAAAGAACAGAGAGCTTTGTTTTTCTTTCATCTCAAAGCACTTAACAATTTTTATGTATATGTGGATCCATGGCTAAAATTCAGCCACCTCTGAGATAGAAGGAAAGAGGGAAGAATAGGGTTTCTAGTTCGAACTACATATGGGGTTGATGCGGGGGCAGAACTTAGTTATCTGAACTGGATTTGGTATATTCCTTTGTTTGTTTTTTAGGTGCCATGGAATCTTTAACAACCATTTTGTTGGTTGAGACATTGGTTTTGCCTCTCCTCTGAAAGACATGAGATCTGAAAAAGCTTGAAATTTGCAGGTTTTTCAGGAACCCATAGTGTGGTGTTTTTGGGTGGAAGAAGCAACTTTTAGTGGTAAAATCATCAGGCAAAATATCAGGAATTTGGCACCCAAATCAGCTATCAAAAAGCTAACTCTACCCCCCCCGCCCCCAAAATGAAGTGATCTGGTAATGCTGAGTTGTCTCTTCCCCCATGAGTCTTTTGGAAGTGCTATTAGTGTCCGAAGGAATTGGGGAAAGGAATGATTCATTCCTACTTTTTATTTTTCTTTACCTACCTGGGAAAATCAATGTTATCTCATGTAATGGTAAAGAACAATGAGCTTGTTACTGGGGAGAGATTCATTATAGTGGGACCTGATGTGGTTAGGAACATGCTGCTTTGCTGGCTTTAAGCTCATTGTGGGTTTGAAGGAAATTGGAAATGTAAGTGAGGGAAGATTCTAACGCTGGGGCTTGGACACTCAGAGAAGACCGTAAAGGGTTCAATAACATGGGAAACTTGGGAAAGCGGTAAAATAATGTCAGAATAGTTATGATAAATACAAATTCACATTCTCTGGCTTCTGGCCACCTTCCAGGAATTCCTGGAACTGGCTACCCAAGTATCTGGATTTGCCAGTTACAGGGCTTGTGCAGCACAGTAACGTTGTCATGTTATGTTACAACACATTGAGGTTGCATCAGAATATCCTGTTCTGATGCAACTCTACAATATAAATGTTTCCCAAGCCTAGAAACTGATTTTTTGGGGCACCCATTAATGTTTGAGGGCCCAGACCCCGTGGGACACTGACTGACATGGGAGGGATATGCAGACGAGGGAGGTTGGGGAAATGTGATGAGCTGGGAAATGTCCCGGTTTGTGGACAACCTTGAGAGCACTGAGTTTGAATGGTAGTTGACTGTTTTGGTTTTGTGGGTGGGCAGAAGATAGAGATCATCTAGTGTTAAAACAGATTAAAGAAATGTTTTCTTGGCGCTAAATCTCATAAGATGTGCAGAGAAGTAGGGTGAGGGTGTCCGGGTGTGAAATACAATAGATGAGACAGCCCTATTAAACCATTCAGTGCATCTTCTTGTCAATGCTTGTGTGTGTATGTATATGTATATAAATAAAATAAAAAAAATCACGGGGTGGGTTTTTTTTTTTTTTTCAGCCTAGTGTTAAATTTATCACGCTCTGATCCTTCTCCAGTAGGAGACTATTCCACAGCTTAGGAAGTCTTAGAAGCAGCAATGTCTCCTGCTGCCATTCTGCCCTCTTGCTTCAGAGCTGATCACACAATCCCCAGATGTTGTACACTTGCGTGTCCTAGAGTCACATCTATACAGAAGACAGCATCTCCTAACCCTCCTGTCAATAGGGGAGACTTTTCTCTGCTTAGCCTAGTGGATTAAAACTGCTTCACAACAGGCTTCTTTATGGACGGGTCACGGTCATAATGAATGACTCATCTGCTAGCTCTCTAATCATGTCCTCTTGCTGACATTCATACAGAAGTGCCTGCAAGGCATACATAGATGTACAAGTAGAGCCTAGTACATCCCGAGCTCACCACTATGGCATGCCAGCTACCAAAAAGCTACCTGGCTTCATTAGAGCCCAGGCTCCCTGATCTGGTCTGTGGGAGGGATGGTTGTACCTAGTAGCCTCTTCTTTTGTACAGAGAAAAGGGAGTGTTTAAGGATGTTTTTTAGAGATCATTCTTGGTTCTCCATGAAAACCTTTCCCTTTTGCCTGTTTGCCTGCCTGATGAGTCACGAAGTATCCATGGCAGTAATCGGAGATGGAAGAGCCATTGTATAAGCAGGATTACTGTTTTTGTGTGAGCAAACAGTTACATAATGAAATATAGCAGTAAATGGTCAAAGTGGGATTTTTCCAGTTGCTTGCATGGTGTATCAGTCAGCCTTCTACATAGTAGTCCCAGCGTTTAGAATGGCAGCCTGGAAACTGGCTATGGAAGTCTTTCACCTTTAGATCATTTCCAGTCCAGCCCAAGCAAGTAGTGAATTGAAGGTCATTCCTGACTGATGATTTTCCAGTTGCCTCTTTGTGTGGTATCCCCATTCAATTGCCAGCACTCTAGTCCCTGCATCACAAAAAAACACCGCAGTGGCAGTATCAGCAGAGAGGGCATGAAGACTGAATTTCCTTGTGAGCTCTAGAGCTGCGGCTTACGGTTCAGGAATGAGACACGTTGGCAGGGTGGTGCTGCTGCCTGCATTGTAGAGATGTTGTGGTTAAATGGAGATCCTCAGTTTCCAGAACTATTGGGCCAGAAATAATTTCCCTGCATGGATTTAGAGGAATTTTATCTGCTAGTGCAAGTTTCCTCTTGTGGGAGCTAAGTGAAGAGGTGCATTTCACTTAAAGGGAAGGCCAGTAATGAACATCATCCAGTCTGTTAGGATTTTATCTTCCCCAAAGATATCCAGGAGTTAGCATGTGCACCAAGGAGAGCAGATCCTAAATAGTTTGATTAAATATGGTCCTGCATTAAATACATTAATGTAGATGCTTGGTCAGCTCTGAAATCGGGCTAACCCAGGTCAGTTTGTGCTGTTCCTTGCAAATTGAGGGCAGGACTTGCTTGGCTGTCTGGATATTCCTTTGGAGTAGCTAGGACATGTTTGCTGAATTGCAGTATAGAACGTAAACATCTGTTCGAAGTTCAATTTTTTAAAATTGTTTTGAAAATAATCCTAGATATCAGATGGAAAGAATCACTAAGCCCCATTCGGGCCCCACTTCAGGAGCCAGTGCAGTGCTGATCCTATCGTGTGTTCTCTTGTTCTTTGTCCAGTCCAGATTTAAATATCTTCAGTGATGGCGCATTCTCCACTTCCCTGGAGATTATTCCACAGCCAAATAGACTTTATTGTTAGGAAATGTTTCCTCATATTCAACCTAAACTTTTGATTGCTCAGTTTCATGGCATTACTTTTGGTCTTTAACACTTTTCTTCTGCTTGGTCACACTCTTAAATACTTCTTGGAAGGTGAAGTATGAGGATCAGTACCTTCATTGAAGTCAGTGGAATCCCTTTGTATTTAAACAGGTGCTACAAAGATGAAAATCCAACCTCATGGGGTTGTTAGTAGTAGTAAGGTAATGCCTAGAAGCCCCAACTAAACCTGGGGCCCCATATGTCCTAGGTTCTGTACAAACATAGTAAAAGACAGGGATGGTGGGAAACTGCTTTATCTTGCACTTTGTTAGTTGCTTTTCCTGCTTCATCCACCCCTGACTCTCATCCCTTTGCTGTATAAATTACACTTAGTTTGCATACTCACTGAATACCAAATGAAAGTGGCAAAACCGCATAACCTGCTTTCCATCCCTGTACACCACTATTTATCACAAGTTTGCTTACCTACGAAACAGATAGGACATTAGGTTTTTAAAAACTATTTGAATGTTTGTCTTTTTGCTAGTTATGCCAGCATAAATGTGACACTCACGCTAACGTTCCCCTAGCACCCAAAACCTGTAACAGACACAACACCCCCCCATCCCAAAAAAGCAGAGTTTTTACCCTGAAACAAGAGGCGAGCCAGATACTCCGTGAAATCCATCACTAGGGGCTTGGCTATTGTGATGAATTGATTTTACATAGAAGGCTGTCAGATACTATGGTGATGGGTGGCAGCAAAAAATTCTAAAATAGATAGCTAAGGTAGACAGTTTATTTACTTTTGGCATTCATCTCTTTAACCATGAAAACACACTAAACAATTCCTCTTTGTTTTTAGGTCACTTAAATTTCAGGTTCTTGGTCAGTAACAAAGTGCTGCAAAGTGTGGGTCGTAAGTGCTACAGGGGAATTTTTTAAAAAGATCATGAAAATATTTCCATTTGATCTGACTATCTTTTAAAGCTTGAGCCTGATTTGAGCTGATAGCGTCCTTTTTATCTATCATAAATCAGCCACTCCAGCCCTTAAATCATTTATTATGTTTCTCTGACGTCTTTCCCATTTACAAACTGGGAACCTCTGTATAATAAAGAGGTTTATCTCTAGTCTTGGTAGGGAAGTGATGGCATCCAAAGCAGCTGTTGCTTAGCCTAATAGGCAGAGGGAGGAACCCTGTGGGCTGAGAGTCCCTTTGACAATTAGCTTTGACAGACAGGTGTGTAGTTATAATCTGATATATCTGATTTGCACCAATAGAAGGAGCAGAATTGTCAGGCAGTGATCTATTTAGTCTTTAACCAGCTGTGTCTGGAAATTACTCATTTTGAAAAGGGTCTTTTCAACTACTGTTGGTTAGGTCACAAGTGTGAGTTTGCTGGTCGCATCCCAGTTTTCCAGTGAAACTTTCTTCACCGCATGAAACAGACACAGTTTGGCACAGGAATGGTAGAAGATGCTGCAGTTCTGGACTGAGGTGACAGTTGTTTGGAGATCCAGAACTGGTAGTGGTGCACTGCCTGATCTGCACAGGGAATTTTGGCTCAGTGTCTGCCCACTCTCTATGCCTGGCATCATTCTCTTCCTTTTTAAACATCATGTTCATGTGCATTTAAATCCTTTATTGCCGTGTTTGCCTCTTAGGCTGGTTCAGTGAGAGAAACTAGTCTCCTCAGCATAGAAGAGACAATTAAAGAAACATAGAAGAGCACAGAGACAGAACTCCAAAAATGCTGATTGGTGCAGGAGGACAGGGAGACTTTTATGTACATAAGACAGTTCAACTTCACATATATTGTGTATAATATTTTATGTGGCTGCTTTCCTAAAACTTAGTACAAAATAATAATTGAAATTAAGAAACAGAAAAAACAAAATAGGCGCAGAAGGATTGTCTTATGATGACAGCACAGAACTGGGAATAAAGAGATTTTGCTCTGTCTCTGGTTTTTTCAGATAATATGTATGACACTGAGCAGATTAGTTAGCTATTCTAATCCTCAGTTTCCTCCATCTACATTTGGGGGGGGGGGAGATACTGTAGGTAATTAATAAGGGGGTTGGTAGGCTTTTAGTAAAATAAATGAGTAATATATTCACTAATGGTTGTTAGGTGCTTTTGAGGGTTTTTTTGTTTTGTTTTAAGAAGATGCTGGAGAGGGGCTGAATTGTCTGTTCTTAATCTTCTGCAGTAGGTTGTCTCTAACCTTACTAGGAGCTGCTGCAGTTAAAGCTATAGCATCCTTCATATAAAGTAACTCAAAAGTGTCTTTCCAGGAAGACTAGAGAGAGAATAACTCTATTTCCAGAGCTGGGTGCACATACTCCACGTACTCTATCTGCATACTTGATTAACAGCCAAGTGCCATTTGTTGTTCCTTTTGTTTTGTTTTTATGGTTTTTATTTGTTTTAAAGAATGCTGCACTAGGTGGACCATGCTGATCCAGTATGGCAGTTTCTGTGTTCCAAACTTGACTACAGTTATGATGCTAGTGCGTAAGACCTGAAACAGAAACTGACTGGAAAATGGCTATAATAAGTACAAGTGAAATAGACTTAAATTCTTGTTCATTTCACTTGTTGGTTCACTCTGCCATTCAACAGACTCATAAATGAGAGGCTAGGAGCTGGCAGTAAGTGTTGGTTCATCATTCTAACTTCAGCTCCTGGGCGGCTGATCATAAAGTTTAATAGTCCTCATCTATCTATCTTATATCTGAGAGAGATAAATAAAGTTGTCTCAAGGTCACTAGTCAGTTCTCTTGCATCCCATCCTATTTATCTTGTGTGTGCTTGTTGTTGTTACTTTCCTGACTGCACATACTACAACTAACATGCTTTCCTCATAGATTGTATTTTTCTAAATGGACAACCAACCTAATTCTCAATTTCTGAGGGACAGTCTCCACTCATTGATATATTTTTGCTTTCCACAACCAAATCTCTGTACAACCTTTTCATGAGTGATGTACCCAAGTATTCAAATTCTAATATCTAAACTGTATTGTTAAATCTATTTACCTAAATTTGGGTTATTGCTGATTATATACTCTATGTATAATATGACTTTAAAAACAAACTTTGTGGATAATCTAAGCACTATACCCAGACGTATAGACACTCTTTTCCCAACCTATGGATTATATCATTTTTTTTTTTTACACTAGCTTTAATAAAATTTCTAATACAGCTTGTAAGATCCTTGCAGTAGGACCCTTGTCTTGCTTAGCTAAAGTCCCAGCCTCTGGTGTTTAAATAATATCTAGTAAGAAGAGTGTATATTGTAAAGGCTCCAGGAGAAGGTGAGTGTTTTTGCTCCTGAAAGTGTTTTCATGTAGTCCTCTCAGATGCACATTCTCAGCCAAGACTGTTAAGTCATCCAGAGAAATCTGAGCCAGACTCTGCAACTACAGAAAGCATTTGATATGTCTAGAGACAGACACATTGCTGGAAAAAGCCAGGCTGCTCAACCATCCCTCAAGAGTTATTTACTGTCCTGCTTATTCTTGCTCCAAGCCCAAACTTTTTGCATTTTGTACGAGTATTTCCATAACAAAAGCAGAAAATGGAGAGGGAAACCCTTCTTGAAGATGCTGTCTTCCTTTTTTAAAAAAAAAAATAAAATTTAGTTTTATTTCCAGGTGGTTGCAAACTGTTTTGAAGGTATTCATTTCAGTGAGTTGCCTGTGTCTCCAGTTGGCATCCAGTTGACTTTGATTCATTTACACACTGTGACCTTGTTTGTTAAAATGTGAAAGTTGGTGTGGTGGTGTTGTGGTTCTGATCCCTTTGGGGTGTGACGGGATTATGTACTTCAGCTGAGTTCCTTTGGAGTCTTACCCCTTCCAGGGCTCCAAGGGAACAAAGAAAAGAACACAGACTAGGAAAACAAAACAGTCCCAGGTGAGCCACTGGCTTCTCTTCCTTTGGATCATCAGGGGGCGGCCTTGGTTAAGTCACAGTCCAGCTATGTGTCTGCTGGTTAGCAACCAGAGCATATAGTCCAGCTGCCTTCTCTTCAGGGAGTCTGGCCCATCCACAGGCAAGGGTATAGGCTCTGTTGTGCGTCAGGCCTCTCCCTGGAAACTGGGGGACTAGCAGTCTGTCCTCCTCCTAGAGCAGCCTGCTGCTCCCCTTGAGGAGCCATCAGCCTTGTTGTTTGATGTTCTTTGTTGTATGGCACCTGCCAGGGTGGCTTTACCCCTACACAAGGGGTTTTTGAAAAGTATTAATACCCTATGGCAAACCTTCTCCTCCCTGCCATCCATTTCAAAAAGGGCTGAGCACAAATATTTTGTGCTAGCTAAAGGGCATGAGTATCTCTATACAGAACCAGCCCCAAACTCCCTCATAGTTGAGACGGTTGACCCTGCCTCTCTCTGGTTTACTTGGGGCTACGCCCAAGTATAAAGACTCAAAGAGACTGGTTCTGTTTGTGCGAAAAATTTATTAGTCTTCCAGCCTTCAGTTGAGAGTGGCCAATCACCAAGCCCTCCTTGCTGCTGTGACAACAACATGTGGCAGGCCATGGCCAAATTCAAGGTGTCTCTGCCCAAAGGGTCCAGGATGGAGTTCCGGGCAATCCTCGAAGAGGGCACGGGTGCAGCCAGAGCAGCCCTCCAAGAAGCCTTGGATGCAGCAGACTCTGCGGCTCGCACCATGGCCTTGGGCATTTCCATGCAGAGGGCGTCCTGGCTGCTCCTCTTGGGTCTGTCAGCTGAGGCTCAGCAGTCAATGCAGGACCTCCCCTTCCACAGCCAGGCCCTGTTTGCAGAACAGACTGACAGTAAGCTGCATGGACTGAAAGACTCGCCCACTACCCTGAAAACTCTAGGGGTGTACGTTCCCAGTCCAGCCTGTAAGCGATTCAAACTGCAGCCATCTCAGGGTCAAGGGAGCCAAACCGGGCAGGAACTGCCCCATAAGAAGAGTAGGGGCTACAAGTGCCGTCCGAGCCACCCACCGCCACTCTCTGCCCAATCAGGCTCAAGCTCTGGATCCATCTTTCTCACTGTTTTCCAACTGCCTTTCTTTTTTCCTCCCCGCGTGAACCACTATAACTTTGGACTGCTGGGTCCCCAATACTGTGGTGCAGGGTTATACCCTCCAGTTTCTTTCTAACCTCCCCTCTCCCTTCTCCATCCCTCTTCAGGGACCCCTCTCATGAGAGTCTTCTCGTGCAGGAGGTAGAAGGGTTGCTGTAGCTGGGGCGGTAGAAAATGTTCCTTGCAAGTACAGGAACAAGGGGTTCTGTTCCTGGTACTTTTTAATCCCAAAGGCCAAGGGCGGTCTACATCCCATCCTGGACCTGCGAGACCTCAACAAATAGCTAAGGAAGCTGAAGTTCTGCATGGTCTGCCTGGCCTCCATCATCCCCTCCTTGGATCTGGGAGACTGGTATGCCGCCCTTGATTTGAAGGACTCCTATTTCCACATAACGATCTTTCAAGGTCACAGACACTTCATGGTGGGATCCAACCACTCTCAGTTCGCGATCCTCCCATTTGGCCTCACAACAGCACCAAGGGTGTTCACAAAGTGCATGTCAGTATTAACTGCTTACCTCAGATGTCAAGGTATCCAGATCTACCCAAACCTAGATGACTGGCTCTTCAAAGGCCACTCCAAGTTTAGAAGGATGTTGTGATGCTGCAGGCCATGTGCAGATTCCTGGGCCTGCTGGTAAATGGCAAAAAGTCGACGTTCGTTCCGGTGCAGAGGATAGAGTTTATCGGAGCGGAGCTTGACTCCACCTGCTCCAGAGTGTTTCTCGTGCAGGAGAGATTCCAGATGATGCTGGACCTCATCGCGGGAGTCTCCGCATTCCCCCGATCACAGCCAGGATTTGTCTGTATCTGCTGGGACATATGTATGTCGTCTGCCATGCCATGCCAGGCTCAGGATATGGCCCTTACAGCAGTGGTTGGTGAATATCTATTTCCAGTCCAGAGATCACCTGGAAAAGATTACCATCCCACCGACGATACTTACCTCGCTACAATGACGGACCAACCCCAGGGTGGTCCTAGAAGGAGTTCCATTCAACAGCCCTCATCACTCGATCAAGTTTATATCAGACACCTCGGTTGGGGAGCACATCTCAGTGGCCTCCAGACCCAGGGCATGTGGTCCCTGGAGGAGATGATTTTACACATAAACATCAAGGAGCTCAGAGCAGTACGCTTGGCCTGCAGAGTCTTTCTATCGCACCTGGCAGGCAAGGTGGTGAGTGCTGACAGACAATATGGCCTCGATGTCTTACATCAACAGGCAAGGGGGAGAATGTGCATTGGCCCTCTGCCAAGAGGTACTCCAGCTGTGGGATTTCCGCATCGACCATGCAATCCAACTGGAGGCCTGTCCCCTCCCCGATGTTGGGAACATGCTGGCTGATCGGCTGAGGCGATCATTTTTTTTTTTTTTTTCTCTTGCCATGAGTGCTAACTCCATCCGGAGGTACCCAGACCCTCTTCCAGAAGTCAGGAACGCCCCAAGTGGACCTGTTTGCTACCAGACAGAACAGGAAATATCATTGTTTCTGTTCCCTACAAGGCCTAGGCGAAGACTTCCTCTCCGATGCCTTTCTCCTGTCATGGTCGGGGGCTCTGATGTACACGTTCCTGCCGATCCTGCTCAGCAGCAGAGCTCTGTCTAAGGTCAAGAGAGACAAGGCAAAGTCATCATGGTTGCCCCGGCATGGCTACGCCAACATTGGTTCGGCACGCTGATGGACCTAGTTGTGGCCGCTCCCTGGCCCCTTTCCGACCGACTGGATTTGCTCTTGCAGGATCACAGGGATCTCCTATACCCCAACCCTCGTCTCCCTCCACCTCATGACGTGGATTCTGCTTGGTGGAATTTGGAGGAGCAGGCCTGCTCTAACGAGATACAGCAAATCCTCTTGGAAAGCAGAAAGCCTTCCACTAGAGTAACCTACCTGACCAAATGGACAAGGTTCTCCCACTGGGTGTCTGAGCATAGCATCTCTCCAACATGCTCCTCTTTACAATCTATCTTAGATTACCTGCTCCATGTTAAGAACCAGGGGCTGGCCCTTTCTTCCATCAGAGTGCACCTTGCAGCTATCTCCGCTTTTCACCTGCCAATCCAAGGTCAGAGTGTTTTTCCCACAACATGTCAGTCCAATTCCTGAGAGGCCTTGAGACTCTTCCCGCCGTCCCAGGCTCCTATCCCACAGTGGGACCTTAACTTGGTTCTTTCTAGGCTCACGGGCCTGCCCTTTGAGACTATGGGCTCCTGCTCCGACTCCCACCTGTCATGGAAGGTCACATTCCTCGTGGCAATAACATCCACGAGATGAGTGTCAGAGCTTAAAGCCCTGATAATCGGAGCTGCCGTATACGGTGGTGTTCAAGGACAAAGTTCAACTGCGACCCCATCCGGCCTTTCTGCCAAAGATGGTGTCTTCCTTCCCTGTTAACCAGGACATCTTCCTCCCGGTGTTTTTGTCCCAAGTCACTGGGGAGGAAAGGAGGCTGCATGCTCTGGACGTCAGACGTGCCCTGGTGTTTTACCTGGAGCATACCAAGCCCTTCCACAGGTTGATCCACCTCTTCATCATGACAGAGAGGATGAAGGGCCTTCTGGTGTCATCGCAGAGGATTTTCAACTATCATCTCATGCATTCAGCACTGCTACGAGCTGGCACCGGTCCCACTACCGCCAATCGTGAGGGCCCACTCAACCAGAGCTCAGGTGTCCTCGGCGGCCTTCCTGGCGCACATTCCCCTCCCGGACATGTGCAGAGCCACGATGTGGTCTTCAGTTCACACATTCACGGCGCACTATGCCATCACTAAGCAAGCTAGAGATGACATTGGGTTTGGCAGAGCTGTGTTGCAATCTAAATGTCCATGAACTCCTACCCACCTCTGTTGGCACTTGGAATGGACATGAGCAAGCACTTGACGAAAAGACAGTTACCTTTTCTGTAACTGGTGTTCTTTGAGATGAGTTGCTCATGTACGTTCCATAACCCGCCCTCTTTCCCCACTGTCAGAGTTTCCAGCAAGAGGGAACTGAGGGTGGGGGGAGCCGGCAGTGCCTCATATACCGCAGCGTATGTGTGCCCCTCCAGGGGGTGCCAGAGCCAGTCTGCTACGGATACTGCTGAGGGAAAAAATTCCAGCACTTGAGTTCCATATGTCTGTCCAATGTGCAGGATTAATAGGACTCCCAAATGGTTTTTCTCTGGTCTTGTAGCATCATGATATGTGGTGGTGTCCTGAGCAATCTCAGAACATGGCATAAAGGCACAAAGTCATTCTGCCTGGACACAAATTAACGTCCTGTAAGAGAGAGCCAAAAAGGTGGTTCTTATGTCTCTGGGGCTTTTTACTCTTCACCCTGTACTCATTTTTCAGTAGCCCTCTACTCCTTTGCACTGTATAACAGGCAGGAAACTGCCCTTCTATATCTGCTGTCCCTGTGCCACTGTAAGTTACTTAAACATAGCTGCCTATCTTCAGCTAGGTCCTTGTCTTGATACGCTGGGGGAATTCCGACAGATCTGGATACGTTTGTAAAGAACATCATCAAAGTTCTGAGCCTGTGACAGATCAAAAGAACGTGGAAAATTTCAATAATTCAGAGCTCCATCAGCCCAAGACACTTGATACTTAGTGACTGGCTGTGTTGCCTTTATATATATATATATAATGTCTTGTTTTCCCACCCCACCCCTTTCACTGTCCATGTAAATAGACCCTAAAATGGTAATACTTTTAATCGTCAGTGGGTAGGTGTGCACACACCAGGGGAGTCTTTCAGGAAGCCGTCTCTAATTTCTTGTTTACTTTGCAACCCTCGCCATCTGCTGAATATGTATCTCAGAATCTCATAGCTCTGTTGCTGTGTTTTGCTGTGCCCAGTGGGATGGGAGCCCTGAGGCAGTTTCTCTTTGTAACACACTTAACTCCAGCCAGAGCTGGCTGGAAATTTCAGAGCTCTTTCTAATGGCTGAATCAGTGCTGTTGATGCAGTAAGGTCGGGCGGTGTCTGGTAGGGCAATATCCTAATAGTTACTGGTGAGCTGCAGGGCATAGGGTGGGGAGCACCTGTTTCTTTCAGCATTACACTCTCACAATGACTAGGTTTTTAGAATGCCTTTTGGGGAATTTGAATCCAGACTTAACCCACCTTTTTGCTGCTCTGTGTGTTACCAGGTTGCCGAGTGTATGATTTTGGAGATCTGAGTTTCACTCAAGTGCCCAATGATGAGCTGTATAACAACCTGGTCAAATACCCACGCTCTGTGGGATTAGCCAGCCAGGTGCTGGCTGACTCTGTGAGCGGAGCAGTGGCTGCTGGACACAGCTGTGTAACCATGGGAGGTGACCATAGGTGAGTCAAGCTGGATGAGAGTGGTGGCTGCTGTTGAATGTCACAGATTGACAGTTAACTGTTTTGAGGTGGAGTATCTCCTTTGGTGTAAATCAAAACTGAGATGAAAGGACGAGGGGTCTGGGGCCATAGAAGCTCTGCAAGGCATAAATTGGGAGAGTGTCAAAGTTGCTTGCCTGATGATGTTGCTGTGAGTATCTGCTACTCCCAGGCCCTGCAGTGTTGAAAGCCCCTTCCTACTTTCCTGGCAGTACCATGTGGGGACATAATATTTGTTTTGTCTTTAATTCTGTGACTCCAAGAACCAGCAGAATAAAAGAAGCAATAAAAAAGTGATCTTAGAAAGTAACAGACAGCAGTGACTTGTTTCCAAATTCTTTTGGAAGCTGCAAGTAATAAAAACAAATGAAGCTGCCCTTTTTTGAGGGAATTCATATGGTCAGCTTCACCCATGTTGACTTTTGTGGACATATTTTTAGGGAGCTTGCAGGACACTAACCCTTAGGACAGGTGTGTAACTGTTTGGGGACCCATAGTTCCTAAAGGATTTGGGGGGAGGGGCTAGGGAGTGCTGTGGTGAGAGAGAGAGAGTCCTAAGTCTACCTCCATATCCTCTTCTTTCCCATTCTCCAAATGTCACATCCCTCTTCTGTCTCTGCCCCCAGACTGGGAACAGCAGGGAGGAGGTGGGCTGTGTCGAAATGAGGCAAAATGACTAGAGCCAACAGAGTTCGGTTGGTGACTGTGCAAGATGAGCCTGCTAGGTAGGGGTGAGGTGGGTTCTGTTGATGCTCACCTGGACCTGGGACAGGTGAAGGCTAGAGAGGTGGGAGGGCTCTTGGTAAGAGAGCCTGAAGGAAGAAAAAGCAAAGCCCTACCCCCATATCGCAGTACTCGTGTACTTCTTCAGAGTTTTATGCAGAATCATGATGCATAGTGATACATGTCACACTGATGTTTATGTGGTGACGGCAGGTCTCACTGGGATGAGATGCTGCAATGCAAATATTGAACATTTTGAAATGTGGCAACCTCATTTATCATAGTCCCTGGAATTGTTCAGTAGGACGTGTGTTTAATGTACTTTTCAGCTTGGCGCTTGGTTCCATCAGTGGCCACACACGGCAGTGCCCTCACCTCTGTGTGATCTGGGTGGATGCACATGCCGATATCAACACCCCTCTCACAACTCAATCTGGAAACCTCCATGGACAGCCAGTCTCATTTCTGTTACGAGAGCTCCAGAATAAAGTAAGTGGCTTTAGGTTTTGTTTGGAGGGAGGGAGAGGTTACTGTACAGCACACTGTTTGTTTAATTTCAATTCTGGTGAAAGGTGCTGGCTTATCTGCCCCTGAGGTTGATCTCCCGTTTATCCCCTAGATAAGATAAAGTTACAGGCATCCTATGTTTATAATCTATTAACTGCTAGTGCTGAGAGAGACATTCCTTATTCAGCTCTTGGCCTCTTTGTAGATACTGTCACCTAGGGGGCACTTACTGCTGGGGTGCTAGTGGATTTTGTGATAGGCACATCTGCTAGGAACTGGACGGAGAGCATGAGCCCATGTCACAAGTTGCTTGATCAGGATTTGAAGTTGAAGGTGAGAGGCTTCATATCCCATTGCCACTCAGTCTCCTGTGCTAAAACAGACCTAATGCGTCAGTAAAGGCTCCAATCCAGCAACTGGACACTGTGGAGCCTGCATATTCTTGTAGCCAATACACGGAGAGTGTTGGAGTGCACAGGCAGCAGTCCTGCTGGGTGAGCCAGAAAGGGAGCCTCCCCAATCTGAGCCCATAGGAGCTGTGCCGAGCTCATCCCTGCATCGCTCACATGCCTTTTACCCTCCCCTTGTACATCTCTATTTGGAACTGTTCCATATTTTGACCACCTCAGGGCCTGTCGGGGGCAGGGCCTGCATGGGCTGTCCTGATACATTGCTGTAGCTCTAGACGTTCTAGTAAATGTTACAGCTCAGGGCTGCTTGTAGCCTGCTTGGCAAAGTGCCCTGCTGACAATGACCATTATCTTTAAAGGCACAAGAAGAGCGGCCTGCTTCTGCAGCAGCCCGAAAAGAGGCTCGATATTGGTACACCTAGGGCATTTAATAACCACACTGCCTCGGCTGCAGCCTGGAAGCCCTCGTACAAGTTCTTATAGCATACTGTAGGGGCTGCCATGGTAACCAGTACAGTGTCTGTGGCATCTGCATCCGGGACCTAGTTAGAAGTGAGCATGTCTACTTCAGCCTTGGCTCCAGGTTAGGGAATAGGAGAGGGTCACCGCCTGCAGGCTGAGAACGGCAGCTGGAAATGCAGTAAATCTGGCTCTCTTCACAGTATCCTACTTTGTCAGTATGTGTATTCAGCACGTACTGGGTACCTGCAGGTTATGCATCAGGCTGTCCTTAAAGGAAGGATGTAACTGTCTGAAACAAGTGTTCAGTGCCGTATTACACACAATGGAAAGGAAATTATGCAGCCAAACCATCCTGAACTGAACTCCCAGCAGATCCTGCAAGCTAAACTAGTTCTACTTGTGCATTGGAAACCTCCAAGGAGCATCTGTAGTATAGTCCAAGGGACCAAAATAAAGTGTCTCCACATTAAACACCAAGTCTCCCACCCATCAGCCAGGCCAGCATGTGAGAGCCATCAAAATATGAGATCCCTGGGGTCTGTTGTGCATTACACAGATCTGATCTTGGTAATTCCATCCTGTTTCTCCTTGGGATGCATTTGAATAATCTTCTTTATGTGAACTGTTAACTAGCTGCTGCTTTCTATGCCAGAGAGGGCTGCAGTAATCCCTGCATGAGGTTAGTAAAACACTCAAACTCCTCAGAGGGAAGGCCCCAGTTAATGTAAGACCACTTGATGTAATGAGCTAGCCACTCCTTGAAAAGTCCAGCCTGGAAATAACTAGTCAGCATTTACCTCCAGTTACACCCAGTAGAAAATGGGTCAGCGGGGGAAGGAGACCTTCCTGTGACAGCTCTGGGTCCCCGTCTGTCTATCTCTCAAGGAACAGAGAAGCCTGTGAGAGAAGGAGCTCACCTGGCCAAGAGTCAGCAGTTGCTTCTGGATGGAGGAGGGGACAAAGCCCAATAGGTCTTCCACAACAGGGGAAAGGAGCAGGCTCCAAGATCCTGGGTCCCTCAGATTTGTTTCCTTGTTTCCCCTTCCCCCTCCCCAGTGGGAAAAGGAATAGACTCCACTGACTCCTGTGACCCAACAGTTGGTTTGGGGTCTGCTCAGCTGGCTCTCTCCCTTAAAGAGGAGGGGAGAGAGAAGAGCAAGGTTCCTAGAACTGCCGGAGGAACAACAGCAGCTGAGTGCTTTCTGAGGCCAAGGCAGTCCAGGACGATGGCGGCAGCAGCAAGGAGGAGCCCTGCTAAGGCAAAATCCACCTAAATTTAGGAGAGGTGGCTGCATGAATTGTGGTGGGAGGGAGGGGGTCTGAGTGGGGTTCACCCCCAATGTCCCACAGAAAGCTCAGGCAGGTATCAGAGCGCCCAAGACTGCATAGAAACCTCCCCACTTTAGGCCCCCTACCTCCACCTGTAACAGTGCAGAACCAGGTTTCAGAGTAGCAGCCGTGTTAGTCTGTATTCGCAAAAAGAAAAGGAGGACTTGTGGCACCTTAGAGACTAACCAATTTATTTGAGCATAAGCTTTCGTGAGCTACAGCTCACTTCATTGGATGCATCAGTGCAGAACCAGGGCAGCTGACAGAACCTTTTCATAGCATTATGGTGTGACACCGCAGACATATCACATTTTGATGGCTATCATGGCCTGGCTGATGGGTGGGAGATTTATTTTTAGACCTTTATTCTGGTCCCTTGAACCACACCACCATTTAGGGGGAGAATTTACCACTGGTGCAAGAAAATAACCTCTTTTCACACTGTATATAATCATTGTGACAGGTTTCAGAGTGGTAGCCGTGTTAGTCTGTATCAGCAAAAACAACAAGGAGTCCTTGTGGCACCTTAGAGACGAACGTATTTATTTGGGCATAAGTTTTCGTGGACTAGAACCCGCTTCATCAGACGCATGGAGTGGAACATACAGTAGGGAGGTATAAATACACAGCATATGAAAAGATGGGAGTTGTCTTACCAAGCGGGGGGTCAGTGCTAACGAGCCCACTTCCACCTTAATTGAATTGGCTCGTTAGCACTGACCCCCCGCTTGGTAAGACAACTCCCATCTTTTCATATGCTGTGTATTTATACTTCCCTACTGTATGTTCCACTCCATGCGTCTGATGAAGCGGGTTCTAGTCCACGAAAACTTATGCCCAAATAAATACGTTCATCTCTAAGGTGCCACAAGGACTCCTCGTTGTTTTTATATAATTTATTGTTAATCGGTAACAGCTTGTAAGTGAAAGTTCAGTGGTTTGGCTTTTCGTGTAGCGGGCGTGACTGTACATCTGAATTACCAGAGAAGGGATTATGCATGAACAAAATTTTTTATTTGTACTTGTGTAATAGATAAACTGCACTGATAGCTGGGAGAGGAGAGCTTAACCCTAACTCGTGTAGCTCTTGCTGGGTCCCCCTTCACTCAGACCGATCACTCATAAGCCTGAAGAATACTCTGGTTCTACTCTTCTAGCTATATTAGTATACAACCTTTTCAAAGTGCTGTACAAACACTGACTAGTCCCTGCTTGCCCTTTAAAGTAGGTAGTAATGTCTTACACATTCTGTCTTGCCCAAGGTCACAGCATCATAGTTGCAGAGGATTCCTAGTGTCCAATCCTGGGCTTAGTCTGTTACGTCACTGACTTAGTGATGTCAACGATCATGGCTCAGCGTGAGCTGTACGTTTTGGCTCCTCACAGGCTGCCTCTCTATGGACACCCTCTCCCAGTGACAGGCTTGTGCCTGTACATTGCTCAGGGTAGAATCTGCAGTTCACCCTGCTCTTAGACTGGGTCTCCAGATCCGCTGCACTCCTGTTTACCAGCAGGTCCAAGTTGGGTTTAACCCCTGCTCTAGACTTGCTGTGATCGGAATAAAAAAAATGCATGGACAATGAACAGCCTCTTCAAAGTATGTAGTCATAGGACCATGAGAGGAAAAGGATTAAAACAGACCTCTATGTATATTGTCTTCCCTAAACCTTAGCCTTTCCTTGCAAGTTCAGGCACCCCCATCACTGGAGTTGGACAAGGTAGTCTGTACCCCCTGCAGCCTGTCTTACTCTGAACTTCAGTGAGTGGCCCACCCTCTGAGTTCACAGGTCCATCTTTTTATCCCTTTTCAAGTCGCTTTGTCTGTCCTGGGCCTCTGGATTATGCAGCTCACTGCGGGTGGGTCAGAGGTAGACTTCTAGCAGTGGATTCACTGTGTTATCCATTAAAGATCAGCAGCTGCGTTAGCCATTGTCTGCTTTCCTGGAAATGTGTAAAACCACTCAGGATTCAGTTAACTCTGCCCCCATAAAGCAGACAGCATGTTAATCACCTAGATAGAGGTACATGCTATTTATATAAAGAGGTTTGCCATGGTTTTCACATCTGCCTTTGCCAGTTCTTGACAGAGAAAAACTTTTGCTGTTGTTACTTCTGCAGCCCATCCACATAAGCTCCACTGCAGGCACTACAGATTCAGTGTTCCCCTTATTGTCCATCTGTCCGTTCAGGTGACAGCGCTGTCGAGGAATTGGTCCCATATTTTGAGTCGGAGCTGGGATTAAATTCCATCTCTCATTCAGGGCTGGCCTTACCATGAGGCGAACTGAGGGGGCCGCCTCAGGTGCCAGACTGTGGGGGAGGGGGGGTGACACTAGAGCCCAGATTGTAGAAAATTGTGTCTGCTGCTGGTGCATATGGATTCTCTCTGCTCTAGATGCACGGAAATGGTGGAGTGCTGTGCTGGAGGAAGGAGGGCACAAGAGTCATAACAGGCAGGCAGGAGAAAAGGTGAGAGGGAATAACAGAAAGCAGCTGGAGCTGCAAGGAGAAGAGGCTCCTTCTCCTCTCTATGTACCTCTCTAACACCCCCAGGAGCCTGGATTGATTAACACCAGCTTCTCATGGAGCTTCCTGTTTCCTGCTGCTTCCCTGAACCCACTTGAGGAGAACAGGCAGTCAGCTGATGAAGTAGTAGGAGCCATTCAGGCCCTTAAGACGTTGATATCTTCCCTCAGTCAGGCCCTGCTACCAGCCTGCTTATTTGTCCCCTTCAGTTGAGTGTTGAGAGCCACTATAGCTGGCACAGAACAGCAGTCATGAGTGAAAGAAGGAAAAACACTCCTCTGGGGCAGCATTCAGAAAAAGAGAAAGCAAAGGAAGCTTTTCTATCTAAGCAGGAAGGAGCTCTCCTAAGATACATAGACACACATGTTCACAGTGAGCCTTCTGGCCCCAGTGAGGATGTGAGGGGTGAGGAGGTGCCTGATCTTCTAGTTAGAGTGCAGGTGACCTGGTAGCTACTGCAGCATCCATATCTCCATCTCAAATGGATGTAACCATGCACATTCCTGGAGAAGAGTGTGGTGGAGGCGCAAGAAACAGCTGCTGCTGACTTCAGTTCCTTAAGTCTAGATGATCCAGGACTGTGGACCCACTTGAGCTGTAGCCTGAGGGACTTCCTTGTACTGCATGGGCCACAGCAAGTGAAAAACTTCAAGTTCCCCAAATGTTCCCCGAAGACCATGAAAATAGAAGTTTCCATCCAACACATTACTGGCGTGAAATCCCCAGTGGTGACAAAGTGGAGAGACCATGGCTTTTATGTACTCAAAACCCCAGAATGCTGCATACTGTTTTTATTGCAAAAACAGTCTTCCAGTCTAATGTTCCAGCCACATTGGGCTCTACAGGAACAAAGGACTGGAAAAATCTGGCTAGAAATCTGGCATGCCATGAGAAGGCAGCAAATCACCAGAGAGCATTCCATAGGTGGAAAGAGCTTGAGATGAGACCAAGGTTAAAGAGCACCATAGACTATCAGCATCAAGAGAAGATTGCGTCAGTCTCTTTGCTGGCAAAACGATCTGAAAAGGCTCATTGCCATTGTGAGAATGCTTGCTACCCAAAACCTAGCACTGCGTGGCACTTCAAATCAGCAGTATGTGCCAAACAATGGAAACTTCCTTAAAATTATGCAGCTGATGGCTGAGTTTGATGATGTTCTCCAGGAGCACCAGAAGAGTCACCACCCAAGAAATGTACACGCACCACTACCTTGGAAAAACCATTCAAAATGAGATCATACAGTTTCTGGCAACAAGAGTCAAACAGAAGATTGTGGCAGATCTGAAGTCAGCAAGATATTCCTCTGTTAGTCTGGACTGCACACCTGACATCAGCCATATGGAACAAATGACTTGAATGGTGCATTTTGTAACAACAGAACCTAGTGCAAATGTTCCTGCAATGGTGACTGTCAGAGAGCATTTTCTAGAATCTGTTGACATTTGATGATACTACAGGAGCTGGTATGACAAATGTGCTTCTTAAAAAGCTGGAAGATATGGCAATTGCGATAGCTGACATGAGAGGTCAGGGCTATGATAATGCTGCCAACATGAGAGGAAAGAACAGAGGAGTGCAGACATGGATCCGAGAGTTAAACCCTCAAGCATTTTTTGTCCCATGCAGTTCTTAGTCATTGAACTTGGTGGTCAGTGATGCAGCATCAGCTTCGAGTGAGGCTGCTGAATTTTTTAATGTAATTCAAAACATCTATGTATTTCTCTCTGCATCAACTCATTGATGGCAAATTTTGAAGCAACATCTGGGAACATCCTCTCTGACACTGAAACCACTGAGTGCCACACGATGGGAAAGTCATAGGCTTTATCGCCTCCACTCGAAACACCAAATTGGGAAGATAGATGATGCCATAGTTGCCATTATGGAGGATAATGCTATGACAGGAACTGTTTGTGGGAGAACAGTGGCAGAGGGAAATGGAATCACCAGAAACATATATAACTTCAAACTTCTGTGTGGCTTAGTGTTGTGGCATGACATACTGTTTTGAAATAAATGTTGTAAGCAAGAGACTCGAAGGTGTTGACCTTGATCTATCTGGAGCAATGGAAGAACTGGACAAAGCAAAGTCATACCTACTGTCTTGCCAGTCAGATGGGGGATTTCAAAACTTTCTGAAGAGTGCACAGAAGTTGGCAGAGGAACTTCACACTGAAGCTGTATTCTTGAATGGGTGGGAAAATAAGAGTCAGAGAAGACTTTTTTTGATTACAAGGCATGGGATAATCCCATAAGAGACCCCAAACAACAATTCAAAGTTGAGTTCTTTAACCAGGTGCTAGATTGTGCAATACAGTCAGCTGAACGTTTCATGCAGCTCAAGGAACACAGCAGTATATGTGGGATGTTGTATGATATTCCAAAACTCCTCACTATACCTGAAGAAGGCCTACATCAGCAGTGCAGGACACTAGAGACCGTTTTGACACATGATGACATGCGTGATATTGATGCGAGTGATTTACGTGATGAACTGAAAGCCCTTTCAAGATACATTTCAGCAGGATCAACTCCAAAGGCTGTTCTGGAATATAGGTGCACAAATAAGATGACGGCCCTCTTTCCAAATGCTTTTGTTGCTCTGCACATACTTCTGACACTTCCTGTAACAGTTGCCAGTAGAGAACCCAGCTTCTCCAAGCTGAAGTTAATAAAAACACATCTACGCTCCACAATGACACAGGAGAGGTTGGTCAGCCTTGCAACCATCTCAGTAGAGCATGAACTGGCCCAGACAGTGGACCTTCAGGAAGCAGTTCAGATCTTTGTAACCGAGAAGGCACAGAAAGCACCACTTCGATTATGCAAACAGATAAAAATGCCAGTGTTTACTATGCAGACAAGAAAAGTTACATTTGCTGTTCAGGCATTTGAAAGTTACTTAAATTTTTTGAACAAGGCATTTTAAGTTGTTAGAAAAACCAGGAGGAGTCCAGTGGCACCTTAAAGACTAAACAGATTTATTTGGACATAAGCTTTCATGGGTGTAAAAAACCACCTTCATCTGAGGAAGTGGTTCTTTACCCATGAAAGCTTATGCCCAAATAAATCTGTTTAGTCTTTAAGGTGCCACTGGACTCCTTGTTGTTTTTGTGGATACAGACTAACATGGCTACCCTGATACTTAAGTTGTTAGGTACCCCAATAAAGGAGAAGTAGCATGAGAGGAGTAGAACAGGAAGATGGCAGAATTGAGACCTTTCAAAGTTTTGGCCCAAGCGAGGGGACATGGGGACGTCATTTGAGTTCCCTGCCTCAGGTGACAAAATGTTATGTGCGGGCCCTGCTTTCATTGCACTGCTGAGAGACTCTGCACTAATCACTAACTGTGATTGGGGGTGGGAAAACCTCGTGGAGAGACAGTGGGCTGGGACTGGAGAGAGCTGAGTTAATGTCTCAGAATCCTGGAATGCCCTTAAGTTACTTTCTCTGTATGGCTTAGTTCTCATCTGTGAAATAGAACTAATACTTCCGTGCCCCACAGGAGGATAAATTCACTAATAGTTGAGGTTCTCAGGTACTATGGTGAGAGCTATAGTTTCCCAATCAGTAAAATGGGGATAATGTTGATTCCCTCCCCCCCCCTTGCAACTTATTTGCATCCTTGTATGAAAGGTACAAAAGAGCAGACATTTTCAGCCCCCTGTAGTACAAAGGCCTCGCCAATCTGCTATTCTCAGGCAATGGAAGGGTTTGACCAGAACTGGATGAGGGTGTATCATTATTGACACAATTGCTTTATCATTTAAGTTGACCCTCTCCTCCTCTATTGACATTTGCTGCCACAGTCTTACTCCCTAGGAAGTCTGCTTTCTAGCTCAACTCCCATTAATGTGAGGTATTCCCTTTTACCAAAGGCATTTCATAGCATACAACTTCTGGGGTCCCCCCCCCCGTTGAGCTGATTCTACCTTTAATGGTACAGTCTCATGTACATAGTTATGATCTTGTAGTGCCTCTTGTGCATAGATCTAAGTGCCTTAAAGATACCTTTTGTCAAGTACTAGTACCCGTCTGTGAAATGGGTATAACTGAGGGAGAAAGGTTAAGTGACATGATCAATGATGGAGCAAGTTATTGTTCAAGCAGGAATAGAAATAGCCCCCTATTTCCCTACACTGCTAGGCAGCCAGCAGCATAAGA
The DNA here is from genome assembly GCF_965152235.1 of Eretmochelys imbricata. Taxonomy (NCBI): domain Eukaryota; kingdom Metazoa; phylum Chordata; order Testudines; family Cheloniidae; genus Eretmochelys; species Eretmochelys imbricata. The sequence goes on along the minus strand of NC_135577.1, from coordinate 63,320,890 downwards.
CAATACGAGGTACTTCATTTTTTTTTTTATGTTCCTTAAATGCTGCTGTTTGTCTTAGAACAAATAGTATGAAAGGGGCAAGGCTGAGATTGTTAAGAAATCTTCATGTAGTCCTGTTCCCAGTCTATTAGACCTTGCTTTTCTGTCCCCTTGAGGATTTCACTCTGGGAGGAGAGAGGGTAGCATGAGGAAGTGAAAGTCAAAACTTTTAACAAGTCCCTAAAATTATTTCCATTGTGAACTGGAAGCTTGTTAAACAGATGGCACTAGAAGTCACTTTATAGCTATATACACCCCTCTCTGCTTGCAGATGCCACTGCTTCCTGGCTTTTCCTGGCTAAAGCCCTGCCTCTCAACATCGGATATTGTCTACATTGGTCTGAGGGATGTGGATCCTGCTGAACAGTAAGTGCAAGACCGCTGTGGAGGGGAGGGATTTTTCTTACTGGTGAAGTTTGAAGTCGCTTTTGCTAGTGCTATATATTTAAATGGCGTGGGCTGGTGGTGAGGGTTTGAGGTTTAAAGTACTAAACCAGGGGTCCTCAAACTGGGGGTTGGGAGATTATTACAGGGGGGTCATGAGCTGTCAGCCCCACCCCACATCCAGCATTTATAATGGTGTTAAATATATTAAAAAGTGTTTTTAATTTAAAAGCAAGCCTCTGGTGCAACCCACCTATGTGAAAGGGGTCACCAGTACAAAAGTTTGAGAATCACTGTACTAAACATTTTAGCCAAAAGCAAGAAAGTTTTAACATTTTCTTTTAACAGCTATATTTTGAAGAACTATGACATTCAGTATTTCTCAATGAGAGACATTGATCGCCTTGGAATCCAGAAAGTTATGGAAAGGACATTTGAACAACTAATGAGCAGGTACCTTGTCACTGAAGATGAACAGACGCTGCTTGTGTCAGACAAAACATGAGTTCCTGAATTGTAAACTGTTAATGTGTTAGAGAATCTCTGATAACCCATGCAGGTCTGACTTATTACTTTCCACACCACCATTTATCAGCACACTCCTCCTCTTTCTCTGCTTTCTGTACGTTATTTAAAAGGAAAGGGAGTGCTCAGTTACTGCTGGTGATATGTAGCTGAGTGACAGTCTTATCCACAGCACATCTAGCAGTTGTGCAAATTTCCAATAAGTATGCTTCAAGATTGAAGTCCAGTCTGTTGGATTTAATCCTTGGGCTCTTCGATGACATTGAAATGAAACTACTTCACCCTGGGTCCGGAACAGCCCTCCTATAACTATTAGCTGCTACAAATGTGGGCTGGACGCAAGTGGTGCCTTCACCCACATCTTGAAGAATCCAGTACCTGGCTACTAAAGCGTGAGGAAAAGGTTAAGTCTGCACCATTTAATGTGGCTCAGACATAGTAACCATAGAGCTTAGGTAGCTCACAACAACTTCATTTGCTTTAAAGAGCTGTTAGGGGAGGTAAGCACTAGACAGCAGCAATGAAGTGCTCTTAACGCACCAGGTCTGCCCCTGTACTCAGTTACTGTTAGCCTTTTAGTATGTTAAGGCACTTGCTGGAGCTTTCAAAGTTCATATCAAGCACACTCTCTGGTCCTGAATTTCCATGGGCACAGAATCTCATTCTTCAATGTATTTTTTTTTTAGCCCTTATGGGTTGGAATTTCCTCCTAGTTAATGTTTTCAGAGCTAACTGCTGCACTAATGCAAGTCTGCAGCCAGTTGGAAACTAGATGATTTGTCCCATTCGTCTTTATCCCCCAGGGCTTACAAGATGCCCTGGAATTCAGTATTTTTGCTACAGCCAGCTGCCTTTTGCTTTCTAGCCTTCCCCACAAGATTGAGCTAATGCTCTCTGCACTGTTTCAGGGAGCCAGCTGGGTTGAGGTGCCAGAGCTGGAACTGGTACCTGTGCTGGGGCAGCAACTGAGCTAAGCAGTAGAACAGAGATGAAGTACTGGTGAAGTGACAAGCTTCCCCCTTTCCTGGCACATGCTTCGAGGGTCAGGGAGAAAGAGGAACTCTGCTTTGGGATGGTTTTTTTGAACATGGCAGGTGTGGCCAGCCCAGCATAAAGAAACACTTCATTTTTTTTCCTTTGGTTTTCCCACCTCTGAACTATAGTTTGTGGGGGGCTTAAACAATGGGAAAGAGTGAAAATAAGTGGTGCCCTAAACTTGATTCTAGTGTGCTGTGAAGTAGATGGGGTCCTGACCACATATACAATCACAGAATATTAAGCCACCTATTTTATTTTATTCTGCAGAAGGCAAAGACCAATTCACCTGAGCTTTGACATTGATGCTTTTGATCCTTCACTGGCTCCAGCAACAGGGACTCCTGTTTTAGGTGGATTAACATATCGGGAAGGCATGTACATTACAGAGGAAATACACAATACAGGTAAGAATCAACCAGCAGTGTTTGATTAAACCCAATTATCACACAAGCCTCTTAGCCAAGAGCTAATTCTACCTTTACAAGAAGTTATTTGAGACAGGTTTAAGGTGACCTGTTTTGCATTTCAAATTGCTTCTTTATAACTAGACTGACAGGAGCTAAGTAGTAAACTTTAGATCAATGATTTTGAAGGGTCATGGTACAGTAGATCAGAATGGTATAGGTCCCTATTTTATATAGCAGTGAATAGATGGGGCAGACTTTCAGAACTTTACATATGCATGAATGACCAGTTTTACATCAATGTTCCTTTTTTGCATTAGTGTGGTAACATTAAAAATACCCAGTTTTAAAAATCTGGCCTTCATCTTGCAAGTGATCCTAAAACCCCAGGTTCAAGCTTCCACTAGAGTTGTGGGGAGAGAACTTAAAGGAGACAGCATTTGAGTTTTCAGCCTCTGACAGTCCACTGATCACTCTTGTTTCTATGAAAGTGACTGAACTACTTGTTCTATCCCAGAACACAAGTCTTGCTAATACAAGACTCGGCTATGCACATTTAACAAATTTTAAAAGGTACCATAAGCTTTTCAGAATGGGGCTAGGACACCTCACTTTAAATGCACTTATAGTTAAACGGCTTGTGTGTTTCTTAGGACCTCTGCTCACAAGGGATTGTTACTGTTCCTTGGTTGACAATCTTAACTCCACATTGAGATGTGCTGGACAGATCTGGAGTGGCATTTAACCTAAGCCACAGGTTCAATATTAAGTGGATGCCAATGCTACTTTGCCAGACATTGAACTTAACCAGCTTCTCATAGTTAAACTCCAGAAGCATAGCTGAAATGCCAATGTTCAGCTTCTCTTCCTCCAGAAGTGGCTAAATCTTCCTCATTTTTAAACTTCCACCTTTACATTCGAAAAGATCTTACAGCCATAAAGAGGCAAGGCATTGCTTTCTTGAGTCTAGAGCCAGATAGGTGCAGTACCTCTATGGATAGACTGTCATCTCACTTTTTGCTGCTGTATAGTCAGTTGCTGCTTGGGAAAGGTGTGGAGGTGGTACAGTTGCTGGTCATAATGTAGACTAGTACTGCCTCCAGGAACATGTGAGGCCCTAGGGGCCTCACAGTTCTGTTCTTCAGACAGGTTGACTATTTGCATCTGCTAGCCAGAAGCAGCCTCCATGGATTGCACTTGAGGATAGGCTTACTTTTTCCCAGGATGTTCTAAAATGCAAGGTTGGGGATATGAGCCTTGAACTACTCACTCAGTGACTAATAGAATTATAGTGTTGGCTCTGCCACAGCAGCTGTGTGAAACTACCCATCAAATAGCAGGAACAGAAGTCCAGCATGTTCCTGCCTCGGGGGTAATGTGTTTTGCCTTCTCAGGATTGCTTTCGGCTGTGGACCTGGTTGAAGTAAACCCATTGCTTGGAGCCTCTCAAGAGGAAGTGAATGCTACAGCCAGTCTTGCAGTAGATGTGCTAGCAACATGCTTTGGGCACACCAGAGAAGGAGCACATGCTGTTTTTGATGAACTCCCAACCCCCAATTCACCAGATGAATCAGACAGTGAAGAGCAAGTGAGGATTTAGGACCCCCACATGATGGAAGACGCTTCACATTGGGCATTCTGCTGAGGCACTTGAGTGGATAGATTATCAAACACTTGAAGTGTTTTACTTTGTTTTAAAAAGACTAGTTTTTTCCATTTGACCAATAACTACTGTTTTATTCATTTAGAAGTATGTAAATTTAGACAAGTAATAAAACAATTACCTTATTACGGTCTATTACCATTACTTCAGTCAGTCTTTACATTTTTATAACCTGCATGTCTTTCTAGAGTCAGTACATAATTCAGTTGAAAATGCTGCCAGAACCTGGCAGCTCAACCACAGGACTTTCAAATGGAGTAGACCTCTCATCCACTTCTTCTAGAGCTACTGCCATCTCGTTTCTCAGCTATGTCTATGCATAATCCTTGACACAAAGGGGAACACCAATCTGGGCTGTGCAAGTTCAGCTCTTGCGGAAGAACTTGTAGTAGACCACACCTCCTAGGATGGCTAGTTCTAGGATGATGATGACAGACAGCAGCAACTTGTTAGTCATAATTCTAGAAAGAGAAAAGGGAGTTTAGGATCATGCTGCTCATGGTAAGTGAAGACTTTTATTGGGTCTTGAGGAATATCCTCCTGTATATGCTCCAGTGTGGTTTAAAAACATTCTTTATGTAAACGCTCCAGCTGAGAACTATAAAGTTATCAAAAGTTGATTGTCTTTAAATCTCATCACTAAGCTTAGTACTTCTGTTGTGGAGAATTCTCCACAATGTTCTCAAAACTAGGAAGAAGGGACAAAGCAGTGATTCCTACACTAAACAGTTCTCTGGGACTTCTCTTTACATTCTCCATTTCACTACTTGCAGTGGTGCTGCATTCTCCAACTTTTTTTATTTCCACACTGTAAGATGGACAGGACTACCCCATTAAGTCAGTTATTTCTTAGGAGCATAAGCCACCACTACTCAGTGTATGGGCCTCTACCTTTCTAGTAAAATGGGTTGGCTCTTCAGAGGATACTATTGTACTCTGCCAAAATGGTCTTTAAAGATGTTTGGCCTTTAAAAGACCTCTAGAGGGGACTATTGACTTGTATAACAGGCCATAAAATTCCCCCACATAATTCCTTTTGAACTACAGCACACACTCCCACCTCTGCATTCCCCAAAATGTTCATTTGTTACTATGGTCGCTAAAGATCATTCCACATACAGTTTACATAAATGACTAAAGTAGGTCATCAAGAACTCGCAGCAAGCTGTAATGCAGTAGCAGGTTAAAAAGTTGGGTTTTTTGGGCTGAAGTTGTCTCATGGACAAAGAAAAAAAATCAGTAGGCTGTTTGAACCTCCACAAGCTTTGGTAAGTTAGTTTCCTAATTTCAACATGGAAGAAGGTTAATGGAGTGTACAGAGGACTTCTGTTCTAGAGCAGGACACTGGTGCTAACTGAAGATGAACAGCACAGACAAGATGCATTATTTAAGAAAAGAGGAACCACAACCTTAAGTGCAAGGTAACACTATGAATTGATACTCAAGAATTAAGAATCTTGAGTATCAACTGATAGCTTAAAAAGGCTGGTCACTATGCAGAAGCAAACAATGTGTTAGCAAGGAATAGAACAGGGAGTATTCTATAAAATGCATAATACACCTTGCCCATGAATACAGTCGTCAGCTTGTTACCTTGAAAAGGGTGTTGAAATCCAGAAGAGATTAATAGAAATAGGGTAGGGAAGACTACAGTTGGTCTATACAATGAACAATAGAGTGCCACTTGAACTCTAAACTATTCCAAAGGAAAGAAAAACAGGTAGTGAAATTAAGGCACCTTAATTTCCACTGCATTTAGCTGTGACTGAGTACCTTTCCCAGACCTGAAAGAGCTCTTTATGGTGCTGAAGTTGGTCTAATGAAAGATATTACCTTGCCCACCTTGTCTCTCAATACCTGCTCACTGAGGAATATTAAAAAGAGACTGTAGCCCATTTATTTGGGCAAATTTCAGTTACTCTGTTTACCTAAAAGTCCCCAGCTGTTCTGGTATTTTAAATTTCCTTTGCTGTGTGCTGTAGAACTGCTGCACTGTTATCAGAGGTGGCAGCAGCATTTGGGTACTGGGTGAGGCAATTCCTGCACAGTAAATAGTTTTCTGGTTGTATCTTATTTTGAAATTTAGAAGAAAGGCATAATTGTTTGGGATTGGTCATTATTGGAGGCTAGCATTGCTTTAAAGTTTTAAAAGGTAAGTAAATTCATCACACCACTCACCTTTTTGACATGGAACGCAGGATCTTACGGGTTTTGCTTAAGTTTTCGCTTGTGTTCACTAACTACAAAGAAAAACACATTAGATTTCACTTATTCTGAAGGGAAATAAAAGGCACAGAGCCAAACCTTGTACTCTGACCCACAGTGTGCCAGCAGTTAGTTGAGGGCACAATGAATTAAGCAAACAAAAGATCTGGGTTCAAGAAGGACCCTAGTAAGAAACAAGCAAAACAAATTAGGGTTATGCATTTTAAAAGCTGTCACATTATAAACAACTCAGGTGCAAACCTGAGACTCAGAACATGTGGTCACTGCAGCTTTCAATATAAAATTTGGTCAGCCCTGTTCCAGAAGTTCAAGAAGATGGGTTGGGAGGGAAATTAGGCCAGTTGTCCTTATTGAGTGAGTCAAACCAGGGGTTGTTTACACTAACACCGGTCTGTCAGGGGTGTGGTGAAAGGAAAAAAACCCCACACACCCCTGACTGACATAAGGTTCACGGACAAAAGTGCCAGTGTGGACAGCACTATGTTGGCAGGAGAGCATCTCCTGCTGCTCATTGGAGGTGGTTTAATTATGCCTGCAGGCAAGCTCTCTTCCATCAGCTGCTAGAAGGTCCATGAGGTAGACATAGCCTCAGAGCACCTTTAGAAGTGCATGCCACTTGCCCTCCATTTACATTCACAAGCACCCTTGGTAAATGGATCTGTTTATGCCCAGGCTTTCAAACCCACACTCATTGCAGCAAGTGCTTTCACAGAAATCAGATTGTGCAGATCATAAAGCAAACAATAAGCTGGTTCCAGCCTGATGCCAACACTAGTATGTTTTTGCATGAGTGGAATTCACTCATTTCACATAAACACAACACTATGACTCCTGTTAGATCCTATGTGAAAAGGGATTTGTGATGGCAGATCTGTACCATTCTGCCTGCCAAGAGTCACCACTTTTGGCACCTTTTTTATACAGTTGCAAATATCTCCTGCTCACAGCTCCGGGAGAGTCCACAAATCCATTTAAAAAACAGTTCTAGACTTCATCTCTTTGTTAAGGGAGCATATGCAAAAAGAAGATGAGCTTGTATTTATTACTATTTCAGTAGAGGGAACAGCATACAGAAAACACACTATAAATGCATAACTCCTTGAACAAGTTTAACAGGATGGTATATCCAAAGGACTGCATTAACTCTTAGCTTCAGAAGAAAGTAGCTTTGACAGATGCAATGTTTTGGAAACAGAATATTCAGGTTATTGGATCAGCTTTATAAAATATTGTACATCTTTATGGGCTGGCTAGTGATTGTATTCCTGGATGAACGGATGGTTCCTGCAGGAACGATAGTTAGAGGGGAGTGATGACTGTAAATTCCCAATGCTGAAGCAATATAGGTAACAAGACTTTTGAAGTTTTGCCTCCCAGGGAAATAGCCTATGCTGGTTTGACCTGAGTCAAGAGGCCTGCTGACAGAACTATACAGACAGCCCTACTCTGGGAGAGGGAGTCACTCACATTAAATCCAAGATCGGATATGAAACTGGGATGATGGGTAAATGTACACTTTGAGCTAAAGGTGTGATTCCCAGGTTGAAGACCTTTGATTAAGCTATCATGCTAAAAACAGAAGTGTAGGTGCTGCAATGCTGGATTCCGTTCTTTCTTGTACATCAATATATTGGTTTATCAAGTTTCCGTTACTCGTGTGCAAATCTACTGAGGGCAACAGGATTGTAGAAATGCAGCCAAAGGTCTAATGAATCTTCATTACTGGTGATACTACTCGGAAATAACCAAAGCTCAACTGTGCACAGGCTTAGTTTGCAGAACTAGAGGTAAGAACACATCTTCACTTGTTAAGTGAGCAAATTTGATACAGAGATCCAGGACACAATAACTGGATCAGAGTGGAACTGCACTTTGACAATGCTTCACTCAAAAAAGAAAGGCTTCAGTGGTTACAGCCTAACTTTTAGGTCAAGTTTACATAGTTTAAAACCACTATTAATAGTTTACATTATTAGTTGTTGGGCTAGTTCCTGCCTTAGCCCCAGGGAGCTGGAAGAGACCTATTGGGTAATCTAGCCCATTTCATCCACATATAAACTCAGGTTAAAAACTGATTTAGCCTCTTCCATTTACTTCACACTGTCAGGGTGATAAAATGACTAAAGTTTAAACAGGATCCAGGCACTAGCATAGGACTCAAAGCCAAACGGAAATGAACTGAAATTCCACTTCACAGTGTATTCCTGGGGGCAAAGTGCTCTTTATGGTGGAAGTTTATGGACTGCTAGGCTGAACAAATGGAGGCAATTTTTTATTTGTCACCAATCTACAGTCCTCCACTCTAACTGCTCCTTCTTTCCAGATGTCCATATCGCAGCTTTCATACCCAGGAAGTAAACATCTGATGGAAGCACCCAGATCTCCATAGAGGTTACCGTTCCCAATAGGCTAATGCCAGGCTATGTTACAGTGCCCACAGCTTTTACACTCACTCTGCTTTTGGTGCGTTCCAATTGCTCTCGCTGGTCCCCAAGTTCCTCGATTATCTCGGTACCTATCTGATCCGTCTCTGCAGCGATCCGATGTGAACGGTCAATGCTCTGAGTGGCTCGGTTCAGGCTGTCTGTCCCCTGGAGAAGCAACCCCCTCTGCAACTGCAGATGAGTCTAAAAAATAGGTTGCACTGTTTAGCTGTTAAACATGGGAGCAAAACCATACTGGCTGCTGATGCACTCTAGAATTGAGATGCATTGCTTTATATAGACCATGTGCCTATAAACAGCGACAAGGTCCTTTTAGGTTAACAGAAGCAGACAAATCAAGTTTGGAAGTATATAGTACGTTAACTCTGTATTACATAGTATTAGCCCTTACTATGGATGAGAGATTTATCTGCAACATTTCTAGAGAATAGGGAGGAAGCCAGAGTTAAACAAACTACTGTAAGAGGAGGAAGAAAGGGGACACTCACTCTCACTACAAAGTTATAAGAGCCAAAAATAGATTAAAGACAGATTTCCTTGTTTACATCCTTAAGAGCCACAACCATAAAATGCAAGTCAGTCACTGCTAGAGACTGAAATACAGAGCAAGAGATGCTGTTCCATATTTAGATTCATTTGATTTTCCCACCTTAAACTCAATTGTGCCCCACTCCCTCAAAATCCACAGCACAGGATGGCCTCAAAAATCAGTAGACTGGGACTGGAGCAGAGAATTCAGGACTCTTCTTCTGTATCTGTTGTAATATAGGCTTGTTGCATATTACCACAAAACTAGAAAGTTATGAAGAAATCTATCTCCAGTAAATGCAAAAACTGGGACTAACAGTACTCCAGCAGAGATTTAGTCCAGGATAGCAAACGTATTTTCTTTAGAAAACCTCTTTTGGAAACAAGAAATAACCTAGGATTTCCTGTGCCTTATCATTTGCATGATTTTAGGGACAAATATCTACTCTAGGAAGCCAAGAAAAAACAAGCTGTAGTTAAATAGAAAGAAGCCTGGCGTAGTTCTCACACACACATCCCAAAACTACATTCAAAATAGTGTTAAAAAGATTCATCTTAAACCTAGCAAAGACATGAAAAAGGAGTCAACTGAAAGGTTAGTCTTAGGGCTACAGATGCTACATGGGAAAGGTTTTAAAACATTCTGGTTAGAAATAAATGTGTCACATTTTCCTTCCTTTAATCTCACTTCCCTCTACCATTAGGGGATACTTACTTAAAAATAGGATCTTTGTTTTTATCTGCTCCTTTTATCCCTACCTTAAGTCATTCCTTTATCTACAGCATTCACAATTGGTTGCTGTGGAGATTTTTTATGAGGTCACACAATCAGAGGATTATATGAGAAGCAGCAGCAGCAGATGGAATGCCTAGGCCATCAAGATCCTCTTTTCATGCAAATAAGTAGCCCAAGTCACAGGATGAGATGTATACCTTCAAATCAGCAGCACTGCTATGGGTACCCGCATGGCCCCACAGTATGCCAACATTTTTATGGCTGACTTAGAAAAACGCTTCCTCAGCTCTCGTCCCATAATGCCCCTACTCTACTTGCGCTATATTGATGACATCATCATCTGGACCCATGGAAAAGAAGCCCTTGAGGAATTCCACCAGGATTTCAACAATTTCCATCTCACCATCAACCTCAGCCTGGACCAGTCCACAAACGAGATCCACTTCCTGGACACTACAGTGCTAATAAGCGATGGTCACATAACCACCCCCCTATACCGGAAACCTACTGACCACTATGCCTACCTACATACCTCCAGCTTTCATCCAGAGCACACCACACGATCCATTGTAGAACTTGGCTTACACGATACAACCGCATTTACTCCAACCCCTCAGACAGAGACAAACACCTACAAGAACTACAATACCCACCTGCTGAAGTGAAGAAACAGCATGACAGAGCCAGAAGAGTACCCAGAAGTCACCTACTACAGGACAGGCCCAACAAAGAAAATAACAGAACGCCACTAGCCATCACCTTCAGCCCCCAACTAAAACCTCTCCAGCGCATCATCAAGGATCTACAACCTATCCTGAAGGATGACCCATCACTCTCACAGATCTTGGGAGACAGGCCAGTCCTTGCTTACAGACAGCCCCTCAACCTGAAGCAAATACTCACCAGCAACCACACACCACACAACAGAACCACTAACCCAGGAACCTATCCTTGCAACAAAGCCTGTTGCCAACTCTGTCCACATATGTATTCAGGGGACACCATCACAGGGCCTAATCACATCAGCCACACTATCAGAGGCTCGTTCACCTGTACATCTACCAATTGATATATGCCAGCAATGCCCCCTACCACGTACATTGGCCAAACCGGACAGTCTCTACGTAAAAGAATAAATGGACACAGCGTGAGACGTCAAGAATTATAACATTCAAAAACCAGTCAGAGAACACTTCAATCTCTTTGGTCACTCAATTACAGACCTAAAAGTTGCAATTCTTCAACAAAAAAACTTCAAATACAGACTCCAACGAGAGACTGCTGAATTGGAATTAATTTGCAAACTGGATACAATTAACTTAGGCTTGAATAAAGACTGGGAGTGGATGTGTCATTACACAAAGTAAAACTACTTCCCCATGTTTATCCCCCCATCCCCACTGTTCCTCAGAGGTTCTTGTCAACTGCTGGAAATGGCCCACCTTGATCATCACTACAAAAGGTTCCCCCCGCCCCGCTCTCCTGCTGGTAATAGCTCACCTTAAGTGATCACTCTCCTTACAGTGTGTATGGAAACATCCACTGTTTCATGTTCTCTGTGTATATAAATCTCCCCACTGTATTTTCCACTGAATGCATCCAATGAAGTGAGCTGTAGCTCATGAAAGCTTATGCTCAAATAAATTGGTTAGTCTCTAAGGTACCACAAGTCCTCCTTTTCTTTTTGCGGACACAGACTAACACGGCTGCCACTCTGAAACCTGTCAGGATGAGAGAGGCTCACTGACCTTGGATCAGAACTGGCCCTCAGAATAGAACATTTTCCTAAATTTTGAAAAAGTCTTTAATCTACCATCCTGTACTAAGCTATTTGTAAGGGAGGCAATAAATGCCTCATGCTGCAATATCCAGACAAATCAAGGATAGCACCTCAGTCTTCAAAGTTTTCTGGCTTCTGTAGTTTTAGATCTGGCGAAAGGTATACCGAAGACTAAAATAATTCAGCCACAGGACAGGTGCAGGATGGACAGCACCACAAACTTCCCACACAGATCAATGTGCCTCAGAGCTTTAAGACTGGAGGTGATTTCAGTCTCTACAGTTCACTCATATTTTGAGTTAACTGTCTACAGTACAATAAAACAAAACTAAAATCTGGTACTTAAAAGTTTTGAGTGGCCAGATCAATATGCTACTTAAATAGATGGCTTCTTACATGTACCTGGATTATTTAACTGAATTTTAAAGACAGCTTTACCATTGATGCTACACGGTGCATTTAAATATATCTACTTCACTCACCTTTGACAGTGAAATGAAATTGGTCGTTTAATTTTTTTCCTGCACTACTACAGTTGTGTTTTCTGTGCTGTAAGGAATGTTTAAATAAAGTATTTAAGTAGGTTTAATGAAAATCTATTTTTAGGTTTTTAAAAATAGATTGAGCCAAATGCTATTTGAGCATCTCTTAAAAAGCAAGTTTGTTATTTTGAGTTTATTCTTTCATTCTTACCAAGTTGACACATGTTTTTTTAAAAGAGCTCCAGGTACAATTTTCCTCTCATGAGAAATACTCCCTATTATGCAGAGTAGGTTTACAGCCAAGTTACATGAGCTCAGAAACTAAGGAGGGCAAGACAGAAACATTAACTAGCAGAGCTAGCTACAGCTGAATTCACTTTGTATCACAATCAAGAGTTTTAAAATATAGTTAATATCTATTTGACACTCACACTCTGCTCATTTTCCATGGAATAGATTCCGTATTTTGTGTCCCCCCGACTTCCAAGACCCAACCCCAAATCTGTGCTTTTAATCTCTCTCTGGAACATGGCAAGGTCTCTCTTGTAGGTCCGGATTCTGTTCATCATTTGGTTGCGGAAGGACACTGGGGCATATTTCAGTTCTTCTTCCATCTCCCGCAGCTTTGAAGAGAAAAAGTAGTTATAAAAAGTACCACATTCATTCTACTAATATAGAGGGGGTATTCAAACTATGCCCAACCCAAAGATGTACTCTCAACTTGACAGGAGTCAAAGGAATGACCCTATTTTGTGAGGGAGGACATTGTAGCTGCCCTCATCTATTACAGAGGCATAGCACAGGTCTACAGGTCCCAGCAGCTGCTTGGCTCAAGATGAAGTACTGCATACCAGGCCAGAAGTCTCCACAAGTCACACCTTCACATAAACGTATGGGACAACAAGATTACATGATTCCACAGGCTTCATTTTTGTCCAATCCACAGCACAGGGTTCATACTGTGTGTTAAACAGTCTTCCCTCAAAAAAGAGTCCAAAAGTTAACAAGATAAGTCCCAACAGTATCATACAGAGCGTTCTCTGAATTAGGATTTCAAGTTTATGATTTCATTTCTTGAAGTGAAAATATTGAACAAGTCATACTTGTCAGTATCATGTCATCAGTACCTTCCATAATATGATTTGTATTGTTACTCACCATCCCAATAAGAACAAGAGAATACTAAGACACTTGTATTCATGTGGACTCTGGTACAAGACATGGATTGGGGAATGCTTCAGTGAAAGAGACTAAAGCCAAAATTATAAAATTGATTTTCTATATAACATTTTGATAGTTGTACTTTGTCCTTTTTCACATTCTTTAAACAGTTTTAGGTTGGTGTCAACTTTCCAATCACATCTACACAAGTGGACAGGCCATCAACCAAACTTCCAGATCTGAACACTGAGCAGTTCAGTACATCTCTAAATAGGACATGTGACTAAAGCTGGGTGAATAACTGATTTTTCAGTTTGCTGGCAGTTCCGAAAAGTTTTAAAAAGGGGGGGGGGAGGGCGCCCCACATGGAGGGTTCAACCAGAAATTCAGGAATGTTGGTCAAATCAAAAAAAGTCAACAAAAATTTCATTTCCGGTCAAATGAAATGCTTCATTAAAAAAAAAGTCCAGCTCTATTTTAAGAGAAGTGGGAGCATGCAGATGTATGGATCTCTACACCAATAATCCTTTGATGGATCAGGAAAGAATGGCAATTACTACAGATTCATAGTTTAAGGCCAGAAAGGACCATTAGATCATCTCGTCTGACCTCATGTCTATTGCATGCCATTTCACCCAGTTACCCCATATTGAGCCCAATAACTTGTGTCTGGCTGTTCTGGGCCAAGGTGTTCGAAGCACTGCAGGCCGACAGAGGTACCCTGAGAAAATGAGACCCACACGCAGCTAAGCAGCGAGTTATTGGCTTTATTGAAGGTTAGTGACACACCCGCAAAGGGGACTCCAAGCTTTGCTGTCACGGAGGCGGAGAACCCAGTACACTGGAGCTTTGCCTGGGACGGAATCCGACGAAGGGGCAACCAGCGAGCCATAATAAGCAGTACACAGAAACAGCTCATGAATATATAATTAGGTACTTCCCTAAAGGGGCTTTCTGCTACCTGGCAACAGGCCATTCAAGGCAGACAAAACCGGCCTAAAACTAGTTGAAGTTGGTTCCCCATGTCCTACAGTGACCGGGTGGCCTCGAGAAAGCGGAAGTTCCCTAGCTAGGCCATAAAAGTCTTCCGCAGTCCCTTACACTGGCTAAAGCATATTGTCCAGAAAATCCTCCAGTCTTGATATGAAGATATCAAGAGATGACGAAACCACCACTTACTCTAGTAGCTTGGTTTTCAAATCTACTGTGTCATGTTTCAGAGATTCAACAAACATGATTTTTAAAAACTACAAAAGCCCAAATGATACATCACCACAAAATTTACAGGGTCAAAAAGAAACATCTGGATTGTCCTGTGATGGACAATGGACATTAAAGCTAATGTAAATGAAATACGCAATCCATATATCTAGTACAGCAAGCTATTGTACCTGTGTAATTGACCACCATGTCAGCAAAACTAGATGGTGCAGTAAGTGGAGTTTAAAACATGTATGTGTTCCCATGAGAAGAACCACGGAAGAGTTCTGGGACATACATGAATTCTCAAAGAAATAAAGTTTTTAAAAGGTAACCATTACATAATTATGGAGCAGAAGAAATTTTAAGCCTTTAGTGGTATAGCTTTAAAAAAAATAAAAGGACATTTTTGTGTTGCTTTACATCTTCTGTTGCCCCAGTAATCCCTGCAAAGAAGAACATTGCGATGCATGTTCTCATATTCACACTTACGGGTATTGCGCCACCTGGTGCTACCTAATGATAGAATCTCCTCCAAGCAGTACCCATTAGAGCGCACATGCACCCTCTTCTACCCCTCCCCGAGCATAGCCAAATGTTCGGAGGGCGAGGCTATATAAGGGGCACAGCACCCTCTACAACTTCAGTTCCTTCCAACTATTGTGCCAGACAAAAGTGAACCACTCCAATCCATCTTGGATCCACGGCCAGATAACTACATCAAGAATTAAGTGTAGTTTTTAGTATAGTAATAAATGTTGATAGTTTAGTATAGTTGGTGAGATTCAGTTCCCTGTAATAGCTGAACCAAAGAAAAAGAAAAAGCCAAGGTTTAAGAGGTGTGCTTTGTGCCCAGCTGTCTTCCTGGAGATGGTGTGATACTCCCTGGAGTACCCAGGCTTGTAAGGCACCTCACCACTACCTCCCCTTAGAGCTGGGGTTTTCACAACAAAACTTTTGGTGACCGCAATCTGAGGCCACCAACTCTTGCTTGGGGCCATTCTGACAAATTTTCCTAAAATACTTAATTTTAGGAAAAACAAATAAATATGCACACATGCACATTTCCGAATCATTGTCATTTGTGTTTTTTGGGTTTGGTTTTTTTTTGTAGACTCGATAATAAAAAGGTACAGTTGTATTTTGATGCGCCTGACCCCTGTTGCCTCCCCCATCGCCTCTAGCCCCTGTCACCTTCCCCAGCCCCCACCTAACCCCTGGCTCCCCATCACCCCCTCTGGGACCCACTGCTTCTGCCTCCCTCCCCCCATTGCCCAAGATCCCTTCAGCAGTATCGCACCCCAGGCTCACCCTGCTCCTCGCCTCGACCATGGTGTCCAGTCAGACCGGTCCAGCTGAAGCCCAGACCTGGAGCGGGTGGGAGAGGGGCTGAAGACTGGAGCCCCGCCACCCCAGGGGGCAGGAGCCAAGAGCCTGTGGCCTCACAGCTGAAGCTGGGGGCAAGGGACTGAAGTACCAAGCCTGTTGCTAGAGCCCCAAGGCTGAAGGGGGGGGTTAAGCCCACCCACTTAGCCCCATTGCTTTGTCCCCTCCCCTATCTCTGCCCAGGAGGCAGTCATGACCGCAGGAAAAACCCCTGGTGGCAGCATGTGAACACGTGGCCACATTTGAGAAACACTGCCTTAGAGCAAAGCAGTCTTGTCTGTGTTTGCCGTGGATCAGCTCCCTGAAATCAAGAGCTCTGGCAGTACAAGCACTACCTTCCAGGTCTCCACAGTCTTTGCTCTCTCTCTCTGTAGGTAGTAATAGGTATATACCAACCCACCCCAACTCCCACAAGTTCTTAGAGCACTCCCTGCCCCTTCTGCACTGCACACTCAGTTACCAGGTTCTGTTACCAAACAGTACACATCAGCTTGTAAGTTTCAACCCAGGACAAGCACCTCACTTAACAACCTTATTCTTGTTTTAATTAAATATACCTAAGTGCTGTGATGTTATCAAAGATTCAAGTAATAGTAAGAAAGAATATTGGAAACAAATGTTTACATACAAAACACAATCATAACATGCTTTCTAGAGACTAAACTTAACTAACAGGTTAACCTCCTGTATAAAGAAGTTTATTTCAAACAAAATCCTCTACGGTATTTTCAACCAAGGCTTGCCGAGACCCCACTTTCACGAATGCAGACAAGTCATCCATTTACTTAGTCCTAGGTGCAGGATATCCAAGAGTTTTCTTTGCCTTCTAGAACTATATCCAAAGTTCGTTATCTTTCCCCACAGACAGGATAATTCCCTGTAGCTTGTTTATGTCTGTGCAGTCCTTTCCTGTTTACTTCACATCTCTTTGTTAAGATCTGACTTCCGATGTAAATGGTCATCCTTTGTATTAGTTCACAAAGCTTAATTTACATCCTGAAAGACATACATGTATCTTGCCTCCCATCTGGGAGAAACCAGTCTAAGGCAGGTCACCTTTTGGTGACCTGCTTTTACCGTACATGCTTAAGAACATAACTTTCTGGAACAGATACATAACTCCTTGCACAGTACATGCACATACATTTCAGTGACACTGATGACCAGTCACACTGGCTTTCATTTGAAACCTCACACAAGGCACTTTGGTGAACTAGAATCTACATACCAGAATTCGGAGACTCCTGTAACCCCTGTGCATCCCTCTTTTAGCTGACACTAAGATGTTCTTGGGTCACAGGTGGATGACCATATTAGGTATCTGAAGGGTCTGTGGGGGGGAAGGCTGCTCTACTCCTGGATATTCTATTTGCCAGGCTTTCATGCCCAGAGTGCATAAAATGAGGCAGAATAGACTACAGCTTTTGCTGGTAAACCTTCTGGTTCCAGATCAGAAATCTAACAAACCAGGTTCAGCTCCTCCAGCAACCCTAAACTGCGTACAGGTTCCAGGAGGTTGGGATCAGCTCCGGATTTATTAAAGCCATCAAGACTTTGAAGGCACTCTTGGTGGGAAGAGGTCAGCTGCCTTCCAAGGAACCTAGAGCCACATCAGCAGCTACGGCTATATTAGTTCCAAAAAGGAAGACAAGGGAGAAGACAGCCATTCTTAGTGGTGCTAGATCCCATGCATCACACCTACTGGAGCAGTTCAAGTCTGACATAGGTTTAAGGGTTGGAACCACAGAAGCCAAAGTCGACTCCAGTTTGGACTTTGAAGATCAGAGGCGGCCGGGGCGGGGGGGATGGGGGGAGAGGATCTGAGTATTTCTCTGGATCAGGTACTCTCCACATTGGTGGGACTGGCTCCTGCCTCTGCTCCTGTTCCAGGACTGCCCTTGGATCCAAAGACAATTTTTTTTTTTGTGGTGGCTGATGTGCATCTTCCCCATTTGGAGCATTCCACAAAATCCAAGTTATGGATATTGGCAAATAGGCTTTACAAGTTCTGCAGTCGGATTCCTCTTCTCATTTAAAGAAAAGGAGAGAGATTATTAGTGTCTCTTCAAATCAATCCATACCTCCTCCTAAGAGTTCTACTGGGTCTCCAAACAGATTTTTCTCATCTTTTATTCCTCACCATCCTCTAGGTCCATTGTTGTCTCCTAAAAGGTCCATAGCGGATCCGAGGTCTGATTCTCATTTAGAGAGAGTAGAATTGCACAAAGCCTTGGAAACAAGCAGGGAGAACTGGAGGTCCTGGTGATGTCAAGGAATTATGACGTGATTGGAATAACAGAGACTTGGTGGGATAACTCACATGACTGGAGTACTGTCATGGATGGTTATAAACTGTTCAGGAAGGAAGGCAGGGCAGAAAACGTGGGGGAGTAGCACTGTATGTAAGGGAGCAGTATGACTGCTCAGAGCTCCGGTACGAAACTGCAGAAAAACCTGAGTGTCTCTGGATTAAGTTTAGAAGTGTGAGCAACAAGAGTGATGTAATGGTGGGAGTCTGCTATAGACCACCAGACCGGGGGATGAGGCTTTCTTCCGGCAGTTCGCAGAAGCTACTAGATCGCACGCCCTGGTTCTCATGAGTGACTTTAATTTTCCTGATATCTGCTGGGAGAGCAATACAGCGGTGCATAGACAATCCAGGAAGTTTTTGGAAAGCGTAGGGGACAATTTCCTGGTGCAAGTGCTAGAGGAGCCAACTGGGGGGGGAGCTTTTCTTGACCTGCTGCTCACAAACCGGGAAGAATTAGTAGGGGAAGCAAAAGTGAATGGGAATCTGGGAGGCAGTGACCATGAGTTGGTTGAGTTCAGGATCCTGACACAGGGAAGAAAGGTAAGCAGCAGGATACGGACCCCGGACTTCAGGAAAGCAGACTGACTCCCTCAGGGAACGGATGGGTAGGATCCCCTGGGGGACTAACATAAAGGGGAAAGGAGTCCAGGAGAGCTGGCTGTATTTCAAGGAATCCCTGTTGAGGTTACAGGGACAAGCCATCCCGATGTGTCGAAAGAATAGTAAATATGGCAGGCGACCAGCTTGGCTTAATGGTGAAATCCTAGCGGATCTTAAACATAAAAAAGAAGCTTACAAGAAGTGGAAGGTTGGACATATGACCAGGGAAGAGTATAAATATATTGCTCGGGCATGTAGGAATGAAATCAGGAGGGCCAAATCGCACCTGGAGCTGCAGCTAGCGAGAGACGTTAAGAGTAACAAGAGAGGTTTCTTCAGGTATGTTGGCAACAAAAAGAAAGCCAAGGAAAGTGTGGGCCCCTTAATGAATGAGGGAGGCAACCTAGTGACAGAGGATGTGGAAAAAGCTAATGTACTCAATGCTTTTTTTGCCTCTGTCTTCACTAACAAGGTCAGCTCCCAGACTGCTGCGCTAGGCATCACAACATGGGGAATAGATGGCCAGCCCTCTGTGGAGAAAGAGGTGGTTAGGGACTATTTAGAAAAGCTGGACATGCACAAGTCCATGGGGCCGGACGAGTTGCATCCGAGAGTGCTAAAGGAACTGGCGGCTGTGATTGCAGAGCCATTGGCCATTATCTTTGAAAACTCATGGCGATCGGGGGAAGTCCTGGAAGATTGGAAAAAGGCTAATGTAGTGCCCATCTTTTAAAAAAGAGAAGGAGGAGGATCCTGGGAACTACAGGCCAGTCCGCCTCACTTCAGTCCCCGGAAAAATCATGGAGCAGGTCCTCAAAGAATCAATCCTGAAGCACTTACATGAGAGGAAAGTGATCAGGAACAGTCAGCATGGATTCACCAAGGGAAGGTCATGCCTGTCTAATCTAATCGCCTTCTATGATGAGATTACTGGTTCTGTGGATGAAGGGAAAGCAGTGGATGTATTGTTTCTTGACTTTAGCAAAGCTTTTGACACGGTCTCCCACAGTATTCTTATCAGCAAGTTAAAGAAGTACGGGCTGGATGAATGCACTATAAGGTGGGTAGAAAGTTGGCTAGATTGTCGGGCTCAATGGGTAGTGATCAATGGCTCCATGTCTAGTTGGCAGCCGGTGTCAAGTGGAGTGCCCCGGGGGTCGGTCCTGGGGCTGGTTTTGTTCAATATCTTCATAAATGATCTGGAGGATGGTGTGGATTGCACTCTCAGCAAATTTGTGGATGATACTAACCTGGGAGGAGTGGTAGATACGCTGGAGGGCAGGGATAGGATACAGAGGGACCTAGACAAATCGGAGGATTGGGCTAAAAGAAATCTGATGAGCTTCAATAAGGATAAGTGCAGGGTCCTGCACTTAGGACGGAAGAACCCAATGCACAGCTACAGACTAGGGACCGAATGGCTAGGCAGCAGTTCTGCGGAAAAGGACCTAGGGGTGACAGTGGACGAGAAGCTGGATATGAGTCAGCAGTGTGCCCTTGTTGCCAAGAAGGCCAATGGCATTTTGGGATGTATAAGTAGGGGCATAGCGAGCAGATTGAGGGACGTGATCGTCCCCCTCTATTCGACATTGGTGAGGCCTCATCTGGAGTACTGTGTCCAGTTTTGGGCCCCACACTACAAGAAGGATGTGGATAAATTGGAAAGAGTCCAGCGAAGGGCAACAAAAATGATTAGGGGTCTGGAACACATGACTTATGAGGAGAGGCTGAGGGAACTGGGATTGTTTAGTCTGCAGAAGAGAAGAATGAGGGGGGATTTGATAGCTACTTTCAACTACCTGAGAGGTGGTTCCAGAGAGGATGGCTCTAGACTATTCTCAGTGGTAGAAGAGGACAAGGAGTAATGGTCTCAAGTTGCAGTGAGGTAGGTTTAGGTTGGATATTCGGAAAAACTTTTTCACTAGGAGGGTGGTGAAACACTGGAATGCGTTGCCTAGGGAGGTGGTGGAATCTCCTTCCTTAGAAGTTTTTAAGGTCAGGCTTGACAAAGCCCTGGCTGGGATGATTTAATTGGGGATTGGTCCTGCTTTTGAGCAGGGGGTTGGACTAGATGACCTCCTGAGGTCCCTTCCAACCCTGATATTCTATGATTTTAATTAAAAGGAGTACTTGTGGCACCTTAGAG
The DNA here is from genome assembly GCF_965152235.1 of Eretmochelys imbricata. Classification (NCBI taxonomy): domain Eukaryota; kingdom Metazoa; phylum Chordata; order Testudines; family Cheloniidae; genus Eretmochelys; species Eretmochelys imbricata. The sequence goes on along the minus strand of NC_135577.1, from coordinate 63,299,837 downwards.
TCTAACAAATTTATTAGAGAAGTAAGCTGTAGCTCACAAAAGCTTATGCATCTCAGAGTTCAGCCACCAGGTTTGCCGTGACATTATCAGGGATACTGTTCCTGACGGCTTGTAGTCCATCTTTGTGTGGAATGTTGGTGTAAAGGGCTTCTACATCCATAGTGGCTAGGATGGTGTTTTCAGGAAGATCACCAATGGATTGTAGTTTCCTCAGGAAGTCAGTGGTGTCTCGAAGATAGCTGGGAGCGCTGGTAGTGTAGGGCCTGAGTAGGGAGTCTACATAGCCAGACAATCCTGCTGTCAGGGTGCCAATGCCTAAGATGATTGGGCGTCCAGGATTTCCAGGTTTATGGATCTTGGGTAGCAGATAGAATACCCCTGGTCAGGGTTCTAGAGGTGTGTCTGCGTGGATTTGTTCTTGTGCTTTTTCAGGGAGTTTCTTGAGCAGATGGTGTAGTTTCTTTTGGTAACCCTCAGTGGGATCAGAGGGTAATGGCTTGTAGAAAGTGGTGTTGGAGAGCTGTCTAGCAGCCTCTTGTTCATATTCAGACCTATTCATGACAACGACACCACCTCCTTTGTCATCCTTTTTGATTATGATGTCAGAGTTGTTTCCGAGGCTGTGGATGGCATTGTATTCTGCACGGTTGAGGTTATGGGGCAAGTGATGTTGCTTTTCCACAATTTCAGCCCGTGCACATCAGCGGAAACAATCTATGTAGAAGACCAGTCTGTTGGTGAGTCCACCCAGAATCCTCCTTTTTGTAGGGTTGGTAAGAAGGTCTCTGTGGGTTAATATGTTGTTCAGAGAGGAATATTTCCAACACATGTTTCCCCTTGTTTATTTCCCCTCCTACTGTTCTTGTAAAGTCTGGAAATGGCCCACCTTGATCATCACTACAAAAGGTTCCCACCGCCCCGCTCTCCTGCTGGCAATAGCTCACCTTTCCTGGTCATTCTTGTTACAGTCTGAATGGTTAACACCCATTGTTTCATGTTCTCTGTGTATATAAAATCTCCCCACTGTATTTTCCATTGTATGCATCTGATAAAGTGAGCTGTAGCTCACGAAAGCTTATGCTCTAACAAATTTATTATTCACTAAGGTGCCACAAGTACTCCTTTTCTTTTTACAGATACAGACTAACACAGCTGCTACTCTGAAACCTAGAAGAATTAAGAGGCTTGGTTTATTCATTCCTTCTCAGCCTGGGTTTCCTCACTTGTTTGCTTCTCTTATGGGTATGTTTCCAGATCCCAGCTACTGGAGGGACTGGCAGTCCTGGGTTCCACCACAGGAATACTTCAATCATCTTTCTTATGAACAGACAGGTAATGTCTCATCTGATAAAGGTTTGATATCTGGACAATCCTTGGACCGGATTCCACCACATCCACCTGCAAATCAGACAGTTGTGCCTGACACACTTTCCGACTTCAGCCACTCCTCAGGGTCCTCTGTCTCTTCAGGCAGTACAGCGCTGGTCTGCTCAGCTGCTGATCCACGGTCCCACAGAAGGCTCTGCTCCCTAGGAGAGATGTATACCTCCTTCCCTGATGCAGCCCAAACTGAGCAGGGCCCTCCCTTTATACTTCCTGCCCTGTCCCGTTACTTCTGGTGAAGTGGGTCCAGGGGGAGGATAGTGGTCCCTCACTCAAGTTGGAGGGAGACCACTCCACCTCACCACACTCCAAGGCCAGCAACAACAACAAAAACCACACACATTAAGAGAACCGCTGGGCTAGGCTTCAGAAATGCTCAGGGCAGGCATAGAAAGGGGCACACACACGTTCTAACAAGCACTACTTGGAGAGGGTTCTACCGTTGGGTGCCATGAGCCAGCACAAAACCCATAAGTGTGAAAATACAGAGTCATCTTGATTTTTACTGCTCTGCCCATTATAGGTTTCTGGCAGAACAGGATTAGAATGCTCAGCATTCATAACGTTGACAATCGCACAAACCAAGGAAGAAGAGGGGATTAGACTGCCATGTTCAAATGATTCTAGGACACAGAACTGCAACAGAAGAGAGCGTAAAGCAGGAATTCGCTACTTATCTCTTGGAGTTCCCCCTACAAGATGAAGAATCCTAAGGATTCTGATTGCATGCTGCTTTGCTTGGTAATTGTGAGGTGGCATTTGAGTCTAGTGCTAGTGAAAACTGCAGGCTTGAGTCTTGGAGAATGGAACCATGTTTATCTAAACAAGTAGAGGATGTGCACTCCGCACTAACCCCATCACGACTGAAGCACCAGGACCTGAATAAGTCATTTCTAAGGAGAAAGGGAAATAAAAGTGTATGGCTGATGTCCCATTTGGGTTTCTCCTCCCCAGTGTCACAATTCCAGCCACATCCTTACCGTTTCATTTGCCTCCTGTTGTTTCTCATCAAATTCTCGTATTAGTTTCTTCTTCTCTTCTGGAAAAGAAATGGAACCACATCAAATATGCTACAAGGAAATTAAAACAGATCTCAAGCTACCATAGGATGGGAACATCACACAGAAGACTGAGTTAACAGGAAGAAGCTGACTAACAGGACACCAGGCCAAAGTTCAGCTTAAAATGGGGACCACCAGAAAATTCTTATAAAGGGCCAGAGAACTTAAAACCCACCACATCGTGATCAAGAAATGAACACACAAAGCAACACAGGCCGCTAGCTTTGGAAGACCAAAATATTGCTGATTTCTGAGACTCAACAAAACTCCATTCCCAGGACAATGCTGAAAAAGGTGCTTAACTCAGGAAAGTCATAAAGACCTATGTTGGTATGCCTCTCAAACAATTGCTTATCTTGTGGTATTTAAAGTTCTGTAAGTTGAGCAGAAGTTAACCCCAATGTCCTGGCTGAATTCTGCACCACTACATATGCAAATTCATGTCCTGCGCAGATTTCTTTGCTTCCCCACCAAAAAATGACTGACAGGAAAGCAAAGGGAAGCTACAAGAGCAGACACGCACCACTACCTAGTAGCACAGGTACCATTTTTCAGGCACCCACAGCAGCTAGCGGACAAGTAAATCACCATGGGGCTGGGGACACCCCAGCCAGTGGCTCCTACCCTGAGTTGGGATCAGCTGCTAGTTGGGATCAGCTGGGACTAGCAGCTAGAGAGAATGGGACTTTTTCTTCACCCGCAAGAAGTGTCAGACCCAACCCTAGAAACCTCCCCCAGCTGCAGGAAACTCAGCATCCTCCCCTGCTTTCTGCCCCCATCACTCCTCAGCTGTGGGGGGAGGGGTCACTCTATGAGGAGCTGCTCTCCCATCCACCCAACCCCTGTGCATCCAGACTTCCCATACCTAGACACCCCTGCCACACCTCACCCAGTACATCCAGAACCTCCCTAGCTCTCCATACCTGAACCCCACCACACTGAACCTCAACCCCTGCATCTGGAGCCCCCACCCTGGCACCACCCTGAGCCCCCACATCCAGACCACCACACTGCTGACCGCCAATTAGCTGCACCCAGACCCCCACCTCACCAAGACCCCACCTGCTGAGACCTCCACAATGAGCCTCAACAACCTTTATCTGGAAGCCCCTGCAAAGTCCCATTGCCTCTGCACCTGTAAACCCCCCCTACCCCACGAGCCTCTGTGCAACCAGATCCCCCCCATACCTAGACTGCCCACTGAGCTGCCTGCACCCAGACTGTCCCACACAGAATCCCCTCACCTGGATTTCCCCCACACTTGGATCCTGCCTGGTTGAGCCTATCTGCCCCACTCCTGGTGCACCTGGCGCAGAGTGGCATGGCCCTAGGGTGTTCTTGGGGCAGGCCCAGACCTTGTTCTGTGTCAGGGTCAGGTGCAGCCCCACTGCAGAGTCCGTGTCCTGAGGGTGTGGGGTGGGAGGGCTGCAGGGTGATCTTCCACCTTCATGCAGCCACTGGCCTGTGCTCCCTACTGCCATGCTGGAGCCTCTGCATTTATTTATTGACAAATAAAGCATGCAGAAAACTTGCAGAATTTTAAAGTATTGTGTGCAGAATTTTTAGTTTTTTGGTGCAGAATGCCCTCAGAAGTAAAATTCCATTTATGTAGTTTCATTCTACCTTCCTACATTTCCCCTGCAGTTTCTACTGGATACAGCATCCTTCTCTTGCTTTGTTGGACAGCTACTGTCTTCAGCAGTAGGTGAAGAAATTCATGTATCTATAGGTTTCAGAGTAGCAGCTGTGTTAGTCTGTATCCGCAAAAAGAAAAGGAGGACTTGTGGCACCTTAGAGACTGAAGTTTATCTGAGCATAAGCTTTCGTGAGCTACAAATGAAGTGAGCTGTAGCTCACAAAAGCTTATGCTCAAATAAATTTGTTAGTCTCTAAGGTGCCTCAAGTCCTCCTTTTCTTTTTATGTATCCATAGGTAATCTAGAATCCTTTCAGTAAGGGATGCTGTCAAGAACTCAGATAATACTGAAATAATGCCTGAATGGACATCTCCCTTAGCTAAGCTGATTATCCATGTCACCCCAATGAGCTATGTATGTTTCAGTTTTAATGTGAAGTGCCCACTTGCTACTGAGTCCCTGTAATGAGCGTCTGGGCTTTTGAAGGCAATGTGTTGTGTTTTGTTTTTAACAAGAGCCTGAACAGATACACATAGCATTTGCTAGATGCTTCTACCTGCAGAGCCTATCACACCCTCATACTGCAAAGATAATTTGGAATGGTATTGTGTAAGCAGAATTCTAAACAAACATCTAATCCCTTGATGCTACAAGAAAGCAATAGTGCAGGAGTTCTCAAACTGGGGGTTGGGGACCCCTCAGGAGTTCACGAATTATTATATGGGGAGCCACAAGCTGTCAGCCTCCACCCCAAACCCCGCTTTGCCTCCAGCATTTAGAATGGTGTTAAATATACAAAAAAAGTGTTTTAATTTATGAGGGGGAAATCGCACTCAGAGGCTTGTTATGTGAAAGGAGTCACCAGTACAAAAGCTTGCAATAGTGTATGTTTTTTATAAGCTTGCAGAAAGCTTGAGAAGGCCACAGAACTGGTTTAGAGCATTGTAAAGGGAAAGGGCAGTCATGTTTGGAAGAATTCTGATAAAAGAATTATTATTCATCTCTCCTAGAAGCCAGTGCAAGTTTGTCCTGACTTCAAACAAAATCAACTTAAAGAAAAAAAAAACACAGGTTAACATGACAAAACTCATCTACTCCAACTGCAGTATTATGAAAAGACTACAGTCTCTCCATAGTTCCAATAGCAACAAGAGCTCTATTACAACGTCAAATTTTCTGTTATGAAATCCTGCAACTCTGGTCCCCTAAAGAAGCCAAACTCCACCAAACTCTCAGTTGGTAGAAGTTTGAGAAAATATCGAAGTCTTTAAAATAGCTCCTTTTATTTTTGTAACTTGTCTGACTTCCATTTCCCTTTCAGCCCAAAGTGAAATTACACCACAGTATTTTAATTGTAAGTAGCTTTGACACTGGCTCAAGTTGTCAGCTAACAAGGAAAAGTTATGTTCTCAAATAATACAAAAAGGCAGTTACTCTAATCACTGTATGGACCATAACACTAGCTGTCAGTGCTAACATAATAGACTCCTCACTGCAGTAATAAGTGAATAAGAAGTTGCATCAAATGTATACTTTCTATTCATGAGGGAATTCTGCACCAAAAATTAAAAATTCTGCATCAAAAGATTTTTTAAAAAAAAAATCTGCAAAATTATGAATATTTTGTCAAAACACAATGTAATCACACCAGTTTCAATTATTTTGGTAACTTATTTCAAAATTCCTGTCAGCAAGGATATCTAACAAACAAGATTCAGGAAATTTTAACAAATAGATTCCTTACTAGGCATATTAATACAGAACTCTGAGTAATAATTCATTTAAACTACAATACAGAAACGTATTTCCCACACCCCTCAGAAGCAGTGAAAAGGCTTGGGGAAGTCAGGGGTAATGGAGGAGCTGAAGAGGAGGGAAGTAATTGCTGGGAAGAAGCCTGGGAGTGAACATGGAGAGTTGCTGGGTGTGAGTAAGATGTATGGAACAGGGTTGGGATTTTGGTTTTTTTTTTTTTGGAGCGGGGATTGTTAGGGAGCCTCCCCCACGCAGACCCTGGCTGACCCTTAGCCTCTCATATTCAGGCACATCTGCCCCTGTCCCCATGTGGTCCTCCACCACCGCCTCTGCCATCCTCATGTGGGCCTGCACCCCCACTGAGCCACCCCCTCCCCATCCCCTTGTGGCCCTCCCTCAGCCAGAGTGTTTCTGGAACAGTGCAGCTCAGAAAAATATAACTATGGAATTTTCAGCGGTGCTGCTGTTCCTCCAAAGTGATGCAAGAAACTGTCCAAAGTACTTCAGAAAATTTCAACCCACTTAAATAACCAGATTTCCACTTTTTGGATGATGCATTTGATCAGGGATTGAATATTAATATACCTCATTATACTCATTCCAAAACCCTTTTCAAAGCTTTGAGAATCACTGCACACACACACACAAAAATGCAGTCATGTCACGAATGGAAAATGGTCCCAGTTTAACACTGCAAAAATAATACCACAAAACAGCATAAGACAAGACGTAGAGAATACTTTAGCAAACTGAAAGTATGGAGTTAATAGCCAAATTGAATACAGACTGGACTTTGGGGGTTAAAATTTCTATTACTGAAAGAAGTGTTGTTACATTGTTAATGACCATGAGTAGTTAGGATCTGGGTTTCATAATCCTCATAAAAGGTATCTTTAGATATTCAACTCAGTATTTAATGAGGAGCCTAAACAAACAACCTGTAGCTTTTTAGAAGGTTGAAGGTCTCCGTACAAGGTACAGAGAATCACAATAATTAATCCTGACGGTCACATGACTAACAAATACCATAGAACAAGGACTATTTGCCCTTTTTACTCTTCTAGCAGAGAAAAGAAGTAACTGAGGTAATTTTGTGTCAGGCTTCTCCAAAGTAAGGTAGTTTCCTGATTGTGAAGAGGTTCACTCATATTGCTAACAATCCCCTTTTTCCAATATAACCAGAATTCACCAGATGAATTCAAGGGCCACCATCAACTTTTAGAGCAGTGGTTCTCAAACTTTTGTACTGGTGACCCCTTTCACATACCAAGTCTCTGAGTGCAACTCCCCTTATAAATGAAAAACACTTTTAAATATATTTAATACCATTAAAAATGCTGGAGGCAAAGCAGGGTTTGGGGTAGAAGCTGACAGCTCATGACCCCCCATGTAATAACCTCACAACCCCCTGAGGGGTCTCAACCCTCAGTTTGAGAACCTCTGTTTTAGAGAAATAATTCCATTATAAAATGTTTACCTACTTATCAGTATCTGCAACACTGAACATTACTAAAACTGAAAAATTTGAGGAAGCTATTTTTCCAGTATTACTTTCTACATTTGACAACATTACACATACACCTCTACCCCGATATAACGTGGTCCTCAGGAGACAAAAAAATCTCACCATGTTTAGGTAAGACTGCGTTATATCAAACTTGCTTTGGTCCCCCCGTTCCTTGTTCCCTGACCGCCCCCTCCAGAAACCCCCATCCCTAATCACCCCCAGGACCCCACCCCTTACCCAACCCTCCTACTCCCTGTCCCCTGACTGCTCCGACCCCTCACCCCCTGACAGGCACTCACCGGCGGGAAGCGGAGCAACACGCCACAGCCCACTCTACTCTGCTACCTGCCAGCCGCAGTGCTCCACTTTCCCCAACTTCCCCACACTCACCAGCGGTGGGAAGGATGCCCCCCGCACTCACCTGCAGCGGGAAGTGGAGCAATGCAGCCCCAGTCTGCTTCGCTTTCCTTGCCCTGGCCCTACTCACCTGAAGCAGGAAGCAGAGCGCCATGGCTAGGAACTGGCGGAGTGGAGCGGGTGAGTGAGAGTGTAGGGGGGGATCCCTTCCTCCAAGCAACATGGCTGGGGCCAGGGAAGCAGAGCGGGCTGCTCCCAGTCCCCCGCTAATCCCCTGGGCCACTCTGGGACTGTGGGGCCCCCAAGTACCCCCCCCACAGCTCCTGCCTCTCAGACTCTGTGGGGGAGAGCCCCTGATCACCCCCGAGACCCTCTGCCCTTTATCCAACCCCTCGGCCCCAGCACCCTTGACATGCTGCTCAGAGCAGCGTGTTGGAGCTTTACCATGTTGTATGCAAACTTGCATTATATCAGGTCGCGTTATATGGTAGTAAAACAGCTTCATCAAGTGGGTTATATCCCACCAAAGCTTATGCCCAAATAAATTTGTTAGTCTAAGGTTCCACGAGGACTCCTCATTGTTTTTATGGATACAGACTAACATGGCTACCCCTCTGAAACCCATTACACATAGTGCTTCACTTTAGAAATCTTCCACACAATCTAGAAATCTCCCATAGCAACAGAGAAGAGAAAATCATTTAAAAATAGGAAAAACACGGCAATAAAATACAAAAATTGACAGGAAGACTCAGATAGCTATATTATTAATTCATTTGTCTAGATTTCCACCTAACAATCTTTTAGGCAAGATTCCAACAACATCTCAGAAGGGAAATGCAATTCATGCAGTAGACCTGCATTAAATGAACAACAGGAAAACTTTCTCCACACAAGAGTGCAGCTCTGCAGCCCCATAGAGCAACACTGCCTCTCCTGTTTGTGCTAAGATTGATGCCAAATGCCCAAAGCATACAAATACTTGCACAAATTTAAGTAATTCCAGTTATGTCAGTGGGATTGCCCAAAGGCAAAAATAATGCATAAGTGCTTACAGGCTTGGGATCTTAGTTAACCCAAAAGTAGGCATGCTCAAGGGTGAAGCTACAAAACTGGCAATAACTAACCAGTAACATATAGCAAAGCAGAACTACTGAAAACCAACACCCCAGAGTGTGCCCTCCAAGACAGCAAAGCCACCAGCAGCTGCTGCAGAGGAGAAGAGAACAGGAGAATTAGCTCAAAGAGAGCAAGCAGTATATCAGACCTCTGCAGACATCCACACACTCCCTCTCTACATAGCTTTTTAAAAGAATCTTGGGAATGTAGTGCTAGTGACTGGTTCTGGCCTGACAATTTCAGAGATGGAAGATCTTTATTTATCCATAGAATATGTATTACATGGACAGTCCAATCTTCTCCTCACTGCCCCATTAGCATGCCTCATGCATTTAGCTGAGATCATCTTAAGGGTCAGACTTCTATTTACATGTCCCACGTAGTTCTTGGTCTCTTCCAAGGTTGCTAATAAGACTGGGCCAATTAGTTCTGGCTAGTTGGAAAGCTCTGTATTCCACTATCAATCCCCTGAGCTACCCAGCCCACAGCATTATCCCATCTGCTTCACAAAGTGAGAGGGTTTCTGTTCTGGAAGTTGAACAGCTCTGTCCCTGGAACCTACTGGATTTTCGAGCTGATTTGACACTTGTTACTTGTATCAACCAGAAATACAAATTCTCAAGAACAGCTCTGCTCCTCTGCAAACTACAAACTGACAAGCGCAAGTGTCGTGACTCTGTAAGGCTACATTGCTTGCTACGGAAGGCCAGCACGAGGACTGGGAAAGACCGAACACGGACGAGAGAGGAGATTTTGATGCGGATCTAGCCAAGGGAGGAGCCTTCTCCACACACAGTTCAAGCTTTGGGCACTGCGGGATGCCAGCCGGTCCTGGCCCGGGGTGGGGGTTCGGGTCAGGCACAAGCCAAGCGCACCTGCCTGCCGTTTGCTTCTGTAAGCTTCCGCCCCCCGCCCTCCCTGCCATTCCGGGGAGGCCCAATAGCGGCATTAGGAATTTGGAAATCGCTCCCCTGACTGCCCCAAGCAGCGGGGCGTGGGGGCGAGCCGCGTCCCGCTGGCCAGGCCCCGCTCTGCGCTCTTCACGGTCCCTTGCGACAGCGCTTGTAGCGCCTCTTCAGCCAAGGAGCCTGCGGTTTCGGAGGCGGCCCCGGAGGCAGGAGAAATCTGCCCCCAAAGCTAAATCTGCAGTTCCCGCGCCCGCCAGCTCCGGGGAATCCCGACACCGCGCTGCGGGGAGACGCGCTACGCGCTAGCCACGGACCGGGCAGGAGACAGACGGGGGTGGGGTGGGGGGCGAATTCCAGCTCCCCTCCCAACGTAATAACGGCCCCGCGCTCGCCCCCGGCGCCTCACCAGCCGCGCTCCCCCGCAGTCTCTCCGGGACGCCCCGCAGCTCCGCCTGCAGCCCCCGGAAGATCTCGTGCAGCCGCTCGAAGTGCTCGGAGGAGCTGGAGCCCAGACCCGCCATGGCGGCAGCGGCAGCAGCCGCCGTCTCGCCTGTTACTAGGATCCCGGTCCCATCGCCTGCTCTTCACGGACACTTCCGGGCCGCAGGTCGGGGCTTCATCGGTCCGGCCACTCGTCCCGCCCAGGAGGGTGCCCCACGTAGCGCCTGATGATAAATCACTCGGCACCGCCCTTCTGGCCACGAGGTTCACCGCGCAGTTCCTCACCGCCTTGCAAGAGCAGCATTTGGGGTCTGAGTCTCCATTCCCGAATGGGACTAGCACGGTTCTGCGGATCAGGCACTATCCCTGCTGCCTCAAGAAGGAGGCCCCGAAACGCCGTGCCGCACGCTGCATGTTGGGAAGGGTAGTCCTGCTGTGGGGAGGGTCACGCGGGAGTCACGGGACTTTCAGGTGGGTAGGTCCCAAGGCTGTGAACAACCAGACCCGACAATGCTGCGGGTGGAGCCTTCTCTCATCTCTCTCCCAGCTGCCGTTAATCCCTGGGGGTTTCTGCGTCCGCCCCCCAATTTTGGTTGGACTATTCCTGGAGATTTAATGACTTGACAATCTTTAATTAGAGATTAATTGTTAATTCCTGGAGACTCCAGCCCGATCCTGGAGGGTTGGTAACGGTAGGATTGTGTGTCACAAGGGGAACAGCCACTGCCCTGTAGTTCTCTATTCTGGGACAGGGTGGGCCCCTCCCATTCCTGCTGGGTACAGGCAGCTGGGAGCCATGTGGCCTCAGTTACCTGTGGGGCCAAAACTTGCCAGATTTGGACTCAGATCAAAAGTGAATGTTGGGAAAAATTGTATTTAAAATACCCTTTGATGGTTTACAAGCCATTACTTGGCCCTCAGAATGATGGGGTGTGCACGGCCCTGGTGAAGTGTTGGGATCATTTGTGTAATGAGAATTCTAGAGTAGTTGTGTTTGACAGTATTGTGCTTGCTCCTTGTTTGCCTATGAATAACAATGTGGTGGTCGGGCCTTTATCACCGCTGGTAAAGTTCAGTTCTGAAGCAACAAAATTTGTTCAACAATTGCTGTGACCATGCACAGTCTATACCTGTTTCACCCCATTGCTTTGTGCAGGCAAGGAATGGAAAATGTGCAAGAGTCCTGCCCTGCAAGCACATTCAAGAGCAAGGTTTGAGGTGGTTTGCTCCCCTGAAAAATATAGCAAGGGTGTGCACATACCAGCAATTACAGAGAAACCTAGTGTGTTGAGTTTGTTATGCTGTGTCATCCAATGCAGTAGCTTTGCATGTATATGAACCTAATTCAGGTTCTGGCTTGGCAGATCTTGACACTGAAGTCTCCTGTCCAAGGAGATACATTACAGAAAGAGTCAATACAAACTTTCTCACATGGTTTAACAGTAGTGGTAAAAAAAAGGAGTGGGTAAACTCTTGCTTCCCAACCTTAATTTTCAAATCATAATCAATCATATCAGAAAAAGAACAGTTAATTTGTATGTATAATAATAATTAATACATGTATTCAGTCAATCCATACATGGAGTAGCATTAGATGCTTATTGCAGATTTTACAGGCCACTTGTTTGGTGCTGGATGTAACCAGCCAATAGATGACTCACACAGCAGTTGTTGTGGTTGTACAGCCACAATTTGCTTGTCACAGGAAAATGGGAGTAACTAAAGTCTTTATTTCTTAAATGAGAAGTGAGTAAACTCCATACTCTCCAAATGGGAGGAGGTAAAACTCTAATTATCCGTGGCCACTTTAGTGCTTAACACTGTACTTCAACTGTGACCTGGAGGACTCCCTTTAGGGTTAATAGTCTCTATGCCCCGTTCAGTAAGTTCTTCCTTACCCTTTGCTTAAAGGGGGTCCAAGAGGCAAAGAGTCCTGTGGCACCTTATAGACTAACAGACATATTGGAGCATGAGCTTTCGTGGGTGAATTCCCATTTTGTCGGATGCATATAGGGGTCCAAGTGGTGGTAGTTGTGGTGGTTGTTTTTGTGATGTGTACACCTGACCACAGGGAACTAGCCTGAGACCCTGTCATTCATCTCATGTAGGCCATCAAATGATTTCCTGCTCTCATCAACTGTGCTGCAACTCTCATCTTAGGAAGCAGAATTCTTTCAGGAACTTCAAAGGTATCAAAGGATGCCCTCCTACCCCCCCCCCCCATTCGGATTTTGGAATACAAAATTGGCTCCATTTTTGTCTTGCCAGTAGAATTGTTAAATTCCTTGAAACAAGAAGTGAAGTGAAGTGTTAGAGCCCTGGCTGAGCTCTTCCTTATGGAAGATCACCTGCTGTATTGGTTGCAACTGTTGGATCTTGGGTGCTTCCAACCCTACTGGGTCTGAGTAGCATTCAGAGACTGTCTCTATATCTGGTCTTCAGACACACTCTCAGGGTACAGACTCCAGTGCTGGTATCCTCTCTTGGGATATAGAGCCCTGTTAACAGCTGCTCTAGCTTCGAAAGCAGAGTGTGGACCCCCCCAAGTTTCCCCAGTAGCTTAAGCACACCTTTCACCAGCGCTCCTCTTGCGCAAGCGCTCTGGGTTACAGTTTAATGCTTTGGGGACAACATGACAATTAAATGAAGGATCATGCTGACTTTGCAAAGGCACTTCATAACCATACGCATTTTACTCAGGAGAGCACAACAGCTTTACAGATCTATGGAAAAATAACAAGCATCTGAATGCAAACCCTTCCCTCCAGTCTTCACTCCTGGTTTGTGGTCAGTGTTTTTATGGGTTCCAGGGCTGTCCTGCACCTCATTCCTACTCAGTTTTCTCTTCCTGGTGATGGTCTGTCTTGCTAAGGAGCTTGTCTCCTTTTAAAAGCAGTTTCTAATACCTTGTCTCTTCCTGTCCTTGCCCTGGGGTTTTTCCATTCTCTATTCCTCTGTCTGCTGCTGGCTACTGAGGATCATTAACAGTTCATAGCTCTGCTGACAGTCTCCATTGTTCTGCCAGCAGGGGTGGATAAAAATGGATTTTTTAAAAAAAAATTTAAAAAATCAGACTTTTTAAAATTAGATTTTTAAAACATTTAAATTAAATACAAGTATATTATTTTTTTAAAAATAAGCCTATTTATTTGAAATTGATAACCTATGTTAAGGCCTAAACTTCTTATAATCTATTAAAATAATTTAAATTATATACAAAAATAACATTCAAGCAGTATATGTTTGCTGCCAAGATTTAAAGAAAGTCAAACCCCTAAAATAGTGGAAGTCAATGGCTAAGGACCTGGAATCACAGTTTCTTGAAGTGCCAAACCATCTTTTGAAAGCAATAGCCTCTTCCACAGGTGCAGAGAGAATATTTTCTTCATTTCAGTTTATTAAACTAGTTCAGTTCAATGACTGGTTCATTCGAAATTAAGAACCCAATTGGAAGTTAAAAAAGCAGGAATGATTGTTTTTCTCTTCCAATATATGAATAAAATCTAGGTTTGAGAAGATGAGATCTTCTACTTCTAAAACCTTGGATATTCACCAGAAATAATCACTTCAGTTCACTAATTATAGATAATACTTCCTTTGTTTAATAAATCAGTTTGCTTTAAATGGGAAACATCTTTTGAGAAACTTTTTGATAAAGTTCTTTTCTTCTGTATCCAGCATATTTTTTTTTAAAAACGCTCATTTTGTACATTTTTAATTCAGTTGAAATTTCCTTCCAAAGAGAGCTTGACACAAATTACAAGTAAAATTTAATCCACTAATAAATAAGAAATTTATCAGTCACCATTTTGTAACATAATACAAATGTAAACATTAAGAATCTGAATAAATGTAAATTAAGCTATATAATTGCTTAAATAAACATGTATAGATATGGGGTATCTCCTAGTTAGCAAAAAGAATCACAAATTTAATGTAAGGTCTATATTTAGTTGCAAATCAACATGTTTTAATGAAAAGGAGTACTTGTGGCACCTTAGAGACTAACCAATTTATTTGAGCATGAGCTTTCGTGAGCTACAGCTCACTTCATCGGATGCATACCGTGGAAACTGCAGAAGACATTATATACACACAGAGACCATGAAACAATACCTCCTCCCACCCCACTGTCCTGCTGGTAATAGCTTATCTAAAGTGATCATCAAGTTGGGCCATTTCCAGCACAAATCCAGGTTTTCTCACCCTCCGCCCCCCCCCCCCACAAACTCACTCTCCTGCTGGTAATAGCCCGTCCAAAGTGACCACTCTCTTCACAATGTGTATGATAATCAAGGTGGGCCATTTCCTGCACAAATCCAGGTTCTCTCACACCCTCACCCCCCTCCAAAAACCACACACACAAACTCACTCTCCTGCTGGTAATAGCTTATCCAAAGTGACCACTCTCCCTACAATGTGCATGATAATCAAGGTGGGCCATTTCCAGCACAAATCCAGGTTTTCTCACGGTATGCATCCGATGAAGTGAGCTGTAGCTCACGGAAGCTCATGCTCAAATAAATTGGTTAGTCTCTAAGGTGCCACAAGTACTCCTTTTCTTTTTGCGAATACAGACTAACACGGCTGTTACTCTGAAACATGTTTTAATGGTTACAAACTAATGAGAATCAATCTTAAAGAAAATAACTAATAAGTACAAATCAAGGTTTCCTGCTTACTGATTTAAGTCATGATTAAAATTGGAGATTTAAATCCCTTCAGTTTAAATCAATCCACCCTATCTGCTAAAATAAGATTATTCAATTATTGATGGCTATTAATGGCCCTTTCTTTCAGAGTTGGCATTGTCAGGTTCATGCCATAAAATGGAAGATTTAATCCATATAAAAGGTCATATTGTATGAAATCTCTTTCTCGCTCAAATGGAATTCATAAATTTACATAGGCAGATTCCCCAAACTGTCACAAATACTTAAATGCCTGCATAATTAAGTAGGAGTGCCTACTATACAATGTAACTATTGTTAAATATCTAACTGGACTCATAGGGAAATTTTCTATTGTCCATGGTCACTGTGCAATTTTCAAATAATTGGAACTTTGGTAAATCATAACCAAGCCAACCAAAAGCACCACTATTTCTCGGTGAGGACTGTGTTCATGCCAATTTTCAATTCTTGCTGGTTTGGTTTTATCTATGTTTAAAAATAATTATTAGAATTATTTTATAATTGGAAGTGTGTTTTTTCACAGTCTCATAATTCAAAAATGTCTGAAAGATATTTGTTTGCCCTTTCCAGAAAAATTCACTGCTGGGCATAGACTGAATATGGAAAACTAAAGTTGAATGTTTCAGAAAGTTATGAGTGTGAAATTAGGAAGTTATAAATGAAACTTTTTGAACTTTAATTATAGTGGTTGGTACCAGCCATCATAAATATACGTATGTGACATAAGCACTAGAAAACTTTTAATTTTAAAGGATGCTTGCAAACAAAACAAGTTATTTTCAAAATGACCTCTGTATCGGAAACTACAGATGTGTGTTTGCTATAGGTCCACTGAGAGCTGCCAGCTTTGACCATCTATATATGAAAACACTGATCAGTAAAGTTCTGGTGAATTAAAGAAACTGGATTTTGATAGCTTCTTTTTTTGTAACCAGTGCCTGCACCTAAATCTTTAGAAAATGTGAAAAATCCAGAGCTGTCAGGGAAGCAAAGCAGACCCATTGCCCCAGATTCTAAATTCATTAAGTTCTCTTCTTCATTGGTAAAGGGCCCATTGGAGGAGGCAGCATGACCATCAGTTTAATTGTCTTGATCATTCATTCGGAAATGCCATACTTTCTCCTAGCTCTCTCTCCACACACGCGCAAAATCATCTACATTTTTTGAGAGCTAATAACAGAAACCTAGAAGTGGGGTTGAAGAAAGGTAATTTACTGACATCATTAGCATGATGTTTGAATGGGATCATGCTCCAAACAGTCCTGGAAGAGATGAGTCTTCCAGCCTGAGCTCTCTGCTCAGGTAGTTCCTTCTGCATAATTAAACCTGCAGAACTGCTGTTTTCTGAATTGTGTGTTTCTTTCTGAACGTCCTGGCTGAGAGAAGAGCACTGTTCCTGGTGGCACAGATCCCTCAGCTTTATTTGTGTTTTAAGATGATAGTTCACCAAACAGGGTAGTACAAACACCAAAAAGAGACTAAACACAAATATTCATCTGGGAATTTCTAGTTTGGCCACTAGATGTAGTAGATGCCAATATAACGTAATTCATCTTAGAGCGATCAGAACTACTTCCTGCTTTGCTGGCTGTTCAGTGAGTGAAATGTGAATGTTGAACCTGTGTTTGAGATGTGCAGCGTTTTGAAAAAGACTCATCTGGAAGCCGTGAAATGAAGTAGAGCTACATCATAACAAATCTGTGGCTGACCAGGGTGGCATGGTTGTCACTATCCTGCACAGCATGTCACTTGGAACTTCATGATAACAGGTTTCAGAGTAACAGCCGTGTTAGTCTGTATTCGCAAAAAGAAAAGGAGTACTTGTGGCACCTTAGAGACTAACCAATTTATTTGAGCATGAGCTTTCGTGAGCTCACGAAAGCTCATGCTCAAATAAATTGGTTAGTCTCTAAGGTGCCACAAGTACTCCTTTTCTTTTTTCATGATAACAGCATTTCTAGAACCCCAGTCCTGCTGCTACAAAAGGCCCAGACCTCCATCACTTGAGCAAAAGGACCCCGGGATTCTCTTAGTTGTTAGCAATATAGAGTCTGTGACACATTTTATCACTTCCGAGTGCATATACACACTAGCCAGTTAATTTAAATATCTTCAAATATTGCATTGAGAGCATGTCATAAATATAAATGGAAGGGAAAACCCCTTTAAAATCCCTCCTGGCCAGAGAAAAAAATCCTCTCACCTGTAAAGGGTTAAGAAGCTAAAGGTAACCTCACTGGCACCTGACCAAAATGACCAATGAGGAGACAAGATACTTTCAAAAGGTGGGAGGAGGGAGAGAAACAAAGGGTCTGGTCTGTCTGTATATATGCTGCTTTGCCGGGGATAGACCAGGAGTAGAGTCTTAGAACTTTTAGTAAGTAATCTAGCTAGGTATGCGTTAGATTATGATTTCTTGAAATGGCTGAGAAAAGAATTGTGCTGAATAGAATAACTATTTCTGTCTGTGTATCTTTTTTGTAACTTAAAGTTTTGCCTAGAGGGGTTCTCTATGTTTTGAATCTAATTACCCTGTAAGGTATCTACCATCCTGATTTTACAGGGGGGATTTCTTTATTTCTATTTACTTCTATTTTTATTAAAAGTCTTCTTGTAAGAAAACTGAATGCTTTTTCATTGTTCTCAGGTCCAAGGGTTTGGATCTGTGGTCACCTATGCAAATTGGTGAGGCTTTTTATCCAACATTTCCCAGGAAAGGGGGGGTGCAAGTGTTGGGAGGATTGTTCGTTGTTCTTAAGATCCAAGGATCTGGGTCTGTAGTCACCTAGGCAAATTGGTGAGGCTTTTTACCAAACCTTGTCCAGGAAGTGGGGTGCAAGGTTTTGGGAAGTATTTTGGGGGGGAAAGACGTGTCCAAACAGCTCTTCCCCAATAACCAGTATTAGTTTGGTGGTGGTAGTGACCAATCCAAGGACAAAGGGTGGAATATTTTGTACCTTAGGGAAGTTTTGACCTAAGCTGGTAAAGAGAAGCTTAGGAGGTTTTTCATGCAGGTCCCCACATCTGTACCCTAGAGTTCAGAGTGGGGAAGGAACCTTGACAGAGCACTTTGATGCTTAGACCTCAGAATGCTTTATCAAGGTGGGTACTGTTAGCCCTGTTTTACAGGTTTGATGCAGAGAGAAAGTGAAATGACTTGCCTAAGGTCACTTAGTAAGGCAACACTAGAGTCCAGAATAGAGCCCAGGTTCTCTGGACTCTTAAGAGCACTTTATCTATCAGACCAGAAGTGCTGCTGACATTTAGCAAATGATAAAGCAAACCTCAGAAAGTTATAGAGTAGAGAACAAATGAACTCAGTGGCTAGGAAGTTATTGATCCTTTAGATCTAAGGAACTGACTTGCTTGCAGTTTTGTTTTATTTTGGGGGAGAAGGTATATCTTTCCCTGCAGAGAAATAACTGGGTATGACCCTTTGTTTTTTTTCCACCAGTACTGCACATTGCCCAGACTGGGTTGTTGGACTACAACTCCCAGCACAGTGTGCTCTGCCTTTCTGCACACAAAGCTGATGGGTAGGACTACAACTCCCTGCATGCAATGCTCCCTAGCCGGTGTATTTCACTCGCCCTCCCTCATCTCTCATGAGAGACAAGAGTCACTGAAAGGGAGGGCAAACAACAGACAGCAGCAATGCTAAACTGCTTGGTGACCGTGCTGGGAGTATTCATCTGTGTTCCCCTTCTCCTGTTCATGGCAGCTCCCTACATCAGGTCTGTATTAGATGATTGATTAGCTACTGTGTAAACCCTTTTACCCTTTAAAAAGCATGCACCTTTTTACTTCTGCTAAATGGGGATCCAGCAAGTGCATTCTTGGTAGAGAAGGCAGATCAGTTTATTAATTATTGCACTTAGAGAAAGATCGGGTAATATGCTAGATAATAAATGTGAACATCAAATCTCAAAGGAAGAGTTTCCAGGATTCTGAGACCTGGGTTTACGTTATCATGTTATCTGTGAGTCTTAAAACTTCTCCATTCCTCTTTATAAATGAAGCAGACTTAACAAGCAATTAAAGCAGGGAACTGGCAGCCAGGCTATGTTTGGTTTGAACCCTGCCTTTGCTGTCCATTCGCTTTGCGATCTTGGGCAAGCCTCTCTGTGCCTCAGTTTCCCCATCTGTAAAATGGAGCTAATAGATAATTTACCAAGATGTTATGAGGTTTACTATATTAATGTCTGTGCAGCACTTGAAAGGCATAAAAGTGCTGCATAAAAATAGTATGACAATAAATGCTTAGGGTAGAGTATTAAGTAAAAGAATGCTTGCTTTTGGAAAGGATTTGGACGGGGGATTCTTTTTTGACTTCATCAAGTTAAAATGTTAGTTAGACTAACCTTGAACCCTGTATCTAGGAAATAGTAGGGAGCAATGTTGTACTCACTCCTGATCTTGGGCTGGATTGAGACCTGCTGGGTATTTCTAGCTCTAATTTCTATGATTCTCTGAACCAATTCTCAGGTTAAAATAACCTTTTGTACTGTTAACAATAAAATGACCATATTTCGCACCTAACCTGACCCCAAGGTAGCCACTTTAAATGCTTTGTAAACTTTCTATAATTGCCTTTTTATTATCTCTGAGCTCTTTAAAGTTGATGTAAGGTGGCAACTTACTTTGGGAAATATGAAGTTTCAAAGAATTAAGAAGATAATTGTCAATACATAAAAATGTGAAGGAAGAAGGCCAAATTTTCCCTTGCTGTAACCACGCTGTCTTGGTTGGAGTTACAGCTGGGACATCTGACCCAATTCTTAGTCATGCAAATCAACTCAGGCTCTTTTAAATTCCTTTAGTGAGAATGGATTAGATTAGTTCACAAAAAGAAAAGGAGTACTTGTGGCACCTTAGAGACTAACCAATTTATTTGAGCATAAGCTTTCGTGAGCTACAGCTCACTTCATCGGATGCATACTGTGGAAAGTGTAGAAGAACTTATTATATACACACAAAGCATGAAAAAATACCTCCTCCCACCCCACTCTCCTGCTGGTAATAGCTTATCTAAAGTGATCACTCTCCTTAAAATGTGTATGATAATCAAGGTGGGCCTTCTCACCCCCACAACACGCAAACTCACTCTCCTGCTGGTAATAGCTTATCCAAAGCGACCACTCTCCTTACATTGTGTATGATAATCAAGGTGGGCCATTTCCAGCACAAATCCAGGATTTAACAAGAACGTCTGGGGGGGGGTAGGAAAAAACAAGGGGAAATAGGCTACATTGGATACAATTAACTTAGGCTTGACTAGAGACTGGAAGTGGCTTAGTCATTATGGAAGGTAGCCTATTTCCCCTTGTTTTTTCCTACCCCCCCCCCCCGGATGTTCTTGTTAAACCCTGGATTTGTGCTGGAAATGGCCCACCTTGATTATCATACACAATGTAAGGAGAGTGGTCGCTTTGGATAAGCTATTACCAGCAGGAGAGTGGGGTGGGAGGAGGTATTTTTTCATGCTTTGTGTGTATATAATAAGATCTTCTACACTTTCCATAGTATGCGTCCGATGAAGTGAGCTGTAGCTCACGAAAGCTTATGCTCAAATAAATTGGTTAGTCTCTAAGGTGCCACAAGTACTCCTTTTCTTTTTGCGAATACAGACTAACACGGCTGTTACTCTGAAACCTAGATTAGTTCAGATGGTCTTGGTAAGAGGAAGATCATTGGACGATCTGTGAGAGAACTGATAGCAGCCAATAGGGTAACTCTCATCCCACTTGTGTAATAGCTTGGCAGTTTGCACATATCAGTGAAGAATTTACAACACCCAATAGAGAAATACAGGCCTGGGCTACAGTGTGTGTGTGTGGGAGGTTCGAACTAAGATACGCAACTTAAGTCGAAGTATCTTAGTTCGACTTACCTGGCCATCCTCATGGCGGCGAGTTGACCGCGGCAGCTCCCCCGTCAACTCCCTTAATCCTGCTGCCTCTCGTTTACTCCTGCCTCTAGGCTGTGTATAGGCTTCTCTGCTCTGGGGCTGTGTACCACAGTCCCCTGTTACGTGGTGCTCATAACAAACCCTCAGCTGCATATATGCAGACATTGTGGTCCCCAGCTCTAGTGCATGCAGCATGACATGGAAAACTTCAGATCTATCCCCTGAACTAAATAAAGGAAGCTCTCGGCTAGGTGGCAGAGTACCAGGGCTTATGTCCCTGTTGGGCTGCAGCCACTGGAAACCAGGACTCAAGACCCCACGACTCAAGTGCATTACATACCGATATATTTATAGCAGAGTGGGCAGCTTGGAATATTGTCTACTTCGGGGTGCAGAAGTTTGGAAGATGAATGGGAACCTGCATCAGTGGCTGTAATGACCTCTAAGAAGAGTGAGCAGTAGCTGGCCCCATGGAGGGAGTATAAGAAAACAGGAACATGGAACTGGCAGTTTATGTAAATGTCCCCATGTCTTTCCAATTGTTCTGAACCCAGTAACTAAGTGGCTGGCTCAAAGCCAGCAAGCAGGACAACAGAACACTAAATGCCAGTCCCCAGGACTGAGCCTGATAACAAGAAAACTGTTCTTGTAAATCCCTAGTAGCTCCTCTTCTTGTCCTCTCTTCTAGGAGGTACATAGCAGGAGGGGTGTGTAAGTCAACAGCTAAGCTGAATGGGAAGGTGGTGGTAATCACGGGAGCAAACACAGGCATTGGAAAGGAGACAGCCAGAGATCTCGCACAAAGAGGCAAGTCACCTGTCCCTCTTCCACCTCCAAAAGTCCCTCTGTAATTT
Organism: Eretmochelys imbricata; assembly: GCF_965152235.1. NCBI lineage: Eukaryota > Metazoa > Chordata > Testudines > Cheloniidae > Eretmochelys > Eretmochelys imbricata. The sequence goes on along the minus strand of NC_135577.1, from coordinate 63,278,214 downwards.
ACATCTTCACCGGAAGTCATTGTTTTCTTCTCTGGAGCTAGGAGGGGATTATTTTGACAGCCCCATCTATACTACAACTATGATGGAGTTTGGAGACCTGGTTACATATGGTTGTCCTCTGACCCAGTAAAACACAGCTAAAAGTTATAATGAAGATAGAATCAACCATGTCCTAGGAACTAGATTAGACCCCTGGGGAGCCCAGAGCTTTAATATAGAATCATAGGGTTAAAAGAGACTGCATAGGTCATCTTTTCTAATCCCCTACCAAGATGCAGGATTATTTGTGTCTATATAACATGGTTATACATCCCGACGACACTTAAACTTTTAGCAATGCTGGAAGCAGGTCTCCTGACTCGATAATAATTTTACTGTAGGTGACCCTTATAGCTTCAGTACTGCACTTTGGTGGACTCCCAGACACACTTTCAGAACTTAGTCCATGGAAGTTAGCATGAGACCCCCTCCATCTGTGTGAGGCTGGGAACCAACTTAGTTTCATTGGTGTGTGTCTTTGTTACAGCATGGCTGAGGCTAACTTGGTTTAAAGCTATTTGGACAACTACTATGGAGGGGGCTAAATTACATTCTTAATCATTTTAGAAACCGTGCCCTAGCCAAGGCCACCTAGGTGAAGGAGTCCATTCAAACCTTGGCCACTATGGTGAGACTACCAATGTGGGAGTCTGGTAGGACCAATATTGCTGGTTTTGTGCAGTGGACACCTTGCCCAAAAGGAGTTGGACAGAGATCCTTCAGGCTTGTTTCACACCAACCAAAGAACAGTCTTGAGAAGGTAGCACCCTTTGGTCACTACCTAACTGGGCTGGATTTAAGCTGGTAACTCAGAGGTAGAAAGGCTGTTTGACAACTAATCCCCTGACTTACCCACTTATTGCTCACAAATTTATCTGTAAACCTTTGGGTGGCCCACCTGCCTTTCTGTCCCGGCTCCCCACCCTGCCCCCACTGCTCATAGCCTGTGTTTCTGCTGTCCTTTCCCCATTGCAGGTGCCAGGGTGATCATTGCCTGCAGAGACATGGCAAAGGGGGAAGCAGCAGCCTGTGAGATCCGAGCAGAGACAGGGAACCAACAAGTAATTGTGAAGAAGCTGGATCTGGCAGATACCAAGTCTATCCGAGAGTTTGCTGAGAACTTCCTAGCAGGTATGGCCCCTAGATACTGTCACGCTTACTGTTAGGGGACGGTATTTGGTTTACACCAGCTCTGATCAAAAGGGCAGCTCTCTGCTCTTTAGTTCTGAAGAGCAAACGTGGTGTAGCAGACAGATCGACTTGGGAGTTGCAACAACTGGGTTCTATTCCAGGTTTTGTTGTTGACTTGCTGTGGAACTTTGGGCAAGTCATGGCTTAACCAACTTGATAAAATACTTTGAGAGCTGAATATGAAGGTCCTATATAAGTCCTCAGTATTCTTATTAAAGTGACTGTGAAAATGCCCCTTTCTTATAGACTCATAGACTTTAAGGTCAGAAGGGACCATCATGATCATCTGGTCTGACCTTCTGCACATTGCAGGCCACAGAACCTCACCCACCCACTCCTGTAATAGACCCCAACCTCTGGCTGAGTTACTGAAGTCCTCAAATCATGATTTAAAGTCTTCAAGTTACAGAGAATCCACCATTTCCACTAGTTTAAACCTGCAAGTGACCTGTGCTCCATGCTGCAAAGGAAGGTGAGAAACCACCAGGGTCTCTGCCAATCTGACCGAGGGAAAAATTCCTTCCCAACCCCAAATATGGTGATCAGTTAGACCCTGGGCATGTGGGCAAGACCCACCAACCAGAAACCCAGGAAAGAATTCTCTGTAGTAATTCAGAGACCTTCCCATCTAGTGCCATGTTACCAGCCACTGGAGATATTTGCTGTTAGCAGTCGCAGATTAGCTAAATGCCATTGTAGACAGTCTCTTCATATCATCCCCTCCATAAATTTACCAAGCTTAGCCTTGAAGCCGATTAGGTTTTTGCCCCCACTACTCCCCTTAGAAGGCTGTTCCAGAACTTCATGCCTCTGGTGGTTAGAAACCTTTTTCTAATTTCAAGCCTAAACATGTTGATGGCCAGTTTGTATCCATTTGTTCTTGTGTCCACATTGGCACTTAAATAACTCCTCTCCCTCTCTGGTATTTATCCCTCTGATATATTTATTCTTACTTACTATATGAGTCCCAATTACTTTAACTGGAGTTGTTCCCTGTGATGGCATAGATTTATGCTGCCCCGAAGCAAGGCTGCAAAGTGGTAATAGTCTGTCCTGCACATATGGGCTGGACCAGTTCTACCCCACAACACTGCCAGCAATATTAAACCAGGAGGGAGGGCACACTGTTGCGAGTGGACTTTGTCAGACACTCCCCTGCTTGAAAAGATGCTGTTTGGTTTGTTTGCATGATGGGGAATCACCAGAGGCTGCAGTACTAGACTGGAGAGGTATCTTTTTTTATATTTTGGAGGGGAGGGAAAACCGCAGCTCAGTCAGCTCAAGTTCTCTGGCTGATCTATGCCATACTGGTGCTGGACGGTTGTCAGGGGATCCCTGTTTAATGTGTCATCCCATCTGTTCCTTGCAGAGGAGAAGGAGCTACATATCCTCATTAACAATGCAGGTGTGATGCTGTGCCCTTACTCAAAGACGACTGATGGCTTTGAGATACATCTGGGAGTCAATCACCTTGGTAAGCGTCTGAGAGTTGGAGGTGGCAGGCAGAGCCGGCTGTGCCTTTTTAATAAATATTGGTGGCAAAAAATCCCAGGCTGAGACTTTGCATCCAGGACTCCTCCTCTCCTGCCCCAAAGAATGCAGGGAAATAACTGAAGTTCAGAGTACTTTAAGCCTCAGTAGAGACCTAAGCTGTTTTGGAAGGGTCCTAAATTTCTTGTGGAGGAACAGTGCGGGAGAAGCTTGCCCTTTCACTGCCCACAGAGTGCCTATTCTGAGAGTACAGAGCTGGCAAACGGGACTACCATCTCCTGCAACCTTTCACCAGTTCCAGCTGTTTGAGCACCCACAAGTAGAGGCCACTTGAAAAATTTTGGGCCCTGACCTGCCTGTGTCTCACATCTCCCATCTGTGAAATGGGGCTAATTGTGAGCTGTCTCAGTACTTGGCCTGAAGTGCTTTGAGATCCTAAGATGGAAGGCACAACAGAAAGGCAAAGTAAAACAAATCCCATCTCTCCCTAGGTCACTTCCTCTTGACCTTCCTGCTGCTGGAGTGCCTGAAGCAGTCAGCCCCGGCCCGCATAGTGAATGTGTCCTCACTGGCTCATCATGGAGGCAGGATCCGCTTCCATGACCTCCAGGGTGAGAAGTGCTACAACTGGGGCCTTGCGTATTGTCACAGTAAATTGGCCAATGTACTCTTCACCCGGGAGCTGGCTAGACGCCTTCAAGGTGAGTCTGAGAGGGGAGTTGATTGTATACCAGATGTGGCTTACTCAGATCCTTTGGGTTCTGGAGGGTGGCATTCAAAATGGTGCTAGAAAGTAGCTGTACTTAGATCCTGTGCAGAAATGAAGATATTCAAGGTGGGGTAAGGAAGAAACTTTATGTGGGTCCCTGGCAGGTGTTCAGGGTGGGTGGGAGCAGATGCAGTCAATCCAGAGGGACCAGCGGTTGGCCTAAGGCAGTGGCTGTACCCCTACCCTCAGGGCGAGGGCGAGGGAGTGAGCTGGCCGTACTCAGAGGAATAGGTTTCATCGTTTAACACTTGTCCAAAAGCAAATCTGCAAACAAAGGAGCTGTATCCCCACGGACAAAACAGCAATTGTGAACCCTGGACTGCTACTGAAAAGGCTTTGAATGCTTCTGTGCTCAGCATAGGAATCAAAGGTTATGGTGGAACAGCTGAGGTTTGCTCATCTCTCATGAGATTCAAAGTCTGAAAAATAGAGATAAGGTCTCTTATCTAGAGTCCTAGTACTGGAGTAAATCAGGAGGGGTCTGTGCTTTACAAAGCAGTGGGCAAGCCTTTAATGTTTTTGCCAGGCTGCTTTGTAAAAGGCCTCACGACTAAAATGGTGCAGCGTTCATAATTGCGGTGAGATGTTGTCCACCTTTCCAGCAAGCAAGTGTAAGGGAGTTCAATTTGCCCCACTATATCTGCATCTGGACCTTTTGTTTCTTTAACATTTAGATAATGGGGTAAAACAGGAAGGCTGTTAATGCCTTCCTTCTAAGGAGGCTCTAGTGCATGTAGGCAGGGTCTAATTTGATACATGCTCCTCGTTGTCCCTCTTGCTGTAGGCACTGGAGTCACTGCAAACTCGCTGCACCCCGGCTCTGTTCATTCCAGTTTGGGCCGGCACTCGATTCTAATGACCCTGCTGTGGAAGACATTTTCTTTCTTCTTGAAGACTCCACGCGAAGGAGCCCAGACCAGCGTATACTGTGCAGTGGCTGAGGAGCTGGAGTCTGTGACTGGACAGTATTTCAGGTGAGCAGAGGTACTTGATCTGCTGTCGTGGGGCAGAAGGATGCAACCCAGATGTCTCTGGGGTGTGGGGATAAGCGGTGTGGGCGAGGTAAGGCTATAATCTTTGTCTGAGAGGGGACTGTACTGAGGCTTACAGATCTGAAGGGAGAAGTGCTAGAAATATATGTTTAGAATTTGTACCCGTTACAAGAATCTGAACACTTCGGATTGGAAAAGTGTTGATCATGACACCAAGATAAAAGTCGTATTTCTAAGGAATTCTTTACCTATATAATGATGTACATTATACCCAGTCCTGTAGTCTTTGAATGGGCTCGTGCTTTAAGCACAAGATGAACATAACAGCCATACTGGGTCAGACCAAAGGTCTATCTAGCCGAATATCCTGTCTTCTGATGGTGGCCAATGCCAGGTGCCGCAGACGGGCTGTCCACAGAATCTGGGTTCCATTCCTACTCTGCCATAGACTTGTATTGAGAGCTTGGGAAGTCACTTAACTTCTCTGACCCAAATCAGCCCTGCTGTATCATCACTGAATTCAATTGAGTCACACCAAGGATGAATTTGGTCCTCTTTGCAGTTTTCCCCCATCTGCAAAAGGATGATAATACCTGCATCTCAGTGGGGTTAGGACACTTGGTTCAGTAACGTTTGTAAAGTGCTTGGAGGGCCTCTGATTATAAGGCAGTAGCAAATGTGCTCAGTGCTGTGCAGGCAGAGCTCAAGATTTTCAAAACTGTGTCTCAAGTTAAATACCTCCATATGTGGGCTGATTCTCCAAAGCATGGCACATCTTGAAGCTGCACACACTGCAGGAAGCTTCAGGAAAGGAGATACCTGCACGTCTGTGCATGCAAGGCAGTTCATTCTGCAAAATGGCTTCTGTGGCTCTTCTCGTTCATTCAGTCCAGCTCCATTTTGCTACTGATCTCAGTTGAGCTATCATGTGACCACTGTTCCCTCTAAGCAGTGCGCGTGTGCACGCACACACAGCGAAACACCACGCGCACAACAATTTGCACAGAAGAAATTTTTTGCGCACACGGCCTGTCAAAAATTAGAGGGAACATTGCATATGGTCTGCATAACCATCTTCTTACCTCTTCCAAAAACACGGCTCAGGATGGCTTAACCAAATGATCATCACATGTTACTCTTAGGCAGCACTGAATGAACTGTCCTTCTGCCTTGATCATTTCACTGTGACCACCTCACATTTGGGAATTCGATATGGAAATTGCCCTTTGATTTTTACATGAGATAAAACTCCCTCCTTCATATCTTTGAAACTAGAAACTCAATCTTCTCCCTTGTGATTGAACCATAGGATTATTCCAGGACACGCCTTTGTGTCTGATCTTCAAGTACAGAGTTTTTGTACCATCTTAATCTGCCTTGGCTATAGAAATAGGTCCCCTAATCCTCTCTCGAGCGCCTCTATCTCCCAGTAGATAAAAGCAGCCTTTGTGAATCTCAGCTGTCCCGTGTGCTGGAGCATGAGAACTCTAAGTGGATTTCAGGTTTGTAAAAGAAGCAAGCATGAACTCCGTGGAGAAATGGTTAGTAAATAGCAGCTTGAGCGTGTGTGCACCCAGATTTATATTGGACTGTCTCTGAAATAGAACTGTGTCCAAATCCTGTCACTTAATTGAATGTAAATCATGACAATCACTAATACTTCTTTAAAATGGCCTTTATATAATAGGAAGTGATGAAGAATAAAGCAGCTGTGGCAGAAGCTGATGTCCTATAGCAAAACAGGTGGAGAAGAGATATAGCTGGAGACTGCCACAGCTCCTCTTAGGCGCATTTTGTTCATCTCCTGTTTGTTTTGATTAGTGGGTACAGCTCTGTGCCACAAACGAGCTGTGGAAATCAAATGCTGGTCTGTGTCTCTGACAGCAATTCTGATATTCCTGCCCTGATCCATAGCCCTAGGCTGCCTTTCCTGTTTTCATTGCTAAAATGGCAGGCTCCAAATAGTACATAGCTATCCACTCCTTGTCAGTGGAACTCTTAGGTATGTGGTTTTTGTTTTTTTTTTTAATGCTGCTTTGTAATGTTCTTGTCTTTTAGTCTGATTAAGTGAATTTTTGTCTCAGATACTTAGGGCAATAATAAACTGCACTTTTCCTTTAATCAAGCATACATCGGGGGCAGGTAATGGCAATGGCTGCTGCTGTTGCCTGATTTTCCCCTTGGCTGCCCATCAGCGTTACCTACATTCCAAGGCACTCATCTTGCTCAGTAATCATGAGCAGGTTCTAACACGCTTGGAAATCCTGAACAGGTGGTGAATTGTCCTTCCCTTACTACAACTTCAGTTTATTACTTACCATACCCAGTAGTATAGCTGAGAGCATACAGTCCCTGCACCAAAGAATTCACAATCTGATATCCAACGTGATGTAATAAAATGGAAGGGGAGCAGGGGGTGGAGGAGCAGGGGGAATAGCACTAACATGACTGTGGCTATTCACCAAAGGCATGTCCACACCCTGAGGAGAAGACAAGGGTGGGGTTTTTAAAATAAAGGAATGTCTGACTGTGGGTGTCAGTGGAAAAGCCGCTCTTGAGTGGAGTTCGGAGTGTATAAAATATGGAACTACCTTGTTTAGTGAAATCAGTTTGTATGTACCATCTCTTTATAAACAGAATGATTGGGTAGTAAGTTAACTCCTGCCATTAAGTGGGAACCCAGCACGGTACAAGTAACCTCCACCTTTACGTTACAGCCCTCCTACACCTTCCGCTGTCAGCTTGGAAAACTGCCTTCAAGCCACTGGCTCCTCAGACAACCATGCTGAAGAACTGTGTTTAATTATTTGTTGATTGCAGTTGTCATCTGTGGGGGGAGAGCTTTTCTCCAAGCTCTGCTACAGCTTGTTCCACAGCTGTACCTCTCTATGAGGGAGCAGCATCATTTCCCCTTTCTTATGATCACCTGCCTGCGAGGTAGCCACGCTGATTGATTATGTGGCCCACACAGGTACAAGGTGCTTTATAAACATACAGAATGGAAGGTCAGGTTCTCAGATGCTTTCCTGATAGCATGTTATTTTTATAGTCATGTTCCAAAAGGCTTCAGTGAACTATGGCATTTAGGCCATTGCTGTAACCTTTGTGTAAAGCAGATACGAGCAGGTAGAGCTTGGAACTACAAGGGTTGCAGTGGTGGTCCCTCATATACCAGCTCTCCTTTCCCCCAGCGCTACCTACGCTGAAGCCTGCATCTTTAGCAGTATGGTGGCCTGGCTGCCAGCTGCTTCCTCTCCTGCCTCCACACCGACCCTCTGCCTTCCCCCACAAGCAATGCTACTAGTTCTCCTCTCCCCCTCTTTTTTTTTTTTTTTTTTTAAATCCAGCTTGAAGGAGTTAAGCTGATAGGCGGCAGCAGCAGCTAGTGTGTCCATGCGTTTCAGCAGGACTTGTGCTAATACAGCCAGGGCACCTGATGAAAAAGTCTCTTCTTTCCTTCTGCAGTGACTGCCGGCCAGCCTATGTTTCCCCTCAGGGCCGGAACGATGAGCTGGCAAAGAAGTTTTGGAATGTCAGTTGCGAGCTGCTGGGCATCCAGTGGGACTGAACTGTCAAAACCCCTGATCTCTAGCTGGATGGGCCTGGATTTGATGATCTTAAGGAGCATTTTGCTTGGGTAGAGGAACACAAGCAACCGTGCACCCTGCCTGCACTTGCAGCAGCTCTACCAGTGATTTTATAGACACAATTGCCCTTAAACTTCTGAGATATCTTATGTTTTAAAAGAAAAGGTGAGATTATTGCCCCACTCATCCCTCTTTCCTAATTGGAGGCTCAGGCCAAAGTGCAGTGACTCAGGGCTTATCCTTTCCCCGCCCCAGCTTCCATTCCACAACACATTCTTCCCCTGGTTCCCCAATAGAAGTGGAAGCTTTAGGTCAGTTAGGTTTCTGTACAAGTCAATTTAGAAATTTTGCTTTATGCTTATGGAAGAGTCTTTATGCAGCAGTAGTAACCAGACTGGTTGAGAGTTTCCTTCAATATATGCTCCACTGCGTCACTTGTCTCTGCTCCACTGCTTGGAAGGGGATCCTAAAGCTGCAGCAACCCCCAGCTTAAAGGAACAAGTCTTAAGTGATCCAAGTGCTGAGGCTCCTCAGGATTGTTAATCAAGTGTATTTCAGTAGCCCTTGTTGATGCAACCAGGCTTGAGAACCACTTTGTGCTAGGCACTGCATAAACTGCCACATGTACCTTGTAGGTGGTTTTGGAATGCCAAAGGGGAGTGGGGGAAGGGGGAGAAGAGCTGCCAGTAGAGAGAGTGAGCAGAGAATTGTGAGTGGTGTATAGGGTAGTGAGTAACAGAGCCTGCCCTTGACTTAGAGTAATTCAAGCTGTGTCTGATCCATCCCTGCCATGTTTGCTGTCCTGATGGAGGATATTGGAATTGCAGCCATAGACAAAGGCAGGGATCATCCCTAGTGAGACAGCAATGGCCACATTAGCAATGGGGCAGGAAGGTGAGAGTAGAACCTAGTTTACATTGGCATTAAGTTTGCCTGCCCAGTAGTTCTAGGGAGAGGCTAGCCAAGGGTGGCATGTGGCACTTACAACACATTGGACACACCTGTTGCAAAGGGCAAGTAAAGTTGGTCATTGCTGCAGTCATGCAGGCTCCAAATTCTTCCTACCCTGTGTGGTAACTGAGCTGCTTGCCTATAAGAGGTCATATTTTACACCTCATTTGACTTTTTTTCTGGAAGCATCCCATGGCTAAAATGTCACTGCAGTCAGGGTATCACAGCTTGCAGGGCTGCCATTCAGTCCTGTACTCTGTGTAGTCACAAGTGAACAGCATTTTCTAGAAGCAGATGCCTAGTTCCTGATTTAGGTTAGCACTACCAGCTCTCTCTGCAGTAATGCTTGACCCTGCAAGTCACCACTGAGTTACCTCCAACCATGACATTACTAAATAAAATCATTCCTGTTTTACACTGTTACTCTACATCTTCCTTCTCATGTACTTAAGTTGTTCTTAAGTGGGTGGCAGTGGCATGCACTAGTTTCATGCATACAGCGTAGGAGTAAAATTAAATACAATAGAGGCTGCATATTAGGAAATATTTCCTCATGGTGAAATTTATTAGGTTATGGAACAAGTCTTCCAACTAATTTAAATACTTAAAGCTAAACTAGGTTAGGAAGATTAGAGCATACAAAACGATTCTGCACTGGTTCCCTGGCTTAGAACTCCACTACTGGGGAACAATCCTACACTGCCTTCTTCTTAGGTCAGGAGTGAGCAAACTATGGCCCGGGGGCCGCATCCAGCCCTCCAGACATTTTAATTCGGTCCTCAATCTCCTGCTGGGGAGCGGGGTTCAGGACTTGCCCTGCTCTGGTGCTCCAGGCGGGGAGCAGGGTCAGGGGCTTGCTCCGCTCCGTGTGGCTCCTGGAAGCAGCAGCATGTCCCCAGTCTGGCTCCTATGCATAGGGGCAGCCAGGGGGCTCCACACACTGCCCCTGCCCCAAGCGCTGCCCCTGCAGCTCCCATTGGCCAGGAACCGCAGCCAATAGGAGCTACAAGGGCAGTGCCTGCAGCCAGGGCAGTGCACAGAGCTGCCTGGCTGTGCCTTCACACAGGAGCCTGAGGGAGGACTTGCCACTGCTTCTGGGAGCTACTTGAGGTAAGCACCGCCTGGACCCCTGATCCCCCTCCTGTGTCCTGGACCCCTGCCCCAGCCCTGATCCCCCCTCCCCCTCCGAACCCCCCGGTCCCAGTCCAGAGCACCCTCCTGCACCCCCAATACCACCCCAGAGCCCACACCCCCAGATGGAGCCCTCACCCCCTCCCATATCCCAACCCCCAATTTCATGAGCAGTCATGGCCTGCCATACAATTTCCATACCCAGATATGGCCCTCGGGCCAAAAAGTTTGCCCACCCCTGTCCTAGGTGTTTGGTGACCCAGACCAGTTTCAAACAGAAAAGCTGAAGAGGGAGAGGCCACCCAACTATGCTAGAGGTAAAGAACAGAGCAATACACAAAAGAGGGACTGGGGCAAGTGACCTTTGCTGATAATACTTTATTCTCCTTTGTTCATTGTAAACAGATTATAACTGTTAATGGACAAATGGCTCTTTCAACTACTACTAGTGTTCAATCCATTTTTATGCTTAGGGTTTTTAAGCCCAACATTAACTGCACTACTCGTGACAAGTCTTTTAGGATCAGGGCCAAAATTCCAGTTCTAGTTCTGCTGGTAAGAAAAAGATCCTTAGAATTCTAAGTTAAGGACTATCAAAATTGCAACAAACATTAGATAAAGTGCGTAAAATAAAGTGCAAAGAAGTCAAGCAGAAAGACAGGCACAAGAATGGCTGGACTACATGGCAGGCACCATTCTTTCCTTCTATAATGTTCAAGTTCCTCTCACAGATGCATACAGAATGGTATTTACTGCATCAGTGCACACAGTACAGACCTCTCTACCCATATTTATTTATAGATTTGGTATCAACCCAGGTCATAAAAAGTATCACACCCAACAAGACAAGCCTAACCCCTGGAGCACACTGCAAGGCCGGTTCTGTCTGGCTGAGACAATAAAAGCAGCTTTTATTACCCTTACTAATGGGATCAGGAGATTCTGGAAGCTAAGTGTGGTCATCCCTGATTCTAAGATCGGAGCTATTTCTAACCCCAGATCCAATGAGCTAATTATCTCCAGCAGGGAGAGAAGTTTGAGTCAGTGGGACAGTGGTCATGAAACACTCAAAATGAGGTCAACCACGTCCTTTTCATCTCATTGGAGGTCTGTAGTCTATCACAAGGACTCTATTTGCCTGCTTAGCTTACCTTGTACAATGGAATTAGTTATATTACACTTCCAGAAACTAAACATCTTTATAGATTTCATTTGGCTGTAAGCGAGCCAGCTGACTGTAATACACTGGGAGCTACTGAAAGGGAAATTGAGTTGCCCATCTCTAAATGTTAGCAGTCTACATCCATTGCACTACAAGCATGTTGTGGGCTGCCAAAGTTAAGGAACTTCTTTTTAAACCATCACTCATTTCTGCTTCTTCCATTCTCTGCTGCCTGTTTCTCCTTCCTACTTTTCCCTCTTCTCTGATTATCAGCTGCAGAGAAGCAGTAGCCAAATCCAAATGCCCCTGAACAGAATCACTTTCCACCAGAGAAACATGCTGTTAAAAGAAGTAGACCAGGGGAGCGTGGCTTTTGGTCTGTTTCTAGTCAGCAGCAGACAACTGGGGAAAGAGATTCTGTGCAGCAGCAACTAATACAGGGACATCACTTGAGTTAAAGGATGCCTGTTGCCTGCCAGTCCCCAGTGTATTCCAGACAGTCTGAGCCATTTTTTCACCCCAGGAACAAATGGGTGGTGGTTGTTTTATTTTAAAGTATATAACAATTCAGTCCAAAATGTTTCACTTTGTCAGAAGGGGAAAGATTGCTTTGGTAAGGACACTCATTGCATGGTTCAGCAGTCTATGACTTTGCTGTGTGATTAAATTTCACCATTTTAACCCTTTTATAAAAGGAAGGTGCTTTCCCTATAGTGCAAGGGGTGTATAGCTCAGCTTGTTTACACTATGGAAAGGGACATAAGAGTCCTTGCGACTATCCAATGACAGTTGTATCACAGCAGTTTAATCCACTTAGTGGATTAAACTAGGGAAGCAAGAGGTAAAACAATTCTCACAGACATTCTTATCCTATTTCAAGCTTTTCCCCTTTGTACTGCATCCCGTTCAAATTACATCCATCCATCCATCCATCCATCCATCCATCCATCCAAGGGCCCAAGCAGCAGGCAAACACTTGTCAGTGATTTCAGCATAGAGACACCTGCCATATACAACCAGCCATTGCCTTTCAAACCAACTAAAGGATTTGCACATACTGTGCTAGTGTAAAAAACTTAGTGATAATTAGTAGAGATCTTTAAAAAGTCACCTCAAAAGTTCAGTCCCAAGTCTACGTAAATGGAAACAAAACTCTTCGACCATTGCAATGATAGATTCATTATAAAACGGCTCTGGCTAATAGAAATCAAAGAGATTTATGTTTCAACGTACACTGAGCTGGGATGGGATGGGATTTGGTCATCAACTATACACAGGTTTACTGGGTTAAAACAAACCCATGGCAAAAAAGAGTGCAATGCCTCTTGGAAAGGGGAGAAAAGTGCGTTTCTCCATAATCCTTAGTCTTGCTTGTTCAGGTTTAAAACACACAGGAAACACCCTGAGATATAGCTTGTCGGTCAGCAGAACACAGGGTTGGCACTTGTATTCCTTCCCTTTAGCTACAGGCACCCGAGCGGCTCCTGCTTGCCACTTCGCTCTCGCTGAGGGATCACCGAGCGGCTCTTCTCTGTGCCGTATGAAGTCTTCCCTTTATGGATGCTGGTGCCTGGTAGTTATTTCCTAGTGGTCTGGGTGAACCTGCTTTTTTGTTTGGGCTGGTGCACTGAAAGCCACTGGGCACAGATGGCTTGCACAACATCTTCCCCGCTGTTCTCGGCCAACTGCCGCACATGCTGCACCAGCTGCACGGCTCTGGTATTCTCTTGTCTCACGGAGACCAGGTAGGCAGAACGCAGCTTGTTGCACATCAGGTAGGCTTGGATCTGAAGCAATAAAGAAAAGTGGTTGTTCACCACAGCCTCCCAGACTGAGTTCTAACACACAGGTAGAGGTGAGGGCTCATTGGGAAATCTAGTTCAGTAGGCAGTACTATTTAGAGAGGGTGTGCATTGTGATGCAGAGGATAGGATGTAGCACAGGCCAGGTTCTGCTATAAGAAGTGTACTACAAAGGGCCAGTGCATTAGACTTTTTAAAATGTAAGCCTCTGTCACTGGCTTTTAGAACTTCTTTGGATGCTGATCATCATGGAACCAAAAATCAGGATTCTTGCATGTGTAGTTCATGCTTGAAAACCTCCATATCTGAACAGCAAAGATTCACAGAGGCATTCTGCCCATGGCCTAGTTCTTTCAAAAGCTCACATTAGGGTCACTGTAGCATTGAACTTAATGCAGTGACAGAAATCAAATCTAATTTCTCAGAACAGCGTGTCTGGTGGTCAGAGCAGGAGAGTGGGAATCAGGACTCTTTGAGTCAAGTCCCAGCTTTGCCACTGGTTTGAATGTGACCCTGGAAAGTCATGTGACCTCTGGGCCTCAGTTTTTCCATCTGTAAAATGGGAATAGAATCTATTTATCCATTTGTGAATGTAAAATGATTTGAGAGCCTTATACTGAAGACAGTAGAGAAGTGCAGTGTATATAATTAACAGAAGCCATGTATTTCAGTCTTAGCATAGTCTACAAAGAAGAGAAATTACCAAATTGATCAGATAAAGGACGGTGTGCGCCTACCACAATGGCAATAATATAACACTGGAATAATAATGAGCTCAATGCTGGTCTCCCTAGATGCACAGAGATCCCCATCATCTGCCTGCTGCCATGGGAAATTAAGTGCACCTATGAGAAAATAGGTAGGAAGAACCAAAAAGAACCAACTGAATCTTTGCATTGCTTTTAAGTCCCACACAGTAGCTCTCAGAGACCTAAGGGTCTCTAGCTTTTGGGTACACTTCACTCCCAGTGTTGGGGAGAAGAGATGAGATCAGGCACTTACAAGGTATCTAAGCTCAATCTTGAGAAGCTTTGGTTTCTAGGCATAGCGTTCCCACAGCAAGCTAAGGGTTTCCCATTACACTTTACTCACCTTGTTTTCGTCGCTGTCCATATCCTGGATCAGATTGTCCAGATCCTATACCCCAAAGGGGAAAAGCAGGTGACAATTAGAGGACTGTAGATTGCAAACCATTATAGTTTTATAGCCTAACAGATTAAAACATTGCACAGATGAAATTACAGCAAGGTGTTTAAATCATCTCAGCCATCCACTGTCCCAGTTCCTGAGGCGCCGGGTACTAAGCCCAAATCTTCCCTTTTACTGCAGCTTACCTCCTGTCCCAAAACCAGTGTCGTGTCTTCAAGGAACTCCATGAGGGCAGCTTTTCCTCATTAGGACTTCCTGCCCCCCTCTACGCAGTGGTAGCTTCATGGAGGTCTTTCGGGTTCCCTACCTCCACGCCCCACACACACAGAGCAATGTAAAGGCTTTGTGATGGGCAGGGCAATCTTAACGGGTGGCTTCCTATACAGGCAGCAATTCTTGAGGGCACACATGGCTGTGCTCCCTCCTCCATGTGCTCTCTCTACCAGCAAGGGATCTTCATGGAAAGACACTCCTCCTCATCCCAAACAGCAACGTAAGGGAGGATCCCACTGGGTAGAAGGATCTCTCCTGCATGCCACTTGCACAGCACCTTGCTGGGAGATTTGAGGGAAAGGACCCTGTAGCTAGACAATCACACCCCCCAAATAGCCATTTCCCTTTGCAGATGCAAACTGATTTCTCTGGAGATAGAACATGTAAAATAAGGGGCCAGAAGAGGTTGACAGCATGTCTCAATGCATGGTATGGATGCTGAGAGGCAAGGGACTGTCCCCTTTCTAGACTATCCCACCTCAGAAGACGGTGCTATGGGGGCAGCATTACCTCAGAGGGGATATCCTTAAACTCATCCAGGCAGTTTAGGATGATGATATCCCCATCATTTTTGGCTGCAACTCCAGACTCATTGACGCATTTAAGGAGCTGCCGGATCTCACTGTAGTTCTGCTGCTTCACCAGCACCTTGGCCACTTTACTGTACACAGCTGCAGCCTCCAGCTGGAAATCCTGAAGTGGGAAAATGGAAAGCATCAAAGCAGCATGTTCAGTCATGGCAGATTCTACCAAGCCTGCCCAGAGGAGGAGCACTGTGCTGCTAGAAGAAAAGAATGTGGCTCAAGTACAGTCCACACTGCTCTAAAACACAGCCCATTGCCACCCTCATTTTCCATACAGAAGTACAGCCCTCAGGGCAAGAGGGCCAGCATGTCACTTTGCTTGTGAAGGCCAGGTCACTCAGATCACAGTGGGACCCTAGTCTCCAGAGGCCACTCCTCTGCACTGAAAATCTGGGCAGCTGCAGTCTGTTCCACTCCATGCAAGGCAGACTCTCCCCTTGCACTCCCACCAAGTTACTAATGTGGGTCCTTCTCAGCTAAGCACCTGGGCTACTAGTACCAGGCTGGCAAGTATCTCAGCCTCAGCCATCCACACATGCTGGAGAGACACATTTCCAAAAGAACAGTTTCCAATTAAATACTTCCTGCTCCCTGGATGAGCAGGCTCTGGGAATAGCATTGTGCCAGCTCTGGGCCTGTTTCTTCACTGCCTCCATATCCTGTGCAGTCACTGACACCTGTGCAGAGTGGGTGTCAAATGCTACCAAATCTGAATTCTCCATTCATACCTGGGGTAGCACTTTGCACAGGGTGAATGACTGAAGAAGGTGCAAGGCAGTGGAGAACGCTGCTTGGTTACTCTGGCAGAGCAGCAGGGAGGAAGGGAATGCATTGCTAACTCTGTGGATGAACAAGGAGGCAAGTTAATTGGCTCTGAAGAGACCAGACCCATCTCTCAGGAGAGCAGGCAGTGCCCTAGTTTTCCTCTTCATATGGTGCATGGAGCCCCTTCCTTCACTTGTTCTCTCCCATCAGGGTGCCCCCTCTCTAATCTCCTCTCCTTCAGTGGATGAGCGGGCACCAATTTATTCAGATGCACAGCAAGACAGCCTTCTGGCTGATCTAGAGATTTCAGAACTGCCAGCATGACACTGAGACACAGACAGGGGAACCTTGAAAATTAAGCTCTACTCCCTCACACACTCACAGCCTCCCCCAGCTTAACTGGATCTGGAAGTTGACGTCAGTGACTCTCTAAACTAAAAGCTGGCCAGGCAGTTCATTTCCAGGGCGGAGAGGGGTCCCTGACAATGCATGGAGGTTTAGAACCTACATAATTGATTGGTCTGTATTTTACACAAACATGGGGACTGATCTGAAACTTGTGTTTTCCCCACTTGATGCAAAGGGTCTGATAATAAACAGTGGTGCTTTACAGGAGTGAGATCAACCTTACATGCAGCAACTTCTTAGGTTTTCCATACCTGGAGGACTCTGAATGCAATTCCAAAACCTTCTTCAATGTTCTTCCCTTCCAGCATGACCTGTGAAGAAATTTCCAACATTAGACATAGGTGAAAGTGAGACATTCCCATTTGGTTATGTGTAGAAAACTCACAAGGAAATGAAGTCACTTGTACAAAGTAGCCCAGGTATTTTACTGCCTCTTGCCTGAGTTCAGCACTGCAATACCGTTTGCCAAAAGGCAATTTACCGCCTTGTTAAGAAGCGTCTCTAACAATGGGAGGCAGCATGATCCAGAGAGGGAGAGGCAAAGACATGAGTTCTGTTGTCAGGTGCCCCATGGTAGTCAAGTTACTTAAACTTCTCTCCACCTGTAACATAAGGATAAGGATACTTACCTACCTTTAAAATGCACTGAGAGCTATAACTGGAAAGTACCTTATGTATTATTTGAGAGTCCAGATGAGTGCTCCAGGCCCCCAAATCATCCTTTAATCCACAGAGCAGGTCAAGTTAAGGCAGCAAATGTTATGTTTTAAATAGCAGCTAGTACCTTGCCAGCTACATCCATCTTCATGTGATTGTTTCCAAAGAGAGTGGGCAAGGTTGAGCCAGTTATCTGAGAGGTCCCTGAACTCTCACACCGATGCAGGAACTTGGTGACTTCCATCTGTAGCTCAACTGTATTGATGTGCCTAGATTGGGAAAAAAATTCTCATTTATCTGGGTACAGAGACGCATTTGCACAACTATTAATGAAGTGCACCATCCACAAATTATTACATTACTGAAAGTGTCTCAAAAGGTAGATGTGTCTCTAACAAAATTAAAAATGGCTATTTTAGCTGCTGTTTGACTTGGGCATACAGTAATATTAACGTTAGCTCCTTCTGTCTCACCCCATCTGCAGCACTGAAGTGCCCTCCTGAACTGCATAGGAAACATGCATTACGAGTGCTCACGTGAAGTTCAGCGTTACACACACCGACCAGCTGTGGATCTCTAACAACAACTCCCAGACACACACAAAAAGACTAATTTTTATTAAGCTGCAGCCAAGTGTGAAAAAGTTTCAGTAACTTTAGATGAAAATAAACCTTAAGAAAACTGTAGTTATAGACACCCCAAAAGTTAGAAACAGAGGACTAAACTTCTAACAACATTTTAAAGTTTGGAAATTCAGTTAACCATCTAACTCTTACTTCTAAGGCTCGCATCTAGCTCTGCTACTATACAGGTAATAAGTTTAGCAAACAAAATGTAAATTGTATAGACTATGCCCATATCGGTTTTGCCTACATACAGGAGGGTAGATGGTACAGGGACTGACATTCTGTCACTTGAGACTTGTCTTGACCAGGAAGAGCGGTGCTTCCCGTATACCACAGTAGGAAAAAGGTCAATTTTGGCCTGGGTTTAGCTAGAGTATGTGAGCTAAGCCCAACCTAAACTCAACCAGTTTTCCTCATCAAGACAAGTCTCAAGTGCAACCTCATTCCCAGAACTTCATTTCCTGTTTTGCAGATACCTTGATACATCAGTGGCTGTCATTTTCTTCCGAAAAGTGCAAGCAGCTTTTTTCCTTCCGGAACTCCTTGAAACCTCCTGCAGGTAGATTTTGAGGTGGTCCTTGACCTTCAGGAGCCATTTCTGTTGGCCTCCCAGCTCTGTGTAAGACTTTGCCTTGTGAGTGAAGAATCTAATGCAGGTCATGGCAGCACGGACATGATCCTTGAACAAACAAGTAATGAACTTTTAAAAGGGGGATCATTTGACAACAAGGCTAAGACCTATGATGTTGAGAAACACTATAAGAATCTCAGAAGCGGAGAAGACTGAGAGCATCCATAGGCAGAACATCTTCAGAGCTACTTTGACTGTTGGTACTAAAATGCTCACACAAAGCAAACATTATGGTTCCCTAAGAGGACATACAATTAAAGCAACAGATAAGATAGTGCAACAAGACCAGATTCATGACAATAAGCACAGCAGATATGAATAGACAGTATTGCCTGGAGTCTTCCTAAGATCAGAAAAGTTCCTACCAGCTTATATTCAATAAAAAGTAAGCAAGCAAAAGACATACTATGTATCCGCAAAGCACAAGGACTTCAGTTAGAAAATGCGAAACAGGAAACAACTGCAGACATGGACTCTGCAGTTACTCTCTCACTTAAAAAGAAAAGGAGGACTTGTGGCACCTTAGAGACTAACAAATTCAGTTGAGCATAAGCTTTCGTGAGCTACAGCTCACTTCATCGGAGCATCCCAGGGAATTCACAGAAAACATAACGTGACCAAGGCACAGAGTTTAACACCCAAGTAAAACTGCTGAATAGAGTGATACTATTCACTATTTCAGCAATAAAGGGGGGGCCACACACCCCACCCTTACCTTCATAAACTGCTGCAGTTCATACAGAATGTGGTAGTAGTTCTTTTTCTGCAAGTGTTTGCAGGCTGCAATCAGGTAGATGCCCCAGCTCTCCAGACTTGGATCAATGGTTTCCAGCAAGTTCTCCAACATGTGCAGTTTCCCACTTTTATAACTTGGGACAAAGATCCCTTCAATGAACACTTCCGGTGGGCTCTCCTACAGTGGGAAGAAGGGAGCTTGAGGTGAATCAGCTGCAGGAATTGGCTTTTCTCTTGCTACTGAAGGGAATACCAGTGACAGAGAGGTTAACCCTACATTCTGAGCACAGGCAGGCACCCAGCAAATTGCTGGCTTTGAACTGTTTTTTAAAGGGGTGCTACCATGTTGTTTAATCACTGCATTCAGGGTAGTGACTGGGTTTGCTATTTTTTTTAAAAACCACTGCACAGCACAAGTTACAGAACCCAGTATGCACAGAAATGTTTCAACAAAAAATACATTTGGTGGAAACAGGTTAACTTTTCAGTGGAATCCTTCCCCTGCAGTGGTGAGAGCCTCAGCACCAAAACAACCTTGCACTGCTGTAAGAGAACCGGAAAGTGAGAACTGCCATTTGAAGTCTCTCTGTCCAAGTTGCGGTAGGAAGTTTTCAAGCTAAAATTGTTTTGAATTACCTGAAAAATTTTACTGGTGGAAAACTGCTTGTGCACCACTGGGCACTCAAAAGCAAGCAGATTTTCTTTAAAAAACAAAACAAAAAACAATTCACTTCTAAGCTAAGAACAAAAAGGATATGTTCAAAAGGTAACTGAGAATAAGGGCTTTGAAAGGACTTTCTCAATTCTAACTACAGCAATCACACTGATGATAATAAAGAGAAACCAGAGCTGATAAGGCCACTTAAACAATTACCTATTAATAAGCCAGTTAACAGATTGGGGATAATGGAGTTAGGTATGTCAATCAGTATGTTCTACATCAAATGTATTTCAATTCTAATAGGCCAACGAACCAGCTAAAATCCCACACACTCTAGAAGTTTTAAGTATTTTTCAGTAGCTTTCATGTTGTTAAGAGCTGGTGGATTGATAGTACTGCAGGAGAACAGAGAATGGCTCTCTTCTCTAGCCTTCCCTACTTTGGCAAGGGGATGGGGCAATAATAATTTCAAGATGGAACAGTGCTGGTTAATGTTCTACATGACACAGATGTTCAGTCATTTGGAATAAATCCACAGAGAGACTGGACAATGAGAACATAAATAGTGAAAGCTCAGAGGAAATAGAGCACGCTGGATTTTGAATTCAGTCATTATATATACTGTATTATCCTGGTCACCATCTTGGATTTGCTTGGAAGGGAGAAGTCCTCCTAATGCTTTCAGATCTCCAATTTAGATGATACAAGAGCAGATTCTGACACTGCCAGCAGAATTCTTTACTCACCTTATTTAACAAATGCAGAAGTGCTTCTCGCATGCAGTCATGTCTCATGTAGAAGCTAATGATTGCTAGGTTGGTGCCATAAGTGTGTAAATAGAACAAGCACTCCTGATAGTAGCTGTTGTGTTGGATCTTCCCTTCGGACATCATCTCCAGAGACAGGCTTCGTGTCCTCAGGGTTGCTTCCAGGTCTCTCAATGTGGCAAAGTAGTCATCATCCTGCTATTAAGACAGAGAATCAATGACATGGGACTGTCCAGGAACGATTAACAGGAAGACTATTCTGCAGAGTCTCCCTGGGGTTAGTGCGTATCAGCCAACCGCCTCTCTTTTTCTACTGTGATATACATGGGATGAAACTCCAGCCATATTACTGGATAGGGAAACTGTATTCAAACCTTGCTAGCAGCAATGATGCTTAAACATGACTGTAGCTACTGTGGTTCTGTTCCCAACATGAATGGGTCCTTATAGGAGGTTTGTTTTTTTAAAGATATTTCCACTGCTGATAGAGACTTCTGATAAAACAGCAAGTCAGAGACTAAAATGCATATTTGCTGAAGACCAGAAATTTTAGGAGAACAAATATAATCATAGGGGGAAGCCCTCTTGGGATAGCAGTTTACTTAAAAATTCAAAGCTTCAATTGGGGCCTGAATTTTAGTTAGTACCTAATTATAGCTTACAGTAAACTCAAACTATATACATTCTAAAAGGAACGTTTTCAATCTGGAGGTTCTGACGTCTCAAGTTTCACCCTCAACTATTACATGACTATCAGAAGTTCTTGACAAAAGAGATACGACATCACATTGTACAGATGGATGGAACTTAGTCTCTTCATAAAGACACTTTGTATGCTCTGTAATAAAAATATAAAAAGTTGGTTTAATTACAAAATCAGTGCCAATCAAAAGAGACTGAACTTCCACCTGCAATGGATAAGGGTTTTTTGGTGGTGGTGGTGTTAAAGCAAATCTAGTGCTGGCAGCAGATTCTGAATTGTGAGTCTGGGAAACTAAAGTTCTCCAGCCACACAACACAGAATTGATACCAAAAATGCTCGCTTCTTAATAATGACCTTTGTCACAGTACCATAAGTTAATTTGGAAGGGCTGCACCAGTGATGGTCGAAGGAAAGAGGAGTGTCTCTTCTAGGACTCATACAATCCTTGCTGCCTCTAACTGAGATCAACAAGGGGGGAAATTAGTGCCACTTCTGATACATAGTGACATGGACACCAGTTCATTAAGAACTAGACTGAGACCTCCACCCCATTTCACACTGGCCTCCAAAGAGCAGTCAGATGTGCTTCTGCATTACTGCATAACCTTCAAAAGATGAGCTTCTTCCCCATTTACTGGGCACAACACTACACAAACAGAATCCCATCATTCTGCTCTCAGTCACTGACTGGAGGGTGCAGCCAGTGGGGCTTCTGCACAGGCTTCAGTATTTGTGGTGCAAATCCTCACACCATCTGCTCCACATGCAAATCATGTCAAAAAGACAAAAGCAGCCGCAAAATACTACTCCAGCATTAACCCCTATAATATGCTATGGATGTCCCCTCTCCCTCGGTTGAATCCTGTTCTTCCTAAAGAACTGTGCCAAAGCCTCAGGACTTTGACAGTTTTGGTACAGTTCTCCAGAACAGGTAGAATAGCCTCTTACCACCAGGAGTATGGGTTTCACAGTGGACTCCAGATATTGTATCACATCTTGGACTAGCCTTGAGCCATGATTCAACTGGTTCAGATCAAAGGGTGGCTTTAAGCATC
The DNA here is from genome assembly GCF_965152235.1 of Eretmochelys imbricata. Classification (NCBI taxonomy): domain Eukaryota; kingdom Metazoa; phylum Chordata; order Testudines; family Cheloniidae; genus Eretmochelys; species Eretmochelys imbricata. The sequence goes on along the minus strand of NC_135577.1, from coordinate 63,256,085 downwards.
GGCTGAATTTCTCTCTTGCTGAACTTAAGTTCCCAGCTTTAAGGCAAGCCATACCCCAGGCATGCCATGCGCCACCTGGATCCAGCCCGGTCTTTGTAGAAACCTAAACCCCAAAGCATTAGTTAGTAGTACATAATACAGAGACAGCACAGGAGAAGCAGATAATTACACTCCTAATCTAAATCAGGGACCTTCCATTGCCCAAAGAAGAAATGTCTTCTTGTACACTAAGAAATGCCTTTATCAGTTCCACATTAGTGACCTTAAATACTAGCTACTGAACTACCCACAAAAACTCTGATTATGGAAGGATTTTCCGATTGCAAATGTAATGGAAGAGTTTAATCAATCACCGGTCAAGGATAGTTCAATCCAACAGTTTTTACATTCATAAAGGTAAAGTAATTTTCCCCTTCATAGTAGATTTTATATAGTTTTATTACAAGAACAGAACAACACTAAACAGGTTTGTGGTTTAGAAAGTGATATGAAGTGTTAGTGGTTTTCTGTTTATAGACTTGCTGATGCTTCATGGAAACATTTTGGCAACATTCATTTCACACAAATCTGCTGATAGAAAACTTCATCCCACAGTTTCTTTAGCAGAGATGTTTGCATGTAAACAGAAACCATTTTTGTTTAACAGTTCATCTGCTCATGCTGCTTATTCCCTACTAGAAATCCTAATCCTGTTTGTGTCATCATAATCCTCTTCATAATAATTGTGATGCCACAACCAGAGGCTTATGAAATCAAGGGGGTAGGGAGGCAAAATGCAGAAGATAAGCCATATGACCAGATGAGCTGTCAAGGTTTATCATTGTCTCATAAGTGAATGTTTTTCAAAGTTGTCCGTCCTAGCAGGCCTCTGAGAGTCCTTAAGTACAAATCAAATCACAGAAAAGAAAGATCTATTAGGCTGAATGTCCTAACTCCCCTACCAATGCAAGGTTGTTCCTGACGGTGCATTTTTAGTTTTTTGCCTGTCCTAATTGGAATTGGATGAAATGATGGGGTTCACATCACTCCCCTTGGCAGACTGTTCCCAAGCAGAATGCAGCTCACTGTTAAACTGAGCATCTGAAAATATTTCCTAAGTTTTTCCTTTTTTAATCACATCCCATTGTACTTTAATATCAGAGATCACATAAATTAAGTTCAGTGGGGAAAGCAAGCCATCTAAGACGATTTAAAAAAAAGGGGGGGGGGGTTAACACCTTCATCCCCCCGTTATTGTTACCTCAACAGCTAACTGATAGTATTCTGCTTCCAAAAGCCGATTCCTTAGCCTCGTTACTGCTGCAGGCTGCAGAATCTGATCCAAAGATGGTACATGGCGATAGGCAGCAGCAACTAAAATATTCAGCACATCCACCTTGCTGATGTAACTGTTCGGAAGGAAGCAGGAATGAAGTGAGTGGGCACGTGCACACACAGCATATCACTATACTCTAAGGCTCATTAGCAAGGATCTTCAAAGCCCTTATGCCTGTAGTATCTTTTACATTGGTGATTCCCAACAACTGGTACTTCCAAATTTGTCTCTGGTACTCTAACTCTACTTCCCTTCCTTAATGCACTGTCCTAGAGCCATTTTGCTGCTCCGGCTAGCTACTTCTCATTCAACCAGACTGGCTAATACAGCCTGTGGAAACACTAACCAGTACTGTCAAGTCTGGTTTTGTGGTACATTTACCTGAACAGCTGGGACCCCTTGCATTGCACTTCCCACTCTATTCTGCCTTACACTGATGCCCCAGGAAGGAATAAAATTCAAATGCCTGACAAGTACCATTGTAAAAGCCTAAACTAAACAAGCGTCTGAAAACAAGCAAAATGTTAAGCTTAAAAAAAAATCTCCCATAGTAAAAGCAGCAAGTTTAAACAGTCAGGGAGATTTATTCCCATCTATTCCAAGAGTCTAGTATTCCCAATAGTGATTTTGTGGATAAACAGGTCACTCTCTAGCCTCTAGATAGGTTAGTCCAGCACCATTCACCACCACTTTAATTCGTTAAAGGAAGGCTAAGAGCTCCAACGAATCCAAAAGGACAGCTGGCAACTTACCTGTCACACAAAGCTAGATCCTGGCTCCTTCCGGCTTTTACAAACATCATCTTGGCACTGAAAAGCAGCTGTTTCATGATGTCCATGAGAAGCCCAGCATCCACTTCAGGGTTAATCAGACCTTGGGACAATTTACAGCAGCACTGTATCAGCTGGTGGCCACATGCTGTGCTATCTGAGTGCAGACTGAGGATGGAAATACACAAGGAAGAACTAGGGGCCTGTCAATTAAGAGTAAAGAAAGACCCAAGAGCTTGTAAATGGACACTACAACAGCACTTAATAGAATTCTAAAGGGAACTGGTTACATTGGACTCACCTCTCTGTCTCTCAAGCTCTTACCTGTTCATAATAAAATTCGTTACGCACAATTTCATTTTCATCTTCACTCAGAGAAAGAAGCCACTCAAGTTCAGTTGCCTTGGGTACTCTCATCACTACATAGCAATCCAAACCTCCGTTACCACAGGTCTGTACTGCTGAGAAAGAGGAATCAGTTAATCAAAATCATCCTGGAAGGGGCAGAAAATCAGGCAGAAAGCATGTCACAAAGTTATTCTGTATGCTTTATCATCAGAGCTACCTGTGCTGTTCTCAGCACACACTCCAGAAGTTAGAGGGATGAAACAATCTCACCTATACAACACGCACAGCACAGAACCACAGAAAGCAGCTATTGCATATGCTCAGTAGCAGATTTCCACTCCCAAACATCAATTTCTATACTGTCTAAAATATTTCCTCAATAAACACCCATATCCCCAATTCAGGGTATTTTTAACTCTTTTGGTGCCACTCCATTACAGCATACCCACCCTCTTTTTTGACCACCTGTGAGCTACAATATTTCTGTTTTTTTGTCAGAAGATCAGTGGAGATAAGTGCTCTGTGGGTGGTAGAAGGGAAGTCACTGAGGCTGAGAAGGGGAATGAATAAACGGATTATAGATGAAGCACTACATGACTTACCAACTTATTTATTTTCTTTTTAGGATTTGCATTGATGGACTGTGCAGCCCAAAAACCTTAACTCAAATCTGGAAAAAAGTTCCAGTAGCTCTGGAGCAATGTCAAAACAGTACTGTTAGTTTGAGGGACCAGACCAATGAGTTTTTAAAGGTCCAGTACCTCAAAGTGAGATTGCTAAGAGTATCTGCTCCAATCCCTGGAAAGCTAGGGATCTCAGATTTCAAGTGATATATAGCATTAATTTCTAGCCCTGGTACTGTAATTCATGACATATGGGAGCATGAAAACCAGGTCATTCTGATTACTATCTGGCTTTTTGGTCCCAAATTTAATTCTGAGCTGAGAATCTCTCCCATCAAAATTGACATATGCTGTAGTCAGACCAAAGCTGCAGGCCATCTTAAAGCAACTTGGGAAGCATTACCCTTCTGATGAAGTGATTTGAGATACTAGCTGCTAAAAGTGACAACATTGAGCCACAAAAGCCAACTAACACCCCCTTTCAAAATCCAAATTCTACACCAAGCAAAGTTTTTCCCTCAAAAGGGAAAAACGCCACAGACTCCACAAAGTCCACCAAGGACTATTTATGCTATGAAACTGTCTATTGCTATGAAACATACTCCGATTGTACCATGACAGGCAGCAGTAGAAAACCTTAAGATATACAGAAAATTATGTCCAAACTGAACTGGAAGATAACAGATGGCAATCAGAACAAGCCCATTTTAAAAGTGTGAGTGACATCTAAGTTCTTAATATCCTTATTCAGCAAAACATCCCCATAGTCCCATAAAGTCAGTATCACTTTGCTGCATCACTCTGCTCTGGTTCTTCCCCTGCTAAGTCTTAAGCTCTATAAGTCCCATGCAGCTGTCCTTGTTGCCATGTTCAAGAGGAGCTACACAAGTCCAATGAAATGATGTGCACTAAATACTGGACACAAATGAAAGACTGAACAAAGTAATGAAGACAAAGATCTTCCAGCAGCAACTGACCAGAAGTTCCATTTTCAGTTGCTTCAGTCTGAAGTATTTATCTTTCTATTTATTAGACATCTGATACTAGCTGCTCTTCGCTTGACCATTGTAGCTCTTCTGGAGCACAGCAACAAGACCTGCTTTTGACAATAAACAGCCTGTCACACTTCACTGGGAGAGAGGAAAATACTAGCTTGTATTTATGGTTTGTGGAACTACTGAGAAGCTTTAAAAAATTTTATGTTTTAACCTTAGTTACTAGAAGAATTTCAGTATTTCAACTAGCACCCATACTTCGTGGGCCCTTTTCTCATGACCTGCCAGACCTGGAAATGTTCTGGAAGACCAGAACAAATGCTTGCAAGATCCACGGGTCCTAGACCAGCAGCCAGAGAGAAAAATACTTCAACTTTTATAATGATGTACTTTGAGATCCTTTGCATGAAGATGCTTGAGAAGAGCAAAGTGCTTTTATAAATACGAATGAAGTCTCCCAACACTATTGAAAGATGGGGAAATTGAGGCACAGAGAGGTTAAGTGACTTGCCCATGGTCATACAATTAGACAGTGTCAGAGCTGGAATTGGAACCCAGCAGCTCAATCCTCAACTCCATTCATAGTTTCCTGCATGACTGACTTCAGACCAATGATATTTGAAAACAGCAGAGATTTTATTACTAGAAGTGCTGTTGGATCCTTTAGCTACAGCACAGCTTCCAGCTTATTAGCAATTGTCGTACAAAGATAACAATCGTACACATTAAAAGCAGAAATTGAACGTTACTTTGTTCTCACCTTCCATCAAGTCTTGATCTTCCTCTTTTGTGCTGTAAAACAGAGAGACAGAAGCTTCACACCCATTCCAACACACTGAGGAAAGAGTGATTAAAGCCTGGCAGTTAAGAAAATGGCTCGTTCAATATTGCTAACATTTTCGTAGCATTAGTTATAAAAAATAATTGATGACCTCTCCCCTCCCCAAAAAATACACAGATGGAAAAATAAGTATGTGGCACTAAGAACATTTCACCAACATTAAATAATTATTCCTTATAACCTCCAGAAGGAAAGGTATTGTATCTATTAAACAGGCAGTAAGGAGTTAAGAGACTTGCTTAAGGGCAAAGAAGAAGTGTGTGTCAGAGATGAGATTAAAACTCAGGAGTTCCTGGCATCCAGTTCTCTGCTCTGCCCCCAGATTATGCTACCTCACACCCCCACACACCACCAGCCACAGTACAGAAAAAACAAGAAATACTCAAATCCTTTATTGTCCAACCTACTTGTCCCCCTTTGGCTTCCTTGCCCCACACAAACAAAATGTAGGGCCCTGTTAATATATTTGGAAATGCCACAAGCTCCCCTGATTTACTGCTCATTCTTCCCTCATGTACCATTTCAAAACTGCACTGTGCTCATCTCTTCCCAGTAGGTCCACTGATAGCAGGGCAGAGAGGTGACTGCTCTCCCACTTCTCACCACACCCTCCACCAGCTCAATGAGTCTGTATGAAATGAGTTTCAGTCCCATTTTCAGGGGAAAACATCCACATCACAAAACCCTTCACCATTACTGGCCCTTTCATCGGCAATCTCAATCTCCAAGGACTACTTAATCCACAGCCTCACTTCTGAATCCATAAAGGTGGCTCCTTCTGGTCAGATTAAAGCACAGTGCTTGCACTGCTGTACTTATGCTGTCTCACACACAAACAGAGCTGGGAAGAGGGGAACATGGAACTATGCAGAACTTGTATGCAAGGACTTACATGCTTGTGTCTTGGGCTAAGACAGGTGGACAATGCTTGCTGTAGTAGCTGTAGCACTGGTCACATACACGAGCCGGATTTTCTCTACAAGCTTCCACCACCATTTTCTTGGTAGAGCAAGAACTGCACACCAACCTCCCACAACGTCTGCAGTGATGGCGCCTATTAAACTGAGGCACAAGAGAGGTTATGCTTAATTGGAAGAGTGTAGTAGATTAGCAGCTGACATTTCCTTCCTTTATTATAGCCACTCAGCTCATAGGCGAATTTACCCGATTAAAAACAATGAACAGCAAAGAGCAAATAATTTCTGTTCATCTCAGGCTTCAAAAATCTCTTTAAGGTCTGCCCACTGATTGTTTTTTCCCCAAAGGCGGTGATGGCAGGGAGGGACAATGTGCTCAATTGGGACTAGCTTGCCAAAGTCTGGCTTTTCAGCTTTTAGCTCTCCAGATGCAGAAGTTCGGTAGACTGTCTTTGATTGGAAAAGAACAAGATGACATTCCACAAGACCCTTAGCAGTTTACTTTCCCAGGATCAGTTTTCCCCTTTCTAGGCTCTACTTCTATCACTTCACCTGCCCCAGAAAGATCTTTCAGGAGCCATCAGTGTAGCCTGTCACCTCAAATACATTTAAACCTCACAATCTCCCCTTCAACATCTGTTTGACTGGCAATTTGGACGATATGAACATAATAAGGGACAAACTGCTAGCATCATGGGGGGCTCCTACGAAACAGTCCATCTGAATTAGCTTTCATGTTAAATCACCGGCTGCAGGGAAAACAAAAAAACCAAACCACCAACACATGCCCCACCACAGCCTTATGAGTATCTGTATTTGACCTGGGTTCCTTACCATAGTAAAACGTTCCGTTTTGCAGACCATGCATGTAATTTCAGTTTCATCGGGGATCCATTGCTGCTTTGATGGTGGCACCTCAGGTGGCACAAACTCTTGAGGAAACAGATTCCGAGGCAGGCTTCTCTCTCTCGGACTTGAAGATTGGATGATACCTTGGAGAACCAAGCCATATGTGGCATTGGATTTAGGCTGCTTAGTGGAATTTCAGAGACCAGACCACATGCTAAAGCACAGTCAGACTGACCCTCTTGGTTACCAATGAAAAGATTACTAGTACCTTTCAACCCTCCATGCTAGACATGGTACATCCTACCATAAGGCATTCAGATGCTTTAAGTAACAAGATCTTTCTTAAATGCACAAGAGGCTTCTTGGCATCTTGCAACAACGTATGTTGACAGAGACTGCAAACTCTTCCAGTCACTTCAGTACCTACTACCACAGGCAAATCTTGCTTTTGTGTTTGCAGCCATACATCACTATCCCCACCACACCTGGAGAAAAGCGATCTTTGGGCTTGCTTGTGCCTTGTCATCAACCAGTCTTACCTGGAGAGCCTCTACAAGGCAGGAATGCAACACCAGATACATGGGCGTTTGCACAGCTATATTCTGTGCTGCTCAGAAGTGCCAGACTGACTTTTCTTCAGCACAACACCAACTACAACATGGGACAGCAGCAGCCTAGACTTCCACACAATGCACCCCTGCTTCACCATCACATCATATCCTTGGCCTGGAGGAATTAATTCTGAGCAGCAAAAGGATAATTTAGTCTCCATGACCTTTCAAATCCTTGGTCTCACTACTGAGATTGCCAGCTTGGCCTCTTGTTGATGCTATTAATTGTAGTAGTTTGTGGGATGTGGGTATTTACACAAATCAAACAGCTGTCAAATATTCACTACCAACATGGGTTGAACAGGAATTGGCTCCTGGATGTGAAAGGCAAGGGGACCCTGTACTATACCTGTAACCCATTCAAATTCCCTCACATACTACTTCTAAAACTGAAACAACTTAAACTCCAGCTGAAGTAACATGCTCCCACTAAGAGAAAGTTACTTCATGTTCATCAGGCTGACAAGCACTGGAGTGCAGATTAATGCAAGATGCAAAAGGAAGTTAGTGATGTTCTATTAGGAGGTCAACAGATCCATGCAGGACATAAGTGAAACTCAGTATTTCATTTTCATATAATACCTGAACAGTTATAGGAGCTAGAAAGTCCAACACTAACATTTGTATCAGGAATACAGGACACACAGATGGGTCACATCCTCCAGGCTGCTCTTCTGAATCCTTTTTCCCAGGGTCCCTATCCATGGACCACTTCCCTATCTCCAGTTCATGGTTTTTAAACACACCGTACCTGTCAAATAATGTAACCTTCTGATCATCTGTATTGCCTGATCATCGTGAAGGAGAGCATAGAAAGCTTCAGAGAAGGAAGTCAAGTGAGAGAAATACCCACCCTGCAAAGCCACTACCCTCCCCTGCACATGCATAGTGAGGAGGTGCTTTACTTGAGAATGGGTCTGGTCCCAGGCCATGGCTCAGACCTCCCCCATTTATAGGAGTGGCGGGGGGGAGCAGGGATCATTATAGGTATGTGTACACAGCCACCGGCAGGGAGCCTCCAACCCAAGTTGACAGACTTGGGCTCATGCTACTGAGCTAAAAATAGCTGCGCAGACTGTGATTTGAAGTTGCAGCTCAAGCTAGAACTCGGACTCTGAAGCCCACTCCCCTCACTTGGCTTCAGAGCCCAAGCCACAAACATCATATGAGAATATCAAACAGTGATTAAGTCTTCCAAAATACCCCTGAGGTAGGTGCATATTAATCCCATTTCATAGAAGGAAAACTGAGGTGCTGGGATATTAGCAGTTTGCCGAAGAGGAGAGAGCAAGCCAGTGTCAGCACAGGGATTAGAGAACCCAGGCCTCCTGAATCTTGCATGCCCTGCTCCAATTACCAGACCTCAATTTTTTATTTTTTTAAATTTGGTCCATAACTCAAAAACATCTTTTAAAAACCTAACCTTCCCCCTGCCCCCCCCCCCAACAAACTCCTTTTTGTATCCTACCATATCCAACAGTCTTGTGGCCACAAGAACAAACAGGATGATTTGGGGTGGGGCTTGGTGGTTGCTGAGTGGAAGGGTTTCTCCCTCCTCTCTCCTTTCCCCACAAACCTGCACAGCATCCAGGGCAGCACTTCTTTGAGAGGACACAGTCTCTTGGGCCTTGTCTGGACTAAGATTTTAAAAGTGTGATGTAACACATGCTAACTAATCTGTGTTAAGAGTCTAGTGGTGACAAGGCACCCTGCTTCAGTTAAAATCTAGTGACTGCAGTCCTCACCTATTGTGTTGGGTGCAATACAAACATAGAAAAGAGGAAATCTCTATCTTGAAGTCCTTACAATCTAAAGATGCAAACAGATGAAGGGTAGGCAATGGGGACAAACATATAAGCAAAGAAGTATGGTGAAGAATAGGCACAGCTTTATTGATTTTTTAAAAATTGGGGATAGACAAAGCGAGTAGGAAAAGGAAAGCAGTGATAGAGGACTATTGCTGTTCAATGGTCCATCCAAAAGCTTCTCATGCAACAGACCTGTCTTTCCAGAAAGGAAATCTTGGGCCAAAGTTTCTCAAAATCAGAGCTCCAAGTCAACTTGCAAAAGTAGACAAGAAACCACAAGTAGGTTCCTACAATTGCATGCGCAAGTTAGTTCACATCATGCTCTAAACATCACACCATGCCTACTTAGGCTTCTGTGCTTAGATTATGCTTCACTAGACTTCTAGGGAGGCAATTTCCTGATCTGCACATGCAATTCTGGATGCACTTTTGAGTATGGACTTGGGCCCCTTATATCACATAACTTGGGGCTGCTTCTCAAGCCTTCTGAAACAGAGTATGACTAGTGTAGGGATGTAACCAAATAGAAATTTAAAACCTAAGGTTGGGTGATGTATGCAAGGTGGGTTGGACTTAACACCAAAAATACCTTGAGATTTTTGTTGATTTAAATAAAAGGACCGTCAGGAAAAGGAGGCAGTCAGGAAAAGAATCATTCACAAAGGAAAAAGAGTTATCTACACAGCTGAAAAGAAAGAGCAGAAATGCAGCAAGAGCAGCAGCCATTGTGGAGAGCTCCTCTATCAACTTTCAGAGTCACAGAAATATAGGACTGGATCTTGATAAGTTACCTAATTCAGTTTCCAGCACTGAGGCAGGATTAAGTATAACCTAGATCAGAGGTGGGCAAACCATGGACCACGGGACTGTTCTGCCCAGCCCCTGAGCTCCTGGCCCAGGAGGCTAGTCCCCGGCCCCTCCCCTACTATTCCCCCTCCCCTGCAGCCTCACCTCGCCGTGCTGCCGGTGTGCTCTCGGTGGCGGGGCTGTGAGCTCCTGGGGCAGCGCAGCCGCAGAGCCCAGCCTGACCCGGTGCTCTGTGCTGCGCAGTGCATGGCTGGCTCCAGCCAGGCGGCATGGCTGTAGCAGCGCCAGCCACCAGTGCTCCAGGCAGCGCGGTAAGGGGGCGGGGGTTGGATAGAGGGCAGGGGAGTTCGGGGGGTGGGCAGGGGCCAGGGGTGTGGATAGGGGTCAGGGCAGTCAGAGGGCGGAGAACTGGGGGGTTGAATGGGGGCAGGGGTTCCGGGGGAGCAGTCGGGGTGGAGGTTCTGGGGGTGATCAGGGGACAAGGAGAAGGGGTGGTTGGATGGGGCAGGGGTCCTGGGGGGGCAGTCAGGAAGGAGAAGGGGGTTGGATGGGGCAGTTAGGGATGGGGGGGTCCAGGGGCAGTCAGGGAGAAAGGGTGGTTGGATGGGGCAGGGGTCCCAAGGGGGGCAGTCAGGAAGGGGGAAGGGTTGGATAAGGTGGGAGGGGGCAGTTAGGGGCAGGGGGTCCAGGGCGGTCAGGGGACAGAGAGCAGGAGGGGTGGATGGGGCAGGAGTCCCAGGGGGACCGTCAGGGGGCAAGAAGTGGGGGTGGGGGGGGTCAGATAGGGGGTGGGAGCCGGGCCATGCCTGGCTGTTTGGGGAGGCACAGCCACCCCTAACCAGCCTTCCATACAATTTCTGAAACCTGATGCGGCCCTCAGGCCAAAAAAGTTTGCCCGCCCCTGACCTAGACCATCCCCGACAGTTGTTTGTGTATCTGTTCTTAAAAGCCTGCAATGATGGAGGTTGCACAACCTCCCTAGGCAATGTGTTCCAGTGCTTAACCACCCTGACAGTTAGGAAGATTTTCCTAACGTCTAACCTAAATCTCCCTTGCTGCAATTTAAGCCCCTTACTTCTTGTCCTGTCCTCAGTAGTTAAGAACAATTTGTCACTCTTCTCTTTATAACAACCTTTCATGTACTTGAAAACTGGTCACTTTTTTTGCAACACTATTACATTGTTGACTCATAGTTAGTTTGTGATCCACTATAAACTTCCAGATCCTTTTCTGCAGTACTTCTTCCTAGGCAGCCATTTCCCATTTTGTATCTGTGCAACTGATTATTCCCTCCTAAGTGTAGTACTTTGTATTTATCCTTACCGAATTTCATCCTATTTATTTCAGACCATTTCTCCAGTTTGTCCAGATCATTTTGATTCTAATCTGGTCCTCCAAAGCGCTTGCAATTCCTCCCAGCTTGGTACTGTCTGCAGAATTTGTAAGTGTATTCTCTATGCCATTATCCAAATAATTTATGAAAATATTGAATAGAACCCAACCCAGGACAGATCCCTGCTGGATACCGCTTGACATGCACTTCCAGATTGATTATGAACACTGATAACTAGCTACAGCAAGGCATGCCACCCTCTAAGGAGACAGGTCAACCAATGCCTTTAGAACTCTAGTGCTGGGAATTCCTGCCAGTCATGCCTTGGGAGCACAGATTCAGTATCAGATTGCAATGCCTACCTTTGAAGGTGTGATCATATACTCTTCAATGTCACTCAGGGCTGATGTGATGGTGAACTAAGTACATTTTATTTCTAGCTGCATATACTTTTCAGAAGGTTTGCTTTGTTTTAAATAATTATTTTGCTTTCGCTAATAAGTGCCAGGATATGACAGTTCTAGACCAGTGATCAGAGCCCACTGAGACAACTGAAGACCTACCCCTCAGGAGAGGGGAGGGGCCTCTGATCCTAGAAAACAATTAGTTACAGAGGATAAAGAATGAAAAAATAGGGAATGGGGAAAGGTCAGAGGGGCAAAACAAGGGATCCAGACTGAGGTTCTCTGCTCGATCTCCCAAACAAACAATGAAGAGTGCCAAGGTGACAGCCTTGGAGTTTGAAATCCTGTTTAGTCACAGAGCAGATACTGTAGAAGTGTTGGCAGCATAAGCTTATCCTATACCACCATCTGCCCATTTGCTTTCACCCTGACATGGCGGGAAAAACTTCAGGAGCAAGAGGGAAGTTCAGTCTCCATGGCCCATTCAGCCGTTGGCCTCTCTGCCAAGACTGCTGGAAAGGGGACAGTTAGTGCCAATTGTGTTGGTGGTTTTTGTGATGTGGACACCTATCCGCTAAGAACCAAACTGAGACCCTCTCCCTACAAACTCATGTTTCCTAGACCTCCAAACAGTGATAGATTATTACTCACCTGTGCTGAATTTGAACAGAGTGTGTAACTACTGTTATTTTAAAGAGAGGGGTGGGATGCAGGATTAGGGCAGAGTATGAGGTTGAGAAGGAGTAAGAAGAGGACCAGAAACAGTATGACCATTAGACCTTTTCCTTACCAGGAAAACTGGCAGGAGACAGTTCTGCTGATCCTGATTTAGACGAGGTATCTGACTCAGATACCTGATTGAGACTCTCTTGGGTGCGAATCACAGAATCTAGGGCAAAGGAAATAGATAAAATATTGGTCATCCATTCATCTGCCAGCAGGAAGATTAGCATAACCCCTTCACAGCAGTGTGCAAAAAAGGGTTAGTCCACACGGGATTAACTACATCTTTCATGCAGATTAGCCCACAAATTAACTAATTCTACAGCATGCAAACTACACACACAGGTCTTACTGCTCAGAGACCTAAACAGAGAGAGACAGACTCCCTATCTCGGGACAGGACAATTGTGAAAGACACAGGAATAATGGGACAGGTGCTGCAACTCTCTGCTAGAATACCACACTTGTGACAGATATAACAACACTGTTAATCTGACTTTGGTTCCCCTCCACTGGAACAGGATGGTCAAAGCAAAGAGGAAGTATCTGACTCCCTGGCAGGGTAAACACACATACTAATATTAGAGTGTCAGACTTGATCTCTTGCAAGCAACTGACTGGAACAAGAAAAAGATACATGTTTTATTAAACAAGCTCAACCATTAGAGGGAGGCATAATGCAAGCAAATGCTGTGCAGGCTTCTCATGCACAGCTCTGCTGATGCACCTCCTTTGATCTGCAGCACCCTCTGCTGTTCCAGTCCCAGACCTCTTGAGGCAGAGACAACCAATCATACAGAACTGCCCCCATACTCGGGGGGATTTGCAGAGAGTACAAACAGGGGTCAAGTCTTAAAGACTTTATCCATTTAGATCCACACAACAAACTCCTGTTTGTTTTTGGGCAAGATGCTATTGAAGCCCCTATTATATATTAAGTCCATCAATGAATTTACATTGAAAAGGATGAGATTAAATGGTAAAAAGAAAAGGGCCCTGAAAAAAGCAGCAGGTGAAAATTAAGACTATTTGGGCCACTAGTCTTTTGAAAACATATGGTGTGGTGAAAAGAGGAGGACTTCTCAAAGAATATACCCTCTGCTGGAACTAGGAGGGGATATCTGGTTGTATAAAACCCTGCAGTAAAATGGGGTAGGGTGCTCTTAAGGGTAACTGACAACAATGTAGCCTCTGCCCCTGCCTTTCCTGGTAGAAGGGAAAATTCTGAAATGCAGTCACCTGATCTCTTCTCTTTTAATGAGTAGGGGAAGTGGAGGGCTCTCTCTGAATACTTGGAGAGCAAAGCATCCATGTCTTCCACAGTGAAGCCAATCTCCTGCCCAACCAAGAGCTGGTGCAGCGTCTGCACGGCCACGGCTGCCCAATCTACCTTCATGTTCATGAGCAGCTGCTCCAGCATGAGCAGAGGCCTGGAGGACAGGTGGGAGTAGCTAGCACGGTAGGGCTCAGGAAGAGTCAGCAACACCTTGGACACAGGAAGGAGACAGAGACCGACCATTATCACATAGCCAGAATCAAAGGATTAGCTACATCCAAAAAGCTCCCAACAGAATGATCTATATGGGGGAGGAAGCGATATTGAGAGGTTAAAGACTATACCTGAGAGCCTGGGTCCTATTCCTGGCTCTGCCTCAGACTTGCTATTAACCTTGGGCAAACCTCTTGAGGCAAGAGAGTTTGTTTCCCTATCTGTATAATGAAATATCATAACCTCCCTGTGAAGTAGGTATGTAATTAGCATTTGTAAAATGCTTTACGATTGTCAGGGGAGAGGAGTTATAGAAAGGCAGAATATTGTTCTCCCACTATAATAGACAGCAGGCAAAAACAACAATTAACCCAATCCTTAATATTTTTTGCTGCTCGGTTCCATTACACTCATCATAGGGTAAAATGGAGACAGCAAATAGTACTTTCCTCAAGAATGGCCACTTACTATAGCCATTTTCCAATATACCAGGTAAGCTAGGTAACAGAAGAGTATTGCACCATGCACCAGTTATTTTAGGGAGCACTGAAGCAGGTATGATACTGGTAATGTTACAGGGCAGAGTTATAGATGAGACTTCAATCCATTCAGTTTGCTTAAATATCTGCTTAAAGTGGAGCATAGTGGCAAGAGCAAGGGACACACTGGCCAGAGCAAGGGAGGGCAAAAATCAGGAGACCCAAGTTCTAGTCCCAGCTCTGTCATGGATTTGGTGTGACTTCTGTAAAGGCAGCTGCTCTCTTTGCACCTCCGTTCTCCCATCCAAATATTGAAATAATACTGCCCACATCTGGAAGGCATCTGGAGAGCCTCAAAATGAAAGACACCATATATGTGCTATATATTATACAGATAGCAGTGTTATTGCTCAGAGTGCATCAAACAGCTATTGTATTTTCTACTTCTATCCAAGAACAAGCTTGGGATTCATTCCCTCTCCCAAGGCAAGGAGGAATCACAGGACTGGAAGGGACCTTGAGAGGTCATCTAGTCCAATCCCCTGCACTTATGGTAGGACTAAGTATTATCTAGACCATCCCTGACAGGTGTTTGTCTAACTTGCTCTTAAAAATCTCCAGTAATGGAGATTCCACAGTCTCCCTAGGCAATTTATTCCAGTGCTTAACCACCAGTAAGGAAGTTTTTCCTAAATGTCCAACCTCAACCGCCTGCTGCAATTTAAGCCTATTGCTTCTTGCCCTATCCCCAGAGGTTAAGAAAAACAATTTTTCTCCCTCCTACTTGTAACAACCTTTTCTGTACTTGAAAACTGTTATGTCCCCTCTCAGTCTTCTCCAGACTAAACAAACCCAATTTTTTCAATCTTCCCTCATAGGTAATGTTTTCTAGACCTTTAATCATTTTTGTTGCACTTCTCTGGATTTTCTCCAATTTGTCCACATCTTTCCTGAAATGTGGCACCCAGAACTGGACTCCACCATTTGATGTCCAATCAGTTTGGAGTACAGCGGAAGAATTACTTCGTGTGTCTTGCTTACAACACTCCTGCTAATACATCTCAGAATGAGGTTTGCTTTTTTTTTTTTTGCAACAGTGTTACACTTTTGACTCATATTTAGCTTGTGAATCCACTATGACCCTCAGATTTTTTTCTGCAGTACTCTATCCTAGGCAGTCATTTCCCATTTTGTATGTGCAATTGACGATTCCTTCCACGGTGGATAAAAATCAATGTTTTTTTAAAATAAAATTAAAAAAAAATGGATTTTTTTATTTAAATCAGATTTTTTTTGATAAAATGCTTTTTGAGGGAAGAAAACCTATCTAAAAATACTTTTTAATTAAGATATTATATTTATATATATTATATATATATATATATTATAGTTCAAAGATATCTTATCATGGAAAAAGGATTATAAATTCTAATTCTATAGTCTGAGGCAATATATTCATGAAAAGTTTTGTAAATAAGTTCCAATAGTTCATGATTAGGGACCCAATCTTATGGAGTTCCAGGGGCTTCTGTATAGATTTAGATTAATTTTTCTATACCCAATGGGACTCAGTGCTCAGTCTAGAAGATACCATCAGAGATGCTTAGTTTTGCAGTTCTCAAACTGTGGATTTGTGTCTCCAGAGATCACATGCTTGTTAACAGCGAAAATGTTTTAAAATAAATAAATAAATAAATAAATATATAGAGGTGGGAAATAACAGACCTCAACCCTATTGTCCATCTGCAAATTTGTGTACACAGAGTCAATCCCTTACACTCTCTAAAAGTGCAAAGTTTCAAAAAGTTCAATGAATAGAAAGATTGTTGGGGGCAGAATAGATCTGGACAAGGAGAAGAAGTCTGGAGATAAATGTGAGAAGGGAGGGACAGGCAGTAGAAACAAAAGTGAAACTGTTTGAGCAGCATATTCCAGAAGTCTTGAGGTCTCTGAGTGTATCCTTCATTGATTTGAGATCTACCATACCATTCTCTCACTAGAAGGGAAAACCCATATTGGCAGCAGGCCATAAAAGAGACCCAGTTTGGGAATATTTTAATGAAGTTCCTCTACCTGCGGGTAAGACAGGCATGCATGCAAAATGCAAACAGTGCAACAAAGAAATGCAAGGCCTGGTTGCCCGAATGAAACAACATCATGGGAAGTGTTCCTTCTCAGGAGGACGCTGCGTTGAAGATGATGAAAGGAACATGTCTGAACATGCAGGATCTTCAGGTTGGTAAACTTTTGTATTTCATACTTCTTTCTTAAGGATTGCCTGCCTTCCTTCTGGACTCTGCTTGAATTCTCATGTTTGAGCAAAAAATATAGTTGTTACCCTGTGGTACTATCATTTTAGATGCAGCTGTGATAAAAAATAAATAGCTGAAATAGGCAGATCTTCCTTTTCCAATTTGACCTTTAAAGTAGTACTGAGTGTCAGTGAATGCAATGAGTAATACTAAATGAGCAGTATGGTAATAATAAATAACTGAATTGACTTATTTTGTTTAGGAGAATCCATCCTCAATATACAGGATTCTGAAGACTATCCACCTTCAAGATTACTATCATTTTCTATAGTTTCAGAGCTAACTGTCAATTATAGTATTTCAGTCACATCATGTAGGTCACATAGCCCCACTGTATCACCTGTAGCAAAAAGAAAAGAAAAAAATCTCCATCATCCAGAAACAACCATAGATAAGTTTGTGATAAGAACCAGCAGATTACAAAAAGAGATAATTGATGAAAAAAATCACCTGGTTTGTTTATGCAACAAACTTTTTTTTCCGTATGATTGAGAACCCATATTTCATTAACATGGTTCAGTTATTAAGACCAGGATACAGTCCACGCAACAGAGCAGATGTTGCAGACAAATTGCCGGATAAAGTGTATGAAAGAGAAATTGAGCAGTGTGCAAAAGGTCTAGACAGTAAAATTGTTAACCTGAGTCTTGATGGGCGGAGCAATGTCCACAATGATCCTGTTGTATGTGCTTGTGTCACAACAGAAGAAGGGAATATCTTCCTTACAGAAACAATTGATACATCAGGAAATGCACACACAGCAGAATACTTACAAGTAGCAGTAAAAGCTATAACACACTGAAAAAAAATTCAAATGTCTAGTACGCAGCTTGGTCACAGACAATGCTGCAAATTTATCCAAGATGAGAAGAAATTTAGAAGAGAGTGAGGAGTGTCCCAAGCTAACATAGGGTTGCAGTGCTCATTTGATGCACCTCCTAGCCAAAGACTTCAGCGTTCCAGAAATAAAGGCTAATGTTGTTGAAATTGCAAAATACTTCTGTAACAACCACTTTGCAAGAGCTGCTCTGAAAAAAGTGGGGGGAACCAAGCTAACTCTCCCACAAGATGTGCGATGGAACTCAGCAGTGGACTGTTTTGAGCACTGTATCAAGAACTGGCCTAATCTGACGACAGTTTGTGAACAAAATCGTGAAAAAAAATAGATGGCACTGTCATAGCCAAAGTTCTCAACATTGGGCTTAAGAGAAATGTTGAACATATGCTGAGTACCTGAAGCCTGTTTCTGTAGCCTTGAACACAATGCAGGGAAATAGCTGTTTTATTGCTACGCTGTTGAAATTTGGAAGGAACTGAGTGAGATCTTAAAAAGAGAAATATGCAATGACAGTTAAATTACAAGCATTAAAAAAAACGAATGGGACAAGCACTATCTCCAGCTCATTTTCTTGCAAATATTCTCAATACTCGATACCAGGGTCAAACCTTAACTGCTGAAGAAGAGGAGTTGGCTAGGATTGGACATCCAGCAGTCATCCCTCCATAATGCCAACTACAATAAACTTCAGAGATAAGGTGAACTATTCAAGAAATATATGTTTGCTGATGATGTTTTAATGAAAATCACTGGTGTAAATCACTTAAGCACTTGGATTCTGGGACTGTTGACGTGATAATCTCACTTTTAAGAGGAGTAGCTTTTTCTGTCAGTGTAGAAAGAATATTTTCTTCCTTTGGACTAATTCATTCCAAATTGAGAAATCATTTGGGACCTGAAAAAGCAGGAAAGCTTGTTTTTCTTTTCCAGATTATGAACAAAGAGGAAAATTAAGGTAAAGACGATTGAGTTAGCTGCAGAAGCCAATATTTTAAGTTTCTCATGTTGACCTGGCTGACATATTTAAAAAACAAAAAATTAAATAGACTATTTCATTTAACTATTTTAGTTAAAAACAATTTTAACAAAAACAAACCTGATTTTAAAAAACTTGAATGTTTAACTAAATTTAAATATTCATATTCTTGTTTTGTTAAATTATTATACATTTGCTGTTGAAGAAAAAAATCCAGAATACATAACATTGTTGTTTTAGTTAAATAAAACAATTTAAATGTCAGTCTGGTGATGGTCTCCTCCTAATACAGCATGGCAAGAAAATCCTCCAAATATTACGATTAACCTGTTGAATTGAAGATAGTTCACCTCCCAATGACTTCATAAATATCTGCTTCAATTACCTTTGGTAAATAAAATAACCAAACAATCATTCATTTTCTGATATAGCTGTAAAACTAATCTGAAAAGTTTTCAAAATAAATCACTTAAAAATGTATAGTGTGTACCTTCTAAAAATGAAACCTACATCTATCTCTGAGTTGTGAAGAATATGTATTAAGGTTATAAGAACCAACAAGAATGCACTTTTATGTAGAAATCTATGATTAAATCGAGTCTTCCTGACTAGTGATTTAAATCAAATCCACCCTGGTTCCTTCCTAAGTGAAGTACTCTGCATTTGTCCTTATTGAATTTCATCCTATTTACTTCAGACCATTTCTCCAGTTTGTCCAGATCATTTTGAATTTTAATCCTATCCTCCAAAGCACTTGCAAACCCCCCGCCCTCCTCCCCATACACACACTTGGTTTTGTCTGTAAACCTTTTTAAGTGTACTCTCTATGCCATTATCTAAATCACTGATGAAGATATGGAACAGAAGCAGACCAGAATTGATCCCTGTGAGACCCCACTTGATATGCCCTTCCAGCTTGACTGTGAACCACTGATAACTACTCTCTGGGAATGGTTTTCCAACCACTTATTCATCCACCCTATAGTAGCTCCATCTAGGCTGTATTTCCCTAGTTTGTTTATGAGAAAGGCATGCGAGACAGTATCAAAAGCCTTACTAAAGTCAAGATATACCACATCTACTGCTTCCTCCCTATCCACAAGGCTGGTTACTCTGTCAAAGAGAGCTACTAGATTGGTTTGACATGATTTGTTCTTGACAATTCCATGCTGACTGTTACTTATCACCTTATTATCTTCTGGGTGTTTGCAAATTGATTGCTTAATTATTTGCTCCATTATCTTTCCGAGTACTGAAGTTAAACTGACTGGTCTGAAATTCCCCTGGTCCTCCTTATTTCCCTTTTTATAGATGGGCACTATATTTGCCCTTTTTCCAATCCTGTGGAATCCCCCTTCCCATCCTGTGCTGACTATTCTCTGGTTTCAATAGCCCATAGAGTCCCAAGGCTGCTCTGATGATCCTGGAAGCCCCAAAAGCCCCAAAATTCAGCGTATACAATTTTGGCCTCCTCCTCCTCTCACCTCCAGTTTATACACTTGGTTCAGATAAATACTGAGAATTGGTACCTGGGTCTCCCACTGGTACTGCAGAATTCTCCTCTCAGGTCTACCGCCGAGTGCTTGTAGAATTAGTATGTATTACTGTAAATGCAGAATGTAGTGAAGCAGCTGGGATTCTATGGCTTTGCTCACCTTTGATCCCATGTAGAGAGCCTGGATTTCGTTATGGCGTGTAGCTGTCAGGTACTTGTAGAAGTGGGTAGTGAGATAATTGGCTAGGAAGTGAGAGGCTGCCAAGCTGGGATGCTTGTCAAGAGACTGTTCGCTTATCACAAGGCGCATATCAGAGTCTTCTATTCTTTCTAAGAGCTACAAAAGCCAAGAGAAAAATATGCAGACGATCCTGATTACATGGCAGGGAAAGGCCCCTTAGCTCAGCTAGTCCATTTACCTTGGATGGAACAGGCTACTTCCCCCTACACTAGTCTTTCAGGCATTTTATCTAAACTGCAACAACCTCTTAAAGTACGTGACGGTGTTTTAGTCACCTCTATGTGCATATCACTGCACTGCCTAACTGCCCCCAACTTAATGATCTATGATCAAGGAGAGGTTCCTAACAATTAAAAATAAACAGATGTATTGCAAGTTAAATTAAATTAACAGGAAGTGAAATATAGAAGACCAAGAATAAAGAGTCAAATACTGAATCATCAAGAAGACCCTTTTGTTAATATGTAAGGACTCTAAAGTTCTCTGTAAGAGGACACTTAATTTCACTCTCTCTGTGTGTTACGAAAACAACACTCCCATGATTATTCAACCCAAAAGAATTTTGCTTTCACACTTCATTAAGTCAAGGCAGCAATGAAACCAGATTGGTCAGTTTCACTTCCTGGTTCTTCTGCACTAGCAGCACAAGAATGTTCCATTATAGTTTCTAACGTTGAATCCAAACCAAGAAACCACGCATATTCGTTAAAAAAAGCCATGAAAATGTTTTTGTTATTAAGATTTTGCAAAATCCTTTTTTCCCCATAGAACTTAAAATCTGGGCCTCATAGTATCCTTTAAAAGAAGCTTGCTTTATTAACACACACGCACACACGCACACACACACGAACCAGAACACTAGCAAAAGAAGAAGGTTTTGCTAGGACCTAGGGCATGTCTGCACTAGAAACTTAAGTCAATGTATGTTAAGTCGACTTAGAATCACTGCAGTAATCACTGCAGCATTTCATGTCCACACTACCCTCCTTCTGTTGGTGGCGTGTATACTTACCAGGCGCGCTTCCACAGATTAAGGGGGGGGGGAGGGGGCGGCTGAGAACCTGGGCTCTTGGCTCCCCATCGCTGGAAGCCCGGCTTTGTCCCCTGGGCTCCCAACAGGGAGCTACGCACCCAGAGTCCAAGCAGCTCCGAGCTTATAGTGGGGAGCAGGGCACATGCAGCTCAGCTGGTAGCGGGAAACCCGGGGGGCAACCAGGCTCTAGCTGGAGCCCCACACCCGCCCTGGGATGACTGCCCAGCTTCCTCGTCAATTTCATAGCTCCAAACTGTAGCTGTGAAATTGTCAAGAATGACAGCCAACAGCCAATATAAGTTAAACAGTGTCTACACAGACACTGTGTCACCCTGACTACACTGACGCCTCTCGTGGAGGTGGAGTTTTTAATGTCTGTGTAGTAGGGCACTTACATACTACAGCCTTGCTTCTGCCCACGTACTCGAACATAATTAGGTTGACATAAGCTGCCTTACATGGACCTAACTCTGTAGTGTAGGCCAAGCCCTAGTGGCCATCAAAAGTGTTCTTTAAAACGAGTTGTCAAAATGCAGCATAGGGACCAAATGTGCCCCATGTAGACAAGTCTTATGGTATTTAGTGTTTTTCTTGAAGCCCCAACTTCAGAATCTTAGCTTTCATTTAGGAAAAAAAAAGTTGTCCTCGTGGTTAAAGAGAAGAGACAGAAAAGGTGACCCCTAAAGACTTGAAACCTAACTATCTAGCAAATAAGAATCTAAAATGTGTTATTTTTGAAGTGTCATGATTCACGAGATTAGTTTAAAAATGTTTGTGGTCTGTCATGTTTTTCGAATGCTTGGGCTTGGCAATACTGTTGGTCCACAATGTGTGAAAGTTGTCTAAACCTCAGTGTAGAGGACAAGACTAAAGGTCTCTGCAGACAACATTCCACTTCGATCAAAGTGGCCTGGCAGTATTGCGTGTTGAGACCTGTCGTCTGTACACGTTGACCTTTGTAACAATGAGTTCAGCTGCAATCTACATTTATGCAGCCAAGGCTTCCAGCAAGTAACCTAACTTAGGGCTGCAATAGCAGCATTTGGGTACCCTTGTTTACCAGCAACCTACCCTTTGAAGATAGCAAGGCAAAAACAGCCCTCTGGTTACCTGCAAAGCCTTTTCAGTGTCTCCCATTTCCAGCAAGTGCAGGAGGTGCTCCTGGTGAAGACTGATCAAGTGTTCTTTTGGGACAGGGTATAAGTGACCCCATTCTTCACACAACTCATAATCCTAAGGAGAAGGAAGGCAAACAACAACTCCCTTCATTATGGCTATTCTTGCCCATGCTCTGATTGACATTTCAAGGTCAGCTCAGTAGACTTATAGTACTCTTTCCACCAGCAAGAAATAGTTACAACTCCAGGATTGGACACTCACTGCATGCTGCTTATTCTTCCAAGCATTTAGAAAAACTCACCTAGCTTTGCCTCTCTTTGGTAAGGACAGCATGTTACTTACATACAGGTCACCTAAGAGAGTCACTCCTTGTCGAATTACTGAGGTAGAATGGAAGAAATGGGTTATGTATGGGAATAAAATTAGGACAAAACTATGGGGGTGCTTGGTTTTCATTTAAATCCTGACATTAAACAAGGATTCCTATTAGCTTCTGCAATACACAATTTATTAAGAGGTTTTTTTCTTGCCCTGTGAACTCTGTTGAAACAAGCATCTATAAACATTGCTTAACAAAATGTAGCAGTGCCACCATTTTCTAATTTTTAAACACAAAAGCCATGTAAGATGCCATACCTTTGCCTCCAGAATAACACTCATGATGGCCTGGGGATCATCAATGCAGGCTTCTTTCAGGTCTTGCCAGTCATTCCACGTTGGGACATCTTGCAAATTCAAAATCTAATAAAATAAAATGTTAGAGTTTCTATGAATGATTGTATTGAACAATATTTCTTCAGACCCATCACCAGGCCCAGGCAGATAGCTGAACTGGTTGCATCAGGAGTTAGCCCAAGCCAGGAAACTACATTTATCATAATAGAAAGGGTCTGGGAATCCTAGGTGATGCACTTCAATTTCAAGAGGACTAGATGAAAAGATTCTATCACAGAGGCCTAAACCCATTAACATATATCTGTCTGAAGAGATTGCTGATAGAGTTCCAAGAGACAACGCAGCACCAGTTATGCTATGAATAGGCCAAACCTACTGGATAAGCAGGCAAGAATCTGGATTCCTCAACAACTTAGCCTTGTAAAACTGGGGTTGAAAATTCAAACAAGAATAAGTTCTCTTGGAAAGTTTCCAGTGATTGCTGCCTCTGTGCAGGTTGGAGGAAAAAGAGACCCTGAAAGAATGGACTCAAGTTCTTTGGATTTTTTTGTGCTTTTGTCTCCAGTCTTCTCTGGAAGAAAACTACAGAGGCAACTGGAAAGGAAAAATTATGGATGAGGGAAGGAGAGAGTTAACCTGACATTTCAACACTTTCAGAAAGTGGACGAGATTTAAATTTTGGATAAGGGCTTGGGGAGGATGTTTTATGTGCCAAAGAGAACCAAGGGTTAAAGAAGTATTTAGGCAAATATACTCCATACCTAGTTACTTAATAAAATGGCTTTTGTACCTTTTGATAAACCTGCAGTTCTCCTGTTTTGCTCTGCAGATCAGACTTCAGTTCTTCAGTTATGCCAGGATCACAGATGCAGTAAGCTAGGATTTCCAGACAAGCCTCAAGGGGCCACCTGTCCACGCAGTGCAGGGCCAATCTACTTCTCAACATTGCATCCTTCACTGGGAACAGATACTGCCAACCATCCTTATCTGTGAAAAGAAAAGCTACCAGCATGAAGCCCAGCTTCTATGCTTTGGGGAAACAGGGAGAGGAGAGAAAAGAATTTCCATTCTTTGAATCTGCCCACAGATCACCAGATCAGTCCCCAATTTCCAATCCCTATCTGAGATCGTACACTATAAAGAAAACTTATTCCCTTTACCATCAGCAGTTGCACAGCTCAGCACAGCATCCCTCACGCTGGTCAGCTCCTCCATATCCTGACTGTACAGGTCCAAGACCGTCAGGGCTCTGGGCCAGTCCTTTGCAGCGAGCGCTTGCTCAAAGACTTCCATTAATACCTCGACAGCCATGGCAGAATGCAAGCCCAAGAGGACAAGCGACATGTACGGTTTGCCACAGAGGCCACTAACCAAACCACTACCCTCCTCCTGGGGATCCTGAAGTGGCTCAGACATGGTGAGAAGAAAATTCTCCAGTATCAAGAACTCCTTCAGTAATGTCTCACACTCTTTGGAAATCTGCTCCAGGCCCAAGGGGACCTCCCTCTTGCCCCGAAATTCCATCCATGACAGGCTTGGTTTGGGGACCTTCTGTATCTTGGATGCACAGAGACATGCCACAGTGGCCATTAGCTTTGACTGACACTTCAGGAAGGCCAGGGAAGAGGCAGTGAGTGAGTGCTGGTTCAAGTCAGCCAGGGAGGAAGACGGCTGAGTAGAATCCTCCTCAGAGTCCATAGCTGGATTGTGGATAGGTATCTCAACATCTGGCAAACAATGGTAGGCATGAAGATGTGCTAGGCTGCTGATGTTAGTCAAAAGAGACCTGGTCTGGCTGCTTTGCCTGGCACTGCACAAGGACAGTGGCTCACAACAACAGTTAATGATAACTTGCTGCACATTTAAGTTCAACTCTTCTTTTGCCAACAGTGAAGAGAGCCTGGAGGAGTGAAAACAGCACCAATTTAGCAGGTGCATGTGCATATTACCTTGCACTTACACAGGATCTCAAGAAGTATTACAAACATTAACAGTCCTCCGAGGTATGTACTATCCCCTTTAACAGGGGAAAATGACACACAGAGGTTGTGTATTGCCGAACATCACTTAGATTCAAGCAGCAGAGCTCTGAAGAGTCCCAGCAGCTATTTCTCTGCTCTTACCAATAGGCAACATGGCCTGAAAGTGAGCATCTACCTTATTAATTAAAAAAAAAAGGCACTCCCAAGTCAGGCTTAATATCCTTTGCAACAGCTGCGTGTGAATGAGAATCACCAGGATTATGCACCTAATCCTATGTATAACCTTACAACAGTATATTTCGCTCCAAATTTGGAGTAAGGAAGGAACATCCCCCAGTAAAGGGTGACAATGGAGACGCTGGGGTGTTTTCCACCTCTCTCTAGGACATCAAACAGGGAGTATCATTAAGAAGCAGGTGGGCCCATACTATCCATTTCCTCAGCTCCTTTCCATTGCCTATATTTCTGTGAACTGTAAGTTTCCTGCAGATAAAGCCATTAAAATGAATAGCCTGACAATCCATCCCACCCTGTAACTAAACCCTGCATTTATTCCTCTGTTTTTGGAGGGAGACTGAGAAGGATCCCCTAGGATCCTGCTGACAGAGTCATATCAGCCTCCCCCACACCAAAGTGCTGGGCACAGCCTTTCTGGAGCTAGTGGATTCCATTCCAAGGGGGGGGAGGTGGAGGGGGGAGAGGAGGAATTTGAGAACAAAGCAAAGTTCCCAGCTCTAGCAGCTGCAGCACTGCCATCCTGGCCAGTCTGCGGAGGTCAGGACCCAGTGACTACCTACCTAGAACAAATGTACTGCGATCTCATTACAGCTCAATTAATGGGGTCTGCCAGGAAACGAATGGGATGGAATATGTAATTTAGCCAGACTACAGAAACTTGCTAAGCACAGAATATCAACTCTCTTTGATAAAGGCCCAACGTAGGGCCTACAACAAGAGGGCTTTCTGGTAATATGATTCACTCCAATTCTTAGTAATCACTCAGAGGCAGATTTACAGTAAAACACAGGGTGCCCCGCAGCAACAGGGGGCCCCAGGGCCAGGCAGCTGTGGGGGCAGAAGCTTGGTCCTGCCGGCTCCTGCTGCAGGCTCCACCCACACCCACCGACAGCCAAGCTCCCCACTCCCCTGACTCTTCCCCACCTCTTCCCCCAAGCATGCCACGTTCCCGCCCCTCCCTCCCAGCGCTTCCCCCGCCACCGAACAGCTGTTTGCCGGTGCTCAGGTCGCTCCGGGAGGGAGGGGGAAGAGCGAGGCTGCAGCATGCTCATAGGAGGAGGCGGAGAAGAGGCGGGGGCGGGACCTTGGGGAAGAGGGTGGAATCGGGGCAGTGCAGATGCAGACCCTGCATCCCAACCCCCCAGCCTGCTGCTGTATGCTAACTTCCTCCCAGACCTGCACCCCCAGCCCTAAGCCCCCACTCACACCCTAAGTCCCAGCCAGACCCCGCAGCCCAATGGTTTTTTACAAAGCACTCTTAGCTAACTGTTGTAAAGCGCTTTGGATAACGGTACAAACAATATTTGGAAAAATCATTAAGTGGTCTGCTGAGATCCTCAGCTATTTTCAAGTGGTCTGTGAAAAAATAAGTTAGACTACAAAAACAATCAAGGTACCTCACTTTATTTTTATTTACTTCCTATTACTTATAGGAGGAGATGAAAGAAAAAAAAGAATGAAAAACGGGAGGGAGCGGAGGGGGGGAGATAAGAGAGAAGATTCATTTTCTTGGCTGGGTCCCAAGGAGGAGCCCCAAAAATTAAGCTGAGCACAGGGCCCCACTAACTCTAAATCCGCCACTTTAATCACTTAAATAGTGTGAAAGTGTACAGGGCACTGCTCAGCAGCAGGGCAGTGCCAAAGGTATAACAGATGCCTGCACTGTAGAGTTACAGAATTTGGAAATAGCAGCAAAGATAAAGAGTACATAATAAAATATGAACAGAGGAGGAGCGAGTTTTAAAGCTTAAATGCTTCATGGACCAGCTGTGTATTTAGGATGTTTCTTGGCGGAAACAGTGGGAATTTATGTAAGTGGGCAAGTGATTCTGGGAAGATGTGTGGCATAGAACTCAAAAATGTAATGACCATTTACCATAAGCTATTACTGGTGGACTGCTCTGGGATTGGTTGTCTTCTGAAACAGACTTAGTAAAATCCAAACATAAATATACAACTTTGTTAAGTTTATTACCCTTTGTGCAAATATCTCCAAATGGTTAAAAATGTAAAATATACAGTAAACACCTGCTGCTCCAACAGCTGCACTAGCCATGGCTCTAGCAGCTAAGAGAACTTCACCCTAAAATTTCATGCAATAAGTCCCTTGTCTGATATACATGGCTCAGGGCAATACCATGAAAGACCCTTCAGTTTGGTCCTCAGTACATAGCGACACTGAACAGCTTATAAAGTATTATCAAATATTGTCTCATTTAACACCTGCTTCAGTTATCTAGTCGCACACTTTCAGTACCAGCCCAATACAGAATTTAGAGATGGAAAACTTGCATTAGATAATCCAATCTACTTGCCTGCCAGTGTAAGATCCATGCCCAGAAGTTCTCAAAAGTGATCTTGGGAAACTATTTTATTTTGTTACATGTATAAGATGTGTGACCACTGTGCCCAGAAGTCAGACAGTTTCAATTTAAAAACCACAAATCCCTGGAGCTCTCAGTTCAATTCCCAATGGCCAGTAGTTGTCTAGATCACAAAATCGTTACGTTTCACTAATTGCGATCCTCTCTGGCCATCTCATTAGAGAAGATCTAGCAGAAGTCTGCTCTGCAGCCGTTCTAGTCATAGAGGACTTACAGTGCTGCCCAGTTCACGAGCACTAAATTCATCAGTTAAGTATTCATGAAAAACACCAACCTGTCAGGAGGAACTTGTCTCTCAAACAAGAGCAGAGAGAGCAAGTGGGATGGGCTCTGCTGTAGCAGTATGAAAGGGTTCCCCACCTTCACCTCTGCAGTTTGATCTACAAACATAAGAGAGACACATTTAAAAAACAAAACAAAACACTAAATTAATGTATTACACAGACTGAGTTCTAGTCAGCTAATCTGTACACTAGGCCTCTGAAGCCCAGATACTCATAATCACCAAGGCATGAGGGCCAGCAATGAAGCAAGTTGGGAACCCAAAGACCTAATTGCTCTGACTGATGTGCCCCACAATCTTTTGCACAATTTGGAGGAGGCATTGCAAGAACCAGCATAGTGCCTGATGGAGAGCTTCTGACATCTGAGGAAGACCTGGCTGCAAATGGCAGAGCAAATCTGCTTCAGCATGAAAAACACTACAGGGAAAAAGAAAAGGAGTACTTGTGGCACCTTAGAGACTAACCAATTTATTTGAGCATAAGCTTTCGTGAGCTACAGCTCACTTCATCGGATGCATACTGTGGAAACTGCAGAAGACATTATATACACAGAGACCATGAAACAATACCTCCTCCGACCCCACTCTCCTGCTGGTAATAGCTTATCCAAAGTGATCACTCTCCCTACAATGTGCATGATAATCAAGGTGGGCCATTTCCAGCATAAATCAAGCTGCAGCAGGAGATTGTCAGAGTCACAACACATGCACTACTATAGTGATCTGCTTTATTAGAATTCTCTAGACACAGGTTAAATTTATTTTCTCAGCCTATTTTTTGTTTTGCTTGCCTTGAAGTAAGAATTTCTGGTGCTCTTGGGATAATTTCATTGAAACGCAGAGGGTAGCTGTGTAAAGCTTCTTACTTGTATTCGTCCCACAACTTAAAACCTAGCATTAGTAGTAATGCTGTTGGGGAATTTTTTTAATTATGTCAGCAGAGTTTCATTGGCCAGCAATGTGAAAAAAAAAACACACCCTTAACAAACATAGCTACACCAACAAAAAACCCCAGTGCAGACACAACTTTACCGATAGAAGAGAGCTTCTGGCAACATAGACAATGTGGTTCAGGGAGATGGTGTTCCTATACTGACAAAAAGAACTGTTGGTGCACACCTATGGCTGAGTCTACACTAGGGGGCTATGCCAGTATAGGCTCTGTAGTACAGAGGTACCCAGATACACCCCTTCTAAACTATTCTTTCACCTCCTAAAGCAGCAGGAAAACATGGAGCACCACTGGACTATTACCTCACATTTCTCCAGTTATGGAAACTGGAAGTCAATGAGAGGTTGTGTTACAGTGGGGCACAAGTACCTTCCACACATACAGTAACCAGACATGCCAAACCCATGAAAAAAAAAAAAAAAAACCACGCAGAAATTGGACTTGTTTTTGGCTTGATTGGCTTATGAGTTGCTTGTTGGCTAGCTTTTGGATTCTAGCTTGTTGCTTATTTGGCTTGTAGCTTTTTTTTTTTTTTTTTTCTTCTTGATCGGCTCCCAGCAAGCAGGGGCAAGGGAGGGAGAGAGTCAGGGGTGCACAGCGGGCCCATCACAGTCCCATACTGCATGCCAGGGGGTTCTAATCACAGAGTGTTGGGGTTCTTAGGGATTGGCTTGTTTTGAAATGGGATTAGCTTGATTATTGGCTTATTGTGAAAGTCAGGGTGCTTATTTACCACGTGAAAGTTGGCAACTGTGACAGTGACAGGTCCTGATAAAAGTGAAAGTCTGAAAAGGGTTCTGTCATCTTCCTTTTTCCTCTACCTCACTGAGGGATGTAACTTTAGAAGGCAGTTTATTGGGAAGCAACTCTTAAACCAGATTTGTGGAGTTCCACATTAGAGCAGCCCAGTGACTCCAGATTAAACTGGCTTGGTTTTTTCTCCTAACCGCCAGCACAATATACTCAGGCTAGGGCTCTTCTGGCTCACGGGGCACTACCACTAAGTGTTTCTATGAGAACGTTCTGCCCAGTTACATCTACACAGCCCCATTATCTTCAATGCCCTTGCTACCCACCAAAGAAAACGGAAAGACTCCCATATAGTTGTTTTCCAGAATGGAATCATACTCTAAGAGTTAGATAACGTCACCCTCCTTGTGACAGGCTTCTCAATAAACACGTCACCTAGCTCTGTATTCAGGCTCCGTAGCACAACAGCAGCCAGCATGTTAATATAATCAAAGAAGCTCTTCACACAGTCCGTCTGCACGCTGCTCGCTGGCATGGTCTGAATGTGTTGGTCCAGGGTTTTCAGCAGAAGTTGGATTTGATTACGAACCGGATGTGCCTCCAACTCTGTAGGCTTCAGAGATGCCTGTTCTACCAAGCTGGTGATCAGGCTCCCTTTGGAGTCTAGTAAAAACAAAATTTGATTAGAACTAAAATGCTTAAAAATACAGGTGTGCTGGGACTTCTTCTACCCTAGCAAGTGCGTCCCTCAATTTAGAGATTACTTTCAATGGAAGTTAACAGGAATTACTATACTGGAACAGGCCAACAGCCCCATCTACTCTGGCATCTTGACTGAGCAGCAGAGGAAAGCGTAAACCCCACAAAATGCATCTATTGTGCAATACTGCATTAGTGGTGGGAAAGGATATAGATTTCTTCCTAAACTCAGCTGGTGGCCAACTCTTAAGTCCTGAAGCATGACATTCAAAGAGCACTTACAGTTCTCCTAGCTTTCTGTGAATCAAGATGGCATACAGATTTCCAACCCTTTTACTAAAGCTCTTTAGAAGTCTGATGGGTGAAAAATGTCACGGCTACAAATTAAGAACTTGGAGACTAGGCAGCAATTGTTCTAACACTGGATCAGTTATTCCTAGGAACAACGATCAGCTGATACATAGTTTGACCAATGAACCACTGACAACAGCAGGATTCTTAGGCTACCAAAGTTTTCCTGATGGATACTCTTGTTTACTCTCACCTTACTGGGCAGCAACAACCAAATACAAAGGGAAAAAACAGGAGAAGCAGAACTACCATTTGTTTAGCTATCATTTAACACCCAAGTGTTTTGTTTTCATCTAAACAGACACTGTGAGATTAAAAGTCATATCTGTTTTTAAAACAAAATTTTTTTTGTATTTTTATCTCAGCTTATTAAAACTGAACATTTAAAAAAATGAATTTACTTTTCATCATTGACATTTTGCTTCTCTCTCTGCTTGAACGAATAGAGCCTAATCAGTTTAACTTTTGCTACTGGTGAGCTTCTCATTTTGGTGCAATAGCTAACTGTTGCAAGGTTTGTATCACAAATGCTTGGGGGGGGGGGGAGAGGGAGGGGAGTTTAAATCCCCAAAAGAGTGTTTGCATTTACATGTACATGTACATTTGAGGATTTCAATAGCTCAGACATAGGTGAGAGGTTTATTGCAGGAGTGGGTGGGGGTGAGATTCTGTGGCCTGCGTTGTGCAGGAGGTCAGACTACATGATCATAATGGTCCCTTCTGACCTTAATATCTATGAATCTATGTAAGAAAATTCACGACAGCATTGCTACCAATACTAGGTTTTTAAAAAAACTTATTTTTATATTGTCTAAATTCAGGAACTAAACTACTAGACTGTATCTCTTTACATCTCTGTTTTAGAGAGATTTGTTTGTTTGTTTTTTTAAACAAGCACAAAGATGGTTGCAAGAGTCTTTAATGCTAAGAGAACCCATGAAATTCACCTGGAGAATCTTCAACATCCGTCAGTGTTTGCAGGACTTGATCTAGGTGCTGCGATAAAGCAATGTGATTAGCAATACAGTCCTCAGTCAGAGTTGGGTAGCACATCTGCAGAAGGTCCACAATATTGCATCGAAACTGATTACTTATTTTTTCATCTGAGACCTCTGTTGAGAAACAAAGATCAACAATAATGATAGTTAATAGTGGCCACTAAGTCTTGTGGAATTAAAAGACCCACAGAAAGAGGAGAAGCTTTACACTTCTAGTTAACCAATTCAAAATCAGCACACTTGGGTAAGCCATAGAGATGATGTAGCTGGCAGAGCTAAATTTTCTAGTGGGAATTAAGAGGCCAGAGAAGGAAGTGTAAAAAGCCAAGATAAAAATACCTGTGCTATCATGCCCTCCCAAAGCCAGAGGCACTGTAGTTTAAAGGGTTGACAATTCTGTATTGTATTTAATTGTATCGTCAGTCAACTTTCCATCCTTGGCTTAATTCCTCTTCTGCTAGAGTGCATTCTTCTCTCCCTATCCCCAAGATATTATTTGCATGTCTGTTGCCTGTATTTCTTCTCTCCTCCTCCCTGCACCCAAATCTTTATTTCTCTGCATTGTGCTCTTAAACTTCTTTTCCATGTTTAATGTCTCTCTCCCTCCCCAATGACCATCCCACAGACTATTCATTCTGCTCCCATCTACCCTTTTAGGGTATGTCTACACTGCAATGTAAGCCCCAGGCTAGTAGAATGTGAGTTAACAGATCCCGGGTTTGTTAACATAGGGCTTGAGCGTCTACACTCATTTGTAACCCCAGGTTAGGAATTGTTGTCCCAGCCTCGGGCTCCAGCACATGCATTATGTGGGCCCGAGTCCAAGCACCCATATCCCAGATTTCCTAGCACCCTCCAAAATGTGGCCACTCTAGCCCTTTGTTCATGGTGCAGTGTGGAAACACTTGACTGCACACCAAACTTGATTGTCCAGAGGACAAAGAAAGTCGGACCATGAGATTGTGGAATACTTTTGGCAGACTCCTTGGATTGAGCCCTCCACTCTTGTGGGGCCCCTGATCCAAGCCCTGGATTAGTGTAATTTGTGTGCAGACAGAAAGGAGGTTAGAGGCTTGAGCCCGAGTTCAAACCCTGGGCTTACTCAGCTTTGTAGACATACCCTTAGGAAGGGGAGTAGAAACTCAATCCCCCTTGCTTCCTGGCTCCCCATCCCCTCCAATCAAACTCCAGCCCTTCTGCTCTCTGGTTCCCATTACCCTTCAATGAAAGAAGCTGTTCTAGTCTTCAGCTCTGCCTTCCCTCCTGAAAAGCTGGTGCTCTCTGGTTCCCTCTCTGGGGAAGGAGCCTGCTGCTTCCAGCCCTCTCTTCCCTAGCCACATGCCCAGCTCAAGTCAGTTTTTCACATCTCGTATGCTGGACTAGATTTTCAAAAAGATAGATGTATGTATGTATGTATATGTGCACCCAAAACTACTCATGCAACAGTCAACCTAATTTGCAGAGAGATGCATGTATGTGCTTCTGAAAGTTTTAGTGCATGCCAGTGCCAAAGAGAAAAACATGAGAAGATTTGATAAATTTTGTCATTTCAAGTTTTAAAAATCAAACATCAAATTTAATCATTTATATTAAGCTCTTTTAGAAGCAGTTCCCAATGGCTTCCGCATCTCAAGCTATTCTATGGCAAGCTATATTTTTCAATGGTGCTTTATGGAAATCTTTGGAAGACTCTGTTTAATGAGCAACTACTTAGCTATATTTACTTATCCATTGTGGTAAAGGCCAAATCCAGTTTATGGATTTTCAGTACACCCAAAAAAGTTGCTGATACATTAAACAGATACTCTGCCACAATACAAAGGGAACAGATACCAATTTAGCATACAAAAGAAATTTCAGAAGCAGCATAAAATCTGCACATGTACTCCCTAGCCCCAGAAAAACTAGCAACCAATACAACAAAAACCAAAACCTCAAAACACGCAGAAGGGAAAACACTTACCTGATTTGGATTGTCCTTGCGACATACAAGGATAGTTGAGAATTTTATTTATTTGTTGAAGAACTGCTGGGAAACCCCTTATGCCATCAGAGTGAAGTAGAATGAAGTCAAGTCTGCGGCCTAAAAGCAACATTGGACAAGGGAGGGAAAGCAGGGGTTGAGGATGGAAAACATATATGACAGAGTGATAAGCTTACATAAATCATGTTCTTTCTTTAGAACTCCATCGTTACTATGAATTATAGTTATTTTAAAACTAGATAGAGCATACAAGCATTTTTCCCCAATCCCACACAGCTGAATAGAGAAAGGGAAAACCTACCCCTTGTTTCAAAGCTATTATGTAATCGTCTCTCTGCTGTTTCCAACAGCTGTTTGCAGGTTTTCCACTGGTGGCACTGAGTACAAGCTAAGTCAAATGCTGCCATTGCTGAAGGGCTGAGATCTGCCACAACTTCACTCATAGGATCTGTATGCTCCAGCTGGATGCTGCTAGTCCAAAAGTTTTCTTGGAGAGTAGGGACAAGGCTTCCAGAGGTGGCAAGCAACTTATCAGTAACATCCGAGATAGAATAAAATACCATACCTAAACAATCCAGCAAAACATGCAGTTACTGGTTAAACTGAACAAATATTCTATGTCCCATAATGGATAATTCTTTGGTCCTTTACTAATGCAATTCAGCATCTGGTCTGCTTTTTGGACCACTGCTGCACATGGAACAGAGGTTCACACTGAGCTATTCACAAAGATGCCTAGTTAATTTCCCTGAGTGGTTACAGCTAATTTAGAACCCAGCAACAAGACAGTCTGAATAGTTTATTATGTTCTGACAACATGCACCACCTTGTACTCATCAACATTGACTATCATCTATCATGTTGCCCAGATTTACAACTTTGTAAGGTTATTCTGAAGTTCCTCAGTCATCTCCAGTTTTTAAAAGCCTAAATAACTATTACCCATAGATTGTCAGCTCCCTGTTCTCATTTTCTAGGCCATTAATATAGAAAGGCCAGTTTATTCCTCTAAGCAATCATATCATAATCACCGCTGTATCATCTGAGTTCTTGTTCTTCCTTATTTGTCTTCCACCTCTTAGCCAGATTCCTCATCTCTAATTTGTAGGATTCAATCCTTACCTGCCGCTGCTGCACTCCCAATAGCCTGAAGCGTTGAGCGGCCACTGCCAGATCTCCTGATTCCTCCAATACCATCAGCTGACTGATACACAATTTTATGCTCCACTTTTGCGAGCTCCCGCACCACCTCTTGATAGCGTTCCATGAAAACCAGCTCACCATAGCAAGCCGAAGACTCCAGATTAAACATCAAAGCCACCTGTCACAGGTAATAATGAATGCAAGTAATACCATATTTCAAAATACTGTCTGAAAGGCTACATAACATTTTACTAAACTTACAAAAAAGCCTCAACTTGAGTAATTTCAGCCCACATGGCAATTTTATTCAGAAAGTTATAGATGCCTGAAAACAGGGATTTATAATGGAAGCATTTTTGCAATTATAGCTCTATAGCTCTGCTTGCAGGTGCCATAACACTGGATTTGGATTCACTTTAACAACTCACTTTTAAAGATGTTACAAGACTCCAATATATTGTACATTAAAAAGATGAAGTAGCTAGTCCCACAGTGTAAATTAGTTCTTATCAGCCAGGGAATACCCTCTAGAACATTCTAAAGTTATATTAGCAACCCGCACAACCCTTGCTGTGTGGAACACCGGGGGTTCACCAGTTAAACCCTGTTCCAAGTCCTGTTAACATCAGTGTTGTAGAGACACAAAGTAGCAAAGAAAAGAGATCTGTTAGTCCCAGGAGACGAAAATAAAAATACCATGTTTGCTAACTGGAATTGTTTAAGGGCTTGACATTTACCTACTGCCGACACACGGGTAACTATGCAAAAGCACTTGACAATGGCCCTCTCAATCTTAGCCAAGCCACTGCACTTTCTTGAGGATTCAACTGCCAAAATACTTCAGGCCAGTTTTTCAGAAAGACAGCCTGAAAGCTACATACAAAAATGCACATGCAATTGTAACTGAGTGTTGCAATATAGAGGCACAATTGCATGCACACGTTGGTTAACTGCACATGTAAATGAGGGGGCTAGGAGTCAATGGCAGACACTTCTGCACACAGACCTTGGGCCTCCTGTTCTGACAGCCTAGCCACAAAACACACCTCCTTCACCTGCCCATAAAGCAAGTGTGCCATACACATCCGTCCAAGCCAATAGCTAGGGGACTACAGCGTGCGTTTACATACTACAACTGGGCATGAATGTGGTGGAGTCATGTTTTTTGGACCAGTGACCAAAAAATAGCTTAAATACTGCCTCTCATTCAAGAGTGGTGTTTCACACATGGGCTCCTCACCTTCTCCCTCACCCAACTGGAACACTAAGACCTGGTCTACACTATGGGGTTAGGTCAAACTTAGCCGCGTTATGTTAATTTAAAAATGACTGCATCCACACAACCAACCCCATTCCATCGACCTAAAGGGCTCTTAAAATCGACTTTTGTACACCTCCCTGACAAGGGGAGCAGCGCTAAAATTGCCCTTGCTGGGTCGAACTTGGGGTAGTGCGGATGCAAATCGACAGTATTGGCTTCCAGGAGCTATCCCAGAGTGCTCCATTGTGACTGCTCTGGACAGCACTTTGAACTCCGATGCACTAGCCAGGTACACAGGAAAACCCCCGGGAATTTCTGAATGTCACTTCCTGTTTGGTCAGCACGGCGAACTCAGCAGCACAGGTGACCATGCAGTCCCCCCAGAATTGTAGAGCATAGAATGTTTCTACGCTCCCCCTATCATCTCCGTCCCTGAGGTTATCACAGATTAGAAGGCGAAAAAAAACTCGTGATGACATGTTTTCTGAGCTCATGCAGTCCTCCCACACTGATAGGGCACGGCTTAATGCACAGAGGCCAGGAAAGAATTAAGTGAGCGCGAAGAGTAGAGGCAGGATGCGATGCTGAGGCTAATGGGGGAGCAAATGGACACGAAGCATCTGTTGGAGCTGCAGGAAAGCCAACAAGAGCACAGACCCCTGCTGCATCCACTGTATAACCACCTACCCTCCTCCCCATGTTCCACAGCCTCCTCACCCAGACACCCAAGAACGCTGGGGGGGGGGGGGGGGGCACCCAGCCACTCCACTCCACTCCAGAGGATGGCCCAAGCAACAGAAGGCTGTCATTCAAACAGTTTGATTTTTAGTGTGGCTACAATAAGCAATGTGGCCTTGTCCTTCCCTCCTCCCGCACTCCAACCCACCCAGGCTACCTTGTCCGTTATCTCTTTTTTTTTTTTTCTTTCCAATTAATAAAGAAAGAATGCATGGTTTCAAAACAATAGTTACTTTATTTTGAAGGGGGGAGGGTGGTTGGCTTACAGGGAATTAAAATCAACGAAGGGGGCAGGTTTGCATCAAGGAGAAACACACACCACTGTCACACCGAAGCCTGGCCAGTCACGCAACTGGTTTGCAAAGCCTCTCTAATGCGCAACCTGCCTTGCTGTGCTCTTCTAATCGCCCTGGTATCTGGCTGCTCAAAATCGGACGCCAGGTGATTTGCCTCAACCTCCAACCCTGCCATAAACGTCACCCCCTTTGTCTCACAGATATTACGGAGCACACAGCAAGCAGCAACAACAATGGGAATGTTGATTGCGCTGAGGTCTGGCCTAGTCAGCAAACAATGCCAGCAAGCTTTTAAAAGTCCAAAGGCACATTCTACCACCGTTCTGCACTTGCTCAGCCTATAGTTGAACTGCTCCTTACTAGTGTCCAGGCTTCATAAGCCATGGGAGCAAGGGGTAGGCTGAGGTAGGTACAACCACGCAGTACTGCCAACTGGGAGAGCAGCCTGAGGCAGAAGCCTCCAGCTCGCATGATATTCCAGGCGGGACTGAATCTCCATGAGACGAAACTTAAAGAAGAGAATGACCTGGAGTCTCTGGCTCCCATTCGGTGCCCTAAGAGTAGAATAGCCATGTCTGTCCAGGCGCCCCAGATCAACCTCACTGAGGTCTACCAGGAGCACCCAGGAGACGTACGACGGCTATCAGTCCTACTGCACCGTCTGCCACGAAGGCAAGGAGATGCTGCTGTGTAGCAATGCAATACCACATCTGCCAGCAGCACCCAGGAGAGGTACGGTGACAGTGAGCTGAGCAGGCCCCATGCTTGCCGTGGTACGGCATCTGCATGGGTAACCCAGGAAAAAAAGGCACGAAACAATTGTCTTCCGTTGCTTTCACGGAGGGAGGGGTGGAAGGAGGGAGGGGGGCCTGACGACATGTACCCAAAATCACCTGCGACAATGTTTTTGCCCCATCAGGCATGGGGAGCTTAACCCAGAAATCCAATGGGCATCGAAGACTGCGGGAACTGTGGGATAGCTACCCACAGTGCACCGCTCTGTAAGTTGATGCTAGCCATGGTAGTGAGGATGCACTCTGCTGACTTAATGCACTTAGTGTGGACGCAATCGATTGTATAAAATCGGTTTCTAAAAATTTACTTCTATAAAATCGACCTAATTTCGTAGTGTAGACATACCCTAAGTTAGGCCCAGGCCTGGTAAAGCCTTTGCAAACTTTGAATACCCAGGTGAAAAGAGGGTATTTTTAAAAAGAGAAAGAAAACTTCCTTGAGAGTAGTGGCTTAGATGCTGGTTTCCCTCCTGCTCCTGGATTCCCTCTGACACCTGGATTTGTGTTCTTCAAAACCCAGCTGGCTAGCACAGTAGAAATTCAATACAGATCTCCTCAACCATCACCAGCGCAGCTTCCATACAGAACCAACTTCCAAGTTTTATGTAGTAATGATCACACACACACTTACCTGATGGGCTTCTATAAAGTTCCCCCTCAGGATACAGGAGACTAGGAGCGACTCAGGTGGGGAGAGCATCATAGGGATGAGGAGGTTCTGCTGCTGAGGTTTCAGCCTACATTCCAGGTCACTCCAGCCAGACACAGTACTGGTACTTCCCTCTACAAGAGCAAAGAGGGAAACAACATGCTGGGTTATAATTGAAATAAAACTTATCAAGTACCAATGCTTCTCAGCTTTAATATGGAGATGGGGAATTTGAAGCAGGGTTTACAAAACAGTTGTAAGGGGTTGTATTGTCTGCTTTAAGTGACCAACATCCAGCTGATCACGATCATATATAATGCCTCCCACTGCAAAGAATCCAAAGCACTTTACAGAGATCAGTTCACCCATCACCTGCCTCTGTGGCAGACCCTGTTTAATAAACACTGCAGCATCACACAACTATTTAGGCCAGAAAGTGAAGAACATTTTCAGTAAACAATCCTACTGTTATATTTTTCATGGGATCTTCAGTAACTATTACTGATCTGGACCTCAGTTTTACAATTCACCTGAAGGACAGCACCCCCCAGCAGCCCACCATCTCCAAGCATCAGCAGGGGCACTGGCCCACTAGTAACAAAGGTATGAGTCTCAGGTACTGAATCAGACGACGATGTTGATATAGAACTCTAGGTGTTCATTGGTGGTTTTCTAATCAAGTGCTGACCAGGTCTATTCCTATTTAGCTTGTGAGATTAGCCAAGATCACAGCCTGAGGTGACAGGTACTCAGTCAAGTAGCAACTGTGACTGCTGATTGGACAAAGAAGCTGAAAGGCAACTTCAGGTCCAAAAGACTCTGTATTCCACAGAAAAAGACAGTTTTTATATAGCATAATTCAGACAAAGCATTCCAGAACAACTGTCAACAGACATGAGTCAAGCAAAAAAGCCATGGTCTTGAGAGGTGATGAACCCACACAGCCTCCAATGAAGTCAGCATGGCACTTAGATACCACAATGCCAGATGCCTTAGAAAGGTATGCGGGGTCACCTCAGGCTCTGGATTAGTGTGACTTTATCAGTGATATTTTAAAGGCACAACAGTGAGAGTCACAGTTCTAGCTCCTACCACAACCATTACTCCATCCAAGCACATACGTGTTCTGTATTAATGCATTAGCTCCTAAACGTACACAATATATATTTATATTGTAATAATAAGAGAGAAGACAATTCAGGGCCCTGGTGTCCCAGTGTTTGGGAGAGGGCAGTTGCAGTTCTGTAAGCCTTTTTATGAATTTAAATATTTTATATTTAACAAGTCTGTGGCCTCCTAGAGGTTCACAATTGTCACTACGCTGCATAACACAGCCATTTGCAAAATCACAGAAGCAGCAAGAGAGTGCTGATCTTCCTGTCCCAAAAAGAACAGGTCCATGGCATTCAAATTAGAATCTCTGTTAGCAGGAGAAAGTCTGAAAGTCTAATGACTCCATCCTGCACAGAGCAGTGATGTGCACAAACCAATCAGTTAATTTCAGTACTGCATTATATCATTGTGTAACGACAAAACAAATATATCCTTTCAATGAGATTTAGTACCTGATGTGCTGGTGCTCAATTCACTGCTTGTACTCTCCAGTGATTGACTTGAAGTGCCCTCTTTACAATCTGAAGTAGAAAATAAAAACAGCACGAGAAATATATCGGACCCAGACAGGGCAATCAAAGCTCCTCTTCTGGGCAAAAGAGCTCAGTGGGGATAACACAGATTATTAGGCAAATGCAAGATACCACTGACGTGGTCTTGACATGAGCCATCACTTAAAGACGACACTCACTCTGGAACAGAAGAGTGGGCCATCCAATCTGGTCTCCTGCTAGTGGAGAATGTCAGATGCTTCAAAGGAAAATGTAACCACTCCCATTCCAAGAATAACCCTAGTTCTACAGTGTTGTTTGAGAGCTGAAAAGGATGTCAGATTTTCTTCCCCACAAGGTGATCAGTTTAAGTCTTGAGGCAGAAGACTCAAAGGCTACTGTAATTTTTTAACCCACTTTCTATCACTGCAGATGCTATGCTCATCCATGGTCATAAACAGATTTTTTTGGGGGGTGGGGGTGTGGGGTGGGGTGGGGTGAGGCTTTTTTTAAAAACAGAACAAAAACAAAAAAAAAACCCACAGTATCTCGCAAGTTCCACAGAGTTATCATATGTATAGAAAGAATTATTTTCATGCATCAGTTTTAAATGTGTTGCCTTTTAATTATGAGGTGGATTTTGGGATAATGACATCTAACCAATGGGTACTGGACTGGGACCAGCCACACTTCACACAGAACACCATTTATCGAAGATACTGACTAGAGAGCTAGAGGAGATAGAGTACTAGGCCAATTTCCAGTCCTGTGAGCCACACATCTTAAGACACCACCAATTAGTTTCCTATCCGGGTGACATGACATGCACTTGCAATGCAGCCTCCACGGCAATTTCTTAACTCACCCATCCTCCATCTTTGAGTTTGACGGCGCTTCCTCAAGCTGAAGCGTCTGGTTAAGGAGTAGTGTCTCTTGGAGGCTGCAAGCTGATTTTCTGAAAGAGTAGCAGTGTTAGTGATTTCTTTAGGAGTCGTCATTATACACATACAAATGCACTGGCTGGCAACTGGTCATGACAAAAAAAATGACCAGATATATAGCAAGAAACTAGGCACCTAGTACAAATAAGGATGAACACGCAACAGCGTGGTCCAGGGCAATGCCCTAGTGAGAAGTTCAGACTCATCTGTCCACAGATGTCAAGGAAGGTTCTGGGATTCCTATCAGTATGCTACTGCCCCTGGGCTCTGCTCAAAGTAACTAATATTTAATACACCCTCTGGAGTCAGGTTTGTTGGAGAAAAGGTCACAACACTTCAGCTCCATGAATGTTCTGCTAAGTCTGAGCCCACACAAGCTCCAGAAGACATTAGCACTACACCTCAAAACTGACCTGCACTACCTACTGTTTTCCCAGCCCTGGGCCTCTCTAGAGGAGAATCTTCCAGCCATCCCACATCATGTAGCAGCTTTGTGAAGCAGACAAAAGAAGAAATGGAGAAAACAGTCATTGCAAGCTACACTAAAGACCAGTACACGAGCCCACCAGATTAATGAGCTCCTCTCCCACACATGCTGTAGATCTTTCAATTCAAGGATCACCAAGCTGGCACTACTGAGATCCCAGTGGATCTTACCTGTGTTTCTATTACTCATCACTACTTTGTATCTCCATTGAGCTTCAGAGAGGTATTTGGAGAACTGCAGCACTCTGCTCCCAAAGACATCTCTATTCACAGAGAAATTCAAGCACTCCACCAACTCCAGCTCCTCATGGGGCACGTTACTCGAATCCCATGGAAGAGAACTTTGAATTTCTTCCAGGTGGTTGAGGAGCATCTTGAGGAAGGCATCCACTGCCAGGTCATCCACTAAAAATCCACTGACACCACTGGCAAAATGTTTCAGATCTAGATAGCTCAGCCTGGAGGATTCACAGGTCTCACCACTCAATTCTGAGCCAAGCAGAGTATCATGGTAGACTGTCCGGGGGGCCTGAGGATGTCTCTCTGCCTTCTTTTCAGGCTCTGCTGGGTGCTGTGGACTTTCTGAGGTGGAAGACTCTCGGCTGGCACTACCATCCAAGTTCCCAGCACCACAGCTCTTTTTCACAATATCGTCCTCTTCTGCATAGTCCTCGAGCAGGGGAGTCTCTGTGTAGAGGTCACTATAGGAGACAAAAAGCAGGGAGAAGATGTTCTCCAGAAGCTCCAGATGCAGAGGAGCAGGGACACGCCGTAAGAACTGCTGGCACTTGGCAAGATACTGAGGAAAAATAGCTGGACAATCTGTATGTGTTATAAAAAAAAGAAATAAAAAACACACTTAAAACATTTTCCAGGAATTGTTTCCTCCTCCCCGACCCCATTTCTGATTCCACAATGGTGCTCAAAGTTACAAGAATGGGAACCAAGACAGCCATTAGTGAACAAGATGGCAATGGACTTTTATAAGAATCTTTGCCATATCAGTTCAGAGCACTGGTCCATCTAGCTCAGAATGCTGCCTCCAGCTATGACCAATGCTAACAGTTCAGAGGTGAACATTTCTCTCCTGATAAAGCATCTAAACGTGCAACGAGGGAGCAGGGAATTAGTCCTCCCTGACCCCAACAGTGACCATCTTATGCCCTGATGCCCAAACTCAGATTTCTTCCATTTTAGCACATTTCTATAGCTTGTGGCCACTAAGAGAGACTATGTAACCACAACGTTAGCTACAAAAATATCAAGCTCTTTTAAAAAAAATCCCAGCTAAAATATCCCATTAATGCTAATGTTTTCCCCTTACAGAATGTTTTTAATCTAAGGATTTTAGAGTGCTTTACAAAGGTGAGTAACTTACTTTCTACATCTATTACTATTATGTGTAACACTTATCTACCTCACATAGATGCTGTGAGGTTTATTTGCTTGTAAGTGCTTTGACCTCTTTGGATAAAGAAAGTATAGATGTTCACAGTTTAATATTAAAATGAATTACAATCCACAGAATCTAGCAACTAGATATGTACAAGCTACTAAACCTAGGCAAGGAGGCCGATCTCCTGGTGGGTCTTTAAGAGGGGTTGAGTCCACAGGGAGGTCACTGAGAAGGCTGTGCATGCAGTCCTTGCACTTTGAATGACGGTGCGAATTCACACACAGTGCATAGATTGCATATTTCATGGCGCAAAATGCCCAGAAGAGCACCAGGTTGCGTTGCTGACTCAGGAGGCTGGGAACCGGCACTGCTGCAAAGTGAAACATAGGAGGGTAAATTCTCACACATTTTGAGGGACACTGACTAATTCTAGTTTCTAACAGGTCTTCAAATTCCCCTCCATCCCGAATTCCTTTTAGAAAATGAAAGTAGGGATTTTTCTGCCCTTCCTGTACAGATGTTTATAAAGAGGGCAAGTGTTCCGCAGTATAGTTTGTTAGTTTCCCTCCTGCTGAAGGCAGTGAAAACAACTGCACAAAAGTCAATACAATTTAAAAAAAAGGAAAAGTAATTTTGCCCCACATCCCTATTGACTTGTCTTGGGTATAGTCTCCTTATGGGGTACTCGTGACTACAGTAGGGTCAAAGTGTTCTGACAGAAGTAAGATTTTCAAATTGATAGGTGCCCTTTAATTCTTATATTTCAAGTTGTAGACGTGCTTCCACGGAATTAAATACCTCAAATCAGAGTTATTTACTAGACAATTCCATAGACGATTCCACCATAATTCCTGTCATGCAGGTTCCCAATCTT
The DNA here is from genome assembly GCF_965152235.1 of Eretmochelys imbricata. NCBI lineage: Eukaryota > Metazoa > Chordata > Testudines > Cheloniidae > Eretmochelys > Eretmochelys imbricata. The sequence continues at coordinate 63,212,282 of NC_135577.1, read as the reverse complement.
TGTATTTTAAGATTCCTCTACCTGCTTTACACTCTATTCCACCCTGACTATTGTTAAATTCTCTACATCTCAAATCTGCCTCTTACTCTCCAATTCTATTTCTAAACCCTTGGTTTTTTAAGCTTCACTTACTGCAGTCTCTTCCTCTTGGTTTTCTCCAGGTTCCGCATCACAACCCTCAATATCCTACAAAATACAGCTATCAAAATCATCTTCCTTGTTTACTATGCCAGCTACGTTGTCTGCTTTCTTTGAAACTCTGTATTGATTTTTTTTCCTCTCTCTCACATCTATATATCACACGTCTTCAAGACCCTGGCATAGCTTGGTTCCCATTTCATCTTCTGCCACTTCCTTACATTCTGATAATTCAAGTCATCTTGATGCTCTCTTAGTTTCTTTCTCCCATGAGTGGCTCTGCCCTTTCTTCTTGCCATTTCCTATACCTGATCATCATCCTTGACCCTGCGCACCCCACAGTCAGTCTCCTCCAGTCACTTCTTATACAGGTGGCCTTCCACGGCTGACCTCCACCCAGCCTTCCTCCATGAGATTATGATTTAACAATATATGGGACAAAGAACAGAGAACAACATCCATACTTGGCAACAGTGGGAAATTTAAGCAAATCTATCCTAGTATAAACATTGCCTAAAGGTCTGTGTTGCTGGATGTGGTTACAACACAGAAGAGTTAAACACATTCAATATATGGTTTGGCCTTGCAGTGTAGATAGGACTGAGTTGTGTTGATGCATTTACAATGCAAGACCAAACCTTATTTTAACCAGATTGAATGCTAGCATGTTATAACATGTCCTGCAACATGGTAGATTTTCCTTGGGCAGACTGGCCACAATTGTGGCCAAACCAGTTTATGAACTGCTTTAAAGAATTTGTATTAACCTAGCTGTATTATAACCAAACTGGCTGATCAAACTTTTAAAAATTAGTTTGGGCGCTACCTCACTTGAACAACACTTAAGCATGACTATTAAGCATGATTAAAGGTGACCAGTAAAGGATCTGAAGTAAGTAAGGGAATTATACCCTTTTGGTTTCTTTATGACAGATACCAGTAGCTTGAAAGGTCTCCCCCACCCTTCCCAGCTTGTTTTGCAGGCAGAAAAGGTGTCAGATGCTAAAAATGTGGTCCCTTCTTATCACATTAAAACAGCAGAGCTGAATACAGTGTACAAGTCACCCCCAGCTCATCAGGGAACAAAACACACAGGTAGTAGCATATTATGGCATTTCTGCTTTCAGTACAACTTATGCTCCCTATGTAGATAAATGTATTGGTTTCTAATAGATAGTGTATTATTGTACAGTAGTGGTCCTCAAACACTACCATTTAAAACAGTGTTACAGTAGTGTTTGGGACCACTACTGTACAACAGAGTAGTACTTTTTTATAGAAGGACTGGACCAGCCCATCTGCCTGCTGGTAGTGCAGCGTGCGTATTCATGAACTATTCAAAACCAATATACTGGAGTCACATAATGCCTATGGTCCTGTCCAAACACTGGGAGCTGAACTGCAATAGCTAGAACAGTGTTTGAACTATGTTAATTAAAGTGCTCAATCATTGTTTCCATGAAAACCAAGAGCACAGATTTTTCTAAGAATGATGCCATAAAACTAAGGAGTTTTACAGAAAATAAATCTGCCAGTGTAAGCACACCCTAAGATCCATCATTGCAGTTCTACTGGTGGTAGTAATGGTGGAGTGTAGACAGTACTCGGCTGTTTTTACCATCCTGTCCTCTAAGGGTATGTCTACACTGCAACTAAATACCCGCCGTTGGCCTGTGTCTGTTGACTCGGGCTCATGGGTCCCAGGCTGTAGGGCTGTCTAATTGTGGTGTAGATGTTCGAGCTTGGGCTGGAGCCCAGGCTCTAGAACCCCACAATGGGGGAAAGAGTCCCAGAACCTGGGCTCCAGCCTGAGTGTCTACACCCCAATTAGACAGCGCCCCCATAGCCCAAGCCGCATAAGCCTGAGTCAGCAGACACAAACACCCGCTGCTGGCCTAATTGCAATGTTGAAAACACCAGTCTCCAGTCTGTAGTGATATATCCTCTCTTGCTAAAATAATGGTGGGAGATTTTCAGAAATGTGTAAGTGCAGACACAACCACACAGACTAGAGCAGAGTTTGACTCACATGGGTTTCCAGAAAAAGTCTTCATCCAGACGATTCGAACATAAATCATCATCTCACTGTGTCTCTGAACACCGTTATAACTGAAACATTTTATTTGGGCCCTTTTCACATTGGAAGCAGAAGTGCAACAGCTGCTAATAGGGCTATGTTTAGACTAGTCTTTTTTTCCTGAAACTTCCCACCATTGTAGTCTGTAGGTGGTAACAACTGCAGGAATGATAGTTTAGGAAAGGTGGCTGCTGGTGTTTTAGCCAGGTATCATATAACCCTTACTCCAGTCTGCGCATTTGACAGCACTTTGTGTCTGGTCAGTTTCATTGTTTTGCTCATGGTCAATTATACTGTCTCATGCACTAAAAAAGACATTACCCTGATACACTGATCTGAGAGGGAAGCTCAGAAGCATGCTCTTCCCCAGGAGGGTGTTAACCAGTAACAGCAGCAGCAAAAATTAAACTAAGCCAGCAGCAGACAGTTGCATGCACAGGAAGGAAGCGAGGTGGGTGGAAGCCTTTTCCTGGTATGTGCTGCTATTTTTGGGCCCACCCAAATTACCCTTCTAATCATCATCATCGGAGTAGAATAAACTCAGTTTTTTTAGACTTCCCGTCCCCCCACTCTTTCAATTTCAGGATACGCTATCTAAATTTACCTGTCAGGAAGCTGAACTGTAAAAGAATTCACAGTCACAGCACCCCTTTTAAATGCAAGTCTCTTAATTCACCCCTGAACTGGAAGAAAAGGGAAGGCTTAATTTTCATTAACTAGTTCTGTAAATTAAAGTGATCTTAGAGAAGTGAAACCAGGGCTAGAATTATCCTTCTGTGCAGCTGCATGACTCAGGCAGATCTAAGTGGCCTGAGTCTTCCCACCCCAGAGAGGTCTCTGATAGTATTTCATCAGCAGACATTTAAAGGTGGAGTCCTATATTATAACAGAGATGCTAACAAACATCTAACTCAGAGAGGAGTAATGCACTAAGTTAATGTAATGGCACAGCAGCAAAATAAGTCTCAATAACAGGCCTTGGGGGAAAGAAAAAAAAAAAAAAAAGATCTTGCTGACTGAGTATGATAATTACAACAGAATTGAAAGAAGAAAAAAGAAAAGCAGGGGGGGGAACCCCAGAAGAATGCCCCATGTTCGGTTTCCTCCTAGGCCTATCTCATGACCAACTGCAGCCCAACATTTACCTCTGCTCTGTTTCACAGACATTTATTTGAACAGGCCCAGGGAGCCGGAAGGTGAGAGAGAGATAAACCTCTGTTCATTAGGGGCACTAATTGATCTCCAACTCCCTGTCATAAGCCCACACACACACAAAGTTAAAAAATAGGATGCCACCATCTTGACACTTTGTGGTAGGAGATAAAGACCTGGCTTCCTTTTAGAGAGCAAAAGAAATCAGAAAGATTCAGCATTACTGCAAATTCTTTCATTGAAAATTGTTGGTTCATTTAAACAACTCAACTTGAAATTACCCATTCCATACACAGACACACACAGCTCCCGCATGCAGGGGAAAAACAAAAACCAAGCTAACTGGGTTTCATAACCTTCTCATAGGAGACAGTTCTCCTTTAAAATGGAAATTGGTGAGAATCACTTTCCTACACCCTATGGAGTTGGGTTTAAGTTCTGCTAAGTGATATGTTTATGATTTGCAAATTGCAAGTTGTATGCACTGATCCTTCCAGACGGGAGTACTATCAGCATGATGAGAAATTTAAAGGTATATGCTGAGTGGACTCTGCAGAAGGATACCTTTAAATGACATTCCTACTTATTTACCCTTTGTCTGCTGGTCTCTGGCTGGAACCTTCTGAAGAAGCTCAATGACATCCTCTTCATTCAGGGCCAGAAGGTTGGTGAGGTGATGAAGAGAGTAGAGTGCAGAGTGGCAATCCAGACTGTACAAGTGTTGCAAAAGAATCTTCTTTGGGATAGTAATACTACAAGAAAAAGCAAGACTAATCAAAATGGTGAAAATGCGTCCACCACCTGAACCTTGTCTACACCAAGGATCTTCCAGTATTAACACTGACTCAACTTGCGAATTTAAAAAAATTAAATAAAAACATAGACAAGCATCAAGTCTCTATAGCTTATGGCCACTAATGGAGACATGGCATAGATATTGTATACTTGGCATTTGTATATTAAACATCTACATATGTAATTCTGACTACGTGGGGAGCCTTTGTCAAAATACATGGTTTGTAAAAAAAAAAAAAAAAAGAGTGCTTCTGGCTGTTTCACCTGTTTTGCTGTGTGCACCATTCAAGAACCTCCACTTGAGCCCACAGCCCATCACAGAACTCTTTTAATACTGAGTCATTGCACAGACCCTGTTAGAGAGAGACAGAGCAAATTAGCCTCAGCTAACATAAAATGAAGAGATCACATTTACACCAGATCCCTCTACCTTACCAAGAATAGCACAAAATCAGAGTTTGGTTCACATGTGTGATGTTTAATGGCTAAAGGAATCTTAACATATTTAGATGGGCAGATTTCTGCACCTTTATTTTATTTACACATTAAAGCAACAAAACAGAGGATAGATAGCTGCATTTTGTTTTGAAGGGGCCCTGTTAAGGTTAAGCAATCTAAACTGGACAGTCATTTTTTCCAGTCTGTAAGCTCATCCCTGTAGCTTTTAACATTTTATTTGTAAAGAGAATCTAGTGCTTCTGAAAGATACTACAGGACTTATATCTCCAAAGCTGTCACTCTAGTTATATACCCGGAATGGATACTGTATGGGTTAGAAGTACACGCTGCCTACAGACTCACCTCCAATATGCCTATGTTCTGCTATGGATGCCTGCCCACTAAACACTGATCTGAGACTGTGCTATCTTATACAGGTCACTGACCACGCATCAGACAGTAACTCCCTTAAGACATTATTGACCTGGGATGGAGTTCAATCAATGATCTAGAAGAGAAAGGCTCAGTATCCCATTATCAGTTGTCCAAGGCAACCATTCACCAATACTGCTCGGATTGGAACTACAGGCTTAGTGTTTAAAAGCTCTGCATACCCAGAAAAGGAAGAAGATTCCAAAATAAAGTGGACCCTCTAGTCTCAGCTCTAACATTTAGGCTACTGTGGATTTTATTTTGGGCATTCAGGACTAAGTGGATGGCACCGCTCAACTCAGATCAATAGTGTCTACAAGTTCAGTGGCACATGTGAAATGGACTAAGTTGTCTCAATGCAGTTCCTGGGCATATGTACCCACAATACAAAGTCAAAACCACTGGCACTATTTGGCCTTGAGTTTCTGAGGTCAAGGACTGAATGGGCCCTAGAGAATGGCCTCGAGGACCCCATTCAGGTCATAGTTGAGGCACACTGATGAAGATGTAGTGAAGACGAACTTGCAATGCTGCTGCCTGTACACTATTTGTTTTAAGGAAAAGTTTGTTTTTATAAAACCTTTTAAAAAGAGGTTGAAAATCCTAACCAGAGGATTCACCCTTACATCTTCCATTTGGAAAGACATTTAAAAGTCCAGAATCTCAGTTTATGCAGTTAATCAAATCTGAGACTTGTTCTAACAATCCAAGCAACTAATTTAAAATAACTGGAATCAAATTGAACGGTCAGTCATAGCATTCAGCCATTTCAACCTGCTCTCCACTCACATACTTGCCTGAGTTTTGTGAAGAGCATACAACAAGTTTTTTGCTGATTCTAAGCTGTGACAGTGAGTCCACCCTAGCAATACTAGAAGACGGCTGAGGGGGTTGAATTCTCGACTCAGTAAGCTGCTCAAGCCTGAGAAGTCTTCCCTTTTTAATAGTGTTAATGCAATCACCTAGAGAACAAAAAGGAAGAAAGCATCTGTTATTCTAAAAATGCAGAATCCTGCTAGGGTGGTGGTGGACTGTCACAATAGTAGTTTCAGAAAGTAGTTTAACTTCCTCAAACCCAGATTTTACAGGCTTTATTTGGGCTACAAAGAAAAGGAGTCACTCTAAGTGGAAGCCAGAGAATCAATCCACCCCCTCTCCAATTCTGCATATTTTAAATAGGTTTTATGCAGAAACTAGTGGAGTTTTTGAGCCAGTAACAGAATAAATCTTGGCTCATCTGTCTGGATTCCTGTGCCCTCAATACACGTCTTTATTTGTGCACTTTTATCTCCAATAGCACCTTTCACCCCAGGCTCTCAAGTGCTTCACAAGTATCCATTTAACTCCACAACCCTTTTGTGAAGCATCATTATCCCCATTTTACATATGGGGTACTTGAATCACAGAGAGGTTAAGTTGCTGCCAAGGTTACTCAGTGAATCAGTGGGAATCCCTGGCATGGCTGGGAGTAGAATACAGGAGTCCCATCTCCCACGTTCTCTGTTCTATCCATCAGACCACACTGGTTTAAATCTTCCAGACACCTCCATGCCAATATCTTAAATCATAGAGATGAAACACTGCAGATGGGTCAACAGATAATAAAAACCCACTGCTAGTTAGCTAATCTCTTGATACCAAAAGTCAGGACACCTGAAGACCTCTAATCAAATTTAAAATGTTCTAATGCTGGAATCCTGGTGCAAACTTGATCCACTACTGGGTTTTCCCCTCCCTATCATATTTATTGCCATACCAGAATCTGCTCCAGAAAGTGCTTGCTGCTGCTCAGGCAGTAGAAATAGGCAGTCTTCCAAGAATAAACCTCTTCAGGCTCTGAGAACAAAGCCAGCATTACCCGCTCTGTTTCCAACTGCTCAGATGAACCTGAGAGACACATAAACGGGACTACTTTCAAACACAGAGAGCTACCTCTGAAGAAAGCAGGCCCTGGGCAAGGTTTACAGCAGTAGAACAGTTAGGGAATCACTAAGCAAAAGCCACATTCAGACTCCATAACTAAGTCTCCATAACAAAAAATCCCTATGTGGCCAAACTCCCATCCCTTCCTCCCGCCAACCTTTCTTGCCTACAAAGTCTCAATGGTCCAGCTTTTAATGAGAAAACAAAACAAACCTTTTCCTGGCAACTTTGGCCCCAGCAGTTTCTCTCTTGTCCTCTCTGTGAAGACGTTGCTGTACAGACTGAGCAAGGCATGGCTCTGCTTCCTCAGTATGCAGCCCAGTAACCTCTCTTCCTTCAGTGGGCTTCCTTCAGCCCAGCAAGCATCCAACAGCTCCCTGCACAAGTGTCGGAGCTCGCCAGTCTGATGCTCCACTTCAAAATGCAACACGCTAAGGGCACTGTAAATAGCATCTACTGTCTCACTCTGATCCGATTCTCCTGAGGATTTGGGATACCGCTGAAGCCTCTGCAGAGATTTTAAGGAGTCACGGAGAAAGTCAACGTAGATATTCTGCAGACAGCAGCTGTGCTGGAGTGCAGAGCTGGGTGTGCCAGGTTCTCCCTGCAGGAACTCCAGCAGGGCTTGTGCCCGCCGGGGAGCCCTCAACAAAAGCTTCCGGAGAGCAGAGGTTGCTTCCACACTGAATCTGTAAGTGCGGCCATCTCTTTTCTTTCTGTCCGATTCATGCTTGCTCTGGACACATTCAAATGCTTCGAACAGCTCCTGGGAGGAAACAGACAGATACGATCGGGGGCCTGAATGCCACTTGGTTTTCACACACACATTAAAAAAATATAACCAGATATACAACAAATTTAAAGATTCAATAGACATCCACTTGGAACCATTAATTTACCTTGGCAACCAACTCTGCTACAGGAATTCAGAACTACAGGCATTCAGTTTCAATCCCAAAATAATGCACTTTTTGCGAACACACGCCATCAATGGTTATGACTCCCAAGAAGCTCAGATGCTGCATACTGGCTCACCTAGTCCAGTGTCCTGTCTATAATAGTGACCAAATCTGGATGTTTAAAGTATAAAACTCCCATAATGCTCCTAACTACAATACTGCATTATTGAGGGAGTTTCTTACCGTTCCCCTTCTGGTGGTCCGCTTATGAAATGAGGATACAGAGTCCTTATGATTTTCATCCTAACTAGAATCATTGCAGATCCTATTAACCATTAGCAACTAGTCTTTTTTAAAAATCTTACAAAAGTAAACATTCAGCCAACAATTAAAAATCTTTGAAAGGCAAATCCCCATCCAAATATTTGGTTTATTAAAAACAAAAGAGTTTTTAAAACCTATTTTACTTTCCACCACTGGTGCTGTTTGAATTTTTTTTTTCTTTTTTTTTTTTTTTTTTTAAGTATAGACACTGGAATTTTTTGTTTTTAATTACGGAAACCTTCCTACTGTATGAAAAAAGTACTTCACAAAACCCAAGTTTTTATTAAAGTGTCCCACTGATTTTGTTACTTTGGCAGCCAGATCCAGGTTTTCCTTCATTCATCTTTCAAAGTGTCTATTGGTTTCCTCCCCCACCTTCCATAATTTCAAAACCAAAAGAATTAGCATGGTGCAAAGAGAAAAGCAGAAGTATAGACCAGACAATTACATTCAGCAAATACTTGCAGCTGGTTAATACCAATAAGGAAGAAGTATTGTTTAGGCTGATGTAAGGAGATAAAGTTAGAGATAATGAGATGAAGCTGAGCAAAGGCTGATTATTAGAAGAAACCTCCTGTCTGAGATCTAGAACACTGTGGAACAATCTAACAAGTAAAGTCATGGAAACCTGCACTGTGTGGGATATTGAAAATGAGCTAGATTGAGCACTGGAGAATTATTACAGACAGTAATAGTGACCTGGGCCCAATGGACGTATTTCTGTACTTCATACAAAATGATCTCCCAAGATACAGGAGCCCTTGTATACATTGCAACCTACAGTCAAACCTTGTTAGTAAAGGCACTTTTACTCCAGTCTGGTCTACCGTATTAGTTCTTTCAGGCTGGGGTCAGTAAACCTAATGGAAGTATGGATTTGTGACCCCAAGAGCACTATGAAGAGAGTTCCTACTCCCCAAATGCCTTTGAGATAAGTTTGCAACATTCCACTGTTATTGTATTTAAAGGGCTTTCACAAACCCTAACCTCTTTACAACTCCCCTCAACGCACGAAATCCCAATTGAGATGGAGCGAGCAGAGACAAATCATTTCAGTGTGATTTCAAACTATCAGCCTGACATTATGATCTGATGAAAGGGTACAAAATAGGTAAATAAGAGGACAGAGTCCCATGGTGAAACCATACCAGCTATACCCTTTGTAGAACTGGCATGCAGCTTTCCTCCCCATCAGCCCTACTGAAGGGGTTCTCCACAACAATCACTGTGCAGCTGGCTGCAGCCTCTTGAACTGCACCACTGAGATCCCCCAATTCTGGCAGCAACCTTTTTAAAACCACAAATTTAATAATTTGCTCCAGTATCTTTCTAGGTATCAAAGTTAGGCTGACTGGTCTATTATTCCACAAGTCCTCTTGGATCCTCTTTTTAAATACAGGCACTATATTTGTTCTTCTCCAGTCCCCTGGGACCTCACCTTTCCTCCAACAATTTTCAAAGATAATTGCTAATGGTTCCAAGATTGCTTCAGCTAGTTCCTTAAGCACCCTAGGATGAATTTCATCAGGTCCTGCTGACTTGAATACATCTAACTTAGCTAAATATTCTTTATCCTGATCCATGCCTTGGCTTGCATTCCTTCCTCCTTGTTGTTATTAATTGTGTTGCGTATCTGGTCACCATTAACTTTTTTAGTGAAGATGAAGCAAAATAGGTATTAAACTCCTTAGCCTTCTTGATGTCATCCATTATTAGCTCTCCTTCCCCAACATGGCCAGACAGCTGTGTCAGCTCCATTGTCTGGAGTCAAACCTCAACTTGACTTTGAGTTGGAACAAGAAGCAGAATGGTAGAGGACAATAACAATTTAAAACACAAGGGCAGTTCTGGTCACTATGGATTTCAAAGCCTACCAGTAAGAAGGTTCAGTGATTCATTGTGTTCGTACACTAGCCTTTCCTCTATTGAGGCCCAAATTCATATCCTACATTAAGTCAAGATGTGATGCTTCTAAGCTAGTGCCCATTTCTGCAAGTCAGAAAGCTACCATACGAATAGTATTCTCTGTCCAGGGAAGCCCCAAGGCTGATGTAGCAGGAAGTGACATGAGGACTGAGGTGCACAGACAGTTGCATATGGGGATGTATGACCGTAACAGCAGAGGCAGCTGGAGGTCAGGAGTCAGGATTGTTAGCAAGGCTATGGAGAGAAGCTTGCTCAGCACCTGCCTACATTATCCCCTCTATAGCCAGAATCACCATTATATATGCCAAATTCACTACCTAGAGCAGGGGTCTCAAACATGTGGCCTGCAAGCCACATGCCTGCTAAGCTCCTCCCACCCCTCCTCCCCTGAGTTATTTCCTACAGCCGCCAAGCTCCCCTCACCCGCTGCCCCCCCCAGTGTGCCACGTCCCTGCTCCTCTGCCTACCTCCAGGTGCTTTGCACTTTCCAGGAGGGAGTGGGGAGCTGCACGCTCAGGGGAGGAGGTGGAGAAGAGGCGGAGCAGGGGTGGGGATTTGGGGAAGGGGTTGGAATAGGGACAGGGAGGGGGCGGAGTTGGGGTGGGAACTTTGGGGAAGGGGTGGAGTGGGGGCGGGGCCAGGAGCAGGAGGGGTGTGCTTTTGAATCTTTATATGAAAGGGTGTCAGTAATGTGGCCCTCATGGTGATTTCAGTTTGAGATCCTTGACCTAAAGTGAGTAAACTTGAACTGCCCTCACATTCAACTGTCTTTATTTTATGCAGAGAAGATCAAAGGTACATTAATGTCTCAAACACAAGGTCAGTCAAGTTAACTCATAGCATTAAGTTTCATCCTAAGAATGATCAATATATCAAGCACTCAGCTCACCTTTAGGACTTCATCTGAGACATCCATTTGCAGTTCTTCTAAGAGGAGTAAGAATTCAGTTTCTCTCTGGAGAACAGCTGGAATTATTTTCTGAAGTTATCAGGAAAAGAAAAAAAGATAAAAGAATAGGGCAGATGTAAGCCACTATCTTAGGTTTACAGGTAAAAAACCCAAAACCTTATTTAATTGTTATTTTAGGGCAGACATCTTCAGAGATATTTATTTTATTGGGGATTAAAAGTCCTTTCTCCCATCCTAAGATATCTAGGGGCTGTTCCTGCACCAACAGATTCCATTCTTTATTTCCAACTACTTAGCTAGCAACTATCACTTCCCCATAACCCCTTTGGGATAGGGTCACCTTTCCTCAAAGATCATGAAAATTCATGAACCTAGGCAATGGGGTCAGAGGAATGAAAAAAGTGAGGAAAGAAACACATGACCAATCTTCCCCTTTTTGAAGGCCTTGTTTCTTTCTTCCTCATGCAGTGTGCTAGCTGCCTACCACTCTCCTCCCCATAGTTTTGTATATGTAAACTACATACCCTGAAAGTATGCCATTTGTAAAGCATTGTGCAATCCTTGGTTTATTTCATCTTTTGGGGATAAAAGGGGCTATAGAAATGTAAGTTACTAACTCATGCTGTCTATTCATAAGAACATCTCACACTGAGTATGCACATTAAAAAGCTAACTCACATGGCCTCAAAAAATAATCCCAAAACACTTATTTTAATTTCTTGCTAAGTTTAATGGAAAATGGTCTAAGGAACCAGTTGACATTATTAATAGCAGTAAGTCTCAAATTTTAATAAGCAACTACAAAATTTATTATTTTTCTGTTTACAAACATTATTTTCCATTTGGAGATCAACTAGAACAAACTTCTTTACCTGATCCCACACCAGCCATTTCTTGAGAACAAGGAGCCAAAGCCAAGCAAGTCTCTGAGGGCTGTAATTCTGTCCACACCTGCAGAGGTAATAGCATATACCATCAGTTTCAAACATCTAGGCACCAAAACAAATCTCTACCCACTTCACAGTAGGAAAAGTTGCCCCACAGAGCCAGTGTATGCCGTGTTGCCAGTACCAAGTATAATATATTTATTTTTGTCGTGTCTGTTGGCAACACCAATTTAATTGTGTTTTTTCCTCCAAACAAAAATGATTCCCAGAATGCTGTCTGTGTAGTTGATACTCAAAAATTATTACCAAAAAGTTATACAAAACTTAAAAAGAAATATTTGATACTTTTTTCAAAATTAAAAAAAGTTGAAATTTTTTAAGTTCCCCTGAAGTGTCAGAAACCCAACCTTAATAGCCTCATGCAAGTGCTTGAGAAGTCAAGAGAAAAAACAAATGAAACTAAAGGTTGTTTCACTATTCAAATTGAGAAATGTGAAAAGTAGACAATTTAAGTGGTGAGAAATAAGATTTTTAAACATTTTCAGTTTTAATCATCTCAGGTGTTTAGTAGTAAGCCAACATTTTAAATAAATAGGTTGATCATCTTCTAAACAAAAAGCACTCAGTGTCAGCACCATTACAATTCTAAAACAGACTCCCTCTCCTCCAACTCACATTATTTCAGTGAAGTCTTTCAAAATTGACCTTTGCTAGATTTCTGCATGATCTTGTGCTTATACCATCATTTTCTCTATTGCATATATGAACATGGTTGTAAGCTGACTGAGGCTGGGTCCCCTACATATATTAGTGCAACTCTGAGCAGGTCAGCACTCAAATGTTAACTATAATAATGGAACGCATGAAGGAAAAAACACTGGCAAGGAAGCATGTTCTGCTTCAAGGATTCTAAGCAGGGCCGGATTAACTCTCCTGTAGGCCCGGGCCTATTATATTTTGTGGAGTCCCTGTATACAAGTCTTTTTCCTAATTTAAAACAAAATCATCACAATTATGGCATCGAGCCTATTAATGCTATACTAAACTTGCCTTTTAATTTACATAAAGCCATTCTGTGCTTACATTTCAGTCTTAAAACATGTAGAATATAGTTTAGTTAATTCAAAATAGCCTACTTCTTACCTTAGAACAGCTGAGATATTAGTTTCTTTCTGAGAGGGAGTTGGGTGCAGGAAGGGACTCCAGGCTGGGGCTGAGTGTTGGGATGCAGGAGAGGGTGAGGGCTCTGGGAGGGCTCCAGAGGCAAGAGGGGGCTCCAGGCTTGGAAAGGGGTGCAGGGCCTGGTAGGGAGTTTGGGTGCAGGAGTGAGCTCCAGGCTGGGGCAGAGTGTTGGGGTGCAGGAGAGGGTGAAGGGTGCAGGTTCTGGGAGGGAGTTTGGTGCAGGAGGGGATGCGAGGTCTGGGAGGGAGTTGGGTGCAGGTGGGGATTCTGACCTGGAGAAGAGGGTTGGGGTGCAGTAGCGGGTGTGAAGTTCAGGCTCCGGCTGGGAAGCGCTTACCACAGGCAGCTCCTGGCCGGTTGCGCAACACGGCTCAAGCAGGCTGCCTGCCTGCCTACCATAGCCCCACGCTACTCACGGAAGTGGCTGGCTGCTGGCACGTCTCTGCACGTCCCTGGGGAGAGGGGAACAGCTTGTCTCCGTGCGCTGCCTAGGCCAGTAAGCGTCACCCCCACAGCTCCCATTGGCTGGTTCCCACCAGGGGCCGCAGAGACGTGCAAGCAGCTGGTCGCTTCTGGGAGCGGCATGAAGCCACAGCGTGCAGGCAGCCTGCCTGAGCCCTGCTGAGCCGGAGCCCCCCATTAGCCCAGGGCTGCAGCCCCTAAAGCCCCTGCATTAATCCGGCCCTGATTCTAGGGGTCCATTATAGTTAAGAATAAAGAATCAGCCTCAATTTCTGACAATTGCATCACATACATCCTGTTTAACACAGTTCTACTTCCACCAGTTAGACAAAAATCCCACACAGCACTTACCTTAACTGAGATGGACAAGCTATTAGAGCCTGCAGAATAGCTGTAACTTTCTCAGAGCCATCCCCCTGCCACAGATGTAACTGAGGAATACAGGCCTGTGCTAGCTCCCAGTCTCCCCGCTGCACACATTTACAAAAAAACCAGAAAAGATGTTCCAGAGAGGCTGCTTCCTCATTACCAAATGGATGCATCATCCCACTGTGACTGGACTCCTGGGGACAGGAAGGAAAAAAAAAAAAAAAGGAAGAAAAGAAAAACCATCCAGAGGTAAGTCACAGCAAATCTTCCCTCAGTGCACCTGGAACAGAACAGATCTACAATCAGAAACCAAGCTGCAGCTATTTAAGTGTTTTAAAGTTTGGAATGCACTTCCAGCCAGTGATAAAATCAATACCACAGTATTTGTTCAAGTAGGTGATTTAAACATTATCCCTGTGAAACATGCACTGATACTTGCTTAGAGTCAATACTCTCAGGAAACAGAAAGGATCAATTTGTTTGTTTATTGAGAGCATAGTGCTAACAAAGAACTCTGACTTCAGTAGGGAAGGTAAAATGTGGTATCTTGACAACCGTAGTGAACAGAGCAGCTACAGCATGAGCAGTTCCATCTCAGGCTTTCTCCACACTGGGAACTTCTCACCCCTATATATTAACCTGCCAAGGTGTCTCAGTCAGTCATGATCTAGAGAGATCATTTTAAGGGAGACGAGAGAGTTTAGTCTCCATCGTCTAGTCATTCAAAATACAAATGACAAGTAGCACAAGAATTGCCATACCAGATCAGACCAGGGGTGCATCTAATCTAGAATCCAGACTTAACAGCAGCTGCTTAGAGAAAGGTACAAGAAACCCCCCAACATGGTGCTTTATATTTATGACACAGACATTAGGACGTGGTCAGAGATTCACCAAACACTTTCGCAGGGCTACCTTCCCCCACCTCACACACCGTGTCAGCCCTCCCATCACTGGATTTCCCCACCGCGCTCCCCATCCTCTGCTGTCCTACCCCTGAACCAAGGACCTGGGTCATCAGCCCTCCGCCCACATCCAGAAATCCCCCCGCTAGCCGGCTGCCTCTCGTGCCCCGTCCCAGTGCCCGCCTGGTCACCTGCCTGGGATGAGTGGAGATCAGGAGATCTGCGTCGGATGGGATGGGATGGGCCAGGCTGCCCTGCACTGCACTAGACACACAGCTCTTAGGGAAGACCCAGGGGTGGTGGATCGGTCCGGCTCCCCCTGCGCACTCAGGGGCTATGGGACGGTCCGCACTGATTGCATTCCCCAAGCTGAGCAGCCTAGTGCCGCGGCCATCTTGAAAGACGAATCAGGTGACTTTCCCAACAGCCGGCACACCCAAAACGGCGAGCGCTTATTGGTCAAACAGGATGAATATGTAAATAATGTGCCTTCTTTCTTTTAGAGGCACTGAAGCCTCACAGGCGCCATGACTGATGTGGGCAAAGAAACCACATGTCAATGCCATAGAGCTAACCCCACGCAGGGACCGCTCCTCCCACCGTCCCCGAACCGGACTCCCCGCAGGCTCCACCCAGCGGCCAACGTAGCCCCGCCCCGCGTGCCCCAGAACTAGCCTCTCCTGAACCAACCGACCCGCCCCCTGAGCCCCGCCCCTCGTTCTCCGGCCCACTGAGCCGCTCAGCCTGTGGCTGGAGAGGCGGGAATCGCGTCACGTGCTGCTGACTGTTAATCGCAGGAGCCGCCCTGGCCTGGGGCAACAGGCTTGAGGCGAGCCCGGCGCGTGCTCCCTCCCTCCGCTTCCCAGTGACCCGGTACCACAGGTCCCCATGTGAGGGCCGCCGTGCGCCGAGCTATTCCCCTCAGACCTTGCCGGGCCTGGGGGCTCCTAAGGCCCCACCACCCAGGATGGGGCTTTACCCGTAGCTTGCGCTGGAGCCGGCCCGCTGGCTGAGCCCCGCCGTGGCCCGCTCACAAGAGGGCAGAATGGATGAAAAATATATGACTGAAAAACTGCCGTTTGGTAGCCTTTTGCAGCCAAGGTTGTAAATGACCACGTAGGGTGCAGTGGAGACTCAGCAAGACTTCCCTCTGGCTTAACCTCACTGATCTGGCTCTTTTCTGGCTTCTGTTTGGGCATCAATCTGCAGCCATTCCTCCAGGACAGGGTTGTGTGCTTCTTCCATCATAACCAAACACAAGCTGGGACATATGAGAGGGCTTGCTTGTTTGATAATTTATTTTATTAACATTGTAGTTGTCTTAACTTGTAGCTAAACAGCTTGGTAATAGCAACCATAATATAATGTAACATACCTGTGGGAGGGAAAACATCAAAGACACCTACCACAGTAGCATTTAACTTCAGAAAGGGGAACTACACAAACATGGGGAAGCTAGTTAAACAAATTAAAGGGTACAGTCACAACACCTTGCAAGCTGCATGGAAACTTTAAAAAAACACCATAATAGAGGCTCAAATTAAATGTATTCTCCATATTATAAAACATAATACAGGGATCCAGCAACCTTTGGCACAAAGCCCATCAGGGTAATAAGCTGGTGGGCTGTAAGACATTTTGTTTACCTTGACCATCTGCAGGCATGATCTCCCGCAGCTCCCAGTGACCGTGGTTCGCCATTCCCGGCCAATGGGAGCTGCGGGAAGCTGTAAGTGGCTATAAGGCACTATAAGTGGCGAGAGGCAGAAAGGTATCTTTTAAAAATTGGAATTTAAATCCTACTGAGGAAAATAGAAAGGAGCATGAACTCTGGCAAGTTTAAAAAAATGTAAAAGTATAATTAGGTGTAACACCTACAGACCCTGGCCATTGGCAGGCAGGATCAAACCTGGGACTTCTGGAGTTAAATGCATGAGCTTTTACTGCATGAGCTAAACATCATGTGCCCTTTAGCTAAGTCTGTAGAATAGACTCATTAATCTCTCTCTAAGTGCTATCAGTACTAGATGGAACAGTACACCACACCCAGGTGGTGTGTGGGTTACATAGGAAGGCTAAAAAAGAATTTGAAAAGCAACTACCCAAAGACTCAAAAACTAATAGCCACCCTGTTGCCGGCACCCAGTGCCGAGAGGCTGAACAACAGCTTGAGTTGGTTCGTTACCCGGTGTGCTGCACCCAATAATCACAACGGGGTGGAGAAGCAGAAAAAGTTTATTTGAAGCTTCAAAAAGGTACAGGGAGATTTGAATCTCAAATCCTGTACAACAAAGCAGGAAGTTACACAGGCTTTTATACATCCTTTTTCCCAGCATACTTATCCAATAGTAAGCTGCTCCAAGTATCCATATAGCCAGCCAATCCAGTTCCCAGCTAGTTCCCTGATTCTCTGTATCATTTGTTAAACTATACATAAAGCTGCTTTATTCAGCATTGTTCTTCCATATCTCCCCTGTTTGGCCTTGCTTAGTTTCAGGCAGTCTGACTCTGCAACATACTGTTGCAGATTCTCAGCATAACTGCTGTGTGTGCCTCCAGGCGGGGGGGGCCAAGGACACTTGGGCCTAGCACGCAGAGCTGCTGCGAGTGCCTCCAGGCAGGAGGGGGGCCAAGGACATCGGGGCCTAGCGCGAGGGGGCTTCATCGACACTCGTGGTCTTCCATCCCCTCGAGTTACCTAGTGGCCATGCCCCAGTGTTCCCAACAACCCCACAAAAAAGTACATCAGAAGCAGTAAGCCTGCCAAACAATCAGTGGGGTCACTGGACAATCAAGGAGCTAAAGAAGCACTTGAGGATAAGGCTATTGTGAGAAACTAAACAAATTCTTTGCATTGCTCTTCACTGCAGAAGATGTAAGGGAGATTCCCACACCTAAGCCATTCTTTTTAGGTGACAAATCTGAGGAACTGGCTCATATTGAAGTGTCAATAAAGGAGGTTTTGGAACAAATTGATAAACAGTTATAAGTCGCCAGGACCAGATGGTATTCACCCAAGAGTTTTGAAGGAACTCAAATATGAAATTGCAGAACTATTACCTGTGGTATGTGTTGTCAGTAGCTACCGGTGTGGTGCTCTGCTCTTGTTCGATGATAACAGTCGGCTGCATGCATGTTCCCTCTGTGTGCTGTCCCAGCTCTGCGCAGATAGCTAACACAGCAGACCCTGAGAGAACCCCAATGACCACAAACTCTAGTAAGGTACGAAGGCACATTGGCCAGGTTTATTGTCGAAGAGAAACACAATCTCTAGCCCCGCAGTTCATATAACTTATATAACCTATATACAGTTTGTTGCTAGTCCCTATGTGCTCCCTGGCAATAGACTCAGCTCAGTCAGTGGCGGGACTTTCCACTGCCCCCTAGGCTGGAAAAAGACATCCACTCAGGGATGCATTCTTAAACACAGGTACAAACAAGTTACATAACACTCTTGACGTATTGAGGTGCAACCCCTTTACGTAACAATGCACCACCCTTCTACGCAGTAAGGTGCTGCCTTTCACCTTGTACATGTTGGTTCGAACAAAACAACTCTATCCATCATACTGGCCTTTTGCCCCGTCCTTGTTATCTATGTGGATGGTATAAGAATGTTCTTGTACCATTTGTGTATGGCTCTGGTATCTAATACACTTTAGATATATGTTTATGCAACAGCATATCTTTATGCAACATCAGCCCTTTCCTTGCCAGCTTCTGTGAGCAGGGCCTGCCTCTGGCTCGCAGCTTAACTTTGCTTTATGTTAGCAAAGTCTTGACCATTACTTTAGTTCAGGCCTTAGGTCTCATACCAGGCCTCTGATACCAAAAGGTTTATGTTTCAGGGCCTCAACTTACTACAGTATGTAAGCTATCACTTCAGTCAGCTTCTGTACCAGATGACTAGACGAGGATAGCTAATGTGACCAATTTTTAAAAAAGGCTCCAGAGGCAATCCTGGCAATTAGAGGCTGGTAAACCTGATTTCAACACCAGGGAAATTGGCTGAAACTATAGTAAAGAACAGAATCATCAGACACATAGATGAAAACGATTTGTTGGGGAAGAGTCAACATGGCTTTTGTAAAGGCAAATCATGCCTCATCAAACAGAATTCTTGGAGGGGGCGGGCGTCAACGAAGGACCAGGATGATCCAGTGGATATAATGTACTTGGACTTTCAGAAAGCCTTTGAAAAGGTCCCTCACCAAAGGCTCTTAACCAAAGTAAGCAGTCATGGGATAAGAGTGAAGGTCGTTTCATGGATCAGTAACTGGTTAAAAGACAGGAAACAAAGGGTAGGAATAAATGGTCAGTTTTCAGAATGGAGAGAGGTAAATAGTGGTGTCTCCTAGGGATCTGTACTGGGACCAGTGCTGTTCACCATATTCATAAATGATCTGAAAAAAGGGTTAAGCAGTGAGGTGGCAAAATTTGCAGATGATACAAAATTATTTGAAATAGTTGAGTCCAAAGCAAAATCCAAAGAGTTACAAAGGGATCTCACAAAACTGGGTGACTGGGCAACAAAATGGCAGATGAAATTCAATATTGATAAATGCAAAGCAATGCAGGTTGGAAAACATAATCCTAACTATACATACAAAACGATGGAGTCTAAATTAGTTGTTACCATACTAGAAAGAGAACTTGGAGTCATTGTGGATAGTTCTCTGAAAACATCCACTGAATGAGCAGCAGCAGCCAAAAAAGCTAACAGAATGTCAGGAACCATTAGGAAAGGGATAGATAAGACAGAAAAGATCATAATGCTATGATATAAATCCATGGTATGCCCACACGTTGAATACTGCATGCAGTTTTGGTCACCTGATCGCAAAAAAGATATAGTAGAATTGGAAAAAGTACATAGAAGGGCAACAAAAATGATTAAGGGTATGGAACAGATTCCGTATGAGGAAAGATTAAAAAGACTGGAACTTTCCAGCTTCGAAAAGAGACGACTGAGAGAGGGTATATGATAGAGATCTGTAGAATTGTGAATGGTGTTGAGAAAGTGAATAAAGAAGTGTTATTTACTGCTTCACATAATACAAACACCAGGGTCACCCAATGAAATTAATAGACAGCAGGTTTAAAACAAACAAAAGCAAGTATTTCTTCGCACAACGCACAGTCAACCTGTGGAACTCATTGCCAGGGTATGTTGTGAAGGCCAAAACTATAGCAGGGTTACAAAAAAATTAGGTAAATTCAAGGAGGGTAGGTCCATCAATGGTCATTAGCCACGATAGTCTGGGATGCTACCCCATTAGGGTGACCAGATGTCCTGATTTCATAGGGACAGTCCCAATATTTGGGGCTTTTTTTTATATGGGCTCCTATTACCCCCCACACCCGTCCCGATTTTTCACACTTATCTGGTCACCCTAAATCCTTTGCTTTGGGTGTCCCTAGCCTCTGATTGCCAGAAGCTGGGAGTGGACGATGAGATGGTTCACTCTGTGATTGCCTGTTCTGTTCATTCCTTCTGAAGCACCTGGCATTGGCCACTGCAGCAAGACAGGATGTTGGGCTACATGGACCATTAGTTTGACCCAATATAGCTGGTCTTACAGTTTTTAAAAATATGTTAATTCAGTGCTTTGTCAGAGGCATTATATTGAAAGCCCTGGGGAATTAAATCTTTTGCATATCGAGGGATAGCTCAGTGGTTTGAGCATTGGCCTGCTAAACCCAGGGTTTTGAGTTCAATCCTTGAGGGGGCTATTTAGGGATCTGGGGCAAAAATTGGGGATTGGTCCTGCTTTGAGCAGGGGGTTGGACTAGATGACCTCCTGAGGTCCCTTCCAACCCTGATATTCTATGATTCTATGAAAAGGTACAGCATGGGCAGTGACAGTTCATGCTGCCCCTCAACTTTGCTCTGTAGGGACCACTTAGCATACAAGAGTGAGAGGTGTAGGCCAAGTTCCACAAAGGTATTTAGGCTCCATTGCCTTAGTGTCCACAGGCATCTGGTCTTGTTTCTTCTACAACAAGGAGTCCAGCTAGGGCCATCTTTGATGGTATTTTTGTGATATGGACACTTGTCCAAAGAGGAACTGGACTGGGACCACCAATATCTTTCCCTTAGGCTACCTAGCCAGCATTAGATAATGATTTTCAGTCACTGCCAGTTTAGGGTTGATTCTGCACTGGGTTCTGCGTGGGTAGACTCTTGTGTCTGCATGGAACCCCACCAAAGTCAATGGGGTCCACATAAGTGCCAGGGTTCACTTGCCTGGAGTTAATTGCATTATCATGGCCTAGACTAGTACTAGAACGATTACTAGTTCCCAGCTGTTTTTATACCTATGAGCTATCAAGTTCCTCACTGTTTCTCTATCGCCTTTTGCCACTGTGTGATGGAAGATGAAGAGTAGGCTCTTGTGACTCAGCTATTTGAGAGGGTGGTGTCTAACCAGTGTTTGACTGAGATAATGCTCCCCCTTACATCCTCCCTTTATTCCGGGGTTTTTTTGTATATTTTTTCTACACACACACACACACACACACACAAAGAAAAGAAAAGAAAAGAAAAGAAAAGAAAAGAAAAGAAAAGAAAACTTTGCTGCGAGGCTGCTGCAGAGAGATGACCGAAAATGACAGGGGCACAAATGTAAGTGAATAACTCCACTGGTAGGGTTTTTTTTTTAGTAGAAAATATGTTTTTATATACATAAATGTATTAAAAAGATACAACTGCTAGAGGTGCATGGGTCTTCCTGTAACCAAATTAAGACCCATTCAGGATCTCTTCCTGCTACCTCATGCTGGATCCCTGAGTAGGTTTCAGGCATATCATGTGTTCCGTCTCAGCTAGGGAATCACCTGTGAATGATCAGACCTCAGCCTGTATTCAGGGTACCATGGAAGAATTTGTAAGTACAAAAACCGCATGGAAGCCAGGGGTACACTTACATTTATTCTTTATGTAGTATCATACATACATATAATAGTATTTACGGTATGGAGCTTTCCAAAATTAAGTAGTTAATCTTCACAGCCCACCTTTCAGATTGTAAAGTGTTATTATTTCATTTTACTGTCTCTCACTTAAGAAAGCAATGAGTGTTGGTGAGGAGGAGGAGACATATTCTCCACTAGTTTGTCTAGTCTAATTTTAAATATCTCAAGGGAGTCTGCCACTTCCCTTGGGGTACTCCACAGTCTAATACATCTCACCCTTTGACATTTTTCCTCTGGTGAGTATCCTAAATTTTCCTGCCTGGGGTTCTGTTGCATTCCCCCAAGGAATAGTTGTACATTTTCTAAAAGTGTTAGATTCTCTAGTCGTTTCTCTCTATTTTTTAAGATTATTAAAAAAATAAGCAGGGTTCTATAATTGTCTGTGGGATTAGAAAGTATTTGGTTGTAAATGCCACTCTTAGGGGGGATCTAACTAGTTGTTATATTGAAACTGAAAGAAGGACAGGAAATTACATACATTGAAATGAAGAAGGAAAATTTAGGCAGAATATTAGGAGAAATTTTCTAACCATGATATCTATTAGCATCTGGAATAGTCTTCAGATGGGACTCATAGGGAATGGTCCACATGCTGTCGTTTGGGACATTTTAAACCAAAGTAACCTAGAAAAAGCGTTGGAGTAATAGTAAACAATTTTTTTTGTACTTATAGTAATCCCGCCCCCAACACCATAGTGCCTCACAATCTTTAATGTATTTAGGCTTACCACCACCTTGTGAGGTAGGGAAGTACTGTTATTCCTATTTTTACACATGGACAAATGAGGTACAGAAAAACTAAGCAACTTGCCCAAGGACACATAAGAAGCCTGTGGCATAGCAGAGCGTTGAACCCAGCTCTTTCCCATTCTAAGCCAGCATCCTAATCATTGAGCCATCCTTCCTCTCAACAGTCCTCCACTAGCCCCACAGGAATGTGCTAGAGTAGTGATACTCAGACCTCAGCATTGCCCAAAAGAACCACAGTAGTGTGAATTCATTGTTTCATTTACTATATTATTCTCACAGCAAAATGACTGACCAAGTAGTATTATTGTTATTATATCAACTACAATAGGTTAAAAACATAGTAAAAGCATCCTGATTGGTTAACAACTTAGATTAATAATTAAATCACACAGTGTTTTAATATCATGTCCTACAAAGAACTGCAGGATACACATTAAAGAGCCACTTGTGGCTCACAATCCTCTGTCTGAGTATTGCTGTGTGAGAGAAATCTGTTATCTCTAGTTTGTATGCTCATGAAAATCAGCAAACATTTGGTGAATTGCAGATTTGCTCTTTTTTTAAGGTTTAATCATCAAACAGATCTAATTTTTCAGATCAACCAGATCTATTAAAAAAAAATCCAAACAAATCTATTTAAAAAATCATGTGATATACAGTAGAATCTCAGAGTTATGAACACCAGAGTTTCAAATTGCCCAATCAGCATACACCTCATTCAGAAAGTGAAGTTCACAATCAGGCACCAGCAGAGACAAAAAGAAAAAAAAAAGGAAATACAGTACACTACTGTGTTAAACAAAAACTAAAAAAAATAAAGGGAAAGCAGCATTTTTCTTCTGCACAGTAAAATTTCAAAGCTGTATTAAGTCAATGTTCAGTTATAAACTTTTGAAAGAACAACCATAATGTTGTGTTCAGAGTTACGAACATTTCAGAGTTAGAAACAACCTCCGTTCCTGAGCTGTTCATAACTCTAAAGTTCAACTGTAGCAAATTACATTTGAATGGAAGCTGCTTCATTATGAACAAAAGATCATGCAAACTGCCACAAAGGTCTGATTTTTATTAAGCTTAGTCCTATGTCAGTAGAGATACCAAGTCAGTAATATTAGAACCTGTAGAACTCATTGCCAGGGGATGTTGTGAAGGCCAAAAGAATAACTGGGTTCAAAAAAGAATTTGATAAATTCATGAAAGATAGGTCCATCAATTACTACTAACCTGGATGATCAAGGATTGACACAATCCCATGCTCTGGGTGTCCCTAAATCTCTGACTGCCAGAAGCTGGGACTGGACAACAGGGGATGAATCACTTGTTAATTGCCCTGTTCTGTTCATTCCCTCTGAAGCATTTGGCACTGACCACTGTCAGAAGACAGGATACTGGGCTAGAA
Organism: Eretmochelys imbricata; assembly: GCF_965152235.1. NCBI lineage: Eukaryota > Metazoa > Chordata > Testudines > Cheloniidae > Eretmochelys > Eretmochelys imbricata. Next base: position 63,188,339 of record NC_135577.1, on the reverse strand, counting down.
CATTGGTCTGACCCAGTATGGCAGTTCTTATGTTCTTATATTTTATTATCAACTCCCTTAGCTCTTTTCAGCCCTCTCTCCTTGGACTAAAGCCTGCTAAATCCTAAATGCTTATTTGTGCAGAGCTCCTGGTGACTTTAATTGCAGTTTTGACTGATAAGGCTTGCAAGATTTAGTCCTTTGACTCTGTCGTTAGTTTTACGTGTGCACTGAGCTTGAAAAATAAAGCAAATGATGAAAATTGCTAATAACATAACACTTAGCTCTTTTATCGCATCTTCTATCTGAGGTTTCTCAAAAATTTTTACACAGGTAAATGAGTACAACTATATATTACTTATGTATTTATAGCACTTTATATTTTCAAAATATTTTATAACCATTAACTCGCAAAACATCCCTGTGAGATAGAGAAGTACTATCCCAATTCTAATCCTCTGCATTAGCCACTTACTCTATTAAAATTGTCACTAACCCCTAAGACAGATCAGGGAGCTGTTTGGGTTTAGTAAAGGTAGAATTGTTTTGCAGCTAATTCATTTTCAAGTATATTTGTAGACAGGATAAAGAAAGAATTTTTATAGTTATTTTTTAAAAATGGCAGTGGTTTAAAGGTACTTAGTGGCTTGCATTGTTAGAATAAGTCCCAGGGGAAATTGATTAGTGAACAGAAGGCCGGTGAGATGACAGAAGTGTGTAATAAATGCAGTTTATCACATGGTTCTGCAGTTTACCATGCAGGCTGCAAATCTAGAGATCAATAACAGTTATTTTTTCCCACTAGGTGGAGCGATATATTGGTGAAATTAAAGGAGGACTGAAACCAGCCATGAAAATCACTATTATTGGGGTCATATGTTCCAACCCCAAGAGGTAGAGTGGGGAGCTGTTGTTCAGTTGGTTATTTCACGTACCAGAGTATCTGCCATTTAGGCTGGCCATAAACACAAGAGGTTCCTTGAGGGCCTGCATTCTTTTGAGTTTGGAAGGGAAGCTGTACAGACTCATAATCATGGGCCACAACCTAATCTCTTTCTTTTTGCAGTGAGATTGAAGTGGGGGAGACAACTGATAGCCCAGTCTTTCTAAAAATGTGGTAAAGTGACTGTGCAAGCAACAAACCTTCTTCTGCTTGTTTCTGTGATACAAACTACCTGGTGTGTATGTGTAGTCTTTCCCTCTGTTGGACAGCATCAGACCCAATCCAGGATCTGGGATTATAATGCCCACTAGTGGTTGGAGGCCTACAAAGACAGCATCATCATCTAATTTTGCGCAAGTGGTAGAATCCAGTAGTTTCAAGCATAAAAAGCTTTGGTCTGTAGCTGTGTGCAGTTTAGATGGCAGCTATAGTCATTTACAGCTATGGATCCTGATATAGCCCAGGGACTGCCCAAATAGTGGCCAGTGCAGCTGGCACCGGGGACTGCCCAAGCAGTAGCGGTCCCGGGGGCCACCGGAGCAGCAGGCCACCAGGGGCAGTCAAACTCCAACGCTGAAGCAGGGCCCCCCCCAAAGCTGCAGGGCTCAGGAGATGAGATATAGTAATGGGTATTTATAGTAAAAGTCATGGGCCATGAATTTTTGTTTATTGCCATGACTTGTCCTTGACTTTTACTAAAAATACCCATGACTAAATCTTAGCTTTATCCATGGGGTATGTCCTTGAACAGAGTTAGCAGTAGATGTCTGCTCAGCCACAGCCACCAGCTGAGGGGAAATATTCAGCAAAATCCTGAGGGCTGCTAGGACGCAGCTGGGAACAGGGCAAGGGGAAGTATGAAACAACTTGCTCCCTCTCCCTGCTCCTGGAGCCACAGCCCTGTCCCCCCCCCCCCCCGCTGCTCCAGATTCATAGATTTTTCAGGTTTCAGAGTGGTAGCCATGTTAGTCTGTATCAGCAAAAAGAACGAGGAGTACTTGTGACACCTTAGAGACTAGGTTTTGTTAGAGACTAACAAAACCGCTGGGGAGGTTTGTATATTCTGATTCAAACTGGGTTTTCCAGAGGCCAACAGACAAAGAAAGGGCTTTTGATATGAAAAGGCTGGGTTTAAACTGACTCTAGGTCAGTAAATGGACACGTCCTTCTGTCTAAGAGGGGGGTCCAAACATTGTGGAAGGGTTAGAAAGACTTTAGCCTACTAGGGCCCCCTTAGACTAATGGGTGAATGTGTGTAGAAACTTTTCTTTAAATGTTTTCTCTGTAATACTTAAGAATAAATGTGCTTGAGCTGTGTGGTAACTTGTAACCACTGGTAATGTTCATAGCCCTGGGCGAGAAAGCATTGCACAGGAGCTAGCCATTGGATGGATTTGCTGGGGATTTCACAGTGTATGAGAGGGAGCGGTGCAGCTTTAAAACCCCAGGCAGGAGGGAGAGGGATGGGGGTATCCCAAGAGAGATAATAGCTGGAAGCCTGAAACCTTAAGTTGATGCCCTCCAGGAAGCACGCTAGGGGGGATACAGGTGCAGTTAACTCTGAAACTGTGACAAACTACCTAGTATAGACACTCCAGTTATTCCTTTTGTTGTTATATGATTTGCAATCCATGTAAAGGAAAGGGATCCTGATACCAATCTGACACTAAAGAGCTCACTCCTTTCTTCCCTTCTCAAATCAAAATAAAACAGAAAAACAATCTCCATTGATCACATAGTAGAAGTATTTATAGGGTGCCATTACATTGGACATAACTGCAGTATCACTATCATATCCTAAGACAAGTCACTAGTTAATACCTTACGACTCAGTGTTAAGGTAAACAACTACAGTAACCAGCATTGCTGAATGTGTCTAGATTGACTTAAGGTCTGCATAAAACTGGCTAAGCACTCCCAAAATGAAAAACCTAAAATGGATTCTTTCAGGGCGGGTCTGCTTTAGTTATTCCAAAGAACTGCTGATGAATATGGGGAACATCATTTCAGGATATTACAACCACCAGACCATTAAAACATGGCCATATGCCACACTAAGTGGTTTGGGATGGATGCTCTATGTCCTTATGTGCATCTGTCACTCCAACCATGTTCTGGTAGTTTGCTGAAAGTCCTGTTCATGATCACTGACTTGGTCCTTACAGCTTTGCAGTGACTCTGCTCTGTGACCCCATGGATGCAAGCAAGGATATTGGGCTGTTACTTACAGTCAACTTCAGTGAGAAATCCATCACCCGGAATGCACAGATTGCTGGGAAATGGGGAAGAGAGGAGAAGAACATTCCCTACTTCCCATTCACAGCAGGGGACACGTTTAAGGTATTCTTGTTAGTTATCATGGGTGAAGGGGGGAGACAGTAGAGCAAGGGACCAGCTGAGTACAACACAGTGAATTTTATACAGTTGAAAGATGCCAGATTGACAGTCCTGAAGAGTTAAGTCTTATTTTGCCATCAAACTAATACAGCATGGGGAGCGGCAGTGCAAGCTTCCCTCAACACCTCCTGACGTGGAGGAACCATCTCTATGTGCAAATTCTTTTTCCCATTCACTGAAGATAATTTGCTGTAAGAGTTTTTCAGCAGAGATAAGATGTTACTTACAGGAGACGTAGAGAATCTAGACAGACCTTACACTCCACTTCATAGAGCATTTGGGGTTCCAAAGTCCAGGCTAGTGAAATAGACAGCCCCTGGTGCTGGCCTCTAATTCCCCCTTTGCCCTTGCTTCTTTGCAGATGGAGCTCTTCTGTGAGCACCAGCAGATTCGTGTCCTGCTCGATGGACGGCAGCTCTGTTATTTCACTCACCGCGTTCAGCCCCTGCACTTGGTAACAGCTTTACAAATCTCAGGGGACATCAGACTTACCAAGGTGGCTTGAAAAATGGACCCCACATCACCAATGAACTAAGACAAATGTACTTTCCCATGTACATAAAAGTGTTTTCTTTTTCCTTCTTGGTACTTCTTGAGATTTTAAATGTGGACTTTGTTTGGGTTTGTTTGCTAACAAGTTTGAAATGTCTGCTTTTTCTCACACAGCCTGAAGAGCTGCAATGACAGGGTTGGTTCAAGCACATGAGGCTCTTTGCAAAGCCATTCTGTTGGGCCTTCCAGACTGCAAAGCCTGTGATTCAGACAGTGTGCAGCCTTCTCTACCCTCATTGGCTCTAAATTGTTCTGCCATGCCACCTGAAGGGGCTCAGTCACCTGAGGATGGGTGGGGTTATTAGGTCACATATCTAGAAGTAGAGAGTTGGATTTAGCATGTAGTGGAAGGCAATCTGTTAAATAGGTGAGGAAACCTGTGGTGTACCCCAGCAAGGTCCATGTTAGAGGATGAGACACCCTATTACCCCAAGCTATGATCACAATGCTCAGCAGTCAGCACAAAGCACTTCGTGCCTCACACGGTGGAGCAGTGAATGGCCCACTAGCATTTCCAACTGTCTGTAGTGGGTGGAGCCCTCATGAACTGGAAGCTCTGTAGAGCTGCAGGTTTGGCAGTCTTGTCTTAACTGGCCCTGTGCAGCAACATCTGTACCTAAATCTGCATCATCTGTTCCTATATCCAGCCATATCTGCCCATTTACCAGCAAACCTCTTTACCTGCTTTAAGAAATAAACATTTGATCCATCTTAATGTTGTGCTGATCATTTGCCCTGGTAGGTTTAGAGAAGCGGTTGTTATTATTAAACATATATACACTATACTGTGTACTTGATGTTTTGCGAACAGTGAAAAAAATACATTCCTTTCCAATGAGTTTCAATCTACATGTCTCAGGCTTCCGTCCTTTTCCTGTGAAACTCTCCCTTAAAGACAATGGGTCAGATTCTGATCTGAATTACCGTGGTTTGAATCTGGAGTAACTCCTAAAGCTAGTGGCCCAAAGACACAAGTAGCAGGACACAAGACACCTCAGCACACGATTGGTGGTGATGGTGCTGACACTGCTCCTGCCTTGGGTCTTCTTCCCTGGCTCCTGTTCCCATTCCATCCACACATCCTCATGCACATTACCAACCAAAGGCCTGCACCTCTCTGCAGGCCCTGTTGTGTACTGCAGTCCCAAAATGTGCATCTATATAAAGTTCAGGTAATTTATGAATGGCTGTAATCGGGGCTGGTTCTAGGTGTGGGTGAGCAAGGCAGTTGCCCTGCGCCCCAACTTTCAGGGATTGCAAACTGCTGTGCTGCTCGGTTTTAGTTTGTTTTCTCCCCTCTCTCTCTGCCCCTGATTGGCCAGCTTTCCACACTCCCCACACACTTGGGCACATGGGGTTAGAGGTGGCAGGGGGGGGGGGACGGGGACGGGACAAAAACCATTTTTCTCCCAGCAAAATGGCTAGGGCCACTAATGGTTGTAACAGAGGAAAAAGGGGAAATCCTCTCTGAAGAGAGAGCATTTTTTCAGTATATAGCTTGGTGGACAGAAAACTTCAACTCAAGGAGGGATGGGCCTGTGGGTAAAGTACTGCAATGAAACTTAAGAGACATGGGCTCCATTTCTGGCTCTGCCATCACACTTCCTCTGAGAGTTAGTGGAAGGCATATACTACAGTATTTTCAAAGGGCTTCTTTTGGGCACTGCAGAAAATATGGCTGCCAGTTACTGGTGTTCAGAAAACAAGGAGAATTTTCTAAAATAATGTGAGCAGTCTATGTTCTTTGAAAATACGCTTCAAGTATTAAGCATGCTCCTAAATTTGGGGTTCTCAGCACCTGGGTGATGGGGTGGTCCCAGTAGGGCAAATGAGGTGCTGGTATGCTCTGAGGGGGAAATGTTCAGAAGGCACAAAATGGCTGTTGGGCGCTTGTCATTAGGACGCAGAAGCCTATTTTCTATTCGTGCCTTTGAAAACCTCCCTGTAAATCAACAAGCCAGCTTTTTTACTTTAACTGAATCTTTCCATGTGAAGGCTTTTGTGAATTATGTTGTGAAAATTATTCCATAACAATGCTATTCTGGCACAGTGGGAGATGTTTGGGATTGTGGGTGAAATTTGGGTAAAATTTTTATTTGTTCCTTGGGTGAAGTACCATTATTTCCTCACCTCTCGATCTGACCTCTGGGAAAGATCACGTGAAAAGGGTAAATTTGTTTCAAGTACCCCATTACTAGATTTAATATGATTAGGGGGTCAAGTTTACTAGAAAAGTGCAAAATTTATTGGTTTGAAGTAGAAACAACAGTAACTAGGATTAAATGATTAGTTATCAGTCCTTTGGTGCAACTCAAACTGAGCTCCAGCTGGGTTCATGGAGAAAAGCTCCCCCTTACCATGTATTGTTACACAGCTGCCCAGGTGGACTGTGGGGTTCTCTTCTTCTGATATATACAGCATTGGCCACTGTCAGAGATCAGATACTGGAGTAGATGGGCCATGGGTATGATCAGGTATGACAAATCCTGTGTTCCTACAGTACCATGGGTTTTTCCAGCATAGCAGGAGGCTGGATCCTGGAGTAGGTGGATGGACAGACCGCTGTTTTGTCTCAGTGTGGTATTCCCTGAGGCAATCAGAGTGCAACTAAGCAAAAGACTCTGTGGTGTTATGTCAAGGGAGGTGGCCTCAGAAACCGGTGCTTATGCTGGCCCAACCCACAGTCCTTGGTTCAGTCACTGTGACTGCAGTAGACATGGGCTACTGGAATGTACGAGTCTCATAGCAAAGGGGGACCAGTAAGGCTTTTCTGCTAAAGGGGGAAGCATGATATGGATCTGTCAGAGGTAGATTGGACACCTGGATGTACAGATTTGCTCTTCCATCTCATAATCAGCCATCCCAGAGATAATACACCCAGCAAAGACAGCAGCAAGCTTGCTCATGAATGTCAGTTATTCACCCTGATCCCTGATTTGGGTACAGAGTCCATTTTGCTCATGTCAGCCGCTTGATGGCCTCAATCCACTGTGCTCGCTCTGCCTTGGAGCTGGCCTGGATGTAGTAATGAATGTCATTTTTAGTGATGATTTTGAAGAGGTTGCCTTGTACATTCCCCTTCACCCCTGCAGAGGAAGAGTGCAATAGGTTAGTGGAGCATGTAGAGAACTGGTTTGTGGCAGATGTATGTCTCAATGAGGGTGGAATTTGAGTTTAGCATAACTAAAGTTAGTAGTAGATCTTGCTGTATGATTCCGGACAAGTCCTTTAATTCTTCTGTGCCTCAGTTTCTCTTGGGAATAATAATACAAATCTACCTCACAGGGGTGTTTTGTGGAATAACCAGGCAATGTTACACACTGTGAAGACAAAAAGCACTATCTAAATAGTGAATATTATTATTATTGGTTTTAGATACTATGGTGGTGGGTTTCTTAGAAAACCCTACAATAAATTAGATTTAATCTCCTGTCTGCTCCTGGCCATCATCAAGCTTCCTTTACACGGGGTTATATTCCCCATTCCCACCCTCACAGTTTTCTTTTAAAGGCTTTCTCATTGCATCACTTATTATTAAGGCCGCGTGTCTGCCATTAAGGTTGCTGAAGTCATGGATTCCATGACCTTCTGCAACCTCTGTGACTTCTGCAGCAGCCGGTGTGGTTGATCCCAGGGCTGCCCAAGCAGCTGGCCCCGGAGACTGCCTGAGCAGTGGCTGGTGCGGTTGGCTTCGGGGAGCCCCCCACAGCAGCGGCTGGCCCCAGGGAGGCGGCGGGAGCTAAGATTTAGTCAGGGATATTTATAGTAAAGGTCTTGGACAGGTCACAGCCATGAATTTTTGTTTATTGCCCATGACCTGTCCATGACTTTTACTAAAAATACCCATGACTAAAACTTAGTCTTACTTATTATTCAGGTTGGGGAAAAGAGGGAGGGAAGGAACCTCTCAAGTGTGTCTCATCAGGAAGGGTCTCCCCATTTGAGACCCACATTTGCTGTCCCACACTAATCTTGTGCTCATTTGCTTTCATACTATAAATTATTTTGACAGCAGGAACATTGAATCACAAAGCTGAGATTCCAGACAATGTTGTTTAAGCTAAACAAATTCACCCTTCAATTACAGCTTCTTCCACTGTTATATTTAGTGTCCACTAGATTTAGTGTCCACTCATATATGGCAGGTACAAAGGAAAAAGATGGTGTCAGTAGGGAGCATGGAAAAGAGGGGATGCGGGGTGAGGGATGCCTCTGAATAAAGAGCTTAACCGTATCCCAGCAAAAAGGAATTGCCCCCTTTACTATTAATTTTCCGGAGTATCAGCCAATGCCCTATTCCCTTCCCGTGATTCATGTGGAGACCTGACTGACAAGCCCAAGCAAAAAGCAAAGGGGAAAGAGGCAACTCTTGGTGTATCCAAAAGTAGATCTAAACAGTCCCCCTGACCCAGCTCAATGGTATTGGGACAGGTATGTCATCTTCAGTCCCCTACCTCTTTTCTCACAGGAGACTCAGGACTGGTCTACCCACAGATTTGCACCACAATAACAAAGGCGTGAATTAAACTGATTCAATTATTTCAGGGCAAATTTGGGAGTAGACCAGCCCTCGGTAACCAAAGCAGGCAGCCTAAAGTTTCATGCTTACCAGTTGGGACTCCATTATCCTCCAGAGCTGAGACAAGGCAGCCACGGAGAGAAAACCCACCAACTGGTCTGTTTTCTTCCTGCAGTGAGAAAGGAAAATGGAGCCCAGTTGGAAGAAGTAAGAATTAGAACCCTTCCCTGAGGCAGACATACTGGATAGCGGTGAAGACACGAGATCACACTGAACATTCTGGATCTAAAACAAGTGCGTCCATGTCTCGGGAAAGCCCTCCCAGCACATTGATTCAATTGCATCACTTTCTCAGCCAGAGCTGTTTTCCATAATAAGTTGTGGGAGGTTAGTTATTTAAAGGGACAGCGCTAGGATAACAATCATATTTAAAACCTATTCTCTGTTTTACCAACAACATCCGACAACTTTTAAAAATCCATTTAACTTTCCCCTGTTGATGCTATTTGCTCACTTTATACTCTTCACTCAGCCAGGACAGTGAGACTTGATCAGTTTTGCTTCCAGGCTCTCTTGTGTTATCCCTGGGCTGTGCAATTTGGGTTTACAGCACTTGTGGGGAAGATTTCAGTAAAATAAAGTTCATTGTCTGGTCTCTTTAAATGTCACTAAAACATTTCTAGCCACATGCCATTTTGTATTGTACTGGGCTTCACTGCATCGTAACTCAGTGGCAGCATTGTATATCCACATACATAAGCTCTGCTATTCATTATACACATTTAGAACTGAGTAGCAGAAATTCCCATTAGCACTCTGTGATCAGGCCCCATTCAAGGTTACAATAAGGAGGACAAGAGAGCAGAAAAATCACAGAGGTGATACAGCCTCAGGATGGGAAAGAGTCAGCCCAGAGAGGACACAGCCCCAGAGCAAAAAGAATCCCAGAAGAGGCATACCCCCAGAGTGGGGTGTGTGAGAGAGAGGAATCCCAGATGGGAGATGGCTCTAGGGGCAGACAGAGGAATCCCAAAAGAGCTAAGGCATGAGGGAGAATGTGGGAGTGAAAAAAAAACAAAAAACCACACAAGGGATGTGGCCCCAGGAAATCCCCAAGGGGTCCCAAGGGGAAAGAGTGGAGGAATTCAGGGGGCACCTGGCCCTGGAGAAGAAGTGGAGAGGGCAGTCCTAGAGCCCAATTTCCTGTGTAGTTGACTGTATTACTATTACAGTTTGTAAGAGATATGTACATAGATGTAGTGTCTGAGGTCAGCAGTTCACTGCTTACTTACCTTTGTTGGGTCGTAGTAGTGCAGGAAAGCAGGGTCAGCCCTCAGAACAAAGCGCCTCACCTTCCAGTTTTTCCTCTTGTGTCCCTGAGAAGTGAGAGAGACGAACAATCAACTCTCTCATTGTCAGTGTGGTTGCCCTGTATTGGAGGCACCTCCCCGTGTAACTATGACACTTCCCATGAAGAGCCTAAGCTGTGGCTTTCAAGTACAGTCAAAGACAATGGTGGTAACAGACCTAGGATAGAGATCTTCCCTGAAATCTTGCCTCTCTGTTGAACCACAGTATGAACTTCCTTCCCCGGGGCAGTACACACGACACACATCCACCTGTATTTAGCAATTTTACACCTATAAGGATATGCACAGATTTCTTTTTCTGTCAGGGTCGACACTACTACAGAATAATTTTAAAGGAAAAGAAGGGAAGAATCTAGGTGAAATTACTTGACTCCTCTCCCTTATCTTGGAGCCCTCAAACATATCTATTCACTCTGAGTGCTCTGAGAATTCACGGGATCCCAGGCCCTTTTGGATTGCTTCACCCCGTCTTTTACAGTGTCAGTAAAAACACTTCAACCCTGGAGAAAGGAAGGTGCATCTAGTACCCCATCACCCACACTGGCCAACGCTTCACATACAACTCCAGAAAGACATCTAACAGGAACACACGTAGTGGGATTCCCCGCACCCAAGCCAATGAGTAATCAGTTTATGCCATCAAACCTGAGGATTAACAGCAAACTTGTTCCTAGCAAGTATCATAAACTATGTTTTACAAACTAAGGACATGAGCCTGCAAACAGTTATTCATTCACACATAATTACTCACATTTGAAGTCAATGGGAGCAACTATATGGACATGAATAACTGCTTGCACGAGTAGGTTCTACTCATACATGAGTTAGATGCATTTCAATGCTGAGTAAAGTATCTCAGTGAGGGGACACAACCGCTCCTTAACAGCACCACATGACAGGTTAGGGTAGGTAATGAGGAAGAATAGTGCATCCCCTTGAAAGTGAATGTAGATACTCAGGATAGAATTTGGATTTTGGGCAGGACCCCTTTGCTCTTCTGGAAATTATTTTATAATCCTCAGTAACATCCCTCAGCAGTGAGTTCAACCGCTCACTTATTTATATCAACAAATAGACTCTCTTCTCATTTCCAACCTTGCTGTTTACTCTGCAGTATTGCTAACATGAAAGCTAATTCTGCTGACCACCTGACAGGTTAGGACAGGTAATGAGGAAGAATAGTGCCTCCCTGAAAGTGAATGTAATTATCCAGCCTTGCTCTTGGCATTCAGCTTTACCCTCCATACTGCCCAGAGAACAACTAGAGTTGGTTTTCTCAATTCTTAATGAGAGGAGATGTTCAAATGTCATATTTACCTGTTTTACTAAATATCCTTGTTTTACAATTGTTCCACTTAATTCAAGGATGTGGAGATGCAGTTCTTCCCTGGAGCTGAGTTTCCTCTTGTAGCTTTCAGCCTGCAAATGGAAAAAAATGGTAACTGGAAAAGTTTTGGTTAATCTGATGAATGCTAATTAAACAATATACAGAATAGCTTTGTACTGACCTCATAGTCTTCCACAAACCTGTCATTAACACATTATTTTTTCCCAAAGATATATATCCAATTCCATATGCCTATTGCATATCTCCTCAGTTGTCAGAGTGCAATGGACAAATGAATAACCACAAAACAACACACACACACTTACAATAGCCCTGATTTTTAGCAGAGCTTCAGCCTGACCACCACTAATGCAAACAGAGCTAGCTTTAGGGACTACAGCTGTAACCAGTTAGATGCGTGACTCTCCTATTTGTAGGTGCCTCCATAACTGAAATTTAGTCATTCACTTCTGAGGGAAGTAAAAGCCTTGGAAAGTATTAAAAAGCCCAAAGCTTCTCATTTTTAATTTGTCCTTCATATTTTTTTCGCCTTTTATATATTTTGCCATTTGGTACATGCAGTGTGTTCTCCTCACCTCCACAACCTCTTTACCAGCTAAAAGCAAATCTGAGTCAGGAGGGATGGGAAGATCCTACTGCTAGAAGCCACATTACTTACAAACATGTACAGTGCTGTGGAGTCATCTAGGAACTGCTCAGCCAGATCACCATTGCGCATAGCTTCAGTGCTCCGGACTCCAACAGGCTTGGTGAAGTTTTCTTCCATCAGCATGGAGGCCAATGTCACAGCCTCAAATCGAGAGGCAACAAAATTACTGGAGATCAGCCAGTCCACCAGTGCAGAACCTACAAAGAGAAAGGCAGCTCTCAGACAGAGACACAACACGCTTGCTCATCACAGAGACACACAGACAGACAATCCCTGCCAGCTGGCCCATCCCAGCTTTATCATAATGGCAATGACATATTAATGTCAAGCATAGGCAAGATTCGCCAAAGGCACTGGGTTCTACATTTGCTTCTATATTTCTAAAGAGAGGGTGATAAATTTATAATTGAGAAACTTTTTGAGGCAGGGCATAAATGGGCCAGTACATTCTGTTTGCCATAATCTCTTCTTGTATAAAAATAATCTGTTCTTGTATAAAAGCTCCACAGTGGCTCCCTTTTCTCTGCAGCAAAGTATCAGGCATTGGGAGGCTGGTTATCCAGAGCTTATGTACCTGTAAAGCTTTCTTTGTATGTATTGCCTTGTTCCATGTTGTGAGTCAGTTTAATTCCATTACTGTTATCATGCATTTTGTCCACTATGTGGCTGTAAAAGAGCAAAAGAGAGCAGTGTTATATGGATGGACAGACAGACAAGCAGGGAATGTTATATGACCTAAAGCCACAATTGATCAGAGCTGTTTTAAGGATAAGTAAATGAGTTGTGCCACAATGCAGGGGAACAGACACCTACTGAAAATTCCTTCTAAACAGTGTGTAGGGGAAATGGACTAATCATCCCACCCGAGGTCCCATGATGCAGAGCAATAGACTAGATGCGTCACTGAATACCTTCCATTTCAAAGTATCCTAGGACTGGGTGGGAAATGTTTACACTTACTTGAGGCTGATGTTTGAGGGCAGTTTGAAGGAATTTTTCATTCTGTGAAGCTGCTGAACCTGCACTGGGTGGCCAGCATGAATGGCTCCAGTAATGTCCAAAGCCCAAGAGTCCCGCTCTTCTCTGGAGCAAGATTCAAGGAAATATTCTGTGTTGGTTTTTGTCTTCAGCTTAATGACCAGCTATGGACAGAAAAGTACAAAAGCAATAAAAGCATTTATCTAACACGCATGGAATGCTCCCCTGATGCCCTGTCTCACGCAACAGAAGCTCCGTCAACCACTGCAGGGAATCCTGATCAGTTCATTGCCAGAAGGACACCAGTCACAGCTCAAGTCTGGGGGTCAATTAGCTCCAAGTAATAGCTGTATGCCCAGAGCCCAGTATACTCAAGAAAGCGGATTGGCCAGAGATTATCCGGATAACACAGGGATCTACAACTTGGAAATGGAGCTTTCACATCTACATTAATGGTTCAAATCTGCCCTACATTGGTAACAGCTGAAAAACATTGCTATACTCATTCTAACAACAGATTTGCTGAAATACAGACTCAGCAATATATAGTTACACGGATTCATACCAGTCAGGGGAAGGTTGCATTGCTGCCGCTCACCTGTGGCTAGACATAGAGAGGACTTCACACTCCAGAAACTTTCAACAGCAGCAAATTCTCGCTGAGCTGGCTGCTAGCCCAGATGCACAGTTCAGGGAAGGCAAAGAATACAACTCAAGCATAGGTGCACCATTGGGGAAGATGAGGAAAACATATTCCTTCCTCTTTCTCACCCTCCCTATTTACTATGCTGTTCATGTCCTTCTCGGTGTGACTGCAGGGCAGATGAATTTTCATCTATATCCAATTCTCCCCTCCACAGCCTTTTTTTTTTTAGTATATGATTGCATCTCTGAGCTGGAGTGTTCAGAGAAAAACAACCAGAGTAGAAATCCTCAGAGACAGGATAAGGAAATCCAGGAGTAACACCTTGATCTGGCCTTCTCTGCTGAAAGGCTGATCAGCATCAACTGCTCCCAGTTCTAGAGAGGTATGCAGGGGCAATAGAGGAAGAAATTGAGGAAGTCAAGGGAATGAAGGGGAGAAACCAGAGAATAAAAAAGTCATTGCAAAGAAAAGAATGGTGATAATGTTTCAAGACATACCGGTCTGTTCTCATAGTCCAGGCACGGACAAGTGATAGTGCAACCATCCAAAATGATCCTGCCCTTAGGAGAAGGCTCCTTCCTGCCTCCGTCAAGTTTATAATACAGCAGCTTGTCCTGCAGCAGAACAAACCATCTTGCTTTCCAGTTATGGACAATATGTCCCTATGCCAAAAGAAATTTCCTTGGTTACTTTAAAGACAAGCTTAGAAGAGTATTTATCTTTCCACCTACCTTTCTTTTGGGTAGGTGACATGGTAACACTCTAATTATCCTTATATGCAGACCTATTTTTAGAAGTCTCATTGGAATGGTTGTTATGTATATAGTGATAATACAACCAACAAATCTGGAGACTGCAATGGACTTCCTTCATGTGGACCATTACCCTGGAATTTTGATAAATGCCCAAAATTATTTAACCAAAGTCATGCTAAGGAGACCTTGATGCATGCTGGAACTTTGATTTCTAGACTGACTCTTGCTGATATCTTTTGAGAACGTGCAAGGTCATATTTCTTATGAGTTAGATTGTTTCAATTAAAAGACAAGTCTGGAAAGGACTGCTAGTGGCAGCTGGGGTAGTTTCCCCGTGGACTAAGAAAGTGTAAATCCCAAAGTGATCTCAAATCAAGAGGGCTCCCCCCATCCCTTTTTGTCAGATTCATTGTTTGCCTTGTGTGCAGCTCTTTCTCCCACCAAGAGGAAAGAAACTGCAAATTTATCAATTTACCACCACTGGAAACTCACAAGTTGAGCTTCAACATGGCAAGTTTCCTCTGTTAATATATCTCATCTGTCTTTATAAAATCATTGGACAAAGAAGATGCAATTTTTATTCTTTCCCAAACATGGGCCTCATCTCTGATGGCAAGAATTTTTCTGGCAAAAGCTCGAAGCAGATGAGTGACTCAGAGGAATGACCAATCTGCAAACATTGGGAACAGGGAGCTGGGTTTTGCGCAGGATTTACTGTATTGTAACTCTGAGTTGGAGTCAGTGGGAGTTCAGAGTGCTCAGCACCTCCAAGGATCCAGCCTGCTGACAGCAGTAGCATGGCTGCTGTTTGATGAATAAATTTCAGTTTAATTCCATATCAGTTTTGCACGTTGGTAGGTTCCATGGTTCCAGGCAGCCTTGAAAACTCTTGACTGAGCAGCTGGGTTTTTTCTTACATTCCCCTAATGCGAATTGGTGCTTAGTCATATCAGACCTGCTGCCCATCTCCTGTGACTAAACTGCTTCACTATGCTGCCGTTTCCTGTGCGTTCCTTTCATCCCAACCAAGTGAAGGCTGCTAAACCGCCAAATGCCTCTTGTGCTATAGCGCTGGGATACAAGCGAAAACCTCTGTGATCCAGTAGTGTGATTAACTGGAGCTCTAAGGCTGGTTTTAAAGAAGAGCTTGCCCAGGGGAGTGGCACAGACATGCCTGGTCCTGTCTTTTGGCGGCAGTTCTGGCTTTATGGTGCAGTCGAGCTGACTTTACATATTTCACAGGAGATGGAGCTTTACAGTCAGTCAGTGAGGCACCATGGTAGTGGAGGCTTCATCATGTTAAAAAAGGTGGGTAAGGCAGAGACTGGGGAATGTGCAAGGTCCAGTCACTGCAGGAATCGTGGATCATTAATGTGTTTGGGATTGGGAGGGAACATTAACGATTTCTATGAAAACTGGTGTAATGTGGTTCTCTCAAACCTGACTAAGTCTGAAGACATCTTGCCCTTGCTAAGCAAAAGTTAACTGGCTGGATCAGCCTTTGGTTTTGTTCCTTCTCTTCCTTCACTCCATTTTTTCTTTCCTTCTCTCTGTCTTTTTCCAGTGCCTGTGAATTCCCTCAGCTACTTTTCTTCCCGTTAACATTGTCTGTTTTAGCTGTTTTCTTCTTTCCCCCTTTAGTGAGTCAGTCTCTCTCCTTCACTTATTTTTCCCCATCTTTTACATGGCCTTGCCTTGTGTTTATTTGTAGTCCTTCACTCTGGTTTTCCTCTCTTCACCTTAATGAACCTCTACCTCTTCTTTCCACTCCATTTCTCTCACTCAATTCCTCAATCTCTTCTCTCCGTTCCTCTCTCTCCTACTCTGTATTCCTTCCTCCTTTTCACCCCTTCCTGCCACCTCTCCAGCTGGTGCCCTTAGATCTTCCTGCCCCCCTCACTTCCACTGCTACAGTTGGACCAAGAGGTTCTCCATCCACTCTCCTGCTAAGACCAAAATCACTGCTGCACCCATCCAGGCAGTGCTTAATTTACAATGAAAGAGGTGCTGGTGGTCAAGCAATAAGGTGACGGGGTTCAAGTAATTTTTTTACACTCATAACTGATGTAGCAAGCCCAGAGATGCCAGGGCTATGAACTGCCAAGCCTAGGGGTGCTGGGGCTTGGCCCTGGCAAGCCCCGGCACAAATTAAGCACTGCGACCAGGGCAACCTCACAGCTGCTCTGGTGCATTTATGCCTCCTGGATAGAGCTGAGTGAGAATTGGAATTTCCATTCAAGGGGAAATTCTTCTATTTCAATGTTTTTGTCCCACATAGGACAAAAAGGTGAAATATCAAGTTTTTTTGCAGAATGAAAAGTTAAAAAGAAATGTGATTAGGAAACAAAACATTTCACTTCAGCCTTTTCAGTTGAAACAAAACTTTTCAACAGTCCCAAAATCAAAGTGTTTAGCTTCAGTTTCTTGAACTGACCAGTTCAGCTTTCAAATGTATTTCCCTATCATGGCACATTGGGAGTTGTTGTTCAGTTCACCTGAGACCCCCATCCTCCCCTCTGGGCAAGGCTCCTTGGCTGGACAAACCCCATTATGCACCAGCAGTCACATCACTCCCATGAAACACCATACGGCTCAGAGGGAAGACTTCAGTGCCTGAGGAGAGAGGTAGACTGGCCAGGGACCCCAGCTAATAGGAGAGAATGGGGGCCTGAAGTACAACTCCTATCAGGCAATGCACATACTCAGGAAATTCATTTTTATGTTGAAATGACTCAAAACAAAAGGTTTTGGGGCCATTTTACAATCCAAAATATTCCAGTTCAGGTCAAACCCACCCTAAATGAAATATTTAATTTAAAATTTTCCAACAGAAAGGGAAGGAAAAAAGCAGCAAAAGCTCTGCTCCTGCGTGTTCTCGGTGAGGAGCAGCAGTCATCATCTTCCCTGGATGAGAATGGCTGGCTGGCAGACAGTGGGGAGCTCTTACTACCTGAGCTGCCTTGGGAGCCCTGCTTGGTACACACCCTTCACATTAGCACCAGTGATGCTGCTGTGTCGTGCACAGAAGCATTTCCCAAGGTGGCTTAAACCTCACAAGCCCCTGGTCAGCATTGCCCTTTCTGTATTAAAATAAAGGCGATTAACAACAAGCAAGACAGACCCATAATAACAACAAGCTTCTGCTGCTGCTGCTGCCCAGAAATAAGTTCCCCTCTCTGCTTCTGGTTGTGATCCAGCCCTGCAAGTGGGAGGGAAGACCTGCAACACAGATCTTCTTTCAGTTGCTTTCACCGTGGTTATGGAACGCAATATGCCAATCTAGTTAGCCCCAGAGAGAAGGGGCTCTAAGCCTCTTCCAAGAGCAGAGACCGAAAGCTTCACTCCTCACCTCTATCCCGCTTCTACCACCAGCCTTCTGCTAGGTTCCTCTACCTGCAATTTGCTGAGGAATGTTCTGGTGAGTGTATAATGTTGTTTTTTTGATAACCAATGGCTCTTTCATCCTCTATGAAAACATTGGTACAGGGAACCAGAGCCAGGGAGGTTAACTCTATAAATACATGCACCTTAGACAGAAGTTCTGTGGTTGCACTTAAAATGCATCCACCAATTTGAAATATTTTACATATTTGAGACGTTTCAAAGTAGTAGCCGTGTCATTATAAATTTGTTAGTCTCTAAGGTGCCACAAGTACTCCTGTTCTTTTTACATATTTGAGAGAAATTCTCTTTGAAGAATGGGGAATAGCAGTAGAACCCATAACTACTTTCAAACACTTGCACTAGGCCTGGCTCCAGCAGACCCTCACTTCAGATGCAACAGTCAGTTATAAGAGTTAAGGCAGTCTAAATATGTCAGTTTCAAAAGAAAGCCAATTCCTGTCTTGAGCTCTTACCCTTTTAACAAGGAATCCCTCCTTCAATATTCCACTCACATCCTGCATCCTGGCTGCCAAGTAAAGAAGGTTGAGCGTGTACTGCAAAGCGTTGAAGCAGTTGCCAACTGTCCCTCCGCGCAAGGTTTTTAAAGAGGACTGATTTCTCCAGGACCTTCCTCCTCTGTGACGTCTCTTTCCTGTCCTGCCTTTCCCTTCCCTTATCCTGCTTGTGAGACAGTAGTTAAACATTGAGCTGGCGCAACACCTGCCCTCAGGGAAATGCAGAGCAGTGAAAGTTCAACAGGATTGCAGTGCTGATTCCATAAAATTCACTATGGTAGAAAAACACTCATCTGGTGACTCAGGACAAGCAGCTGCAAAATTATATGAATCAGGGAAGAGACAGGCATTCTGTAGGTGGAAAGTGGAGGAGGTGAGGAGTAGAGGCTCTAATATTCAAGATTTCAGAGAGTTCAGTATGTGCTATGAAGTTTCTCTTCACAAATAGGTAGAGGGATATGAGAGAGACAAGGTGAGGGAGGTAATATCTTTTACTGGACTGACTTTAATAAAAGATATTTCCTCACGCACCTTGTCTCTCTCATATCCTGGGATCAACGCTGCAAATAATTGTAGGGATACTGAACTGCTGGACACCTTAAAGGACAAGATATTCTTGCCCATGAATTATTGTAAAGGTCTTGAAATAATTTATGTTGGGCTTTATAAGAGTTGTGGGTTTTTTTAACACAAAATCCATATTTTGGGCTTAGAGTGCCCTCTAAAGATGTGGGCCAAAATTATCCAAAGTGGCTGCCTAAAGTTAGGCTTCTAAATCTAATTTTAGGCAACTAAATTAATGACCTAATAGTTAAGAGATGCTGTGAATGAGCCTCCCCCCATCCTCTGCCCAAAAAGCATGACAGCTACTGAAGCTTCAAGGTGCTCATCACTTCTGAAATTTAGGTCCTATATTTTGGTGCCTGAATATAGGCTTAGACTAACTTTAGGCACTAATTTTAATTTTTTTTGGCCATGATACAGCCACTTATTTAGGCTTTGATCAAACAAACAAATATCAGCTAATAGAATTTGAATCAGAGAGGACAGCTGGTTTTTTTAAGTACTATCCTTTTCTGTATAGAAAAACTTGCCTTTTTCTAGATGACTGAGGAAATTAAAATCAGTCTTTGCACACTGACAATATAAAAAACAACAAAGGAGCAGCAATGCCTTAGCTTTCCTGCTGCTGTCCCAGACAACAATCCAAGTGTGAGTCACAAGATGGGAAGTCTTAATCACTAACTGCTGTACATTTGTACAGATCAAACTGTCATGCTCATACACACGCGGAGGAAAAGGAACAAGCAGGTAATTCTTTTATCTTTACAACATTGTTTTACTCTATCTGGCAAAGAAGGTAAAGACACTTCAAAGGTATTTGAACCTGACAAAGCAGCAGGAATTTTACTCAGGGAACAATCCTGCACTGACCACTGGGGAGAATAGATGGGAAGTAATGGATTCCCCCCCTCCCACCCCCCACAATGTAATTTTTGTTCTTCAAAGATAGAAAAATCAGTTACTATAAGTGTTAAAATATATAGGCAGGAATTTTGAAAGAAGCCTAAAGGAAACTTATGTGGAAATTCAATGGAAGTTGGGCACCTAACTCCCTTGAACTCAGCTGATTGTGAAGTTTGATATTTGATCGAGAGATACCAAATGCAATAAATATTGGACTAACACATACATTTAAAGGCATGGAATGGGGAGAAAACTGATGGCTGCAAATGGAAAATACTGAAGTAGATAATGAGGCAAGAGAGATGTGTTTTCAGGTTTCTAAATGTCTTACACAATATAGTTGTAATCACATTTTAGTGCAGAATTAACGTTCACAGATAATTTATAAGCCACTCACAAAAACAGGCTCATAAGGACACTGAATAAAGAAAAGCAGTGGGTGTAAGTTCACAGAATGTGTTATCTCATTATTGTTAGTTAACACAAGTCCAGACATGCACCCTTTAGATAAACAGCAGTTCGAGTCTAATATTCCACTGTAGGGCATTAAGGCTTGAGGCCTGAATTCCAGCATTGTTCAACTTGTTACCGCACACAGCTTGCAAACTGGTGGGTAACAACTTCATGCTAGGGAAGACAGGTAGAAGCCTGCATGGGTGTCTCTTACTCATACAGTGATCTCAAAATTACTCAAGAACTGATCTTTGTTGAAGACCTAAACAGTGAGCTGGTTCCTTTCTCTTCTGCACACAGACTACCCAGGGGAGTGAGCAGACACCCAGGGGCCACATTTTCTGTGAGAAAGTACCTGCAGCCCAGAAGAATTTTATTGTTAATCATGATGAACCAAAATTTTCCCAAGGTGGACAACAGATGGCTGTATATAATATTTCTCTCTGAAATATGATTAGCTGATGAAATGTGTGAACTAGTTTATAAAATGTAATCAACACAAAACAGTCTCGGGGTACACATACAATTCGTACACAACACACTGTATTGAACAATCAGGACTAATAATAGACTGTCCTCAAAGACTATTCCACAGAATTAACTCAATACTAACATCACTCAGGCAAAAGCATGAGATATGGGCCTTACGCCATAACCCGAAGCTCAATGGGGGGAGTGAGTTCTGGAGCGGAGGACCCTCCACCGGGGAAGTTCTACCTGCACTCTCGAACCATACAAGTCTAGGGAGCACTAGCAAAAGCTATCAGGTCTCCAAGTGTTACACTAAAGTCTGTCCTCCTTCTAGCTACCCTACTTCAGAAGGAAAATAACTCTGCAGAACATCTTATTTCTTTTGTGGGAACAAGATGACACTGAAATAGAGACTGAGAAAGAAGCTTTCCCCAAGACCATTTGTAAAGAGCATTTTAGTTTCCATAAGTCAGTATTGGGTTTTAATAACAGGACAGGGGTGCCTTACATTTTTATTACCAACTCTCACCCCAAAGGATCCCAAAGCACTTTATACACTGGAATTTACATAAAACATTACTGAAATGCAACTGTCTCTGAGATGAAAGGGGCATTGGAGGCTCCTCAGGGTAAGCAGTAGGTAGACATTACTCACCATTACAAAATGGTAGGATACAGATACAGTAGGATTTTTGGCTGCTGCTGTAACCTGACCCAGAGAACATCTTTACATTTCAGTTTAGCCCACTTGATTTCAGAAGTCACCAACAGCCACAGAGCACACGCTTCACTGCACAAGTCAGGGGAAGAGCAAATTTTAGCCAAAGTCACCAAAGAGAAACAAGGGATCTTTAGTGTCCACCAAGACCAGATGACATTTCCCCCTTTTTTAGGATTTGTCACTGTAGTGACTGCATGAGCTGTTTGCCTACCTCAGAAAGATGAATGGCTGAGTGCACATTGCCAGCATGCAAACCTAGGGTTTCTGGGAGCCTACATATTTGAAAGCTTTGAAAACTAGGCCTTCACCCTCCACTGTAGTACACCATTATACATTTAGCTCTAAAGCTAGTGATTATGAGGTGAGATACCTAAGATGGAAACAAACTACCAAAATAATAATTCAAAAGAATGTGATGAAAAACATCTAGATAATAGGACAAAAGTTGGTAAAAACCTTATCAACAGCAGCCATTTCAAAGCATTAAAAAAACTAAGCGCAGGTTGATAGGTTAGTGCTTCTTAGGAACAGTGTAGCTATCCAGATTCAGGGCTGGGTTTAGCATTCTATTATTGTGTAAAAATCTATGAGAAACAAAATTTCCCTGTCTCCTCAATGTGAAGATTCTGCTCCAAAGTCTATCTCTGTAGCCTTACTGCTATTCACAGTTCTTGTGTCTCAGTGACACCACAGCAAATCAGGCTAGAAAGGGTTAAACATCCTGCAAAATAATTAACCCACAGAAGACATGGGGGGAGGGTGGACAATGTAATCAACAGTCCCTGTCTATGCTGTATTCTGATAATTCAGAGGTCAAAAGAACATCCTATCATGTAAATGAATTGTAAACATGGGATATCTCAGTATTCATCTCTCTTTGGAGGAACAAGAAAATGGCCTTATGTTAATTTGTGTAGCTAAGTACCAGTGATGGATCTCCTTCAAAGTCATCCTAATTACCTTTTGTTCCCTGAGGAATTCCAACTTGTCAAAAGACATGAAATTGTATAAAAGATCCTTGAGTCCTGATTCTGTCATCTCAGATATGCTAAGGCTTCATCAGGGGAAGTTTGAGTCGCAAGACTAAGGTCCCAGTTGTGCTGGTATGCCCTGAATATGAGATTTGGACATTGGACTATAACCTATGAACTATTTCTAAAAGAACTCCTTGCAATTACAAAGTTCACCAGCTCTGCTATGAATCTTCACCTCAATGAATTGAACTCATTTCTGTATGTATATTGATCTTTTAACCATACTCTCTCTCTTTCATTTTTTAATAAATTTTAGTTTAGTTAATAAGAACTGGCTGAAGCGTGTATTTGGGTAAGACCTGAAACATTCATTAACCTGGGAGGTAATGCATCCAATCCTTTGGGATTGGTAGAACCTTTTCTTTTATATGATGGAAAAAGATTTACAGAAATTTTCATCTTATTTGACTTGGGTACCTGGATGGAGGCCTGAGGCTGGATCACTTTAATGGAACTGTGTTGTTTGGATTTCTGAGTAGCCAGTAAGGTAATAAAGAAGCTGTTTTATGCTGGTTTAGTGAATCTAAGAATTGGAATATCCATCAGCTTTTTGGGGTTTGGCTGCCCCATTCTTTGCAGTTCACCCTAATTGAGTGACCATAGCTGGCTCCCCACTAGGACCCCAGTCACAGTAGTATAGTCGGCAGGATACACATTACCACAGGTTAATTGGGTTTTTGGATCAGAACCAAATGCTTGTCAAAAAATTAATTTTGATATTGGAGAGTTTAAGGGTTATAAATCAGCTACAATAAGTGTGCAACAATCATATGAAGAACTTGATAGAAAAAGCCTTGAAGATTTGTGCTTACAGAGAGGGTTGTCTTTGAAGGAAAAAACCCAGATCAAGAACTGAAAAATCTGCTAATGGCAAATGATCAGGAAGCAGACCCAGTGAGAATGCTTGCAATAAGAAACAAACAACAACTTGAATTTGAACAGAAGCATACGGATCTTTGTTTACAGGAGAAGCAAAAGATAGCTGATATGGAAAAGGAGGCTAAAGAAAGGATTGATAAGATGGCAAAAGAGGCTCATTTAAGGCATATAGAATGGCTAGCTGCTGAGGAGAAGGCTCACCAGATGCAACAGGAATCTGCCAGACTTCAGCTCCAAGTGTTAGAAGAGCAGAAAAAGCTGCCACAACCTGCAAATCCATCCGCTCTGGACAACAAAAATTGGGAAAGAACTTGCCCCATTTACAAAGATAATGAG
This sequence comes from Eretmochelys imbricata, assembly GCF_965152235.1. Taxonomy (NCBI): domain Eukaryota; kingdom Metazoa; phylum Chordata; order Testudines; family Cheloniidae; genus Eretmochelys; species Eretmochelys imbricata. The sequence goes on along the minus strand of NC_135577.1, from coordinate 63,164,943 downwards.
GACACAGAGGAATTTCTGTCTATGTGAAATTCACCATATCCCAGATGCTCAGCGTATGCCTGTCTTGCTGACCAGATTAACTGGGAAAGCCAGGGAAGTGTTCAATGAAATGGGTATGGATGAAGCCTTGAATTATGTAAAATATAAATATACTGTATTAAAACGTTTTAAGGTTACCTCTGAAACTTACAGGTTGAAATTTAGAAATTTTAAAACATCTAATGGTTTTTCTTATGTGGAATGTGCTCATAAACTGTTTGTCAGTCAGTGAATTACTGGTGAGAAAGCTTGGGGTAATTTTGAACAGTTAATGCAATTAATTACACTTGAACAAATATTAAATTTGGTGCCAGACGAGGTCCGGGATGCTATATGCGATGGAAAGCCCAATTGTGTTTTGCAGGCTGCTGAAATTGCACTGAAATTATCATGAAAGAAGTAAGCCCCTGGGAAAGAATAATCACTATTCACCCCAGTTCAAAAGAAAGGAAGGGTCTTGGAGTAAACCTAACCCCAGCGTGGATAAAAATGCTCATGGGAGCCTAGAGTTCAAAACCTCTTACCCTAAAGGGAGGCCGGTCACCTGTTACCAATGTGGAATGCCTGGGCACATAAAGCCAAACTGTCCAGAATTCCAAACCACCCCACCATCTTATACCCCTGTGAGTGCCAATGCCATAACTATGAGTGCAGATGCTAACCCTGTAAATGTTAATGTTATCTCCCTAGCCCCAAAGGAGAATGTAAGGGAAGGACAGGGTCTCGTGAATTATGTCAGAACTGAGTCTCGGAGGGGTAGTGACGAATTTATTAGAAATTCAAAGGTGAATGGTGTGGATTGTCATGGTTGGCATGACACAACATCAGACATTACTTTGGTTAAGTGTTATGTCTGAGAGGAGGACGAACTGGCAAGCAAGAACCTAACTGTTCTGGCTTTAGCCGGGTTTCCTGTAACTGTTCCTTTAACTAAGATCCACCTGGAGTGGGGCGGATTTTAGTGGTGAATTGATGGTAGGTATTCGAGATAAACTTCCAGCAGACGCTCTGATAGGGAATGACATTATGACTGAGTTTAATACCGTTAATGTCATAACAAGGTCTCAAGGGAAGTACGGTGCTGATGCCTTTAGCTTGACTGATGGCAGTGAAAAGAGCTGCGAAGGGGAGGAGATGGCCTCCAGCCCTTCAGCTATAGAGTCTGGCAGCCCCCAGGTGAAAATATCTTCCTGATGTGTCAGAGATGGTTCTGAATTTAAGTGAAACCGAGAAGGAATTTATTGCGGCCCCGTAGAGCAATGTTTCATTGGAACAGGCCAGGGTCAGTGCTCAGAGTAATGCCCCAACTGAAGAAGGAAGGGCTACAGTCTTGGTAATTGATGGATTGTTGGCAAGGTTAGTGCAACATGAGTATCCCTATACATTACCAGTTACCAGTGTGGAGAATTGTGACAGTGAAGGAAATGTTCCTGTGTCTGTTAGGGGTAATGACTTGCTACCACAGTCTCCAAGCAGTTGTCTGTGAATAGCCATGTGTGCTGGGAAAAAGGAAAGGATATCCCAAGTTGTCTGTCTGTTAAAGGGGAATGTTTCTCCTGCTCTTTTCTGTTTGTAGAGCAGACAGAAAAAGCCTGTCAGCCTATGATGGTTGAAAATTTATCAGTAGACCCAGAGTTGATTCTGGATACAACTAAAGACCAGGAAGGAAGTGGTCCTAAATTTGTGTCTGCTAGGGATGATGACATTGCACTCGGTTGCATCCAGTTAATGTCATAAATAGCTCCCGGAGACCAAGCGATTAGGGTGCTTCTATTTTGCCTGTTGCTAGTGTGTTGCTGGGTAAAGATATGACAACTTTGTCTGATCAGGGTGGTATCATAGCCAGGGCACAAGAAAAGCATGAAGGTGATTTGACTATATTACCCACTGACCAGGGGCGGCTCTACCAATTTTGCCGCTCCAAGCAGTTGCTGCCGAATTGCCTCTGTGCCTGGAAAAGCAGCGGAGCTGCGGCCCAAAAGCCGCAGTGGCGGGAAATGCGGCGGAGCTGCCGCTGAATTGCTGCTGTGGAACACTGACTGCCGCCCCATTCTGAATACTGCCGCAAGCACCTGCTTGGAAAGCTGGTGCCTGGAGCCAGCCCTGCCACCGACAGTGTGGAAACTTGTAACAAGGAAGAGAATACTTTTAAATTTTGTGACTATGAAGTCTAGCAGTTTACCTGAAAGGGGGTTTTGTAAAAATCCTCCTGATGGGACAGAGGTGATTCTGGATTTAAGTGAAACCCAGAAAGAGTCTGTTGTTGCTCAGGAAAATGTTTCTTTAGCACCAGCTCTAGTGAAAAGGGTAAGGGCAGAATTTCTGTGAAACATGGGTTGTTGCTTAGAAAGATTCCTGAAGAGAAAAATCTTAAGGGTAATTTTTGCAAGCAGTTTTCTGCAACTGATGGGTGTGGAAGTGATTTAATTGAGTTAACTCAGGGTGAATCACTGTATAGAGAAAGCAACAGTTTGCTTGGGAGACTCGTTCCAGTTCCTAACTGCCAGAGTCTTTCTGAGGTGTACAGATCCACTGACTTTGCTTTAGAAAGACCCAGTGTGGATAGCTTTGAAAAGGTTTCAAATGAAATAAAAATTGTTAGGGAATTTAAACAGCCCTACTAGCTTAACCAGCTTGTTGGGGAGACAATGTTGTTGGAACATGAATGTCTCCATGTTGATTCTTTAAGTAAACTCTGTGACTCAGGTAGTGAGGAAAGATCGGGTTATTGGGTTACAAGGATGCAGGGGAGAACAGGCAAACTCTCATCTCTAGATATTTTGGATATGACTTGTAGTCTCTTAGTGGACTTGACATCTGAGTCCATGTGGAAGCAGAGGTTCGTAATGGAAGGATAAAGGAACCTGGAGTCTAACATGCTAGTGAAAATGGATGGTATCTCTTTAAGACAGAGTCCAGCCTTGGAATTGGTAAAGCTTGAGGATTTGAAAACGAGTAAACAAGCTAGTGTCTGTATTGATGCAAATTACCTGACTGACTCGGGGGAGAAAGACTTGCCCAAAGCCATTAGCAAAGAGGACACACCCAGCCACCAATGGATTCTGTTACACAAAAGAGTTCAGATTTTGACCCTACTGGACAGGGAGGAAGGGAAGGATTAAACCTTGCAAATAAAAGTCACAGGTTAACCCTAAAATACCAAAACACCAAGGAAGTGGTTAACTGAAAGCCTATGTTAAGGAAGACCCTGAGGTCAAGAAAAAGCTAAAAAGATTCAAAAGGGATATTGAATGAGATGACCTAAAGAATGATTTGTCTAAACCAAAGGCTTGGCATGACAAAAATGATTGTAAATGTACACTTAGGATAAAACTGATGTTATTGCTAACGATTGTAACTAACTTGTTGCTGATACCAAGAACTGTACAAATGTACAATGTGCATGGGTTTTTTTTGAAAAACCCTTGAACATGTTGGGGGTGATACATCAGAATTCATTATGTTGTAAAAGCCTTCATGGTTATACTGTTTCATTACAAGACAACACATACTATGTTAAAACGCCTGGTGATACTGATATTTCAGAGTTAGTGCCTGTATCTAATCTTGAAACTGTACACAGTACAAAAACCATTACAAGCTTGAACTGCTGTTCACAAATGAAACTGAGCTAAAACATCTCACAGCCTTTATGGCTGAATGCCAGAGTAAGTGCTCTCTAATGAACATTAATGGCTATGTTAAGTTACCACATAGACCAAACCCTGGAATCACTAAAGTGTTTCACAAAGTATGGGCTAAGTTTTTGGCTGGGCCAAAGCATGCATCAATAATTTGGCCTTACAAAGAATTCAATGTAAACACAGCTCATATCAATGTTGGAAGGTACTTAAGGTGTATCCAGAAGGGGTTCCTCCTAGGGACCTTGGGGAGCTGAGAGAGCATAGGCCTATGAGTCTGTGACCACTTGGGAACAGCATGAAGATGGCCTATAACCTTTCCCTTAAGAAGGACATTGTAGAGTTGTGCAGAGAGAGAGAAAGCTGCGCATTGGAAAGCTCACTAAGGCACAACTGATTACTTAGTTGGAAGAGGAGGATCGCTCTAAGGAGCCGGTTCCTGACCCAGCTGGGGGCACGAGAGAGGCTGGGAGCAGCAAGGCAGCCCCAAGGCCTGCACTGGTTCCTGACCCAGCTAGGGCTGCGAGAGAGGCTGGGAGCAACCAGGTGTCCTGGAGACCTGTTTCCCCAACCAGCAAGGGGTCTCCACCGTGTTTCCCCTCGATGGATCTGAGATGGATGGAATTGGAACTGAGATTGAAGGAGTCAGAGGACCATGAGAGACAGGGAAGGCATGAAGCAGAACAGCAGGAGAGACAGCTCAGCCCTTGCCAGTTCATGCTGCTGCTGAGAGGCAGAAGGACCCATCCAGGGGATCCAGGCCCTGCTCCTGTAACAGCCAAGGATTTGAATTTGAATCCAGGGAACCTACTGGCAGAGACTGAAGCAGTCAGGGAAAATGCAAATGACCTGCCTGGCAAGGGGGAGGAGCTGCCTGTATTTAACCAAAGCCCTGGAGCTGAGTGGGACAGAGATATTTCCTGCCCCCCTGCGCACAGGGGTGGTGGCTCATGCTGGCTCTGATCCTGTGAGCAATGCAGTGGGCTCGCTGTCTGCCCTCACTGGGTCAGCAGGGGCAAAGCTGAGCCCAGGGGAATTGGAGCCCCCTGCTGAGTGTGAAGAACCACTGCCAGGGCGGGACAGCTGCCAACCAGGGCTGGCTTGTCCAGAGGTGCAAAAGGAGCCTTGAGACACCTGCCTGTCATAGAGAAGCCTTTTCAGAAGGTGGCCCTGGACTTGGTGAGGGATGAATGGGAGGGAAAGGCCTCCCCCGATGGAGAATCAGTGGTGGTTAATGTACTGACTTTCCGGAAAAAGCTCACTGAGCTCATGGGTTCAGCCAGGGAGAACCTAGCCAGGGCCTAAGGGAGGCAGAAGGTCTGGTATGACCACTTAGCCTATGGCACCGGGGACCAGGTGAGGGTTCTCATCCCGGTGAGGAAGAATAAGCAGCAAGCTGCCTGGGACAGGCCCTTCAAGGTCATCAAGCAGGTGAATGAGGAAAACGATGTAATGGAACTGCTCAACCGGGCTAACAGGCACTGAGGGTACCAGGTCACATGATGGAGCTGTACTGTGACAGGGAGAGGCTGGTACTGGCTGCATGTGGCCAGGGGGAGAAGGGGGAAGATCCTCTGGTGGATTTCTTCCCTGAGACAAGAGCCAGCCCCTTGCTGGAATCAATTCCCCTCTCTGACCAGCTACCCCTTGCCCAACAGGCAGAGATCGGAGAGGCGCTACATTCATACCAACAGCTGCTTTCCAGCTGGTCTGGGCTCACTAACCAATCTGTCCACTGTGGGGAGCCAGGAGCCAGCACTCCCATCAGGTGTTCCCCATTCAGAGTAACTGGGAACACAGCCCAGGCCCTGGAGGGAGAGGTAAGAGGACCATGCTAGCTTTAGGGGTGATCCAGCCATCCACAAGCCCCAGGGCCTCTCCCGTGGTGCTGGTCCCCAGGAAAGGTGGGTCGATCCGATTCTATGTGGCTTATCAAAAACTCAATGCCATCACCATGTCTAGTGCCCGCCCTATGCCTGATGAGATCCTAGACAAGTTGGGGGAGAATCAGTTCCCCCACAACCAGGGATCTCACTAAAGGCTACTGGCAGGTGCCTTTGGCTCCAGATGCCAAGTTGAAACCTGCTTTTGTCACCCCTTTGGGGCTGTACAAATCCCTGGTCCTACCTTTCAGCCTCAAGGAGGCACCGGTCACCTGCCAGCGCCAGGGGGATCAGTTACTTTGAGAGGCATGGAGAATTTTACCCTAACAGACATTGATGATATTTGTGTCATTAGCCAGACCTGGTAGGACCATGTGTCCCAGGTGAAGAGTGGGCTGGGTCACCTTCAGATGCAGGGCTGACTGTAAAAGCTGGCACGTGCAAGGTGTGGATGGCAGAGGTGTTGTACCTGAGCCACAAGGTGGGGAGAGGTTGCCTAAAGCCAGACCTGGCCAAGGTGGAGGCAATCAGAAACTGGTCTGCTCCCCAGACTAAGAAACAGGCCCAGGCCTTTATTGGGATGGCAGGGCACTACTGGATGTTTGTGCCCCACTTTAGCTCTGTGTCAGCTCCCATCACTGAGCTGTGCAATAAGTGTAAACCAGACAAGCTAGTCTGGATCAGGCAGTGCCAGTGGGCTCTCTGCATGCTGAAGGAGGATCTGGTCAAGGGCCTGGTGCTGGGAAACCCAGACTTTGACAAGCCCTTTATGGTGTTCACCGATGCCTCACACACAGAGCTAGGTGTGGTGCCAATGCACATTGATGCAAAGGGGGAGAAACACCCCATCATGCACCCGAGCAGGAAGCTACTGTCCTGGGAGCAGAGCTATGCAGCCATAGAGAAGGAATGCTGGCCATGGGGTGAACTCTTAAAAGGCTGCAGCCAGATACAAGGGGCCAATGTCAAGCTCCTGAGGTGGACTCTGTCCCTACTGGAGTATGAGATAGAGATGGTCCATGTTAAGGGGAGTGCAAATGTTATAGCTGATGCTTTGTCCGGGAGAGGGGGCCTGAACTTCCCCCGGCCACTGGCAAAAGTGACCCCTGTCAGTTTGGTCTCAAAGGGGGGGGAGAGATGTGACAAAGCAGGGATTTTCCCTTATGCTGAGCCGATGTGAATTTTACTGTTTTGCATGAATACTGTGTGCCTCAGTTTCCCTGTGTGCTGCACCAATACCTCGGTGGTGGGAATAGGGTTGTGAGACTTTGGCTGAGACCTCTGGGGCAGGTGAAGCTGCTTCAGCTGCCTGCACATATGCTAAGACCGGTGCCTTTCGTAACCTGAGACCCAGGAGGGGGATGCAACCAACCAGGCGAGTGCCCGGAAAGCGAGACAAAGAGGAGGAGCAGCAATGGGGATGTCTGAGGTTGGGTCAATGGAAGCTGGCAATCTGCTTAGGGGGACTGGAAGAGAAGGAGTCTAGGCCACCTGGCCCAGAACACCGAAAGATGGACTTGGCTGAAAGTCACCGATTTCAGATCTTTTCTATGCTGTGATCCTGCTGACTAATAAACCTTCCGTTTTTTCGCTGGCCAAGAGTCACATCTGACTGCAGAGTTGGGGTGCAGGGTCTTCTGGCTTCCCCAGGAGTCCTTCCCGGGCAGACTCACTACAGGAAGCGCAGAGTGTGGAAGGCGATGCTGAATGCTCTGAGGTCAGACCCAGGAAGATTGAAGCTGTGTAAACGTCTTGCCCTGGAGCTACTATGCTCAGAGAGAGGAGGCATGCTCCCCCAGAGTCCTGGCTGGCTTCATACAGAGTAGTTCCAGATCATTGCCCCAGTGACTCTGTGACACAGCCATTGACATAATGAAAACCAGTGTAACCAAGGCCAGCAGTGTACTGCATGCTGCAAAAATCCCATACCATGAGACACGACTAGCTGACAAACCTCTAAACATAATCAATACCTTGCTCTAGCTAGTGCCTTCACTACAAATGAAAAAGAGCTGCGTTTTTTTTCTTGTATTCAAAATTCTTAGCTAGGATTTGTTCAAGCAACAACAGCAGAGCTTTACTCCATCTGTCGGGGCTGTGTCTGTGTGTGTGTGTGTGTGTGTGTGTGGGGGGGGGGTGGTAAGTGGTTGAAATACAATCATCGTAGGTTGCTCTGATATTGGCCTCAACAGCTCAGGAAGGTGCCAGTCATTGAATCTCAGCTCTCTCTAAAGGAACAGCAGATAATATCAAAGAATTAGGTACATGAGTATACTGAGCCTCTCTGTTTAGAGAATGATCTGAAATTACTCTAGATTTAGGTAGCTTTAGACTGGACTATAAGAGATGGAAACAAAGCTTACATCATTAACGTATCTACACAACCCTTTGAGCGAATACAGATTGTAGCCTTTTGGCAGACAGAAATAGCTCTAACACTTCCTTAAGTCTCATTTAAGTTAGAATTACAGTAACCAGCTTGCTTGCTCCTGAGTGCCTCAGTTTAGTATATTGATTTGATTCACAGATCAGGACAGAAGGAAAATACTTTAAACAATTCATACAACTCTTTTGTCAGTATACAGATATATTCCAAGCTCAGGAAGTCAATTCACTATTTTTGGGTGTGGTTTTCTTTTAAACTACTCTCTGTGGGGCAGGTTTGGAACAGAGTTCTAATGACCTGATAATCTAAATTCCCTTTTTATGAGAGAGGGGGGAGCCTGTTACACATACACAGGACTTCATGTCTTGACGTGACTGTCTCTAACTTTCTAGAAGACAACCCAAGTGACTTACAGGTATCGAAGAAGAAACTACCTGCAAATTCACTTTGTTGTATATTTTAATGAAGGCAAGCACCCTTCTAACTTTTTTAAATTAACACTTCTGCAAAGCTTGATCTTTGGACTTGATATTTTTCCAAAAAAACCAGGAATCAGGGTTGTGTGCGCCAACTTCCCCTATCAGTACTCAAGTGTGGACTGCAACACACCTGTTCACCATATGAATCCCTTCTGCATTCCTTTCCCTCCCATGTTGCAATGGCACTTATTTGTATTTTGGATTGTCACAAGAGTAGCAGCAGTAGAAGCAGAGAAGCTAGATCTAAAGATATCACATGAAAAAGAAAGTAAATGGTGACATTTAAGTCTGTTGAAAAGGCAAAAGATATTTCCACCCTAATCTGAGGTGGCATTGGAGTGCATTGAGCACTTCACATATCTGAGTAGTATGACGATCAGGGTCACTAAACATCTTTTAGAGATTGGACATAGAACTGGACTTGCAACTGCTGCTCTAGCGACATTCACCCAATTTGGAGGAGGAAAGGTATTAATGAAGTTAAAATGAAACTGCTGCAGTCACTTATCTTCAGCATCTTGCTCAATGCATACAAGACATGGATGCTAAAAACAAGGACATGAAGAGGTTTTCTGCCTTTAAACTGAAATGCTATAGGTGATTGTTGTACATTAGCTACACCTCCCAATGAGTAATGAGGAGGTAATTTCCCAAGTTAAAAGCTTAACTGGAGTGATACCAGATATCAAGACAATCAGACAAAGAAAACTTGAGTTTGCAGGTCATGTGGGTTGGAGAGCATGTTTTGTAGGGTCTGGTGCCAGGTGGAGGGCCCCATGGCAAGTGTGGTTAGACGATGAGCCTTTCAGGATGGGATACGGAATGGCATACTTCTCAAGGCGGTGAGAAGACTGTGAAACATGGAGGAAGATTGCTGGCCGAGTCCTGTGTCTTGTGTTCACTGTGCTCTATGGTGATTTACACTAAGAGAGAATGTTTGTAAATAGTACCTATAAGGCCCAATTAAGGATCATGGCCCCATTCTGCTAGGCGCTGTACACACACATAATGGAGCGAGGACAGTCTGTTTCAAATAGCTTGTAAGACAAAAAAATAATAGGTGAATACAACAGACAAGGGGTGCATAAGGTATAATAGACAGTGGTCACAGCATACTAGCCACCTAAACATTGTTAAGTATTTTGTAGGCATCACGGCCAAGGTGGGTTCTATAAAGAGATTTAAAAGAAAGATAACATAGCCGTCTTGCAGATTGCTTGGTGGGGGAATCTTGTTTCTCCATCATCCACCTCCAAGAATCTAAAATGGTCACTTCTAGTGTTCACCAGATTTGGGGCTCACATTTCAGTAATCACTGCAAAGTCCCTCTCAGCTCAAGGTTTTTATGTGGCAGCGTCCACTCAGGGACAACCAAGTAAATCTTAGTTTTAAAGTATGAGCAAAGGAAGATGCCAGCAGCTATGTGTTGTGTCATTCTAGTATGCAAACCTCTAGGAGCAAAGTGCAACTATGTATCTTTTCTTCATTAAACTGTATTTATTGAAATGGTAACAAGTTCTGTTCAAAGTGTCCCTTCTGTAAAACAACCCATACAGACAAAAGCAAATGAAACATCATCCACTGAGTCAAGTTTGCATTTATAAAATGTATCAAGAAAAATATTTGGATTTCTTTTAAACTAAGGAAATTATACTTCATATATATATAACAAACTGCTTCCATTCCAAAAGAAAACTGAAGTCTCACTGCGTCCTTCAACGCCACATTCATAATACTACAGAACATGTGACAAGAAAAAAGAAGCGTGGAGTTAAATATCCCAGAAATTTATTGAATATTTGCTTGAATACATTCTGTGTAGAAATGTTAGGCTCGCTTGGTTTTGGTGCTCCCAGGAAACCTCACTGACAGAGGCACTGACCTGAAACAGTTGCCAATCTGGAGTTGTTAGATATGAAAATGTTAAGCAAAGGTCTACGGTCCCTCCCTGGCCCATTGGATTTGAGTCTACAGTGAAAGAAGGTACCTTCCTTTTGAAGAACTCAATTTGCGCAAGCTGCTATATAAGAGCAAATGATGTTTAAGAGAGCGTTCCACATCTTGGTCTGTTTAAAACATTCAAATACTTTAAGAAAGTATCTGCTTTTGGAGTTTTTGATACTGGAAACTTTCAGTCCAGGGTGTTTGTATCTGGGTGTCTAATTTATCATATATTCTCCTTAACTGGTACTCATCCCAGGAAATTTAGTCTTCAGCTTTAGCTTCCATTTCCTCAGCATCATCATCTCCATCCACTTCAGCATTTTCCCTCTCCAGCCTTTCCAGCTGCCTTGCAAGCTCAGTCTCATCTGTGTCAGTAACCACCTTGGGCTGAAAAGCAGGACACATACATACCATTAACATTTGGTTTTCTTTAACCTCTTTTATATTTTGTGTAAAATATCACCGATAGGAAAGAAAATAAACCAAATTATTCTGCTGGTACTCATCCTAAATGTAGAGCAAGAGATCAAACTGATTCAAATTTACACTACGAAAAACAAAACTACTACTACTTAATATGATTTTGTGACTTTTTATGGTTTCAATATTCTCTGCAGTACTGGAAACAAACACTAGCGTGTTAGTGCAAAAAAAACCTGGCAGAGAATCTGACTGGAAATGCAAAAAAATTAAACAAACCACTTCTACCTAGCATTTAGAAAGTTTTTAAAAATCTGAGTTTTTATAAACAAAGTTTATCAGGAACACAGGGAAGTATTTTTGGTAAATAAACTTTGTTACTGACAGTTTTGTTTAAGCAGGAACAATATTTGTTCAATACAAAGCAGGTACCACTTATTTTTTGGTAACGGTAGTTTTCCACTGAGATTTCGTCTTCTGCTCTAAAATAATTAGGAAAAATGGAGCATTTTAATACAGAAACAGTTCTCACCTCCATCTGCACATTGAAGACTCCTCTCTTCTCTTCAATCTTTTCTTTAATGACAGCCATGGCTTGGTTGAGAACAGAGAGGCCTTCAGTTCTCTCCAACGTTGTGGTGGTCATCACATAACGAGGAGGAGCTATCAGATTAATCTATAAAAATTGAAGAAAAAAGGCAGATTCAATCATAAAGAAACAGACCACAACAAAAACGGAAGCGACCAATACTGCCCTTTTAAAAATGGATTTGACATATACCACAGTGCAAAGAACATGTATCCATTATTTCTCAAGCAGCATGAACCACTTATGAGAAAACAATTAAGCTTTTGGTTTTAGACGCTTACAGGAGAATGTACAATCTACTTCTCTATATTCATCATTAGTAATTCTTATATAGTGCCTCCAGTGGGAGCTATGATCCACTGAACCTGCGGACACAGCAGGTAAACAAACCACCCCAGCCCACCAGGGGGCTTACCCTGGCAGGCTGTGTGCCAAAGGTTGCCAATCCCTGTTCTAGCTGCTCCCAGAAGATAAAAGGTGATTCAGGGTCTTTGGGAAATGATTATCCATTAATGTACCCAGTATACTAAAACTGTTTGGACAGAAGACTATGTGATTGACTGGGTGCAGTGACCCCTCTGAAATTCAGCATGAGAACCCAAACCCACTGGGGCTAAAAGATCCCTTCATTTCCCAAGCTGGTCCTTGGAAATAAATACTGCAGAAATATATCCAGGAACAACAGGTGTTAAGAAACAGGGTTTATCTACAACATGGTCTGTCTTGGTTATCCCTGTCAGCTAATTTAACAGAATGGACTCTTTGAGATCCCTTCAGAGACAAAGGAATGACTTGCCCACCTAGCTGGGAAGAGGGTGAGAAATGCACATGATAAATAGGCACCCTGATAAGACACTAAACTACTTCCTGGCACCAGTCACCTGACACAGGTCAGAGTCACTTACTTTAATTGGCATGTTCTCTGTGGAACAGTTCAAACCAGCTCTCAGAGCTTCTTTCACTGCATCAATGCCCTCATAACCATAACAAGCAACTTCAATGTCTAAGACAAAGACAACCCAATTAATGCAAAGAATAATACAATATTCAAAAATCCAATTATAGAACACTGTACAATTATTTCAAGGAAAACTATTTTTTAAAAAAATTAATCACTACTAGTCAGCTCTCAGGACCGCTTCGGTACCCTTTGAAAATGGGATGCCCAGGAACGTTGCAGTTTCCCTATCTATAAAACGATGAAAATACTTACATAATTTAGAAGAGTTCTTTGATGATTAACAGTCTTATAGAGTGCTTTGAAATTGTAAGATACTGAAAAATTAATAAAAATATCGACCGAATTAAGTCAGTAACCATGTAATTTCATTTCATAAAGTGGAAAGAGACTTAGATGCAACTTCAAAATATAAAATATAAAAATATAAAAAAATGATAACAGAAGACTGCAAAATGAAAGCACTGTCAAAAAAGCTCAAATTAAAGGAAATGCCACCTAAAACCCAAGAAATTCTGCCAACATTAATGTTTGAGGCCTGCATCACTGGGAATTTTCATACTATCGTATTAGTTTACAGTAGAAATGATTACCATGTTTTGTTTTGTTTTTTGTCTGTTTGAGGACGACTCAGAACCATGAAGCTTGCATTTGTTAATTATTACCTGATTAGTCACCAGACAAAGGTTTTTGTATGTCTATATCCATATATAATTGCTGCACAAAGCAGTCATTTGTTGACTACTCTCCCACACAGGTGATTCACAACACTCCACCATTTTTAGTGGTTGCAATCAAATGTGGATAACAAAGTAAACATCTTAGTCAGACTCAGACTGATCTCTAAAAGCCCACAGGAAAATTCCTTATTTTCTTACAAGACAGAGTTCAAATCCAACTTAGCCTGTCAAAATAACACAACAGTCTATCGAAACTAAATGAGGGAACATTCATTCTAAGTAATTTTATGAGACTCCAGTCAAAGAGCTCTTGTTCTGGGGATTTAATTCAGTATATAAACAGGATTTGGAAATCAAAATCTATGCATCTATGTAAAATCTTAATTTTAATTCATATGGTGCAATGAAGTAACAGCTTTAGGTATTAGCACAAACAGTTTCACTCCCCTGCACTTTGAGCCACCTCCTTCACTTCCCTAAACCCAGATATGGCTTATTCTCGCCACCCCAACCAAAACAATAAAAAACATAATACTGATTGCCCTACAATGCTTTACTAGAGGCATTTTCTACCCCTTTGTGACAGCCTGACATTTGTAACTATCCACTATATTTCGTTGGTAACTGTGCTTGTGGCTTGTTCAATTATTTGGCTGAACAGCCAGATTAATGCTTTTAGCAAAGCACACTGGGCTCAATCATCCTGTCAGGGAAGACATAACAAGCAGCAATGAGCTTAACACGCAGACAGAGAAACTAACATTTTGAGTAATAGGAGAAGCTGTCAAGGGAGGTTGTAAATCATCATCACTAGACAGGTTCAAAGGTGTAATCAATAACAACTGATGAATATTTTAATCAGTCTTTGTGCCAGTTCAAGGGGATGGACTGGATTACTTATCAAGAAGCTGCTTTCAGAGAAGAGGATTCTGTGATTAGCAATACAAACATCAGAAAGAAGCCTATGGAATACTTAAGGAAGGACAGCAATGTTTCTTAGACTGGGCTAGTAGGTCCCCTGTTACAGTGTCATTTCAGCATGCCTTAGCCACAGTCTCTCTCCTCCAAAAAAATATACAAAAGTACCATGGGATTTAGAGGAAGGAGGACACGGACAGTAATCTGAAAGGCATTTTATTCAAGGATAGCCAATTCTGAAACAGCAATTTCATTCAAATATTGTCACTGAGAGGTAGTAATTGTTTTAATTGGGTTTATAATTTTACATTGTGCTTAGTAACTGGATTTCAGTGACTGTGTGTTGTGTATAAGGACTCTGGTCATAAACTTATTGTCCATTTAGAACTCACCAGCTCGGATTTTGACCGCCTGTGGTGTCAGACGTCTATTTATGTTGTCAATCAGAACACGTCTCTCATCTTCTGTCAAATCTAGTCCATCCAGAATTGCAGGGTCTCTGAGTCAAACAAAGCAATGTTAAACATGTTAGCGATCTATAAACAAGATGAGACACAAGTAGCAATATTAACATGTAGTACTACTCCTATAGTGTTATGTATGACAAAGTGATATGCTGTGCAAAGAGAAAGGGGAAGCTTTGTTAAGAAAACATTTAAACAAAGGAGAGAAATGAAAGCATCCACTTAAAAATACCTTTGCTGTGGACATATCTCTCGATAAGGGAGGAGCACAGTTGCCTCAGCCTTTCATTCAAGTTATGTGGAGGAAATAAGACTGCATGACAAACTCATTTTAATCAAAAGGAGGGAATAACTTCTGTTTGGCATCAAATCTACATTATATTTGCAGTGAAAAATGCAGCCAGCTATATGGAGCTTATACTGCATCCCTTATGCAGAGGAGGCTATGCTATGTGAAAGAGAAACCCTGACACAGAGATTTAAAGTAATGGCTTATTCAAATACCTTAATGTTTTGGTCAGGGGCAAATACTACCCTATAAATGAAAGAGAAAATAAGACTACATAGCCCCCACCCACTCAGTATGGTGCTTTGACTCCCTCTTGTGGTAGATGCACCACACTTGGCTAACAGACATACGTCTTTCTAGCTCAGGCACCAGAGGTTGATGCTTTAAGATCCAGAGCTCCGGGGTACAATTGCTGCTGCTGCTGACCTAGTCAGGGGTGAGGTGTAACAAGTGGTAGCATTTCCTTTTAGTGCTGCTTTGCTCCATTCAGCAAACTACTAAAACAAACAAGCATAGCCCACTTAGATTGTAAGCTCCTTGGGGCAGGAATAGTCTTTTTGTACAGCACCTAGCACAATAGGGGCCTGCTCCATGACTAGGGCAATAATAAAAATACATAATCATGTAACTAATAATAATGGATAAGCTCCTCACAAACAAGTTTTCCCCATTAGACCTCCCCTTGTTATTTCACTGCTGCATAAGAGCAATCTGCTGAGCAAGTCATCCTCTATTGCCTAGGGAGCCAACATCCTGATAGTTCCATTTGCAAGCCCTGATTAGTCACACCAAAAACGAATCGTAGTTCTCTGAAATGCAACACAAGCCCCACCTGTAACACCACTAGCTAGAACGTATTAACTAGAATGCTTTCCACAACAGACTTAATTTTGGACATCATGCTCTGCTATCTTATGATGATCTTTATTGATTTTACATGCAGAAATATAGCATAAGGACACACACGGTCAAACTATAACCAACAGATTTTATGTCATACTGTTTATATCCTGAAAAATATGAATTTATATAGGGTGAATATGGTGCCCTTGTTAAGTCTGAATATCCAGTCTCCTAACTTACAGCCTGATCCTGCACGTACTCCAATTAAGACTTCCACAAAATTCAACAGGCCCTTAATGAGCAGACACTTGGGGGAAGATTTAAATTATTTAGATGCTTAAAGATACAGATAGGCACCTACTGGGATTTTCAAAAGCACCTAGGCACCAATCTGCATCTTTAGGTGCCTAAATACCTTTAAAAATCTGGCCCTGGGTATGCTATTATGTAAATGGTATATTTGTTTTCAGGGTTAATTTGTCCTTGTACACACCAAGAAACACATGGTGCCACAACCAATCACTTTTCAGTAATCAGAATCACATCAATTATATGTTCAGCCCTTGAAAATGTAAACCAAAATTTGAGTTTATACACGCGAACAGTGCAAAGGTTAAGATTTAAGACTACAGTTGATGAGAATGCTTTCTGCACCTAGTGCATAGCGATGCCAATAACTGTTGTTCCTTCTTTTGTTTTTTTTAAATGTAGTTTGTTTGGAATATATATTCAATTATGCATTTTGGTTGCACAGTTAAACTCTCAAAAAATCACAAAGCGTCAAATTTGCCTGTGGAATCTTAACTCTGGCCTTTCCACATATGTATTAAGATAAATTACATGATTACATACTGACTTCTTAGATACATTTTTTTCTTGTAACTCTTAAAAAGTTGTGGGGTGGGTTCCCCAACCCTAATTCTGAAAATTAGATTTGAGTAATGAGTTTTCCAGGTTTAATCCTCAAAACAGCCCTACTTATATAAAGGACTCCAGGTCAATACCACAGTGTTTGTCTCACAGTATGACAGTGCGCTTTGGGGTCCCTTTTGGAGCAATGTGCCCTGATGTGCCATTAATCAGTGAGCATCCCTTCATTAAACTAAAACTCTTTCTCCATGGGAGACATGTTAAATACCACCCAAAAGCCTTGTTAACTTCAAGTATTGTCAATTGGATTATCTCAAAACACAATATACAGATACAATTTAAGGAGGATTAAAAACCAGTAATAAAAGCCTTGAATCTCCAGGTGGATATAAGAAAACATGCACAGATTGAAATAACCAGTCACAGACACCTAGAGGCAGACTGAAGTTATACTTTTCTAGATTTTGTATTTTAGAATGGGAAGAAAGAAGAGGGGGAAGAATTTTCTGAGAAATCCAATTCTGGTTTGCCAATTGAGCCTTTTATGAAGGCACCATTAAGAGGAACTGCATGTCTTAACAGATCAGTCTTTAAGTGAATGGTCTGTATCTCAGTACAAACTATTTCAACTGATGCACCGCTTCTGCTTCCAGTCCCTTAGATCAGTGTTTCTCAACAACCGGCCCATGGACGAGTGCTGGTCCTGGAGATATCCCTGATACAGTTTAGGAAGGCAGAAAGCCGGTCCCTGGTATCAAAAAAGGTTGAGAAACACTGCCTTAGAGGAATGACAAGCCAACCTCATTGATACATTTGAAAAGAAGGTCTAATCTAACAAACCTCTGGGATTACAGGTAAACATCATCTACTTCAAACAGATTAGTCTCAATACATTTGTATTTCTGTATTACAGGCATATACTTGGGAACACCTAATTGGGAGACAAGTGAAATGAGATCCTGTTGATGCATTAGGGAACCATCTGGCATATATAGTTCCTGAAAGTCATTAACACACACAAAAAAAAAGGTTTGCAAGGACTATAGGGCCCTACCAAATTCACATTGCATTTTGGTCAATTTCACTGTCATAGGATTTTAAAAATCGTAAATTCATGATTTCAGCTATCTAAATCTGAAATTTCACATTGCTGTAATTGTAGGGGTCCCGACACAAAAACTAGTTGGGGATGGGAGGGAGGGTGTCACAAGCTTATTGCAGGGGGGTTTGCGGTACTGCTACCCTTATTTCTGCACTGCCGCTGGTGGCGGCGCTGCCTTCAAAGTGGAGCAGCTGGAGCGGTGGCTGCTAGTTGAGAGCCCAGCTCTGAAGGCAGAGCCGCCATCACCAGTGCGCAGAAGTAAGGATGGCCTGGTATGGTATTGCCACCCTTACTTCTGCACTGCTGCCTGCAGAGCTGGTCGCCCGGCCAATAGCCGCTGGGTGCTCTGGCCACACAGCTCTGAAGGCAGCGCAGAAGTAAGGGTGGCGGTATTGCGAACCCCCTGCAACTCCCTTTTGGGTCAGGACCCTCAATTTGAGAAACGTTGGTCTCCCCTGTGAAATCTGTATAGAATATGATAAAAGCACCCAAGACCAGATTTCACAGTCTGACGCATTTTTCATGGCTGTGAATTTGGTAGGGCCCTAGCAATGACCACAGAAGAAAACAAGTTAAGGAGGAGTTCAATTTAAGTGAGCTGGAAATTGACAGACACAAAGGCTAAACCCTTTACTTTTTTTAAAAAAAGTATTGTAAGGCTCCTTAATGATGCCATGTTTCCTCCGGACTGGCAGCACTTATAAACCCATTCTTCTGTGTTCAAATACCTTACTCAGAGAGTTCCTCAATAATTCTCCATACCAAAGCAAATTACTTTTAAAAACAGGCCTGTGCAAAGTGACACGCTTGTGGGAGAATACGGCAGAATCCTTGGAATCTAGTTCCCAGTGTTAAAGAGCTCCAATGAGAGCACCACGTTGGTGCTGCCTGAAACAGATGTTGGGCAGAAAAAATTGGGAATAGTGAGACTTATTTGACCAGTGTGTGACTAACGCTGCCCGTTGTCCAATGGGCTATAAGGAAAATTTTGATGGCTCTATTCCGAGAAACACTGTTCTACAGCTATGGAACTAAAACAATAAGAGTAAAAAGGTGCCCTTACGAGACTGCATGCTTGAATGCATCATAAGCACCATATCCTGGTCTTTTGTACTTGTCATCAAATACCCAGGCAGTTCTCTGGAACAGACTCTCCAGCTGCTCATCCTTGGTGTATTCCAACACCTCAGCAACATGGCGAAGGATACTGTAAACCTAGGACAAACAACAACAACAAAAAAAAAGGAGGGGATGAAGGACCTCAGTGAAGATTATTATTTAAATTGTAATCTCTTCGGCACAGGGATTATCCCCCCTCACTATGTGTTTGAACAGTGCACAATAGAGCTTGCTCTTTGTTGGAGCCTCCAGGTGCTACTGTAATATAAATAGTAAGAGTAAAGAATATTCATATAAGAGGCAGCAATTATAAAGGAGTTATAAACTGAAAGCTTTAGGGTGCTGACACCGTATGATTTTCCTTACCTGGCATTGCATAGGGCAATTATATGCTATACCCTATACAATTATTCAGTATCTTAAAGTGCTTTATCAACATTAACCTATATTGCACGTGTGTGAGAATGATATTATTTATACCCATTTGAGGAGTGTTATACTGAACAACATGAGTCAGTGACAGAGGTGGAAACAGAACCCAGGAGTCCCAGCTCCCAGTCTAAACCCCAGCCATATATTTCAAAGTATGTTAAAGGAACTAGAACGGCATTTCATTTTCACAACAGTTCAGCTCTCTGTGGTTTTCTTGGCATGGAGCGAGTTGGAAATGTATGTGGTTGGAAGTCAGCAAAGTAATGTAAAGCACAGACACGAACTTACAGTTTTTGATTTGGTGAATTTGTCTTCACATTTGATTGCCTCCTCTGGGGAAACTCTTCTTTTTGACAAGTCAATGTAACCTAACAGGAAGCAAAACATTTTGAAAGATTCAGTTTCAGTGTACAGAGTACAAACACTTCGCTTACATTAGTGACAAATGCTCCGAGCCTTACGCATCAGGCACTGAGATCAGTTACAAGCTAAGCAGAACTTCCAGAATAATTTAATCAGAGATGAATAACAAAGATTGAACCTGTTTTAGCAGATTAAAATTTGTTCTTTGGACTGTAAATCAACTTAAAACAGCTACCTTTCACATCACCAACATTTTTAAAATACTGCTTCTATTTAAGAGCATTTGCCCCAAAATTCAGTACAAGTTTCTCCTTATGCTCTACTTCAGCGATTAACTAGCCACTACTATTCCAAGAACTGTGCACATTCTTCGCGACAATGATGCCGGCACACACAAAAGTAAATAAAAGGGATATTTTTGGTAGCATTTCACAAGAAACCATTTGAAGTTGGCAGTCTTGGTAGTTTAGATGGGTATGACTCTACAGCAGTGGTTCTTAACCTGGGGTGCATGCACCCCTTGGGAGTGCGAGATGGCCTTTCTGGGGGTGCGAAACATGCTGGTTTTTTTAGAAGATAAATCATCGAAATCACAAATTCAGTACAGGCATGTAAATACAACTACTTTGTTTCATCAAACCTAAGTATTTATTAACATTATAGATTTTTTAACAATTACTATAATATACAAATAGGTTTAAAGAACTGACCTACTTCAACGATTTTTGATAATGGTGCAAGAACATATTTTGAGAACCAAAGAGGTGCACGCTGCAGTAAACGTTAAGAATCACTGCTCTACAGTATCATAGCCAAGATCTGGGCTCAATTTCTGCTGCAGTTCCTTGATCACATCTATGTAAGAAATGAGAGCACAGCATGCTCAGATACTACAGGTAGGCAGGTCTTCCAATGCTTAATCCTGTCTGATTAAGCAGCAGCACTGATGGGTTCCAAATGGCATCCCAACTAGTCCATCTCAGGAGTTCCTCTCAGGGTTCAATAAGAGAGGCAGATGACCCCAAGAGAGCTTTTTTAAAAGGAGGACGAAATCTGTAAAGGTAAAAAGTATCCTTCAATGCAGCTTCTTTCATCTGGAACAGACTTTCTGCATCTCTCCAACTCATTTCAAATCTCATCTGAAAATGTTTCTTCTCCCTTATTAACCCTCTCAATTTCTCTCTCTGTTGTTATCCGTGATTCAATTCCGATAAATATTTTAGGAATACATTTTATATGTAAGACTATACTGGGGTGGCCAAACTATGGCTCACGAGCCACATGCAGCTCTTTTACAGTTCAAGTGCGGCTTGTGAAGCCCCTCGCCCCTTCTCCACTGGGGGGGTGGGGGGAAGGAGGAGAGTGGGGAGAAGAAAACATGCTTTACAGAAGAGAACACTGCTTTACAGTGGGATCGTGGGGTAGGGACTGAAGCCCCAAGCCCTGGCAAGTGTGCCCCAACTCTCAAACTTCTGAAGATCGTCCTATATGGTTCAGAGCGTCAGTAAGTTTGGTCACCCTTGGACTATACAAATGAAACAACTGTATTTTCCGGTTTCTAAAAGAGGATGCTTTTGTGTTTCACTAACTACTGAGACAGGTCCGAACACAGATGTGGCACTGTTATCTGCGAATACTGAGGGGACTGCTTGTATGCTGTATCCTATACCAAATGCATTAAAAGAACTTTCAACTTGCAATGCTAATTATTCAAAAGTCAGGAAATACCAAAGTTAAGAGTGCCTATGCAACCTTACCTCTACCCATGTGTGTATGCATTATATGATGGAGAATAGTTACATGATCATATAATATTGTGTACACATTGCCTCTGCCTTATTTGGTGCACAGGATGGACTGTGTGGTGTGAATGAGAAAATTGTTCATTATTTATGTTTATTCTCACTGCACCAGTAGTATCGATGGTCACCGTTTTCCTCACTCTATATCAACAAGCAGAAGCACTACTGAACTTTCAAAAGAAAATGCCACTTCACTATGGCTTGTTGACCAAGCATAAACTTTAGAAGTCTTAAGGCCTGATCCTGCAGATCCTCCTTCATATGACTCCTCCTCTCTCCTACAAGCAGTCCCTCTGAAGCCAACAGGACTACTTGCCTGAGTAAGGATAACACACAAGGACAGCAGCTTGCAGCATCAGGCCTTACTTTGTGCCACTATATATTTAAAAAACCAATTACAAATTCAAAGAGTAGCTAGGGTCCCAGATTTTACAGCATTGCTTTTTACAGTTACAATCAGAAGTGTCATTCCACCTACTTTCCCAACATACCTTTCTCTTTGTCGACCCTTATGACCACAACACACTCATTCCTGCCTATGCGGATGAGTTTGTTTATGGAGCGGATACGTCTCCTGGATAGTTCACTAAGAAGAATCATGCCTTCAATGTTGTTGTATTCCAGTAGGCTGACATAAGCTCCCATTTCAGCAATGGATCGAACATTGACCATCACTACATCTTCCACCTCTGGAAATTTATGCTGGTAGAATCTACAGCTTAGTCCAGGCATACTGTGATTTGAGTAAAAGAAGCAGAGATTATTATTCATCTCACTGCACTGGCCACCACTAATCCACTATTGTGGCAAATACTGAGATTTCAACTGCAGGTGGAGGACAAAGAAAAATGTTTCCCTGTTTGTCCACAATTTGAAATTGTGCACCAACTAGCTCATGATTTCATAAACTTTGGCATGTAGAACTTACACTTAAGTACTAGTAACACTCATTAAGCCTTACAAATTATTAACAACTTTAATATTAAACTATATCAAGCCCTTTACCTATCTGGTCATCAATTGCCAGGAAATGTCCAACCAAAAGGGTTTTGGCCATTCCATTAAAAATTGATAGCTATGTTAGGAGAATAATATGAAAAACAAAACCATTAAATACCAGTTAAGGTTGCTTCAGGGCACAACCTGTCCGATCACCCAAAACCTTGAAAGTAAGGAAATACCATGTTGAAGAGAGAAGTCTGCTCTGAGCTTGTCATCCAGGCATCACATTATCTATGAAACACCATACCTCACCACAGATAGGGAACTTCAAAAAGGACAGAGACACAAACTACTCTCTCTGCATTCACCTGACTCTCAAAGTAACACAAAAATCATAACTCAGACTTTAACAACACTAGCATATATGCAGGGAAAACATCTGGAGTCCAGCTTACTGGGCAACACATAAAATGACGTAGAGAAAGTAGGAGGCTGGAATTTAGGTTTTGGATTACAAGTCAAGGAGGAGGATTCTGGACAATGTAGTACATCTCTGGATCCCACAGGGGAATATTCCAGGCTCAGTGCAGAGTCCTTGGAAAGACCGTCTAAAATACCTCAAAATGGGCACTTTTTGGGGGTCAGAGCACAAGGATCCAAAGGAGATGTCAATACAGAGGATGACACTAACTGGCCCAGATCTGATGATGCCCTAGAGAAAGAACAGCTGGTGCAACGAAAGCCTAAGTAAGGCACGGTGATGCTGATCGGAGAGGGAAATACCAAGAACCAGCTGGGACTCTTTTGTCTCCTTCCCTTGAAGGCAATCAGCAGCAAGACAGCACCAAGACCCTATTAGAATCCTCACTAAAACAAAATGATCGGCATCACTGGAAAAGAAAATGCTTTCTACTACCTCTAGCTTGCTAGGAAACTTTGCTTCTTCTTCCTGTATGAAAAGCCACACGTTTGTCACCTCTAAGCTTAATTACCATAACTCAGTGTACAGGCCTGAATATTTAATGCCATGCAGAATGCAGCGGGCCAAGCCTCTGTGAGGACACCAGGCCTGGGTCTGTAGCCAGTAGCTCTCATTCTGTTTCCATTGTCAGTTCAAAGCTTTGGTCCTGATCCTGAAAGCTATCCATGGGTCAGGACCCAGCTATATCAGGCTTCCGCTCACGACCTCCCTTGAGGAAGGCGGCAACACAAGAACAGGAACAAGCCAGCAGAGGGTCAACGGGCAAGACGACCCAGCGACAGGAGAAAGAAAGGCAGAAAGCCTAAAGCTGGCGAGACATTTTCATTCGGCAAAACACTTAGTCTCAAAATCTCTCTCAACGCACTCGTGAGCCTCGCTAGTCTGTGCGGAGACAGCGCCAACGCTTCCCGCAGCAGCGGCGCACAGAAACCGAGAGCCGGACTCCCGGATGCCCCGCACCGGTGGGCCCTGGTGCCCCGCCGCCAGCCCCTACACCGGCCTACCGAGGAGCCAGCGCCGCCCGCAGGCTCGGGACAGAGGCCGGCCGCAGCGCGCTCCTGGCAGCCGCTTCCCCCGTCACTACGCCCCGCACGCAGGCTCTGGCGGGGCCGCCCCGGCCTGCTCGTCTCGGACGACGCAGTGTCGCCGCCAGCTCCACGGGCCCGGCCCGGGGATACGCTCCGAGGAGAGGGAGACTCCGGCGACCGCATTACCTGCTCGGTATCCGGGTCCCGCTCTCTGCTCCGGGGGTCTCGCTTTAGTTCCTCCCTGTCCACCGCAGCGTGCGCCTAGCCTCCACCTCACTGCGCAGCCGCGAACCCGCCCCTTCTCACCTCACACAGCGCGTGAGACCTGTAGTGCTCGCGCGAGATTCCATACTCCTCATCATAGAGTCTCCGCGACCGCCGGGCGAGATAGAGGGACCCTGGAGGACCCATCATAGAATGCGAGGTCTTCGGGAAGCACAGACCGGCTCAGGAACTTCCAAACCCGGTGGAGTGCGGAGGGTTCTGAAAGGGACGCACGCGCGCAGGAACTTGCAGAAACCATAGAATCGAGGACCTCCTGGCGGTACAAACCGGCCTAGGAACAAGTCATGCATTTTCCTTTCTGTCACACGGTGGCGCTGCAGCGAGTGATGGTCACGTGACTACCACTGCCCGACAGCCGCGCGTTGTTTTGCCCATAGTGCGTCAATGCGCGACATATGCAACGGAGACGGAAAGGCCCAACATCCGGGTCTTAGTTCCGCCATGTTCTTGCGCCCGGCGTCTCTGCGCTGCGGGTGGAGCCAGCGGCGGGAAGCGGAAGGGGAAGGAAGCGGAGTCGGTCCTCCCTTGATTACCGGTCGTGCTGTCACACGTGACTGAGCCGGGTGGCAGCGGAGGCAGCAGCGGGTCGCGAGCGCCCTTCGCCGCGGTCAGGATGTCCGGCAAGGACCGGATCGAGATTTTCCCCTCGCGGATGTGAGTGACTCGCCCGGGCGGCGGCATCTGCCGGGGCCCCTCCCTGGCCGGAGCCGGGCTCCCCTCCTGGGCCCGGGGGCTCTGGCGCGGCGGCCCGGGCAGAGGCGGCTCCGGGACTAGCGTAGTGACTGGGGAGCGGGCGGGCGGCGTCACGGTGGTATCTAGGGGCCAGTCAGGGAGCAGCAGGACCTCCCTGCTCGGAGCCGCGCAGCAGACGGGAGCCGGGGGGAGCCCGCCCGCTTCGCCCAGTGGCCCTGCCCGTCGCTGTTTTGCCGATGGGATGCCGGGGTGTGGGAGCCACGTCGGCCCCGGCGAGTCGCTGTTCCCGGACCCCTACCCCAGCCCGCCCATCACGCTCCCCCGGGGAATGGCCCAGGCTCTGAAACCAGGGTTGGGGATTCTACAAATTTCGGGTTTTGCTATTTAGGTGCAGGGGCTGCAAGGCGCTGCGTGTGACTCGTCCCAGCTTTGTCACTGTCCTGTTCCAAGGTCGGAAGAGACCGTTGTGATCATCTGCCCTGACCTTCTGTGTAACCCGGGCCTAGGACTTCCCTGTGTCAATTCCTGTTTGAACTAGAGCCTGTCTTTTAGAATAACAGCCGTGTTAGTCTGTATTCGCAAAAAGAAAAGGAGTACTTGTGGCACCTTAGAGACTAACCAATTTATCTGAGCATGAGCTTTTGTGAGCTACAGCTCACTTCATCAGATGCATACCGTGGAAACTGCAGAAGACATTATATACACAGAGACCATGAAACAATACCTCCTCCCACCCCACTCTCCTGCTGGTAATAGCTTATCTAAAGTGATCATCAAGTTGAGCCATTTCCAGCACAAATCCAGGTTTTCTCACCCTCTTCCCCCCCCCCCCCCACAAACTCACTCTCCTGCTGGTAATAGCCCATCCAAAGAGTGGTCACTTTGGATGGGCTATTACCAGCAGGAGAGTGAGTTTGGGGGGGGGGGGGGGGAAGAGGGTGAGAGAACCTGGATTTGTGCTGGAAATGGCTCAACTTGATGATCACTTTAGATAAGCTATTACCAGCAGGAGAGTGGGGTGGGAGGAGGTATTGTTTCATGGTCTCTGTGTATATAATGTCTTCTGCAGTTTCCACGGTATGCATCCGATGAAGTGAGCTGTAGCTCATGAAAGCGCATGCTCAGATAAATTGGTTAGTCTCTAAGGTGCCACAAGTACTCCTTTTCTTTTTGTCTTTTAGAAAAACATCTAGTCTTGATTACATCTGACTTGGGTCATACAGGGCAGCTGGAAGCTGGGGTCGCTGTATATATTAGGAAAAGTGTATAGCGAGGAAGGGGTTTGACAACCATGACAGCTTGTAACATTTGACATGGTTGGTGAGCCACTTACCCCACATTGAGTAAAACCTCAGCCTTGCTGAGGTATGTTTGAACAACTGTAAGGGATTGATTTCCTGCAGACATTGCAACTCACAAATACCTGTGCTAAGGGTTTTTAACTGAGATCCTGCCTACTCCTGTGGATGTCAAATTCAGCTAATTTGTGCCAGAACCTCCAAGCATCTAACACGTTCCTGTAGTTCTCAGTCCAATACTGAAACCTCTCATTCTTAGCAGTTCTATCAACATAAATTTCTATTAAGTCTGCTCCATGTCAGTAGCACTCCCTCCAGATATCTTCAATGCGTTTGCAATGTTTTTAATGAATCCATTCAACTGAGTATCACTGAGGAACTTACAAGCGAATTGGACTCTGTCTTGTACTGCTACATTAGTCTCCTACAAAACTCCGTCATTAAGGCCAATATTATAACTGGGTTAAAAATGGTCCAGGGTGCAACCCCAATGCATGGGTTGTCCTTGAGCCTCTGGGTGCCAGAAGCTAGGACTGGATGCAGGATGGATCACTTGATGATTGCCCAGTTCTGTTCATTCTTTCTGAAGCATCTGGCGCTAGTCACTATCAGCATCCAGGATACTGGACTAGATGGACCATGGGTCTGACCCAGTATGGTGATTCTTATGATTTAAAAATTGCCAGTGATGGAGAATCTTATATTTTCTTTATGAAAACTGTTTCAGGAGATGATCATATGGCCAGTGCAGATGACTGTAGTTCCCTTGCTCTTGCAGGGGCAGTTTGCAATGTCATAATTCACTTAACTTCCCTTTGTCGCCTTATAACCAGAGATCCAAGTAGCTTACTTTTTTGTAGTGTTTTTATTGAGCAGTACAAATTCCACTGAATGCAACAAACAAATAAAGGGGATCCTCAGAACCAGCAGTTTTCTGGGTGTGTAAAGCTTGGGCCACATTAAGATATTTTCCATTGTATTCCCTTTTTTATGGCAATCCCTTTTAAAATATCAAAAAAATCTTTAAATTTAAAGAAAAACATAATATACTGGGTTGCTCTGCACACATTTTTCTGTTAAACACACAACAAAAAATACAGACTTCATAAACAGAGGTCACATTTTAGGCTTCCTGATTTTGCCCATGCTCTATTTGTATTTGTGGCCTTGGGGGAAAATGAGCATGAAGACTGAGCTGTGAAACTAGATCAGTTCTTCCTGGAGAAACCATCTCAGGATTGAGACTGGTAATAAGGCAATCAAGACACCTCAGAAATTCAGTGACCATACAACTGGAGATTGAGGCCAGGTCTATGCTAGGAGTGCTTTGCCTGGCATAGGCAAAATAAGCTATTCCGGACAAAAGTATAGTTTTTCCAGTATAACTGTATTTACACTAAGGACTCTTGCCTGCACAGCTGTGTGTCACAAATCACAGTTTATCAGAGACTAGTGTAGAGCCGGCTTAAGCTTTTATACATAAAACTGATAAAGAATGGGACGTGGGACAGGAGAAGAATGTATTGGTTTTTGCTTTTACTTGAAAGAGAATAGCTGTATGGAAGCTGGAAAATGAGATCTGTGTTGGGAGGCAAACTCTGTGCTTGGTGTCAAGGAAAACCATGTATGAAGGCAGAACTTGACATTTACAGTCTTTGATATATAGCTGAGAATGGGGATATTCACTGAAATGCACTTTTCCTTTAATTTCAGATAGAAATTATTAACTTCCCAGATATTGTAACTACTTCAAGTGGAATATGTAGGGTTCACAGCTAATTGTGTTGACAAAGGAAGTCAACTAAATGGAGTATAATCCCGATTCTCAGTAATTTTCCAGGTGCTGATTTGTCATGTAGTCAGATGTCTTTGACAAAGCATGGAATATGGCCATCATTACAGCAGAACACAAGACACTTGAAAGTTTGAGTTATGAAACTGCAGTCTTGTAATGTTTCTACTCAAAAACTGTTCAGATTTCCAGGGTAGGAGCAACCAAACTTGACCATGAGCAGGAGAGGGTCATTCTTAGTCTTGTATAAAATTGTGCTGACGGCTGCTGCTGTCAGCTTTAATATGTAGGTGGGTCCCGGCACATTATACCTCCACTTGATCTAAGTGGTCAGTTTGCAGTCTCTGCCTACAGCTCCTTGTTGAGAATAGCTGTGTGGTATATGTGGTCCTGAAAGGTTCATTGACTGTTTGACTAGATAACTCCATTTTCTATCGCTTGTCACTCCTGAAGCACAGATCACTAAACATTCTGCAAATGTGGATTCAGGGACTCCCCAAGTTTAGAATTGGGGTGTATCTTCAACATATTTCCAGAAGAATACGACCAATTCTGAACGAGGGATATTTTGATAAAATTTGTTTTTTCTTTTGAAATTCCATTAGTCATAGTAAAACATGACTAATCCCTAGGGGCCAGAGAGCAGAACGCAAGATCTTTCTATGTAGTGTTCTGAGTACAAATCGCTTTGGGAAGAAGGGTTAATGCTATGGGAAGGCATTTGAGAGTCTAGAGTTCTGGATTCCGTTCTTGACTCTGCTGCGTGAACTTAACTCCTCTGATTCAGTTTACCCTTATGTAAAACAGGGATAACATTTATCTTCCTCACAGTAGAATTGTCTTTTAAAAAGCACTTCTGAGATCCTTAATCAAATTAGTGTGCAATGTTAATGTACAGCAACCGAGGCATAACTGACTTATTAAAATTTTGAATAATAGCTGTTGTATTCCAGATATTCTTCTCTTAAGATTAAAAAATGCATCCCATGTAGAAAGATTATTACACTTACAAAGTAGAGCTTGAATTCATAGCTTCATTCGTTCAAGCTTCATTCATAGAAATGCAGAATCATAGATGCTGGACACAACCTAATAGATTATCTTTATCTGCCTTGTCTGGTTACTGCTACTGAATTGTCCTCTTCACTTTGTTCACTACTGCTCTTGTTCAGTTAAATTTTAAATGTTCCAAGTGATGGATCTTCCATGACTTTTGCAGGGAGCCTATTATGTAGGTGTATTTTTTTTTCACTGTTCATTTTTGTAGTCTTCACAGTTGTCTAGAATATTTCATCCAGAGAATTATGCCTAAGTTTGAGAGCAGTCTTTCTCTAAAAACGATGAGAGGTGACTTGACTTAAGGTCTCAGCAGAGAAGTAAACTCATAGCAAGTTCTGTTAATAATCTGTCTTCTCCTCAATTGAACAGAATTTCTTACTCCATCTTGTTGTTAGTAAAGTTTCTTATTGGCATAAATCTTTTCTACTTCAAAGCTGCTTGGTGAAGTCTTTTTGTTCTAGCTGTTCTGGCTTGATGGTAAATAGGACTGTGTTTAATGCACACATGGAGTCTGTTAAATCTTGCTTGGACTAGAAAATGAGCCAGCCTTTGATAGTTAGATCTTGGAAAAAGCCAGCTGGTGCATGGCTGTGAAATCGCTGAACCTGTTTGAAATTCCAGGCATTGATTTCTTCTAAAAAGGAGGCTTCATTTTTATTCCCTGAAAGACAATCTACTGTGAACATTCAGAAGTTTCAGTGCGAATTGAGTTCTTGGCTGTTTAGGAATTTATATGGCCTGTGTTGCTGTGGTATCTCAGTGTTTCAGACACATGAAAGAATGTATTGCCTCAACATGCCTGTGAGGTAGAAAAGTGTTTGTTATTTTATAGATGTAGAACTGAGGTAAATGGAAATTAAGGCCATGTCTACACTACTACTATGGTCGGCAAAACTTGTGTCGCTTGGGGGTGTGAAAAAACACCCTCTGAGCAACATAAGTTTTGCTGGCATAAGGGGTAGTGGACACAGCACTATGTTGGCGGGAGAACTACTCCCACCAACATAGCTACTGCCGCTTGTTGGGGTTGGTTTAATTATTGTCGACGGGTGAGTTCTCTCCCGTCAGCACAGAGCCGCTACACAAGCGATCTTACAAGCAGTGCAACTGTAAGGTCTCTAGTGTAGACATGGCCTAAGTGTTTTTCCAAGGTCACACAGGAAGTCTCTGGGCTTGCCTTCACTGCAAACTTAACTCAAGTTGTAACTCAAGTGTTAACTCTAGCATGTATGCTATGCACTCTCTCTCTGTATCTAGACTAGATCAGAGGTTCTCAGGACAAATTTTTGGTGGCCTCAGAGTGTGGCCACCAACTCTTGCTGGTGGCCACTCATGCTTTTTTCTAAAATGCTTAATTGGCTTTAGGAAAAACAAATAAATATGCACATATACAGGTCCGAATCATTGTAATTTATTTATTGCTAGCTAGTAAGTCTGCTGTGAACAGTGATACTTGCAGGGTTGTTAATATCACTGTTCACAGCAGACTTACTAGTTAGCAGTAAACAAACCTGCAGGTATCACTGTTCACAGCAGACTTACCCAGCCCCAGCAAGCCTGAGGACAAATTAAACCCTGGATGGGGGGTCGGGGTAGGCGGCAGGGGCCA
Source organism: Eretmochelys imbricata (assembly GCF_965152235.1). Taxonomy (NCBI): domain Eukaryota; kingdom Metazoa; phylum Chordata; order Testudines; family Cheloniidae; genus Eretmochelys; species Eretmochelys imbricata. The sequence goes on along the minus strand of NC_135577.1, from coordinate 63,134,535 downwards.
GGGGTGATGGAATTGGGACAGGGGGAGAAGCTCTGTAGCTGGGGACAGAGCCCGAAGCTGCATGGCCTGGGGCCCACTGCCCTGCAGCCGGAGCCTGAAGCCCTGCAGCCAGAGCCTGATGCCCTGCCACCCCAGGGTTGAAGACCAAATCCTGAGCCCCACCGCCTCTGGGAAGGTGGGGAACTCACCATTTGCTTGCTCCTCCAGTGTTGTGTCCAGCTGTGCCCAGCCCCAACAGCCAACATCAAGGTGGTGCATCCAGGAACAATGGGGAAGGGGAGGGGCTGCTGCTTTGTTTCCTCCCTCCCGCAAAAGCCCCTGGTGGCAGCATTTGAGAAATGCTGGGCTACACTATAGCCAAGTTAGCAGAACTCATTAGCTGCTAACGCAACCGTTCTGAGTAACTCAAGCTTTTCACAGTGTGGCCCCTCTTGCTTCAGCAAGGCTAACTCAAGAGGTGCAAACTCTCCAGTGAAGACACAGCTTATGGCAGTGATGGAAATGGAACCTGTGACCTTGGTTTCAGTTCTCAAATCTTCCTCAGGACTGAGTTTAATACTCAGTCTGGACCATTCAGAGGGTAGTACTTGCAAATTATGATCACTTCCACCTGTCTCCACTGACTTGGAAATCTCCCACAGGATTTCTGAGGGTAGGGAATAACCCCACTTTCTGGACAGTGTTTGCTCTTTTCCAAAGGAGAGTGTGAGCTGCTGCTGAAAGTCTGGCTGCTGTTTTGTCTTGCCTGTTGCGGTCTTTTAAAAAAAAAAAAAAAGACTTGACTCTTTAGAAAAGCCAACTCTTGTTGGTTTCAATAGACAGACTAAAGTCTCATGAAGAATTGGTTGCCTTTATGGTATTTGAGAAGTGTCAAAAATAAGAATATTAGAAAGTAGAACAAATGTCCTCAGGATGACAATGGGCTAGTTTTGGTTCCTATTGAATGGCTCTAGAGAAGTTGCATTCCAAAGAATTTTGATTGTGTATTGTGTGGCTTTCTATAATGGAATGGCTGAGCAATGATTTGAAATACAGTGCCCGTATGTAGCACTTGTCAGCCTGTTGAGATCTTCAGCTTTATAAACACTAACCCACCTTTTGAGATGGGTAAGTAGAATTCCCATTTTTACAAATGAGAAAATGAGCCACACCAAGTGGTTGCTTGTGGTCAAGGAGACCAAGACGACTAACATGTCTTCAAATGCTTCCTAATGTCTGTCATTTTCTATGTCAGAAATTATTTTGCTTTCTCCTAATCCTTCTGAGTGATAGAAAAAAACATCTATATCTCTTTCCCTGCTTAATAGGGCTCAGACCATCATGAAGGCTCGTTTGAAAGGGGCCCAGACAGGTCGCAACCTCTTAAAGAAGAAATCTGATGCTCTGACTCTTCGATTCCGACAGATACTAAAGAAAATCATTGAGGTAGGTGAATTCAGTTTCTACCATGTCTGCCTTGCTCTGTTAGGAAATTATCTGTGTTCTGTAAACCATGCATTTACATAGTGCTTCCATTGATATCACTTTCACATAGGTTAGAATTTGGTGCAATTTTGCAGGTAACCTGCAGTTCTGGTAAATAACACTGAAGTGATTTTAGTTTTTCTATCTGAAGAAGCTGCGCAAGAGGCCTAAGACTCTGTTTAGGAATTTAAACCCCTCTTCTTCCTTCTCCAATCAGCCATAAATCCTGCTTCCTTCTGTACCCAGAGCTGCCTACAGGCTTTCCTGAATTTTAGAAAACTGGCCAGTCCTGGTGGTGTTTAACCTGCTTCCTTCACTCTCTGGCTTGGGGAGGATGCTGTGGACCATCAGTGTCAGCTGCATGATTAGAAGCAGCAAACTCTATCCAGCTTGATCTTCTCCCTTTTTCTGTAAAGATACAGCGTTAATATGGGTTTGTGTGCACTCTGCGGCAGTAGCAGCAAACCCAAGATTTAACCATGGTCAGGTGAAATGATGCTGAACAGGAATTAGGTTTGTCTACTCTTATAACTGAACTGTGTTTAGCATTGCATTAGTTACAATTGCTGCTGACATCCATGGTTAGCAATGTTTCCATTTCATGGTGTAGATAAGGCCTCAGAAGTGTTGTGTCTGTTTTCCTGCAGACTCAGTAAGGCAGCAGTGCACTGGCTTATACTCAAATTTTTAGCTTCAATATTTTTTTTTTAACTGTATGGGCTAGAAATGCTTAAATCTTATCTGTGCTGAGAAGACTTGGAAAAAACAGATTTCTCAGTAGTTCAGCTGAATCACTGTAAGAAGCTGTTGGAGCCCTCTTGTGCTGTGCCCGTTTTTACTACCATGTTAAATCCTGGGATTCTCAGTTCACAATAACATGGTGGCCTATCAGGGGCATGCCATAAGCAGTCTTACATTGTGTATCCATCCTAAAGATATAAAAAGTCACGTTTACATTTTAGTTTTTTGTGCTGCCTCCTTGGTGGGTGTGACCCACTGTTGGGAAACCTCAGGACACAGGATTCTTTGGTCTTTGACTAGGTACAGCAAACAGCTGTCAACGATTAATGTCACATCCTGAGGTGACTCCTTTTCAGCTCTAGGTTGAGTTATTTTTGTTAAGTTTTAAAATTGCATCTCTGTTCTCTTTATAGACTAAGATGTTAATGGGTGAGGTGATGAGAGAAGCTGCATTCTCACTTGCTGAGGCAAAATTCACGGCTGGAGACTTCAGGTGAGTATCACTGATTTGTACTGTACTGCTATCTGGAGAATCCCCAGCTTTCCTTTCCCAGGAAGAGAGGACAACCAGCAGGCTGTTGGTTCCACTCTTAGGAGAAAAATGGAAGAAAGGAAAGTTCTGTAGTAGATGCTGGGAAAGGGAAAGGCAGCCTCATGATAAATTGGGTACCATCAATCAAGGGTGGGAGAAGAAGGTGGGTAAAGGAGAGAAACAGTTTGTGTTGAGGAAATATTCATCACTTTGGAAGTCAAACAAGCACATCAGCTGGTAGAAGCAGCTTTCAACTAAGTGTAAATGTAAACCCCTCAGGTGAGCCAGTGGTTGCTTCTGCAGCTTGGACTTTAAAGTGTAGGGAAATGGGAAAGTGTAACAGAAAGCTGGTCTAGTTTTCCCTTTTACTCTGTATTGCTGAGTTGTAGAGGCAGATTCTCCTCTTCCATGGTTTCATCACCTTTTCTCAGTAACTCCCAGGGAGAACTACTATGCTGATGACTGTCTAGGGCAGTGGTCTCCAACCTTTTTATGCCCAAAATCACTTTTTGAATTTAAGGGCAATCCAGGATCTGTCCCATTCACTCCATCCCCTCACCCCCCAACTGTCAGGGTGGTTAAGCACTGGAATTAATTGTCTAGGGAGGTTGTGGAATCTATCATTGGAGATTTTTAAGATCAGGTTAGACAAACGCCTCTCAGGAATGGTCTAGATAATACTTATCCTGCCATGAGTGCAGAGGACTGGACTACATGACCTCTCAAAGTCCCGTCCAGTCCTATGATTCTATGCACAGTCACACAAAATCCAACTTAATGCTGGAACCTTGGCCCAGATTTCAGGTTTTTTGGGTTCTTGTGTAAATTAGAGCCATAATATTACTAGAATATTTTTGTGTGGTTTTCTGCCAGATAAATAACTCCTTTTCAGGCATAGATTTGAGGTTGGAAAGAGCCTTGATGGGCCAGGTGTGCAATGTGCGTTCTAGATACTCAGTCTCTTTAGATTTACTAACAGATGCAGTCTCCTCACTTAGTTTCATAGCTCTTTTGTGTTAGCTTTTGATTTCTATGTAAAAGCTTTCTTCATTGAACTGCTAGTGTGGGTGAGCTAATCTTCAGAAAACTCAGTGTCAGAGCTGGAGACTTGTTCCATGAATCCTCGAAGCAGTTTGACTGCTGGTTAACCATTGCACACAACTGATGAATTCATGACTTGATTTTACCCATTTAAGGTGCATTTTCTTCTCTTCAGTACCACTGTGATCCAGAATGTGAACAAAGCTCAAGTCAAGATCAGAGCTAAGAAAGACAACGTAGCAGGTGACTATCTCCCCACCTTTGCGAAGTACAAGTATGTCACAGGCCCATTTATGTTTCCTGGAAAATACACAGATGGTTTGTAAACAGAATGTATGTCTCCTCTTCTGCATTTCTCTTCTCCCCTCCTCCTTTTATTACTAGGGACACTTGCATATGAAAATAAGAACTTTGTGGACTACAGATTAATTTGGTCTCCATAATTGTTACAATAAGAAATTTTGCAGTCAGGGAAACGGGAGGATGGCCCCAGATTAAGTCATTTAGTCCACTTTTGCAGGTGCCAGGTATGGTTTTCCACTGCAGCCTATTCTTCAGAGCTTTGTCGAGTCCAGTTTTAATGTCCCGAGCAGTGGGGCTTCCACTGCTTCCCTCAGGCCAGCTACACCATGTTCTAGTAGATATCTCCTGTGTGGAAGTTTTTTAGCATATGCAGCTCTAACTTTTGTTTGTTTTCATCCCGTTATTCCTAGTTATACAACCTAGATCACACTGAACAGTTCCTTTCAAATACTTGTGCAAATATATTCCCCTCAGACATCACTTAACCCAGCTACACATATTACGTAGGATCTTTTGATGTTTCCTCAGATCATTTTCTTAAACCACTTAATTTTTGTTCCTCTTCTCTATGCTTCCTTTAACTTATGAACATATTTTTAGTATCTCATCAGCTGTATGAAGGACTTATCACCAGCTTGTTTTGTAACATGCTTCTGTACACAACCCTTAAAATGTCATTGGCTGTTTTTGCTGCTGTATTCCATTACGAACATGAGAATGGCCATACTGGGTCAGATGTCGCCCAATATCCTGGGTTTTGACAGGGGCCAGTACAGATGGGGAATGAACAAAACAGGGTAATTTCAAGTGATCCATTCCCTGTCATCCAATCCCAACTTGTGGCATTTGGAGGTTGAGGGACGCCCAGAGGATGGGGTTATGTCCCTTACTATCTTAGCCATTGGTAGACCTATTAGCCATCTTCCATGAACTTATCTAATTCTTTTTGAACCAGAATATTAGTTTTGGCCTTCACAACATCCCATGCAATGAGTTCCATGGGTTAACTGTGCACTATGTGAAGAAATACTTTTTTGTTATTTAAACCTGCTCCCTATTAATTTCATTGGGGGACCCCGGTTCTTGTGTTAGGCGAAGGAGTAAACAACACTTTCCTATTCACAAACTTGTATTTTATCCCTCCTAAATCTCTTTAAGCATCATTGCTTCCATATGTCTCGGAACATCTTCAGTTATGCCGTGTGTGCATGTGCACCACTTCACAGCAACCAGCTGCACCCCAACGGCAGGATTCTGCCTTCAGAAAGGGAAGAAGGATCTATAAATCCAGTCCCTCATCTTGCCTAAATGAAGTGAGAGTAAATAAATTGCTGTCTGGTCAACTTTTGACAATCAGACAATGCATAACTATTGGGGTGGGGTGTGTGTATGTCCTGGACTCTAAAGATACCTGGTTATGCCAGAAAATTCCATGCAAAGTGCTAACACAATACATTATTTAACTGAAAAATTGCCACTCAGAGTCAGGAAACATTATAAAGTTGAATGCTCAGCGCATACCTTAAAACATGGCTCACTTGTTATCAACAAAATAACCAAATACTATCAAACTGAGTCTACATACCTGGATTTCTAATGCAATTTCTGGGACTTGTGTTTTTAAGACACATTCTACAGTGATGTGCTATGGACACTGCTTATCATAATCTCAGTGTTGTGTTCACCCATTGTTTAATTTGTACTTCTTGTCAGCTCTTTAGGTCAGAAATCATTTTATGTTTGTGTGGTGCCTAGCACAATGGATTGTCTGGGACCTCTGGAGGCTACTGTGAGACAAATAAAGCATATTACAACCCCAAATTCTTAAATTTAAATGCTTGTCTTTAGAACTACTAGACTGATTTTCTTTAAACATAGCTATATGTTTGGGTCTCAATGAGATCTAAAAAACAAGTTTGCAATTTCTATTTTTGGTTATTTGCGTTCTCTTTGCTTACAATTTCTGACTGGAAGATAAAGAAGAAAATCATGGTTTTGAATATGCAAGTGTCTAAGCCAAGTTGGTTCAAACTTTAAAAAAAAAAATTGACTTCTAGCTGAGGGAGCATGGAGACCTTCAGCTCCCAAAGAATTTAATGTTAAGAGCAATTATGGGAGAAGGAAGAGACTAGAATTGAAGTTGAACTAACATTAGCTACAGTGTGTTCTGCCTTTGTAAAAAATACTGTAGTCTGAGTACCAAATAAAACATTCAGTGATTCTTACACACACTCTTGTGTGTCTTTAACAGGTGTAACTTTACCAGTGTTTGAGCATTACCAAGAAGGAGGGGACAGTAAGTACAAAATGAATGTTTTATGTCTTCAGGTGCTTGCGAAAAATACTTGGGTGTCCTGGAAACCCTTTATCATTGAAACCCTGACAACACAGGAACTGGTAATGCAAGCTTTCTCCATGTTGCTCTGTCAACGCTGACCGGCAGGGGGTTGCCTTTGGGGCCAGAGGGGAGTGTAGCTTTGGTCTGTATGCTGAAATTGCTAATAAGAGGTCACTCCCGAGGTGCAGACACCTGTCTGCAAGCGACTAAGTGGGATTAGCAGACTTCATAGACCACTGAACAATCATCCAACAGTAGTGATAGTCAGTAACTACTACTGTTTTCAATATTAGAACTGCTCACTGAGAGGTGAAGGATTCAGCATTCCATTAGCAGTCCCATAAGCGTCTCTGTACTTGTGCTCTGGCAATTTTGTTGAGAGGCTTCATTCTTGCTAATACCACTACTGTTTGATGGGTTATTTCAGGTTATGAGTTGACTGGCTTAGCTAGAGGTGGAGAGCAGCTGGCAAAATTGAAGAGGAACTATGCCAAAGCAGTGGAGCTGCTTGTAGAATTGGCCTCGCTCCAGGTAGGTGGGAGCAGAAGACGAGCTAAAGGGGTTCCGGTTTCTCTGTTGTTCGATGGACAATCTTGGTGGCTAAGGATGTAGTAACCCCTTGATCTCTGAGCATTGCGTGTGGAGATCGAAGGGCTGCAGTGTTCCCACAATACTGCAGTTCTTTTTCAGTTTGTCTTCTCTCATCAGAGTCTTGAGCTTCTTTCTTTTTTCTACCCTACCTCTCCCACACCTACAACTGTTGCTGGCAGGCATAGACACTGCATGTTAATTGCTCCTCTGGATCCTCTTGGTCCTCTGCAGCCTCTCCTCCTGAAAATGTGTGAGAAAGAGGCTGAATGGCTGCTTTAGCTACTCACAAGTATAGCTCTGCAGGGCCTTTTGTGACCAGTTTTCTGACTGTTATTTTGAACTCTTAAGATGCCTGGCTAGTAAACGCCCCCCTTTGGGTTACTGGCATATGTAACAGAATTAGTTACAGCAAGTATTTAGTCACAGCATACAAACCTGATGTCCATGAGAATGTACCTGTTTGCACAAGGGCAGGGCGGAATTTAGCCTTTAAAGCAAGCATGCTTGGCTCCCTGAAGCCATCTATGCTTGTTGGATGGTAAAAATACTGTGTCTCATTTGGTTTTGTATTATTTAATCTCACTGTCATAGACTTCGTTTGTTACACTGGATGAAGCCATTAAGATAACAAACCGGCGTGTGAATGCTATTGAACATGGTGAGTGAGTTGGAGCTTTCCCCCTTTAAGACACTTAACTGATTTTTGAGCTTCCTTAGGAGATGAAGAGCAGCATAGAGTCCTGGCAACTGTCACTCTTCATTGGTCTGCTTTGCTGTTAAGGGGATTTCTGTCCTAATCAGGAGTTGCTATAACAATATTATGTAGGTGGAGAATAAACCAGGAACTATATCGTAAATAAAAATGCCAATGTGCATTAGACACAGGTTGCAAGTCTTGCAAGGACTAGATGAAAGGGAGCTGTACTGTGGTCCATAGAGCATTTGCTGATGCTCTATGGATACCTATCTAGCCACACGATGCCAACTCTCCCCTCTGTTTTCAGACATTATCTTGCATTGAGATCTACTAATATTACCTTTGTCATTTTCCCATGTAAGTGATTGCTTTTGTTGTCATAGGGATGTTAAGAGATTTTGAATGGGGTGGGGATGGGAGGTGGTCAGTTGTAGATCCTAGTGAGATCCCTTTTGTGGCCCCCACTGAGACCTCAGTGGGTGGAATCCAAGCATCTGGACCCTGAATGGATCCTGGGGTCCCTGGGTGCAATCTTCTGTTTAGCATCACCCTTCTGAGTGTTGGAATCTGCTCTTTGGCCACCTTGCCCTGCTGGGCACAGCGCTGACCCTTCAGACTCCCCAATACTCAAACCCCCTCCCCCTCACCACCCAGAACTCCACTCAACAGGTGCAAAGCTTCTGGTTTACAATATAACTCTCTCCAGGGTACACCATAGTTGTGAAGCAGTCAACACACTCTCACTTTGTTCAGTCTGTCAACTTTATGCTCTTTATATTTAATCCATGTAAAGCACAGGAGAGTACAGATTACATAAAACAATAAAACCTCCTTAAACTTAATGTCCTCATTTGCTCTCCCTTCCCTTGGGAGATTATCTGTGTTGTATCTGTCAGCAGGCAGGGTCTTTCACCCCCTTGCCTACCCTGTGCCCCTATAGCCCCTTAAGTAACTCTGGTGCAAAATGGCTCTCTCCCCCATTCCCCTCTGATATATCATTCAGACTCCTGCTGGGATCACCTGTTTCCTTTGTTCTGCCTATTAGTGATTTTCTATTACTACCAACTTCTTTTCAAACAAGAAGGGTCCTTGCCTGGTCCTCATTGTTGAGATACCGTGCTCTGCATAGCTCAAGTAGTTAATTTTTCATCAGCTGTTCAAAATTCATTTCCCCTGTCTCTCTTCACTATTCCTTTCCTGAAAAATCTGAGGCTTTTCCCTTTACTGTTGTGGCACTTATAGCAACTCTCACTGTCATAGATCCCACACACATTGTCACCAGATATGTCACAATCAGCACAATTGTCTCATGGAAGTTTTCCCTCCCATTACCAATTACTTTCTTAATTGGGGCTGCAGAACCCTGCCTTGTTGAGCCAGACATGCTAGTCTGCTCCAACACAGACTCAGGGTCTGAACCATGTGCCCCAAAGCTGCAGACTTAACTGAAAACAGCTTAAGAAGTGCTCCTGTCTCTAGCGCCCAGCTCCCAATGGGATCCAAACCCCATTTTACTCTGTAAAAAGCTTATACAGAGTAAACTCAAATTGTCCACCCTCTATAACACTGATAAAGAGAGATGCACAGTTGTTTACTCCCCCAGGTATTAATTAATTACTCTGGGTAAATTAATAAGCAAAAGTGATTTCATTAAATATAAAAAGGATTTAAGTGGTTCAGAGTAATAACAGACAGAACAAAGTAAGTTACCAAATAAAATAAAACAAAACACACAAGTCTAAGCTTAATACATTTAAGAAACTAAGTACAGGTAAATCTCACCCTCAGAGATGTTCCAATACGCTTCTTTCAGGGACTAGACTCCTTTCTAGTCTGGGTCCAATCCTTTCCCCGGTACAGTCCTTGTTCCAGCTCAGGTGGTAGCTAGGAGATTTCTCAGGACTGCAGCCCCCTTTGTTCTATTCCACCCCCTTTTATAGCTTTGGCACAAGGCAGGAATCTTTTGTCTGTCTGGGTCCCCACCCCTCCTTCTACATGGAAAAGCACCAGGTTTAAGATGGATTCTAGTACCAGGTGACATGGTCACGTGTCCTGTGAGATCCCAAGCCTTCATTCTTCCTGGCCTGACTCACAGGAAGGCTTAAGAGTAAACAGAGCCATTGTCATAGTTGGTGGGAGCCATCAAGATTCCAAACCACCATTAATGGCCCACACTTTGCATAATTACAGTACGACCTCAGAGTTCTATTTCATACATCTAGTTTCAGATACAAGAATGATACATTCATACAAATAGGATGACCACACTCAGTAGATAAGATTTGTAATGATACCTTACAAAAGACCTTTTGGATGAAGCATATTCCACTTATATTATATTCAACACATTAGCATATTTTCATAAAATTATATGGAGTGCAACATCACACAGGGTAATGAGGGCTCTAGAAATGCTTATGGTAGATTGTGCTTCTCCTAGGAAAGCATGTCTTCAAACACAATTTCATATCCTCCATGCCAATGCTTAACTCCTATCTCTCATTTGCCTTTGGTGTCATCTCTGGGCCTGAACTCCTCGTCCCTCCTGTTCCTGATGGTGGAATCTGTCTTTTGCCACTCTGCTGTGTTGCTTGTGTACAACCCTGCTGCAGGTCCCTCTACTAAGCCATCCAGTTTTAACCTCCTGCCACTTAGATTATTTCAAGGGCCTCCTCAAGACCCAGCTCTCCAGACTTCTTTTGCCTTTTCATATATACAAAGAAGCATGACATTGAACTCCATCTTCAACGCCTTTGCACTGCTTACTTCAGGATTCAAGTCTAAATTGTCCCCCTTGTTAAGCAATGCAGCTTTCCATGGACTTGCTCCATCAAACTTACAGGTCTTCTCTTGTCTTCCCCTCACTGCTCACACACTTCACTCATTTAGCAGTGACCTCCACCCTGGTCTTCCAAACAAGCTTGACACTGTTTGTGAGAGAGCCTTCTCCTTTGCAGATCCTATTGTTGGCAGTAGTCTTTCAGAATTGACTAGCTCTCATGTCAAAGCTGTGCTGAAAATGTCATCTCCTGCTCTTGTCCTTATGACTGAATTTAATTTGCCATACAGACATGCCATACATACCATGCTGCTGCACCACATGCTGTCTGACATCATGGTCTCCGTTGGCATACAATTTGTATGATAGATATTGCACAACACTTAAATTTATAGCACCCTTTATCCAGAAAGGAGCCCAAAGCATTTTATAAATTAGGGATCTTATCATGCACAACTTAAACATGGCACTGCAAAGTTTAACTTTGCACAGCAGTGCTGTGCAACCATTCAGGATAGGAAGTAGTGGGTAAAAAAAGTCACACCCAACAAACTGCTGAAAGAACCAGTGGTAGAAGAACAGAGGCAGAAGAATGCAGTTTCTGAAATAGAAATTTGGCCAATACACTGTGGTTAAGACCTTCATTGTTATGGAAATGGCCTGGGACCTTGACCTTCAAGAGCTCAGGATGTTAGTGGTCAAAGATCTTGTTACACCTTATCCAAGAGAGAGCACCTATTTCAACACAGTACTGCACTCCCTGGGATATTGGTTCCGTACCTACAGAATCGGGTTTGCCTTGCAGGCCTCCCATGTCAGGCCTCGCCCTTTTCAGCCTCATCTGAGGAGATCACCGTGTAAGATTATATGGATGCAGAAAGAAAGCAAATCATTCAGTCTCATTATTGTAGGACAAGGACCTGAAGCTGTGGAATGAAAAGTTTTAAGTTGGACATGGGGAAAAAAAAGATTGTCCACAGAAAAATAAACTTACTGATTTCACTACGTAGTTCTCCCCATTCAACCTCCATTGGAAGCCAGTGCAAGCTGGCTCCATTGAATTATTGGCGCAGGTTATGAAATGCTGAGCCCTGTTAAAGAAAAGTGTGGTGTTGGTTACTCGCTCTTAATGAAACACTGCAGTTCTTTCTGTCAGAATAAGGGAGGCATTTACACTCTCTCAGACAAGCAGATCACTGGGCTGACTTTGAATGTATGAGATCTCTCCTCACTGTACATTCTGTGTTTGCATGAATAATATGGTAGTGATTCTTCCTATGTCTTAGTGATTATTCCCAGGATTGAGCGCACACTGTCCTATATCATCACGGAGCTGGATGAGAGAGAGCGAGAGGAGTTCTACAGGTAAGTGATGTGAATGGAGGGGGTTGTGCTGGCCCCTCTCTTTCTTCTCACAAATTCTCTTTTGAGAGAGAGAAAGAAATGGTAGTGATGGGGTAGAGAAGGAGAACTGTGCAGTAGGCTGGACTATTGACATCCTGCTTTTAGAAACTACCCAGTGCTTATTGCACGTGCAGGTCACCAGTGCTGCCTAAGCACCGGTTCACAGCCACTTCCCTCCTAGATGGGAGTAAACCTCTGCTGTTATGCTGTGTGGTCCTTGACACCCTGTGCCGAGGCCTTGGGAGGGAATGGTGGAGCACTGCAGTGCATACTGAATGTCCTGCTGTAAGGGCCTATTCTGTAGATCTAGTTGCCCTCTCCTCTCAGATTCCATAGGAGTTTGCTCTGGGCCACCTTCCCTAGCTGGTGTGGCTGCTCCTGTGTATGCTGTTTCCAGAGCCTTGAGAAGAGAAGTGATGGAGCCACTAAAACTAAACCTTAAGCAAAATGGGGCTTTCCTTGCTTCTAGCTGACAGAAACAGAGCAGGTGGGGGTGCGATTCTTTCAAAAAACCAGTCTAGTGAAGACTTCGGAAAACACTTCCTAACATTTGCTCTTGAGAGTAATTGCTGTAGGTGCCACAAGGATGTGATGTGATCACAATGGGGGATAGGGGGGAGAAATGGTCTGTGCAATTGTGAATGGGGAGGTGGAGGTTGATCCGCACTCCGCTCTCATGCTATTACAATGTATTCACCACCCAAAAGTTTGAAAACCCTCTCGTTTAAGGGATCAAGAGGCAAACTAGAAAAATACCGGTCCAGAGTGTTTTTGATGGATAAATCTGCAAACTTTCAAGGGCTGTGGTGAGAGAATCTTGGGAAGGTCAAGCTTAATGTGATAGGACTAGGGGAAAGACGTTAGTACCAGGTTAAAGGAGGCAGGGCTAAACATTCACATCTTTCTGTCCTATGTGAAATTCAGATTGAAGGAAGCTGGCTCGTTCATCTGTTGTACCCCTTTCTATTTACTTACATTGTTTAGCATTAAGCTTTCTCAATTAATGAACTTCTAAAAAGGCTCTCTACCTGTCTTTGTTCCTTTGCACCTTTATTCTTTCCTTGTGCTGATTCATTTTCCCATGAATCCTACCAGGTGTCTTGGATAGATTTTCTTCAGTCACTGTGGGAGGCTTCAGAGGTTCTCCTACCATCCCTACAGGCTGGAGAGGATTAAGTTAGGAGGCAGGGTGTGGCATTGATTGGCCAGCCCACCAGGGTGAACAGCTCATTGCACAGAGAGGGCCACTCAGTCTTAATCTAGTTTCAAATCAAGCAGAGGGAGTTAAACACTAATCAGCCACTCAGCCTACCCTTTTGGTGGCAGAGGGATGGCCTACTCTTTTTGTGGGTGTAGTCCTGGGCTTTGTGCCACTGGAAGGAAATTATTGCCCATTAGAGGCAGGCAACCTGGTGCCAAGAAGCTGAAGTTTGAGGAAAGGTTAAAAGAAACTGGCCTTTTTCTTGCTGGGAACCATTAAGAGGTTTTAAGGTTGTAATTGTGGCTAAAAAAATTGGAGGATAGCTGAAGCCAGTTGCTCAGTTCAGATCTCAGGTTCAAGCTAAGAATAGGAAAGCGGGGAGTAAACTGCATGCAGGTCAAACTAGTTCACTCCAGAGTAACATGCCTATAAAATGCCCAGTGTATACAGGTTAGGTGCCTCTCTTGCTGGAGTAGGAATTGAGGGATCGTCAGGATAGATTTAGTATGTTTTACAGGTCAGCATATTGGGGCCCAGAGAGCATCTTGCTGTACCTACATGTAAGCTATCATGTCAAATGTATTGCATCAGCTGTCTTTCCCGGGGCTCCCCAGAGGACTGATGGAAAAGCCGAACTGTTGGAGCACATCTTAATTTCTTAGGAAGAGGAACCATCAATGCAGGCATTAATTACACCCCAATTCTCACTACAGGTTAAAGAAGATTCAGGAGAAGAAAAAAATATTGAAAGAGAAGAATGAGAGAGAGCGGGCGTTACGGAAAGCTGCTGGGGGGGAACATGAACCTGCCAATCTCCTAGCAGAAGAGAAGGATGAAGACCTCCTCTTTGAGTAGCTCTGTTGGATGGGGAGACCTAGACAGCAGCGTGTTAACTGATGTAATTCTGGACATGCTTTCTGGATATTTGTGGTTCTTCATTTGGTGTATTAGCCTGTGAGCTCCATTGATTGTGGTTTTTCCCAAGATGAGAACTCTGGGAGCTTTTTTTGGTGGGGGTGTAGAAGCAGAAAAAAGAGACTAGCAGGAGTCTGGTCTCTAGTGTAAGGGAGAGGTTCTTGTTACTGCCAATCTACCACCACCTGTTTTGCTTCTTAATGGCTACTGAATCTTGACTGCTGTTGATTAAGGATGTATTTATAGCAATCATACCCTCCTTTCTCTCCTTCCTACCTTTAAAACATAAGGAGTGTTTTCCACTAAGAGAGGGAAAAAAACCCTATGTGCATGTTAACAGGTGAAAGTAGGTGTTGCTACAGTTAACTTGCAAAGTATTAATGATAGAAAAGCTAGTTTGTTCAGACTAACCTTGTTGCTGGAAGACATCTTCCATTTTGTGTAACTGTAGCAGAAAATTCACGTGTCTAGTAAAATAATTTTAAATGTTACTGTCTGGTGTCCACCCTAAGGTTTTGCTAAGTAGGAGACAAAGTTGCTACTTTCATGACCCTGGAAACTCTGGCATAGCAGGCTCAGTAACAGTGCAAGCTTTTCCCTTGCTTTGTAGCAACTGTACCTTAATCTTGAACCAGAGGGGCCCACTTCCAGTGCTGTCTCCATGTCCACTGGACCCTTTGTCTCTCCTGAGGTGATGATGAAGGGGGATAAGTGCTATGGATCACATTCTAGTGTAACCTTGACTGAAATGGCAAAGCCATTTTCTATAGGCCACTGAGCAGCTTTATATAGGACTCTAAAATCCCTGGTGATAGACAAGGACATTCTTATTATTCTTCTGCTGAGGGGTTAACACAGCAGTACAATACATGCACAGAGGCAACATTATTTATGGCATGTCTTATGTTTGGAATGCATGAGTTTGAAGACTGAGTACATTCCTGCTCTGTGTGGTACAGGCTTACAGCTAGAGCTGTGGTGGGGGTGGTGCTGGACTTCAATTCCCACTTGACTATGAGCTCAGCCCTAATTTGTAGTCTTCCCTATCAACTACATGCATGCCCCTGAGCTGTATCCACACTGTTAAGATACTTATGGTATTTATTTTGAGCTTAAGGGGCACTTAGTGCTTTTTAAAAAAATTACAGAAGACTGGAACTCTTCAATTGAAATACTTAAGCACTTAGGTTCAACCAACCCCAAAGCAGCCTTTGAGTGATGGCAGAAAAGACTTCAACAGTAGCTACATCAGGTAAAAATTGTAGTTTATTTTGTCTAGAAATATTTTACATTTTTTACATAGTGTGCAGTTCATGAGGTCTCAAAATACAGAGTGCAGATACATTGGGGCTAACAACAGGTCATTGAAATTATTAGTTGTCAAGTCCACATCTTATACAATTATTCATAATCCTTCAATATTTTTGTTTAATTCAGATGATGAAACAGTTTTTTTCAATAAATCTGGATTGGTAAAAATGAAGATACCTTCCCCTTTCAGCTGGCTATTAAACAGGTGACGATGCCTAGTGTTTCTTCCAGCAATCAAGTCTTTTACCCCCCCAAAGGGACTGAAAAGACACTCTTCCTTCATGACAAAATGGTAGAAAATGCTTTCCTACTTACTCCAGGTTCAGGCAATTTGGGTTCAAACTCTAAAACTGGTGCCAGATACCAATATCCATCTGAGCTCTGTGAGCCTGGTCTGTTCCTCAGTACTGCTCCAGTATGCTCACATAATTAGATACAAAGCCAACACTGCCTCCTATAGTCGTGATCATTTCACTTCCATAAATGGATCTCTGTGAAATATCAACACCCCCCCCCCCATACTTCAAAAACAAACAGGGTACAGCTAAACATCTCTCAACCTACTGCATTCAAAGTCTTAAGGATAGGAGAGAAGGGGGTGAGATTTACCAGCATTCACAGCATTATTTAATAACAATGTAACATTGAATCTGTCAGGGTTCAGTAATAGAGTGAAATTTTGATAATTCACCTGTGACATCTTTAAAGATGCCTCTCTAAAGATTGCACTTCAACAACTTTTCACTTTAGCAACTTTTTTTTTTTTTTACAGGCAGTTGAGAATCTACAACTTAAGAGATGTAAACTTTGAAGGGCAGAATTGATGGATAATGCTGTTGCCCCCCAGCACCTGAATTTTGTAGTGTCTCACACCACACTAAACAGTTAGTGGCTTGCTGCCTCACACTGCAGGTGCATTTACTTTGAATACTTGACTTGGAGCTAATTTAGTAACATGCTAGCTATTGACCCAAACATGATATGCAGTTAATTTGTGTCATTTAAGGCTTCCAACACCCGCCTCGCTGTAGGTATGTTAGTGAATGGACCTTATGATTCTTCTCTCAGCCATAGCATGTTCACCAAGATATGTACCATGGTTCTAAAACCCAAGTAAACAGCTTATAACTTCTCTCCATAGGCAACCAACTTGCTGGGCCTCGTCTAGGTTTACTGCAGACAGAGATTGTACTATCTTTCACCCTGCAATACAGGAACGTCACTTTACTAAAAGTGATTTAAAACAACCTTTTCACACTATACTCATTCTCTGTGTAGCCTAGAGCTCTTCATTCAGCTATAGACACAGAAGGCAAGAGGTTTGCCTGGATTTGTTCTTTGAAGAAAATATATACACAAAACAAGACTGTGAAAAACAAACTCACTCTTCATTTCTCACTGTTACACTGAATCAACTACACATTGACATAACTCCAGTGTTTAAATGTGGGAACAAGGAAAGACTGTGGCTAAACAAGAGGAGAATCAACATTCACATTCAAGATTGTTCATGCTACCCCCAGAACAAAGAAAAGCTAAAGGTAACATTTCATTTCAATGCTTGGAATAGCCCTGCTGCAGATTTGACAGCTGCACAACTTTCACAGCTCAGGCTAGTCTGTAGGGACATGCTGAACTTAGACAGCAGAACATGCTAGGATATAGACCGTGTAATACATATGTTTCCATATCTGAGGTTGTTTCCTTCAGGTGACTGGTTTACTTAGAGTAGTTACATTCAGCGGTTTTAATTCCAGTTAATTACCTGTAGGACCATTAGCCACAATATATACCAGGGCCAAAATAAAAAGACACTCATTACAACTGCCCATTCAGTCAGTATCCTTTATAAGAACTGTTTACATTATCAGGAAGAATATTTTTTAAAATCCGCATGTTTTATAAGAATTTTTTTTTTTTTTTTTTAATAAAAATATAACCTCTGCCTTCTAAACATCTCTACAAATCTGTGGGGAGCAATGGCTCCCAAATCAACCAATAAGCTTTAAAGAAAAACACAATTCCATAAAAATATCACATCTAAAAGATCAGTACATATTCCTCTCTCATTGGACCTAAGGTTAATGTGCAGTCAAATCTGATTTATAAAGTCTGACTAAAAAGACACAAAGGGTTGAAATATTTACATTATACACATTTTGCAAATTACAGTGCTCTCAGAAAGTGGAATGTAAATAATTAGAAAAATAAATTCAAGCCTAACCAGGCAACTCCAGACCAAAGCGCACCTTATTCTGTGTATTTTTAAAAGGGGAGAATTTCTCATAAACCTTAGTGTCTCATGTAGATTATTTCTCTGCCCGATGTTTTCGTAAAAGGTATATTCACAAACTACTGTCATGTCCCACAAGGTCATTAAGTTAACAGTGTTAAATAATAATAATATTTATAACTATGTGACAACATGGACTGTATATATACATACATTTAAAATCTTTAGTTTTTAAAGAAAGGTGATTCTAGATAGAAAAGGTAAAGCAGCTGTTAGAAAGGCTATTTAAACTATTAAAAATTGTACTGGCTTGTTCAGAGCTTCCATTTCTAGTCCAAAGATGAGAAGAAAACCCAGACAATCTTTAATCAGTATATCATTCTGTTCATGAACTGCCTAATAGATTTTCTTCACTAATACACCAACTATCAAGGGGTGTACCCACAGAGGTCTAGAGCTCACACTGCCACCTAATATTTAAGTCTGATGTGCAATCTCCCTTTGACAGACTGCTGGATACAAGTCTGCTTGTCCCTTAGAACTGTTCTTTTTCACCGTAACCAGGTGGATGGCACCCACTGAGGTTCCGTGTCAAGTTTGTTTATTAAACGAAGTAGCTCCTGATATGCCTTATCAAGATCAGAATTCACAATTGCTGTGTCAAAGTAGTGGCCATTGTTTTGTTCCATCTCTCTGGTCTTCTCTATGATTTCTCTTAGCTCTTCTGGCTGTAATGAAAACATAGGAGGAATTAATTTATATCGTATAATTATATGAACATTCTGAATGTTCATTTTGAAAAAATGAACAAAACTACTCATTAGGGGATTGTAAGGTCTTGTACAAAATTTTCATGGCACAGGCAAGTTTGGCTTGGAAACTGCTACAGTGGGCTAGAAAAATGTAATTCCACACACAATGGCTGAAAATGTATGAAGCTGTACAACTACAACAAATATTTTTACAGCAGGTATGTATTTTAATAAGGGCAGGACAGGAGACATTTCTATGCATTTTAATAACTATCCAAAATGTGGTAGTTTTGTGTGTTCTAAAAGACTTAAGTCTTTAGCAGTAGTTGGTCAGGAAATTCCACTGATCATGCCCAGTCTTATTTCATCACTAGATGATGCAGTATTGAGTGAAAAAACTTTTAAAGACACGAAAGGAAAATGATAGAATGATTATTGCAATTAACTGCCCAGCAAATAAGTGCCCTCAAAGGAACCAAATAAGAGAAAAAAAAATTTTCAAAAAAAAATAAAGGCTAAGAGTTTCAAAAGTGCCAAAGTGATGTATGAGCCAAATTCTCATTAATTTAAACAAAAAAACCCACACCAGTGATGTGAAAAACAGTGCTGAGATAATTTAGATTAAAATTTAGATTGCGTTACAGAAATAGGAACCATGACTTTGAACATGTAACAACACAATTACAAGAATCAAAACAAAGTTTAGGAAAACGTATTTAAAATATGCTCATTTTTAAAAACAAAAAAACCTACAGGAAAAGGGACAAGATAAGAGTTACCATAAAAAAACTACACCAGGATAATGAGGAAATGTTAAGAACCACACAATGCAAGTTGCTGAAACCAGTTCATCATTCAGTGAATGTTGCAATAACAACAGAAGAGGAGTTTCAGGGGAGTGAAAGGGCCAAGTGGCAGAAAAGCAGGAAAATTGCAGATGGGCTGGAAATGAATGTCCAGATAAGAGAGGCAGAGGGAGAACTGGGAAAGAAGTTAGCAGTGGAATGGGATCATTCTACTTCAGGATTTTTATTATCAGTGTAAACAGATTACAGAAGCATGTCAGATTTCTCAAAGCTTCCTGTGCTTATTCCACTGCAGCATTAACTAAGGCAAAAAATATTGTTTCCCTATGATACATGAGATAAGAAGTAAGGTAGGTATTTTCAAACGGACGTAAAAGAGATTTTAGGATTAAACCTGATTTTTGTTAGGTTTTAATTAAAAAAAATCCCAAACAAAATATTTTTTGGGGGAAAGGGCTAGAATAGAAGCTTCCACAAAAGAGTGGGTTACTCACCCTGTGCACTAACTGAGATTCTTCAAAATGTGACCCCCTATGGGTGCTCCACTGTAGGTGTGGCAGCACCCTGTGCGCCTGGGATCAGAGATCTTCATCAGCAGTGCCCGTCAGATCGCAGATACACACCTCCCTTCTCGCGCCATGAGTGGGATGTATATATAGTGCTGTGCAGTCTGACTGCCCCCAGTTCCTTCTCTGTGGCAGAGCTAACGTTTCAGCTTTGACACAGAGGGGAGGAGGGCAGATAATGAAGCACCCACAGGGACACATCTCAAAGAACGTCAGTTATTGCACAGGGTGAGTAACCTGCTCTTCTTCCTCAATTGATGTCCCTCTGGGTGCTCCACTGTAAGTGATTGGAAAGCAGGGCCCCTAATTGGAAGGCTCTGGCTTGGGAGCGGTATTTGCTGCAGATGATAGGACAATCTGCTGAGGCATCATGAGTAATGGTATAGTGATGAGCAAAAGTGTCTGATGATGGCCATGTGGCCGCTTTGCAAATGTCAATAATCAGGACATTACTGAGGAAAACAACAGAGATGAAGAGTGACCAGGTTGAATGTGCTCTAGTTCCAGGAGGAGGCTGTCGATTATGTAGTTGGGTAAGACTGATGTACATATATACTGAGAGATCTATTTTGAAAGGTCTTGCTTAGAGATGGCTGCACCTTTGGATCTTTTGGCCATTGAGAGGAAGTAGCATGATGATTTTTGGAAGGGTTTAGTGTCCAAGTAGAAAGCTAATGCTCGTGTGACATGGAGGGTATGCAATCATGTTGGTTACTGTGAGGCTTTGGAAGAAGTAAGGAAGGTGGATAGGTTGATTGAGATGGAAAGAGGATGGTACCTTGGGTAAAAATTTAGGATGTAGACACAGCGTAACCTTGTCTTTGTGAAAAATTGTATATACCCCCTGTACACATGGAACCATAAGGTCTCCAATTTCACTGACCCATTGGGCAGAAGTGATTGTGACAATGCCCTTTTCACAGATAAGTGAATGTAGGAACACATTGCTATTGGTTTGAATGGAGGTCTTGTAAGAGAGCGCAGAATGAGGCAGGCGTCCCAAGCAAGGGTTGGATCCCGTATATGAGGGTAAAGATTTTGGAGGCCTTTTAGGAAACATTTCATGAGTGGGTGAGTGAAGATGGAGTGGCCATCTATGTGGCAGTGAAAGGTCATGATAGATGCCAACTTCACACAGATGGAGCTGGTGGATAATCCTGATCATTTTAGGTGTAAAATACAGTCCAGGATAAGTGGCAATGAGCATTCATTGTGTCAACCTAATGGGAGATGCACCAGCATTAGATCCTAGGTAAGTGTGTCTTGTTGTGTCATGTCTGCTGTTCAAGAGTACTTGTTTAACTGCTTCTGAACAAGTTATTTCTGAATCTTGGAACCGTAGAGGAGCCATGCTTTGAGGTGGAGTAGCTGTGGATTGGGATTGAAAATACGACCCACACTCTGAGAAAAGAGTCGCAGAGACAGGCAGAGAGAGATTGGAGGGCATACCTCCGTAAAGGAGGTAAGTATACCAGACCTGTCATGGCCATGTCGGAGCTATAAGGATGACTCTGGCCTGGTCCCTCTGTATCTTGTGGAGTACACGGAACAGAAGAGGAAAGGGAGCAAAGGCATAGAGTAGTGGAGCATCCCATGTGAGGAGGAATGAGTCTCTCAGGGATCTGTGTCCCAGTCCCGCCGGAGCAAAACTGAGGGCAGCAGGCGTTTTTGCCACACTAGAAAAGTTCTATGGTGCGGGATCCCCAGCAGTTGAAGATGTGTTGAAAGGCTTGCGTAACTAGTTCCCACTTGTGATCGTGGGAGAATTGCCTGCATAATGAGTCTGCAGTGGTGTTCTGGTGACCAGAGAAGTATGCAGCTGAGATAGTAATGCCGTGTTGGATACACCAATTCCATAATTTCAGTGCTTCTGAGCATAAAAAGAGTGGGATCTCTCTCCGCCTTGCCTGTTGATGTACAACATGCAGGTGATATTTCTATCATGTCTCTGTTGGCACGATGTGCTATCAGTGGGAGAAAGGGTCGGTAGTTCCAGTGCTGGGATGATGGTGGCGATAACCATCTGGAAGTGGTCCAGTTTGATTAACTTGTTTAGGTTTCAAAGGTCTAGATTCAGGCTCTATCCGCTGGATTTCTTTTGGGCCAGAAAGAAATGAGTAAAAACCCTTTCCTGTGTGCTGGAATGGGACTGATTCTAGGGCTCCTAGTCATTTATTTCGTCTCGTAGGATGTGTTCGTGAGAAAGGTCCCTGAAGAGAGATGGGGTGAGATAGATAGGAAAGGGATGGAGTATCCTTCCCTGATGATCTCTATGACCCACTGGTCTGAGGTAATTCGCCTCTGTGATGGAAAGAACAGGGCTAAATCGGTCGCCAATTTGTGGGATATCAAAGATGGCGGATATGACAAACGGGAAGACTTCTCATGGCCTCAACTGTGGCACTCTGTACCTTAAAGAAACACCCAGGAATCCCCATATTCACCACTGTCATATAATTATAATATGTTTTGTAAAAAGTATGCCTTGTGAGGTATTATTTTGAAAGTCTTGATCCGCTGAACATTAAATATCCTATTGGACTGTATGTGCTATCATTGTACGTGAAGTTATGAAGTTTTGTTGTGTGTGTGTTACTGAAATATGTTGGGAGGTTGGGAACACCCACAACCAGCCTTTCAGGCACAACAATGGAGTAGCCAGACATGCTGATGGCCCATTAAATATTATCCACTATCCCAGAAACTGTATACAATGGAGACTTCTCAGAGAGAGCATGTAGGCAATGGAGAATACTTGACCAATGGAGGTGGAGCCCCCCGCATGTCACAAGCATAGATCTTTCCAGCAAGCTGGAAGAAACTATAAAGAGGGGAAGTGACACAATGACTTGGCCTCATTTCCCCCCCCAACACCACCTAGAAACACAGCTGGAGGACAAAGACTGAACTTGTGAGGGTGGCCCTGGGCTAGAGTAGAGTTCCAGCCTGTGTACGGAAGATTTGTGACCTGTTTGTACCATTTATCAGAAAGAGACACTGCTGGATTCAAATCCTGTTTAGTTTATAGAACTGAGATTGCGAATTTACTTTTGTTTCTTAGATAATCAACTTTGATCTCTACCCTTACTACTTATAATCACTAAAAATCTAGCTTTCTGTAGTTAATAAATCTATTTTACCTAAAACAGCGTACTTTGGTTGAAGTGCTTGGGAAATCTCAGCTCAGTTTACAACGGCTAATATATGTCTTCTCCACTTCAAGGGGGGGGGGGCAGAACTGGGCAATGAATTTACATTGGTTAGGCTTCTGACCAGGGCAAGATGGTACAGTTCTGGGGTGCAATGCTGGGGAACTGGGGGGAACTGGCTGGAGCCTCTCTATTGTTGGTCCATGAATGCCTGGGAGAAGCATTCATATAACTCAATTGGTTGTGTCCCTGCCTGTGGATCTCTGTGTAGTGCAGTACCTGCCAGAGGTTTATAGCTTGCCAACTGCATCACAGAAGAGGGGCTCAGCGGTCCCACAGTTTAGGTGGCATCCTGGGAATCCCGTCACATTAACCACGCTTCCAAAATAGCTGTTTGGGTGGAGGAGCGTGACAAGTAGCATCCCATGGAGTTGTATGTCTGCATTTGGTAGGGGGCTTCTGTCAATATTGTTGGGTATCATATTGTTGCTGGGGAGTGTATTACGGTGATCGGGATCATGGAAGAAATTGGTACTTACACTGCAGCTCCAAAGAGACGCCCGGGAAAATGCGCAGGGAGTGAAGGGAATCATCTATATGCTGCCCGAATAATTTGGGGCCCTCAAAGGGTAGGCCTTCAGTGGTGGTTTGTACCTCTTTAGGAAAGCCTAAGAGGTGCAGCCATGACGTCCGTCTCATTACAACAGTGGTAGTGATGTAGCAGGCAGTGGTATCCGCAGAGTCTAAAGAGGCTTGCAGAGCTGTGTGGGCCAAGAGGTGTCCTTCAGCTATGTGTGCCTGGAGTTGTTCTTTATGGTCATCAGGAAGGTCTTGATAGAGTTCCTGTATTTTAGAATAGTTGATGTAATTATACTTAGCCAATTATATGAGCGCTTCGTAATTAGATATACGGAATTGGAGAGCAGCAGATGAATAAGCTTTATGTCTGAACAGGTCGAACGGTTTCCAGTCTCTAGCATGGTGTGTAACTCGAGATTGGTATAGGTGTCCTTTTTCTGGCATAGCATTTACAACCAAGGAGTTTGGGGTGGGTTCAGAAAACAAATTCCAAGTCCTTTGTGGGAACATAATATTTTTTGACTACCTGCTTGCAAGTTGGTGGGATGGATGCTGGAGTCTGCCAGAGAACCGTGGCAGGATTGAAAAGGGCCTCATTGATGGGAAGGGCCATTTTGGAGAAGGAGGATGTGTACAGGATGTTGAGCAGCTTATGTTGTTGATCCTTCACCTCCTCCAAAAGAATGGGGAGGGAGTCTGCAATCCTGCAAAATAGCTCCTGGAAATGTCTGAAGTTGTAAGCTGCAGTAGGGGGTGGAGGCATGATAGCCTCATTAGGTGAAGAAGCAGAGTGGTGGTGGAATTTCCTGCTCTTGTTCTTCCTCCTCATCTGCTGTAGGGAGAGGCTCAGTCTCTGGTGGACGAGAAGCTGGTGGAGAAAGCAAAGGTGTAGGTTTCCAGCTTTGCTCCACGGGAGGCTTCCCAAACTGGACTCTTGTAAATGGCTCGGGGTCCCAGTTTGGCCAGTGCGGAGAGAGTGGAACATGGGGCTGCATCCACGGTGTCTATACCAGGGTTCTGGTTCAGGTGTGGATTGTGAACAGTGAGGACATGTAGAGGAAGTCGTTTGTTCCTGTCTTGAGTAAGGAGGAGTGATGGACCACTCCTCTTCTTCCTCATTGTCACTGAGGAAGGAGGGTGCCATCCTCGAAGAGGAAAGGGAAGAACATTGTGAGTCTGGAGAAGAGGGTGGAAGTGGGGGAAGGTCGTGTTTGAGTAATGGTGACTCAGGCATGTCAGATACAAGTAGGTCTTTAGGGTATCTGAATTCTTGGGGAGGAGGAAGGAGCATCATCAGTACCGGTGTATGAACTGATGCTGAGAAAGAGATGCATTCTCCTGAGCAGCCAGCAGGTGGAGCTGAAGAACTGCTCAGTGCCGAGGGCTCTAAGTCTGCCTCATTAGGATCTTTAGACTGTTTAATTCATGTACTTGGAAGGGCCCTGGAGCTATGTCCCCTGTCTGAGAATGTTGAGTCGACTGACCTCGCAGGGGATGATTTTCTCGTAGGTGATGTCTCAGGGACGGATGAGGGATCCCATTTCTTTCGTCAAAGTGAGAGAAAGACAACTTTCTCTTAGAAAGGGATGTGGGAGATGAGGATCAGCAGATGAACTTGCAGAGCGGGGAAAGCTGCACAGGGGGAGAGTCCAGGCCCAGGTATGATTCTTGACCCAGTGCTTTCTCCATGAGGAGAAGTCGTAACCACATGTCCCAGTCTTTTCTGGTTCTGCCAGTCAAATTGTGGCAGTGGGAACACTTTTGTGGGATGCGTCCCTGCACTGTGGGGGAAGTTGGCCCAGCAAGACACTCACCTCTTGAACCCAGGAGATCCAGAGGTAAGGGTGAGGGAAAAAGCTTCCCAGTCAGAAAGCAGAGAAATGAAAACCTAAGCTATGAAGTAATGAGTAGGGTAAAGTGAAAACGGGGGGGGGGGGGGATGATGAGGAGAGGAGAAGGAATACAGAGGAAAAAAGAAGAAATTACTAAACTAAACTAAACCTAACAGGTGAGGCACTATCTAAAGGTCAAAAAGGAGAAGCAGACTCTGCTGCAGATTCCATCCCAGACCAAAGACGGTAGTGAAGGAATTGGGGGGCGGTCGGAGCACACCACGCTATATATACACGTCCCGCTCATAGCACGAGATGGGGAGGTGTGCAGATGCAGTCCAACGGGCACTGCTGATGAAGATCTCTGATCCCCAGCACAGGGGGAGCTGCTGCACCTACAGTGGAGCACTCATTCTTCAGTGGAGCACCCAGAGGAACACTCGAAGAAAAACTAAAATATTCTGTCCTGTAACTCCAGTGAGAATCCAGAAAGAAAACAGAGATGGTTTGCAAGAAAATATTTTTATTTATTTTTCCTATCACCAACAGCCAGAGTGGATAAAAATTGATACTGATTTTTAAAAAAAATCAGTTTTTAATTTAAATTATAAGCTTTTCTTTTTAAAAATAAACCTGTTTAAAATTAACTCTGAATTTAAAACTAAATATCATTCTTATAGCTCTTTCTGTACCCACTCCAAATTTTTAACATCTTGTTTGAGGCGTGGACACCAAGACCTGAACACAGAACTCCAATAATGGTCTCACAAATGAGGTCTGAAGAGATAATACCATCTCCCTATTCATATTTGATATTCCACTACTTATGTATCCCACAGTCATGTTTGCCATTTTAACTACAACAAAGCACAGCCAGCTCACTGTCAGCTGGTCATCGACCATGACCACAAAGTCCTTTTTAGTATTGCTGCATTCCAGGATATAGTCGTCCATATTGTGCAACCTTTGGCTTTATTTCTAGATGTGTAACCTTGCATTTGGCTCATTAAAATACTTGTTGTTCAAATGAGTCCACCTGTGAACTGAAATCCTGAATCCTGTACCCTGAAAATGTACAGCAAATGGAGAGTCCAACCAGAAGACAAGCCATCTTGGATAACTATTTGAACTAGTCATAGAATTCTTCCCAATCCACTTCAAATGTTTAACACAGATAGTGTCTGAAATCCCACTACTCTTAATTGAATACTCTTAATTGAAATCAGTTTATTATTTTTATTTTTTGTACAACTAAAACAGATATTAACATGAATTAATGGGGCTTGGAGCTTTGGGTTTCTCCCATAATCTTAATTTTACCGAGCTTCCAAAACAATAAACTGCCAATAAAACACTTAGTTTGTGCTCTAATTTTAATTCAGGAATGTCATGCAATTGGTGTGCCACACACTGATCCCTTTGTTCAGTGGCACGTGCTGGGTGTTTTCTATTGCAGCTCGGATTCTGAATTAATACATTAAGATCTCTCTCAGTGACTGGTATATTATAGTAGTAAAATTACTGAACAGTCTTTGCTTAAAGACTCAAAAGTATTTTTGTCTTAACAAAAACTACAAATGCTTTCAAATGTGTTTATATTCTAAAAAATAGCATCCAGTCTGCATATCTGTTCAGCAAACTACTTCTACAGTTCAGATATGATTTGACATTTGAGCTATGTTTGAATATGTGCAGCCAGAAAATTAAAAAAAACAAAACCAAAAACCAAAAAACACTTTAGGAAGCTAAGATTAGGTTTGTAATAAAAAAGGATTTCAAACTCAAAACATCTAAGGCATTTTTAACCAATAGGATTGAGGCACACAAATTACACAAGTTAATTGCACTTTAAGACTGGTCAAATTACTTCCAATGTCATGAGTCCATTGCTGTAGTGTTCAACTCCATGCCAGCTGCTCTTGGGAAATGTCTGGCTCCAGTAATGTTTACTCATGACCCTGGTCTACACTGACCAAAATACTGTCTTTAAAACCGTATTAGATAAAACAACTGCTCGAGGTTGTCTTCTAACCCAAGGTGGTTTTCTAGGGAAGACAAACCCACAGAGAAAAGCGGCAGGCGAAGAGCGAACAGTGGCGTGAAAAAAGGAGAAGGGTATAGAGGTGGATAGAATTGAAGCACCAATGTACACTTGTCCTGTATTAGTCACTGTCATATTTTAAATCTTTGCTTGTTTTTGCACACTTTTGCTAGTTTTTTATTCTTTAACTTTTAAGTATTAACTTGAAGCATGGTTGCTGGCCCCATTCAAGTATTTTTAACTGGTGGCTCACCCATAGCTCTGGAGTTAAGCACTTCAAAGCTTGACCCATGACTCTTTGGCATGCATGGAGTAAAAGCACTAAAGCAGCAACTGATCCCAGGTTACAAAGCAGATCTTCAAGCCCAAAAGAACGTCACTGTCAGTTGCTCAAAGCCACCAACCGTTGCAGGCTGGGCAGTATGCAGTAAATGAGACATGTTGTAACAATTAAAAAAAAACACTAATAAATTTCTTGTTTTGATTTAGATTTTTGTTTTTAAAGGAAAATGACAGGAAAGAGAAATATACTACAGAACTTCTTGCTAGACCAGCACTAGAATGCTCTCTTCCCACATAATGCACACTCAATGAGGCATGGCTTCATAAAGTTAAATGTTTAAATATAATTGTCTGGGTCTAACATTTTTCATATTACATATTTTCACTTGCATTAATAATGCTTAATATTTTTATGCCAAATTCTCTGGAGTTGTCTTTGTCAATGGAGTTCCAGACTTGTAAACAAAATCCACTTATTAAGAAATGTTAAATTACCTTTGGATTTTTACCCTCTTTGGCCAATAAAGCACGTAGCCGCTCTTGTGAAGGTGGTGCAATGAAGATAATATATGGTTTCAAGTCTGAATTGCGTAGGGTCTTCAATGACTGAAGAAAAAAAATGTTCCATTTATTATTTCAATCTCATTAATGTTTGTAAAGGACAAGTATAGATGCACTATTCACATAATGTTCTCAAATGCTAAGGTAACTCAGTATAAATTTCAAGAGTTTATTAAAAGTTGTGACATTCCTTAATAGCAGCATGATTAACAATGTCACATAGCCAGACAATCATCACTAACTCTGGTGCCATTCACCTTTTCCTGTGCAATTGGTATTACCACCTTTTTTTTCTTGCTTATGGAACCTCAACATTTGCTCTTGCTCAAGAGTTCTTCATAGAAAAGTAGGTCAACTGTTCCCTAAACTTGGCTTGGCAGAAACTAAATATATGAACTCAGACTAATTGCACTTCTTTCAGTGTTTGAAAGTACAAATAGCCTTAAACTACATTTGCAATTTCTCCATATACAACTGAGAACCAGTATATGTGTTTTGTTACACACTGTCAAAAATTCCATACACAGCATTAACCTTAAAATTAGAAAAACAAACCAGTTATCCCCTCACAGTTTATCTTACCAAGAGACACCAAGTGCACTAATGATGTGCAAAGCATCCATTTTGCATAGTTTTGTGGTAAGATCACAGGATAGGGAGTCAGGAGAACAGGATTCCATTTCTGGCTCTTCAAGAACTTCCTTCTGTGTGACCTTGGACAAGTCATCACCTCTCTGTGACTCAGCTTCCTCATTTTCAAAATAAGATTACTTACCAGCCTCACAGTGTGTGTGTTAAGAAATTTAATTGACTATTTTTTGTTATGTGCTTTGAGAGTCTCTCATGGACCATTCTAGAGAAACGTAAAATATTATACTACACAGATTGGAATGCACGGTCAGTGTAAACGTGACTCTTCAAAATTCTGAAATAGGGTTAAAGTTCTCCAAATGTATATATTTAAAAACAAACAATGGAAATCATTTAAATAATTCTTTTGTAACTACACCAATGTGATTTTTCACTGTTTGTATTTGATTATCTAATTGCTATTTTACACCACAGGCTTAACAAATACAGGGCAATTATATGTGATACTGTAGCTGGCATAACAAGACTACAAAAATGCACTGGCAAATCCTTTTGGTTTTACTAAAAGTTAAATTCTAATGTGTTATTAAATAAGTACGTGCTCTGGTTACTGTACACAGAGTTGACCAAAAATGGGATTTCTGATTTGCGGGAAGTTTTGCTTTTTCTAAATTTGGTTTTGTTCCACATTGGAATGAATTCAAGTTGTTTCAAGGTTTCCAGTGAATTGGAAATCCCCAAAATATTTCATGAATCAGAAAGACCGATATATGGTATTCTCTAAATGAAATCTGTTCCCCAGTACCCTGACAGTGGTTGAGTGAAACCAACAAGAATGTCAATTTCATTTAGCAGCTGTTAGGGTAGTGGGGTCTGTGCTTCTGGGGCAGCCCTGCCATGTGGACCTTCCCAACTGGGGCAGTCTGCATGGCGGGGCAGCCCCAGAGCTGCACATCCTGGGAGTGCATCCCAGGTCTTTCAGGTTCTGCAACAGGGAGATTGGAAGGCCTGAGAGCCCTAGCGTTAATAGGTGTTCTAAGGTCTTCCAGGCTTCCTGCAGTAGAGCTGGGAGTCAAGCCCTCGTTAGAGCTGGAGCTCCTATGGGTTTCACGCTCCCAGCTTCAAGGAAGTGAGCATGGAAGTTCTGGCATGTCTGCCTGCACCAGAGCCATGGAACCTGCAAGACCAGGTCCTCAAGCTTGTGGCAGCCCACAGGCTGGAGCTGTCCCAGAGCCACTGAACTTGTAATACTCTGGCTCCCTAGCAGACCGGCAAGCCAGCAGGTTTCCCATGGCTCCATCAGAACCCTGCCTTTGATTCGCCAACAACTTACTGAACCTGAGAGGTTTTCACAAAATATTTTGTGGTTGACAAATTGGCATTTTACAATGAAACTGTTTCACTGGAAAATTTCCAACCAGTTCTAATTTTATACCACCTTAAATATCCCTTGGTAGAGTCTTGAAAAATAAATGTTATTTCTTCAAGTAGTTAATTACTAGACAAGTGAAGTAAGTACTTTGCTAATCAGAACCCCTCCATTATTGCAAGTTAATTTCCCCCTGAACCAAATGAGCACAAAATATTTAGTCACATTACAAATTATTCTACTCTATATAAGTTCTTATACTGTACTCATCACCGTAGCGAGCACCTACCCATGTTTGTCTCTCTGAAATAAATCCCACCAGCATATGAGTTTGAGTGAAAAAAATTCTGAATTTCAAAACCACTAGATTTTGGTTTTAAAGTTTTTCTTTTAAAGTTATTTTCATTTAATTGGAGGAAACCCCACCCCCACTTTTCCAAGCATTTGATGAAAGTTTCCCCTCTAAACTGCATGCTGAGTTTCAACTTGAGCTGAAGTTTTACCATTTGTTTCAAAATATGTTTAGAATGAAAAAAGGCTGATCCCGCAAAGTTCAGAACACCCTTCCTTCAACTTCCACTTAAGTCAAGGGTCTCTCAACTACACAGATTAATTACACATGTAATTAAAGCACTAGCACTGGCCCATGTTTAGATGGTATGTTATTGAGCATTCACGCTATCAATCCTATTTCACCTGTATTTATCTCTGTGTCAACACACACATACAGTGAAGTGGTGCAAACTCACTGTCCTCTGTGGAACAGTGGCAGCAGGGCTCATTATAACATGTTTTACAGCCTTTGCTGTAATTTACAAGGTAGCAAAGGCTAAAAAGAGGTCATATCAGTAACTGGAGTTGTTTAAAAGTATTGCTGTATATTCCACCTGCTAGAGCTGTTCCTTTTGGGGACTGCATAAGCGCTCCCTTGAAAATCAGTGCCTTAAGTTGAAGAGAGAGGTACCTTCCCCAAACTATTCCACCCTCTGCAAGATTTCAGAGTTCAGACAGTAAGAGAATTCCAAGGCAGTGGGGGAAGGTGGGCATCATCAACACTCCTAAAAAAAGTTAAAAGTACACAGGGCTTCAGTTTCCAGAGCATTTTTCACAAGTACTATTTATCTAGAGAACAGATATGGATCAGGCTGTAGATATACCTATTCCTATACCTTGTCTGCCAGGATGTCTGAACAATATATAAAAGGGGCTGCCCTAGGGATTGAATAGGCTGCATACAGTCGGACTAGTAGAAAATGGATTGTTACCAGGTGTTCGTTTCACACAGGTCACCAGTGTCGTTTTACTAATACCAGATGTTGTTCCTTCAGTAACATGTTCAGTTTTCATAACAACTGCTGCAATGAAATATAATACCTGTGTATGGAGATTTAAAAGGCATATCTTGCCAGAGTTGATTACTTGCCGCACAGAGTCTATGCTGGTACCATACAGATTCTTCTCAAACTCGCCATGTTCAATAAATTTCCCTGCAGATATGTCAGTCTCAAATGTCTGCCGTGAGATGAAATGGTAATCTCTGCCAGCTACTTCATTCTCTCGCCTACTCCGAGTTGTATCTGAAATTAACAACCACCAAACAGAAGTTGAGAAAAAATGGTGTACTTCTCAAATTCCAAGTGTTTCAGGAGTAATACACCTTTTTAGGCTATAGTACTATGCAATATCCAATTAGACAAAAGGGCAGCTATTCTCTTTTCAAAAATAAATCTCTCTAAACAGATTAGTCTGTGTCAATTGTATCATACTGATCTTGCATTTAGTGTTTTTCACGCAGAATGATCTGGAAACTCTTTACCAACTAGAAAAGAAATCCCTTCACTATGCAGCCACTTTGGATGGAAAGCTCCAGCTGTTTAATAAAACACAGCAACATAATTCAGAATACATAGTGGAGAATATCATATTCAATGGAAACTGCAGGGGGAATTTAGGAAAGCACAGCATAATCATCCCAAATTTGAATTTACCAGGACCCCCATGTTAAAATCACTTACTATTGTGAAGAGTTCCATGGGATTTTTAACTAGTGTAAGTGTCCCAATTTTATGTCTCATCTGGGAGAAGAAAAAAAAAAAAAGCACTTCCAGCAGCACCCAACACCATGCTAGGGCACTGTTCCAGTACTGACTTATCAAAGCCACTTTCTGCACACAAAGGTTATTTTTACTGATCCTCCTACCCAGAACTGATCTTACCCTGCTTAGCTTGCAATATTCACGAAGATCATAGCCTGAGGTGATCTGGTTGCAGGTTATATTTAGAATAGCGGTTATACTGTCTGACAGAACACACCCCTGTATTCACACCCTACAAACTACTGTAATAATCTTTGTACAAGGTATGCCATGTAAGGCATCTTTTGAAAACTCAATTCACTGGTCAGTAGTGTCCCGATAAAATATATGTAGCAACACTGTATGTGAAGCTTTAAGACTTTTCTGTATGATATTATTAACGTATGTTCCAAATCACACAGCTCTGCCCAAGCACAAGTTGGCAACCAGGTCTGTCCTAAATGAAGGAATGTGTGCTTGCCTTTATTTGCATTTTAGCAGTAGACAGAGTCATCAAGCAGGAAGGGAAAACAAAGGAAGTTCAAACAGGAAAGAAAAAAAAACAAAAAACCCAGCAGGGAATATTCTTCCATACAGACACTGTCTCCTAGTTCTCAGCTGGAAATAGGTTTCAATAGGGGGACTGGAACTATGAAAAGCAGGGACAAACACCCCAAGGGACCCCTCTCCCTGCGTATCTCTTTCTCTGCACCCGAGAAGACAAAAGGAAACAGCTGTTGGACTTTGGGGAGGGATCTTGACCTGAAAATATGGTCAGTAATCTATTGGAGCATGTGGTGAGAAAGTTTGCTTTGTGACCAAGATAGCTTCTTACCAGTAAGCATTTTTATCTTTATTTTTCTTGTAACCATTTCTGACTTTTATGCATTATTACTTATACTCACTTAAAATCTCTCTTTGTAGTTAGTAAACTTGTTTTATTGTTTTATCGAATACAGTGTATTTAAACTGAAGTGTCTGGGTAACTATTTAAGGTAATAAAATGGCATATTATTCCCTTAAAGGAATAATGGACTTAATGTATTTGCACTGTCCAGGAGAAGGCCAGGCAGTACAGGACGTACATTTCTGGGGAAAATCCATGACTGGAAGTGTGTTGGAGTCAGTATAACAGAGACTGCTGAGAGCCAGGGTGTAACTGGAAGACTGCAGTTCCACACTGACACTCAGGGTGTGGCTTGCATGCTTGAGGGCTGTTTATGAGGAGCCCAGGTGGGAACTACTTCAGCAATGCATTGTAAGACATCCAAGGTTGCAAGGCAGGGGTGACAGCCCCCCCACTAGTCTGAATTGTACCCTGGTGTGTCACATCCTCCCCTTAAACTTACGAGGAACTGCAGCTGCAAAGCGATCTACTTCATTATTCATTAGCCTCTGACGTAGTTCATTCTGGCCGCAGTTCTGTGGGCCAATCAGGACAATAGGCCTTTTCCTATTTGCTGGCTGGTGATACAGTGACATTTCCTCATAGGTTAAAATTTCTTCATTGTCATAATCTTCAGAGATAAAACAAAAACAAAAAAACCCCTGAAAAATATTATTTAAAACAAAGACGACAACCAGATATAAAACATGACTGATGTTATTACTACATGAGAAAGACAAGGTGGGTGAGATACTATCTTTTATTGAACCAACTCTCACAGACCCCTTCTTCAGGTGTGGAAAAGGTAACCAGAGTGTCAGAGCTAAATACAAGATGGGACAGACTGTTAAGCATAAGGGGTTAACTCATTTTAAGTGGTCTCCTGCAATGTAACAAGAAACCCATGGATCATCACACTTATCTCCACAGATCCAATACCTATCCCAGATACTAGGAGGAATCTTATCTACAGCCAGGCACAGATACTACAGAATATGGTCAAGAGAACCTCCTTCAGTACAGGAAAACACCCCCCCCCCCCGCACTCCATATGGGGTACCATCAAAAAATTACAACTCATATTGGATGGAGACCACTCTTGAAATAAATCTTTCCTGAATCTCTTCTGGCCTTCAAACAACCCCCCAGCCTTCCCAAGCTCATCATCAGAAGAAAGCTTTCCACAGACCAGGATACACTAACTCAAAGCAGCACCAGACCCTCCCAGACCAACAGATGCAAAACCTGCAGACCTATTTCTATGGTTACAATGATTAATACCCTCCACAACACACCACTCAAGATCTATGGGTCCTAATATGCTGATCACAACATGTGGTGTACCTCATCAGTGCATCAAATGCCCCAGCAACAACTATGTGCGTGAAACCAGACAATTTCTATTCTCTCAAATAAACTCTCACAGAAATATGATAAAAAGACAAACATTCTATTACCTGCGGGTGAAAACTTTTCACAAAGCAATCACTCCATCACTGATCTTTCAGTCCTCGTCCTTCAAGGAAATCTACATAACCCCTTCAAAAAAGAGGAGACTGGGAATTTGAATTCACAACTCTGCTAGACACTAAAAATCATGGACTCAATGGAGACACTGGTTTTATGGCTCACTACAACAATTTATAACCTAACAACCCTTGTTTGTCCTATGACTGCAGAGATGTTAATTGCCCACTTCATTTTAAGTGGTCTCTGTAGCATTTAAAAGCTTCTCTTTTCCACCAACACAAGTTGGTCCAATAAAAGATATTACCTCACCCATCTTGTCTCTCTCATATCCTGGGACCAACATGGGTATAACAACACTACTACTACATGGCAGTATTAACTGCAATGTGAGCCTGACACATAATGTAAGGAGCTTAGGGAAACCCATATCTCTTCCTTTCTCACTGTGCACCTCTCACTTTTGAGTCCCTCTGATGGGTATATCAGCCTTTCGGCTGAGAATTGGAGAGATCTCATTGTCTGTTTATTTCTCCAGGATTGCGCTATTCAGCAATGAAATGCATTCCTCTTCCTGTCAGAAGAAAGTGTGCTGCCAGGCCCTATTGGCACTGATTTGGGGAATAAATTTGCTGATATGTTTATAAATTAGGTTTCTAATAAAGAAACAGTAATTCAGCAATTATTTCTTGGTATTTATATTTATAACCAAAATTCAATTTTTTTTAGATTTTGTCATACGATTTGCATTTACCATAAATCCCAAAGGTACTTTTGTATATAGAACGCTACTGGAAGGAACTTTCTGCTGACACAGTTTCAGTCTCATATCGAATATGCATACAACATTCAATAAGAAATAGCAGGGACAAGCTTTATTTAGCACAAAAGAAGAAATGGATTTGTCATTGTTACAGCAAGGTAAAGAACGTTCAGGACATTTTAACTAGAAAATTCTAAAACTGACATACAGTTCACATCAGGGTTATTACTACTTACCATCGTTTTTATTGGCATTGTACAAAACTTTTTTCCGTTTCTTCTTATTTTTCTTTGCACACCAAAGTTTTCCTGGAAGTCAAATTAAAAAATCACTAGAATCAGAAATGCTTGGACACAAAAACAAAGCTTCTTTTTCCTGGCTGTGTACTTAAAGATGGTAGGATACAGTTTGTCTTTCTAAATATTTTACATGTATTTAAGTAAATTAAGAAATATAAATTTCTATAGATTATAGCTATGTAGTATTAGATTAATATAACTCCTACAACACAATACCAACTGCCTCCTGCATTGCTCAGACTCATAATGTGAGGTCATCTAACTCTTCTTGTTCTCTTACCTAATACATTCAGTAGAGTTCAAATACTCCCACTTTTCTTCCACATTTCCAAGGGCCATCCTTTCTGTTAGGTCTTTACTGCTAAAAACTCTTGACCATACGCTCTTATTTTGTGTCTTGACTATTATAAACTCTTATTCTCTGACTGCCTTAATATCCCTTATCTCCCTGCCAATTCATACAAGACACTTCCTAAGAATCTCCTCTTTGTTGCTTTGACCAGACTTTATCCACCTTTGTCTAGTTAAGGTGGTCTCAGAGTACACAGATCTTTAGAAGTTTTCTTCTAACCCACCTCTGTCACTATAGTAACAAGGGAGGGGTGGTGGATGAAATTCCTCTCAGAGAGGATGTGAGGCTCATCTCCTTGAATTACTCCAATGAGATTTGCATGTGCTATGAGAACATCATTTGAGTACTAACAAGCTCCTACACAAACTTCTTGCCTATACTAAGAATTTCAGAGAATTATCCCATCCAGGCTAGATCTACAGGTGGGAGAATTCCCTAAAATTCTGTATGTAGACAAGGCTCCAGAGACACTGACAATCAGAGTCCAGACACTCCAAGGAAAGAACGGATGGTTTAAACCCCCAAAATGAGCAGTTGAACCAACTGACTGCATACTGTATTATGGTACTGTAAAGTGTATCGAGTAAGGTCTTTTATGAAACCCTGAACTTAATGGTCATTAGGACAAATCTACAAACTGTGGTTATGAATCTACATATTTATGTACATAGAAAACTGCATTCATGACCTTACTACAACTTCAACTATACCCAGGGCAGGCCTTAGGGAAAATGGCACCCTGGGTAAACTTGTATTTTGGCGCCTTGCACCCATCATCCCTGGCTCCCACAGGCTCCCTGGGCTTCCCCCCTTCCATCATTTCTGGACCCTGCTGCCTCCCCCAGTGTTTAATTTGTACTGAAAGAGATGACAGAGTTCAGCCCTGGCCCAATTTAAGCACTGGGAGGGCAGCCTGATACTGGTGGGTGTTGGCTGCATGCCCAGCTCTGACAGCAATGCCACAGTCAGCAGCAAAGTAGAATTAAGGGCGGCATCTTGCCAGAGCCCACAACCCTCCTGCAGCCCTCTGGCCACTCCTGGCTGACCAGGGCACCATTTCAGATTTTGAGGGGTGGGAGGAAACTTTAACCATAACTCCAGCGACTACTTAGGCATCTGAAAACTCTAGGTTTGTTTTTGGTTTTTTTGTTTGTTTTGCAGATAACTTAGGAGTTAGCTGACAGGAGCATTATATGTAATTGCTATATAAAGAAATAAAAAATAAATATGGCTTTAATTGGAGTTTGTATATAAAGTTTATATGTAAATTTAGAACAATCAGAAGATAATACAGCAAAATATTCCCAATCCCAAACCTTGAGGTATCAGTTCTGGAGCTTTTACACATATCAGAAACACATGGTTGATACTTCGTACAGTATCTCTACTAAAATACAAATAAATAAAATCTGCTTACTTTCTCTAACAGACATTCTGTGTTACTGCCATTATCTACTCTATTTTAGTCAACTGTTTTTCATTCCACTAAAAACATAATTTTAACATACGTGATTAAGGTTTCCCCCCTCTTTTATTAAGGAAGGGAATATGTTTTTCTAATGATTTTGGCATTCCATGTGCAACCTGTAACTGAACTGGTATCTAATTTCAGGGCAAAGTTAAAATCCATTATGGAGCTGGTAGAGCGTAACCTTGAAAGAAGCCATGTTGTACAAAAAAGCATGCATGTGAAAAAGCATGTGAAAGAGCCTTTGATACCAAAACTTCAGACACCACTTGAATTAACATTGGTATGACAGCTGCAGAAATTTTCTTTAGAATATATATCCAACCTGATTTCTCTGGCTCCTTGTCTTCTTCTATAGTTTGCTTCATTGCTTCCCTTTGCTGTTGAAAGCTCTTTCCTTAATGTATAAAAAAGGTACATAAAAGCAGTTAGCACTGGGAAACCACTCCTATTTCCTTTTACAAGCAAGATGCCAGTTTTCTTTAACTAATTTCTCAGAATTACACAACTACACTATTATCATACCTCTCAACCTGCTACGGCCCAAGTGGTACACACTGTGCGACAAAGATCCAAAATGAGGGACAATGTGTTATACATGAAACTTAAATTTTATGGAATTCATTCTTTTAGGGTAAAGAACTTCCTATAATCTCAGTTTCATGACTACAGTTAATGTATATAATTTTAAACAACGAAAGTAAGGAGATGTGAATTTGTGTGGAATGTAGGTAACTGACTAAAGTGTAATCCTTCAAAATAAGGGATATTTGGAGGTACAACTAATTTATATTTCTGCATGTGAAAAACAGAGGGTTCTATTTGCAGTTTGGTTGTAGTGACCTAATTAAGCAAATGGACATTTATGGTTAACTTTTCACAATGGTGCATGGGATCAAGCTGTATGACTTTTGCAAGCAACTTTTAAAAAACATACATTCCTTTTAAGATCTAGTTTTGTGCTCAAATATACCAGTATTGTCACATCCGTGGCAACATCAGTAAGTGCACCTATGCATACATACTTAGGGCAAGTGATGGTGTAATACAGTAACTCCCCACTTAACGTCCTCTCGCTTAATGTTGTTTCGATGTTACGTCCCTGCTCCATTACAGAACAGGCTCATTTAAAGTTGTGCAATGCTCCCCTATAACGTCGTTTGGCTGCCTGCTTTGTCCACGGCTGGCAGGCCCCTCCCACCCCACCCCCCCCGTACCTCCCGCCTGCCAAGGGACCCTGCGGATTAGTGCCTTCCCTCTGTTCCCCCCGCCTCCTGCTCGCAGCAATCAGCGATCTTGCAGCGTTCAGGAGGCTGCGGGAAGGAGCGAGGACACAGTGCGCAGCCTCCCCGCTCCCTCCCCTGCCTCCTGAACACCGCAAACCAGCTGACTGCTGCGGGCAGGAGCCAGGGGGGAGGCTGCGTGCCACACCCTCGCTCCTCCTGAACGTCGCAAATCAGCTGATTGCCACCGGCAGAAGGCACTGATCCGCGGGGTCCGCTGGTGGACGGGAGGCACTGGGGGGGGGGGTGTGTGTGTGTAGAGGAGCTGCCAACCTGTTTAATACCTGTATTAAATTGCTTGTTTAAAATTGTTTTAGATGTATATAATGCCTTTTGTCTGGCAAAAAAAATTTCCCTGGAACCTAACCCCCCCATTTACATTAATTCTTATGGAGAAATTGGATTCGCTTAACATTGTTTCGCTTAAAGTCACATTTTTCAGGAACATAACTACAACATTAAGTGAGGAGTTACTGTATAGGGAACAATCCTGTATTGTTAAGGACAGAGACTGGATGATCCAATAAGATATTTCCATCTTTAACGTCTATGATTCTTAAATGGAAGGATTCAGCTCTTTGAGAAATACCATGCAAACACTTATAAAAGGAGAAAGTTATTTAGAAAACTGTAGTTCACTGTAGCGTTCCCAACATACACCTCTCAAGGAAGAGGAGTGTATCCTTAGTATTACTCTGAGCAATTCTGCTTTGAAGAGTGATTATAAAAGAATGGCATTGTTTTGCAATGATTTTCATATTAAATATGCTCAGTTTGCAAGTAAAAAATGTGGATGTTTTGTGTTTTTATAAATTCCAGCCCTGCAAAATCAGCCTGGACTTACAGAATCAAACTGAGTTCCTTTTCATCTCATCCAAACATCACAAAGTAATGAAGTCACACTTGTGAAACACCTGTCTTCAAATTATTTCTTGTTCACCATATTGCTGCCAATGGATTTGCATTGCATGGGTGTAACAGATAAGATCTTAATAAATAACTCTTGCTGATGCTCCACAATAGAAGGTAAACACTGGTTCCAATGACTGAAAATCCAATTAATCTGAAGCTCCAAGCAGTTTGAAAGAGCAATTTCTCCACCTACTGCTCTCTGTACTTACTGAGCCTAAATTTGCTTTCTCAGAGGGCGGCAGAGTAAACTGGGGTTAAGGTGCAGTGTTGCTGCAGCAAGCAGCAGAGGAAATGTGAACTCAAAGGGAAAAAAGCAGAAACTAGTGGAATGATCAGGTCTAATCTGTGATTGGCAGACATACCAATGGATGCCTGTGTATGAGAAAATTAACACCTGCTTGCTAAGAAATAGGTAACTATTTTTGAACATGTAAATTAATTTCTATATCACAAAACCATCACAGTGGTTCTCTTTGCTCAAAAGAGGTTCAAGCAAGAGATGGACATTTAACGAGCCAAACTCCAGGATATAAAAGTCTCTTTCAAGACTTTTCACTTGCTGTAGTGGCTTGTATTCCAAACAATGGCACCTCAAAATTTCTGCACATCTGTGTTTTTGGTTACAGTGCACTGTACCTGGGATAAGGCCTGCCAAAGGCTGATTGTCTTCATCTCCATCTCGGTAGGCCTGCCACCAGTTTGGATCTTCTTGGCTGATCACATGGAGTATATCTCCCTTTTGAAAAGACAGACCTAATTCTCGGCAAGGTACATAAGGATCATCAGAAGGATCATAGTCAAAATGTGCTTTCACGTGTATCTAGGAAACAAGAGATATAAAAATAAAAGGGAAAATATATTTAGTAATTCCAAGGATTCATATCCCCTAAAACATTCTCTCCCTTTGGCTGTGAAACAAAATCTGTGACAAGTTGTAATTTCAATATTTGAGTCAGTCTCTTGTATGCAGGTATGGACGGCACTACTAACATATGTATAATGGTGGGGAAAATATAGCCGTACCAATTTGAGGGAAGGTTAGAAACTGAAGATGAAGGCATGAAAATCCTTTCATACAAATGACTATGCGCCAAGAACACTGAGGTGAAATAGTTCAATCCAGTTAATGAAGTTAATGGAGACACACATAGGGGTTTTGGTGGTACTTTTAATGCAAATTCCTAGTTTTGCTACTTAATTTTGGCTAAAAGGGAAGACTACTTATCTGTAGTTCTGCTTCTCTGAAGACATCATTACACTGGACTCTGATTCTTGTGTTAGCACTCTTTATCGCAAAGCCTATACAACTCACTTAGCTCAGATTTTTTTCTCTGACCAGATACTGATTTAATTCCTTGAGATCCTGAAGGGTCAGGGTCCTCCTGGCTTTTTTGCTCATCAGGAAGTACCTAGCATAAAATCCATTTCCTTTTTCACGAAGTGGCACAAACTGATGACTGTCTTTGCCAGGAGGAAATGGATTTCCTGCAGCATTTTTTCCTGACACTGAGAAGAGAGAGAGAATTCTTGGGCACTGACAATCTGGAAGTATTTCTGAAATCCTGATTTAGTTGCTTCACCGAACTGAGTTTGCACCATGTGTCCAAGGTGGGCAGGGCTGACTAGGTGTAAAAAGCTTTTAAGTTTGCTCCAAGCACGGATATCCTGGCAGGATACTGAAAGTAGCACATATGGTACACATTCTGGAACCCTAAAGCTTTTGCTGCTTGTACGAACTGGGCTTAGAACCAGTCAGCTTCTGCAGCTGATGAGGCTGACCACTCTGGAGCTGGGATCCTTTGAAATCAGTTGTAGATGGCTTATAAGAAGAAAAACTTTTCTTTTGCATCTTTTAAATTAGGGCCATGAAACAGATCCAAGACACTAGTATGCATGTTATTTTTCCCCTCTGTAAAGAGGCTTACATCTGCTTCCCAAACAGGTTCTCTTTGGCATATAGCAGGTCCTTGAATTTCTTCTGCTGGAAATTAGATGTCTGCAGCCAAGCTGAGGAATCCACTCAAAGTAGCATCCTTTGCAGTCATATCCTGCATTACAGGATGCTCACACCTGACATAAGGCAAAGTCTACACCGTAATGGATAATTTCTCTGAGTTCCTGGTAATTCTCTTTGGAGGAAAATCAACCAGGGCAAAGGCCTTCTACAGCTGCCACTGGCCACACAGGCCTGGTTGAGCCAGGTGCATCAATCACATAAGGAATATGTGATAAGGCGAAGTAGGCTAAAGCATGGATGAGTAAAATCCAGGACACACAAGGTGGTAGAGAACTGAAATTAAGTGTGCTGAAAAGGTGTGCCAAGAATAAATGCACCAAATCACTAATATTACAGCAACCAAACACCGAGGCTCCCTAAGCAGACAGCCCGAAGCACTGGAAAATGTACTGCAGCACAGAGCTAGGTGTCAGAGAGCACAAAAGCCAAATTAATAAGGAATTTAGCTAACAAGTATAAAAGATATGCCTGATCCTCTAATAGCCACAAAGACTAATCACAGCAGGAAGTTTCTTCTCTAGGTGTGCTCAAGAAGGAACTGGCATAGGCAGAGGTATATGTAGTCCGTCATGGGTAGTGCATGACACTGCTATTCCTCTCTAGTGCCAAAAACTACTGTGCTATGGGAATTTTGTTAGATTTGTGCTAAGGAGCACTAAACTTGTGAAAAGCCTAGATCCTGCCTACAGACAAGACAAAACTCCCCACCAAGACAGTTGAAAATGGATACAAGAGGCACACATTTCTGCTTTCCCCACCATGCTGCATTCTATATAGGTAAAAGGGGGTTCCAACTGCTATAGTATCTTTGGGAAGGAAGGAATCTATTCCCTTTGCCAAAAAGAGGTAATTCTAGAATACAATTTGAGAATTTGCAGCCAAATTAGTTCCTTAAACAGGAAAAAAGTCTTTTTAAAAAAAGGTCTGAAAACAGAGAGGCCTGGAACCATGCACCCGCTTCTGTGAAGGCAAAAATTAAACTAGCTGGCTTGTCAGAGGAGGGGCATAGTCACTGGCAGGAAGGTTGACGGGTCTGAGCTTGTCTCCAAGCTGCAACAGTTTGAAAGTTCACTGTGATAGACTATGGACTTTAGTATGATGAAAATACTAACTCTATCTAATTAAGGGAGTTTACCAAAGTGCTATTAGTCACAGGTATGTGGCAAAACAAAAAAATCTCACTTCACAACTGCAGAAGCCTTCTTCCATTATACAACTGTTTTTCACTACGTAATAATTTAAATAGGAATTATAGTCACAGAACACACACAGTAGATCCATACATGCTGAAAAGGTTGGTGAGGAGAACTGAGAACACACACTCCTTTTACAGAATGTGAAAATGCAGTCAATTGCCTATTTTTATGAAGGTAAAGAAAATCCTTAGAGGCAGTATTGTATGTGCAGTGGAATTTGCTTATAGTCAAATAATTTTTCTGGGGAAGAGATCACTTCATTAGTACCAGAGTTTTATTACTGTCTGAATTACAGTTTTCAACACAATGGTGGCTATATGTAAGAAACAAATTGACAGATTATAAATTAAAAAGTCAGAAGGGACCACTTTGATCATTTAGTTTCCTGCATACCACAGGCCATAGGACTTCTGTGAATTAATTCCTTTTTGAAAAACATCCAACTAGATTTAAAAATTGCCAGTGATGGAGAATCCACCACAATCCTTGGTAAATTGTGCCAATGGTTGATAAGTGTTAATTTTTTTTTTTAACCTTGTTTCCTGTCTGAATTTATCTAGCCTTAACTTCTAGCCATTGTGTCTTACTATACTTTTTTCTGCTAGATTGAACAGCCCACTATCCAATTTTTGTTCCCCCTCCTGGTACTTATATGATTAAGTCACCCCTTAACCTTCTCTTTGTAAAGCTAAATAGACTGAGCTCACTGAGTCTCTTACTATCAGTTTATAGCATGTTTTCCAATCTTTTAGTAATTCTTGTGGCTCTTGTCTGAACCCTCT
The DNA here is from genome assembly GCF_965152235.1 of Eretmochelys imbricata. Lineage (NCBI taxonomy): Eukaryota > Metazoa > Chordata > Testudines > Cheloniidae > Eretmochelys > Eretmochelys imbricata. Next base: position 63,090,957 of record NC_135577.1, on the reverse strand, counting down.
CCAGTTTATCGACATCCTTCTTGATTTGTGGACACAGTAGTCCAGTAGCGGTCACATCAGTGCCATATTTACAGATTATTAATCATTTATGATTTCACAAGCTCTCTCTGATCTTTTAAAAAAAACACCACCACCTTTTTATTCTTTGTCATTTTTCTGCTCAGCCCCCAGAAAGACGTTTTTCTAATATTTTGGAAATTTAAACTGGATTAAGGAGATAATTATAGGTCTCAGGTTACCTTTACTGACCTTCAATGACAGCAAAAAACCTACAGGCACATAAAGAGTAGTGAATGCAGTATTAACTATTCTGATTGGTCAGCGTCAGATGACCAAAATTCCTTGTATCTAGATCTGTGTTTCATTATAAAAGTAGTACAACTCCATAGGAATGCATTAAAGGTAATAGAGATTTCATTTTTACTGAAAGAAAAGGAGTACTTGTGGCACCTTAGAGACTAACAAATTTATCTGAGCATAAGCTTTCGTGAGCTACAGCTCACTGCATCTGATGAAGTGAGCTGTAGCTCACGAAAGCTTATGCTCAAATAAATTTGTTAGTCTTTAAGGTGCCACAAGTACTCCTTTTCTTTTTGCGGCTACAGACTAACACGACTGCTCCTCCGAAACCCATTTTTACTGAATTATAGATGAGGTTTCATTATAAGTGATGCTTGCTTATCAGTCTCCCACCATGTTACTGTAATTTAAAGGTTTTGTTCATCTTTGAATAAATGTTGCATAACGCTTTACGTAAGCTGCTATAGTCCAAGTTAAAGATAACTCAAGACACTGTTAGCTAGAAACAAACATTTTAGGAAGATCTTCAATTTACTGCTTTTTTTTCCAGATAAGTTTTGCAAGTTAAGGCACAACCCACCACTTTTTAATTCCGCCCCCTATCTGTAATGAAGAAATGGATATTCTCAAAAGAAAAAAAAAAAAAAAACTTCAGAACATTTCAGAAGTGCAAGCAGCTCTAGATTTAGCATTTCTTACTTGTACATGTTTAGTGACTGACAGTAAGCAATGCTATATAGGGTAGGTCAACATTTGCAGCAGCAGCACGTAGAGTACAGACACTGGATGCCCAGCTAGCACACGTATAAACAGCAGTGTAGATGGTGAGACACTGCTTATGTGAGTAAAGTACAGACATGCCAGAACTCTAGTGAATATAGCCTGCATAGCTCTCTACATGCCCAAGCAGGGCCTCCCATGTCTACACTGTTTTTAGCAGTGAAGGGTCCTGCTGCCTCCCTGTTGCAGTAAAAGACTCCAGCAACAGGGAGCTGCTGGAGCCTTTTGCTGCCTCAATGAAAGACTCCACTGCCTCCCCCCCACTGAAGTCTTTCACTGTGGTGTGTAGTCACATGTACTGTACACATTGCTGCAAGCACAGACAAGGCCATAAACTGAGCACAAATGATCACATTTTGCTGGAATTGCCAAGGCCAATGGTTCTCAACCTTTCCGGGCAACTTTTCAGGAGTCTGATTTGTCTTGCGTACCCCCAAGTTTCACCTCACTCAAAAACTACTTGCTTACAAAAATCAGACATAAAAATACAAAAGCGTCACAGCGCACTTATTTACTGAAAAATTACTTACTTTCTCATTTTGTCTATATGAAATTTTAGTTTGTACTGACTTTGCTAGTGCTTTTTATGTAGCCTGTTATAAAACTAGGCAAATATCCAGATGAGTTGACGTACTCCCTGGAAGATCTCTGTGTACCTGCAGGGGTACACGGACCCCTGCTTGAGAACAAATGCTCTAGGCAGTCACCTGTGATTATTTTCAGCAGTGTTACTCAAATCTTTGAGGTCTAAATCAATTTCTTTTGTTTCGTCCTGTAAAATGACCCACAAAAGACCTTTGTAAGCACTGGGTGAAAAACAACGGTTGTAAGATTAACATAAATTTCACTTACAACTGTCTCCTTGGCAGGAGGCGGCTTGCTCTGTTGACTGGGTATCAGCACAAATGTCAGAGTGCCATGCATGTCAGCCTGCAACAAAAAACAAGATTCCAGTAATCTACACCATAAATACTTGACTATTTGAATTAGGGATTCCAATAAATAACATTTACTGTTTTCAAAATGCAATACAAATTCCAAGAAAATCCAGGCCCTATAATCAAATGCATCATTATATCACTATGTGGGTTAAGATTTATAATAATCCCAATATACATACATTCCTAGAGAAAAGTGACACAGTAGGAAAGACTAAAGAGCTTGATACTGATCTCCAGATGATGGAAGCCTAGAAAGCTTGGTTGTACAAATTATTTTCTCTATACAACTTTACTGAGAAAAGATGGGGAAATTAGAGAACTACAAGGATTACAATTCTGCCACTCTCTTCTGAGTTGTTAATAAGTCAGTTAATACTGGAAAAGAAATACAGGAGCTAAAACAAAGATGAAAATGTTCATGGTGAACTCAAATTTCTTTCAGTTATAAAATAGTGTTTCTAATTACAAGTGTAAAGAGAGTGCTTGCTTATACTGAAACATTGCCAAAATGTACATAAACAAATTTACAGTATTTTCCTCACGTCAAGGCACAAAACCATCATCCATAGAAATTATATCACTAACAGCTAAAATATTTAATTGTTAACCACAGATGTTGTGCTCAGTCCTATAAAGAAAGTCAGCGAAGTCCTTGCCCTGAAGAGCTCACATACTTAAGATCCCAATCCTGTAAAGACTTACACATACACTTCAATTTACACACCACGTAGTTCTCCTGACTGACAAGTCAACTCACAGTGCTTAAAATAAAGTGTGTGTGTAAATGATTGCACAATGGGGTTCTTAGGACCTGATTTATATGGTGCAGCAAGCATTACACTCAATTATGTTTGCACAATCAGGTCTTATGAAAGCAGTGCATGGAGTGTGTACAGCTCATTTATACAGAAAGAGGTCAGCTGACCCTTCCATGGGACTTAGAACCAGGAATTCCTGAATTCTATCCTAAATTACATTGATTTGTTGTATGGCCTTTTGTAAAACGAGGATAACAAATTTATCTTCTGTTGCATGGATTAGCTGCTGAATGATTGTAAAGCATTTTAGAGTTAAAAACACCAGAAAATTATTATACATAAGATTATGTTAAAAGGTTGCGAAGTCAAGCGCTCAAAAGTTAAGAAACCCTAGCATTAAGGTTGCCCATATAACCCTAACTTGAGGGTGGGTGGGTGGGTGGCTGTGGGTGTGTAATAATACTATATATTAGTTACACAATACTACATTCAATCTTCCATTATATGATTCTATCTGGTGGGAGCTATGTCAGTATGGAGTAAGTCAGGGGTGGGCAAACTATGGCCAGTGGGCTGGATCCTGCCCATCAGGGCTTTGGATCCGGCATGCAGGATTGCCGCCCCACGCTGCTGCTGTAAGCAGCTGGCACCAAGTCCCTGCGGCCTCTAGGGGAGGGGTGGCAGAGGGCTCCATGCACTGCCCTCGCCTGCAGGCATCGCCTCACCCGCAGCTCCCATTGGCCAGGAACGGGGAACCGCGGCCAGTGGGAGCTTTGGGGGGGGGAGGTACCCGCAGGCAAGGGCAGTGCATGGAGCCCTCTGCCTCCTGCTCCAGGGGTTGCAGGGATGTGGTGCCAGCCATCTCCGGGAGCGGCGCAGGGCCAGGGCAGGCAGGGAGCCTGTCTTAGCCCTGCTGCGTGCCACCGCCACCTCGGAGCCGCTCCAGGTAAGTGGCGCTGGGCCGAGCCCACACCCCGCGCCCCAGCCCCCTCCCACACCCCGACCCCCTGCCATACCCTGCACCCCAAACCCCTGCCCTGAGCCCCCTTGTACACCCCGCACCCCTCCTGCGCCCCAACCCCTTGCCCTGAGCCCCTTCCTGCACACCGCACCCCTTCCTACACCCCGCACTCCCTGCCCCAGGCCTACATTCATGGCCCTGCATGGAATTTCCCCACCCAGATGTGGAGTTTGCCCACTCCTGGAGTAAGTTCTTCGCAGACAATCTTCAGAACACAATACTGCCAAAGTCTTATAAACCTCTACTAAGCACATACAAACTGATTTTTCAGAGGCTCATAACTTGGCTAAATTTGAACAGATTTTGCAGGGAGGGCAAACTACATCCCTAGCTTGAGCCCCACCCCCAACAAATTTCAAGTCCCTGCTACAAAAGTATGGATGTTTAAGATATTTTGAATCAAATGGTTGTAAGATTTTTTTTAAACTTGGACAAATTCCCTAAATTCTCTCTCAAAGAGCTGAACAGTTTTAGCTGAAACTTTCGGAAAAAAAAGATTCAGGTAGATGCAGACAAGGTTCAGGCTGAAAGTTACAGCCTAAACAGTTATAACAGAGACTTAAGATTGCCTAACAGTGTCCATTGTAACTATAGACATAGTTACCAGCTCCATCTATAACTGAAGCAGTCTTCTGTTGTAGGGGAAGCTAGAATCCTTCACTCCGATACTGGCAGGTGTGATGATTTTGGAGTTGTGTCTATACATCTTACGAAATGATATTATGAAATGTATCATTAAATTGCTGTATCAAGGAAAGCCTCTGTATGTGTATCACCATGAACTGGCAAGTTTGTACCATGTCTTCCCCAGACCAGGGACAATGGGGAATATTTAATGTTAATGATGTTGCTTTGAAATACACAGGAAGTTGGAGCAGGAGGAAGAAAAAGAACAGTTGGACCAAGGTCAGAGGAGGTGAGATTAGGAAGTAAGTACCCATGTTTCAGCAACCCAAGGAATGCCCTGCACTAGATGGATTTGATAGTTCTGAACCCTGCTCAAATGATGCCCTGGGATGGTAAGGAAACTGCACCTACCGCAGGGCCCCTGACAGAGTAAATAGTAACCCAACTCAGGAGGCTCAAAATCTTTGGTGGGATTCTGGGAGAGGGTGTGTTTAAGTTTCAGGAGAATCTGATGGGTCACTATTTGTTCAGGGGGATAGGCAGCTAGACAATAGGTTCCAGCTCTCAGGAGGGGGTACCAGACTGAAGGTCTGTGCTCTGGAATGTGCCTAAGGACCCCACACACTGGGGCATGGCTCGGATTCATTCAGGCTCCACAGGCTTAAAGCACCTCGGGCCATGGTTTTGGGTCCCTTCACAGCAGCCTAGTGAATGGCTGAGAGGGGCACATTTGATCGGCTTCTGTGCCAGTATGCAAATAAATTCTAAGTGGACTTTTAATTTATCCCAAGTTACTAATGTGATTATCCTCCAGTTTCAAAAATCTTTTCAGCTGCCATATTAATAAAAGTGATACTGAACATTTTTACCACCTTGAATGAAGTTAAGAGGATACCAATCAGCTTCAAAATCACACTTCCATCTAATTGATCTATTGAATTTTCTCACATCATTACAAGACACTTCTGAGATTACTGTGACAAAGAAATTAGAAATATCATTGCTGACAAAAACTGAAACAAAATGATCCTTGAAGGAAGGAAGGACACAGAAGACTGGTCTTAATCAGGTCTAGTATGGCATGCTATCACACCCCTTCAAATTTGCTGCTTAGAGGCAGAACCATTTGAGGCTGAAGTGGGTAATGCTGAAGAGAAAGACCACAGACTCCTCTGATGTAGGTGAGCCTGGTTTACTGAGTGCTTGGACTTCTGAGAATAGAAACCTAATGAAGATGACCATCAAGATCTGGAGAATTTGAAGGACTACTTTCTTCAGACAATATTTTCATACCTCTTAGAACACTGCTTTGTCAGACTTGCCAAAAGACCAGATGTGAAAAAATTCTCTAGGTCTAACAACATTATCAAAAACAAAATACATTTCTTAAAGTTAACTAATTAAAATTATAATTATGATGTTTGGATCCAACTCCTTTAAAAAAAAAAAAAAAAAAGAGTGGCAACTTGAAAAGGTCAGACAGCAAATATTCCTGGGGAGGGCGGGGAAAGAAGGAACCACTTACCAGCAAATCAAAAACTTCATTAACATCTTTTCCACGAATCTCAATGCCATTAATTTCCAGAACTTCATCCCCTTCATGTAATAACCCACTCTTCTCTGCAGCACCCCCTTTCACTATTCGACTAATGATGACAGAATCCATTTCATTGCGCACTGTAGCACCCTACACAATTGCAAATAGATAATCTGAACGTAAAACAAATATGAAACTCAGGGATATATACTGCATATATTTTAAACCAGTGGATAAAATTTCATATACTACAAATGAAAAACAAACTTAGATGAACACATCCAAAGCTTTGACTTAAAAATAGATATTCAGTTCTTAAAGCAGAAACAGGAACTTCTAATCTGCTCAACAGTGATTAAATTTGAGTTGTACATTATGACAGAAATGTTTTAAACAACTTTTTTCCAAATAGGTTTATGTAGAACGTGAAAAACAGAACATAAGAAAGGTAAAAAATGCAGTTGTTGGCACAGTAAGGATTAAAACTCAGTTTCAGCAAACCCTGAGATACTGCCTTCTTTAGGAAGGCCTTCTTTCAAACCCATTGACTTTTCAACAGATGTACTACTGACTTTGCTCTAAATGGCAGCAACTTATGTTTCAGTATTAGAATAAATTAATATAGCCTCAATATAAGAAATATGCATCAGCCATAAACATTTTTATTTCATGAACCAAAATTACTATTAGCTCTCAAAGTTTAAACTGCATACCGATGATAAAATTCCAAAACAAAATAACGACCTGCAAAAGGAAAAAAAAAATTGTGTCCCCTACTTCACCTATAAAGAGAACACCTCTCTCTCAATAATTAAAAAAAAAAGGGGGGGAGGGGTTTGAACACTACTATTAGGACAACTTCCCCCACCAGGGAGTCTGGAAGAATAAAAGTAAATTGGACAGTTCAAGCCTCATTTTCTTCCAGAGCAAGGGATCTGCTGTCAGAGTAACAATACTTACCAATGGAATATCTCGAGCCTTCTCAATGCGAACTATTTTAACTGTCTCCTCTCCATACAGGCCAAAGTTCTCATAAACCCTTTCATTTGTCACTGGCTCTGGCTGCATTTCTTGCTCTGCAACCTTATCATGAGCTAATAGAAGTGCCTAGTGTTAAACAAAACAGACAATACAGTTTAAGGAAATCATGCCTTTCATACCTACATGAAGCACAACAGAAATTCACTAATTTGTACTAACTAGGATATCCATTGCAAGTTAGAGAACTGTGCAAATTTTCTGGTAAACAAATTAAAAAATCCTAAAGATCTCTATCACAATAGCATGGTTAAGTTTTAATTATACTAATTCATAGTGAGAGCCAGATATATTCCACAGCTGCAGAATTCACCCTTGCTGTGAAAGTGTGCTTCAGAATCTTAGTTTTTAAAAAGCTAATATTCTAGTCTTTATGATTAAGAACATAAGAAGGGCCATACTGGGTCAGACCAATGGTCCATCTAGCCCAGTATCCTGTCTTCTGACAGTGGCCAATGCCAGGTGCTTCAGAGGGAATGAACAGAACAGTGATTCATGTCCTGTTGCCCATTCCCAACTTCTGGAAGACATAAGCTATGGACACTTAAGAGCATGGTTTTGCATCCCAGCCCATCCTGGCTAATAGCCATTGATGGACCTATCCTCCATGAACTTATCTAGCTCTTTTTTCAAGCCTGTTACAATCTTGGCCTTCACACACCTTTGGGCAAAGAGTTCCACAGGTTGACTGTGCACTGTGTGAAGAAATACTTCCTTTTTTGTTTGTTTTAAACCTGCTATTACTTTTATTTTTAGTTCTTGTGTTATGAGGCATAAATAACACTTCCTTATTTACTTTCTCCACACCAGCCCTGGTTTTATAGACCTCTATCATATCCCCCCAGTTGTCTCTTTTCCAAGCTGTAAAGTCCCAGTTTTATTAATCTCTCCTCAGATGGAAGCTGTTCCATACCCCTAATAATTTTTGTTGCCCTTTTCTGAACCTTTTCCAATATATCTTTTTTTGAGATGGTGCGACCACATCTGCACACAGTATTCAAGATGTGGGCATACCATGGATTTATATAGAGGCAATATGGTATTTTCTGTCTTTTTATTGATCCCTTTCCTAATAATTCCCAACATTCTGTTAGCGTTTTTAACTGCCACCGTACACTAAGTGGATGTTTTCAGAGAACTATCCATGACGACTCCAAGATCTCTTTCTTGCGTGGTAACAGCTAATTTATATGTATAGCTGGGATTATGTTTTCCAGCGTGCATTACTTTGCATTTATCTACATTGAATTTCATCTGCCATTTTCTTGCCCAGTCACCCAGTTTTGAGAGACGATTGCAATGATAACCTGGAAAACATGAAGTGAATGTAAACTAATCTAGTGTTATCCTCCTGAGTTTGCTGACAGTCTGAATCAATGGCTCTGAGGGGTCTCAATACCCCATTTTACTTCACGTTAACTCTGAAACCTAAAGATGACAACCTTGTCCATCTGTAGCTTACTGAACGTACGCTGATAAAATCTAATGACAAAATCAGTTTAACAAACACAGGGGCTGCTGTACTGCTTATATTCATTTTCATATATAATTAAATACAAAACCTCCAGTTTTAATATTTGAAGCTGTCACTGTATTTTGATTATTTCCATTAAAGCACTGCAGAAATTAGTGGACTCCGCCACAAAATTTAAGTGCAGCTTGTCAGAGTAAACAGGGCCTTGTTCAGAGTATACTATTAAATATATATATTTTTAAATGTAATGAAGTTTTAGTAAAAAGAGACCTCACCGTAGCACTCAGCTATTAAATCTTTGCCAAGAAATGTAGTAGAAGCTATTTTACTTATAAGTTGCAAGCAATGCACATTAATCACATTCTTCTGTAACTGACAACTGTAAATTTCACTAGCTGTCAATTCTTGTTTGTACAGTAGTGATATATGCTGGAATTTATACCTATGGTTTCAGACTCCTCCACACTCCCAGAACACTTTTTTTAGGGGGAGGGAGGGAAGAGTTGGGAAGGAAAAAGAATACTTTCCCAATAAAAAGACCCCACTCCAGAGCCTCCAAGCTCCAGCAGTCAGCCCAAAGGAACAGCAAATATTCCCCCAAAACAGCCAGAAGCGGCAGGGCACGATTACACTCAGCCAGGGCCCCCCTATCCACTTAATACTTCCACAGCACTTCAACGCCACCAATAGCAGCAAACCACCCGCCCCCCACCCCTTTTTTTTTTAAATCCATCTGAACTCTGGTCATTATCAGGCATTTGATGAATGCCTGTTTGCCCTTAACTTATCTTAGCTATTTCCCATCACAGGTCCTCTGTCAGTCTCACTCTCCCTCCCCCATAAACCTTTATCTCCCTGTTCACTCTGTATGCCACACTTTTTTCCCTTCCCTTGTTTGGATAGCAAGCTGTATGGGGCAAAAGTCTGTCTTCCTATGTGTTTATACGGTGCCTAGCACCATGGAGCCCCAATTCTGATTGAGTTTTCGGGCAACAATGTAGAGGAAAATACTGTATTATATACCCATGCACCCAGTGCAGCTTCACTCTTCCAATGGTTATGTTTAAAGTCAATCTTCTGCCTTTTGCATAAACACTGAAGGCTGGCTTACTAGGTATGCAACTAAGTACACCTGAAGACTGGTGGCTGGCACTGAGCCCAAGTGCGCATTTCAATAGTAAATGTCATTAGTAGCAGGAAGTTACAATTTTGTCACCTGTGAAACACGTTAAGCTTTCATTTTTCAATCACGTGGAGATTTTCCATATATTCGAGGAACACTCAGTTTTTAGCCTCAAGAAACAAGTTTCAAACCGGTGTTTTTACGGTGTTTGCAAGAAATAAAATATATAAAAACATTTTAAAAATCTACATAGTATAGATTACACAATACCAGCTTTGCCTAGTTTTACCTGAATGTGAGGGGCATTCAGCAAAGCGCTAAGCTCCTGCCCATCTTTCTGGTGACTGGGTTTCAAAACACACTGTACCTAAAAGAGACCAAACAGTGAAAATCTGCTTTGTATAGTTGGCTAATTTAGCTCTGACTAAAGGTATCTTGAAGAAAGAAAACTAAATGTAATTAGCTATTTTACTGAGAGAAACAAAGCAAATCTGTATATTTATTACTCTGCCTCAATATATTTATAAAAAACTCTTAAGAAATAAGACATTTATGCAATGAGAATACATGAACTATTCTAATGTGTCAAATCAGAACTGTGCTTCTCTATCTAGGCTGTTATCCAGTACATTAGAGTGACATGAGCGGACACTACTGATGGACTAGGCTACTATAGGGAATGAATAAAAGATTAAGATCTATAAAAGGAGGGCAGTCATTAAAAAACTATAAATGAACACATCCCCACAAAAGGTAGCCTATTTACCAAACAACAGCATACCATCACAGACATTTCTAAAATGTCATCTGGGTGACTCATAAATTACAGATAATTCCAGATTATTAATGTATTAAACTGCTTAAACTTCTTTTTCCTAGGAGTGGAAGATGGTCTCACTTTGTTCAAATTGCTGTTTCCACCGGCAGCAGAAAGACAGTGATTCTGATGCAGGGTTTCAACAGACCATGTCAAAGCCTTCCCTCAGACCCTGATAGAGTCATCAGACTTCCTTGTCTGGCTCTGAAAAATCCCTCTTGACAGGGAGGGGTGCCCTTTTCTTCTGCAACTCAGGATGTCAAAAAGCTTACAGGATTTACTTGGGAAAGCTGTCAAAAGAAGATGTATATCTCATGCCATCCTGACTACCAGGTCCTGACCTGCCATTGCTCAGAGGGAAAGACAAAGCAGAAAGGACGCCCTTATCTGGTGAGGAGGCTGAAGGGGGTTCCATCCATGGCTCTTATTCCTAGTCTCATCCTCCTCTGAAAAAATAAAAATATATGGGTTCAGAAGCACTGATGACCTTGAAAAGTCAGGCGAAAGTGACTGAAATGTCATTACAAGAGCCTTCCCCATTTTTAGGATCAAAAGACTGCTCTCTTTCAACTTTTGGGATATTCTTTCATCCTCCACTCTTGCTGATGACTTATCAGAAGGTGGTGGTAGAGGGTCAGATACCCAGAAGTGCTAAGAAAAGGGAAAAGAGAAAGATGATTGGTCCAGCAAAACAACTGAAGGTCCCAGGAAGTTCTAGTGCAATATTTGATTATGAAGAGCACTTGCAGCAGTGCTAGGAGCTCCTCTCTCATATCTGGTCCCATGGTAAGGGCCACATGGCTGCGCCCTTGGAGCTTTGATCAGCCTCGCTGTTTAAAGTCTCCAAGTAGTTAATTCTCCATGGTAGTGAGAGGCAAGAGGTGAGCTAAGCAGGGTACTTGGTATAAAAAGTAATTTGTTAGGTGTACATGACAGCCGTTAACAGAATTACTTAAGAGGAGAGTTTCAGAGAGAGTTTAGACAGGGCATGAAAGAGGCTTTCCCTCCTGGTTCAGCTCTGTGCGATTTCAAGATGGCCAGCGATGGAACAGTAGTGGTGACCTGCAGTGGATGTGCCATGTTTTCTTTCCTGCCTGAAGCCAGAACAGATTTCCTGTGCATGAAGTGCAAGTTGGTCACTATGCTGGAGGAAAAGATTACTGGATTGGAGAGGCAAGTAAAGACACTACTGAGAATCAGAGAAGGTGAGGAGTTCCTAGATAGCAAGGTTCAGGGAACATCTGTGCCCCAGCTTCAAGGAAGAAAGGAAGAGGAAGTCGGAGAGGAGGCCTTGCTGTTCTTAATCACCAGAGACAAGAGGTCAGGGTGGCATTCCAACATCTAGAGACAGGCGAGAGTGGGCACAGTGTGGCCACCAGAAAAATGCGGAGGTATGACTCACATGACTGGAATGTTAAAAAAATGGTTATAACCTATTCAGGAAGGATCAAGTAGACAAAAGAGAAGAAGTGACGTGATATCAAAAATGGCATTACTTGTTTCCCAGTCACTGATAACTTGGAAGACAATGATCCTGAATGCTTATGGATCAATGTCCTAACAAAAACACCAGATGGGGTATTGGTCGGTATCTGCTACAGAGCACCAAATCACACTTTGGAACAGGATGACTGGCTCCTTATTTACCTATCTTTAATGTGTGTGTCGGGGTGAAATGCTGTGTGATCATGGGGGACTTCAATTTGAGTGATGTGCTGGAGGTCTGATCTTGCCAATGCTAAAACATCCTGGGAATGTCTAAATATTACTGAGGACAATTTCCTAACTCCAAGTGTTACAGTCAACATGGGGGAATTCTACATTAGACATCTTGTCAGAAAGAGGAACTGATCACAGAACTAAAAATTAATGGTAGCTTACATACAAGACCTGATCACATTTATAATGTGCAAACAGAATAAAGTACAGATCAGTAATTTTATTTATTTATATATAGAGAGAGAGACAGACAGAGAGACAGAGACTCTACTTTGAAAGGGATAATTTCACAAAACTGATTAAGATTATGAGCCAAATCAGCTGGGATGAAGAATTTAATCAGAAAAATGTAAATGATAATTTGGAATGGTTTATAAACACTTTCCTAGATCTCCAAAAAGCCATAAGCCTACAAATCAAGGAAGAAAGCCATCTTGGTTAAAAAACTGACCTAGTTTAGAAGGAAAGTGAAGGTAGCTATAAAGAAACAATAAAATAGTATATAACAAAAGGAAGAAATTGATAGTAATGAATATAAATCAGAAGCCTGGAATTGTAAAAAATTGGTAAGGGAAGCCAAGGGCCACAAGGAGAACTCTATGGTATTCAGGGATAAGGACAATAAGGAGGAGTTTTTTCAAGAATAATAGGCTCCAAAAGAATCCTTACAATGATATTGGTTCATTACTACATGGAAATGGCAGAATTGCAGAAATGTTCAATTAATATTTCTGTTCTGTATTTGAGGGGAAAAATAGATGTAGTAATATCATATGATAACACTTTCCATTCTACTAGTATATCAGAAGAATATTGAACAGGATCTACTGAAGTTAGAAATTTTAAAATCAGCAGGTCCAAATAGCTTCCATCCAAGTTTTAAAAGAGCTGGCTGAGGAGTTCGCTGAACAGTGAATGTTGATTTCCAGTGAGTCTTGGAACACCGGAAGTTATTAGTGCATCAATATTTTAAAAGAGTAAACAGGATGACCTGAGTAATTACAGGCCTGTCAGTCATCATTCCAGGGCAAGGTAATACAGCAGCTGATATGGGACTTGAATAACAAAGAATTAAAGGAGAAGAATATAATTAATGCTAATCAACATAGATTTATGGAAAATAGATCCTTATTTTATGAGATTACAAGTTTGTTTGATAAAGGTTACAGTGTTGATTGGAAATATCATTGGAATAATTTACCTATGATCATGATGGCGTTTCCATTACTGGCAATTTTTAAATCAAGATTGGATGTTTTCTAAAATATATGCTCTAGGAATTATTTTGGGGAAGTTCTATGGCTGGTTATACAGAAGGTCAAACTAGATGATCACAACGGTCCCTCTGACTTTGGAATCTATGAAGCTGACATCCCCATAATAGAACAAAAAAATCCATTAGCACCAAAGCAGAAGCCTCTAGACAGAGATTCCCACAGCTCCTAGCTGCCAAGGAGACACTGAGCCCAAAAGGAAGTAATCGCAGTTTGGTACTGAGAACACTGGTGAACCCTTCGAGCATCTCCACTGAGGTGTTTTGGGGAGATCAAGCCAAGGGGATCTAACAAAGGTCTCAAGAAGGATGGAAATGACCCAGCTCAGAGCTGAATATATATTTTTTTCTTCTTTGCAGCGCCCTGAGGTTTGAGGTAGGTCAGCTGCACCATGGCCTGGTGATATCCATCAGTTGATGTACTATGAGACTCCTTCCTGTCAGTGCCATACGATTTCTTAGAGCTGCCAGAAACCAGAAGAACTTCTGCCAGCTTTGTCTGATGAGCTTGAATCTTCAAAAGTCTGTTGCCATGAGGAACCTTCTTTACAGGATGTATTCTCCAGAGAGCAACCCTTCTCCATCCGTTTTGACTCGACAGATTTTTGCACTCAAACAACTTCACAGAACCCGTACTTGTTTGAGATCTCCCCTTCTTCCTTGCCTGATGAAGGTTTTTGCATTAAGAAATTCTGCAGCCTCATCTCTCAATCCTTTTGGACCCCTTTGGAGAAGGATGAGCACACAGATCAATTCCTTGCCTCAGCAGTGCCTGACAACATTCTGAATGCTTGTAAGAGGCTGGAGATTTAGTGAGGCAAAAGGTTCACCTCTTGAAACCATGTTTCTTTGTCATCAAATCCATTGTAAGAGTTGGATCTGACATCCCCTCTAAATCTAAGGAATTTATAAAAAACCAAAAAACACCTAATACAAAGAACTACCTACAATTATATTCTTTTTTGTTTGGTTTACTTAAGAATTTGAGACTTTTTCCTAAGCTACTGCATGATGCATAAATGGAATGGACAGGTTTCTATACTGCTACATCTGGCAGAAATCAGAAATGGGGACCATTAGTTGGGGCAAGCTATTTATTCTGTTGCCCCATATGAAGACCCACAGACATTACTGCTTCAAAAAGTGTTTATGGCCATGATTCCTACACAGTGGTTTTATGGAGGCAATGTCAGAAATTAAATTTCTTCCTCCCGCCCCCCTTTTTCTTTTTTGAAGTATCCATGCCTGCCAACCTGGCCCATTGAGACATTTTTCGTGCATTGTGTTTTTCTTCACTCAAATTGGATTGCTATTTGGAATAGTTTCATAGTTCTTTAAATGCTTTCATTATATGTATTCAGATGAAATACTACATTTCTCCTCTCTATACATTTAGTACCTTTATTACCTCTGTGGGACTATTTAATTCTGGCAGATATAATAGCATGTAGAACATGTGTATCTTCCAGTGTGTCAGATTACTATGCTATGGTCTGTAATAACTTCTGCAGATGTGAACAACTGTTCACAAATGGGGTAACTGTGATTCAGCATCAGAGTTGACTTGCCAAAAATGAGAGACGAAGTCAATGGCAGAGCTAATATTAAAACTAAAGGCACTAGTCTGCACTGCCTCTTATTTTTAAATTGGTAAAGCCACAGGAGTCTCCACCAGTTCTGAAGTAATCTTTTCTGTGTATAGCTTTATTCTCTATCTTGTTTAGTGATCTATTGTGCGCACATGGCAACAGTAACTTTATACTGGCCTCTTTGTTGCAGTGGCTTAGTTTTGTAGTTAATAAATCCACACCATCTGCTACATTATTCTTCTACCCCATAAATGCTTTGCAAAAAGTCTGCCATATTAAAAAAAATTCTACCAAATTCTACCAAAAAGATTAAGTTTTGTTTATAAGATATTAATTTGAAAATGTAAAACAATACCAAAACATCTAATTTTAGCTCAAATAGTTGCATCAGAGCCATGAATGTGCATGCCAAATTACATACCACAATTTGAGAGTCATCTGAAGAACAGTTTATAACGGACAGTGAAATCTGGTCTTTTGTGTGCTTCCACCCTATACTATACAAATTTTACAGGGGAGACCAGTGTTTCTCAAATTGCAGGTCCTGACCCAAAAAGGAGTTGCAGTGGGGTTGCAAGGTTATATTAAGAGGTCGCAAGATTGCCACCCTTACTTCTGCTCTGCCTTCAGAGCTGGGCAGCCGGAGAGCTGGGGCTGTTGGCTGGATGCCCAGCTCTGAAGGCAGCACTTCTGCAAGTATGGTAAGAGTGGCAATACAACACCATGCCACCCTTACTTCTCCACTGCTGCCTTCAGAACTGGGCGGCCAGAGAGTGGTGACTGCTGACCTAGGGCCCAGCTCTGAAGGCAGCAACGCAGAAGTAAAGGTGGCAATAACATACCATGCCATCCTTACTTTTGCGCTGCTGCTGGCGGCAGCTCTGTCTTCAGAGCTAGACTCCTGGCCAGGAGCAGCCACTCTGTGGCCACCCAGCTCTGATGGCAGCTCCGTTGCCAGCAGCAGCGCAAAGGACAGCAGTACTGCAACCCCACCTACAAGAACCTTGCAAACTGTGCCCGCCCAACTCCTTTTTGGGTCAGGACCCCTACAATTACAACACTGAAATTTCAGATTTAAATAGCTGAAATGAAATTTTTAAAATCCTATGATTGTGAAATTGACCAAAATAGACCATGAATTTGATAGGGCCCTATTTATAACAGAACCAGCAACTCAGTTTTAATATTAATTTCTATATTAATGTAATCTTATTTAATATAGGATGTGTGCATTTTTATATTACTTAAGTAAGGTTATGATTTAGTTACCGGTATTTTTAGTAAAAGTCACGGACAGGTCATGGGCAATAAACAAAAATTCACAGCCCATGACCTGTCCAGGACATAATATAAATATGCCTAACTAAATCTTAATGGGGTCACTGCCTGGGCACCACCGCCACCAGGGGCCACCCGGGGAAGTGGCTACTCCAGGCACCAGGAAACCACTGCTGGGGACCAATGGCAGCGGCCACACCAGCCACCCTGGGACAACTGCTCAGATGATTCCCAGGGCCAGCTGCCTGGGGCTGCCCCAGCAGCAGCCAGTGTGGCTGTCCCTGGGGCCACCTGAACAGGTGGTCCCAGACACAGCTGCTTGGGCGGCCCTGGAGTCAGCCACACTCGCCCCCGCAGAAGTCACAAAGATAGCGTAAAGTCACAGAATCTGACTTCTGCGACCTCCATGACAAACAAGGAGCCCTATACATAAGTACAGTAGTAAGTGTTCAGTTAAGCCCATTAAAAATGGTCTAATTTTATTATTTACATACATCTGGTCTTGCAAAAAAAATTAAAACTTTTCAGTCTCTGAAGCATTTAGAATTCATTCCGTGTAAGCAGGATCAAATTAAGTTTAACTAGTCCAGGTTTAGAGAGACAGTTCTTGCTAATGTGCTTTTAGATGCTCTTCTATGCCAAAAATTATAAACTGTATTGAATGCTGTATCAAACGCTGTTACAGCATCAACATTTAGATCATGTTCCTCTAATCCTGGCCCCCATTTTTGTCAAGTTTAACTGACTTTTAAACCAATGTAATGACATTTGATGTTTAACACTATTTTTATTCAAGAGTCAGAGTGCACCAAATTAGTTTAGGGAGTTAATCTCCAGATAAATTCCTTAAGCCTGCATGCTTTACTCAGCCTTTTAATTAAATTAAAGTGCCTAAAAAAAATAGATAAATCACAAGTTTTTGCTGACCGCTTATCAGTTACACATTTTCTCCCACAAACACTCCAGCTGAATTGCTAAACTAGCACAGTACAATTATGTAAAAAATTCTAAAATGTTTTAAAAGATAAAGCCAATAATTCATTACAACTCTTTAAGGATTGCAAATTTAAAATAAGGACGAAGAAGCACGAACGAAGTTCGTACAGCAATTTTAGTTCACCCATATTGTCTATACTGTATGTTAAAATATACATTCAACTGCTTGAAGAGTAATCCAAAATATGTACGTGGCAGATGAAATCGGAGTGCCAGAGCAATTTCTTGATTTTTACCATTTAAAATTTGTAACTTTAACAATGAATTAATAAGTTTTGTTTTTTTTACTTGCCTGTGCGTTTTTTTTTTTAAATAAAAAAACTGCACATTCACACACAGCTGCTACAATTCGAAGTTGTGCAGCTAGAACTCTATAAATTGCAACCTCCTTCTGTTATACAAAAACCTAACCTCCAGAACAATGGAGTTGCATATTTATGTTCTTCTCCCACTCCAAAAAGAATCAGAACTGGCTCTGCCCAGGTTTTTTTGGTCCTGAAAGGTTTCAAGTTGGATTTAAAACAGGGAAGGAGGGAAGTGGGAGAATGGCATTTTGAAGGGTGAGCCTACACAAGTTTTCCTGCATTAAGAGGGCTCTGTGATTCTCCTATTAAGCATGTGGAAAAAGGTTTTGGCTTGCAGGACAGTAAAACAAGAACTGGAAAGGAGGTTTTCTTCCCAGAAACTGCACTAAGGGCTGAATAAAGAATATCTACAAACAGTCTGGATTCCTTGAAAGGAAGAACAGGAAACTCAATTTGAGGACAGGTTTCTTGCCTATGGACAAATCCACAGGCTGTTGCATATCACCACAAATACTGGCTTCTATGCGGCTGCTTAGTTGGAATTGCAGGCATATTTGTCCTGCAATTAATATTTGGAAGAGATCCCCAAAGTCAGGCACCTTCTCCACTTTCTTCTGGAAAATGGTTTTCCACTCATCTTCTAGCACTGTCTCCCACAGCTTATGACGCTGAGGCCTATTTGGTGGTGCTTATGGATAAGGATATTTAGCTTTCCCTCAACAACCCGGGCTCTTACAGAGAAAGGGGGGGACCTGGATGCTAAAGCTGCTTGTACCCAGTTATCAGGCAGTGAAGACACAGACATTAAAGGAGGGAGATCAAACCAGCATCCATGCTGTAAAGCTAAGTCAAAGGATGGGGAAGAGAAAGAAAATTACTAAACAGCTCCTAAAAGACTAGCCATATCTTTATGACTAAAATGGTTTAAAGTTTGTGTTCAAATTATATGTGTGAACAAAAAATATGAATGTCCTATATTCTTCCTCATACTCTCAAAAAATGCAAGTAATTCACCTGCGGCCAAGATGGAAAGATTCACACCCAAAAGTTGTAGTTAATTGCATTAACAGGGGGGAAGAAGAGAAGGAATGAAAATCTGCATTTTTCCAGTCTGCTGGGTCTATCTGACCTTTAACAAACTGAACTAGATGACCTCTCAAGGTCCCTTCCAGTCCTACAATTCTATGATTATATGATTTCTAAAACTAGAAAACATCTAAAAAAAATTACACTAGACTCCTGTTCAAGTGCAGTTTGAGAGTCACTTTAAAAAAATCCCAAAGAAATATCAGGTGCTCACTTGTTCCTAAATGGCATGACTCAGTGAAAATGGTGACCGGGGTACATGGCTCTCAAAATTTAAATTACTTTAGTGTGATTTGAATTGGAAGTTTGTTGCACTCAATTGCAGTATTCATTTATTGGCTAAATATGCATTTTTCCAGTCTGTTGGTTCTGACCTTTAACAAATCCTGTTAGCAAAAATCATTTCTGCTCAATGAGGCCCCTTAATGACAGCCAAAAATATTTCATTAAATGCAAGGACTTCTAACAAATGAATGTAATATATTCTATTCTCTCAAAGCACAATAAATTCAATCTTACTTATTTTGTACAATATTTCTTTTGTCCTTTGCCCAGAACAGGAGGTCGCAGAATTGGCAAAGACCCTGTCATGGAGTCTTTTGGGACACCTGGGGGGTATTCCAGGGATGGGAAGGGATATGACCAGTAAAGTTTTATGTCTTGACTATTCCCTGATCACTACAGAATCAGAAGGTGAGGGAGGGGAACAACCTGTTCTAACCAGTGCTTGGGGCTGAACTGGTCCCTGGTAACCCCAAGATCTAAAGGAAAAGTGGGGAACAAGTATACATACCACCTCTTTTAAATTTATGTACTGGGCTTTTAGCATAGGGATAATTCAACTCTCTCCTACATTCTTAAACTAGATTAGGAGTCTAAGCAGCTTTCAACTGAGTTTTCAGGAAGCCTCTCTTTCTGACCATGCCTTGAAATGAAAGCTATTTGGTGACTGATAGCCATAGGAACTCTGCAAATCCATTTCTCCTGTGTCACCTGGGATCCATTAGGATAAAATAATCGGTCTGATTTTAAGCGACACTTTTAAATCAGTAGTTAAGGTAGGCATAGACCAGTGGTTCCCAAACTTGTTCTGCCGCTCGTGCGGGGAAAGCCCCTGGCAGGCCGGGACGGTTTGTTTACCTGCCGTGTCTGCAGGTTCGGCCGATCGCGGCTCCCAGTGGCTGTGGTTTGCTGCTCCAGGCCAAAGGGAGCTGCTGGAAGTGGCGCGGGCCAAGGGACATACTGGCCGCCGCTTCCAGCAGCTCCCATTGGCCTGGAGCAGCAAACCGCAGCCACTGGGAGCCGCGATCGGCCAAACCTGCGGACGTGGCAGGTAAACAAACCGGCCCAGGCAGGCCAGGGGCTTTCCCCGCATAAGCGGCAGAACACGTTTGGGAACCACTGGCATAGACGATATCACCAATCCAGATGGCCAAGCAACACTGAACTACTGAGTTATATACAACAGAATCTTTAGTCCCAAGATGCAAAGACCTAAAGATTCAAACAGTTGAAGAACTTTAAATATGGTTAAGTTTACTTCCTTCAGGGATTTCATTTCGATTCATTTTCAGGGGTATCCCTGAAGTACTGTTCAAAACTCAGAAAAATGCCAAATCCATTGTAAGTGAACAATATCTACAGATACTGGATATGAAGAGCTATGAAAAATGTTCCCATTATTACTGTAGCACCATTTCTTTCATTGCACTTAAATGGTGTAATATTTTGCACTTAAGTACCGTGCTTTTTTTTGCTGTTAAATTTCTTACTATGAAAAACTGAGCTATTAACCCAAAATTGAAAGTTATTTAATTCCTGGATGTAATGCTTAATTCTGGAAAAAGTGGATGCAGTAATCAGTGACTATTCATATATTAAGATCCATTTTAATTCAACTTTGATAATTAATAACTCAGACAAGCTTGATATACACAGATAAAACTGAATATATTTCTAATTATACAAATTACAAGTTACAAAATATAGCATTGAGATGTATTCTATACATACCTCTTGTGCTAGCTCTTGTGCATTGGAGATAAGAGGATATGGAGGGCTGGCTTTGTTCATGTGCACTGTGACAGCATTGTGTATCTTAAATGCATTCTGAAAATCAGTATTTTGGACAAGTTGTAAAATGAGTGAGATATCCTCTTGGCTCTGGGGGTCTACCAAAGTGTGTTGGATATACTTAAGAGAAGCTAACAGCTCCTCCACTTCTGGACGGGGGAGGGGGAAAAAAAAAAGATGTGAGAGTTAGGTTAAGCTTATTTTGTTATGCACATTCTAAACTTTTAAGATTTGTACAAAAGATAGCAGTTCAACCTTGACTGAATGAGCAATGATGCATGCACAACTGTTCATTATTTAGTCCACTAATAATAAACCTCACACTGAAGAGCAGATCATAACTAAAGAAAAGGAAAAAAATCAGTGTAATTAGGAGCAATAAAAAAGCTGATTAAAATCTTTGCAGATAAGTTCCAGATCGCAGCAGCAATTCATTCCTCACATTCTTTAGCTTCTCCAAAATAATGGGTTGCTATGAAAGGGTTTGATAATCAAAACCCATTAATAACAGATGTAAAATATTCCCTCTTTTACGATATGAAAAAGTTAGCAGCTTTGCTAAAGTAATCTAGATGCTTTATTGAATATTTATAAATAGAGAGCCCTATTTCAAATACAATCTTCTTCACACATTTACAATATTGGCATTAAAAGCTTTATTTTTGTATTAGGTACATTTGTGCCATTTCCTCTTTACAGAGTGTTTCTGACAGGAGCAAAATTAAAAATTATATTGAGCAATTCTGAACTTATAGGTTTGAAGACAGGGGGAAGAGGAAGAAGCACAAAATAATCCTCTTACCATACTGAATTCTGTACGTTTTTAGTGTGTCAGAATAGGAAAATTCAGACTACAAATTGCTTTACCCATTAGGTTGTGAATTCTACTTGGGACATACATTTTAACAGGGTTTAATAACTTTTAGCATTGCATTTTTATACTTTACTAAATTTGCTTTTTGGGAGAGTTTAAAAGGCTTAGATTTCTTAGCAGAAAGTAGAATTTTAGGACTGTTGCAAGAGTGTGGTATTTCAATATACAGTATTTAAAACTAATCTTAATGTTTTCATTTTGAGTGACTATAAAAAGTTAATTAGCTGTGTTACAAAAGAAAATGGAACCAATCCAGTAGAACAACTTTCTCTAACAGGCAGCTGAGGACTGAAGTTGGAAGAAGGATAAATAAGAAGGTGACAATGCAGTATTCTATATTGAACACAAATTAAACTACGGGTGATCTGAACAGCATTTGAACCACATGAAGGCAGATTAAGACTATAAAAGCCTCTGTGGGAGAAGCCTTCCCTCTTTTGAGATTGAGGATCAGGGAATTTCTGACTATTCCCCATTGGTTATCTTCTGCCCTCATGCATTTCTTCATCCTCTGGGTTTTCTAACTTCACAACTCTTGGTGCTCCTGGTAAATCTTTGAAGGGCAGATCCCAATCTGGTAAGTAGGGTCTTGGGTATCAATGTGTGCATGCATATATATTTTTTTGCTCGTAAGATGTGCCCGTTGCTCAATCATCTTTCTAAAGCGGTAGTTTCCGCTCTCTCTAAATGCTTTAAAGGCCCCTTTCATCATAAATTCTGATGAGGATTCTGGGTTCAAGTCTCTCTTGTAGGCTATAGAAAGCATCTAGCACTGTGTGCTGCTTAGAGTGTTTATCCATCACAGAATCAGAGTGGACCTGTTGGGCTTCCTGGGAAAGCTGGGTTTAGAAACAAGGTAAGACATTTTTGGGCGAGATGGGGTGAGTTATTCTAGCATTAGAGGAAGACAGAACAGGGAAATGCCTTGCATAAGGGTTGGAATTAAGTTTGTGGCTTTTCTAAAGCTCTTCTGAAGTCTTGTAGAGCTGCAATGACTGTCTATTTTGTTTAGCCACACCACTGAGGAAGGAGATGGAGTGACACTGAGTATGGAACGGAGACAGGAGACCTGGATGAAGGTGTTTTGCGGGAGATGTAGGCAACTGTCCTCTGTGTGAAACTGAGGCACGCTTTTGTACCTTTGGACCTTGAGGAGCAGTGTCTAGGATTAGGCAAAGGCAGATCCCTGGAGGAACGGGCACTTTTTGCAAAGCACAGATCAAAGACTCCCTGATTGTACAGTCACCATTTTATCCCTTTTCACGACCTTAGTGTCCCCTTTACCACCAGGGAAATGGGGGAAAGGGTATGCTGCAGCAGCAGCACTGGAGTCCAGCACCAGCTGTCCAGTCTCATCCCGTGAGACATACCATGGAGCATAGTCAGGTTACAGTAATACTGGGTATTTCATACACAAGGCCAAATGCATATTAGAATAAGGTATCCTAAGGTAATCAGTGTCTCAGCAGAAAGCTATAGATGCAGCTATGTAAAAAACCATACTCCTGATCCCCATTCCCATAGTGGTATCTAAAGTTTGTTCTTTACTTTTCCATCCAGATCAGCTGGCAAGAATATTCACCAACAGAGCACTATCAGATGGCAAACCCTTTGTAAAACAAGTGACGTAGATCACCAAAATGGTGACTGGTTCTGATGAACTAAAACATTTGGACTCTCACAGAAAAGTGAAAAATTCAGGTGCTATAGCATGCAATTTTTTAGAAATACCTGTCCAATTAACCTGGTTACACACCTAATTACATTTAGCAATCTGACTCACATTCTGCCAGTGGGATACTAACCAGAAAAATACAATAAATGTAACTAAACACTGTATAGTTTTCTCTTTCAAGTTTACTTCATTCCACCACTTTCCATTCACTCTCCTTGTCTATTATGTACTTTTCCTCCCCCTTCTATTTATTCTCTCTAAATGTTCCTTTTCTCTTTACAAACCTAAAAATTCTCCCTCTATACAGACCACAGCCGTACCCCCATCTGCCCACTTCCTGGCTATTTCTACATTCCCCCACCCAATCCACCAGCAGTTGACTGTTTCCATCTCCCGTTTTCTTTCTAACCCCCTACAAAGTCTTGCACCCCATGTGTCCATCACACTGTCCTCCTTCGGCAGTTATTTTGCCCTGATCGTGCACATGTGTTAAAGGCCAGAGTTCTATACTGTCTGTGAGACACATGAAAGTGACAGGGAACAAGCAAGGAAATGGTGGGGAGAGACTTCATGGGAAGATAAAAGAGGAATGGGAGTGGAATTAGGTATTCCCACAGGGCAGGGACTTTTAAAAGATAGATGCCTGTACATCCCAATTTACCCAATTAATAAGTATTTCAGTCATACACATAAAAATCTATAATGAGCTCACTGGAAACTAATATTTTCCCAGACTCATATTTCTGAATCCTAGATTAAGGGATACATCTGTGTACAGTATACCTAATAAGCTCCAGTTCATTCCCCCACCTTTCGCCAATGAGAGATCAGTCTATTACATCCACTCCCACCTTTGAACATTTTTCAATTATAAATATTTTCCTTAAGACAAAAAAGTTAAGAAATACTACTTAAAGAAAGGTAAACCATCTCTACTCACAGAAAAAGTGAGGCTTCTTTTGGATACTGCAGGTCCATTATATATCAAAGACTATTTCTGAACCCAAATACTCCTGGTTTTATTCCCCGTTTATGAGAAAAGTTGCAGCCTTTCCTGCTAGTTTAAGAAATGGCAGGGAAGAGGTCTGAGCACTATGTAACGTGTGTATTAATCAAAAATCTGGCAGGAGAAAAGAAATATGCAACTGCAGGGGAGGATTCCTGTTGCAGTTTGACATGTTAGCAGATTAGAAAAGGAGGGAAAGGAAATAATAGCGGTCATTTGTTATTTTAAATACAGGTTACATACTGCATATACCTCAAAAGTGCAATATGGATAGGAGAGACAATATTAACTGAGACATGTATTGCTAATCTATGCAAATCATCTATGTCAATAGATTAATTTATTTCGTATTCTTTTGGGACCTCAAGTTCTCATTAATCCTCTGCAGTACCTAGACATCTGGGTTAAGAAATAGCTATGGAGCTTTCTAATCAGAATATGTTAAAATCCAAATATATTCCCTTGCTTAAATCTCTGTATGTCACCTGGCACTTAAAAGGCATTAGAGTATAAAACAAATTATTTTCAACAATGGAAAATGAGGACAGTTTATATTAATTGGGCCAGCATTGCTATTTGTGCCTAGCACTTGTTCAGAGTTTCATTAGGGTTTTTAAAAAGCCTGTAAAATACTGATCCACTGTTCCTGTAGATTTTTAGTCACTGAGTGATAACAGTTTAATATTTTCTTCTATATTAACCCTGATGAAAAACAGCCATAATGATCATTTAAGGATTTTGGTAATACTTCTTTAAGAATTACATGATAGTGACCCACTCCTGGACAACACGGGTTGAGACAGGAAGAAGCCAAGCTGCATAACGTAGCATTCTTTGCAGATTACCAGATATGAAGTAATACTGTCATTCAGCGTTTCTCAAACTGGGATCTGCAGACCCCTGATCAACTCCTTCCCCTCCCTCCCAGTGCCTTCTGCATGCGGGGGAGCAGCTGTTCAGCGGCACGCAGGAGGCAATGGGAAGGAGGGGGAGCAGCAAGGACAGGGTGCGCTTGGGGGAGGGAAGAGATGGGGCAGGGGTGGAGCGGGGCTAGGGGGAAAGAGTGAAGTGGGTGTGGGGCCTGGGGGTGAGTGGGCAGCTTGGGGGGCCGTGAAAAAATTTAAATAAAAATGGGGGTCCTCAGGTTGCTCAAAGTTTGAGAACTGTTGCTGTAGTTTTAAATACATCTAATTCCTTTTTTAAAAAATCATTGACTATGAACCTCATGGCAACTGAAGCTGTTTATTATTAAAATTAGCATGATGGCCTCTGAAAGGAAGACATTCAATATGTTTTCAACAAAAGAGCTGAACTGCTCATAATGGACTCCCACACTCCCCCATCATATTTGATTTTTTTTTTTTAAATGTATTCTTAAACTAGCTTTTTTTCACTCACTAAGCTAAACAGGGGAGACAGCTTTCAGAATGACACAGTCTTATTTTGAAGTTCAGCAAAACTGTCAGTTCTCAGATGAATCCAGAATGTGGGGGAAAAGGACATGCATACAAGTTAAAGCCCTAGGAAAGAACAGCATAATTGTTGTAGAGCCTTTTTGTGGGTTACTTTCTTGTCTTCTCCATTATATTACAACTTGGAGATTCTAGCTGTATGAGCGGTTCCTCTATTACAGAGTTAAAGATCACACAATTTAATCTGAAATGCAGTTTTCCTTAGATTTGCAATACATAAAAACATAAGAATGGCCATACTGGGTCAGGCCAAAGGTCCATCCAACCCAGTATCCTGTCTACCAACAGTGGCCAATGCCAGGTGCCCCAGAGGGAGTGAATCTAACAGGTAATGATCAAGTGATCTCTCTCCTGCCATCAATCTCCACCCTCTGACAAACAGAGGCTAGGGACACCATTCCTACCCATCCTGGCTGATAGCCATTCATGGACTTAACCTCCATGAATTTATCCAGTTTTCTTTTAAACCCTGTTATAGTCCTAGCCTTCACAACCTTCTCAGGCAAGTAGTTCCACAGGTTTACTGTGCACTGAGTGAAGAAGAACTTCCTTTTTACTTGTTTTAAACCTGCTGCACATTAATTTCATTTTGTAGCCCCTAGTTCTTATATTATGGGAACAAGTAAATAACTTTTCCTTATTCACTTTCTCCACACCACTCATGATTTTATATACCTCTATCATATCCCCCCCCTTAGTCGCCTCTTTTCCAAGCTGAAAAGTCCTAGCCTCTTTAATCTCTCCTCATATGAGACCCGTTCCAAACCCCTACTCATTTTAGTTGCCCTTTTCTGAAACCATTTTCAATGCCAGTATATCTTTTTTTGAGATGAGGGGACCACATCTGTATGCAGTATTCAAGATGTGGGCGCACCATGTATTTATATAAGGGCAATAAGATATTCTCCATCTTATTCTCTATCCCTTTTTTAACATCCCATTTGCTTTTTTGACTGCCGCTGCACACTAAGTGGACATCTTCAGAGAACTATCCACGATGACTCCAACATCTTTCTCCTGATTAGTTGTAGCTAAATTAGCCCTCATCATATTGTATGTATAGTTGGGGTTAATTTTTCCAATGTGCATTACTTTACATTAATCCACATTAAATTTCATTTGCCATTTTGTTGCCCAATCACTTAGTTTGTGAGATCTTTTTGAAGTTCTTCACAGTCTGCTTTGATCTTATCTATCTTGAGCAGTTTAGTATCATCTGCAAACTTTGCCACCTCACTGTTTATCCCTTTCTCCAGATCATTTATGAATAAGTTGAATAGGATTGGTCTTAGGAATGAGCCTTGGGGAACACCACTAGTTACCCCTCTCCATTCTGAAAATTTACCATTTATTCATACCCTTTCTTCCCGTAGTAGAACAGTACTAGTAGTAGTTCCACTAGCACCTCATATTTGACCCGTGACCTCAATGTCATCCTAAACTGGGTATTAACCATATGCAACTACTAACACATTGTCATTCCTTCAAATTAGGATGAAACAGTTGCCTATGCAACCTTGATTCAGCCCCTTTGTATGTGTGCATTCTGATAGTCTTTAATGATATGATCACACTATTTTCCACAAGACCCCACCTCTTTCAGTGCACAAGACTGTGCTCAATTAATGAGCAACTAATTAATATTTTGTTTTATTCTGTTCAATGTCTGGTCCTAGGCCTTATTTACTGAACACTATTCAAACCCGGCTTTTCTACAGCACTAATCACTATGATATCCTAGTGCTCTAGTGCAGTATTTCTCAACCTTTTTGATACCAGGGACTGGCTTGCTGCCTCTGCTGGTCCACGGACTGGTCTTTGAGAAACACTGCTCTAGTGGACAAGCGCTAGAATAAGATGAGACACACTTAACCAGAGGATTTCACAAACATTTGATGACAGCAGAAGAAAGTGAGACTTAGGATACTTGGGCTCCATTCCAGCCACTGGAAGCAAGTGTGCTCTTGTGGGCACAAACTCTTCTGCCCGTTTCCTCCAACCCTGACCCCTCTGCTCCATTTCCTCTAATGGGTCCTAGTTCTCTCTCTTTTTCTCCCCAGATCCTTGCCCCAGTCCCGATCGCCACTCCTCCACAGGTTCATCATAGTCCCCTCCCTCCCACTCCAACTTCTTGTCCCCCAGCCTCCTTGCCCCCAGATTCCTCCTCCTAGAGCCTCATCTGATCTCTCTCCCCCCTTCCCCCCCACTGGTTGGTTTCCAGTCCCTTTCCCTTCACTGGGCTCCTCATCCAATCTCAGTCCTTCACACCTTCCTGTCCCAGTCTCTCTGCCCACTGAATACCAGTTCTATCCCAACTCTTCATCCAATCTTAGTATGACCCTTCCCATTTCTCTCACCAGCTCCCAGCCTATTGCTCCCAGCCAGTCCGAGCTTCCCCTTTCCCCCAAACTCCCAGTTCTAGTCTCCTAGCCCAACGAGTTGCAGCCTGCCTTCAACTACCACCCAGCTCTCAGTCTCCTTTCTAGCCAGTCCCAGTCTCTCCCCTGCAACTCAGTTACTGTATCTCTTCTCCTCCCTGTCCCCCCAATTCCAGTTGCAGTCTACTTTTCCTTTCCTTTCCTGCTGGTCCTGCTCTTGTCTCCGCTGCATTCTAATCAGAGTCTTCCTCCTCCACGATACAGCTGTGCTAGCTGGGGTGGGGAGGAGGGCGGGGGAAGGCTGCATGCTGAGTCCTCGCTCCTCCCCACTCCCTCCTGCCCCCGAACATCGCAAGATTGCCATGGGCAGGAGCAAGGACGCAGAATGCCCACCCCTCCCGCTCCCGCCTCCTGCCCACAGCGATCAGCTGGCTTGTTGTGTTCAGGAGGCAGGGGGAGCCTGCAGGCCATGTCCTCGCTCCTCCCCACTCCCTCCTGAACGCCACAAGCCAGCTGATTGCTGCGGGCAGGAGGTGGAGGGGGGGGAAGAGGAGTGAGGATGTGGCGTGCGGAATAAAGGGGGAGGAGGGGAGGAAGAAGAGGGGGGTTAAAGGTGGGGGCTTGGGGGAAGGAGTGGAGTGGGAGCTGAGGGTTGAGCCCCCCACCCCTGGTGCTTGCAGAGTAGGGGAAGCTGCTGCTGTGCAACATGCTTCTCCTAGCCTGCAGCACCTTCAGCCTCCTTGCCTGCCTCATTGTCTCCAGTGCCAGTGGTCTGTGCCTGTGTGGGGTAAGGCGGGGTATCTCCCAACTACAGTACTGTACTGTAGTGTATGGCAAAAAATTTTTTCCCTGGAACCTAACCCCCACCCTCCCCATTTACATTCATTCTTATGGGGAAGCTGGATTCGCTTAACATAGTTTCACTTAGTGTTGCATTTTTCAGAACACAACTACAACGTTAAGTGAGGAGTTACTGTACTACGTGGGACTGTCACTTTCCTAACAGAAACTATAGGCCTCTTCCTATTATATGTGGTTACTGACTGGCAGATATTCAAATTGCCATTGTATTGCAATAAAGAAATGCTTCCAAATTCATAGCACATTACATAAGGGATAACTTCCAATGGATGTGCATTTCTGACAAAAACATCCAAATAGCTTAAAGCTAATTTCCCTTTCTCCAAGCAGAAATTGCAAATTGCTACACCAGTCTAAAATCACTACAAATAAATCCTGTCTGCATCTCAAAGAAATAGCAATTTCTGCTCTTGATATCCAACTGAATGAAAAATTGATCTTCTGTCTCCTTATACTGTTCAATAGCAACCTCTGCATCTAATTAAGAATAAACTTGTTCTGAAAGGAATCTCTTGACCAGAATGATGGCTGCAGTGCAGAGTTTGGAAGATGTGAATGAGTTAGACTGGTATCCTATGGATCCCCCACTTTATAGTTCATAAGGGATTATAAAATTGCCAGAGATGGATATATGCTGAATATCTAGCCAGACTACTCTGAGGACCTAACCAGAGATCCAGGTAGCACTTGATATGCAAGGTGGCAACATCCCTTTTGGCTTTGCTGTCTGCGTTGGTGGGAAATAGCTCAGTTGTAGATATTCAGGATTATTTTCCTTTCTCTGCTTATAAAAATGAGCAAAGAGGGAAAGACTGGTACTGTACACCGTGTAAGAGAATCTCTGCACCTGATTTAAAGGGACAAGAGTCTATTATATTGGTCCCAGAAGCATTTTTTCTTTAAACACAAGGTTAATCTTTACCAACTAGATTGCCACAAACTCTTAATTACCTTTCTGGCTGGGAAAACGCATACAACTAATAGAAGTAGCGGACAAACCCTTTAATGCAAACAAAAAAACTTTCTGCCCAACAGAAGACAGACAAGGAATAGTTATATAAAAAAGTTTAACTGTTTAGTCCTGGAATGAAATTTATTTTTAGTTATCACTGGTTAACTATGTTTGCACTGTTCTAGTTTAAAAGCTAATAAAATATTTCAGCAATCTACAAAAAGTAACTTTTTTCATCCACTAATTTAAAAAGATAACTTTCATTAGAAAGTTACACAGACAAGAGTTAAAAAATTTACTTATGCAGAGCCTACGAAAGCTCAGCACATCAGCATTTGAACCAGAGGTATCTGGCTGCACATAAGTGACCACATGTCGTGGGCTAGAAAGGGTTCAGTAAGAACGCAGGACGCTCGGGAGTGGTGGTGACGAGAGAAAAACAAAAGGATACAAGTTTTTGCTAACCTTATTGGGAGACAGGGGGAGGGCCTCTAACAACCAAGATATGGTCACTTTAATCAAAGTCAGCTTTTTGGGGGTGTAGTGTTTTCTCTGAATACAATTAAGAGTTAAGGAGCTGTTGCGGTAAAGAATCAATTTGACTAATAATTTTGCATGGTCAATGTGCAGATACTACTTCCTTTTCCACATTCATCTTATTTTATGCTCACCGTGGCTCTCCTTTTGAAAATGAAAGATTCTGAATAATCTGAAAGAAATTTATAACTGAAACAACTCAAAGTGAGCATTAGCTGCACAGTTATATTAATTCAGCATACTATTTACACGTCTTCCTGTCCAGTTGTAACAGTGTGACTCTCAAACTATAGAATTATGTGAATTAAGAATACAGATTACCAACAAGATTATGCTTGAAATGTTAAAATAAAATGATTTACTGTCATGAAATATGACCCTGTCTGCATTAACAACATACTTTGATGTGTCTAAACTGGAATTTGTGTGTTTGACTTTTAAGACTGTACGCTAGACTAACAAAGGAGGCTGAAGGAATCTCATATTCTCATATAGTTTTCAACACTGTCACCACAGGGGAGAGTGTTATAAATCCAATGATTACAACCCAATGAGTCTCAGTGAGTCCAACTGCACAAACAATGGGGCAGCTATCAAAGATGTATTCTCCTGGATAGGCACTGTAGATGCCTGGGTTGACTGGAAAAAACCAGTCTGAGGCACCAGGAAACATATTGGATGGACACTGAAAACAGACACTATTGAGCAGTATGGTATTTGGGCTCAAACACCTACATGGAAAGTGAGATCTTCCCTAAAACACAGTTTGTGTGAGAGGGAGGGGACATACAGAAAGAAAAGGGAAAGATCAAGAACAGCAGGGCATGCTGTTAGCTGTGACTTCTTGGCCTTCAAGGAGAATGTGAGTTGGGTCACTTCTGTTACTGTAATTTAAGAGGGTAACAATTTTTTTTTGTAATGAAACATAACTGATAAGACTAAATATGCATGTAGATTGTTTGTTGCTTTAAAACATTTGTTCTCTAATGCTTTGATCCAACTGCTAAATAAAACTTAAGAAAGCTGTTGGGTCAATATCACTGGTCACAGATTCCTGAAGTGAACAAACACAGGGGCCTAAAATCCATTCAGGCCTGCAGGGTGACAAGCGATCACGGGGTAGTATACCTGAGTCCCAACAGAAGAGTGAAAGAATCACGAGATTCCACTCTGAGAAAGAGGAGGAGGTCTTGTAACTGGAATACTACCCAGATATTAAAAATTTGGTTTGGAATGTGTGTCTAATTAATGGTCATGAATGTATACTCTAGCAATCAATTATTTACTACAACTCCATTAGGAGCTGTAACTTAAATATACATTTGAAGGTAGTCAGACACGGACAAATCCAAAATATTTTCCAGCAGGCCTTAAATGAGGAGGACAAAAAAAAAGTAAAATTAATATGTATAATTTATACTATTGATGAAATTTCCATCACTAACAGAATTTTGTTGGATCTGTACTATCTTCAACTTTTACTGGAAACTGCAGGCTGGAATTTAAGTGTTTCTTTCCACCAACAGAGGTTGAAAACTGTGTCTTATTGCTGTAACTCTCTCATAAGCCTAACCAGCTAATGTTTTCTGGCCTAAAACAGTATTTGCAGATAAACAAGTATTTTTCCTCTAGCTTGTACTTTTTACCTACCTAGTATTTTCACAGCATAATGAGGACTCTCCAGAATGACTCCTTCTTCTGTGTCAAACATAGGATTATCTATTCCAGTTTTGGGAGGAATCTGTGCTAGTTTCTTAAGCCTCATTGAAGCAGTAAGGTCTAGTTCTTGTTTCTTTCCTTCTTCTTCTCGCCTGCGCCTCATGTCCTCCTGTTGCTGGCGAATCCGCTCAAGTTGAGCACTTCGTCGTACTGGCATCATCCTGGAGCCCAAATCCCCAGGGCAATCAACAGCCATCTCTCTGTGCTTCTGAGGTTCCTCAGGAGGTGCAAGCTCCACATTTTTTGTTTCATTGTCAGAATCTTCTGTAACATGTCCATTCATATGAGAAGTTGTCATGGCTATTTATAGTAATCTGTACCACCGCTCACATACAAATTCTGTTACAAGGCCAGTTTTCTTCATGCTCCCACTTAAAAGCCATTATAATTTCAAAGGATATTGCATCAGAAGACCAAGGTTGAAGAAATAGCCAGCAAAGAAATCTAGTGAAAAAATGAATAATTAAGTTACTAAACAAGAAAAACAGTAAGACTTTTATAACTTCCTGACCCTGACATTTTTCTCTATGTTTATATAGCGCACTTTTCCCCAACTCAAGCATGTTTAATGTAGCAGCCACACAATTAACAGTGTAGTAGCCTTCGCACACTGTTTATAAAAATTAGAAGACTGTTCTGTTAAACAAAGTTCATAATATTTCCAGATGAAATTTCCAGTAAAGATTTTGCACTTAATGTACAAGATTACAAACTGGCAGTTTTCTGAAACTTGCTTTTCACAGTTCTTACATTTTTCCTTTCATTCTGAAGGACTGCAAGACATTTCTCAAGCTATTCCACCAATCCTATAAATACTTATATATGAATGTGGTCACAGAGTTTAATGAGGCTATGCACATGTGTAAAGATATTCACATGTGTAAGTGTTCCCAGGACTGGGGCGTTTCCATACAAGAATTACTTCACCTACCACTAAAGGCAACGTAGAAGACAGCTGCTGTTTGAAAGGGAACAGCATAAACTTCACAACAGTTTTGAACACATAGTAAAGGATACCGTATCCAGCTGAAATGGAAAGGGGAATTAAGTGGACTGAATGAAATTCACTAGGACTGGCGTTTGACCATTACTGATAATCCTGTTTTCATCAAAAGTGTCTTGAGGATGTTGTCAGGACCCATTTTCACACTTCATGTAAAATTTTATGTCTATCCTATACAGATTTTTATACCACACTCAGCACTGTGACATCTGAATCCCTCACACTAGTGTATTAAGTGATACTATTAACATCTGTCATGTGTGGATTGTTTTCTCTGTCATCTCCCTACAGGGAGAATTATCTGTTCAGTGTAGTGATTTGGTATGACTTGTTGTCTTTTATATTTCATTTAGTTTTTCCTTTGTTATGTCTATTGGAGAAGGCAGGTCAAAGTGCACATATCAGTTGGAACAAAAGTTATTAGGGCTGGGTGAATAAATGAATATTTTGGTTCTCTGGCAATTACAGAAAGTTTCTGAACCAAAACCAAAACTTTTTGGTGAATCAAAAAGTGAGAAATATTTGGGTCGGGTTGAAACAAAGTTTCATTTTGACAGTGAGCATTTTAACAAAAGCAAAAGAGAACTGGATTCACAAAACTGCTGGAAGAGGAAAAAGAGGTGTATGATGCTCTCCTTTAACTTTTAACTGGGTGGCTAGGGCACTCAGAGGGGATGTGGGAAACCCAAATTCAACTCCCCCTTCTGATGATGTGGAAAGGAATGTGAATTTGGGTCTCCAACATTGAAGGAGAGTGGGCTGTCATGGGATATTCTGTTATGCGGCTTTCTCCATTTCACCTCTTGAAGTCATTCCACTTTGTATAAATAAATAGTCATTAATGCAGAGACTTGAACTTGGGTCTCCTATATACTTGTTGAGTGACCTAACCACCGGACTGCAGAATCATTTTTACTCTTTCCTTGATCCAGTGATGAATAGTGAACTCGCCAAGGATGTAGGAGACCCAAGATCAAAACCTGCTCCAATGATTACTTATTTATACGAAGTGTAATTGCTTCACCAGGCAAAATGGAGAAAACTCCATTACAGAATATCCCATCATAGCCCAGGAGACAGGGCACTCTCCTGCAACATGGGAGACCCAAGCTCAAATTCTCTCTCACAAAGAGGGGAATTGAATATGGGTCTCCCACACTCCAGGTGAGTGCCCTAACCACTGGGCTAAAAGGCATAAGGAGGACACCTCTTCCAGACATTTTGTGAATTTAGTCCTCGTTTGCTTTTGTTAAAAATGCCTGAAATCTAAAGGAAAAGTTTTGAGTCGTGTCAAACTGAAGTGTTTGGTTTAGACATTTCCAAAACATTTTGATTTTTTTGGTTTGGTTGAAACTATTCAGCAAGCTCGACACAAATTTGCAGTTTCAGGTTGACTGAAACTGCATTTTTCATATACTTCTAGCTGTGATAGTCCTGAGTTTTAAGAACGTAAGAACAGCCATACTGTGTCAGACCAAAGGTCCATCAAACCCAGTATACTGTCCTCTGACAGTGGCCAATGGCAGGTGCCCCAAAGGGAATGAACAGACAGGTTATCATCAAGTGATCCATGCCTTGTCACCCAATCCCAGCTTATGGCTAACAGAGGCTAGGGACACCAATGGCTAATAGCCACTGATGGACCTATCTTCCATGAATCTATCTAGCTCCCTTTTGAATGCTGTTATAGTATTGGCCTTCACAACACCCTCTGGCAAGGAGTTCCACAGGTTGACAGTGCGTTGCATGAAAAAATACTTTCTTGTGTTTGTTTTAAAATGCTACCTATTGATTTCATGCGGTGGCCCCCTGTTCTTGTATTATGAGTAAATAACACTTCCTTATTTACTTTCTCTATACCACTCATGATTTTATAGACCTCTATCGTATTCCCCCTTAGTCGTCTCTTTAAATATTAGTTTGTTCCACAGTCCCAGACTAGTTCCCAAGAAGGCTGTCATGTTTTACCTCATGGTAGAAAGTTCCAATCCCTGAGGAATGGAGTTATCGGCAATGGTCCTACTGCTAGAGCTTTATGTCATTTTTAGACATCCTGGCCTAAACACCTAGAAGATAAGAACTGACCATTCGAATTTCATTGTGCTGCTGGATCAGTTATATGATTAATACATTTCATCATATATATTGGTTGGTTACAAAGTAAAATCATGTTGACTATGACTGGCTAAGTACTACTAATGAGAAGTGAGATGGAGACAATTCTTCCTCTGAAGCTGAGGCTACTTTCTCTGAAGTGCACAGAAGCAGCCAACAATCTTCCATTTTCCCTCACTTACACTGTATGAGCAGTCACTATGGTGCAAGTCCTGGTTCTATTGAGCTCCACAGTCCAGCCTGTCTCTGTAATCTACAAGTGTAACAAAGTTCTTAAGGGGAACTTCCCAGGGAAGGTGGCTGAGGTAGGGGCAGCACACTGACAAGTGGACACATGAAACAGGGACAGCTGGGAGGTAATGACAACAGTAGGCTTTCAGAGGTATAGCTTCCACATAATGGTTCTGTGCACTGCTTTCAACAGAGACTCCCACTGTTAATTCTTTCCTCACGAGCACCTGGTCTCTTTTACATAATCCCTCTCATTCTCCACAAGGAATTTTATCTCCCCCTACCTCCAGGCTGGGGAGAAGAGGATGGAGCCCAAGATTCTCTCCCCCATCTCCTCCAGCTGGTGTGGGCTCATCTGGGCTTCCTGAGAGGCTGACGGGAGGGCTTTTCTTTCTGGAGCCCTGGAGAGAGGGACCTAGAAGGTCAACTGGCTGCCATGCAACTAGACATGCAAAACTCTACAGTGCACTTCCTGCATATCTCCAACCAGCCCTGAGCTGGGAGGGAGAAGGAAGGACAGCAAGACCCCAAAAAGCCAGTGTGACAAAGTTCCTGCTCCACCTTGGTGGGTCTTGCACTTATTGGCGGATATGCTTGCCTTGGAGCTTCACGGCGGCCCTCAGCTTGGCCGTGTTTCTGAATTCACAGACTCCTGTGTCTGACCAGGAGTTGGGAGGATTTGGGGGGAATCCAGGCCTGCCCTCTACTCCGGGTTCCAGCCCAGGGCCCTGCGGAATGCAGCTGTCTACAGTGCCTCCTGGAACAGCTGTGCGACAGCTACAACTCCCTGGGCTACTTCTCTATGGCCTCCTCCCAACACCTTCTTTATTCTCACCATAGGACCTTCCTCCTGGTGTCTGATAATGCTTGTTCACCTCAGCCCTCCAACAATCCGCGTTCTCACTCTCAGCTACTAGTGCCTCTTGCTCCCAGCTCCTCACACGCACGCCACAAACTGAAGTGAGCTCCTTTTTAAAACCCAGATGCCCTGATTAGCCTGCCTTAATTGATTCTAGCAACTTCTTGATTGGCTGCAGGTGTTCTAATCAGCCTGTCTTAATTGTTTCCAGAAGGTTCCTGATTGTTCTGGAACCTTCCCTGTTACCTTACCCAGGGAAAAGGGACCTGCTTAGCCTGGG
This sequence comes from Eretmochelys imbricata, assembly GCF_965152235.1. NCBI lineage: Eukaryota > Metazoa > Chordata > Testudines > Cheloniidae > Eretmochelys > Eretmochelys imbricata. The sequence continues at coordinate 63,054,260 of NC_135577.1, read as the reverse complement.
GCTAATATATCTGCTTTCTATTACTCTCCTATAGCCATCTGGCCGACCCTGTCACACCAGACATGTACATGGAGAAGCCAGGTTGGAAGAGAAGCTATGTACATCCTGCTACTGCTCCTGTCATTTTACCGAAGCATCTTAAAAACTGACCAGGAAGCTCAGCAGCAATCCTATGCCAGTTCCAAGCCCAGGCCTCATCCAACATTCCCATCTGTACCATTTCTGTGTGTACAGAGAGTTGCAACTTTAACCTAATATATAACAGCTACACAAAATATCATGTGTTTAATGGCCAATGTTGATCATAGGTGGAGCTAGTACCACCATCACCACCACCTCAGGTTGCCCAATAACTTCCCATTATACAGCCCTGTTTTCAGTTGCTCATAATCTCTGCCAAACTATCTGGGCTGAAATTTTCCATGCCAGGCTGAGGTGTACTTTTTGTTTTGTTTTGATTTGGTTTTGAATGAAATGATTCAGCCAAAACATCTGTCTGTTTCTGAGAATGAGGTTAGGGGAAAATGCATTTTGTCCAGCTAAAAAATATATTCTTAGGAATGTTTAAGCAGCTTTAATCCCTGAACATTTTGGAACAGGGACTTGAAATTTGGCAAGGAGTGGGCTTTAGTGCCATGGATGTGCCTTTTGCTGTTACAGTGAAAATCTGTCACATTTGGCCAAGTTACAACCTTTGATAAATCTTAAGTAGCATGTGGTCAGAGTTTAGCAACTAAAATCTCCATATGCTTTGAACATGCTCCATTCCCACACTGCTCCTACAAGTGACCAAACTGTGTATATGCCATCCCCACAGATGGAAGGGAATGAGCCTGTTCCAACCCAGGGCAATAGGGGCTCACTATCACTAGGACATTCCCTGAAACTTCTGGTCACTGTGGGGCAGGGCCAGGTGAGGCACCAAAACTGAAAACAATAGAACTGTCTCTTCTGTGCTCTGGATGATCCTCCCACCCTCCCCTTGCTGGTGCCAAGGAAACATGGAAGAGGGAGCTGCCTGACAACTGCAAAGTGGTCAAGAGGGCTAAGCGGGAGGACACTGACTGGAACACGGAAGGAGGGAGAGTGAAACTGGTAATGGCTGGACAAGGAGACAGTTCCAGTCTTGTTCTCCCCGCTTCCCAGTTTCCTTGCCCAACTAATTCTCAGTGTTCCCTCCCAATCCCAGCTTCTGCTCTAACTCTTTTCCTGGTCTCCCTACCCTACCCATCTAGAACATGGGGGGAGACTGGTACAAACATCCAGAGTAGGAAGACTGGGAAAGGAGAGTGGGAAATAAGCTGGGGATGGGAGGAACACAGAGTGGCTGCGTAAAGAGACTGGGATGACAAGCGGCGATTGGGACTGGCTAGGTGAGAATAGGAATGGAATGTGGAATGACAGAAGAGGTGAGGACGAAGCAGGACAGTTTGGAGGGGACAGCAGAAGGGAAGGATCAATCTTGAGGGGGCAGGGGGAAGGGCAGAAGAGCCTGTGCACACCAGAGAGCACTTCCTTAGAAAGACTGGAATGTAACTCAAGATTCTAGAGTCTCCCCCTCCTTCTGCAGTCAGGAAGTGAATTTAAAACCCACTTGCAAAACATGATTCCCCTCTATTTCAGGTCCACAGAAGATGACAACTTTTACTGCTATCAGTAACTTCATTAGTTCAAGTAGCAGATACATAGTAGATCTAAAGGTTCAAAGCCTGATGATCAGCTATGCAGGTGTCTCAATATTATGTTACAGAGATGGAATTTCACGTTTTCCAGTTTGCTTTTTTAAAACCGAAAAAATTATACATAAAAATCTACATTAAAAGAACACTGAGGTTGCAAAGTCAAGCATCCAAAAGTTAGGAAATGCCAGAATTAAGAGTTCCTGTGCTATCTAGGCTTTAATTACTTGATCACAAGATGTAAGTATATGGCTACCAAATTAAGACCACCTTAATTCTGACATTTCTTAACCTTCAAGTGCTTGACTTTGCAACCTCAGTGTTCTATTAATGTAGTTTTTGTGTGTGGTTGATTAAATGTCATATCAATAAGATTTACTTTTCTGAACATTTAGTTAATTAGTAAACTTCTCAATCCAACTTAACAAATGCTATCTACTTTTGTTAAAATAATTTGCATGCTAAAATTACTTGATAAATTCCTGCTGCTGAAACAATAAAAATACATTATATTCAACTTTTCATGTTTATGCAGAGTAAAATGCCCTTTTTTTTTTAATACAGAGGTCTGATGGAACAAAAGGAGTTAATTTATGTGAGGAAAAACGACTGTCTCAGAACTCCATATTACAGACAGACAATGATAGCTATTTCTCAAAGCCAATACACCACATTTATGAAGCATAGCAATGAAATACCTGCATGAAACAGTAGCAAAGTGTTTGAGAAAAAGGTGGATATAACATGAGCTTACTCTGTGCACACTGAAGGTCTGAAGACACAGTGCCAGCACAATTCCCTGTCATTTGTGGCACTTTCTTAGCTCAAGACCACAGCTCTACCTGAGCTTCCTTTTATTGATTTTGGGTATATGGAAACCAATGAATTCCACAAAATGTATGAGCAAAGGATACGATGGCACACTGGAGAAGTTTCCTTGTGTTTCCATCCACCCCATCCAGAGAGAGGCAGAGCATTTGTGCAATTAAAAGCAGAGACACCAATAGCACTGCAACTCCAGAAAGAGCCACGTTGCCAAACTAGGACAACCACAACCACAGGGCTGAAACTTTGTTGGACTGATAAGATTCAGATGCCACAAATTGTCATTTTCAAGTGCGGGCTGCATTTACAGAAACCCATAAGGTGTAACTACATTTTCCTGGGCCTGTTCCCTCCGCACAGTTTTACCAGGAAATGAACAACACAGTCCCATAGGTACCATTGTACCATTTGGGAAGGCTCTTGCAGATGTCCTGGTGAGCTCAACAAATTGCAATTCTTTAGCAATGAGAAAAGGCAGCCTAACCTATTTCTTTCAACTGCCAACATCTGTTGTTCTGCATTCTGATTAAGTCAGGAAAAGTATTTTTTGAGTTCTGATCTTCCTAAAAGGACAACTTGATAAACAGCCACCCCAGTGAAGAACTCAAATTTCTCACTTTCTTTAAAGAATGTTTTAAGGAAATTTGCAGCAATTATACTTTATACAGATAAACATTAAAAATATATGTTGAGTAATAAAAGTTAAAAACTGTTTTATGAGTAATTGTTTCAGTATCTCCATAACGGAACATTTAGTAACGTTTTCCTGATACTTCCCTAGTAGAAGGTCCAGCTGCTTATGGAAAGTAGGACACCGGAAAGTCAGAATAACTTTAAAAAATTCTATTTGCAGTTAAAAGTCAATTTTAAGACTTGATGACAACTCTGAAAATCCTTTATGGCTCACACATTCAAATAGAAGACATTCTCCCTCGTCAAGTCCCATTCTATATCAGACTGTCAGGGTGACAGCTTCTTATCTGAATTAATTTATTCAGATTTTGAATTCCTAAAGAATTAACAACGTATCATACTTACAATATTAGTGATTCATTCTTTTCTGTCATTAAATGTAGTAATTAAAAAAACATCTTTGATATCACACTGCAGTTTTCTTCAACTTCCTTTATTGCTAGGCCAATGGGCCAGATACAACATTACTAACAAATCTGAGGAGGGAAAAAAAATAGTAGAAAAGTGACCATGGCAATGCCAATTAAGCTTTTTTCCCTTCTTTTTTAAATTTTAAAAACCCTCTGGTTTAAACTAGTCAATTCCCTTTGTTCTCAAATAGTTAAATATCAGTAATTGAATCTCAGTGTGTTTTTTTTAAAATATAGTATGTGTTCAGACTAAAACCTTAACTTGTGTTTTGTTTTTAGGGAATGTTATGAATTTGGAGGAGGCTACTGAAGTTCTAAATAATGCTGAAAACTAAATGTAAGTGGTACTATAATGGAGGAGTGGCAGTAAAGCCTACACAAGTTTCTGGCAGCTTTCACTTGCAAATCTGAAGTGCTGCGTTTCATTTTAATGAAAAGCAACGTACAAACACTCCTGGAAAAATTCATCTCTTTAGCTTTTGTCGTCAGAGTAGTTACTAAAACCATTCAAGTAGTAAATATTTTGGTACTTGAATAGCAATGAAGATTCATTATTTCCCTTCAATATTGGACAACTGTCTTTCAATAAGTACTAGTGCTGTAGATTAACTGTAGTTAACTCACACGATTAACTCAAAAAAATTAACTACAATTAAAAAATGAATTGTGATTAATCACACTGTTAAACAACAGAATACCAACTGAAATTTCTGAAATAGTTTTGGATGTTTTTCTACATTTTCAAATATATTGATTTCTATTACAACACAGAATACAAAGTATACAGTGTTCACTTTATATTATTTTTATTACAAATATTTGCACTGTAAAAAACAAAATAGTATATTTCAATTCACCTCATACAAGTACTGTAGTGCAATCTCTTTATCGTGAAAGTGTAACTTACAAATGTAGATTTTTTTTGTTGTTACATAACTGCACTCAAACAAAATCATGTAAAATTTTAGCGCCTACAAGTCCACTCAGTCCTACTTCTTGTTTAGTAAATTGCTAAGACAAACAAGTCTGTAGCCGGCATTTTTGTAGCCGGCGTTGCAAGGTATTTACGTGCCAGATATGCAAAACATTCATATGCCCCTTCATGCTTCAGCCACCATTCTAGAGAACATGCTTCCATGCTGATGATGTTTGCGTCATTAATATAAAGGAAAGGGTAACCACCTTTCTGCATACAGTGCTATAAAATCCCTCCTGGCTAAAGGCAATATCCTGTTTCCTGTAAAGGATTAAGAAGCTTGTTAACCTGGCAGGCATCTGACCCAAAGGACCAATAAGGGAACAAGACACTTTCAAATCTTGGGGGGTGGGGGGTTCTCTCTTGGGACTGAGAGAGGCCAGACAGAAATCCATCATCTCCAACCCATCCTAATCCAAGTCTTCAATATTGCAACCAGTATAGGTAAGCCAGGTGAGACAGATTAGTTTATCTTTTGTTTTATGTGAATTTTCCCTATGTTAAGAGGGAGGGTTTATTCCTGTTTTCTGTAAGTTTAAGGTTTTGCCCAGAAGGGGATCCTCTGTGTTTTGAATCTGAATATCCTGTAAAGTATTTTCAATCCTAGTTTTACAGAGATGATTTTTACCTTTTTTTTTTTTTTTTTTTTTTTTTTAAATAAAATCCTTCTTTTAAGAACCTGACTGATTTTTCCATTGTTCCAAGATCCAGGGGTTTGGGTCTTTGATGATTTTGTAACAAATTGGTTAGGATATTATTCTCAAGCCTCCCTAGGAAAGGGGGTGTGTACGGTTTGGGGTGATATTTTGGGGGAAGACGTCTCCAAGTGGTCTCTTTCCCTATTCTTTGTTTAAAACACTTGGTGGTGGCAGCATACTGTTTAAGGACAAGGCAAAGTTTGTATCTTGGGGAAGTTTTTAACCTAAGCTGGTAAGAATAAGCTTAGGGGGTCTTTCATGCGGTCCCCACATCTGTACCCTAGAGTTCAGGGTGAGGAAGAAACCCTGACAGTTCATTAAAAAAATAATGTGTTAATTACATTTGTGACTGAACTCCCTGGGGGAAAATTGTATGTCTTCTGTTCTGTTTTACCCGCATTCTGCCATATATTTCATGTTACAGCAGTCTCAGATGATGACCCAGTACATGTTCATTTTAAGAACACTTTCACAGCAGATTTGACAAAAAGCAAAGAAGGTACAAATGTGAGATTTCTAAGCATAGATATAGCACTCGACCCAAAGGTTTAAGAATCTGAAGTGCCTTCCAAAATCTGAGAGAGACAAGGTGTGGAAAATGCGTTCAGATGTCTTAAAAGAGCAACACTTCAATGTGGAAACTACAGAACTCAAACCACCAAAAAATAAAAATCAACCTTCTGCTGGTGTCATCTGACTCAGATGATGAAAATGAACATGCGTCAGTCTGCTCTGCTTTGGATCGTTATTAAGCAGAACCAGTCATCAGCATGGACACATTTATTCTGGAATGGTGGTTGAAGCATGATGGGACATGTGAATCTTTAGCACATCTGGCACATAAAATATCTTGTGAGGCTGGCTACAACAGTGCCATGTGAACGCCTGTTCTCACTTTCAGGTGACATTGTAAACAAGACATGGGCAGCATTATTTTCTGCAAATTGTAACCAAACTTGTTTGTCTGAGCAATTGGCTGAAGTAGGACTGAGTGGACTTGAAGGTTTTAAAGTTTTACGTTGTTTTTATTTTTTTAATGTAGAATTATGAACAAAAATAACTGCATTTGTTAGTTCAACTTTCATTATAAAGAGACTGCACTACAGTACTTGTATTAGGTGAATTGAAATATACTATTTCTTTTGTTTTTTAGAGTGCAAATATTAGTAATAAAATATAAGTGAGCACTGTACACTTTGTAGTCTGTGTTGTAACTGAAATGAATATATTTGAAAACGTAGAAAACATCCAAAAATATTTAAATAAATGGTATTCTATTTTTGTTTAAGCGCGCGGTAAATTTTTTTAAGTGCTTGACAGCCCTAATAAGTACTGAATTTAAAAGATGTGGGGATTTTGAGCCCAAGACAAAAATAGTAAGGAAGAGAGCACAGACTTAGCCACTACTCTAGGTACTTTCCTTTCAGTGCCTGAGTCATCAGGAAGGCTTTACAAAGAATAAAACTAATGACCTACAAAGAAGCCAATGCCTCAGAAAGGAATACTAAAGACAAAATCAACAAAGGCTTTCTTCAAAATTAGCGGAAGGACAGGTGGAAGACCTTCAGAGAAGCAGAATTACTCAGTAAATTTCCCCCTTGTCTAAAGGCATAATTTGCACAGGACTGCCATGTCAAAAGAGGAAGTAGCACAAGAACTGTATCAAAGTAGTAAAAACTGCAAAAGGCAGCAAGAACAAAGACACTGACAATGTGATTAAGAAGGGAAAATTACTTTGAAATTCTACATTTTTGAAGATATCACACAGGACTTTTAATCTTGATCTCAAACATCTAGTGCAAACTAGCCAGAATTCTCATCATTAAATGTTTTGGAGGGCTACACTCATCTACTCCCACCTCACCTACCATTCCCCACAAACTGGTGAAATAATTCATATCCTACAGCCTGAATGGTCTGATCCACTGGTGCTCTCAATAGGCATGCAGCAATTCTCCAAAAAGGGACATACTTTTGGAGTTTAACGTACCCATCCTACACACCCACATCATTTGAAAGCTTATTTTATGTACATTTATATGAGGTATGCTATGGAGTTGTCAAGTAGTGCTGTAAACCTGTAGACAAGATGAAACAGCAGCATCCAAAATGAGAAAGTGTCAGTTTTTGCACAATTTCCAGAAACACGGCAACATGACTATTACTACAAGTTTTACTGTTAAAATTAACGTAAACACTTTAATGCGGTGTTCATTTGTATTAAGAGATTTTTATTGCTTTTTTTTCCCAGAAATGGAGCTGTTTAGCACGTGACAACTATGGCAAATAACATTTTGCAATATACTAACATGAAATGTTTTCACACCACATAATCTTAATTGTAAAAGCACCTCACAAGTGATAAGTTTTCTGTATTTTCAATTTAAATTTGCTGACCAGATCAGTCACACTGAAGGTTTTGCACAAAAAGCAGTAGGTTGCATGCCGATTGTTTTTAATGCATGGTGAGTAGACATGAATCCTTAATGTAATGCTTCTCCGCTTGTAAGCTTTTGCGCATACAAATTAAAACCTTCTACTAGGCAGGCTAATTGTAATTGCCTACATATGCAGAACTAGCCTTTAAAATATTTTAGAAACTAGCTTTTTAGTTCAGTGGCACTAATGCACAGGTCAGAAATAGTATTAGAGATGACAATACACTGCTTCATATTGGGTTTCAATCAGAAGTGCTCACTAAGCAAAAATGGCAATGTTGATATGAATATACAGATCTAATTTATATCTAATTTAGCACAAGTCTATTAATGGGACAAAATGAAAAGTGGTGGCAATGCTAACAATATACTTTGCAAATTTTACTTCTACAGGAAAGTAACAGTATATGAAGATATGGAGGATACAAGCCTCTTAAAGCTTACACTACTCTCTACAAAAACTTTGAAAAGTGTTATTTGTCAAGAAAATCAAAAGAATGCAAAACTGCCAAAAGCCACTAGTGTTGGAGAGAATTCGAGATGCTCATGTCCATTCCATATTAGGTGTGTGTGCGCTCGTCACATGCATCGGTGCTGGAAGTTTTTCCCTCAGCAGTATCCATAGGGGACTGTTTCTGGCGCCCTCTGGAGCGGCACCCACTTGGCATGGTATAAGGGGTGCCGCCGGTTCCCCCCACCCTCAGTACCTTTTTGCCAGAAACTCCAAAAGAGGGGAAGGAGGGCGGGTTGTGGAATGGACATGAGCAACACCAGTTACGGAAAAATTAACTGTCTTTTCTTCTTCAAGTGCTTGCTCATGTCCATTCCATATTAGGTGACTCAAAAGCAGTACCCCTGAAGATGGGTAGGAGTTCACGGACGTGTAGATTGCAACACACCTCTGCCAAACCCAGCGTCGTCCCTGGCCTGCTGAGTGATGGCATAATGGGCCGTAAACGTGTGGACAGAGGACCACATTGCAGCTCTACAAACGTCCTGAATAAGGATGTGCGCCAGGAAGACCACTGAAGAAACCTGTGTTCTCATCGAGTGGGCTCTGACAATCAGCTGTGGAACCCCCACCAGGCTGTAACAGGTCCTTATGCATGAGGTAATCCAATTGGAAATCATCTGCAAGGACACCAGAAGATCCTTCGTCCTATCTGCCGTAGTGATGAAGAGCTGAGTTGATTTACGGAAAGGCTTGGTACATTCTAAGTAAAAAACCAAGGCCCTTCGGACGTCCAGGGCGTGAAGACGCCTCTCTTCACTGGTCTTGTGCGGTTTGGGACAGAACACCGGGAGGAAGATGTCCTGGTTCATATGGAAGGTGGATACCACCTTCGGCAGGAAGTCCGGGTGGGGCCGTAGCTGAATCTTGTCTTTGTAGAAGATGGTGTACCACGGTTCTGAGGTCGAGGCTTTAATTTCAGAGACCAATCTAGCAAAGACACCACCACCAGAAACCTTCCATGACAGGTGGGAAAAGGAGCAGGAACCAGCGGCTCAAAGGGCGGGCCAGTGAGCCTAGAGAGGACCAACTTAAGATCTCACCATGGGACAGGAGCCTGTACCTGCAGGAAGAGTCTCTCGAGCCCTCTCAAGCATCTAACCATCATGTCATGGGAAAACACTGTCTGTCCTTGGACCAGCGGGTGAAAAGCGGAGATGGCTGTGAGATGCACTCAAATGTAAGTGTGTGCCAGGCTCTGGTTCCTCAGATGGAGCACGTAGTCCAAGGACAGCCTGTATGGAAGAACGCAAGGGAGAGATGCCATGTTCAGGTGCTCAGCGGGAAAATCTCATCCACTTGGCCAGGTAAGTCAGTCTAGTTGAGGGCTTCCTACTCCCCAGGAGGACCTGTTGGACTCCTTCTGAACAGGTCCGTTCCTCCAGGTTCAGCCACACAGCAGCCATGCCAAGAGGTGGAAGGATTCAAGGTTGGGATGTAAGAGCCAAGTGTGGTCCTGTGACAGCAGGTCCAGTTGGTTGGGCAGGGGCCAGGGAGGGGAAGCTGACAGGTTCATGAGCATGCCGAACCAACGCTGGTGAGGCCACGCTGGGGCAATCACGACAATCTGTGCCTTGCCTCTCTTGATCTTTGCCAGGACCCTGCTGATGAGTGGAATCGGAGGGAACACGTACATCAGGCTCCCTGACCATAACAGGAGGAAGGCATTAGAGAGGGAGCCCTTGCTCAGACCTTGCCGAGAACAAAACTGGTGGCACATCCTGTTCTGTTTGGTAGCGAACAGGTCCACTTGGGGAATTCCCCACCTTTCGAAGATCATGCTGGCTATCTCTGAATGGAGTGACCACTCACTGCGAGCAAAGAAGTCGCTGCTGAGCTGGTCCACCAACATATTCTTGATGCTGGGAAGGTGACAAGCTTCCAGGTGGGATTTCGTGGCAGATGCAGAAGTCCCATAGATGGGAGTGCCTCTTGACAAGGAGGCAATGAGCACGCTCCCCCTCATCTGTTGATGTAGAATATAGAGGCTGTGTTGTCCATCAGGTCTCGTACCACCTGCCCTGACAAGTGGGGCAGCAAGACTCTGCACGCCAGCCAGGCTGCTCGGAGCGCTGTGACGTTTATGTGCAACTTTGCCTCCTCCAGGGACCACATGCCCTGTGTCTGGAGGTTGCCAAGATGCACACCCTAGCCCAGTCATCCAACACCAACTCGATGGAGTGAGGTGGGGTTGTCAAACTGAACCCCCTCCAGGACTGTCCTGCAGTCGACCCACCATCGCAGCAAGGTAAGTATCACCTGGTGAATGGTAACAATCTTTTCCAGGGGGTCTCTGGACTGGGAATAGACCTTCCCCAGCCACTGTTGCAGGAGCCAGAACTCCTTCTTGGAAGCCTCAGGGAGCAACCCTTCGAACTTGGCCATAGCTTGCCACATATTAAGGTCATATTGGCCAAGGAGGACTTGGTGGTTGGCCACGCTTAGCTGAAGGCTGGAAGACTAATAAATCTTACGTCCAAACAGATCCAGCCTCCTCGAGTCTTTATTTTTTGGGGTGGTCTCGGATTGTCCTCGCCTCTCTTTGTGGTTAACCGCGTCTACCACAAGGGAGTTGGGGGCAGAGTGGGAGTATAAGTACTCATGCCCCTTGGTTGGCACAAAGTACTTGCATTTGGCCATTTTAGAGATAGCCAGGGAAGAGGGGGTCTGCCACAGGGCATTAGTGATTTTGGAAATGCCTTCATGAAGGGGTAGGGCTACGCTGGCAGGAGCAGAGGACATCAAACAGAGTCTGAGGGCTCTTCCAGTTCCTCTGCCTGAAGTCCCACGTTGGAAGCGACCCTCTTTAAAAGTTCCTGGTGCACTTTGGTGTCATCCTGAGAAACTGGGTGAGGGGACCCTGTGATAGCGTTTTCTGGCAATGATGAGGATGATGCCAGTGCTGTGGCAACCTCCACTTCCATTGGTGGTCCAGCAGCTTGCTCCCCTGGGTCTTCCTGGACCTGTGGGGTCTTACCCCCTGAAGCCTAAAGCACTGGAGAGGGATGGGATACCAAGGCTGCTGGCCTCTCCGAAGCTCCCAGTGCCAACTGGGCAGCCTGGGAAGGTTGAGTGAACCCCCAAGGGTTCCACGGGTACTATGGGACAGGTGGTGGTGGTGATGGTGGTAGTATAGACGACACTGCAGGTACCAGGGCTTGTCCCACAGTCAGGGAACCTCTCTCCATGCTGGAGGTATAAACGGAGTGGTCAGTACCAGGCGACCAGGATCGGGCGGAGAGGTGGCTCTTGTCTGACCGGTGCTGGTGACTGCATCCTGAAGCCAATCTGACAGGGTGAGATGGGCGTCTTGGTCAGAATCTCGGGGACAGACAGCACTCGGCAGATCTGCATTGGACACCAGGCGATCCACGCCTCTCTCTACTCGAATGATACCAGGATGCTGAACGGGACCAGAAGCTAATATGGGCCGGTTGCTGGGAGGATCTTCCCTTGTGGGGCGAACTACTGCTTGCAGATGGGTGATGATGGTCCGGCGATCTGCGATCCTCAATCGGTCCTGGGCCCTTGGAGACGGTCGGGCCCAGTCCAGGAGTTCTTGCCTGGTGGTGCATGCCTCAGAGGGTCTATGCCAATCTACCAGTAAGGTACGCCTCAACTCCCTCGATCGGTGGCCCATCTGGAGAACAAAGAGGGCTCCCTTGAGCCTGCCTCTCTAATCCTGAGACGTGATGGCTTTGAGTGGGCAAGCGATGGCGGGACGTCCCTCTCGATGGGGAATGATGCCGCTGTGGTGGGGACACACGCATAGATCCCAAGGTGGATATTCCCCAAGACGGGGGTACCGCTGGAGCCGGTGTGGGTGGCACCAGGAGCATCAGGATCTCCTGAGCTGCTTGTAGGACTTTGGGCGTTGATGGCACCAGAAGCTGGCCAGGGCCCGCACTGCTATCCGGAGTTGCAGGTGAAGCATGTGATGGGCTGCACCACTCAACTTGAGCTGGGGCCAGACTTCCCGAAAGGGTCGTTGAGCCAGCATGGCTTGTGGCTCACCCCCAGCCCTCTCCTTTCCCTTACGGGAGGTAGGAGATCTTCCTTGCACAGTCTTTCTTGGCTTCTTGACCAGAGCTGTGGAGGGGGACTGGTGCCGGCTCATGATGGCGCTGGCGAAGCACTGCGCACGGAGGCCACAATGCTCAGTGTGGAGTCGGACTGCTGCTCCGGTGCCGGAGTGAGTGCCAACTCCATCTGGAGTGCTTTCAGACGGATATTGCGCTCCTTCTTCATCCTAGGTTTAAAGGACTTGCATGTACGGCACTTGTCACTTATGTGCCCTTCGCCTAAGCACCTTAGGCAGCTGGTATGTGGATTACTGATGGGCATAGGCCATTTGCAGCAATCTCAGGGCTTAAAGCCTGGGGACCAGGGCATGCCGCACCCCCTGGCTGAGTCCCGTTCGGGACTAAGAAAGAGTTTGAGAACTACTACTGAGGGGAATTAAAACTACTGACTATATACAACTATATTACAGGTTTTCAAAGTTTGCAGGAACAAAGAATGAAACAATGCTAGCTGAAGCAGTAGACGTTCCAGCACCATTACTGGCAGCAAGAAGGAACTGAGGGAGGGGGAAGCCGGTGGCACCCCTTATACCGTGCCATGCGGGTGCCACTCAGACAGAGCCAGAGCTGGTCCCCTAGGGATACTGCTGAGGGAAAAGCTTCCGGCACCGGTGCATGTGGCAAACACACACACCTAATATGGAATTCACATGAGCAAGCCCTCAAAGAAGAATATCTGTTTCCGGAAGAATTGGTTGCTAAGGAGACAGTTCTTCACTCAACATGTCTTTCTTCCTACTTGAGTAAAATGAATCTTAAAAGCAACACCATCTAGTTATTCACCCTCTGTTGTAACTAGTTTTTCCAACATGTGTCCCCCCATGGGTGCTCCATTTCAGATGTGCAAGCACTCCATGCGCCTTTGCTTGGAGATTTTAGGGAGCAGTGCTCATTCAACCCTTGCATGTACTCTACTCTGACTTGTGCTCTACGTTGTGGCTATATAGAGATGTGTGGGTGAACCACCCTCAGTTCCTTATCTACTGCAGTGATCCAAAGCATAGAACTACAAATCAGACGGGAAGGAGGACAGGTAGTAGAGCTCCCATAAGGACCCACATCTAAAAGAACTACAGTTACTGCACAGGAGCAGTAAACTCTCCTCCTCCTTTGAATAGTGTCCCTATGGGTATTCCACTTTTGGTGACTACTGAGCAGTACCCTCTATGGAGGGGATATGTGGCTTTAGAGTTGAGTCCAAGATTGAAGACAGCACAGTAGAGCCAAAAACAGCGTCAGAAGCTGAGTAATGAATTACTGCATAACATTCAGAAAAGGTGTGTATGGAAGTCCAAGTTGTGGCTCTACACATCTCAGCAATGGGAACATTCTTAAGAAAGGAAATAGAAAGTTCGTGCTGAATGGATTAGTACTTTAAAAGGAGGTTGGAGATCATTAGCCTAATAACAAAAGGTAATACAGCTATCCATCTAGAGAGTCTGCTTGGAAACTGGAGATCCCTTAGATCAGTCTGCAGCAGACACAGACAACTCAGAAGATTTTCTAAATAGTTTAGTTCTGTCCAAGTAAAAGGCTAATGCCCTCCAGACATCAAGTTTATGTAATACCACATCCTCCTTATTCAGGTTTGGTTTAGGAAACAACACTGAAAGATGAACTGACTGGTTAGTGTGGAAGTCAGTTAAGACCTTTGGTAAGAATTTGGGATGTGACTACAATGTGACCTAGTCCTTGAAGAATACTGTGAAGGGGGGATTTGCCACCAGAACCTGTCTATTCCCAACTTTCTGAGCAAAAGTAATGGCTATCAGGAAGGCTGTCTTCACAAAAAAATCAAGAGAACGAGTCACCATTGGCTCAAAGGGAGGTCTCCTAAGGTATCTAAGCACCTACTTGAGGTCCCAAACAGGGGCAGAACATTTGACTCATGGAAAGATTCCCCAAACCACTGAGAAACCTCACTGTCATCGGATGTGCGAACACTGAAAAGCCCTCCCCAAGGAAATGGAAGGTCATAATGGCTGCCAAATGTACCTTAATGGAATTCAAAGACAAACCTGTCTTCTTCAGTTTTAGGATGTAATCTATTATATCCGACAGCGAAGAGGATGAAGGTGAAATGCATCTTAGGTCACACCAGTGACTGAATCTTGTCCACTTTTGTTGGTTGTTACAGCTAGATTGCTTCCTACTAAATAACAATACTCTTCTCACTTCCGTGGAACAGGCTGTTTCTAACCTCATGAACCATAGATCAGCCATGCTTTGACGCAAAGAACCCCGAGGTTGGGGTGAAGAATTTGACTGGCATCCTGAGATAGAAGAGGAGAGATGGTCTAGAGCAGGGGTGGGGAACCTTTTTCTACCAGGAGCCACTGACCCACAGAAAAAATAAACAGTTGCGGGCCACACACAGCCCCGCAGGTGCGGGGCGGAGGGCATAGAGGCTTAGGGCTTCCCACTGCAGCAGGGCAAGCTGGCACTCACGGCTCCAGCCCTGCAGGGGGAGTGTAGAGGCTCCCCATAGACTCCAGGGTGGGGCCAGAAATGAGGGGTTCGGGATGCAGGAGGGGGCTCCAGCCTGGGGCAGGGGGTTGAGGTATGGGAGGGGATGAGGACTCTGGCTGGGGGTTCGAGCTCAAGAGTGGGGATGAGGGATTTGGGGTGCAGGAGGGGGTTTCGAGCTGGAGCATGGCAGGAGGTTTGAGGTGTGGGCTCCAGGAGGGAGTTTGGGTACAGGAGGGGGTTCCGACCTGGGGCATGGGGTTGGGGTGCAGGAGTGTGTTCCGACTTGGGGCTAGGGGTTTGGGGCAGCAGCTCCGGCTGGCCAGCACCTACCTCAGACAGTTCCTGGTGGGCGATGCAGCAGGACTAAGGCAGGCTCCCTTCCTAAGCTGGCTCCACACTCTTCCCAGAAGCAGCTGCCATGTCCTGCCCTTAAGCGGAGGAGTCAGGGGGCGCTGCACAGTGCGCGCTGCCTGTGCCGCCCCCGCAGCTCCCATTAGCTGCAGAGCTGGTGCTTGGGCAGTACGCAGAGCGCTTCCCTGATCGCTCCTGCTTCTAGGGGCCGCAGGGACATGCTAGTCGCTTCCGGGAGCTGCTCGGAGCCAACCGGACTTTTAACGTCCAGGCAACCCCAGCTTCCCCACACAGCGGGGCGAGCCAGTGCTCATGGTTCCAGCCCCAGGGGGTGGGGCAAGGCTCGGGGCTTCTGGCCTGCGGTGCGGAGACTTGCCAAGGGCCGGATTAAATGAAGCAGCAGGCTGGGTCCAGCCCACATGTTCCCCACCTTGGTCTAGATGGTGATTGGTTAACAAACAGCCAACTGGATAAAGTAAGGAAACCATGTCTGTCTTGGCCACGTCAGAACCACTAGAGTAACTCTGTTCTCTTCTCCACTGCCCGGAGCCCTAACATACCCTACCCTACCCTACCCAACCCCTCCATGGCTGTAGCCCTGGGGCTCAGTGCTAAAGCCCCCCAGGAAGTACAATATTTGCTGTTGGTTTTGGGGTCTCCCCTGCTGCCTCATTGATTACTTCTGGTTGCATAAAGTGTCTGGTTGACTGGTAAGTCCGTAACCCTGGTGTTCGTATCTTTGAGGTTCTACTGTACTATACATTTCATCACATGGATTGGGTTGATTGCATTGCAAGAACCAATCCCTATGCAGCATGCTCTGTCCATACTCAACCTACCCTACCTCCTCATCTCTACATTCCTTACTTATCTTGTCCATAGTTATTTTATTCAAAGTAAATGGCTCCTTGGGTGTTCTACCTCTTATCTCAGCCGGTGCAGACATTCTATCTTTTTTAGCCTACTGATCTATTTACTTATCTTATTTAGCACAAACATTCTGTTTTCAACCTAATGATCTGTTTACCTCCCTAATTCTATCCTCCAAGAAGTGATGCTTCCCTCCATGTGTTAATTGCTCATGTCACTTCAGGCCTCAGCTACACCAAGGAGTGGCAGCCCAGTCCCCGACTCAGGCACAAGTAGAAGACTTCCTGTTTCTGATCGTGGTGAACAGGTCTATTTGTGGGAAACCCCAATAATGAAATATGCAATGGAGTATAATGGGCTCTATCCCCCATTCATGATCCTGAGAGAAGCATCTGCTGAGGGTATCTACAGCGATGTTTCAGAAACCCAGAAGGTAAGCTCCTGAGATGCTGATCTAAGTTCCCTCTAAGGTGTATGGCCAGGCGGCCGCCTGGCAAGCTATCAAGTGCCGCTCACTTCAGGTGTCTCTGCCCACTGCTCCTGACCTCTGCCTTGGAGCTGCTCCCGGGAGCCTCCTGCTTGCTATGCAGAGCTGAGAGGAAGGGGGGTGCTGATGTCAGGCTTTCCCTTCCCCCCACCCCGTACCCCATCTCTCAGATTGCAGGGGGAAGGGGACAGGATGCAACAAGGTTCAGGTGTGGGATGAAGGGAGCTTGCTGGTGGCTGTTGCTGTGTCTTATTTAAGTGCCAATATACTTAAAAGGCAGTGTACAGCAGCAAATCATAGGGCTGAAAAGTAATAGTAGCTCTCAGGATTTTAGTGAGGCTCCACCATTTGGAGTGATAGTGAGCAGGGGAGCCCTGAACAAAAATTTGAGGAATGAGAAATCAGCATCACCACCATTTTCAACATTACTTTGTAAAAGTGGAGCAGTGGTAGAAAAAGGTGGCGACTCTATAGGTATCAGGTGAATGTCTGCCTAAAGGTCCTTGGTACCAAGGATGGATTATTACTGAACAAGGGGGAGTCAGGCATCTGGCAGCATGAAGTCTTGTAAAACCTGAACTCTTGCAGTACCAACTTGGTGGTAGGTACCGAGGTAGCAGCCGCAGCAGAGGTGATTGTGGCAGAGGGAGTAGATGATACCGTAGGCTTTATGTGCTCTGAGAACGGTCTGCTAGATGATAGTCTAGTCTTCTCCTGTACTGAAATGGTACATATTGAGAGCCTGGCTGATTCTATCAATACTGACTTAAGAAGGGGTTGCCTTGATCCCCTGATGGTACTGATGATCTTCTGGAGCTAGAACCCTTAGATCATTTGGGTATAGTGGTGCTCAGAGTACCTGAGGAACCTGCAGACTTATGGGTACTGAGTCAAGAACCAGTGGGTGCCGAGGTAGTTGTCTCAATCGGTGACTGGGGTTTCTTTGAATTAGATACCTTAGCTGGGGAACTCAAAACTCTGTTTCCTAAATTCTTTGAGAGAATTCTTGAGTTTTCCTCTTAGGGTATGTCTACACTGGCAAGTTTCTGCCCAACAAGTTACACCACTTTTATTAAAGGGCTGGAATTAAACAGCTGTTGCGTGTCCACACTGTTCCTTGTAACGGTGGAGAGCATCCACAGTAGGAGCTCTTGCAATGGCAAAGAGAGGAGTGCATTGTGGTAGCTATCCCACCGTGAAACTGGCTGCAGGGTGCTTTGGAAAGGGTTTGAAATGCCTCATGGGCTAGGCGTCACATAATGCAGGTTTCCCAAACCCACTGTTCCATGGACATCCTACTATATTTGCCAGCTGCTTTTCAACTGAAAGGGGTGGGGCAGAATGTAACGGGGTGTGGGGGGAGGGGAGGGAGGAGAGACCGTGTGTTTTGGGGGACAGAAAGCGTGTCAGCATGCTGTCTTGTAAGTTCAGACAGCAGGAAGCAACCAGTCCTGAGGCAGGAGGAGGGGGAAACCCCAACATCAGTCCCTGCCCTCCCCACAGCAGTCTCTCTCTCTCTCTCTCTCTCTCTCTCTCTCTCTCTCTCACACACACACAATGAGCATTCCACAATAATGGTTTGCTGTGTGTCCTGGAGCAGATCAGCACAGCATGAAAGGGCTGTCAGAAACAGCTTTGAAAGGGGAGGGGTGCATGTCTTCAGGGCAGCCAGCCGAGTTCAAAACAATGAGCAGAACTGCCACTTGAAGGATTATGGGACACTTACAGAGGCCAACTGATTGCTTTCTGTGCTGCAATGTGTTTATACTGCAAATACACAGCTGGATGCTCTGCGCTGTAAGGCTTACGACTCTCGTCGAGGTGTTTTTTTTGCAATGCTGCAACTGAGGAGTTTCTGCGCACTAAGTGGCTTGGCAGTGTACATACCTTGGAAGTTACACAGCAGAAAGCTGCTTTACTATGCAGAAACTTGTCAGTGTACTCAAGGCCTTAGAAACTCTAGGGGAATGTTGTGCTGAAACAGTTGAGGTACTCGATTTGCTCGGTGACTGGTATACAGGGAGGGTCTCTTGACCTGGGACAGAAGCCAGACATCAGGAGCTCTCCATCATGATGAGGTACAATTTCATCTTCCGTTTCTTTATGGCTCTCAATTTTAATGCCAGGCAAAATTACACTTTTGGGGGATGTGTGACGCCCCAAGGCAATGGACGTACCGGGAACGCCCGTCACTCACCGAGATAGCCTCCTAGCACAATAGGCAACACTGAAAGCCCTGACAGCCAGGCATACTCTCCAGCAATCTAAAGTTCTGAACAAGACAGAAAGGACAACAGTCCTTACTATTACTCACTAATAGCATTACTGTATCTAAGGTGACACTGCATTTGAAGTAATCTCAACTCAGACACTGCTGAGGCTCTGTCTCGAAACAAGGCAGTTGAGAAGGAAATGAGGGCAGTTCACCCATGCAGATTTATATGGTGCAGAGCATGAGGCAGAGTACAGTGCATGTACAGGCCAAATGGGCACTTCAATTGGAGATTTTAGGTCGAAGGTGCATACATACCTGGAATGGAGCACCCATAGGGACATTACTTGATAAGAAGGATGCTTCTGCATGCCGTACATGCCAATATGGCTCTTGGGTCTCCTGGTGTCAAAGGAACCTTAGTAATTAGGTCATCTGATACAGAGGTTTAGGTCCTTGCTATTCACTACTTTATAAAAACGGAACACGTGGATTCAAACAAGCACACCTACAAGCTATCCTGATGCAAAGCAAAGATAGGAAGAACAGTAGGCGGCCAATATGTCTCCATCAGGAGGTCTTTAATGACTTGAAAATTAAAAAGAAATCCTACAAAAAGTGGACAAATTGCTAAGGAGGAGGAGTACAGAAGAACATTACAAGCATGTAGGAACAAAATCAGAACAGTTAAGGCACAAAATGAGTTACACATAGCAAGGGACATAAAAACCAATACAAAAAGAGATTCTTTAAATACATTAGGAACAAGAGAAAGATGAAGGAAAATGTAGGTCCTCTACTTAGCAGGGCTAACGATGACATCATGGAGTCTGAGGTGTTTAGTGTCTATTTTGCTTCAATCTTCACTAAAGGGGATAATGATGACCAGATACTCACCAATTCATATTAATAAAGGGAGAACGAATTAAAGCCAAAATAGGGAGAACAGGTTAAAGGCTATTTAGAAATGACAGATATGTTCACATCAGCAGGGCCTGATGAACTTCCTCCTAGGGTACTTAAGGAACTAGCTGAAGCAATCTTGGAACCATGAGCAATTATCTTTGAGAATTCTTGGAAAAAAAACACAGTACCTATCTTTAAAAAGGAAAACAAAGAGGAACCAGGGAATTATAGACTAGTTAGCCTAACTTCAATACCTGGAAAGATACTGGAACAAATGATTAAACAACCAATTTGTAAGCACCTGGAGGATATTAGGGTTATACGGAATAGCTAGTACAGATGTGTCAAGAACAAATGATGCCAAACCAACCTAATTTCCTTCTTTGACAGAGATATTGGCCAAGTGGATAGGGAGGAGGCTGTAGATGTGCTTACCTTTATTTTAGTAAGGCTTTTTACATAGTCCCACATGACATTCTCAAGCAAACTAGGGAAATACGGTCTAAATGAAATAACTAAAAGGTGGCTGCACAGCAAGTAGAAAGACTGTACTCAAAGAGCTATCAACGGTCTGCTGTCAGGCTGGGAGAGCACATATACCGAGGTCTCACAAGGGTCAGCCCTGGGTCCAGAACTATTCAATATTTTCATTAATGATTTGGATAATGGAGTGTGGAGTATGCATATAAAATGTACAGATGATACCTACAGCTGGTAGGAGCTACAAGCACTTTAGAGGACCGGATTAGAATTCAAAACAACCTTGATAAATTGGAGAATTGGTCTGAATTCAACAAGATTAAATTTAATAAATCTGAATGTGAAGTACTTTATGCAGGAAGGAAAAATCAAATGCACAACTACAAAATGGGGAATGCATACAAAATCACAGGGTCTTAAATTAGCTGTTACCACTCAAGAAAGATCTTGGATTCATTGTGGATAGTTCTCTGAAAACATCCACTCAATGTGCAGCAGCAATCAAAAAAAGCTAACAACGCTAAGAACCATTAGGAAAGAGATAGTCAATAAAACAGAAATTATAATGCCTCGATATAAATCTATCGTGTGCCCACATCTTAAATACTGGGTGCCAATCTGGGGGCCCCAGCTCAAAGATACATTAGAATTGGAAAAGGGCAACAATAACGATTAGAGGTATGGAACAGCTTCTGTATGAGGAGAGATTAATAAGACTGACTTTTCAGCTTGGAAAAGAGATGACTAAGGGGGGGAAACGACAGAGGTCTAGAAAATCATGACTGGTGTGAAGAAAGTAAATAAGGAAGTGTTATTTACTCCTCATAAAACAAGAACTAGGGGACACGCAATGAAATTTATAGTCAGCAGGTTTAAAACAAACAAACATAGTGCCAATCTATAAAAAGGGAAATAAGGACAACCTGGGGAATTAAAGATCAGCCAGCTTAACTTCTTTACCTGGAGAGATAATGGAGTAAATAATTAAGCAATCAATTTGAAAACATTTAGAAGATAATAAGGTGATAAGTTAATTAAAGTTAATGAATGATCTGGATGATGGGATGGATTGCACCCTCAGCAAGTTTCCAGAGGACACTAAACTGCGGGGAGAGGTAAATACTCTGTAGGGATAGAGTCCAGAGTGACCTAGACGAATTGGAGGATTGGGCCAAAAGAAATCTGATGAGGTTCAACAAGGACAAGTGCAGAGTCCTGCACTTAGGACAGAAGAATCCCATGCACTGCTGCAGGCTGGGGACTGAATGGCTAAGCAGCAGTTCTGCAGAAAAGGACCTGGGGATCACAGTGGATGAGAAACTGGATCTGAGTCAACAGAGTACCCTTGTTGCCAAAAGGGCTAATGGCATATTGGGCTACATTAGTAGGAGCATTGCCAGCAGATCAAGGGAAGTGATTATTCCCCTCTATTCTACACTGGTGAAGCCACATCTGGAGTATTGTGTCCAGTTTTGGGCCGTCCACTACAGAAAGGATGTAGACAAATTGGAGAGAGTCTAGTGGAGGGCAATGAAAATTATTAGGGGACTGGGTCACATGATTTACAAGGAGAGGCTGAGGGAACTGGGGTTATTTAGTCTGCAGAAGAGAAGAGTGAGGGAGGATTTGATAGCAGTTGGAAAACCATTCCCATAAAACCAGAGTAGTTATCAGTGGTTCACAGTCATGCTGGAAGGGCATAACGAGTGGGGTGCTGCAGGGATCAGTTCTGGGTCTGGTTCTGTTGAATATCTTCATCAGTGATTTAGGTAATGGCATAGAGAGTACACTTATAAAGTTTGCGGACCATATCAAGCTGGGAGGGGTTGCAAGTGCTTTGGAGGACAGCATTATAATTCAAAATGATCTGGACAAACTGGAGAAATGGTCTGAAGTAAAAAGGATGAAATTCAATAAGGACAAATACAAGATCTTCACTTAGGAAGGAACAATCGGTTGCATGCATACAAAATGGGAAATGACTGCCTAGGAAGGAGTACTGCAGGAAGGGATCTGGGGGTCATAGTGGACCACAAGCTAAATATGAATCAACAGTGTAACACTGTTGCAAAAACAAAAAACCGAACATCATTCTGGGATGCATTAGCAGGAGTGTTGTAAGGAAGACACAAGAAGTAGTTGTTCCGCTCTACTTCACGTTGATTAGGCCTCAACTGGAGTAGTGTGTCTAGTTCTGGGTGCCACATTTCAGGAAAGATGTGGACAAATTGGAGAAAGTCCAGAGAAGAGCAACAAAAATGATTAAAAGTCTAGAAAACATGACCTATGAAGGAAGTTTGAAAAAAATTGGGACAGGAAAATGGAATTAAATTGCAGCAAGGGAAGTTTAGGCTGGACATTAGGAAAAACTTCCTGTGAGGGTGGCTTAACACTGGAATAAATTGCCTAGGGAGATTGTGGAATCTCCATCACTGGAGATTTTTAAGAGCAGGTTAGACAAACACCTGTCAGGAATGGTCTAGATAATATTAAGTCCTGCCATGAGTGCAGGGGACTGGGCTAGATGACCTCTTCAGGTCCCTTCCAGTCCTATGATTCTATATTAACTGAAGGTAGGGCAAGAAGTAATCAGATTAATCTGCAGCAAGGGAGACTGAAGTTAGATACTGAGAAAAAAAATTCTAAATGTAAGGGAAGTTAAGTTTTTGAATAGGCTTCCAAGGTTTACTAGGTCCTGCCACAGCGCAGAGGGTTGGACTTGACTTCTCGGGACCCCTTCCAATCTTATGTTTCTATAATTTTATGGTTCTGTAAGGCTGGAAGTTTTAAAGAGTACTAAAGGAGGTAGGCACCCAAAACCCCACTGAATTTCAACAGGATTTAGGCCCCTTTGCATTCTTTTGAAAATCCCATTCTACATCAGTAATTACATAAGCATAAGTAGAAACTTATTTACATCAGATGAAATAGCATAAAGGATTCTACCATGAAATAAGAGCAATGTATTCAAATCTATGAATAGATAAACAATGCAGTAAGTATTTGTAAGTATTGATAAAACTATTAGGAAAGGAAGATTAGGTCTTGAGTTGCTGAAATGATTTAAAAATTATTAAAAAGATCACCTACAAAATTAACACTGCCTTCCTTTCATTCCTTGATATCTTAATTATTGGAAAAAAACAATATAGAAGTGATGTCCCACAACGGGTTTTCAGAAGCCCTACTAGTATACCCCTCACTCCCATGTATAAGTGGTTCAGCATGTACTAGCTTTTCTGGCATTTGTCCGTTTGTATTTTTAAACAAGAGATGCTTATATCCTGCCCTCTGGACACCTCTTGTGTATTTAATCATCAATCAAGGTACAATACACAAAACAGCAACCCTAAAAGTTGTGATTAAACATCCAAGCAGTACAAAATATTAATTCCCAACTTTGACTATACATATCACCTCTCAAACAGTATTCATTTTCTCAACAGCAGAAATTAGCATTAAGGTCAATAAATTTGGGCACCCACAATTACATTAGATAGGACAAAGTGGAAGGGATATAAATTCTCATTCATCAAGTGCATGAAACTAACTCTAATCCAAAGGGGTTAAGAAGAAACTTCTAGTATGACCTTGGTTATTCCAGAAATGTCCACATGGAGTTTCTTGCACCTTCCTCTGAAGCATCTGGTACAGACTGCTGTCAGAGAATGGATACTGGGGGTAGATGGACCATGGCTGTCCTTATGTCTCTGTTAGAACTTTCAATACAAAAACAGTCCTTTCAACCTACCCACATTATATCCAAGTTTAAGTTGGCAGCTTTCAGTTTGATTTTTTAATTATCTTTGTATCAATTATTTGTTTTAGAGCCCTGCAGGGGGACTGGGATCCTGCAGGTCCTACTGCCATAATAGTGGAATGGGTAAAATGTACTGTGTTGCAGGTGGGATTGGGTGAGCAAAAATTAAAAACAGACTGCAGTAATTTGCAAGAAAATAAAATGTAAGTTTAGGAACATCTGCTGTTTAAGTTAACCTTACTATCCACTTACTTTAAGCCTCTTAAAAATTTATTTCTATCAAAAACCTAGTGCTGTGAGCAGCTTTTCTATTAAATGTTTTTTAAAAAGCGGTAATACTTCTGACATATAAATAACTTGAATGGTATGTTTAAAAGTTCTACAAATGGTGCCTAAGAGGTTTAAAAAATTCCATTTTTAAAAAACAATTTACTTTTTATCATTAAGAAAATCTGCACCTTTTAAGGCAAAATTATGGTGCAATTTATTAACATTCTGTGTAATATATAAAAGATAGCAGTTTTTTATAGATAGAATTTCAGCAACGTAAAGCAGGTTTTAATACTTAAATTTACAAGAGGGATAGAAAGATTTGAGGTCTATTATAACAGGAGTTAAAGTATTTTTTTTACATGGTTTAAGCAAGATTTGTTTTATTCTTTTAGTGGTAAAAATGGTGTCAATTCCATTTTTATATATAAACAGATTTTTTGTGTGTGTGCTTTTTTTTAGTAACTTGAATGAATCTGCCTCTCTTGCAGGATTTGCGGGATGTAAGGTTTTTGTGGGTGGGAGAGGAATAAAAATGCAAGAAACAATGAAGGAGGGGTGGGAATGGGTATTGCAGGTTGGGACAGGACAAAAAAAAAGTCCCGAGCATGACTAATTTGTTCCTTTTAATTAGAATATCTTTGATATTGAACTGATTTTTTTTTTCTTGAATATCCAGTTAACTCAGTTTAAATGAGTAAATATCTCATGGAGCTTTTAGACATACCAAAAGGTTTTAACATTCTGCAGATCTTGAAAATTTTACTGAGAATGGACCTAAATTAAAACAAAGAAGAGTTAACTTGTAAGGAAAGGAAGAAAAGAATTAGGAGTGCTGCTGCGTTCCAAGAAGTGTTTGTATAAAGAGAAATTGAAGAATTGTAACAAACAGTGTAACAAATTTCACTAGTCTCCATGCAAACTGGAGACATTTCAAATCTTTGCAATGACTATGGCTAGATTGGATATTAGCTCGGTGCAAAAACTGAGGCCAACTGTGCAAGATGTATAGCAACAGGCACTCCCAGGATCACAGATCAGAATAGAATCCAGATTCCTCTGGAATGTTGGAGTTTAGTGGAAATCACTAAGCTGTCAAGATTTAAGAATCATGAACTACTTGATGTAAACAAAGCAAACAAAACTCCAAATGCTTATCTGGAGGTTCAGTGATAGTAGCTAAAAAAGTGCAGGCAAAATGTTGTCAAGCCTTCACTGTCAACATGAAAAGACCCAAAGAGCTACAGTTTACTTCCCTATGGAAAAAACTGTAACCAAGACATTTAATATGGGAAGGATGGCCCCATTAAGACCTATCAAGCCATGGCTAGGTCATTTGGACGAATATGAAGCAATTTGTGGTTGTCACCTGTCTCCATGGGCTGTCTCTGTCGTGAAGATGGACAGAGGACACCTTTTAGTTACAGGCTAAATTTGGCTTGTGGATTTTGTGGATCCAGATCTATTTTACTGTAGATCTGGAAGCATAAGTTGCCTTATGAAACAGTTTTAATTAAAAGTTAATTTTATTTTGATCAAGTAATTTTCACTTTAATACCACACTATGCATCCATTTTGGTAATTAGTGTAACTTAACATAACTTACTTTTTATTAAATGAATTTTTTAAATAGAGGGCATTGTCAAAGACTGATAAAATGGCATGCCGTTTTTTCTTAACCTTAGTTCCGCAACGTGACAAAGACAATAGTCTGGCTAAGACATTTTCAGTGCCTTGAAGTAGTGATGGAAGATTTTTAATTACTATTAACAATTGTAACAATAGGATCTCATTTTCAGTTATGTATTTGTCAAGTATCCAAAATTATGACACCAGCACAGATCAGACACACTCATCTAGAACACTGGGATGTTATTTCCTCCTCTCGTTACTCCCTCTTACAACTGCCTTTGGACAGCAGCTGGAACTCCTCATATCAGATTAGCATTCCATTTCCATTCTCTGGAGCTGGACTATTTGTTTCTATAGCAACAGCTTTGTCAGCTAGCATGAAATTCATGCAAAGAGTTGAGGAAAGAACTTGCATCATACAATCAGAAATGCCTTTCCTCAGTCTGCTCACTCAGCTTCCCCTGTTTTTTAGGCAATACTGGTTAGTCTTCTAAACTTGTTACATAGAAAATTAGACCATTACTCAAATGCAGAGCCATAAAACTCCTTTCTGCTACCTATCAAGCTCAGTTGGCAGATGGCTAAAGACTCCCAGTAAGCAGCAGTAATTATACAATACCAATAAAACCTCTAAAGAGCAAAAAGAAAGGGAGTACATGTGGCACCTTAGAGACTAACAAATTTATTTGAGCATAAGCTTTCGTGAGCTACAGCTCATGTCATCGGAAGCATTCAGTGGAAGTAGGCTGTAGCTCACAAAAGCTTATGCTCAAATAAATTTGTTAGTCTCTAAGGTGCCACAAGTACTCCTTTTCTTTTTGCGAATACAGACCAACACGGCTGCTACTCTGAAACCTCTAAAGAGCAGCGCTTAAACTATCTGCTCTACTTATGTCAATCATTTGAGACCACTTAAAGCCTGAATGATTCAAGTGAGTGAAATCAGTTTAAGAGATATGTAAGATACACAACAGTAGATTACTTTTAAGAATACACTTCAATTCCATTAAATTCAGCAATCCTTATTAGCATTTTTGAAAACCTGAAAAAACTGGATACTTTGGGGTTCCCCTCATAAAACAGAATAAAATTACAGCTCATTCACACAATAAGGCAAGACCACCACTAAGCTCTATATTCACTTTATATATAATCAGTCCTTACCATGATTTCTGTAAAGGATGGGGCAAGCAATGGTATGCATTAAACTAGGAAATTGAACCTTCTCTGACAATTGTCAGCAATGGGTCTCCTTGAACTGATGTAGAGCAGGGTGGATAAAAATAAACTTTTTTTTTAAAAAATCGGTTTTTTATTTAAATCCGATTTTTTTGATAAAATGCTTTTTGAGCAAAACCTATCTAAAGAAAATTTGACTTAAGATACATTATAGCTCAAAGATATCTCATCATGGAATAGGGATTATAAATTCTAATTCTATAGTATGAGACAATATAGTCATGTAATGTTTAAGAAAAGTTTTGTAAATAAATTCCAGTAGTTCATGGATTAGGGACCCAATCTTGTGGGGTTCCAGGGGCTTCTGTATAGATTTAGGTTAATCTTTCTATCTACCCAATGGGACTCAGTGCTCAATCTAGAAGACATCATCAGAGATGCTTAGTTTTGCAGTTCTCAAACTGTGGATTTGTATCTCCAAAGATAACATGCTTGTTAACAGCAAATATGTTTTAAAATAAATATATAGAGGTGAGAAATAACAGACCACAACCCTATTGTCCCTCTGCAAATTTGTGTACACAGATTACCTTACCTCTCTCTAAAAGTGTGACGTTTCAAAAAGTTCAATGAATAGAAAGATTGTTGGGGGCGGAATAGATCTGGACAAGGAGAAGAAGTCTGGAGATAAATATGAGAAGGGAGAGACAGGCAGTAGAAACAAAAGTTGAAACTGTTTGAGCAGCATATTCTAGAAGTCTTGAGGTCGTTCTGAGTGTAGCCTTCCCTGATTTGATATCTACCATACCATTCTCTCACTAAAAGGGAAAACCCAGTATGGGAATATTTTAATGAAGTTCCTCTACCTGTGAAGAATATGTATTAAGGTTATACCAACCAACAAGAATGCACTTTTATGTAGAAATCCATGATTAAATCGAGTCTTCCTGACTACTAATTTAAATCGAATCCATCCTGATGTGGAGGTTAGTTTAAATGGTATACAGATAAGACAAGACTGCTGTACACGATTACAGGAAGGACGAGCCTTAGCAATAACTTTCTATTGAAGCGTTGAATAGTTTTGTTCCAGTAACAGTAGTAACTAAACTGTTTTCAAACCTGGTTCAGGGGGAATAGCTGCTGATCATGTCAGCAAAGAACTCCCTCTCTAAATATTTTAAAAATAGATCTTAAAATCCTTAGAAAAAATAAAAAAGGTGTGAGAGAAAGAGAATATCCTGACAGAATTTCAGTAGAGCTGCCTACCATTATAGCTTTAAAAGAAAGCTCTGCAATTTCTCAATAGTTATTGACAACATTCTTGAAGTTTAGCTTTTAAAATTCACCATTTTGATATTGAAAATAAAGACTTGTGTCCATGTAATTAAGGCAAATTAGGAATTTAACATTGTGCCTTTTGACCTCTGTTTGCATTTTATCATCCTCTGTTTCCACCAACTAAGTTCGTCCCTAGCTTAACCCCTTTATTGTGGCTTCCACACCTCACTAACGATAATGCAGCTAGTGCTCATAAGAGCTAATCTCTGTATTAAGTGAACAAACAGTACAGCAGAGGGCAGTCTCCACAGTAATTAAAAGAAAGGGACTGGAAAGGACAAGAGATGGAGATGAACATGAAGGGCAAAGAAAAGTCTGTTCAGAGCAAAAGTTTTTATATTAACTAAAAGGAGCCCATATAAATGAACAATTATAAAGCTTATTAAGTGTCAGAAACCACCCCCCCCCCCGCCATGTAGTTCATATATATTCATTACCTTGGGCTGCTTTGCTAGCTTGCACCATGGTACAGTAACAGGATGAAAATGTGTGCACATACAACTAAATATCTAGTTTCACCATTGAACTCTCTGCCATACCAGCCCCTTGCTCTACCATCAATATATTGTAGATTGCAGTGGAGAACAAGTGCCATTCTAACAATCCAAATTAAAAGAAAAATGCTCAACTGAATTTTCGCTTTTCCTTCATTCTTATAGCACATATCCCAATTTGGAAAGTCTCAGAGCAGAAGGGCACTATATAAACAGTAAAGAAATTCTTAGAATTCCCACTGGATGTTAACAGATCTCAGAGGAAAACTAGCAGCTTGAAAACAGTCAAGTTATTTTCTTATCACTTCACACAGATAGTTAAGACTTCAAATTTCATTGACTGAAAAGTAAACATGTCTGTTCCAGTTTCAAACTGTGGTTGCATTCTCTCAGAAAGATTAAAATTAAATAGTGTTGCTGTTCTGGTTACCTAAAGGTATTTCTCTGCATTCTGCTTGTCCTGTTCTCGACTATTTTGTCAGGGTATTATTTTTATTCCCTTGTTTTTAATGTCTGACTCTCACTTATCTTATGTAAAGTTTTGTCCGTTCATACAAACTATTTAAAATGTTGTCGGTACACCAAAGAGAGATTGTGAGTTGGAACTAAGACTACGCACATTTATTACAAGTTCAATCAAAATATAATATGAATATCTAATTTGAAATCTAGAATTAATACAGAAGGGCACTAGTCTAGTCCTTGACTAGTATTGTTTACTGTTAAGTGCTGTGATACTGTGCACAAACAGGTTTTGTTCCTTCAAACTGGTAGATGAATCTGGTAAAACAGCTACATTTGGGCCATTTACTCATATCTACATCAAGTCTTGGGAATGTGCTTTGCTGAATGTGTGTGCATGGGCTTATTTTAAAGTTTGTTATGGAAATCCACACTTCCACAAGACAGTAAGAACAGCATTTCCACTGAAAGCAATACAGCATATCCTGAATGAGAAGGAGGCTTGGTGTTTTGTTAAACATATTAATCATCATTTGTTGTGGATATGACGCAATTTAAGTGTAATATTAGAGATTACCACTGACATACAACACTTCTTCTCATTCAATGCCTGTGTAAAACTGACTAGAAGATTGAGGGAAGTCAAGGCACTGAAAACCTGTAAATGGTGGTTGCTGTTATCTGGTGAGTTTGGCATCCATATCTTTAAAGGCAGCTTCAGGAATATAAATCCGATTTTCCTGCAGCTTTGCCTCCAAAGACCCTGACGTGTTTACTACTTCAAATCTGCCAGCCCATATGAGGAAGAGACAAAAAGAGCTAATGTTTTATTTAACTGCTGCAAGTTTCAGCAGCTTTTAACAATAATCCTTGAAAGACATTTGACTCATAATGAAAAGGAGTACTTGTGGCACCTTAGACTAACAAATTTGAGCATAAACTTTCACTTCATCGGATGCATGTAGCTCACGAAAGCTTATGCTCAAATAAATTTGTTAGTCTCTAAGGTGCCACAAGTACTCCTTTTCTTTTTGTGGATACAGACTAACGCGGCTGCTACTCAAACTTGACTCACAATGGTTATTAGGTAAATCATGAAACACTATCATGCCCTGATCAAACTGAAAATGCCCCTAACTTGGAATACATCTCCCGACTTAGTTTCTGCAATATGTTCTAAAGGTGTGACAGCCAAGTGATCCATGTTTTTTATCCTTATTTTCAGTGCTCTGGCCTAGCTAATAATTACACCTGTCTTCATATAACTCAGTTTTCCTCAAAAGTCATGAGCAAAGCTTTCAAATTGCCACTGTCTTTTGGGACTTAAATAATAAAATTTGAAGATACCTTTCAGAATGGATTAAAACTCTTTAAAGCCATAAATCTTTGAAATCCAAAATAGAAAACTCAAGGTTGCATGATTTACCCCTGGGGGAATTCTGTGCCACTGCATGCACTCAGAAAACATGTCATGTCCCCCCCGCCCAAGATTTCACTGCAGAAAGTGACAGGGAAGCCATGCAGTTTGGGGGGAGGTGGGGAAAGAGACATGACCCAGACTGGAGATGCCCATGGGGATAGTTGGTGGAGGGGTGGCACTGACCTCCCAAACAGAGGCAAGGTGGGGGGTACAGAGGGTCACGTGCCACTGTCCCCCCTTCCCCATTTCTGCAAGCACAGAGCTGCCCAGATGAAGGAGGATGCCGCTTGGCTCTGCTGTTGCTGATTCTGCAACTGGACACTGCCTACTGGGTCCTAGTGCCAGTTGTGCTCCCCTTCTGTGTGCTGGGAGCCATCCTGTTTTCTGTGTAACAGTGACTGCCCATGGTGGGGTAGGGCATATGGCGAGGGGGATGGCGAGGAGGAGGAAATGGGAGAAGGAGCGTGGGGTGGGAGGAAGAGGCAGGCAGTGGGGAAGGGAAGGGAGATGGGGTGGGGAAGGGAGTAAGTGAATCGGGGGGAGAGTGGGAGCTTGGCTGCAGCTGGGACTCCCCTGTTAAGCTGTCCCATCAAGCACCCACCCCAACGAGCCCCACCTCCCCTGCACCTGGACCACCCCAACGAGCCCCCTCGCATCCAGAACCCCGAGACCCTGTGCATCCAGATCTCTCACTTAGCTGTCCACACTCAGATTGCCCCACACAGAACCCTGTAACCCCACTCCTGGATCCTCCCACACTAAGCTCCTCTACACTTGGATCCTACTGGGTTAAGCCTGCCTGCCCACACCTGCTGCTCCTGGCGCAGAGGGGCGGGGCTGCAGGGTGATCTCCCACCTCCGTGCAACCAGTGGCCTGTGCTCCCACTGCCATGCTGGTACCTCTACATTTATTTATTAATAAAATTTGCAGAATTTTAAAATTGTGCAGAATTTTTATTTTTTGGCACAGAATTCCCTTAGGAGTAATGGTTGGTATAGTACACAAAATGTGAGTATCTTGTCTAAACATGGCCTTAAATACTTTATACAGACCATATTCACTTCTGAACCATTTACATTCTAACCAGAACTTTATTTAAAGCTCTTTTGTTTTGATGCCCACAACTATTATTTCCTGTAAAATACCATCAATTCCAAGTCTACTATGTCACAGATATAAGTTTTCCCTCCTGCACAAATCTGATGTAAACTGAGGACTTGTCTACACTTACAACACTGCACTGGTGCAGCTGTGCTGCTTAGTGAAGATGCTACCTACTGTGATGGGAGAGCTTCTTCCATCAGCATAGGTACTCCACCTTTCCAACGGGTGGTAGCTATGTTGATGGGAGAAGCTGCCTTGTTGACACAGCGCCATCTACATAGAGGATTAGGTTGGTGTAATTATGTTGCTATGGGGTGTAGATTTTCCACACTCCTGAGCGACAGTTATACTGACATAAGTTGGTAGTATATTCCAAGCCTGACTTTTGCTCTAGTACAGATCTGCAAGTGGATGCATCAACAAGTAAAAAAATCACAAATCTAACTTTAAAGTCTTTCATTTCATGGATATAAATAGATTCTGATCCACGATTAATGCTATCTTGTAAATTCCAGAGTATTTTAGAATTTTTATAAGTGAAATGTTTAGCTACTGCACAAATAGCACTAACGTGGCAAACATTTGGATCTCCCCAGGTTCCATTTTGTGGAACTATCGAGTTCTAGAAGCTTCTTTTAAATGAAAGAGGGAGATTCTGTGCTGCATCTTACATCCAAGAGTTCTGAAGGCCCTTAAGAATAAGGTTGTTGAGTAGTGATCAGAAATGTGCACTCATGAAAATCCAGGTGGATTGACTTAAATCAAAATTATTTACGTTACCAATTTTAAGCATGATTTATTATCAGCAAGCAGGAAACTATGATTGAAATAATTAATCTTGTTTTGCATTTCTACTTTTTATTTTCCAAAAGATTTATTTTCTCACTGATTGGGATAACCATTAAAACAAGCTGATTCGCAAATAAACGTAGCCTCTACACTAAATTTGGTACTTTTCCTAACCAGGAGGATACACTCTATCTATAAAAAATTATTTAAGCTATTTGCACAAAATCATCATTTTGAAGTCTTTTTTTGTCAGATAAGTAAAAACCATCTTAAATGTATTGGATACGCAAGAAGAAAAGTAAGTTTATCAAAACAGGTTTTGAATTTAAAAACTGATTTATCAAATAAAAGAAGTACATTAACTGTAGTTAGTGAATTGACAAATTGTTTCTGGTCACCAGGGGATGATTTTCAAAGAATTTAGTTGCTGAAACATGTAGACAGATACCTAGAGGGATTTTTAAAAGTACCTAAAGATGCAGATAAGTGCCTTCTTAAGTGCCTAAAACACCTTTAAAAAAAACTGGCTCATGTCCTTCATGTTTTTTCAACAAATAGCTCTCTCCCCCATCTACTTTTTATTGATTTAAAAAAAGGAAAACAAGGTTTCTTGCTTTTTCAACTTCCAGTTTCACAACTCTGAATGATCTAATCCAAGCGAAGAAAATATTTTCTCTGCATCTGATACACTGAAACCAAAAGTAATAAAGACAAAAGCTTTTCCGGGCAACAGAAATGGAAAGTACTTACATTTGGACAAATGTAAAATACCAGCACTTGCTCTACTGTAATGACTGAAAATAAACACTTAAGTAAGCTTGAGATAACCTCTAAAGTTGAAGTATTCCCCGATTCCACATATCCAATTAAAAAGCATCACAAACACATCCAAATTTGAGGAGTGCTCATTAATGCCGCTTTTTTTAAAATTTAAATGATTAAGATATTATAATAAATTTAGTCCTCAACACAGTTTGTCATGATTTCAAATTTAGTTTTAAAACTTTTTAAAAAAAGAAAAATGTATATAATTTAAATACAAAAATCAAACTTAAAAACACACTGATTTTTTTTAAAGCAACTTTTATTCACCCTGATTAAAATAAACTAATATACAGGAGGTTATCAAGTGCTGTACCTACAATTCTGGGAAGGCACTGGGGCAACCAGAGAATTACAGACTAGTAAACTTTCATTCTGTACTATTAAATTTATTGAAACAATAATCAGAATACAAAAGATCTAGAAGATCATGATATGACAGGGTCTGACTAACATAGCTCATCTCTAGGAAAATATTAGCATATGAGAATGCCTCTAGATAACCATGACAGCAAGGAACAGAGTCAAAATACCTACAATTAATACTGTGGCTTCTGAAGAAAAAGATACATATTATTATACAACCAATGTTTTACATCATCAGACATATGGACAAAAACTAGAAAATTAAATGTTTATTAACTATACATCCCCATATCCTCCTTTAGTGCATCCTCATGCTTTTGTCCAGTAGGTTTAGGCCAAGAGAAAATATTCTACTAGATGGTTTATCATTATTTAGTATAGAGGGAATTTTATAGGTTTAGACACAAGCTAAACCAGGACTGGCAACATTCCCATTATATTTGTATTTCCAGCTTCATAACCTAAGCTATATGGTTAAAAAAGCAGACAGAAACCCAACTTACAAAGATATTATCCTTCCAAATATCCAAACAGGAAGACATTATGGGACACATTTTACATCCAATTTTGAACAATGCTCTATACTAGGGATAGTGAACAGGCGGACTGCATGCCAAATCTGGACCACTAGACTCTTTTGAACGGACCCCAAAATCTTTTTATTTACTTATCATCATCATCATCATCAACACTTTCTCTGGCATCTGGACATTGACTATACCTTGACTAAGAAATTTGAACCTTTACAAAAAATAATTGATTACCCCAGCTCTATACAAGGATTAGCTGCTTCTGATGTCAAGACAGAAGAACGGTCAGAGGCTTGTGTCTATGCTAGTGCTCGTTCTATGACAATATATAATACTATATATGGATATCTTATTCCAGTCAGTTGGATATCTAAAACTGAGCTTAACAGATAAGTGCTGGAGAAACTGGGCAAGTAAAATCTCTAGAACATATTGAATAGCATTTCCCAAAAATAATGGGATAAAATTAAGGTGGTTCAATAGCTCACCAATATGAAGGTTATACTGCAACCTGAAGAAATTTTGCAACTATGTAACCAAAAATTAGAAGGGCAAAAAAAAAGGTATGTATTTTTAACCACAAAGTATATAGCTGTAAATGTATGGAAGAGCCCAATGACTCATCTTATAATCAACTGCTGGAGATGGAAGAAGAGTAACTTATGCTTTTAAAGACGACAAAATATTTTTAAGTACAGATGTATTTTTTTGGACTACCTGTCCAAACATTCTTACCAGAAAGTTGCACAGAAGAGACATCCAGAACAAGAGAAGAAGTCTGATGAATAGCTATTTATACTTCATCAGGTTTCTTGGAACACTTTTAATGGTTCTGAACTAGCATACATTGATTCTACTGACCTATTGAACATTGTAAAAAATTAAGGAGTACTGTGACTGCCTCAGAACTCAACATGTGCTACTACATTGTTTCATGGTCTCTGTGTATATAATGTCTTCATCGGATGCATACTGTGGAAACTGCAGAAGTGAGCTGTAGCTCATGAAAGCTCATGCTCAAATAAATTGGTTAGTCTCTAAGGTGCCACAAGTACTCCTTTTCTATGTGCTACTACTGCTGCTTTGGAGGTGGTAGGAGCACAGCCTAAGAATATTCAGTTATTTTGGCATGCTGCCAAAATTTTCCTGAGAAATGCAAGTAACAGAAGGGAAATGGTGATTGTCCAAAGTTTCTCTCAGCAAAAACCAAACAGCATTTCATGGAACAAAGAAAGGGCATGTCTGCATCCTGAGGGCTTTCATCCCATGTTTAAAAGTCCTGCTGCAAACAATGGAGATGTTAGAGTTTCTCCCACCCTCCCTTCCCAGCAAAAAAAAAAAAAGTTTGCATGACTTTTATAATGCAAAACATTAGGCAATCTAAGCATAGGGGTTTAATTACTTCCCTGTAACAGAAATTGGTCCAATAAAAAGTATTCTCACCCACCTTATCTTCCCTATAATAAAGGAGGCCTGAAAGTCATCACATAATCCATTCAAACCAATTTTTTTTTCCTCCCTGGGAAATGAATGACCAACTACATCTTTAGCCTACAGACACTCATTAACATACAAATAAAAAACAAAACAAGGAAAATATCTACCTGCTTCACAGACTCAAAAAACCCTTTAACACAATCTGGCCCTGAGAATTGGACCTTAAAAATTTGCTGCAAAACAGAAGTGGTGGAAAACAGGGTTGGCAATTTCTTGGGAAAAACTAGTTTAGGACAGGGCATTGGTAAATACTGGATTAAACTGGGAAAAAAATAATTGCATCAGGATCCAGCAAGTTCAGCAAGCATAGAACAAATCTTTACAAAAAAAACTTTGGAAGCCGCCATTCAAAACTCAGGAATAGGCTTGGTCTATCCACTACACTAAAGATGGTTTTCTGCTACAAACCGCTGCATGGCCAATTGAACCTGGATTGGTAGTCTGCAACCCCACATGCTTCTGACTGCTTAATGCTCCAAGCCCACAACTCAGGCATTATTGTTGTTTTCACATAATCAAATGCTTTCAACTTTTGTTTATATAATATTGAAAACTGAAACGTGTCATGACATGTATAACTTTCTTGGAGAAAACACTGCATACAGACAAGCTGATGTTCATTATTACAATTAAATATATTGATATTACGCCCACTGCAGTTTTACTTCTTATTTGTACAGTGCTAAAAAAAATCTACTGCCTTATGTAACTATGTAACTAAAATTCAGTGTAATGTAGTGTGCATTAATGAAGCAGTTTTTAAAATAAAAAATGCCTAAAACTGGGACTAATTAGTTTTTCCTGGGATGGTTAAAACCATTATTTTTTTACCT
Source organism: Eretmochelys imbricata (assembly GCF_965152235.1). Lineage (NCBI taxonomy): Eukaryota > Metazoa > Chordata > Testudines > Cheloniidae > Eretmochelys > Eretmochelys imbricata. The sequence continues at coordinate 63,017,673 of NC_135577.1, read as the reverse complement.
CGTAAAAACTACCTCTGGTAAATATCATGCCATCACTGATGGAAAACCAGCTCCATTAAACCCCTGCACAGATCCATCAAATGCAGGATAAAAAAAAGCACACCATAGACCTTCAAGCAAGACAGGGAGCAAACCAGGGATGTAACCTTAGTCCGAACTTCAACATTTACATCAATTACCTACCAATTGTAGAGGAACAATTCCCAAACCAATGACTCCCCAAAAATGACAAAAATAATGTGTGCCGCCTGCTGATTTAGTTATACTATCACTTATATAAGATCACCAAAGAAATATACACCTTCTAGAAACTTACTCTCTGAGTAAAACAGTTTAATTCTACTTACTCTACTACATGGGAGTAAAGTCTGGGGCCTAACTTCAACTCATTACACTGATAAGAATAAAACCCTGATAGAAACCCTATATATTCAGGTCTGCAAACAAAATACCCCATGTGCAGAAGGAACTCCAGCAACAATGACTGCTGAGCAGAAGACCTGGGCTAATTCCCTTTGCTAATCAACATACAGCAAGAAACATTAAACTTCTAGTGTCATCTCCTCCAAAGCAGCAAATATTATTTCCACTGCAAAGCACTAGAAGATCAAAAACAAACCAAATGAGATCATCTACTTTTATATCATTGTTCATCAGGCATAAATTTTTTTTACTTGCAGTTCAGTGGAACATACAACCCTGCTCAAAGCCAAAAAATGGTTAAGATGCTAGACCCAGCACCAAAAACATCAATACAGAAGTCACTGGGAAGAGAAAGTTAAAAAAAAAAAAAAAGCAAATAAGCTAGACTGCTGCAGATCCTTACACAGGACTCAATACAATGAGATATACAAATTAGGCAAAAAGAAAAGGAGTACTTGTGGCACCTTAGTGACTAACCAATTTATTTGAGCATGAGCTTTCGTGAGCTACAGCTCACTTCATCGGATGCATACCGTGGAAACTGCAGCAGACTTTATATACACACAGAGAATATGAAACAATACCTCTTCCCACCCCACTGTCCTGCTGGTAATAGCTTATCTAAAGTGATCATCAAGTTGGGCCATTTCCAGCACAAATCCAGGTTTTCTCACCCTCTACCCCCCTCACACACATTCACTCTCCTGCTGGTAATAGCCCATCCAAAGTGACAACTCTCTACACAGTGAGAAAACCTGGATTTGTGTTTTGTATGGTTATACATAATGGCCGAGAAAACCTCGGCCCCAGCCCATACCCCACCCCCTTGCCCCAGCCCGGTGAAAGTGACTGAGGGTGGGGAGAGTGAACGACGGAGAGGGGGAGCAATGGAGTAAGTGGAGTGGAGCTTTGGGGAAGGGGCAGGGCAGATCCTGGGTTTCCCTAAGATTCAAAAAGTCATCTTGGGCGTAAAATGTTTGGAGGCCACTGTGCTAGGGTGATGGAAAAATTCTTCTGTCAACCTAGCACTGGCTTCATTGCGGGTTAGGCTAGCTTAACCACTTTTCCTGGGGCGTGGTTTTTTTCATACCCCTGAGCAACATAGCTGGGTTGACCTAACTTTTTAGTGTAGACCTGGCCAAGAGAGGACTCTCTGATCAGCCAGTATAACAGAGACACTTCCTACTCCAGTTTCCAAAAAAAGGAGGAAGAGGAATATTTCCTCAAATTATTAGGAATCACAGAAGATAACTCCTTAGACAGTGATAATAGAAAAAATATGATTTAACCAAGTCTTTTCCCTACACTTTAGCAAGGCTCTTGTAGCTTATATACTAATTAAATTTTAGTGATTTAAAGTTGGAAGTTTTAAATATTGCTCGATTTTTGTTATAAAAATTTAAGTCCTTTTCTCACAGATCCTATGATGGCTGGAGAACCAATGAAATGAACATCACTATAAAGAGCAAAAGGGATTTTTAGCCAGACTGCTTAAAACTTGTTAACAATATTTAATTTCAATTAATAACTGGGCAAAAAGTAAAAAACCTTAAATTAATGAATGAAAACTAATATACAATTTCTGGAACTCTTGACACGTTCTGCAGAAAGATCAAAATATTCCCCAATAGGTCTAAAAACAAGAAAAAAAATCCCTTCTCCACGAATAAGTAATGGAAACCCAAAAGACCTGCTTGTGGGGATACTGAAACTCTGATCCTTGTACCTTCTGCCTCATGTAAGAATGGTAGAGGTCTTATATGTTCCCCAACAGATTTTCAAGTACGAACTCTATTCGCCCATCTAAAACATGCAACAGTCCAACTGGCACTAAAGAAACTTTATTCCAGCAACTTTATAAGCCACAACATAGCTTCCAACTCTTTCCTCTCATCAAGCTGATTGAAAACCTAGCTAAAAATAGTCTTCAATGCCACCACTCTGGTGGATTCCCGAGACAGTACTGGTCACTCTGATGGATGACTTCTTTTCTGTAGAAGAAAATGTCCATATTTATCTGGCTGAACCCCACTGTTGCTCTTAATGCTATTGGCCAAACTCTGTCCCACGTCCTGGAGGCAGCAGAGGTGAATGGAAATGCCTGCAACAGTGAGATCTTTCTTCCTAGACCAAACCTAAATGGGTTTATTAGAAGTAACTGCAACTATGAATTTTTAGCCTCTATTCTTGGCTACTGCAACTGTCTATATCTAGGAATGAAATCACATACACCTCTATCCTGATATAATGCGGTTCACGGGAGCCAAAAAATCTTACCGTGTTATAGGTGAAACCACATTATATCAAACTTGCTTTGTCCTCGGGAATTTCCATTATTAATACAGTATTTGACACAAGTTTTATTCTTGGTATTGTTTTAGAAAAGGCGCATCTGATGTTGTCCTTCACATCAAGCCCGGGGTCAGGGCTCGCAGCCCAGCGCACCGGGGTCAGGGCTCGCAGCCCAGCGCACCGGGGTCAGGGCTCGCAGCCCAGCGCACCGGGGTCAGGGCTCACAGCCACGTGTCCCTGTTGGGGCTCACAGCCCAGAGCAGGGGTCGGAGTCAGGGCTCACAGCCGCACGCTGGGGCTCGTAGTCCCGCAACTCCACAGAGGGGTTGGGGCTTGCAGTCATGCGTCGCGGTTGGGTCTCACAGCCCCATGCAGGGGTCGGGACTTGCAACTTGCAGCCGTACGCTGGGGTTGGGGCTCGCGACCCCCACAGAACAAGTCACAACCCCCCCAGTTTGAAAACCAATGTTGTAGACGAGACAGAAAACCATTTTTGCTTTACCGCGTTATATCCGAATGCGTGTTATATCAGGGTAGAGGTGTATCTTGAGAACGCTCCAGTTGGTTCAGAATGCAGCACTCCTCCTGCTCAACACAGGTTACTCAAATACCCCAACTCTTTGGACTCACTCCTCAGTGAGCGCAGAGTCCAGTTTAAGGTTGTTGTTCCAATTGTCAAAGCCTTGTGTGGTCCTAACCATCAGAGACTCTTTTCACAACCATACCAGCTACCTGCTTTCCACTACAATGTCAACCAATAGTGGGGAGACTTGTGACTGCAAGAGAAAGAATCAGGAGTACAGAACTCACTGACAGGGAAAATAAAAATGACTGACTAACCAACCCTTATCAATTTCTGTAAAAGTGCAAAACTCACTTCTTCAGTCAAGTTTTCTCCTCAAGAGTACCCCTATTCCAACATATCTAATTAAAAAAACCCTCAACAAATCTGCCTTTTGCCAGAAGGGAAGGAAGAAATTGGTAAGAAAGGTACGAGGTACTCAGAAGCCAGTCCTGCTTCTTGAGAGAAAGCTGGTATCATTGATCAAATTCAATGAAGTTGGAACTGAAAGAATGGGAGATAACTATGGCTATGTCTATATTACAGCCAATGTCTACATAACTTACGTTGCTCAGGGGTGTGAATAAACCACCCCCTTGAGTGACATAAGTGCTGACATAAGTGCTCATGTGCACAGCTTCTGCCATTTGCAGAAGTGATTTTATTATGCCAATGGGAGAGTTCTTTCCCAACAGCATAGTGTGTCTTCACCAGACGTGCTGAAGCAGCAGCCCTGTACGTGTAGACATGTCCTATGTCACCTAATTATACCATAGAGGCCTATCCTGCCCCTCCAGTAACAGCATGCGATAGATTTGAACCGCTCTTTTTTGTATTTTTCATTACATATAATGAGACAGGGAAAAATTTCTTGAATTGGTGAATGTAGGATAAATTTGCATTTTAATAGCTCAGTGAAGTAAACAGAATAGATATTTATACCAAGCAGAGGTAATCATAACAATTTCAAAAACTGTTTTACTGAGCAACACTTCGAACAAGACTCGTGTATATATACACATATATACACACACTTCAAAAAGAAATACCTAACGTAGGAATAAGTTTGTACAAGTCCCACATGACAGGGATACTAGATGTAAACAAGTTTATTTTCATTAAACAAACGTTTAAATCTCAATGTTTCCTTAAACAGAACAGTTTCTTTCTTTCTACAACTTCCACCAATACTTTAAACTCAATCCCACATATTTCAGAGTTGGGAAGGGAGAATTCCAAAAATAAACCTTATGACATAAACCTAAAACAATGTCACCATAAGGCAACACCCACTTGAGGTAGGAGTACCTTCATTAATCATCTTTTTAGTTTCATGCCGAAAGAATCAACATAGTACTGTAGAAGTTTAAGCCCCATAAGAACACAATGATGCTATCCATTTGAAGATAAACAGCTATTAAATTCAAAAACCTTAGAGCCAGAATTCCTTCATTATGCTAATCTAATAATATAAGCTGGATATCTGGCACTTGTATGTTGGGTTACTGAGTAATGCCTTCAGTAAATGGGGCTTTAACAAGTTTTACTACATTAATCCTTTGAATGAAAAGGGCCAAAGAACTCTGGACATGTCTCCTTTAAAAAAAGTTAATTTTATGTGTGTCTACAGCTCTGGATAGATGTATTTTTATATACCAAAGCCAAAAAGGGGGGGGGGGAAGGGATTATTTACTTACCTTGTAATCCTGCTTCTTTGAAGGCATCATTTTACTGGATTCTCCCTGCTTGGGTCTCACATCTCCAGCATTAATCATGCAGACTGATGTGCTTTGCACTAGAATTGAGGCCCAAGAGTGGAAATCTTATGACTGTTCAGTGTTGTCATTTTATATTAGTTGTCCTGCATTATGTTATGGATAGTACCAAAATATTCTATTAAACTGTAGCATGCTGTCCCCTGGAAGCTTGATTAGAACATTTACATCCCATGAAGCTATTTCAATGAATGGAAATTTGTAATATTAACCAAATATCCTGTGGCTCTACACATTTGTAATCCTGGTAAATATTGCTGTGGACACACAGCAAAGGGTCCAAATATTGTCTAATAATTTTAATGAAAAGAAAGCCACATGAGCGCCAAGACAATTATCGTCTATTTGTATTTGTGCATTTGGTTTTTCTTCCCTAAGACTAGCACCTTATATTTGTCTTTGTTGAATTTCACTGTTGTCACCTATAGTCCAGTTCTCCAGTTTATCAAGATCCCTCTGAACTTTAGCTCTATCGTTCAAAGTGCTGGCAGGCCTCTCCCCCCAGGTTTGTGTCATCTGCAAATTTGATGAGTATGTGCTCTATTCCTACATCCAGGTCATTAAAGATGTTAACACCTGACCAAGAACAGATTCCTGTGGAACCTCACTTGAGACCGCCCCTTCAATCAGACATCATTTCATTAATAATGACTCTTTGTTTGTGACAGGTTTCAGAGTAACAGCCGTGTTAGTCTGTATTTGCAAAAAGAAAAGGAGTACTTGTGGCACCTTTGCTGTAGCTCACGAAAGCTCATGCTCAAATAAATTGGTTAGTCTCTAAGGTGCCACAAGTACTCCTTTTCTCTTTGTTTGTGGTTGTTTAACCAATTATGTATCCACTTAATGACAGTTCTGTTGAGTCTGCATTTCTCCAGGTTACTCATCAAAATGTCATGTGGGACTGTGTCAAAAGCCTTGCTGAAGTCCAGGTATATTATGTCCACCACATTCTTCTTATCCACCAAACCAGATCCCTGTCAAAGGAGGAAATCAAGCTGGTTTGACATGGATTTGTTTTTGGTAAACCCATGCTGGCTGCTAGTGATTACCCCTTCACGTTCCAGGTATTTGCAAATTGAATGTTTTATACATTGCTCTCGTACAGAGGTGGGCAAACTACAGCCAGCGGGACCTGCCCGGCCCCTGAGCTCCTGGCCCGCAAGACTAGGCCCTGGCCCCTCCCCTGTTGGGCCCCTCCCCCGCAGCCTCAGCTCACTGAGCCACTGGCGCAATGCTCTGGGCAGCGGGGCTGGGTGCTCCTGGGACAGCACAGCTGCAGAGCCCAGCCTGAGCCGGTGCTCTGTGCTGCGCGGTGGCACGGCTGTAGCACCGCCAGCCACCTGTTCGCCAGGCAGCGCAGTAAAGGGGCGGGGGGGTTGGATAGAGGGCAGGGAAGTTCGGGGGTGGTGGTGGTGTTCGGGGGCAGGAGTGTGGATAGGGGTCGGTGTGGTAAGAGGGCAGGGAACTGGGGGGTTGAATGGGGGTAGGGGTCCTGTGGGGGGGCAGTCAGGAAGAAGGGGGGGGGGTTGGATGGGGTGGTGAGGGGCAGGGGTTCCAGGGGCGGTCAGGGAGAAGGGGTGGTTGATGGGGCAGGGGGGAGTCAGGAATGAGAGGAGGGGTTAGATGGGGCAGTGGAGGATCCAGGGTGGTCAGGGGACAGGGAGAAGGGGGGTCAGATAGGGGTCAGGGGCTAGGCCACGCCTGGCTGTTGGGGAGGCACAGCCTCCCCTAACTGGCCCTCCATACAATTTTGGAAACCTGATGTGGCCCTCAGGCCAAAAAGTTTGCCCGCCCCTGCTCGAGTAGTTTCCCCAAGTAACGAAGTCAAGCTGACTGGTCTATAGTTCCCCAGTTCCTCCTTCCCCCCTTTTAAAGGTGGGCACTATGTTAGCCCTTCTCCAGTCTTCCGGCCATCCATTAAATTTGCAAATATTCTTTCCAGTGGCTCAGATTTTTTTCAGTTAATTCCTTCAGTAATCTCGGGTAAACAGCATGAGACCCCACTGTTTTGAATTCAAATTGGTCAGAAGATCTCTGACATTTTCTTTAGTTATCCTGAGCTGCATTCCTTCCCCTTTATTGTCTATGGTAACTTGGCTAGTTGTCCCATCACATGTTATTTTTTAAGAGAAAACTGAAGCAAAGTAGGCATTGATCAGTGGACCCTCATTGTCCTCAATCTTCCTTTTTATTTGTCTGACCTATTTGAAGACCCCTTCTTGTTGTCTCTAATATTCCTTGCTAGCTGAAACTCATTCTTTGCCTTTGCTTTCCTGATTTTGTCCCTACATGCTCACGCTTTTCCCATATATACATCCTTGGTCACATGCCCCTCCTTCCATTTCCTGTATGTATCTCTTTTGGTTTTTAGATACCTAAAAAGCTCCTTATGCAGCCACACTGGCCTCCTGTGGCTCTTCTTATCTTTCCTCTGCAATGGAATATCTTTACGCTGAGCCTCTAGTATTACATCTTTTAGAAAATGCCAGCCCCTTTCAACTCCTTTTCTTCCTAATTGGTCTTTCCATGGGACCTTGCCTACTATTTCTCTGAGTTAGTTGAAATCTTCCTTTCTGAAGTCCAGTGTCCTTGTTTTGGTAGTCTCATGTCTTCCTTTCCATAGGATCTTGAATTCTATCAGATTATGATCACTTTCTCCCAAGTTCTGACCACCTTCACATTTGCCACTAATTCACCCCTGTTGGTCAAAACCAGATCCAAAATTGGTGACCCCATAGTTGTTTCCTCAGCTTTTTAAATCAGAAAGTTGTCCCCTACACACGATAAGAATTTGCAGGACATACGTTTTGCTGTAAGAGTCTTCCAACAGATATCAGGGAAGTTAAAATCCCCCAATAGTACTAGCTCATGCGTGTTAGCTAATCTTGTTACCTGCTTGCAGAATGATTAATTCACTTCCTCTTCCTGATTTGTTGGTCTATAATAGACCTATACCAAAACATCGCTACTGTTCCCTTTTTATCCTCACCCAGACTCTCACAGTAGGTCTGTCGCTCACTTCCTCTTGGTCCGCAGAGCAAGTGTATACATTCTTGATGTACAGCGCTACACCACCTCCCTTTTCCTCCATACCTTTTTTGGAACAAGCTATGTCCCTCAACACTGGTACTCCAATCATGGGAGTTGTCCCACCAACTTTCTGTAATGTCAGTTAAGTCATAATTTTCTTCATATACCATGACTTCCTGATTGTTCTCCATACTCATTGTATTTGTATACAGGCACTGAAGATATTTTGCAGACTGCCTGCCCTGCTGCTTTTCTTCTTGCCTTTCTAATACAGGTGTGATTTCTAGTTCCTTCTCCAGAAATTATCCCCTTCTCCTCGTCTTCAAGCCTAGATGTGCATTGGCCAGATTTGTCTCACCATCCCCCATAGGACCTAGTTTACAGCTCTCCTTATCAGGTTAGCTAGATGATGTCCAAAGATGCTCTTCCCAGTATTTGATAGATGGAGCCCATCCCAGCACAATAATCCTCTTTCCTGGAACATTAGCTTGTCGTCAAAAAAGCAAAAGCCCTCTCGTAGACACCACCTGCGTAGTCACGCATTTCCTTCAATGATTCAGTGGTCCCTGTCCGGGCCTTTTCCTTCAACAGGGAGGATGGACGAGACCACCACTTGCGCCCCAAACTTTACCCTCCTTCCCAGAGCCACGTAGTCTGTAGTGAGCTCCTTGAAGTCAGTGAGTCGTTATAGTAACTGTAGTTGAGATGTCTGCACATGTGGCTCCCACTCACAGTGTGTGCAGCAGTTCAAATGTTTTCACCAGCAGTTTCCAGTAGGGGTCACACGTGCTCCTCATGTCCTCATTCTCTCCTCCCTGCACCCCAAGGGCATACAGAGCACAACGATCCCAACAGCCACTAAGTTCCTTCAACTATTAGAACCTCATATATAGAACTCCAAGCTGTGAGGAGGAAGGCAGGTCCTAGGATCCACACATGCAGACATCTTTAAGGTCTAGTTACTGTAAAATAAATAACTGCTCTTTCTGCTTCGAGTGCTGCGCATGTGGACCCCATTCTTGTAGTCATCTTCAATAGAAGTGGAAGCTAGGAGTTTTCTGAAAAGAGATTGTAGAACTGCTCTCTAGAATGGATGTCTTAACACTGAACAGTCACTAGAGAAAAATGTTTTGTAAACAGGAAGACCATAAATTGCCACCCTACCCAAACATGCCGTCAATGTCATCTATTGTTTAGACAAGGTAAACATGTGGCCCCGTCTGCATAGATAAGTCATTACTACTGATAGATCATCACCCTGTAGGTCGAGGGTAATTTCTAAATATAGAATCTAGAGCGGGAATAATGGAAGCAAGAGCTACCATACAAATTTTGGTGCATCAAGTGTATCTGTTTAAATTCCTGAGCTCTAGGATCTGATGTCAATCTCCCTTCTTCACTATAAGAAAGTAAGGGGAACAGAAACTCTTTCCTATAAATTCTTGAGCAAATCAGTTCTCTTGCTCCTAGATCAACAAGATAGTCTATCTCTTGACACACTGCATTCTCATGAGAGTGGTCCCTGAAGAGAGACTGGGACTGGAAATGGGTGGGAAGCAAAGTTTGAAATTGAATGACAAACATCCTCAATAACTTGAAGGACTGTCTGATCTGTGGTGGTTGCTATCCAAGCTTCCTGGGGTGGGCAGGGGGGAAAGAGTTCAGAACAAAGGAAAGAAGGAAAATGGTATAGATCCTTGTAGATTAGTCCCAAGATGCTTGACTGTCACAGCAAATCTGATGCCTCTGTGTCTGTCCCAGTGCAAGGTTACCGAAGAGGATGATGGGCCTAATCTCCTCTTTTGATATCCCAATCTCTCTATTGATAAAAATGGGGAAGGAGTAGTGTTCTTATATGTAGGGGATTTACAACAAGACTGCTTCCTCTTGAAAGTGCGTAAACCTTTCTTGGATCCTTTAAAGAATGAAGAGATTCGTTCACTTTAGCACTAAATAAATTTAGTCTATTGAACTCCAAATCTTCAATGGTTGTCTGCACTTCCCTTGGCAACCCTCATGCACACAACTATGATGCACACCTCAGAACACTAGCTGTAGCCATCAAACGGACTACCATATCAGCTGCATCTAGTGCAAAGTGAAACAAGGTTTTAGCAATTTAGCAGATCTTCCTTAAAGATTCATTTAAACTCATCTCTAAATTCTAAAGGTAACTTGTTTTTAAACTCAGATGATTTATTCCACTGATGGTAATCATATTTAGATAGCATGGCTCGATAGTTAGCTATACTCACACAAAGACGCAGGAAAAATTATTCCTCAGCCTAAGAGTTCTAATCTCTTTGGAAGTTGACTTTCCTATTTGTTTTGATTTTTCATCTGAAGCAGTAAAAAGTAACTATTATGGAATTGGAGGAGTATAAAAATACTCAAAGCCTTTTGACAGTACCTGATATCCATGATCCACACATTTTGAAGTCGATGAAATCAAAGCCGGAATAGCCCAGAGATCCTTTGACGGATGTAAAATTCCCACATTAATAGGTAGAGCAATTCTATTTTGAGAAGCTGACTGAAGAATATCAAACAGCTATTCACTTTCCCCTATACAATTGCTAAAGACGCTTCCAAAATCTGCTCCGTGTGTTTCAATAACGTCTGAAGGATTTAAAATCATCCATTGATGCAGGCATAGGAGATGACATCCTCAATAGGAGAGGAAGGAGAACAAGGTGGTACTCAGGCCATGGAGTCAATAGCACAAAGCTTGCAACCCGAAGAGATAAGATCATAGAATCATAGAATATCAGGGTTGGAAGGGACCCCTGAAGGTCATCTAGTCCAACCCCCTGCTCGAAGCAGGACCAATTCCCAGTTAAATCATCCCAGCCAGGGCTTTGTCAAGCCTGACCTTAAAAACTTCCAAGGAAGGAGATTCCACCACCTCCCTAGGCAACGCATTCCAGTGTTTCACCACCCTCTTAGTGAAAAAGTTTTTCCTAATATCCAATCTAAACCTCCCCCACTGCAACTTGAGGCCATTACTCCTCGTTCTGTCATCTGCTACCATTCAGAACAGTCTAGAGCCATCCTCTTTGGAACCCCCTTTCAGGTAGTTGAAAGCAGCTATCAAATCCCCCCTCATTCTTCTCTTCTGCAGGCTAAACAATCCCAGCTCCCTCAGCCTCTCCTCATAAGTCATGTGTTCTAGACCCCTAATCATTTTTGTTGCCCTTCGCTGGACTCTCTCCAATTTATCCACATCCTTCTTGTAGTGTGGGGCCCAAAACTGGACACAGTACTCCAGATGAGGCCTCACCAATGTCGAATAGAGGGGGACGATCACGTCCCTCGATCTGCTCGCTATGCCCCTACGTATACATCCCAAAATGCCATTGGCCTTCTTGGCAACAAGGGCACACTGCTGACTCATATCCAGCTTCTCGTCCACTGTCACCCCTAGGTCCTTTTCCGCAGAACTGCTGCCTAGCCATTCGGTCCCTAGTCTGTAGCGGTGCATTGGATTCTTCCGTCCTAAGTGCAGGACCCTGCACTTATCCTTATTGAACCTCATCAGATTTCTTTTGGCCCAATCCTCCAATTTGTCTAGGTCCTTCTGTATCCTATCCCTCCCCTCCAGCGTATCTACCACTCCTCCCAGTTTAGTATCGTCCGCAAATTTGCTGAGAGTGCAATCCACACCATCCTCCAGATCATTTATGAAGATATTGAACAAAACCGGCCCCAGGACCGACCCCTGGGGCACTCCACTTGACACCGGCTGCCAACTAGACATGGAGCCATTGATCACTACCCGTTGAGCCCGACAATCTAGCCAGCTTTCTACCCACCCTATAGTGCATTCATCCAGCCCATACTTCCTTAACTTGCTGACAAGAATACTGTGGGAGACCGTGTCAAAAGCTTTGCTAAAGTCAAGAAACAATACATCCACTGCTTTCCCTTCATCCACAGAACCAGTAATCTCATGATAAAAGGCGATTAGATTAGTCAGGCATGACCTTCCCTTGGTGAATCCATGCTGGCTGTTCCTGATCACTTTCCTCTCATGCAAGTACTTCAAGATTGATTCTTTGAGGACCTGCTCCATGATTTTTCCAGGGACTGAGGTGAGGCTGACTGGCCTGTAGTTCCCAGGATCCTCCTTCTTCCCTTTTTTAAAGATTGGCACTACATTAGCCTTTTTCCAGTCAACCGGGACTTCCCCGGTTCGCCATGAGTTTTCAAAGATAATGGCCAATGGCTCTGCAATCACAGCCGCCAATTCCTTCAGCACTCTCAGATGCAACTCGTCCGGCCCCATGGACTTGTGCACGTCCAGCTTTTCTAAATAGTCCCTAACCACCTCTATCTCCACAGAGGGCTGTGTAAGATGTATTTATTCAATTTGGCAGAAACCAAGGAGATTAGTTTCCTTAAAGTTCTCTTTCGTATTTTCTTTCCTTTTTGTTGACTTCTTCGCCTCTTAGATGTAGAGCTCCTGACAGAGTCTGATGAAAAGCCAGAGTCAGAAAAGGAAAACCCCTATGTAGATCATGAAATCGCTGGTAATTTTTAAACTTGAGAAGAGCTTTTATTCCCATCCCATCTGATCGTCCTCAGATTCTTCCCCCTCTCGCTCTCCCCCAGCATTCATCGAAGAGGGTAGGATTTCTCACAAGACAGGTTTGCTTATACTCCCTCCTTGATAGGTGGACAACACGGTACCTTCATTGTGTTATGAAGCCTGATTAGAACACTATGGAAGGGTGAAGTCCTTATGAAGTAGGAGAGACAAACTGCCCTTAGTTCCAAGATGCTGGCATACAGTTTGCATTCCCACTGTGATCAGTGCCCCGAACTAATTCCATAGTAGAATGGGGCTCCCTCCTGAGCAGGCTGGCATCTGTGGCCACCTGAATCCTAGGACAAACTTGAAAAGGGGAACCTTATTAGACAGTTGGTGTTTTCCAACCACAAATGCAGTGATTCTTGATCTTTTGGGGAAGCAAACGGCCATTCAGCTCCCTCCATAGAGTGGAGAAATATTCTTGGGTCCTATTGAAGACCCTGGATATGAAACTGCACCCACAGGACCAAATCCTGGAAGGACAGCAGGAGCCCCCAGGAAAAGCATGCTGTCAATACAGACATACAACTTGATGTGAAATTGCCCAAAGATTCCAGTTTCAGGATCCTGCTTGGAAAAGGGAAATCTTCATTCTGTGTTGTTGACAGTTCCATCAAGGAGGGAGACTGATTGTTATGCAAGTTCACTACCAGGCTCAAGTCCCTGATCAGTTGCAGAAATTCCATCAACCACTGTAGATACCATCTGGCTAGTGCTGACTTAGACCAGCCAGTTACTAAGAGCTAGTCTACAATGGCAGTGCTTTAACGTGCCTCGTGTGGTCGCAGCGCAGCACTGGGAGAGAGCTCTCCCAGAGCTCTAAAAAACCACCTCAACGAGTGGCGTAGCTCCCAGTGCTGGAGCACTGTTTACACTGGTGCTTTACAATGCTGCAACTTGCTGAGCTCAGGGGTTGTTTTTTCACACCCGAGTGAGAAAGTTGCAGCGCTGTTAATTGCCAGTGTAGACAAGCCCTAAGGAACTACAGAGACCTTCTTTTCTAAAGCTGTTATGATGATTACATATTGATGACTGTCCAAGGAACCAAACAACACGCAGGGAACTGACCTGGAAGTGTCTGAAAATCTCAGGAATCATATGTATGTGGTAGAAGTGGTTGTCAAGGTAAGCATTCTTATATCAACTCACAAAGGGACTGTGACCTCCTTGCAGATTGAGTCCCATCTGGATCAATCTTTGCCTAGGTCTTTAAGGTGGTCTGGCTGAATATTTAGTTTCTGTCCGTCACTGGCAATCTTATGCCACTGAAGCTCTTGGCACCCATGCGATTGCTGGCTATGTAGTGACATTCCTTGGTACACACTTTGGAATTTGTTGGGCTGCCATTCTAATAATGTCCATATCTAGAAAGATGCTGAAACCGAATTAGTGCTGATACAGGTGGTTGCTGGGATTGGCTTCAAATATCCTGAACAATGCAGTATGCAGACCCAAGTCCAACCAATCGTATCAGACTCCCTAGAGCCCTCCCAAAATGTGGCCTTTGTTCATGGTGCAGTGTGGGAAAACTTGACTATCCAGAGAACAAAGAAAACCGGCCTATGGGAGAGAGACTTTTGGCGGACTCCCAGAACATGAGTCCAGTAGGACTGCATCTACAGTACAAAGCAATAGGACTTGATCCCTGGGTATCAGCTTGACACAGGCTCAGCCCCTTCACATCTCCCCTGGGGTCCTGGGACCAAGCCAGTTGCGTGTAGATGGAGGGGAGGGAGAGGGTTACACTTGAGCCTGAGTTCAAACCCTGGGATTACCCCATGCAGAGTTTTAAGATACAAGTTCAAAAAACTCCAAAATTATAGTGTCACAAGTAAAATATTTTCAAATTGTATCTTCCTCCAAATTATTAAAATACTTAATTTTCTTAACCCTGAAATGTTTTCTTCGAGTTTCAATCCAAATGAATTTCCACAGTACAATATAAAACCCTTAATAGTAGTTATCAAGAGCATAATTACTTTTGCTACGTACTTTACTTGGCTGACGTATTGTAATTAACTTATTAATTCTTTCTATGGAATATGTTCATATAGAAATATAATTCCAAGTATTTTTGGTCAATATTATAGCATTATATCAATAAAGCTTACTAGGCTATTCTTGGAGACAGATGAGCTAGATTAATACCAATTAAAAAAATACAGTAATTACAAAAAATGGTAGCAGAATAGGGAATTTACAGGACAAGTGCTAGAAATTGTATGCTTATAGCCTTACTATGAGTCCTGTCAACCTTTTCCAAATATCGAGTTCACACACAAACCAAAAAGAGTAGAATCACTGGAGTTACCAAGAGTCACACTAAAATCCTGCCATTTCCCACCAGCTAGCCAAAGTGACTAATACCAATTTTAACCACCATACAAGCAAGTTCTATTTCGTAGTTTAAATATCCAGTAAAGGTTAGGATTACCAATACCATTTTAACCAATTCTGAGTCATTTTCTTTTTTAGCTGAAGATATAATGAATGTGTAAAGATCGATAATGATAATAATAAAATAATAATAAAGAAAAATTTCTTTGGTGGCTACTCATTTCACAAACATTGTTGATGGAATCTTGAGAGATTTTTCTGTACAACAGAACGCTAAGTTTTAAGAAAAACGTATTAACATTTTTTACTTTTACAATACTTGGTCAAAAACATTTTTAATTGCACACAAAAGTCAGCTACTGTACAGGCCTGCCAGTTCAACCCAGAGAGCTTCAAGGAAAACAAATCATTAACAGGGCTGTAGAGTCTGTTTTAGCATGGACATGTCAAATAAAAACTTGAGGCACCAACTTTTGAAGTTCTTAGTAAGCATAGGTGATAGAACAATATATCCACAAAAATTCTAAATACCATTAGCTGAAAGGGACTACATTATCAAAGTAAATCAGAGACAACACCCTTCATATCATCCAAATCAAGAGCAAATCTTGTATTCACAAAGCGTCCAGAGATAAACTCTTAATCACTTACAAGCGAAACAAGTTGAGTGTACTGCAACAAATATAGCACAACCCTAACTGATTAAGGGTATTGAACAGCTTCCATATGATGAGAGATTAAAAAGACTGGGACTTTTCAGCTTGGAAAAGAGATGATAGACGTCTATAAGATCATGAATGGTATGGAGAAAGTGAACAGAGAAGTGGTATTTGCCCCTTCATATAACACAAGAACTAGGGGTCACCCAATGAAATTAACAGGTACAAGGTTCATAGAAGAAAAAATTGCAGAACTGTAATAAAAAATTAAGGTCATGGTCAAGAAAGGTAAAGGTAACCCACAAAGATAAAAAAATTAGTTTCATTTTTTTCTTTTAAATGATGCATAAAGTTGGCCTGAACATTTCCTTGGCGAAGGCATTCCACTTTTTTCCTACCTTACATATATTAAGAATTTCAAATCTGGTCTTCACTCTTGACGCTGAAGACATCTTCAGAAGATATGAAAATGAAGCAGCAGATTTTTCAGCTCTTACCTGAGGGCCAGGGTACTGAATTTTAAAATATTTGGGACAGAAGGTCTTTGTTGGCAAAGTATTTGACTTAGACAGGTGTTAGTGTTAACAGACTGAATAAGACTACTTAGCCTCTCAGGGTATGTTTACATGGTAGCTGGGAGCATCTCTCCCAGTCCAGTTAGAGAGACACTAACTGTGCTCAAATTACTGCAATAAAAATAGAAGTGTGGACTTTGTGGCATGGGCAGCAGTATGGGCTAACCACTCATGTATAAGCCTACCTGACTCCCCAGGTCCATACTCAGGGGATTAGCTCAGGCCACCATCCATGTACTGCAATGTCCTCACTGCTATTTTTAGTACACTTCATCAAGTTGAGCTAGCATGTGTGTCTACCTGGGCTGGGAGGTACACTCCCAGCTGCAGTGTAGACATACCCTCAACCAGATTTTATTTTGTTGTTGTGTGATAATTCCTACTAGTTTCGCAGATGTCCACCTATCTTCCAGGAAAAACAGGGTATAACAAGACCTTAAATTTCTAATGTAAAGAAATTAAAAAAAAACAACCTTTCAGGCCAATTCTATAAATCATCAGCAAAAGAAGTCTTTTTTAGGTTGTTTTTATAAGCAGATTAATTTCCCAGTATCCTTTGGTCACCACACATTTAGTTTTGCGAGAGAACATACTCCTCATAAGCCAGATAAATTTATCAAAAAGGTCAAGCACTTGAAGACAACATCCCGTATTAATTGAACTCCCTTAAGATTAAAATTTGAGCTGAAAAAGCTACTTAGGACCTTGTTTAATGTGAGCTCTAAAAACAGAATTATAGTAATGCCTCATTTAACATTGTAGTTATGTTCCTGAAAAATGCAACTTTAAGTGAAACGATGTTAAACTAATCCAATTTCCCCATAAGAATGAATGTAAATGGGGGTGGGTGGGGTGGTTAGGTTCCAGGGAAATCTTTTTGCCATACAGTACAGTACTATAGTTGGGAGGTACCCCTGCCTTACCCCACAAAGGCACAGCCCATGGGCACTGGAGACAATGAGGCAGGCAAGGAGGCTGAAGGTGCTGTAGGCTAGGAGAAACATGTTGCGCAGCAGCAGCTTCCCCTACTCTGCAAGCACCAGGGGCGGGGGGCTCAACCCTCGGCCCACCCACTCCACCCAAGCCCCCACCCTTAACCTGCCTCTTCTTTCCCCCCTTCCTCCCCCTTTACTCAGCAACCTCACTCCTCCCCTCTCCCTCCCCTACCTCCTGCCAGTGGCAATCAACTGGCTTGCGGCATTGAGGAGGGAGAGGGGAGGAGTGAGGACATGGTGCGCAGGCTCCCCCTCCCTCCCCTGCCTCCTGAATGTCACAAGCCAGCTGATTGCAGCGGGCAGGAGGCAGGGGAGGGAGGCATAGGGGAGTTGATAGGGGGGCTGCCAGCTGTAGACAAAGCAGGCAGCCAAACGACATTATAGCGAAGCATTGCACAACTTTAAATGGAGCATGTTCTGTAACTGAGCAGGGACGTAAGATCGAAACAACGTTAAGTGAGAGGACATTAAGTGGGGAGTTACTGTACCACCATCTTGAAAAAAAAGAATGAAACTGACCTTTATACCTGAAATAAGGACTGTCTATAATATTTTACCAGCCATTCAGAATGAGAATTGACACCACTTATGGTGCAAGCTTCTAAATGTAAACCTGATGGAGAGAAGAACTTGCACAGCAATATGTTCATGAACTAGATTCAAAATAAAAATTAGGAAACACCACTAGAAGATACAAAAAGAAAAGGAGTACTAGTGGCACCTTAGAGACTAACCAATTTATTTGAGCATAAGCTTTCGTGAGCTACAGCTCACTTCATCGGATGCATTCAGTGGAAAATACAGTGAGGAAATCTGTAGCTCACGAAAGCTTATGCTCAAATAAACTAGTTAGTCTCTAAGGTGCCACTAGTACTCCTTTTCTTTTTGCGAATACAGACTAACACGGCGGCTACTCTGAAACCTGTCACTAGAAGATACGTTTTCTATGTTTTTACTTTGGTGAACAAAGATAGATACCTATTACGTGCAATCGTAATGCTTGCGAACACTTTGACATTAAAGCTTACTTCTCAAATTGTTATGCGAATCTTCATAAATCAACTTATTAGTAGACAAATGAAGACTCCCTGTCCTACACTAAATCCTACACCTTTTGTATTAATCTACAAAAATAGCTACTGTACTGTTATTCTGAGGGGTGTGTGAAACTTCACTGAAGCTGCTGGGCATAATAGCTGCCCTTCATTCAGGATAAATGCAAGAAGCAGTTAAGCCTCTTTTGGAGTAAGCTAGCCAACATAATAGAAGCTACTGCCCAAAATACAGGCCACGAACTAGGCCAGACAGCACTGAATCATGTGGGCAGAGGTATTGTTTGATAAAGCTGTGCGTGAGAGAAGCAGCCAGAAACATAACAGAAGCAGACAGAAAAGACAGCAGAACGCCAAGGACAGCTAGAAAAAAAGCACTTATTAATATGAACCTGAGAAAAAGCTAAAAGGTTTTTGGGTAGACTACTGGCTGGTTTAGAATGGGAGCAAAAAAACCTGCCTCCTGTTTGATTCCTACTATGTTGAAGAAAACACGACTTTACCTACATTCTTTGTAAATAAACAGGACTGCATCAAAGAAACACCTGACTCCATTGTCAATTTCTCCTACTGGAAATGGAAACAATCTGCAAGTAGTGTTCCCTCTAATTTTTCGCACCTATGTGCGGAATGAAATGTTGTTATGTGCACCAATATGGAGCTGATGTGTCACATATCACCTCCATATTGGTGCACATAAAATTCATGTGGTGAGGTGGGGCTGAGGGGTTCAGAGTGTGGGAGGGGGCTCAGGGCTGGGGCAGTGGGGGGCGGGGGGAGGTGAGGGCTTCGGCTGGGGATGCGGGGTGCAGTGGGGCTCCCCAGGACTATGGTGGGGAGAGAGGACTCCCCCCCACCCCAGCTCTCTCCCCCTGTAGCAGCCCTTGGGGGGGTGGGGCAGCAAAGGAGGGAGAAGTGCCTGTCCCCCAGCCACAGCAGGTTCAGGGCAGGGGAAGGGGCGCTACAGCAGGTCCAGGACTTGGGGAGACGCATCTCTCCCCACCGCAGCCCTGAGCACAACAGGCAGCTGCATGGCTGTGCAGCTTAGAGGGAACTTAGCCTGCAAGACCTCAAATATTGGCTAACCACTCAAGTGAAAAACGGTAACTGTATGAAATGTGATTAATTGTATCAGCGATGGTGTAATCTATACAGAGAAGTGTATTTATACGCACCAGTTGCATGATAAGTACAGTATAATTAGTTCATTTGTGCAATATGATTCTATATTAGTACTGACAGTTTTCAACTATTAAAAGGTAGCATAAAATGACTTCTGCAAATTCTAACAAAATCATTGTTATAAAAGCAGATGGACCTACACTTTTAATATAAATCACACGACCTTGAGGCAATCAGGCCCACTATTTTTGGAGCTACTTATAGTAGTAAGCTTATTTGTCTTGCCTCCACGAAGATGGGTCAGGGAACAGTCATGTCCTCTTGTTAACCAGATCCTCTCTGGATCTTGTTCCAGAATACCATCTGCTACTCAAAGACAGACTGAAGCTCTTCTAATAAATACTAATTAAGAACAGGAACAATATTTTAGAGACTCTACCTTATTTTGTATTATGTAATAATTGAGAAAAGTCAATTCCGCTCTAATTTAAGAACATTTACTGGTCTCTAAAAAGTTTGACCATGCCTTTGTTAGCAGCTTACAAAATTCAATCCACAGGAAGAAAAGGAGACAGGGCTACCTAAAAATGTAAACTCCTCTATTGTAAATAGTTCATTTAAAAAAAAAAAACGAACAACAAAAAAACCACAAACTACACACGAACCTAGAAGACAAAGCACCAACTTTCAGTAAATACCAGACTTTTCTTGGTTCATGTGAGAATTCAGAGAAGAGTAAGGATTCCCAAGCTCTTATTATTTCTAATACACAAAGATTTTTGTATCTTTTCAATTAGACTCTGAAAGTGAATTTCAGACTGAATCAGATATTTACCTAATGGACAGTTTCCCCTTCTGGACTCAGACTATTTTGTTCTTTTCTTTTACCATCTCTGGATTCTTGGAGAGAGCAGGTGGGGAGCTGGCCAAGGTGGCACAAAATTTAGATGTTGGATAGGCATCTTCCCTTCTGAACCTGAAAGTAGTCTGTCATAACAAGAGTCATATTGGGTCAAACCAATGCTCCATCTAGCCCAGTCCATCGGTCTTCCAAGAATGGCCAGTGCCAGATACTTCAGAGGGAATGAACAGAACAGGGTAATTATCAAACGATCCATCCTGTCATCCAATCCCAGTTTCTGGGAGTCAGAGGTTTAGGGAAACCCATGGTATGGGTTGATAGACCTAACCTCCATGAAGCTAATTCCTTTTTTTAATTCAGTTATACTTTTGGCCTTCACAACATCCACTGGCAATGAGTTACACAGGTTAACTGTGCACTGTGTGAAGTATTTCCTTATGTTTCTTTTAAACCTGCTGCCTACTAAATTCACTGGGTGACCCCTGGTTCTTATGTTATGCAAGGGGTACATAATACTTCCTTATTTACTTTCTCCACACCATTCATGATTTTGTAGAACTCTATCATATCCACTCTTTGTCATCTCTTTTCTAAGATGAACAGTCCCAGTTTTTTCAATTTTTCATGACTGGGAAGCTGTTCCATACCCCTAATCATTTATGTTGTCCTTCCCTGTACTTTTCCCAATTCTAATGTATCATTTTTGAGATGGGGCGACCAGAATTGCATTCAACATTCAAAGTGGTTCTAGATCGATGAGACTGGGTGAAGAGGCCGGGCCCTAAGGAAAGATAAAAGTCCTTTCTGCATGGGTCTTCAATACAAGAGCTGGCTGAGAACTAAGTCTGAGTAGGACAGTGGCCTGTATACCTAGGGATAAATAGACTCAGTTCAAGACCATTCTGGAGCATAACACGAGTTACTAAAATATGCCATTGTATCAGTCAGTGACACATTCTCTCCTGGAATACAAAATAAAATTCTGCTCATCCTGTCTCAAGAGAGATAAGATAAGGGATCCAGAAACTTACAATGAAAATCATTAGAGATATGGTAAGACTCCCAAGTGAAAAGATTGGAAATACTGGAACTGTTAATTTAAAAAGAGGAGACAAAGAAAAGGTTACATAAGTATATAAAACAACAAGGGGTATGGAGAAGTTAAATCAGGCAATTCTAAATACAAAAGCAAAGGACATTCAATTAAACTGAAGGGCAACAAAGCGCTTTGTATATTACTGAGGCCAGTAGTTCAGACGGATTCAAAAATACATATATAGATAATGGGTACAATCACGTTTAATTTAAAATAGAAAAACATAGGGATATAAATCCTCATGCTTCAGGGGATAAGTTAACACCCAGCTAATAGGTTTAGGAAGAAATATCACCTAGAAACAGATTTCATAATTCTTTCACTTTTCTCTGAAAGATCTTATACTGACTAACGTTAACCAAGACAATAAGGGCACCTCTTCACTAGCAACATTAAAGTGCGGCTCCCAGCACTGGTGCACTGTCTACCTTGGGACTTTACAGCGCTGAAACTTGCAGTGCTCAGGCGGGTGTTTTTTCACACCCCTGAGCAAGACAGTTGCAGTGCTTTAAAGTGCCAGTACAGACAAGTCATAACCTAGATGGTCTGTTCAGGAGAGAAAACTACAGAAAAGCAGAAATACAATGAAAGTAATTTTTTCTTTTCCAACAATATCACCTATACTGGATTCTCACTCCTGGAGAGTAACAGATGTCCCAAGGGAAAATACCAGCAACTGTTACTAAAGTATGGCATAAGATGAAGTCAAACAGGCGAAGACCTGGGAAGAGTTTCTACATTTGATCAACTGAAATGAGATATTGTGAACCCCTCACCCTCTCCTGCCCAAAAAAACAAAGTTCTCCAGGGAAGGGAAAGTTTTGGCGCTATGCCTCTGATGCAAACTCAAAGCTGCGAGAACAAGACTGAAACATAGCCAGGAAACGTAATACAAGCAGTAGAGATTAAAGAATACATTGGACATGGCCACGTAGTCAGTCAGTCTCTATGTATGTATGTAAAGATGCATGGTATGCCACGGCCATCCTGCTGTAGGGTTGCCAACCCTCCAGGATTGGCCTGGAGTCTCCTGGAATTGGCATCAATCTCCTAGTGACTATTGAAAGCAATCCAGGAGATTTTAATAGGATATTTTAAGAAAATGACATTACGTCATGTTGGGGAGAAAAAAAAATCTCCCAGAATAGCTTCAGTCAGAGTTGGCAACCCGATCCTGCTGGCTGGCAGTACTGGTCACCTCCCCTGGCACCATACAAATCTTGACATGATCCTCTACTTTTAGACTAGCATAGCCAAAGTAGACAGAGCAGATGTAAGAATTAGACTCCAAAAGTGAAGACATACAATCCAGGTGTGGGATAATTCCCAACCACTGAACCCTTCCAAAATAAATAAATAAATTCCAGTTAGCTCATCTACTCATATATATCATGCACAGTTGCTGGAACTAGGGGTGCTGCCACACCCCCTGACTTGAAGTGGTTGCCACTGTATACAGGGTTTACAGTTTGGTTCAATGGCTCTCAGCACCTCCACTATAAAAACTGTTCCAGCATCCAATATCATGCTTATGGAGCTCCACCCCCATCAAGAACTGATATGCCAAGGAAAAGAACCTTGTGTTCTTGAGTTAATACTGATCAACAATCCAAACTGAGGTCTTCACCTGACAGAAAATACCCTCATTGGCCATCTAGAGGAGATGAGACAAAACTTTCCTTACAAGGCCAGCATGGATTCGTTAAAATACCAGAACTTTTGACCAAGTTCTGCCAGAAGAACTTGCTACCAAAAAGGCTGGTAAGCTGGTATACTGGAGTGTTTACCGTGAATGAGGAAAGAATGTCTCACTAATCAGGTCAATACTCCCAGACAGAGAGATTATTTTTTAAAAGAAGCTTTCAGTCTGTGTGATGAGCAAATATCTGGCAAGGAATTCACAGGTTCCAAGGCCAAAAGAGGCCACTGTGATCATCTAGTCTGAACTCCTGTACAATACAGGCCATAGAACTTCTCCAAAATTTTTCTTAGCACATATCTTTTAGAAAAAACATCCAATCTCGATCTAAAAACCTGTCAGTGATGTAGAATCCACCACAACTCTTGGTAAGCTGTTCCAACCATTAATTTCTCTGTTAAAAAATTTAGTCTTATTTCCAGTCTGAATTGTTTATTTTCAACTTCCAACCTTTGGATTTTGTTATACCATTCTCTGCTATACTGAAGAGCCCATTATTAAATATTTGTTCCTCATGTAGGTACTTACAGGCTATAATCAAGTTACCCCTTAACCTTCTCTTTGTTAATCTAAGTAGACTGAGCTCCTTGAGTCTTATCAGGCATGTTTTCTAATCCTTTATTATTTCTTCTGGTTCTTCTTTGAATCTTCTCCAATTTATCAACATTCCTCCTGAACTGTGGACACCAGAACAGGACACAGTATTCCAGCAGCAGTCACACCAGTGCCAAATAGGGAGGTAAAACAACCTCTCTACTCCCCCTATTGGAGATTCCCCTGTTTATTTATCCCAAGATCGTATTAGCTCTTCTGGCGACAGCATCACACTTGGAGCTCTCACACAGCTAGTTATCTGACATGACCCCCATATCATTTTCCTGCCTCCAAGGACACAGGTGCCCCTTCCCCACCCCTCCCCATTCTGTAAGTATGGCATATATTCTTTGTTTTTAGGAGGATACATTTAGCCATATCAAAATGAATACTGTTTATGCCAAGTTTACCAAGTAACCCAGATCACTATCTGTGACCCATTCGCTTTATTATTTACCATTCCACCAATCTGTATGTGATCTGCAAATTTTATTAGAATGATTTTATGTTTTCTTCCAGGTCATTTATAAAAACGTTAAGTAGCATAAGGCCAAGCACTGATCCCTGTGGAACCCCTCTTGAAACACAACCATTCAATGATTATTCCCTCTTACAATTACATTTTGAGAGCTTTCAGAGCCACCTTTTAACCCAGGTAATGTGTGCATTTTAGTTTTAGATCTTTTTCGTTTTGGGGTTTTTTTTTTTAGAATCAAAATATCATATGGTACCAAATCAAATTCCTTCGAGAAGTCTAAGTATATTAGATCAAAACTATTACTTTTGTCAACTAAACTTGTAAGGTCATTAAAAAAAAAAGGATCCCAAGTTAGCTTGACAGGATCTATTTTCCCTAAACCTGTGTTGATTGGCATTAGTGATATTACCCTCCTTTAATTCTGTGTTAACTGAGTCCCATATCATCCACTCTATTTTCTTGTCTGAGATCTATATCAGACTGACAGACATGTAATTCCAAGTCCTTCTGAAGTTTTAACCCACTCTACAGTTTTTTAGTTGACTGACCTTGCAAAGGCCTTACACTGAACTTGATGGCGTTTCTGGGTTAGTTTGTCTGTATATAATGTGATAATCTTTAAATGCCAGGTCTGATCATTTTCAAAATTTCCAGAAATATGCTAGACATCAATGGCAAAAACCCTATTGATTTTTGGGGAAAAAAATAAAAAAAACAAAAGGGGAAAAATAGGGGACACACGGAGCCCTGCCACAGCTTTAAGAACCTCTGCAATTGTCTTTAGATCAAACTGGTTGATGGCACCGATTAATGCCTTCCAGCCTAACAATCAATACCTCTGTCATCCTCCCAGTAGAGTTTAACATGTTGACAACTCGAATGACTTATCTCCCAGACAAATAATGGGAGAAAAGGAGAATGGTAGTGCATACAGAGTCTGTGGAGGGGGAGGGGGAAGGAATGGGTGAACACAAAGAACCCCTGGTCAGAGGAGACTGGGGGAACAGCACCTGGCATTGGGGGGGAGAGGGGAGGGGGAAGGGCATAAGGGTGCAAATGAAGCCCCTGGCATTTGGGCAAGAATAGGAGGCACACTGAACTCATGGCAGGAGGGGAACAGGGGAGCTGCAGGGAGTCCCTGAAATAGATCAAGATGAAGAGATGCACATAGGAAGCTTGTGAGGTGGAACAGAGTAATACAGGGAGCCTCTAATGTGTACAATAAACTTAGCCTTCAGAAGCTATCAAGTGTGAGACCCCCTTTCATGCAACATTTATTTTAGAATGTTATAGCCTCAATAATATTTTCCACGATGCTGTTCCTAAATTTTTATTGTATAGGAGAGTTCTTACTCTAGAAGTGGGCACTGAAGTTGATTAAAGTGAAATTAGTTTTGTATTATATTTTAAAGACAAAAAAATCAGGAAATTCCAGATTGAAACCAACAGGTCACTTGTAACAAACCTTTTGAGTTAGGGAGACAGTGTCAGCACTGGCTTTACATTACTATAAAATGACAAAACCTAGGAAAATATTTAAGGTACAGCCCAAAGTATAACTTATTCCAACAGCATACCAAATAATGTTTCAGCTGTTAAATATACACTCAATCATGAAAAATATGAGTCTCCTAAACAAGAACTACAACATTGTTCACATGCCAATTACTCTGAGCAATCAGCTGACAACCCAGGTCACTGAGTCTGATTGCCAAATATCAGCCAACTTCACATATGAGGCAAATCAAAGATGGTAAACCTAACTTTCAGCCTTGATATTTCTAAAGTTTAGCACCACTTCTTACCATCTATACCTCACCAGCAGGTTGCAACAGTTTTTTGGTTTTTTTCGGATGCAGGCCTTCCTACTGTGTGTGATCGCTGCTTTTGACACCTCCAGAATGAATTACTGCGAACACATTCTATCTACATGGGGTTACACCTTAAAACAATCTGGAAATTTAAGACAGAAGCATCGTTTAAGGGATGCTGTGCATTAAGTGGCAGCAAATGACAAATCAGTAGGTATTTAATTTTCTATACTGTTTGCTGTTTTCCAGAATGAATTTGTTTTAAGGGTATGTCTTCACTGCAGACGTAGCCTGGGTATTGCTCCAGCCCCCTTCTATCCACACAGAAAAAACTCTTAACTTGTGGGATTAAGGGTGCTTTAAACCAGAGCTAGCAGACATGGCTGAGGGCATGGGCTGGAGCTCAGATTTCAATAACAACCCACTTATTTTGCAGTGAGAATGCAGACTAATCAACCACAGATGCAGTCAGCCCCCCAATCCTATCCCAAAATTTTTTATCTGGGCTGTACTTTGTCTAAGTCCTCTTTTTCTACACTGTTCTTTAACTCTGCATTTGCCTGTTCCATGTCTGTTGCACTTCCATAGCATTTGAACAGAGATGCCACCCAAGAAATCCTTCTCACATGTTGCTAGCTGGCCAGTAGCCGACACCAGCCTTATAGCAGAGCAGAGAAATAATTATCAGAAAGACCCACAAGAGCACTTTCACAAAAAAAACCTAAAGAAGGACAACTAAGTTTAAAGCACCACTAAAAACTTTGGATATGCTGCTAGAGATCCATTCCAGCACATGAGCTAGTACAGCACCATTGTGGACACAGTCACACAGGTCTGGCAAGGGTTGGGTTCTGCGTGGGAACACCCCACCCATTCTGAGTTAAAGTCAAACTAACACTGCAGTGAAGACATACCCTAAGCCAAATATCCTCAAACTGTGGGACACTCCCCCCCAGGGGGGCATGCAGGAACATCCATGGGGCATGGCAGAGCATGGGCCAGCCCCCAATGGGGGGAGGGAGGGAGCACCACCCAGTCTCTGGCTCCTGTCTCCATCCCCAGCCTCGGCACAGCTCGACTCCAAGCCCCATGCCAGCCCCTAGCCTCAGCCCTGTTCCTGGCTGGGGTAGAGGCTGGAGACAAGGCTGGGAGCAGAGCCGCACCTGGCCACAGGCCCGGCTGCCAGCCCCCACTGCAGCCCAGCTCAGCTCTGCTCCAGCCCCCACTCCCAGACTCTTGGCCCCTTTACCCCTGTCCACATCCTGTTTCCTCCCTGCCGCCCCTGGAGCCATGGCCCCGCTCCCAGCTGTGGCTCCGGGGGGGTGGGGCGCAGACACAGGTCATGGGAGGGCATGACCCTCAGAAGTTTGGGGACCACTGCCCTAAGGTTATGCCTACACTGCAGCTGGGAGCATGCTTCCCAGTGCAGATAGATGGACACACGATAGCTCTATCTGACCTAGTGGATTAAGAACAGCAGAGTGGCCACAGAGTACCATAAACTGATTAAAGGATTTTTCCCCCCACCCTTCAGTTTAAACATATATGTTTCAGAACCGAAAGTCCACCACAATCCAACTTACTCAACAAGTTTTAAAGTCATGAAAATGGAATTTGTGATGTGAAGTCAGTTAATGAGATTTTTGTAGATCATATTTCATTTTCTAAAAGTATTGTCCCAGGTACATCAGTAGTTCCTGAAGTAGAACAAGTGTACTCTCCATGGACTGTCAAAACCAAGTCTAAAACTTGGAATGTGTCAAAAAGCATCATAAGCATCATACTTTTTGTAAATTGAAACCATGAACCTCTGAAGTATGTTCCCTGGTCAACAACAGTGTAAACAGCTGAGTAATATTTCCATGGTTCAACATCCTGGGGAACTATCATTTTCCTTAAAGAATCCTTAAGAGTAGAAAGGCTCTCTAGTCTCCGATCATTCCGGTAGCCCTTCTCTGCACCTGTTCCAGTTTGAATTATTCTTTCAAGAACACAGGTGAACAGAACTCTACACAGAATATCAGATGAGTCTTTACCAGTGCCTTGTACAATAGCATTAATATTTTCTCCTCACCTCTAGAAATCCTTCCTAGGAGATTTGTCTTTTCCATGGCTACACCACGCTGGTGGCTCATAGTCGATCATGGGATGACTGATACACCCAGGTCTTCCTCCTCTTCCTGTTGCTTCCAACTGATGAACTCCCAGTTTATAGTAGAAACTCTTGTTATTAGTCCCTGAATGCATAACATTGCACTCTGTATTATTAAATTTCATCCCATTTCATTACTCCAGCCTCCAGGTCATCCAATTCTTCCTGTATAATATTCTGATCCTCCTCTGTATTGACAATGCCTCCCAACTTTATGTCATCAACAAATTTCATTAGCACACCTACCTTTTGTGCCAAGGTCATTAATGAAAATATTAAATAAAATCAGTTCCAAGACTGATCCTTGAAGAACTCCAGTAATAACTTCTTTCTAGCCCAACAGTTCTCCTTTCAGCTCAACACACTGTTGTCTTCCCATTAACCAATTCCTTACCCATCTTTCAATTCCTGTACCAATCACCCATTTCTCCAGTTTGATGAATAATTTCCCGTGTGGTCCTGCAGACAATGCTTTACTGAAGTACAGATAGATTAGATCTAATGCATTGCCTTTGTCTTAAAAAAATTAGTTATCTTATAAAAGATTGATATTTACTAGTCTGGCACGATCTACCTTCAATAAACCCTCACTGTATTTTATTCATTTTGCCTTTACCTCGGTCTTCAGTAATTCTTTCCTTCCAAATTTGTTATAAAGACTTCCATACTACTGAGGTCAGATCAATGGGTCTGTAGTTGCCCAGATCACTTCCCCCATCCCACCCTTTCTTAAATATAGGTACTATGTTTACTTTTCTCCAGCTACATTGTACTGCACTTGGTCTGATAGATTTATTAAAAATCCTTGCTATCAGAATTGCAAGTTCATGTACCAGTTCAATCAGTATTCTGGGATGGAGACTATCCAGTCCATGAGACTTCAGCTCTTGAAGTTTTGCTTCCACAATGGATGCGGTAATTACCATTTCTGTACACTCATTCCCATTACCCATCCTACCTTTGCCCCTATGTTCCATTAGCATCCTTACTGAAAACTGAGGAAAAGAATTCATTTAGTTTTGGGATCATACCTAGATTATCCTTAATATCTACCCTGTCCTTTTACCACACTTTCCTTATTTTTCTTGTTCTCTTTATTTATAAGGTTTAAACTAAGGTCCCTGTAAGCTGCGCTGCTGTGCAGCAGCCTATTTAGCACCGCACAGGCACTCAGGGAACCCGCTTTGTGGGAACATACCACGACCGGTGGAGGTCTGCCCCCCCAACTCAGCCCGGACCTGCCAAGGCCAGGGGAAGGATGCCTATCCCGTGACCCCAGCCCCAGAGCTGCCGCAAAGGAGAGAAGTACCTCCCCCCCGCAGCCAGTGTGCTGCTGTGGGGAGAGAGAGCTGGGGGGAGTCCTCTCTCCCCACTGTAGCCCTGGAGCACCCTCCTGCACCCCAACCCCCTCATCTCTGGCCCTACCCCAGAGCCCTCACCCCCTGCATCCCAACCCTCTGTCCCAGCCCTGAGCCCCTCATCCCTGACCCCACCCCAGAGCGTGCACCCCCAACTGGAGTCCTCACTTCCCACACACACCCCAACTCTGACCCCCTCATCCCCGGCCCCACCCCAGCTGGAGCCCTCACACCTGCACCCCAACTCTCTGCCCCAGCCCTGAGCCCCCTCCCACACTCCGGACCCCTCAGCCTCACCACATGAATTTTGTTATGTGCACCAACATGGAGGTGATGTGTCACACATCACCTCCATGTTGGTGCACATAAAATTAATTCTGGTTATGTGTGGGAAAAATTAGAGGGAACACTGGGCTTAGAACCTTACTATTTGTTTTAAAATTTCCTTTGCAAGATCTAACAGCTTGACTTTTTGACAATTCTCACTTTATGACCTCCAAGATGTAGCTTTCTCTACTGATCAATCCCCCTCTTTCCATTCCTTGTATGCTCTCTGCTTACTCCCAATATTCTTTTTGAGATGATTATTCATCCAATTTTATCTGGAGCCCTCTCTTACAAGATTTTCCCTGCTAGCTTAGGGTACAAATTCCAGATAGCTTTCATCCCTTGGATTTAAAGAAATTTCAAGCCTCCTCTGCATTTCCCTGAGCTCTTCAGTCCAGTCAACTTCACTACCTAGTTCCTTTAATTTTTCAAAATCTACCCTTCTGAAATTAAAAATCTTAAATTTATTCAAGTGTTTTGATTATTATTCCATTCAATTTAAACTGTATCAATTCATGATCACTCAATCCAAGATTATTTTCTACAACCTCTTCACTACTTACCAAAAGCAAGTCTAAAATAGCATCACCTCGTGGTGGTTAAGTGACTAATTGGTGAAGAAAGCTATTGTTATTATATCCAGGAATAACTCAGCTTTACAATTATCTGTAGCATTTATTCTCCAATTATATCTGGTAAATTAATGTCTTCCATAATGACTATTTCCAGTATTCTTTATCTTTCTAATAATATTAGAGAGATATCTCTCCATATCCAAAACCAAATCTGGAGGCCTACAGAAAACGCCTAACACTCCCTAACAGAACCTCTTTTATAATTCTTACCCAAAGTGATTTTGACCTAGACTGTTTTAGCCAATCGCTGCTTATTTCTTTACAGTTTACCACATTATTGATATACAAATGTTACCCCACCATTTTTACCTTTATTTCTTTCTCTCCTGGAAAGCTCATACCCTTCAATATCTGTATTCCAGTCATCACTGCTATCCACCATGCTGCTGTTAATCCTTATAAATACCCAGTTTCACATCCTGCATCAGTAGTTCTAAAGTTACTCACATAACTTTTAGCACTTTATCTGGCTCATTCAGTAGATTTCTTGACACACCTGAGCATCAATTTCAAAATTAACATTTTTAGGTGTTTGTATATCTATTCCACCACAAAACACTTAATTTTAGTTACGGCTGCTAGATTCTATATCCCACCACTGCAGTTTGTAAAAGTTTGTTAATGACTTCAATGGTTATTTCCTTGTCTATCCTCCGTTTCCTGAAGATTTCAATTATTTCTACATGAAGATTATCAAATTTATAAGTCACTAGTAGAGATCACTCATTCATATAATTTTTCCTGAACACTGCAGAAAGACATTTCACATCTAACATACCTTACTTACACACACAGGCCAGTACAAAACCACATACAGAACTACAGATAATGAAATTTATGAAAGACAGGCGGTCCGTAAATCAATGAATCAACAAAAGCATGGTCAGAGTCATGGCTGAATGTTGGTTGGTGTATTTTCCTTTGCTCTCTCACTCTCAGAATGTACTTTTAGTTACGGCTTAAAAGAAGTGTTCCTAAGCCAGTGATTCCCAAACTTTTAACACTGAAATCTCATGAACCCCCTCCTAAAAATGAGTATTTCCAGGGATTTAAGTTTAAATTTCCTCTGCACTCTGCGGGGCTCCTGCTGCTGGACCCCGTTGACCGCCTCGGTCAACTGAACTCAGGCTGCAGGTCCGGCTGCCAGCCCTCCCGCTCACAGGGGGTGGGGCTCAGGCTGCCAGCCCCAAGTGCCCTGCCCCGCCCTCCCTAGGGCTTGGGCTGTCTGCCCTGCAACCGTGTCCCACCTGCTGCCTCTAATGCTTGTGGCCCGCTGGCCGCCATCAGTGAAATGTTTCTGGCGAACCCACTGTAACGTTTTGCAAACCCCAGTTTGGGAACGACTGTCCTAAGCATTCAATTTCCATTGCAGAATTACAATCTTACCATTTCAAGACCCACAAAAACTGGACATTTTTAAAGAAGTTTGTAATTTGTATTACAGTAAATATACAGAGGAAGAGTTTAACATCAAGCTTCACTTCTTGTACTTTAGTGGAAATCAAACCTGAAGCTCCAGGTGACCATCTATGGTTCCAAATAGGAAAGTGTACATATTTAGAAGTTTAGTTGGTCTAGTTTGTAACAAGATGTTAATAAATTGTAACTGGAATTTAGTCTATTAGATTGCAAGCTCTCCACAGTAAGACTATTTTCCTATGTGTGGATAACGCCCATCACTTTGCGGGTGCTGCCAGAACACAAATACAAATCTTCTTTAGATAGACAACATGAAGATTAAAGAGTCTGATCCAAATCCTAATGCAGTTAATGGGGAGCTTCTCCACGAACTCAAACTGAAGTTGAATTGGCTCTAAGGAGTCAATACAGAGTTGTTAATACCCACATATGGAAATAAATACCCACGTATTGAATATATCACTATCTAGAAGAAAGGGATATTAAAAGGCACATACCACCATGATATCTAAGCACACCTGCTAGAGAAGAAAGATCCTGAAGAAATTAATGTCAAAGGACATTAGAGGTATAACTACAGACACTTTAATAGTCATTTGTATACCGTGTATACTCGATCATAAGCCGAATATTTCTGGAAAAAAAGCGACGCATCAAAGAGTGGGGGTCAGCTTATAAACGGGTCTACACAAAAATTTGATGATTTTAAACTCTATGAAATCATTGAATTGAATATCTAATACATTGTTGTTTTGTTTACCTGGAGAGTCTGCAGGCATGCAGCCCCTCAGTTCCCTATGGCCGCGGTTTGCCATTCCCAGCCAATGGGAGCTGCGGGAAGTGCTGCCACTTCCCGCAGCTCCCATTGGCTGGGAATGGCAAACCGCGGTCACTGGGAGCTGAGGGGCTCTGTGCCTGTGAATGCTCCAGGTAAACAAAATGTCCCGACCTACCAGTGGCTTACCCTGACGGTCCGGGAGCCAAAGTTTGCCAACCCCTGAAATATAGGGTCAGCTTATGAAAGGGTCACACAGTTTTTACCATTTTTACTTATCCATCTTGGTGGGGTCAGCTTATAAACGAATCAGCTTATGATCAAGTATATACATACTTGACTAATTTACAGTGATCAAAAGCTACACATACTAAAGAGTAGATTTTCAGAAAGAAAAACATTTCATATTTTGAGAACCACAGTAGTAACGTAAGCAGTAGCAGTGATGTCCATACAGGAATAAACATCATCAGGAAAGAACATGTGTATTGGTTCAAGAGAAGACTGGATATTAGGATTCTGCTTTTGTTTACAACTCTGCTTCAGAATTTAGGCCTGGTCTATGCATAGAGGTAGCGCCAACATAGCTACATCACACAACTCAACATAAAATTGACTTTTATTGAACAAAACCTTAAATATTTTGAATACATAATTTTTCTTATCAAAAGATGTTTCATGTTTACAGCTAAAGTATTTATTAAACAGAGGGATTAACTATAGTTAATTAAACTGATTATTTCAGGTAAGCCTGGGAAAATTTTCAAATATGCCTTAGTGAAAGTTACCAGAACTTAAGTTCCTATTGCAGAGAGGTAGGCACACTTTGGCCCGCGGGACCGTCCTGCCCAGCCCCTGAGCTCCTGGCCGGGGAGACTAGCCCCTGGCCCCTCCCCTTCTGTTACCCCTCCTCCGCAGCCTCAGCGCGCTGCACCACCAGCACTCTGGCCTGACGCTCCAGCTGTGCAGCACGGACTGTGTGGCTGGCTCCAGCCAGGAGACGGGGCTGCAAGCTCCTGCTGCTCTGAGCAGCATGGTAAGGGGGAGGGGAGCAGGGGGGGGTTGGATAAGGGGCAGGGGGTCCTGGGGGCAGTCAGGGAGCGGTTGGATATGTGTGGGAATCCCGGGGGGGGGGACGGGGGGGGGGACTGTCAGTGGGTGGGGATGTGGATAGGGGTCGGGGCAGTCAGGGGACAAGGAGCAGGGGAAGTAGGATGGGGCGGAGGTTTGGGGGAGGGGTCAGGGGACGGGGAACAGGGGGGTTGAATAGCTATGGGAGTCCCAGGGGGCCTATCTGGGGGCGGGGGTGTGGACAGGGAGCGGGGGGGGGTTGGATAGGGGGTGGAGTCCCAGGAGGTAGTTAGGGGCGGGGGTCCCAAGAAGGGGCGGTCAGGGGACAAGGAGCGGGGGGGGGGGGGGGGGTTGGATGGGTCAGGGGCCAGGTTGTTTGGGGAGGCACATCCATCCCTACCTGGCCCTTCATACAGTTTCACAACGCTGATGTGACCCTTGGGCCAATAAGTTTACCCACCCCGTCCTATTGCCGATGACAATGAGACAGTCTCCTAAGTTATTTTGGCTGAGCTGCTGTGCCATATTTATGAAGCCTGACCTCAAAAGTTAAAATAAGGGGAAAAACATCTTTTTTTATACAGAAAATCAGCCTTTAACTCAAAGTTTCTGATACAGGCTCATGGATTTAACACATTTTTATCTAAATGTTTTAAGAAATTATAATAAATGTAGGCCTTTATGTATTTTGCATTAAATTCAGATTTCATTTTAAAACAGATTTTAAAAAAGAAAAATTATAATTTAAACAATCAAAAAATCCAATTTAATTAAAAAACATTTTTTAAAATCAATTATATTTATCCACCTTGATTTCAGGTGTGCAGCATGATATACCTGAAAGAGATCTGATTTTTAGAAAAGGTGGCGGACTCACCCTCTGAAAAAATCAGACCTCTATAAGGTGTCTGAAGTTGCATACACTATACAATTGAGGCACTGAAAAATTACTAGCCACTTTTGAAAACCCTGGTTGATGTTGCCAATGCAGGGAGTAACCAAGATGTAATTAGCATCATCACTGGAAACTCATCTATCAAATACTAGAACTGTACGTAAGTTAACTATGAAGGATTGTAGTTATCACATTGAAAACATTTTCATTACTCAACATAAAAAGACTGCCATGTCCAAGTCTCTATGTAATGCTTCTCAAGAAGCAGGCCAATAAGAACGATGTTCCGGAAAGATATTATTTTACTATTTTGAAAAAAAAAGATTTTCCAATTGGATCATCTATGTGAGAGATACATCCAATTATCAGAGTTCAGAACAAATTCACACCGAAGAAGTTACAGTACGTAACAAAGGCCAAAAATTAGACTCACCCAGCTACTTTGCTCAGGACTGTGAAAAATTTCAAGCCCTGTGCGATGTAGTGAGATAGACCTAACCACCTGCGTAGATGCTGCTAGGTCCACAAAAGAAAGAATTCTTTCATCAACCTAGCTACAACCAACAGACCATGGTCATCAGCAGCAGAGATGCAGCACTGTAGCTGTGCCATTGTAGTACAGACATACCCTAATCAAGACCACTAAGAACACGCAGTTACAATGCATTTATGAAGACCTTTGACTACCACTCAGACTCTTATCATTCCAGAAGTGCTTTACAAGACTCTAAACAAAAGATTGCCTACAACAACGTTACATAACAAGGCAATAAACACGGAAGCATGCTTTTATTTCAGAGTTTAAATTAAAACATAAATAGACTCAAAACATGTTGCTTTTAACAGCAAGAGCCTCAAGATTTTGATTAAATATCTTCAGTGGCCCTACAACAAACTGATCTTTAAATTTACAATAACAATATATTACATTTCTAAACTACAGATTATTTCTTGTACATTTAGTAGAACTTAAGGGTTTACCTATAATCTTTGTTTAATTCTATGCCTCTGCAACAACTTGAAAAATTCATATAAACATGCACAAAACATTGTCAGTGGGACCTGGTTCAGCGATCAGAAAATATATTTAGAGACAAACTGCTCATCACTGGGACAGTATTTTTAAACAGAACATTATAGAAGTCCCCCTATTTCAAGGGCACCATTAGATATGAAATCCAACATTTGCTTCTACCACAGAATTCAAAACTACTTTAACTCACACTTTGAAACAGACATTTTAATGTCCTATTTTAAAATTAAATTGGATTTTACAATTCCTCTCACATCACTATCATCTTCTGTTTTTATAACCAGATTGTCCTATTTTTGAAAATTGTTACTCTTGTTTGAGTGAAAACCCACAGAAAAAACTAGACAAAAAATACAAAATGCCACAAATAAAACTGAATAGTGTCATCCCTCACACCAATCTCTTTCAGCTACAGTAATTTTAATAATTTTGTAAAAAAAACAAACAAATAAATCTGTATACCCAACACAGTAAGGACATTTTGTAAGAGATTGTTTTGGGTAGATCTTTTACTTACAGTCAGCTTTCTAATGCACAAATAAATTGGTTAGTCTCTAAGGTGCCACAAGTACTCCTTTTCTTTCTAATACAGTCAGCAAGATATATCCTATCACTCTTTCTAAAGTAAGCTCTCTGGGATAAAAAGGAGTACTTGTGGCACCTTAGAGACTAACAAATTTATTTGAGCATAAGTTTTCGAAAGCTTATGCTCAAATAGATTTGTTAGTCTCTAAGATGCCACAAGTACTCCTTTTCTTTTTGCGAATACAGACTAACACGGCTGCTACTCTGAAACCTCTCTGGGATAGACACCGTCTTTCTTGTTGCTTGTGTATACAATGCCTACCCAATTCCTCGATTAGAGTTCCTAAACATTACCATAACACTCATCTGTGTATTTTATCGAATATTTAATCAATAGCCTGACCAATACCTATTACCTATTGTGGAACATTGAGTGTGCTGGTTTTCAAGCCACTTTAACTTAATCCTGCAAAGCCCCATAAATCACTACAGGGCAATCTCTTTACAGGAACATCATTTCCAAACGCTGGCTTGCCAATAGATGGTTAAGAAGAGTAGGATTAAGCGCAGTCCATTATTAAAATAAATATATTCAAAAAGTAAAAGACAACACTCAACAGGAGTCCTTACTAATACAACTTTAAGGCCCAAACTTGCAACATTTGCACCAGAGACTAAGCCCCAGGTAGGGTCATGTAGGGAAAAGCTGCAGGTTCAGGGATCCCTAGTTCGGACAGGGAGGGGGACGGATATACAACCTGCAAGGCCGCCACCCCACAAAATCACACGCACGCCCCCGACAGCACAGACACGGGCGGGGACCTGGTCACGCCGCGGGGCCCCTGCCAGACAAAGTTCACGCCGAAGGGGGAGTGGGAAAGCAAAGTCCGCACCGCGCCTGCGTCCCTCCCGCAGGAAGCCAGAGGCGCAGCAGCAGCAACAGGAGCTGGAGCCAGAGCGCCCCGAGGAACTCGCCGCACCCCGCCCCGCCCCAGCCTCCCTCCCCCGGAGAGTCGATCACACGGAGGGGAGGGACGGACTCACCTTCCTACTACTGCCACCCCTTCCTCCTCGGCACGGACGCGCCCAGCAGCTCCTTCTTCTAAGCCCTTCGCGCACGGCCCGGAGACTCCCCCCCGGCTCGCTCACTCACCCCCCAGAGCTGCGCAGCCACCACGGCCACAGCCCAGGAGACAAACACCTCACACCGCTGCGCCCGCTCCGCCTCCCAGCGGCGGCCCTGCCCCCAACGGCCGCACGCACGCACGCGCTCCACCCGCCTTCCACAGCCGCACGTCCTCATTGGCTGGAGGGCGGTAGTTTGGGGTGCGCACGCCCCGCTCGCTGCCTGCGGGAGGGGTGCTCGCTGCGCAGGGAGAAAGAGGGGGGGCCTGTGGAGCGTGAGTGGGGGGAATGAGGAGGTCGAAGGGGCTCGGGGAATGAGGGGCTTCCTTGCTGTCCCCCACCCACAGTAATGGCCCCTGTGGCCCGTCGCATCTCTCATGACCAGCCAAGGCTCCCACTCACCGAAACGGCAGCTCTCTCAAAACGCCCTCGTCTTGGCTAAGCGCCACTCCCGCCCTGCTCTCGTAGGGTCTGAGCCCTTCTCTTCCACCACCAACTCCTTCAGGCTGGACTGGTCACCGGTTAGAGCCTCCTCCGCACCGCCCCTCACTCCTGGTGCATCTACCTCCGTTACGCCTCCGCTGCTCTCAGCCCCGCTCCTGCCTGTAGCCTCATCAGTGGAACTGCAGTCGGAGGGCCAGAGTAACCCCAAGAAGAAAAGGAGTCCTTGTGGCACCTTAGAGACTAACCAATTTATTTGAGCATGAGCTTTCGTGAGTTACTCAGTAACCCCAAGCTAGTTTTCCCAGCTGATTCTGAGACTGTTGCACAAAGCTATTTTCAGGCTCAGAACTCTTGTTAGCATTTTTGACAGAGAGGCATACCCCATCATGGTTGTAAAACAGTCCAGCCCAAGCAGTGATGGGACAAAAGATCAAAGCACTGATACCAGTTAGGAGTGACCTTTAGCAGCCAGAAGGATGGGGATACTCCCAAGAGGAGATGGTCATCAGAGAAAGCAGGCATTAGATTATAGGCCAGCCAAGGACCTACCAGCTTTGCAGATAGGCACTACTTTGAGGATCCAGCTATTAGACCCCAAAAGGAAGGGACTAACAGAGTTGTGAAGGATGCAGTGGTACCCAGGTCATACAAGTCATTATGCAAGAGGGACAAGTGATTCATAAAAATTCATGACATTTATGAGCCAGTAGACATAACACCCAGATCATCACAGAACAGAAAGAGAACCATCCAGAGGCCAACCTCATAGGGAGGAAGAAGACTCCACTAAGAGAGAGTTTGCTACAGTCAGAGACAAATGACAAGGAGACAGAGATAGGTCACTCTTGGTGTGGTCACCTGTTGAGACCAGATTATCTCAAAGACTGCATAACCAGTAAAGACAAGGCTTCAACTTGGCTATGTGCAGCAATCTCTGGCCTAAAGGGCACAGGGTGAGTGTCTAGGCATCAATTACTTGTTTTTAATGTTTATATTAAAATATTTGCAAAATAGGAAAGATGTAAAGAATAGATGATCAATAGAACTGGAGTAAGAGGGCCCATGTTCTCTGGAGAGATTGTTCTTTGTAGACACAGTAGCAGGGACCCAGGTAGCAAATGAGCCACAAAGACAAAGCAGTCCACAGGGTTAAATCCATGTGTTCAGTTTAACATGCATTCAGCTTCACTCTTTGCTCATGAAACACTCCTCTTTTCTCCTCCACTAACTATTGGACAGTTTAACTCGTCCACTTTCAATGAAGGGATCAGTATGTAAACAAGATTTGGAACTCCAGGGTGACATTATCTTATAGTCTTCATATTTTGAAGGGCAGGATAGTGATTAGGTAGGAGGTGCTGGAGTAGAGGGTGGCTAAGGACACAATGTCAGCAAGTGTTTCTTGGACCACCAAAAAGTCAGCAAACAGCTGCCTCTTTAAATCTTTTCCCCTCTGGTCCAGGTTCACCAAATGCTTCATGTCATTTGTCATATAGGGGTCCAGCCACTTTTTATCCTCTTACCTATACTTAACCTGTCTGCCCATATTTATCTTGTATCTCTTTTTTCTGAAATGTATATACTCCAATGCTCTTTCAAATTCAAACAGATCCTCTTTGGTTTTTCTTTTCTTGGCATGTAAACTGGCCAGCTAATTCTCCATTACTGTGGACCATGCCAAGCTGTGTGCTTGCCTTTCCACAGAAGCATTAAAAAGCTCCAGTTTCTAGCCTTTTTACATTGTAGATGTTGTGTGCCTTTTAAGGCTTCCTTCCCCATTTGTATTCCATATTTTGTGCAACCATGTGTTATAGCTGCATGCCAAACCAAGCATTTCCACTCTGATTAGTAACAGGGGTCCATGTTTCAAATGAATGGGATGGGAAAGACACTTGGGGAATAATGGAATCCAAATTCAGGCAGACTGCAGAACTATCATGCCTTCTGTAGAGGCATAGAGAGGGGGAGTGGCAGAGTGAGGGTGGTCAGTTATGGCAGAATAGGAAGAGAGGTGGACACTTCTGCTGGCCTTATGTGACCTAGATCCACGTTTTTATGAGCACTAATGGCAGCGATCGTAAGAATCCACAAATGACTTCCTCAAATCCTGATGGTTGCATGAAAGTGGCACAATGGCTAACTGGATGCTTTTAGCAATAAAATGCTGCTTACTGGCTGTAGAAACTCCATCCTCCCTTGAGTCGTCCTCATCCAGCTTGATCACCAGCTCTGTACCCAAGATTTACCCAGAGAGGTCCTATGAGCACACAAGCTTTTAGTTCAGGCTTCTGTGTGTGTAGTTCTCCTAGATGGCAGGGATCTTCCTCTCCTTCATGGGGAATCTCGGTACCTGGGGTTTGCTTGCTGTCCAAGAGCAGGTTCAGCTGAGTGGAGGGACACTTTTTCAGTATCTTGTACAACTTTTAATTGAGAAGACAAATGTAGACACCAGCCTTCGACTTTGTTTCTGTCTGTTGCCTTCTTTAAATTATATTTGATGGTTTTGATCCTCTGCCAGTACAGGTTGGCAGACCAGGTTCATGCTGAGATCTCTAAGTCTCCAGAATATCTAGTTGAAGACCTGTTTGTTTCTTTGGTAACCATCCAGCTCCTTCTGGATCTCATCCTTCCTCCATAACGCTAAGAAAGCATTAATGTTGGCCTTTAGCCAGCTAGCAGCACATTAATAAGATGCTTGGCTGAGACATACTTTTTAGTTAAATGATGAAAAGATGAAAAAGTTTTAGCAGAAGAAGGTGTTCCCTACATAAATGCCTCACAGCAGAGCACATTGTTAGCAACATTGTTTGTATAGGTAGGTGTGTCATAGGCAAGTCAGC
Source organism: Eretmochelys imbricata (assembly GCF_965152235.1). Classification (NCBI taxonomy): domain Eukaryota; kingdom Metazoa; phylum Chordata; order Testudines; family Cheloniidae; genus Eretmochelys; species Eretmochelys imbricata. The sequence goes on along the minus strand of NC_135577.1, from coordinate 62,977,121 downwards.
CCCTAGGTATTGTACTGCAAAAAGATGACCAGAGAGGCTACTGCTGCAATGAGCTACTTCTGCAGCATATATCTAGGCAGCAGTGAGAAGACTATTTGCACTTACTGTATTAGCATGATAGGAAACTTGACCACACTGGCATTAAAAAAAGATACGGGATGTAGACCTGAGGTTGAAAAGGATCCTAAAGGGAGCAGGAAAGAATCCCCTAATTATCCTTCATGTGGGAACAAATGATACGGCTAGATTCTTGCTGGAAAGTATTAAGGGAGACTATGCTAGGCTGGGGAAGATGCTTAAGGAAATTGAGGGTCAGGTAATCTTTAGTGGAATTCTACCTGTTCCTAGAAAAGGGCAAAAAAGGTGTGACAAGATTATGACTATCAACAGATGGCTTAGGCAGTGGTGCTATAAGGAGGGCTTTGGGATGTATGGCCACTGGGAGGCATTCACGGACAGAGGACAGTTCTCTTGGGATGGACTTCATCTGAGTAGGGAAGGAAATAGACTTCTAGGATGGAGGCTGGCACAACTGATTAAGAGAGCTTTAAACAGGAATTTGGGGGAGATGGTTGGGAGAAGTCCAGGTAATCTCCACGCCAGATTTTAGCATTGAGAGGGAAGAAAACAAGGTAAGAAAGGATACAGCCGTGGGTAGGAGAATGTATATAAGGAGGAAGGGCAGCGTGGATACCAGTCTAATAGGTTATACTGGCTGTAGAATGACCGTGCCTAATAGGGTACAGAATGTGAGCGAGGCCAAACAGCAAAAATTAAGATGTTTGTACACTAATGTGAGGAGCCTAGGTTACAAAATGGAGGAACTAGAGCTACTGGTGCAGGAAATGAAACCAGATATTATAGGGATAACAGAAACATGGTGGAATAGTAGTCATGACTGGACTTCAGGTATTGAAGGGTATGTGCTGTTTAGGAAAGACTAAAATAAAGGTAAAGGTGGTGGTGTAGCATTGTATACCAATGATGAGGTAGAATGTAAAGAAATAAGAAGCGATGGAACGGATAAGACAGAGTCCGTCTGGGAAAAAATTACATTGGGGAAGGAAACTATTAGAGCCTCCTCTGGGATAGTGCTTGGGGTGTGCTATAGACCGCCGTGATCTAATTTGGATATGGATAGAGCCCTTTTTAATGTTTTTAATAAAGTAAATACTAATGGAAACTGTGTGATCATGGGAGACTTTTACTTCCCAGATATAGACTGGAGGATGAATAGGGCTCAGATTTTCCTTGATGCAATAGCTGATGGATTCCTTCATCAAGTAGTTGCTGAACCGACTAGAGGGGATGCCATTTTAGAATTGGTTTTGGTGAGCAGTGAGGACCTCATAGAAGATATGGTTGTAGGGGATAATCTTGGTTCAAGTGATCATGACCTAATTCAGTTCAAACTGAACAGAAGGATTAACAAAAATAAATCTGCAACTAGGGTTTTTGATTTCAAAAGGTTTCAGGGTAGCAGCGGTGTTAGTCTGTATTTGCAAAAAGAAAAGGAGTACTTGTGGCACCTTAGAGACTAACCAATTTATTTGAGCATAAGCTTTCATGAGCTACAGCTCACTTCATCGGATGCATAAAGTGCAAAGTACAGTGAGGAGATTTTACGTACACACAGACCATCCTTTTCATGCTTATGCTCAAATAATTGGTTAGTCTCTAAGGTGCCACAAGTACTCCTTTTGATTTCAAAAGGGCTGACTTTCAAAAATTACGGAAATTAGTTAGGGAAGTGGATTGGACTGAAGAATTTATGGATCTAAAGATAGAGGAGGCCTGGGATTATTTTAAATCAAAGCTGCTGAAGCTATCGGAAGCCTGCATCCCAAGAAAGGGGAAAAAATTCATAGGCAGGAGTTGTAGACCAAGCTGGACGAGCAAGCATCTCAGAGAGGTGATTAAGAAAAAGCAGAAAGCATACAGGGAGTGGAAGATGGGAGGGATCAGCAAGGAAAGCTACCTTATTGAGGTCAGAACATGTAGGGATAAAGTGAGACAGGCTAAAAGTCAAGTAGAGTTGGACCTTGCAAAGGGAATTAAAACCAATAGTAAAAGGTTCTATAGCTATATAAATAAGAAGAAAACAAAGAAAGAAGAAGTGGGACCGCTAAACACTGAGGATGGAGTGGAGGTCAAGGATAATCAAGGCATGGCCCAATAGCTAAACAAATACTTTGCCTCAGTCTTTAATAAGGCTAAAGAGGATCTTAGGGATAATGGTAGCATGACAAATGGGAATGAGGATATGGAGGTAGATATTACCATATCTGAGGTAGAAGCGAAACTCAACAGCTTAATGGGACTAAATCGGGGGGCCCAGATAATCTTCATCGAAGAATATTAAAGGAATTGGCACATGAAATTGCAAGCCCATTAGCAAGAATTTTTAATGAATCTGTAAACCAAGGGGTTGTACCGTATGATGGGAGAATTGCTAACATAGTTCCTATTTTTAAGAAAGGGAAAAAAAGTGAGCCGGGTAACTATAGGCCTGTTAGTTTCACATCTGTAGTATGCAAGATCTTGGAAAAAAATTTGAAGGAGAAGGTAGTTAAGGACATTGAAGTCAATGGTAAATGGGACAAAATACAACATGGTTTTACAAAAGGTAGATCGTGCCAAACCAACCTGATCTCCTTTGAGAAAGTAACAGATTTTTAGACAAAGGAAACGCAGTGGATCTAATTTATCTAGATTTCAGTAAGGCGTTGATACCGTGCCACATGGGGAATTATTAGTTAAATTGGAAAAGATGGGGATCAATATGAAAATTGAAAGGTGGTTAAGGAATTGGTTAAAGGGGAGACTACAACGGGTCCTACTGAAAGGTGAACTGTCAGGCTGGAGGGAGGTTACCAGTGGAGTTCCTCAAGGATCGGTTTTGGGACCAATCTTATTTAATCTTTTTATTACTGACCTCGGCACAAAAAGTGGAAGTGTGCTAATAAAGTTTGTGGATGATACAAAGCTGGGAGGTATTGCCAATTTAGAGAAGGACAGGGATATCATACAGGAGGATCTGGATGATCTTGTAAACTGGAGTAATAGTAATAGGATGAAATTTAATAGTGAGAAGTGTAAGGTTATGCATTTAGGGATTAATACCAAGAATTTTAGTTATAAGCTGAGGACGCATCAATTAGAAGTAACGGAGGAGGAGAAGGACCTTGGAGTATTCGTTGATCATAGGATGACTATGAGCTGCCAATGTGATATGGCTGTGAAAAAAGCTAATGCGGTCTTGGGATGCATAAGGAGAGGTTTTAGTACCGTTATACAAGGCACTGGTGAGACCTCACCTGGAATACTGTGTGCAGTTCTGGTCTCCCATGTTTAAGAAGGATGAATTCAAACTGGAACAGGTACAGAGAAGGGCTGCTAGGATGATCCGAGGAATGGAAAACTTGTCTTATGAAAGGAGACTCAAGGAGCTTGGCTTGTTTAGCCTAACTAAAAGAAGGTTGAGGGGAGATATGATTGCTCTCTATAAATATATCAGAGGGATAAATACCGGAGAGGGAGAGGACTTATTTAAGCTCAGTATCAATGTGGACACAAGAACAAATGGATAAAAACTGGTCATTGGGAAGTTTAGACTTGAAATTAGACGAAGTTTTCTTATCATCAGAGAAGTGAAGTTTTGGAATAGCCTTCCAAGGGAAGCAGTGGGGGCAAAAGATCTATCTGGCTTTAAGATTAAACTCGATAAGTTTATGGAGGAGATGGTATGATGGGATAACATGGTTTTGGTAATTAAATATTGATGGCAAATAGGCCCAATGGCCTGTGATGGGATATTAGATGGGGTGGGATCTGAGTTACCCAGGAAAGAATTTTCTGTAGTATCTGGCTGGTGAATCTTGCCCACATGCTCAGGGTTTAGCTGATCGCCACATTTGGGGTCGGGAAGGAATTTTCCTCCAGGGCAGATTGGAAGAGGCCCTGGAGGTTTTTCACCTTCCTCTGTAGCATGGGGCACAGGTCACTTGCTGGAGGATTCTCTGCTCCTTGAAGTCTTTAAACCACAATTTGAGGACTTCAGTAGCTCAGACATAGGTGAGAGGTTTTTCGCAGGAGTGGATGGGTGAAATTCTGTGGCCTGCGTTGTGCAGGAGGTCAGACTAGATGATCATAATGGTCCCTTCTGACCTTAGTATCCATGAATCTATAAAAGAACTGAGGCAGGAATGACTGGGACTCAGTTGTGCTTTAGTTCCCACAAAAACAGTAGTCTGAAACCTTTAACTCCATTAATAATTGATCAAAGTTTTTTTGTGTAAGAATTCAAGATGTATATCAGCCTATATAGGAAGAAAAAATGTTACCTTATCTATTGTAAACACATCCATAGACATCCAGGAGGCAATGCAGCTACAATATTTGAATCAAGTCTGCCTGTGGACACAGGACAGAATTGCTCCTGAAACAGGATGGCTGGTGATGGCACTGCACCACTGGAGTGTGTGCCAATGCAATTATACAAGTTTAATTAGCATTGGTATAATTCTATTGTGTCAACAAGGCCCTTGGAATCTGTTGGAAAAGAATTGACTGCCTAGCATTTCATAGACATATATTGTGATACATACATGATTTAGCATGATCCCATCATAAATATGATATGTAGTCATAGGACATTTCTCTTCTGATCTATAAGGGACAAATACAAGGAAGTAAAATCCTTTATTGTTTTAGAAACACTACATTGTAGCTATTAGTTTAAAAATATCTTCCTATTTGAAATTAGAGAAATTTTAAAAAGGTAAATTTTTTTTCTTCCTGGTACCACAATACATATTGTCTAGTGATTAGAATACATTCTCCATAATAAATTGTTAAAAATTTCCAGTTATATTGTCTTTTGTTCCCTTCAAATTGGTAAATCTTTGTAGCACTTTTTCAAGCCCTTATCTTGATTACTGCAGCCTTTTGCTGGCCTTGTTTAGTGAAGCCTTGGACTGTGCAGGTCAATTCAAATTGCTACTGTTACAATAATCTTCCCAGCCTGTGGTTCTGACCAGCCACCTGTTTGGGTCCTTTCATTGGCTCTCCCTTCTCCACATCAAATACAATCTTCTCATCCTTATGGTTATGGCCCTATCTGCTTTATTATTGTCACTTGTCATCTCCAACACTCTGCCAGCAATGCCAGACTTTACCATCCATTTATCTGCTTCTCCGAGCGAGTACCTATGTGCATCCATCCATGCTGCCCCTTATATACACAAAATGCCCTCCCTGTAAATTCTGTTACCTTAATCAATACCTTACCTTTCTCCTTCATATCCTTTCTTAAAACAGATTTCTATTCTGGTGCCTAGTAAACACTGCCAACTGCTAATGACTAAGGAAGCGTCAAACTGAGATTTCTGCTACTGATCTGCTTATTTGTCTCCATTAACAAACCAAAAATATATACCTACAAACAGGGTGGATAAAAATTAATGATTTTTAAAAAAAAAATTAAAAAGAGGATTTTTTTTTATTTAAATCAGATTTTTTTGATAAAATGCTTTTTGATGAAAAAACCTATCTAAAGATCGTTTTAATTAAGATACATTATAGCTCAAAGATATCACATAATGGAATAGGGATTATACATTCTAATTCTATAGTATGAGACAATATATTCATGTAATGTTCAAGAAAAGTTTTGTAAATGAGTTTTAAAAGTTCATGGATTAGGGAACCAATCTTATGAGGTTCCAGGGGCTTCTGTATAGATTATTTAGGTTAATCTTTCTATCTACCCAATGGGACTCAGTGCTCAGTCTAGAAGATACCATCAGAGATGCTTAGTTTTGCAGTTCTCAAACTGTGGGTTTGTGTCTTCAGAGATAACATGCTTGTTAACAGCAAAAATGTTTTAAAATAAATAAATAATATATAGAGGTGAGAAATAACAGACCTCAACCCTATTGTCCTTCTGCAAATTTGTGTACACGGAGTCAATCGCTTACCTCTCTCTAAGCCCTGGTCTACACTATGAGGTTAGGTCGAATTTAATTGTGTTAGGTCGATTTTATAAGCAGTGCAGCTACACAACCAAACCCATTCCGTCAACCTAAAGGGCTCTTAAAATTGACTGATGTACTCCTCCCCGACAAGGGGAGTAGCGCTAAAATCTACCTTCTTGGGTCAAATTTGGGGTAGTGCAGATGCACCATTGTGCAATTTGACGGTATTGGCCTCCAGGAGCTATCCCAAAGTGCTCCAATGTGACCACTCTGGACAGCATTTTTAACTGCAATGCACTAGCTAGGTACACAGGAAAAGCCCTGGGAACTTCTGAAGTTCATTTCCTGTTTGGTCAGCATGGCGAGCTCAGCAGCACAGGTGATCATGCAGTCCCAGAATTACAAACGAGCTCCAGCATGGACTGAATGGGAGACACTGGATCTCATTGCTGTATGGGGAGAAGAATCTGTGCAGGCAGAATTCCGATCAAAAGAAGAAATGCTAATATATATGCCAAAATCGCACAGCGCCTGGTGGAGAGAGGCTACACCAGGGACACACAGCAGTGCCGCCTGAAAGTTAAGGAGCTCAGGCAAGCCTACTACAAGACAAAGGAGGTAAACATTCGCTTCGGGTCAGAGCCCCATACATGCCGATTCTATGATCAGCTGCATGCCATTCTAGGGGAGGACCCTACCAGTACCCCACCACTGCAAGGAGGAATTCTCACGCAACAGGGAGGAGGATTTTGTGGATAAGGAAGAGGAGGAGGAGGAGGAGAATGTTCAGCAGGCAAGCAGAGAATCCATTCTCCCCGGTAGCTAGGACCTTCCCATCACCCTGGAACCAATACCCTCCCAAGGCAGGTTCCCGGACCCTGAAGGCAGAGAAGGCACCTCTGGTGAGTGCACATTTGTAACTACAGTACAGGCAGCCGCGTAGCCAGGTGGAGGGAACGGGGAGTGATCCAAAAAAAAGGCACCATCCACTGCAGCACTTTTACTCACCTGGCGGCGCTTCAGCGGTGGGCCCTCATTCGCTCCGTGTGTCTTCGGTGGCACTGAAGGTCCCGCCGCTGAGGTGCCGCCGAAGAACCGGAGTGAGTGAAGGTCCCACCGCCGAGGTGCCGCCGAAGACCCGGAGTACCTTTTTTTTGGATCGCTTCCCCTGTTCCCTCAACAGGGGAAAATTTAAAAGGCGCCAAGACATTGACAAGGCACCATTGTGCTCAGTGGGGGAGCGGCCACTGCTCCGCTACCCCCACCCAGCTACACCACTGACTACAGGGGTTAAAAGCAATTGTGTTTAATGTTTGATTTGCCCTGAAGAATTGGCATTCGCGGCCAGTACAGCTACTGGAAAAGTCTGTTCACATGTTTGGGGATGGAGCAGGAATCCTCCAGGGACATCTCCATGAAGCTCTCCTGGAGGTACTTTGAAAGCCTTTGCAGAAGACTTCTGGGGAGGGCTGCCATATTTCGTCCTCCATGGTGGGACACTTGACCACGCCAAGCCAGTAGTCTGGAATCATTGTATCACAAAGCATGGCAGCGAATGGTCCTGGGTTTTGGTTGCATTCATGCAACATTTGGTCTTTATCTTTCTGTGTCAGCCTCAGGAGAGTGGTGATATCATTCATGGTCACCTGGTTGAAATAGGGGAATTTTTGTAAGGGAACAGTAAAAGGACCCTGTTCATGCTGGGCTGTTTGTGCTTGGCTAAAAGGGATCATCCCGGAGAACAGCCACGCGGTGTGGGGAGCGGTGTGCTGCACATCCAACCCAAAACCGCAGCCCCTCCTTTTAAACGGCAAACCCAACCGGCATTGCTTGCTATGGGAAAGGAGGGCACTGCAGTTTGAAACCATTCCCACATGTTATGAGGGCAGAAGAAGCCAACTCCACATACCCTTTGGCTTACCATGGCTGCCTGGAAACTGAATTCTGTTGCCCACCTGTGTGTGATGTGTCACCATACTGGCAGGCGCTCAATATATAAGGCAAAATGTGACCTTGTAGCTAAAGCACATGTGCTGTCTACTGTGAATTGCTTGATTCACTGTGAAAGAGTCTCCCTTTTGTTCTCAGAAATGTATCTTCTTAAATTTTACTCTCCCTTTTTATCCCCCCTGCAGGTGGAAATGTTTCTATGCTCCCCCGATCAGCTCTGTCCCTGAGGTTATGGCAGATTAGAAAGCAAAAAAACCGCACTTGCGATGACATGTTTTCCGAGCTCATGCAGTCCTTCTGCACTGATAGGGCACAGAGGCATTCGGTGGCAGCGGCCAGGAAAGCATTCAGTGAGCATGATCAGAACACGCAGGAGGAGATGCTGAGGCTAATGGGGGAGCAAACGGACATGATCAGGCATCTGGTGGAGCTGCAGGAAAGGCAACAAGAGCACAGACTGCTGCTGCATCCATTGTATAACCTCCTGCCCTCCTCACCAAGTTCCATATCCTCCTCACCCAGATGCCCAAGAATGCGGGGGAGGCTCCGGGCACCCAGCCACTGCACTCCAGAGAAAGCCCAAGCAACAGAAGGCTGTCATTCAAACAGCTTTGATTTGTAGTGTGCCTACTATAAGCAATGTGGCCTTGTCCTTCCCTCCTCCCCCACCCCACCCAGGTTACCTTGTCAGTGATCTCCCTTTTTTTTTTAATAAATAAAAATTGCATGTATTCAAAACAATAAGGACTTTATTTCCTTTGCCAGCTGTGGTCAAAGGGGGGAGGCGGATTGGCTTACAGGGAAGTAAAGTCAACAAAGGGGGCAGTTTTTTCTCAAGGAGAAACACACAACTGTCACACTGTAGCCTGGCCAGTCATGAAACTGTTTTTCAAAGCCTCTCTGATGTGCAGCGCACCTAGCTGTGCTCTTCTAATCGCCCTGTTGTCTGGCTGTTCAAAACTGGCCACCAGGCGATTTGCCTCAACCTCCCACCCCAACATAAATGTCTCCCCCTTACTCTCACAGATATTATGGAGCACACAGCAAGCAGCAATAACAATGGGAGTATTGGTTGCGCTGAGGTCTAACCTAGTCAACAAACAGCGCCAGCGAGCTTTTAAATGTCCAAAGGCACATTCTACCACCATTCTGCATGTGCTCAGCCTATAGTTGAACTGCTTCTTACTAGTGTCCAGGCTGCCTGTGTACGGCTTCATGAGCCATGGGAGCAAGGGGTAGGCTGGGTCCCTAAGGATAACTATTGGCATTTCAACATCCGCAGTGGTAATTTTCTGGTCTGGGAAGTAGTCCCTTCTTGCAGCTGTTTGAGCAGCCCAAAAGTTCCTAAAGATGCGAGCGTCATGCACCTTTCCCGGCCATTCCACACTGAAGTTGGTGAAACATCCCTTGTGATCCACCAGTGCTTGCAGCACCATTGAGAAGTACCCCTTGTGGTTTATGTACTTGTTGGCAAGGTGGTCCGGTGCCAAGATAGGGATATGCGTTCCGTCTATCGTCCCACCACAGTTAGGGAACTCCATTGCAGCAAAGCCATCCACTATGACCTGCACATTTCCCAGAGTCGCTACCCTTGTTAGCAGAAGATCACTGATTGCCTTGGCTACTTGGATCACAGGAACCCCCACAGTAGATTTGCCCATTCCGAATTTATTCTAGACTGACCGGTAGCAGTCAGGCATTGCAAGCTTCCCCAGGGCTATCGCCACTCGCTTCTCAACTGTCAGGGCAGGTCTCATCTTGGTATTCCGGCGCATCAGGGTGGGGGAAAGCAACTCACAAAGTTCCATGAAAGTGGCCTTACGCATGCGAAAGTTTTGCAGCCACTGGGAATCATCCCATACTTGCAACTCTATGTGGTCCCACCAGTCCGTGCTTGTTTGCCGGACCCAGAATCAGCGTTCCACTGTATCAACTTGCCCCACTGCCGCCATGATGTCCCAGTTGCCATATCCCATGCTTTTAGGAATGTCTGTGTCCGTGTCCTTCTCACAATCGTCCTCATGCTGGTATCTCCTAGCCAGGTTCTGCACATACTGCAGGATAATGCGCGAGGTGTTTACAATGTTCACAACAGCAGCACTGAGCTGAGCGGGCTCTATACTTGCCATGCTATGGCGTCTGCATGGGTAACCCGGGAAAAAAGACGCAAAACGATTGTTTGCCGTTGCTTTCAAGGAGGGAGGGATGAAGGGAGGGGACATTGTACTCAAAACCACCCGCGATGATGTTTTTGTCCCATCAGGCTTAACCCAAAATTCCAATGGGCAGCGGGGACTGTGGGATAGCTACACACAGTGCACCACTCCGTGAGTCGATGCTAGCCACGGTATTGAGGACGCACTCGGCTGACCTACTGTGTTTTGTGGGGACATATAAAATTGCTTTCTAAAGAATATGTATTAGGTTATAACAACCAACAAGAATGCACTTTTATGTAGAAATCCATGATTAAATCGAGTCTTCCTGACTAGTGATTTAAATCATGATTTAGATCAATTTGATTTAAATCAAATCCACCATGCCTACAAATTGTGCATACAGCTAATCTGTGCAAAAACATATATTTATATTACTGTTACCCCATCCCCATTTTCTGTGCCTCTATTTTTTTTTTTTGTTTCAGCCACCCATCTGTAAACACCCATCTTAAACTAAGGCAGGCATGCTGAGTTACACTAAGACCCCTTTAAACCTTTCTAGCAGTGTAAAGTGGCCTAAAAGTCAATGTAAATTACACATTGTATATTTACACATTTTAAGCATTCTTTACCCTGTCAGACCCGTGTAAGAATAAAGCTTTCAGATTGTAAAGTCATTGGGGCAGGGACTGTCTTTTATTAAATGTCTGTACAAAGTTTAACACAAGGGGGCATCAACCAGAATAGGATCTGTAGGCCAGAGGTGGGCAATCTGCGGCCCATCAGGGTAATTTGATTGCGGGCCACGAGACATTTTGCTGACGTTGACCATCCACAGGCACAGCCCCCCCCGCAGCTTCCAGTGGCCACAGTTCACCATTCCCGGCCAATGGGAGATGCGGGCCGCAGGGACATGCTGGCTGCCACTTCCTACAGCTCCCATTGGCCGGGAATGGTGAACCGCAGCCACTGGGAGCTGCGGGGGGCTGTGCCTGCGGACGGTCCATGTCAGCAAAATGTCTCATGGCCCGCAACCAGATAACCCTGATGGGCCGCAGATTGTCCACCACTGCTCTAGGCATTGTTGTCATAGTTCAGGGCAACTTCACCTGTATTTCCCCTCACTGGTTCAGCAAGGGCACCCACTCTGAGATTCCAGCTCCCCAGCCATTGTCTTTCTAGGTGGAGATCTGTATCTCTCTCCCTTCTGACTGGGGTATTCCCAGGCTTCATAGTTCCCTGCCTTCACTGTGTATTTCCCATCACAGAAAGGTTGCCCAAGGACACCTGTTTGCTTTCTTTTCAGAGACTAATAACAGAGAGCTTGTCAACAGCTGTAAGTTACCACACAGCACTTCCTGTGCAAGCCTAATTTATTCTTAAAGTGTGGTTTTTACATTGTTCCCCAATAGGTCAGTTGCTTCAATTCTGGATAGTGGTTCCCCACCTTCCTCCTATTACAAGCAGCCATTCTTCAGACAAAAGGGAGAAATATGTCAGGGCTGCTTCCCTGTACAGTGGCTCTCCACCATGCATGCTTTTAACATAATAAGAGAATTTCTGTCTCTGTCTCACCTCCCCTGAGGTCAGGACCTGGGGACTCCAGTGGCCGCACCTCTGCTACTTTGGGCGTGGGGGAAAGAGTATTGATCCCCCACCCCACTGGTGTAGCCTTTTGTTCTCCACATGCTGAGTTAAGGTGAGTAGAATTCCCTTTCCCACCTGGCTCAAGACCCTGTGAGTGTCATCTCTCAAGTAGCTGTCCCTCTACTTGGGCATTTCTCACTCAGGGGTCGGGGGGGTGCTATAGGTATGACAGAGCACCACAGCTGCTTCAATGGCCCTACTTTTGGCTGCAGACATTGCCAACACCATGCTTTTTTCTGCTTTGGTTTCCCTTTTAAGGGTTGGCAGATAGCTTACTTCCCTGATCTGGGCTTTAGGACCCAGCAAATTTTCTGTCAAGTCAGTAGGTCCTGTCCTTTCTCCAGAAAAGTAGCCTATCTGACCCCACTCTTGCCTCAGGTATTTATCTGCATGTACTGTGGATGTAACCTGATTGGATGTAACTCCTCTTGGAGTCTGACCAGGGAATGTGACCTATTCTATTTGCATTTTGATTGACACCATGCCTTGCCAGTCTGAAGCCACCTGATAATGGCTGATCCAGCCCTTCTATATTCAAAGCCATAAATTTTTCCATAAGCAAAGAATGTGAACTATAATCTGACAATACACCTAAAACCAGCACCCAATCCTTCCTGGGTCTGTGTAGATATCTGTGCTGTATGTAGATCAAAGGCTTTTACACCAGGAACCTTAATTGTCATTTCACACATTGGGAACATTTGTTGGAGTTTCATGACATGTGGCTTAACTATGGTTTTAGCATATGGTCAAAGCTTTCCAGCCAGTAAACGTCTCCCCATTAAACACCAATCTTCTGCTTCCACTGGCAATGGGATAGATCTTTACCCAGGAGGGTGCAGCATGACATGTACACAATGGTATGAAGTGTGAATGGTACAGCATGCATATTAGGTGCCATTGGCAAACTGATTGTGTGACTCTCTGCCTCCTGACTGTTGAGTCACAGAGTTAACTTTATGAGTTTGGAGTGCAACTGGTCTTTCCAGCACTGCACTAGGACTCAGTGGGCATCAGGCAAAATGACCCCACTGGCTACATATGGCTCACCTCTTCTCCCCACTCATCCGAGGGCTCCTGAGAGGTGGTTCCCTCCCCACTTGGTGTGGGTCTCGGCTTGGGCCCTATCCCTGTCCTCTGATCCCAAACCCTTCTTATTAGATTTCCTATCCAACCCAGGCTGACTGTCTGCATATTGGTCAGCCCATTTCCCAGCTATGGTTACATTTCTGGATTTTTTTTCTATTATCCATGGTTTGAGGTAAGGGTGGCAGAGTTCATAGAATTGTTCTATATCCATTAACTCATAGGCCGCTTCGATCATGGTAACCCCCCCTACCAGTTCCCCAGTTCCTTACATAATCCCTGAGTTAAGACCTCAGCATAGGCCATGACTCCTTTTTTTCTGAACTCCCCGAAATCTTGTGTTATACACTTCAGGGATTAGCTTAAATGTTTGTGTAAATGGGGAACTTTCCTGGCTTATACGCTACCCCGGTGAAATAGGCTAGTGAAATGATCTGAGTCCTTGCTCCCACTTCCTTTACCCATAGGCCTCCCTGACTTCGAGGGCTCCCCTTCTACTCTTCTGTGTGGCAGAGTCCTTGTTACCCCAAGGCTGGGTCCAGGATTCCTGGGGGGCTCAACCCCCAATCTTGTGGTCAGTTAAGGCAAGGGCTAGGGTGTCCCCACTCCGGGGTGCTCTCTCCGCAGTGGACGCTGCCCTGACCCACTGATCATTACATACAGTTCAAAGCAAATACAATTTATTAAACAGCAATCAGTTTTTAAAAGAGAAGAAAAAAAAAGAGAAAGGTTAAAGGAAAACACATAACCCTGCTCTGTGGCATGGGAACATCACAAACAGCCGTCTCTGGGATGTAGGGGGGAGTTCAAAGACTGTTCCTCACACGTCCCAGGCCTCCTTCTCTTGGACACTTGCTCTGGTGGTGGCCACACGCCTTCAGGCTCTAGGCGGCAGGACCCTTCTTACCAGTGTAAGCCCCCCCGCCCTTGGCGCCGTCGGGGTTACGATCCCATTCCAAGTCTAGCCTGCAAGGCCTTTTGGCTGGGGTCGTCTCTGTGCACTGAGCCCTCCCTCGCTCTCTCCAGCTGCTCACCGCACCTGGCTCTGGACTGCTCCAGCTCCACTCTGCCTCAGCACTGCTGCTCTGTCTACAGCCCCCTGGGCTGCTTTTACTGGCTCCTCTAGCTCTGGTTGCTGCAGTTCTCCTCCCAGCACAGGTCTGCTCTCTGGGGTGCTTCTTGGCTTTTGTTGCTGCAGCTCTGCCCACAGCATGGATCTGCTCCCTGGGCTGCTTCTCGGGTTCTCTCTGGCTGGCACAGCTCTGCTCCCCAGCTCAGCTCAGGCCCCTGGCTCTCTCCTTAGCTCAGCCCCACTCAGTCTGACCCAGGCAATTCCAGCTGATGCAGAAGACGGGACCCCCCTGGCCTCCTGACTCCCTCATTAGCCTGCCTGCCCTGTCAAACAGGCTGACCTGGAGCACTGGCTTCTCCCCAGACTATCAGTCTGGGGACTATCAGTCTCAGGGTCCTGATTTTGCATCGACCCTTCCCCTTTCTTTTGGTACTGGGAGGTAGCCAACCAAAAAACCCCCTCTGAGTTTTAGTAAGGGGCCAACAGTCCCCTTAAATTTGCAACAAAACTTGTTTGCAACCATCATAATCTTTATAGTCTTTGCTTTCCATAAGGGTAAAATGTCCAAGGCCTTTATCCCGGACAGTAGTGGAGCCAGGTACCTTATCACATCCCCTTTTCCCACTTTATTAAAATCACATCCCATTTTAGAAGCATGTAGGAACACATCCATGTATGTCTACACCAGTGGTTCTCAGCCAGGGGTCCAGGGCCCCCTGGGGTGCCATGAGCAGGTTTCAGGGGGTCCACCAGGCATGGCCAGCATAAAATTCACTCGGGCCTAGGGCAGAAAGCCGAAGCCCTGCTGTGCAGGTCTGCAACCTGGGGCCCCAAATCCCAACACCTGCGGCTGAAGCTGAAGCCTGAGCAACTTAGTTTCGTGGTGCCCCCTGTGGTGTGGTGCCCCAGTCAACTGCCCTGCTTGCTACACCTTAATGCCGGCCCTGGCTTTTATATGGAGAAAAACAGTTGTTGTGGCACAGGTGAGCTGTGGAGTTTTTATAGCACGTTGGGTGGGCCTCCAAAAGAAAAAGGATGAGAACCCCTGGTCTACACCAACAACTGGGACAGATAGCTGGGGACTAGCTCCACCTCCCGGACTATGGTTCTGCTGGTGCAGTCTATTCGTCACGAGCTGATATTGATGCTCGGTGTCGTCTCGATCCCCCTGCCCTCCCACCCCCTAGTGCTGCCACTGGTTTTCCTTCTCTTCTCTCTTGTACTGATGCTGCCTTTCCTGAGCTGCTCTCTGGGGGATTTCCAGATGCATTCTGTCCCTCTCCAGCTGCAGCTTTTCCTTCTCCAGCTGTTGAACGGTTCATCACTCCTGTTGCATTAGCGTGCTTGGTCTGGACAGAACATAGTTACCGCCCCTGTCAGCCTCATCCCTTCAGGGCATTGGCTTCAAGAGCATTGCTGAACCCTTTGCCAGCAGGCTGGAGGTTGTCTGATCCTGAACCATCATTCCACTACTGGTCATTAGACTATAGTAAATTTACTACCTGTGGTTTTGTTCTATCCTCTGGGTTGATCTGCCTTTCTCTGCATAGTTCAGCCAACTGATGTTTCTTCAGCTGTTCATAAATAATTTTCCTGTTCTCTCTTTTCACTGTCCATTTCCCAAAAAGGCTATTGAGACTCTTTTCTTTTTTGAGCATTTAAATGAGTGGATCCCAAGGAAATGCCATTAGTGTTCTGGTGAATACAGTTCACTGATATACTGAAGAACACAGAACTGTCAATCAGGTAGATACCAATACTTTGATAAATACATTTGTATGGAAATCAGTAAGGGAGCCTTTGGCTCCTAGTAAATTGCCAATATAGTCTTTAATGTCTGTTAATCCAGTTGACCCTAATCTCCACAAAAGGGAAACGGTGTCTGCAAAACCCGTTCTGTGACAAGATCAAGAATTTTCTGTGAAACTGCTGCCCTCTAGAGAGGGAATAAAAAATTACAAAATGATTAAAGTAAAATGAATTTATATCATTCATGTATGATTCCTTTAAAATGGTTATAGCAAGGGTTCATCCCAGGACACAGTTTGATCTGTAAAGGCCCTTATGATGGAAGAGAGACAGGACCCAAGTCTTCTAAACACCACTATTCTGTATCTGTTGAGAGTGTAGCAGAATTGTCATTTTCTAGACATGTGCAATTTGGGAATTGGCTCATGACACATGGTAGAACGGGTATACTGGGACACCCAGAATCACAATGGAGATGCTGGGAATGTCAATATTGTTTGGTGGGGGATTAATTCCCATCTGTCTGCCCCATTAGCCTCTTCACCTTTATCTCTAAACTCACTGAATCTTTCAATCTGCAACAAGAAAAGGAGTACTTGTGGCACCTTACAGACTAACAAATTTATTTGAGCATAAGCTTTCGTGAGCTACAGCTCACTTCATTGTTTCGTGTTCTCTGTGTATATAATCTCTCCACTGTATTTTCCACTGCATGCATCCGATGAAGTGAGCTGTAGCTCACGAAAGCTTATGCTCAAATAAATTGGTTAGTCTCTAAGGTGCCACAAGTCCTCCTTTTCTTTTTGCGAATATTAACATGGCTGCTACTCTGAAACCTGTCAATCTGCAACAGATGCACTTTCTCCTCCAACTTCATCTTTGATCCCTTCCAATCTGGCTTCAGTCCTCTCATCTGCTGACATTGCTTTCACTAAGGTTTCTAATTACTTCCTTTTCACCATATCACAATGTCTCTATTCCACCTGCCCCCTCCTCAACCTTTCTGCTGCTTCTGGCAATGTCCATCATCATCTTCTTGTTCTCATTTTGACTTGGTTTTTGAGATTGTTCTCTCCTTGTCTTTCTTTTACCTCTGACCACTCAGTTAGCATCTTTGTAGGTGGGTCCTTCTCCCACTGTCCTTGGGGCTTCCCTGGGGCACTGTTCTTGGCCCTTTGATATTGGCCATTTGTACCCCATCTTTGGGCAATCTCACCTAATTGTTATCTTAAACTAAGTATGAACAATAGTGAACTTCTGATCTTCCATCCAACTTTTCTCTACATCCGCCTTTCTCTGTCACTGGTGACAACACTAGCTGCAACCCCTTAACTCTCAGATTAAGAGCCTCAGCTATTTTTTTTTACTCCTACTTTTCCTTTGCGCCCCTTCCCCGCCCCCCATCTCCAAGCCATGTTCAAATTCTATAATTTTTTTCTTACTCAACAGCAAATGATAGGATTGGAGTATGGTCTGGAGATGTGTGGGGCAAAGGAGAGAAAGGAGTCCAAAATAATTCCCAAATTAAGGGGCATCTCTGACTTCCCTTGCTCTCCTGGACCCAGCCACAGTTGTCAGAGGCACACTTTTTGGTTGCCCATACCAGGCCTGTAAACCAACACTGTCTTTGAACCACTCATGGTGAAAAGTTCTTCCCATTATCCTTGGATAGGTTGTGCAATGCACAGCACACCCCTCTAACATGAATGGCATTGGGCATACTGGCATCCTAAGAGGTTTGTGGCAGCATCGCCTTGCCTTCGTTTGGCCAAATGCTCATACCACCACTATCCTCCTTTTTTTAGGTGCTCTGAAATCAGGTTATGGCTTCATGAGACAGGGTCAATGAGAATCAACTTAAGTCCCTTTTGATATCCATATTACTGGGAGAGAGTCCCTCCTTGTCGAAATAGGTAAACACCAGGTTTCTGGAGTACCCTGGCATCATGCACCCTGTCAGCACAGGCCACATTGATGTTCATGAACTTCCTGCAATTATCAGGCCAGGCTTGTATAATGAGCAAGTAGCATTTTTCTGGTTGACATATTCATATGCATCTTGTAAGGAGCAGACAGTGAGCATGTATCTGTCATCCATAGCCCCAGCACTGTTCAGGAACGATTTCTCTCAAAACCAGCTACTATTTCAGGAACATTAGTAATTTTCAACACCTGTGGGCAAACCACATCAATAATTGCCTCACAAATCCCCATCACCACATCACCAACTGTTGACTTGCTAACACCACACTGGCTAGACTATGACCTCCTCAGGACACCTATCCCTTCTTGAATGCCTGGAAAGTCCCAAATGAACTAAAAAATAAAGTCTCATCTGCTCAGACTCCAGCTGGACTCATCGTCTTCTCCCTGGGGGACTCTCTCTTTCTGCTCACTGAGCAGTTGGAGGAGATGCAAGGCCTACCAGGCCTTCTTTGCTGTCTCGCTTCTCTTTCCTCCAGTCTCTGGCTCCCACTCACGTGCCTCACTCTCGTCTCTCCTTGAGCCAGGGTCCCCACCCTCCATTTTCAGAGCTTGGGTCAGTCCAGTCTCTCCCATTAAATCAGGGGCTCCTAGTCTTCCTTCCCAGAGCTGGATTCTAATGAAAATGACCCTTCTACTTACCCCACAATCCAATCTTGCTCCCCATAGCTGCCTGCAGTTTCCTAATCTTCTGGCATTCCTAGAACTCTCAAGGCTCCTAATTGGAATATTAGCCTCCTATTCAAGCTTCTCCAGTCCCAGGGACTACTCCAGGAGCCTGTCCCATCCGCCTTTACCTCTCCAGGCCTAGCCTGAATTAATCACATGACTTCACTACCTCATTTATTATTACCCACTTGAGGAGGTGAGCTGATCTTGTCACAGATGGGCCTGAGGCTTCATTTCCCCTTAAAGGGGCCAACCAACTTGTCACAGGCCAGGACCAGATGCTTCAGAGAAAGGTTCAAGTAATCCTATTATTGAGGAAACAAGATTAAGGAATAGCCTGATCATAGGAAAAGTTTCTGCTTTAACCCCATCAGTCAGAGCTGTAGTTGTGGTAGACCCCAAAGTGATGCTCCATCCAATGAGCACATCTTCAAGTGCTACATAGAGCCCTTTAATCCATTTATAAAGAAATAATGGTTTTACACCACTTAATGAGAATATAAATGTTTTTATGTTTGTTGTAAAGTTGAAAGTTGTTGCAATTAAATAGTTGCCTGCAGAGCTGTGAATTGTGCTGATGCATGAGTACTAGGAAGTTATACTATTCAGTCTAATTTTACTTTCTAAGCTGAGTGAAATGCAAACATGAAACAAGCAGTGCCAAGGGTATAAAGTAAATTTGAGTTTAAAAATTCTTCCAATTTTAAAGAACAGAGGTATTATTTTATGAGTTTTATGCTGACAACAGCCCATTCAGTGTTATAGCTTTCAGATGAGATTTAAAGAGATGGAGAACTGTTGAGGTGGAGATATACAAGAAGGCTGTTTCAAATGGTAGGTGCTGCAGGGAAGGCTCTTGCACCGAGTGAGATTGTAGGATGTGCGAGAGAGTTTGTGGCTGCTAGACAAACATAGGAAGGAGGATGGGAAGTAGAGAATGAAGGACCATGAGGTAAGCTGGAGCAGGTCCATTGTGGGTTTTAAAAACAGGGCAAAATCCATTAGATTCTCAAATGAGTGGAGAGATTGTAGCATGAACATCACTCATATCTTGAAGTATAAGTCTGTTCCGGGTATGTCTACACTACGAAATTAGGTCGAATTTATAGAAGTCAGTTTTTTAGAAATCGGTTTTATATATTCGAGTGTGTGTGTCCCCACAGAAAATGCTTTAAGTGCATTAAGTGAATTAACTCGGTGGAGCACTTCCACAGTACCGAGGCTAGAGTCGACTTCCAGAGTGTTGCACTGTGGGTAGCTATCCCACAGTTCCCGCAGTCTCCGCTGCCCATTGGAATTCTGGGTTGAGATCCCAATGCCTGATGGGGCTAAAATATTGCCGCGGGTGGTTTGGGTACATATCATCAGGCCCCCTTCCCTCCCTCCCTCCGTGAAAGCAAGGGCAGACAATCGTTTCGCACCTTTTTTCCTGAGTTACCTGAGTTACCACGGCAAGCATGGAGCCTGCTCAGGTAACCGTCACCGTATGTCTCCTGGGTGCTGGCAGACGCGGTACTGCATTGCTACACAGTAGCAGCAACCCATTGCCTTGTGGCAACAGACGGTGCAATAGGACTGGTAGCCGTCATCGTCATGTCCGAGGTGCTCCTGGCTGCGTCGGCCGGGAGCGCCTGGACAGACATGGGCGCAGGGACTAAATTTGGAGTGACTTGATCAAGTCATTCTCTTTAGTCCTGCAGTCAGTCCTATTGAACCATCTTATGGTGAGCAGGCAGGCGATATGGATTGCTAGCAGTCGTATTGTACCATCTTCTGCCAGGCAGCCAAGAGATGAGGATGGCTAGCAGTTGTATTGTACCATCTTCTGCCGAGCAGCCCTGAGATGTGGATGGCATGCAGTTCTTCTGCACCGTCTGCTGCCAGCCAAAGATGTAAAAGATAGATGGAGTGTATCAAAACAAGAAATAGACCAGATTTGTTTTGTACTCATTTGCTCCCCCCCCCCACATCTAGGGGACTCATTCCTCTAAGTCACACTGCAGTCACTCACAGGGAAGGTACAGCGAGGTAAATCTAGCCATGTATCAATCAGAGGCCAGACTAACCTCCTTGTTCCAATAAGAACAATAACTTAGGTGCACCATTTCTTATTGGAACCCTCCGTGAAGTTCTTTCTGAAATACTCCTTGATGTAAAGCCACCCCCTTTGTTGATTTTAGCTCCCTGAAGCCAAACCTGTAAGCCGTGTCGTCAGTCGCCCCTCTCTCCGTCAGAGCAATGGCAGACAATCGTTCCGTGCCTTTTTTCTGAGCGGATGCCATACCAAGGCAAGCATGGAGGCTGCTCAGCTCACTTTGGCAATTAGGAGCACATTAAACACCACACGCATTATCCAGCAGTATATGCAGCACCAGAACCTGGCAGAGCGATACCGGACGAGTAGGCAACGTCAGCGTGGTCGCGTGAGTGATCAGGACATGGACACAGATTTCTCTGAAAGCATGGGCCCTGCCAATGCATGCATCATGGTGCTAATGGGACAGGTTCATGCTGTGGAACACCGATTCTGGGCTCGGAAAACAAGCATAGACTGGTGGGACCGCATAGTGTTGCAGGTCTGGGACGATTTCCAGTGTCTGCGAAACTTTCGCATGCGTAAGGGCACTTTCATGGAACTTTGTGACTTGCTTTCCCCTGCCCTGAAGCACATGAATACCAAGATGAGAGCAGCCCTCACAGTTGAGAAGCGAGTGGTGATAGCCCTGTGGAAGCTTGCAACGCCAGACAGCTACCGGTCAGTCGGGAATCAATTTGGAGTGGGCAAATCTACTGTGGCGGCTACTGTGAAGCAAGTAGCCAATGCAATCAAAGATCTGCTGATATCAAAGGTAGTGACCCTGGGAAATGTGCAGGTCATAGTGGATGGCTTTGCTGCAATGGGATTCCCTAACTGTGTTGGGGCCATAGACGGAACTCATATCCCTATCTTGGCACCGGAGCACCAAGCCGGCGAGTACATAAACCACAAGGGGTACTTCTCAATAGTGCTGCAAGCTCTGGTGGATCACAAGGGACGTTTCACCAACATCAACGTGGGATGGCCGGGAAAGGTACATGACGCTCGCATCCTCAGGAACTCTGGTCTGTTTCAAAAGCTGCAGGAAGGGACTTTATTCCCAGACCAGAAAATAAGTGTTGGGGATGTTGAAATGCCTATAGTTATCCTTGGGGACCCAGCCTACCTCTTAATGCCATGGCTCATGAAGCCGTACACAGGCAGCCTGGACAGTAGTCAGGAGCTGTTCAACTGTAGGCTGAGCAAGTGCAGAATGATGGTAGAATGTGCATTTGGACGCTTAAAGGCTCGCTGGTGCAGTTTACTGACTCGCTTAGACCTCAGCGAAACCAATATTCCCACTGTTATTACTGCTTGCTGTGTGCTCCACAATATCTGTGAGAGTAAGGGGGAGACGTTTATGGCGGGGTGGGAGGTTGAGGCAAATCACCTGGCTGCTGGTTACGCGCAGCCAGATACCAGGGCAGTTAGAAGAGCACAGGAGGGCGCGGTACGCATCAGAGAAGCTTTGAAAATCAGTTTCATGACTGGCCAGGCTACGGTGTGAAAGTTCTCTTTGTTTCTCCTTGATGAAACCCCCCGCCCCTTGGTTCAATCTACTTCCCTGTAAGCTAACCACCCTCCCCTCCTCCCTTCAATCACCGCTTGCAGAAGGAATAAAGTCATTGTTGCTTCACATTCATGCATTCTTTATTCATTCATTACACAAATAGGGGTATGACTACCAAGGTAGCCCAGGAGGGGTGGTGGAGGAGGGAAGGAAAATGCCACACAGCACTTTAAAAGTTTACAACTTTAAAATTTATTGAATGCCAGCCTTCTTTTTTTTGGGCAATCCTCTGTGGTGGAGTGGCTGGTTGGCCAGTGGCCCCCCCACCGCATTCTTGGGCGTCTGGGTGTGGAGGCTATGGAACTTGCGGCGGAGGGTGGTTGGTTACACAGGGGCTGTAGTGGCAGTCTGTGCTCCAGCTGCCTTTGCTGCAGCTCAACCATACACTGGAGCATATTGGTTTGATCCTCCAGCAGCCTCAGCATTGAATCCTGCCTCCTCTCATCACGCTGCCGCCACTTTTGAGCTTCAGCCCTGTCTTCAGCCTGCCACTTACTCTCTTCAGCCCGCCACCTCTCCTCCCGGTCATTTTGTGCTTTCCTGCACTCTGACATTGCCTCCGCGCATTCATCTGTGCTCTGTCAGTGTGGGAGGACAGCATGAGCTCAGAGAACATTTCATCATGAATGTGTTTTTTTTTCTTTCTAATCTTCACTAGCCTCTGGGAAGGAGAAGATCCTGTGATCATTGAAACACATGCAGCTGGTGGAGAAAAAAAAGGGACAGCGGTATTTAAAAAGACACATTCTGTAGAACAGTGGCTACAGTCTTTCAGGGTAAACCTTGCTGTTAAGATTACATACATAGCACATGTGCTTTCGTTACAAGGTCGCATTTTGCCTCCCCCCACTGCGTGGCTACCCCCTCAACCCTCCCCTCTCCCCGTGGCTAACAGCGGGGAACATTTCTGTTCAGCCGCAGGCAAACAGCCCAGCAGGAATGGGCTCCTCTGAGTGTCCCCTGAAGAAAAGCACCCTATTTCAACCAGGTGACCATGAATAATATCTCACTCTCCTGAGGATAACACAGAGAGATAAAGAACGGATGTTGTTTGAACACCAGCAAACATACACTGCAATGCTTTGTTGTACAATGATTCCCGAGTACGTGTTACTGGCCTGGAGTGGTAAAGTGTCCTACCATGAAGGACGCAATAAGGCTGCCCTCCCCAGAAACCTTTTGCAAAGGCTTTGGGAGTACATCCAGGAGAGCCGCGAATGCCAGGGCAAATTAATCCTTTCACATGCTTGCTTTTAAACCATGTATAGTATTTTAAAAGGTACACTCACTGGAGGTCCCTTGTCCACCTGCCGGGTCCAGGAGGCAGCCTTGGGTGGGTTCGGGGGGTACTGGCTCCAGGTCCAGGGTGAGAAACAGTTCCTGGCTGTCGGGAAAACCAGTTTCTCCGCTTGCTTGCTGTGAGCTATCTACAACCTCATCATCATCATCATCATCATCACCTTCTTCGTCCCCAAAACCTGCTTCCGTGTTGCCTCCATCTCCATTGAAGGAGTCAAATAACACGGCTGGGGTAGTGGTGGCTGAACCCCCTAAAATGGCATGCAGCTCATCATAGAAGAGGCATGTTTGGGGCTCTGACCCGGAGCGGCCATTCGCCCCTCTGGTTTTCTGGTAGGCTTGCCTCAGCTCCTTAAGTTTCACACGGCACTGCTTCGGATCCCTGTTATGGCCTCTGTCCTTCATGCCCTGGGAGATTTTGACAAAGGTTTTGGCATTTCGAAAACTGGAACGGAGTTCTGATAGCACGGATTCCTCTCCCCATACAGCGTTCAGATCCCGTACCTCCCGTTCAGTCCATGCTGGAGCTCTTTTGCGATTCTGGGACTCCATCATGGTCACCTCTGCTGATGAGCTCTGCATGGTCACCTGCAGCTTGCCATGCTGGTCAAACAGGAAATGAGATTCAAAAGTTCGCAGTTCTTTTCCTATCTACCTGGCCAGTGCATCTGAGTTGAGAGTGTTGTCCAGAGCGGTCACAATGGAGCACTCTGGGATAGCTCCCGGAGGCCAATACCGTCGAATTGTGTCCACAGTACCCCAAATTCGAGCCGGCAAGGCCGATTTAAGCGCTAATCCACTTGTCAGGGGTGGAGTACGGAAATCAATTTTAAAAGTCCTTTAAGTCGAAATAAAGGGCTTCATCGTGTGGACAGGTGCAGGTTTACATCGATTTAACGCTGCTAAATTCGACCTGAAGTCCTAGTGTAGACCAGGGCTTAGATAGCATATGCTTAGTGGTTCTTGGCCTGTTTATTACGTTAATGGGACACATCCTGGTAACCATTAGGTGCTGTAAGAAATGGTGTTTGTGATGCAGTCAATGGCACTCTTCTCCTTGAGTCAATATTGAATTAAAGCCCTGACCTAGAGAGAATGAGCACCGTGTTGCTGCAGGGGTCCATTCACTACTACTGCTCTTTGCTATCCTGCTAACAATGGAATACTGGTACTGTTACGAGCTGGATGAAAACATGTTATAGGTTGGGTTAAAATCCCTTTGAGGTTGGTAGGTGTGAACTCACCCTTCACAGAACACAGCTGTAAACATAAGTCCTATCTAACATAAAAAGTGTGTGTGAGAGAGTCCTAGTGCTTTTGGGCTAAATAGTGTTTTGGGTAGGTGTATGTGTGTGTGAGAGAGGGAGAACACTCAGAAACTGAGGACACAGACAAGAACAGAGAGAGAGGCAGAGGAAAAAACCAAGAAAGCCCAGGAGTAGCCACAGAGCACAGTATGACTCTGGAAAAAGCTAGAGAGAGCAATTTGGGTCTGTTGGCTAAAGACCCTTGGGGTGTTATCCAAGAAACTGCTCCTTTTGTTCTTGATTCTTTCTGTGTTCAGAGACACAGGACTTTGTACATTCTTTGTAAATAAACAAAACTGAATCAAATAAAATCATACTCTATCAATTTCTACTTCCAACTGGAACATCCTTAGGGCCCTGAAAGCTGACTTAGCTACTCAGATCAAAAGGGGCAATAGTACATAAAGCAGATGAGTTCTACCTCAACTTGCCTGATATGTTCAGTAGCACAACAGGCATGTCCTGTGTAAAATTGAATAGGAAAGCAATGCTTCTACTGATTAAAGGAGTATTCTATATTCTGCCATCATTTTTCTCACCACAACGCTCTGAAAGTTGCTCTGAAAGGAAGCACATTTCATCACGTAAAAGTGTGACATATATTTTGGCATAAGTATTTAAAATTAAAACAGACATTTCACTGAAAAATGGTCTCATATATCTCACTGGGAATCTAGAGCCCACTGGCAGGGACCAAAACTAATATCTCTTTGGTTGTTCATATTGGATTAGAAAAATAAAGAGGTAGTGTTAGTGTTTCAACAATGTTTAATTTCATAATATTAAAAAGTAGGAGACAGTTTTGATGTTTTTAGAGTAATTTTTCTTCTATCTCTTTCCTGCTCCAATTGTATCTCATCTTCAGACTGCTTTGCTTTGTTTTTTTAATTCTTTCCTCTTGATCAGCCCCTTTGAAATACTACTTGCAACAGATTACTCCAGATTTACTGCCACTCTTTTCATTTCCTGTAAAGAAACAGCATGAGCACGAGGAAAATAAAGCCCAGGAAAGCAGGGAATCAAAAGAGAGAGAGAGAGAGAACACACATAAAGATACACACACACACACACAATTCAGGGCTATGACATTTCTCTTTTCGTCACCACCTCTTAAGAGGTCACAGCATTGAGTTTACCAGAATCACTGCTTTGTGTTCCATAGTAGGGTGTCCCTACAGCTATTACCCCTCACTTGCGCCCACAAACCACTTCTCAGCTGTTAACCTCACACCAGAAGTAAGTGAGGTTCATTCTCTATGGAACAGCTGAGAGATGTAAAAAGTCTGTGCATACCTGACACCAGCTGACACCCCCTTCAGGGTGCTGTCACATTTTTCAGCTGTTAGGCAGGGTTTGAAGATCATTTCTGTTCCTGCTAAAAGCTGACCAGTAATTGAGAGATGTGCACAGTCTGCAGGCCACAGCTGGCCCAGGATGAGGAGATACTTCCTCTGCCTGAGAGTGGCCTTAGGAAGGAGAGATGGAAGAATCACAGAACAAATGAAATGAGAGAGGAGCAAGGAAGGAAGAAAAGAAAAATGGAAGAGGGGGCAACATAGAGAAGGAAAAAAACGTTTGGAGGAGGAAACATGGAGGGGGATTGAAAGAATATGGAAGGGAAGAGAAAGACTATGAAAGGATAAAAGATTTAGAGAGGTAAAGGGGGGAACAAAATGTTAATTAGAGAGAAAGCTGAAAAACTGTAAATTACTGAGGAAAAGAAGCAATTAGACACAGGAGGAAAAACAATGATGTGAAAGAAGAGAAAGGGAAGAACCAGGGGAGATAAAGTCAGTCATTCTTTATTGTTTATAAAAAGGTTATGCAAAACACACTACCACAAAATATATATAGTGATTGGTTTTATAAATCAGGAAATGGAGACATGACTGTCGGGGAGGGATGCTCAGGAAATCTGGTAGTGAAAAGGCAGGTGGACCATTGTTTCAAAATAAAATCTGCTTTGGTTTTACATGGCTTTTTGCAACATTGATGCTTTTTTGTGTGCAATATTGATACTGTTTTCTGAATGCTTTAATGTTGGTTGGTTGGTTGGTTGGTTGGTTGGGTGTGTGTGTGTGTGTGTGTGTGTGTGTGTGTGTGATGGGGAGATATGCAAAGGTATTTTGGTTCTGGTGGCTTTGATACATGTTTATTAGGCATGGTTAAGGCTACGATTTTGTCCTGGAGGTCATGGAATCCGTGACTTCCACCGTGGTGGCTGGGAGCTGCAGGGTCCCACAGCCTCCCACAGTATCAGGGAGCAGTGAGGTACCCCCACTGCCTGAGGCAGCAGGCCCCCAAGCTCCCAGCTGCCATGGACAGGGTGGGTACCCTGCGGCTCCCGGATGCTGCAGGGGACAGGGGGATCCCCACAGCTCCCCGCCAGCTATGGCGGCGGGGGGACCCCTGTAGTTACCCAGCCACTGTTATGGGGCAGGGAGATCCTGGCAGCTCCCTGCCATCACCATGGAGCAAGGGGACCACCACAGCTCCCTGGCCACTGCCGCAGGGCAAGGGGACCCCTGCAGCTCCCCACCATGGTGGTGGCAGGGGGATCCCCGCAGCTTCCCACCATGGTGGTGGGTCGGGGGAACCCCACAGCTCCTCTCCACTGCAAGGGGGCAAGCAGACCCCCGCAGCCTCCGGCCACCATGCGGGGCAGGGGGATTCCTGTAGCTCCCTGCCGCTGGGGAGGGAGACCCTGAAGCTCCCCTCTGCCACAGGGGGCAGGGGGACCCTGGAGCTCTGAGCCTCCATAGGTTCAGCTGCCCAGCCCTTTCCATTTTATCATGGATATTTTTAGTAAAAGTCAGGGACAGGTCACAGGATTCCATGAATTTTTCTTTATTGCCCGTGACCTGTTTGTGACTTTTACTGAAAATATCCATGACAAAATCTTAGCCTCAGGTATGGTATCTTACCAGAATATAGTTTACTATAGACACAATATTCAAGGATTGAATTCTAGTTGCTGCACAATGTATGGCAAAGTTAACATTTTCTGCACAATTTATGTGTGATTGTCTTAAAATCTTCTAAAATGTGGGAAATTGCACTGAAATTAAACATTTTCTAAGAAAGTGTAATCCCAGACCCCTTTCAATTTAATACTTTTCACATAAATGTTAATGTTGGAGAAATGTAAATGTTGTACATGTATATATGGTGGAAGGATTGAGATAGTGTGCTGAATTTGTGCTAATTCACATCTGCCCATAGTCCTTGCCCCAAGTGGGCTTTAATGGCTATTGTGGGAGAAGGAGGAAAGAGAATCATAGATGAGACAGTCACAAAGATTCATATACTGTACATAACCACAAGCAAACAGAAACATGCAGCAAGACTCTTAGCCAGCCAGATTAATGGACAGGAACTAACACATTAAGTGAGTTAAGGAAAAAGAGATTTGTGCAGGTAGACAATGTTTTGAGATTATTATAATTTTAAAAAAATTAAAGGTGGGTGCATAATAAAACACAATAGGATCCTGAGAGCCATCCACGCCAGGTGAGCCATTGCAAGGTCACCACATAGCAGGTAGGAAAAGGAGTGACCCATAACCAAAAAGCCAAGTAGAAAGAGGTGGAGAAAGTAACAGCATAAAATATGCAGAGTGACTTCCATTCATTCCAATTTCTGTGGCTTGGCTGGAGGAGGAGGTTCATGGGGGAGGATTACAAAAACTCTGGTTCAAGTCTCTGCTTTACTAGTATGCACGATGCGCACACAGCAAATTCAGCCAGAGGGTGGGGGAGTTCAATAATGTATTAAATCCACTCTCAGTGTCTTGCTATCATTTGGCAGGCAAAGACAGCACCACTTATCCACTGAAAATATAGGAGAAAATATTAACGCAGGGAGTTGTACAGGACTAAAGACTATGAGAAAGCTTATTGTCCAGTTGCCAGCTTCTTCCAGAAGGAGGCATTGTTGGGAAGATTGTAGAAGTACAGGTGGTCAGGAAGGTCCCAGTGACTAGATACCCAACTTCACTCTGCACAAGACACTGTATGGCATGGGCTAAGAATCCTGACTATGAGGAACTCCTAGGTGCTCAAGTCCTAGCTTCTCCCAGCAGTAATCACTATAGGCCGTGGTGTAGAAATCCTGGCTGTAGGGACTCCCAGCTACTCAAGTTTCAGCCTCTCCTGTGCATTGTAGGAAAACAGTGTAGGAACACTGTCTGTGGGGCTGGAAAAGGGAATAAATATTAAAACATTTAATTCATACCTGAAGCCTGCAAATTGTTTTCTGTTTTATACTCTGCTACATTTTCCCTGGAAATAGAAAGTTAAGATAAAATCTTGCTCGGTTCTGTCACAAACACTCACAAGAGGATTACATAATACGTTCTGTTATTTTAAACTCTCTCTGCCAGCAGTTGAAACATGCCTTGCTAACTCTGTGTAACAGAGCTGCCCTTGAAATGGAGGTGTGATAGAATATACAGGAAATTTAGATGCTATGGACTGCACTTACATAACATGCATCTGAACTATTTAATGCTGTTAATGTGTGCTTATGGCCTGAAATACATAAAAATCTCCTTGTCACTCCATATATAGGACTAGATTGTCCTTGGCCCTTGCATGGGTGCCTAGGTGAATGTCACAGTAAGTTTTCACTTCTCTTCCACTTGCCTCCATGCATTCAGCAGTGCAAAGAATCTGCTCCTTCCCTATATCCCCATGGGTGCAATAGCCCCGAAGAGGGTAGGAAGGTGGTGGGGCTCCTACACCAGATCACAGAGCTGGCCAAGCAGAGAGAGGATGCTGGCTACACCTACGTAGGATGGTGCATCTTGTATGATTCTGTTGTGTACTGGGAAGGTACAATCCCTCTTAGTACTGACACCAGACTGCCTGCCCTCAACACAGGCTTGAGTCTTAAAAGCACAGTAGGGCCCATAGTATCTGCTCCCTGGGTAACTTTGACTTAGATCTGCTAGCTTTATTGACACAAACAAGTTTTCACTTCTGTTAGTCCTGCAGAATGAATATAGCTACAGCAGCTTAAACTTGATTCTCTTGCATATCATAAATTCATAGAATATACATTTAGAAAACACCTGTTAGGTCATCCAGGTCATCTTCCTGCCACTGCCAAATTATTCTCTGTATTACATTTATTTATTATTTTTCCCAGTTTTGTTTTAAAACTCCGAAATAACGAGGCATGTGCAACTCTCCTCCAGGGTCTGTTCCAGAGCCTAACAGATCTCACTGAATATCTTACAGATCTTAAATATTCCCTTTCTTAATTTCATCGAATTACTCATACTTCTGTATACCACTCTAAATAACTATTCTTTGTTCTTGGGACTAAGGCCTGGTTTTTATGGCTAGGGCCCTACCAAATTCACGGTCCATTTTGGTCAATTGCTTGGTTATTAGGATTTTAAAAACCATAAATTTAATGATTTCAGCTATTTAAATCTGAAAATTCAGTGTTGTAAATGTAGGAGTTCTGACCCAAAAAGGACTTGTGTGTGGGGGTTGCAAGGTTATGGTGTGTGTGTGGTGGGGGGAAGGGTTTGTGGTACTGCTACCCTTACTTCTGTGGTGCCTTCAGAGCTGGGCAGCTGGAGAGTAGCGGCTGCTGGCCAGGAGCCCAGCTCCGAAGGTGGAGCCGCTGTCAGCAGCAGCGCAAAAGTAAGGATGGCATGGTATGGTATTGCCACCCTTACTTCTACACTGCTTCTTGCAGAGCTGGGCCCTCAGTCAGCAGCCACCACTTTCCAGCCACCCAGATCTGAAGGCAGCAGCACAGAAGTAAGGGTGGCATGGCATGGTATTGCCATCCTTACTTCTGCACTGCTACTGGCAGGGCACTTCTTTCAGAGCTGGGTGCCCAGCCAACAGCTGCCACTCTCCAGCCACCCAGCGCTGAAGGCAGCGCAGAAGTAAGAGTGGCAATACCGTAATCCCCCTAAAATAAGCTTGCGACCCCACCCCCTTACCTCCCTTTTGAGTTAGGACCACCAATTTGAGAACTGCTGGTCTCCCCTGTGAAATCTGTGTAGTATAGGGTAAAAGACCAGCTTTCACAATGGGGAGACAAGATTTCAAGATTGTGATGTGTTTTTCATTGCTGTGAATTTGGTAGGGCCCTAGTTATGGTCTACACCTAAAACTTAGGTCAACCTACCTATGTTGCTTAGGGCTGTGAAAAATTCACACTCCTTTAGTTAAGTTGACCTAAGCCCTTGTATAGACACAATTAGGTGGATGGAAGAATTCTTCCATCAGCTTAGCTACTGCCTCTTGAGGGGGTGGATTTACTACAGCAACAGAAAAACCCCTTCCATCACTGTAGCAAGTGTAAAAAGAAAAGGAGTACTTGTGGCACCTTAGAGACTAACCAATTTATTTGAGCATGAGCTTTTGTGAGCCTCAGCTCACTTCATCGGATGCATACAAATAAATTGGTTAGTCTCTAAGGTGCCACAAGTACTCCTTTTCTTTTTGTGAATACAGACTAACACGGCTGTTACTCTGAAACCTGTAGCAAGTGTGTACATTAAGCACTACAGTGGCATAACTGCGGTGCTTCAGCTGTGTTGCTGTAGTCCTTGTAAAGTGTAGACATAGCCTAAATCTGAAGAGGTATTCAGCACTTGCAACTCCCATTGAAGTTATGAGAATCTGGCCTTTGGAATGTGCACCTTTTATGTATTTTAGTGCTTCTCAGACCTGAATGCAACATTGCAGGTGTAGGTATACTGGGGCAGTATAGAAAGGGTGGTTACTTTCCTGGTCCATGTTGTTGCACATCACCAACCCAGCCATCAGCTTAGCTTTGCTTAAAGAATTATTATTACCATTGTTGTTGGAGACAAAATGACAGATAGATATTAAGATAATACATTGGGTTTGTGATCCTGTCAGTTAGAAAGATGTCTTTTTACCCATAAACTGAGCATGCGTGATATGGAGTAATTGAAAGACAAACATGGAACCCCACAATGCCACGTTTACAAAGTTACTTTTTTTGCTTGTAATCACACCATGAAGAGTAAGGTGTGGGCTAAGCCCAATTGGCAGAAATGCCAGTGGGACCCTACCCCTGCCTTATTTGCTATATAAATGTGCTAATGAGCTGGAAACCATTGTATATAAAATTAAAAACTATCCATTACAATAATATTGTTAAAATATTTATATTTGATTATTAAAGTGTGTATTTGTGTGTCTGAATTTAGTGTTAGTGAAAAGTGCCAGACTGACATTCTCAGAAACTGAAGTCCTCTGTTCATCTACAGGTGCAGCATGAACAGTAGCAATGCAATCTTCTCCCTCACTGCCGTGACATTTCATCTAATTCCTGACCTAGAGAGATCATCTCTTGGGGTAAGAGGGAAAGTTAATTTCCCTAACTTTATAAATCCTTGGTCTCTGCACTGAAACTACACTCTTGGGAGCTAATCATGGTGGTTGTTTTATGATCTGAACACCTCGCTGCTAGAAATTGGACAAAGACCCAACTCATTTTCGAGAACCAGACTAAATGTGCGGTTTGCAGCATGCTCTTTTGAACATATACATTCAGATAGAGTGATGTGCGCAAAGCCCTCCACCCCTACCCCAGGTGATGAGTTCTGAATGTTCTGAAAATATGGTGCATGTGCTCATGGCTTTCCATGTATAATTAGATAGTGCTTCATTCTCTACAAATAGAGTCTGCTACAGTGCCAAGATCTCCTCCCTTCTTTATGTGCATTGTATCTGTGTTTGGATAATTGTATAGCTAATAATGGGTGGAAATTTCAAGGGCACAAATGTAAAGTCAGTGGGAGCTGGATACCTAATTATTTTTTGTGTGCCTTTGTAAACCTCTCCCAACACTTGTAACTGTCAACACTTAGGTAAAGATAAAGGTAATCGGATTTCACACTTCTGGATGTAAAGCCACCTGCGGGGTAAAGGCTGGGGATGGGAAGAGGATGGAATCTCCTCAATCCCTTCTTGCAGTATGGCACAATTAGGTGCAGTATGGGTGCATGGGGGTTTGTCTTGCTCTGAACCATAAGTCAGTGGGCACTGCTAGAGGCAGGAAATTAGTTAGACCTGCTCCAGCACAGAAGGAGGCAGGATACTGAACTCCATAGGCCAGTATGTAGTTCAGGACACAAGATACTGGACCAACTGGACCTCTGGTTTGATCTAGTATGGCAAATAGTATGGTCAAAAATTTCAAACATGGGTCTCTAAAGTTAGGCACCTAAATCGAAGTGGCCTTATTTTCTGATATGCTGAGCATTTGCAGCTCTTTCTGCAGTCAGGGTAAGCAGTGGGTGCTCAGAATCTTTGACAATCAGGTCACTTTCATTTAGGTCCTAATTACAGATTTATGGATGGGATTTCCAAAAGTGCCTGTATGACTGAGGAGCCCACATCTAGGTGCTTTTGAAAATCCCTATCTATATTCCTAAGCAGCTCAACCTAATACAGCAGCAGAAATATCACAGTAATTCTAAAGTGTTGCTGAAAGAATAACCTCCCTAATGACAGGAACATGCCACTTTTCATTCTCTAAAGTTCAGCTGTGGAGACCTCTGTCTTAGCATCAATATTTCCCCAACCACACATACCTGGATTTCTTCTTCTCTGTGCTTTTGTTCTTCTTTACCTCCAGGTGATCTTTTCTTTGTTGTTTCTCTGACTGCATGCTGGGATCTCTTTTTATCTCTTTTATTATGGAGCTGCGTGAGGCAACTGCCAGCCCTCTCTTGCTGCTGCCACACTCTTCAATAGGACCCACTATGCCAGAGATGGTGACTCGCTTGGAGGATGCTCGCTTAGCAACTTCCTCCTTCTCTGATTCTGGGATATCAATAGAATTCAGAGTCTCTAGATGGGTGTCTCTCTGTAGGGAATAAGGAAGACACCCAACAAATAAGATAATAGGAATGGGCACAAAGTAAAGGCTCAGAGTGGAGCCGATCAGCACTACTGGGGCTCTGAGTGGCGATCAGAAAATAATGTCATATTTATCAATTCTTTATTTATATTGAATTTTCTGTTGGTTAGGAGTATCAGACTGACAGTCCTGAGAAATGGGACTACTTACCCATGGGACCAATACAGCAGGGACCATGGCAGTGAAAACTTCCCCATCCTGGCTATCACGTACAGCCCCCAGCTAAAACCTCTCCAGCACATCATCAACCTATCCTAAAAAACAATCCCTCACTCTCACAGACCTTGGGAGGCAAGCCAGTCCTCACTTACAGACAGCCCTCGAACCTGAAGCAAATACTCACCAGCAACCACACACCACACCACAGAAACTCTAACCCAGGAACCAATCCCTGTAACAGACCCCGTTGCCTACTCTGTCCCCATATCTATGCAAGGGACACCATCAGAGGACCCAACCACACAAGCCACATCATCAGGGGTTCATTCACCTGCACATTTACTAATGTGATATCTGCCATCATGTGCCAGCAATGCCCCTTTGCCATGTACATAGGCCAAACTGGACAGTCTTATGTAAAAGAATAAATGGACACAAATCAGACATCAGGAATGGTAACATACAAAAGCCAGTAGGAGAACACTTCAATCTCCCTGGACATTCTATAACAGATTTAAAAGTAGCCATACTTCAACAAAAAAACTTCAAAAATAGACTTCAAAGAGAAACTGCAGAGCTAAAATTCATTTGCAAATTTAACACCATTAATTTGGGCTTGGATAGGCATTGGGAGTGGCTGGCTCACTACAAAAGCAATTTTCCTTCTCTTGGTATTGACACCTCCTCATCAATTATTGCGAGTGGAACACATCCACCCTGATTGAATTGGCCCTGTCAGCACTGGTTCTCCACTTGTAAGGTAATTTCCTTCTCTTCATGTGTCAGTATATTTATGCCTGCATCTGTAATTTTCATTCCATGCACCTGAAGAAGTGAGTTTTTTTACCCACAAAAGCTTATGCCCAAATAAATCTGTTAGTCTTTAAGGTGCCACAGGACTCCTCATTGTTTTTGTGTATACAGACTAACAAGGCTACCCCTCTGATACTTCCCCACCCTGTCCCTTTGCCACTGACTATTGACCTATTGACCAATATGGCAGGCCTGGTCCAATACCCTGCCACTTGGTAGGGTCACACTCTGAAAAAGTTATTAAAATAGAAATAGATAAAGATAACGCATGTTGACAATTGCTTTTAGCTTCACCTGGAAGTTTCCTTTTCTTTGACTTGTCAGGTTGGCATATCTACTCTCCTCAGTGCCATTTTCCCTCACCTGGACAAGTACCAGCAACCATCAGACCCACACCTCTCCAGCGCCTCTTAAATGCAATCAAGTGGTTCTACCCTTGTGCATGAGGTTTTGCTGGATTGCTGCACCAGAGTCTGGACTATGGGGGTGTGATTTGTAGAAAGCACCAGTTGCTCCAACTCCCCTATGTGGACCCTACTGGTGTGCCCTAACTGTTCCTTAGTGCACATTAATGTAGTCCTGTTTGAAAGAAGACTGCATTAATGCACACTAGCAGAGTCTACATAGTGAATTAGAGTGCAGCACACTGGAACACTGTATAAATCACACCCCCAAAGTGTGGACTGACTTTGGGGTCATGAAGACAAGCCTGAAGATTCATGGGAAATCCACAGAGCAGATCCAGCCCATGGGTCATACATTTGACACCCCTGAAACCTCTCCTGGGCACAAGTGAGGAGTTCATTCTCCATGGGATCATGGAAGTCAGTGCTGACCAAAATTAACCCCTGAGCACTGTTTAATAACCTACATTGCAAGTTTTCTTTTCCCTTTCTTCATCCCATCCATATCCAACAATCCTTACCCTGGGTTTTCCTCTGTCTTTGCTCTGATCTGGGAGCAGAGACCTGGTTTTGTGCTGCCTGATGGCTAAGGTTTAAGGGCTCTGGTTACTTCTTAAGGAGATGATATAAAAGTCACAACTGCAAACTATCCCAATGCAAAGAAAGTATAGGAAACTTAGCTATGTTATGCCTCTTCTGCTCTGCCCTTTGCCCCCACATCAGAGGGGAAATTCAGAAGGGAAGTGCCATTAAAGGCCGCAGCAAACCATCCCCCAAAATATCAGGAAAATGAAATCCAGAACAATGGTGTCAGTTACCCACTTCTTGACATCCAAATAACCAAGCAGGGCTGCACTACTGGCTGCCACCTGGCTGCCACCACCCTCAGATTCTGTAGGGAGCTTCTGGCAGGCCAGTTATTTTTATATAAACTCCTTATAAACAGAATTGTAACTCCTTTGAATTCTTATCTATTGCACAAGCTCTGACTTGTGCAATAATAAGGAATGGTGGAGCAAGCATGTGAATTTTTTTACGAACCAGTGCCAAAGACTCACTTTGTCTGACTGGTTCCTTGTGCCTTGTGTTCTCTCAGCTTGCTGCCCATTAAAATTCTCATACACTATATTGACTTGAGTATTGTTGTAGTCATCTCGGGGAAGTTTCAAGAGAGAAATGAGCTGCAACCATTGACAGAAGAGCAGGCACTGCTTGTCTGGTGGGGCACAGAGCTCCAGGTAGAAGGAGCGGCCACTTGCCAGCTTCAGCTTGAGGCGACGTTTCTCAGCATTGTGAACGGTGATCTCCACAAACTTCAAGGGGAAGAACCTACAAGAAAACTCCGGTGTGAGACCAGCTAGAGTCTCTGCTTACAGGAGGCACTATATCCATTGCAACAGGTTTCAGAGTAGCAGCCATGTTAGTCTGTATCCGCAAAAAGAAAAGGAGTACTTGTGGCACCTTAGAGACTAACAAATTTATTTGAGCATAAACTTTCGTGAGCTACAGCTCACTTCATCGGATGCATGCAGTAGAAAATACAGTGGGGAGATTTTATATACACAGAGAACATGAAACAATGGGTGTTACCATACACACTGTAACAAGAGTGATCAGGTAAGGTGAGATATTACCAGCAAGGGGGAGGAAATAACCTTTTGTAGAGATAATCAAGGTGGGCCATTTCCAGCAGTTGACAAGAACGTGTGAGGAGCAGTGAAGGGCGACTGGGTGGGGGGGGGGGGGGGGGTGGAATAAACATGGGGAAATAGTTTTACTTTGTGTAATGACACATCCACTCCCAGTTTTTATTCAAGCCTAAGTTAATGGTGTCCAGTTTGCAAATTAATTCCAATTCAGCAGTCTCTTGTTGGAGTCTGTTTTTGAAGTTTTTTTGTTGAAGAATTGCCACTTTTAGGTCTGTAATTGAGTGACCAAAGAGATTGAAGTGTCTGACTGGTTTTTGAATATTGTAACTCTTGACGTCTGATTTGTGTCCATTTATTCTTTTACGTAGAGACTGTCCGGTTTGGCCAATGTACATGGCAGAGGGGCATTGCTGGCACATGATGGCATATATCACATTGGTAGATGTGCAGGTGAACAAGCCTCTGATAGTGTGGCTGATGTGATTAGGCCCTGTGATGGTGTCCCCTGAATAGATATGTGGACAGAGTTGGCAACGGGCTTTGTTGCAAGGATTGGTTCCTGGGTTAGTGTTTTTGTTGTGTGGTGTGTGGTTGCTGGTGAGTATTTGCTTCAGGTTGGGGGGCTGTCTGTAAGCAAGGGCTGGCCTGTCTCCCAAGATCTGTTTTACTTTGTGTAATGACCAGAAACCTACTGACCACTATGCATACCTACATGCCTCCAGCTTTCATCCAGACCATACCACATGATCCAACGTCTACAGCCAAGCTCTGCGATACAACTGCATTTGCTCCAACCCCTCAGACAGAGACAAACACTTACAAGATCTCTGTCAAGTGTTCTTATAACTACAATACCCACCTGCTGAAGTGAAGAAACAGATTGACAGAGGCAGAAGAGTACCCAGAAGTTACTTACTACAAGACAGGCCCAACAAAGAAAATAACAGAACACCACTAGCCATCACCGTCAGCCCCCAACTAAAACCTCTCCAACGCATCATCAAGGATCTATAACCTATCCTGAAGGACGACCCATCACTCTCACAGATCTTGGGAGACAGGCCAGTCCTTGCTTACAGACAGCCCCCCAACCTGAAGCAAATACTCACCAGCAACCACACACCACACAACAAAAACACTAACCCAGGAACCAATCCTTGCAACAAAGCCCGTTGCCAACTCTGTCCACATATCTATTCAGGGGACACCATCATAGTACCTAATCACATCAGCCACACTATCAGAGGCTCGTTCACCTACACATCTACCAATGTGATATATGCCATCATGTGCCAGCAATGCCCCTCTGCCATGTGCATTGGCCAAACCGGACAGTCTCTACGTAAAAGAATAAATGGACACATATCAGACATCAAGAATTATAACATTCAAAAACCAGTCGGAGAACACTTCAGTCTCTTTGGTCACTCGATTACAGACCTAAAAGTGGCAATTCTTCTACAAAAAAACTTCAAAAATAGACTCCAACGAGAGACTGCTGAATTGGAATTAATTTGCAAACTGGACACAATTAAGTTAGGGTTGAATAAAGACTGGGATTGGATGTGTCATTACACAAAGTAAAACTATTTCCCTATGTTTATTCCCCCCCCCGGCCGCCCCCCACTGTTCCTCACACGTTCTTGCCAACTGCTGGAAATGGCCCATCTTGATTATCACTACAAAAGGTTATTTCTCCCCTCCCTTGCTGGTAATAGCTCATTTTACCTGATCACTCTCGTTACAGTGTGTATGGTAACACCCATTGTTTCATGTTCTCTGTGTACATGAAATCTCCCCACTGTATTTTCTACTGCATGCATCCAATGAAGTGAGCTGTAGCTCACGAAAGCTTATGCTCAAATAAATTTGTTAGTCTCTAAGGTGCCACAAGTACTCCTTTTCTATATCCATTGCGTGATTCAGGAAATGGGATACAGGGGGAGTAGTCTGAAGGGAAATGCATGCAGACTCTTCTCAAAGAAGGCATTGTGTCTGTCTTCTCTGGGGGCACATCCTGACTGCAGGGGAGAAGTTTGTTGGGAAAAGCATGGTGAGTGTACCCGGAGACTCTCTTTTCAGATGCCACTATGCCCTTTGTGGGAGAGGTGCTCTGCAATAACTCACAGCACCTGTGACATTAAAGCCTGATTTTTGAGAAAGGGCACAGTAGATTGACTAGGACACTACAATTAACCCCTCTTCTTTCTGAAAAGTGCCCTTGAGCCTTTAATTTCCAGGTATGACAATTCCTATGTTCCTATGATCAATCAGTAGTCTATCTGTTCACTATTATATCCTATCCCATCCTTTATATGTACTAACATTTTGTTTGACTTCTTGATTGCTACTTCACATTGAACAGAGGTTTTATTGTGCTGCACACAATGATGTCCAGACAGTACTGGATTTACCCAATAGCTCCATAGCGCCGGACCCTAGCTGAGAAGGAGCTGTATAACACTCACTTCCTCCCCTCTCACAGCACTGCAGAAGCGGAGGCCCTGAGAGCAGCCTCGGAGAGGTAGGGATACTGCATGGGAGCTGAGAACTTAAGGGGCCCTGGGAGCTGTAGTTCCTTGGCCAGCTCCCTGCCTATGGGAGGAAGGAACTGTTTCCCAGCATTCCCTTGGCAGCTATTAACAGGAAAGGGAGTGGGAGGGAGTAGGGAAGCTGAGACCCCATGCATTACAGTTTCCTGTGAATGGAGAGCTGGCTGCTAGAAGGGGATGTGAATGGGGAACAAGTATGCCCCAAGGAGTAGAAGGCTTTGGCCCAGATATCACCCTCAGATGACTTCCCCAGACTGGATTAGGGATGCTGGTGTGACCTCGCCTGGCAGCCCCCAAAGAAGGAATTGGGTGGACTAAATGGACAGTGCACCTCTTTATCTGAAGCCTAGCAAGGGAGGTATGTAGATCCCACCAGAAGTTAAAATGATAAGTAAGGGAGGGAAAGCTCTATTAGTGGACCTGGGCAGCTTTAGATACAGTACCAGGCACATAGGAGGATTTCCACATCTGAGCCATGGAAGCAGAAATTGGCTTTTCCTTTCCAGATTTATCTAATATTCAGAAAGGGAATCTAGCCCCTGCCTTCCAGATCTGAACACTCTCAAAATTCAGGAGTGCTCAAGCTCAATTTAGGCTGCTGTTACTTCATTTCTCCCAAGTCAGATATGCTGATCCACTGTAACTTGCTGTAGAAAAAGTAGGATAAAATTGAGCAACAAATGCTGGCATGTCCCAGTCCTAACTAGGACTGGAATTGCTATTTTCAACAGCCATTACCATTTTTTTTAGTTTTGTTTGTTTAAAAGGAAGACAGTAATATTGCATTGGCAAATTCCCCATAGAAACGAAGAGTGGAACAAAAGGATAACAAAGGCACCTCAACTTTTCCTCATTTATGTAGGACAGTTTAATAATATGGATCCAGATATCGTCCAATCACACAACCTGAAAATTGTTCCACTTTACTGCAGTTCTGTAATCATGCGGGAACCAGTCCTGTCTGTGTTCTGTGCACATCCAAAATGTCTACTGAATTCAGAAGTGCCTTGCTTTTGTGACCATACTACCTGATATTTTCAGCCCTTGTAAGTGAAGCAGGTTTACATTTAGTAATTGGGTGGGAAGCCTCTCAGAAAAAGTTAGATGCTGTAGGAGATGTTGCTTATTCACTAAGTCAGTGTTTCCCAAACTTGGGATGCCGCTTGTTCAGGGAAAGCCCCTGGAGGGCTGGGCCGGTTTGTTTACCTGCCGCGTCTGCAGGTTTGGCCGATCGCGGCTCCCACTGTCTGCAGTTCGCCGCTGCAGGCCAATGGGGGCTGCGGGAAGCGGCGGCCGGTATGTCCCTCAGCCCGCGCTGCTTCCTGCAGCCCCCATTGGCCTGCAGCGGCGAACCACGGCCAGTGGGAGCCACGATCAGCCGAACCTGTGGACGCGGCAGGTAAACAAACTGGCCCGGCCCGCCAGGGGCTTTCCCTGAACAAGCGGCGTCCCAAGTTTGGGAAACACTGCACTAAGTAATGTGAGACCTTCCTGTCACAATAGTAAACCAGTGCAGCATAGAATGCGCTTTGCTTCTAGAGTCTAGAATTGGGTACTTTGCTTCTATACACAGCCCATTAAAGATCATGAAAAGACTCCCATTCACTTCAACAGGCATTGGACAGAACTGGTTATACACAGGGTAACTACGTGGTCTTCACAGGCTCCTGGTCCCACAGCGGAGGGGGGCCATGTGAGCTTGTTGCAGAGCTGCTGCTCAGGGATGGGAACCTCCTGGCATCCCAGCCTCCAAAATCATTAGGCTGCACTTTCTTCACGACTATGTACTAGCTGAGGGGTGCGTGGAAACTGGTGGCCACTGCTGCAAGTGATGGGCATCTCAGGTAATTAAAGCCATGGCCTAGAGGAGGGAAGCATTTAGGGCCAGCGCTGAGGATTTAGAGTCCCTAGTGCTGCCGTTGCAAGGTTCAAACATGCTCAGCCTTGGAATTGCCACCCCGCCCTTGACTAGTAGCTACAGCTATCTAAGGCTGGCCTCTGGCAATTGGCCCCACAGCTATAGCCAGAGAAGCTGCAGGTGGCTCTGTGACTACTGGGGGCCATTAAGCTAGAGCAGATAAAGAAACTGGAATTAACCTCAAGGAACAGAGGTCACCAGTAGGAAAGGAATGTCAAGGGAAGCAGGGAAAGAGGAAGCAGGTCAGGCTTGCAGCGGGAGAATAGCCCCAGCTGGCTGGGGAGGATGTCCAAAGTAGAAAGGAAACAAGCAAGGGGAGAGGTGGTGGTGATCAGGTAGTAGACTAGCATGTAGATGGGAGCAGAGGGAGAAAGGCTGGTGTCTTCAGATTCCCAAGGGCTAAGTCCTCACTTTGGGGAAACGGTATTTGCAAGTGGCTTGCTCAAATGGCAGGATGGGTGCTGAGGGAGGCATTTGTCAGAACTGATCAGGTATCTGCTGGCTTTGGAACTTTGAGCTGAGACTAGGACCACATACCGTGACTAGTGATATAGGGTGGTACTGGAGACATGGCTATAGAAGGTCTGAATGAGGAAGGAGATAAATCTGTGGGAAGGTTCCCTGATCGCTATGAAAGTTCTACTTACTGTGGACATTGGTAAACTCACATGAGTGTACAGCTCAATGAAAAAAACTGAGGGCTGAGGGAGCGGTGTATGGCAATGCATGTGGTCATGTAGAGGTGTGTGATCAAAATGAAAAATGTCTCTGAAATTCAGTACCGGGTATACTATGGCACCAATGGCACTGCCATACCAGGCCCACACTCAGAGCTCACAGTGACTACATAGGGGCCCACAAAAGGTTAATCCTTCCCTGTGTCCAGATCATTTTTCTAAGTGGTTACAATTAATATATAACCTAGTAATTTGTTTCAGAGTGAGTAGTTCAAATTATTCCTTCCAACAATGAATTTCGTCTCTCATCAGATTGCCCGTTTATCTCCTTTTGTTAGGTTCCTGTGGACTTTCTCACAGTCTTCTCTGGTTTTAAGTAACCCAAATTATTTTGTGTCATCTGTAAATTTTGCCACTTTATTGTTCACTCTTTTACAGATAATCAATCAATATATTAAACAACACTAGTCCGAGTATGAAAACTTAGAGCACCCCAATGTTAGCCTTTGGCCATTGTTGAAAATTAACTAATTTATTCCTACTTTGTTTTTTGTATTTCAGCCTGTTTCAAAAGCAAGATAATAGTTCACCTCCTGCTCCATAACTATTTAGCTTCTTGTGAGAAAATTTGGTAGAGGCTTTTTGAAATCTAAATGAATTCTATCAACCAGTTTTCCTTTATCCACAATTTTGCTAACATGCTAAAAAAATTTGAACAATTTAAAGAAGCATGATCATGTGTTCAGTAATTCTATTTTTCATTATTGTTTCAACCAGTTTTCCTAGTACTAAAGTTACAATATCTCTTAATTACCATCCATAAGGCCTTTACTGAACAGATAGTAACAACATTTGTTACCCTCTGGTCTTTCGGTATGGTTACGGATTTTAAAGAGATTGTATATTTTGTTATCAGCTCAACCACTTAATTCTTATAGAGTCCACAGAAACTACCATTGTGATCATCTAGGCTTACCTCCTATATAACACAGGCCATAGAACTTCTCCAAAAATAATTCCTAGAACATTTCTTTTAGAAAAACATCCAGTCTTGATTTAAGAATTGCCAGTGATGGAGAATCCACATGACCCTTGGTAAATTGTTCCAGTGGTTAATTACTGCCACTGATAAAAATTTATACCTAATTTCCAGTATCAATTTGTCTAGCTTCAACTTCCAATCCTTGCATTGTGTTATACCTGTCTCTGCTTGATTGAAGAACCCATTATTAAATATTTGTTCCCCATGTAGATACTTATAGATAGCAATTAAATCACCCCTTAATCTTCTGTTTGTTAAGATAAATAGATTGAGCTCTTTGAGTCTTTCACTATACAGCATGTTTTCTAATCCTTTAATCATTCTTGTGGCTCTTCTCTGAACCCTCTCCAATTTACCAGAGCTCTTGGATGTATGCCATCCATTCCTGGTGACCTGTTGCTCTTTATCATTTTGTCCCAACACCTCCTCTGCTGACATTTCATTTTTATTACCTGAAAAAAGTATATTTTGAGTAGGTGTCTCCCCAGC
Source organism: Eretmochelys imbricata (assembly GCF_965152235.1). Classification (NCBI taxonomy): domain Eukaryota; kingdom Metazoa; phylum Chordata; order Testudines; family Cheloniidae; genus Eretmochelys; species Eretmochelys imbricata. The sequence continues at coordinate 62,933,953 of NC_135577.1, read as the reverse complement.
ATCCTTTACGGTAAAAACTCATGCAAACAACATTAGCTTCTCTGATATGCCCTATTCCCCTTGATTGCTCCCTGGTGACCCAGCAAGTCCACCAATTCTCTTACAGGCTGTCCTGCTTTTAATATTATTCATTATTATTTGTATTCTGACTGCACCTAGGAGCCTAGACATGGACCAGGAGGCCATTGTGTTAGGCACTGTACAACCACAGAGCAATCTACGTATAAGATGAGAGACAATTTCTTTGATATATTTATAGATTTACTTAAGTGTTTTTTATGCATTTGGCTTGGAATGGCCACTGGAGATTGGCCAAAGGATGCATGTTTTAGCTAATGTTTCATCCAAAGGACAGCATTACTAAATGGACACTAGTGGAGAGACACCTGGTTACAAACCTGTCCAAGATATGACCAAGATCCACAAAAAGCCTTTGTGGAAAGCATGCTCTGTGAACTGACTTAACCCCTTCTTTGTACCTGCTGAGTACTAGCTGCTCCATGGAGGATGGCTGCTTTGAGGCCTTCCAGGGCGTTGACACAGCTTCCTGGGAAGATGTAGGCACTGTGTGTGCTAGCAGCATCACATTGGGCAGTGATAGGCTGGGGCTGGATGCACAGATGCCTACAGTCACACAGTTGGGGCGATTATGAACATAAATTGGTTCACCTCTCCTATTAACCTGCATACAAAAACAAAGTCACTGCAGTATGTCATGGAGCCATCACAATGATAATACACTACACAGACCTATTGTGGTACCACTTGCCTGGGACTCTCACAACTCAGGTGGTGAGAAGATAAGGGAATGTAAACGTATGAGAGGGGCGTGTGTATGAAGAAAGGGAAAGGGAGGAGAAGGAAGCGAGTAAGAATGAAGAGAGGTTGGAAAGCTGGCATAATCAGCTAGATGGAGATATATTCAGCTATTAGTTCTTATGTTGTGCCCATCATTGTGGTATCTGAGTACCTAATATCCCTGGATGGCACAGAGCCATCTCTGCATTACCACTTCTCATGGCCCCTGGTGAAGGGGGCATGGCAAGAGAGCTGCAATGCTCTGGTGATCCATTATTATTATTAATAATTATTATTTATTTGTTGATTTGTATTACTGTAGCACCTAAGCGCTCTAGTCATGCATCAAGACCTCACTGTTCTAGGAGCTTTACAAACAAAACAAAAAGACGGTCTCTGCCCCAATGAATTACAATCTAAGTATAAAGACAAGAGACAACAAATAGAGACAGATGGACTGGCTAGGTAGTAAAAGGAATATATGACACAATATTGGTCAGCATGATAGGCAATGGTTTCAGCATTCTTGATATTTATGGGGAACACCTCGCAAAGATAAATGGGCAGCATGGGAGAAAACACTAAGATGTTTGTTTGAAAATGTAACCAGAGGGTGATAGAGGCTGGTATCATGGGCTGATTGGGGGCAGAAGTCAACATCTTGATAGCAAATAAGCGATGCAAGACAGAGAGGGGATCGATTGTGAAGACAAGCAGCTTATGTTTGATGTGGGAAAGGGAAGGAAGTGGAGGGATGTAAAGAGATGGGTGACTTGGTTAAAATGATGGGCTAGGAAGATGGTCTTTGCAACAGCATTCTGAATTAATACGAGCAGAGCAAGACTGCATTTGTCGAAGCCAAAGAAAAGGTTGATGCAGTTACTGAGATGTGAGATAAGGCGAGCCTGGGTAGGAGTTTCAGCAGTGCTGATGGATAGGAACGGCTGTATTTTAGGGGGTCTTTTGGAGAAAGAATTGGCAAGATTTAGACAGCCTGGATGCGAGGACCACAGAAAGAGGGCAGATTCGAAGATGACACTCAGGTTATGGATCTGAGTGACAGGTAGGATGGTGATGTTGGCCACAGTGACTGAGAAAGGAGGGAGTGGGGAAGGTTTTTGGTTGGGGAAGTTTAGGAGGTCTGTTTTTCCCATGTTGATCTTGAGCTGATGGTTAGATATTTATGAGGAGATATCGGAGACACAGGCCAAGATTTGCTAGAATGACCACTTAGGAGCTGTTGCAATTGGGTGCAACCTTAAGGCTGCTCTAAGTTGCACAGGGGGTTGAATCAGCACCCAGTTATTCCCAGAATAAGGGTGTGGAAGAGAGAAAAGGGCTCACAAAGCCACCTTTGCTCTCCCCTCCAGGTGAGCTGCGTGCAGCAGTAGCATAGCTGGGTATCTGGCTCAATGTATGTGAGGGGAGAGTAGGATAAGTGTGTATGAGAAGGGGAATATACAAGTGTTAGAGTGAGACAGAGAATGAGAATAGTAGAAATGAACAAAGGAGTGGGCAGCAACCACACTGGGGAATAAAAATGGAAATTCTCTATGTAAGGTATGTCAAACCATCAGTGCCAAACAATTTCATATAAATGCTGTTTACCTGGACAAAGTTGCTTTCAAACATAGGAGCGGATGTGAAGGGGGCATATTCTCCTTTGCTGAGAACTCTCTGAAGATCTCCCATAATGGAGATCTGGCTTCTGGAGGCTGCACACACACTGAAGCTCCTAAAAGAGAAGTAGCTTCTAATGTTGCCTACGCACAAAACAAATTAGCAAGTCAAGAGGGGCTGTTCCAGAAAAACAAATAATCAACATATGGGGAAATAGCAGAAGATAGAAAAGCCTGTGTCTGTTCCATTTCCTATCACAGGCTGCATCAGGTTATTCGAGAGCAAAAACCCACACAAATATAGAATCATAGAAGAATCATAGAAGATTAGGGTTGGAAGAGACCTCAAGAGGTCATCTAGTCCAATCCTCTGCTCAAAGCAGGACCAACACCAACTAAATCATCCCAGCCAGGGCTTTGTCAAGCTGGGCCTCAAAAACCTCTACGGATGGAGATTCCACCACCTCCCTAGGCAACCCATAGCAGTTCCACTGCTTCACCAGCCTCCTAGTGAAATAGTGTTTCCTAATATCCAGCCTAGACCTCCTCCACTGCAACTTGAGACTATTGCTTCTTGTTCTAGCATCTGCCACCACAGAGAACAGCCAAGCTCCATCCTCTTTGGAACTCCTCTTCAGGTAGTTTGATAGCAAGGCTGCTATCAAATCCTCCCTCACTCTTCTCTTCTGCAGACTAAATAACCCCAGTTCCCTCAGCCTCTTCTCATAAGTCATGTGCCCCAGCTTCCTAATTATTTTTGTTGCCCTCCGCTGGACTCTCTCCAATTTGTCCACATTCCTTCTGTAGCCGGGGGGGGGGGACCAAAACTAGACACAATACTCCAGGTTTGGCCTCACCAGTGCCAAATAGAGGGGAATAATCACTTCCCTCTATTTGCTGGCAATGCTCCTAATAATATAGCCCAATATGCCGTTGGCCTTCTTGGCAATGAGGGCACGCTGCTGACTCATACCCAGCTTCTCGTCCACTGTAATCCCCGGGTCCTTTTCTGCAGAACTGCTGCTTAGCCAGTCGGTCCCCAATCTGTAGCGGTGCATGGGATTCTTCCTTCCTAAGTGGAGGACTCTACACTTATCCTTGTTGAACCTCATCAGATTTCTTTTGGCCCAGTCCTCCAATTTGTCGAGGTAACTCTGGACCCTATCCCTACCCTCCGGCATATCTACCTCTCCCCCCAGCTTAGTGTCATCTGCGAACTTGCTGAGGGTGCAATTAATCCCATCATCCAGATAATTGATAAAGATATTGAACAAAACCGGCCCTAGGACCGACCCCTGGGGCACTCCATTTGATACCGGCTGCCAACTAGACATCGAGCCATTGATCATTACCTGTTGAGCCCGACAATCTAGCCAGCTTTCTTTCCACCGTATAGTCCATTCATCCAATCCATACTTTTTTAACTTGCTGGCAAGAATACTGTGGGAGACTGTATCGAAAGCTTTGCTAAAGTCAAGATATATCACATCCACCGCTTTCCCCATATCCACAGAGCCAGTTATCTCATCATAGAAGGCAATCAGGTTGGTCAGGCATGCCCTTGGTGAATCCATGTTGACTGTTCCTGATTTCCTTCCTCTCCTCCAAGTTCTTCAAAATGGATTCCTTGAGGACCTGCTCCATGATTTTGCCAGGGACTGAAGTGATGCTGACCGGTCTGTAGTTCCCTGGGTTCTCTTTCTTTCCTTTTTAAAATATGGGCACTATATTTGCCTTTTTCCAATCATCCAGGACCTCCCCCGCTCACCACGAATTTTCAGAGATAATGGCCAATGGCTCTGCAATCACATCAGCCAACTCCCTCAGCACCCTTGGATGCATTAGATCTGGACCCATGGACCTGTGCACATCCAGCTTTTCTAAATAGTCCTTAACCTCTTCTTTCACCACTGAGGGCTGCTCACCTCCTTCACATACTGTGTTGCCCAGTGCAGCAGTCTGGGAACTGACCTTGTCTGTGAAGACTGAGGCAAAAAAAGCATTGAGTACTTCAACTTTTTCCACATCATCTGTCACTGTGTTGCCTCCCCCATTCAGTAAGGGTCCCACACTTTCCTTGACCACCTTCTTGTTGCTAACATACCTGTAGAAATCCTTCTTGTTACCCTTCACAGCACTTGCTAGCTGCAACTCCAGTTGTGCCTTGGCCTTCCTGATTACACTCCTGCATGCTCTAGCAATACTTTTATATTCCTCCCTAGTCATCTGTCCAAATTTCCACTTCTTGTAAGCTTCCTTTCTGAGTTTAAGCTCACCGAAGATTTCACTGTTAAGCCAAACAAGTCACCTGCCATATTTGCTATTCTTTCTGCACTTTGGGATGGTTTGTTCCTGCGCACTCAATAAGACTTCTTTAAAAAACATGCACATGCCTTCAAGGTATGAACTTTCAAAGGCACTTCAGAAGCTGGACAGGATTTGATGATCGAGAGGGGATCAGCTTGGGGAGCTGATCAGACTTAGGGGAGGGCATATAGGCCAGAAAAAAGAAACTATTTTTACAGAGTAACATCTTGCCAAAACCCACCTTGAGTGCCTTTGTTGTTCTGTTTCTCTTACACAACCTACTCTATTGGCTTCATGCTTTCCTCCTCTTCATCATCAAATATCACATAGCATAATTCTATGAATAAATATAGATAGTTCACAAATGAAACTTGCACAAATATAGTTGAAACACAAACTAGATCACATGTGCTATGCTGTATTTCAGATTGTTTCTCTTGCTTATAATTAAGTGAAGAATCTTAATATAATGGTAGGGTTGATCAAAGTACTGTTTGCCATTGTTAGGGTGATGAGGATACCAACAACATTTTACCCTTTCATGTGAGCATACCAATGTATCTTTCAAATAATGGGTTAGATCCTCGGGTCTGCTCAGCACAGCTCAAGAGGGACGGGGGCAAGATGACTTGCACAAACTTAGTGCCCCCTGTTCATGTTGCTCCCAGGTGCTGGTCTCGTCTTGAGATGCAATTTAGAGCAGCCGTAGTACTGCTCTAAATTGAGTCAGTTGTCTAAAACTCAAAAGGGATATTCCAGCAGTCAGGAATCCTTGGGGCAAAGGAACACCCCAACCATGTCTATTAACCTGTGGACATGCCTCCTGTGCTTGGAGTGGGAAGAGGGTGTCCTCTACCAGCTGGCTAAACTGACTTTAAGGCACAAACAGAAGATGGAGCAACATAAAGTGGTCACACGTCAGGAGAGGATCAGGGCTAATAATTAATTGAACTTCATAAACACAGTGCCCCCCCCATGTTTGGTAGGTAAACATCATTATTCCCATTTATGCTTGTGAATGCAGAAGTTAAATGACTTTTCCAAGGCCAAGTAGTAAGTCAGTGGCAAGGCCATGAAGAGACTCAAGATGTCTTGTCTTGCCTTTTTTAAATACTGTGTACACTCCCTAAGTAGACTCCTATTTCTAGGAATTCATGCCTCATTTCACTGAAACAAGCCCATTTCTTACATGGAGGAGTCTACCAAAGTAAGAAAAAGATACAAATGCTCTAGCTTTTTCTGAAGAGCTCTCTAGAAGTCTGCTGCACTAGGAACCCATGACTGGCATATTCAAGTAGATTTTTGAATAGAAGTTCCCCCTCTTGAATTTCCTTAAACAGTGGTGATATGTCAATGCCTATAGGTGAGGCAGCAAGTCATGTCATAATAGGAAGGCAGAGTCGGGCAGGGGCTGCTTGGATCATAATCCACTGGTATGGCCTGTGTGCTCTCAGAGGATACAGAGACCAATTAAATCGCTTGACTAAATCAGGGAAGAGTGTGGGTGATATGAATTTACGCAGTCCAGACATGTTGCATGTATACAGGGTACTCTATATTAAGGATTTTTGCAGAAACCAAAACCACATTTTGAAACCTCTAAATTTCTTGGAAATCAGAATTGTTGTCTTCTAGCCTGCCCTAGTCATCAGCCCTTAGGAAACTCTAACTAGTATGAACACAGCAGTGCATTTTCTCAGCAATACAGGCTGCCATGAGCATATCAAACCTGTCCTTCACTCTCTACTCTGGCTCCCTATAAAATATTGAGTCAAATCAATTGAACTTGGCCAGTGAGGCACAAGTTTCAAAGGGGCCATTATGGAGAACACTCTGCCAGCTCCCCACTTTCTCTTAGGTGACCTGAGGTGCCACTGCACATACACAGAGGGTCTGTCTGATAAGTAGGTCACAACCAACGTCTTAAATTTTAGCAATAGCTAACAGCTAGCCAGTGGAGACCCAAAAACACTGGTATCATGTGCACCAGAAATGCACCCTATAACAAACAAGCTGCCAAATTCTTCAATTTGCTCTACTATAATTGAGTACCACTATGCTTATCCTCTTGGAATGCACCAATTTTTCACCTACCAGACAGCTATTAAATGCTGTATTCCCAAGGGGTTCCCACCGGCCCTTACCATGAAACTGCCCAAGCCAGGAGCTCATCCACAAACATGGAATGTACAGAAAAAGATAAGCCTGAACTTTTTCTTCCATGTTTTCCATGTGCGCATTTTGCCTAGGCTACCACCTTACTGGACTGCTGGCAGTTCAGAGTAATGCAACAGCAGCTCATATCACTAGGCTGCCAGTGGACAATCCAAATGTATGTAACACTGCAATAAAAAGTTGGTATTAAGAGAATACCAATGATATCAATGTAGCATAGCTGTAAAGAGGGCCTTTCTGCACAGGGCAGGACAGATCCTCAGCTGATGTAAATCAGTGTTGTTCCACGGACTGAAAAGTTGGCGTAATGCATTTCAGAGTAAGAGAAGGTTCCCAAATACCAGGGGTCTTGCCAAGCTTTGATAGTCTACCATGATTTCAATCTCCACTTCAGCAGATGACATTCCTGTGTTCCTTCAGGGTGGTTATAGTCTCGGTCAGCAGTCAGTAGCTGCCAGTGTGGCAAAGATTTCAACTCCACTCCAGCAATGCCTTCTGAGTGGTGAGGTAATAATACCTCAGTAGAATGCTGGAGTAAACAAGGATGTGGGGAATGATTTACCATTTTTCTGGCATCCTCTTCTATCCTTGGGGCAGGACAAGTAGGAGTTTGGCACAGATTTCTCATGTCTCCCACAAGAGAAGTCAGAAATTTTCTTCTAAGGGAAACATCCAGGCCAAGAGGCCTGCTTCAGGGTAACTGTGGAGAAAAATAGGTAACCCTAAGGAGAAGGAAACTGTTAAATGTATTTCTGAATGATCCATTATTTTCATAATCATCCTTTAAAAGACAGTACAGGTACACATTAATATTTGGAATGAAGTCGTGTAAGATCATGGACATTTTCCTTTGCCATCAAAAGTGATCCTTCCCTTTTAGCCCAGACCACCAAAAGTTTCTGGGTTCTTTTAGCAACACAGGGTAGCTCTAAATCCACTTACACTGGCAATTAAGATGGGTTTATGGCTGTTTTGGGTCATCAGAGTAACATGAAGCAGCTAGAGCATACCAGTGAGTCTGGCCCTTTAATTCTATACATGAAGCAGGTGTCTCCAATATTTTTTAGAAATATAATTAGATTGAGATTTTCAAAGGGGATTTAGGGTATGTCTGCACTACGAAATTAGGTCGAATTTATAGAAGTCGATTTTTTAGAAAGCGATTTTATATAATCGATTGTGTGTGTCCCCACTTAAGACCATTAAGTTGGCGGAGTGCGTCCACAGCACTGAGGCTAGTGTCGACTTCCGGAGTGTTGCACTGTGGGTAGCTATCCCACAGTTCCTGCAGTCTCCGCCGCCCATTGGAATTCTGGGTTGAGATCCCAATGCCTGATGGGGCAAAAAACATTGTCGCGGGTGGTTCTGGGTACATGTCGTCAGGCCTCCTCCCACCCCCCATGAAAGCAACGGCAGACAATCGTTTCGCACCTTTTCTCCTGGGTTACCTGTGCAGACGCCGTATCACGGCAAACATGGAGCCCGCTCAGCTCACCGTCACCGTACGTCTCCTGGGTGCTGGCAGACGCAGGACACAGCAGCAGCTCATTGCCTTGTGGCAGCAGATGGTGCATTATTACTGGTAGCTGTCCTCGTCGTCTCCTCGGTGCTCTTGGCCAGCCTCGGTGAGGTTGGACAGGGTGCCTGGGCAGACATGGGTGCTCCTGGCAGATCTCGGTGAGGTCTGCCAGGGGTGCCTGGACATAAATGGGAGTGACTCAGGTCATTCCCTCCCTCCGTGAAAGCAATGGCCGACAATTGTTTTGCGCCTTTTTCCATGCGGGCGCCATATTGCTGTCAGCATTGTCATCCACCCGCCGCTGCCACTCTGCTCTCCTGCTCACGCCATACCACGGCAAGCATGGAGCCCGCTCCGATAACCGCAGCAGTTGTGACCGCTCTAAACACCACGTGCATTATTCAGCAGTATATGCAGAACCAGAACCTGCAAAAGCAGGCAAATAGGTGACGGCAGCGCGGTGAGGAGAGTGATGAGGACATGGACACAGACTTCTCTCAAAGTACTGGCCCCAGCAGTTTGGCCATCCTGGTGGCAATGGGGCAGGCTCATGCCGTGGAACGCCAATTCTGGGCCCAGGAAACAAGCACAGACTGGTGGAACCGCATAGTGTTGCAGGTCTGGGACAATTCCCAATGGCTGCGAAACTTTCGCATGCGTAAGGGCACTTTCATAGAACTTTGTGACTTGCTTTCCCCTGCCCTAAAGCGCATGAATACCAAGATGAGAGCAGCCCTCATAGCCCTGTGGAAGCTTGCAACACCAGACAGCTACCAGTCAGTTGGGAATCAATTTGGAGTGGGCAAATCTACTGTGGGGGCTGCTGTGATGCAAGTAGCCCACGCAATCAAAGATCTGCTGATATCAAGGGTAGTGACCCTGGGAAATGTGCAGGTCATAGTGGATGGCTTTGCTGCAATGGGATTCCCTAACTGTGGTGGGGCCATAGACGGAACCCATATCCCTGTCTTGGCACCGGAGCACCAAGCCGGCGAGTACATAAACCTCAATACTTTTGAGGTTTTCAATAGTGGGTACTTTTCAATAGTGCTGCAAGCTCTGGTGGATCACAAGGGACATTTCACCAACATCAACGTGGGATGGCCGGGAAAGGTACATGATGCTTGCATCTTCAGGAACTCTGGTCTGTTTCAAAAGCTGCAGGAAGGGACTTTATTCCCAGACCAGAAAATAACTGTTGGGGATGTTGAAATGCCTATAGTTATCCTTGGGGACCCAGCCTACCCCTTAATGCCATGGACAGTAGTCAAGAGCTGTTCAACTGTAGGCTGAGCAAGTGCAGAATGGTGGTAGAATGTGCATTTGGACGTTTAAAAGCACACTGGTGCAGTTTACTGACTCGCTTAGACCTCAGCGAAACCAATATTCCCACTGTTATTACTGTTTGCTGTGTGCTCCACAATATCTGTGAGAGTAAGGGGGAGACATTTATGGCGGGGTGGGAGGTTGAGGCAAATCGCCTGGCTGCTGACTATACACGGCCAGACACCAGGGTGGTTAGAATAGCACAGCAGGGCGCGCTGCGCATTAGAGAAGCTTTGAAAACCAGTTTCATGACTGGCCAGGCTACGGTGTGCCAGTTCTGTTTGTTTCTCCTTGATGAAAACCCACCCCCTTGGTTCACTCTAATTCCCTGTAAGCCAACTGCCCTCCCCCCTTCGATCATTGCTTGCAGAGGCAATAAAGTCATTGTTGTTTGAAAATCATGCATTCTTTATTAGTTCATCACACAAATAGGGGGATAACTGCCAAGGTAGCCCGGGAGGGGTGGTGGATGAGGGAAGGACAAGGCCACACTGCACTTCAAAACTTATTGAATGCCAGCTTTCTGTTGCTTGGGCAGTCCTCTGTTGTGGAGTGGTTGGGTGCCCGGAGGACCCCCCACCGCGTTCTTGGGCATCTGGGTGAGGAGGCTATGGAACGTGGGGAGGAGGGCAGGCGGTTACACAGGGGCTGCAGCGGTGGTCTGTGCTCTTGCTGCCTTTCCCGCACCTCAACCATATGCCGGAGCATATCGGTTTGATCCTCCAGTAGCCTCAGCATTGCATCCTGCCTCCTCTCATCACGCTGATGCCATCTCTCCTCTCACTCGTCCCTCCTATCCTCTCGCTTGTCCCTCCTGTCCTCACGTTCATTTTATGCTTTCCTGGACTCTGACATTGTCTCCCTCCACGCATTGTGCTGGGCTTTTTCACCGTGGGAGGCCTGCATGAGCTCAGAGAACATTTCATCGCAAGTGCGTTTTTTTCGGCTTCTAATCATAGAATCATAGAATATCAGGGTTGGAAGGGACCTCAGGAGGTCATCTAGTCCAACCCCCTGCTCAAAAGCAGGACCAATCCCCAATTAAATCATCCCAGCCAGGGCTTTTTCAAGCCTGACCTTAAAAACTTCTAAGGAAGAAGATTCCACCACCTCCCTAGGCAACGCATTCCAGTGTTTCACCACCCTCCTAGTGAAAAAGTTTTTCCTAATATCCAACCTAAACCTCCCCCACTGCAACTTGAGACCATTACTCCTTGTCCTGTCCTCTTCCACCACTGAGAATAGTCTAGAACCATCCTCTCTGGAACCACCTCTCAGGTAGTTGAAAGCAGCTATCAAATCCCCCCTCATTCTTCTCTTCTGCAGACTAAACAATCCCAGTTCCCTCAGCCTCTCCTCATAAGTCATGTGTTCCAGTCCCCTAATCATTTTTGTTGCCCTTCGCTGGACTCTTTCCAATTTATCCACATCCTTCTTGTAGTGTGGGGCCCAAAACTGGACACAGTACTCCAGATGAGGCCTCACCAATGTCGAATAGAGGGGGACGATCACGTCCCTCGATCTGCTCGCTATACCCCTACTTATACATCCCAAAATGCCATTGGCCTTCTTGGCAACAAGGGCACACTGCTGACTCATATCCAGCTTCTCATCCACTGTCACCCCTAGGTCCTTTTCCGCAGAACTGCTGCCTAGCCATTCAGTCCCTAGTCTGTAGCTGTGCATTGGGTTCTTCCATCCTAAGTGCAGGACCCTGCACTTATCCTTATTGAACCTCATCAGATTTCTTTTGGCCCAATCCTCCAATTTGTCTAGGTCCCTCTGTATCCTATCCCTGCCCTCCAGCGTATCTACCACTCCTCCCAGTTTAGTATCATCCGCAAATTTGCTGAGAGTGCAATCCACACCATCCTCCACTTCATTTATGAAGATATTTAACAAAACCGGCCCCAGTACCGACCCCTGGGGCACTCCACTTGACACCGGCTGCCAACTAGACATGGAGCCATTGATCACTACCCGTTGAGCCCGACAATCTAGCCAACTTTCTACCCACCTTATAGTGCATTCATCCAGCCCATATTTCTTTAACTTGCTGACAAGAATACTGTGGGAGACCGTGTCAAAAGCTTTGCTAAAGTCAAGATACAATACATCCACTGCTTTCCCTTCATCCACAGAACCAGTAATCTCATCATAGAAGGCGATTAGATTAGTCAGGCATGACCTTCCCTTGGTGAATCCATGCTGACTGTTCCTGATCACTTTCCTCTCATGTAAGTGCTTCAGGATTGATTCTTTGAGGACCTGCTCCATAATCTTTGATAGCCTCTGCGATGGAGATGATATGTGGAGTGATAAAACATTTGCAGCTGCAGGAGGGAAAAAAGGGAGATTGGTCTTTAAAAAGAGACATTTTAGAGAACAATGGGTAGACTCTTTCACAGTGAACCAAGCTGTTAACATTACATAGCATGTGTGCTTTCTTTACAAGGTTACATTTTGCCTCTTATATCGAGGGCCTGCCGGTATGGTGTGAGAGATCACACATGCAGGGCCGGCGGGCAACAGAATTCGGCTTGCAGGCGGACATGGTAAGCCACAGTCTTTTGGCTTCTTTAACCTTCCTAACATGTGTGAATGGTTTCAAACAGAGGCGCCCTCATTGCACATAGCAAGCACCCGTTGGGTTGGCCCTTTAAAATGAGTTGGCCATTTAAAAGGAGGGCCTGCGGTTTTCGGGTTAAAATGCAGCACAAACCCAACTAACCCCCCCACACACCGCCAAACACACACAAAATTATCTGGAATGATCGCTTCACCCCTCCCCCAACCACGTGGCTAACAGCGGGGATGATTTCTGTTCAGCCACAGGCAAACAGCCCAGCAGGAACGGCCACCTCTGAATGTCCCCTTAACAAAATTCCCCTGTTTCAACCAGGTGACCATGAATGATATCACTCTCCTGAGGATAACACAGAGAGATAAAGAACGGATGTTGCTTGAATGCCAGTAAACACCAGGACCATACGCTGCCATGCTTTGTTATTCAATGATTCCAGACTACGTGCTGCTGGCTTGCTGTGGTAAAGTGTCCTACCAAGGAGGATGGAATAAGGCTGCTCTCCCCAGAAACCTTTTGCAAAGGCTTTGGGAGTACATCCAGGAGAGCTTCATGGAGATGTCCCTGGAGGATGTCCGCTCCATCCCCATACACTTTAACAGACTTTTCCAGTAGCTGTACTGGCCGCGAATGCATCCCAAGTCTTCAGGGAAAATTAATCATTAAACATGCTTGCTTTTAAACCGTGTATTATATTTACAAAGGTACACTCACCAGAGGTCCCTTCTCTGCCTTCTAGGTCCAGGAGCCCACCTTTGGTGGGTTGGGACGGTACTAGATCCAGAGTGAAAAACAGTTCCTGGCTGTTGGGAAAAATGGTTTCTCCACTTGCTTGCTGTGCTTCAACCTCCTCCTCGTCCCCAAAATCCGCATCCATGTTGTGTGAGAGTCCATTGATGGAGTCCACGCACAGGGCTGGGGTAGTTGTAGGGGCACGCCCTAGAATGGCATTCAGCTCTTCATAGAAGTGGCATGTCTGAGGCTCTGACCCGGAGCAGCCGTTTGCATCTCTGGTTCTTCGGTAGGCTTGCCTGAGCTCCTTAAGTTTCACGTGGCACTGCTGTGGGTTCCTGTTATAGCCTCTGTCCTTCATGCCCTTGGAGATTTTTTCAAATATTTTGGCATTTCGTCTTTTCGAACGGAGTTCTGATAGCATGGATTCGTCTCCCCATACAGTGATCAGATCCAGTACCTCCTGTTCGGTCCATGCTGGAGTTCTTTTGTGATTCTGGGGCTGCATGGTCACCTCTGCTGATCAGCTCATCACGCTGGCCAAACAGGAAATGAAATTCAAAAGTTCACAGGGCTTTTTCTGTCTACCTGGCCAGTGCATCTGAGTTGAGAGTGCTGTCCAGAGCGGTCACAATGGGCACTCTGGGATAGCTCCCGGAGGCCAATACCGTCGAATTGCATCCACACTATCCCAAATTGGATCCAGCAAGGTCGATTTCAGCGCTAATCCACTCGTCGGGGAGGAGTACAGAAACCAGTTTTAAGAGCCCTTAAAGTCAGTTAAAATGGCTTCGTATTGTGGACGGGTGCAGGGCTAAATTGATCTAATGCTGCTAAATCCGATCTAATCTCGTAGTGTAGACTAGGGCTTCCCGTTAGGCACTCTTATTGATTAACTCTTTTAGGCTCTGTAGAAAAATCCCGGCCTTGATAAATAATATTTTAAATACGTATTAACTCCTTAAGTAAAGGAGAAGTTTTGGTTTCAGGGGCAATTGACTACAGGTGGGCATTTCCATTTTAAACTCTGTATTGTGTAATGCTGCTTAGAGCAGGCTACACACAGTGCTTAAAACACTGGTAGCTGATGGTACCTTGTCTACACTAGCATTCTCACTTTTGGTACTGCCAGTGGAACAAGTGGTAGCAATGGTGGGCAATTTTAGTGGTGTAAATTTAATGTAGACAAGGTCTTAGAAGGGCCAGGATCAGTGTGAATGGACTTTAAAGCCTTCAATAGTACTCCATCTATCCAGAAGAATTGAAAGCTCATTCTGTTTTGTGATAGTTATTTCATCTCCTTGTATGTATTAAAATTTGTAAAGCTGCAATATGCAGTTCACTTCACACCTTTATGACGTATTACTTGCTCAACTCTGGAGCTAGATCAGATGTGCCAGTTTGAGTGGGGGCAGTATTTCAATCTCTCTTCAGGTACCAGCTCTGCTCTCATTTACATAGGTATAAATCCAAAGTAGTTTCATAGATTTCAGTAGAATTACTTCAGAATTACACAGGTGCCACGAGAAGAGAATTTGGTCTTTAAAATTTCTCACCCACCCTCTTAGAATGGCATCACCTACTTAGAATCATAGAATCATAGAATATCAGGGTTGGAAGGGACCCCTGAAGGTCATCTAGTCCAACCCCCTGCTCGAAGCAGGACCAATTCCCAGTTAAATCATCCCAGCCAGGGTTTTGTCAAGCCTGACCTTAAAAACTTCCAAGGAAGGAGATTCCACCACCTCCCTAGGCAACGCATTCCAGTGTTTCACCACCCTCTTAGTGAAAAAGTTTTTCCTAATATCCAATCTAAACCTCCCCCACTGCAACTTGAGACCATTACTCCTCGTTCTGTCATCTGCTACCATTGAGAACAGTCTAGAGCCATCCTCTTTGGAACCCCCTTTCAGGTAGTTGAAAGCAGCTATCAAATCCCCCCTCATTCTTCTCTTCTGCAGGCTAAACAATCCCAGCTCCCTCAGCCTCTCCTCATAAGTCATGTGTTCTAGACCCCTAATCATTTTTGTTGCCCTTCGCTGGACTCTCTCCAATTTATCCACATCCTTCTTGTAGTGTGGGGCCCAAAACTGGACACAGTACTCCAGATGAGGCCTCACCAATGTCGAATAGAGGGGGACGATCACGTCCCTCGATCTGCTCGCTATGCCCCTACTTATACATCCCAAAATGCCATTGGCCTTCTTGGCAACAAGGGCACACTGCTGACTCATATCCAGCTTCTCGTCCACTGTCACCCCTAGGTCCTTTTCCGCAGAACTGCTGCCTAGCCATTCGGTCCCTAGTCTGTAGCGGTGCATTGGATTCTTCCGTCCTAAGTGCAGGACCCTGCACTTATCCTTATTGAACCTCATCAGATTTCTTTTGGCCCAATCCTCCAATTTGTCTAGGTCCTTCTGTATCCTATCCCTCCCCTCCAGCGTATCTACCACTCCTCCCAGTTTAGTATCGTCCGCAAATTTGCTGAGAGTGCAATCCACACCATCCTCCAGATCATTTATGAAGATATTGAACAAAACCGGCCCCAGGACTGACCCCTGGGGCACTCCACTTGACACCGGCTGCCAACTAGACATGGAGCCATTGATCACTACCCGTTGAGCCCGACAATCTAGCCAGCTTTCTACCCACCCTATAGTGCATTCATCCAGCCCATACTTCCTTAACTTGCTGACAAGAATACTGTGGGAGACCGTGTCAAAAGCTTTGCTAAAGTCAAGAAACAATACATCCACTGCTTTCCCTTCATCCACAGAACCAGTAATCTCATGATAAAAGGCGATTAGATTAGTCAGGCATGACCTTCCCTTGGTGAATCCATGCTGGCTGTTCCTGATCACTTTCCTCTCATGCAAGTACTTGAAGATTGATTCTTTGAGGACCTGTTCCATGATTTTTCCAGGGACTGAGGTGAGGCTGACTGGCCTGTAGTTCCCAGGATCCTCCTTCTTCCCTTTTTTAAAGATTGGCACTACATTAGCCTTTTTCCAGTCATCCGGGACTTCCCCGGTTCGCCACGAGTTTTCAAAGATAATGGCCAATGGCTCTGCAATCACAGCCGCCAATTCCTTCAGCACTCTCGGATGCAACTCGTCCGGCCCCATGGACTTGTGCACGTCCAGCTTTTCTAAATAGTCCCTAACCACCTCTATCTCCACAGAGGGCTGGCCATCTCTTCCCCATTTTGTGATGCCCAGCGTAGCAGTCTGGGAGCTGACCTTGTCAGTGAAAACAGAGGCAAAAAAAGCATTGAGTACATTAGCTTTTTCCACATCCTCTGTCACTAGGTTGCCTCCCTCATTCAGTAAGGGGCCCACACTTTCCTTGGCTTTCTTCTTGTTGCCAACATACCTGAAGAAACCCTTCTTGTTACTCTTGACATCTCTCGCTAGCTGCAGCTCCAGGTGCGATTTGGCCCTCCTGATTTCATTCCTACATGCCCGAGCAATATTTTTATACTCTTCCCTGGTCATATGTCCAACCTTCCACTTCTTGTAAGCTTCTTTTTTATGTTTAAGATCCGCTAGGATTTCACCGTTAAGCCAAGCTGGTCGCCTGCCATATTTACTATTCTTTCGACTCATTGGGATGGTTTGTCCCTGTAACCTCAACAGGGATTCCTTGAAATAGAGCCAGCTCTCCTGGACTCCTTTCCCCTTCAAGTTAGTCCCCCAGGGGATCCTGGCCATCCGTTCCCTGAGGGAGTCGAAGTCTGCTTTCCTGAAGTCCAGGGTCCGTATCCTGCTGCTTACCTTTCTTCCCTGTGTCAGGATCCTGAACTCAACCAACTCATGGTCACTGCCTCCCAGATTCCCATCCACTTTTGCTTCCCCCACTAATTCTACCCGGTTTGTGAGCAGCAGGTCAAGAAAAGCGCCCCCCCTAGTTGGCTCCTCTAGCACTTGCGCCAGGAAATTGTCCCCTACGCTTTCCAAAAACTTCCTGGATTGTCTATGCACCGCAGTATTGCTCTCCCAGCAGATATCAGGAAAATTAAAGTCACCCATGAGAATCAGGACATACTTAACTTTCTACTATGGAGATCTGTGCTGTTGGAGTAAGTGCCCATGTGCCAAACTACTCAGCCTTCTTCAGCCTTTGCCTACCCCATCTCGACACTGGTCCTCAGTATCCTCAGACTTCATCGTAAAGCTACCCTGCTCCCATGGTTGCACTGTCTTCCTTGTTGCCGTCAACCTCCTCACTAAGGTGGCATACTTTATTTACGTTCACTCCCTCCCAACTGTCCAGGAAAACGGTCCACCTTTTTCTAGGTCATATTTTTCGGCTCCATGAACTGCCAACCAGAGTAGTCTCAGATCAAGGTTCACAATTCACTTCCCATTATTGGCACAAACTCTGCAAGCTCTTAGAAATGAAATTTCTTACCTCCTCAGCCTATCACCCACAGACCAACAGGTAGACAAAACAAGTGAACCAGGTCCTTGAGCAACACCTCTGTTGCTTTCTCAGTTATTGTCAAGGCAACTGGGTTGTCCTCCTGCCATATGCAGAGTTTGCATATAATAGCTGCACTCATGCATCCACCCAACATAGGTCTTTCTATACAAACTACGGTTTCCACCCTAAACTTAATTCGGCTGCACTTCCAGATTCCCAAGTCCCTTCCACAGCAGATCTAGTTGCCCGCCTTCACTGGGTCCAACGAGAGCTTAGTGAACACCTTGAAGTCTCCAAGGAGACACATAAACATCATACTGACCAAAAACGCCAAGCCACACTGACCCTGTCTGTTGGAGACAAGGTCTGGTTGTCTTTCAAACATCTAAAATCCATCTGTCCCTCAGCCAAATTGGATCGTCAGTACCTGGGCCCATTTAAGATAGCAGGACCAATTAACCCTGTAGCATTTAGGCTTCAGTTGCTAGATGGTCCACCCAGTTTTCCATGTCTCTTCTGAAATCCTATATGGAGAATTCCTTTCCTGTTCACTCCACTCCACCACCACCTCTAGTAGATATCCAAGGCCAACAGGAGTATGAGGTCCAGGAAATTCTAGAGTCCAAGTGGCAAACACTAATATCTGATGGACTGGGTGTGCTATGGATCAGAAGCACAATCATGGGAGCTGATAGAAAATGTCCATGCTCTAGAACTCATACATGCGTTCCTTCAGAAATACCTCCTGAAGTTAGGTCCTGTGGCGCACTAGCAGGCACCCACGAAGGGGCATTATTTTTACTGTCAGTACTGAACCATAGCCACCAGAAATTCTACAGACTTGAGTCTGGGCTGTCTCTCTGGGGTATAAAAGCACCTTCTGCCATACAACAGACCATCCTTCAAGTGAAATCTTGAGTGGGGCAGAATGTTAGGACCATCTAGAGCAGAGGTAGGCAAACTACGGCCTGCAGGCCACTTCCGGCCTGCGGGACCCTCCTGCCCGGCCCTTGAGCTCCAGGCTGGGGAGGCTAGCTCCCAGCCCCTCCCCTGCTGTCCCCCCTCCCCCTCAGCCTCAGCTTGCCATGCCACCAGCGCTCTGGGTGGAGGGGCGGTGAGCTCCTGCTGGGCAGCATGGCTGCAAGAACCGCCAGCCTGCCCATGTGCTCTAGACTGCATGGCGGCGTGGCTGGCTCCAGCCAGGTGGCGCGGCTGCCAGTCCTGGTGCTCTGAGTGGCATGGTAAGGGGGCAGGTAGTGAGGGGGTTGGATAAGGGGCAGGGGGTACCGGGGGGCAGTCAGGGGACAGGGAGCAGTGGGTGGTTAGATAGGTGTGGGAGTCCCAGGGGGGTTGTCAGGGGGCAGGGGTGTGGATGGGGGCGGGGCAGTCAGGAGACAGGGAGCAGGGGGGTTGGATAGGGGGTGGGGTCCCAGGGGGACAGTTAGGGGCGGGGGGTCCTGGGAGGGGGTGGGGAGGTGACTAGGAGCAGGGGGGGGTTGGATGGGTCAGGGGTTCTGAGGGGGGCAGTCAGGGGGCAGGAAGTGGGAGGGTGCGGCTAGGGGGCAGGGGCCAGGCTATTTGGGGAGGCACAGCCTTCCCTACCCAGCCCTCCATACAGTTTCGGAACCCTGATGTGGCCCTCAGGCCAAAAAGTTGCCCACCCCTGATCTAGAGTCTGATAGCTCTTAGTAGCATGGAGGTCTTGGGGAAGCAGGGACCAGAAGAGGGGTATCAGGTTCCTGTTTGCTGTCCCTTGGAGAAAACTGGATGGGTGTAAAATGGTACCCAAGGGAGCTATGTCTGACTCAGCATATATGTGGTCAGTAAGGATCTGGACCAGGAACAAAGCTCCTTCTGGAAGGTGTCACCAATTCTTCAAAATCTGCCTTTATGGCAAGTAACTCTTTGCCCTAGATATCATAACTCTTCTGAGCAGGGATTGGAGGCACAGGGATGGAATTAGTTATGTGAACCAGTACATTGTCAGAATGGCTCAGATGGCAAAGTTAAAAGGATTTGCCTCAATGGTGAAGGGCTGGGCAGGATCCAGGTACACAAGAATGGGAGCTGAGGTAAAAGATCTTTTTAGCTGATCAAATGTGAAGTGTGCTTCTGGTAACCAGATGAAATGAACTCCCTTTCAAAGAAACACAGTTATTGAGGCAACTAGGTGAGAGAATCCTTTGACAAAATGCTTATAAAAATTGGCAAACCAAAGAAACTACTGAATGCCTCTTATGTCCTTTAGGGCATTCCATCCAGAGATGGCAAATACTTTCCACTGATCCATTGTTAGCCCTTCAGGGAAAACAGTATACCCGAGGAACTTGACTGTGTCTCTGTCAAACTCACATTTCATCAGTTTGGAGTACAGATGGTTTTGGTGGAGTCTGTTAAGCGTGTGGAGCACATGTTGATCATGCAGTACCTGGTTTTCAGAAAAAGCAAGAATGTCATCCAAATAAATAACCACAAACTGGTCCGATATGTCACAAAAGATATTATTGATGAAATATTGAAATGTTGCCGGAGTGCTACACAACCTAAAAGGCACAACTAACTCTTCAAAATGTCCATATTGGGTGTGGAACAGTCTTCCATTCATCACCTTCTCTGATTCAGACCAGGTTGTAGGCCCCATGTAGGTACAACTTAGTAAAAAATCTTGGCTGAGTAGAGCCTCTCAAAGAGTTCATTAATAAATGGCAAGGGGAGCAGTTTCAGACTATCACCTTGTTCAGAGCTTGATAGTCAACACAAAGGTATAAGGAGCCATCCTTCTTTGCCACAAAGAAGATTGGAGCCCCCACTTGAGATGTGTGTGTGTGCGGGCAAATGAATCCCCTTCTCTAAGGTGTCACGGAGGTACTCCCAGAGCATCTGGAGTTCAGATTCTGAGAGGGACTGTATGCGGCCAACAGGAATCTTGGCTCTGGGTTGCAGGTCAATTGGACAATCATAATTATGATGGGGTGGCAAAGCATCTGCCCTCTTTTCATGGAGTTGCAGGGATGGCGGCAGTCCCCTTCAGTGTACCTCCTTTGGTCTCTGAATTCTCAGGTAGCTGGCAAAGATTGCAGGGGGCTTCTGGTCCAGCACACGTTTTTGGGACGCAAAATTGATGGTGGAGCCTTGATGTGAAGTGTGCTGTGCCTGGCACCCAGCGGATGCATAGATTATGGGTGATGAGCCAAGGAATGCAGAAGATGATGGAGGAGTGAGGTGCATGGATCAGAATGAATGGTAGAATATCCCAGTGACGCTGGAGCATTGTAACCATCAAGGGTGCTGTTTGATGAGTAACCAGGCCAGAGGAGAGGAGGGATCTGTCAATAGACTCCATCAAATTGGGGATGGTTTCCTGCAGAGTTGTAACGTTGTGAACCTGGGCGAAGTTTAAATCCATGAAATTGTTGGAAGTCCCTGGGCCTGTGCATGCCCTCAGCTTGAGCTCTGTTATGGTAGGATGTTGTAGCCAAAGGCAGAGTTGGAGGGTACTGGCATGGAATCCATCCATAGTCAGGCTGCTGATAGACAAGGAGCAATTCAAGGTCCTGTTGTGAGGGAGAGAACACAGGCTCAGCCCAGACCTCTTTTTATTGGAGCTGAGGCCAGGAGTCTTTCTGGTGAAAACACGGCTTGATTCTTAGTGGGGCATGCCACAGTATTGCATCCAAATTCCCCACAATACAGGCATAAGCCCAAAGCATGATGCCAGCCCTTCTCTGCATTAGATCTTACTGGGCCCTTGTGATGAGAACAGGAAGGGGAGCAATGCCTCGACTCTCTCTCCAGCCGGTGTTTGGTCAGGCGGTCATCAATACTGATACACAACTTGACCAAGGCATCCAGGTTGGGTGGCAGCTCCACCTGTGCCAGCTCATTCTTTATGTCCTTACTTAGGGCACATTGGATATGGGAGCAGTTTGTCACCTTGTTCCATTTAGTGTCTGCTGCCAGGTGCTGGGACTCTGTGGCAAACTTAGTGACTGATCTGTTTCCCTGTCACTGCCTCTGAAGTGCATTCTTGGTAGATCGTGTGCGATTCGGATCACCAAACACAATTGCCATAGTTTGGACGAACTCTTTGAACTGCTTCAGCAGAGGGCTAAAAGTCTCCAGGAGGGGAGATGGCCAGGCCAAGGCATCCTCAGTTAGTAGTCTAGTAATAAGTTCTACTCGGGTCTGGTCAGTGGAGAATGACTGGGGCCAAAGCATAAACAGGACCCAGCAATGATTCCTGAAACTGCAGATGTTGTTATGGTCCCCATCAAACTTCTCTCTCATTAGAATCCCTGGCTCCCTAGAAGCCAGGGCAGCAGCTATGGACAGGATGGTTTGAGCATGTAGGGCTGCAGTTTGTACCTGCAAGGCCATAACCTGGGCCTATAAGGTCTGCAGAATTGCCACGATGTCCAACAGAGACACAACTGCCTCTGCAGAATCCATCTGAAGGGCAGTCCAGCCATTACGCGCACTTGTTCAATCTTTTGAGTTGCTCAAACTATAAGTGACTTAGCTGTGAGTGGTCTGGCTTAGTGTCTGGAGCAAGAGTCTGGCCTACCAGTTAGAGCTGAATCCCAATGTGGCAGGTCCAGGAGTCATAACCAAGAGTCAAAGATCAAAGCCTAAGATGAAGGAATCGTAATCAGAAGGTGGAGCTGAAGATCTGAGCCGAAGATCTGAGCCGGAAGTCAGAGATCAGGAAGGAACTGGGGGCTGGAGCAGGAGCAGGTACAGGCTGTGGCTAGAGCAGGAGCAAGGCTAGAGACAGTGGAGGCAGAGACAGGACCAAGCACAGTTGCAGGGGAGAATGTGAGGAGGGGGGCCTTTAGATGTGGGCAGGCCCACACCTTCCCATCCCCAGTGCTTCAATAAGTGCAGGCTAGAATGTGTTGAATAGCCATTGGACTGGTACTGCTACTGAGCATAAGTGTCAGCCTGTAGCCAATCAGGTGGCAAGGTTAATTAGATAGCTTCTGTCAGGACCAGGTTTCATTGGGTTGCCAGGAGACTGTCTCTGCTGCTGGCTGGCTGCAGACACCAAGTGCTTGAAGATATTCCAGGCAGCGCTGCAGCTCACAGACCAGCATGGAGCGGTGGCTGTAACTTAGATAGGCTCTTAGGGTTGGCAAAGGTATGCTGGGGGCCTCTCTAGCCTCTGGAACAGCCAAGGATCAGTAGGGAGCAAAGGTAACTTAAAGCTCCCTTAGCCCTCTCTCTCCCTGGGTTGAGAGTTCCCAGGGTTCATTCTTATGTTCTAAGGCATAATATCTCAAAACTCACATCATCATATAAACCTTTCATTCTATGAACATAAGAGGAAAGGAGAATTATAAATTAAAAAAAAACAAACAAACAACAAACCCCTCCCTTCCCCAAAAACAGTTTTCTTAAATGGTAGTCACATTAACTTTATTCACAATGCACAAAAATCAGTCTCCCCAAAGACAAACAAGTACAAAAAGAAGCGCAAAAAAGCAGGGGGACAAGGAAAAAATGCTCTTTTACAGTCAGATATGGGTTGAAGCTAGTATCTCCTTATTCTTGTCTCAGTTCCTGGTTCATCTGAGATCAGGATGGAAGACTGATGTAAAGATGAGGTCTGGCTGTTCCACTAAGTTTCTTCCTCTTTCCTGTGGCCAAAAGCCAGCTGAGCCAGTGTCAGATGAGCAGGCTGATACTAATCCAGGACTGGCTAGGGTTAACTTTCTTAAAAGGAACAGTTTTGACCTGATGTTCAATAAGCTTCATACCACATTCTTAAAACACAAGGAACAGTTTTGATCTGATGTAAGTAAGCTTCATACCATAAATAAGGATAGGAAAGAAAAAAAAGATATTGAAATGCCAATAGACCAAAGTTGGCAAAAATGCTCCCTTAACTTCAGAATCCTTTAGCTTTTTATAACTGTATAGTCCTTGGAAAGCTTCTTAGTCCTTGAAAAACTCTGGAAAGAATTTCTGTAATCAGTCTTTTAACCCAAATAATTGTAACCCAGAAATATATCAACAACAGTCCCATTCTCAAAGAAAAAAAAAAGGCTCAAAACAAAGGTCCCAGTATGTATTAGGTTCTTCTTAGCATGACTTTTGTTAGGTGGTGCATAGTCCAAAGACCTTAAATCTATTACAGCATCTCTCTTGGAGATAGGCCTTGTCAGTTGGCCTCATTGTCACATCAGGTTATGAGGAGGATTGGGCACTACATGGCAGATTCAGAAGGGCATTGTGTGTGTGAGATGTGGAAGACAGCATAGGAGAAGTGAACCAGTGAGTAGTCAAGGTGGGCACTGTTGGGGCAGTGGAGGAAACTGGGGTGGAGAAAGAAATTGAAATTGCTGGTGATGGTTAGAGAGGGAAAATGTGGTTACACAAAGAGGAATTTAGTCAGGACATGGGGGTTCTGATCCCAACTCATGATAAAGGACATGGAAATATTTAGTAATCATAAATGTTGAGAACCTTGGTTTGAACCCCCACCTCCCAAAACCAACCGACCCAAACCTACTATCTGCAACAGCTTGGCATCATACTGGATTCAGTACTGACTCAGAGTGAAAAGCTCACCTACTCACCAAAATCTCATTGTTTTCTGGCAGAAAGGTTCAGTCCCATCTATCCTCCGGCATCTCTTCCTTCCATCTCTGCCTTTATTGTCTAAATACCATGCATCCTAGCCTCCAACTACACATAAAGTAAGAAGTCCCGCTCTGGACTCTAACTCATCACTGAAATTCAGTCACTTCTTGGCCAATCACAGTGGAGGGAAAACGGACAGTTTCGGGTCCTGGGCTGTGCTGAAGCAAATATGAAAATAACAGTAAAGAAATATCATGGAAGGGAAAGTAAATGCAGGGATACTGTAACTGCTGGGATACTACAATTTTTAAAAGTTACTGTATGGCTAGTGAGAGAAGCTAAGTTGACATCTCTGATTTATCTGTGGAAGAACTACATCATAGACAGCAGCAGTACAAGCTTCTTCACACCACTGCATGTAGTGGCTCCATCTCTCCCCATAAAAGAAGAGTTAAGTCCTTGGCTTGTATGCTCATCCTGTCAGTAATGCAGTCAATTAAACTGTGGTTTCTGTGTTGCTGAAATCTGCCCTTTGGGAACTGAGAAGACCCTTCCTCCAATACAGTTCATATAGACCACCTAGGAGCCTTCAGATGATAACTTTCAGTTACAAACACTTCAGGCCAGATTTGAACTAGTCACAGAAAGGTTAAAGATTAATTTTCCACTAACAGTCCTCTGAGTCATCCACTTCCCTAAAGGCAGTTGATCTCCTCCATGTAACATGAGAGTTGATGTAGTTGAATATCACTCTACAGTATAGAATGAAGGTTGCAATTGTACTTAGAATCTTAGAGATTAGTACTGGAAAAGCTGTATTAGGTCATCTTATCCTTCCAGTTGTCCAATTCAGTGCAGCAAATTTCTATACGTGATATTACCCATAGTCCCAGTAAAGGTTCTGGTATCAGGACGCCAGTAAGCACATAAGTCACTGTAGGATTAGCCCAATTGGATGAATATGACTTAGAAAGACTCTTACATAAGCTTCTACCGCTGTGCATTGCCTTGTATACAGTGCTGAAGAAATCCCAAGACTACAAGACAAGTGGGGAACCAAGTCAAAAAAGAAAAACAGAAAAGCCAAAATACAAGCCCTACCTTCTGTCACTTTTTATATTTTCTAGTATTATATTGAGTTATGATGAACGTTACCCTGTTGATAGTTCTGGGTCTGAAATACTCTGATTATCCGCTGGAGAGGTAAAATTAGTGCAAATACCCCTCAAACTGACCTACCACTTTCTCATTCCTGAGCCTGTGTGAGAGGATTGAGACCCATCATTCCTTGACTTCTTTTTCGAAGCTGCCAACAAGACTGTAAATTATTATGTGAACATCTGTCCACTAGGAACTGTTCTGAGTTTATCAATCTATTTTACACAGGCCAAGAAATATTGTTCAGATAGTAATGCTGTTCGGTCACTAACAATCTAGGCTTGGTAGAAAGTGATTTAAAAGGCTCCACAGCCTATTACCAACTTCCTGAGCCACCTACACAACACACCCTGTGGCCCTGGATACTAATCCACATGTGAGGGGATTCTCAGAAACTTTGACGGAATAGGGTCTGGCCAAACATGAATAATGTGCTAAACCAGTTACTGTAGCTGCGACATGACTGTTCCCTGGCATTTTTACCTTTAAATGTTTTAGTTATACACAATGATGGTTAGCTGGTTGTTGAGATGAGTTGGCTTGTTCTACCCTGACTGATACATAATGTTCAACATTGTGTTAGTTAACATGCTTGTTCACAGCCATATTCAGACAGAGTGAAATTTTGTAAAAAAGACCAGGCCTAAGATGGCTACTTGTACATTTTCTTGAGTCTTGCTATCTTTCTCTAACAAAATGTTCCAACACTATGAACAACCTGCCATCAGATTGTTCTTAGTAATTTGGTTAATAAATCATATTTTTATTTTCTATGCTGTCTGATATTTGCCTTGTAACTGATGTAATAATAATTTGTCTGCATCATATTTAAGAGTCTCACCTTCCAGCGCATTTTGCAAAGGCTTGTTACTTTAGGTCTCTCTCACTAGGTATTTCTGTGGTCCCCATCATTGCAGAACCAGTATCTGAGCATCTCATAAATGTTAATGTATTTATCCTAGCACCCCTGTGCTAGCACCCCTAGCATCCCTGTGAGGCAGATAAATATTATCTCCATTTAGAGGGGGAACTGTGGCACAGAGCAATTAAGTGTGCCCGAAGTCACACAGTGGCAGAGTCTGTGGCAGTCAGGAACTGAAACCAGATCTTCTGAGTTCCCCTCCAGGACCTTAACTACAAAACTACTACAGCCAGAATTGGTCTGACTTCATTAATGGAGCAGGCATGATAGCAGAGACTCCACAGTGTAGGATCATTCTAAAGGGATGTAATTTATGGACTCTGCAGCTATACATAGAACACCAGAGCACACAATTTGGGCAAGATGTGAATGGACAAGGTATTAATCAAAGATTCATGAAAAGGAGAGAAAGGACCTATAGTACTAGGTCATGCCACCTCTAGTACATCTCAGGGATTAGTGCAGAATTGTCATGAAATTCAACAAAAGCACAGCACATTCTTCAGTGCCTTTTCTAGTTTAGTTTTAAATTACCCAGTCATAGGTTCTTCCACCTCTTCAACTGGGAGACTATTCCACAGATCTTACACTTAGAACACTCTAAATGTCTTTTTGGTCTAATTTCAGTTCACTCATTATATCACCCTAGACAATTCCTTTTATCCCAGCCATTCCCCCCAAAATTGAAAGAAACATTATTCCCTATTTTCAAACAACAAGGCTAAAACGGTGAAATTTTAAATAATGATCAAGGAATTTTTTTTATTCATTTAAGTTTCAATATCATTACAGAAAATGTTATGGTACAGAGTTGTTTAACATTAGTTTTATTTCTTTGCTCATTTGATTTCCACATGAATGCTGGTAACATTAATATCTGTACAAGATCAGTCTTTGATTTTTTTTTTTTTAGTTTTTAGTTCTGTACATTTTAAATGTATTGGTTAAAAAGGCTGTCAGCACTTAAGGAAGCAATTTTTTTTGTTTGTTCAAATAAAAGGTATCCAGTTACTGCCCAAGAGTACTGAGCTGGGTGGCTGCTGGGCCGAGAGATATCCCTGAACGCGCAGCGAGGGAGGAAACCTCGGGGCTTGATCGGGTTCCCAGTGCAGCCACTCTGCTTTTGGCACTGTGCACATCAACACGAGATACAAGATAAAGAACAAGCAGAAGCTCTCTGTGAAGCAGTTATGAAGCATACTAATAAGGGAAATCCAAGTGTTGTCTACGCTAGTATAAATAAGCAGACAGCCTTGTTTTAAGAGCATTAGTTGTATCTTAAAGATGAGAAAAAACACAAGTTCTGCAGGCACCTACTGCTGTCTACTAAAAGCTACTGCTATCAGAACTAGCATTGAACACACAAAGCAATTGCAAGAAAGGAAAAAGTTGCTTTGATATAATCAGAATAAATTTCTTTGTTAAGATTTGTTTTTTTAAAGTTTTTTTTAAAAGGTATTTATTTAAATTCCATTTGAAATATAGTTCAAGATGTTGACTATACTGATCAACTTTTATCCAAATCAGAAAAACTAGCTGTGCCGTTGCATATTACAGGATACAGTCAATGATATGTGGACATGCATCAAAGCTTCACTCTTGCTGGTGACATCATAGCCTTCCGATGACCATAACGTCCACCACCTCGCCCTTGTGAAGCTCCACATACTGCTCTGTCTTTGGAGGTAGCATCAACAGTCCATTGGCACTACGCATACTCATCAGACGACTGCTCATCTGATTCCCTAGAGCAGAATGAGAGAAATACTATGGTTAACACTACTACTCCCACGATATATGAAGATGGAAAAAAGGGCTATTCTTAGGAGGGGAATCATGGAGCTAATTTAGTCATGGAGCATGGGGTCTGGATACTCAATGGACACATGGCAAATACCTACAGAATACCCAGGAGAGAGATTTCAGAGTAACAGCCGTGTTAGTCTGTATTCGCAAAAAGAAAAGGAGTACTTGTGGCACCTTAGAGACTAACCAATTTATTTGAGCATGAGCTTTCGTGAGCTACAGGTCACTTCATCGCTCACGAAAGCTCATGCTCAAATAAATTGGTTAGTCTCTAAGGTGCCACAAGTACTCCTTTTCTTTTTCCAGGAGAGAGAATTTCTCAGCCTACTTTTTCCAGGTTCTCCAAACTTCCATTCACTCACTTGTCCTCCTTGCCATCCAAGCTCCCACATTTCTCCCCCTTACTACCCCACATAGAATCATAGAATCTCAGGGTTGGAAGGAACCTCAGGAGGTCATCTAGTCCAACCCCCTGCTCAAAGCAGGACCGATCCCCAACTAAATCATCCCAGCCAAGGCTTTGTCAAGCCTGACCTTAACAACTTCTAAGGAAGGAGATTCCACCATCTCCCTAGGTAGACCATCCCAGTGCTTCACCACCCTCCTAGTGAAAAAGTTTTTCCTAATATCCAACCTAAACCTCCCCCACCTTTCCATCTGTGTTCTCAAAGCATGTAAAGCTTTACAGATAAAAATCAACATCTTGAATTGCATCTGTAAAAGTGCCTGTTCAGTCTTTGGAATCAATGGTGTAGAGCTCCGTGTGTGAAATCTACCTATGGAAGCAGTGAGACACAATCAATACTAACAAGTCTCCAGGTAGTTTCCAAGGAAAACTTCATGTAGGATGTATTGTTTTAAACCAATCTGGAGGTGACAAAAACATGGGTAACTGCAGCATGATCTACATCCATCTGAGAGATAGGCAAGGTCAACCTACTAGCCACATGCCGATAGAAAAACTACTCAAGTACTTCTTCTACCTAGAAATCTAGGAGCAGAGCAGCTGAGGATCGAACAGCATTCCCAGATTGCAAATCTTGTGTAAAAAGTGGCATATCTTCTTGATTGAGAGAATAGATACCACCCTCAGCTATCTCGACTAGAAGTTTCTCCCATTCAGCTAGCTAGTTTATTTGGAATGAAATTCAATCAGCCAGCTCCCATCAATGCCCCTTCTTGTATTTAGTCAATGTATGAGTGTGGAAGTGAGCATGTGAGGAAGTGCATGTCTGTGAGCGAGCATAAACAAGTATGAGTGAATGTTTTTGCAAAAGAACATGTGTAAATGGGCAGGCTGTGTGTATGCAAATGAATGTGTGTCAGGGAGCATGAAGGCAAGCGATCGTGTAAAAAATTGGAGTAGGCTAGCAAGCGTGTGTTCTACAGCATCAGTGAACTTGCATGTAAGTATGTGCAGGTATATGTGTGCATGTGTCTGTTGGCAAATGTGCAGTTATACGCATAAGTGTGTAATATGTGTATGTGTTTGATTGTTTGTAATGGCGGGTGTTTGGGAGCCTGCATGTGGTTGTGTCAGCCTACATAAGTGGCTAACCTGTACTCTGTGCCCAAGGCAGCGGTTCTTGGTGATGCCAAGTCAGTATGCACCGATGGTATTCTGGGCGAGGATCCAATTTTACATCACATGATAACTGCAGGAGAAGCAAAGAGAGGAAGAAGAAACAGACTGTCATTCACATTTCATTAGACAACCTAGACTTTATTCTGCCTCAGTCATCAGCAACAGGATTGTCAGAGTCTGTCTAAAACCCAAGAACTAATACTCCCTACTACTGTCAAAAATTCCATGGACAAGTCAAGTGGTCAGGATCTCAGGCTTATATCTCATTCGAAAGATGGTGCTTCGAACAGTGCAGCTCCCACTAATGACAGTCTGTGGTATCAGTTGGGTATTGACTCAGAGGGAAGAGTGACATCTATTTAATCACCATCAGCACTTCCTACAGCCCAATCCTTGAGAAATCTGATAGGATCACTGAACAGAGTGGCATGACTGGTTGAGAGACAGAAAGAATAGAGCTTGCTGTTGAGATTGCAGGTAGCGTTTGCAGCACTGACAGTTTACAAGTCCATAGATTTTTTCTAAACTGAGCAAATTTAAAACAGACATCATTAAGAGGAGAGAAACATGGACACAACAGTGATTTTATAGACACTATCTCAGAACCTTCCTATTTTCATTCAACATTCTGATGTGAACAGAGAGCATTCTGATAGCTTAAGTAAGTTGGGTTGACTATATGTTTCCTGCATCTCTAGGTAATCCTTCTATACAAACTTAACAGCTGAGAAAAGCTTAACAGAAATCTCCTTTGCTTTCCCTCTTTTTCTTTTCATAATTTCAGTCCACGTGCTTAAACTCACCACATCCTGTGCCCTCCCACAGGCAGCCCTTCCTGCAATTGTCTGAGCTACTCTTTCAGGCACTGCCTTTCTTATGTTCTTATACTATGTCTCTGACCTTCCTAGATCCTACGTGCACTCAAAATTCTGGTAGAAAAAAAAGCCCCTGCCCCTGCCATAGTTCTGGGCTTTGGACAGTCAGTGCTGTTAAATGTAACAGCAATATGACATCAGTGACCTTTAAACATTTTAGTACATTATGTCAGCTGCAAGCTTACGAGTGTCAGCTTGGAACACCATCACTTCTCGCTGAACTGATAGGATTGCTTTTCTTATCCTTCTTGGATTAGACATCAGTGCAGTACTTTTTGACTTGCTTCACTATTGCTTAGTGGACCATGTACATCTTCAGTGGTACCCTATGCACAGCTGGTACATCCAATGAAATGGCAGTACTTCATAGAAACATTGCCATGTTCAACAATGGCACAGTACCTATAGAAAATTCCAGCCCAGAAAAGTTTAGCCCCCTTCCAAATCCAGAAAATGGCTGGAGGAATGAGCTAGCGGGAAACCCAGCTGCTTATGAAATTCATAAGTGTTAAATGGCCTCCATTGCTCAGTGAATTGCAACCTGCACTGGCAGAAACATGCATGAATGAGATTGATATTACCCATCATTCAAAGTAAAAGGTCTGGGAAAAATGGAACAGAGATGCAGCAATGTGTAAGTGAAAAACATGGATCCATCTTGTAGTGATTTCAGGAGCTAAAATGATCATTAAATGAAGCTAGGAATTATGTTAAATGAGCAAATTTGCAAGTTTGTGGATGGGCCGGTTTGACAGGCCTAACAGGACTCTCTGGACTGTTATGCAGGAAACTGGGATTTGCTTGATTCCTTGATCCAGTCTCCCCTTTCCCTGGGCTGACAGTAGCTTGGAAGAGGCATGGTGGAAATTTTACACTCACTGCTGGGGTTGGGAAGGAGAATGGAGAAAGGGCCTCCAATAGCAACCTCTAAGCCAACCCTAAACTATTCCTGTCCCTTCTCAGTGTAAACACCCATTATATCTTTTCATGCAATTGTCTTATGACCATTAGTTGTTGTTTAATCAAATTCAATGTATATTTAGCTTTTTAAAATCTTTCCAAATCATTCTCCTTTAGTCATCTGATCTATTCTCTGCTGTGAATTCCCTTCAATTTATCGTCATATCTCTAGTGCTGAGATATCCAAAGTCAGATAGAGTATTGGGGGTGGGGGTGGCTCACTGCACCTGTCAGACAGCAGGATCTCAACATGATATAAGAAGCTATATATTTTAAATATAGCCTATATTTGAAAGTCCTTACCCTGGCTTTGATAATGGTGGGCCGAGGATCCAGGATGCCTTGCATTTTCCTCAGTGCTGGGACAACAAAGAGATTGCAGGTGACAACAGCTGATACAGGATTTCCTAGAGAGCAAAACACAACAGTAGTTCACATGTGAGTAATTTTGAGTTAAAATGTGAAATGATGAAATAATCTCACATTTCCATAGCAGCTTTCATCCTGAAGGATTCCAAAGAGTTTTTTACACTATGTACACAGGAAAAACTTCACTTAAATCTGGAGTGGCACATGGCAGTTGTTAAGCAGTACACAACTATACTACTAAGGAGTTTAGGACAAGAAGTGAAGCAGAGTACTGTATCCAACTGAAATTGAAAGGGAAATTTAGGGCCGCAGAATGTAATTTATCAGATTATAATACAGACTAGACATTGGGCTAATACCTGTTCTCTTGCAAAAAGTTTCATGGGATCTTTAATGACTGCACATGCTCAGATTCTTTATGTATTCATTGGGAAGTTGGTTTTTGGCAGTATAATGCCCCCTAACATCATGCCAGCAAATTGTTTTAGCACTAATTCAGAGGAACTAGCACCAGCTACTGAGATTAAGTATTGACAGAGAGAAGAGTGCCACCTACTTTTTGCCAATCACACTTCTTGCCAACACCTGGGCTGACCTTGGTGACAACTCTAGTTATCTACATTATACAATCAAGTAAATGCTCCACTCATCTCCCTCCTGAAAACAATCAATACAGTAGAGAAAGAAACCCTAAGCACATATCTAAAAAAATAAAATAAAAAATCACGATCTCATGAAGAAGTGCAGTTCTTCTGTGGTCACAAACGCATGCAAGGTAAACGGAGTAAAGCAAGTTCTTCCTAGCTTCAGAATATGCAGCTTCCTGTCCACACTGCTAATGCAACACTGAGGGTAGGTCTACACTACCGCTTAAGTCGATGTAACTTACATCCCGAGTGATGCAGGATATATCAACCTGAGCACTGTCCACACCGGCACTATGTCAGCGCATGCAGCTGCACCGATGTAGTGCTTCTAGTGTAGACCAGCCCTCATCCTGTGCCTATTGGTTTTCAAAGAGATACAGCAAAGTGAGGCAATACTGCCCTCTTTTGGTTCATACAGCTTGAGCATGCAGTGTTGTTGTAGCCGTGTTGGTCCCAGGATATTTACTCCTGGAGGAATTCTGTGCACTGCGCATGTGCAGAATTTATGTCCCCCACAGATTTCTTTGCTTCCCCGCAGAAAAATGACTTTCTGATGGGAAAGCAAAAGGAAGCCACAAGAGCGGTCATGCGACCCTCCCCAGCAGTGTGTTTTGGGTGCCCAGGGCAGCCGGCAGAGAGGTAAATAACTGTGGGGCAAGGGTTGAGACTGGAGAAGACCCGGATGGTGCTCCTACTGTGCGCTGGGCTCAGCTGCCAGTACCTGGGCTGGGGAGGACGGGACCTCCTCTTCCCCTGCATGGCATCCAGGGCCATGTCAGACCCATCCCCAGATTTCTCCCCTGGCTGTAGGAAGCTCTGCAAACTCCTCCCCCCATGCTTCCTGCATCCATCACTTCTCAGCTGCAGAGGAAGGGACACTGTACAGGGAGCTGCTCCCCCATCCACCCAACCCCTGTGCATCCAGACCCCCTGACGAGCCCCACTCCCCCTGCACCTGGATCACCCCAACGAGCTACTCGCATCTGGATCCCCACACTACCGAGGCCCATCCAGCTGTACCTGGATCCCCATCCCACTGAGCCCCACTCTCCCACCATCTCACACACCCACACCCCCCTGTCAAGTTCTATCCCCAGATCTAGACCCCCCACGCCCGCTGAGCACCAACCACCTTCACCTGGACCCCCTGCAGAGTCCCATTACCGTTGCACCCAGAACCCCCCCCAACAAGCCCCTATGCATCCAGATCCCCCCGCACCCAGATCCCCCACTGAGCCCCCACACCCAGACTGCCCCACACAGAACCCTCTCAACCCACACCTGGATCACCCACACTAAGCCCCACTTGGATCCTGCCTTGCTGAGGCTGCCCACCTGCACCTGGCACAGAGGGGCAGGGCCCTGGGGTGCTTACGGGGCAGGCTCGGTCCTTGCGCTATGTCTGGGTTGGGTGCAGCCTCACGGCTGAGTCTGTGTCTCGGGAGGGAGCTGCATAATGATCTCTCATCTCTGTGCTGCCAGTGGCCTGTGCTTCCCAATGCTATGCCGGAGCTTCCAAATTTATTCGACAAATAAAATTTGCAGAATTTTGAAGTATTGTGCGTAGAATTTTTTTGGTCCAGAATGCCTTCAGGAGTAGATATTAAAGAGACAAGGTGGGTCCAATAAAAGACATTACCTTACGCACCTTGTCACAGCTTGAGGATGACAAATAAGACTACAGTTCTGTGACATATTCTGGGACTGTCTAGTTTTTGTCTATATTAGTGGTACGTCAGATTCTGTGATTTAACTAACACAGATATTCCTGCAGAGAATATCTATTGGGAGGGTGGGGAAATAGGAGGAAAGGACAACTGCACAATATTCTTTAAAAAGACAAAGGAAGTCTCTGGATAGAAGAACTATAGGTCCTGTGCGCCATCACATGTTAGACAGAGGTAAGAACTCTCTAGCATACCCTCAAATAAACCCTTTCCTGAATAAAAATTGGGGGTTTCAGAGTAGCAGCTGTGTTAGTCTGTATCCGTAAAAAGAACAGGAATACTTGTGGCACCTCAGAGACTAACAAATTTATTAGCGCATAAGCTTTCGTCCGATGACGTGAGCTGTAGCTCACGAAAGCTTATGCTCTAATAAATTTGTTAGTCTCTAAGATGCCACAAGTCCTCGTTTTCTTTTTAAAAACTGGTGGGAAAATCTCAAGTGTTTTGTGCTTAGGAGAACAAGTGCCAGGCCTCTGACCTTCATGAGGCATCCTGGTTTTATTTTATGGATCTCTGTACCTGTGGAGAGCAAGAAAAATAATTACAAAAATATCTTACCTGGCAGTGCAAAGATTATTTTTCGTACACCATCAATATCCAAAGTTGCAAATGTTGTTGGCAGGCTAGGGAAAAAGAAAGTTGTTTAATAAATACATTGAACTCATATCTAACATGGCTGTGCTATTATAATGTATAGATTACCTTCCATTCCTTTCCTAATCTGAAATTTTCCTTCTCTTCTTTATTGTCACTGCCTTTTTAACCCTTAGAGCACTGTGAGCATAATCATCCTAATTAAATTGTGTTGAAGAACTTAAGCTGATTAAATTCATCTCCTTGTCCTCATCCTTCCCTCTCTCCCAGCAATCACCTTAACCTACTCATCAAATGCTGATCATTCTCCCTAGTAACCAAATCTCCTCCCAGCTTCCTGACCACATGCTAATACCCTTTCCTCCTAAATTGCTCTAGTATTATTAATACTTATTCATATTGTAGTAGCCCATAGAATCCCAATAAAGGACTGATTACTCTAACCATACAACTCCCACTGCACTCCATGGATCTTTCTCTTCTTGCTGACTCTTGTCTTATTTCCTTGAGCCTTTGGGCAGCCACTCTCAAATAACCCAGTCCCTTGAGTACTAACTCAAACACAATTTCACTCCCATACTATTAAAACACCGAGTTTCCAGGTGTCATCCACCTGGAACCTGCTTAGTGTTCCAAGGCTTAAGGACTTGCCAAATATCTTCATTTTATTTAGAAAGAGTCCTGCTGCTACAACAGGTATTTTCTGTTTTTCATACCTGTTCTTTAGTATTAAGAACATTTGCAAAAAAAAACAAAAAAACCCACAACCCTACCCAGGATCTCTTTCTTTCTTAGCAGTTCATTAGTGGCTGCTGTTTATTCCCACCTGGAACCACAATCTCTGTCTGTGATGACAGAATAATTTTTCAGTGGTATCCAGCTATGAAGTCACAGGCAGAACATTCTGTTTCAGGTAAGGAAGCATCAACAAGAGAAGATAAACTTCTAATCAACAGAAATCCAGATTCTGTCTTCATGCAAATAGCCCAAGAAACCAAGAATGAGAGTGGAAGTGCACAAATTCTACAGTATAGAGCTAGAATTGTTTTTAAATATAAGGCTTTCCAAAGATTTCTATAGTGCATCAGTGTCTCCTTAGAGTCCCTTTCCTCCTGTGACTACAGCGGTAGTGACTCAGACAAGCAGAACTGTAGTCAGTTGGGACTGAGGTCTGTTAAGTAAAGAGCACCCTTTCCTCTTTTCCTAAGCTACTCCAGAATGTTCCTTCATTACTTAGGTTTCAGACAGTTATCACAAATAATCAGCGCAATGGAGTAATGGGAGATAGTTCAAGCAATCTGACTGGCTAACTTAAGAGGCACTGATTCTCTAGGAATGTGCTCTTTGTACCAGTTGAAATAGTATCACCCATTCAAAAGAAATCTATTCCATACAACTATGTTTATTCATTTTATAAAATACCAGTGCAGGGCATTTTCATGGGAATAACGAATAAGGTCCCTCAGCTGCATTTTGGGCTATCAGCTCCCAGCCAGTCATTAATATCCAAGAAATGACCCACAATTTGAAATTAATTCATTGTCAGATTACAGATTAATTCATTGTCAACAAATACTCATGAACAGATGCACCTCACAAGGAAAGGCTGGTACTTAACATTTTCCCTCTTTCCTATCTAATCCCACGGGAGCCACGTCTACCCCAAATTACACATTCTACAGTATCTTACCTTCCATACACACAGCAGCTGTAACAGCTTTAAATGCTAATATATAGATGGTCACCAGAAAGCTTCTAATAGTGTGACATGTATTATTCTGTAAACAACATTCTCGTTGAGGCTTTCCAGTATTATTCCTCTCACACTGTTCCCTGATAGCACCCACCTATGTTAGTCCAGCAGCATCAGAGGCCAAATGGGGAATATTTTACTCCAGGAGTCGCACTATATTATCCTGAAACCTCAAAATATAACCCAAGGTCTAGTCTCTTCTGGCTCTGTTTGTCTAGGTCCAGGGGATTTTTC
The DNA here is from genome assembly GCF_965152235.1 of Eretmochelys imbricata. Lineage (NCBI taxonomy): Eukaryota > Metazoa > Chordata > Testudines > Cheloniidae > Eretmochelys > Eretmochelys imbricata. The sequence goes on along the minus strand of NC_135577.1, from coordinate 62,897,259 downwards.
CAAATCTAGGTCATCATAGAATAGTGGCAATTCAAGCTTAATGTCTTCGCAGATAGAACTGATGAAATATAAGGCTGTACATTTGATCTTTTACCAGGGTCAGTGAAGATGTGTGACTGTTTAAAAGTCTCAGGAGGCTGAGAGGCTCATGTGCTTTGCTAATGATAGTGAGTCTCTTTCTATGGCCTAAAATGAAAATGGGAGAATTGGCAAAAACAATGGATTTCCTAACACCTTTTTGGCAATATATATTAGATATGTATTATATGAGGCTACAGAGGCTTTATTACAAACAAACTAACCAACCAACCAGCCCGGCACCAGCTTTAACCACAATTTAGAATTCTGAACTACCTAGTTTGTAAACAAACCACACTCAATAGTTATTGAGACAAGGAGCTGAGAAAAGACTCCATAGTCTTGGATTTGCAGAAAAGAATTCTCTGCTCCCAGAAGACCCACATTTTTCAGTGTCTCCACAGAGCACAGTACCAGCACTACAGTGAAGTAGTGGTGAGGCAGAAGCAGTACAGTCTGTGTGTTTATATATAAAACAAGCATATAAAACATCCTGCATCACTTCAGAATTCCTATATGCAACATTTAGACAACAAGGAGCATTACAACCTAGATCCTACTCCACCCTTCTCTTATTTAAAAGCTCCTTGTTGTACCAATATGGGTCACATATGGGTCACGTGAATTCTGAAGTGAAGTGAAATGAAATGCTTAATGAGCATATCAACAGCCAGAATGTCCGTCCATTTCCCAGCTGCTTCATAGCAAAGCTGGTGTCTGAGCTCTGGAAACATATTTAGGGCTCTGCACGTTTTTGAATGCATTGATTTTTTTCCTGTGATTTCCAGCATAGAAATATCTGTTGCTAATCAGCAGTAAGCTTTCAATTCTGGTTAAATTCACTAGCAATGGTAAGCACTGATTTAATTAGGGTTGATACTACTTCTTTTCCCATATCCAACTATTCAATGGTTTATATTAGGTTTTAAAATAGCATCTCTACCAAAACAGAACATGTAGCATATTTGGCACAAGGTAAATTCCATCAGGGCCACAAAATTTAAAATATTTCTTACCCTGGTTTCATAAAAACTCTGCCAAAGTGAATCTGTGCATGAAGGTCAATGTCCAACACCTGTTTAAGATAGTCCTGTTTACATTAAAAAAAGAAAAAATATTAAATTAAAATCAAAGTTGTTTACAGTGGTTTACAGTATCAAAGATGTCATGTACATGGAGGGCCTGTTTAAAGTGTTATAAACCAGTAGGGAATTTCTAGTACTAGAAAGGAGCAACTTGCAGAAACATGGGTGCGGAAGAGGGAGCTATAATTCTTTTAGACTCTGAACATGCAATTGACTCAGGGTATGTCTACACTATGAAATTAGGTTGATTTTAATAGAAGTTGATTTTTAGAAACCGATTTTATACAGTTGATTGCGTATGTCCACACTAAGTGCATTAAGTCGGTGGAGTGCGTCCTTACTACCGTGGCTAGCATCGATTTACAGAGCAGTGCACTGTAGCTAATTTCCAGTCTCCAAAGAAAAGTAGTTTTATTGGGTTTGAGTCTTAGCCCTTTAGAGCCCTTTAGGTTGATGGAATGGGGTTGGTTGTGTGGACGCAGTCATTTTTAGATTGACCTAATGCGGCTAAATTCGACCTAACTCCGTAGTGTAGACCAGGCCTCAGTGTGGATACAGGGATCCTTGCACAGTCAACTGCAGTACTGGCATCTTTAAAGTGTCCAAAGATATTTAGTCACTACAGGAAATTTTTAATGCCAGCTTGTGAAATCTTGTGCATATATTCCAAAGACAAAAACATTTTTCTTTATAAGTCAGGGCTAAGACTCAAACCCAATAAAACTACTTTTCTTTGGAGACTGGAAATTAGCTACTAGTGGAATTCAGTGATCAGCAGTACCTTTCAGAACTAGGATGCATTGTAGACCTCAAAGTCTCTCAAAAAGTCACTGTAGTTCTTTGCAGTGTTATTGTAGCCATGTTGGTCCCAGAATGTCAGAGAGAAAAAGTGGGTGAGGTAGTATCTTTTATTGGACCAACTTCTGCTGGTGAAAGAGACAAGCTTTCAAGCTTAAAGCTTTGTCTCTCTCACCAACAGAAGTTGGTCCAATAAAAGATATTACCTCACCCACCTTGTTACTATAGTTTTTGTAATTTCTTGGGGACATATAATTCACAGCTATAGGTTATTTAACTAAAGTTTCTCTAGAGGGAAATTAGTGAGCCTCCACTTCTTGTGTGTTGGTTCAAGTTAAATTATTTTGGATCAACACAATCAATCCATTAGTTCAAGAAGTCCAGAATTCCTTATGCTGTCTCTCTGTTGATAATAGCTGTGCTCACAGATGTGTAGATGATCTTGTAGTGAGATGTCAAATGCTCATCCTAGAAGAACTTACACTGCTATCAAAAAACGCCCACATGAGAAAATTGAGTATCATAACTGAAAATAACAAGCCTATATAAGTTTGTTTCTACTAGACTCCATGCATCTTAAATTAGGTTATCACCTGCTAGAATTGTCAGTAAAGAGAGGCTTTAGAAGCAATGAACCTGAAGACCCTACACAGATTTCTGACTTTTTCTTAAATCTATTTTGTCCAAAGCTGTGACCCTTTTTCTACCATGACACAAATTCTTGATTGTTGACTCCATTCATAGATTCATAGATATTAAGGTCAGAAGGGACCATTATGATCATTTAGTCCGACCTCCTGCACAACGCAGGCCACAGAATCTCACCCACCCACTCCTGCGAAAAACCTCTCACCTATGTCTGAGCTACTGAAGTCCTCAAATTGTGGTTTAAAGACTTCAAGGAGCAGAGAATCCTCCAGCAAGTGATCCGTGCCCCATGCTACAAAGGAAGGCGAAAAACCTCCAGGGCCTCTTCCAATCTGCCCTGGAGGAAAATTCCTTCCTGACCCCAAATGTGGCGATCAGCTAAACCCTGAGCATGTGGACAAGATTCACCAGCCAGATACCCAGGAAAGAATTTTCTGTAGTAACTCAGATTCCACTCCATTCATGAATATTTAAAGATCAATTAATTGCCAAAATCATGTTATCCCATCATACCATCTCCTCCATAAACTTATCGAGTCTAATCTTAAAGCCAGACAGGTCTTTTGCCCCCACTGCTTCCCTTGGAAGGCTATTCCAAAACTTCACTCCTCTGATGGTTAGAAACCTTCATCTAATTTCAAGTCTAAACTTCCCAATGACCAGTTTATATCCATTTGTTCTTGTGTCCACATTGGTACTGAGCTTAAATAAGTCCTCTCCCTCTCCGGTATTTATCCCTCTGATATATTTATAGAGAGCAATCATATCTCCCCTCAACCTTCTTTTAGTTAGGCTAAACAAACCAAGCTCCTTGTCTCCTTTCATAAGGCAGGTTTTCCATTCCTTGGATCATCCTAGTAGCCCTTCTCTGTACCTGTTCCAGTTTGAATTCATCCTTCTTAAACATGGGAGACCAGAACTGCACACACTATTCCAGATGAGATCTCACCAGTGCCTTGTATAACAGTACTAAAACCTCCTTATCTCCACTGGAAATACCCCGCCGGATGCATCCCAAGACTGCATTAACTTTTTTCATGGCCATATCACACTGGCGGCTCATAGTCATCCTATGATCAACCAATATTCCAAGGTCCTTCTCCTTCTCCATTACTTCTAATTGATGCGTCCCCAGTTTATAACTAAAATTCTTGTTATTAATCCCTAAATGCATAACCTTACACTTCTCACTATTAAATTTCATCCTATTACTATTACTCCAGTTTACAAGGTCATCCAAATCTTCTTGTATGATATCCCGGTCTCTCTCTAAATTGGCAATACCTCCCAGTTTTGTATCATTTGCAAACTTTATTAGCACACTCCCACTTTTTGTGCCGAGGTCAGTAATAAAAAGATTAAATAAGACTGGTCCCAAAACTGATCCCTAAGGAACTCCACTGGTATCCTCCCTCCAGCCTGACAGTTCACCTTTCAATATTACTCGCTGTAGTCTCCCTGTGAACCAATTCCTTATCCACCTTTCAATTTTCATATTGATCCCCATCTTTTCCAATTTAACTAATAATTCCCCATGTGGCATGGTATCAAACGCCTTACTGAAATCTAGGTAGATTAGATCAACTGCGTTTCCTTTGTCTAAAAAATCTGTTACTTTCTCAAAGAAGGAGATCAGGTTGGTTTGGCACGATCTACCTTTTGTAAAACCATGTTGTATTTTGTCCCATTTACCATTGACCTCAATGTCCTTAACTACTTTCTCCTTCAAAATTTTTTCCAAGACCTTGCATACTACAGATGTCAAACTAACAGGCCTGTAGTTACCCGGATTGCTTTTTTTACCTCTCTTAAAAATAGGAACGATGTTAGCAATTTTCCAATCATATGGTACAACCCCTGAGTTTACAGATTCATTAAAAATTCTTGCTAATGGGCTTGCAATTTCATGTGCCAATTCCTTTAATATTCTTGGATGAAGATTATCTGGGTCCCCCAATTTAGTCCCATTAAGCTGTTCGAGTTTCGCTTCTACCTCAGATATGGTACTATCTACCTCCATATCCTCATTCCCATTTGTCATGCTACCATTATCCCTAAGATCCTCTTTAGCCTTATTAAAGACTGAGGCAAAGTATTTGTTTAGCTATTGGGCCATGCCTAGATTATCCTTGACCTCCACTCCATCCTCAGTGTTTAGCGGTCCCACTTCTTCTTTCTTTTTTTTCTGCTTATTTATATGGCTATAGAACCTTTTACTATTGCTTTTAATTCCCTTTGCAAGGTCCAACTCTACTTGACTTTTAGGTATATTAAGTCCTTGTCTTTAATTTTTCATCTAAATTCTCCTTAAGATGTCCTGAGATATTGTACACTACCAAGAGTCCAATAAAAAAGGATGGGATGCCTCAAGGAACTGGTAATGAGATACGGAACCTTTCAGCTTTAGACTGCTGTCTCAAATCCAGTCTCGATGAGGAGTGATCAGAAATTGCTGGCATCCAAAGGCTGTTCAGATGCCTTTGTGAAAAGAGGTGGTAGTCTCAATTCAGTTCCTCGTGGTCATGTGTCTGCATGACACCACTGTTCTAAAAATTCATGGATCGATCAACACTTTTCTTTCTGATCACTGTTCCAGGGCCAGTGACTGTGGACTTTAAAGGGCCTGAAAGTAATTTTTATTAGTCCAACAAAATGCTTCTAGTTCTCCCTTTATGCAAGATACTAGACCTTTGAAGTGAGGATCTGCTCAGAAAACTGATTCTAAAAATGGAACCATTGAGCTTACTGTTTATCATCTGTCAGTGACTCCATATAAAATCTGCTCTGTTACACCTAGATAAATGTTTATTTTAACTGCCACTCCTGCAAAAACAACCTGGGATAAAAAAGTCATTTTGAGCTTTTTCCTTCTCCTATGTCACCAGAAGTTTTAAAGGTTCTGCAGGCCCATTTATCCCCTTTGTGACACCTGTCTTCACTGATTTTGCACAGGTGCTACCAACTGCAACTTAGCAAACAATTCTGTTGATGATTCACAAGCAGGCAAAGAATCTAGTTCACTGTCTTTTATGTGTGCTGTCTCTGCAGAGGTAAGAGGAATAAAATACAACAAAAACTATTTTAAGGTCAGCAGATATAGTTCTGATACACTCAGAGAACAAATCTTTCAGTAAGAATGAGCCAGTTTTACACATTCACTTGCAGAGTAGCTTTCACTGCTACTACCCACGTTTTACCTACTCTATGGATAAAAAGAAGTCTTCAGTCTGCAGATGCTGTCAGTTCAGCACCTTTCACCAGCACTAAATTTATATGATCACTCCTTAAATGAAAACTAGATACAACAAGATTTTGGAAAGTGCTGATTCCAACACCACTTAGAATCTTCCCAGAAATATCATACACCCACTATAGTATTGAAACAAAAGCATAAAAAAAGGACAGTATTAAAAAATATTTTTTTAATTAATCCAGCAGCGCTGGGTCCAGGGACCTGGGATGTCCTGGAAATAATCATGAATACATTTGCAGTTGCCATCAGGAACTCCTGACCTCATGCCTGGTATTCTTATTGCAATGTAGCAACCATGCTTCAGCTTATACCTTTTCACCCATGGACACGCCTCCTGATGTGATAATAACATCTGCACGGCTGATACCCTCATTCAATGCATTCAGTAAATCATCTGGGCTGCAAGAAAATCAAAGCAAAGAGATTAATGGCCAGAGAAATATTTTTAGGTACTGCATAAAATAAAACATGAATAGATCTTTGCACACATAAAATATGAGGTAATCATAAAATCGTAGGACTGGAAGGGATCTGAAATGGTCATCTAGTCCAGCAGTTCTCAACCTTTCCAGACTACTGTACTCCTTTCAGGAGTCTGATTTGTCTTGCATACACCAAGTTTCACCTCACTTAAAAACTACTTGCTTACAAAATCAGACATAAAAATACAAAACTGTCACAGCGCACTATTACTGAAAAATTGCTTTCACATTTTGTCTGTATGAAATTTTAGTTTCTACTGAAGTTGCTAGTGCTTTTTATGTAGCCTGTTGTAAAACTAGGCAAATACCTAGATGAGTTGATGTATCCCCTGGAAGACCTCTGCATACCCCCAGGGGTACGCGTAACCCTGGTTAAGAACCACTGATATAATCCAGTTCCCTGCATTCATGGCTGGACTAAGTATTATCAGACTAGGGGTGGGCAAACTTTTTGGGCCACATCGGGGTGCGAAACTGTATGGAGGGCTGGGTAGGAAAGGCTGTGCCTCCCCAAACAGCCTGGCCCCTGCCCCCTATCCGACACCTCCCACTTCCTGCCCCCTGACTGCCCCCCTCAGAATCCCCAACCCATCCAACCCCGCCTGCTCCTTGTCCCCTGACCGCCCCCTCCCGGGAACCCCTGCCCCAACCATGCCCCGGGACCCCACCCCCTATCTAACCACCCCCCATTCCCCATCTCCTGCCCCCTCCCCAAACCTCTGTCCTATCCAACCGCCCCCTGTTCCCCCATCCCAACCGCCCCCCCTCACAACCTCCGCCCCATCCAACTGCCCCCTGCTCCCTGACTGCCCCCCGGGACCCCCTGCCCCTTATTCAACCCCCGGCCCTGCCCCCTTACCATGACGCTCAGGGCAGCATGTCTGGCAGTCGTGCTGCCCAGCTGGAGCCAGAAACGCTGCTGTGCTGCCGTGCCCTGCAGGAGCACGCAGCCCCGCCTCCCAGAGCGCTGCCCGCATGGTGGCATAGCTGCGGGGGAGGAAGAAGAGCAGGGGAGGGGCCAGGGGCTAGCCTCCCCGGCCAGGAGCTCAGGGGCTGGGCAAGACGGTCCCGCAGGCTGGATGTGGCCCGCTGGCCGTAGTTTGTTCTCCTCTGATCTACACCATCTCTGATAGGTGTTTGTCTAACCTGCTCTTAAAAATCTCCAATGACGGAGATTCCACAATCTCCCTAGGCAATTTATTCCAATGCTTAATCACCCTGACAGTTAGGAAGTTTTTCCTAATGTGAAACCTAAATCGCCATTGCTGTAATTTAAGACCATTGTTTCTTGTCCTATATTGAGGTTAAGGAGAAAAATTTTTGTCCTGCCTCCTTGTAACAACCTTTTATGTTTTTGAAGACTATTGTCATGCCCCTCTCAGTCTTCTCTTCTGCAGACTAAACAAATCCAGTTTTTTCAATCTTCCCTCGTAGGTCATGTTTTCTAGACCTTTAATCATTTTTGGTACTATTCTCTGGACTTTCTACAATTTGTCCACATCATTCCTGAAATGTGGCACTCAGAAGTGGACACAATACTACAACTGAGGCCTAATCAGCGCGGAGTAGAGCAGAACAATTACTTCTTGTGTCTTGCTTACAATATTCCTGCTAATACATCCCAAAATTATGTTTGCTTTTTTTTTGCAGTAGTGTTACACCATTCTCTGTTTTCTTTCATAAGACTGCACACCCTTCTTAAGTAGATTAGCCACTTTTACTCATGAGCAAGTGATCTAATCAAACACTACGTAATTTGATACAGTTCTGGCCAAGTGGTCTATTGATACAGTTCTTGCCAAGAGATCTATAGGATCATTGGTAGAGGTATATAAATGTGCAGGACTAGAGCAATAGGGGGCACTACAGGTTAGGACTGAGGTGTACTGGCAGAGCAGCATAAGGGGATCTAGCACTGGAAAAGCAAAATTACCTTCAGGTTAGGATTTAGGTGTATTGGAACAGTTGTTTGTGGGAAGTTTGCAAAGTGCCTGACTACACTTTGCCAGGCTCTAGTCCATGCTATTAGTCTCCCATTGTCATGAGCAATAAATCCATTAATAAAGATAAAAAAAAGTGAGAGTGATCCCTTTGCTTGGTCCTCAGCACATTGTCTAAAGTCAATCCCAATTTCCAAGCTTTTTTGCTAGTTTTATTCCACAGTCAACCAAGGGAAAGTCGGGCTGTCTCCCGACATAACATACACTAGAATAGACACAGGTTCACACACCGAGCGCTTCAAACAGATAGATACTTTGCATCCTATGTTGTAGTAGAGATTCAGATTGATGTAGAATCAGGAATACACTGTATTTAATGGTGAAAATAATGTAAATGGGCCTAAGTAATGAAAGGACCCTTAATAACATATCTAACCAATCCGTTCTTCACTATCATGCTGACATCTTATTTTTTGAAAAATAAACATTTATTGTTAAGTTTCAGAGTAGCAGTCGTGTTAGTTTGTATCCGCAAAAAGAAAAGGAGTACTTGTTGCACCTTAGAGACTAACAAATTTATTTGAGCATAAGCTTTCGTGAGCTACAGCTCACTTGATGAAGCTTATGCTCAAATAAATTTGTTAGTCTCTAAGGTGCCACAAGTACTCCTATTTATTGTTAAGTATCCAAACTTTCATCTTCAAATCTGAGTGACATGGATTAAAATAACTTCCAAGTTCCAAACCATCTATCCTTTCTTCTGTTTATATAGTTGTACACCAGAGATGCTAGGATGCTGTTGCAAACTGCTGGAGAGCCACAAACTGCTACCCACCAGTCATTACATACAACTAAAGGGTAGACCCATACACTGACTAGGAAAATTCACAGGCAATACTGTTTGGTGTGGGTGGAGGTTGGGTGTGCAGGAAAATGGTTAGGGGCTGATAAATAACAGACATTGGTAATAAAGAGTTGTACTTTGCCAATATAGGGGGAACATTAACTGAAATAACCAGCCCTTCCAGTATATGGCTGACTCCGATTATGAGCAAATTAGTGTATCTTCCAGTACATGGTATTACGTCAATTGCCCCTTATAGTACATAGTAGATAAAACACAGTGGCACTGACCAACCCCCCCCCTACAAAGTTTACATAAAATAAACACTAGAATAATTTTTCTCCAATATATTACATTCAAACTCTTTCCCCTTAAACTTCTGCAGACAGATGATACTACCCACTCCATTTTTCTGGTGTTTTGTTTATGTAGGATTTCCATTCAACACTCCATAACAAACTGTAGTGTTTAGCAATCTTCAGCATCAGATTTTTCATCTGTTCTGTCCTCATGTTCAAAAGCATAAATTTAGAGCAGGTGTTCCCAAACAGTTTCTGTTTCTGACCCCTCCAAACTACCCACATTTTCCTCCCAAGGCCATGTTTCCCAGAATTCATTCAATGTTACACAGAAAAGACCAGAAATGCAGTTCTCTTGCTCTTCTGTACCCACAACTTTGGCTGCTTTCCCCTTTCAACAAAGGTCTCTGTTGCTGCTCACCTTCGCATTCCTCCCAAAGTCATGAGGGGCTGCTGATCTCTTACTGCCCCAAATGTCTTTGGGGCTAATGATGGAGCTCACAGCAGACCTTCAGCCTCAGACCTCCTCCTTCTCCCTGCAAACCATGGCTGGAGCAGCTCCCCAGTTTTAGTGCTTACAGTGTGGACACTTACTGAGCCTCCTCACTGCACAGACCTCATAGGTGGACACATGGGATATGACTATACTACAGCTGGGAGGTACAGGAATTTAAGGTGCTTTGCTCAAGGAAAGAGAAACCAGCTGGGACGAAAAAAACCCACAAAAAGACAAAATCTCTTTGTTTTAGTTAAATAGAATCTGTATGATTTAAGAATTGTGAGTGGAGGATTTTGATCTCCGTATAAACCCCTCTTACTATTTCAATTTCACATGGTGGCCAAGATTTCAAAAAATAGGAGCCTAAAGTTAGTCTCCCAAATCCATATTTAAGTGCCTAAATAAGAAGCCTGAATTGCAAAAGTGATCAGCTTCCAGCAGCACTCGTTGAGATTAATGGAAGTTGCTGAGTTGTCAGAACTTTTGAAAGTCAGGTCACATATTTAAGTACTTTAATATGGAACTGGGAGTCTAAATTAAAGTTCCTATTTTTGAAAATCTTGGTCAGAATGTCTATACTGCTCTCTAATGGATATTGTGCTTTGTCTTGACTTATGAATTGAAATATTAATTGTGAAATCACACCAAGATTATTTAGCCTGAGTTATCTGCAAACCAGCTAATGAAATTTGTCTATCACAGTTATGAAGCCTTTATCTGTGTAGAATCCAGCCCGGGGTGGGGGCAAACTTTTTGGCCCAAGGGCCACATCGGAGTTGCAAAACTGTATGGAGGGCTGGGTAGGGAAGACTGTGCCTCCCCAAACAGCCTGGCCTCTGCCCCCAGCCGACCCCTCCCACTTCCCATCCCCTCGCTGTCCCGCTCAGAACTCCTGACCCATCAACTCCTTGTCCCCTGACCAGCCCCACCCGAGACCGCCCCCCCGATGCTAACCACTCCCCTGGGACCCCACCCCCTATCCAACCCCACCGCTCCCTGTCCCCTGACTGCCCCGACCCCATCCACACCCCCATCCCCTGACACGCCTATCCAACTGCCCCTGTTCCCCATCCCCTACCTGCCCCCCCATAACCTTCACCTCATCCAACTGCCCCCATCCCCTGCCCGCCCCCCGGGACCCCCTGCCCCTTATCCAACCCCTTGGGCCCGGCCCCCTTATCACGCCGCTCAGAGCAGCACGTCTAGCAGCTGCGCCACTCGGCCGGAGTCAGACACACTGCCGTGCTGCCCTGCAGAAGTGCGCAGCCCCGCCACCCATAGTGCTGCCTGTGCAGCGGCATAGTTGTGGGGGGGAGGGAGGGAGGGCTAGCCGACCAGGCACGACGGTCCCGTGGGCCGGATGTGGCCCGCGGGCCATAGTTTGCCCACATCTGATCTAGCCTCTGAATTCAGAATTCCTATTAACATCAATTTTAGGCCATAACAGACCCTGCTCTTGCCATCTTTCTGAGTTAAACCTCAGAATCTTTCCCTTCTTTCTTTGCCCTGCACTCCCCACCCCCGGCAATATATTATCATTGTAAGAAGGCTTCTGCAAAAAAGGCAGGTTTTTAAGTAAGCTTAAAAGTGGTCATCCCTGAGCTCATTCTGATTTCCTCTGGTTTCATTTCACATATGAAGATCTGCTAAAAATGCCCTACCCTTTACTTAGAATCATAGCCCTGGTCTACACTAGGACTTTAGGTCGAATTTAGCAGTGTTAAATCGATGTAAACCTGCACCCATCCACATGATGAAACCCTTTATTTCGACTTAAAGGGCTCTTAAAATCGATTTCCTTACTCCACCCCTAACAAGTGGATTAGCGCTTAAATCGGCCTTGCCGGGTCGAATTTGGGGTACTGTGGACACAATTCGACGGTATTGGCCTCCGGGAGCTATCCCAGAGTGCTCCATTGTGACTGCTCTGGACAACACTCTCAACTCAGATGCACGATTGTCTGCCGTTGCTCTGATGCAGGGAGGGCTGACTGACGACATGGCTTACAGGGTTGGCTTACAGGGAGTTAAAATCAACAAAGGGGGTGGCTTTACATCAAGGAGTATTTCAGGCAGGACTTCATGGAGGGTTCCAATAAGAAATGGTGCACCTAAGTTACTGTTCTTATTAAGCAGGTTGGTCTGGCCTCTGATTGATACATGGCTAGATTTACCTTGCTGCACCTTCTCTGTGAGTGACTGCAGTGTGACCTAGAGGAATGAGTCCCCTAGACGGGGGGCGGCGGGGGGTGGGGGGTGGGGTTTGCAAATGAGTACAAAACAAATCTGGTCTATTTCTTGTTTTGATACACTCCATCTATCTTTTACATCTTTGGCTGGCAGCAGATGGTGCAGAAGGACTGCATGCCATCCACATCTCGTGGCTGCTCGGCAGAAGATGGTACAATAGGACTGCTAGCAATCCGTATCGCCTGCCTGCTCACCATAAGATGGTTCAATAGGACTGACTGCAGGACTAAAGATAATGACCTGATCAAGTCACTCCAAATTTAGTCCCTGCGCCCATGTCTGCCCAGGCGCTCCTGATCGACCTCACAGAGGCGACCAGGAGCATCTCGGACATGATGATGACGGCTACCAGTCCTACTGTACCGTCTGCTGCCATAAGGCAATGGTTTGCTGCTGCTTTGTAGCAATGCAGTACCACGTCTGCCAGCACCCAGGAGACATATGGTGATGGTGAGCTGAGCGGGCTCCATGCTTGCTGTGGTATGGCGTCTGCACGGGTAATCCAGGAAAAAAGGCGCAAAACGATTGTCTTCCCTTTCTTTCACGGAGGGAGGGAGCGAAGGGGGGCCTGACGACATGTACCCAGAACCACCCGTGACAATGTTTTAGCCCCACCAGGCATTGGGATCTCAACCCAGAATTCCAATGGGTAGTGGAGACTGTGGGAACTGTGGGATAGCTACCCACAGTGCAATACTCTGGAAGTCGACGCTTGCCTCGGTACTGTGGAAGCACTCCGCCGAGTTAATGCACTTAATGCACTTAGAGCATTTTCTGTGGGGACACACACACTTGAATATATAAAACCGATTTCTAAAAAAACGACTTCTATAAATTCGACCTAATTTCGTAGTGTAGACATACCCATAGAATCATAGAATATTAGGGTTGGAAGGGACCTCGGGAGGTCATCTAGTCCAACCCCCTGCTCAAAGCAGGACCAACTAAATCATCTCACCCAGGACTTTGTCAAGCCTGACCTTAAAAACTTCAAAAGGAGTTTCAGCCTGGACACTGATAAAACTGATAATAGAACAAGATCCCATCTGCAAATATTCATTTCCAGGAGCCTGTGAAGAATAATGGGCCATTATGGTGGAACTAAGGAATTGCCATACTTCATTATACACATAGTCCATCTAGGTTAGTAGCCTGTCTCTAACAGTGACCACTACCAGAAGCTTCAGAGGAAAGTATCAAAACCTTGCAGGAGGCAGATGTGAGAAAATATGCCCCCACATTGCATCTCATTCTGATTTCTAATAGTCAGAGATTGTCTTAAGCCCTGAAACATGAGATTTAATATCCCTTCCAAAATATTTATTATCATGAAGGAGAGGTTACTTTCCTTGTACAGTAACTGGAGTTCTCTGACATGTTTTGTCCCTATGAGTGGTCCACTTCAAGATTTGCGTGCATCCATGCTCTCCTGATTGGAGATTTTGTCACCAGCGTCCATGAGTCTGTGCCTGAGCCCTACATATCCTCATGCCCTTGTAAGAGGATATATAGGGATAGGTGGACCTGCTGCCGCTCCAGTTCCTTTTTGACCATGAAGTCCACAAAAAATGACTCAAAAGTAGAGGGGAAGGCAGGCAGGTAGTGGAGCATCTGTAGGGATAAACATCTCAAAGAACGCCAGTTTCTGAACAAGTTAAGTAACCTCTTTTCTTTTTATTTGAGTAATTGTTCCTATAAGTGTGCCACATCAGGAGATTCCCAAGCAGTACCTCAATTGTGAAGAAGGATGCTGAAGAGACAGATGCAATACAGACTGTAGAATAACCTCACCAAAGGCCATGGCAGCTCTAGAAGCATGCACAATTGTATAGTGCTCGGAAAATGTGTGCACTGAAGACTAGGTGGTGGACTTTGAAAATGTCCAAGATAGATCTGGTCTTCAATAAGGCCACAGGGGTAGACTGAGCCGTGGTGGAATAGGCAGTCACCCTAAATGAAGGATGTGTATCTGCGGCATTGTGACAGGTCAAGATGCATCTCGAAACCCATTTTCACAATCTTAGGGTTGACATTGGGTGTCCTTTCACTTTTTCCATGATGGAAGTAAAGAGTCTGGGAAAAGCCCTGAAAGGCTTAGTCCTATCAAGGTAAAAGGTGAGAGCTCTTCTTACATCCAGTGTGTAGAGACTAGCTTCTCTCTCTGGTGGAGTGAGGTTTGGGTCAAAACACTGGTAGATGAATGTCCTAATTAACGTGAAATTATGATGAAACTTTTGGTAGAAAGCGAGGGTGGGGATGTATTGTCACCTTGTTGCCATAAAACACCCTGTACAGTGGGTCAACCAAAAGAGTCCTACCCAACTCTTCTGGCAATGGGGATGGCTATGAGGATTTAAAAGAAAAATGAAGGAGAGAACAACTCCCCATAGGTTCAAATGGCAGTTTTCTCTTTGAGGTCACACTGTGGAGGAGGTTTTTTGATGGGAAGAAAAGGTTAAATAGACCCTTAATGAATCTCACAGTGGTCGTCTGAGCAAAGACTGAAAACGCCTTGATGTGGGGAGGTGAAAGGCTGCAGTGGCAGCCAGGTGAACCTTAACTGAGCTCAGAAGTAAACCCATGGTTTTTAAATTTTGCAGGAAATCTAGAATGTGTGTGAGGAAACACTTGAGAGAAGATATGGATCATTGGGCACACCACACTTGAAAACATTTCAATTTCTGAAGGTAAGTTGTCCTTGTGGCGGGTTTTATACTATTCAGCAGAACTATCTGAACCTCTGCAGAGCAAGCCTGTTCTATGCCAGAGAGCATACGGAGCCAGGCTTTGAGGTGCAATGATGAGAGGTTGGGGTGGGTCATGGTGCTGAACTCTTGAGTCAGAAGGTTCACTGTCAGAGGAAGACAAACAGGTAGCTTCAGGGATAGGTGAAGTAGATCTGGGAACCAAACAAGTGTTGGCCATTATGGTGCTATAAGAATGGACATCAATCTCTCTTGTTGCAGTTTGTTCAGGAATTTGAGGAGCAATGGCATTGCAGGGTAAGCATAAAATAGGACACATGGCCTCAGGAGAAGGAGGGCATCTCCGAGCAAGTTGCGACCATGTTGCCTCCTTGAGCAGAAGTGCTGGCACTTCACATTAAATGGTGTTACGAAGAGATGGAAATGGCTGCTCAGGCAGTCTGCTATGGCGTTCTGTAGCCCTGATAGAATCGTAGAATCATAGAATATCAGGGTTGAAAGAGACCTCAGGAGATCATCTAGTCCAGCCTCCTGCTCAAAGCAGGACCAATCCCCAACTAAATCATCCCAGCCAGGACTTTGTCAAGCCTGACCTTAAAAACCTCAATGGAAGGAGATTCCACCACCTCCCTAGGTAATGCATTCCAGTGCTTCACCACCCTCCTAGTGAAAAAGATTTTCCTAATATCCAACCTAAACCTCCCCCACTGCAACTTGAGACCATTACTCCTTGTCCTGTCATCTGCTACCACTGAGAACAGTCTAGATCCATCCTCTTTGGAACTCCCTTTCAGGTAGTTGAAAGCAGCTATCAAATCCCCCCTCATTCTTCTCTTCTGCAGACTAAACAATCCCAGTTACATCAGCCTCTCCTCATAAGTCATGTGCTCCAGTCACCTAATCATTTTTGTTGCCCTCTGCTGGACTCTTTCCAATTTTTCCACATCCTTCTTGTAGTGTGGGGCCCAAAACTGGACACAGTACTCCAGATGAGGCCTCACCAATGTCGAATAGAGGGGAACGATCATGTCCCTCGATCTGCTGGCAGTGCCCCTACTTATACAGCCCAAAATGCCATTAGCCTTCTTGGCAACAAGGGCACACTGTTGACTCATATCCAGCTTCTCGTCCACTGTAACCCCTAGGTCCTTTTCTGCAGAACCGCTGCCTAGCCATTCGGTCCCTAGTCTGTAGCAATGCATGGGCTTCTTCTGTCCTAAGTACAGGACTCTGCACTTGTCCTTGTTGAACCTCATCAGATTTCTTTTGGCCCAATCCTCTAATTTGTCTAGATCCCTCTGTATCCTATCCCTGCCCTCCAGCGTATCTACCACTCCTCCCAGTTTAGTGTCATCTGCAAACTTGCTGAGGGTGCAGTCCACGCCATCCTCCAGATCATTAATAATCATCATTAATCGCTGAGATCTCTATGCACTAGGATATGCAGCAATTCCATAATTTTATGGACTCTGCATATAAAGCCTGGGATCTTGCACCTCCTTGGTGATTTATATAATAGACTGCAACTCTGTTGTCTAGCATTACTGTGAGTGGCTCCTGATGCTGGTTAGGAAGTTGCTGCAAGCATAAAGGACTGCTTTGAGTCTGAGAATGCTGATATGGAAAGACATTTTTTGGGGGGTCCATTTGCCTTGGGCTGTGAAATCCTGGAATGAGCATCTCACCCTAGAATGGAGGCAGTGCTTTTGATGATCTTTGTGGTGGAAGTATGTACGAATGGAATTCCCACACAAACCTTCAGGGGATCCTTCCACTAGCTGAGGCAGTCAAGGAACCTCACAGGTATTGACACCTGCTTGGACACGTTGTGCTTGTTGTGGGTGTAGGCAGACCTGAGGTAGGTGTGGAGACATCACAAGTGTAGTCTTGCCAGGGGTGATACAAACGTACATGCTGCCATCTGGCCCAGGCATTGAAGACAAACAAGACAGAAGAGTAACAAGCTGGGTCAGCTAGTAAGCTGACACTGATTTTCCATCTCAAGACACAGGTGATGGAGAAGGAACTGGAGTGGTGGTGCAGGTCCACCCCTCCCTGTATATCCTTGCATCAGAGTATGAGGGTGTTGGGCACAGGCTGGACCTGTGGACACGACTGACAAAATCTCAGATCAGGAGGGAACAGGCGCATGCACAGCCTGACATGGAGCACCCGTAGGGACAATAACTTGAAGAATAATTACGAGTCTGGATATTCTTGAGATCCATATGAATATACAATCACGTTAGAATCTTGCTAAATTCTTGTGGCAATGAGTTCCAGAGTCTAGTTATACATTATTGAAAAAGTATTTCCTCTGATCAGTTGTGGATTTGCCACCTTTTAATTTCACTGAAAGTCTTCTTGCTCTTCTTTGCACAAGACAGGGAGAATAGACGTTCCTGGTCTACCTTCTCTCTACCATTCATTATATACTTTTAGCATGTCCCCTCTTATTTGTCTCCATGCTGGTGGGAATATTCTCTCTGGGAGACTGGATGGCTCCAATGAAGGGTAATAGGCTGCGGACAGTCATTTTTATTCAATTTAGGTTAGTAATAATCAAAAGTCACCAGTATCTGACGGCTAGTCCAGGCTATAGAAAATTAGCTATGTTAGTTTTGTGCCTCATGGATAGATAGCCACATCACAATACCCACTACATTAGGCACTAATTGGCCACCTTGCTGGTGGTCTCAGCAGACAGACCAAAGAAATCAGATGACAGGCTTCATAATTAGTGATTCACTTATTGTGTTTATGATCTTTAGTATTTTTTTTAAACATGACATTTCTTTAATCTCAGTATTATTTTCCAGAGACTCACTGTAGGAAGAAGGACCTCTGTGGTTCACAAAGAAAACCCATTGATTAAAATTACATATTATAATCCTGTTCATCACCAGTCCAATTTATTCAATATGTACAAAAATGGAACCAAAACATGACATAATTAGGCATAAAAAAACCTTCAACTTTATATTGTCTGAAACTTGCTTCTCATCTCCACTACAGGACTCTGATAAAGCCATTCACATATCTGCATCCTCTAGAACATACACACTTTTTCACATTCTGCTACACACATTACAAGCCTCTCTGTACTTTTCATGGGAAACAGTGTGGTGGTGGGAAAACATGTTGGTATAAAGACTCTCCATATTTGAGGAGTCTGATGTGATGCAACTAAAAGACAGATATTGAAAAATAAAAACAAACTCAATTCCTAATTCTGTCTCTAATACACCAGCAATCTTTTTCTTACACACACATTTCAGTTTTCATTTTTGACATGTTGAACAACTATCTGAGGATAATGACTAACATTAGTACTGATGCTACTATGTGAATTGGGAGCATGGAGGGGTGAAGCTTCCGACTAATACAGACTAAACACAGCAGAGCAGAAGAAACCATACAGAATTTCCAAAATATTGAAGTTAGCTAATTTATAATCAGTTTACATCTACAGCATTTACATGTGAGTTCCTTTAACATAAACTAGTGCCCCCACCCCTTGACACACATACACAGTGTATGGAACAATCCTGAACGAATGGAAGATTGATTAATTTCTGAGATTGTGTGCTTGGCTTCTCTGCCACAATACTTCTTATTCAGTATGCTACTAACCACAACGTAACTGCTGGTTTTTGGGTTGGGATTGGATATAGGGAATTTGGAAATTCATGTCATGGACCAACCATTACTTCGATTCAATATGAGGAATACCTCCTCATCTGGATGAGGGGCCTGTTCCAAGAGTCTGCCTTCAGAAACTACTCAAACCTGAATATTTCCGGAAGGCTTGGGAGAAGAAAGTTCCTCTGATAGACCATTCTCTATCAGTGCCCCTCATTTTCACCCTCTACCCTGGCTTTGGCCTTAAAGGTCACCTTGGTTTATAGATGGCTTGCAACAAAGTGAAGCAGGAGGAAAGACAGAGAGTGCTGATGGTGCCATGGAGCCCACAGTCAATCGACTGCAATAAAGATTTTTTTTAAGGTGGCTGCATGGGCGGCGAACCACCCGTTGGGGGAGGCTAGCCCCTGGCCCCTCCCCTTCTGCCCAAGGCCTCCTCTCTCCCCCACCCTTTCTGCCCCCTCTCCCCTGCTGGAGCCCAGAGCACTCCCACCATGGCCACCGGCACCCCCGCCCCAGGCTACCCGAGCATCCCCAGCCTGCCTGAGTGTCCCCAGGCCTAGAGACCTGGGTGACGCAAGCACCGGCCCCACCTGCTCCGAGTCCTGGCAGCAGGCCAGCCCACTCCAGCCGCAGCCTGGGCCACAGGGGGAGAGTGGGAACTGGGAGCAGCCAGGAGAGGGCCTGTGGAGAAGCATGGGCGGGGCCATGCCGGGCTGTTTGGGGAGGCTCAGCCTCCCCTGGCCTGTGATACACACTGCCCGGGGGTGGCTATGTGCGAGGCACGTGACTCCATGACAGCATCTGCAAAATATTGATAAGCAGGTTTGTTTTTAATACTGGGCCGCTTGATTAATTCAAGCTGCCTACACTTGCTGGCTAATTTAAGTTCCACTTGTGAGGAAATTTATTTTTAATTTGCATTTAAAATTGCTGAGATTCAAGCAAAACTGTCTCCCTCTGTGTGAAAGTGTGTGTTCTTGAGAAGACAAATGAAAAGGCTTCTCTGATGGGAGTTTTGGCCAGTGTCACCCTCTAGAGTCTAAGGTACTAGGATCACTTTATTCAACAACCTGTGCTTGAGACTCAGGTCTTTCCTGGTTTCTGGAGGCCAATGGGGAGGAACTGTTGATGGAAAATATTAGTGAATCCTTGAAGATGAGTTGAATGCCAGCTTCCCTTGAAAAAGCACATGTGCAGCTGCTGTTCATAAAACAATCGCTTGATTTTGGTGATGTGACCAATTATCACTCTATATCTAATCTTCCAATTTTGATTAAGATAACTCTCCCAATATCTAGTTGTCCCAGTTCTCCTTGACCCTTGTCCGCTTGGGTACAGACTGAGATACAGATACAGCATGGAGGCTGTGTGGGTTGCATTGTTGGCTGGATCTCCTCCTGGCAACAGATAACTGTCAGGTGTCCATGCTGATATTTTCCAGTTTAGGAGTTGCCTTTGATACAATGAGGTGGTGTTGACTCACCTGCAGACCCAAGTGAGAGTATGTGGGACTATTTTGGGTGGCTTTATTCTTATCTTGCTTAATTTCTCAAAGGCTGGTAGTGGACAATTACTCCTGCTGTTGAGGGTATTCTAATTTGGGGTTCTGTAGAATTTTATTTTGTCACCCCATTTGTTTAATGTGGCTAGATGGCTGTTGGAAGAGTTAATGAGAAGACATGGATCGCTGGGCCTTCTCTGTGCTGATGATACCTAGCTCTGAAAACCAGTCATATCAGACCCAACCAGAGAAGTGAATTGCCTTACCCAAGGTCTGGATGATAGAGGAATGGGAGAGGTCTAGCTGGCTGAAACTAGGTCTGGGTAAGACTGGGTTGTTGGTTGAGGTGACCAGAAGATATGGTAAAGCTAGTATCTGCCCCATAGTTTTAGGGTTCATGTCCTGTTTTTGTTGTTCATGTCCACGATCTAAGGATTGGGCTAGATTACCAGCTGCTACTAGGTGGTCAGGTAGTAGCAACAGCAAGGACAGCTTTTTTTATTTATATATGGCTAGGATATTGTGAAGGTTTCTTTTTTATATCCACGTCTCTCCCTATGCTATACCATTGCAGCTGTGGTCAAAAGAGGCTTAAGCTAGAGCCCTCTTTTTATAAAAGAGAGTGAGTTTCTAGCAGGGTATTCTCATCACGGGCTCATTAATTTGGAACCCACATTCACCCTCAGTCTAAAACAGCCCAAATCTATTCTTAAGGGAATGCTGCAAAGGCCATCTATTCTGACTGGCTTTTGGGAAGGGGTAAGGAATTGTAAGCATAGCAAGGAGTGTGGGTTAACAGCAATTCGGTATTTATTAGTTATTGTTGGAGGGAGTTGTAAAAAATGTGTAAATGCATATTTAGTTGTTGTCAAAGTCACTTAGAGCAATAGAATAGGAGCTCTTTTAGCTATTTTTATGTATAAATCAAAATAAATACATAAAATAACAATGATAAAGGAAGATGAAAAATAACCCTCATTGACAGTTCAATTCACCACTCTTACTTCAGTTTTATGATGGCATAATGCCACTAATTTCAATGGCATTATGCTATCTTAAAACTAGAGTAATTCAGGGATAAATTAAACTTTTCTGCAAATTTGGAAGTTTTTCTTTAACATGAGTCATATAAAAAGTCCTTGATTGTTTGATTTGTGTACGGGTTTTATTACAATTCTTTTGGGATGACCTGCATAACTCACCCTTGGCTTCACCAGTTGAGTAATATAGGGCATCCACAGCTCATACCTTATAAAATCTTTATAACCACACTATTCCACATTCCTTTTAGCTATGTTTACAAAATACTTTACAATCCTTGAGGATGAAAAACACTACATAACTATTATATTATATTAATTTATTATTTATTATTATTATTATTATTATAAACTGAAGGAGTTTGCCGGGCTGAGTTGTCATTATGAAGGCAAAGTTTTAACATTTGAATGGCATTTAAAAAAATATTTAAATCACAGCCAGACAACAGCTGTTAATTTTGTCTCTCGCTTCATCTTCTGTACAAACAATGAACCAGCTTCATTCTGGATAGATGGGGAAAGAAAAAGTATTTGGAAAGTACTTGGATTCTAAAATAAAAGGCAAAA
This sequence comes from Eretmochelys imbricata, assembly GCF_965152235.1. Taxonomy (NCBI): domain Eukaryota; kingdom Metazoa; phylum Chordata; order Testudines; family Cheloniidae; genus Eretmochelys; species Eretmochelys imbricata. The sequence goes on along the minus strand of NC_135577.1, from coordinate 62,875,625 downwards.
TAACATTTGTAAGTGGACATGTTAAGAACAGGATCAACAACATTCTTCAGGGCATAATACAGTCTATGAGAAGTGTGGGATAAAAACCCTGTTTACACCACTGCTTAATTGGGCAGGTACAGATTGGAGATTTTGGGCTTACTCTGAAAACACCAACTATTGCTAGAGTCAGGATACTGGATTTGATGGACTAATGATCTGATCTGGCATGGCAAATCATTTCATATGTTTGGTTGAAAATGCCATTCCTGGACATTTCCTTCACTGAGAAATTAGGACACGTACTAAGATATTATGGTGAAGAAGAGCAGATAAGTAACTTACACCTAAATGAGTTTTCCATGGGAAAGACTCACATGAGAAAATAATGCAGCTTTTTTGACACAAAAGAACAGTACATTGGTAATACAGATTCACAAATCATAATCTTTGTATTTTATTGCTACTTACAACTTTGTATGTACTGGAGATAGAGCTGATGAGAATATTTTCTCTGTAAGGAAAATATGAAATTTATGAAGCTGTGCATGTAGCTAATTAAGCAGAGATCCAAACTTCCCTGGATAATTAGAAATCCCCACTTTCAGCAGATTACTTCTGCACTAAGAAGCAGGGATGTGCTTTGTTTACATATTTTGGAAACTGCAGACACTGCGCTTTGCTTAAAGAGTCAGTGTGCTGTTAAGTCTATTTTAATATTCTCTGCTAACTGTGCCAATTTAACAAGCACATCACCAGTTTTGCTGTGTGTTTTATTGCCCCTCCTCTCTCTCTTTTGTAGAGCAGACTGCACAATACATTCTGGTATGGAGACTGAGGATAGGCTGTAAATTGGCAGCAGCAGCATGCAATACAAATCTAACAAGCTGATGTAGAAGTGCAACTTGATTTAATCAGATTGGAAAAGGCTTGGACGATGGCATTTTTCCAGAATGGGAATCCTTTCTACAATCATGGAAATCTTCCAGCCCTCCAGGCCAGTATGTAGAAAGCATATATCAATAGTTATGACTACTGAGCTGTCTTTAAGCTGACCTAGAAAAGTACAAAGGAACTCAATAGCTTGAACCAGCAGCCTGACTGGAAAGCAATGCAAACATCAGCAAAACATACACCAACTTGCAAAAGGTTTTATTTTATCTTGATGAATAAAACTGCACCAAAGAATCCTTCAATAAACAATTCAGTGTCTAAAAGCACCACTTTAAAGTATCCCCAAATTTATAGTACAATTTTGTTTGACCTTCAGATAGAGACCAATGTCTGCTAGACAGCTCATTTTTGCTGATCCTGTTGTTGATTTTTAATGAGATTTTACTATAACTTGTTTTTTAAAGCAGGTAACCCCTTCTGTGACACAACCCATTTATCAGCAGTTTGAAACTCATGCAGTTAGATCATTCAGTTATGCTACTTAATCTGGAAAACAAGTAACAACACAGACAGCATGCAGCATCACCTACCATTCTGCAACACGATCAGCAGAGTTTGCAAAACTGAACTGGAGCATTTAGCAGCGACTGAATTATCAAGGTGCTGTCATGCTACAACTTTCAGAGCTCGTTACCGATTTCCTGGACCATCTCCACAGAGTTCTCTTTTGTACAAGTCTCATTCACTCAAATGAAGCTTTCAATATCTGTTGGTCATTTACCACTTTGAATTTATTGTGATGGGTGCTTTACAAATTCATGAGAGAGAGTGAGAGACAGAAGGAGATTTGCATGCAACATAGGTATTGTAGATGTATGCCTGTGTAGATGAAGGCAGAATTGGGTCATCTTTCTTGGCCTCCAGCTACCGTACTTAAAAACAAGACAGTTACAGGTTTAAAGAATTAAACGTTTTTTTCATAAGATCATAGAAGGTAGAGCTGTAGGGATGGGTACAGCCTGGGGGCCGTGAGGGAGCTGGTTGCAGTGATGCTGGAGCTGGTTCTATATCAACTGCACCATAGATCAGAGTAGCCGGAGGGCTATTCTAAACTTCACCAGCTGGCTATGAGTCCCGATTTGGGGATAGCTGGAGTGTAGTATACTCCAGCCACAACCCTTTTGCACCCCTCCTCACCTCCTGTACTGAGGATTGCAGGGGGTTGGAGAAGTTAAGAATTGGCTATGTGAGTCTACACTTCCTGGGGACTTCCCCATGCTAAGGGAATTCCCAATATGGGAGATGGCTTGTAAAAAGCTGTTAAGTCCTGTTAGGAATTCCCTCAGTCACCTTAAGACTTCCTTCCCCTTGTATAATCATAGCAAACTCCCAGTTTTGACTGAGATAAATTAAGGAACATCTCCTTTCCATAAAGATAAGGATGGAAGTGTGTGCTGGAGGAAAACTTCAGTTAGGGAAAGGTTATTAATTTCATGGGGCCAAGTTCTGAAGAACTTATTTTTTACTCAGACAAAACTCTCATTGAGATCAATTAAATTTTTTTCTGAGGAAGGGCTGAAAAAGGACTTGACCCATGGTGATTAACATTTATTTGTCTTCTCATGTTCATTCAGTAGAGGTGGCAGATTGCAAAATCATGGATGCAGCTGGGCATAAAGGCAAGCAAGATATATCACCCATTTTAGGACTATGCTGTCATGGGTCAGAAGAATGTTTTGCATATCAGTAATCTTCCAGATGTAGAATAATGACCGTATCTAGTTCGGCCAAAGAAAGAGCTACTCCCCTTGCAGAGTGTACTTTTAAATGTGAAGGGGTTTGTTTTGGCTCATATGTTTTCCTCAGACAACCTTATCCATTTTGATCGTGGATATAGAAGCATATGGAGGCCTTAAAAATAATTTCATCAGATTAACTGAGTTTCAGAATTCTCCAGTGTGCTCTATAATGTTCTGACAGCATTCCATTCCTCTCACCTTCTTTGTTATTTCCTTTTTGCATGTGTTCAAAATGGTGCTTTTTGTCTCGGTCACTTTCAGGGTAAAGCTGGAATAATGATACTAACTTAGGCTACTTAGATAAAAAGGGGTTCTGTATAAATTCCATCCTTTGTCAGATATCAGCTAAAAGGCTCAGGCATTAACTTCTACTACCCTCCTAACTGATGTTACTGCTAATAGGAATAGTATTTCCTAGAGAAAAATTTTCCTTCATGCCTCCATCCGTGGGCTAAAGATGTCAGAGCTCTCAGAATGACATGAATGTATCTGTGAGATCTTCCTAATTCCTTTAAAACATTTCTCTACATTTGAATAGTAACTTATTTTATTCCAGTGTATTTATGAACTGTTTTGGCAGCTACCCATTAGACTGACACAGAATGACAGAGAGACAATGAAGAGAGAGACAAAGGAGGTGGTGATGGTAGAGGTTTCTTTACTGTGGTGGCATCATCCTGTAGGAAGTCATCATACTGTTGATACCTGGATTCAGATCTGGTTGCGTGTCATCAGCATTTTAGTCTTCTGCTTGTGTACTTCCATCCACTGGAGTTTACCTGTGAACTATTGTGATCTTCTTCGTGACCTGGGAAACTCAGGGCCAAGGCTTTGACAGTAGTGATTGTCAGGTAGTGACATACCAACTTGTGATTCTTAGCTTTGTGGCTGAGTGGCTTGCTCTCCCAGGGCAAGTTGAAAGTGTAAAGGGTTCAAGAATTATTGAGGGCAAACCAGCTTTGATTTTCCCTGGCAGGATGGATGCAAGGATCTGACCTTTGCCTGGATGGGGATAGTGGATAGTGGTCTGACCAGGGAGGTTGGGTGTTTGTGGTGTCTCCAAAGGCCCATCCTAGGCAGCAGGTCAGGTCCAGTGTGAGAATCCAGAGACAGCCGGACAGAATCTCATGGTTTCGATATGAACCAGGAGATTAAATACTAAATTATTCCTGGCCTGTGAACTGAAGCTGAGATCAGCGACCCTTGAGGATTCCAGCATAATACTTACCAGCAGGTCCCTTAATTTTTCCAAAAAGTTAGGAGGGTTTTCACCTATGAGTCTGGACACCATTAAGACTGTTAAGTTCTTTTTTGTCCTTTTCCTCACAGATAATATGGATGCACTCAAATGTTTTCATTTCTGAGGTGGAACATTTTCAGCTGTGGTTGGAAGGGAATGTTACTGATGATTGTTACTATACAAAGTAATAATACCAAAAAGGTTGCTGGCACTAAGAAAGATGACAGTGCACAGGTGGGTCTAAGACTAGACATGGTGCCAAAGTTGATATTCTTCCAGAGCCCTTATGCAAGATGGGATAGATGCCATACATTGAGAGATGGCTGCAAGACAGAAATGGGGCTCATAATTTAACCAGTGCCAAGTTCTTCAAAACAACAGAATGGCACAGAAATCTCCTCATAGTCTAATACATGGCAACTGGACATAGTTTCTTATAACTGTTTCTTACTTTATAATCATTTTTGTAAGGATTAAGATTTGAGTATGAATACAAAGATAGAGGGCCAAATTCATCCCTGGTGTGAGTGGGTACAACTCCTATTGAAGTACATGGGAGATATATCTGGTTATGCCAGCAATGAATTTGGTCCTTAGAGACTGTCAGATCACAGAAGCTGGAATGATGAATTTGAGACCATTTACACTGGACCCAAAGCCTCAGTGTTAAGGGTTTCTCCTGTAAGAGAACATCAAAACACCTCTCTTGATTAACTTGAGTTCAGGGTGTTTAAAACAAAGAAAAAAACATACACACAAGACTACACACTCCTCTTCAAGGCAAAACTGATATGAACAGTGTTGCTCAGATACAGACATTTTGTATGTACAAACATGATATTTTTGAAACCTCTCCTTGTCAGCAGCCATGTCTTAAACAGATGTTTACATATGAAGAGAAGTCATAGGAAAAGTTACAGGGTTTTTTTATACATAACATAATATGACATTATACAAGTAAGCTTAATAATTACAGTTTACTAAAAATAAGAAGGGAAAAGGGGGCAAAAGAGAAACTAGATTTTGCCTGAGGCCACCTGTTCAGAGTTTCACTGACAGGCATCAAATCAACATAGGGAGCTGGAGATGCTTTGTAATTTCTAGGCCACATTCTCTTGCGTGCCAAGATCTGCTTAAAGAAGAGTGCGTGTGTAGTGGGGGAGAAATGAGGAGGCTTTTCTCATAGCCCTCCTTAGAAGCTAACTGTTTATAAGGGTTCTGTAGACTGGTGAACCTGATCAGATAATTGGCCACACCCAGTTCAGTTTATATTTCTTACCTCGGGGCTCTGTTTATTCTTTAACTTGGGAAAACTGAACAATAAGAAAAAGCAACAGTCCTGTTCTTAACTGAGATGGTGAGCCCGTGTGGCCTGTGATAGCTTAATGGGCCGGACCTTCCCCATAGTGGGTGTTTAGGGCTTGTCTGCCTTCTTGCAGCCTTCTGCTGCAGCCACAAGAGAGTGCACACCCAGCCCTCTCCTGGTTCCGGGCAACCTCATGTAGCTGAGGCCTTTCTTTATATCCCCTATCTGGGAATCATCAAACCTAATCACTAGATGTTGTCCAGCTCCATCAAATGAATGCCAGCAATTGCTTGTTGGGCTCCTCTATAGAACAGGATTGACTGCTCCCTGGGCCCCTGACCCTTAAAGGGGAAGACCATGCTGCTACAGTTCAGAGATATGCACAACATAGTGAGAGATTCTGATACGGTTTATCTGTTCTGGTAATTTTATGAGGAGAACCCAGAGCTACGATAATCTTGCCTTAGCAACTGCAGATACAAGAACAGTGGGTTGCTGAATTCATCCACATCATCTAAGGGCCAAGGATATTATTCTTGAGCCAATGATGGATGCAGAGAAGATGTGTCTTTTCTGTGAGATTTTTCACATGTTGTGCAGATACCTTGTAATCAGAAGGAATGGCTACTAGCGAATTAAGCCCCTAGCCCTGCAGCTGGGCCCTTAAAAGTAGTCCCCTTATAAAATTAGTCCCGTTAACTTTCATGAGGATACTCACAATTAATGGTTTCAGGCTGGAGTTTTAGTGGTTTTCATGAGTTTTCTAATTATTTCTGGTTTGTTGGCTCTATAAGTAGAATTTAAAATTATGCTAAAGGTTCTCTTTTGTTAACAGAAGCTATGATAGGTTGCTCTTGCCCTCTTTTATCACTATCTATTGTAAACCCTGTATATGACAAGAATATAATCATCATTCACCTTACATTATTTCCTAATCCAGACTCCAAATAAGATCCAATATATGACGGTATATGTATTTCAGAGCAGAAACCACCCTAGATAGTTCCATGGACTCCATGAGATCTAAAGTCGACCTACTGGAGTAATTATCAGCATTGGCATGATAACGAGTGGCATGATATGGATGTGATTATGACTAAAGAGTTGTAATAATGACTTCAGTGAAGTAGCACCTCTCTGGAATGCCTCTGTAACACAATTTATTCCTAACTTGCGCTATCTTTAAAAGGCAAACTCCTGAAGGATAAAGTTGTTTCCTGGTATGGGTGAATAATATCAGCATTCTCAGTACTAGCAGAATGTGAAACAGTTGCAGTACCATTAACTTTATCAAAGTCTTGGGTGCCATATGGGCCAGTGCACTGGTGCATAAACATTCAATTTTGTGCTAGCAGTCCTCAACCAGCGAGGATAAAATGTTATTTAGTATAACAATAACTGGTATTTTCCATGATCAAAGCTTTGCACAAATAGCCTCTAGTTTTCCCTGCCTGTGCTGGCATGCATGTGCCTGAACGTTTCAAGTGTTTTTAAAAATGGTGCTCACCAATCTGGAAGGCCTGTCTCCGCTGTGTTCTGGAAGCTCTGTGTCCCTTCTTCTTTAAAAGCATCTGGCTTCCTGAGGGTAAAGGAAGCAGAAGGGGAGTAAAGAGCCTGGGAAGAGGAGAGGCTCCTGGGGAGAAAGGAATGGTCTACGCCCAGCCACATTCCCCTGCGTGGCCCAGAATGTTCAAAGGGTTGCTCACATGGATGAAATGTGAAGAAGCCGTGGAAGCATTTGAGGACATTGAGCATGCCCATCTGCTAGCAACAGTGCTGCTGAGCATAGTGAGCATGTTTTGTTTTCTTCCAGAGTCTAGGAAGAAACTTCTTCACTCTTGACTTCAAGAGAAATCAAAATGAAGGGTGCTAAGCACACAGATTTTTGTGAAGGACTTCAGAAAATGGACAATCTTTGGAGAAGGCCTCTAACTAAATATTTAATTCTCACATGCCTAGTGGAGGCATACAAAGGTAAAGTAAGAGGAAGGGGAAAGCAAACTTTGGGTCAAACCTAAAGTTTTGTGGTTTGTGCATTGAACTGCCATGCAGGAAACCTAACTTGTTCCTCAGGAAATGGGTTCAAAGGCACGTTAAATGTCATGTTCTTGATTGCAAGGAAGAAAGGTGCAGTATCCATCCTGCTTCTCTACCTTACTGATTGATTACAGCACCACTTCATTCTCATAGGAGTCTGTCTGATCCCCTCTACTCAACTATAGGATACAACTGCTGTTATGAGGGAGAAGGACTAATAGAGACAAAAGTATCCAGAATGAAAGGTAGCTGGTTTTAGGACCCAACTTGAACCAGCTGATGTCTTACTTTAAATTACTACCTTATGGAGGTGGTGTTCCTATTAGCATGTACTCTGGTCAAGCCAATTTGGCTGGGGAGACCCTGTTTTCAGATGCTTGGGGCCCTTTGTGCTACAAATATAAAACAAACCAAAGTCCATTTTTTACTCTGTGGTATCAGATGACAGATGAGTACATTTCATTTCCCTCACAAAGAAAAGTACTTTTAATCTCTCTCTCTCCTCCCCCTCTTCTTTTTTAAGACAATTAACTTGATATGAAATCGTTAGAATGCATCTTCTGGAATATTAAAATAAGATGTTTGAAACCAAAATGGACACAGCAACCATGAGAAATTGCTTTGCAACTCTTGAACAACAAGAAGTTTAATACTTTTCAGGGGCCAAGGGATGCCGCAGAAGAATACGGCAGATATAATCCATCTTCTTAAAGATTTTTTCAGGTATATTGACTTAATAATATGTAGCTTGTCCTCATTAGCCATTCCAGCAAAAATTTCCATTATATATGATCAGATACTTGCTAAACAATGTCAGCATGCATGAAAAAAAATCCTGAAACTAAGCTGTTCTGAAAAACTAGTAGTTTATACATCTAGACGTCAGTTTCTCTTCGATGGGCTTCCTTGGACAGCCATCCTTGAAGAAGGCTTTAGTCTTAGTGTTTTATTTCTTATTCCATTGCTTTTGTCAGAGGGCAACCTGTACCTTCATTTCTAGATATAGTCTCAATGCAGCTCAGGAGGTGGGGAAGAAATGCTGTAATAAGCCACCTTCAAAGTTCCCACCTGATCCTGGTCACTGCTCCAGTCTCCAGCATTAAAGAGAGGAGCGTCAAGAACCAAATTTATTTTTTTCAGTGGGGTTGCTAAATTGTCTATAGAATATTCTGTTTGCAGCGTTGTTGTAGCTGTGTTGGTCCCAGGATATGTTGTAGCTGTCTTGGTCTCAAAGCAACCATTCTATGCCTGATCTTTTAATACTTGTCCTTATGGGAAACCTGCACAACACCTTCAAAAGGTGAACCTGGGAACTTAAATTCGTAACTGTGCTAAATACCAAAAATCATGGACTTAACAGGGACACTGGTTTTATGGCTCATTACAATTTGTAGCACACCACACTGCCTGCTAACCTTAATTGCCCACTTCAAACCCTTTATGCATAACAATCTAACCCCCAACTGCTCACATCATTTCAAATGACTGTCCCTTCCGCTTAACAAGCTGCCCCAACTTGTATTTAGCTCAGACAGCCTGATTCCTTCTCCAGACATGAAGAAGAGCTCTTTGTAGCTCGAAAACTTGTACCTTCCACCAACAGAAGTTGGTCTAATAAAAGATAGTACCCCAACTACCTTGTCTCTCATAGAATATTCTGTCACCCAGTATTTTCTGCTACAAGAAGACTGTATGGGACTATGGACATGTCTAAATGATACAAGGGGTCCTCAAACTGTGGGTTGTGATCCTTAGAGGGTCAAGCGGTTATTACATAAGGGGAGCGCGAGCTGTCAGCCTCCACCCCCAAGCCCTGTTTCACCTCCAGCATTTATAATAGTGTTCAATATATATAAAAAGCATTTTTAATTTATAAGGTGGGGTCACACTCAGAGCCTTGCTATGTGAAAGGCATCACCAGTACAAAAGTTTGAGAACCACAAAATTGGTTATAAGGGAATCCAAAGCATCTTTTCATAGGCCAACAAGTTCTAAATTCATTTGAAACAGAGCATTTCAAAAGAACCAAAGTCTAATTTCCAGTATTCTATCCTTCTAAATCATTGGCATATTATTCATCAATCGTTAACCCTCTCAGTGCTGGTCTTCTGTACCTGGTGTACTACTACCTATTATCCATTAACATATAATTGAAATCAGTGGAATGTTAGTACATATAGGTACTATATTCCATGATGCAGCAGAAGCATTCTGACTGGTAGATACAGAAGCAGTCAAATGGTTAAAGAAGGACGTTATTTGCTGTTAAAATATCCTGGAGTGATCATTTTAAAAAAATTAAACTTACATTCAAAGCAATGTTGCAGTAATATTTTTCAATGAGAAGCAATTAAAGGGCTTTGAATTATGCTACACAATTTAAATACGTCAAGATTAGAAAAGCTTGACAGAAGTTTCTGGAAACTGATCATTACAGTCTCAGGAAAGAGCGAGAGAGAGAGAGAAAAAAGAGGAATTTTACTCTGCATTTAGCCCTATCATCTTTCACCTCATAATCTAAATATAACTGCTTTTTAATGCAATAGCTGACCCTTGCATAATAGCTAGTAGAAGAAAAGAATGTTATTGATTCTCAGATCCTAGAATGAATTTGCGGGACTGACAGTTAGAAAAACAGCTTTATATGTAAACAGAACAAATCTGATCTGGTGTCATTGAAAGGGAAAAAACACTGAACCTCACCATATCATTTTTGCAGTCACTTTTTGTTAAGGACAAGACTGTGGGCAGGGAGGCTAGCCTAGTGGTTGGAGCAGTAGTCACCAAGCTTAGTGGTCAGCACCTGAATCAGGAGTCAAGTTATCAAGCGCAGGGAATGAGCTATGGCTGAGAGCCAGGAATCAGGAACCGAGTGTCAGAGCTGAGGTCAGAAGCCAAATACCAAGTCCAGGGAGAAAGCCAGAGGCAAGAACCAGGAATCTCTAAGCCAAAGCTTAGAGCCAGACTATCATCCAGAACAGGGACAGGAGTAGAAACCAGGAGCCAGGGGAAGAAACCAGGACTGCGAGCCAGGAACAAGGAGCATGGGACAGGAGCAAGGAAGGCACTGACAGGAGGATCAGAAACACAGCTGAAGGCATGGAATACTGTTGAACAGCCAGAGACCCAGACCTGCTGCAGTATTTGAGAATGTGCCTGCTAGAGTTTTCTGCCAATCAGAAGACCAGATTCATTAGCTGAATCAGCTAAGGACCACAAGCTGGGTCTGGGTTCAGCTGTGGGTCCCTGACACTTTTCATGGGAGAACTTCACTTTCAGTTTTTTAAAGATGTGAGACAGCATGCTTTGGAGTATAGGAGTGGAAATCAAGAAGTCTTTGAGTTCTAGTTGTGAGATGTCACTGACTTTGTTGAGTGAGGAAGAGAGGTAAAGTGGCTTGTTTAATTCAAATTTCTACATCTGTGAAATAGGGATAATATTTAGCTACCTCACAGTTTTTAGTCAATATCAATACAGGGCTTTGAAGATGTAAGAGCAATAGATAAATTAAGCAATTTTTATTATTTTATAGGGGAATTGTAACCATTGAAAAGCAGAGATCTTGGATTTCTCCAGAACTCCCTGACACATAAACTTTAAGCTATGTGAGTGTTATTCTTTTCCTTTTATTTAGTAACTGCTGCAGAATCCTTTTCCTCTCCTGCCACTGGGAATTCATCTAATATGATTTTATTAGCTCAGGAGAAAGTAGAGAATGCACCACGAATGCATCCTTAGATTATTTCTGCCAGAGAGGGAGTGGGTGTTATTTTGTTTTACGTGGTAAATTCACAATCTTGGACATTAGAAATACTACACTAAAACTGGAAAACCTTGTTATGCTAATTAATTAATTTGTTTTGTTTTTTACTTGAACTATCAGTATACGTTTTTAACATTTCAGTGTAGGCTAATCGAGCTTTTGGTAATTTCTCAGCAGGCTGCTTTTTCATATTTCTTCTCTGCTCCTTTTTGCCAGGTTTTTCAAATTAACCTTTTCTTCTCTGCAAGAAGGAAACGATAATCTCAAGTAATCTTTTCTACTTCAGATGGTTTTGCACCTTCATTCTTGTGAGAAAACCTTTTAACTGCCCCCTCAAATTCCTACTTAACTACTTTGTTCCATCTAATGGACACTATACATAAACATTTTAAAAATGCCTAAATTATTTAGGAGTTTGTCTCATTTTCAAAAGTGAAAGCCAATGGAACATAGGCTTCTAAGTCCCTAAGTCACTTTTGAAAATGGGAATTAGGCTCCTAAGTAATTTGGTGGCTTATGAAAATTTTACCTCATGCCTCAGAAGCAGATTGGAGTTGTAGTTTTTTTCCCACCGTGGAGGTGTAACAGCTAAAATTATAAAGATTCATGGTACCATCAAATATAGCAAGAGTGGTACCTTCCTCACTATTCACTTGCTGTTTGATGCTGTGCTGTGCTCTTCAGAAACAGTTTTCCGGAAATGCTAATTCAAGGAGAAATTCATGCCTGCGTGAGGACCATCAAAATGACTGGTCCTCTTTAGAGATGAAAATTTCACCCTCAGGTTGTGCCACATTGGATAGTTTGTTACCTGCTATAGAAGATAACCTGTTGCACAGTTTTAGAAACTCTTTTATTTCTCACCTTTAGATGTTGCTCTGTGCTTTCAGGTTCAAGTACACACATTAAAACAAGATGGGTTGTCACATAAACAGAGAGGAAGGGATGACATCAGAGTGACATTTGCAATAAAGTTTGGTCTAATGATCATGAAAAAGTTGTGTTGTCTACAAAACATTTACACTTGGAAAGGAGAATGTTCTGGTTGACGGGGCTTAATGGAAGAGGGAGCCTCCATGTCTCATAGAATCATCAAATGTAGAGTTGGAAGGTACCTCAAGAGGTCATCTAGTCCAGCCCTTGCACTGAGGCAGGACCAAGTATACCTAGACCACCCTTACAGGTGTTCCTCTAACATATTGTTAAAAACCTCCAATGACAAGGATTTCACAAACTCCCTTAGAAGCCGGTTCCAGCACTTAACTATTCTTATAGTTAGAAAGATTTTCCTGATATCCAATCTAAATCTCCCTTGCTGCAGATTAAACTGATTATTTCTTGTCCTATCTTCAGCAGATATGGAGAACAACTGATCACCATCCTCTTTGTAACAGCCTTTGTAAACAGCCTTGAACTCTCAAATTTTTTCAAACCATTACTGGGTTTGGGTATCCCTGGATGCCTTAACTTATGACTGAAATCTATAAAAACAATGTTGTTTGCATGAGGAGTACTTGTGGCACCTTAGAGACTAACAAATGTATTTGGGCATAAGCTTTCGTGGGATAAAACCCATTTCATCAGATGCATGGAGTGGAAAATATAGCAGGAAGATATTTTATATATATATACACACACACACACACACACACAGAGAACATGAAAAGATGGGGATTGTCATACCAACTGTAACGAGACAAATCAATTAAGGTGAGCTATCATCAGCAGGAGAAAAAAAAACTTTTGTAGTGATAATCAGGATGGCCCATTTCAAACGGTTGACAAGAAGGTGTGAGAAACAGTATGGAGAAAATCAGCATGGGGAAATAGTTTTTAGTTTGTGTAATGACGCATCCACTCCCAGTCTTTATTCAAGCTTAATTTAATGGGTGTCCAGTTTGCAAATTAATTCCAGTTCTGCAGTTTCTCGTTGCAGTCTGTTTTTGAAGGTTGTTTGCTGAAGAATTGCCACTTTTAGGTCAGTAATTGAGTGTCCAGGGAGGTTGAAGTGTTCTCCGACTGGTTTTTGAATGTTATCATTCTTGACGTCTGATTTGTGTCCATTTATTCTTTTGCATAGAGACTGTCCGGTTTGGCCAATGTACATGGCAGAGGGGCATTGCTAGCACATGATGGCATATATCACATTGGTAGATGTGTAGGTGAACGAGCCCCTGATGGGGTGGCAGATGTGATTAGGTCCTATGATGGTGTCCCTTGAATAGATATGTGGACAGAGTTGGCAATGGGCTTTGTTGCAAGGGTAGGTTCCTGGGTTAGTGTTTTTGTTGTGTGGTGTGTGGTTACTAGTAAGTATTTGCTTCAGGTTGGAACAACGCTTCCTCAGGTCTCGTCTCCTAACGCCCCTACTCGCACTACACTGATGACATCTTCATCATCTGGACCCATGGAAAAGAAGCCCTTGAGGAATTCCACCAGGATTTCAACAATTTCCATCCGCCATCAACCTCAGCCTGGACCAGTCCACACAAGAGATCCACTTCCTGGACACTACGGTGCTAATAAGCAATGGTCACATAAACACCACCCTACACCAGAAACCTACTGACCGCTATACTTACCTACATGCCTCCAGCTTTCATCCACACCATATCACACAATCCATTGTCTACAGCCAAGCTCTAAGATACAACCGCATTTGCTCCAATCCCTCAGACAAACACCTACAGGATTTCTATCCAGCATTCTTAAAAGTACAATACCCACCTGCTAAAGTGAAGAAACAGATTGACAAAGCCAGAAGAGTCCCCAGATGTCACCTACTAAAGGACAGGCCCAACAAAGAAAGTAACAGAACGCCACTAGCCGTCACCTTCAGCCCCCAACTAAAACCTCTCCAGTGCATCATCAAGGATCTACAACCTATCCTGAAGGACGATCCCTTTCTCTCAGAGACCTTCGGAGGCACGCCAGCCCTTGCTTACAGACAGCCCCCCCAACCTGTCAGCTGTTTGAAATGGGCCACTTTCATTACAACTGTAAAAGTGATTTTTCCTCCCTTGGTATCCTACTGTTAATTGAATTGTCTCGTTAGACTGACCTCACACTTGGTAAGGCAACTCCCATCTTTTCGTGTGCTGTGTATTTATACCTACTACTGTATTTTCCACTCCATGCATCTGATGAAGTGGGTTCTAGCCCACGAAAGCTTATGCCCAAATAAATTTGTTAGTCTGTAAGGTGCCACAAGAACTCCTCATTGTTTTTGCTGATACAGACTAACACAGCTACCACTCTGAAACCTGCATGTTGCTTGAGCAGATCTAGAAATGAAGACACTTCTGTAGAAACTAACAACTCAGCACTTGAATTCCTGCCTCCCCACTAAGTCTAACAGATGGTAGTAGCCTTTGTTTAATCATACTCATAAATATCATACTAGTTGGAATATCTATTTAATTTTGTCTTATGTGGACATCAGACTAATATTTAGTACAGACAAGATCCTACAGTTCTGCTGCCACATTCTGTATGTATGCTTAACCCCAGCGGGATATATATTCCAAAGTGACAGGTGCCTTAAAATATCCCACACACCCCTGAGTGATCTTCATGGTCTGTGAATTAAAATTTAGTAATTATATGCATCAGACACAGCTACAAAAGGTTTAGACCTCCTGGATGGCAAGCGTAACATTCAAGTATTCTAAAATCCTGATATGAGTCAGGCCTTGGTATCCTTTTTAAAACAAAGAAGGAGCTTTTTCAAAGTTTTTGTTCTGGCAATATCATAAAGTGATGCTGTCATAATAGCAAGGATGATTTTTAAGATTTAGATGTCCCTTGGGAGCTTTATGTCAAACGATGTGTCACTATAGAACTATATCATCAGTCTGGAAATAATTACTTCTGACACAAAAAAAACTATATGCTGATTCTTCACACAAAGTAAAAGAAAGACAGGCTGCCTGTGAATTTATGACTATTCTGATAAGAAATATGTGCAATATTTTTTAGCAACTCAACTAGGCGCATTTAATGTAAAGTTTATGAAGTGTCTGGTCAAATTCTGTAGCAATTCCCTCTCTCTCCATTATGAACCTTCATGATTGCAGGATAAAATACAGATGAAAGCAATTAACATTACACAGCTGCTACAGTGTAAAACGATCAGGGGAAACAACAGAGTTTGGAAAAGAACCCATAGACGGGGCAAATTTACTCATGTAAACAGCAGGTAAACAAGAGAGGTAAACAACAGGAAAGGAAATTAAAACTCACCAGGCACAGAGGCTAAGATTCAGAGGTCCATCAGTAAACTATTTTAAAGGGGCTCCCCCAGAAGAACTTCTAAAAATGGAGCGTGGTTATGTTAAAAAACCCCTTTGCAACACTGGCCTAATTTATTGCACATTTCCCCAGAGCTAAGCCATACAACTTTTACAGAAAGTAAATACAAGGAAGGCCATGAACAAAACTTTTAAAAACAGCAAACACACACAAAAATTCCATGATAAATAATTAATGGAGATCAGCTACTCAAAACAAAGATGCACGTATTTTTAATAATAGTTTCCCACAGAATCAGATTACAATTTCATAGATTATGAGCAAATGAAATGCAACTATAAACCTGTTTTGACCCTGTTCATGCAGAAGAAAATAGTCAAAAATAACATTTGTGTATCACCTTCAGCATGAACGTCACCCTTAGACTATGTTAGCAAGAAGTGGATCTGGGAAACCAGAGGACTGGAGATGTAGGAAACCAGGTCAAGAACTAAACGTAAAGAATTTGAGGCTTCTGGGCTTTGTTGCTGTGTGGGTCTGTGTTTGGGTTTGTCTTGCAGGAATTTCTTTCCATTCTGCCTCACCTCTCAGAATAACTTTTGAAATGTCTGCTCCTCAAACAATATGGTTTCATGTATTGGGAGGGAGGCTTAGCTTTTAGCCTAGGTTCAGCCCCACTTCATTCTCCAGGCTGGTCCTTCTTCTCTTGTATTCCAGACTTCCTGGACTTTAACTGCAGGTAGACATGTTTTGTGAATTGGTATTTTGAATTTTTGCATACCGAGCCTTATATGTAGGCCAAGAGAATGGACACAAGCAATGGAGAGAAGCTCAGAAATTGTTTTAACAATAACATTGAAATAAATAATGAAATAATGAAAATAAATAAAATGTAGGTATAGATTTAAAGTAAAAAGATAGAGTAAGTGGCAAAGTACTCTGTGTGGCTTTACGTCCAATTCTGAGTGGACCATTGAAAACTGCACATGTGATAACATTGATTTTAAAGTGCTCCTAAGTGCTCTACAGTGCCTATCATGATGTTCAAGTGTCTCCTGATCCTTTCAAATATTTGACTGGAATGTGCATATGTGCACCATACAGTATTGGGCTATGAAGTAGCTGCCACCAGGAATATCCTTAACCTGGATGAGCTATTTTGTTAAATTAACACCTGTGAATGGTTCAGAGAATTGAGATGAAAGAGAAAAATACTTACCTGTAAAACTGTTTCTCTGCAGATATCATTCTAAAAGGATTCTCACACTTGATTTTTAGCTCCTTAGTATGAGGTTGGTAGAACTTCTACAGCCCTTAAAGAATTCTGATCTTGGAGAGCACCATCGACGAGTTACATTGGGATCTATGCCCCTACTGCATGTTATGCCACACCCTGCAGTACATAAACGTTGCCCTCTAACCCTTCCAATCAGTTCCTTCAGTTGCATAGGAAGTGAAGCTCCCATGGTGATAAGATCATTCAAAAATTATTCAAGTTAAAAAAGTTTGCCCCAGAAAAAGAAAAAAAAAATAGTAATTAGGTGTAAGCAGGGAAACACTAAAAGAATATAATTACCAAAACATTAAGGGAGAATTGTGTCACAATAATCTCTTCAAAGAAGCAGATGGAATTTCCCCTCTCTAAAGATATCTCCCAGGATTTTATTATGTGATATATAACCCTTGTACTTTAGATATGAGGGAACCTAGGCTTTAACTAGACCAACTAAATACATTAGAGGCATATTTGCCTTGTCTACATTAGGCTATTAACATGTATTAGCTAACACATCAAAATCCTCCTCTAAACAAGGCCTCTGAAACAGACAGTAGTGACAATCTTGCCTGGGACCAAATGTGCCTTGACGTGGCCTTCCAGGGTTAAGTCAGACCATGTCATTACAAAAGGAAACACACTCAAATACCCATATAGACACTGTCTTCTTGGTAACAGCACTGCATCATGAATTAGCATAAAATGTTTAAAAAAAAACCAGTTGTTTGACCCTAGTAGAACCCCAAGGACATTTTGACAAATATACAGAAAAAGCCTCCCCAAGGATGGGCATTTGGTGTGGAAATAATGTTATAAGGACGATAGGCTCATTTAAGTGGAATTCTAACATTACTTGGTGAGGACTCTCAGATGAGTCCACAGCAACAAATAATAAAAATAAGTTCAGTAGTCACACTCTAGATCTGGAAGCTCATTAATTCTTTAGGCTGTACAAACTGCCTCCAGGGCTGATCAGAGTGGAGAAAAGGGGGAACAATTGTACTGGGGTCCTGCACTCAGGGGCCCACTCAAAATGCCTGTAAGTAGGTTGAAGTGGGAGGGACACAGCAAACATGATGTACTGGGGCCCCAAATTTCTCTTGATGGGCCTGACTGCCTCCAGAAAAATGACTGTCCAAGTATCAAACTCAGTGGTTGAAACAGATCTTCATCAGCTTAGTCAGGATCATATAATTATCCCAAGATGCAAGGGGCTTTTTAATGGGGAGAGTTCAAATGTGTCAAGCCTTTCATGAACTTGAGAGTAAGGGGCTGCAGAGACACTTGTTTACCTTTGACTGAGAGGCCTAAATAGCTGTGAGACATACCTGGATAGAGTTTACTTTGTTTTAAGCTAGGTTCTGACAAACAACTTTTGTGCTTGAAAAGTAAAGAGGTTCCCCAGGGCCAAATTATATCACATTGCAAATATTTTTTCTATTTGGAATCATAGGTCCTTGCAAAAGGTTTCCATGATGGCAGCAGGACATGAATCACCTGCTCAGACACACTGTGCATATGAAGCTCTATCCTGACAGGACAAGGGCTTCCTGATTGGGACTAAGTGAGGCGCAATGGTTTTGCATGATGATCTGAGGTCAGAATCTCAGTTTGATGGAATCCCCTTTAGCCAATGGCAAAAGATTTTAGAATCATACCTGTCTGGGACAGTATGGGGCTAAAAGAAAAATTAAGCGACACCTGGGTTTTAAAGTGGAGACTTTCCATTTCCTCCCTTGAACAAGGGACCGAAAGGAGAAGACACAGGTCCAAGAGAACCCAGTACAGCCATTGTTTTCTTTGTCTTCCGCAGTGAGGTTCCATTTGATCCCCAAAACAAATTCTCTCTAGTGTATGGTAGATCCTTGGGCTCTCTCTGGAACTCTTGCTGGCATTCAGTCATCTGCGGCAAAGCAAACTTGTGGGCATCCACCTCTAGGCAGTAGTCTCTGAAATCATATCACTCACATCAAAAGCTGCCCAAGCTAAATCTTCACCTTTCTGGATTAGACTGCAGGAAGGATGAAGAAAACTGACCAGAGTAAAGTCTTTCTTTGATAATTTCATCTGACTGTTGACTATGAAGTCTTGACAGTACGTGATCTGAAGGGTTTTAATTACAGACTGGTAAACATTTATTTTGAATTAATCCAAAGGCACAGCATTGGATTCTGGGGCACAGTATTATAATTAAACTAAAAATCATCCATCTTGGATTTATGTCGGAAAAACTAGGGAAAGGTGGTATTATCCCATGAAGAGTTACCTTCTTGGTGCTCCTCCATACAGAATATGTATTTGGCATCAGATGAATCCTCCCATGCATTTGATTTCAGACAGCTTTTTACTGAAATCTCCAGATTCTCTCACTCCCCCTCCCACATACATATTCATGTCCAGAGACAGGGCTGATGATTCCAGAGACTTAGTATATACTCAGCCACCATGATCAGTCATAATCTTCTATGAGGCTGCCACAAAGTACTGTGTACCAGCTGAGCATTCCTCTTGTCCTGTATCAGTGGTCCTCTTGGCACAGCTGGACCACTTTTTGTACTGAGGCACAAGCTTGCATCCTGAGAATTGGTGCTCCTGACAAGGAAGCTCTGGATTTCACATTGGCACATCGAGAACCTTTTGCACCAAAGGCTGCAAACATTTCTGCTAGAGCTCTCAAAAGCAGAACTCATTTTCACTCCTAGTTAGAACCAAGGAGAAATTATTGTCAGATGAATAAAATGATTTGATCACAGAAGTATAACAAGAGTCAAAACAGAGAGCTCACTTGAGGACAACACTGAAAAACTTTGTGCATCCTCGAATGCATTTCTGGAATTCTGTTTTAGCAATACCCCACAGTCAAGAGTGGGGCCTTGTCCAAAAGACAGTGATTCAAGAAATCTGACAAAAAGTTAACCTCTAAATTAATCTTAATATGGAAAATAAACTGTGTGACAGACACCTTCTTAAAGATCAGGAACTGGCATTTCTGTAGAATATATTCCCCAGATGCAGGTTCTTGCCTTATTAAATACAGTGAGTTTCAATCCAGGATGAGGCTGCATGAATAGATACCAAAACACTTCACCATTCAAATGCTGGTGTTATTATCCTGTCCAAATTTATACTCAGCCCATACTGCAGGGAGTAGAGGCAATGCTAGAATTGTACAACAGGAGGAAAACTAAACAAGACAAACATCTCTCATTAAAAACATCCTTATCTGACTATTCCTCTTACTACTAGGATGTGGCTTGCTAAACTCTATACTGGGAAGAAAAATAACAGAATACTCCTCTTCCAAAATGAGCACCCTCACAATGCTGTGGCACTTGAAGTGAGCTAGCGAATGCAGCTTCTGCAATGTTTTCTTTCCCCACTGCTACGTTAAACTGCACCACATGAAGTGACAACAGATGGCAATCTTTATTAACATGTGCTACTTACTTATCTCCCACAATTCCCAAGTTGATTGTTGGGTAGCCGTGTTCTTGAATTGTAGCTAGGAGAGTTGAACGGTTACTATCTCGGATCTTTCCTGGTAAGAGGTCATCCTCAGGATTCAACAACTATAAAACAGAGCCACATTACCAATCAGTCTCCTCAGAGTGTTATGTGCCTTTGCTCATGGGAAACTTCTTGCTTTTGAAGTTGGATATGGTTCCTGCTGACAGACACCTATGAAAGTCAGTCAGTGTGTGTCTGTAAATAGGTTCTGTGAATTCAGACTATGCAGCAATTTAAGCCAAAAAGACATGTGGCTGAGACACTGGTAGAGCAAAATAATTTATTTTTCTAGGATTCTCTCTCTTAAATTGTTTCAATGCATTCATGCCTGCAAACCCTCTTTTCATGCGGTACCAGGCTTCCAACCTCATACAGTATAAATCAAATCACAAACTCTAAATTTGTAACTATTTCCAGGTTGATGGATAGATCTGCTTGTTCTGATCTTACTGAAACTTTAAGGATCTGTGTTGATGCGGCAGCGACCAAGAATAATAAAGTCTAGTGTCTACTCACTTTGAAAGATACATTTTAAATGTGGAAACATACAGATGAAAACTTAAGCACAGCTTCAAATGCCGACCATGTAATTCATAACATAACATCCATTTTAGATGAAAAATGGTGTTATTTTTAAGGGGTAGAAAACTGGCAATGATGATAATGATGATCTTACATTTACATAGCATCTTTCATCTTGAAGGATGCCAAAGTATCTAACAAACATACAGACACATTTTACAACAGGAATGCTTTCATCCAGGTCTGAAACACCTTGGCCTTTGGGATGGACCGTAGTGCTGATTAACAGCATGCAGCAACACAGCTGTTGAGGACAGGAGATGAAGGAAATGGCAGTGAGGATGTTAGGTAGTAAGAATATAATAACTCAGGTTGGAACTTGGCTAGGTCACAAGACTGTGACTAATACCTGTTCTTGTGAAAAGTTTCACAGGAAGTTTAATGAACACAAGTGGGCAGGATCTAGGTTTAAAATGTTATATAAAAGATACTCACAGGGAAGAGTCTCACTTACTAACTCATCACCACCACTCCTTGGGACACCCTGGGCTTTCTCTGGAGGTATCTACTGTCCAGCTTACTCCTGTCTATCTTAGGATAGCTGTTCAGATTGCAGGCTAAGCTGGGTCGGCATTCTGCCGTCACAGAATAACTTTCATTGGGGTTGTGTAAGCATTAAGTATTTCAACAGGGTGCATCAATCAGAAATGGTTTGGACAAATGTGAACAGAGCTTTATTTTTATGGCTCTATTTTACACATCAAAGATTTAAAACTTAAACACATCAAAGGCTTCCAATAGGATGAGAATACTGCCAGGGGGTTCAACAGGTTTGCCTCAGAAGAGCACAGTCAAGATGTTAGGTCAAAATGCATGTTTGAGGTAACTGGATTTTTTAAATACAGCACAGTTGCTACAATAATAAAAGTGATTTTCTATTTGGTAAAGATGAGGACTTTTAATTCAATTAAAGATATAAGTTGTCTTTTATAGAAATTGGTCCAAATGCCTCATCTTCCACACAGGGCTATTGCCCACAAGTACCTAAACCAGCTGTTTAAAAATTCCCCTGGTATTAGTGTAAATCCTTTGAATGCTGTGTTGTTGTAGCCATGTTGGTCCCAGGATATTAGAGAGACAAGATGGGTGAGGTAATATCTTTTATTGAACCAACTAAGATATTACCTTACCCACCTTGTCTTTCATAAATCCTTTAACATTCATGTTTCTAATTTTGAAAATTTTGCAAAGAATATTAGAAATAAGAGAACAATTACAGGACAGTTGGGTGCTGTTTATATTTCTGTGAACATACTAGAAGAAATAACATCTAGTTTTACTGAGGATTTGGGTTTTATAGTGCATTTGAAGCCTCTGCAAAGAAAACGTGTAGGAGTACAGTTTTGTATCATATGCTAAAGAAGATATTCTGGCAGAGACCAGTCTCATGCACAGCTCCTTCCTACAATATATACCTGCTAAGAGTAGGAATCATCTCTTTTGGGACCTGTGTGTAGAGGGTTAAGGAGCTTTTATGCATAGACATGTGAACTGCTTCCCTGATCCTTAGGTGCTCAGCACCACTTAAACAGGCCCAATTGGAATTAGGATGGGAATTACTATCCAAAATACTATTCCTGTGCCTGCAGAAGAAAGAAATTTAAAAAGTCTTGAGTTTAAAGATATTTTTCTTACCTCATTCCCTGTTGACATGACTGCAACGACTGGAAACTTGTTAACTTCTACTTCCGTTACCCCAACAGTTGCTAAGAGACCAATCTCCGATGGACCCATGTGGGTTCCCTTAGCCAGCACACATTCACCTCTTTTAATGTCGTGTCCTATAGGTCTGAAAACCATATCATAAAAAAAGAAAAAAAAAACAGAATATAATTCAAAATGACTCTCGTTCCCTGGTCAAGCTCCAAGTGAGGAGTGTGCATCTGTGCCCTGGTCATAAATTCAAAATTTCAGTGCTGTTTATGGTAAAACAATGACTATAAAATGCACTATCCATTATATTCTCTAAAGAGATATTAGAGTATTTTAAAACTAGGTTATTTACAGACCTGATATCTTGGCCTGGTCGAGCCTGCACCAGAATTCGTACTTCTAGCTCTTCGGTGCCCTGTTTTTTTAAAAACAAACAAAAAACAAAAAACAAAAAAACCAAAAAAGTCACACAATTCCAGATGTGTTAACCAAACAAAATTAATCAGCTTTTATTTCTCACCAGTCTGCACTGTTTCTTAATGGTTCACAAAATGGCCATGCCACAGTCTGATCTCGTCACAGCAGCGATTACTCTGTCATATTATGGTTCAAGCATCCTCTCGTTTCTCTTGATCTGCTGATCATGAGTGTATTACAATGTGTGCTCTAATTTAAAGAGTTTAAAATAATTACTTTCCAGCTGAGCTTACTAAGAAGGAACCTGCACTGAATACATAGTTTTGCCTTGCTTTTTTTTGACTGCTTTGTTTATGTGTCTTCCCCATACAATATCCTTGGGGTGTGTGTTGATCTTATTTACCACAGGGATTCCTTCCCCTTTTCTCAGTCAACCTGCTGTGTTCGAGCAATATTTCAGAAGTAGCCTCTCCCGGGAGAAAATCAATCAGCATCGTAAAGCATATGGCACTACGCCAACAGATAAGTAATAAGAAAAAACCCACCGTAGCAACCACTCGTGTGCCCAAATTTCGGTGGGGTTATTTGGAATTTCTGTAGTGCAAGAACCTTTACTCCTCTTCAGAACATCAGCAAGCGATTAATATGTCATGTTTATGTACTGTGAACAAGACAGTGGTAGGAAAGCCTGAGCTCTGCTTTCTGATAGAATTTTTGTGTTCACATACACAGGATTTCAATGCTCTGGTGATTTGCTTGATGCCAATAAATCCACTGGGGCAGTTTAATTTATAGACTACACGATATGTATAAATATTTAATTTTATAAGCTTTGCAAGTGGGCGGATGATAAAAATGCTCAGCTGTGAGAAAGTGGTAGGTTGTCAGCACTGAATTTGTACTGTGCTGAGAATGGAGAAGAATTTTATTTTTGTATTAGCACCTTTTGTACTTGAGGCACCCCAATGCCATGAGTTAGACACTTGTTTTACAATGCAGGCAAACATGGCAAGCCATTATGTGTTCAGAAATACCTACCTTGCCATGTGGAACATTAGAACCTGTTATGTAGAGTATTTTGTATTGGACAGCACACTGTGATTACCCTTTACTTTTCTAAAGAAGTGCCAGAAAATTGGGCATTTTCATCAGGACAGACATCAAAGAGAAGCAGAAAGGATTTTGGTTTAAATTAAACACTCAAAAACACTGTTGCAGAGTTAAGGTTTCCCTGTGATGTCTTGTACTCTTCCAAAATATGGAGATTGGCTATATGTAAACTTCTGAAAACCAATAAATTAAGAGTTATGATAATGCAATCTTAATCTGCTGACAATGGATAATTACTTACCTCATAGTAACTGTGGTTCTTCAAGATGTATTGTCCACATGGATTGCACTTATGATGTGCATGTGCCCCATGTTTGTGAGATTGGGTTCTTTTGTCTAGCAGTATTCATTGGGATCATGCTTGCATCCTGGGTGCCCTCAAGTTCCCCCCCAACCTGAAGGGTGGAGTGAGCAGCACTGTCCCTCCATTCTTTTGACAACACAGAATCCCAGCTGGGATAAGACTCCATAGTAGTTGGAAAAGACAACAGATCATGGAAATCCAGGTGGACAACATATCTCGAAGAACCAGTGATTGTAAAATAAGTGGTTGTTCTTTCTTTGAATGACTGTTCATATATATTTCACTTCAGGTGACTTGCACACAGTGACTCATAAACAGGACATGAGTGCTAAGAGTCCTATTTAAACATTGATTGCAGGACACCTCTGCCAAAGTGAGCATCTGCTCTTAAGTCCTCAAATAATGAATAATACTAGGTGAAAGACTGACCCCATGTTGCTTCCTTGCAAATTTATGAAACTGCTATGCTTCTCAGAGGAGCTGTTGAAGCTTCCTAGCCCTGATGGAGTGAGCTGTAACCTGCATGGGTGGATCTACTCTAGCTAACTCATAATGTGATCTAATATAATTAGATAGACATTTCAGCAGTCACTTTGTCTTTACAGAACATTGTTTAAGGTGGATTAGCCATGACAGCCTGAATCCCCCGTACCCTTAGAGCTGATTGTATAGCTACTACAAAGGCTATTTTCATAGATAGATGGTATAGATAGAACATGAGAATGGCCATAATGGGTCAGACCAATGGTCCATGTAGGCCAGTATCCTGTCTTCCGACAGTGGCTGGTGCCAGATGCTTCAGAGGGTGTGAACAGAACAGGGCAATTTATCCATCCCCTGTTGTCCAGTCCCAGCAATCAAAGGTTCAGGAACACCCAGAACATGGGGTTGCATCCCTGACTGTCTTGGCTAACAGCTATTGATGGACCTATCCTCCATGAATTTATCTAATTCTTTTTTTCATTCAGCTATACTTTTGGCCTTCACCACATCTCCCGGCAATGAATTCAACAAATTTATTGTGTGTTCTGTGAAGAAGTACTTATTTATGTTTGTTTTAAACCTGCTGCCTATTAAATTTCATTGGGTGACCCCTGGTTCTTATGTTATGAGAAGGGGTAAATAACATTTCCTCCACACCATTCATGATTTTATAGACCTCTACCATATCCCCCCTTAGTCGTCTCTTTTCCAAGCTGAACAGTCCCAGTCTTTTTAATCTCTCCTCATATGAAAGCTGTTCCATACCCCAATCATTTTTGTTCCCCTTCTCTGTACTTTTTCCAATTCTAATATATCTTTTTTGAGATGGGGAAACCAGAACTGCAGAATACACACAGTATTCAAGGTGTGGGCACACCATGGATTTATATGATATTTACTGTTTTATTATAAATCCCTTTCCTAATGGTTCCTAACATTCTCGGTAGGCAGAGGAGGAGAAAACAGCACTCCTTTGCATACCTGGAGACAGTCCTTCCATCAGTATAGCAATTAGAGGACTTCTTGGGGCGATCTGCATTCTCATGTCCACATGCTATCTTGCATGGAGCATAGGTGAAGTCAGGCCTGCTGTATTACATAAGTGCATGAGGTCCTATGACCCAGAAGGAGAGGTTACTCATCCTGTGCAGTAACTATAGTTCTTCAAGATGTTGTCCCCATGGGTGCTCCCCTTCAGGTGCCCACACGCCCCATGTGCCTTTGATAAGAGATGTCAGGTAGCAGTGCCCGTTCAGGCCACGGATATTCTCTGTTCCACTTCGTGTTCTGCACCATGGCTATATAGAGCTGCACAGATGAACTGCCCTAAGTTCCTTCACTACCTCAAAGCTCCACAGCAGAGAACTCCAAAGCAGAGGGGAAGGAGGGAAGGTAGTGAAGTACCCATAGGGGGGCACATCTCGAAAAACTACAGTTACTGCACAGGGTCAGTAAGCTCTCTTCCTTCTTTGAGTAGTGTCCCTATGGGTGCTCAAGCAGGTTCAAGCAGAACCCTCTAAGTGGGGGGCACTTTGGAGTCAAGTCCAAGATCAAAGACAGCACAGCATCAGAAGCTGAGTCATGAATTACTGCATCATATTCAGAAAAGGTGTGTATGGAGGTTCAAGTTGCGGCTCTACATACCTCAGCAATGGAAAATTCATAAGAGAGGCTACTGAAGTAGCAAAAGAGTTAAATGGGTTAGCACTCTAGAACAGTGGCAGCCAGAGGACCCCGGGCATTGGAGGCTGCAGGTGGGACCCAGTTGCAGGGCAGACAGCCAGAGCCCCAGGGAGAGCAGGGCAGGGCAATTGGGGCTGGCAGCCTGAGCCCTGCCCCCGTCAGCGGGGGAGCCGGCCGCCCGAACCCCAGCGCTCTGCACAGGGCTGACAGCCTGAGCCCCAGGAATAGTGGGGCTGGGCAGTTGGGGCTGACAGCCCAAGTCCCAGCGGTCAGTGGGACCTGCAGCCTGAGCTCAGTGGAGCTCAGTTGACCGGGGCGGTCAATGGGGTCCAGCAGCAGGAGCCTCACGGAGTGCGAAGGAAATTTAAACTTAAATCCCTGGAAATATTCATTTTTAGGATGGGGTTCACGAGATTTCACAATTTAGTGAAAGGGGTTCGCGGGCTGTTAAAGTTCGGGAACCACTGTTCTAGAAGGAGGTTGGAGATCATTAGATTGATAACAAAAAGTAATATAGCCAGATATCTATCTAAAGAGTCTTTGCTTGGAAACTGGAGATCTGTCCACCATAGACACAAAGAATCAGGGAGATTTTCTAAACGACTTAATCCTGTCCAAGGCTAATACACTTCTGACATTGAGTGTATGTAATATCACATCCTCCTTGTTCAGGTGTGGTTTAGGAAAGAACACTGGAAGATGAATAGACTGGTTAATGTGGAAGTTAGGTGACACCTTCAGTAAAAATTTGGGATGTGGTCATGATGTGATCTTGTCCTTGAAGAATACTCTGAAGGGGGGATATGCCATCACAGCCCCTATCTCCCCAACTCTTTGTGCAGAAGTAATGGCTACCACGAAGGCCGTTTTCATAGATCAGTTGGTAGGTTGCCACCGGATCAAAGGGAGGCCTCATAAAGCATATAATCACCATGTTAAGGTCCCAAACCCGGGCAGGATGTTTCTCTCTTGGAAAGAGATTCCCCAACCCCTTGAGAAATCTCACCATCATCAGATGTCTGAACACTGAAAAGCCCTCTACTGGGAAATGGAAGGCTGTAATAGCTGCCAAATGTATCCTAATTGAACTCAAAGACAAAACTGGCTTCTTTAGTTCTAGGATGTAATCTAGTATATCTGACAGTGAAGCGGATGCAGGTAGAAGGTTTCTTAGGTCTGATCAGTGGCTGAGTCTCATCCATTTTTGTAGCTATGACAGATAGACTGCTTCCTATTATGTAACAATACTCTTCTCACTTCCTCCCGCGAACCACTGATCAGCCATGCCCTGAGGTGAAGAATCTTGAGGTTGGGTGAAGAATTTGACTGGCATCCTAAGAGAGAAGATGGGGGATGATCGGAAGGTGATCAGTTGATAAGCAGCCAACTGGATGAGGTAAGAAAACCATGCTTGTCTTGGCCATGTTGGAAACACCAGAAAAACTCTGGCTTTGTCTTTCCTCATCTTGATCAGCAGCTTGGATATTAGAGGATTGGAGGAAACACATACAAGAAACTCAAAGTCCAGTGAAGGAGAAATGCATCTCCCAAGGAGTGGCGACTCAGTCCCCCTCTTGAGCAGAACTGGAAGCACTTCCTGTTTCTGATCATGGTGAACAGGTCTATCTGTAGGATGCCCCAACACTGAAATACGTGGTGGGGCATAAAGGGATCTATCTCCCACTTATGATCCTGAGAAAAGCGTCCGCTAAGGGTATCTGTGGTGATGTTTCAAATGCCCAGTAGGTAAGCTGCTGAGATGATTTCATATGCACCAATTCCAGAGTCTCATTGCTTCAGTGCAGAGGGAGGGTGAACTAGCTCCCCCTTGACAACAGATATAAACCATGCATGACTCTTTGTCTGTCATGATCTTAACAAATTTGCCCCTGATCAATGGCATAAAATGGAGACAGGTATTCCTGACTGCCCTGAGTTCCATCAACTTGATGTGTAGAGTGAGTTTGTAAGATGACCATCCGCTCTGAGAAGTATGCGTTTAGATGTGCTCCTCCCAACCCAAGAAATGGTTCCTCACCTTCTTGTAACTGTTGTTCTTCTAGATGTATTGCTCATATCCATTCCAATTAGTGTGTGCACACCACATGCACAGCTAACCGGAAGGTTTTTCCCCTAGCAGCATCCGTCGGGTCAGCTCTGAAGCCCCCTGGAGTCACACCTTCATGGTACTGCATATAGGGCCTTGCTGACCCACCACCTCCCCAGTTCCTTCTTGCCAGATACTCCAAAAGAGGGGAAGGCGGGTGGGTTTAGAATGGATATGAACAACACATCTCAAAGAACAACAGTTACAAGAAGGTGAGTAACCGTTTCTTCTTCTCTGAGTGCTTGCTCATATCGATTCCAATTAGGTGACTCCCAAGCCTTACCTAGGAGGTGGGGTCAGGGTTCATGGAATCACTGATTGAAGCATAGTCCTGCCGAATACTGCATTGTAAGGGGCCCCTTACTGAATGAGGGAGGCAACCTAGTGACAGAGGATGTGGAAAAAGCTAATGTATTCAATGTTTTTTTTGCCTCTGTCTTCACGCCAGACTACTGCACTGGGCAGCACAGCATGGGGAGGAGGTGACCAGCCCTCTGTGGAGAATGAAGTGGTTCAGGACTACTTAGAAAAGCTGGATGAGCACAAGTCCATGGGTCTGGATGAGCTGCATCTGAGGGTGCTAAAGGAGTTGGCGGATGTGATTGCAGAGCCATTGGCCATTATCTTTGAAAACTCATGGCGATCGAGGGAGGTCCCGGATGACTGGAAAAAGGCTAATGCAGTGCCCATCTTTAAAAAAGGGAAGAAGGAGGATCTGGGGAACTATAGGCCTCACCTCAGTCCCTGGAAAAATCATGGAGCAAGTCCTCAAGGAATCAATTTTGAAGCACTTAGAGGAGAGGAAAGTGATCAGGAACAGTAAGCATGGATTCACCAAGGGCAAGTCATGCCTGACTAATCTAATTGCCTTCTATGATGAGATAACTGGCTCTGTGGATGAGGGGAAAGCAGTGGACGTGTTGTTCCTGGACTTTAGCAAAGCTTTTGACACTGTCTCCCACAGTGTTCTTGCCAGCAAGTTAAAGAAGTATGGGCTGGATGAATGGACTATAAGGTGGATAGAAAACTGGCTAGATCGTCGGGCTCAACGGGTAGTGATCAAAGGCTCCACGTCTAGTTAGCAGCCGGTACCAGGCGGAGTGCCCCAAGGTTCAGTCCTGGGGCCGGTTTTCTTCAACATCTTCATAAATGATCTGGAGGATGGCGTGGACTGCACCCTCAGCAAGTTTGCAAATGACACTAAACTGGGAGGAGTGGTAGATACACTGGAGGGGAGGAATAGGATACAGAGGGATCTAGACAAATTAGAGGATTGGGCCAAAAAAATCTGATGAGGTTCAACAAGGACAAATGCAGAGTCCTTCACTTAGGAAGGAAGAATCCCATGCACTGCTACAGACTAGGGACCAAGTGGCTAGGCAGCAGTTGTGCATAAAAGGACCTAGGGGTTACAGTAGACGAGAAGCTGGATATGAGTCAACAGTGTGCCCTTGTTGCCAAGAAGGCTAATGGCATTTTGGGCTGTATAAGTAGGGGCATTGCCAGCAGATTGAGGGACGTGATCGTTCCCCTCTATTTGACATTGGTGACGCCTCATCTGGAGTACTGTGTCCAGTTTTGGGCCCCACACTACAAGAAGAATGTGGAAGAATTGGAAAGCATCCAGCAGAGGGCAACAAAAATGATTAGGTGACTGGAACACATGACTTACGAGGAGAGGCTGAGGGAACTGGGATTGTTTAGTCTGCAGAAGAGGAGAATGAGGGGGGATTTGATAGCTGCTTTCAACTTCCTGAAAGGGGGTTCCGAAGAGGATGGATCTAGACTGTTCTCAGTGGCAGCAGATGACAGGACAAGGAGTAATGGTCTCAAGTTGCAGTGGGGGAGGTTTAGTTGGATATTAGGAAAAACTTTTTCACTAGGAGGGTGGTGAAGCACTGGAATGCTTTACCTAGGGAGGTGGTGGAATCTCCTTCCTTTGAGGTTTTAAGGTTAGGCTTGACAATGCCCTGGCTGGGATGATTTAATTGGGGATTGGTCCTGCTTTGAGCAGGGGGTTGGACTAGATGACTTCCTGAGGTCCCTTCCAACCCTGATATTCTATGATTGTCCCTGGCATGCTGGGCGATGGCATAATGTGAAGGGAAGGTGTGGACCGAAGACCATGTTGCTGCTCTACATATCTCCTGGATCAGTATCTAGGCCAGGAAGGCCACCGAGGATGCCTGGGCTCTGGTGGAGTACACAGTCAGAGCGGGGGCAGGGACCTTTGCCAGGTCGTAACAAGTCCGTATACAGGATATGATCCATGATGATATCCTTTGCGTGGACACTGGGAGGCCTTTCATCCTGTCTGCTACCGCAACAAACAGCTGGTTCGACTTGCAGAATGGCTTAGTTCATTTAATGTAAAATGCCAGTGCATGCCGCACTTCCAGGGAGTGGAGCCTCTGCTTGCAGCTATTGGCATGAGGTTTCGGGAAAAAGACCTTGTGAATCAGTGGCATAGGAGGGAACGGGTAGAAAAGGCATTCCTTCCATGGAAGCAGAAAAGTATTTGCCAATGAACCTGGGCTGTGGTTCAGGAAGGGGCAGAATTGTAGGCACTTCCTGTTGGTCCTTGTGGCGAACAGATCAATCTGGGGAACTCCCCACAGTTGGAAGATATTGCTTATTACATCCAAGTAGATAGACCACTTGTGATTGTGAAAAGACCTGCTGAGATAGTCTGCTAGTTCATTCTGCGACCGTGGAAGATAGGACGCTTCCAAAAATATGGAGTCTGCTATGCAGAACTCCCAGAGCTTGAGGGCTTCCTGACACAGGGGAGAGGCACATGCTCCCCCTGTCTGTTGATATAAAACATCACTGTTTTATTGTCTGTCAGGACCGAAATGCACTTGCCCTCCAGGAGAGGCCAAAATGCCTGACATGCCAGCTGGACTGCCCTGAGCTCCCTCACATTTGATGTAAAGCATCAGTTCCTTCGGAGACCAGAGACCCTGAGTTCTGTGCTCTCCAAAGTGCGCCTTCCACCCCATGGCCGAGGAGTCTGTGGTCAGGAACAGGGTTTGGAGAATGCAAACCCTGCACACACCAAATGCGGGTCGAGCCACCAGTAAAGAGACCTGAGAACACCCAGTGGAAGGGTAACCACCTTGTCTAAGCTGTGCCTTCTCGGTTGATACACCGATGCTAGCCAAGCTTGGAGAGGTCTGAGTCTGAGCCTCACATGTTGCACTACATACGTGCAAGATGCCATGTGACCTAGGAGTTTTAAGCAACTTCTTACTGTGGTTATAGGGAATCGTTTGAGGTCCTGTATGATGTCATGAATGGTCTGGAAGCAGGATTGAGGTAGGAACGCTCTGGCCTGTCTTTAGTCTAGCACTGCCCCTATGAACTCTATTCTCTGAATAAGGATGAGCGTTGACTTTTGAGTGTTTAGGACCCATGCGCTGAAGGTGGATCTTATGAGGCAGACACGTTGATCCACAGTCTGTTGGACTGGCCCTTGACTAGCCACTCGTCTAGGAAAGGAAATACCTGAACCGCCTCTTCCACAGAAAAGCAGCATGACCGATATACATTTGGCGAACACCCGAGGTGCTGATGATAGGCTGAATGGTAGTACTGTAAATTGGTAGTGGGAACTCCAGACTACAAACCTTAAGAAGCACCTGTGTGGCGGGATTATGGAAATGTGGAAGTATGCATCCTTCAAGTCAAGGACAGCATACCAATCTGCAGGATCCAGGGACAGGAAGATAGTGGCCAAAGAGACCATAAGAAACTTTAGTTTCTTCATTAACTTGTTGAGATTGTGCAGGTCCAAGATGGGTCTGAGGCCCCCTTTGTTTTGGTATTAGGAAATAACGGGAGTAAAACCTTTTCTGCTGAGCTCCAGCGGAACCTCCTCCACAGCCCCCGCTGATAGGAGGATTTGTACCTCCTAGATGAGTGAAGGGGGGGTGAGAGGGTGAGAGAGAAAAATTGGAGAGAATATCCCATTTCTACCAGGTGGAGGACCCAACTGTCTGAGGTGATTTGGGACCACACTCAGTAGAAATGGGACAGATGTGCCAAAAACAGGAAACAAGGATCCAGTTGGGAGGTTGGTATAATGTCCTCAAGCACATCCTCAAAAGGTCTGCCTAGGGCCTGGTGGTTGCCTGTTCGACCCAGAGCCCCTGTTGTTTGGGGGCTGGGGTTGGCGACGGCGATTCAGATTTCTAGGTTGCCTACAGTTCTGGTCCTGCTTAGACTGCCCCTGGTATAGTCGTGTCATGGGATGAGGCCTAAATTGTCTATGCTGGGTAGCAGGAGTCCCAGCGATCTCAGAGTGGCTCGGGAGTCTTTCAAACTGTAGAGTCTCAAGTCCGTTTTCTCTGAAAATAATGTGGCCCCCTCAAACAGGAGATCCTGAATTGCCTGTTGGACCTCCCTGGGGAGGCCTGAGGCCTGCAGCCATGAGCAATGGCACATTGCGATGCCCAAGGACATCACTTGCATTGTAGAGACTGCCGAGTCTAATGCCACTTGCAGCGACATTCTGGTGACTGTCTTGCCCTCATCCATGAGAGCCAAGGATTCTGGCTTAGAGTCTGGTGGGACAAGGTCTGAAAATTTTGACATTGCGTCCCATGACTTAAAGTTAAAATGGCTAAGGATCGATGGCTGGTTTGCGATTTGAAGCTAGAGCCCACTGGTGGAGTTTATCTTCCTCCCGAAGAGGTCCAGCTTCTTTGCAACCTTAGCTTGAGGGGTAGGCCCTTGTTGCCCTTGACTGTCCCTCTCATTGACAGCCGCCACCATCAATGAGTCTGGTGGGGGGTGGACCTTGGAGGACACAAAGTACTTTCTCTTGACTCCTTTAGCTGTAGGAGCCAGAGAGGATGGTGTTTGCCAGAGAGTTTTTGTGTTCTTCTGAATGGTTTTAATCAGGGAAAGGGCCACCCTGATGATAAAATGCCAGGGATAAAACGTCCACCATTAGATCTGACACCTCAGTGACCTCTTCCATCTGTATCCCAAGGTTTTGAACGACCCACCTGAGAAGTTCAAGGTGGGCTCTGCTGTTGGGAAGGCAAGGCCCCAAGGATGTTCCTGCCACCGCCTCATCTGGACACAATAATCAGGAGCCCCGAACAAGGGAGGGCCCCTCCTGCCTGTCTGGCTCCTCAAAACACTGTGATTCCACCCCCAAATCGGAGTCCGCCTTGGTGCCAGCCACAGCACTGGTCGCTGCACCGGCTGTGGTACCTTCCGTGGAACTGATCATAGCTGCAGTGCCGGATATGGTGCTGCCGGGTGCAGTGCTGGCTCTGTTGTCCATGTCAGTGCTGGTCCTGCTGTCAGTGCCGGCACCGGTTCTGCGGTCGGTGATGGGTGCAGTACCAATTGTGGTGCTAGTAGTGGCTAATGCTTGGGAGAGCTCCCTGGCCCTGGACACAGTCCTTCTCTTGGAAGTGACCAAAAAGGAGCATGCAAAGGCAGACCCCTGGGACTGGTAGTAAGCCCATGGTGTCCAGAAGGGCCACTAAGTTGGCATCTGAGCTGGTACTTGCCATTGTGTTGGCCACAGTACAGTGGGGAAGGTTTGAGTCATCCCTGCTGTCTGGGAGTGCCGGTGGCTATAGTGCTGGCTTCTCTGGGACACACATGAGTCCATGTCTGATTCGGACTCCAGTGAGTCCGTGCGCAGAGACCATGGTGGCACCGTGCACCAGGGTGATGGAGATTGTTGCTGAGTCATAGCCAGCTTGCCCCTGGACTGCACTGGTGTCATTTGGGGCCTCCGGGCTGGTGCAGTGGCACCGTGGTCAGAAGAATGTGGACCTGTCAGAGTTATCAGATCCCGCACTGCCTCATAAGTTTCAGGTATGGAAGGAAGGTCCAAATCTTCCACCTGGGTCTCCTCCACTGGCACTGGAATCAATGGTCCCTCCCATAGGCCTGGAGTCGACGGTGCTGGCTGTTGAGTTGGAGGGGAGGTGCGGTCTTGCACCAGTTGCCCTCCCTTGGGTGGTTCCCGTTCCCTTGCATGGGAAGGGGAGCGCCCTCTATCAGTCTTCCTGTGCTGCTTCTTTGGGACAGGAGACTGTGAGCGGTGCCGAGATTGATTCTGTGCCATGCTTGGCAACGTGGAGTGCTGATCCCAGAGTCCTTCCTTGGCATCTCCCGGACTGAAGCTGGCACACTGCGCACCGATGCTGAAAAGCCCGGTGTCATGTCCATGGGGTTCAACTCAGACTGAAGGCGCAGAGCTGCTTCCATTAGCAGTAACTTTAATCTGTGGTCCCTCTCTTTCTTCATGTGGGGGCAAAAACTCTGACAAATCTTACACCTGTCCATTCGATGGGACTCCCCCAGCACTTTAGACAAGCCAAGTGTGGGTTGCCCTGGGGCATAGACTTCTGGCAAACCTCAAATGGCTTAAACCCCTGGGTCTGAGGAATGCCATGGGCACGGGAGAGGGAGAGGGAAACGGGGGAGGGAAAACACACCCCAATACCCCGATTCCAAATATCTAACTAACTACAAACAATTTTTTAAAAATGGTCTTTAGCTATTTACAGACATAGTACGCTAGAGAATTGCTTGTTGAACACGAGAGACGAAATGCTCCAATGACTGTCACTGGCGGTAAGAAGGGCCTCATATACGGTGCCATGAAGACGCGACTCCAGAGGGCTCTAGAGCCGACCCGATGGATGCTGCTAGGAGTAAAACCTTCCGGAGAACTGTGCACGTGGTGCACACACACCTAATTGGAATTGATACGAACAAGCACTCAAAGAAGAACAGGAATGCATCTGTTGTTGTTATGACCACTGGAGACAGCTGAGCAAAGGGGGCTCTTATGAAAGCATTGTGAGGGTCTTTCCACCAGTCGAGGGACTTCTTCACAACTATAGGCACTGAGAGTAGTTTCTTCAAGCTGTGTTTGCTTGGTGAATAAACAGTTCTGAGCCAACGGTGAAGGCAACACATGTGCAACCTCACTGGCTTATCACAAAAGTACAAGCTGCCATATGCCCCAACAACCGGATCCATTTTTTTGACTGATGTCTAGGGACTGATTTGAACTATAGTGACTAAATTTGCTATGGTTGTAAACCTGCGAATTGGGAGGTAGTCTTCGGCTGCTACCACATCGAGTTATGAATTCCAATCTTTGCACCAGGGTCAAGGTGAATTTCTGAATATTTAACTGCTGTCCCAGGCTGAGAAATAGTGCTAATTGCGACTGAGATCTTGCTGCAGAAGCACTTCTTTAGCATTCAATCATCAAAATATGCGAATAATAGGATTCCTTTTTCTGCAAACATAAGCTGCTCCGACTGACAGAACCTTCAAAACCACTCTGGGAGCAGAAGGGAGGCTGAATGGAAGCACTTTATTGAAAGTGGTCTTGAGCTAGAGTGGAATAGGAACCTTCTGTGGGAAAGGTGAATCACTATATAGAAATATGCATCTTGTAGGTTGAGGGCCAAGAACCAATCTCCTAGGTCCAATGATGGTATTATTGCTGTAAGTGTTATTTTGAATTTCTATTATCTTCACGAACCTCTTGAGAAGCCTTAGATCTAGAATGGGTCTCCACCCGCCATTCTTTTTTGGAACCAGAAAGTACCTGGAATAAAACCACTTCCCTCTATCTTTCACAGGGACTGTTTCTATAGCACCTAAGTTCAGAAGGAAGTCTATTTCCTGTTCTAGAAGATGCTCACAAGAGGGGTCCTTGAAGAGGGAGAGAGAAGGGGTATAGGGAGGAAAGTAAAGTGGAGTACCCTGCTGATATGATCTCCAAAATTCACCTGTATATAGTGATATGCTTCCAAGCTTGTCGGAAGTGAGAAAGGTCATCCCTGAAGCAAGGAAGGCATCTGAACCATTGCAGTTAGTAAGGGGAAGGTAAATCAGAACCTTGACCACCCCATCAAAATGGTTTTTTTGATGAGGAGGGTTGTGAGGTCAATGCCTGTGCAGCAGACGGCCTCTTTTTCTGGAACCTCTGCCTCTTTCATTGGGGTTCATAAGGTCTCTGGAAGCTGGAGAATTGAACAAGATGAGATCTCTGCACTGTCTGGGATTTACTAAATTTCCTTTTATGCACAGTTGTGTAAATTAAGCTGTCAAAGGCAAGGTCCTTTACTGTGTTCCGGACCTTCCTCAGAAATCCTGAGTGCTGAAGCCAGGAGGCCCTTCTCATGACTACCACTGTAGAAACAGAGAAAGCAGCTATGTCAGTGGCATCCAAAGAGGCCTGCAGGGATGTTCTGACAAGAAGTTGACCCTCTGTAATGATTGGTTGAAATTGGTCCCTCTGTTCTGGTGGTAAATGCTCAATAAATAAATTGAACTTTGAGTAGTTGGTGTGATTATATTTTGCCATCAAGTGTCTGATAGTTTATGATTCTAAACTGCAGAATTGCAAACGAATATGATTTGTGACCAAACAAATTGAGATGCTTCTGATCTTTGACGTATGGTGTTGATTTAGTGGTGGTGTTGCCTTCCACGTTCATTTAAAGCTTCAACAACCAGGGAGTTGGGAGAGGGATGAGAAACCAGAAACTCCTAATCTTTAGATGGAACATAGTATTTATCAGCCCTTTTACAAGTGGGCAGTACTGTTGCTGGAGTATGCTAGTTTACTTTTGCAGGATCTAGCAGAGCCTGATTACTAGGTAGCACAATTTGGGCAGATGATGCAGATTCTAACTGAGAGATGCTAACCTGAGATTTCCTTCTGATGAACATGTTACATCTCCTCTGAGGATGTGCTAACAGGTGGGATATTTGGATCAGTATTATCTTCCTTGTGCAAAGAATACTGAGGCAGGCTCTCAGTACCAAACCTGTTATTACCTGCCGCTAATAGAAACGTATATCAATGCAATAAGTGATAGAGGCTTCCAGTGGGCATGCAACTAATATAGATTCTCAAGTTCTCAGTGCATAAAGAGTTTGCAGCATCTCAAAACCCAAATCAAGATACTAGAAGAGACTAAATAAGCCTTCAACAGGACTGCATGGACTAGGATACTACGTGAAGCAGGAATATTGAGAGATTTATGAGATTCCAGGAAGAGGAGTCAGGTATAGTGTATTTGACTCCTTCTGGATTTGGTACTCTAATCTTAATAAACAGGGCAAAAAAACCCAAAAACGAATGGCATGGACGCTAGGACACAATGTCCCCTTGGAGGCTACTGGATTGCACAATGAATCTTTGCAATCCCTGGTACCATGCTACTGCACACAGAATTACTAGCATAATGAGTTTTTAATTATGACTCACATCATCTGATTCCCTGATGAGTTCTGTGTCTTCTACTTGCACCACAGCATCAGCACCACAAGGGATTGGAGCACCTGTTGTAACCCGCATTACCTGACCAGGCATCACAGTCTGAGTTGGCTGAAAAAAATAAACAAACAAGCAAATGATGACAACTAATTTACTTTTAACAAGGGAATGGGAAAACCTGAAAACATTTGAACACTGCAGAAATAAACTGGAGAGTAATAAATCCTTTTCATAGCATGGCTTATTTTTTTCTTGATATGAGTTAGTAGAATTAATATGGGTAAATCCCTTAGGTAATTAAAGAATAAAACAGGTTCAAATCTGACTCAGCTCATTAGTAATTGAGAGCCGTTATTATCTGATGGCAGTATGAAATAAACTGGTAGTTATTTTTTGTGATGTGGACACCTATCTTCTGGGAAAATGACTGAAACTATCACAATGGGTAATATATTGGTGCCCTTTGGTAAAGAAGCCAAAGAATGATTAGATCAGGAGAATTAACTCCCCTGTCACAAAAAGAGGTGGTCATTCTGAGTTGGGGATGAAGCACACAGGCAAAGAGCCACTGTGGTATATGGTCTTTGGATAGAGGACTGTGGTCTCCAG
The DNA here is from genome assembly GCF_965152235.1 of Eretmochelys imbricata. Lineage (NCBI taxonomy): Eukaryota > Metazoa > Chordata > Testudines > Cheloniidae > Eretmochelys > Eretmochelys imbricata. The sequence goes on along the minus strand of NC_135577.1, from coordinate 62,837,348 downwards.
GGCTGCAGACTTTTACTAGCACTAAAATGCATTTTTGAAAATGAAAGAACTAACAAAGCTGGTTAGGAAAAACTCTTCCTGAAAAAACATGTCCCGTGCTTTACTTCTGAGCAGGTTTCTCCATTACTGTGAGGTAGATCAACTCCAAACATTGAGGTTTGCATGGGGCATCTGCTCTCGTGCAGATCTATTTGCTGAGGCCTAAAATTTGTAAATTTGAAGTTGCTCTATAGTAATCACACAAAACCATGGTACAGAACAAAGTCCTAGCAGAAACAACCTAACTTCATAAGAAGCATGCATTATGTATTACAGAAAAAATAACCAGTAGCAACATGAAAAAATAAACGATGTGAAACAAAAGTGTGTTTTTTAATTTGTCACTAAGACATTTTTTATAATATACATTTTCCAAAATCCATAGTAAAATTATCATTTGACCCTAATCATTTGAGAAAAGAATAAATAAAGAAAAACACATTTTGCCTCTTTCCTGCCCTGATTCTCTGGACTGTGGATTTACAACTGAAAGGAACATACTGAACTATGGAGTGAGGACCTTCCAATCTTTTGGAAGTTACCAGAGAGACTTTACAAATCAGAAGTCTATAATATCACTCCTATAAACCTGATATAAGGACATTGCAATGATTGTAGGTAAATGATCTATTAACCATTTTAACTCTCTTCTTATTTTCTTTTATTAATAAACCTTTAGATTTTAGTTACTAAAGGATTGGCAGCAGTGTGATTATTGGGTAAGAGCTGAGTTATATATTGACCTGGCTAAATGGCTGGTCTCTTGAGATTAGAAGGATCCTATATGTGTTGAAATTGGTTTCAGTAACCACTCATCATTGAGTCCAGTGTTTGGGGGGTCAGATAAGGGCTGGAATGCCTAAGGAGATTGCATTTTTGATTTCTTGTTAACCAATGTGGGGAGACAGAAGTTTACTTTTGTTACTGGCTTGGTGGTATATCTAATGATAGAATAACCACCAGTTTGGGGTGAGTCTGATCTATTTCTCAGCAGTTTGTCCTGAATCTGGTGAATAGTCTCAGCTGGGCCCCACTGAGGCACCGTGACAGAAGCACCCCATTAGTCTGATTTCACTCCCCACCCTCATGTGAGTCTGAGGCTTAGTCTACACTAGGAACTTATGTCAGTATAACTATGTTGCTCAGGGGCCTGGAAAATCCACATCCCCATACCAACCTAATCCCCAGTGTAGACAGCACTGTTTTGAATGGAAGGCTTTGCCCATTGACATAGCTACTGTCTTTCAGAGAGATGGAGTACCTACACCGATGGGAGAAGCTCTCCCGTCAGGTAGGTAGTGTCTTCACTAAGCGCCATAGCTCAAGCGCTGTAAGTGTAGAAAAGCCCTGAAGTCTGGTCAGCATTTTAGGCTATGTGTAGAGTCCTTCCTGTCTTCTCTTTCCTTCCAGCCAGGGGATAGCACCCCTCTTTAATACCATCTCTGACTCTATTTTGCCATGTCCCCAGGCTGGGAAATTCTAACCCCCAGCCACACGAATCCCATATGCAGAAAACCATTGTCTCCTGAGGTGAACCAGTTGTTGAGAGTCATACAAAGTTGCATTCCAAAATAAAACAGTGTAAAACTTTAGACCCTACAAGTCCAATCAGTCCTACATCTTGTTCAGCCAATCGCTCAGACAAACAAGTTTGTTTACATTTACGGGAGACACTGCTGATTCATGTGTCTTCATGCTTCAGCCATCATTCCAGAGGACATGTTTCCATGCTGATGACGCTTGTTAAAAAAATAATGTGTTAATTAAATTTGTGACTGAACTCCTTGGGGAAGAATTGTATGTCTCCTGTTCTGTTTTATCTGCATTCTGCCATATATTTCATGTTATAGCAGTCTCGGATGATGACCCAGCACATGTTGTTCATTTTAAGAACACTTTCACTGCAAATTTAACAAAATGCAAAGAAGATACCAATGTGAAATTTCTAAAGATAGCTACAGCACTCGACCAATGATTTAAGAATCTGAAGTGCCTTCCAAAATCTGAGAGGGATGAGGTGTGGAGCATGCTTTCAGAAGTCTTAAAAGAGCAACACTCCAATGCAGAAACTACAGAACCCAAACTACCAAAAAAGAAAATCAACCTTTTGCAAGTGGCATCTGATTCAGATGATGAAAATGAACATGCATCAGTCCGCACTGCTTTGGATCATTATTGAGCAGAACCTGTCATCAGCATGGATGCATTTCCTCTGGAATGGTGGTTGAAGCATGAAGGGACATATGAATCCTTATCGCATCTGCCATGTAAATCTCTTGCAACGCTGGCCACCATAGTGCCATGCAAATGCCTGTTCTCACTTTCAGGTGACATTATAAACAAGATGTGGGCAGCATTATCTCCTGCAAATGTAAACAAACTTGTTTGTCTGAGCAATTGGCTGAACAAGAAGTAGGACTGATTGGACTTGTAGGTTCTAAAGTTTTACATTGTTTTATCTTTGAATGCAGTTTTTTTGTACATAATTCTACATTTGTAAGTTCAACTTTCATGATAAAGAGATTGCACTACAGTACTTGTATGAGGTGAATTGAAAAATACTATTTCTTTTGTTTCTTACAGTGCAAATATTTGTAATAAAAATAATATAAAGTGAGCACTGTACACTTTGTATTCTGTGTTGTAATTGAAATCAATATATTTGAAAAAGTAGAAAACATCCAAAAATATTTAAATAAATGGTATTCTATTATTGTTTAACAGCACGATTAATCACGATAAATTTTTTTAATCGCTTGACTGCCCTAGTAAAGAGCCATCTACTTCAGGCAGTCAGAAGAAGGGAAAATCACTTACATGTAATTCTGCATATTTTAAGATTTCTTAGACAATTTTCATTTCTTGGTTTCAGAGTAACAGCCGTGTTAGTCCGTATTCGCAAAAAGAAAAGGAGTACTTGTGGCACCTTAGAGACTAACCAATTTATTTGAGCATAAGCTTTCTTGGTTGTGCATGTACAAATAGATGCTGGTTAGAGGTCCCTTTGAAAATTTCTTAAGGACAAGTGGTTAGGACTTTGGTTTTCTATCTTTTCTGTAAAATTACACCATCAACAGCACAGCCTCTCCTAACACCATCCTAAGGCACTGGATTATTGCTTATTCATACATAAGACCACCACCTACTAAATCACCAACACTACCCCTTAAGGTCTTCTGGGGTTTCCCTCTAAGTCTCTTATGCAAGTACTGACCTGATCTTACACTACTTAGCATTTGAGATCATGTCCCAAGTTGTATGGCTACAGGCTAGACAGTGCACACAACTTTGTAATTATTTAGTGTCAACTTCAATAACAAATACAATCTTTGGAGCACTTGTGAGGATTCCAGAGCACAAATGCAAGGCATACGTTTAAAAGAAAAAAAAAGAAATCAGATCCTTAGTTTTACAAGAGAAGAAAAACAACTTAAATAAAAAGAGAAAAAGAAGAGGAGAAAAGAAATTGCATTCACCTGCTCACCAGCTTGGGATTCCCCAATGATGAATCGATCCCCAGGGCCATCAGCAGCTGTAAGACAATACAGAAGAAAGAAGATGATAAAAATATTGAACCATTGCAAATGGGAAAATTAGAAACCAAGAATGGGAGAATCTTAGAATAATCCAAGATTTAGTTTAGAGTTGCTTCTTTAGAACCTGTATGAGAGGATATGAATATTTTGCAAAACATTTTGAACTTTTAGGTCTATTTTAAGATGTATTTATGAATTTGCTAATCACAGGTTATATAATAATATTTCTACCACAGAATTGCTCAGATAGACTCATTGTTCCAAGTTCTTCCAAGGGTATGCAGAAGTCTGGGAGAACGTAAAAGGAAACCATTGGATATTATCTTAATATCAAAGATTTCCAGTTGTACATAATATTCTTAAGATAAAAGCCTCAACTTCATGAGGCAGAGGTAACAGCAAGAGTTGGTTATCCTCTCTGTGAAACTGCCACCAGACAGGGGGCCGTGATATATATATATTTTGCCAGTATGTTACATAACTGTTTGGAAGACAACAGCAGAATTTTGGATATCAAGATTTCTGGGTTCCCTTCCTACCTCTGGGAGGAATGTGATTTAATTATTAGTGCAGTGGTTACAGATAATATAGACAAGCATGTACATCTGACACATTTGCTCTGAAAGACAGTGGACTACGTAGATGTGACTTGTACATGCCATGTTAGAGACCCGGGTTCTGTTCCTAGCTGTCAGTGTCAGAGGTGATATCTGAACTCATCATTTCCTCAGTCCCAGCCCAGTGCACCTTCATTTAGACAAAAGGGAATTTTGATGGGGGAGAGCAGGTGGGCAAAGGTTTATGAGTGCTGCAGTTTTACTGTGTATGTCCAAATGGCAATTTCCCAGGGCTGCTCATTTGTCCTTATCTGGACAGATTTTCAAGGGGACAGCAAAGATAATTCTGCTGACAAATGCTGAGTTTCTGCTTTGGAGGCACTAGAAAGGTTCGAAGAAACAATTGAGAATAACGACCATATTTTCCCTACTCTTATTCTCAGAAACACTTAAACTGTTTTTGCTGAAACTGAATATATAATTCTGAGGCAGAGACCAAACACAGAAATTATCAGTGTAAACAGCTGAAGTTTGAAGCAACTGAAATCCTGGGAAGTATTAAGTGTTAGGAGGTGTATAGGTGTCGCTATGTGTTCTGCCTGTAAGAACTGTATTTATGCTTTTATAGCACCTTTCATTTGAGGATCTCTAAGTGCTTAACAAATGTTAATTAATTAAACCTCCCAACAACCTTCTGAGGTAGGTGTTATCAATATTTTACAGAAGAAGAATGTGAGGTACAGGAAGAGTAAGTGACTTGCTCAAGGTCTCATAGCTAGAGTCAGGAACAGAATCTAGGAGTGCTGACACTTAGTTACCTGCTCTAACCATTTCATCATGCTACACCCAAAAGTGACTCCTCTATATCTAGAGGCAATGTCGTCCTAGGGGAAGAGTACAGGATTGGAAGTCAGGAGACTTGGGATCTAATCATCCACCCTCAACGCTGGCTTCTCACAGAATATCAAGTCACGTTCAAGGTTTATTTCTCCTTATTTTCAAGGCACTCAGTGCTTTGGGGCTTGGGCCCAACATAGCTAGAAGATTGCCTAAAGCTCTGATGTGAAGACCAGGGTCAATAACACCACTCCTCAGGCACAATGAAGCTTTCTACCATTAGGGTAAAGTTTATCTGTGCAGGAGATAGAATTTTCTTGGGGACTGGTCTGAAACTTGTGGAGTGAACTCCCACAGGATCTAAGAATCGTCACAAACCTTACCACCTTCCGCTCCAAGTGCCAGGGGCATATCTTTGACCTGCTGCAATGGGGCAGATAGGCCCTCCACTGTCAGGGAGGGGGTTAATAAGAGCCTGTGGACACGACTGGCTCAGCCCCACTACTCTTGCAGCAGTTCTCGGGAATCGAGAGGGGTCCTAAAGGAAGAGGCTCAGCTTAGTTAGGGAACAGACCAGGAAGAACAGAGAGCAGCACTGTGAGTCTTCCTTGATGAGGAAGCCTGGTTCTAGACAAGATCCTGAGACAGTTTGCTGCCTGGATGAGACTCCCAGAGGATGGGATGACTGGACCCAGGAAGACGGATAAAAGAGACTGGCCACATGGAGACAAGCCCTGAGTAGAAGGGCAGGGTCTTGCCGACAAATCCTTGGACGACCTTGTGTTTGAGTTATTTTCCTTTTATTCTGGACTCTATTGCCCTGGAAGGGGTGTGACTCAAGTGTGCCATGGCTAGAGGGCTAAGACATCAAGGCACTAGATCCATGAAGTGTGACACCCAACTGTCAGGGAAACACAGCTGATTGAGGTGTACCTTGATGGGCCACAAAGGGGTGTCTTGATGTAGACAACCTGGTTGCACCTGCCTTCTCTATTCAAAACAAATCAAAAAACCTAGCCCAAACAGAAAACTTACCAAAACAAAACAGTACGCTGCATGCAAAAATTCTCCTCCTAGGGAGAGGATAAGAGAGAGAACAAACCACTGTGACAGATGTTAGTCATGTCACTAACTGCACTACTGGAAGGGGCTCCAAAACTACAGTGATGGGGGCAGCATAAGAACCTATCTATACTAGACTAGAAATCCTGCTCCCACTGAAATCAGAATTTTATCATTGACGTTAATTGGAACAAAATCGAGTCCTTGGGTTCTAATTTGAGCTCTCAATGACTTAATCTCTCTTACTCTCAGAAACCCCATCTGGAAAATGGAAGTATTTACCATACCTATGTCCCCAAGGTGTTGTGATGTTTACTCAACTGTGGTCAATGTCTCTCTCTCTCTCACTGAGTAGTACCTTACTTCACAAGTAGCCTCACTGATTTCACTGAAATTTCACATGGAGTAAAGTACTACTCATCACAAGTAAGGGCCGCAGAATCAAGTCTTTCACAATGCCACCAACTCACGAGAGTCTATCACGAGTCTCACAATGTTTAGTATTCGTCTTAAAATCCTATTGGGTTAAGAAATTTGCTTTAACCCTTAAAAGCTATTGGAATCAAGAGATTACATGAAAATCTCAGCTCTCATTAAAGAAAAAAAGTAAGTTTCTAGCTCTCCTGATGTTAGAAAAGCTTGAAAATGTGAAATAAGTGCATCCTAAGACTCAGAAATCAGGAAGCAAATAAAAAGAATCTCAGATTTATAGTTTTTTTAAAAAATCTCATGATTTTTGAATATTTGAGGCTGGCAAATTTTTTTTTTTTTTTGAGATCCTTAGATGAGTTTTTGAGATCCTTAGATGGAAAGTACTAAGTATTATTATTATTATTACTACTGTAAGTACCTATTGACCCCAATAAGGAGTGTTGGAAGTGCTTTTTGCCAAATCTATAGTCTGTTGCAGTGGTGAGTTAATTTCACAAGTCTAGCTGTATCTGCTATTTCAGACAAACCTCTTGGGCCTGCATTACATAACAACACTGCACAGTAAAAACTTCATTTAATTTTAAATGAGTTGTGTTGGCTATTTTCTTAACCAAATAAAATCATATTAAAAATGTAATCTCAAAATCAAACCATGTTTTTCGTTAACTGACTCCTTTCCTTAAAGAGCAGTACTCAGCTGTTAAATAAATAACTTTGCCTACCTCTCAGATCTTCTGTATATATATTATCTTGTTCTCCAGGAAAACAGGCAGTTTGTTTCATAGTTGTTCATCTGCTTCTACTGCTCATTACCTACCTAATACCACAAGTGGTTGCTTTGGGACGGACTGATTATGATGTATCTAATGAAGGGTTATAACATAAGATGAGCTGAGGAAAAGATAACAGGAGCAGATGAACTACTAAGAAATAAAAATCTTGTTTTCATGCCAATGTTGCTAGCAGGGAAACATGAGATGGGGAAAGAAAGGCCGACAATATATGATATAAGTAGATCTGTTTCTAAATAAATTATGTTTCAGAGTTTTCCATGTGCCACCAATTGCTATTCAGGAGTCAAGTAATGGATGAGCTCAAAAGTGCACTAGGGTAGGGCCGGATTTCCAATTAAGCACAGCAGGCATGTCTAGAGGCACTGGCACTAGTTGCCAAATATGTGATTTTCTAGCCCAATTGGGCTATTTTTAGCTGTCAGTTGGCAGGGTTTTTTAGCTGCTGCAAGTTGGGCTATTTTGCTGCCCTGCTGCTGCTGGCCACACTGCTCAGGAGTTCTCGAGGGGGAGGGAGCTTCCTGATTTGTCCTGCTCCCTGCTGAGATGCCCCACACACCACTTGGCTCACATCATGCCCCCTCCCCTTAGGTGACATTTGCAGCATGCGCAGAATTCTTGTCCAAGGGAGGCAGAATTTTTTTTCCCTTGAAAAATGTTTGGCAGTTCTGCCTTTTGCCCACCAGAGGCCACTGTGGCACCAGAACAGCCTGAGCTGGCTGAGGCTGACTGGTCTGGCGGGTGGCAACAAACAGCTAGCAGGTGGGTGGTGGGTGCATTTTTTCCTCAAGTAAAAAGTCACAGCAGCCTTCTTCAAGCCAGGTTAGGAAACAGAGTGGGCCACACAGGGCTGTGTGTGTGTGTGTGTGTGTGTGTGTGTGTGTGAGAGAGAGAGAGAGAGACAGGGCCACATGGGAACGCAGGAGGGGGCTCCAGGCAGGGCCACATGGGGAGTGCGGGGCTCATAAGGTGTAAATCTGGCTCTGCACAAGGGTTTATTGATGAACTGAGAACCATGAGGTGCATTTCATTACTTTGCTGCCAATATGCTAGTAAATGATTTCAAGTTAGCTTGAATCAAGATGCCATACACTTCAAAAGTAGATTTAACTTTTGTTCAAACTGAGTGAGTAGCCTTGGTTGATGTGAAACACACTGTGCTGCTGAAGTGCATTTCTTCATTATCTCCTCAACAACACAGGGTTCATAGGCACATAGAGATTGCCACATTGAAACAGACTGTCTATATACAGTAGTCTGGAAATCCATCTTTGACAAGCAGTCAATGCTTGATATTTCAGAAAAAATGCAAAGAAACCATAATGCATCAAATTCTACAGTACTATATACCATAAAAGGAAATTTCACTGGACCCCAATGGGTAGTTCACGCTCTGGAGCATAAAAATTTATAATCTTTGTAATTGTTCATGTTAGCTAGTATAGTTGGACATGATTCTTATCTGTATAAATATCTAATCTTTAGGGAAAACTTTATGAGCTGTTTACTTCCAGAGTTTCCTGTGGAAGTGAGCTGCATAGTTTAATTATACATTGCATTGAAAATATGTCCTTTTATCCGTTTTAAATCTGTTCAGTTTCAAAATATTCCTGGTAGTGAAGACCAATCAATGATGACCTTATACAGTAATCTTTGTTTCATTTCAATACCCCAAACAGTCCTCTAGAAAGAGACATCTAGATTCCCTTACCACTCTGAGAAGAATTGCTTTCAGGAAAAATGGCTACTCTGTATGGTTGGCTACATTTGTAATGTTTTATTGAGTTCACATTCTGAAACCAGTCTACAAATCTGCAGATGGAAGCCTACCCAATTTACTAATCTTTGAAGGAAAGATTAATTTCACTTGAAAAAAAAGTCCAACTAGGTCCCTTAACCTCCAAACTCTCAAATAGCAAAAGGTGAAAATAACTCACAAAGTTGAGCCAAAACTTTCCCCACCTTTATGCCTAAGAACAGTAACTGATGGCAAGTGGTCCTGGGGCTAAGATATTCAGCTCTGAACAGGTGTTCTCATGTTTTACAGAATATTATATAACTGTACATGTTTCCTTAAACTTTCAATATTAGATTTTATTTTATTTTTTGGAAATAGTTTTCATTTTCTGAAATAATTAAAAAAAAAGTTAAACTACAACATATGGAATGTGACAACTTGGTCTCATACATAAGCCTATTTTTAAACAGTCTTACAATAGTGAGGACACATTAGTGAGGCCCATATGTGCTCATCATATGGGTTAGATTGGTACTAGTAGCTAGCAGCCACACAGGCAGAGCGAGGGTGTCAGTTTGATCAACGTGTACTGCACATTGAAAGCAGATTTAACTTTTAAAGAGCTTTATCACCCATGTAAATGCTGTCCAGAATTGCATTCCCCATGTTTTGGGACTGCAAGAGCAGCTACTGAATTGCTCTCCCTCTCTCTGGAAGAAACTTACTGGAAAGGGGTCAGAGTGCTGGAGAATAGCAAGAGCCATGGTTCTGTTAACTAGCCATCTGTGCAGGAGGGAATTAGTTGCCATGTTTAATGAACTAGTTCTCTGCTCCATGTTACCGCAGAGCTAACCAAAGACATTGTGCCTCCCTGAGGCAGGATGCCTATTGATGACCCCCTGCAGCTTTTCACCATACCAACTACAGGGCTATGCCTAAATGCCAAAATTTAACTCTTTTTATCTGGGAACAAGAAAAAGCTCAATGAATTGCACCTCCAGTTTAAATAGCTGCTAATGTCTCATGGGAAACGCTATCCTGTTCCTTTACCTTGAACTCTCATCTCAGGGCTGAGATCTGCAAATCAACCTACCATTTTATCACCTCTGCAACAATGCCTTTAAGTTTCACTGCCTGGAATCTACCTCTGATGAAATCTTCATCCATTCCTTTATCTCCTCTTGTCTCCACTACTGCAACTCTCTTCACTATAGCCTCCTAAATTTTCAACTCTCCAGAGTTGAGCATGCACAGAATGCTATTGCCCACCTTCTTTTACATATAAAACAGTGCAAACATATCACTCCCATTCTCAAATATCGCCATCTTTTTCTGAAATGGAATGTGAAAAACATTTTACAAATATTAATAATAATACTAATATCTGTATGGCTTTTAACCTGAACAGTTCACCAACATTCTGTGTCTTGCAGGTTTGTATCTGTTAGGAGGAAAAACTGAAGAAGTCAGGTATTATCTTGATGCAATCCTGTTTATTTACAAATAATGTACACAATAGTACTGTTTTCTGACAAAATAGGAACCAAGCAGCAAGAGATAGTTTTTGTTCACAAATCAAAGCCTCTTGTGTGCCAGCACTCTATCAAAAAGCTCCCTCTTTAAATTTTTTTTCAGGGTCACACTACAAGTGTTTCTCTAGCTGCATCTGGGGCTTTCCTGCTGCCTTCTCTGTGTGCTTCTGTCCAGTGGAAGGAACATCCAGTGCTCTATATTAACTGCAAACTATTTCCTTGGGAATTGGCCTATTCTGTTATTGAAAAAAAGGGCCTGACTGTAAAATGGGGAGTGGATGCATTTCATTATTACCTCCTCGGGAACCCAGTCAGCCTGGTTATGGATCATGTTCCCTAAGATGGCTGAATGAGACGAAAGACCCAAAAAGCTGATAGATGAGTTGATATCTGTCCCTTCAGTCATATGCCTCCAGGTTCAGCAATGAGCAGGGAAGGGACACCTGAATGCCAACTTCTTCTCTTGGGAAGGGACGTGGGAGTTGGAATCTACATCCAGTCCCCTAAGATCTGAGGGGGAGGGTATGTGTTGGAGTATACTAACGCCGCACTAAGTCAGCAAGGGATAATGTGCTGCTGTAAGCCCACTCAACAAGGACTGTTGCTTGAGAATTGGACTTTTTAGCAACTTGCAATTCTGCAGCAGGATACAATAACTATCAAAAAAAAATATCATGGTAGCATGATAAATGGGAATGAGGATATGGAGGTAGACATCACCATATCTGAGGTAGAAGCGAAACTCAAACAGCTTAATGGGACTAAATCGGGGGGCCCAGATAATCTTCATCCAAGAATATTAAAAGAATTGGCACAAGAAATTGCAAGCCCATTAGCAAGAATTTTTAATGAATCTGTAAACTCAGGGGTTGTACCGTATGATTGGAGGATTGCTAACATAGTTCCTATTTTTAAGAAAGGGAAAAAAAGTGATCCAAGTAATTATAGGCCTGTTAGTTTGACATCTGTAGTATGCAAGGTCTTGGAAAAAATTTTGAAGGAGAAGGTAGTTAAGGACATTGAAGTCAATGGTAAATGGGACAAAATACAACATGGTTTTACAAAAGGTAGATCGTGCCAAACCAACCTGATCTCCTTCTTTGAGAAAGTAACAGATTTTTTAGATAAAGGAAACGCAGTGGATCTAATTTACTTAGATTTTAGTAAGGCGTTTGATACGGTGCCACATGGGGAATTATTAGTTAAATTGGATAAGATGGGCATCAATAGGAATATTGAAAGGTGGATAGGGAATTGGTTAAAGGGGAGACTACAACGGGTCCTACTGAAAGGTGAACTGTCAAGTTGGAGGGAGGTTACCAGTGGAGTTCCTCAGGGATCGGTTTTGGGACCAATCTTATTTAATCTTTTTATTACTGACCTGGGCACAAAAAGTGGGAGTGTGCTACTAAAGTTTGCAGATGATACAAAGCTGGGAGGTATTGCTAATTTAGAGAAGGACAGGGATACCCTACAGGAGGATCTGGATGACCTTGTAAACTGGAGTAATAGGAATAGGATGAAATTTAATAGTGAGAAGTGTAAGGTCATGCATTTAGGGATTAATAACAAGAATTTTAGTTATAAGCTAGGGACGCATCAACTAGAAGTAACAGAGGAGGAAAAGGACCTTGGAGTATTGGTTGATCATAGGATGACTATGAGCTGCCAATGTGATATGGCTGTGAAAAAAGCTAATGTCGTCTTGGGATGCATCAGGAGAGGTATTTCCAGTAGGGATAAGGAGGTTTTAGTACCGTTATATAAGGCACTGGTGAGACCTCACCTGGAGTACTGTGTGCAGTTCTGGTCTCCCATGTTTAA